>NC_056668.1:43085000-47885000 GCF_018350195.1 Panthera tigris
ATTATTTGGGGTGCCTGATTGGCTCAGTTGGTAGAGCATGTGACTCTTAATCTTGGGGTCAGGAATTTAAGCCCCACTTTGGGCATTGAGCTTACTTAAAAAAATGATTTATAGTTTAGAATTAGCTAAAATAGGTGTTTATTAATATTTTTATAGGCATATTATACATATATGTTAGTATATGTGTGTGTGTGTGTAAATTTATTTTATTATGTAAACAGACTGAAAATTATGTCTAATGACATGTCAGGTTTGATTATTTTGGCTGAAAATTATGGGTGACTGAAGTGGTTGAAGAGTTGAGCTGACTATAAGACAATTTTTTAAAGTTATTTCATCATTAGGTTACTTCTTTCATGTATAATCTTAGAACTAATTTCTGTTTCACTTACAATGATACCAGTGTCATGGGTTTCTTTATATGATGTATGTAAGTAAGAGTAGGTACCTGTTTGTAATGTTCTTGGTGCTGTATATAGATGGATGCAAAGAATTGCTAGAAGGAAAGGAAAAAAGAAGAGGGAATAGTGTAAGGCAAAAAAGGTAAGGAAAGAAAGAGAAAAGAAGGGAAGAAGGAAAGGATGGGAGGAAGAGAGGGAAGAAGGAGAGAGGAAGGGAGAAAGGAAGACAGGATATATTGTCATGGAGCTAACATTCTAGAACTGTTCATTTAAAAATGGGAATAAAAATGTAATTTTGGTTTATGAAAAGTTCCATGAGAAAAATAAAAATAATTTCAGAGTTTGATAGCGCTATGGTAGGCTGTTTTACACATAGGGTTTTCAAGGCAAGTCTACCTCAGAAGTTAACTTAAAAAAATTCACAGAAACCAAAACCAGTTAGCAACTGTGAGCCACACAGGCCTGGGAAATGAGTGCTCCCTATACAGGAGATAGCGATGGCAATGTTCTTGGGGTAGAAGCAAACTTTTCATGTTCTAGGGATAAGAGGAAGTCCTTGTAATATACCTAGCAAGGACTGGGAGAGGGTAGAATTCTAAGAGAAATTTTCAGAAAGAGGACAGGACAGTTCATTTATACTTTGTAATCTACCATAACAAGTTGGATTTTATTCTAAATGTATGTCAAGGCATTTAAAGTTTGAAGCAAGCGAGTGACACAAATATTTAAAACATCACTGTAGGGGTGTACCTGGGTGGCTCAGGTGATTAGGTGACAGATTCTTGATATTGGCTCAGGTCATGCCGATGCTTACAATACAGAGCCTGCTTGGGAGTCTCTCTCTCTCCCTCTCTTGGCCCCTCCCCACTTGCTCTCTGTCTCAAAATAAATAAATAAATATCAAAAAAAATTTTTTTAAATACCACTCCAACTGTTTTCCTGAGAGTGGTTTGGCTATTAGGGGCAAAACAGAGCAGGAAATGAAGTCAAGTATTTCAACAGTTCAGTGAGAGACTTTAATCGATGATATCACAGGGAAGTTGCCAGGGTGGTGAGATGCGGTCAGATTTGATATAAACATTTTGAAATTGGAAAGGATAAGATTTGTAGCTATAATGGATGAGGTATGGAGAGAATTTTGGCCCCAATAGTTAGAAGACTCATAATGTCATTTGGAGGAGATGAAGTAGGGAATATTTGGGGAAAAATTGTGTTCTGTTTTTATATTACATTTAACACACCAACTAGACAACCACATGAGAATCAAGCAAGCATTTAGATAAACACAGGACTGCAGCTGAAAAGACAGGTCACAAATTGTGTGCAGGACAGAGTTTATTAATTATATAATCATATCAGGTACAGAGTAGATTGTACATATATAGATGTTTGCAGAGTTGTAGTTTGGGTGAGGAGAAGGGATGATTGTGCTATCAATGTTTAATGATTAAAAGCAAAGATGGAAGAATTAATTTCTGAAAGAAAATTATTATTGTTCTGACTACTTCTTAATAAATTTTATATCAAAATATATTTGTATTTGCACTTAAAATATCAAACATTTGTATACATATACTTAGTTATATATGCATTAAGGCCAAGAAGCATTGATAAAATTTTATGGAAATTTAAAATTAGAAATAGAAATAATTATTCTTCTTGTAAAGCTTATGCAGTGTGTGTGTGTGTGTGTGTGGGTGTGTGTGTGTGTGTGGGTGTGTGTGGGTGTAATTATAATGATATTAATTCAGGGCCTTATCTCTCCTCTTTTCCTCTTTTTTTATTTTGGAACAGTTTTAGACTTCACAAAAAATTTATGAAGATGACATGAGATATTCCATAAACCAGAACCCAGTTCCCCTCTTTATTAATACCTTATGTTAGTAGGGTAAATTTGTTACATTTATTGGACAAATATTGTATATTATTATTTTATTCAGATTTTTCTACTTTTACCCAATGTCATTTATTCTGTTCCGTGTTCCCAGTGAGAGTATCATATAACATTTCATAGTCATGTCTGCTTGGATTCCTCTTGGCTGTGGCAATTTCTCAGAATTTCCTTATTTGGATGATTTTGTCAGGTTTAAGGACTGTTGATCAGGTATTTTTTAAAGCTTCCCTGAGTTGGAATTCATTGGTTTGCTTGTTTGTTTGTTTGCTTTCCCAGTATTGGGCTAGATCATAGGTTTTAGGGAGGAAAACTGCAGTGGTAAAGTGGTATTTTCATCTCATCATTTCAAGAGTGCAGGCTGCCACTGTCACTTTGCTCTATTGATTTGATCTGGATCACCTGGCTGAAGTAAAGTTTGTCAGGTTTCTCCACTGCAGATTACTCTTTCTCCCTCCTTCTTTGTTTTACTCCTTGGAAGGAAGTCATTATGTGTAGCCCACGCTTAAGAAATCGATAACGTTCCACATTCTTATTGGTGTAGAGTCTGTACAAACCAATTTGAATTCTTATGTGTGATATATTTTATATTCTTCCTCATTTCTTCTTTAGTTTTTATTTTTAAGTTTATTCAGTTTGAGAGAGAAAGAGTACAAGCTGGGGAAGGACAGAGAGAGCAGAAGAGAAAGAATCCCAAGCAGGCTCCATGCTTTCAGCACAGAGTCTGATAATGGGCTCAATCCCATGAACTGTGAGATCATGACCGAACCGAAATAAAGAGTCAGATGTTTAGCCGACTGAGCCACCCAGGCACCCCTCATTTATTTATTAATACAGGCTCTAATTTACATCACCATGGCCTCATGTATCGTTTATATTTCAGCATATAATCTAATACTGTATTACTTACATCTTTTTAAATTTTTCCCAGCTTTGGAGATTGGAACATTTTCCATTTGGCTCCTGTGTGCAGTGTATTTTTGTTTGTTTTGTTTTGTTTTGTTTTGTTTTAGCACTTTACTTTCTGGCACCACAGGATGCTCCCGGTTCATGTTGTATATTTTTCCTGCCTCAGTCCTAGGATCCTCCTTTTCTTCAAGGCACCGTCATTCCTTAGATTGGAGAATGACATTAGAAAACAGGATCTGTGCTCTAGGATTGCTCATTGCTACTGGGGTGTTATTGCTTCTCAGCCACCTCAGCTGACAGAGCAAAGAAATGTATGTGCATATACTAACCTATGTGCTAAAACATACATCTATAAATATTTCTATACATAAACATCTGTATCTATATTAGCTAGACATGAGCTCATACTTATTGTCTCTGTCTTTAATTCATGACTGCATGGATCATTCTAGCCTTCTCCCCTTGCTTACCTGTAAATTCCAACTCTAACAATGATAAATCTGGCTCCCACCATCTGCTATCCATTTACTCAACTCTTGAATTATAGTATGCATATATAGTAGGTTCAAAGTTGTTAACCCATACCCTGGTGGGAAACAACACTAGCAGATTGAATAATATTTATATGTATTTTCTTTTGGGTTTACTTTTTTTTTTCAATATATAAAGTTTATTGTCAAATTGGTTTCCATACAACACCCAGTGCTCATCCCAAAAGGTGCCCTCCTCAATACCCATCACCCACCCTCCCCTCCCTCCCACCCCCCATCAACCCTCAGTTTGTTCTCAGTTTTTAACAGTCTCTTATGCTTTGGCTCTCTCCCACTCTAACCTCTTTTTTTTTTTTTTTTCCTTCCCCTCCTCCATGGGTTTCTGTTAAGTTTCTCAGGATCCACATAAGAGTGAAACCATATGGTATCTGTCTTTCTCTATATGGCTTATTTCACTTAGCATCACACTCTCCAGTTCCATCCACGTTGCTACAAAGGGCCATATTTCATTCTTTCTCATTGCCATGTAGTACTCCATTGTGTATATAAACCACAATTTTTTTATCCATTCATCAGTTGATGGACATTTAGGCTCTTTCCATAATTTGGCTATTGTTGAGAGTGCTGCTATAAACACTGGGGTACAAGTGCCCCTATGCATCAGTACTCCTGTATCCCTTGGGTAAATTCCTAGCAGTGCTATTGCTGGGTCATAGGGTAGGTCTATTTTTAATTTTCTGAGGAACCTCCACACTGTTTTCCAGAGTGGCTGCACCAATTTGCATTCCCACCAACAGTGCAAGAGGGTTCCCGTTTCTCCACATCCTCTCCAGCATCTATAGTCTCCTGATTTGTTCATTTTGGCCACTCTGACTGGCATGAGGTGATATGTGATATCTGAGTGTGGTTTTGATTTGTATTTCCCTGATGAGGAGTGATGTTGAGCATCTTTTCATGTGCCTGTTGGCCTTCCGGATGTCTTCTTTAGAGAAGTGTCTATTCATGTTTTCTGCCCATTTCTTCACTGGGTTATTTGTTTTTCGGGTGTGGAGTTTGGTGAGCTCTTTATAGATTTTGGATACTAGCCCTTTGTCTGATATGTCATTTGCAAATATCTTTTCCCATTCTGCTGGTTGCCTTTTAGTTTTGTTGGTTGTTTCCTTTGCTGTGCAAAAGCTTTTTATCTTCATAAGGTCCCAGTAGTTCATTTTTGCTTTTAATTCCCTTGCCTTTGGGGATGTGTCAAGTAAGAGATTGCTACAGCTGAGGTCAGAAAGCTCTTTTCCTGCTTTCTCCTCTAGGGTTTTGATGGTTTCCTGTCTCACATTCAGGTCCTTTATCCATTTTGAGTTTATTTTTGTGAATGGTGTGAGAAAGTGGTCTAGTTTCAACCTTCTGCATGTTGCTGTCCAGTTCTCCCAGCACCATTTGTTAAAGAGACTGTCTTTTTTCCATTGGATGTTCTTTCCTGCTTTGTCAAAGATTAGTTGGCCATACGTTTGTGGGTCTAGTTCTGGGGTTTCTATTCTATTCCATTGGTCTATGTGTCTGTTTTTTGCCAATACCATGCTGTCTTGATGATGACAGCTTTGTAGTAGAGGCTAAAGTCTGGGATTGTGATGCCTCCTGCTTTGGTCTTCTTCTTCTAAATTACTTTGGCTATTCGGGGCCTTTTGTGGTTCCATATGAATTTTAGGATTGCTTGTTCTAGTTTCGAGAAGAATGCTGGTGTGATTTTGATTGGGATTGCACTGAATGTGTAGATAGCTTTGGGTAGTATTGACATTTTGACAATATTTATTCTTCCAATCCATGCACATGGAATGTTTTTCCGTTTCTTTATAACTTCTTCAATTTCCTTCATAAGCTTTCTATAGTTTTCAGCATACAGATCTTTTACATCTTTGGTTAGATTTATTCCTAGGTATTTTATACTTCTTGGTGCAGTTATGAATGGGATCAGTTTCTTTATCTTTCTGTTGCTTCATTATTAGTGTATAAGAATACAACTGATTTCTGTACATTGATTTTGTATCCTGCAACTTTGCTAAATTCATGTATCAGTTCTAGCAGACTTCTGGTGGAGTCTATCGGATTTTCCATGTATAATATCATGTCATCTGCAAAAAGTGAAAGCTTAACTTCATCTTTGCCAATTTTGATGCCTTTGATTTCCTTTTGTTGTCTGATTGCTGATGTTAGAACTTCCAACACTATGTTAAACAACAGCGGTGAGAGTGGACATCCCTGTCGTGTTCCTGATCTCAGGGAAAAAGCTCTCAGTTTTTCCCCATTCAGGATGATGTTAGCTGTGGGCTTTTCATAAAGGGCTTTTATGATCTTTAAGTATGTTCCTTCTATCCCGACTTTCTTGAGGGTTTTTATTAAGAAAGTGTGCTGAATTTTGTCAAATGCCTTTTCTGCATCGATTGACAGGATCATATGGTTCTTATTTTTTCTTTTATTAATGTGATGTGTCACATTGATTGATTTGCAAATGTTGAAGCAGCCCTGCATCCCAGGAATGAATCCCACTTGATCATGGTGAATAATTCTTTTTATATGCTGTTGAATTCGATTTGCTAGTATCTTATTGAGAATTTTTGCATCCATATTCATCAGGGATATTGGCCTGTAGTTCTCTTTCTTTACTGGGTCTCTGTCTGATTTAGGAATCAAAGTAATACTGGCTTCATAGAATGAGTCTGGAAGTTTTCCTTCCCTTTCTATTTTTTGGAATAGCTTGAGAAGGATCGGTATTATCTCTGCTTTAAACATCTAGTAGAACTCCCCTGGGAAGCCATCTGGTCCTGGACTCTTATTTGTTGGGAGATTTTTGATAACTGATTCAATTTCTTTGCTGGTTATGGGTCTGTTAAAGCTTTCTATTTCCTCCTGATTGAGTTTTGGAAGCGTGTGGGTGTTTAGGAATTTGTCCATTTGTTCCAGGTTGTCCAGTTTGTTGGCATATAATTTTTCATAGTATTCCCTGATAATTGCTTGTATCTCTGAGGGATTGGTTGTAATAATTCCATTTTCATTCATGATTTTATCTATTTGGGTCATCTCCCTTTTCTTTTTGAGAAGCCTGGCTAGAGGTTTATCGATTTTGTTTATTTTTTCAAAAAACCAACTCTTGGTTTCGTTGATCTGCTCTACCGTTTTTTTAGATTCTATATTGTTTATTTCTCCTCTGATCTTTATTATTTCTCTTCTCCTGCTGGATTTAGGCTGTCTTTGTTGTTCTGCTTCTATTTCCTTTAGGTGTGCTGTTAGATTTTGTATTTGGGATTTTTCTTATTTCTTGAGATAGGCCTGGGTTGCATGTATTTTCCTCTCAGGACTGCCTTCGATGCATCCCAAAGCGTTTGGATTGTTGTATTTTCATTTTCATTTGTTTCCATATATTTTTTAATTCCTTCTCTAATTGCCTGGTTGACCCATTCATTCTTTAGTGGGGTGTTCTTTAACCTCCATGCTCTTGGAGGTTTTCCAGACTTTTTCCTGTGGTTGATTTCAAGCTTCATAGCATTGTGGTCCGAAAGTATGCATGGTATGATTTCAGTTCTTGTATACTTATGAAGGGCTGTTTTGTGACCCAGTATGTGATCTATCTTGGAGAATGTTCTATGTGCACTTGAGAAGAAAGTATATTCTGTTGCTTTGGGATGTAGAGTTCTAAATATATCTGTCAAGTCCATGTGATCCAATGTATCATTCAGGGCCCTTGTTTCTTTATTGACCATGTGTCTAGATGATCTATCCATTTCTGTAAGTGGAGTGTTAAAGTCCCCTGCAGTGACCACATTCTTATCAATAAGGTTGCTTATGTTTGTGAGTAATTGTTTTATATATTTGGGGGCTCCGGTATTCGGCACATAGACATTTATAATTGTTAGCTCTTCCTGATGGATAGACCCTGTGATTATTATATAATGCCCTTCTTCATCTCTTGTTACAGCCTTTAATTTAAAGTCTAGTTTGTCTGATATAAGTATGGCTACTCCAGCTTTCTTTTGGCTTCCAGTAGCATGATAAATAGTTCTCCATCCCCTCACTCTCAATCTGAAGGTGTCCTCAGGTCTAAATGAGTCTCTTGTAGACAGCAAATAGATGGGTCTTGTTTTTTTATCCATTCTGATACCCTATGTCTTTTGGTTGGCGCATTTAGTCCATGTACATTCAGTGTTATTATGGAAAGATATGGGTTTAGAGTCATTGTGATGTCCATAGGTTTCATGCTTGTAGCGATGTCTCTGGTACTTTGTCTCACAGGATCCCCTTTAGGATCTTTTGTAGGGCTGGTTTAGTGGTAACGAATTCCTTCAGTTTTTGTTTGTTTGAGAAGACCTTTATCTCTCTTTCTATTCTAAATGACAGACTTGCTGGATAAAGGATTCTCGGCTGCATATTTTTTTTGTTCATCACATTGAAGATCTCTTGCCATTCCTTTCTGGCCTGCCAAGTCTCAGTAGAGACATCAGTCACGAGTCTTATAGGTCTCCCTTTGTATGTTAGAGCATGTTTATCTCTAGCTGCTTTCAGAATTTTCTCTTTATCCTTGTATTTTGCCAGTTTCACTATGATATGTTGTGCAGAAGATCGATTCAAGTTACGTCTGAAGGTAGTTCTCCGTGCCTCTTGGATTTCAATGCCTTTTTCCTTCCCCAGATCCGGGAAATTCTCAGCTATGATTTCTTCGAGTACCCCTTCAGCACCTTTCCCTCTCTCTTCCTCCTCTGGAATACCAATTAGGCATAGATTATTTCTCTTTAGTGCATCACTTAGTTCTCTAATTTTCCCCTCATACTCATGGATTTTTTTATCTCTCTTTTTCTCAGCTTCCTCTTTTTCCATAATTTTATCTTCTAGTTCCCCTATTCTCTCCTCTGCCTCTTCAATCTGAGCTGTGGTTGTCTCCATTTTATTTTGCATCTCATTTATAGCATTTTTTAGCTCCTCCTGGCTGTTCCTTAGTCCCTTGATCTCTGTAGCAATAGATTCTCTGCTGTCCTGTATACTGTTTTCAAGCCCAGCGATTAATTTTATGACTATTATTCTAAATTCACTTTCTGTTATATTGTTTAAATCCTTTTTGATCAGTTCGTTAGCTGTCGTTATTTCCTGGAGATTCTTTGAGGGGAATTCTTCCATTTCGTCATTTTGGATAGTCCCTGGAGTGGTGTGGGACTGCGGGACACTTCCCCTGTGCTCTCTTGAATAACTGCATTGGTGGGCGGGGCCGCAGTCAGACCTTATGTCTGCCCCCAGCCCACCACTGAGGCCACAGTGTGTGCCTTCTCTTCCCCTCTCCTAGGGGCGGGGTTCACTGTGCGGTGGTGTGGCCCATCTGGGCTACTTGCACACTGCCAGGCTTGTGGTGCTGGGGATCTGGCGTATTAGCTGGGGTGGATAGGCAAGGTGCACAGGGATGGGAGGGGCAGGCTCAGCTTGCTTTTCTTTCGGAGATCCTCTTTGGGAGGGGCCCTGTGGCACCAAGAGGGAGTCAGATCCGCAGGAGGATCCGCAGAAGCACAGCGTTGGGTGTTTGCGCGGTGCAAGCAAGTTCCCTGGCAGGAACTGGTTCCTTTTGGGATTTTTGCTGGGGGATGGGTGAGGGAGATGGCGCTGGCGAGCGCCTTTGTTCCCCACCAAGCTGAGCTCTGTCGTCCGGGGCTCAACAACTCTCCCTCCCGTTGTCCTCTAGCCCTCCCATTCTCTGAGCAGAGCTGTTAGCTTATAACCTCCCAGATGTCAAGTCCCGCTTGCTGTCGGAACACACTCTGTCTGGCCCCTCCGCTTTTGCCAGCCAGACTTGGGGGCTCTGCTTGGCCGGTGGGCCGCCCCTCCACCCCAGCTCCCTCCCGCCAGTCCGTGGAGCACGCACCACCTCACCGCCCTTCCTACCCTCTTCCGTGGGCCTCTAGTGTGCGCTTGGCTCTGGAGACTCCATTCTGCTAGTCTTCTGGCAGTTTTCTGGGTTATTTAGGCAGGTGTAGGTGGAATCTTAGTGATCAGCAGGACGCGCGGTGAGCCCAGCGTCCTCCTACGCCGCCATATTCCCAGGATCCTCCTGGGTTTACTTTTGAAGATTCTTCTTATTTCCCAAGTTGCTTGACTCAGCACATTTTCCCCCATTCAATTCACTGAGATTATCTCATACATATATTTTTTTAATGTTTTATTTATTTTTGACAGAGAGAGAGAGAGACAGAGCATGAGCGGAGGAGGGTCAGAGAGAGAGGGAGACACAGAATCCGAAGCAGGCTCCAGGCTCTGAGCTGTCAGCACAGAGCCCGACGCAGGGCTCAAGCTCACAGACCGTGAGATCATGACCTGAGTCGAAGTTGGACGTTCAACCGACTGAGCCACCCAGGCACCCCTCTCATACATATTTTAATAGACTTTACTTTTTAGCACAGTTTTAGGTTCACAGGAACACTGAGCCAGAGGGCACAGAGATTTACCCTATAGCCTCTGCCCTCCTCCATGGACAACTTCCGCCAGTATCAACTCCCACATCAGTGTGGTACATTTATTATAACTGATGAACCTACACTGACACATCATCACCCAAAGTCCATATTTGTATTAGTTTCTTGTTGCATATTCTATGAATTTGGAAAAAGGAAAAGTGACATGTATCCACCATTATATTATCAGGTAGACTCGTTTCAATGCCCTAAAAATCCTCTGTTACTTACCTATTCATCCTCCCTCTTACCGACCACTGGCAACTGCTGATCTTTTCACTGTCTGGATAGTTTTGCCTTTCCCAAACTGTCATATAGTTGGAAGCACATAGCATGTTGGTTTTTTAGACGGATGCTTTCACTTAGTAATATTCATTTAAGAATCCTCCATGTCTTTTTGTGGCATGTAGTTCATTTCTTTTTAAAGCATGATAATTTTTCATTGCCTGGATGTATCCCAGTTTATCCACTCACCTACTGAAGAACATCTTATTTGCTTCCAGCTTTGGGCAATCATGAATAAAGTTGCTATAAAACATGAGTGTACAGATTTTTGTGTGTATGTAAGTTTTCGACTCACTTGGGTAAATATCCATCTGCTGGATTATATAGTAAGAGTGGGTTTAGTTTTGTAAAAAAAAAAAAAAACTACCAAATTGTCTTCCACAGTGTCTGCACCATTGAGGATTCCCACCAGCAATGGATGAGAGTTTCTCTTGCTGCATATCCTCATTAGCATTTGCTGTCACCAGCGTTCTGGATTTTGGCCATTCTCATTGGTGTATAGTGGTATCTCATTGTTGTTTTAATTTGCGTTTTCCTGATGACATAGGATACAGAACATCTTTTCCTCTGCTTATTTGCCATCAAAAAACTTCTGTGGTGAGGTGTCTGTTAAGGTCTTTGGCCCATTTTTTTTAATGAGGTGGCTTTTTTATTGTTAAGTTTCAAGAGTTCTTTATCAGCTGTGTCCTTTTCAAATACTTTTTTCCCAGTATGTGGCCTGGCTTCTCATTTTCTGATATACTTCCTTTCTTTGTGTAGATCTGAACTTCTGACCAGTATCTTTTTCCTCCTCCCCAAAGAAACTTAAGTTTTTCTTGTAGGGCATTTCTATTGACAATGATATTTGTTTGTTTGTTTGAGCTAGTCTTTTTCGTCTTTAAAAAATTTTTTTTTAACATTTAGTATTTTTGAGAGACAGAGAGAGACAGAGCCCGAGCAGGGAAGGGGCAGAGAGAGAGGGAGACACAGAATCTGAAGCAGGCTCCAGGCTCTGAGTCGTCAGCCCAGAGCCAGAGGCAGGGCTCGAACCCATGAACAGAACCCATGAACTGAACCCATGAACCGTGAGATCATGACCTGAGCCGAAGTCAGAAGCTTAACCAACTGAGCCACCCAGGCGCCCCTTCATTTTTAAAGTATAATTTAACTGGATGTATAACTTGAGTTTGTTTTTGTTTTTGTTTTCTTTTAGCACTTTAAATATTGTACTTTATAACTTTTTGCTTGTTTGGTTCTGTTGAGAATTCCGCTGTAATGGTTTTTTTTTTTTGTTCTACACAGATTTTAATTCTTGGTCTTCTTCAAGACTTTATATTTGCCTTGGTTTTCTTTAGTTTACATATGATATGGCTAAATGTAGAATTTTTGTTTTTATAATTCAAGATTTTGAATGTTACACCTTTTGAAACTGTCTCACAGTTCTTCAAAATTCTGTGGTTTTAAAAATGGATCTTCTTTCCCAGCTACTTTATTTTGGGAAGTTTCTAGTGACCTAACTTCAAGTTTGCTAATTTCCTTTTGTCTCTGTGAAGTCTGCTGATTAACCCATCAAAAGCATTCTTCCTTTCTGTCACACTGCTTTTGATTTCTATTATTTCCTCTGATATTTCTTAGAGTTTACATCTCTCTACTTACATTACCCATCTGTTGTGTGTTTTTTCTCCTTTTTTTTTTCATTAGAGCCCATAATATATCAATGATAGTTTATTAAGTTCCCTGTCTGGTAATCCCAACATCTGTGTTATATCAGAGTCTGTTTTTTTTGTTTGTTTGTTATGTTTTGTTTTGTTTTGTTTTTCTGCTTGCTCTGTCTATTCAGAGGGAATGTTCTTACTTTTTAGCATGCCTTGTAATTTTTGTTGAAAACTTGAGTGTGTGGTTTTATGTTATTCTGGCTGTGTGTTCAGTGGTTCATTGTGTCAGATACCTGGAACTCCTCTGCTGGTCTTGTTTTGACTCCTCTGTTGTCTTTGACTTTATCTGAGAACTGTTCCTTCAATAGAGACTGTATGGTTCAGTTTGCTTAACTATTACCCAGTGTGATTATACTGGAGCTTTGGTGGCTGGGGATGAGTTGTGAAGGATAAGAAGTCATCTGTAATCGTGACTAAATCAGTCTTTTAGTGGACATGTGTGTCTGCACTGGCTGCGACCTTGAAACATGTTCTTTGCTACTCTCACTCTTTGTAGAAGTGGGAAGGTTAAAGGGATGTGTTGGGCAGAAATCTTCTTTCCTGAGGTTGGATAGAGTTTTGGCAAAGTCTTTCTCCCCGAAAAGTGGTTCTTGGCTGTATAAACTCCCCTGGGCACATTTCACAATGGATATTCTTCCTCCCAACCTCCAGAGCTGTGGTGGGATCTTTCTCAGCTCTTCACCATGTGAAATCTGGTACTATTCCTGCAGGAAAACCATGTAAGTATAAGGATGCTCTTATGACTCTGGCTTGCAGGACTTTCTCATTTTTGCTGTGGTCCACACTCAGACACTAGCTCAAGAACTACCATTTAAGCATCCCTGCCAGCTTACCATTCCAATAGGTTCTGTTCCAGGGAAGCTGGTCTCAGCTATGACCCTGGATTTGCTTGTCTCTTTAGATTTTAGGGTAGCAATTTGCTGTACAAATTAAGATGGGTCACGACAAGTCATGGATTTTGTTCGTCCATGTTTTTCTTATTGTAACCATGCTGTGACGACTTTCAAGCTCTTTACATGTGGGAGCCAAAGCAGAATGTTTCATAATATTTATCGCAGAATAATTAATAGCTATCACTATTGGGAATAATAATTTTGAGGATGTAACAGGCTTAAACTGTTATAAAATTTTATAGTTTTGATGATTTCTTCTGAATAGAGTTAAATTAAAACTTGTGAAAATTCACCGTAACATGCTGTGAGATTATTTAAAAGCACATTCAATGGAGACTACTGTAAGCAATTATGAAGAAAGCACAACAAAACATTAAGGACAGGCAATTGAAATAGGCCTCTGCTATTAACCACAGTATTTTTCTTTGGGTTAAAGATTAAGATAGATAGAAGTGAACTCACTTTTTCCTAAGGGTGATCTCAAATTTCTGCTTCTTAAATTAGTTTCCTGAAAGGGAGCAAATATCAATTATGAACTTCTTTCTTCATTGTCAGTCCCCCAAATTCAAACCAGGAACCTAGTAGTGGGAACTGAGAAATGTCCAAATATAAAAGTACAGGTATGTTTTCAAATGGAGTAAAGAAGACCATAGTAAATACAAAATAAGGAAAGTTTATAGATGTATAAAACAAACAAAAGCTTTCAAAATGAGAGAGTCTTGGGATAGACTTTTTATTATGAGAGTCTTGGGATAGATAATATTTGCTCTCTATTAGCACTAAATTTGCAAAGATATTTCAAAAAGAAAGAAACTAGATATTTCCTGGGGGAAAGAAGAAATAAAGATGAAATATGACATATTAAGCTTAATCTCTCTGATTATTTGGTAATAATTTACTGTTGTAAAAATTTGTCTACTTAGTGAAAAACCATTATACATCTACCAATTCAACCACAATTTCAAATAGAATAAGAGGCAGAAACAAGACTTATTTAAACAAACTTATTTTTTTTCAGGTTCTTGCAATGTACAAAGGGTTTAAGGATGTGTACCAATATAAAAAGATGTCAAAAATTTAATATTTTTCCATAAAATGTTTTACTGGCCTACATAATAGGCATGAACTTGTGCATTTAATACCAAGCTAATAATATGTATCTTTCCTTTGACTATGAAAAGATATCCTACAAAGCTTACCATAAACTTAGGGAAAAGTGTGATAAAGTGATTTCAGCTTGCAGACATCATTAGAATTTTTGACGTTTTTGTTTAAATTAGTTTTAATCGTACCACAAGCTTTAACCCCAAAAATAGAAAAAGATAAATTTATTCTTTTTACCAGAGATTTGTATACTTTCACAATGACCCCAGGAAACTAGGATTCTAAGATATTTACGTGGAATACCAAAAAATATCAATGAGGGCTTTAAAACATAAAATTACACACTGGAAAACTAATACCCACCCTTGTATGCACATTTTAACAAACTCTTGTTTGTATTTTCATTGGGAAAAATAGATTCCCCTAAGTGAAAAGAAATACATAAAATCCTACATGATTATTGTTAAAACTTTTAACTGAAACTCTTTTATTATCTTTAATTTAAAACATTTATGTTTTAATTAGGTGTGCTCATATACTCAATAGTCAGATAAAAATAAAACCATTATAATGAAATTCTTCTCTGGTTAGCATTTATTCCTTCATTTGTAATTGCCCATGTCCTCTTACAGTATTTGTTTAAACTACTTCATTTTAATATATTTGGGGGGGGGAATTTACACCTAATAAGAAACAACCTTAATATAAAATACTTTATGAACTAATTTGTTTACTAGAAATAGACTTCATTCAAAAATATTTCCTCTTATTTATAATTTTAGAAGACATAATGGTAGCTTATGCCTGAAAATGTAATTTCAGAATATGTTTGTAAAAAAAAAATACCATTACCAATAGTGGCTTATTTATTTTGAAGAATGTTTAGGTATAATCAAATGTTCATATATGTTTATTTATATACATATTATTGTATAGATTTTTAAACATTATATGCCTTTTTTATTGTACATAAATTATTTCCCGAAAGGCTTCTGGTCTCCCATTTGAGCAAAGGTATAAAGGAAAAGTATGACTTTTGTTACAAAGTTGACACTATTCACCATAAGCTAAATAATTGCCACCAAAAACAACGAGGCTGGGAGAAAAAGGGCAGAATTTTTTTTTTTTGCCTTAATTTAGTTGTCTGTATTTTTATTTCTGCTAAAAGATATCAGTGTGATTAGACATTCAATCAAATCCAGAAATGCAATTTTAAATTATTATGCAGCTGAAATACTGTATGTTCAAAAACCATATTTTTTTTCAATTTTTTATAGTGCAGTGCACTAAATTAAATAACTCTATGTAGGGTAGCAGGAGAATCTAGTTAGATTATCTCTTTTTCTGTGAAATAAGAAATTTTATCTATGGAGAAATGGGTTTGTATTTCAAAATAAGTATTTTCCAATGAGTACTGCCATGTAAATATTTGAAGATATTATAGATAAATATTTGAAGATGTATTTTTTCATATTTGATAAGCCATACTTCTTATTTGATCTTTTTCTCCATTTAATGCATTTTTTTTCCATCTATATTATTTATTGTGTACTAAGTGGGCATCCAGTAGTGCAAAACACAGACAGAACTTCTCAAAATTATGGAAAGATTGGAACAAATGAAAGATAGCTTGGGAGAGAGAAAATAGAAAAGATTTGCATTTGCAGGTAGAAAATATTGTATGTTAAATACATGGAGAAAAGGTTAAATACATGGAGAAAAGGCAAGTCCATGTGCATGCGCCTGGGGCAGAGACACAAGTTCACTATAGGTGACTCACTGACTACAGATGGGATGGGGAGTGGCCACAAATGGAAAAGACAGAAAAAAATCCAGGTAATAGGTGCCTGGAAATCTTGTTGAGATGTTACAGTAATATATGGAGAATAATGTAGACAGTGAATTGAAGGGGATGTAAAGGTAAAGAAATCGACATTTCATGTAGTCACTTCAAGAATTTTGGCCAGTATCTCAAGACCAGAAGTAAAGATTTCAACACAGTAGAGTCTGAGGTTACTTGCACTGAAAAGATAATCTATCATGGAGAGAATGAGGGAAAGCACTAGACTAAAAGATATTACATTAGCTCAGGTGAAAAATAATAATAGCTTAGAACAAGAAAATGGCTATTGAGACATACAAATATTTACAAATATTTGAACTATATTTAAGTGGGAGAATAGATATATATAGAGGTAGAATGGCCACCTGCAGGAAAATGAGTCAAATGGCATCTCCATAGATTTCTGGATTGATCAACTGGGTGATAGAGATACTGTAATATCAGGTGGGATATAATCATGCATACACCTTGATTGGAAAAGGAGGCTGACATGTTTTTTTCTGTTTTTCATTGTGGTTCTCTTGTTGTGGGAGTAATTTTGAGGGGAAGATTATTGAAGGAATTGGAATTTCAATTGGATCTAGAACCTAAGGATATGTTTTTGATGGGCAAAAAGATGGCATAGTAAACATTGGATGCACTTTTTTTTTTTTTTTTTTTTTGGATGCACTTTAAAGCAAACGTATGTGGGAATGATGTGTGAGGCGAGAGCCAGTAATCCATTTTGGGCAAACAAAATTAATTCGAGGTTAGTGTGATTGTTTATATGGCTGAAATGTATTTTGTAATAAAATAGATAAGAACTTTACTGAGAAAGGAATTCTGATATTATTTGTTAGGCTATGGAGGATAATCAATGCAGGAAGAGGAGGGGAAGAAGAAGGACACAATGCACTTGGAGTCTTCACCTGTTGGCAGTTAGTATTTTTGATGCAATATAGAGCAGATCGGCTGGAAAGCTGTAATAATAGCACAGACTATGTATAGTGACTCTGATAAGGGTATCAACCAAAATGGCTTCATTTTTTCTTCATTTTAGCCATTAACTAATGTTCTTGCACACCTGCTAAAAGGAGGTATTGAGATTAGAAATGGAGGGCAAAGCTTTTTTCTCTGAAGTAGATGATTGGGGCATGCACAGGAGGGACAGTTTACTAAGACTGGATGATGAACCTGAGGAAACTGTTGGGCAAAGAAAAGGAAAAGAGAAGAAAGGTGATTATGATGCCCAAAATTAATTTGTCTAAACTTATGGCTCCACTGTTAGTAGGAAAAGCATATTTGGACAGAGATAACTTTTGTTCTAGACAGATGGATCTGGATATTTCAGTTAGCCTTTTTAATTCTAATCTAGAATTTTAGAGAAAATTGAAAGCAGAAATAATTCCTCTATTTGCTCTTGTCCTCAGTATTTTGACCTTTTAGTTAATTGCCTTGCCTGGGTTTTTACACATGATGCATGGAATAATTCTATTTCTATATAAATTAACCTTTGGAAGCTCCTTATCATTGCTGTCATTTTCTGTTATAAATCTAATATTTGGTTACATTTATTTAGCAACAAATGGACATCAGACATTTAGCATTTATAGAATTTACCTAAATCTTTTAACCCCTCTGGATTATTTTATATATGTCATTATTTTACCTATGTTATTATTGTATGTTACAAAATAGAAATTTTATTTTATTTTCCAGTGGACATCAGAATAAGTTCCTAACATAGACTTACCTGAAATGACCCTAAGTGGGTGTGATTTCTAACAGACTCTGCAGATAATGCTAAGAAACACTCTACTACGTAATCACGATTAAGTATGCATACAGTATGATGATTATTGCCAGTAAGAGAGGTCTAAATATGAGTTTCGTTGATGGAACAATTGTTTAGTGCTAACTGTGAATACTAATCAAGGTACCATGGCTAATATAAAAGTGAATGCAAAGATATTTGATTTTAAATTACACAGAGCTTTCTTCCTTTTTTTCCTTTTTGTAAGTTATGGAAATGTTTGCTGCACCTTAAATCCTAAAAGAGCATTAATATATATTTTTTAAAAATTGAGGAACAGAATAGGATTATGTTAAATTGTTGTTCTGCTCTATGGTCCCATCCTCTAGTGCATGAAGAAGAGACTGAAGTACTATTGAAAAGCCCAAATAACCTTGATTTCAGAGAATCTTCTGAGTGTCGTAACTGCCTCATTAGGCAAACTGTTCACCAGCTGATTGTCATTGCTCTAGGGCAATACAGAATAAGAATTTATTCTTTGTCTTTTTTGATTGCAATATCCACTAAAATTATCCTGGAGACAGAAGCAAGTTTAAAAAAAAATGTAATTATCTCAAATGCCTTCTTCCTAAATATAAGAAAGCATCTATGAATTATCTACATAACTTTAACTTTGCCCTTCTGATAAATGTAATACAACCACAGAATCTAGACAGGAGATTGTGAAAAACCATGTTGTTTTTGACAAAGTCAGATGGTGGTTTAGATGCAAATGACTTAAATAGAAGAAAATGTACCTAGCTTTATTCACAATGTGAATATTTTATATTTTATTTGAGTTTTCAAGTTAATAAATACTGGAGAAATTGTATATAATCTCAAGTATTAGATTGCATTTCACTCATCATATTTGAGTCATATTTAATATATGTCAAAGCTGATACTTCTGAGAAAATTTAGTTCCAACATCTTGGAAATGTGATATTGCACTGTTAAGTTTATACACATTTAGTATTGTGTCTTATTGGAGAACTGATTATTCAATGCCCTCCTTTACCGGATAATCTTCCTTGTTCTGAAATCTGCTTTGTTTGAAGTTAATATAGCTACTCCAGCTTTCTTTTAAGTACTATTGAGTATGTCCTATCCTTTACCCTGAATCTATCAGAGTCTGTATTTAAAATGGGTTTCTGTTAGAGAATAGTTATCTTTTTTGAGTTATCTTTTTTTTAATCCACTCTGACACACTTTGTATTTTAATTGGGGTGTGTAGATCCTTCACATTTATATATAATCTCCTAGAGAACCCAGACTAATATAGTCATCAGTAAGCAAACTGGACTTGCCTGCCTCCAGGGGAGTTTTAGACTTTAAGCGAACGTGATAAATCATTAATCAATTAGTTAGCCCACTTGCCTCTTTAGTGGCCAAAAGTCAAAGTCAGACTTCCATGGATTCCTGGAGATAAACATAGAGCTTTCTCAATCCAGTTCATCTTCTCTCTACTCTATACGTCCATGTATAAAATTTCAAGAATGTGATCAATTAAACAATACATTTTTTATATATACCACACAATGGATACATATGTGCATGATAAAAGTATAAATAAAAGCAAGCAAATGATGAAGAGCAGTTATTAGCTCTTGGGGAAAAAAGGAAGAGAATAGGATTTGGGGCAAGCACATAGGAGTTTTCTAAGATATTGTTTACGATTAATTTCTTAAACTGTATGGTAGACACAGGTGTGTTTTGTTTTTTAGCAGTCATCACACTCTACACATATGTTAGAACTATTCTAATACCTTTGGATTTATTTTCAGTGTATCATTCTAAATGTTTTTTTGTATATTAACTGCTTATATCCTCATAATGATAGTGTGAGGTATCCTCATTTTACCCATGTGAATACTGAAGTCTAGCGAGGTTAAGTAAACTTCCTAATTCTACATGATTTAAGTGGCTGGGCCTAGAATCAAATGCAGGCAATCTGTCTCCAGACTGAACTATGAAGTCATATATATGGATTAAAGAATGTTTCAAAATAAACAAAGAAGAATCTAACTAATCAACAAATACCTAGCTTTACATTATATGTCAGGATGTCTTCAGGGGTTGTGAGCGTACCAAGGTCAGTAGTAGCCTAGTGAGAACCTCTGCCGTTTCTTCACATGGCATTTATTCCACGCAGTTTCCCATGGTTGCTCTGGAGATGGTTCGCCATATGTGATTTAAAACAAGCAAACATACCATATGACTTCACTCACATAGGGAATTTAAGAAACAAAGCAGATGAACATAGGGGAAGGGGGGAAAAAAAGAGACGGAGCAAACCGTAAGAGACTCTTAACTATAGAGAACCGATTGAGGGTTGCCGGAGGGGAGGTGGGTGGTGGATGGGCTAATTAGGTGATGGGCATTAAGGAGGGCACTTGTGATGAGCACTGGGTGTTATATATAAGTGATGAATTACTAAAATCTACTCCCGAAACCAATACTACACTATATGTTAACTAAATACATTGTATGTCAACTAACCAGAATTTAAATAAACACTTGAAACAAATAAAAGCTGAAAACAATTGGAAAATAAAATCATAAAACAAACAAATATAGATATACTTGTTCTTAGCTTTCTGGAAGATACTAGACAAATAGATAGCATAGCCTTGAGAGGGCAGTACTCTATGTTAATATATATCAAAAGCAAAATGAACAGAAGAAAGTTCCTTCTACCACCTGATGGTCCTACCTTCATCTGATTAAAGATTTGGTCATATTTAATCAGGGGAGTGACCCACTGTTCTTCTGTCTATGACAATGGAAACTACTGCTTTATGTACAGACTTTGTGTCTAGTGTATATACATATGTCTGTATCTTGTAAATGTGTGTGTTTATAAGCCTATATACAGTATGTATGAAAACATATGGACGTGTATATATTTTGTTCAGTTTTGTTGAAAAAGTGCAACAAATTTATGTATTTAGATGATCTATTTCATCTTTTTTTTAATAGGAAAGCAGTTTTTCAGTTTACAAAAGGAAAAATGCATCCGTGCCATGTTAGTCTCTAGAATCAGTTAGATCTGAGTTGTAAAAATGCTACCATGGGTGGGTCACCTTGAGCAAATTATCTAAATTCTTGGACATTTATGGGGCGCCTGGGTGGCTCAGTTGGTTAAGCGTCTGACTCCAGCTCAGGTCATGATCTCACAGTTTGCGGGTTCGAGCCCCACGTCGGGCTCTGAGCTGACAGCTCAGAGCCTGCTTTGGATTCTGTGTCTCCCTCTCTCTGTCCCTCCCCTGCTCCTGCTCTCTTTCTCTCTCTCTCTCTCTCTCAAAAATAAATAAACATTGAAAAAAAATTTAATTCTTGAACACTTATATTTCATCTCTAAAATAAACATGTAACTACACCATTGGTGATGTGAGGATTAAAAGAGATGATCGAAGTGTATTATCCAATAAGCCCTCAATTAAACCCTTGAAGTTAATTCCAATCAGTATATCCTGATTCCACTGAGTTATGACTTCCAACAATATTTAAATGCTTTCGTACTTTTGTCTCCTTGCTGTGAATACTTAGAGTACCAAATTATAGTAATTTCCTGAGATTTCACACCATGTGTCAATGAATCAGATTAAAGTCCTAAAGATCAAACAACCTTCAGTTTGGAGATTCAGGTGATTGACTATTATGAGTTCAGATTTTGAGTTACCAAATGTCATACATTTACAAAATGGGATAAGTGTTAAACTTTACTAAATTGTATGGGCACTTTCAAACACTGAGTTTATAACTAAACCAATTGGATTGAAAAACATAGAGAAAGTAAGATCTTAAAAAGCAGTAAAATAGTAGTGGGGTACTGGGATAATCCTAAGTAATAAGCACTTGTATGTTAGCCTAATGGAGAAAATAAACTTATAAAAGGTAATTTAGTAAACCGAATTTTTATCCACAAATATGCTATGGGTGAGTGGTGCCCAAATGTTTGGGAAAGAAAAAAAGTTGTTTCATTTATCACTTGGAAAAATGCCTTTGTCACTCAACTCTAACATATGCTGAGAGAGAGAAAAACCACGAAGATGATTTTTTTTAACTTCATTTATATATGAGAACCTGCTTGCAAGTCAGTTTTGCAGAAGGGTAAGTGCTAAAAACAACTGTGAAAAACCACCATGGATTGTCATGTTTGGGGACGATTGTCACATCACTTACACTTTACAAGCTGTTTTTCTTCACACTTTATTAAGAGTGTTGGATAAAGGAAAGTTATCATATCGCCTTCTAACTTCACCCATTTTCACATGATATTAATTTATAATAATATAAAAGTTTATATTTAAGTATAGCTATATCTATTTGTTATTAACAGTCTCAGTGCAAAGATGGCTAGAACTTTGGAGCCATGTGGAAGGAAGTTCATATTTTAAAGTTTATTTTTAAATGACTGTTTTTATGCGTATTTGACTTATCTCAAACTAAAAGCATTGCACCAAATGACAAAGATACTAACAAAATATATAAACTACATAAAACATTTTGCTTGTCCACTTTATGTAATGATTAAGAAAAAAGGATTCACTGATTCTTATGAAGTGCCTTGTATTAAAGGTAATAGTCTAAAATATTTTGGTTAATTAAATCCACTTATAAATGGATAAGGTCTTAGCATAACTGTATATAATTTACCATCTGAACAAAATCCAAATTTCATCTGCAATATCAGAAAACAATTTACACTTTCCATATACTACATGTTCATGAGGAGGGGACATTCAGACAATATCACTACACTAAAGCTGCTAATTAAGGATGTGGTTAGGTAAAGCAAAATATCTTTCAGAGAAGGTCTATTATAAACTTTAGGAAGCAACTAATTTTTTGACAATAAAATGAGAGGAAGATTTTAGAGTGATAATTAGTTAATAATTTGAAATACTACATAGGTAATATGAGGTTATTATCATCTAATGAAACTAATAACTTGAAATTTTGAATACATTATATTTATTGCATCAATTTTGTTAAGATAAAAATTTTATGAATTCTAATGGCCGCTTCTAAACTATTGAAAAGGTACAATGACAAGAACTTTATATTACTATGTTCAGTCTTCATGGCAGTTGTCTGAGTTAAACATTAAAAGTTGTAATTTTCAGATAACAGTATCAAAACAGAAGTGAAGTCTAAGATGTTCAGGAAATCACCTACATTCCCATAGATGGTAAGTGCATAAACAGTGTTCAAACCCAGACTTGTAGGATTACAAGAACCCTGGCTGCCACATCTTGGCCGGAGGCTTGATTGGGGCATCAATGAATTAGAGGTGGGAGTAGCATGGGTGTCCTTCAGCTTTTTCAGAGGCACCCAGAAGCCAAACTCATCCCACTGATAGCCAAAAGCTAAAGGTTCATTTTATATTTCTTTTGTAAACTGGCCTCCATTACTTATTAAAAATGTTCACTCTGAACTCACATATAGACACATCATTTTCAAAACCTTATGGCTCTATCAACTAACTGGCTGCCTTCATTGCTCCGGGATCCAAGGGCACAAATTAACCCTAGCATAAGGTTCCCATGACCCTTCTCAATGTAAAATGCTTTCAGATTCATAGTCTTAGGCAACATGATAAATTCAATAAATGGGTACACTTTGGTAGTTAAATCAGTTTTATCTCTTTGAGTACTGATCTAAAATCCAACTCCTGCAAAATTTCATAATCACTCAAAATTATTGGCAATTTCATTAAAGGGCACTTTCTTTGCTGTCATAATATTTATGTGTACAAGTCACATGAGTTTTTATTCTACCATGGTGATCAGTCTATGGCAGGATTGATTGATGCTAGGGTTTCTCATAAAAAAACAAAAACAAAAACAAAAACAAAAGCAAAAAAACTATACCTAATTATTTATAAAATTCAGGCAATAGTAGAATCCTGTAATTCTATATTAAGATAATTTAAACTCAATGATGAAAGTTGTCAGAGCAGTAGAAGAATATATTTAAGTAATGAATTAATTTTTTACTTTCATATGTATTACACAAAAATTAGCATGATCATATACATGTAAGGAATATGCATATTAAAGTTAAAATACCAAATATGTTGTTTTCCTTTACATATAAAAATGTCTTTATATCATGTATAACATGTCAAATAATGCATCATTTTGCATGGTCTGATTTGGCCAATATTATTTTAGAAAAAAAAGAGATAAAAAAATTATTTGGGCAATACAGGTAGTGTTTACTTTTTCCCAGTAATCTTTATGCTCCCTACCCTCTTGTATTTAAAAATTATGACCTTAAGAAAGCAAAGAGGGTGTTCACTGGAATTTTCAACTTCACAGAACCACTCAGTTATGTGTTGATCACTGTCTTAAAGTAAGTTGAAATGTGTCCTAGCAAATTGTCGAACAAATGTTCCAAATGACTAAAGCATTCATCTGTTCCACATTAGACTATTCAATCTTTTTATATTGAGAACCTTATCAAGCCCTTTGCCTCTAGAAAATCACACAAGCTCTCCTTGAAATGCCCTAAAATAAAATTTTTATAAAGGGAAGATCATAGACACTAAAAATGAAAAGGCATGTTACATTAGAATTAAAAAGGAATTGCAAATGCACGGAAAGAACCTTGATGAACTCATTAGTCATAAAGGTTGATAGTAAGCACTGTCCCTCCCAGCTGTTATAGTTTAGAGTGAGTGTAAATTTTGCATGTGTTTTATTTAAAACAAGAGGAACAAGAGACATTCATGTTCTTCCTCTTAATTTTACAACCGCAAAACCTGTACAGCCATCTAATTTTGACCTGGTATTTATTTTTGAAAACATTTTTTGGTAAGTGATTTTGCTTTTCTGCCATTTCCCTTCCCTCTTGCATATTTTCCTTTTTAATGGAGAGCATTGTGTTGATAGGATAGCTCATTCATAGAAGAGTGCCTTGAAATTACTGCTCAGTTGCTTTAACAAAGAAAAAATTCAAAATAAGTGCACCATATTTGTAATGCTGATACTAACACTTCCTAGAATGTATACTTACTTGTTGGCACTCGAATTGAGTACGATCTTAGACTCCCTTCCTTGAGGTAGAGGAAAAAAAAAGACTAAACAAAAGGAAAAAAGAGAGCTGGACCCATGTATTTTCTGATTTTTCTCTGGACTAGAATAAAAGTGAAATTTAAATATATTTCTGATGATAGCCTTCTCACAAGAACTGACAAGAATGATCACAACACTTACTTCTTCCTAAAATTTAAAACTTATTTACAAATGGATACAGTAATAAAGAATAACAAGAAATAAAGTGAGATCAAAGATACTGAAACTCACTTTCCAATAGTATATTCAACAATAATTTTGAATATATCTTTTCTTAAAAGTATTTGATGAATCTTTATGTAAACAGTGACTGTGCCAGATGTTTTAGTAGATAAAATATATTCAAAAAGTAGCCATTTTAAATTTCCTCTTTTTGATGTCTCTTTAGTCACAGGTTAATACTCCTTCGTCTTTAACTAGAAGTAATTTTTGTTTATAGCTTGTAATTTGGTTTTGTTACTATTAAGATCTTTAGAGTGCCTTTTAGGCTTTTAATAATTTTTTCTTTAGCAAATTTTAGATTTACAGAATGATTGTCAATGTAATCCAGGGAGTTTCTATATACTCCATACTGACTTTCCCATTACTAACATGGTGTACGTCATATCTGTCACAATTAATGAGCCAATAATGATTATTATCTCGAGTTCTACTTTATTCAAATTTCTTCAGTGTTTCTCTTAAAGAGATGTCTCTTCTGCCCTATTTATTTATTCAGTCATTCACTTATATCAGTATGCATTCTATTTGTAAATATTTATTTTATATTTTGTGTTATAATACAATACTACCTTCTTTTACTCAAATTATTTTAGCTTTGGCCACTGGGAGCTCATTTAGTTGGCTCCCATATCCCTTTGACATTCCCATCATTGAAGTATTTTTGTTTCATTTGTTTTAGCACTTTCTTGCTTTCTGGTACTATTAGGTAATCCGGGTCGTCTTGTGTATTTTGGACTTGCCAATTTTTTTTTTTTTTTTTTTTTTTTTTGCAGATAGTTAGCTTGAGTATGAATATGAGAATTAGTTCAAAGTTAATATAAGCATTTAGTTATATTATATATAGATAAGACTTCTAAAAAGTATAATATAGTGGGGTGCCTTGGTGGCTCAGGCGGTTGAGCACCTGACTTGGTTTCAACTTGGGTCGTGATCCCAGGATTGTGGGATCAAGCCCTGTGTCAGGCTCCATGCTAAGCATGGAGCCTCCTTAAGACTCTTTCTCTCTCTCTCTCTCTCTCTCTCTCTCTCTCTCTGCCTCATTTCCCCCCTCATGCTCTCTCTCTCTCTCAGGGAAAAAAAAAAGTATAATATACCAAAATTAAGACAGTATCACAATATACAGATTAAAATGTGTAGGAAATAAAAAAATAGCGTATATTACTGTTATAGGTTGAATTTTGTCTCCAAAATAGATATGCTAAAGACCTCCTCCCCAATACTTATGGATGTGATGTCATTTGGAAATTTCTACACTATACTTTTTTTTTTTAATTTCTGTTTTGGTTTATCTGTTTCTACAGAACAGATATATGTTTCTACAGAACAGTTCTTTCCAGGGAAAGAGGAAGAAACAAAACTTAAAAGTTTAGATGACAGAAAATCACCAAATAGTGACTATTAAAACCTATAATAAATGCCTAGGGATGTTCTTAGAGAAAAAGTTGTAGCTTTAAATACTATTATTTTTTTTTAACAATCACAAAATAACTAGTGTTCAGCTCAATTACTAGTTACAGTGGAAAATAATAGTTTATCCCTGAAACAGATCAGGATACGGATTTTTTACAATTGACACATTATTTTTTATGAGGATTTATTATAAAAGGAATATTTAAAGGTGTGTGTGCCTAGTTGCACTACACAAAGGATGATACCTTAACCTGGAGATTATAAATAGGCAAGCTCTCAACCATCCTTGGCCAAAAAAAAAAAAAAAAAAAAAAAAAAAAAAATAGGAGGGAAAGGAGTGGTAGCAGAATTATGTCAGAAAGAGGGGTAGAGATAAGCCATGAGGCCATCATACAAGAGTGATTCTGCAGGGAGGGAGATAAGCAAATAAGAACGTTGACCTCACTCTCTCTTTACTTTCTCTGACACTCTACCTGGGATGCGCACGGGCCCAACCCAACCCAAAGTGACAACATGAAACTCATTGATGCGGCCATTACAAGTGAGCCCCTAGGAGAGAGAGGAGGTGTCAACAGATGGGCAGTGGACCGAAGGGGAAAAGTGACTGAATTGTGATATATACTGAATGAATAGCTTCTCTAATTGAATTCTGACTGCTGTCCACCTAGTGGTCACACTGGCAGAGCGTAGAGGGTTAAACTGCTAGGGCTCTCACTGTTCAGTACATATAAGCTTTCACTTAATCTCAGTATTTTTAATGAAACTCTTTCCACCCCACAGCAGGCTTCATTTCTGGAGTTCATGCTCCCAGTTTCACCCTCCCAGTAAAAGAAATATGCAATATTTTGTAGGAGCAAGAGATGGGACTCATCAGACAGTGCAAAAAGATACAGAATACTCCAATCCTACCTTTTCAGCCCCACATCTACCTTTTAATGAAAGACCTAATTCCCGTGCCTTTCTGGGGTTCTGAGGCACAATCAGTTTGATTCTGGCTGAAATTTCATTTTGGAATTTCAATTTGGGTCTGCAAAATTTTACATGCTCTTAACCCACTTCCAAAATGTAGTTTATGTTTTAATTATTCATTTCATTTTTCCTTGTAATTTAAAGTCCCTTTAGAGGCGCCTGGGTGGCTCAGTCGGTTAAGTGTCCGACTTCGGCTCAGGTCATGATCTCGCGGTCTGTGAGTTCGAGCCCCACGTCGGGCTCTGTGCTGACAGCTCAGAGCCTGGAGCCTGCTTCAGATTCTGTGTCTCCCTCTCTTTTCTGCCCCTCCCCTGCTCATGCTCTGTCTCTCCCTGTCTCAAAAATAAATAAAAACATTAAAAAAAAACATTTTAAAGTCCCTTTAGTAAAATTTTAATGCAGCCTCAAGAGAGGTAGACATAAAAATGTATGTCAACACTGGCATCTTTAAGAGCATATTTTAGAAGTCTAATATTTTAGATGGGCACTCATAAAAGAAAAAGCGTAAGTCTCTATTTTCATTATTGTTTAATTCTAGAATAATTCGCATACAGTGTTATATTAGTTTCAGGTATACAATATAGTGACTCAACAGTTCTATACATTACTAAGTGCTCAACATGATAAGTGTAATCTTAATCCCCTTCACCTTTTCACCCAATCCCTATCCACCTCCCTCTGGTAACTAGAGTTTGTTCCCTATATTTAAGAGTCTATTTTAGTGTCTCTATTATAAATTATTTAAAATTAGTATCACTTTTTGGAGGTGAGATTATTACTGTGTTAGTCAGGAATACTCTGATGTAAGGAATAATTATGTCACTACAAAGGGTGGGCTTTTTTGATGATTAATCAGGTACAAAGATAGAATCACATCATGGAAAGTCTTATGGCAGCGGAAGAGATTTACTATGGCACAGATCTAGAAGAGGAGGGCACGGTGTGCCAAGGAGGGGCAGCTGGAGTGACTCAACAAGGAAGGTGCAGAGCCCAGAGAGAAAGGAGAGAAAAATTAAGAATCTGTGGGGGTCTTTACTGGCAGGGTGGTCACCGTTCAATATACCAACAAGAGATAGGAGGAGATTTCACTGACATGTTTGAGTATCAACAGGTCACAGGCAGGGAGGGGCAAGAAGGGGAACTTGTGGCAGGGACCAGCCTTATCACACTGGTGCACCTGATCACCTGGGCAGGGTCTTCACAGCCTGTTTGTGGGACTGTTGAGACATTAGGAAAATAGGAAGTTTTGAAAATTTGCACTGTAAATACCTAGGCTATTCAAGGCAGAGGCTCACACATAGAAGATGATGTCTCTGATTTGACTGAGAACAAAATGATCTGATCCGAACAAAAGGTAAAAAGAGCATAAAGGGAGGAGAGGACCTAAACTCTGAGAAAAGTGAATAAATACAGCCTTGATAAAAGTTATGCACATCTTTAAGAATCAGAGCATTTAACATAATAACTAGATCATAATAAAAAAGATTAAACTGAACTTCAGTTTAATGTTGCAATCCAAAAAGAGTATGTATGTTGATAGCAAATTGCTTTGGACTACCTTCAGATAAGACAAATAACATAGATTTCCACTTGAATATGTAGTATATTTATCCTGAGTTTTTTCTTTAATGAGTTTTTTTAAATTGGTTTATTCTCTAGGGGTTTAATTGTCACCTACATTGAACTAATCTCTAGAAGGATCTTGTGGCAACTATATGGGAATCTATTTACTTAAAGCAAGTATTCTATGATTTATGTTGTGATAATGTCCATAAATTAATTTTAAGGCCAAATAAAAGGTGAAAATTCTTTGACTACATACAGAAATAGAAAACAAATAATCTTAATATTTTCCAGAAAAAAATACCTACGTTCTTTAATGCTGTCTATTATTATTTTTTCTTTTCCCCTAAAAGTAATTTTTTTTTTGCAATTTTAACTTTGTTGAGAAATTTTATCATGCTATGATTTTCTTTCTTATTACCTTAGCTCTTTTTTCAGTCTTTGTGTATTAGATTTCACTCTATGGAAATACACATGCTCTGTAATTGTTTTTCATCACTGTTGTTAGAGGCTACTGGCTTCACTCTGTCCTAAAGTATCAGTGGAGCTGTCTTCCACATCTTTCTTTGCCAGGTTTGCATTGTTATAAACGATGATGTAGGTGACATGAGAAGTGTTTCATGCCTGTTGATAGTTCCCCCTAAAACTCTAAATAAGTTTTTAAATAAGACATGCTCTAAAGTTTTTTTTCAGCATTTGTATCCCTCCACACAACTACTCTGCGTTTAGGGATGAGCCAACTTTCTTACAAAATTATTCGGAAATCCACATAGTAAATTCCCTCCTTTGAAGTCAAACCTTAGTCCTCCTCTTAAATACTGGGAACAGAGTGTCACAGGAGTCAGAGATGATACACTTTGTATTTTTGTATCAAGAATCTACTCTTATAAGGCAATCCCGGGTGACTCAGTCAGTCAAGCATCTGACTCTTGATTTGGACTCAGGGCATGATCTCCCTGTTTGTGAGTTCGAGTCCTGTGGCAGGCTCTGGGCTGACAATGCAGAGCCTGCTTGGGATTCTCTTTCCCCCTCTCAGTCTGCTCCTGCCCGGCTTGCTCACTCTCTCAAAAATAAAGAAACTTAAAAAAAGAATCTACTTTTATTATTTACTGTTGTCATGTAGTTTAACACTTTTCTTTGAGTAAAATTCTATTGTTTTTGTTTTTCGGTTAAAAATTCCCAATTCCAACACAAAAATATTAAGGAAGAATAAGTTGATTCTTATTCACTTGTAGGAAATAATGTTAATATTTGTATTTTGTACTTTAAAAAAATCAAAGGAAGTTATACAGAAATATAATTCTCTATAGTTGTGGAATTAATATAATTTAATATAATATTTAACAAAATGTTTAATTAATAGAGAGTTTTGAATTACAAACTGAATATCTGTAACCTTGGGCAATTTATTTAACTATTTGAAAACTTTTGAAATTTACTTATAAAATGGTAAAAATGACTATCTTGAGGTTTTGTAAATATTGAATGAGATAATATATGAGAAGCAATTAGCAAAGTTCTAGGCATGGGTATTCAATAAATGAAAAATGGTATTAGGTTTAGGGATTATAATGATTTTATAAATTTTATGTCTAATTCTGATGATTAATAATTATTTTAATGTCCTTTCCATCGTGTATACTAGGGAGTATTTCTGATTTCCAAATTGAAATGTTAATAAAACACTGAAATTGGATCTAAATAATAAACAGACATAACAGGAAAATGCATTAAATCTTATCTCTTATGCAAATTAGGACAATAAAATATAAGAAAAGGAAATATGGATGAAGTATGTATATGAGCAGAATGAAATGAATTACTGCAAAATATAAATTATCCACACTGATGTTTGCTTTACTACAAGACCTCAGGAAAAAACTTTAATCTTCCACAAGCCTAGGATTGTAAAAGACAACGCTGGACCTTTAGATTCAGGAAATAAAAACCCTGGCTCTCTCTTTAAAGTGTAGATAAAGCAGAAGGATGGTTATATAAATGATTAATATAATCATTGGTGTGATCAGGAAAATGATGCAATTATATGTTTAACTTAAATTCTCATTTTATAATGGATATCAAGTCAGACACATAATTGACAGATCTTTGCTGTTTCCCTCTTCTGCATATAGAATTAGAGTAAATAATGCCAATTATGTTGTTTTTCTCTCAATATACATCCTGCATTAGTTACTTTTAAAGAACATGCACAGTGTCCACAATACTGGCGGTTAGAATTTTATAACACGTTGCTGATAAATACAACTGGATCGTATATTTGAAAGATATCAAAGTGGCAAGCAAAGGAAAATCATTGCTAGTATGGCTTTTAAGTAAACAGTGGTATTCTTAGCATTGATCAGAAAGGACTTCCAATATGTTACATGCCCCAGAGAGTTGTAAATTAGTGATATTCTGAGTGATGTATTATTGGACTGAAATGCTACACAGAAAAGGCATTTTGCAATTGATTTCATAGTTTGAAATTTTGCAAATACGTCTTACTCATTGAAACTAAAGTCTTTCTCTCTATTAGTAGATTCTCAGCAGCATAGATATTTCCTTTCTCAGTAATGGTCGTATTGTCAAACAATTCACCAAACTTTTTATTTTTATTTACCTAATTAATGCCTGTGGATCCAGGTAGTTAGCACGTGGTCAGCATTCTGTAATGGCAAGTCAAAATTTACTTTTAAAAAATCAGTACCAATGTTTTACAATTGCACTCGGGGTTTTCTAGTAAAGTTCAGTGTACCCTAAAGGGCATAGTATCTAAGCACTACTTCTCAATTACAGGGAAAGCTGAGGAGGGGCCCCTGGGTGGCTCAGTGGGTAAGCAGCTGACTTTGGCTCAGGTTATGATCTCAAAGTTATGAGTTTGAGCCCTGTGTTGGGCTCTGTGCTGACAGCTCAGAGCCTGGAGCCTGCTTCGGACTGTGTCTCCCTCTTTCTGCCTCTCCCCCACTCACACTCTGTCTCTCTCTCACAAATAAATAAACATTAAAAAAAATTTACAAGGAAAGCTGAGAAATCATGATTTTCAAATGATTTGTTATTTGTTTGACCTGATTTGACCTGATTGTAGTCATATTAATTATAGTCATTTGCAGTTGTGAATATATTGAAAAAATACAATGTGGGAAAGAGATCAGACATTTGATTTTCTAACGTTTTCGTTTGCAAAAAAAAATGTGTTCATCACTTGGTTCATTATCAGCATTTTCATGTGTGATAAACATTTATCATATGGAGAGTTATGAAATATTCTGTTCTCGGATCATTGTAATGGCGCTGAATTTTTCTAACCACTACAGGTTAAATTTACTATTAGGAAAAGCAAGCAGGCTGAGAAATTCAAATTGAACACCCATTTTAAAATAAAGGCATATAAAGAAAACACTCTAGGGAATAGAAGGCAAGCATAATTAGGTAATATTCCCCAAAAGTTAACTTAAAATGGATATCAGATTTAACAACGAGGCTAAAACTATAAAACAAATTAGAGGAAAACATAGGAATGCTCCATTATGACCTTGAGATTACAAACAATTTTTAGATAGAACATAAAAAGCACTAATTCTAAAATTAAAAGGAATTATAAAAACTTAAAAATATAAATTGGGTTCTAAGCAAGTCACAAACTAAAAGAAAACAGCAAATATACCCTTACATATCTACCTGACAAAAAACTGATAAGAATATATGAAAAGCATTTACAATTCCATAATAGGAAAACAATCCAGATTTTGTAATTGGCAAAAGATGTGGACAATTTTCCAAATCTGATCTACAAATTTCCAGCAAGCATTTAAATAGCTACTCTACATTTTAGTCATCAGAGAAATAAAAATAAGAACACAATGAACGGTTGTAACACACTCCCCATAATGGCCAAAATTAAACGACCAATATTAGTAACCCTTAGTGACAGTGTGGCTCCTTATACTTTGTTGGTGGGAATCCACAGCCACTTTGGAAAACAGTTTGGCAATTTCTTACAAAGATTAATGTACACTCACCATAAAACCCAGTAATTTTTCCCCTAGGTACTTCTCTAGAGAAATGAAAACGTGTTCACATAGAATCTTGTATACTATACACACAGCAGGCTTATTCACAGGAGCCCAAAACTGAAACAATTAAATATTCATCAACATAAATGTATAAACAAATTGTGGTATATACTTAGTAATATAAATGATGCACACAAAAATATGGATGAACCATAGATGGAACATAGATAGCATCTTAATAAGGAAAGATGCCAGACCCCAAAGGATATACCTATATAATTTCATTTATATGAAATTTTAGAAGAAACAAAATTAATCTATAGTGACAAAGAAGATCAGTGTTTACCTGGATTTGCAGATGGTTAGGGAACTACAAAATATTTGAATCAATTTGGGGCACCTGGGTGGCTCAAATTAAGCTTCCGAATCTTGATTTAGGCTCAGGTCATGATCTCCTAGTCATGAGATCAAGCCTTCTGATGAGATTCACTTGGGGCTCTGAATGGAGTCTGTTTAAGATTCTCTGTCTCTGTCTCTGTCTCTCTCCCTCTGTCCCTCTACCCTGCTTGTGCTCTCTCTCTCTCTCTCTACAACAAAACAAAAATAAATATTTGATCCAATTAAAATATTGTATATCTTGATTAAGATAGTGCTTACACGATTGTATATATTTTTCAAAACTCATCAAACATCACACAAAATGACTATTTTAATATATATTTATGAATTATACCTTAATATTTTAAAGTTAAAATGTAACTTCATAGAATTAATTATGTTAATATATATTATAGATACACTTTGTTTAAGGTAAAATTTGTGATAAAACATGGAGTTGCAATGTAATATATTGAGTATATATATATATATATATTGAATATATTTTATTAGAGAGAGGGAGAGAGCACTTGCAAGTCGGGGAGAGGGGCAGAGAGAGAGAGAGAGAGAGAGAATCTTAAGCAGGGTCCACACTCAGCATGGAACCCAATGCTGGGCTCAGTCCCATGATGCTGTGATCATGACCTGAGCCAAAATCATGCGTTGGATGTTCAATCTACTGAGCCACCCAGGAGCCCCATATTGAATAAATTTTGAGTGTATATTAGGGCTACATTTCATCATATTCAACATTTATCAGACATATACTGAATATCAGAAGGTGCATATTTCAAGGTTTGGAATATAATTTTACTGTTTATTATTATATATTATTTTAATTTCTATACTTTATTTTACACCACCATCAGGCCTAAGTCAGGAATTGCACCTCTAATTGTTGAAAGTTTTCCCATTGGAAAATATGATCCATACTGCACTGTTTTTTTTTTTTTTTAATTAAAAAAAATGTTAATGTTCTTATTTTTTCCTGGTTCTTTTCCTTAGTATACCTAGTAATTTTTGTGGAATGCCAAATATTCTACAATGACGACAGAAGCTCTGGATGATTGATATGTTTTTCTTTTTCATAATGTTCTCTGTCAGGCAGCTACAGTAGGAAGAGATCTCCTCAATCCATTCAGGAACTAAGATGACCTCAGTCAAGGTGTCAACCATTATAAGGTTTGTTCTACCTCTGACTTTAGCTCAATTTCAGGGTGTAGATCTTGAGAGGTCCCATCTGAGAGCTGGTGAATTTTACTAGGACCATTATTTTACTTGTCCATTTTTTTTTCTTCCACACTATAAGATCAGCAAAAGCTCCACTCAGGCTTTCTGTCACTTTCTGCTGGTCTTTTTAGGTTTTCATCATGAGCAACTTAGGAATCACAAATATTTGTGAGGAAATAAATGCAGAGAATTGGGTTTAATGGTCTGTGCCTCCTATTCACTAGAATCTTGACCCTAAAAATCCTGTTTGCCTCTAAGTAGGTGTCATGGCTGTGAAACAACAAGAGATATATATTTGGTCTCCGCTCCTGGTTTCTGCTAATACTTGGTCTTTGACCTGGGTTCCTGTTATGGATGTTCAAAAACCCTTGGAATTTCTTGGGTGATAGGAATACCTTTTTTTTTTTTCCTAATGAGACAACTATTGAATGGAGCTGCTCACTAGAAAGATCAAGCTGCAACTGTAGGGCTATAACCTTCAGCCCTACCCCATCCTCCAGGAGGGGAGAGGGGCTGTAAAATGAATTAACAATGCATCATGCCTACATGGTAAAGCCTCCATAAAAATCCTCAGGTATGGTGTTCAGAGAGTTACTGGGACAGTAATGCAACCCAAATCCACAGGGACAGAAGCTCCTGTGTTTGGAACCTTTCCAAATCTTGCCCTATGTATCTCTTCATCTGATTTTTCACCTGTATTTTTTATCATATCCTTTGTAATAAATTGGCAATAGTAAGTAAACTGTTTTCCTCGGTTCTGTGAGCTCTGTGAGCTACTCCAGCAGGTTATAGAGCCTGAGGAGGAGGTTGTGGGAACCTCTGACCTGTAAACATGTGGGACAGAAGTTGTGCATAACCTAGAGACAAATTACTTTCAACTGGATCTGAGGTGGAGCTAATAGTCTGGTGGGACTGAGTTTTAACTCTTGGGTTCAAACTAACTCTGGTTAGTGTCACAATTGAGCTGAATTATGGGACACCCAGCTGGTGTTGCAGAATTGGTCAGTGTGGGAAAACACACACACACACACAATCAAGTGTCAGAAGTGGAATGTGAGAGTAAAAGAAAAACAGTGTGCTTTTCTTTTTATTACCATCCCACATTAGAGTTGCTAAATTACTCCAGGAATATACATGCATGTACAATGTTTGGGTTTATCTCCATGAACTTTCCTTTCTTCAAGGATCATGATCTCTCAAAATCTGTCACACAAATTCTCAGATGCCTTCAAAAATATTTCCCCCACTTTAGCTATAGTTGTTCTCAGAGGGTAAATGATTTTATTATAAGCTGTACCAAAAATACCACAAGTGAAACTTTAGAGTGCTTATGAGTTAAACATGGTACCCAGAAACCATCTTTCTAGAAGAAAGAGTGATAGCAAATTTGTCATAAAATGCCTAAAAACTAATAACATACATGATAATAGGAAGATATCTGACAGGAAAGGCTTAGGAAGAAATGTGTAATTAATTTCTCCTCCCAAAAGGTTTTACTTTCATTTTATAATGTCAGATCATATGAACAAGAATTTTAACACAGGGCAAAGGAAATTTTGTTTTAATTTTCCGTACACTATAACCCTGTTAGACTTTTGAAAAAGTTTCACACCATCGTAAATTACCATTTTAGCTTCTTTCCTCCTGTGAATATAATTAGAAGACTTGAGTGAGCTAGGATAACTGACTTGTATGAACTAATCTGAAAAAAAAATAGAAAATTAACTCAACAGTGGCATTCTTTTTATTCTACCTGGCATTGCTGGATAGGGCTCCCCCTTTCTTTCAGTTGTCTATTCTCTGGACCAGTTCCATGCTAATTTCTCTGAATGACTTTATGTAGATTACATTCAGACAGACCTTATTCCTACTTATTTCAATGGAGCATATGGTGTTTCCCTCATAGGAGCAAGCTTCTTATTAATAGGGCATAGGCATTATTTTCTATCCCTTAAAGACTTTTTGAAGTCTTAGATCCACCATCCATTACCTTAAAGACACATAGTTTTCAGAAATTTACAGGGAAATTTCCTAATCACCACCAAATAACCACATTTTTCAGTCAACCCACCTCAAATCCATGCCAAGTAATTAAAACTCTGTGCATTGCAAAGTACAAATATAGCATAACTATTTTTTTAACTGGTAAACTCTGTCTTATGGCATTCATTTCTTTCTTAAAACTATAAATCAAATGGCATTACAATGTCTATTGAAAAGCAGCTCACATTGTTTTGTTTTAATGGGTTTTGTTTTATAAATGGCTTTTCACAAAAAAAAAATCAGTTAAGTGGTACTTGAAATTTATTTATTTATTTATTTATTTATTTATTTATTTATTTATTTTTAATAGATATGTTCTTGCTATTAGTGTGTTTAAGGAGACTTGAACTGTATGAGATTTCAGAGGTGTGAAAAAACATGTCACATGAATACCATCAACAAAGAGCTAATGGGGAATACTTCCACAAATGTCCATTTCTCTTTCTTGCATGAAGAATTTAAATTCTAGTTAAAGTTATTTAAGTTTCAATATTAGACAATACACCTTCACCTCATTTATGTTCTTCTATAGTGTGCAGTATGAAACAGCATTAATATTTATACAATCATTAAGTATGTGATGTTCACCTACGTAGATTTCCATTTTTAAATAAGTATCAGTGAAATATAACTTCTTGCTAATGAAGTTAGTTATTTTAATCCAGTAATAAGTAAATCATAGAAGAGTTGTAGGATGTCCTGTAAGGATAAGAATTATTATTAAGCATCATCTTCCTCTAAAAGTAGAGTCATATAGTATGACTTTCTGTCCATAAAGTTATTTGTGGGCCCACATACCTAAATATGCATTTGTTTTTAAAAATTAATTTCCATAATATTTTTATGTTTCTAGTAGTGCATGGTATATGGTAGGATATGTTATTTATGGTATAAAATATGATACCAGTTATCCATAAATTAACATGTTATGCAGTACACATTTTTTCTATCCTTTTTCATAACATAAGTTTGTGGAATTCTCCATAAAATAAATTTCAATTTTTAAACTTTTTAATGTTTATTTTATTTTTGAGAGAGAGAGACAGACAGACAGAGGGCATGTAGGGGAAGGACAGAGAGAGGGAGACAAAGAATCTGAAGCAGACTCCAGACTCTGAGCTGTCAGCACAGAGCCCAATGGGGGGCTTGAACTCACGAACTGTAAAATCATGACCTGAGCTGAAGTTGGGTGCTTAGCCAACTCAGCCACCCAAGTGCCTCAATAAATTGCAATTTTTAAAATGGCATTTAGCATAAGCTTTCAGTCCTTACCTCTAAATTAGTTTATAAAAAAATATTTTGCTGTAAGCATATTTGTATTCATCATTGATCTTTCTATCCAATTGCTTATTTTACCAACTTTAGGCTCTAATTACAAAGTTTGGGATTTTGCAGTTTTTTTTGTTTGTTTTTTGAGATCAACATTTTGTTTAGGTAGATTGTAAATTAAATATAATGGAGGTCAAGGGTATCTCTGATTTTCTTTTGTCACTTTTTTTCCCCCTGAAAATGCTCTTGTCTTTAACCAGAGCTAAAAAGAATCTAGGATCGACCCTGAATATTAGGGAACTATGTTATAAATTATAGTTCATTGATTATCACTGAAATAAATTCTATCACTCAGAACTAATTTTATATTGTAACTACGCAGTATTTAATAAACATTTTGAAATATAGTTTTCTTTAAGACTGTATCACTGTACATCAGAAAAAAAAACCTCTTGTTTATACTGTGAAGCACAATATAAGAAACAAGAGATAGGTTAATGTAACTAACAACCACAGGCCCTCCTCCTTCTCCTTCCAGTCATTATCCTTTCCCTCCTTCCCACAGATACACTCCCCTGTTATGCAATAACACTGTATTGAAAACTGAAAAGAAAAAAGAATATTACTTGAGAAATATAATTTTAAGGTTAAAAATGTTTCTACTACAAGAAATCAAGTGATGTGCTTTTAATATCTAATTTCTTTTAAGTAACATTTGTTTAATTAATTGGAGATTCATACATAATATTGTAGGTAGAGTGGTGCATTTATTTTTCTGTGTGCTGACCTTTTATCTCAATTTATGAATTTATTCTTGTTTTTATTGTTTTGGCTAACGCAAAGATGCTGATATTAACTTTCTTCTAAGTGTCTTTTAACACAGATTTACACAATGCTGTTGGGTATGAAGTTTGAAATTGCTGAATCACATATTATGTATATGTTCAACATTAGTGGACATTTATAAACAACCTTTAAAAATGATTTTAAAAATTTACACGAATAGACAGATTTGAATAAGTTCCATATAGCCTCCAACCTCACTGACAATTTTCTCACAACTGATCGATAGATTCAATAAAATCAAAGTCCGAATATTTACACAATTTCGTAAAAATTCTAAATCTAATTCTAGATTTTTTGTGGAAATCAAAAGAGCCAAAATTCTGAGACAGAATAAGATTGGAGGACTTAACGTTATCTTGTTTTAAGACTATTTTAAAGCTACAGTAATCACTTATTGGGGAATTATCATAAAGGAAAATACATTGATGATTGAATAGAATCTAGAAATAAACCCAAAAGTACATAGATAACTGATTTGTGACAAACACGCAAAGCAACTGAAGTGAAGAAAGTAAAGTTTTTTTTTCAAGCAATGGTACTGGAATGATCAGATATCCATTTCTAACAACAGCAACAAAAATATTTGATACATACTTCACACCATAGGCAAATTTAGCTTAAAATGGATCACAGATCGAAATGTAAAACTTAAAACTATAAAACTTCTAGAAGTTTGGAAACTACTTTTACCCACGGGTTTGGAAAATACTTTTTAGATATGATACACAAGGTATGGTGGTTAAAAGAACAATTTAGTCTTTATCAAGATTAAAACCACAGAATGGAAAAAAATATTTGCAGGTCATATATCTGACAAAGGACTTGACTCTGGAATTGATTATAAAAAACAACTGCTAATCAATTTGCTAAAAAAGGCAGTAGCCTTCCCAGTATAGACAATTGCCCACAATCAGGGCGATTAGCTGAATAATTTAGGTTTAAAAAAACTCTTTGGTGGGGTGCCTTGGTGGCTCAGTGAGTTAAGCACCTGACTCTTGCTTTGGGCTCATGTCATGATCTCACAGTGAGATGGATCCCACACTGGGCTCTGGATTGACAACACGGAGCCTGCTTGGGATTCTCTCTCTCTGCCTCTCCATGCTCACTCTCTCTCACTAGATAAATAAATGAACAAACAAACAACAAACTCTTTGGTCCCACACTTTAAATATTTTGTTCGGTAATTTTTTTTCCTGAATTTATAAAATGATTTCCTTAATACCCTTATCTTTTTATCCATTTATATTCCCTAATGTTGCATTGGCAATCCCACACTCAGACATTACAAGTATTAATTATAGTTCCACACACAGAGGGAGAGAGAATTGACTGGAAGACTGCAAGCCTAATTGCCATTTCTGGAGTATTTCCATTTTATATTTCTCTGAGGACTCTATTTTCAATGCCAATAAGTCACATCAGATAATGTTGGTGAAGTAATTGATTGCACTGCTTTTGATGGGCTCTGCTTTACATTTTGAGGGATTAATAACGTTTTCTGTAACAACTGAGGTTTATCAGTACACTTACTCATTTAGAACCGTTTGGCGAGACATTGAAAATTTTGGATAAATCTTGCAACGCAAATCACTTTGGGAGACTAATTTCTCCTTTAAAAGCCATGTTCTATCTTTCAGGATAAATGAAATATTTTTATGGGAAGAAATGAAATCTATTCAGCTGGATAATAGCAGTTGATTTGATTTCCGTGCTGATTTGAATTATCGGATATCAGATGAACTATATCGATTCACTAGTTTACCTGATATTATAAGTAGCCAAAAACCATAAACACCGTAAAAGAAAAAAAGCAAGTCTAAATAAATAACTTCAGAGACCTTCTGTTAGAGTTGAACAATTTGTCTTTGTTGGTTGAATGCCCTAGGATTCTGGGCACTCTCTCAAACCAAGAATTTCAGGTGGTTATGGTAATGCTGCCACCTCTTTACTACCTTACAATCACAGTTAATTAGTTGCAGCAGGTGGTAGTAGCTGGCACAGTTGAATAGCTCTACTCTCGCCACCGACAATTGGCTATTTGTTCAGCAAATGTAAAGGACTCAGCATGAGGAATGAACAGAGAAGACCTATGCAGTAGCTGTTGTTCTACCAACTCACTTATCCTTTTTTTTTCTTTTTTCCACTACAAAATGTGTCCTTTTTTAAAAGATAAAATAATGGGTTACCTTTTTCAGGTAAACAAACAGTGTGTGTGTGTGTGTGTGTGTGTGTGTATTCACATATTCAGTGTATATACATATATTCAGTAATTATCTTTTCAAATGAATTGAACTTAGAATATTTTTTCTTGGCTAGTAAAATCCTTTTCTTTCAGATGCCTATTTTAATGAAAACATATATTTTATATATATATATATATATATATATATATATATATATATATATATATATATTAAAAGAATGAAGACCTTTGCTATATAACACTGTGTTCTAGACATAAGAGACGTAAGGACTTCTGGAAAGCTTTCATTGAAGTAATTTAATAAACATCTCATATATATAAGTATATATACTACTAGTTTACCTGATATAAAAACAGAATCAGGACTATTACTGTGAGTTTGAAATACTGTTTATTTTCATTTAGAAACAATGACAGAGGCGCCTGGGTGGCACAGTCAGTTAAGCATCTGACTCTTGATTTTGGCTCAGGTCACGATCTTATGGTTTGTGAGATAGCCCTGCTTCCCCACTTCGGGATCTGGGCTGATAGTGTGGAGGCTGCTTGGGATTCTCTTCCTCTCTCTCTCTCAAAACAAATAAATAAATATAAAAAAATAAATAAACAATGACAATCTGTCTATCTATGTCTCATTATCTCAAAATGACCACACATTTGCTTTTTTCCCCTTTGGAATCATTGAAATAATTATTTTTATACTCAGAAGGTGTTTTAAGACAATTATATACTATAACTATTATTCTGTATTGATTAGTTTTATAGTAAGCCTCATTTTATTCTTTCAAGGTGTCTTTTAATATATTAGTTAATATTATTTTGCAACATAGAGCTTTGGTCTAGGTTAGGGAAACATTTTTTTTTAATCTCTAGGCAATTTTGGAATAGCAACATGGTAAAAATAAGTTCTATGGCTGCTGATTGAAGGGAGTAAGGAGGTATCTTACATAGGCTAAAAGCAAACTTATAAACAAATTTATTATAAGCAAATAATATTATTGTGAAAAATTTGATTAATGCCTAAATCCATGTATTAAATTTGCTAACTTCTCTTTTCTGGGATTTTTTCTCAGAACAATCTTTCTTTGTTTCTAGGCATAATCAATTCTCCACTCCACCCCCACCCCCCCAAAAAAAACCCCAACTAAGTCAGATAAGGAAAATAGAATGATTAATATATTTTAACAGAGTAAAAACAAATGTGATTTATTTGGTCATCTTTGAATTTGAGTAAGTTATTTTTTTAAGCAATACTTAATATATTCATATATAATAGATCAAAGCATTTATGTTGTTAAAATATGTGCTGATGCAACTTATAAACATTTTCGCTTCAGTAAATTAAGTCCATGTGCTAGTAATACATAGTTTGGGTTTTGAATATTTAAATAAAATATTCTTGCAATCTTTCAAATTTTATAATTAGCATTTTATTTGTTAAAATGGAAACTGTCACCAGCAAACTCAAATACTAGAACTTTACGAATGCCTATGCTTATATATGTGTATTCCCCCAATTCCCTATCCCTCTGCTACACGGATGTAACAAATATCCTGAATTTTGTATTTATCACCGCTTTAAAAAAAAAGAAAACTATATTTACTATTGTTGTGCAGCATATCTTTTTACAACACAGCATCAACTTTATCTTCTCATATATTGCCTGCCTCATCAGAAAGAAGCCTAGAACCATGTTTCTTGCCACAACGGCCAACAGAATTTTTGGTTAGACTGTGATATTGAGAAGCATGTATATTTAGAAGGCAGAAGGAAACCCCATCAATGTCCAAAGAGGAGGATTTTGAACTGCATATAAGTATTCTAATATTAATCATCTCCTTGGTATGGCTACCAGCCAATGAGAATACTAAGTATTTTCCAGAATTTTCTTCGGCCCCCTGATATTCTGGTCAATACAGTTTTTCCTGCCCTTTGCTTCCCCACCCTTTAAGGCATTCTGTCAGCTTTTAATCCCCTATGTGAATCTCTTTCTGCCCTTACAAAGAGAGATGTTTCTGTTTCTGTCTGCACCTCAATGACAAATATATATGAATCTAAAACAAAAAGTAGTTTTTCTTTTTTTTTTTTTTTGAGCCTCAGGAAATGGTATCTAAGTCTAAACTATCCTATGTGACTTGCTTTTTTTAGTCAACATTAAATGTCTATTATTCATCTATGATGTTTTATATAGATGTGGATCATCAATATTTAATTTTGTAAAGTCCCCCATTATATGAGTATAGCATTATTTCTTATCCATCTTTTGATAAAGTCTTGAGTTGCTTCCATTTTCATGTTTCCTTTTAGTTGTTGTTTGGTAGTTTAAGCAGGATGGCCAGGTGCATTCTTAAAAAGATAACATGTCTGTAAGAGTTTCTCTATGGTACAGACACAGAAATGCAATTGTTAAGGTGGGAGGGGATCTGCATTTTCAATTTTAAGCAGTGATGTTATATTGTTTTCTGAACTGATTCCAATGCAAGTATACCAAAAGTACCCATCTCCTATGTTTTTGTCTAATCATCACATTGCAGTCTTAACTGGTTATTGCCAATTAATGGATTTAAACTGGTATCCTATTGTAGTCTTTGTCAAATTCTCCAATACATTATTTTTCTATTACATATGAATTTGTTGGAGTTTCTTATATTCTTAGGATGTAATCTCATTGCAAATACATTTATTTCAAGTAATTTCTCCCTTTTTGTCATTTGTCTTTTCACTTCCTTTTTGATGTCCTTTGAAGAAAAGAAATTTTTACAAGTCAGCTTTGTGTATCTTAAGAAAACCTCTAATTCCATTGACATAAAGATATTCTCTATTCTTACAAAAGGTTTATATGATGATTTTCATTTCTTTGATGTAATGTAGACCTCCACATCTCTCCTCCGTGTCTTTTGCCCTCTCTTTAATATTTTCAATCTGTTTATCTCTCTGTGGTGCTTTACAGATTCATGATTCTCTCATCAGCTATTTATTTATAGTCTTATTTTAATCCCATCAATTAATTTTTGTTTTCCATGATTATATTATTCATCTCTAAATATATGAGTATTTAATACATACAATCCTCATTATTTTTAATGACATATTGTTACTCCATTACTTATATTTCTTCTTTTATTTCTTTATGTGTATTAAGCATACTTTTTTAATGTTGTAAATTAAAATTTCAGATAGCTAAAATCCCGATGATCTAAATATTTTCTGTCTTTTTTTCTGACCCTTACTCATGGTGGCATTTTTTCTTGTTTGTTTTATTTTGTTGGATTTAATCTGTGGGTATTCTGAGGGTCTAAACTGAGAAATCTCAACCCTGAATAGGAAGGATTTAAAATAGCAATAAGTAGGAACCAAACTGTTCCTAAGGAGCTGAGACAAATATAGTTCTCTTCATGGTTTTTGACTTAATATAGAAAACCAAACTTTAGTTTCTCTCACTCGTGATGTTTTCGAAGGGTCAGTTTTCTGATCCCACAGAATTGAAAACATTTGTTTCAAGAGTTCCATTATTCTTGGTACCACTCACTATTTCTTCCCCCTTCATTTTCCCCTTCCTCTTTCTTGCTTTGCCCCCCCCCATTTCCTCTCTCCTTTCCTTCCTTTCTTCCTTTATGAGGACTCTTGATCTCTCCTTTACTGTGAACTTAGCAATGCAATAAAATGATGCTTATTTCAATTTATCTAGGAGCTGTTCGTATTAGAATCATCTTCAGATCTTTTCCATCATACTGCTAGGAACACAGTTTTTCAATTGCTTTATGATAAAAATATGATATTACTTTTATTGCACACTTTACATTTCAAACAGAAAATACACAAAACTACTAAATTTACATTATTAATGATGACATTATTGAGCCTTGCTGTTTGTAAACATTCAACTAGAAGTTGAATGTGGGAGGAAAATGATTGACAACTGGTTCTGTGACCTATCCTTCAGTCACAGAGATGAGGTCTAAGAAATTGATTTTACATTCTACATTCTCTTTGAAACGATAACTCATGAAATTGTTAAGAATTTGCCTATACAGGATCTAACATGGTTGATAACTGGGCCAAGTTTTATGTCAGACAAACACTTGTATCTCCTGGATAATCATGCCATGATGAGTTGGTATTACTGGGTTACAGTTATACTGGAGAATGGGAAGTAGCACATACTCTAAAGGGTTGCATGTCTGTTTAATTACATAATCCTGAGAGAAACATTGAAGTCAACTCTAGTGATGACTGCTTCTCTGATTTGAAGTTGTTTCGCAACTCAGTGTCATATGCAGTGACCTTGCAGGCAATACAAAATAAGTGAGTCATGGGAATTTATGCTTGGAAGTTATGATACTTTTCTATGCTGTTGCTATGTATGCTGTGCTGTTTCCTGTCTTATGTCTTCACAAAAGCTAAGAAAAACATGGAGCTGGGTGAAACTGTATATAGACAGTGAAGTTGTTGTTAATCAGAATCATGATCAATGCCGGGCATCAGGCATGCACTAGCTAATTTTAAATACCAAACAACCAAATGGCATTGTAATCTTTATTAATATAATTTGTATGAGGAAACTAAAGATCACAAAAATCAACTTATTTAAATTAAGTGCTTAGAATATAACAAATTAGCATTTAAAGTTTTCTTTTCATTTATCCCAAGTTATAGGATAGTTTTTAGTGCAGTTGACACACAATGTTACATTACTTTCAGATAAACAACATAGCGATTCCACATCTCTATAGTTTATGTTGTGCTCACCACAAATGTAGCTATTGTCCATTATCATACAACTCTATAACAATATCATTGAATTTATAGGAAATTTGAGGAAACTACTTTAGGATAACTATTCTTTCTGTTGTGTCAGATAAAGACCAAAATATTGGAAATATCCTACGCACTTGACTAAAGCAAAATAAAACAATTAATGTAGAAGTAATATAATTGGGGTATAAGAAAGTTAAGAAATGAATCACAAAAACACAATAAAACTAAACTGAACTTTAAAAAAATTCATCAGTGTAAGTACCGGTACCAGATATTAGTACTTAATATATTAAGAGAGATTAAGAGAGAGAGTAACAAAGGGAAAGATGATATAGCAAATGATTAGAAGCAAGGAATATGTATTAAACCACCAAAGAGATCCATATATAGGAAACAACTACTGGCAAATCTTGACTTGCAACCTGGGAAAGACAAATTATTCATTCAATGATTTTTGAAGTTTTTGGAAAAAATAGTAAGACATGAGTTTTAAACTGAACTATATGCAAAAATAAATCTGAAATGCATTAAAGAATAAATGTAAAGGGAGAAAAGTATAACTATTTAGAGAAATATGCATATATATATGTATAAATAGGCTTATGGATATATGATATAAAAATTTCTTTAAAAGTATTAAAAATGTACTGACCATAAGGGAAGATTGTTTTAAATTCAACTATATTTAATTAGTTATATTTTAATTAGTTCATCACGTGGCATTATGAAGAAAGTGAAAGTCTAAACTTCAGAGTAGATATTTACAGCATATACAACTTAGCAACAGCCACCTAAGCTACCTAAGAATGCCTAAGTATTTACAGAACTCCTAAAAATTAAAAAAAGAAAGAAAGAACAAAGCATAAGTAAAAAGAAAAACAGTTTAATATTTTTTTGGTAAATACATCTAATACAACTATGTACATTTCACAAGAGAGGAAACACAAATGACAAGCATACAAATATTGGTGCATCTTTCTTAGTAAAGGTTGTGGTACAAATTGAAATGACAATACAATAATATTTAAACCTATCAGTGTAGCAAGAAGAATTTGTCAGTATTAAGTATCGGAGAAATTATGAACTAATCAGAAGTCTTATATTTTAGCAAATCAGTAAATATGTACACATGATTAAAAATACAGTAGAGTTGAAGAAGCTCCAACTCAATGACCAAGTCAATTCACTCCTAGGTCTAGACATTGGAGTGTGTATAGACCTCTCTCTCTCTCTCTCTCTCTCACACACACACTCATGACTAAAACAAAGTTTAATAAGTGTGTAGACCTTACTACTGACATTACATTCTCATATTTTCTGTCTTATTATGTTTTATTTTCTCTGTTCCGTTTTACTGTTTTAAGTGATGTTTATGGCCATTAAATTGATTGAGTAATCCACAAATTAGCCACAACATCAACCTCATAAAGCATTTCCTGAGAGATTATTGCATCTGTAAAAACTCTTAACTGCAATGTTTTAATAGCAAAATCCTTTGGGCTGTGGAGGTGGTAAACATTCAATGGTAGGTTAGTGAATAAAGAAATTGTGTTTTGTTCATACAATCAAATTACATTCAATAATAAAAAACTAATGACCTGCGACTACATATGTCCACATACATGAATTCCAAGAAAACTAAGAGTGAGTGGAAAAAAAGAACAGTAAGTGTCCATACACAAAAAGTTCAAATATTATCAATACATGAAAGTATGTTTTTTAACAATAAGTAAATACGACGTAAAACTAAGAAAAACCAATTAGATGACAAATGCAGCATGGAGTTTGTAGTTTTGTGGCGGCAAGGACAGAAAGGAAAGGATAGATGTGTAGAGAGATGTGTTACACTTGCTAACAGCACAAAGGATGTTCAAGAGACTGCAGAATTCTGGCATTAATCTGGGTGGTGAGAACATGAGTGTTCAATTCTTATTGAATTAATTAACTTAATTATAACGAAAATAAGATTATTAAATGAATTAGTTACCACTTAAAATTAATGTTACTGGGAAAAAGCCAGAAATAAAGGGGGACATATGTAAGAAAAAATACTTCATGGCATATGTCATCAGGGAAATGTAAATTAAAAACACAAAGAGATACCACTACTCATCTATTCTAATGGTCAAAATCCAGAACTCTGACAACACCAAATGCTTACAAGGATGTGAAGCAACAGGAATTTGAATTCATTGTTGGTAGGAATGCCAAATGGAAAACAGCTTGGTGGTTTCTTATAAAACTAAACCTATTCTTATCATACAATCCAGCAATTGTGCTTCTTCTTTTTTTTTTTTTTTAATGTTTATTTATTTTTGACAGAGAGAGAGAGAGAGAGAGACAGAGCATGAGCAGGGGAGAGGCAGAAAGAAAGGGGCACATGGAATCTGAAGCAGGCTCCAGGCTCTGAGCTGTCAGCACAGAACCTGATGCGGGGCTTGAACTCACAAACTGTGAGATCATGACCTGAGCCGAAGTCCGACACTCAACCGACTGAGCCACCCAGGCGCCCCAAGCAATTGTGCTTCTTGATATTTACCTAAAGGATTTCAAAACTTATGTGCACAAAAAACGTGCACATATATGTTTATAGCAGCTTTATTTATAATAAAACCTGAAATTAAACTGTTCTATGTTTTTCTACGGATGGGAGAATCGGGTTACTCTCTGATCTATTCACAACGGGTTAGAGAAACTGGTTGTGATTCTTTGCTTTTTTCCCCCTTAAAATCCATCTTTGTATCAGGTAGGCTCCAGTTTTAAATATTGGTCAGATTAGGTAAGTTTCCTTAGCACATTATATCATAATTTTTATATTTTTGGATCAAGGTAGATGTTGCTATCTTTTGATTCCTTGCCAATGTAAATCGTTTTTGTTCCTTGCCAATTTGTCAAGTTAGTTAGAAATTATAGGATGCCTGAAATTATAAAAATAGACAAATTATGAGAAAATAGCTTATACTATATTATTTGTTAATATTATTAAATATTACGTACAGAAGTTTATGCTAATTAAATGTTTCCATGTGTTTGTCACTTGATTTGTGTGTTATTATATATGTACATGTAGACTGTTCTCAGGACCACTAGGAATACTCAAAGATAGTCAATGATTTTACGGATTACCCAAAAGCAAGACCGGAAGTCCATAAAATTTGGTCTGTGAGATTAGGATTGGGATAACCCTAGATTTAGGATACATTGTGTGCATGGAATTGCTTTGAGAACTTTTGGGTAAATTTTAGTGGGATAAGAAGACAAAGCTGAAAATTACATATAGTTAGAGGTCTATATGACAGCTGATTAGGAAAGACAAATTAGATATATTAAACTGAAGTAGAAAAACAAAGTAATGTCTTCAAATATGACTATGCTCTGCAAAACAGAACAGCAGAATTTATAAATCTAACTATGAAGAGGTATTCTTCCAACAATACTAAGTATTAACAATGTCACTTGTTAATAAAATCGCAATTCTTGTTTCTAAAAGACTTTTTTGTTCGGTAAAATCTGAGAAAGTTTCTAAGTCCACTTGGAATAAATCCCAAAGTTGTCAGTAACCACCTTACGTTAGGAAATGTTTAAAAAACAACAGATTATTAAAGTTGGAATAATGCCTCTCTCAGGTATTAAAATATATCATGACATTGCATGAGTACAGTGTGTAGTTTTAAGGAATGTGAAAACAAGTTAAGAGGATAAAACAAGAAAATTAGAAAATATATAGACAGATTTTCTTTGTGTATAATCAAATGCAATAATATCTGGTAGTTAACTCACAGATAAGAACCTCCTGGTTATTTTAAAGCATGTTAGATTTTGTAAAAACGGGAACTTCCAGGAAAAGGCAGGTGCTAAACGTCCTGCCTGTCTCCTACCTACGTTGATCTGCTTAATGGAGTAAGCATTGTCTGCCAACAACCACAAATTTGCTTTTGGCATAGTTCAAGGCTCTCTTATATTTCTTATGGTAAATGACAAGTTTAGTTCATTCTTAAGCAACCCCAGGTCATAAGTACGTAAATTCCTAATCTGTTGTAGAAGTAGAATATAATTCAAGTAATTTCAAGGTTTTGGCGGATTATTTGAATAAGTAAACAAGAAATATTTTTTTCTAGCATTGCCCAATGTCACTTGAGATTGAAATTTTGCCCCTCATCTGAAAATTACTTAATTTCTTTCATGCTCCCAGTAACTGACTGTCATTTTTCTGTTTTTATACATTTGAAAATCATCCTAATTTTCTTTTCATCTTAAGCTATCTTTTGCATTAGAAGGGACACACCTTAGGATGTTTTAGTATTTTAATATTACTTTTAACTTTCAAATTTTAATCATCTGTATGTAAAACTAAAGTTTGTTAAATTTTATGTTACTGACTTTTAAAATATGAAATCCATTATTTTCTCTAAAATACTGGGTTTTTCTTTCTGACCTTGTCATTTTTCCTTTCCCAGAGAAAACAATTAATTATTTTAAATAATATTAGCCATCCCATTTATGTTAATTTTATCTATATATTTATACTTATATCTATTTATATCTACCTATGAACTTTGCCTACTTTTAATTTGTGTAAAAAACTAAAAGCATTTCAAGAAACCAAGTCCCACAGTTAGAAACAAGAACAAAAGCTAATTTCACCATGTAGACCAAGAATGTGAAACGAGGTTTAATCATTGCTTTGAAGATAATGACAGACATACGTAATGGTAACTGTTTATAATTATTAAGTCTATAAAAGAAAAACGAAGTAATATTAATGAGTGATAATTTGAAAATAAGGCTTTATTTTTACTGAAGTTTGTAAAGCAATGCAGTAGCTTGTAAAGCCTAGCTGGAGTTGCTTCCCATGTGGAAAAAGATAATGTATGTAATGTTGGTCATTTATAAAATTAAGAAATGTGCAAGTATTTAACAATTTAAGAACTGAAGAGAATTTTCAGTATTACTTTCCTACTCTCATTAAAGTATTTAGTTCATGATGAACATATTCAATATAAGTGGAAATTACTGATTTATTTCTGGTTTATGTTAGACTTAGTTTTAAGATATCAACAAGCATGAATTTAATGTCTGAACTGTTTTATAAACTTATAAATAAACCTGCCACTTGGTGTGTTTCTAGCAGCTATCACTAGGGATATACCTGTGGACAAAACCCACAGACATCCAGTGGTGGACTGGAGTTGGCAAATCTCAGTTTATGAGAGCAGACTGTTAGTTATTTAGGATGTTTGTGAGCCAGTCATTGACTGCAATTGCCGATGGTGGGAATATTTGACACCACGAAATTCATGCAAACAATTCAGATCAGGTCTTTTTTTTTTTTTAGAGCCAATTTACCAGCATAGCATTTCAAATATCTCTTTTCTAGCACAGAAAAGCAGATAATAATATGGATGCACAATAAATAAATATACAATATAGTGTGTTAGAGGATGATTAAGAGGTAAGGTTAATAAAAATAGAAAACAGTAGTGGAATTGTGAGTGTGGCAGGTGAGTGGTTTGCTGTGTAAAATAGGTTAGTGAGGGTAAGCCTCATCAAAGAAAGACATGAAGTTTTTTAGGGGGTTAGCCATACAAAATATCTGAAAATAAGTGTTCTGGGCACAGCGAACAGGTAGAAAAAAGGCTTTGGTTCAAAATATCGCCCGGTGCATGTGAAGAATAGTACATAAGCTCTAACTGGAGCAGAGTGGACAGGGCAGAGTGGGAGAAAAAGCTATCAGAGGATAACAAGGTCAGATCCAGCCATCTGCTAGAAGCTAGAAACAAGTTTTGACTTTTCCCTTTTAATGGAATAGAACCTGCAGGGTTTGAGACTGACGGGACCTAATATGTTTTTAAAGATAACACCAGCTCCTGTGATGAATGGAAATTAGCATGTGGGAGGCACATAGACAAAACCAGAAGAGCAGCGCGTTAGGATACATCCCGTTAATCAACATGAAAAAGGATAGCCGTTTCATAAGAAAGGATAACACCTTACAACAGAGTAGGAACAAGAAGACGTGACAAGATGTCCTTGGATTCTAGTTTTATCTTAGAACTGGAGCCAAAAAGGATTTCGTGGTGGCAATTGCACATGCCTTCCTCACTATTAACTAATCACTTAAAAGGGGATACTCTGAAAAATTAAGCTTCCATCATGACCAATGAGTTGCCCTTGGTGTGAAAGTTTTAAATGTATGATTTCTTATGATTGTGGCGATCTGGGCTTCTCACTTTCACTGCAAACTTACTTTGAGAATTTTACAATTTTTGAAAAATTAGGTTAATTTAGTTTTCAATAATTTTGAAGAGTTAACAATATCATTTTGACTTTGAGCTAATTTAAAGCTTTGTTACAGTTGTGTTATCACATGCCATGAGATGGTCTTGTTCACCCAGAGTGTCACCAGCACCATAATTAACATGCCACCAACCTGAGGCCATTAACCTGCATTTTGCTTCACATTGGATATCTATGCTTTATTCATCTTAAAAGTCAACATATGTTTTTTACTAATGAATTGAAGTAGTATGGGAGTTCTAATTTACTTAAAACTGAGATCTATTTCCCTTCAAGTCTCTGGCTCTACTAATAGAAACCTACTTGAGGGCACATTTCAAGGTACATTAGACACCATCAACTTTATTCACACAATGCTTCCATTGTTGAAACATGAAATGACCCCCCTCCTCAACCTGAGCACAGCAGCCAGTCACTGTAGAAATTAGCAGTTAGCAGTAATCTTTCCTAAAGATGTAATAAATGAACTGTGTCTGAGTTAAATAATTATTATTTCATATGTAAAATGTTAGTTCAACCTTCAGAGGACCTCTGCATTCAGGTAGTAACTTGCTGTACATACTTGAGAAAAACCGAACTCTATAAGAATAACAGATAAAAGGAAACATCCTAGAGAATCTTTCTTTTTAAGTTGATTTATTTATTTTGAGAGGGGTGGGGAGGGGCAGAGAGAGAGGGAGAGTAAGAATCCCAAGCAGGCTCTACCCTGCCAGCACAGAGCCGGCTATGAAGATCAAACTCACAGAACAATGAGATCATGATGGGAGCTGAAATCAAGAGCTAGATACTGAACCAATTGGGCCACCCAGGTGCCCCTTAGCGTATCTTTGTCAAACAACATTCATATATGATTATCTATGATATTGGCTGTAATTTGCTTAATGGTACCTCGATGGCATATTATAATTATATATCACACGAGAGCTACTACTGTCTTGTGTTTTACAATAAATTTTAATTGTCATAGAACGAATCTAAATACCCAAATTCAAATATTTTTTTCTTGAGATTTGTCTTTGAAATGAGGTATAATTAGTACAGAGCTTTTATTTTATTTTTTTAACGTTTATTTATTTTTGAGACAGAGAGAGACAGAGCATGAACAGGGGAGGGGCAGAGAGAGAGGGAGACACAGAATCTGAAACAGGCTCCAGGCTCTGAGAGGTCAGCACAGAGCCCGACGCGGGGCTCGAACTCACGGACTGTGAGATCATGACCTGAGCCGAAGTCGGATGCTTAACCGACCGAGCCACCCAGGCGCCCCAGTACAGAGCTTTTTAAAAAAGGTTTTATTTAAAGTCTCGTCAGTTAATAGTGAATAGTGTAATATTGATTTCAGGTGTACAATATGACCCCCCACACTTCCATACAACACCCAGGGTTCATCACAGTAAGTGCACTTCTTAATCCCATCACCTATTTAACACCTTCCCTTTGGTAACCCACCTTCCCTTTGGTAACCATCAGTTTATTTTCTATAATTAAAAGTTTATGTCTGGGGCGCCTGGGTGGCTCAGTTGGTTGAGCGTCCGACTTCGGCTCAGGTCATGACCTCATGGTTCCTGAGTTCGAGCCCTGCGGCGGGCTCTGTGCTGACAGCTAGGATTCTGGAGCCTGCTTTGGATTCTGTGTCTCCCTCTCTGCTCCTCCCCTGCTCGCTCTCTCTCTCTCTCTCTCTCTCTCTCTCAAAAATAATTAAATATTTTAAAAAAATTTTTTTAAAAAGTCTGTGTCTCAGTTTGCCACCCCCCTTTCTTTTCTCTCTCATTTGTTTTGTTTCTTTAATATCACATATGACTGAAGTCATATGGTATTTGTCTTTTTCTGATTGGCTTGCTGAACTTTAATTTTAGAAATGATCACCATAGAGTGTATATATGAGATCACTACAACTGAAAGGGGCGTTAGATGTCACATCAAAACTCTTACCTCAGGGATGTGATAGCTAGGACCAAAGGGGGTGATATAACTTACCCTAGGCCAGGCACACAGCAATAGTATTGGAATTAAGTCCATCTTTCCAGAGTCCATATTCTGTGCCACTTAAGCCATAGTGTACCTTCTGGACTTCACTATCATTTCTCAATTAGTCTGAGGCATCACGTAACAAATTTCTATTCTGTGGTTCAACATCAAAATATTATTTAATATTGATGAAAATATTAAGAATTTCAATAAAACATTTCTAAGAAGCACACTAATGCTTTTGAAAAGTATTTTAATAATTCCAAAGAAAATACAAGGTTGAGGATTATATTACATGTGTTAATAAATACATTTTTAATTATCCCTTTGTACAATTACATGCTTTACTAATGATGAATTGTGTTATATGTAAATTATTTTTTTTAAAAAGAAGGATATTTATTTTTTAGCATACACCCTGCCCCCACATCTGAAGGATTCTTAAATCTAATAGCAATGGTTTTCAGTAAAGTGAATATCTGGGGGTATTTGACCAAGTTAATTGGTTATGTAATGTCATAAATCAAAAACAATATCATTCAGATAAAAACTTTTCAGAGAGCGTATGCAGTGGTGTTGAACTGGACAATTAAATACATATTCTTTGTATGTCACAAATAGTGACAAGCTAGAGGATGTTGATGAAAGCCCAGATACAACAAGCCCACAGCTAATATCATGCTCAACAGTGAAAATCTGGAAGCTTTTCCTCTAAGATCAGGAATAAGAGAAGGATGCCCACTCTTGCCACTTTTATTCAACGTTGTGTTGCCTAGAAGTCCTAGGCAGAGCAATTAGGCAAGAAAAATAAATAAAGGGCATCCAAATCAGAAAATAAGAAGTAAAACTGTCACTATTGCAGATGACATAATATTATACATAGAGAACCCTAGGGGTGCCTGGGTGACTCAGTCAGTTAGGCGTCCAACTTCGGCTCAGATCATGATCTCGCAGTTGTATGTTCAAGTCCAGGGTCAGGGTCTGTGCTGATGGCTCAGACCCTGGAGCCTGCTGCAGATTCTGTGTCTCCTTCTCTCTCTCTCTTCCCCTCCCCTGCTCTCACTCTCTCTGTCTCAAAAAAGAAATAAGCATTAAAAAATAATAAAAATAAAAATAAAAAAATAGAAGATTCTACAGATTCCAAGAAACTGTTAAGCTAATAAATGAATTGGATAAAATTGCAGGATACAAAGTCAATATATAAAAATCTGCTGTGTCTCTATACACTAATAATGAGCTATCAGAGAAATTAAGAAAACAACCCCATGTACAACTGCATAGAAAAGAATAAAATGCATAGGAATAAATTTAACCCTAAGAGGGTGAATGGCCCACACACTGAAAACTACAAGTCATTGATGTAAGACATTGAAGAAGACACAAGTAAATGGAAAGATACTTTGTGCTGGGGCGCCTAGGGACTCAGTTGACTAAGTGTGCAACCTCAGCTCAGGTCAAGATCTCATGGTTCATGGGTTTAAGCCCATGTCAGGCTGGCTATGTACTGACAGCTCAGAGCCTGGAGCCTGCTTTGGTTTCTGTGTCTCCCTCTCTTTCTATCCCTCCCCTGCTTGTGCTGTCTCTCTCTCAAAGACAAATAAACGTTAAAAAACATTTTAAGGGGCGCCTGGGTGGCGCAGTCGGTTAAGTGTCCGACTTCAGCCAGGTCACTATCTCGCGGTCCGTGAGTTCGAGCCCCACGTCAGGCTCTGGGCTGATGGCTCGGAGCCTGGAGCCTGTTTCTGATTCTGTGTCTCCCTCTCTCTCTGCCCCTCCCCCGTTCATGCTCTGTCTCTCTCTCTGTCCCAAAAATAAATTAAAAAAAAAAAAGTTGAAAAAAAAACATTTTAAAAAAGCAAGATATTTTGTGCTTATGGATTAGAAGAAATATTATTAAAATATTAAAATATTACCCAAAAGCGATCTATAGATTCAATGCAATTCCTATGAAGAGTCTAGTGGCATTTTTACAAACTAAGACAATCCTAAAATTTGTGCGCAAATCATAAGAGACCTTAAACAGTCAAAGCAATCTTGAGAAAGAACAAAGCTGGAGACATCATGCACCCTGATTTCAAACCTGATTTCAAGCTATAGTAATGCCTTAAAAACAAATGCATAGATGAATGGAACACAATAGACAGCTCAGAAATAAAGCCACATATGTATGATCAATAAATTTAGAACAAAGGAGCCAAGAATACAATGGGGAAAGGACAGTCTGTTCAATAACAAGTATTGAGAAATACAGCTACATGCTACAGAATGAAATTGGACCACTATGTGATACCATATTCAAAAGATGGAGTGCCTAGGTGGCTCAGCTGGTTGAGCATTCAGCTTCAGCTTAGGTCATGATCTCATGGTTCATGGCTTCGAGCCCCGCATTAGGCTCTGTGTTGACAGCTCAGAACCTGGAGACTGCTTTGAGTTCTGTGTCTCCCTCTCTCTCTGTTCCTCCCCCAATGGCACTCTATCTCTGTCTCTGTCTCTCTCTCAAAAATGAATAAACATTAAAAGTTCTTTTTAAAATTCAACTCAGAAAATAATTAAAAATTAAAATGTAAGACCTGAAACTCTTAGAAGAAAACACAGGCAGCAAGCTCCTTGAGATTTGTTTTGGCAATGATGTTTTGGATTTGACACCAAAAGCAAAGGCAACAAAAGCAAAAACACACAAGTGGGACTATGTAAAACTAAAAAGCAAGGAAAAACAACAAAATTGAAAGGCAACCTACTGAATGGGAGAAAATATCTGCAAATCATATAACTGGTTAAAAGGTTCATATCTAAAACAAAGAACACATGAAAATCATGAACAACAAAAACAACAAAAGGACCTGAATAGACATTTTCCCCAAAAAGGAAAATATGTCCAACATGTACATGAAAAGATGTTCAAATCACTAATCATCAGGAAAATGCAAATCAAAACCACAATGAGCTATCACCACACACCTATTAAAATGGCCAGAACTAAAAAGACAAGAAATAATAGGTGTTGGCAAAGATGGGGAGAAAAAAGAATCTTTCTGCATTGTTGGTGGGAATGTAAATTTGTACAGCTACTACAGAAAATATGGAGATACCTCAAGTAATTAAAAATAGAATTACCATATGTTCCGTCAATGCCACTTCTGGGTATTTGTCCAGAGGAAAGGAAAACACTAATTCAAAAAGATTTCTGCATTCCTGTGTTCACTGGAGTATTATTTACAGTAGCCAAAACATGGAAGCAAACTAAGTGGCCATCAATGGGTAAATGGATACACACACACACACACACACACACACACACACACACACACAGATGAGTATTATTCAGCCATAAGAAAGAATAAAATCTTGTCATTTGAGACAACATGGACTGAGGGCATTACACTAAGTAAAATAAGACAGAGAAAGACAAATATATAATCTCGCGTCTATGTGGAATCTAAAAGAAAAATTAAAATAGAAACAAAAAACCCAAACTCATCAATACAGAGAACAGATTTGTGGTTATGGGGTGGGGGGTGGGGAATGAGAGAAGAGGGTTAAAAATTATAAACTCTAGCTACAAAATAAATAAGTCATGACGATGTAATGTACAGCATAGAGGCAACAGTTAATAATACTTTATTGTGTATTTGAAAGGTTCTAAGAGAGTAAACCCTAAGTTTTCATCACAAGGGAAAAAAATACAACTATGTATGGTAATGGATGATAACTAGACTTCTTTTGATCCTTTCACAATACATGCCAACATCAAATAATTATGTTGTACACCTGGTAGTATATAATGTTATATTTTAATTGTACGTAAATTTGTTAAAAAAATTTTGCTGAAGTACAAATTAATAAAGTGAGGTCTTTGATTATGGTTTAACCTATAATTTATTTAGGAAGACAAAAAAAATCCCACATTGTAGAGCCATCAAGAGTCTTGGAGGTATTAATACATACCGGCTCGAAAAGTACAGATTTGGGTACTTTAGACAGTACAATATTTCCCACAGTTGAAGAGAGCGATTTAAATGAAATTACAAACTAAGCCTCCTCAGAAAAACAAAGTTGATATTGGTGCCCAGACACCGCTCTCTTCCCAATCCTACACTGCTTGATTTTCAGATAGTTAATTCCAAATGGGATCAAACTTCTTAGTGCAGGTTGATAGTATTTAGGCCTTGGAATAATGTACAATCTGCTCAGAAGACACACGCTCAGAAGACGTCTTCAAAAAGAGTCAGCATTTAAAGAAAGTAAAAATCCGCAGAATCAGATGTTACTAACAAATCTTAAATAGTAATAATAAATTTCTGTCTTTACATTCCTTGTCATCTTTCTGTGAATGTAAAACATTTTGTTCTTCAGAAGCCTAGGGGTGCTAACAAGTAGCCAGGCTTGGACCTGGGCAGGACATGGGAATTAACTGAAACCTTCTGGTAGGATCCAGAAAGACGAGTCTCGTGCACCTTGCTATCAACATAAAGCTTCTTGCTGGAGGGTGTTTTGCTGCTTGGAAGAGAGCAATGAGCCCTGAGTGGGTTCCACCGAACAGGTAGGACTAAGCATTCCCAGGTTCCATTCTGGTCCCGGTGAGGGGGTTGCACAGGGAACGTGATGAGGAAGATGAGGCGGGGGAGACTTTCAGCCCAGACCACTGACAGGCCTTTGCCTCACTCCCCTGTATCTGGAGTAAAGAAAGTCCTAATGAGAAAGGTGAAGCACGGGGGGGGGGGGGGGGGGGGGGGGGGGGGCAGAGTAGTGCAATGAGTTACAAAGAAAACAAAGTAACAAAACAAAATTCAGAAAGTGCATGCGTTTCCTTAGCCTCCCAAGCCCCTTAGGGCGCAAAGGGCTCCCAGGCTCCCTGTGTTGAGGAAGGACAGGTGGCGACACTCAACTTTCTTGGGATTTCACAATCTATGGAGTAAAGCCACTGCCCAGGTTGGATAGATACTTCAGGCGAGTGTTTGTTTCTTATGTGAAAAGTTCAGAAATAACAGAAGTAAAACCAATGAATTACAGAAGTAGTAATTAGTGAAAGTTTATTGTGCATACACCAAGAAGACAGTCTGTGTCATGGGAGCGCTCAAACCAAAGCATGGGAATATTGTTCTAATTATACAGTGAGGAGACGATGGATGCTTATTCCTCGTAGTGATTTGTTATAATATGAGAATGTTCATAAATAATAGAGAGTTGGTTACCGCAGGTCAACCTTGGGAAGCAGTTCAGGTTTTGCTAATGATTTTTAGAGTCGTGAACATGATTACTTAATCATGCAGGTCAAGCTAGTCTTGCAAAATAAGCTAAATTAAGTTTTGTGAGACTAAACTGGTTTTGCCTGCTCAGGGAATTTTCAAGCCTGGTCTCCATTTGTCTCTGATAGTAACACTTCTTAGGTAACAGGTGGGGCAAACGAGTAGAAAAGAGGCAGTTGTTGCCCCATCGCTATTAGCAGGCTTCCCGTAACAGCCATCGTGTTCGAGAAACGGAGCTGCTCGTAAAAGCCAACGGGTTCCTCCCCCCTGCAGATCCGGGATGCCAGTGTGAGAAATACCAGCTGGTGGAGGCTCCCTGGCAGAACGTTTTGCTGAGGATTCAGAGCATCTGAGGTGAGGGGGGAAGGGGCACTGCCGCAGTGTGGAACCGGTGGCTGCAAGGTAGGAACAGCGTCCTAAAATTCCTGATAAAATGCGTATCCTAAGTGCTCAATGAATGCTTGGTGACTTCGTCTTTGTTCTCACTAACAAATAGAACCTTGAAAAACAATATTAAATTGAATATCACAATTTTATTTTTTATTTTTCTAAAGTATTTTTTGAGAGAGAGAGAGAGAGAGAGAGAGACAGAGTGCGAGTGGGGGAGGGGCAGCGGGAGAGAGAGTCTTGAGCAGGCTCCTTGCTCTGTGTGGAGCCCATGCGGGACTCACTCTCAGACTGTGAGATCATGACCTGAGCTGAAATCAAGAGTCGGACGCTTAACTGACTGAGCCACCCTGGTGCCCCTAAATCTACTATTACAATGTTAAATATTTATATAGCAATTTGTTGATTCCTGATAATTTTTCTACTAAAACAAAATAGTCATATTTTTCCTTTTACTTCGATATCCATTTAAACGTTAATGCTGCAAAGATAGCACCTTTTCTTTCATGAATCATTTGAGATGGTTTCTTACATAATGTCTTACCTCCCATGAATACTTTAGTATGAATTTCTTACAAACAAATATGCTTGTATCCATAATAAAGTCATAAAACATCAGGAAATTAACCATGATCCATGCCTATCATGTGATCTTCAAGGCCCTTGCAAATTTCAGTTGTTACCTTACTGTTCCCACCATTCTACTTAGTTGTCATGTCTCATTATTTTCTGTAAAGTTTATCAGTTTTTTGATGTCTATGATTGTGACGCTTTTGGAAATCACAGGCCAGTTATTTTATAGAATGTTCCTTGATTTGGGTTAATTTAATACTTTTAGATTCCTTTTATGCATTCTTGCCAGAAATATAGCAGATGTGATACTGTGTTGTTTCTGGTCTTGCTTTTGATTTGTTCCAATATTGATGATGTTCAGTTCAATCACATAATTAAAAGGTGGTGCCTGACAATTCCTTTATTACAAAGTTACTTATTTTCCCTCTGCAGAAAAAGTATTAATGTCCTTATTACAGTAAAATTTACTGTAAAATGCCATAAAATTTACCCACTTTAAATGTACCATTTAATGACTTTTACTAAATTTACAGGATTGTGAAAGCATCAAAATAATCACTTTTAGAATATTTTCATCGCCTCCAAAAAAGATTGATATGCACATTTGTAGCCAATTGTCATTCTACCCCTAGCTGGAGGCAATTGCTAATCTACTTTGTTCCCTGAAGTTTTGCTTTTCAAATATTTTTATGAAATCAAAGAAGATGTAGTCTTTGAGGGAAAGCACTTTGAGACTTCTAAATATCCTATTCATCAAACTTTCACTCACAATTTAAGAACTCGTTGATGTTTAGTGACTAACATATCTTGTTTCAGTATGCCTTCCCCTAATGGCAGATAATGAGCATGTTTTTGTATGCTTAAATGCCATCCATATATCTTCTTTGATGTGGTGTATGTTTAGGTATTTTGTCTATAATTGAACTTTTGTATCCTTCTATTTAATCTTGAGTTCTTTGTATATTTTGGATTCAAGTCCTTTTTTTTATTTTTAAAATATTTATTTATTTTTGAGAGACAGCGAGAGACAGAGCACAAGCAGGGGAGGGGCAGAGAGAGAGAGGAGACACAGAATCTGAAGCAGGCACCAGGTTCTGAGCAGTCAGCAGAGCCTGACACAGGGCTTGAACTCACTGTGAGATCATGAAGTGAGCTGAGGTCAGACGCTTAACCAACGGAGCCACCCAGGCGCCCCTCAAGTCCTTAATCAGATAAAAAAAAATTGCAAATAATTTCTATCCTGTGACTTGTCCACATTTTAAACAGTAAATTTAGTAGAGCAAGTTTGTTATATTAATAAATCAAATTTGTCCTCTTTTCTTCTTCGTGGATCATGCTTTTGCTGGTATATCTAAAAACCTCCCCAAACCCAAGGTCCTATAGATTTTCTTGTAGGTTTTATTCTAGATGTTTTATATTTTCCTTTTATATTTAAGACTTAGATATAATTGAGCAAGTTTTTGTATACAGTATAAGGTCTGTTTCTATGTTCTCTTTTTTTTGCATATGAATGTCTAATTGTACCAGCACATGTTTTTGAAATGACTGTTTTTTTTTCTCCATTGAATTACCTTTGCTGTTATGTCAAAGTTCAGCTGACTATATTTGTGTAGATCTGTTTCTGTGTTCTTTATTCTGTTCCATTTGATCTATATGTATATTCTTTCACCAGCGTTTTGCTGTCATGAGTACTGCTCTTTATAGTGGGTCTTGAAAGTAGATACTGGGTGTCTTCCAACTTTGTTCTTCAATATCGTGTTGACTATTCTCAGTCCTTTGCGTATCTACATCAATTGTAAAATCGCCTTCCAATATCTACAAAATAGCTCACTGGGATTTTGATTATGGTTGCATTGAATCTATAGATCAAGTTGAGAAGTGACCTTTCAATAACATTTTGTCTTCCAATCTATGGACAAAAAAAATAATGTTCCATTTATTTAGACGTTCCTTTATTTCTTCCTTTGATGTTTTATAGCTTTCTGCTTAAAGAATCTGTAGTTCTTTATATGGCTTTTTTTTTTATTTCTACCTAAGTGTTTCATTTTTTGATGTTATTTTAAATGATACTTCAAAAAATTTCCAATTCTAGTTGTTCATTGCTGGCATATTAAAAAGGAATTGGCTTTCATATATTTTCCTTGTATCCATTGACCTTTGCCAACTCGCTGCTTATGCTTATTTCCAGGATTTTTTTTTTTTTTTTGGCTTTTCTACATAGACAACCTTGCCATCTATAAGACAGTTTATGTATTTATTTCCTAGCTGTATACGATCCATTATTTCATATCTTACTACTTTAGCTAAGATTTCCAATATTATGTTGAAAAGCAGTGTTGAGAGAGCACTTCCTTGCCTTGTTCCAAATTGTTAGGGAAGAAATGTTTAATTTCTCACTGTTAACTATAATTGTTTTATTTTGCTTTTCATATTCCCCTTACTATCTTAAGGAAGTTCCCCTTTACTCTTGGTTTTTTTCAGATTTTTCGTAAGAGTTTGGATTTATCAAATATTTTTTTCCTACATGTATTGATATAAATGTTTTTTGTTATTCAGTCTGATAATATGATAACTTAGAATGATTGCTTCACAAATGGTGAGTGAGACTTGCACTTGTGAAATAAATATAATTTTGTTTTGATATATTATTATTTTTATATATTTCTCGATTTGATTGGCTAATATTTGTTAAAGACTTTCATGTCAATGTTCATGAGAAACATTGGACTGTAGTCTTCCTTTCTTGTTATATCTTCACATGTTTCTATTATAAAGTCTGGCCTCATAAAATGAGTTAGAAAGTATTCTCTCCTACTTTCTGGATAATGTAGGGAAGAAAGGCTGTTAATTCTATCAGTTTTTGGTAGATTTCATCTGTAAAACCTAGAGTGTAGTACTTTTTTTGGAGAAGGGAAGGGCTTAAATTATTGATTGAATATATTTAATAAAGAGCTACTCAGGTTAACCATTTCTCTTAATATAACTTTTAATAGTTTGTATTCTTCAAGAAATAAAAAAATCTCATCTATGTTATCAAATTTGTGGACATAGAGTTGCTCATAGAATTTACATATTTTTCTTTTAATGTCCATTATATCCATAAGGATGACTCCAATTCATTTTTAATCATAATTGAAATATTCTATTAGTTTCATGTGTACGACATTGATTTGATTTTGTATACATTGCAAACTGATCACCACAATGACTTTATTTACCATCTGTCACCATACCAAGTTAATACAGTATTATTGACCATATCGTTTATGCTGTATATTATATCCCCATGACTTTATTTTATAACTTGAAGTTTGTACCTCTTTGTACCTCTTGATCCCTGGCACCCATTTCACCCCATGACACTCCATTCCCCTATGAAACTGGTTTTGGTTTTGTTTGGTTTGGTTTGGTTTTTTAGATGCCACTTCAAAATGAAATCATGTGACATTTTCTTTTCTGACTGACTTTATTTAGCATAATACTTTCAAGTTTCAACCAAGTTGTCACAAATGATAAGATTTCATTTTTTTTATGGCTAAATGGCATCTTCTTTGTGTGTCTGTGTGCATACACACAAACTACATCTTCTTATCCGTTCAGACGTCATTCTACAGTTGTTTTCATATCTTGACTATTGTAAATAATGTTGCAATGAACATAGAGATGCATGTGTGTCTTTTTTTCTCCATACCATACTGTTTTTGATTACTATATCTTTAGTTTGAAATCTGAGAGCATGTTATCTCCAGCTATGTTCTTCTTTCTCAAATTCCTTTAGTTATTTAGAGTCTTTTGAAGTTGTGTACAAATTTTAGTATTTTTTCTAGTTCTGTGAAAAATGCCTTTGAAATTTTGATAAGTGATTTCATTGATTTATAGATTGCTTTGGATAGTATATTTTAACAATATTAATTGTTTTAATCCATGGACACAAAGTCTATTTATTTCTATCTTCTTCAATGTCTTATATCAGTGTCTTATAGTTTTCATTGTCTTTCATCTCCTTGCTTAAATTTATTTCTAGGTATTTTATTCTTTTTGATGTAATTGTAAATGGGATTGTTTTCTTAATTTTTCCTTGCTGGTAGTTTGTTATCAGTGCATAGAAACAGCAGATTTTTGTATATTGATTTAACTTTACTGAATTCATTTATTCTAATAGTTTCTTATTTTTTTAACATTCATTTATTTTTGAGAGAGGGAGAAAGAGAGAGAGACTGAGAAGGGGCAGAGAGAGAGGGAGACACAGAATCCAAAGCAGGCACCAGGTTCTGAGCCATCAGCACAGAGCCTGATGCAGGGCTTGAACCCATGAATCGTGAAGTGAGATGATGACCTGAGCTGAAGTCTGGCACTCAACCAACTAAGCCACCCAGGTGCCCCTATTCTAACAGTTTTTAATGGAGTTGTTAAGGTTTTGTATATATAATATCATACCATCTGCAATAATGACAGTTTTATTTCTTCCTTTCCAATTTGGAAGACTTTTATTTATTTTACTTTCCTAAATGCTATGGCCAGGACTTTGAATAACTTGTTGAATGAAAGTGGTGATAGTAGGCATCCTTGTATTTTTTCTGATCTTAGAGGAGAAGGTTCCAGCCTTTCACCATTGAGTATATTAGCTCTCGGCTTATCATAAATGGGATTTATTATTTTGAGGTATTTTCCCTCTATAACCACTTTTTGAGAATTTTTATTTTGATTGATGTTGAATTTTAAACAATGCTTTTTCTGGATCTCTTTAGGTGATTGTATGATTTTTATCTTTCATTTTGTTAATGTGCTGTGTATAGCTGATTTGCAGATGTTGAACTATCCTTGAATCCCTAGAATAAATCCCACTTGATCATGGTGTATGATTTTTTAATGTATTTTAATTAATTTTGCTAATTTTTTTGAGGATTTTTGCATTTATGTTTATCATTGATTTGCCTATAATTTTCTTTTTTTAAATTTTTTTAAATGTTTATTTTTGAGAGAGAGAGAGAGAGACAGAGCGTGAGTGGGGGGGGGGGGCAGAGAGAGAGAGGGAGACAAAGATTCTGAAACAGGCTCCAGGCTCTGAGCTGTCAGCACAGAGCCCAATGTGGGGCTTGAACTCACGGACCATGAGATCATGACCTGAGCCAAAGTTGGACACATAACCGACTGAACCACTCAGGAGCCCTGACTTGGATTTTTATACTAGTTATGTAAGTGATTAATCCACTACTTTTACTATATATTTACCTTTTTTAGTAAGATTTTCTTTTCCTTTCGTATGTTTTCTGATTGCCAATTATTGTCATTTTTTTTTTTTTTCAGCTTAAAGAAATTCCTTTAACACTTATAAGTCTGGTTTAGTGGTGATTGACTGCCTTAGCTTTTCCTTATCTGGAAAATTATTAATCTCTCCTTTTGTTCTGAATGATAACCTTACTAAGTAGAATATTCTTGACTGGAAATTTTTTTTTCCTTCAGCACTTTTTTTTTTTTCCCTTAATAGATATTTTTGAGAGACATGCAGAGACTATGTCTGGGAGAGGTTCAGAGAGGGGGACAAGAGGATCTGAAGTGGGCTCCACACTGACAGAGAGCCCGATGTGGGGCTCAAATTCATGAACTGTGAGATCATGACCTGAACCAAAGTTGGACACTCAGATGACTGAGCGACCCAGGTGCCCCTCCTTCAGCACTTTGAATATGTCATGCCACTCCCTTCTGGTCTGCAGTTTCTGCTGAAAAATCTTCTGATGGACTTACTGGATTACCTTTGTATGTAATAAGTTGTTTTGTTTCTCTTGTTGATTTTAAGATTCACTATCTTTAACTTTGAAATTTTAATTATAATGTGTCTTGACATATATCTCTTTGGCTTCATCTTATTTGAACTCTCTGTGCTTCCTTAACCTGGATGTCTGGCTCCTTCCCCAGATTTAGACATTTTCAGCCATTGTTTATTCAAATATGTTTTCTGCCTCTTCTTGCTCTTCCTTCTGGCACTCTTATAATGTAGGTTATTCTGATTAACGTTGACCCATTGATTCCTTAAGGTATCTTCCCTTTTTAAATTCCTTTTCCTTTTGTTGCTATTGTTTGAGTGAGTTTCATTGCTTTGTCTCCCATCTCATTTATCCATTCTGCTTCATCCAGTCTGCTGTAGGACCCTCTAATGTATTTTTTTCAGTTCCACTATTGCATTTGTCAGTTCTATGACTTCTATTTGTTATTTTCTTATATGTTCTTTGCCAAAATTCTCCCTGCTTTGATTCATTTTGCTCTTAAGTTTGATGAGCATCTTTATTGACCATCACTTTGAACTCTTTATCGGGTAGCCTACTTATTTCCATTTTATTAAGGTGTTTTCTAGGGTTTTGTTTTTTTCTTTTGTTTGAAACCTATTTCTGTGCCTCCCAATTTTGACTAATTATCAGTGTTTGTTTCTATGTTATTAGGTGAAACACTTAACTCTGCTAGTCTTGAAGTAGTGGCCTTGTGTAGGAGAAATCCCATGAAGGCTAGAAGGGTAATCTTCCCTGGCCTCCAGAGTCAGGCACCCAATTAGGCTGTATTGTAGGGCAGCAACTGAGGCATAGTGGGAGTAGGGTGTTTGCTTAGCTGTGGTATTTCTGTGGCTGGGAGGTCACTCACTTGGCTGTGCTGCATCTGTGGCACAAGGAGTGAAATGTGTACCCAGAGGTCCTAGTAAGTTAGAGGGAAATGCCAAAATGGCACCTGCTAATTCCAGCATTAACAAAGTAGAATGATATTGCAAAAGTATTACCTGCTAACACTTCTGTCCCCAGAGAGAGTCCCAAAAGATTCTGTCTCTCAGGAGGTTACTTGAAGATTGGTAAGTGGGTCTTTTTCACATAAGGTCTAAAATTTTTTCAAACTGCTGATTTTGTGCTGTGCCCCATGGTGAGTGAGTCTGTGCACAAGCCCTTTAAGAGCAGATTCTCGTTGTCTATTGTTCTCCTGGATGTGCTCTTTATTGTTTTTCAGAGCCAAATGTTTTGGTCATTTTCTTCTCTGAAGCAAGACCCAAGGGTTGGGTTGGGATGCCTAATTTGTAGTATAAAACCCTCTCTGCTCAGGGTAAAGTTTCATATTTTCTATATCTCTCCCATGGGATTTTTGGAAAACGCATGTTTGTATTTCCTCTCCAATTTGATGTAACTCTTATCCTTTATTGTAAACGTATTGCTCATCTAGTGTTCAGGACTTTTCCAGAGGAAGTTATTCCATATATAGCTATAGATTTGTTGTGTGCATGGGAAGAGTAAGTTCAGGATCTTTCTATATCACCCCCTTGAAACCAAAACCTCCCACTTTTGTCTTCTTTCTCCCTCCCCCCTCCTTAGTTTACCTGATTAGAAGTTTATCATTTTTAGTCTATTAAAAGAAACTGTGTTTTGGGGTGCCTGGGTGGCTCAGTCGGTTAAGCATCTGACTTCAGCTCAGGTCATTATCTCGCAGTTTGTGGGTTCGAGCCCCGCATAGGGCTCTGTGCTTGGAAGCTCGGAGCCTGGAGCCTGCTTCCGATTCTGTGTCTCCATCTCTCTCTGCCCCTCCCCTGCTCTCTCTCCCTCTCTCTGTCTTTCTTTCAAAAGTAAATTAACATAAAAAAATTTAAAAAAAAAGAAACTGTGTTTGGTTTTACTTTTCTGTATTATTTCTTTTAATTTAGTGGATCTCTTCTCATTACTATTCTGCTATTTGATGTAAATTTAAGTTTTTCTTCTTTGTCTACTTTTAAAAATGTTGGCTCCTTATTTTTTTTAACTTTCTTCTTTCCTAATATATACATTTAATACTACAAATTTCCTCCTAAGTGTTTTTTGTGCATTCTCAAATGTTGATAAAAATGCATTTTCATGTAGTTCAAAATATCTTCTGAATTCTCTTGCAACTTATTTTTTGGTTCACAGATTATTTGGAAGTACATTTGCTTAATTACAAAATATTTAGGAAATTTTCACCATTCTTTGTGTTATTGTAGTTTAATGCTACTATAAGCTGAGATTTTAATTATTTTAAGTAAGGTGTATTTTATGTCATAGAATGTGTTCTATCTTAGTGGGTGTCCCATGTGAACTTCACTAGAATGTGTTCTGGTTTTGAATGGAATATTTTATAAATGTCAATTATGTCAGTAATTGACGGTGCTCTATAGGTCATCCATACCCTTGTTAAATGTCTGCCTAATTGATTTATCAATTGTTGGCCAAACTAGTGGGTTTATTTCTCCTTTTAATTATTAGTTTTGCCTCAAGTATTTTGATGTTCTGTTGTTACATTCAAACATTTTTAGAACTTCTGTCTTTTGTTATATTATTCCTGGTTATCTATTAATGTTAGCATGTTATATATTCTTCCCTTTATTTTGAAACTATTTAAATCTGTACACTTACAGTTTTGTTAATAAAACATATAGTTGGGTATTTTATTAATCAACATGAGCCAGCTGTATTTTAATAGGTGTGGTGGTTTTGGTGTGTTTAGATCATTTACATGTAAGTTATTACTGCTATAGGTGGATTAATATCTACCACATTTATAACTTTTCTGTTTTTGTTTTTTTACATTTTTTATTTTTGTTTTTCCTTTATTGCCACATAGTTTATTTCACTTGATAATATTACATGCTTTATTTTCTCTCTTCCTATAGTTTATTAATTTTTATTGCAAGGTATTTAATTAGGACTTTAATATTAACATAAAATTTCATATGTTTGGGATTTGGATTAGGCTTAATGACTGTTGTAGATAAATGTTTCAGAGATTTCAAATTTTTCCAGTGTCTCTTTTGTCTCTCCCTCTACTTTGGGAATTCCCTATGTGCTCTTTATCAGAAAGTCTGTTTCTTGAAAATTTCAGCTGAAATCTTTTATTATACTCTTACTGTAAATCATAAATATTTTTCTGGTGTGGTGGTAATGCCTGGGAATGGTGTGTGCTATAATCTTCCATACACTTGTGTCTTGGTGTTTGACTTTCACCAATGTTGCTATCCAATCTTAAGGGTATATATTTTTTAATTTTTCCTCTTGTCTATATTCCCTTCTTGGATTCAGCATTCCCAATCGATTTCCTGTTGATTCTCCCTTCACTTTTTATTTAGATGATATAGGAAGGCTGGAGGGGTCTAGAGTGGGAAGGAATTCCTTTCTTGAAGCTGAATAAGGTTTTAGAATTTCATTGAGGCAAAAATCTTTGCTCTAAAGAATGTCTTTATGGAGAAGGCTTTGTGCGTGTTTCACAGTAGTTACTTCTCCCCTCCCCTTGCCATAATCTTTATCCAGTTTCCATATTGAGAGGAGGCCCAGTGGAAACTCCATGAAAGTGTGGAAATTATCTCAAGACTGAAACCACCAAGGGTTTCTTACTATTATGTTAGTTCACATTCGGGCTCCAGCAGTTCTTTAAAACTGCTGTGTTTAAATGTTCTTATAAGTTTAAGATGCCAGTATCTTTTGTTCCAGGTAAGCAAACTTGGTTGCTGTATTTCTCTGGATGTACCTTCTTTCTTCATATTTTGTGGTGATGGTTTGCCTGAGAATGACTTCTTGGATTGGTTTAAGAAAAGTGCTTGGTTTTCAGTTTGCCCATCTTTCTTGTTATAAGGAGAGAAATGAAAATTTCAAGTGGGAGCTGACACAAGATATATTTATTACATTATTTTTAATGTAACAATTTTATAGTATATTTTTGTTGGGGTTAAATAATAAATTATTATATGTTGTTGACATTTTTCCCTATCTAACTCTGGAGATAGAGTGTGAGGGCAAAGTATATGGATCTAAAAGACTAATGAAAAGCTGTGAGAAATTCTTTGATAGACAAAAGCCTCTGGACATAAATAGAGAGACCAGCCAGAAAAGACAAAAGATTCTGTAGGGAACAGTTTTTATTGGAATTCTTATCTCTGGTAGATTTCCTGTAATAGATTATTGCATTTCTCATCACCACAGTAGGACAGAATGCCTGCTTCTTTAAAATCGTGCTAGAAGACCAAATCCTTTAGAAAGAAATAAGGTTTACAAAGATTTGAATGGGATGAAGCCTATGATTATTTACCAATAATGTGACTGACTGTCTACATGAAAATCTAATAGATCAACCAATTACACGAATAATCTTAGAATTCAGCAAGTTAGGCTAAAAGATCAACTTTCAAGAAGGTGTAGAATTTGCTGACTGCAGCAATAACCCAGTGGAAAATAATATGATATGACAGTCAACTCGATACTTTTAAAGTGTTTAGAAATTGACATTTGAAAGTGTATACTTATAAACCTTGGATCCATTATATACCTGCCTGAGATCACATTTTCCTTGAGATACTCTTACTAGTGTTTGAGTATAGTAGGAAATCTTAGTAGCTTTGGTTTGAGGACTATCCATCATCTCTCAAAGACTTTCTCAAAACAGTGCCAAGGTATATTTTCCCTATACAATCTTTTCTTTCTTTTTTTTATCTTTCACCTATCTCAGACCAGTCTTACCTGAGAGTTCTCCTTGCCTACTTCTGCTTCTGAGGTTAGTCAATGGGATGCATTGAGAACATTGGATATTCTTGATCTTGGCAATGTTTTTCTCTCATTAGGCCAACTGTATTTCCTAATTGGTTCCCAGTGAATTAAGCTCCTGTCTTTCCACAGAGACTGGGAGGTAGGAAATATATACATTTCATATACATATACAAATATAAACCTTTCCGTAATGTTTATATTTAAAACATGGAATCTAAGGTTCTTAAGACAACTCCTGGGTTGTAAAACTAGCAAAAGAGTTTTGAAAGGGGGTTAAAAAATGTGTGATTATGCATATTCTAATATAATTTTTCTAGGAAAAGGAAGGTCAGGGCCATAGAGTCAAGAAAAAGCCTATCTGGGGTGCCTGGGTGGCTCAGTTGGTTAAGTGTCCCACTTTGGCTGAGGTCATGATCTCACACACAGTTCACGAGTTCAAGTCCCATGTCAGGCTCTGCGCTGACAGAATGGGGCCTGCTTTGGATTCTCTGTCTCCCTCCCTCTCTGTCCCTTGCTCATTATCTCTCTCTCTCTGTCTCAAAAATAAATAAATAAATTAATAACACCAATAAATAAAATAAAATACATCCTTTTAACTTACTTTGAGAAACACAAATTTAACGAATGAGAATATTTTTAATGAGTTATAATGATCCATAAAATATTAACTTAAAAAAAAAGGAAGGAAGAAAAAGCCTATCTAAAACTTAGTCCTACTGAGGGGAACTTTAAGGCCATCTTAGACCCCTGTAAGTAAAAAATTGTGTTTAAGAACATTTTAAGACTGCATTTTTAAGAAGATAAACCCATTAATTATGTGCAAACATAAAAGTTTAAATAATACCAGTTGGGTTAGCTTTGATAACTCCCCTCTTGTTTCAGGCCAAAAAACCTTCTCAAAAATTTGATATAATTTTTAAAATCTATTATTTTTTACGGAAGTATAGTTAACACCCAATGCTGCATTAGATTCAGATTTACAGCATAGTGATTTGGCAACTCTATACATTATGTGATGCTCACCACAAATGTAGCTACCATCTATCTGTATATAGATAAAAGCATATGGTATTTGTCTCTCTCTGACATTTCACTTAGCATGATGAGTCTAGGTCCATTACAAATGGCAAAATTTCCTTTTTATGGCCAAATAATATTCAGTCATATATAGATACCACCTCTTTATCCATTCATCTATCAGTGGACATTGAGGTCGCTTCCATATCTTAGCTGTTGTTAATAGTGCTGCAAAAACATCAGCATGCATATCTTTTTGAATTAATGTTGTCTTTTTTTCTTAATAAATACCTAGCAGTAGAATTACTGCATCATATGGTATTTCTATTTTTATTTATTTTAGAGACCAAGAGCATGAAGGGAGAGGGGCAGAAGGAAAGAGAGAGAATCTTAAGCAGGCTCCATACTCAGAGTGGAGCCAGATGCTGCGCTTAATCCCACAAACCTGGGATCATGACCTGAGCCAAAGTCGGGAGTCGAACACTTAACCAATTGAGCCACCCAGGTGCCCTGGTATTTCTATTTTTAATTTTTAAAGGAATCTCCATACTGTTTTCCACAGTGGCTGAAGCAATTTACATTCCCATCAATAGTGCATAGGCTTCCTTTTTGTCTACATCTTCACCAACACTTACTTCTTGTCTTTTTGATTTTAGCAATTCTGAAAAGTACAACACAATAGCTTAGGGTGGTTTTGATTTGTATTTTCTGGATGATTAGTGATGTTGAGTATCTTTTCATGTGTCTCTTGGTCATCTGTATGTCTTTTGAAAAGTGTCTATTCAGTTTCTCTGCCCATTTTTTAACCAGATGATGATGTATATATTCTTTGTATATTTTAGATAGCAATCCCTTGTTGGATATATCATTTGCAAAAATCTTCTCCTGTTTGGTAGATTTCTTCTTTGTTTTGTAGGTGGTACTCTTCACTGTGTAAGAGCTGTTTATTTCACTGAAGTTTGATATAATTTTGAGGATCTATAATTTTGACTATGTAATATAAAAGGTTATTCCTGGAGTATTTTTTGAGCTACATGGTTTCCCTCCTTCCTGGCTTTTGAAAAGCTAGACAAGGACAGGGCACATTATATTATCGACATCCTTCTTAATCTGTATTCAGGAATCTTAAGTTTTATAGTGTGTCTCCCTACCTACCTCATCTCAATTAAAATTCATTACCAATTTATATTTTGCTAAGATCTAAGCCATAGAAAATATGACCAAAATATTAGTGTTCAGAAATTTCAACTTACTTTGAGAAACACAGACTTAACGAATGAGAATTTTTTTTAATGAGTTCTAATGATCCGTAAAATATTAACTTGTGATTAACGGTATGTTATAGCATAACAACTACAGTCTAAATAGAGGAATAATCAGTCAGCAACTAGAAGTTGTGATACACATGTAAAATATACTTCACTTTTTTAAAGGCTTTTGAGATCAGGTTCCATAGTTGGAGCTGGTGTGCAGGAGTGTCCCTGGGACCAATGACTATGGAAAAGAAAGGAAGGTAGGACTGGGCAGATAGAACAGTCAAAGTCTAATATAGGCACCAGAAACACAAGGAGCTCCACGGGTAGAATGACTCTTTATGGTTGTCAAAAGGTAGGTTGAGATTTCCAGGCTTTTATAACCCTGTGTCAATTGGTCAGAGGATGCAACCTGCCCTGGAAAGGAATTCAACTTGGTCAAAGTAAATTTCTCCAGTTGAGGTAAGCCCTAAAGAGGCTGACAGAAAAAAGGGTGTGTGCTAACAGTACCTTTACCAACGGACACAAGGCTTTGATTGAAGGGATGTCTTAGGTAAAGCTGTTATCATAAATATCTTAGACTGGGCAGTTTATTATTTTTTTATTTTATTTTTTTATTTTTCAATATATGAAATTTATTGTCAAATTGGTTTCCATACAACACCCAGTGCTCATCCCAAAAGGTGCCCTCCTCAATACCCATCACCCACCCTCCCCTCCCTCCCACCCCCCATCAGCCTTCAGTTTGTTCTCAATTTTTAAGAGTCTCTTATGTTTTGGCTCCCTCCCTCTCTTTTTTTTTCCCTTCCCCTCCCCCATGGTCTTCTGTTAAGTTTCTCAGGATCCACATAAGAGTGAAACCATGTGGTATCTCTCTTTCTCTGTATGGCTTATTTCACTTAGCATAACACTCTCTGGTTCCATCCACGTTGCTACAAAGGGCCATATTTCATTCTTTCTCATTGCCACGTAGTACTCCATTGTGTATATAAACCACAATTTCTTTATCCATTCATCAGTTGATGGACATTTAGGCTCTTTCCATAATTTGGCTATTGTTGAGAGTGCTGCTATAAACATTGGGGTACAAGTGCCCCTATGCATCAGTACTCCTGTATCCCTTGGGTAAATTCCTAGCAGTGCTATTGCTGGGTCATAGGGTAGGTCTATTTTTAATTTTTTGAGGAACCTCCACACTGTTTTCCAGAGTGGCTGCACCATTTGCATTCCCACCAACAGTGCAAGAGGGTTCCCGTTTCTCCACATCCTCTCCAGCATCTATAGTCTCCTGATTTGTTCATTTTGGCCACTCTGACTGGTGTGAGGTGATCTCTGAGTGTGGTTTTGATTTGTTTTTCCCTGCTGAGGAGTGACGTTGAGCATCTTTTTATGTGCCTGTTGGCCATCCAGATGTCTTCTTTAGAGAAGTGTCTATTCATGTTTTCTGCCCATTTCTTCACTGGGTTATTTGTTTTTCGGGTGTGGAGTTTGGTGAGCTCTTTGTAGATTTTGGATACTAGCCCTTTGTCCGATATGTCATTTGCAAATATCTTTTCCCATTCCGTTGGTTGCCTTTTAGTTTTGTTAGTTGTTTCCTTTGCTGTGCAGAAGCTTTTTATCTTCATAAGGTCCCAGTAATTCATTTTTGCTGTTAATTCCCTTGCCTTTGGGGATGTGTCAAGTAAGAGATTGCTACAGCTGAGGTCAGAGTGGTCTTTTCCTGCTTTCTCCTCTAGGGTTTTGATGGTTTCCTGTCTCACATTCAGGTCCTTTATCCATTTTGAGTTTATTTTTGTGAATGGTGTGAGAAAGTGGTCTAGTTTCAACCTTCTGCATGTTGCTGTCCAGTTCTCCCAGCACCATTTGTTAAAGAGACTGTCTTTTTTCCATTGGATGTTCTTTCCTGCTTTGTCAAAGATTAGTTGGCCATACGTTTGTGGGTCTAGTTCTGGGGTTTCTATTCTATTCCATTGGTCTATGTGTCTGTTTTTGTGCCAATACCATGCTGTCTTGATGATGACAGCTTTGTAGTAGAGGCTAAAGTCTGGGATTGTGATGCCTCCTGCTTTGGTCTTCTTCAAAATTACTTTGGCTATTCGGGGCCTTTTGTTGTTCCATATGAATTTTAGGATTGCTTGTTCTAGTTTCGAGAAGAATGCTGATGCAATTTTGATTGTGATTGCATTGAATGTGTAGATAGCTTTGGGTAGTATTGACATTTTGACAATATTTATTCTTCCAATCCATGAGCACAGAAATTTTTTTCCATTTCTTTGTATCTTCTTCAATTTCCTTCATAAGCTTTCTATAGTTTTCAGCATACAGATCTTTTATATCTTTGGTTAGATTTATTCCTAGGTATTTTATGCTTCTTGGTGCAATTGTGAATGGGATCAGTTTCTTTATTTGTCTTTCTGTTGCTTCATTATTAGTGTATAAGAATGCAACTGATTTCTGTACATTGATTTTGTATCCTGCAACTTTGCTGAATTCATGTATCAGTTCTAGCAGACTTTCGGTGGAGTCTATTGGATTTTCCATGTATAATATCATGTCATCTGCAAAATGTGAAAGCTTGACTTCATCTTTGCCAATTTCGATGCCTTTGATTTCCTTTTGTTGTCTGATGCTGATGCTAGCACTTCCAACACTATGTTAAACAACAGCGGTGAGAGTGGACATCCCTGTCGTGTTCCTGACCTCAGGGAAAAAGCTCTCAGTTTTTCCCCATTGAGGATGATGTTAGCTGTGGGCTTTTCATAAATGGCTTTTATGATGTTTAAGTATGTTCCTTCTATCCCGACTTTCTGAAGGGTTTTTATTAAGAAAGGGTGCTGAATTTTGTCAAATGCCTTTTCTGCATCGATTGACAGGATCATATGGTTCTTATCTTTTCTTTTATTAATGTGATGTATCACGTTGATTGATTTGCAAATGTTGAACCAGCCCTGCATCCCAGGAATGAATCCCACTTGATCATGGTGAATAATTCTTTTTATAGGCTGTTGAATTCGATTTGCTAGTATCTTATTGGGAATGTTTGCATCCATATTCATCAGGGATATTGGCCTGTAGTTCCCTTTTTTTACTGGGTCTCTGTCTGGTTTAGGAATCAAAGTAATACTGGCTTCATAGAATGAGTCTGGAAGCTTTCCATCCCTTTGTATTTCTTGGAATAGCTTGAGAAGGGTAGGTATTATCTCTGCTTTAAACGTCTGGTAGAACTCCCCTGGGAATCCATCTGGTCCTGGACTCTTATTTGTTGGGAGATTTTTGATGACTGATTCAATTTCTTCACTGGTTATGGGTCTGTTCAAGCTTTCTATGTGCTCCTGATTGAGTTTTGCAAGAGTGTGGGTGTTTAGGAATTTGTCCATTTGTTCCAGGTTGTCCAGTTTGTTGGCATATAATTTTTCATAGTATTCCCTGATAATTGTTTGTATCTCTGAGGGATTGGTTGTAATAATTCCATTTTCATTCATGATTTTATCTATTTGGGTCATCTCCCTTTTATTTTTGAGAAGCCTGGCTAGAGGTTTGTCAATTTTATTTATTTTTTCAAAAAACCAACTCTTGGTTTCGTTGATCTGCTTTACAGTTTTTTTAGATTCTATATTGTTTACTTTTGCTCTGATCTTTATTATTTCTCTTCTTCTGCTGGGTTTAGGCTGTCTTTGCTGTTCTGCTTCTATTTCCTTTAGGTGTGCTGTTAGATTTTGTATTTGGGATTTTTCTTGTTTCTTGAGATAGGCCTGGATTGCAACGTATTTTCCTCTCAGGACTGCCTTCGCTGCATCCCAAAGCATTTGGATTGTTGTATTTTCATTTTCGTTTGTTTCCATATATTTTTTAATTCCTTCTCTAATTGCCTGGTTGACCTACTCATTCTTTAGTAGGGTGTTCTTTAACCTCCATGCTTTTGGAGGTTTTCCAGACTTTTTCCTGTGGTTGATTTCAAACTTCATAGCACTGTGGTCTGAAAGTGTGCCTGGTATGATTTCAATTCTTGTATACTTATGAAGAACTGTTTTGTGACCCAGTATGTGATCTATCTTGAAGAATGTTCCATGTGCACTTGGGAAGAAAGTATATTGTTTTGCTTTGGGATGCAGAGTTCTAAATATATCTGTCAAGTCCATCTGATCCAATGTATCGTTCAGGGCCCTTGTTTCTTTATTGACCGTGTGTCTAGATGATCTATCCATTTCTGTAAGTGGAGTGTTAAAGTCCCCTGCAGTGACCACATTCTTATCAATAAGGTTGCTTATGTTTGTGAGTAATTGTTTTATATATTTGGGGGCTCCCGTATTTGGCACGTAGACATTTATAATTGTTAGCTCTTCCTGATGGATAGACCCTGTGATTATTATATAATGCCCTTCTTCATCTCTTGTTACAGCCTTTAATTTAAAGTCTAGTTTGTCTGATATAAGTATGGCTACTCCAGCTTTCTTTTGGCTTCCAGTAGCATGATAAATAGTTCTCCATCCCCTCACTCTCAATCTGAAGGTGTCCTCAGGTCTCAAATGAGTCTCTTGTAGACAGCAAATAGATGGGTCTTGTTTTTTTATCCATTCTGATATCCTATGTCTTTTGGTTGGCGCATTTAGTCCATGTACATTCAGTGTTATTATAGAAAGATACGGGTTTAGAGTCATTGTGATGTCTGTATGTTTTATGCTTGTAGCGATGTCTTTGGTACTTTGTCTCACAGGATCCCCCTTAGGATCTCTTGTAGGGCTGATTTAGTGGTGACGAATTCCTTCAGTTTTTGTTTGTTTGGGAAGACCTTTATCTCTCCTTCTATTCTAAATGACAGACTTGCTGGATAAAGGATTCTCGACTGCATATTTTTTCTGTTCATCACATTGAAGATCTCTTGCCAATCATTTCTGGCCTGCCAAGTTTCAGAAGAGAGATCAGTCACGAGTCTTATAGGTCTCCCTTTATATGTTAGGGCACGTTTATCCCTCACTGCTTTCAGAATTTTCTCTTTATCCTTGTATTTTGCCAGTTTCACTATGATATGTCGTGCAGAAGATCGATTCAAGTTACGTCCGAAGGGAGTTCTCTGTGCCTCTTGGATTTCAATGCCTTTTTCCTTCCCCAGTTCAGGGAAGTTCTCAGCTATTATTTCTTCAAGTACACCTTCAGCACCTTTCCCTCTCTCTTCCTCTCCTGGAATACCAATTATGCGTATATTATTTCTCTTTAGTGCATCACTTAGTTCTCTAATTTTCCCTCATAGTCCTGGATTTTTTTATCTTTTTCTCAGCTTCTTCTTTTTCCATAATTTTATTTTCTAGTTCACCTATTCTCTCCTCCGCCTCTTCAATCCGAGCCGCGTTCATTTCCATTTTATTTTGCATCTCGTTTATAGCGTTTTTAAACTCCTGCTGACTATTCCTTCGTCCCTTGATCTCTGTAGCAATAGATTCTCTGCTCTCCTCTATACTGTTTTCAAGCCCAGCGATTAATTTTATGACTATTATTCTAAATTCACTCTCTGTTATATTATTTAAATCATTTTTGATCAGTTCGTTAGCTGTTATTTCCTGGAGATTCTTTTGAGGGGAATTCTTCCGTTTGGTCATTTTGGATAATCCCTGGAGTGGTGTGGACCTGCAGGGCATTTCCCCTGTGCTGTGTTGTATAACTGGAGTTGGTGGGCGGGGCTGCAGTCAGACCTGACTCTGCCCCCTGCCCACCGCTGGGACCACAGTCAGACTGGTGTGTATCTTCTCTTCCCCTCTCCTAGTGGCAGGATTCACTGTGGGGTGTCGTGGCCCGTCTGGGCTACTTGCACACTGCCAGGCTTGTGGTGCTGGGATCTGGTGTATTAGCTGGGGTAGATAGGCAAGGTGCATGGGGGGTGGGAGGGGCAGGCTCAGCTCGCTTCTTCTTCGGTGATCCACTTCAGGAGGGGCCCTGTGGCAGCAGGAGGGAGTCAGACCCGTAGACTGGGCAGTTTAAACAACAACGTTTATTTCTCAGAGTTCCAGAAGCTGAAAGTCTGAGATCAGAATGCCAGAATCATTGGGTTCTTGGTGAAGGCCCTTTTCCTGGTTGTGTTCTCACTTTTGTTGGTAAGTACACTAAAAAAGTGATATCTTGCGTTTCCACCTCTTTTAAAAGTATTAATCCCATCATGGGGTCTTTATACTCATGACCTAATTTAACCCTAATTACTCCACCAAGGTCTTACCTCTAAATATCATCACATTGGAAATTAGGGTTTGGCATAAGAACTTGGGGCAAATGCAAGCATTCACTACACAGCAAGGTGATTCTGGACATCATGACCTAGCCTCATATGTTTGATAATCATAAAAAATTAATAAATGTTCACTATACTCATAAATAATGGCATATATCCTTATATTATAATCTATTAGAGGAGATAAAAATTATAGTTTAAGAGTATAATTCCTAAAATTTCAGTAGAGAAAATAGAACCTTACTTTCAAAATAATAAACACTGACAAGATTGAATCCTCTTAGAACATTAGCTTAATTACACAAATAATACATGTCTCCATAAAAAAAGTCCAATACAGTAGAAGTGTAAGGTTAAGAGGAGAGAGTCTCTTTCATATTTTGCAATCATTAATTATATTTTTCCCTAAGGAAAATGGTTTTGTAAATTTTCTATACCTTTCTGTAACTATGTGTTCTTATAGATTTAAATGTTTAAGTTTTAGTATTTTTAAATATAAAATATTTTAATGAAAGCTGAAGCCCATGTTCCAATAGACTTTCAATTGATCCTTGCATTTCGCTCCATCTGAAACCCTGATTTAGTTAGCAGGAGTCATTTATTCCTCAGCTCTCTGAGGTTCAAACAAGGCTTAGGCTGCTGCATCTTTCCATTTCTGCCTTAAATTTCAATTTCTTCTGGCTGCTAAGTAAGTTACTACTTGCCTATCTGCATTAAAGCTTCCAGGGTTCTTTGCTGCCATCTCTCCTATTCCTTTTGCCTTTGTAATGTTTATTATTTCAGAAGGAAATACTATTAAGAATGTGTATTAAATATGTCTTGATTAACTAGAGATCCAGGTATGGAGACAGTCCTCATTAGAATCACCACAGATGCTTTTAAATATATTTCTGCCTAAACTTTTTCATAAATAATTCTGATTTAAATGGTCTGCCATGAACCTTAAGATAAATCTGATATATAGCCAGGGGCAAACGTCATGTCGGTGTATCATCCATATACCAAGGAACAGATTTCAGAAAGCCTATATCATGACCTAATAGGCAGAAAATATACTTGAAATGTTGAAAGTTGATTCATTTCACCTCATATTAAACAATCAGGAATGTTCTAAGCTAAGGAACACAATAAGTTCATACATACATACATACATACATACATAAAAAGTGTAGTTTTACAGATTTCTACTATATATGTGTGCATATTTTAATAAAAAATTAAGGTTTACACAGGTTCAATTCTTTTAATTCTGTCACATAAAAATGTGTTTATATGGTCCTTCCTTATCAGTACATACATCCACCTCATTTTTATTAAAATGTGTTTCTATTTTATAAACTAATTTAACTACCTTTTTATTGTTAGAAATATATGCTGTTTCTGCAGTCATTACAAACCTTCCTATATTTAAACATCTTTGCATATACATGCTAGAGGTAGCACAGTTTTAATTTTGATAGTTGTGATTATAATGTTCTCTGAAAAATTTGTATCAACACATATAAATTCTCAACAACAGTGTGAGTCTGGTAACCCAAGAATTCACCTGACACATGGGTTTTTTTTTCAATATTTTTGAAAGATTTTCTAAATTGATAGCCAATAATGCTATGTAGAGACTTCCATTTTTAACCTCAATATGTAAAGGGCTTGGAATTGTTCTCATCCTCACAAGAAAAAGCTGAAACCTGAAAATCAATGGCATTTTTTGGCTCATCAGTGTAATGAAATTGCAGAGTGTATTAATTATGGTTTTGTAGAGAAAGAGAACCACAGTATGAGTATGTGTGTGTATGTATATAAATTTCTTTTATGAGCTATAACTTATAAAGTATTGGCTCACACAATTATGGAGGCTGAGAATTCCCATAATCTATTTTCTGGAAGCTTATTGGTCCATGAACTTGCCTGTATACAGAGGGCAAGGAATGACCAAAGAAAGAGGCAGACCACTACAGATTAGTAGGTAACAGTTTTAGGGTTTTTTTTTTGTTTTTTTTTTAGTTTTTTGTTTTTTTTTTTACATTTATTTATTTTTGAGACACAGAGAGAGACCGAGCACAAGTGAGAGAGGGGCAGAGAGAGAGGGAGACACAGAATCTTGAAGTAGGCTCCAGGGTCTGAGCTGTCAACACAGAGCCCAACAAGGGGCTCAAACTCACGAACTGTGAGATCATGACCTGAGTGGAAGTCAGACGCTTAACTGACTGAGCCACCCAGGCACCCCTGTACGTAACAGTTTTAATAAACAAAGGAACTTAATTAGAAGGTTTGTCTTGGGCAGCCTGAAGACAAATAGATTTCCACATCTACTCACTATAAACTTAGTTTATAAAGAGGCACTAACTGTTTTCAGCCATGCATACTGTACAGAAGTCTCAACACCTTAACTTTTCTCAAGGCTGTGTTTTGGGAACAGCTCCCACGATGGGAATGGAGGTAAGAATGTACATTCCAAGGACAGAGGAGGGGATGAGAAGCCTCTGATTGCCTAGGTCCAGCTTGCTGGTTACCAAGTGGTCACATCCTCTCAATTACTTCCTCCAACAAAGATGTAGACCCAAGAAAGCTAGTGGTGTAGTTCAGAGGTCTGAGAGGCAGAGAGCCAGAGAGCCAATGGTATAGATTCCAGGAAGAACCAGGAGGACTAAGGGCAGAAAATCAATGTGTCAGCGCAGTCAGGAAGAGAGGAAAATTTAACCTTCCTCTGCCTTTTTTCTTCAATTCAGCCTCCCAACAGATTGGATAATGCCCACTCACATTGGGTGGCCATCTGCTTTACTCAGTCCTTCCAAATTAAATGCTAATCTCAGAAACATCCTCACAGACACACCTAGAAATAATATTTAACCATCCATCTGATGGCCCAATCAAGTTGACATATAAAATTAACTGTCATGTAGGGCAAATCATCACATTTAAGTTTTTTTTTAAATGTTTATTTATTTTTGAGAAGAGAGAGACAGAGCATGAGTGGGGGAGGAGAGAGAAAGGGGGAGACACAGAGTCTGAAACAGGCTCCAGGCTCTGAGCTGTCAGCGCAGAGCCCGACGCAGGGCTCGAACTCATGGACCGCGAGATCATGACCTGAGCCGAAGTCTGACGCTTCACCGACTGAGTCACCCAGGCGCCCCCAAATCATCACAATTTAATCTGAAGAGTCAAAGGCCAAGAAACAGTGAGAAGATGAGCTTACCTGGAGCAGTAGCCTCTGGAACCATTAACCAATAGGAACACTTAAATGATAACTTTGACAAATTGATGGAAACAGTATAGACTAGCATCATGGTTAGATACTACTGAAGGACACAGTCTTAAGAAGTCCTCTATACTTTTGCGGGTTTTTACCTCTAGCAATCTCAGCACATTCTCCTGATAAGAACACAAGAAAAAACCTTTGTGTTTCTGGCGTGGAAGGAAAACGCAACCACTTTGAAATACCCCTAAAGAATTCTTCAAAACAAATACCTACTCAGCAAAAGAAATTTTTACTAGAGCCTTATTAGACTTGGAGGAAGGAATTATCTAGCTCTAGCATTCTTGTTTCAAATAAGGGAGGAGGGGGAAGCTAAGAAACATGTCTTAAGGTCCCAGTCTAGGGACTCAGCCTCACGGAGTCTCAGATGTGATCATAGGATTATAGAATACTTTCCCTTTCCCCACACTTTTTCACGATTATCACTACATCAACAGGATGTCAGTAAAATAACAGTGAATTATAGCTGAGAGAACTGCACAGCCCAGGCTATATTTAAGAAAGGATTATTGGGGAAGTCTAAAAACAACAAGGACTATTAGAACAATGATTTTAGAGGCAATAAAGATTCTGGCACCTACAACTACCACAAACATTAAAGCACAACTCCTGGACAAATTAACATAAAACTTTACACTAAAGGCCCATCTACTTCAGTTCTAATTACCTGATGCATCATGTCCAGCTTTCAACAAAAATTACAAGGCATGCTAACCGGCAAGAAAAAGCACATTACGAAGGGGAAAAGCCAGTATCATAAACCGACTCAAGAGGACACAGATTTTTAAATTATCAGACAGGGCATTGAAGTAACAATGATTAGTATGTTAAGTGTTCTAATGGAAAAAAAAAACATGCAAGAATAGATGGGTAGTGCAAGCAGAGACAACAAATCTAAGAATCAAAAGGGAATGCTAAATATGAAAAACACAGAAATGAAAAGTGTTTTTTTAGTGAACTCATCAGTTTACTGGGCACTGCTGAGGAAAGAACTAGTAAAATTGAAGATAAATCCATAGAAACTACCCAACTGAATTAAAGGAGAAAAAAGAATGGAAATAAAACAGAACTGGCCATACCAAATGCTGGGGAGGTTGCACAACAGCAGGGTTTCTCGTCCATTGCTGATGCAAATACAAAACCGTACAGCCACTTTGGAGGACAGTTTGCCATTTTCTTACAAATCTAAACATAGGGCCACCAGATGATCCAGCACCCACCCTCCTGGATTTGTATCCATTTGATTTGAAAACTTGTGTCTTGTGTGGGAAATTTAAATGCATATTTCTAAGTGAAAGAAGCCAGTTTGAAATGGTTACATACTGCATGGTTTTAATTATGTGACATTCTGGCAAAAGCAAAACTATAGAGACATTAAAATATCAACAGGTATCACAGATTTTTTTTAGGCCGGTTAAACTATTGTATGTGATCCTGTAATGATGGAGACATGACATTATGCAATTGTCAAAACACATATAACTTAAGTACATGAAGTGTGAACCATAATGTATGTGAATTAAAAACAACATATTTAGGAGTTTTAGAGATCCTAGGAAGGAAAACAGTCTGTAGCTAGAGAATCTTTCTGTTACAATGTGTAAAACAACCTCTCTTAAAGGGGTGGGTAGAAAAGGCACTGAGCTAAAAAACTTTAGAAATGACCCGAAAGGTATTAGAACAAAGGCTAAAGGCATTACATATAAGCGCTGTATTCTCAGTTATGACTTTGTTTCCCATATACATATGGGTTAACAATTCTGATACTTGTATAATTAATATAGGAATTTAAAAATTAAATAAATGGGAGGCAGATGGTGCGAGCCACGTGCCTGACTGTGGAGATTTACAGCTAAGCAGTAGGAGGAGGCAGAATTATTTATGTGGTAATGGAATTGGAGACATGAGAGCAAGTGTGCAGCTTAAAAGAGTTACAGGTGATTACATGTACAGATACTTCTATGTATGTGTGAAAAGGAAGACACCTAGTAGAATGAACACTTAACTCTTGGTTTTCTAGTACTATCTTCCAACTGAAGGTACCATAGCTTCCTGGATGCCTGTTTCTAGGACTAGGGTAGTAGATATACAAGATGAGTCTGGAGGACCTTGTGCTGAACATAAGGAAGTGAGATACTTAAAATAGACATACAACATAACACATGTAAATGTAAAGATGTGAGTCTAAGAGGCATGGGAACCATCCGAAAGAGCTCCCAAGGACTAAAGATGGAACAAATTGACCAATATAATAAATTAGTATTAGATTCTAACTCAGAGTATAAAAAACATCTATGAGTACATATTGATAGAAATAAATGATTGAATACACTAGTAAATGGGAAAGACAAATCTCCCGTAGTGGAAAAAATGCTAGGAATTCGTGTAAAAAGGGCACCCTAGAGGAGAAGCAGCATGACTCCCTACTCCTTAGGTGTGGCCTATGCATAGACACTACCGTCCGAAGAGGGAAGTATGCAAAGGAAGCTGGGCGTCACTTTAGAGTGGGCAAAACCAACTGACATATCTGCGGTCAGATAATCAAGATTAGCATTAACACAAATCATGTCGATAGTGTATGCTCTTGATATGATAAAAATGGCACTTTACCTCTGTCCTCTTCATCCTCAAAACTGTAACTGCAATCTAATAATTGGAAAACCGGGCAAATTCCAATAGAGGGGCTTCTTACAAAATCCCTGCCGGGACTCAATAAAATTCCATGGAAAGGTCAAGGTTATCAAAAATGAGGAAACGCGTGAGTGCTGCAGCTAAGAGGAGACCAAGGGGGCATGACTACTAAATATTATGTTTTATCCTGAATGGGCTGCTGGAACAAAAAAAGAAAAAGGGCATTAGCCTAAACACTAGAAGTCTTAATAACCTACAGACTTTGGTTAATAATACATCAACGTTGGTTCATTAACTGTAACAAATATGTACCTATTAATGTAAGATGAAAGTAATAGGGGAAACTGTACAGAGTATAGCAAAATGTCTGTAGATCTTCTCAATTTTTCTGTAAATCTAAAGCTCTTGTGTACAAAAGCCTATCAGATGTAATATGTCAAAATGGACATGTATGTATCTTATTTGATTTCACTTTCTTGAGCAACAAAATATTTTATGGCTATCAATAATTCCTTTCTCTCTTTGGATAAGGAATAAGAGGCTAATTTTTTAAGTTGATTTATTATTATTTTAAAGTTTGTTTGTTTTTGAGAGACAGAGACAATGTGAGCAGGGGAGAGGCAGAGAGAAGGGGAGAGAATCCCAAGCAGGCTCCATGCTGCCAGCACAGAGCCCCACGCAGGGCTCAAACTCATGAAACTGTTAGATCATGACCTGAGCCAAAACCAAGAGTCCGACACCTAACCGACTGAGCCAACCAGGTGCACCTAAGTTTATTATTTTTGAGAGAGAAAGCAAGCATGCATGAGCAGGGGAGGGGCAGAGAGAGAGGGAGAGAATCCCAAACAGGCTCTGTGCTGTTAGTGCAGAGCCCACATGGCGGGGCTCAGTCTCACAAATTAAACCATGAGACCATGACCTGAGCTGAAATCAAGGGTTGGGCACTTAACCAACTGAGCCACCCAGGCAACTCAAGAAGCTAAGTTTTATCGTTGTGCTTTGGCTTTGGTTTGAGTAGTTATTAATTTTTCCAGAATTATTTAATGAATAGTTTATACTTCTCCTAAAAGATTAAGTCCTATACTGTTATGTTGCAGGAGGAGAGTTATTCACTATATCTCTCCAGTAGCCTACCCAAAGTTATCAGCTGTTGATGATGATAAACCATTCTGAAATTATTATGCTAGTAACCTGTGATATGCATTTATTTCTCAGCTTGTATTCTAAAGTATTGTTTAGACATATAACCATTTTGTATTCTGCATCCTGATTAGTAACTCTTCTCTCCTGTCTCACACATACCTGGCTCTTCGTCAGGTTTCTGACTTAGAACTTAGAAATCCAACCTGAGAAGTATTTACCTTAAATTTTACAGCGTTCTTGGTATATTGTTGATTGTACCTATTTATAAAGCAGACTTTAATACCTTTCCAAGTTGGCAGGACACTATATTTGGACTTTGGCTCTGAGATGAGGTCAACACTTACAAATAATTAGGTCCATGTATTAGCTGAAGATAATTTTATAAATGTTTATTCTATTGATACCAAATGTGTGTGTGTCTCTCTCACACATACATATACACATAGGGGTCTAGTTAAGATATTAAACAAAAATTGGCATTTATTATATTAAGTATAAAGGACAGAAAAACTATTGCCCCTGTCCAAGTGTTTAGAGGTAGATTTATATAAGTGAGCCTAATTTTCCAGTGATTTTCCAAATAGATCCTGGATAAGTAATTTAGTAATTTAGTGTATCAGGCAATTGGAAAAACAAGATCACAAATTTTTTTTGTCTCTTATGAAAGGAATTCTAATTTATACATAAATACACAGAAGAGATCCATACGAATCATTTTTTGTTTGTTAATAAAATTTGACAATAATGCTAGCAGCTTATTATAGGGTAAAAACTGAAAAAAAGTTTCATGTTTATTTATCAACATATTTATGTTAAAAATAATTAGGAAAAACAAAATATAAAATTTTTATGCTTAATTTGGTCAAATGGTTACTAAATTACAGCCTCTCAAGATTCTCTCATTTATTTGCAATGTAAACAACTAATGTTACGCATACTTGTTATGGGAAATTTGTTTTGTTCTGGAAGCATCTGAGGCTAACTCAGGTCCCATCAACAAACCACATGGCGTTTTTCTTACCATTCTTCTGTAGGGAAATAGCTTATTAATTATTTATCTTTTGGGGATTTTTCCTAGTTATTGTATATAAATATTTTTTCTTCTATTTTACAAAAACCAAATAATGGCTACACAAGTAAAAACAGATAGTATAGTTTTGCTTTGTGATTATCAGCTTCATATAATTGTCCTCTGGATACAATTTTCTTAACTGTTAAAATTACCCTGAGTATTATAAAATCTCATTATGCTAAATAAAACAGACTTTTTCTTTAAATGACGAGCTAATTATGTTGTGCCATGATCAAATATAAACTAACTTTAGGTAAGAAGCTGACTCATCTTGTACTAGTATTCTGAATTTTATGGCAGTACTGTGCTATTTCAAGTAGTAAGAAGGTTAAGGAAATTTCCCTGTGATTTTGTGCCCATACGTCCTTTTTCCAAATCTGAAATGGATATTGATTTGTTTTTTTTTAATTATGAACAGAATACCCATTCACAATTAATTAAATTCATAAGCAGCTTTAGTAAATTTAGTAGCATAATAATCATGAAGATTTATTCAACACATGATTTTTAAAACATACTTGAGGTGGTTCAGCATGTTATCTAAAAGTTTATACTTCATAGTAAAATTATAGTGTGGGGATTCCAGGTGCTCTCATATATGTTGTTTTAACAATCTCCAGGTTTGGTTTCCTTGTCAATCTTCATCTCACTATTTTAAGTAAAAACTCTTTCTTTTGGTGCAGAAGATGAAGCAGAATTGTAGTTGAGTATATTCACAATTTCTTTTGCTATATATTTGCATTATCCGTTTCAATATACTTTCAAGTGTTGTTTTGCTTCTAAAAGCAGCCAAGAGAATTAATATTAATGGAATAGTGCTAGAATTATAATGGAGTTAGATTTTTGATGGAAGAATAGATGTATCTTTACTTTCAAGAATGTGTCCTAAAAGTAACAATACTTTATTAATTTTGTAAGTCATAATTTTCAATTAATCACTGTAATCTCTATAATCACTTCTTCTTAGTATGTAAACAAATACTGGGTGTATTTTATAAAGAGAGGTATGACACGTTAGGTTTTTGTTTCCACTCAATGATTTCCCTGCCCTCAGAATCCTGTTGACACATTTAATTTGAACCTTTATTAGTTTTGCCTATGAAAAAAATCACCACAGGTTAAACCAAGCTTCTCCTTGCCCTGAGTCTTAATGAGCACACAAAATCAGGGAGGTTGTGTTTCTGTGCTTACAGAAGCATGTATATCTGGTCTCTTTCCTAAGGCTGCCAGTCTCTCTCTCGTGAGTGTGTGTGTGTGTGTGTGTGTGTATTTATCTAGTTGAAAATAAATGGACATGTTGTGCTTCTTTAAAGTATAATAAACAATAATTGAAATTATATATATACACATATAATATGTTTATATGTATAATGTATACATCGATATTGACCTAAAGAATGGAATTACATAAACTTGTTGACAGCATTTGTCCCTGCAGGAATATAAGATATTTATCTCTTTACTTTCCTCTATTCAAAATTTCTTACTTATGAGTATTTATTACATTTTAAGTATGAAACAAAATCTTTACTAAAGAGTGATGTTTACTCTTTTAGGCTTATTTTTTGCAGTATATATTTCTGTATATAAAACACAGATGTGTTGACTAAGAAATAGGATATCCCCAGATACTTTGACTTTTTGTTACCTGCTAACAAACCAAAATCCATCATCTAGAGGCGGTAACACAGACAATGTCAAGTACTCATGGAAACCATTTTTTTTTTAAAGAAAACCATTGATTAATCAACTCAAGGAATATGCCTGAAAATCATCTCTAAAATTTATTATTAAATATTTCCATGGTCCTATTTTTTTTTTCCTAATGGGTCCAGAATAGTCCATTGTGGTCAGCCCACATGCCATTTAGAAACCTCTGATCCTATTAGTTGTGTTACTCTAACTAGTCATTCCTATTGTCTTTATTAAAATTTATCAATATAACCCTTTAGATGTGGAATAAATGTGGAACAAAGATAAAAATTTTAGATCTTAGATTTTAGGTTAACATATACTTTGTTAGTTTCCAATTTTCTCTTCTGATGTGTGCTCAGTAAGCTTAGTGTATCAGGATTTCCAAGCTATCAGTGAATCCCAGCATGCAAAATGCTGTCTCTTACTTCTGTTCCAGGAACCTATTTCCCAACATCTATCATACAGATTTTTTTTTCTGAGTTACAGATTAAGAGTGTAGAACAATGATGCTGAACAGAGGAAGAACTGGGTAGAGCAAACAATGTTCTGAAGTAAGGCACTAAAATAAATAGGGTTTTTGTGTGAATTTAAAATATGGTCCCAAAAGAGAGCATTTTGACAAAGTCTTATTTTCCATATGTTATCATCTTGGCAAGTCTGCTTAATTCTACATATCTGTGAATGATTCTTGTAAAATTTGGGGACTCTTGGGGCATCATTTCAATCTAGAATCAAAAATCAAATAATATTTCTGGATAAAATAGGTTGAAAAAGCCTATTTATAAGGGTAGATCCATTTATAATTTGTTCATTTGCTCTTGTATTCATTAATTCTCCTAGAGTTTTATTATACTGTGAAAATCATATAGGAGAGAAAATGATTTGGACTACTATTTCTGGAAAACAAATTGAAATCACTTTATATTATTGTGCCGTAGTCAACTTAAAAACATATAGACTTTTCCTGAAAACCAGGACAACAAAAAGGCGGGGGGGGGGGGGGCGGGGGGCAAAGAGCCCAGAGTGTGGTTGCTCTGGTGCTTTCTTTCCTGAGGAATTAACTAACTGCATCTTGAATTCAATTTAAAGACTTTGGAATCATCATTTTTTCAAACAGGCTACCTGGTTTGTTTTGTTTCTCTGTCCCCTGAGATAAATTTGATGTTTGTGGAGCATGTACAGTTCTCACTGGTTTCTAGTTAAAGTCACAAAACTTCACCTTCTTTCCCTTCCATTGCTGCAAAGTTTTTAGAGTGTATCATTTCCTTTGAGTTTCATGTAATGGCTCAGTCAATGCTAGCAGTTTATTCCTTTGGGCCATCGATTGCTGTTTCCAGATTATTAACTTTCTCTGCTAATTTGTTCAATTTAGACTTCAAACCTTTATGCCCCCTTTGCATACTATCCGTCTTTTTGTCAATTTTCATTAGTAGGGCATGAGTGCAAAGCCACTAATGACAGACAGTTCTATTGGTTCATTTGATTGCTATACTAGTCACAGACTGCTCCAGGTATTGGCTGGGAAAAAAATAACTCAGTGTAGCATGTACATTGATAATTTTCCTGGCTCTTTTGATCTGATTCTAACCATTCCAAAGCTCTCTCAGTCAAAGCACATAAATCACCTACCTTTCCTGCAGATTAACCATCTTGCATCTTGATGATTGAACATCTGGATCTGGTCTGTTTATATTTCATTTCATTGTGTGATGCCAGGTTTACTTTATTTCAGGTAAAGAAAATTATAATGAGGTTTTGAAGATTTGCTGAGTTGATCAAATTCATTGATTTCCAATCTTCAATGCCAGACCCCAAGGTAGTGACACATGTATTTTAAGATATTGGTAGAAGAGGTATAACTTAGGGTCAATATTTACTTTATTTGTTAATCAGTGAAATTGAAGTAAGAGGGATGATTTTTTGTTATTGTTGCTTATGAAACCTTTGCATTAAGAACTATGCTTTTTGGTGATTATAGTTTATGTGTTTTTAATATTCTGGTAAAATGGAGTTTTATGTATAGTTCTTTACATATATATTTTTTGTACTTAGTATTTATTTAGATATCTGTTAAAGTTATTCGTGCTATAAATAGCTTGTGCAACAGGCTTCAAACATGTGAGTCAAAGTAAAAACTTTAAGAAATCATCATTATTTAATATCAAAGATTGTTAAAAGAATCAATACCAATGATAAATAATTGATCACAATTGTTTTGATCTTAATAAAGCACATATTTCTTAAGACATAAAAAAAATTTAAGCCGCATGGGTGTATATAAATGCAATGCAGTATAAATGAAATGCCTGTGTTTTTACTGTCATTATAAAACATTATGAAAATCTTTGACACGTCTTATAGTCGCTACCCAGAATTACATTATCCACAGTTAACATTTAATAATACTTTCTCATTCTAAGTAGGACATTTAGACTATAAAAACTTACTAGGAGAATGTTTTACCATTAAGACTTAGTAGCATCACATTGGTGATTCCATAGTATTCTTATGTTTCTATTCCAAAGTGTAGTATATTTCTTATAAGTTGTCAGCAGGTGATCTCAAATATCAGTCCGAAGAAGGTCATTGAAAATCAGTACAAATCAAAGTATTTTTTTTGAATCAAAAAATTAACTTCTTTGAACTTTGTGGACACAGTTATGTTTTACAAAGTAACACTATTCCAAAATGAGGGAGAAAGGACATGAATTTTTACCTATTTATGTTTTGTTATAAAAAGATATTTACGCCCAAAGTTAATCAAATAACATATGTGCTTCCGTTCTACTTACCTCTTTTGAATAATAGTATCTTAAAAAAAATAACCTAAAAAGACTCCAAAAGTCAGGTATCCTAATGTTTGTTTCTAGTATAGAATTTAGACTAGTCAAAATTTTCAGTGGACTAAATTCCAATAATTTGTTCTATTCATTGAAATATTTGCTAACATTAAAAAGTAAAACTAACATGGAAATTTCTTATCTCCGTGAGTTAGATTAAAATGATTTAATAAGTACATAAAAGAAATATGCAGTACCAAATATTTCAGTGTATTGTTTTTCACAACTAAGAATTATTCTGTTGGCACATATAAAGTTCCAAATTAAGACTTAATATTATTATCATAATGTAAGAAGCTAAGATTGAAATCCCAAGGATTACTATAATGTAAGATCATTTTATATAAACTTTATAATAAAATAGATATGTCCATACTAATAAAACCAGAATAATAATTTTTTAAAAAGTAAATTTTCAGTAGCGAATGTACTTAGAAACAGCATTCCAAAATAGTCTAGGATTAAGCTAAAGTAGTCAGAATTAATAGTCCACCTACATGAAATGTGTCAAGACTCAAGATATCACTAAGAAACACACTAGGTGAGAAGCAGAAGACATTTTTATAATAGCATGCAGTTGGTAATTATTGCAATTTACATTACATTCTCATTTTTTTTCTGCTTTGTGGGAAAAGAGGATACTCAATAGTTAAAATCAATTTTTGTAGCTTCAATAAAATATTTGAATCAAAGCTTTAAATGGAAACTTAAAATGGAAATTTAAATGGAATTTAAATTTAAATGGAAAGTTTAAAGAGTTAACACAATAGTTTTAAAGGAATGTTAGAATATTTAAAAAATCAATGAATCAATAATAGCTATCAAAGACATTAGTAGTATCTGATTTATTGATATTAGATGTAGGGTAAATAGCTTAGTGTTTTTATAAATTATTTCAGATTAATATTGCTGATCAATGACTTTTTATTAGTATTTAGAAAGTCTGGATAACTCAATTTTTCCATGACTGGCATCGTACCTAAAACATTTGGATCCACAACTATGATACAGGAAATGTAAATAACTCCTCTTAAAAATATCAGCCTTGACTCAAAGCAGACAACTTTGTGCTCTGCATTCTCATGAGTCAAACGGAAACAATCACACCTCTGCCTGTTCTCTTCACAGTCACAGAGATAGATGTCCTCACACCCTTGTCAAATATGTTCCTGGAGCATGGCATGTAAATCAAACTTATGTAAACCATCATATTTTTGCTCATGACTCTGTTAAGGTCCTGCCCCTAATTATTCTAACCCCTATAAGAATTCCTAGTTTAGTACTCAGCAAGTTAGACTTGTTAGTTCTGTTCTTGGTATTATTCTGACCTTTTCTCTCCAGTCTCTTATTGAATAAAGTTCCTGCCACTCTCCGGGTTCCTTGAAACTAGTGTAACTGCTTCTAAAAACCATCCTTAGGGACAAGTCCTCTTACTGTCCTTTTACCAGTACATGGCAGCTTTCAGATGAAACAGTGGGGATTGAGGCAAGAGGCACAGTTCAGGAAAATGACGTTAACGGGGACAAAATTGCCAGCAAGGCTTCTACAGTAGGTGGTGTTTGGAAGGAAGAAACTTGACTGTAAGTTTGAAGCTACAGGATGAACTACAAAAGGTTCTCCAAGGAGAATTGAATCTAAAAACATGCCCAAAGAATGGAATCAATTCTGTGTTAGTGTCCAATGTTAGAATCTGACTAAGGTTAAATGTCAGATCTTGAAGCTACAACGGTAAGAAATCATCTATTCCTTTGATGTGAGATAATTCAAGTCTTTGCCAGTGATATCCTACACTTGGAGAATCAGTGGGGTTGGATGAGAATTATTTGTAAGCCCTAAAGAACCTTAATCTGTCAAGGAGTAGCCTAGTTAATTAAGTAGCTGTCTTCTTAATCTCTTAAATCTTGCTTGTGCAAGACAGCAGGAATGTAAAATATGGAGATAAAATTTCATTTTTATGGACAAAAAGGCATTATATGTATTCATTTATCCATTGATATGTCTTTAGGTTTTTTTCCACATCTTGGTATTTGTGGATATTGCTACAGTAAACATAAAAGTACAAATAGCTCTTTACGATACTGGTTTTAATTCCTTTCGATACACACACACACACACACACACACACACACACACACACACACACACTAGAAGTGGGATTGCTGGATCATATGGTATTTCTATTTTTAATTTTTGAGAACCCTCCATAGTGTTCTCCATAGCAACTATGCCATTTATATCTCCATCAACAAGGTACAAGGGTTCTAATTTATCCACATCATCACCAACACTTTTTATTGTTTGATTTTTGTTTTCTTTAGTAATTGCCATCCTAACAGGTAAGACATGATGTCTCATTATGGTTTTGATTTGTATTTACCTGATTATTAGTGATGTTGAGCACCTTACATGTATCTGTTGGACATTTTTATATCTTCTTTGAAGAATATCTATTCAAGTCCTTTGCCCATTTTTTATTTTACTTATTTTTATTTTTTTCAGATTTTTTTAATGTTTGTTTATTTTTGAGAGAGAGAGAGAGAAAGCAGGGGAGGGGAAGAGAGAGGGAGACAGAGGATCTGAAGCAGGCTGTGCTTCAGTTCAATGTATGCCTTGAACTCACAAATCGTGAGATCATGACCTGAACAGAAGTTGGATGCCTCACCGACAGAGCCACCCAGGAGCCTGAGTCCTTTCTCCATTTTTTAATTGGGTTGTTTGCTTTTCTGCCGTGAAGTTGTAGGAGTTCTTTATGTATTTGGGATATTAACCTCTTATCAGGTATAAAGTTTGCAAATATATTCTCCCACTCCACTGGTTGTTTTTTCATTCTGTTAATTATTTCTTTTGCTGTGCAGAAGCTTTTTAGTTTGATATGGTCTCACTTGTCTATTTTTGCGTTTGTTGTTGCCTGTGACTTTGGTGTCATATTCAATAAATCATTTTCAAGACCAATGTCATGATAGTCTTTCTCTCTATTTTCATGTAGCAGGAAATCTAGTTTTCTGTAACACTGATATGGTATGGAAACATTTCTAATGTTCACCTTTTACAAAAAGGGCCTGATGGGAACCAGGATCAGAGAAACCCTCCAGAAGGTATAAATAATAGCAAAATTCAATACAGGAATATTATAGAATTCAAGATTATCTCTGAATGACAGACCTTAAAGTACTTATTCTCTTAAATGTATGTCAAGGAGACTGTTATTTCTAGTCACCGATTTTATTTTGTGATTTTTTTTTTTTTTTATGACAAGTCCAAACTTTGGATTTGGCATGCAAGGTGTAACATCCTGAAAAAGGTCCTTGGTCAGGATGGCTGCAAAATGTTACTTTATATCCTATCAATCAACTAGGGACTAATTATAAGAAACAAAATAAAATTTACACTCAGTGAGGTAAATGGTTTAATATGCATTGGAAGGCACTTTAAATTTGGTTTCAAATTTAAATTTGAATTTTCATTAGTGAATTCACATCATTCCCTCAAATACACTAATGCTTTAGTTAAACTTTATTCTTCAGACTTGTCATATGATTTGATAGCTCTGTGTTGTTGCATACACTGTGTTACTTACCTGGAATGCTTTTCCTGTCTCCCACCCCCTTTCCCCCCCAGTCTTTACCTGGAAAACTGATAGCTTTCAAAACCTACTCAGAATTTCTTTCCTTGGATTTTCTATTTTTGATAGAAGTTGTTTGCTGGGATTCCACATGATTTTTGTGAAACTTATTTATAGCACTTAATAAGTACTATAGTTATCTATCCCTCTAGTGATGCTACAAGCTACTTGAGGATGGAGACAATGTATTTCTTAATCTGTATATTGCTAGTAACTTTCTCAATAGTAAATACATGGAAAGTACTCAAAAATGAATATTAAATGCTTTGATATTTGTATTGTTTGATATAGAATTTACATTTTCCAATTTGAATTAATATCTATTTATAAACATCAATTATAAAATTATATAATACCTATAATAAACTAGTAAGAGTAAATTATTTCTTAAATAGCTTATACTCCCCAAGGAAGTTTAGATCGAGGATTATTTTTAGGTGGGATTCATGTTGATTAGTGGGTTCAAACTATATTTTATTCTACAGAGTAATTTGTTAGATTTGTACAAAATTCTCTCCAATTCAGTGTTTGAAAATGGCAAATTTCCTCATTTTGAGATTGGTTATTTCTATTGAGATTTATGTATTTTTAAAGAATTTCTAACTGAACAATTATCATTTTCATTGTTTTCCCTAGCATAGTTTTTTGTTTGTTTGTTTTACATTTGCTTCTTTGAGTTTTATCCTTTTTAGAAATGGTTCTCGTGATTAAAAATAAGATGAATTGAAAAATTTTCCCTCTTCTTTATTTATAGACTACTATCTTTGTTTTGTGGGCAGTCTGTTTGCCTAACTTCTTACATGTAGCTTAAAAATATTGCTCAAATACAAGAATTTATATCTGAGTGTGGAGCATGAATTTGAGTTCAATATTGGCAATGCTAAGAAAGGGAGTAAGGATTATATTCAAAAGGAGAAGACACAAATTTCAAAAAGACCATGAAATCAGAGTTGGCAGGTATATCATGGGAAAGGAGGACCAAAGGAAATATCTAGAACAAGAAGGAATTCAGTGATCTTGGATACTTAGAAAATGAAATTTTGATAATGTTACAGTGAAATTTCAGCATACATTTTCTCTAATTTTGTTTAGGCCATTATTAGGTATTAACATTCATTCAATCATTTATATACATACACTGAGCACCCACTATCTGCCAGGGACTTTAGTAGGCACTGGAAATCTAGTAGTAAAATAAACCTCTGCTCTTAAAAAAATTTAACTTCTATCATAATGGAACTTACAAATACTTATAAATAGTTGTAGATGTAGGCAACTTATTTTTAAGTTAACAAAATTAGTGTGGCTCATTTCACATTAAGAAAATATAGCTTAACTACAACTTAAAGGAGAATGATCATTGAGCAACTGTGTGTGAATAACTTACAAATAAACTATTACCAACACGGTTGAAAACTCTTGCATTCCTGTCAGTGGGCCCTCATGCTCCACTGTAGACCCCAACAGTTAAAACAAGAAATGGACAAGATCACTTGAGTCATGTTCTAATTGAAATCCATTCTTTCTTATCACACTTTCTTGAGGCATTGATGATGATTTCCAATGACCAGAACATACCAACCCCCATATCAAAAAAGCCCTGATAAGAATGGAATACCTAGAAGACTACATTCCACACATACTCTTCCCTGCCCATGACCACTTGCTGAACACCTACCAACCCCACCCATGATCACCAGCCCTCTGCTTGCTCTCTTGCACCCAACTCCTCTAACCTCTCCTGTAAAACTCTAGGTGTCCATCTTGCCAGCAGAGCTCAGTTTTTGAGGCTTGCACCCACCACCTCCCCTGGCTTCCAGCACCCAAAATAAATTTCTCCCTTTTCCTTTCCAAACCCTCATCTCTTGAGTTACTGGCTTTTCTTGAGATGAGTTTATCTGAGTTTGTTCAGCAAACAGTGTTGGCAAACGCAGCCGAGAGCTATGCTTTCTATTTGCCCAACCCTCTCAAGATTCCCTAGGACAAGGCGGTTGGCCAGGGCAGCTCACCCATTTGTTTCCTGAGTTAGCAGCTGTGATAGATTGGGAACAACGCCATATAATCCCTCCCATATTATTATTATTCATTAACTTCTATCATTTTTTATTCTAGCTGATTATGCTCTTATTTTTAAAAAATATATTTACATAATATAAATATTCCTTAAATAATTACTGCTGATGGGGCGCCTGGGTGGCTCAGTCGGTTAAGCGTCCGACTTCGGCTCAGGTCACGATCTCGCAGTCCGCGGGTTCGAGCCCCGCGTCGGGCTCTGGGCTGATGGCTGAGCCTGGAGCCTGCTTCCGATTCTGTGTTTCCCTCTCTCTTTGCCCCTCCCCCGTTCATGCTGTGTCTCTCTCCATCTCAAAGATAAATAAATAAACGTTAAAAAAAAAATAAAAAAAATACTTACTGCTGTTTTGCTTGTTTTCAACCTTAAATATGTGAACAAGTTTTGGGTATTTGAAATTTGTTTATTCAGTAATATTTTGGAAGAAACTTATGAAATAACAAGAAATGACAAAAACTAACAATTTTTTGATACTTAGAATGAACAAATAGTCTAACATTGCAACAGTGTTTGTTTGCTTTGATGTTTGTTTGCTTCAATTATTCTTTATATGTGAAGAAAATGTGTCACGGAGAGGTTAAGTTTCATGTATAAAGCTAAATAGCTAGTATGTGGCTAAGCCAGGCTTAGAAACCAGGAGGTTATCTCCAAAAATTTAGTTAATATATTTTACGGCCACATTAGATTTATTTATATTGATGGCTTTTATTGTTTTTCCATTTTCACTGTTCGATTATATTCCATTGAGATATAAGATTTTTGGGGCACCTAGGTGGCTCAGGTGGTTAAGCATCTGACTTTTGATTTCAGCTCAGGGCATGATCTCATGATTCATAAGATAAAGCCTCATGTGGGGCTCTGCACTATGAAGAGCGTGTTTGGGATTTCTCCTCCCTCTCTTTCTCTGCCCCTCCCCAGCTTATGCTCACTTTCTCTCTGTCTCTGTCTCTCTCTCTCTCTCCCCTTCTCCCTCTCTTTCTTCCTCTCCCTCTCTCAAAATAAATAAGCATTAAAAAAGACTTTTAAACAAGTTATTAATGGGTACTTATGTTGTTTCTAGTTTTTTTTTTTTATTTACTGCTATTATGCTGTCTAAGGAATGTCGATCACTCAATTCCTGTAGCCCTAATCAAGGTTTCAGAATATTTCTTTGCATGTTCACGTGCCTTTATCAGAAAAGTGATGGCTTCAATATTACATACAAAAAATTTTAACAATGGCCTGTTTAATTTCTTGATCAATCCTTGAAAGCTGTAAATTCATTCAAAATCTCTGTAAGGTTTAGTCTTCTATTTTATTCATGGATTATTTATTTTCAAATTAAAAAATTGAATGTTTTCTTTTAAGTAAAAATGTAATCCAAGATATACTTTCTTCTCATCATTTATTTTTTATGTGTAAGTTTATATAAATCTATTTTCTCTCTGAAATTTAATGTACATTGTTTTAGGACTAATGAACTGTAACCAAAATTCTTTAAGAAGCATTCACGCTTAAATGACTCAAATCAAGCTTTGTTTTGTACCTATGTTTGCTTCAGTTATGAATATGTTCACTAAAATTACTTATAACTGCATTGATATTCCTTTCTTAACTATGAATGTGACTTAGAGCAAATGTACCTCCTACTCATAGGCAGTTCAGTAGAGATGCAGAATATAATTGTATTCATCTGTGGCAAACATGTACAGCAGGTTATGTTCATTCCATTGCTTATTTCTAAAATTAAATAATCGGATATGGTTAAAAAATATGGGCGTCCAGGTGTCTGAGTCAGTTAAGCGTCCATCTTTGGCTCAGGTCACGATCCTGACTCACTGTGAGTTGGAGCCCTGAATCAGGCTATGAGTCAACAGCTCAGAGCCTAAAGCCTGCTTTGGATTCTAGGTCTCCATGGTTCTCTGCGCCCCCTCCCCCCCAATGCTGCTTATGTTCTGCCTCTCTCACTGTCTGTCAAAAATAAATAAACATTATGGGGTACCTGGGTGGCTCAGTTGGTTGAGTGTCCGACTTCGGCTCAGGTCGTGATCTCACAGTCCGTGAGTTCGAGCCCCGCCTCGGGCTCTGTGCTGACAGCTCAGAGCCTGGAACCTGCTTCAGATTCTGTGTCTCTCTCTCTACCCCTCCCCCACTCATGCTCTGTCTCTCTCTGTCTCAAAAATAAATAAACATGTACAAAATTTTAAAAAATAAACATTAAAAAAATAATAAATAATAAAATACATAGAAATATAGTGATTAAGTTTTTTCAAAATAAACAAAATGAAATTAAAATAACTTCAGTATGGTAAGATTACTTACGCAAAGAAAGAAGAACTAAGACAGGAAGAGTGTCAGCAAAGAAAGTGCTATCCCTTGAAGTGCTCTCTCTCTTCCTCTTTTTGTTTATCATTAATGACCATTACACTACTTACCAGAAACAGTTTTATGCTAATACCTCAGATAAATTGTGTCTTAAAAATCTGGTTTTGTGGTTGTTTTTAAATTTCCTCTGAAGCAAAGTTTCAGTAAATATGGTTTTAGTTGTTGGAAGTAGAAAAATCTGCCTCCCCCTCTCTTTGTAAGTTACAGCCTTCATACATCTATTTAAATTCATGTTTAAATTCATTTGGAATTGTGATCACTTCCCTTATCTATGTCTTTGTTCCCTCTCAGAGTTCTCTCTGCATCTCTGTCTCACTCAGTCTATCCTTTTTTCTGTCTCTTTGTCTTTCCTACCATGTGTTTCTTCTCTCTCTCTTTTTCCTTTTCCCTTGCCTTTGTCTCTTTCTGCAAGGTTGAAAGCTGTACCCAGGATAAACTGACTTTATATTTAGTAGGGCCTTTGGTCTCCAGTTGAAATGTGATGTACCTGGCCACGTTTCATTGAGCAACTGGGAAATATGAATGTGTGGAGTATTAGTGATAAAGGTCAGAAAACATAGACTAATTTAAAATTACTTTCCTGTTATAGTCATACACGAACACAGTAAAAATAAATCATCAATTTAGAAGATGTGTGAATAATTCCAACCTAGTTAGTTTAAAAACGTATGAAATTTATAAAAGCTTAAGGAAATGAAGAAAGTCTATTAACCCAAAATACCAACCAAATTTATTACAGATAATTAAGCTTCTCAGACAACAGATACATGAGATACAGATACATTGAGATACAGATACAGATACATTGGAGTCACTTCTTTCAATATTGTATTCACTCTTACTTCACTTTATTACATTCAGAATGAAGCAGCAAAATGAATATAAAAGCAATGCTAGTTGAAATTTTATTTTCTTATTCTCTATATTAGAGATTTGTGAAGAACAAATGCAAATATCTAAGGCATATAATTTACTTTATACAAGCGTTGATAGCTTAGAGTTCAATTCCATTTGTAGTGAGGTATTTTTTGACATCCTTCATTAGATAAATTTTGTATTAGATATCCAGAACTATACCACTTGAAAATGACATTGGTATTGAATTGTTAAAAAACAAAATTCCACTGAGTAAATTTGAAGATCTAATTGGCTTTGTTCAATGATTCAGGAAACAGACAGCATCCCATCTACCAAGTAGAAAGGCGCTCTGAGGAGCTATACAAAATGGGAAGATGTTATAGGCAGAAGGAAGAAGGCACAAGGAAAAGGTGAATTACTACATCTTATTTTGGGACCAAAAAATAGTCTGTGTAGCAGATTTTCTCATTGCTGCCGATTGGAAAATTCCAGACTGACTCGTTAAGACTGCAATCTTGGAGAAGGTTGAAACTTCAATTAGGTTAGATATTAGTTTGATGACATGAGCTTTGCACAAGCAACTTCATTTGGGGCCAGTTGTCTCTTTAAAAAAAAATTACATGCATATTTAAATAGTATAATATAACTTACATAAGTTTTAAAATATAAAGTGTTATCTTGCTAAATTCAAAACCTCAAACAAAAAGTAGCTGTGACCAAGGATTAAGCTACTTTTTTTAGTTGTTGTTGTTTTTTTTTTTTTTTTTTTTTTCCTTCTTGGTCACTATTATGTATTCAATGCTATCAGAATAAAAATGACACAGAGAGAGATAAATTTATGAAGTGTTAAAAAAACAAGAGGCCCCAAATGAACTCTCTTATGCTAAACTCTACATCACCAAACCAAGACTTAATTACAGTTTAGCTCTCCCAAAAGTGAAATCTCAAACCAGTCAATCAGGAATTGCCTGATCAACACGAGTTAGGTAGTCACCTTGACAGGCCCTGCCTTTTTCTGTAGGAAAGTAACCTTGCAATAACCAGTCCACTCTTGGCCTAGTGTAACTTTCTGGTTCCTACTCCTTTCTGCCTATAAAAGTGTTTCATTTTGACTAACTCCTTGTTCTTTTCCATCTGTTAGATTGGGTACTGCCTGATTTAAATTGATTTTGGCCCAAATAAACACAATTTATCATATGCCTTAGTTTATTTTTTAACAGAAGTCCTTTTAATTGGTTTAACTTTAAACATCGTTAACAATTGGTGTTGGGATTTAACTTAAAAGTATGTTAGTATGTTTAATATGAAAGTTACGTTTTAATAACAGCATTAAAATTATAATTTTTAGCATCTATATTAAGATATAATTCACATCTTTCGTTGATGGACATTTGAATCATTTTCAATTTTTGGCTATTAAAAATAATGCTGCTATGGATGTCTTATCAACAAGTTTTTGTATGGGCATGTTTTCATGCGTTTTTGGCATATAAACTTAAGACTGGAATTGTTGGGTCAAACAGTCTTTTCCAAAGTCCAGAACCATTTTACACTACACCAGAGATGTATGAGTATGCAAATCGCTCTACGTCGTGCCAACACTTGTGATTTATCTTTTTGATTATACTCTTCATTGTGAGTGTGAAGTTGTATCTCATCGTAGTGTTGATTTGCATTTCCTAATGCCTAATAATATTGACATTTCCACTATGGTTGACCCTTCATCAACCTGGGTTTGAAATGCATAAGTCCACTTACACATGGATTTTTTTCAGTATAGTACTGTAAATGTATTTTCCTTATGATTTTCTTGATAACCTTTTATTTTGTTCTAGCTTGCTTTATTGTAATAATATACATACAAAATACGTGTTAATCAACTGTTTCTTATGGGTAAGGCTTCGGGTCAACAGGAAGCTATTAGTAGTTAAGTTTTTGAGGAATCAAAAATGATACACAATTTTCAGCTGCATGGGGGATTAGCACTCCGAATCCCTGTGTTGGTCAAAGGTCAACTGGATGTAGTCATTTGTATATCATCTTTGAGAAAAGATTTGTACAACTGCTGTCATTTGAGTTGTCTTTTTTATTATTAATTTTTTAGTGTTCTTAAATATCCTAGATAACAGTCTGTTATCAGATATACGAATCCAAATAGGTCTTTAGATTGTCTTTCTCTGTCACGGTATTATTTGCAGCACATTTTAAATTTTGATATAGTCCAAAAAAGTAAACTTTTCCTTTTGTACTATGTGCTTTGGTGTAATATTTAAGAAATCATTGCCTAATCCAAACTCACAAAGAATTGCTGTTATGTATCTTTCTAAGGGTGTTATAGTTTTAGATCTTAAATTTATGTCTACTTTCTATTTAGAGCTAATTTCTATGCATAGTATAAGAGGCCTGACTGGTTCTTTCACATGTTCATATTCAGTTGCCCCAGCGCCATGTGTTGAAAAGACTTGTCCCCCATTGAGTTATTTTGGCAACTTTGTCAAAAATCAATTAATCGTGATGGTTAGGGTTCCTTTTCTCTTATGAATTCTCAATTCCATTTTTCTCTGTTTATCCTTGGCCTAGTACCACATTGTTATGCTACTGTAATTTTATAGAAAGTTTTGAAATGAGGAAGTATGAATCCTCCAGTATTTTTTGTTCAAGATTATGTTGGCTATCCTAGATCATTTCCATTTCCATTTCCATTTGAATATTAAAATCAGTGTGTCAATTTTTACACACGTACATACACACAAAAACGGGTACTATGAATTTGTCAGTGATTACACTAAATATGTAGATCAAGTTGATGAGTAGAGCCATCTTAACAATATTGTCTGTTAATTCATTAACACAGATATCTTTCCAATTATGTAGGTCTTTGATTTTTTTTCCAATAACGCTTTGTAATTTTCAGTGTACAAACAAGTCTTTACACTTTTGTTACATTTATTCCTGAGTGTTTTAGTATTTTGATGATTTTTAATTTTTTTAAATTGATTTATTTTGTGAGAGAGCAAGTGAGAGTGGGGGAAGGGCAAAGGGAGAGAGGCAGAGAGAATCCCAAGCAGGTTCCATGATGTTAGCAGGAGCCTGATGTAAGGCTCGAACTCAAAATCTCTGAGTTCATGTCCTTAGATGAAATCGAGAGTCAGATGCCTGACTGACTAAATTACGTAAGCACCCCAGTATTTTGATAATTTTTTAAATGTTTTAGTTTCTTAATTTAACATTAGGATTGTTCATTGCTAGAGCATGGAAATAAAAAAAAAGTTTTGTATATTTATCTTATATTCGTTAATCTGATGGAACTTGTTTATTCTGATGGTGTGTGTGTGTGTGTGTGTGTGTGTGTGTGGATTCCTAGGGTTTTTTTGTATATGAGAATTTGTCATCTGCAAGTAGGGAAAGTTTTATATCCTTTTTAGTTTGGATACCTTTTCTTTCTTTTTCCTGTCTAATTGCCTTGAGTAGAACTTCCATTATAATGTTGAAGAGAAGTGGCAAGAGAGCATATGCTTATTGTCTTCCTGATCAGTTTTTCACCATTAAAATGATATTATCTGTGACTTTTTGTGGATATCGTTTAACAGTTTTACAAATTCTCTTCTATTCCTAGTTTTGTCCCTAGTGTTTTTATCATGAAATGGTATTGAATTTTGTCAAATATTATTTTACTTTTGCTGATATGAGCATGTGGTTGTCCTTTATACTGCTGAAATAGTCTATAACATTGATTGATTTTCCTGTGTAAAAATCAACCCTGTATTTCTTAAAGACTACGTGGTCATGCATGTAATTCCTTTTATGTATTTCATAATATTTTGTTGAGCATCTTTGCATCTATATTTAGAAAACATATTGGTCTATAGTTTCTTTTCCTGCAATGTTTTTGTCTAGTTTTGACTCCAGGCTAATACCTTAGAAAATTATAGGGGTACCTAGGTGACTCAGTCAGTTGGGCATCTGACTTCCACTCAGGTCATGATCTCATGGTTTGTGGGTTCAAGCCCCACGTTGGGCTTTATGCTGACAGTGTGGAGCCTGCTTTGGATTCTCTGTCTCTGTCTCTCTCTCTCTCTCTCTCTGTCCCTCCCCTGCTCATTCTCTCTCTCTCTTAAAAATAAACATTCACGGGGCGCCCGGGTGGCTCAGTCGGTTGAGCGACCAACTTAGGCACAGGTAATGATCTCATGGTTTGTGAGTTCAAGCCCCGCGTCAGGCTCTGGGCTGACGGCTCGGAGCCTGGAGCCTGCTTCTGATTCTGTGTCTCCCTCTCTCTGTCCCCTCCCCCCATTCATGTTCTGTCTCTCTCTGTCTCAGAAATAAATAAACATTAAAAAAAATTTAAAAAAAAGAAAAAATAAACATTCAATTAAAATAATGATATGAGAATTATTCACCTATTTTCTATTTTGGGGAACTTTTGTGAAGGATTGATACTAATTCTTCAAACAGTTAATTGTCTGGTAAAGTCATTCCAATTTTGGAGTTTTCTCTGTAAAAAAAATTTAAATTAGTAATTCAGCAGTTTTATTACTATAGGTTTATTCAGTTTTTTAAAATTTATTTGTTAATCAGTTTGGTAGTTTATTGTTTTTACAAGGAATTTGTCCATTTCACAAACTGACTTAACTTTAAAATATCCCATTTTAATTTTTTATTGTCACTAAGTGATGCCACCTCTTTCATTCTTGGTTTTAATAATTTTAGCCTTATTTCTTTTATTGGCTTGTCTAGCTAGAGGTTTGTCAATTTTTTTTTTTTGTCTTTTGAAACTATCAACTTGCTTTTGTTGATTTTATCTATTGAAAATAATATATATAACCATATGTATTACACTCAGATTCACTTATTTCAGCTTTAACCATTATTTCCTTATTTATCAATGTTTTATACTTAGTTGGCTCTACATTTTAAATTATTTTAGGTGAATGATGATGAGATCTTTTTTTTTTAACATAAGCATTAAAGCTATAAATTTCAGTTGAACCACTCTTTATCTGCATCCTATAAATTAGATATTCTTTCTTCTCTCCATTCTAATCCTTACTGTTTTGTATATTTACTTTTTAAAGCCAGTTAATAAAAGAAAGATGAAGAAATATGCAATAAGAGTGTATTTTATAATTACCAACATAATTACCTTAACCAGAATTCTTTGTTTTTAATTACTGTCTAGTCACTTGACTTTAAAGAACTCCTTAGTATTTTTTTTCATTCTTTTTTTATGAATATAATGTATCGTCAAGTTGGCTTACATGCAAAACCCAGTGCTCATCCCAGCAAGTTACCTCCTCAATGCCCATCACCCACTTTCTCCTCTCCCCAACCCCACCATCCACCTTAGTTTGTTCTCTATATTTTGGAGTCTCTTGTGTTTTGTCTCACTCCCTCTAACTATTTTTTCCCCTTCCCTTCCCCCATGGTCTTCTGTTAAGTTTCTCAAGATTCACATATGAGTGAAAACATAATGATATCTATCCTCTGACTGACTTGCTTCACTCAGCATAATACCTTCCAGTTCCATCCATGTTGCTGCAAATGACAGGATTTCATTCTTTCTCATTGCCAAGTAGTATTCCATTGTATATAGAAACCACATCTTCTTTATCCATTCATCAGCTGATGGACATTTAGGCTCTTCCCATAATTTGGCTATTGTTGAAAGCACTGTTATAAATGTTGGGGTACATGTGACCCTATGCATCAGCACTCCTGTATCCCTTGAGTAAATTTCTAACAGTGCTATTGCTGGGTCATAGGGTGGTTCTATTTTTAATTTTTTGAGGAACCTCCACACTGTTTTCCAGAATGACTGCCCAGTTTGCATTCCCACCAACAGTGCAAGAGGGTTCCCATTTCTCCACATCCTTGCCAGCATCTGTAGTTTCCGGATTTGTTCATTTTAGCCACTCTGACCAGCATGAGGTGATATCTCAGTGTGGTTTTGATTTGTATTTCCCTGATGATGAGTGACATTGAGCATCATTTCATGTGTCTGTTGGCCAACTGGATGTCTTTGGAAAGTGTCTATTCATGTCTTCTGCCCATTTCTTCACTGGATTATTTGTTTTTCAGGTGTTGAGTTTGGTAAGTTCTTTATACATTTTGGATACAAAGCTCCTTAGTATTTCTTGAATGATAGTGTACTAACAACAAATATTCTCCAGTTTTGACAATCTTTAAATGTTCTTATTTTATCTATATTTTTGATATGTGGTTTTGCTCTAAGATGGTTGTTTGGGACATTTTTTTTCATTATTTTGAATATGCAGTTCAGGTGCTTTCTCGTCTCCATTTTTCTGTTGAAAGTCATCTGTTAACCTTATTGGGGTTTCCATTTTATGATTTTTCTCATTATCTTTGTCAATAATTTGTGATGTGTCTGGATATGTGTCTTCTATGTTTATCTTATTTGGAATTGTTTCTTAGATGTGTAGAAAATATTCTTCATCAAATACAGAGAGTTTTTAGCTATTATTTCTTTGAATATTTGTATGTCCTTTCTACTCTTTCCTTTCTATCTGATATTCTCATTGTGTGTATATTGATGTACTGAAGTAGCCTACATTTCTCTAAGGTTTTATGCATTTTTCTTCATTCTTTTTATTCCCTCCATTCTTGAGATGACATCATCTTCAATAACTGTCTTCAAGGTTGCTATTTTTCTGCCAGTTAAAATCTACCTTGAAACTCTCTAGAGAATTTATTTTGTTATTGTGGTTTTCAGCTTCATAATTTTCATTTGATTATTTTTATAATGTCTATCTCTTTTTTTTGACGTACCTTATTTTATGATACATTGTCATCATACCATCTCTACATTTTTGGACATTATCTCCTTTAGTTCTTTGAACATATTTATAAAAGATGAAGCCTTGTTTTTGTCAAATCTAACATCAAGGCTCTTTCAAAAACAGATTTTATTACCTTATTTTTCTGTATAAGGGGCATGCCTTCCTATTACTCTTCATGTTTTGAATTTTTTTGTTGAAAGCTAGACATTATAGACCTAAATTAATATATTATCAATTATTTATAATGGTATATATGTAATTAATATATAATTGCTAATATACTAATATTAACTTAGGATAGCTATGCTGAACACTCAACTCTTTATCCCTAATAGTGATATTGTTTTCATGGTTATCTATTTATTTAATAACTTGGCTAAACTGATTATGTGAAATCTATTTCCTTACAAAGTATAGCCCCTAATGTTCCCACACAGATTTTTTTAAAAAAATCTTTTAGCTTGTTTATTTAAAGATTTTCCAAGATCAGCATAAGCCACTTATGTCTAAGACTGTGCTTAAGACCACTTTACAAATTAGAACATTAATACACAAACTTTCCCATTGTGTGTGGGTCTGTGTGTATGTGTGTGTGTGTGTGAGTCTGTTATCTTAGTAAAATGTTTTTTTTTTTTTTGCCCCACTTTCATCCAGAGACTAGTAGCTTCGATTCTTCCTCTTTAATCACTCTGATCATTTGTGAGAGTATGAAGCCTTAGATACAGACATAGTCCTCTTGGTTTTCTGCTTGGTTTCCTATGAGTTGCCCTGGGTCATGGTATCTTACTGTTCAGCCTATGGTTGGCAGAGGCTTTGGTTAAGTTCCTAATGCAGCTGAGAGTGCCACTCTTTGTTTACTTAGAATGTTTTCAACTTGGCCTCATTTTCTGCTCTGATTGCTCTTGCGTGCAGGCAGCCTAGCACTTATACCCTTCCTAACCCCTAGGGTTGATGGTGAATCTAGTGTTAAGCATTCCCTGAAAAAAAAATTTTAGCAAAAAATAAACCATGGAGACAGCATTTCTATAAAATGTTTTTTTAACACATCATCTACCCATTTAAAAATATACATTTTAATATATGACATATTTGAGTTTTAATGTCATGCATTTTTCTTGCAAACCTTACATATTTATTGAAAGTATTAAATGTCAATTTTCAATAATACCTCATTTAGAGGACACACTGTCAACATTGTGGTTACCTTTGCTTACTAATATTTTCATAGAAACTCAGGCTTTGGAGACCATCATAATTTAGAATTGTACCTTAAAACTGTCTAGATGTGTGAAATTTGTCAAATTTCAGAAACTCTCATATTGATTTTTCAAATCTGCATCACAGATATAATTGTACCTATTTCATAGTAGTATTTTGAAGATTACATTTATAATTCCATAAACCAGGATTATCTTTGTCATTGTTATCAACTATGATGAATTTCTAAATAAAACTGGAATTATATTGCATCTAAAGATTTAGTTTTCCATTAATTATTTAAAAACATAACTGACAATTTATTTTCTATGAATATGCTTAAAAATAATTTTAGTATTATTATATTTTATTATATGAATGTGCTGTGAATTCATTGGTGTTATTTTAAAGTTGAAGTTATGTTCTCTAAGTCTTCATTCCTCTCTTTTTCATCTTTTCTTTTGTATGATCTCGTTTTTGTTTTAGGTGACGGCATACATCCTGTCATCTTATTAGTGGTTACCTTTACTAAGCTTTAAAAATCTTATATCCATTCTTATCATCAAGGTTAAAGTAAAATCAAACAGGATATCTTCAGTCTAACTTTATGAGTTAAAAGTTTAACGTGTCTTCACTTCATCACTCCCCTTGGCATTTTGTTGATATAATCTGGGTAATGGTAGTGGTGATGGTGATTAAGATGATGATGATGATGATGATATTTGATCATGTTTAAACTGGATATCTTAGATGCTACCTTTCTTTTATCCCATGATGTAAATCTAGAATTCTTTTTTGGTGGTGTTTCTGTTTTGTTTTACATCTATGCCAATAAGAATGCAATATTCCTGAACTTTTATTCAGAAAGAATTCTTAATACTTAAAAGACATTTTTATATTTTTTATTTTATATTTCAATTTATATTTCAACAGCACTCAGACTTGTGGCTACCTGAAGAATTATGTTATTATTCAACCATAGGGTTTTTTTCTTTTTCTCTTTTTTCTATGAAAGTTTTGTATTTTTATCGTTTATTAATTTTAATTCCAGTGTCACTAACATGGTGTTATATTAGTTTCAAGTGTACAATACAGTGATTCAATAATTCCATATATTACTTATTGTTCATCTTGATAAGTGTGCTCTTAATCCTGATTATCTACTTCACCCATCTCCCTACCCACCTCCCTACTGGTAACCATGAGTTCTCTATAGTTAAGAGTCTGTTTTGGGGTTTGTCTCTTTCTTCCCTTTGTTCATTTGTTTTGTTTCTTAAATTCCATATATGAATGAAATCATACAGTATATGTCTTTCTCTCATGGGCTTATTTTACTTAGCACTTTACTCTCTAGATCTATCCATGTTGTTGCTATCATAATCTTTACATAAACTGGTGTTTTATATTGTAAAGAATTGTACTGCTGGGTAATTTTTACTTTTTTTAGGTTTATATATTTTTTCCTGCCTAGAAACTTTTAGAAATTTTAATTTATAATTTAATTGAATAAAAGTACTAGAATGTTTAAATATCAAGATATTTTTATTAATTTTTGTCTACATTAAAACTTTATTTCCTAGCATACAAAATCTCTTATTGTTCCTTTTCCATCATTTCTAGTGCTTCTTTCCTGAATCTAATTCTATAATAAACAAGTGGGTTTTTCTGGATCTGTCCCTGTGGTTTTAGTTTTTTGTTGGCACTGTTAATGTTTTTGTTTTATCTTATTCATTTTAGTCCTAGGAGAATATCTCAACTTCTATGATTTTTGCATTCCTGTTTTTTTCTTCACATTCAGTATTTGTTTCTTGCTAAAATTATTATTTGTAACAGACAGTTGTTATTTTCATCTACAAACAGTTTTACCTGAAATTCAGCTTATTTCCCTTAAAGTTTTCTTACTCTCATTTTCTAAATAACAGTATCCTCTTGACTATTGTTAAAAACCTGAATTAGAGATTGTCTATCTTTTTTGTATTCTTGAAGTAATTCTCTTTAAGAGAGAAGTATTTCCTCTATGCCATATATTTTAATGGATTAGATAAACTTTCTTTTTATTTTTAGAAAAACTCATTCTATTTGTTTAAATAATTTTATGACTGCCCTTTCCTTGCTGTAGGCACCATCAGAAAAGAATTGCCATCCTGATATTTTCTTTGAAATGGTTGCTTACAGAGAAACTACTCTCACCTCTCTGATTAGGGATAGATAGTACTGCTCCATGATTTTTTTCCTCCATGAATTTTATGATACTTTATTATTATATGGTGATATTCTCTGAGAAGAGAAGACACTCTTAGGAATCACTGACTTCATAGCTATTATTCCATAGCATTACCTTAGGCTGCCATAGGAAAATACCACTGACTGGGTGGCTTTTAACCAGTAGAAATTTTTTCCCCTCAGAGTGTTGAAGGCTAGAAGTCCAAGATCAAGGTACCAGCAGATTTGTTTTCTGTAAGAGCTTTCTGCCTTGTTTTGCGGATGGTTGTCTTCTTCCTATGTCTTCATATAGCCTGTGTGTGTGTGTGTGTGTGTGTGTGTGTGTGTGTGTGTGTGTGTGTATGTGTGTGCGCGCGCACACGCACACGCTTGTGCACGGAATTGCAGAGAGAAATGTCTCTTCCTTATTTTATTAGGGCATAAGTCCTATTGGATTAAGTTCCCATTTTTAGGACTCCAGTTAACCGTTATTACCTCTTTATAGGCCCTATCTCCAAATACAGTCACACTGTGTGCATAGGATATCAACACATGAATTTAGGGGGAATACAATTCCACTTATAATGTACATCTACCTAATATCTAATAGAAATGTATACTCTTTAGAATGTTTAGCACACTTACTTGAACATCTAGAGTTACCTGTAATACAGGAAAAATTTATCTGTCTTTTCACAATATTACATTTTCTGTAAAGATATTTATATCTCCAATATAAAAAATTAATTTCATTGAAACTTATTAATATGCCTGTAAGTGATTTGATAACACTGCTACCTTCAAATATATACAGCTATAATATCAAGTGATATTCAGTAGATGTTATTTAAGAGTTGGGATACTGATAAAAATATTACTCTATCTCTTAAAAATTATGTTCATATTTGCATATTCTACTTTTAAGACTATAACAATATTTATGTAAGAGAAAACTTGTTATTCTCAGTCATTATTGAACTCAAATCATATAATCTAAATTAGCTATTACATGGTCTCCATGGGCAAATAATGTAGTAATATTTAATTCAATGTATAACTAATATTGTGAATCAAAATGCTCATCTCTCAATCATATTTTTCCTTGTTAATATTTGTATGCTCATAGTGAACTACTTGTATATAATGTTATAGGTTAAAATGTTAGTCCTTGTCTCTTTTTCCCCCACAATGTACAAATTATGTGAAATCAGAAAACATAGTTATAAATTAGTAAATATAGGAAGTTCTTCCTGAAAGAGTTTTGCCCTAGAGTTTTCCCCCTTCTCTTTATAAAATAGTCCTTTTGGAGCACCTGGGTGGCTCAGTCAATTAAGCGTCCAGCTCTTGATTTCAGCTCAGGTCATGATCTCATGGTGTGTGAGCTTGAGCTCTACATCAGTGCTCTGTGGTGACAATGCAGAACGTGCTCAGGATTCTGTCTCTCCTTCTGTCTCTACCCCTCCACTGCTCATGCTCTCTCTCTCACTCTCTCTCAAAATAAATAAATGAACGCTAAAATAAAATAAGATAGTCCTTTATTAGGTCAAAATAACTTTCGAACATACTCTGGGCCCAGCATGCTTCCGCTACGCGACTCTGCTACTTTGAACATACTATGTAACTATGTATGTTGAATCCATGTAATTAATTTTGGGAATATGACCATCTTAACAATAACAATCATTCTGATCATAAACACTATTTTTCCATTTATTAATTATTTAATCTCCTAATAATAGTTAATAGTTTTCAATGTAAAAATCTAGCATTTAATTTATTCCTAAATATTTTATTATTTTTGATGATACTGTAAATGGAAATTTTTTTAAATTTCAGTTTTAGATTGTGAATTGTTAATGTATAGAAATGTAATTAATTTTTATATTGATCCTTTATCCTACAACTTTGCTTAACTTGTTTATTAGCTCTAAACGTGTGTGTGTGTGTGTGTGTGTGTGTGTGTTTGTGTATCGCTTCTTTATCCATTCATCTATCAAAGGACATTTGGATTGCTTCCATATCTTGGGTATTGTAATTAATGCTGCAGTAAACATAGGGGTTCATATCTTTTTGAATTAATGATTTTTGTGTATGGTTTTTGGGGGAAGGTAAATAACCAGTAGTGGAATTACTTCATTATATGGTATTTCTATTTTTAATTTTTTAATGTGAAATCTATTGTCAAATTGGTTTCCATACAACACCCAGTGCTCATCCCAACAGGTGCCCTTGTCAATGCCCATCACCCACTTCCCCCTCCCTCCCACCCCTCATCAACCCTCAGTTTATTCTCAATTTTTAAGAGTCTCTTATGATTTGCCTCCTTCCCTCTTTGTAACTTTTTTTTTCCCTTCTCCTCCCCCATGGTCTTCTGTTAAGTTTTTCAGGATCCACATAAGAGTGAAAACATATGGTATCTGTCTTTCTCTATATGACTTATTTCACTTAGCATAATACTCTCCAGTTCCATCCACATTGCTACAAAAAGCCATCTTTCATTCTTTCTCATTGCCACGTAGTACTCCATTGTATATAGAAACCAAATTTCTTTATCCATTCATCAGTTGATGGACATTTTGTCTCTTTCCATAATTTGGCTATTGTTGAGAGTGCTGCTATAAACATTGGGGTACAAGTGCCCCTATGCATCAGCACTCCTGTATCCCTTGGGTAAATTCGTAGCAGTGCTATTGCTGGGTCATAGAGTAGATCTATTTTTAATTTTTTTTGAGTTACCTCCAGACTGTTTTCCAGAGCGGCTACACCAGTTTGCATTCCCACCAACAGTGCAAGAGGGTTCCTGTTTCTCCACATCCTCTCCAGCATCTGTGGTCTCCTGATTTGTTCATTTTAGCCACTCTGACTGGCATGAGGTGATATCTCAGTGTGGTTTTGATTTGTATTTCCCTGATGATGAGTGACATTGAACATCTTTTCATGTGCCTGTTTGCCATCTGGATGTCTTCTTTGGAGAAGTGTCTATTCATGTTTTCTGCCCATTTCTTCACTGGATTATTTGTTTTTCGGGTGTGGGGTTTGGTGAGTTCTTTATAGATTTTGGATACTAGTTCTTTGTCCAATATGTCATTTGCAAATATCTTTTCCCATTCTGTTGGTTGCTTTCTAGTTTTGTTGATTGTTTCCTTTGCAGTGCAGAAGCTTTTTATCTTCATGAGGTCCCAATAGTTCATTTTTGCTTTTAATTCCCTTGCCTTTGGAGATGTGTCAAATAAGAAATTGCTGCAGCTGAAGTCAAAGAGATTTTTTTTCCTGCTTTCTCCTCTAGGGTTTGGATGGTTTCCTGTCTCACATTCAGGTCTTTCATCTATTTTGAGTTTATTTTTGTGAATGGTGTAAGAAAGTGGTCTAGTTTCAATCTTCATGTTGCTGTCCAGTTATCCCAGCACCATTTGTTAAAGAGACTGTCTTTTTTCCATTGGATAGTCTTTCCTGCTTTGTCAAAGATTAGTTGGCCATACTTTTGTGGGTCCACTTCTGGAGTCTCTATTCTATTCCATTGGTCTATGTGTCTGTTTTTGTGCCAATACCATGCTGTCTTGATGATGACAGCTTTGTAGTAGAGGCTAAAGTCTGGGATTGTGCTGCCTCTTGCTTTGGTTTTCTTCTTCAATATTACTTGGCTATTCAGGATCTTTTGTGGTTCCATATGAATTTTAGGATTGCTTGTTCTAGCTTCGAGAAGAATGCTGGTGCAATTTTGATTGGGATTGCATTGAATGTGTAGATTGCTTTGGGTAGTATTGACAATTTAACAATATTTATTCTTCCAATCCATGAGCATGGAATGTTTTTCCATTTCTTTGTATCTTCTTCAATTTCCTTCATAAGCTTTCTATAGTTTTCAGCATACAGATCTTTTACATCTTTGGTTAGGTTTATTCCTAGGTATTTTATGATTCTTGGTGCAGTTGTGAATGCACAAATGTTTATTTGTCTTTCTGTTGCTTCATTATTAAGAATGCAACTGATTTCTGTACATTAATTTTGTATCCTGAAACTTTGCTGAATTCATGTATCAGTTCTAGCAGACTTTTGGTGGTCTTTCAGGTTTTCCATGTATAGTATCATGTCATCTGCAAAAAGTGAAAGCTTGACTTCATCTTTGCCAATTTTGATGCCTTTGATTTCCTTTTGTTGTCCGATTGCTGATGCTAGCACTTTCAACACTGTGTTAAACAGCGGTGAGAGTGGGCATCCCTGTCATGTTCCTAATTTCAAGGGGAAAGCTCGGTTTTTCCCCATTGAAGATGATATTAGCTGTGGGCTTTTCATAAATGGCTTTTATGATGTTTAAATATGTTCCTTCTATCCCAACTTTCTCGAGGGCCTTTATTAAGAAAGGATGCTGAATTTTGTCAAATGCTTTTTCTGCATCAATTGACAGGATCATATGTTTCTTATCTTTTCTTTTATTAATGTGATGGATCATATTGATTGATTTTGTGAATACGGAACCAGCCCTGCAGCCCAGGAATGAATCCCACTGGATCATGGTGAATAATTCTTTTTATGTGCTGTTGAATTCGATTTGCTAGTATCTTGTTAAGAATTTTTCCATCCATATTCATCAGGGATATTGGCCTGTAGTTCTCTTGTTTTGCTGGGTCTCTGTCTGGTTTGGGAATCAAAATAATGCTGGCTTCATAGAATGAGTCTGGAAGTTTTCCTTTCCTTTCTATTTTTTGAACAGCTTGAGAAGGATAGGTAATATCTCTGCTTTAAATGTCTGGTAGAATTCCCCAGGGAAGCCATCTGGTCCTGGACTCTTATCTGTTGGGAGACTTTTGATAACCGATTCAATTTCTTTCCTAGTTATGGGTCTGTTCAAGTTTTCTGTTTCTTCCTGTTTGAGTTTTGGAAGTGTGTGGTGCTTAGGAATTTGTCCATTTGTTCCAGGTTGTCCAGTTTGTTGGTATATAATTTTTCATAATATTCCCTGATAATTGCTTGTATTTCTGAGGGATTGGTTGTAATAATTCCATTTTCATTCATGATTTTATCTATTTGGGTCTTCTCCCTTTTCTTTTGGAGAAGCCTGGCTAGAGGTTTATCAATTTTGTTTATTTTTTCAAAAAACAAACTCTTGGTTTCATTGATCTGATCTATTTTTTTAGATTCTATATTATTTCTGCTCTGATCTTATTATTTCTCTTCTTCTGCTGGGTTTGGAGTGTGATTGCTGTTCTGCTTCTAATTCCTTTAGGTGTGTTGTTAGATTTTTGTATTTGGGATTTTTCTTGTTTCTTGAGATAGGCCTGGATTGCAACGTATTTTCCTCTCAGGACTGCCTTCGCTGCATCCCAAAGCATATCGATTGTTGTATTTCATCTTAATTTGTTTCCATACATTTTTTAAATTTCTTCTCTAATTGCCTGGTTGCCCATTCTTTCTTTAGTAGGGTGTTCTTTAACCTCCATGCTTTTGGAGGTTTTCCAGACTTTTTCCTGTGGTTGATTTCAAGTTTCACAGCATTGTGGTCTGAAAGTGTGCATGATATGATCTCAATTCTTGTATACTTATGAAGGGCTGTTTTGTGACCCAGTATGTGATCTATCTTGGAGAATGTTCCATGTGCACTTGAGAAGAAAGTATGTTCTGTTGCTTTGGGATGCAGAGTTCTAAATATATCTGTCAAGTCCATGTGATCCAATGTATCATTCAGGGCCTTTGTTTCTTTATTGATCCTGTGTCTCAGTGATCTATCCATTGTTGTAAATGGGGTATTAAAGTCCCCTGCAATGACCACATTCTTATCAATAAGGTTGCTTATGTTTGTGAGTAATTTTTTTATATATTTGGGGGCTCCCGTATTCGGCGCATAGACATTTATAATTGTTAGCTCTTCCTGATGGATAGACCCTGTAATTGTTATATAATGCCCTTCCTCATCTCTTGTTACAGCCTTTGATTTAAAGTCTAGGTTGTCTGATAGAAGTATGGCTACTCCAGCTTTCTTCTGACTTCCAGTAGCATGATAGATAGTTCTCCATCCCCTCACTTTCAATCTGAACGTGTCCTCAGGTCTAAAATGAGTCTCTTGTAGACAGCAAATGGATGGGTCTTGTTTTTTTATCCATTCTGATACCCTATATCTTGGTTGGAGTCTGATACCCTATGTCTTTTGGTTCTTATTCTCATTGGTTCTCATTCTCTCCTCATACTCCTGGATTTTTTAATCTCTCTTTTTCTCAGCTTCCTCTTTTTACATAATTTTATCTTCTAATTCACCTGTATTCTCCTCTGTCTCTTCAATCCATGCTATGGCCACCTCCATTTTATTTTGCACCTCATTTATAGAATTTTTTGAATCCCCCTGACTGTTTTTTAGTCCCTTGATCTCTGTAGCAATAGATTCTTTGCTGTCCTCTATGCTTTTTTCAAGTCCAGTGATTAATTTTCTGACTGTTATTCTAAATTCTTGTTCCATTACATTGCTTAAATCGGTTTTGATCAATTCGTTAGCTGTCACTAACTTTGTGGAGTTTCTTTTGAGGAGAATTCTTCTGTTTTGCCATTTTGGTTAGTCCCCGCGGTAGCTCCAAAATGCAGGGCACTTCCCCTGTGCTGTCTGGAGAAACTTGTGTTAGTGTGCGGGGCTGCAGTCAGACCCAATGTCTGACCCCAGCCCACTGCTGGGGCCACAGTCAGACTGGTGTGTACCTTATCTTCCCCTCTCTCCCAGGGGCATGACACTGTGGAGTGGTGTGGCCCCTGTCTGGGCTGCTTGCACACTGCCAGGATTGTGATGCTGCTTCGATGGGATCTGGCCAAGGGCATAGTAAACAGGGTGGATCCGCAAGGTGCACAGGGGCAGGAGGGGCAGGCTTAGCTAGCTTTGCCATTGGTGGTGCCCTGCAGGAGGGGCCCTGCAGCACTGGGAGGGAGGCAGGCCCATTGGAGGGATGGATCCACAGAAGCAAAGCGTTGGCTGTTTGCATGGTGCAAGCAAGTTCAGTGATGGGAAGTGGTTCCCATTGGAATTTCAGCTGGGGGATGGGAGAGGGAAAATCTATTTTTAATTTTTTGAGGAAACTCCGTACTGCTTTTCATAGTAGCTATACCAGTGTGCATTCTCACCAGTAGTGCATAAGAATTGCTTTTATTCCAATCATCACCAACACTTATTCCTTGTTTTTTATTTTAGCCATTCTCACAGATGCAAGGTGATATCTCATGCGGTTTTGATTTGCATTTCCCTGATGATTAGTGATGTTGAATATTGTTTCGAATCATGTCTATTCAAGGCCTCTTGCCCATTTTAATCAGATTATTTTTTGGGATTGTTGAGTGATTTTTTTCATCATTAATTGTATTGTTTCCCATAAACTTTATTCTTCTTGAGAACATATTGCTTTCATATTGAATGTCTAGAGCTTATAACAATTTCTGGGTTAATATAAGGTCTGAATTGTTTGAACGAATAAAAGAATGAATGAGTATATTAATATTTAATTGGAAGTTCAAATAGAACTGAGAAACTTAGAATCTTATTTCAGTGCTGTAATGTTTTGAAATAAATGACTTGCAAACATTAATTATTTTTATTAAATTGAATTGCTTAGTGGTATTTATTTATGCTAACCACATTTAAGGCATACTATCTAATTTAACCTAGCAAAATACTTTACATAAGAGTAGTAAATGCCAGACCTTGAACCATCTATCACTTTCTTTAGAGGAATATTAAATCAAGTCTGTTGATCCTCTATTTTAAAATTTCAAACTATTTTTAATTGAAGCAAATTGCTGTATAGCATTATGTAGGTTTCAGATGTACAACATAATAGATTTTTGTGTACACCAAAGTGATGACCACAATAAGTAGTGTCATCCATCACTAGACAATTAAGCCTCTTACCCATTTTGCTCTCTCCCCAAACTCCTCTTGTCTAATAACCACCCATCACTTCTCTATATCTGTAAATTCTGTTTTGTTTTGTTCTTTGATTGTTTTGTTTTATACTCCACATATAATTGAAATCATATAGTATTTTTCTTTCTACACCTGACTTATTTTATTTAGCATAATATTCTCAAGATCTGTTCATTTTGTTGCAAATGGCAGGATTTCCTTCTTTACTGCAGCTAAGTAGTATCCCATTGTGTGTTTTCATTCTTTACTGTAGCTAAGTAGTATCCCATTGTGTGTGTGTGTGTGTGTGTGTGTGTGTGTGTGTGTGTGTGTGTGTGTGTATGAGTATAACCACATCTTTATTAATCTATCAATGGTCATTTAGGTTGTTTATATCTTGCTATTGTAAATAACGATGCAATGAACATTGAGTTGCATATATCTTTTCACATTAGTGTTTTTGTTTTCTTCAGATAAATATTTTCATTGGGTACGACTGGATCACATGGTAGTTCTATCTTTAATTTTTCAGGAAATTCAATACTTCTTTCCATAGTGACTGCACTGATTTGCATTCTCATCAACAGTGTACCAGCCTTCCCTTTTCTCCATATCCTCTTCACTACTAGTTATTTCTTGTCTTTTCAATACTAGCCATTCTAACAGGTGACGTCTCTTCATGGTTTTGATTTGCATTTCTCTGATACTTAGTGATACTGAACATCATTTCATATGCCTCTTGTACATCTGTATATCTTTGGGAAAATGTCTTTTTACATTCTCTAACAACTTTTTAACCAGATTGTTTGGGGTTTTTTGGTTTTGTTTTGCCACTGAGTTGTATGAATTCTTTATGTATCTTGGATATGAATGCCTTATTAGAAATATGATTTGCTAATATATTCTGTCACTCATTAGCTTGACTTCTTATTTTGTTGATATTTTTCTTTGTTATACAGAAGCTTTTTCATTTGATGTAGTTTTATTTGTTTATTTTTGCTTTTTTTACCTTTGCCTTTTTAGTCAGAATCAAAAATTCAACACCAAGACTAATGTCAAGAAACTTGTTGCCCATGTTTTCTTCCAGGACTTTTATGGTTTCAGGTCTTACTTTCAAGTCTAGTCTATTTTGAGTTCACTTTTATGTATAGTGTAAGACTGTTTTAGTTTCATTATTTGTATGTGGATACTCAGTTTTCTCAATACCATTTATTAAAGAGACTGTCCTTTATTACATATTCTTGAATTCTTTATCATAAATTGAGAGGAATTTGCCTTTTGCATTTGGGTGGAATGTTTCGCATATATCTAAGTTCATCTGATCCAAGATGTCATTTAGACTGATGTTTCCTTATTAATTTTTGACTGGATGATCTACCCATTGTTATAATTAGCTTATAAAACTCCTTTATTATTTTTATGTTATTTTTTTCCCCTTTAAGTCTGTTAACATTTGCTTTAAGTATTTAGGAGCTTCTATTTTGGGTGCATAAATATTTACAAATGTTATCTCCTCTTGTTAGATTAACTCCTTTGTTATTAAGTAATGTCCTTTGTCCTTTATTACAGTGTTTGTTTTAAAGTCTATTTTTCTAATATGTGTATAGCTATACCAGCTTTGTCTTTGTTTCCATTTGCATAGGATGTCTTTTTCAATCCCTTAACTTTGTCTGCATGTATCATTAGATCCAAAGTAAATTTCTTGCACGCGACATATACATGGTTTTGTTTTAAGAAGACTTCATGCCCAGTGGAGCCCAATGTGAGGCTCAAACTTATGGCCCTGAGATCAAGACCTGAGTTGAGATCAAGAGTTGGATGCTTAACCGACTAAGCCACCTAGGTGCCCCTATAGATGATTTTTTAAACCCATCCAGCTACTCTGTGTCTTTTGATCAGGGAATTTAATACCTTTATATTTAAAGTAATTATTTATAGTTATGTATTTATTGACATTTTGTTAATTCCTTGTTTTTTTCATTCCTCTCTGTTCTTGTCTTATTTTGCTCTTTTGTGGTTTGGTGACTTTTTTTAGTGTTAATTTTAGATTCCTTTCCCATTGTTTTTGAGACTTTTGCTTTGTAGTTCATGAGGTCACTATGAACTGTATATATATATATGTATATATATATATATATACATATATATATACACACACACACATATATATACATATATATACATATACATATATACATATATATACATATATATACATATACATATATATACATATATATACATATATATACAGAGAGAGAGAGAGAGGGCTATATATATATATATACACACACACACAATGTATATATATGTACATATACATATATATGCATATACATACATATGTATATATGCATATACATACATATGTATATATGTATATACATATGTTATATATGTTGCATGTATAAAACAATCTATATTAACTTGATAAGAACTTAAGTGTAAGTAAAGTCTAAAAAATATGTTTCTCACCACCCCAAGTGGTGTTAGATTTTAATGTTGTATTTTACATGCTTTTACTGAGTGTAATTTTTAACCAATTATTGTAGTTATAGTTTTATTATTTTGTGTTTTATCCTTCATACTAACTTTATAAGTGGCTATTCCCCTACCTTTACTATATATATTGTCTTTACCTGTGAGATTTTTACTTTCCTGTATTTTGTTACCTTTTAGTACTTTTCTTGTCAGCCGCCTTGTTCTTGTCAGCCAGTTTAGTGGTGATAAACTCCTGTAGCTTTTGCTTGTCTAGAAAACTCTTATTCTCTCTTTAAATTCTGAGTGATAATCTTGCTGGATATGGTATTCTGGTTTGAAGGTTTTTTTGTTTTGTTTTGTTTCTTCATTTCAGCACTTAAAATATATTATGCTACTCCCTTCTGGTCAGCAAAATTTCTGGTAAAAAAAAAATTGTATCATAAGCTTTTACAGGTAGTCTTGTATGTAACAATTTGTTTTTCTCCCCTGCTCTTTTGAGATTCTCTAACTTTAACTTTTGACATTTTAATTACAGTATATCTTGGTATGGATCTCTTTGGCTTCATCTTACTTGAAACTCTTTGGGCTTCCTGGAATTGGATATCTGTTTCCTTCCTCAGATTAGAGAAGTCTTAAGCCATTGTTTCTTTAAATAATTTTTCTGCTTCTTTCTTTCTTCTCTTCTTCTCGGATCCCTATAGTGCAGATCTTATGCTGCTTGATGTTGTTCTATAGGTCTTTCAAGCTCTTCACCTTTTAGAACTTTTTTTTCTTTTGGTCACCCTGTTTGGGTGATTACTCTGTTTCCATGTTACTTATTAATCTTTTACCCCATTGAGTCTACTGTTGAACCCTTCAAGTGTATTTTTTTTTTTTTTACTTCAATTCTTGTGGTTTTCAGCTGAGTCACTCCTGTTTGGTACTTTCTTATATTCTATATTTCCTTGTTAAAGTTCTCACTTTGTTCATCCATTTTTTTTTAAATTTGTGAGCATCTATGTGACCATTAGTTTGAACTTTTTATCAGAGGGATTACTTCTTTTCATTACGGTCTTGCTCATTAGATTTTTATCATTTTTCTTTTTTTCCCCATTTGAAACATAATCTTCTGTCTCCTCATTTCACTTGATTCTCTGTGTTTGTTCTATGTTTTAGGTAGAACAGCTATTTCTCTTAGTCTTAGAAAATAGACTTGTGTAGGAGATGTCCCCCATGTCCCAGAAGTGTAATCTCCCCTGGACACTAGAGTCAGACGCTGTAGGGATGCCCCCTTTGGGGGCTTTACATGACTGCCATCTGTGATGGGACCCTGGCTAAGGCACAGGGTGGGAAAGCAGGGCATTTACCTGACCTGCTGTGGTGGGGCCATGGTTGGGGGTTATTGAAGGGTGGGACATACTCACTGGCACTACCAGGTTAATGAGAATGTACCAAAATGGCACCTTACAGCATGGGTACTAGGAAAGTATAAAGAAAGCTTACAAACAAACAAACAAAGTGGATTCCACTAGTGCCTTGTGCCCAGAGAGAAAGTCCTAATAGGTTTCTGCCTCTCCTGAAGATGTCTTAAGATTAACAAATGGGTCTCCTTCAAATATAGTCTAGGTGGTTTTCAACCTGCCGTTTTTGCACTCATTCCTGGGGTGAGTGAGTCTCTGTGTGAGGCCTTTAAGAGCAAGTTTTCCATTCTCTATAGCTCTGTGGTTCTCTATATAAGCTCTCCTGGTTTCCAAAGCCAGGTATTTTGGGGGTTTGTCTCCCAAATGCAGATCCCAAGGGCTGGGGTGACTGAAATTAGATACAAATCCCTTGTTTCTCAGGGAAAAGCACCATATATGTTTTGAGACCCCTGCCTATTGTGGGTCATCATAGCTGGAGTGAGGGTTATGGAGAGACCATGTGTCCACCTATCTTACCTGTCTTGATGTGACCTGTTGATCCTTTGTTGTGGAAGTACCGTTGATTCAGTTTTCACGTCTTTTCTCAGGGGAAATGATTCCTTGTATAGCTTTATATTTGTTGTGTCTGTGAGAGGAGGTAAGTTCAGAATCTTATTATGCCACATCTTGAACTGCCTCCCTCCATCACTTTTGATAATGATTCTACTTAGGCTTGTTTACTACTTAAACCTCCAGCAATTAGAAATTCTGAATTTGTCAACACTATTTTTAATCCTTTATCTACCATTCACAGTGGTAAAAAAAATTATAAATTTAATATTTTTTAATGTTTATTTATTTTTGAGAGACACAGCATGAGCAGGGGAGGGGTAGAGAGAGAGACACACACAGAATCCAAAGCAGGCTCCAGGCTCTGAGTTGTCAGCACAGAGCCTGACATGGGGCTTGAACCCACAAACTGCAAGATCTGAGCTGAAGTCAAATGCTTAACTGACTGAGCCACCCAGATGCCCCAACAGTGGTAAAAACTTGAAATGAAAGGTGCCAAATTAAGTTATAGAACAGAAAGGTAAGTAACTATTTGGGGATCTTACCGTGCTGCTAAAATTTAAATGGCTTGTTTCATTTTCTGTTATAAAATTTTGCTTTGGGAATATATAGCAAATTCTAGATAATAGCATAGGGTTGATCTTTATCCCCTCATATTTTATCTAATATATCTGTTTTATTTCAGTGATATTACATTGATATAAATTACTTAATGGGATATAATATTGAGATACAGTATATTGAGATAATATTTATTTATTGAGATATAATATTTCAACCTACAAAACTAGAGTTGATACCAATGCAAACAGAACAACAGAAAAAACTCCCATCAGTAACATCCCATTCATTTGAGGTAGCTTGGTATGGCACAAAGTATTTGAAAATGGAAATTGGGTAGATTCAGGTTTTGAAATTCCAGTCTCCACTAATAAAACAATGGGGATGTGATGGGTAATGACACACATTCTGGAGAAAGTGTTCAGATTAAATAAAACATTATGTGTAATATCCTCTGCAAAATAGCTGATAGCACATGCTCAGAGGTTGTCAGTATCCTTCCCCTTTCTTTTAGCTCTATTTTCTTTACAGCTGCAGGCAGAATGCTTTAAACCAATAAGCATCTAAGATGATGATAAATTTAGATTGCCTACATTTAGGGTGAATTTTCTGTCAAATTTCTAAAATTAAGGTGGACATTATAAGTAAAAATTCAGTATGTTATCTTGACAAACTAAATTTAAAAAGTTTTCAACACCTTCCTAATGACTAAATCTCTCTAGATGAAGAGTTTGAAAGAGCTAAAGGTAACCCTCCATCAAGAAGATTATATGGTGGAAAATAGCCTTGAACATTGTCTTTCTAAGTGCTCTTACAAATCTGCACTTGAAAAAAATTGTAAATTTTACTGGAGAGGAAAATCATACCAATTGTGAAGTAATGATATTGGCCTTTGAGAAGTGCAAGTAGTTCCTGATTATAAGGTTACTGATTTATTTAGGCAACATGCTGCTTGTAGCTTACACTTCCAACTGTCATTTAAATTGTATTCAACTTCAGCTTAACTTGTATTCAGCTCATTGAAAACCTTAGGAAACCAAATTTAATCTGTTTCAGAGGTTAGGAAGACTGTATAATCTTGTTCCAACTCCATTCTGGCTGACAACAACAATTGCTTGCTTTCTCAGCCATTCAAATTAACTGTGAAATCAAAAGAAATAAATGATGATTAACTCGCTTGCCATGTGAGTGTTGTTTCTATTTTTACTCTGTATCTACTGTATATTCTCTTTAAAATGTACCCAAGTGGCAACATAATTTTTAATATCAGTTATTATTTTCCGAAGTAGACTAGCATGAGCTAAATACGAGTAATTAAATATGAATATTCAGTCTTTGTCACTTTCTCCTTTCCTACCTTCTTCCTTTTTTCTCTCTCTCTCTCCATCTTCTGTTCTCTCCTTTCTCCCTTCCTTCCTTATTTTTATTGTTCCTATTTTCCTTCATCTTCTGTTTCTTCCTCAAATAGGCAATGCCTTGTGTATTACATACCAGATGAAATAAAATTTTTAAGTAGGCATCATATAATAGAATCCATTATCAAGTTCTATCACACTAGACATAAGAATTTTTGTTGCAGGAATGCCTGGGTGGTTCAGTTGGTTAAGCGTCTAACTCTAGATTTTGGCTCAGGTCATGATCTCACGATTTGTGAGTTTGAGCCCCACATTGGGTTTCAAGTGACAGTGTGGAGCCTACTTGGCATTCTCTCTCTCTCTCTCTCTCTCTCTCTCTCTCTCTCTCTGCTGCTCCCTCTCTCTCTCTCTCTCTTAAAAGTAAATAAATAAATATTAAATTTTTTGTTAACAATTATTTAGTTTTGAGAGACAGAGAGAGATGGAGCATGAGCAGGGTAGGGGCAGAGAGAGGGGGAGACACAGAATCTGAAGCAGTCCAGGCTCTGAGCTGCGAACACTGAGCCCAATGTGGAGCTTGGACTCATTCATGAACCACTAGATCATGACCTGAGCTGAAGTCGGAAGCTTAACTGACTGAGCCACCCAGGTGCCCCTAAGTAAATAAACTTTCTAAAAAAAGAATTTTTGTTGCAAAAATAAGTGAGGGTCCTTTCAGTAAATTTATAGATTAACACTAATTATTGGAAGGACTATGAAACTTTATCTTAATAAGATAAGTATGTTACATTTATAAAACCTACAATACAAACTGGCTACTTAGAAGCAAGTAAATTAACTCTTGTTGTAGCTTTTAACAAGTTCTTGTAGCACCACAAATATGCAAGTTTGTTAAGGTGTATATGCATAATTTGTGTTTGTGTAGCTTACACATGTATCCTTTACCTTCCTTGTTATATAATTCCAGATTTATCAATATAACCACATAATGAATTTACACTGTTAGCTTGCCTGACACACTTTTAAGATAATTTGGGAAGATGGTACAGATCATTAATTAAAAAATTAACTATATCAACCTCAATTATACAATTATATGTTTTTCCCGTGTTCCTCCAAATTTGAGATGTTTTCAATTTTATTTTTTCAATTATGAAAAAGATATTTAAAATTTCTCCCTATCTTTGTCAATTTCCCTTTTCAATCTGTTTACTTAGCTGTTCATTATAAATAATTGGTTCCACAGATGTATGATTTTATTGCCCAACAAGAGGCATGCATCTTATAGAAATTTAGCATATTTTAATGATTTCAAAATGTATAGAACTATAATTTGAACATAGTACATTTAGGATCAATGAACTAAAATATAACAGTCACTTGGAAAGGTACTGTAATTTCAGAAAAAATTTGAACTTGTATCATTTAGATATATAGTTCTCAATCTCGGCCATTGTTTGTAGCTGAATACAGCTTATCCTTCTTATTTATTATTTCCTCAGTTTACTTTATCAAATCTCATTCTGCCTTTCAAAGGCATGACTCCAGGGCCAGACAGAGAATTGGGCAGAGTTTATAACATATAGGATCTAGGGTTCCCCACTGTTGAAAGTCTCCTTTCTAATGTTCCCTTCTCACATTCCAGAGGCTTTAGTTGTTTCCAAGTTGGTGTCTGTTCATCTGACCAGAAGACTTTTTTTTAAAAAAAAACAAGTTTTAGATGTACTAGTAGCCCTAACTTTATTCTACCCCCACATTAGAGCCTTGAAAATGAATAACTCATGCTGTTCTGTTCCTTTCTTCCCAGCTTCCATTCTCTTCCAGAATTTTTTTTTTCTTTAGTGCAAGTGATTTCCTAGTATGTTGTTGTTGGTGGGAAGGTGGGGTTGGGATCCAGTAGGAGCTTACGTGTTTATATTACTTCAAATTTCAAGTTTTACCAGAACAAGAAAGTGGCCATAATACCGAGAAGGCAGAATGACGATATAGGGAGTTTGTTGGTAACAGATCGTGATCTCCAGAGGAGACTATATTCTGGAGGATGACGACAGGAAAATGTATGAGATATGTCATTTCGGGGCATTTTTAAGGCATTATATAGAAAGAAGTGTGGCGGATGATGATCTGGGAGGCCTTTTGCCTTTGGGAGGTTGAGAGGGGTGGTTGTGAAAAGGGATGGAATTGTTCTTTGCAAATTTTAACATCCGGATTATTTAACTGGAGGACAACTAATCCTACAGTTTTGGATATTAAACTGGGAGATGGCCTGTCAAGGACTCAAAGAACCTGACTTGTGCCTGCCTAAGATAGAGAGTGTTTCACTGGGATCATGAGAGAGAGAATTGATATTTTACAGACTGTAGACTTACGGACACGTGAGGAAGGAGGTGATAGGAAAACCTCTTATCAGGGGCAATTGATTAGGTCAGAAACAAACATTAGAGGAACACTCTTCTTACTTGGATTACTAATTTATTTATATTTTAATGTATGAAAATGAATAATATGTATTTTCATTGTCTTCTGCTAGTTTTCTGAGAAAGAAATATATTCATATCTGTGCATATGCATAATTTTTACATCTTTTAAATTTTCTGAGAAACACTATGTCAAGTTTTTTTTGTTTTTGTTTTTAAAGCATAAATTAGCTTTGGAGGCATTACACAGTTTGAAACCTATGCAGACTAAACAGGAGTTTTGGTAATTATAATTTATCTTTTGTCCTAGGATATTTATTAGCAAAACATGTGTTATAATGAACAATAGATTATCACTTATTCAATATTTTACAAATACCAAATATCGCAGGTACAGTCCCTATGTATGTTTTTATCCATCCATCGCTGTAGATTTTGCCAGTACCTCAGTTCTTTCTTTCTGACCACAGCTAAACTGCTTTGTCAGCTCCAATGTTGTCTTCTTTTGAATAATTTTTGTCCTACTGGAAAATAGTTTTGGTCAATGGGAATCCACTCCGTGAGATCACAGCCCTGGTGCATTTTTGTTCTCACACAGCACATCCAGCCCATCTGTTCTTGGCTCCATAGGTGACTAGGATAACATCTGTTTTACTTGTTTGTTGACATACAGGAGCATTTGGGATGCTATTGCAAATAGAAATCTGCACATTCATCATTCAATTGGTCCTTGAGGAACAGCCAACTTTCTTGGCTAACTTTAAAGATTTAAAGTTTTCTCATATCTCCCTCCTCTCTCCATATATCCCTCCCTCATATTGCCATCCTGTGTGTGACAAAACAACTGATGAATTAGGTCGTTGGCATTGTTTGCCATGCTTATTCCCTTCAAATGAAGTTACATCCCTTACTTTTATTTCTTTACCTATCAAAGACTAGTTCAGTTAAATCTTATTGATTTTAATTTTTTAAGTGTTAAGCAATTAAAATAAGTGTTACAACTTGCTTTAAATAATTTTTTTCTTGCCTGAGGGAATCTGTGTATGTGCTTGTATGTATGATGAGACAATATTTCAATTCTACCCAAGAAATCAATATCTATTATGTAGGTTTTTTAAGTTTATTTTTTTATTTTGAAAGAGAGAGAGAGGGAATGATCAGGGGAAGGGCAGAGAGAGAGAGAGAGAGAGAGAGAGAGAGAGAGAATCCTAAGCAGGTTCCACCCTTTCAGCACAGAGCCAGATGTGGGGCTCGAGCTCCTGAACCATGAGATCATGACCTGAGCCGAAATCAAGAGTCAGATGCTTAACCTCTTGAGCCACCTAAGGCGCCCCTATGTAGATTTTCTTTAAAGCGTGAAATGATAACAAAGAAGAAAAAGAAAGGGGAATCCATAATTCCTCTTTCTTCCAGTCCTTCCTTATGTATCAATGAGCCAAAGGTAGAGAGTGTTGGTATAACACGCACGTATCAAAAACTGAAATAAAAGCAAATGAGTTTTGCAGTGTTTCCCCTGTTCATACAAAATACATATGCATGTGTGAGCTATAAAACGCAAATTTGTAATTTCAGGGATTTTAAGACTGCCATTACCCCACATAAAGTTGATGGTAAAACTCAGGCTAATGATTCAAATTTTTATTTTTCTTTGCCTACAATGGCATTAGAAAGCAAATTAACATCACAGTGGCAATTTGTGGAACAAATCATGAGATGATGGAAAAAGCTTTATATTTATTACCTCAAACAACACTTTTCCCCTGCTTTTCTAACAAGGAATTTCACGTTTTTATTTTGTACGAGGCCCTGCAAATTAAAGAGCTGGCCTTGGATTGCACCAACCCTTCTAAGCTGCAGAGGACTATAATATGATGTAGGTATTAATTTGAATTTATGATTGCCAGAGCAGCAGCTAGATAGTGTTTCTAGTTATGAAGATTGAAAGGAAACAAGAACTTGAGGTGAAAATTAGGCTAAGACTAGATCTGTTGGAGCTGGTCCAAAAATTCACTTCTATGAGATTATTCATAATTATTTTGCCCTGCACAGATATGTGAAAAATGATAGATGGGTGACATGTTACAATACTGACATTACATTTTTGACATATATATGACATAAAATATGTCTCCCACGCTGGAGACAGTTTCATGTAATTTAATTTATGCCACATGTAGACAGTGTCAGGCCGTCTTATTGTCATCGTTTCACACTGCAATAGAAATAATCTGCTTGACTATGCTGGGAGCAATTATATGCCGGTGTTTAAAGAGAGAAAATGTAAAATTAACATGACATCAGGGAGCAGATGGAGGAAGGGGAGGTCAGTCTTACATAATGTCCTTAAGGTGTCCAGTACAACCATACAGATCTGCTTTGCCTCTCCAAATATTATATTGATGCGTGTGTCCCAATTCTTTTCTCATTTAATTGATGTTTGCCCTCATTTCGTACCACAAAGTTTATAATACATTTAGGTGATCCTAGTCCAATTAAATCACCCTGAATTCCTACATCTTATATTGTATGTAAGTCTCTCAATCCTTTCCTTTTCTATCTATTCATCCATTATTTCATGCTTTTTTTAGCTTAGCCCTTAACATTTATAAGATGATTCTCCTCTCTCATTTGAAATTCATATTATTTGCTTTAAATGGATATTTGCCCCTTTGGCCTGGTCAAGATCTGAGCCATTTGACTGAAGTAGTACATTTTTTTTTTCCTTTTCTTAATTTTGTTTCCACCAGGTTTGTATGACAGGTAGTATCTTTCAATCAATCAAATTTATATTAGATATGTATCAGAAAGAATGCAGGAACTACAGGGATGACAGCACTTTAACTGACTTCAAGAGACACTAATTACCTGATTTGACTGGAAATGTTTCTTTATGTGACAAGATCTATGGTTTCAAATAAAACATTTATTTTAAACATTTCATGGAAAAATCAAACTTTGAGTTTATGGAACTGACACATTGATAAATGCAGTTTATCCCATATTGAAATGCTTTTCCTCCTCACATAAACATATTTTATGTGTTTATGTATTTATCATTAAAGTATAATTATTCTTTAATACAATAAAACTTATTTCAAGCAATGAACTATGAGAATGTGTGAGTCAAAGCGAGAGTATGTAGATACATACGTGAAGAAATAACAATTTGATTATAGAATTTTGTGCTACATGTTTCAAACATTTAATAGTTTTATATTATTTTAATGGTTTCACCAAAACCTAGCGAGTCCTCAAATAATATTTAAATAATTTTAAATTACCGAAATCCGTTAAACAAAACTGGTTTGTGAAAAAGCACAAATTCTAATATGCCATTTATTTAATGAAAGGCATGAAAGCCTACTTTGTTAATTTAGCTTTTATTATTTATAAAGGCATGCACCGAATAGCATCACATAATTCTTCCTATCAACTTGTTGGTAATTTTAAATAAGTAGAACTACTTTACCAAGTCTATAAGTTTTTTTTTTTTTTTTCTGTTTAGAAATTGTTAAGGAAAAGTGTGCACCTGCACATGGACCACACGCTGTCCCCTAGATGGTTAAACATATGATGTTGCTGGAATGGTCACTCCTAGGATGTCATGTGCAACAGTCACTTGATTTACCTCTGGTATAACACATTGATTTTAGCTAACTGATTCTATTACAAAATTGAAATTTGCAAACAGCATTATTTAATTAAATAGAAATTCGTATTAAGATATTTTGGACGGGGGGCACCTGGGTGGCTCAGTCGGTTAAGCGCCTGACTTCAGCTCAGGTCATGATCTCACGGTCCGTGAGTTCAAGCCCCGTGTCAGGCTCTGTGCTGACAGCTTGGAGCCTGGAGCCTGTTTCAGATTCTGTGTCTCCCTCTCTCTCTGCCCCTCCCCTGCTCGTGCTCTGTCTCTCTCTGTCTCAAAAATAAATAAAAAAACATTAAAAAAATTAAAAAAAATATTTTGGAGGGAAAAAATCTGAAGGAGTTTGTTAGATGTCACCTACAAAATTTAGTTACTTCAGTCATATTTTGGTTGTTATATGCTATTAATAGATCAATTGTCTATTTATACTTAGGAACAATGTTTTGATATTGTTGGGACACAGTGATTTGCAACTCTTTTTCATGCTAAAAAGTAGGTAGAGAGAACTGAGTTAAGGAGCTTAATGTTTAAGCAAAAATAATTTAACCAGAGATTTTCCTTGCTTCTTCAAGCCTTTTTTATGATACCAATAATGATACGAGATAGTTTACTTGTCTTTATGTTTGTGTTGTTTTAACTGCTTCATGAACAAAAAATATTGGCATACCAAGGTGCTCTAAATTATTTTGTAAAATGAGAAAGCAGATGATTGGAGAGTGATTAATTTTTCAGAGCAAACCACTAGTGCCTTCTCTGGCACAACAGGGAAACTGTAGGTTCATAAACTTGGTAACACCAGGTTCTTTGAGCAAAAGTTGATTGACTCTTAAAATTTAATATTATAACCAGATTATGTACTAATAAATTACACATGTAAGTTCCTGTTTGTCATTAAAAATACAGAATAGCTCAATGTAAATCTTTTCACTTAATTTCCCAGACTCATTAATTAGAAAAGAGATTTCTGTTACTATTTTTAAAAAATGCTTCTGAAGGTAACGTAGAGTGTAAAGATGCATCCATTTTTCCAGCAGTGGGAAGGAGTTAGAAAAATTTGCCTGTCTATCAGAGGGGTGCCTGGGTGGTCTCAACTCAGATTCAGCTGGTTTCAGCTCAGGTAACTATCCCAGGGTGGTGATGAGATCAAGCCTCACATTGGGCTCTGCACTGAGCATGGAGCCTGCTTGGGATTCTCTCTCTCCCTCTCTCCCTCTCTCCCTCTCTCCCTCTGCATTCCCCCAATAAAGAATAATTTTTTTTAATTGCATGATTGTCAGAGCTCCAAAGATTACTACTAAACAATTTGACTATAGGATCTGGAAAAAAAAAAAGTGTTACTATATCTGAATTCAGTATTTTGTCTTTTAGAGAAAGGCTTAGGAAGACAGTGATTAGGTAAATTTTTACTGTATTGCCTAAAAGGTGATAAGAGAAATTTTATAATAGGAACTTAGATGTGCTTTCCTGGATTCAGACAAAAAGTCTGTTAAAAATAATGGTTTGCTAATAGGGACTACATTTTGACAAGAAATGGTTTATGAAGTGAATATTTTTGTGATATCAGTATAGTAAGAATAACTTGCAAGGGAAAGTCCTAATCTTTGCAATATGATATAATATAACTTACAAGGATGGTGGTAACACTCAGTTCCAATTTTATTATTTCTTTTACTCCAAATGGGGGAAAAAAGGGAATTGAATAAAAATAATTGAATAAAAAGGGAATTTCAAAGAACAAAAGCATGTGAAAAGTGTTTTTTGAAAGCTATTTTCACATGGTACCTGTATATCTCTATAGAAAATAACACATATATTTCATGTTTTAATACTCAGTTTTGTTAAACATTTAATTAATTTAGCCTATGGACCAACAAAAGAGTGATTTATAATTCACAATTTATAGAGATGATATTTAAATATAAAATTACAAAGTTAATCAGAATAATTTCATAGAAAACACATTTTCATAATCTATGTCAAAGTCTAAAGGAGCATCTACAACTCTACGAATTTGTCATTTTGAAAAATTTAATCCTTTAACCAATATAAATTAAATGTAACGCTTGTGTTACCTATAGAGATCTTTGATTATTTTTTAAGTAGTATTTAAGTAGCTTAACCAAATTCCCTTTTTTTGTAATATGCACAACAATATCTTTAAAAAAAATGAGAAAAACTTGACAAGTATGTTGCTATAGAGAACAAAATTATACAAAATCAAATTGAGCACCAAGAGATTCAAATTAGGTATAAAAATAATCTACAAATGGTGAGACCTGATTTAACAGCAGGTTGGTGGAGAGGGTAAGAAAAAAAATCTTGCAATTTTATTGAGGATAAAGTCAGGTAAGACCGCTAGCAAAATGTCTAAAATATGTGTTAGTACCAATTACTTATAGCTTCCAGATCAAGAGAGGGAACAGTCTTACTATAGTTAAAATGATCTAAGCACATATGATATATCTAGTTTTAAAGATCACATTTTAAGTAAAAAGCATGGATAAGTTAGAACATATGTATGAAAGAGAAGCATAGTAGTGAAGGGTGGGAAAAAGAGCATATGAAGTTGAATATTAGGGAATAAGATTTTAATATGGAAAAGCTGTTGTGCTTAGAGAAACGTATAAAACTCCATATCCCATATTCTAAACACCTGGACTGCTTGACTGATGTTGCAAATATTCTACAGTTATCTGCTTGCATAATTTTATGTTAACCCCTCAAACTGCAATGCCTCATGTCTTTCTTCATTTTTTCTTTCTGATGATTAATGAAAATTCCAATGATGTTTTAAAGTTAAACACTAAAGCTATGTTATGGACATGCCTCCCTGCAGGAGTACCTTCCTCTGTCCTGATCTCCAATAAAACTCAGCACACTGGGGATCACATCCTTCTATGTATGATAATGTCATGGAAGTTCATTTCATCCCCACAGGAAAAAATACGAATGTATCTTTTTGAACTTTATAGCTCCTCTGGTTTTTCTACAGTCTAACAAATACTTAACAGAAACATACCGTTAATTAACTATCCATTAATATTTAATTCAAAGCAAGATTATTCATATCTCTTTACAGAAAGTGGCATAGTCACAGTACAAAGGAGAGAGGGCATGCATAATTTTATTGACAGAAGAAAATGCTGGGAGTGATTAAATTTCACATGTTTTAGAAATTTAATGATAATTATTTAAAGAAAGGCTGTTATCCATGAATACATAAGAAGAAAAAATTAACATTGGTAAAATGTATTGAGAACCAGGAAACACTTTCAGAAAGATACAGTTGAAACAACTGTACAAATTAGAGGTGAAATCTCCTTTTGCAATAGTGAAGACTAAATCTTTGATAAATACATTTCAGATTTTCACACTTTTAATGAATTTAAATTTTTATGAAATCAGTCATAAAAATGAAGTAGCATTAGTATATATATTTTTAATAGCCTGACCACATGTGTGTAGGATATAGGATTATGTAGGTTATATACATTTTTAGTATGGTTTTCCCTCCAAAATATTTTTCATACTAATAGTAAATCAATTGGTTTTGCTATTAGTTTACCACATTTCGTTCTAAATTATAAGTAACTGGTTGAATCAATCAGACAATATAAATGTTCTGTATGAATTTCTATAAGAAATTCTGAATTTCGATAAGAAATCGATAGTCAATCATGGGGATAGAAGGTAGAGCATAAGGAATACAGCAAATTACATATTGTAATAGTGTTGTATGGTGACTGATGGTCACTACACTTGTGAATATAGCATAACATATAGACTTGTTAAATCACTATGTTGTACACATGAAACTAATGGATCATTGTGTATTTACTATGCTTCAGTAAAAAAAAAAGGAAAATTGGGGCACCTGAGTGGCTCAGTCGGTTGAGCCTCCGACTTTGGCTCAGGTCATGATCTCACGGTCCGTGAGTTCGAGCCCCACATCGGGCTCTGTGCTGACTGCTCAGAGCCCGGAGCCTGTTTCAGATTCTGTGTCTCCCTCTCTCCCTGACCCTCCCCTGTTCATGCTCTGTCTCTCTCTGTCTCAAAAAAATTAAAAAAACATTAAAAATTAAAAAAAAAAAAAAGGAAAACTATTAGTCATTGACCTGATATCTATCCTACCTATGAAATGTTTAATTAGGTTGGTTTTTAACTTAGAAAAAGCTGCTGGGGAATTGCTGTTCAAAATTATTGGACATATAGAAATGATTAATGATTTTGGAGAAATGAGAATTTTGATTTTTGGTGAACATAGTTTGGCTAGAAGTTTGGGAAGATTTAATGATGGCAAAAGAATTTGATAACTCATGGTAGCTTTTATAAAGAATCATAAGGCATTCCATATCCAGAATATGTTCTGTTTGTGCAAACTTCAGAGAAATTATTGTTTTTTTTCTCAACCTCGCTATTTTCTTTCATCGCAAAATTTTGTTTGATGCTGAAAAAGTATTAGAGCGATGAGTGATTTAGAATCTTCAGCTAGTCAATAGTCAAAAATTTGTCTAGTTTATCCTATAAAATGGTCACATTGTGTAATTAGATGCATACTCTAAATGTTAATGTAAATGCTAAGCATGTTTTTTGAATTTCCATTATGGTAGAAAACTTTAATGTTTTGAAGACTGATTTATTTATTTTGAAGTCTTTTGGTGCCAAATATGAATATAGTGCATTATCAGTGAAAAATACTATTTGATGTCCAATATTGAGCCTTACTATATAAAGTGAAAGTTTAAACTTTCTTAAATGATTTCTGTAACTGAAAGGCCATAATCAAAAAAGAATTCTAAAGTCATTTTTAACAATAATAACATGTAGATTTTTGCTATAATTTAATTCTTTTAGCATCAGAAGTAATGTAGTATTGTAGCGGTGAACTGCAAAGGAGAACCAGGGAAAGATAACTCTGATTTGAAGTCTGTCTCTGAAAAAGGCCCATTTTTGCACTCCCGTGACATCAGCAAGAAATATTCCTTAATGCTCATTCAAAATGACAGCTGCAGCACATTAATACTTGGTCACAGAAAATAGATGGCAAAAATCTTTTGGTCTTTATCAAAAAAAAGATATAATTACTACTCAATCTTCAGCAGTATGAGGACATTCGGCAAAGTAGAATCATTTGTTTATAATGCATCTTTTCTTTTGGGCATTAATTTCAGTGGGATTCTCTAAGAGGGAAAGGGATGTTTGGCACAAACAGCAAACTGCAGTCTTTCAAAGAGGCTCTTGCATGATACTATTCCTGAGAGATTTGCTTCAGTTAAAAGCATTCTTCTGTCCTCTGGATATTTGTGTACATGTCTGATTGAGTGGAAAAAACTGCTGGAGAAAAATGAGATCACAAATGTATGTTTTGGCTGCCATCAAGTCAATACAGTAATAGGTTGGTGAAAACATCAAAACACAATCAAAGCTGCCTTCAGTGTCTGAGTGCAGAATTCAATGGGCAGTCAGCCAGAAAAGGTCATTTATTTTCCCCCATCTCATGAGTAATCACGGAAGAAATAAATATGAGGATTAGGTTTTTGCAAAAAGTTTAAATGACTATAGGCAACAGATTCTGAATACTCTTAAATATATGCGTTTATTTGACTTAAGTCGGTAAATGGAAATGTAACAATGAGGTTACAACAATTAGGTGAATTTCCTTGCATGTGTTTAACACAGAAAAGTTGACTACAATTCAAGATCAAGTTATGGAAATTGACACATATTTAACATGTCACGGCTTGGAAAATCCTTTGATACAGTTTTGAAGGCATTAAGGAAAAGGCAAATTTATCTGACTACAAAAGAAAGCTTGTAATCAATACTTTCATGCTAATTATAATAACTTGAATCTGAGTAAAAGATTGTGTGAGGAAATCAATATGACCTTGCATAATCAAGGCAGTAATGCTTTAATAAAGATTTGATATATAATTCACAAGAAAAACAGTATTTCAAACATGAAAGTTTGAAATCCTCTCCCTGTGTTGAAGATTTGTTCTTTTAATTATTTTTGTAATGTTTATTTTTGAGAGAGAGTGTGAGTGGGGGGTGGGGGATGGGCAGAGAGAAAGAGGGAGACACAGAATCTGAAGCAGGCTCCAGGATCTGAGTTTTCAGCACAGAGCCTGACTTGGGGCTCGAACTCATGAGTTGTGAGATCATGACCTGAGTTGAAGTCAGACGCTCAACCGACTGAGCCACCCAGGCACCCTGAAAATGTGTTCTTTTGTAGACGTTTTTTTTTCTTTTATTAGATGTTTTTAATTATATGCCTTCTTGGAGAAAACAAATTCTAATATATAAAACAATAAAAAAAAAGTGAACACCATTGGTAACCATTTAAACCAGGAATAATGTTTCTGTCTAGGAGCTGAGCAGTAATATAAAAACACAGACACAGTGGTTTTGTTATTGAACTGTGCTAACATTCAACATGCATTTTACACTAGACAGGGTGAATAGCTTGTATGCTAGAATAACTCATATTTTGGTAAGAGAGGGAAGGATAAAAACATAAATAATTATAATGCAATATAGTAGCTGTTGCATTATGAGAAGCTGTGGGAAAACAGAAGAGAACACCAACTCTGTCATACTGGGCAGTGTTTTCATTGATTTATTTACTTTTCTATTTTTTATTTAAATTCTAGTTAGTTAACATATAATGTAATAGTGGTTTAAGAAGTAGAATTTAGTGATTCAGTAATTCATTCATTGATCATTTTCAAACAATGCCCAGTGCTCATCATAACAAGTACCCTCCTTAATACCCATGACCTCTTTAGCCCATTGTCTCACCCACCTGCCTCCAGCAACCCTCAGTTTGTTCTCTATAGTTAAGAGTCTCTTATGGTTTGTTTCCCCCCTTTCTTTTTTCCTTTCCCTTATGTTCATCAGTTTTGTTTCTTAAATTCCACATATGAGTGAAGTCATATGGTATTTGTCTTTCTCTGACTTATTGTGCTTAGCATAATACACTCTAGCTCCATCCACATCATTGCACTTGGCAAGATTTCATTATTTTTGGTGGAAAACATTTTTATAATTTGTAGTTGAATATTTTTGCTAAATTATATTATGCTTAATCAGGATTCTTCATACTATTTATATTAATTATGTGGGGGATGGTGGTAGAATATTTTACTTAAATATAATAGAAATAAATATAGAGACTATATAGTACAAAATAATAAAATAAATCTCATTTAATGTTATATAGTTTATTTTGGTTATATCTGCATGTCTACACACATAAATTCTGATGACCAAATAAATTATGCTTTCTAGGATTGTTGCTTTAAACTTTGAAAAGCATGGTTTTGCCTATCTAAAAACTTATAAAATGGAAAAAAGAAATTATAAAAATTAGATAAGATCATCTCCTCAATACAAAGAGAAATACAATAATAAGTATTATTTGATAAGCTAAGAATATCTAATGTCAGCTGAATGCCAAACCCAAAATAGATTCAATAATAATAATTGTGAGAATATTTTTATATTAACAGTAAAGTATACATGTACCCAAATCTATAATAATACCATCAATAGCTATCATTTTATTAATTTTTTTTGTTAGATCACTCTACTAAGGGCTTAAAAATACTACCTTTTTGGACCCTATGACAACTCTAGGAGATAGATATGAATATCCCCATCTTATGGAGGTAAGAATGTGGTAAGGGAAATTAAATCATTTGGAAAATTCTGGAATATGCCAGAACAGTTCCAAAAATCATTCTGCTAATAACTATATCATGTGGCTATAGATGTTTATTATACTTTACATGAAAGATCTTATTCCTGAGGGTTTCAGCCTGGAGTAAGGGATGATGGAACATAATAAGAACTTGTTTATCTTGGTGATTTTCACATTTTTGCGTTTATCACAAACATTTGGAGAGTTTTTAAAACAGATTACTCTATCCCCAGAGTTTCTGGTTAGGTGTGAGGTGGGGCCCAAGAATTTGCATATTTTGAACAAATTCTCACGTGATGTTAAAACTGCTAATCTAAGAACCATACTTTATAATATAGTCTTTTTTTAATTAAAAAAATTGCATTTACTTAAAAGCATTCAGAATGTCAACAAAACAGCTGCAACTTTTTCTTTCCTTTTTTTTTTTTTTTGCAATTACAGAGTGCTTTTCAGTTAACAGAACGCTAATTATTTCGTGTAAGCTGCGTCAGAGACAAGTGAAGATGAAAAAATCCTTCATCTCCATATACAACTAATTTGTTCTATGCACCAATAAGAACCTGTTTTAAATTTTCATGCCAATTTCCAACCCCTACATTGTCCCAGGCAAGGTTAGTGGCTACTGAAAATAGCACAAGGACAGGGCTATCTAAATATACATTTGGTAGTGTGCTAACTACACAAAAAAAGACACTGTACAGTTTAAAAGCAAATCTTACACAACCATACATTTCAATTTTTTTTTCTTTAAAAGGAGTTATGTAAAGGGGAGTTACGTATTGTATAGACCAGAAAAAGAGCTGTGCTAAAACCAGTTTATTCATCGTTATCTTCTTCATCTTCATTTTCTTCATCTTCCTCCTCCTCTTCAACCTCTTCATCTTCCTTGTTTTCCTCCTCTCTTTTTCTTGCTTTTTTTCAGCCTTGACGACACTTTTTTTTTTTTTTTTTTTTTTTTTTTTTTTGCCGCATCAGGCTTTCCTTCGGCTCCGTAGGCAACAATACCCTTTTCGTATGTCTCCTTCAGCTCAGCAGCCTTCGTGAGGCTGCTTGTCATCTGGGTCAGAGTTATTCCACATCTCTCCCAGTTTCTTTGCAACATCACCAATAGAGAGGCCTGAACGTTCTCCTTTGATTTGGGGGTGATATTTAGAAGAGAATAAGAGAAAGGCCAAAGGGGCCTCTTAGGTGCATTGGGATCCTTTAACTTTTTTCCCCTTTAGAGAGGATATAAGTTTTCATTTACTCTTTCATAACGGGCCTTGTCTGCCTTTGCTATGTCTTCAAATTTTTCTGTCTTTTGAGCAGACATGGTCTTCACCCTCTAGGCCCTTCTTAGAAAACTCGGAGAAGTTGACTGAAGCAATTGGATGCTTTTTCTTTTTTCTTTTTTTTTAGAGAGTGAGAGCACAAGTTGGGGAGAGAGGCAGAGAGAGAGAGAGAGAGAGAGAGAGAGAGAATGAATGAATATGAATCAGAATCATCTTAAGCAGGCTCCACGCTGAGCTTGAGGCCCCATTCCATGACCCTGGAATCATGACGTGAGCAGAAATCAAGTTGAATGCTCAACTGACTGAGCCACCCAGGCACCTCTGGATACTTCTTCTTGTGCTCCTCTCAACGAGTTTGCACAAAGAATGCACATTCTGCCTTTTGGCTTCTTAGGATCTCCTTTGTCCATGTTTAATTATTTTTCTCAGCAAGGCACAGAGTCCTGTGGGGCCCAGTGCGGTCTCTATGGAGCTCAGTGTCCTGCAGCAGCTGTGAGAGCAGGAGCCGGGCACAGCCTCCCCACTCTCTCTGCTCCTTAACATTACTGTCCAAGGTCCACTTTTGGAGGTATTTCTGGTGTGCACTTAGAATAGAAAACTATAGACCTAGACAGAAAGAATCAGAATATCTCTGCATGGGACCTAGCCATCTACATGGGAGTGGGCTTTCTTGAGAAATCGAACACATAGTATAATATCAAATCTACTGGCCATTAAATATATTGATAAATTTTGAGTTGAGGGGTGAAAATGCAGCTATTCTAAAGTATTTTTTAATTTTTGGTTTCCTTATATTTTTAAAAAAGAAGGTTGGGGCAACAACTTAGGATTTAAGCCATTCTCGTAAGAGTGAGGCCACTGCTTTATTCAACACTGTCTCTCACATATATACTATTTTTTTTCTTGATCCTGACAATACCTACTTTCCCCAAATATTACAGTGAGTACAGAAATTAAGCAAACTCTCACTCCAAAATATTCTGCTTATAAAATTTTAATAAAATGTTATGGCTGAAGAAAGTATATTTGTTACATGTACCAGAAAATTTAAAGTTATGGAGTTTACAAATGAGTCATAAGCCAAATTAAACTTGTTTTTATATAAAATATAGAGGACAAATATTATCAAGATTATGGTATGTATAGTTGGGACAGAAAAGAGTTTATTATTGGTAAAAACAAAAACCTTGGAATTGAGGCAAAAGAAGATAAATCAGACTCAGATTTAAATATGTTCTCTTAGAAGAGCATATATAGCTGGGTTTGCAGTGAAGAGACTGGAGTCATTTATCTACTGAGAGTGAGAATTGCACAGGATTCTGAAATCAAAACTTCAGTAGTAGGCATGTTTTGGTAAGTTCAAGTATGGCGTATCCATAACAATGAGAATTTTTCATAATGGAAATACTTTCAAGACAACTGCCACAAGCTTGATATCTGATTCCAAAGACACTTATGGGGACACTTTTGGTCTTCATGCATTCACAATAAAATAGGCTCTACTGGATGTCTTGACATATATACCTCAGTCCAGTTTTTTTGAACTTTATTTTTTATTGAAGTAGATAGGCAATATTACAGTAGCTTCAGGTATATAATGATTCAACACTTACATACATTAAGATCACCATAGTAAGTCTAGTTACCATTATTATGAGATCATTGACTGTATTTCATATGCTGTACTTTACATCCCCATGAATTATTTATTTTATAATGAAATTTGTACCATCTATTTTGCCCAACTCCCACCCACTCTCCTCTAGCAAATATCAGTTCTATTTATGACTCTGTTTCTGGGTGTTTTTTTTTTTTTTTGCATGTTTATTTTTTAGTTTCAACATATAAGTGAAATATGGTCTTTGTCTATCTCTGACTCATTTCACTTAGCACATCACCCTCTAGGTTCAAACATGTTGTCACAAATGACAATATTTCATTCTCTATGATGGCTGAATAATATTCCATTGTTTATATGTGTGTGTGTGTGTGTGTGTGTGTGTGTGTGTGTGTGTACGTACCAGATCTTCTTTATCCATTCATCTATCAATGGACATTTAGGTTGTTTCCATATTGTTGCTATTGTAAATAATGCTGCCATGAACATAGGGGTGTGTATCTTTTCAAATTAATGCTTCCATTTTCTTTGGATAAATACACAGAAGTAGAACTGCTGGGTCATATGGTCATTCTATTTTTAATTTTTTGAAGAACCTCCATAGTATTTTCCATCGTGACTGCACCATTTGACATACCCCCTCAACAGAGCCTGAGCATTCCCCTTTCTCCACATCCTCATCTACACTTGATATCTCTTGCTTTTTGACACTAGCCATTCTGACAAATGTGAGGTGATCTCTCAATTTTGGTTTTGATTTGCATTTTTTTCTGATGATCAGCGATGTTGAGCATCTTGTGTCTGTTGGCCATCTGTATGTCTTCTTTGGAAAAATGTCTATTCAAGTCCTCTGCAAAATTTGTGATTAGATTGTTTGCTTATTTTTTTGTGTTGAGTTGTAGGAGTTCTTTATATATTTGCTTATTAACCCTTTATATATAGGATCTATCATTTGCAAATATTTTTCCCATTTATTAGATTGCCTTTTTGTTTTATTGATGGTTTTCACTGTGAAAAAGATTTTTAGTTCGGTATCATCCTAATTGTTTATTTTTGTTTTTATTGCCCTCATACTGTCTATGTTTTCTTTTAGGAGTTTTATAGTTTCAGGTGTAACACTTTGTCTTTAATGCATTTTAAGTTTATTTTTGCATATGGTATAAGAAAGTGGTCCAGTTTCAGTCCTTTGCATGTAGTTGTCCAATTTTCCCAGCATCAGTTATTAAAGAGACTGTCTTTTCCCCATTGTATATTCTTGTCCCCTTTTATATAGGTTAATTGAACATCTAAGCATGGGTTTATTTCTGGGCTGTTTTGTTCCATTGATCTATGCGTCTGTTTCTGTGCCAGTATTGTTTTGATTGCTATAGTTTTGTGGCATATCTTGAAATCTGAGATTTCAAATATATCTAGCTTTGTTTATCTTTCTCAAGATTGCTTAGGCTATTTTAGTTTTTGCGTGTGTTTCCATACAAATTTGAGGATTATTTCTTCTATTTCTGTGAAAAATGTTATTGATATTTTCATAGGGATCATTAAATCTGTAGATTTTTTGGGTGGACATTTAAACAATATTAATTCTTCTAATCCATGACTATGGTATATATTTCCAATTATGTTACTTTAAATTATTTCATCAATATCTTATGGTATTCAGAGTACAGCTCTTACAATTCCTTGGCTAAATGTATTCCCAGGTATTTTATTCTTATTGATATCATTGTAAACAAGATACATTTTCTTAATTTCTCTTTCTGATAGTTCATTATTAGTGTGGAGAAATGCAACAGATTTCCTATGTTAATTTTGTATCCTGCAGATCTACTGAATTTATTAGTTCTAATAGTGTTTTTAGTAGACTTTTTAGGATTTTGTATATAAAGTGTCATGTCATCTACAAATAGTGACAATTTTACTTCTTACCAACTTGCTTGCCTTTTATTTCTTTTTCTTGTCCGATTGCTGTGGCAAGGATTGCCAGTACTGTTTGAACAAAAGTGGTGGGAGAGGACATTTTGTCTTGTTATTGATCTTAGATGAAAAGCTATCAGTTTTTCACAATTGATTATGATTTCAGCTGTGGTCTTTCATAGATGCCTTTATTATGTTGAGGTATGTTCCTTCTACATCTGCTTTTGTTGAGTTTCTAATTATAAATTGATAGTGGATTTTATTAAGTACCTTTTGTGCATCTATTGAGATAATTATAAGATTTTTAGCTTTTCCTTTGTTATTGTAGTGTATCATGTTGTTTGATTTGCATCCTGGATAAAATCCCACTTGATTGTGCTGTGTGATCCTGTTGACGTATTGTTGAATTTGCTATTAAAATTTTGTTGAAAAATTTGCATCTATGTTCATTAGGAAAATTGGTGTGTAATTTTCTTTTTTTGTAATGTCTTTGCCTGATATTGGTATGAGGATAATGCTGGCCTCATAGAATGAATTAGGAAGTGTTAATTCCTTTTCCATTTTTTGTGAGTTTAAGAAGGAAACACATTAACTCTTTAAATGTTTGATACAGTTTACCTGTGAAACCATCTGGTCTAGGACTTTGCTTTGTTAGATTTCTGATAACTGACTAAATTTATTACTAGTAATTGTCTGTTTAGATTTTTTGTTTCTTCCTGATTCAGTCTTAGAAGATTATGCTTCTGGGAATTGATCCATTTCTTCCAGGTTGTTTACTTTGTTGGTGTATAATTGTATATGATGATCTCATAATCTTTTTTGTTTTTGTATTAGTTGTGACATCTTCTCTTTCATGTCTGATTTTATCTATTTGAGTTTTCTCTCTCTCTTTTTTTTTTGGTGAGTCTAGCTAAAGTTTTATCTTCTTTTATTTACTTAATTTTTTATGTTCATTTATTTTTGACAAAAAGAGAGAAAGAGTATAAGCGGGAGGAGGGGTAGTGAGAGGGGGAGACACAGAATCAGAAGCAGGCTCCAGGCTCTGAGCTGTCAGCACAGAGCCCAACGTGGGACTTGAACACACGAACCATGAGATCATGACCTGGGCCAAAGTTGGACACTTAACTGACTAAGCCATCCAGGGTCCCCACGTTTTGTCTTTTTTAAATCTTTTCAAATAAATTGCTCTTAGTTTTTTTCCCCCTTTTTATTGCCTATTGCATTTATTTCTACTTGGGTCTTTATTGTGTCCTTCCTTAGACCAACTTTGGGTTTTGTTTATCTTTTTCTAGTTCCTTTTGATGTAAAATTAATTTTTTTAATGTTTTATTTATTTTTGAGAGAGAGAGAGAGAGAGAGAAAGTGAGCATGAGTTGGGGGTGGGGTGTGCAGAGAGAGGGAGACACAGAATCCAAAACAGGCTCCAGGCTCCGAGCTGCTAGCACAGAGCCCAACACAGGGCTTGAACCCATGAACTGTGAGATCATGATCTGAGCTGAAGTCAGACACTTAACTGATTGAGACACCAAGGCACCCTGAGATGTAAAATTGTTTAAAATTTTTCCTTTTTCTTAAGGTAGGTGTGTATTGCTATAAAATTCTCTCTAGAACTACTTTCGTGTGTTTCATAGATTTGAGGAGGTTGCTTCCATTTTATTTTGCCTCAAGGTATTTTTTTATTTCCTCTGTGATGTCTCTGTTGACCTATTCATTGTTTAATAGCATGTAGTTTAGTCTCCACTTTTTTGTGTTTTTTCCAGTACTTTTTTTCTGGTAATTGATTTCTAGTTTCATATTGCTGTGATCAGAAAAGATGCTTGGAATGATTTCAGTCTTCTTAAATTTATTAAGTCCATCTGATCTAATGTATCATTTTAGGGCATTGTTTCCTTACTGATTTTCTGTGAGAAAGACCTATCCACTGATATAAGTTAGGTGTTAAAATCCCCTATTATTATTGTGTTACTGTCAATTTCTCCTTTTATGTCTGTTAATATTTGATTTATATATTTAGGTGCCTCTGTGTTAGAGGTATAGATATTCACAATGGTTATATCCTCTTGCTGGATTTATCCCTTTATCATTGTGTGCTACCCTTCTTTGTCTCTTGTAACAGTTTTTGATTTCAAATCTGTTTTGTCTGGTGTAAGTATTCTATTCCAGCTTTGCATTCACTTCCATTAGCGTGGAACATATCTTCCTGTCCCTTCACTTTCAGAAATATGTGCCTTTAGGTCTGACATGGGTGTCCTACAGGCAGCATATAGATGGGTTTTATTTTTTATTATCCATTTAGTCACTCAATGTCTTTTGATTGGAGCATTTAGTTCATTTATATTTAGAGTAATTATTGATAGGTATTGATAGGAATATACTTATTGCCTTCTTGTTAATTGTTTTCTGGCTGTTTTGTAGTTCTCTGTTCCTTTCTTCTCTCTTCTCTTGTGATTTGATGATTTTCTATAGTGTTATATTGGAGGTTTTTTTTCCTCTTTATTTTGTTGTATCTTGTATAGGGGCTTGGTTTGTGGTTACCATCAGATTCATGTATACATCCTATGTTATAGCAACCTATTTTAAATTGATGGATCCTTAAGTTCAAACATATTTTGGAAACATTACATACCCTCTCCACATTTTATGTAAATTATGTCATGTTTTATAGATTTTTATTTTGTGTATTTCTTAAATATTGTAGATATTGTTTATTTTACTTTTGTGTTTTAACCTCTATAGTATCTTTGTAAGCGGTTGATCCACTACCTTCATTGTATGTTTGCTTTGACACTGTGATTTTTTTTTTTTCCTTTCAAATTTCTTTACTTCTAGTTATGTCTTCTCCTTTCCACCTAAAGAAGTCATTTTAACATTTCTTTTAAGGCTAGTTTAGTGGTGACAAATGACTGTAACTTTTGTTTGTCTCAGAAACTCTTTATCTCTTCTTCAGTTTTGAATAATACTTCTGTGCAGAATATTCTTGGTTTAGATTTTTTTCTTCCACCATGTTAAATATATCATACAATTCTTTTCTGGCAAAGTTTTTGCTGAAAAATCAGCTGCTATATAGCCATATGGGGTTTCTCTTATACGTAACGGATTGCTTTTCTCTTGCTTCTTTTAAGATTCTCTCTTTATAATTAATCTTTGACATCTTAATTATTATTGTGTGCCTTGGTATGGATCTTTTTGGGTTCATCTTTTGGGCTATTTGTGCTCCTGAATCTAAAATGTCTGTTCCCTTCCCTAGCTTAGTGAAGTTTTCAGCTATTATTTCTTGAAATAACTTTTCTGCCCCATTAGCTTTTCTTTTTTGACCCATATGATGTTAATATTTTCGTTCTGATGTTGTGCCAGAAGTCCCTTAAACTATCCTGATTTGCTGCTGCTGCTGCTGCTCAGTCTGGATGATTTCTGCTACTCTGTCTTCTAGATCACTGATCTATTTTTCTGCATCCTTTAGTCTGATGTTGATTCCCTCTAGTGTATTTTCATTTCAGTTATTGAATACTTCTTTTTTTTTTTGTATTTTTCATCTCTTTGTTGAAATTCTCCCTATGTTCAAACATTCTTCTTCCAAGTTCAGTGAGCATCTTAAGACTATTATTTTTAAATCCTTATTAGGTAGATTCTTGTCTCCATCTTGTTTAGTACTTTTCTGATTTCTTTCTTTCTTTCTTTCTTTCTTTCTTTCTTTCTTTCTTTCTTTCGTCTTTTCTTTCATTTGGGATTTGTTCTTTCCTTGTTTTGTCTGACTGTGTGTTTCTATGTATTAGGTAGATCGGCTACATCTGTCTTGAAGGAGTTGTCTTATATGGAAGGCTTCCTCTGGGGTCCTATAACACAAATACCTCTTGTTCAACAGAATCAGGCACTCTGGAGGTGCCCTCTGTTGTGGCTGGACTGTGCACCCTCCTGTTGTGGCTGGACTGTGACTGCTATGGATTTGCTGAGTTTGATGCTGGCTTAAGTGAGGCAGGCTGAGAGGTCCAGCTTCAGATGCTATCAGCTCATTGGTGGGCAGAGCTGAATCTTCTGCAACCAGGGCAGGAGCTGCTTCAGAGGACACCAGCCTGATATGGTGGGGAAGGAGCCACTTTGTCAGGCATACCAGTCATGGCCAAGGCCACCTGCCAGTGTGGCAGGACAAGAGCTACATTGTAGGGGATATTCTGTTCTGCTCTGTTCTGTTTCCTGGATGTGAATAGGCTGGAGCTTCTTTGGAGGGGCACCCTGTGGGGTGAGTAGGTTGGGTGAGGTGGATCCATGGGGAACATGGGTAGGGTTAGTGGTGCTAGGGGAGTAAATACAGAATGTCAGCGTTGGTTCCTGCCAGCATTGGGCCAGCTAAGCAGAAGGATGGCAATAAAAATTCTGCTTACCTTTGCATACATTCTCTGATAAATTTCCTTCAGATCTCTGCCCTTCCAGCGCACAACCTAAAATTAGTCAATAAATCTCTTTTATGTATGGCCCAGGCACTTTTCAAACTGCTGCCTCTGTGCTGGTTTTGGAGCAGATGAGTCTGTATGCAGGCCCTTTAAAAGCAGAGTCTCCTTTTCCTACAGCCTTCCTACTCTCCCAGAGTTAAGCCCTGATGCTTCACAGAGGATCTGAAGTAGGCTCTGCACTGACAGCAGCAAGCCTGTTGCGAGGCTTGAACTCATCAGCTGTGAGATCATGACCTGAATTGAAGTCGGACACTCGGCATATTAAATTAAATTATATTAAAGCTATACAGGGTACTGACAAAAAGGCTACAGATAACTTATAATTGATACCATGTTACAAGTATTTTGAACTAAATTGTGGAACATAGCATTTATGCTAAAGAACTTATAAGAGGAATTGGTACGGGATAAAGAAGACAAATATTGAAATCTTGTATAACTAATACTCAGATTCAGATATAAAATGTTAGTATCTTTGAAGCCCCCTCTTTTGCCATGCTTTTTCTTTCATGCCCTGATATGGTTAACAAAGCTCCAATTTACATGATACGGCAAATGCAAGGCCAGTTTTAGCACTCAGCTTACCCTGGTTCCTAGATTCACTTAGTTTTGGAATATTTATTCTCTACTTGCTTTCCAGCTTATCTTTACATTTATGAGAGTTCCTTTTTGAAATATGTTATTACAGTATCATAAGTGTTTACATTAGGAAGGCTGGTCAGTGTACTATAATCCTTCTTGAAATATCAATTAGTCAAATATGTTTTTATATTTGAAATATAACCTAATAACTATCAAGTTCATCTTAATCTGAGAGGGTCATATTTTATGCATGCCAGTGGATTTGCAGATAATTATAGTAGACAGCAGGAAGATGGATGAAGCATTTGTTGATTTTATAAAGGAGAAGGCAAGCATTTACTCCTCCAGAAGTGCTATTTTAAATATTATCCTAGAAAATATTAGGCCAGAGCATTGGAACCTAGAGAATTTTCCATGCCTAGCAAATACGGCAGCAGAACAATTCCAGGACAGGAAAAATTTGTATTTTTTATTAAAATAGAGCACCAATGCTGATAATTGCTGAGAGAGCTGTAAAGAAAAAATAACAATATTATGACTTAAAGAGACATAAAATTGCGGTGCCTTTATTTCAAGAAATGTTTTCTCTACCCAAGTGATTTTGGAGAACTTAATCTAGAAATAAAGAAAATAGATGGGGAAGCTGGAGTTAAAAATAATGGCATCATGACAGATGTTTCAGACACAGTTAAAATGGCTATTGTGGCAATAGCTCAGCAGTAATGGGACAAAGAAAGGAAGATAAGCAACTGTATTATAGGTATAAGGAATTACAGTGTTCCCTAAACCAGCATCGTGGGTGAATCAGAATGCAATTAACAGATAATCAGTAGAATATTTTAAGATATATGTATATGTATCACCCTGATAATCACTCTCTGAGGAATATCTAAGAGAATCAGAAAGAAATGCTAGAATTTGACCTATTTCTTTATCTTTTCACTTAAAATGTGCCTATAATTATAAAATGTAAACAATAAGAATTCTGTATATCTTTTTGCATCATTGTTCTATAAAATGTAAATCATTGGAGGAACATTTGAACAGTTAGGCCTTTATTCTTTAATCTTTTCCGGCCCTTTGGAAACTGAACTCAAAATCTTTTTTTTTCTAAAGCATACATAATTTAAGTATATCTGACATATTGATTGTTTGCATTTCATTCCTGTCTATGCATAGGCTTGAAATAATCCTTGAAGTATTCAGGAGGAAGGTGTAGGCTGGACGATTCCGCCTACATCACTCCTTGCTCTAAAACTTTTCAGTTTTTAGCTGTAAATTGGAAATTTTATGTTAATTTTCATTTAGTCAGAGAATTTCTTGGCTTCTATAATCTGAAACATAAGAAAAAAAATCTGTGAATATAGGATTGATAAAGAGATTATTTTTGTTCTATTTTCAGCTTGACTATGGTTTTGAGCAATTAATTGTTCAGTTATTCCTAACAATTATTATAATGATCAAACAAAGGTATCTGTTTGAAAGTATTTACAAAAGTAAAATCTCTTATTTAAGTGATTTTGAAACTAATTCCTTCATAGTGTCTATATTTGACATTTTCAAGATAAGATTTGTTTACTAAGAGATTAATTAGCCCTGTTTTCTAGTCTATGCTCAATCTAAAAAGATACATTTGGAACAATTTATCTTTTTTTTTTTTTTTTTTTTTTTTTTAGAAAGTGAAAAAATACAGATTTTTCACATATAGCTGTCTTTTTTTCCTGAAGTTTTTTTCTTCTTTAAAACACTCTCAAAATGGTTACCAAGTATGATTCATTGCTGACAAAAAAAAAGCAAGAAATGTGAAAGATTTTCTAAGTATCTCATTTTAAAAAATGTAGCATTTTTGCTGTTCACTTCTTTTTGGTGGTGGGAGTTCAGTGATGTTTTGTTAGCATTCGTTGTTAACCTGACATGGTCTTTGCTGTGATACATAGTTGGTAGGAATGAATATACTTATACTATTTGTAGCTGATAAGACAAAAGAATAAAAATTATCATTTTTTAATTATTTTAAATTTTTTAATGTTTATTTCTGAGACAGAGACAGAGCATGAGTGGGGGAGGGGGAGAGAAAGAGGGGGACACAGAATCCGAAGCAGGCTCCAGGCTCTGAGCTGCCAGCACAGAGCCCCACGGCGGAGCTGGAACTCACAGACCCCAAGATCATGACCTGAGCTGAAGCCGGACACTCAACCAACTAAGCCACCCAGGCGCCCCATCATTTTTTAATTGTTTTAAAGTTTAAAAATCACTGGAAACCTCTACAATAGCAATATGTTTGTTAAAATGTCATTAAAGCACATGGATTTATAAATATATGATTTTAGCCTTATTCCCAAATATAACACTCATATCTGACCTGCTAGTGGCAATTTCCTCACTATAGAAGTTTGAATACACTTTTAATTCTTAACAAATGTCAATGTTTTCATTAAATTATCTTGGCTATGCACATTATACTTTTACTGTCAACTAAAATGGCTTTTTTGCCTCAATTTCAAATAAAGGAAATCAGACCAAAAAGTTACATTGAATTCCAGAGTGTGAGTCAGATTCATATGACATTAATTTTAATTGAAAATAATTATTCAAAATCATGTTCTCCTTTCTTCATATTAATGCTAAATGACTATTAGTTGCATCAGATATCTTGGAGACAACTTAAGGAAAGAATATCTTTATATGCCTTTGTAAAAACATGTTGTTGTTAAAGAGAAAATTTTCTACTGCTCTGGAAAAAGAACAGAAAATAGGTTAATAATGATATATCAGTAGAAATATACCTTTTATTTTTACCGTATCTATTTACATGCATCATTGCAACCTATCCCACCAAATACCTTTGTTGAAGAGACAGTAAAACTGAGAAGAGTAAAGAATAAGAGAAATAGTATTAGCATAAACTGATTATTGGTTATGATGATCATAAAGAATATTATTTACAGAAAGAATTTTTTTAAGTTAGAATGTTGATAAAAATGAAGATATCAAAGATACTGAATAAGAGAAATTTCTGATAATCATGGCTGTGTAAAATCTGGGAGTATAGAAAAGTTTTGTCGTTGAAATGACAGATGTCACTCAGTAAAATAACTGATATTTAACAAGACAACACACACATTGCATAGATATTGAAACGAATATGAAAAACGTTGAATAACGAACATAAGTACTGTTATATGATCACTTTTGAATGGATTATGGTTGCAGCTGTAGTGAAAGGCCGCCACCGTAATTTAAGAAACACTCTATGTAAGACCTAGGATGTAAGCAATGTCAGTCTTGCTAAATGGGACAAGTGACAAGTGACAAGCTTCATTTAGTACAGTGATGGCTAGTATTGTTCTCAGGGACGTATACAGAAATGCACTTGGGAATGGATATGTTTAAACAGTATTTGCACCTAGGCTAAGGGGAAGACCCAGGTTGACTTAAAGAGATCTAAAAGATCTAAGAAGTAATGAGAAGAAAATAAGGTAAGTTTTCAGCAAGAAGGGGGCTAGAGAATAAAGTGGTGACAGAGTGGAGGGTGGAGGGGACTTCTTTGTTATGTGTCACTCAGGAATTTCTGAGTTTCCCTCTTTTTCCCTTTCATATAACTGGCATTCAACAACTTAAAAAGTCAATTGTAATAATTGCATAGTATTACTGACGCATCTGATAGATCCTGCATCCTTTTTGCTGCTATACAATGCTTCAGGAAAGCCTTGCTGGTTGAGAACTTGAGTGTTTTGTCTTCTCAAACAAAACTTCAACCGAAACTTCAACTCAATGGCTATGCATGTCCCATTTTCATTCAAATTCTGCTAATAAGAGAAGTGTTTCTTCTTAAATAAATAATGAACTGAAGATATTTCCAAGGGCTAGAAAGAAGAAAACTTCAGAGAGTTTTACAGATGTCTGCTTATTGAATAAGCTGTCTAGTGACACCAGATTTCTTGCTGATGAGTACATTGATCTAGAATTCAATAACTATCTGTATGTGTAGTCCAATACTATGAGGACATGTATAGGGTAGTTATTGTTTTGTGACTAATCTCTTTGGAACATGATAGTTTTATGGAAAAGTTCATTTCCTAACTTGAATAAAAAAGTTTAATTACAGAAGGCTTGTATTTGGGGCTGAATTGTGTTCCCTCTCCCCAAATTCACATGTTGAAGTCCTTCCTAATCCCTAGTATCTCATAACCTATTTGGACATACGGCAATTATGTTTAAGTGGGGTCATATGTATGACCACAATCCAACCTATCTAGTGTCTTCATAAGAAGAGGAAATTTGGACACACAAAAGAGACATCAGAAAAAAAGGCCGTGTAAGGAGAATGAGAAGGTGACCATCTGTAAACCAAAGAGTCTTTGAGAGAAACCAAACATAGTAACACCTTGATCTTGAATTTTTAGCCTCTAGAATTATGAGAAAATGAATTTCTATTCAAGCTGCCACTCTATAGTATTGTGTTATGGTAGTTCTAGCTTACTACTAGACATGGTTAGGATAGCACAACTGATATATTTGTTGTGGGCAAAGGATCACATTCAGTTAATGTCATGGTACACACAGACACAAAAGATGTGATGTCTTCTGATGGGAGAATTCTGAATGTGGTTTGGAAAACACGACAGGATGTTTATCTGGTGACTAAGAAGCTATCAAATTGTGGAAAGTTTCCTGTGCCATGCTACGTGGTTGATGTTTAATCTGTGGGTAATGAAGAGCTATCACACATTTTCAAGAAAAAAAAGTAATAGAGGTGAGTAGAATACAAGGCTCAAGTGATGAAAGAAAATTTTGTGTTCAAGAAAGACCTTCTAGGGGCGCCTGGGTGGCGCAGTCGGTTAAGCGTCCGACTTCAGCCAGGTCACGATCTCACGGTCCGTGAGTTTGAGCCCCGCGTCAGGCTCTGGGCTGATGGCTCAGAGCCTGGAGCCTGTTTCCGATTCTGTGTCTCCCTCTCTCTCTGTCCCTCCCCCGTTCATGCTCTGTCTCTCTCTGTCCCAAAAATCAATAAACGTTGAAAAAAAAAAATTAAAAAAAAAAAAAGACCTTCTAAAGGATTACTTTTTTAAGTTTAAAAATAGTTATGCGATGTCCTTTTCCTGAAAAAGTGTAAGAAAAATAACTATAAGGAATATTCTGGATTCATAAGTGATTTAAACTCAATTCTAAACAAATACTTTTCTTGAGGAATAAGTTAATAAATACATTTGGCAAAAGAAATACGGCACAATTTTAGTATGAAAAAGAAATTAATACCTTATGTGAGTTTTTCACTGTCCCAGGCAACCAAAGATATCTGTTTTTTCTAAATTTTGATTTTAAGCAGTGTTTTCTGAATAGATTTGATGGATGTTTAGCGTTTGACAAAACAAGAAACCATTAATAGATTCATGGAATCCATTTTTTTGTCTCATTTGAAAAATGGTTAGGTAAAGACATTCCATTAAAATTCTGAGGTATTTTCAAAATCTTAATTTAAAAATAAAATCTAGTGAAGAACAAAAATGCTGTGTCCTGACTGAAACTTGCCTGAAACACCAAGAAATAAAAATAGTGTAAGTTATTTGTGATATAAAAGTACCTGTAGCTATGAGACTCAGGAAAGAAATAAAACAGAAAAAGGACTTTGATAGATGCCCCATAGCCCTCGGGTTCCCAGGAGTTTTGATTCTGTTACTTCCTTTTTCTTTCTTTGGGCTGTTATATAATCTGATGTTCTGAGCCACCAAAGCACCTCTGAACTAATGTTTAAATATGCCACTGAGCCCTGAGCCTTTCAGGGTTAATTATGGGAAAAATATAGTACTTAAGAGAAAGGTAAAAATGAATTACCTACCTGAAATATCCTTTCAGGTTTATGACTCCCAGGATACAGAAATATTTTGTTCCCAGTTTCTAATGGCATCCATGATGTCAAGATTTAGTGTAAGAATGCACTCTAAGTGATGTTTATATTAAAGAAAGCTGCCAAGACCAAGGTATCTGGAAAATTGGTTCACTATGAGAATTGCCTTATGAAAGAAATGCAAAAATGTGTGCAACTGAGGACTGAGGGTGATATACAGTGTATGGTTAGGGCATCATTTGATTTTATTTTTACTTCATTAAGCTTGGTGATAGGGTCTTTGGAAATATAAGCTGTCTTACCTCAGCATGCTTGCATGTGCAGACTGCTTTATGAAGAGACTGGTGTAACTGACAGTTGCAACAAATTTCCTATGAATACTTCTGGGAGAAACAAAAAACACTGAGATGCCTCTTCTGTAACAGGAATTCTGAAAGTGATTGAAAAACTATACTAGGAGTCTAAGTCCTCATAAATCTCCATAAAGGCAAAAAGCATCATATTTCTAAGGGTAGGTATTTTTACAATGTAAGTTTTTAAAAACCAAGAAAGCAGTGCATAAAAAAGTCAAATGCCATTTCTGAATAAGGAAGCTAGCCTTAGATTGCAAAATAAGTTGGTTTTGTTGTTGTTGTTAATGTAGAAAACCTGGATCTGTTGCAAATACATCTCCAAGGCTTTTCAAGGTGACATATTGATGGGGAAGAATATTTTCATTATTAATTTCTGGTCCTGCAGGGAACATGTTTGCACATTTGCTTCTTTCAACTTACCTTTTTACTCTGTATAAGGGAACATCTACGTAGCCTGAGTAATTTTTTTTGTCTGAATGTGTGACATTTTCAAGTGACCTTTTTCCAGGGTCCATAGAAGCATGACTAGTGGTAATGTGAATGAAAACTTCTTGGAGTAGCCATAAAAAAATGTCAAATTTCAACAGAAAAATACCAGTAGGCAATAAGAAAATATACTTAATATTTTTTGAGCAGGCTCATATGTTTGAGAGGATTCGGTGTCCTTATTTTTGTTTTCCTCAGTCTCAGCTGTCACAGCTACAAGTCACTTAAATTGCCTCTCGCATATGGAAGGTTTAAGGTTCTAACCAGATCTAATTCATGTGACTGTGTTGCCTATTACCATGTCGAAGCAATTTAATGATTTGAAGGATTTAAGTAATATACAATGAATAATTAACATTTGATTTTTATTGCTTTTTTCCATTGAAACAATAGTACGGAAGTTAGAATTATGTAACTAGAATACATTCAGGGTTCCATTTCATTTCCAGAGTAGAGCCTAAGCAATTAAATAGTTAATGATTTTCTGAGACTGGTGGAGGTGGGAGGATGAGGAGAGTTGGGAGTGTGTTGGATAAAATTCTCAAAGGCAATTTGTGTTCTATAACAGCCACATGAATCATATTTCAATATTCCACTAACCAAATAATACACATTCATTTATCTATTCATTTGTTGATTTATTCTTTCATTCAATGACGATTTAAGCTACATTCTGGGACTCATGCTGGGTACAAGAGATACAAAAATGCTTAAGATACAGTCCATGTTTTTATGGAGGTTATTAGCTGGTAGTGAGATATTTCAAAACAAATATTTGAAAATGTTAAAAATACAAATGGAAATTTATTTTTCTCTCTGTAATGTGTCATAGTTTATATGACAATATTTATAACTAGACACAGCTTCATGATATTGTTCCTGGCATTCTTTATACTCTTACTTCCTATCACTCAGCCTCATTTTTTGTTAGATGAACATTAAACAGATTTAGCTCTCAAACATTCTCATGTTCTACCCTTATTTTGCTTATTTAGTGTTTTCTTTCCCTTCATTCTCTTCATCACCATCATCATTTGACATGGTCAATAAATCAAGCAGGCACATCATTTAATTTTATTAATGGTGACAATTGAGTTATGTTTTTTCTTCTACTTTTGCAATAACATTTTAAATACATTCGGGAACACTCCACTGACAAATATTATTAAAAGTTTATTTAAGAGTTTGATTTTTAATTTATATTTTAAGAGGTAGGAGATAGACAATATAATTTATATATCCAAAGATAGCCACAGAAATATTAAAAATAGTATCATAAATATATTTTTTCCCAAAACACATCATAAATTAATTACAGAAATAAGGAAATGTCATAACAGGATTTTAGAGTTATTTATACCTTTATCTTGCTGTGGAGGATGAGCTAATATTTTAAACTGTTGCAGTTTTGTGAATTTTATTTTTTTCAGCTCTGTTGCATATAACTGACAAAATTGTGGGGTAAAGTGTACAACGTGGTGACTTGATACACATATACATTGTGAAAGACTTCCCCCAGTAAGTGAATACATTCCTCACCAAACTTGTTTGTGTATGTGTGTGCGCGCGCGTGTGTGTGTGTGTATTTAAATTCTACACTTGACCACATTTCAATTTTACAATATGGTGTTATCAAGTATAATTGCCAGGTTGTACTAAGTACTTAAGGGCTAAGGCCAGTCCCTTGCAAACACTTCTCTACTCTCTGTTTCTATGCCTGGCTTCCTTCCTTCCTTCTTCCCTTCCTTCCTTCCTTGCTTCCTTCTTCCTTTTGATTCCACATTCACATGATACCATGTGGTATTTGAATTCCCCTGTCTGACTTATTCACTTAGTATAATGTGCTCCAGATTCATCTATGTTGTCACAAACAACTTAATTTCCTTATTTTTGAAGAAAATTTCCTTTCATCATATACTCATAAGTTGGGTTGCTAGGCCCTATGGTAGTTCTATATTAAATTTCTTGAGGAGTCACCATACTGTTTTCCATAGTGACTAACCGGTTTACATTCCAACCAACAGTGTACAAGGACTCTTTTTTCTCATGTTTTTACTGGCATTTATCTCATTTTTAAAAAATAATAGACATTCTAATAGGTATTAGATGATTTCTTATTGGTTATGATTTGCATTTCTCTGATGAGTAGTGATGTCGAACATCTTTTCATGTACTTGTTGACCACTTGTGTGTCTTCTTCAGAAAAATGTCTATTCAGATTCTCTGCCAATATTTTAATTGGGTTATTTAAACGATTTTTAGGGTTGAACAAACACTTTTTAGATTGATGCAGTCCCACATGTTTGTTTATGCTTCTCTTTGCCTTTGCTTTTGTTGTCAAATCCAAAAAATTATTGCCGAGACCTATGTCACAAATTTCTCTCCCTATATTTTCTTCTAAGAGTTTTATAGTTTCAAGTCTCCCATTCAAATATTTAATCCATCTTGAATTGATTTTTGTGTATGGTGTGAGATGGGGTCCAGTTTCATTCTTTTTCATGTAACTGTTCAGTTTTCCCAAAAGAATTTATTGAAGAGATAACCTTTCACTGTTTTGTATTCTTGGAAATTTTGTTGAAAATTAATTGACCATATATGCATGAATTTATTTCTGGGATACCTATTCTGTTCCATAATCAATGTGTCTTTTGCCAATACCATACTGTTGTTATTATTATAGATTTAAAATATAGTTTGAAATCAGGAAGTTGATGCACCATGATTTATTCTTGCTTAAAATCACTTTGGCTTTGGGGAATCTTTTCTGGTTTTATAAAATTTTTAGGATTATTTGTTCTAGTTCAGTAAAAAAAAACCACAATCATTGAAATTCAGATAGAAATTGAATTAAGTCTGTAGATTGCTTTGAGTAGTACAGACATTTTAGCAGTATTAATTCTTCCAATCCATGAAGATTGGAATCCATGCTGGAGTAGCTTATCCTTTTTGTATGTCTTTCTCAAATTCTTTCATCAAGGTCTTAAAGTTTTCAGTGTATAGAATTTTACTTGGTTAAATTTATTCTTAAGTACTTTATTCTTTTTTATGTTCTTGTAAATTGAATTCTTAATTATGTTTCAGGTAGTTCATTGTTCATGTATAGAAATTGCAACTGATTTTTATATTGATTTTGTATCCTGCAAATATATTCAAATCATTTATAATTTATAACAGTTTTTTGCTAAAATTTTCAGAGTTTTCTATATGTAATATTATGTCATCTGCTATTAGAGATAACTTCTTCCTTTCTAATTTTTATGTCTTTTATTTTCATTTATTGTTCTTGCTATGACTTCCAGTACTATGTTGAAGAATAGTGGTGAGAGTGGGATCTTTGCTTTATTGTAATCTTAGAAGAAAAGTTTTCAGCTTTTCATTATTAAATAGATTGTTAGCTGTGGGTTTGTAATTTATGGCCTTTAATATGTTGAGGTACATTTTCTGTTTTTCCAGTTGAGAGTTCTTTATAATGGGAAAGATGGTGAATTTTGTCAAATATCTTCTGCCTATACTGAATAACTATATGATATTTATACTTTGTTTAGAGAATGTGCATCACATTTATTGACTCACAGATGTTGAACCATCCTTGTATTCCAAAAGTAAATCCCACTTGATCATGTTGTATGACTCTTTTAATGCTATTGACTTTAGTTTGCTAATATTTTGTTGAAGACGTCTGCATGTTCACCAGAAACATCGGCTTATCATTTGTTTCTTTCATTCTTTCTTTGTCTTTCTTTGTTTCTTTTTTTTTTGTTTTTCTTTCTACAATGCATACTTTTTATTTTTACTTTTTCTCTTAATTCCAATTAGTTAACATAGTGTTATATTAATTTCAGGTATACAATATAATGATTCAACAATTCTAAACATCACCCAGTGGTCATCACAACAAATGTACTCCTTAATCTCCATTACCTATTCAACCCATTCCCCCACCCACCCTCTGGTAGCCATCCATTCATTCTCTATAATTAAGAGTCTATTTCTTGGTTTCTCTCTCTTTCCCTTTGCTTATTTGTTTTGTTTCTTAAATTCCACGTTACTCTAACTCCATCCATATATTGCAAATGGCAAGATTTTGTATTTTTTATGGTTGAATAATATTCCATTGTATGGTTTTGTGTGTGTGTGTGTGTGTGTGTGTGTGTGTGTGTGTGTGTATCCATACCCATTCATCAATTGATGGACACTTGGCTTGCTACCATATCTGGGCCATTGCAAATAGTGCTGCTATAAACATAGGAGTTCACCCATCCCTTTGAATTAGTGTTTGTGTATTCTTTAGGTAAATAAGCAGTAGTGTGATGGTTGCAATGTAAGGTAGTTCTATTTTTAGCTTTTTGAGGAACTTCATATTGTTTCCCACATAGCTGCACCAGTTTGCATTCCCACCAACAGTGCAGGAGGGTTCCTTTTCCTCCACAACTTCATGAACACCTGTTATTTCTTGTATTGTTGATTTTAGTCTTTCTGACAGATGTGAGGTGGTAACTCATTGTAACTTTGATTTGCATTTCCATGATGATAAGTGATGATGAGCATCTTTTTATATATCTGTTGTCCCTCTGTATGTCTTCTTTGAAGAAAGGTCTTCTGTCCATTTTTGAATTGGGTTGTTTTTTGGGTGTTCAATTGTAGAAGTTCTTTTATATGCTTTGTATACTAACCCCTTATCAAATATGTCATTTACAAAAGTATTCTCCCACTCTGTAGGTTGCCTTTTAGTTTTGATGACTATTTCAATTGTTGTGCAGAAGCTTTTTAATATGATATATTCCCAATAGTTTATTTTTGCTTTTTCTTTCCTTGTCTCAGGAGATGTTATCTAGAAAGTAGTTGCTATGGCCAATGTTAAAGAGGTTATTGCCCGTGTCCCCTTTTACATTTTTATGGTTTCAGTCTCACATTTAGATCTTTAATCTATTTAGAATTTATTTTTATGTATGGTGTAATAAAGTGGTCCAGTTTCTTTCTCTTACCTGTTGTTCTTTAGTTTTCCCAACACCATTTGTTTAAGAAACTGTTCTTTTCCCATTTGATAATCTTTCCTGCTTTGTGGAACATTAATTTCTATTCCATTCTATTGATCTATGTGTCTACTTTGTGCCAGTATCATATGGTTTTGATTACTAAACCTTGTATAACTTCAAGTCTGGAATTTTGATGCCTCTGGATTTGATTTTCCTTTTTAAGACAGCTTTGGCTATTAGTAGTCTTTTGTAGTTCCAAACAAATTTTACAATAGTTTGTTCTAGTTCTGTGAAAAACGCTATTGGTATTTTGATAAGGATTGCATTAAATATGTAGATTGCTTTGGGTAGTATAGATATTTTTTTTAACGTTTTTATTTATTTTTGAGACAGAGAGAGACAGAACATGAATGGGGGAGGGGCAGAGAGAGAGGGAGACACAGAATCAGAAGCAGGCTCCAGGCTCTGAGCCATCAGCCCAAAGCCCGACGCAGGGCTTGAACTCACAGACTGTGAGATCGTGACCTGAGCCGAAGTCGGACACTTAACCGACTGAGCCACCCAGGCGCCCCTAAAAATATTCTTCTAATACATGAACATAGAATTTCTTTCCATTTCTTTGTGTCATCTTCAATTTCTTGCATCAGTGTTTTATAGTTTTAGAGTACAGGTCTTTTACCTCTTTGGTTAAGTTTATTCCAGATATCTTATTTTGAATAAAATTGTAAATGGGATTGTTTTCTTAATTTATCTTTCTGCTGCTTTATTGTTGGTGTGTAGAAATGCAAAAGATTTCTGTATATTGATTTTGTGTGTCCTGAGACTTTACTGAATTTGTTTGTCCGTTCTAGCAGTTTTTTGGTAGAGTGTTTTGGGTTTTCTATATATAACGTCATGTCATCTGCAAACAGCATTTTATTTCTTCTTACCAATTTGGATGACTTTTATTTCTTTTTGTCTGATTTCTATGGCTATGACTTCCAGTACTATGATTAACGGAAGTGGTAAGAGTGGACATCCTTGTCTTGTTCCTAACTTCAGGGGAGATGCTTTCAATTTTTTCCTCATTGAAGATGATGTTAGTTGTGAGTTTTTCATATATGGCCTTTGTTATATTGAAGTATGTCCCCTCTAAACCTAATTTGTTGAGGTTTTTTATCATGAATGGGTGTTGTACTCTGTTAAATGCCTTTTCTGCATCTACTGAAATGATCATGTTTCTTATACTTTCTCTTAGAGATGTGATATATCCCATTGATTGATTTGTTGAATATTGAACCACTCTTGCAACCCAGAAATAAATCCCACTTGATCATGGTTAATGATTTTTTTAGTGTTTTGTTGGATTTGGTTTACTAGTATGTTGTTGAGGATTTTTGCATCTATGATCATCAGGGATATTGGCCTGTAGATCTTTTTTTTAATGGTGTCTTTATCTGGTTTTGGCATCATAATAATGCTAGCCTCACAGAATGAATTTGGAAGTATTCCTTCCTTTTCTAATTTTTGAAATAGTTTGAAAAGAATAGGTACTAACTATCCCTTAAATGTTTGGTAGAATTTGCCTGTGAAGCCATCTGGCCCTGGATTTTTGTTTGCTGGGAATGTTTTGATTACTGATTCCATTTATTTTCTGGTTATCAATCTGTTCAAATTTTATATTTCTTCCTGATAAGTTTTGGTAGTTTATGCATTTCTAGGAATTTATCCATTTCCTCCAGGTTATCTAATTTGTTGACATATAGTTTTATATAATATTCTCTTATAATTACTTGTATTTCTGTGGTTATTTCTTCACTCTCATTTGTAATTTTATTTATTTGGATAAAATAAGTATCTCTTTGTGATAATGCTGGCTAGATTTTTTTATCAGTTTTCATGATTTTTTCAAAGAACCAACTCTTGATTTCATTGATTTGTTATAATTTTTTTTCAGTTTTTATGTGATTTATTTATGCTTTAATCTTTATTATTTACTTCCTTACACTGCCTTTAGGCTTCATTTGTTGTTATTGTTGTTGTTGTTTCTAGCTCCTTTACATGTAAGGTTAGGTTGTTTATTTGAGATTTTTCTTGTTTCTTGAGGTAGACCTGTATTGTTATAAACTTTTACAACTCTTTTGCTGTATCCCAAAGGTTTTGGACCATTGTGTTTTCATTTTCATTTGTCTTCATGTACTTTTATTTCTTCGTTTATTTTGTAGTTGGCCCATTCATTGTTTAGTAGCATGTTATTTAACCTCCATGTATTTGTGGTCTTTCTAGAATTCTTCTTATCGTCGACTTCTAATTTCATAGTGTTATAGTCAGAAAAGATGTCTGATATGACTTCACTCCTTTTAAATTTGTTGAGATTTGTCTTATGGGTTAATATGTGATCTTTTCTGGAGAATATTCCATGTGCTTGAAAAGAATATGTATTCTGTTTTAGGATGGAATGTTCTGAATATATCTATTAAATCCTTTTATTCCAGTGTGTCATTCCAAGTTATTGTTCTTTGTTGATTTTCTGTTTGGATGATCTATTGATGTAAATGGAATTTTAAAGTCCCCTACTATTATTGTATCATTACTGATTATTTCCTATATGTTTGTTATAAATTGTTTTATGTATTTGAGTGTTTCTACATTGGGTGCATAAATATTTACAATTGTCATATCTTTTTATTGGATTGTTCCTTTTAGCGTATAATCCTTCTTTGTCTCTTTATCTTAATGTTTATTTTGTTATACAGTTACAGTCTTTATCTTAATGTTTATTTTGTTATAAATATTGCTATTCCAGTTTTCTTTTGACATCCATTTACATGATAAATGTTTCTCCATCTCCTCACTTCTACTTTGTAGGTACCTTTAGATCTAAAATAAGTCCCTTGTGGACAGCATATAGATGGGTCTAGCAGAGGCTACTGTCTCTTTAGGGGTGGTGACCTAGTTATCACTTGCCCACCTGGATTTTCCAGTCCTAAGTCAGCTGAATTTTCCAGCTCTATTCTCCAAGTCCTACTGATTTTAAAAACTCACAGAATTCAGCCCCTCTAGTTTTTAAAGCCAAATATTATCGAGGTTAGTCTTCCCTGTATGAACTCCCTGGTGTAAGGGCCCATTTCTCTGCCCTCTCCTCATGTGGACAGCCTCTTTCCATCCTTCTGACTTTTCTAACCTTTTAGATGCAGCTTCTTCTCTATATTTAGTTGTGGAGTTTGTTCTGCCAATCTTCAAATCACTCTCCAATTCATCGATTTATATGTGGATGGTACCTATCTGTAAAAGTGGGCTGGAGAGAGATCAAAGTCCTCCTACTCCACCATCTTTCCCCAGACTCAGTATAAATTTTGGTGAGCCCTTGATGCTTATATTTAGGTCCAGTTGTATTATTCCATCTCAGGTTAAATCTGTTTTCTTTTATTGTAGTGTCCTTGCCTGGCTTTGGTATCAAAAAGATAATGCTGACTTCATAGAATAAATTTGGAAATACCCCCTCCTTTTTAAAATTTCCTTTAGTGTGCAAAAAACTTAGATTAGTTTTTCCTTAAATCTTTAGTAGCAAAGCCATCTGGTCCTCACTTTTTCTCTGGGTGTTCTTGTGCCTATTAAAAACTGCTTCTTTGTTTGCTGCAGTCCTGTGCAACTCATGAATACAAGCTCCATTGGTTATTAGAGACAGGTAATTTGGAGTCCTCAGGAAGAAGGCATAAGAGCTGGAGCAAAAAACATGTATACAAGCTCTTCCAGGGAGTTATTGGTGTCTTGGCGTGAGGTAGATGGAGAAGGTGGCAACATCTACCATTTTTCCCGGTCTCTTTGGAGGATTATAGCTAGTCCCTAAATGTGTTCTAAATTAGAAAACTGGCTCTCAAGCCATAGCTTTGAAAGTATGTAAATGGACTTCTTTCAGAGAAAAACTGAGAGCTAGACTTTGTCTATTTCCTATATACTGAGCCCTGGGGGTATAGCTACAAGTGCTCACATGCTTGATTGCAACAGCTCTTTGTTTGCTATTGTCATGTGGGTCTCATGGATGCAAGCCTCACTGGCTTTCAGAGTTGGGTGTTTTGGGGGGCACATCCCCTTAAATGAGAATGTTAAAGCTGGGGGCACTACATGTGGGAGCTAGACTGTTTTCTGCTCAGGGAGAAGCTAGAAGGTAGGGGTTCTCTCCCAATTGTATGTCAATGTGCCAGAGATGCTGTTTATGGTAGAAGTGCCTTTCCTACCCATTTTGATGTGAGTGTATTCTCACTTGTCCAATGTGTAGCGGGTGCTCAGCTGCTTTCTGGATTTTGTTCAGTGGTAACTTCTTCGTGTATAGCTATACATTTAATATACCTATGCTTGAAGGTGAGTTCAGGAACCTCCTATATTGCTATATTGGTCAACCCCTCTAACTGTAATTTTTATTCTTAAGGTAAATACAAGTGTCAGAGGCTTGTTTTAATCCTATTAAAATAACCAGTACTAGAGTTGGCCCTTTTTCATAAGCTACTAGAAAATTGGGCAAAATATAAAACAAGACAAGTGCTTTCAGTCATTGGACCACAGGCAGCAAAAGACTCTGATTCTGACAGAAGGAAAACCTATGATGAAAGTCCTATGATTTCCCTGACTGATTTCTGAGGTAATTTCCCAAGCAGTATTGTATTTAGGAAATCCATGCAAAAGTAAAACAGTCTTGCTGAGTTGAAGTGTCAGAGATTAGGATTCAGGAAATCTTCTGGATGAAAATTGTAAACAGGCATATGAGTGCTATAGAAAAACGAATTTTACAGAAAATGAGCTCCAGATATCTGCATAAAAGTATTGTCTTTATTAGTTTGGGCTGCTATAATAAAAAAAAAACATAGATTGAGTGGCTGAAACAATTCATTTCCTTCAGCACTGGAGGCTAGAGAGTTCAAGATTAAGAGACCAGACTATTTAGTTCCTCATAAGGGTAATTTTCCTGATTTGCAGAAAGATGCCTTCTTGCTGTATGCCCATAAATTGAAGAGTGAGATTGTCTCTCTCATGTCTCTTCTTATAAGGACACTAATCTCATTCACAAGGACTTTTTTTATCATGACCTAATTACCTCCCAAAGGTCCACGTCCAAATACCATCCCATTGGGAATAAGGCTTCAACATATGAATGGCACCAATACTGTCCATAGCATATATCTTTGAATCTATTGCTTAAATACTAATGCATTCATGCATTGGGTGAAATGTTACATGAGGCCAGACAGCAAATGTCAGGAATACTATAACATGAACATTTCCCAAAACTCACACAGAGTTGAAATGTCCTCATTGAACACATGGGAATTCAATAGTGAGCTAGGGCATTTCTTAGTAGTAACGCTAATATAGTTATAGAATAAAATCCTAGAATAATTTAGAAACATCCTTACAAAGCTTATAGACAAGTCTTAACATGATAAAATTGATTAATAAATAACCAAAATGCCTGACAAAACAAACATCAACCGTCATTAAACAAAACAAAATTCTGTTCCATACAAAATGTAACATTCATACTATTGGTCTACAAAAAATAATATTAATAGTAATAATAATACAAAATGAAGAAACTAGAAAATGTGGCTGTCATTTGAGAGAAAATCAGTCATTGCAGACAGAGAAATAATAAATATGGTGGATTGAAAGCATGATTTTGAAACCTTTATTATAAGCTTATCAACTTGCTCAAATATTTAAAAAAAAAACACAAACAGAATGTGGAAAGAAATAGAAGATATAAAAAGGAAGCAAAGAATATTCTAAAGAGTAAAAGTATATTACGGGGTATCTAAAGGTTACTGAATAAGAATAACAACTGATAAGATCATTTGAAGAAAAATTAGAGAACTTGATGACATGGTGATCAAACAATAACTATGTAGAAACCCAAAGAGAAAAAAAGCTGGCAAAAGAGATAAAACAAACAAACAATGAATAGTATTTCAGTGAATTGTGAGTCAATATAAACCAGTCAAATATATATTCTATTTGTTTTGAAGTTGTATAAGCTAAAAACATATTTAAGAAATTGTTTAAAAATTCCCCCGGTTGATAAAAGTTGTAAAAATCTTAAACTCTTAGAAAGAAAGTTGCATATAAAATTGTATGCCACCTAATAATTTAGTTCTTGGAAATCATAAAGAAATAAGTCTCAAAGGCAAATGCCTTTAACAGTAATACCAGGTAAAAAAGAATAATAATAAAATGACTAATCTTAAACAATGGAAACTAAAATAGGAAATAAAAATTTTAACGCCTTAATAAAAAAATCAATTCAAAATTTGTTTTTATTTAAATGTTTATTTATTTATTTTTGAAAGGTGGGGCAGAGAGAGAGGGAGAAAGAATCCCAAGCAATCTCCACACTTTCAGCATAGAGCCCCATTCAGGGCTCTATCTCACAAACCTTGAGATCATGACATGAGCCAAAATCAAGATCCAGATGCTTAACCCACTGTGCCATCCAGGCACCCCTCAATTAAAATTCTTTATGAAGCATAAATATTTTAAAAATACATTAAACAGTATAAAACTTGGGGAGGAATATAGAATATTCAATACCATTAAACATTGCTAACGAGAGTATAAAATTGTCACTTATCAATAATTGTGAATTGTCTGAGATTTATCATAACTTGGCAGGTAACATTTTAATCCTTTGCTGTTTTCTGTATGCTATCAGAAAACACAAGATTTCTGCATGATACATAAATGACTTTTGGGGCACCTGGGTGGCTCTGTCAGTTAAGCATCTGACTTTTGATTTTGGCTCAGGTCATGATCTCATGGTTAATGAGATTGAGCCCCACATCAGGCTCTGTACTGACAGCATGGAGACTGCTTGGGATATTTTCTCTCTCCCTCTCTCTCTGCACCCTTCCTGCTTGCATGCATGTATGCACACATGCTCTCTCCCTCTCTTTCAAAATAAGATAAACTTAAATAAATAACTTTATTTCTCATGGCACAATAAGCAGCATAGGCTTCATGTTTGTATGTTTCCCCTGACCACCAGGTCCCACAAAAATAATAGAGAGTTTCCACATAGATGGGAAATCCAGTGGTCACATCCTAACTGAGGAATCACAAACTTCAGAAATTTAATTGTTTTATAATGTGCACTAAACCTGTCTGACCTCTGCCTTTAAGGAAGACATGTTTTCACATTGGATCCTTAATGAATCTGGAGAGAGAGCAAGCTCTACCCTTTTAGTCTGTTTTCTCTCCCTTTATATATGTGTGTGCATGTGTATGTATATATATATATGTGTGTGTGTGTGTGTGTGTGTGTGTGTGTGTGTATGGACACAAAAAATAGTCTGGAACAAAGGCTGTCAGTGTCTTTGCTGGAAAGAAATACAGAAATATGTGAAACTCATAAGGAATTATCTTGACTACCTCTTTAGAAACTAGTCATCAGTTTCTTATAAATCTAAATCTACATTTACCCTGTGACCCAGAAATTCCAATTCTAGGTATCTCTTCAGAAGAAATGAATATGTATATTCATCAATACTTGAACAAGAATATTATATCAAAAATGTATAAATAACACTGATAACTCAGTAATAATTCAAATGACTCAAAAAATGAGTAAAAGAATTAAAAGCCTGTGAAAGGCCAATAAGCAAATAAAAAGATATTCTAACTTACTAGTCACTAGGGAATTAAAAATTAAAACCACTATGAGTTACTACCAAATATCCAGCAGAATAACTAAAACAAAACATTTTGAAAATACTGAAAATGCCAAGTGTTTGCAAGAAGGTAAGCAATTATAATTCTTATGCATTGCTAGTGGGGATATGAAATGATACTATTTCTTTTAGAAATAGTTTGGCAGTTTCTAATAGCATTAGCTATACACTTTCCATACCTATGCCCTTGTGTATGTTGCTGTACCACACTCAGGTTGAAGGCAGGAAAAAGAAAAAAAAAAGATTAAGACAATCCACACTTGTCTCTTCTTTTTTTTTTAACTAGGAAAAAAATCCTCAGAAAGATTATTACATTTTATTATTCAGAACTGTATCACACGGCCCACCCCTATCAATCAGAAGTTTGAAGAACCACTGTTTAACTACTATAGTGAGGAGAAAATGAAGTTTGGGAATTGGTGGTGAAGTGTCAAAATAGTGAGATTGTGGGGAAAATATTTTTTTTTTTGCATCAAAAAGCATAGAGAGCATCATTCAAAACTTGTTTCCAGAACATTAAATAGAATTATCACAATTCCTAAGGGAAATCCCTCTGGTTAGATGAAATTTCTATTTATGTACATGCTAGAAAATGTTTGCTATGCATTATTACTTTTTCATCTTTTTCCAGTATAAAAGACAATCCAAGTTTCTACTCATGATTCTTTTGACAATTTTTAATACTGATTTTATTTAAAAGTGGCCATAAACATAACAGTTCTGTATTATAGAAATATATTTCAACTTTAATCATGTTAAATGAACCATGTTAGGGTTTTGAACTACATAAGAGACAAATGAATTATATATTACAAACCCAAATAATGTTCTGAACACCTACCATTATGAACTTTTTATAGAGCATGCAATGTTAAAATCATTTGAAAATGTTTATAATAAGTTTATACAATAATTTATAAAAAACATTTACATAGTTTGTATATAAAGCAAAAAAGTCTATTCCTATGAAATTAAAAAAAATAATTTGACTATGTAGTTTCTAGTCATTCTTCTAAATATAGCATTTGTTTTCATATCCTTAGCCCTATCTTAAGGGCTCACAATCTTAAGGAAATAGTATATTCTATTGCTTGTCTTATCCAGTTGGACTGTTTTTCCTACTCAACAGAGAAATAATTTTCTCTTTCAATTTATGGCATGAATATGGAATTACCTGTTTTTTCCACCATATACCACATTTTTTCCCTTTTAAACATTCTTATCATATTGTCTCAATTTTATTTTCTTCCTTCTTTACCTATATCAATTCTAGTTAGCTGAATAAATTGATTTCAAAAATTTCTTCCTGTAGAGAACCTTTACCAAGCCAATAATCTGGAATTTGTGCCCCTTTCATGGACCCTGTAGCCCCTGCATTGATCCCCTTCTGTTGGTTTATTATGTTACTTATTCTGAACTCTTTCAGCCATTAGACTGTGATGCTTTGTAGGCATACACTCTTTCCTTATTTGTTTCCCCAGCATTTAATGTGGTGCCTAAACTATCATACGAACACAATATTTATTGAAGAAATTGCCATTTTGTTCTATGTCTACAGCTATGAATTTAGTAAGTTCAATCACAATTTCTGGTATTTCAGCTACCATTGTATGCATGTTATTGGTTGGTTAAACACCAGACCCAAGATTCTGATTAAAGCTTGGTAAAATCATGATGAAATCTGAGAAGGAATTTTACTATAAGACTAAATATTATTGAAACTATTGGTACTCTCATTACTCCAGAGATTAAAAAGTAAGCTGTTCATTTAAATAAATTTGTTAGCCACTCACAACTATGTGGATGGAACTAGAGGGTATTATGCTAAGTGAAATTAGTCAGAGAAAGACAAATATCATATGACTTGACTTATATGAGGACTTTAAGATACAAAACAGATAAACATAAGGAAAGGGAAGCAAAAATAATATAACAACGGGGGAGGGAGCGACAAAAACATAAGAGACTCTTAAATATGGAGAACAAACAGAGGGTTACCGGAGGGGTTATAGGAGGGGGGATGGGATAAATGGGTAAGGGGCATTAAGGAATCTACTCCTGGAATCATTGTTGCACTATATGCTAACTAAATTGGATATAAATTAAAATAAAAATAAAAATTTTAAAAAAGGATTCTACAGTGAAGTAATATCAAAAAACACAAAAAATAAAAATTAAATTTGTTAGACTGTTAAATTGGAAATATAAGGAAACAAACATGTATTCCAGCTGATTCTTTTGCAGGGTCTGAAGCACAATAGTAAAGAAAGAACTCTTGAGACTTTGTATAATGCAACTTAGTAAGTTTGTTTGAGTAGCAAGGGGACAGGACCCATAAGCAGAAAGAGCTGCACCTTTTGCTGTATGAAGCTGGTGGTTATATACTTAGTGCTCTGGGGGGAATGACATGTAGAGAGTATTAGATCATAAATGTTTTCTTCAAATTTCTATGTGTAAAATTTTACAAGAGTTCTCTGGTGCTTATCATTCAGTTCAATATTAACTGTCAGTGAGACATACAGGCAGTCATGAGACCCTTTAAGATTGGAGCAACCAGAACAGATATGATCCTTATCAGAACTATGCTGGCTATAGGTCGGCTTTCCAGACTAAAGGTGACCATTTTCCTGCTTCTATCTCTTATCAATTTCATAGGGTTGATAAAGCTGAGCATGTTACTTTACTCAGAAAAACAAAAACAAAAACATTTAGTGGTCTGATGGTTAATTTTATGTGTTCAACTTGACTGAGCTAAGGAATGCCCGGATACCTTGTAAAAACATCACGTTCTGAGTGTGTCTGTGAGGGTGTTTCCAGAAGAGATTCGCATTTGAATCATTAGACTATGTAAAGATCATCCTTAGCTTGTGATTAGCCGTTATCTATCTGTTGAGGGCCCAAATATTACAAAAGGGCAGAGAAAGGGTGAATTTGGCCTCTTTGCTTGAGCTGGGACATCCATCTTCCCCTGCTCTCAATTATTGGCACCCCTGCTTCTCAGGTTTTTGGTCTCAGCCTGTGATTATTGGCTTTCCTAGTTCTCAGACCTTTGGGATTTGACCAGACCAATACCATTGACTTTCCTGGGCCTTCAGCTTGCAGATGGCAGTTCATGGGACTTAACCTTCATAATTGTGTGAGCCAACCCCTCATTATATATCTCTATCTATCTGTCATCTCTCTGTCTTCTATAGGTCCTGTTTTTCTGGAGAATTCAAATACAAGTAGATTCCCTTAGTTTTTAGCATAACAATGCCCAAATGTTTCTTACCATCCTTGTTCTCTAGCTTTTCCTAGGTTTCAATTATTTTCCTGCATTAGGTCTTCACATATGCTTTTCCAACCTGCCTAATTGTTTCTAGTCCCAAAGTCAATTTGTAATGTTTTGTTTTAAAATTGTAAATATGTTATACTGTCCTGATTGTTGCTGAATTACATGTATATAATATATAACATTGATTAATACTGATATATAAATATATAATCTCAGAGGATATACATATTCTGATCCTTGTTGCATCATGTCATAAATATCACAATTACATCTATTTTTATGGTGAGGAAAATATAGAGGATTCTTTTCCCACCCCAAAAGAGAAGTGCTAAACACATGGTAGAAGACCAAGAAGCCTGGGGTGCCTGGGTGGCTCAGTCGGCTGAGTGTCGGACTTCGGCTCAGGTCATGATCTCATGGTTCGTGAGTCCTGCGTTGGGCTCTCTGCTGACAACTCAGAGCCTGGAGCCTGCTTCAGATTCTGTGTCGCCCTCTCTCTCTGCCCCTCCCCCTGTTCATGTGTGCACGTGCTCTCTCCCTCTCTCTCTTTCTCTCTCTCTGTCAAAAATAAATAAACATTAAAAAAAATTTAGAACCAAGAAGCCCATAACTAGCTTGAATGAACTGTCTTATATTCCTCATCCTACCTCAGTCTTATTCTTCATGAAATCAAGATAGAAGATCATATTAGTGTAGGAGATGAATATAACATCTACATTTCTTTCAAAAAAAATGACCTTAATTTGTACTTTTTTCTTTTCATTTTCCCTCTTACATTTGCTTACTTTATTTTGTGCTCTTATACTATGTTAAAATATGTTAAATTATGCTCAGTAGAGGAGAAAATATACAAGCCTAATTTTTTTTCAAACCCACTCTTAGAATCAAGCAAAAAAAGATTACTGATAACTGGCTTCAAGTTGAGGTTAAAGAGAGGAAAAAATATCACATTTATATATTCTCTCTCTTTACACACACACACACACACACACACACACACACACACACAATAGATATGTATACATATACAGGCATACCTCAGAGTTATTGTGGGTTTGCTTCCAGATCACTGTAATTAGGTAAATATTAGGATAAAGTGAGTCAAATAATTTATTTTTGGTTTCTCAGTGCTTATAAAAATTATTTTTATGCTATGCTATAGTCTAGTCAGTATACAATAGAATTATATTTAAAAAGCAATGTACATACCTTAAGTAAAAATACTTTATGTTGAGGTACCTGGATGGGTCATTTGCTTATGCATCCGAGTCTTGATCTCAGGGTCTGGGGTGAAAAAAAAACTTTATTGCTAAAGAATGCTAACCATCATCTGAGATTTCCACAAATCACATTTTTGCTGGTGGAAGATGTTGTCTCGATGTTGAAGCTTGCTGATTAATCGGAGCGGTAGTTGCTGAAGGTTGTGGTGGCTGTGGCAATTTATTAAATGAGACAATAAAGGGGCACCTGGGTGGCTCAGTTGGTTATATGTCCAACTCTTGATTTCAGCTCAGGTCGTGATTTCACAGTTTGTGAGATCAAACCCTGATTCAGGCTCTGTGCTGAGAACGTGGAGCCTACTTGGGATTCTCTCTGTCCCTCTCTGTTTCTCTCTGTTCCTCTCCCACTCTTTCTCTCAAAATGAATAAAGGTTAAAAAAAAATAAAATGAGACAGTAAAGTTTGCCACATCAATTGACCCTTCCTTTCATGAATGGTTACTCTGCAGCGTGTAATGCTGTTTGATAACATTTTGCCCACAGCAGAACTTCTTTGAAAATTGGTGTCAATGCTCTCAAACCCCACCACTGCTTTAACAACTTAAGTTTATATAATATTGTAAATACTTTGTTGTCATTTCAACAATCTTTATATCATCTTCACCAAGGATAGATTCTCAAGAAACCATTTTCTTTGCTCATCCATAAAAAGCAATCTCTCATCTGTTAAATTTCTAGCATTAGATTGCAGCAATTCAGCCACATCTTTAAAATCTAATTCTATCTCTCTTGGCTATTTCCTCCATATCTGCAGTCAGAACACACATTTGTTAAGTTTGCTGTCTTATATGGGTACTATTTGTGGTACACCCCCCCCCCCAAATAACTGCAATAATAATATCAAAGATCACTGACAACAGATCACCATAAAAATGCAATGAAAAATTGAAATATTGTGATAATTACCAAAATGTGACAGAGACACAGTGAGCAAATGTTAGAAAAGTGGTGCTGATAGACTGGCTTGTCAAATGGTTGCCACAGTCTTCAACATGAAAAAAAAAAAACACCATGTATGTGAAGCAAAACGAAGTGTAGTAAAACAAGGTATAACTATACATACAAATATAAGCTTATAAATATACATATGTGCATATATATTCACATATATATATATATATATTAGATTATGAATCCCCCAGCTATACATCATTCATGTAGTATCTAGCTATTTATCATTCATTTATCTTACATACTTCTATCAATTTACACTTTGCAAATGGAAACTGGGAGAGAATAAAAAAGATATCACATGAGATTAAAATAGTTGGTTATTTCAGAAAATAAGGACTAATCGATGGGAAGGAGAACTAAGAAGTTTAAACAATGTTTGGTGTAGACATGTCTTTAAGGTCTAAACTGAACAGAGTAGACATAAAAGAATGCGCCACATGATATGTTTTAAAGCCCATTAGGATGCAGGGTCAAAAAGAATAGTAATGAAGAAATTTGCCTATACCATATATTCTGGCTGTACAAGAGATGAAATTTTTATAGTGATACTTACATGTGCACAATACTGCAATAACAGAATTACTTTACATTTTGGATACAATCATTACAAGAGTAGACCAACTACAAGAGTATCAACTTTAAAAGAAAATGAAGACATAACTTAATTCTGAATAGGGAAAATATTTATTTGAGATCTTTGTCTTCAAAATGAAATTGAATTGGAGATAGGAATTTAAAATGGAAATAAATGAACTTTTATTTTAGGTTAACAAGTGCAGGTTATAATTTCAATGATACACTGATTTTATATGCTATTTTGAAAATATTAAATTTTAAAAACCTATTTATAACCTTATTTAATAAAGTTAAAGTCAATATTGTATTATAATATGTGCACCTCAGAAGTGAATTGTACCTCTTGTTTTACTCTGTTCTATTTTCCAAATTTTCTTGGCAAATATTTGGGAGCACTAGAAGCCATTCTTCACTTCATATTTGATTTTTGTAGCATGATCATGGAACAGATTATTTTTGCTATAGGCATACTATGACATTATGTATGCATATAATATCAATTTCCTAATTCCATCCTCCCAAACATCTGCCTTGAACACAGATGTCTCTGTGCTGAGGGACAGAGAATCTTCCTTTTCCCACTGGATATCAGATCCAGTGAGGATAGAATACTTGTTTTGTTCCAGTTTTACTCTCAGAAACTTGAATATCTGGGAAGTAATGGAAACTGGGTTAGTATTTTTTAACTAAACCAATTAGTTAATCAACGGATACTTAGCTAATGAATTCTACATGCCTGTTTATTTTTGTACAAACTGATCTCTTTGACAGATTCCCATTTACAAAGGACTTTGCAGATGTTCTCAAACTGGTCACTGCTTAGCATTTTCATGAAATTTCAAATATTTGCAGTCTCATTTTGAAATTGTTTCTATTATATTACATGAACAAATTCAAAACAAAGGAAGCGTTTAAGAGCTAGATGGAAAACCAACCCATTGTCATGATGGAGATTGTGGGGATGTAAAGTTAAGTGACAGAAATGTGCCATTGTGTAAAATCGTGATGCATATTTGAGAGAGGACTGTTGAGTGGCTGTTTCTTTGGTGAATGTGTTGTGTGCTGTGAGAACTTTTACTTCCATATACAGACACATACTTGGATATTTTGATTCACAAATTCTCTGCTAATGTACAGTCTGGTTTTTCTTGTGGCCCATGATTTATATATGTACTATATACAGTAAAACCTTGGTTTGAGAGCATAATTCATTCCACAAATATGCTTGTAATCCAAAGCACTTGCATATCAAAGAAAATTTCCCCATAAGAAATAATGGAAATTCAGATGATTGATTCCACAACCCAAAAATATTCATATAAAAATGATTACAGGACTGTCATATAATACAAAATAAAAAAGAAAATGCAAAATATAAGGAAAAACAAATGAACGTGCACTTACTTTGAAAACCTTTGTGGCGGGGCGCCTGGGTGGCTCAGTCGGTTAAGCATCCAACTTCAGCTCAGGTCACAATCAATCAGTCCGTGATTTCGAGCCCCGCATCGGGCTCTGGGCTGATGGCTCAGAGCCTGGAGCCTGCTTCGGATTCTGTGTCTCCCTCTCTCTCTGCCCCTCCCCCGTTCATGCTCTGTCTCTGTCTCAAAAATAAATAAACGTTAAAAAAAATTTTTTTAAGCTTAAAAAAAAAAAGAAAACCTTTGTGGTAAGTGTGAGGGAGACAAGAGAGAGGAGGGTTATTGTGTTGGATGACTTTCACTATCACTAACAGAATCACTGATATCTATTGGTTCAATAGAATCTTTTTCTTTTCCTGAAACTTTAATAAGGAACCTATCCAATGACACTTGCTTCTGCCTCTGTTTGAGGATTTCATGGAAATGGGACAATGTCTTTAAACAGATTCATCACTCACACTGCTAAAGCCTTATTTGGGTGGTACTTTTCTACAAAATGTTACACTATTTCCCACATTTTACACATCTCCCTAATATCATTTGAAGGGCAGGATTCCTCCACCTTTTTCAACTCCTCCTCTGTAGGCTTCTTATAAAATCTTGCAATTTTGGCTACTCGCATACCTCATTTGTACTTCTCCACGATTTCCATCTTCCACTATAGTCATCACCTTCGTCTTACAGCCTTTCTTTTCAATCTTTTTCTGCGTGGTATCCATTGTGTAACATGGATGTTGACTACAGTACAGTATTTATAAACTCCTGTATTTAATGTACCTGGGTCTCTATCTCCAGACAGCTTGAAATAGAATGAAGCAAGGTATTCCTAAGCTTACTCTTGTATGGGAAAGCAAAAGACTGTGCATAAGTGCTTTGAAGTGACAAAAAACACTAATGCCAGTTATGGGCACCTTCCAACATTCTGAAAAATCACTGATTTCTGCCAAACACCATGACCTGAGACTGAGCATCCAAGCATAGGTGACAATTACCCACAATCTCACAGAGAGAGCGAGGAGTGAGGAGAGAGAGAGACAGAGACAGAGACAGAGAGAAGAACCATCGTGACATGTAACCATGTGACATTCGGTGTCACAGTACTACTTTCATTGCAAGACATTGCTTGTTTGTCAAGTTAAAATTCATCAGAAATGTTTGCTCATCTTGTGGAACACTCACAGAACAAGTTACTTGCAATCCAAGGTTTTATGGTATACGTGATATTTACATATATAGTTACACACACACACATATTGTATGTCTAATATCTCTGTGTACAATAAATGTGTGTATGTACATGTATATATCTACATAATATACCACTTTGTTTCACAAAGAATTTGCCTCCATCCAGTGTATCCAGACGTATATCTTCTAAAACACAAAATATTAGAGTTCTGTTGGCCACATGTGTAATTGGATCATTGCACCAATTCAGCAGCATTCCTTACAATGGGCCCAGAGCTACACAGTGGGAGGATTAAACACATAAGATCAGTGCTATTCTACCTAGTATTTGGAATTTAATGGAAGTATCATGGGAGCATTGAGTGATTTTTTGATTTTGTGTACTTATTTAATTTTAAAGAATACATTTTTGAGAACAGACTACTTACCACAAAATTGAGATGTTTTTTACAAATGTTTGATTATTTTGTTTTTTTCTTTTCAAGATTCTCCAATGGTAGCATTTATTTTTAAATGATTACTACAATTTTAGGTATGTAGCACACATATATGTGTGTGTGTATATATATATATATTTTTTTTTAATTTTTTTAAGTTTATTTGTTTTGAGAGAGAGACACAGAGAGAGAGAGCATGAACAGGGGAGAAGCAGAGAGAGGGAGGAAGAGAGAGAGTCCCAAGCAGGCTCCACACTGTCAGCACAGAGCCTGATGCAGGGCTTGAATTCAGGAACCACAAGATCATGACCTGGGCCAAAACCAAGAGTCAGATGCTTAGCCAATGAAGCCACCCAGGTGCTCCAGTAGTCAGCATATTTTTAACACTGTCACCAACCATAATTCTGCTGAGCACCTTTCCTTGAGATGCTAACATCTTTAGTCACTCAAATATTGCACAACTCCATTTAAGAAAAATTATCTCCATAGGGTAGCATTCCCTTGGCATTTGATCTCTAAACAAGTGCCTTCCAATAGATTTTCTATAATGGAGGGATGTTCCATAATCTGAGCACCCAGTGTGGTAGTTACTAGCCACATGTGGCTTTTGTACACTTAAATTTTGGCTAGTGAGGCTAAAAAAACTAATGTTTTAAATTTCACTTCATTTTAATTAGTATAAATTTAAATATATGTAGCAACATGTAGGTACCATATTGGATAGCACAGTCTGTTCCAAATCTTAAATTATTATTATTTTGGGGGCGGGGGGGGGGACAAGACAGGTAACAGAAAGTATGGGTTGATTTAAATCAGGATTTGTTCATTCAATCTATCATTTAACATCAGTATTTATTGTGTGCTCACTATTTTCCAATTGGACTAATTTTCTAATTGGACTAATTACTAATGAGAAGGTTCATGATTGAATAATCATGAAAACATGTCTTATAAGAGAAAGGGTCTAGGGTAGGGAATACTGTTCATTTCCAAACATACTCTCAGCATAAATAAAAATACTCATAGGAGAAAAGCAAACAACAAAACTTAGGGCTGTGTGTGTATGTGTGTAAGAAGTGGGTATATCTGTATACATGCGCATGTTTGTATGTTTTCAAGTCATTGATTCAACTTCCTGGAACAGATACTCCAAGAAGGAGGTATGTATGTAAGAAACTTATCAGGGAATGTCTTGAAATTGGAGAGAGAGAAAAAACTAATTTGAATTGAAATGCAGTTGTGAAATATACCCCAGCTAACCGTCCAGAAATCTCTGGAGCCCAGTTATTAGACCTTGGCTGGGATGGGGCAGCATCCACTATTGGATTGGAGCAGTTCCCTAAAGGGGATTCATCAGACAAGCCTCTTGCCAACAGCTGGGAAAAGGAGTATGTAGGCCTTTGGAACATGGAGAAGGGCAGAGGGAGGGGGAGGAGAGGAAGGAGGGGAAGGGGAAGGGATTGGTAGAAAAGCAGTGGGAGAAAGAGTAGCAAACTGAGTTTTGTTTTGCTTTTTTTTGTTTCCAATACCATTTTACTACCTTAACCTTGGGTTACGAAAGAATTTGAGGTAGAAGACAATCATTTCATATTATTTAGTTTTATGGCATTGTAAGTTCTTTAGTTGAATGATCACTTTAATGGTTTTGAGGATCATAGTCCTTTATTTATTTATTTGTTTATTTTCTCAAAAAGCTTCATTTTTTTTTCTTTAGCTTTCTGACTCTGTGCCTTCAACACTTTTACAGTGATTTTCTCCTCAATAAGGCAAGCAAGCTTGATCCCATCAGTTCACTTAGCATACTACAGGCCCTACTGATGGGTTTTTTTTGTTTGTTTGTTTTAGACAAAACGAAACAACATAAGAACTTTAGATCCCACAGCATGAACTCCTCAAAGTCGGTCTGGGCACACACCGCACGTGCGTTTTGGCGCTTTCCCAACCTTCTTAGTATAAAGGTAAATGACTCTATTAACCAGGGGTTGGGCCAGCCTAATTTTGTTAGAGACTGTATTATAGGACAGGCTATGAGTGTATGTCAAATGCTGGAACATTCTGAAGGCCTATGGACACTGTGCCTGGAAGAGAAAAAAAGGCTTATAGTATTCTTTTAATGCACATTATCTTTTTCACAGAAAATTAATACTTATAAATGCTCCATAATTTTAAAAGACCCATGAAAACCATGAAGTCCACATCATCTGATATGGTGGCTTATTTCAGGCGTGGCCAATTTTCAGGCTTAACTCACTGGAGCAGGAATCTGGTTTGCCTCTAAATTCTCAGTAGATCTAAAGATAGGTTCTAAACAAAAATAATCAAGTGAATCAATTAGTATACAAAACTCTTATATGTGTCTATGCAGAAATTGTCATATATATATATATATATATATATATATATATATATATATATATATATATAGTAGAAGTAGATTTCTTTTTCTTTCTTTATATCCCAGTTTCTGCCCCTCTGTCCACCCTTGGTAAAGAACAAAACTAATCATGCCACTCTCTCTAAGGGCCTCACTCACTGTGGAGACAAAGTTAATGCTCCTTTGCAATTTGTTAAATCCTTCTTAACCTTCCTGAGGATTTTCCAACATTAGTTACTACGGTTGCTCTTTTCCTTGCTCCTGACATGAAGCTTACCCTCCAAAGACACTAAACTAACTATATGTTATCTTGCTTTATTATACCTCTGTAGATCTGAACATTCATCCTCTTCTGCTTGTAGCGATCTTTCCAAATGCCTCACCTGGTAAATTCTTACCCCTTAAGAAAAAGCACAAATTAATCCCACTGTTAGTTGTTTTTCTACACTCATACAGTTAAGAAGTAATCACTTCTTTTATTATTATTTCCTCATGTTTTTCTACTTTTCATTGACTACTGGTCTCTTCTGTGCTCTGCTGGTAAATACATTTGCCAGACTCTCTTGTCACCAAGTTTCTGGATGTGCTTCAGTTCATTCCAGTGAGATGCACTCAGAAGAGCCTTGGGAAATGGAAGAGAGGCAGAAGCTTTCTTCTTCTTGAAGCTGGGGTGGCTCCTGTGTAACATTTAGCTGATCTGAGTTTGCAGTCTCCAGATTATATCTTCCACCCTTTGGTTGCTTTGAGGCTCTGGGATACCTAGAGGTCAGCAGTAGGACCTAGACATTTAACCTCTGAGGGACAAGTGCAGTGGCTTGGCTTCAAAATCTATAAACCATTCCCTGGGTTCCACCTTCTCAGCCCTTCTAACAACACCATAATCAACTTGTTCCTGTATTAGGCTCTTTTCTGCTTGAAATAACTACAGTGGGTCTGTTCTTTCAACTCTATCCTGAATAGGGATCAAGAATTTATAGACATCCTTATTGGAAGGATGAATATTGTATATATTTAAATATATCATTATGTATTTTATATGTAATAATATTATAATTATATGTAAATGTATAAGAATAAATACAAATGTGAACATATACATTGAGAGAAACATATGAAAGTATTCACCCTTAGTGTCATTCTAAATTGTCACCCTAAAATGCTATTATACATTAATTCTTACCTTAGAAAAGATATAGATGTATTTTGATAAGGATTAAAAAAAGTATATAAACCTTTTACTATAAAAATTATTTACATATAAGCATTTTATATGTAAAAACTATATAGATAAACCTTGATTTTGTTGTGTGTTTTGAATATGGCAAAACTTAGAATTTACTAAATGGAAGGAATAGGTAAACTGTTGAATGATTGTAAAATTAGACTACAATAGTACATATAATAAAACATTAGTAGTTAATTGCTTGACTATTTTGATGGAAGTTGTGTGTGAAAAAAGATAGTTTTATAATACCCTTATAAATATATATAACTAGAATGTATAATATTATTCCATCAAGCAGTGTTTATTTTCATTAAAAAACGAAATTTATTTTGACAATCATAGCGGTCAGGGTTTATGTTCTATATTTTGCTGGTATATTTAAAATAAAACTTGACTGACTGAAATAAAATTTTCACACAAGTCCTGGAACACAGCTAAAAGGTAGGGTAAGTGGTGCTGGAAATGTTCTCATCCTAAAAATAAACAAGTAAGATATGATTAATAGTGGTAACAAAATACCATTGGTAACAACCAGGTGTGAGGATTTTGTGCCCTAAACCTCATCTTTTCATTTTTTAAAAAGCAGCGTTTCTATCAGTTGTTTGATAAATGCATATGAAACCTCAGGTACCCTACAGTTTACTTCAATGAGACTTTTACCAAGATATCAGTAATCATTATAAGATTTGTGCATCTATTCAACCTACCATACCGTAGACTGAGTGATTCAGAAACAAACAGCAAGTCATTTCTCTTTGCCTAAATAGAGTATTTCTCATTTTTCAGAATCATTTTCCAGCACACGGTAATGCAGTCATCATGCTGAGACTGTCAGTAATAACCCTCACTACTCAAGTGGCTTCTCTGAACAGCTGCTCTGACACAATTTAAAATCCCATATTCCCCTGAAGGATAACAAATGATGACTATAGCTATAGAAACATTTGAAATCTTAATGAGATACTGTATGAAGACATTGACATAGTATCAGCAGTGTGTCAACATAGAGCCCATTTCCTTCCATTAGGTCTTTATTGTCTTTGAACCTTTTAGGAAAAAGGACATCGTGTGTTCTCTACATGCAACATTCAAAAACATCTGAAACTTGAGCATGTAGATCTAGAAGTATCCAGCACATTTTCCTATTCAATATATCAATTCAATTCTTCATGCTTCAGTGTTTGTTTTCTTTTTCTTTTTTTAAATTTTATTTTAGAGTGGGAGTAGGGGAGAAAGAGGTTGGTGGCGGGGGTGGGGGGGGAAAGGAGAGAGAGAGAGAGAGAGAGAGAGAGAGAGAGAGAGAATCTTAAGTAGGCTCCATGTTAAGTGTGCCTCAATCTTACCACGGTGAGATCACAACCTGAGCCAAAATCAAGTCAGACCCTCAACTGATTGAACCACCCAGGCGCCCCATGCCTCAGTATTTTTGATATGAAACATTGTTATAAAATGATGCAAATCATGAAAATCTGAATTTCATGAAATTTCATGAAAATCTGAATTTCAAAATTTCATGAAAATCTGAATCATGAAAAAGAATTAGGAAATTCTTTTGTAACTAGGTACTATTTCATATGATTATTCAAGTCCCAAACTGTTAGAACTTTTGCAAAAAAAAACACAAAAAACAAAAAAAAAAAACAACAATATATAACTCATAGATTGAATAGCCTGATCAAAACAAACAAAAACAACAAAAAAAAGTTAAAATGACAAAGAATATGAATTGATGTACAGGAATCTGTAGTAGAAGATAAATATGATAGAAAACTCTGTTTTCAGCACTCAGTTTAAATCAGTTCTCTATATTGGTTTGATTTAATCTGACCATGTCATACTTTTACGAAATAATTATAAATCACAAACACACACAAGGAGGAGAGAATTGTTTCAGTGTTAACCAAAGAACCTGGCATCCTCTTCTAACTTAATGTATTGTTGGCAAGATTCATTTTCCGTCAGCTAGATAAAGTTTGCCTCAGGAAAGAGAGTCTCTGGCTTCCGTCTCTTACCTCTAAAGCGTTCTTTTAGATGCTCATCTGATTTGATCAGGCTCAGACAAGGTAGACTTCCTTGGTTAACCTCAAGTCAACTGATTATAGAGCTTAATTTCATCTGCAAGGTTCCTTCACTTTTGCCATGTAACTGAATAGGAGCCCGAGTAATATTCCTAAAATGTGCCAAATTTTACTGAGTAGAAGCAAGTTTCAGGTTTGTCTACACTCAAGGGGGAGAGTATTAAACATGGGTTTAGAGCATGGGGGCTTTATTGGTATTCTGCCTATCTTAACACCTAACAGTATTTATTTGACACCACTGCAAATGTCTTTGTAGTCATTTCACTCTTTATTGTTTATCTTTCTTTTTAAGTTTATTTTTATTTATTTTGAGGGAGAGACAGAGAGTGAGTGAGGGAGGGGGCAGTGAGAGAGAGAGACAGAATCCCAAGCAGAATTCACCCTGTCCGGGCAGAGCCTGATGCAGGGCTTAAACTCATGAACTGTAAGGTCATGACCTGAGCTGAAATCAACAGTTGGATGCTTAACAGACTGAGCCACCCAGGTGCACCTGCAGTTCATCTTTTAATATTTCTTCAAGGATCATGTGAAAGGCTAATGAATTCTTGGCAATATTTATTCGTTTCTTTAGTATTCAATAATTTGTATGCCCATAGAATTAATGGTTCATATTTTCCTTTCTTTTTTCTTTTTTTGAGGAATTTGCAGACATTGCTACAGTCCCTTTCAGAATTTACTGTTGATATTGAAAAATCTTAGGTCAGACTATTGTTTTGTATTTATAGGTAAAATGATATTGTACTTTACTGCCAACTGGATCTTTGAAATCAATTAGCTTTATTAAAATATTTCTAAACTGATCATTGTTTTTTTTTAAGACCCATTATATCCTTTATATTGGCAATTTTAATACTTTTTCATTAAAGTTTTCTTAAACTTCATTGTTTCATTTCTCTTAATTTTTTTTTTTATTTTGTGGATTATTTTGACTTCTCTCTTTCATGTCCTGTATTCCATCCTTTGTTCTAGCTCAAAGTAATTTTTCTTTTTACTCTAAGATAGTTTATTTTGCTCTTAGGATCCTTTTCAGAGGCCCACCAGTACATAGTTTATTTCTATAGTTTGATATGTTGTTCCTGAAATTTTGTATACTCTAATGTCACAAAAGTGAAATGACATACTGATTTATTTTATATTTTTTAAAAACTATGCAACATTTTTGGTCTGTGTTTACATTTCTCTGTGCGGTAATCCTTAATGCAGTCACCATAGTCTGGAAGCAGAGAATAACTCCTGATGTGTTGTCAGAAGGTGAGTAGTAGGCTAACGCCACATCACTACGCCTACATCACCCACGCACTTTATCTCATCATGTAGGCATTTTATCATTTCACATCACCACAAGATGAAGGGTGAGTACAGTACAATAAGATATTTTGAAAAAAAAATCAGACATAAATTTTATTACAGTATATTGTTATAATTGTTCTATTATTTATTATTAATTTCTTACCTTGGCTTATTTATAAATTAAACTTTATCTTAGGTCTGTATGTAAAGTAAAAATGTATATATAGGGTTTGGTACTATCTGTCGTTTCAGGCATCCACTTGGGGTGCTGGAGTATATATCCTGTAAATAAAGCAGAGGGGTGGAGCTCCTCTGGTTAAACAAACAAAAAAAATCTGATGGGTGTAACCATCTATCTGGTCTCTCACTCTCTCTCTCTCTTTTCCTTACATTTTGTAGGTCCATACTTGATAATTTACATTTTACTTAGATTTGAATGGTGTAATTACTTTCTGAACTGGATTTTTATCCAGAGGACCAGTATCATGTTAGAGTATAGAAAAGCATTTCTTGTGTAATAAGAATACCTACTTGAGTACAGTCTCTAAGTCTGTATATCTGCCAAACAACAGTGATCAGCTACCTAGAGTCAACTCAGTGCAGCATGGTTCTCCTTTACCAGCTTATCTCACTGAAAAACCTACTTTCTGCAAATAACTTCTCTGTAAAATTGCTCAGAACATACCTACCTTCCGGCTTCTTCTTTATGCCAAATGAGGTCGGAAGGAGGAAACTTCTGCCTTGAGTCATAATATACATCCCCATTCCAATTTTGTCTTTGAATCTTAAACTGCATCACTTAATTTGGAAGAATTTCCCTCAGTTATAGTAGTACAACATTGTCAACGATGGGAATCTTCCCTTGACATCTTTCCAAACCATTCCATTTGCCTCCATTAAACAGACTTACCTCACATAATGTAGTGCAGGGATACATAAATTTTCCATTATTATTGCAAATACGGATTGCATTTCATATTCTTTATACTTTTTGAGAGATTTCTGAGAAGACAATGAGAAAGACACATGCCCCTTGAAAATTTTAAGTTATAGTGCTACTATTGAGTTCCATATAAGATTTTTTAAAATTTTCAGGATTTCTATCTTCGTTTACCCCTGCTAACGAAGACCCTATATTTAGTTTTGTTTTGTATTATATTTAGTGATTGTTGTTAGGTAGCTAACTTGGTTGTTGCATGTATTGCAAACTAAAGTCTTAATGTTATCCTGTTTTGAATTACAGATTAGCTAATATTCTTGGTTGTTACTTATTTTTCCTCAGCATTTCTTCAGATATTCCTTACAGCTGGTTAAAAGCAATCTATTTTAATTACATTACAGGTTAAGTTTCTTTCTTAAACAAATAATGTGATTTTCCTTTTAGGTCTTAGAAACTAAACTTGATTCTTTTTTTGTGCCAAAAGTTTTTCCTATGATTGACATAGTCACAGGTATATTTTACTTACCCTTTTAAGGCCTACATGTTAATACAGAAATAAAACTCATTTTTTCTTCAGTTATCAAAAAATCATGTTAATACTATCTTCAAATATTGCCACTCTGACGTTTCTTCCATTTTTTTCCTTCTGAAACTTATATGTCTATTTCAGAGTCTCTACATGTCACATTCTTAACATTACATTAACATTCTTAACATTCTGGTCATTCTTAACATTACACCCGTGTGAACATCTTAACATTTTGGTGCATTAGTGGCAAATTCTTCAGTAGTGTCTGACAAGTTGCTAAGATTTTCTTCCTTGATGTCTCATCTAGTTTGTACTATCTGTTTCCATTTTAAGGACAATATAAATGTTGTTTAGTATTTCCAAAATTAAATATTTTTTCATAGTCCTAAATTCTTAGTTTTCACTTACTAATACTATTTCCTTTTAATTTTTTTCATATAACTATTGAGCATCAAAAACATGCTGAATGTAATATCTTCATTAGACCACCTTATCAAGTTATATTTATAATCTGCATTTAACTTATGTACTAGTTGTTAATCTGTCTTGTTACCACGATTTTTTTTTCTTTTCTTGGAATTTGATAGGTTCTATCCTTTGGAAAAGGAGTTTTCTTTTTGAATATATTCATATTTTTCTTTGTTTTGATTTTCTTTCAGTGTCTCCTAACCAACAGTTTGCTAGGGTCTATTCCCTGGCCCATGTGTCCTTGGGGCTTGAGGCTTATGATGAAATTTTGTAGTCGTATGAAATTAATAAAATATTGGGCTTTTGACTGTGTTGGGTACTGGGGAGACCAACTTAAACGCAGAGTTTCCATGATCTTTTCTCAGTTCTGAAGCTGTTCATGTTTCTTGTAGCTACAGGTTCAGGAGTACTGTTGCCAGGTAAAATACAGGCTGCCCGATTCAATTTAAATTTAAAGTAAACTGGATACTATTTTTTGTAGAAGTGTGCTCATTTTATTTAGTATTTGTATTTGCTAAATGTGACAGTCCTACTGAAAACGTGGTCCTTCTGTGGTATGGCCAGCCTCATTCGCTGAGATACAGAGCTTGACAAATAATGCATATGGTCAAGTAGGGAGCCTGACTCTTGTTTTCATATCACATGGTACACATGTCCCTTTAATGTGCCAGAGACAAGTCCTTGGCCATCACTGTATATTTATGGATCAAGGACCCATGGTTTCAATACTGTATGCATTTTGTCCGTTTCCATTTTTTTCCACCTGGCTATGCCTTTTCCATTATCTATACTTATAATGTTTTGTTTTTATTTAAAGCTAAGAAAGGACATTGCAACCTGAATATACTGTGTCATCTTGACCAGAATCTCATCCTTCTTTTAATAATAAAAGTATATTGAAAAGAAGTAAAGCATCACAATATTTTAAAGGGTATCCAGTTATCTAAATAAATATATCCCACAAAATACATTCTGCACATATATTTAAAGGAAGATAACCATACTTCTACAATTAAATCTAAAGCCAATATAATATATTATTGAAATTCAAGTGTTAGCATTTTCAATGAAATCACAAGCCCAGTAAATATTTGGGAGAACTTGATGTTCGTATTCTGCATTGTGTATAACACTGAACTTTTATGAAGTATTTTATTATTAGGGATTAACTATAGCATTACCTTTTAATGGAATCATAAATCTTTAATTATAGTTCAATATGTTGCTGACTTAAATTGCTTTTGGACTGAAAATTCTATTACAGTATACAGTATGAAGAAGCAATTACTTTTCCCTAAAATAAATATCCTAATTTCTAAACAGAAGAGATGCATTTTGTAGTACAAATCTTTTATTTTTTGGGGGTGGTGGGGGTGGACAGTAAGACATCTTTCCTAGCAAAGAGATGTGGCATTATTTACATGTCTTTGCTAAACAAGAGAAAATAAGAATGGGAGGAGATACTTTAAAGATCATTAGTTTAAACCACAAATGGAATCAGGATTTACTTTTATTGCATTCTTAATAATAGTAACATAACAACAACAACAAAACCAATAGTAGCAGCAGGAGCGAATACTTGCTTGAACATGGTCTATTGAAATAGTATCTAAAAATTGTGTTTAAAATTATCTTTATTTTTTATGTGTGTGTGCTCAATTCAGTTTATATGAAACCTCATATACATGAACATATATTTATTTATGTGATTTAACATATTTAAATAAAAAATACATGCCAGTTAAGCACAAATATGATATCAGACTAATTTAATCCATGTTGTTAATTTAACACAGACTAGAAAATATTGTGTAATAAGATGAAACTTTGTTTTAAATATCATCACATTATATTTCATAGTTTAACATTTTCAAATAATAAACTTCTTTAAGTTTTATTATTATCCTATTCAAAATTGGGAATACTGATACCAGGCTAATAAGAATTTATTAAAATATGGGTGTACCATATTTAATAGCATAGTGCCCGTGTCATAGTAAATGCACAAATAATAGCTTTTTTCTTCCATTTATATTCTAAATAATCAATACGAAAATTTATAGTAAATATATATTTAAAAGTATACTAAGCTGGGATTTATTCTATGTATACAAGACTGATTCAACATTCAAAAGTCAACAGGGTAAAAAAAAAAATCACATGATCATATCAATAGATACAGAAAAAGCAATTGACAAAATCCAACACTTATCCATGATAAAATATTTCAACAAAGAAGGAATAAAAGAGAACTTCTTTAATTTGATAAGGACTATTTATAAAAACAAACTATAACATCACACTTAATGGTGAGAAACTCAAAGCATTCCCAGTAAGGAACCAGGCAAAGATATCCTCTCTCACTAATCCTATTGAACATTGTACTGGAAATTCTAGCTAATGTAAAAAGATAACTAAAGGAAAGAAAGACTGTACAGATTGGAAAAATAAAACTTTGTTCACAGATAACTTCATCGTTTTGTAGAAAATATGAAATACTCCTCAAAAAATATTCCTGGAACCGGTAAGTGATTATAACAAGATTGTTGGACATAATGTTAATATACGTAATTGCTTTTTTATATGTCAGCAATGGGCAAGTGGAATATGCAATACCATTTACATAACCCCCCAAATGAAATACCTTAAGTATAATTCTAACAAAATATGTACAACGATCTATATGAGGAAAGCCACAAAATTCTGACGAACAAATTTTAAAAATAACTAAATTAATGGAGAGCTACTCAATGTTCATTGATCAGAAGGCTCAATTTTGTCAAATGTGTTTGTTTTATGGCTGTTAGAATCTGTCCCAGAGAATGCTTTATGCATGCTTGAAAAGAATATCCTGTTGTTTTTGAATGAAATATTCTGTATATAATAACTGTTAAATCCATTTGTGTCATTCAAAGCTACTGCTTCCATATGGATTTTCTCTAGGTTCAACTACCCATTGATATAGGTGGGATGTTAAAGTCCCCTACTATTATTGTGTCACCATTTCTCCCTTTATATCTCTTAATATTTGCTTTATATATATAGGTGCTCTATGTTAGGAGCATAATTTATAATTGTTATATCTTCTTATTAGATTGATCCCTTTATCATTATCTAATGCCCCTTTTGTCTCTCATTGCAGTATTTGTTTTAAAGTCTGAATATATATGTGTATGCATATATATATATATATATATATGCATACACATATACATATACATACATACATATATACATACATGGGATATTACTACCGCAGCTTATTTTCAATTTCATGTGGATGGAATAACTTTTCCCATCTCTTCACTTTCAGCCAGCATATGTCTTTAGGTCTAAAGTGAATCTCTGGGGCACCTGGGTAGCTCATATTTTCAATTTCATGTGGATGGAATAACTTTTCCCATCTCTTCACTTTCAGCCAGCATATGTCTTTAGGTCTAAAGTGAATCTCTGGGGCACCTGGGTAGCTCAGTCAGTGAAGCATCAAACTTTGGCCCAGGTCATGATCTCATGATCTGTGAGTTCGAGCCCTGCATTGGGCTCTATGCTGACAGCTGAGAGCCTGGAGCCTGCTTCTGATTCTGTGTCTCCCTTTATCTCTGCCTCTACCCCACTCATGCTGTGTCTCTCTCTTTCTAAAAAACAAAACAAAACAAAACAAAAACTTAAAGTCAGTCTCTTGTAGGCAGTATACAGATGGATCTTATTTTTTTATCCATTTAGTTGTCCTATGTCTTTTCCTTCCTTCCTTTCTTTCTTTCTTTCTTTCTTTCTTTCTTTCTTTCTTTCTTTCTTTCTTTCTTTCTTTCTTTCTGTTTATTTATTATTGAGAGACAGAGACAGAGCATGAACAGGGGAGGGGCAGAGAGAGAGGGAAACACAGAATCTGAAGCAGGCTCCAGGCTCTGAACTGTCAGCACAGAGTCCAACACGGGGTCCAACTCACAAACCGCGAGATCGTGACCTGAGCCGAAGTCGGATGCTTAACCAACTGAGCCACCCAGGTGCCCCGTCCTGTCTTTTCATTAGATTCAGTTGATTTTATTTATAGTAATTATTGAAAGGTGTGTAATTATTGCCACTTTGCAAAATTGTTTCTAGTTTTTGTAGTTCTTTCCCTTTTCTTTTTTTTCCTCTTTTTTTTCTCTTGTGTTTTGATGACTTTCTTGAGTGTTATGCTTGGATTTTCTGTTCTTTATTTTTTGTGCACCTATTAGAGGTTTTTGGTTTGTGCTTACCATAAGTTTTATACACAGCATCTTGTATATAGCAGTCTATATTCAGTTGATGCTTACTTAAGTTTAAACACATTCTAAAAGCACTGCATTTTTAATCCCCCTCCCACATTTTTGTGTATATGAGTCCTATTTTACATCTTTTTATTTTTATATTCTTTAATTATTGTCGATATCATTGACTTTACTACTTATTTTCTTTTAAGGCTTATTCTAGTTTTGTAAGTGTTTGATCTACTTCCTTGACTATATGCTTGCTTTTATCAGTGAAATATTTTCCTTTCGTAATTTTCTTCCAGTTATGGCTGTTTGTTGTTGTTGTTGTTGTTGTTGTTTTTACACTTAAAGAAGTCCCTTTAACATTTTATAGGGCTGGTTTAGGGGTGATGGATGTCTTTAACCTTTGGGAAACTTTTTCTCTCTCTTTCAACTCTGAATGGTAACTTTGCCAGGTAGTGTATTTTTGGTTTAGTGGGTTTGTTTTGTTTTGTTTTGTTTTGTTTTGTTTTGTTTTGTTTTCCTTTCAGCACTTAGACTGTATTTTGCCCCCCACCCCCACTACTGGCCTGCAAAGTTTCTGCTGAAAATCAGCTGATAGCCTCATGAAGTTTCCATTATATATAACACATTGCTTTTTTTCTTGCTGCTTTTAAAACTCATTTTTTATCTTAAACTTTGATATTTTAATTATTGTGTTTCTGGCATGGACCTCCTTGGGTATATCTCATTTTGAGCTCACTGTGCTGCTCTTAAATGTTTGTTCCCTTCCCCAGGTTGGGGAAATTTTCAGCTATTCAAACAAGTTTTCTGCTGCCTTGTCTTTTTTTTCCTTCTAGGATGTCTTAAATGTGAATGTTAGTATGCTGATGTTGTCCTAAAGGTCCCTTAATGTATCTTCATTTTTAAATTCTTTTTTATTTTTCTGTTCAGTTGGGTGGCTTTCTATTACCATGTCTTCCAGATTGCTGATCCACTTTTCTACATCCTCTAATCTAGTGTTGAGTCCCTCTAGTCTATTTTCATGTTAGCTATTATATTTTTTCAACTCTGATTAGTTCTTTTTAATATTTTTGTTCTCTTTGTTGAAGATCACACTGAGTTTATCCACTCTTCTTTCAAGTTCGGTGAACATTTTTATGACACTTACTTTGAACCCTTTATCAGGTAGTTTGGCTATTTCTATTTTGTTTACTTCTTTTCCTGAGATTTTTTATTGTTCTTTTGTTTGAAACATATTTCTCTGTCTCCTTGTTTCATCTCTCCGTGTTTGTTTCTGTGTATTAGGTAGCTCAGCTATGCCTCCTGGTCTTCAAGATAGTGCACTTAGATATAAGGCATCCTGTGGGGCCCAGTAGTACAGAATCAGGTGCTCCAGGAGTGCCTTCTGTGTAGGCTTGCATACCCTCCTGCTGTGACTGGGCTGTGACTGCTGCACACGTGTGCAGTATGCCGACGTGTGGGGCTGGCCCCAGCCTAGTGGGCTGCAGTGAATGGTTATGACTACTGTGTATACTGGTTGGCAGGGAAGGCCTCCAAGCACAGCTGGCGAGGAAGCCCAGCTGTACCTGCAGTAGGCTTGCTGGTGGGCGGGGCTGGTCCCCAGCCTGACTGGGTGTATTGATGGATTGTGACTTGGTGTGCTGGCTAGAGGCCTGCCTGTGGCCGGTGGGTGGATTACCTCCTAGTACAGCTAATTGAGAGCCTTGGCTGCAACTGTTGACAGGGGTGCATGTTGGCAGCATTGTAACCCCCTCCCTGAGGCAGAATGTGTTTTGTAGTGGCACCGGTTCTGGCCAGGGCTATCCGCCGAGTGTAGTGGGGTGGTAGTCACTATGGAGGGGATACTGGTCCTGACTGTTGCTGCCCACTGGGTGTGGCAGGAGGTATTCGCTTTGCAAAGGTGTGTTTGCTCATTGGGGTGGATTTTCACAGAAACACTGGGGTGGGCAAGCAGCACTCCCAAGGTAAATGGAAAGTGCCAGTTACGCCGAAGGAGGGCAAGAAAATGGTGCCCAACAAGACTTCCGTTCCTGGAGAAAACTGCTACAGTTCCCTGTCCCTCAAGTACATATTAAAATTAGTCAATAAATCTCCTTCACTTATAACCCAGGTCCTTTGAAATTTCGGCCTCTGTGCTGGGTCTCAGATCAAGTGATACAGTGTGTTGGCCCATTAAGAGCAGAATCTGAGTTTCCTGTAAATCTTTGCTTCCCTCGAGTTAAGTCCCATTGATTTTCAAAGACATTATGGAGCTTGTCTTCCAAGTGCATGATCCCCAAGGTAGGGTGTGCCTGATGTAGGGTTTGATTCCCTTGCTCCCCAGGGAGAACCTCCATACCTGTGATATTTCTCCTGCATGTGGGTCACTGCACAGAAAGGTTGGGTTCCAACCATGTCTCTTCCCCACTTCCCCTTCTCAATGTGGCTTTCTCTTTCTCTTTAGCTGTGGAAGTGCTGTTCAGCTGGTCTTCAGATCATTTTCAGAGTGAGTTACATTATATATACCTGTAGCCTCAGTATGTCTGTGGGACAAAGTGACCTCAGGATCCTCTGACTCTGCCATCTTCCTTGACCCCTAATGTTATCTCAGTTTTAGTATAATAGTGTCCTTGATTCTTACCAAACATAGTAAATATCCACTGTTTAAAAACAATAGTTAAAAATAGCAACTATTCACTGTTTAAAAACAGACGGAATAAGATTAGCAAAATAGTATGAACAGAAACAATTTTGTTAACTTCACAATAAATACAAACAGGTACTCATGGATTACACTTGAAATAATAAAAACCAAAAACAGTACTCATGGATGACACTTGAAATAAGGAAACAAAATAGGATGTATTTGATTCTCATCTATATACAAAAATTCAACAACTAGATCAGGGTGTTTTTTTTTTAATTTAATAAAACCATCAGTTAATATAGACTTCACAAAGGAATGAAAAGATGAATGAGACATAACTCATTTCTCATGTGGAAGAATATATACTTTATTGGAGGAGAATGGCACATACTTAAAATATGCAGGTAATCAGTAAAGGGAGGAAAGCGTTTTCTAAATTGAAACGTGTATTGTGTGAAAAGTCCATTTTACTTTGACATTATAAATTCGGCCTCCATATCCTTGTAAAGAATATGAAAAGTACTCAAAAAATATTTCTAAATGTTCAGTAGCCACCTACAGATAGTAACTTGTATATTTCCCTTTAAAGGTGGATAAAACATTTCCAAAGAATTCTTACTGAAAAATAATCTCAAAATTTTAAGTAAAAAAGTACATTCTGCTGAAACTAAAATTATACTGTATGTTAACTAACTGGAAGTTAAATAAAAACTTGAAAAACACATTCTGAAACAATATATATTTTATGAGCTTAAATTGGCTCAAAATTGATATGCATGTATTTTTGTGTGTGCACACATGCATACATGTGCAAATAATACCTTATTTGTGTGTATATTTCCAGAAACTTAATTGTGGTTATTTCTCATTTGGTGGTGATTTTACATACATGTAAATTACACACACACACACACACACACATATATGGCATATGTACAATATATTATTATACATGTAATGTATATTATGTGAAATATTATATATAACAAATGTTATATGAATACATATATACATATTCTATTCATAAAATGCATGTTGCATGTATTATATAAATGATTATATAAAATATATAATGAATATATATTATTTTCTAATTAGACATTAAGTGGTAGAAATAAAAGGTGTTTTCCAGAAATAGAAGGATAAATATTTTATGATATTTTAAGTATAAATTCTCTATTTAGGGGATAGTAGTCAGTCCTTGAAACTGTATAAGTATTTTAACATTAAGGTGGCCACCGATGCATGTGGAATAAGTCGAGAAAGCAAGAAGTGAAGAGAAATTAAACACACATAGAATACAATTACAACAAACTGCATTTTCTAAGAAATCATATGTGCAAAATAACAAGAGAAAAGTCTCCATGAAACCTGGTAAATATTTATTAAATATTTTGTAAAGCTATCATAGAGTCATACACTCTACCTTGTGTATCACTGTATTTAAAATATGACAGCAAAGCCATTTTTTTCAAAAGTGCTAAGAATCTTTGACACATTTACATGCTATGGAGACCTGTGAAAAGTTTGAAATCATAGTCAGCCAGATGGTTATCTGCATGATACCAAATTGCCACCTGCTTAACAACAGTTGCATGATTAACTGCACTTTAAAACTTTTTATCTAAGTATTTGGCAAAACACAGGAACAATCATTATTCTATGTGATATTTTAAAGCATTTCATGATACTATATATCTGACAATACAGAAAATCTTTGTATTTCATAAAAATAACACTGTTAAGTACATAGCACAAAAGCACAAAATGTATTGGATGGCATAAGTGTTCGTGTCATTGTGAGACTTGCACTTTTTATTACTTCTAGAAAATATATTTTAGACCCAATCTTTCACCTATCTGCTGCCCTGTTTGTTCGATCATAAAAGGAGATCATGAAGGAGATAAATGTTCTCATGAAGGAGAACATTTACATTTAATTTTCCAAGTAACAGAGCTGCTTTGCAATGCTACCTCAGAAATTTGATTGGTAAAACAACTTAAATGGTAATTTGTGCCTTTGTGTAACTCATATAATAGACTTAATTTACACAAACGTTAGAAAATTTAATGGATATTTTCTTTATGTATCAACACATTTTAATAGCAGTATGGCTATTGTACAACCAGCTATTTAACATTAGCTGCGTTAGTATAGATTATAAGCACAACTCGCATGCTTTATGCAAATAATGAATAAATTACATTCTGATAATACATTAATAACCTATTTTGTGAGTAAGTTGTGTGTAGGCCATGTATATAGACAATACATAAAAATGGAACTCAGAAAGAGCTGAATTAGTTTAAAAAATTAGTATTTTCATTATGAATGTGTATTTTAAAAATGTATAGGTTTTCTACATTTCTTTTACCTTTTATTAAACATCATAGTATTCAAAATGCTTTGCACAGTAATTACTGAAGTTGTTTTACTGTTTGGCATGTATTCATTCACGTATTTGTGACTGCTGCATGAATGTTTCTACCCATCAACTTTCTCTTTCAAATTAAACATTTCAATTATCCAAAATGTTTGATCATTAAAACAAGGCACCGCCCGGGCTTTCCTTTTCCTCTATATTTAGTCTCATGAGTAAATTTGGCTTTAGTAAATTTACAGAAATGAGACTTCCAAAAGCCTTGAATACGAAATATAAAATATTGCGAAGTATCTCAAATATCAAGATAATGGACTTAGATAAAATAAATGACTTAAAACTGCTTTAAAAATTATGTTATTTCAATACAGACTTGTGATATACTTGCTCACAATTCTTGAAAATTACGAATCTAAAATATTGGCTTTATTGACTCACTACTTTGGTGTAGCAGGATTCTTGCACAGAGAATTGACATCAAGGTTTTTTTGTTTGGTTTTTTTTTTTTTTTTTTTTTTTTTTTAGAAAGCAACTTTATTTGTGCCAGCACTGCTCGGTTGGGTTTGTACCCGAACTGAGCTCGGAACACCACGTGGCATAGTTTTTATATATATATTTTTTTACTTTTTTGTCTCCCATATATGGTAACTACACACACACATACACACACATGTAGTCTGATTAAGCGGTCTCATGTTCCAAGGTTGTGAGGGATGTTGTCACATACGGTATAGTCAGGTTGCCTTTTTTTTCCCCCCTTAGGGAGGGGATGCTATCACACGGGAGCTTTATGAAGCTATGATATCCAAACCTTTCTCTGATTCTTAATCTTGTTGACCCAACCACTAATTCATTTTCTCTTCAAAACAATTTTCTTCCCACATTATTTGTAATTATCTCTCACAGCCTAGATAATAGCTCAATAATGACTTTTACTGCATCATGACAACTATGGATAGTAAGTAACTCTACTCAAAGTCTAATAATACTCTCTCGCTCTGTCCCAAGCCTCCCTAGCACATGAAATTTGGTATGTCTTCGCAAACATTTTTTTCTTCAAAAGGATTTTTTTTTTCAAATATACCTCAAATGTTCAGCCTGTTCAGGTACTTAGAATTATTTGTACCTAAAGGAAAAATGAAGACACTGATACTACTCTAGAGAGAACACAGAAAGAGAAAAAAGAATATTGTGTGACCATTTTCGTGTGTGTGTGTGTGTGTGTGTGTGTGTGTGTATGCATGCAAACCTGTGCATATACAGGTTTATTACATAAACCTGGAAAATCATCTCTATGCCTTTTTTTATTTTTTTAATTTTATTTTTTAAATTTTTTTTATGTTTATTTACTTTTTAGACAGAGAGAGAGACAGAGCATGAATGGGGGAGGGGCAGAGAGAGAGGGAGACACAGAATCCAAAGCAGGCTCCAGGCTCTGAGCTGTCAGCACAGAGCCCAATGCAGGGCTCGAACTCACAGATCGTGAGATCATGACCTGAGCTGAAGTTGGACACTTAACCAACGGAGCCACCCAGGCGCCCCTCTATGCCTTTTTTTAAAATTAGATTTTATAAGAGATTTTGTGTCTAATCACTATCGGAGTTTATAATTGCAGAATCCTTTGTCAACTTTTAGAATCTCTATAGTTTTATATATTTTTTTCACATAAACACATTCTTTCTACACATTAGTCCTTTATTTTGTATAATTTTTGGTTCAATTCCATTTTTGAGACTAGATATTAAAACCTTTTCTGAGTAATTTTCTGCCCCTAGAGCTGGATTTGGAATGCCACATTTTTCTTTTCTAAACTATAAGTAGAATAATATTTTTATCTTCTAGAAGAAAAAAAACAAAACAAAACAGGGAGCCTGGGTGGCTCAGTTGGTTGAGCGTCTGACTTCAGCTCAGGTCATGATCTCACAGCTCGTGGATTCCAGCCCCACTTCCGGCTCTGTGCTGACCGCTCAGAGCCTAGAGCCTGCTTCCGATTTTGTGTCTCCCTCTCTCTCTGCCCATAACCCTCTCACATTCTGTCTCTGTCTCTCTCAAAAATAAACATTTAAAAAAAATAGAAGAGAGAGAAAACGATTGATAGGTTTTAATTTATTATGGTATTTAAAATTAGATACTGAGTATATTTTTAGCTTACTATTTAAGGAAAAACAGGTGAGTTGCATATAAGTATTACTATCATCCTTAGCAAAAAACAAGTCTATATAAATATTCAAGATATATATAATAAAAATGTTTTCTCTTAAGTGGTACAATTAAGTTTGTACTTTGTGATATAATCCGATTAAATGTGTGTTTTAAGTTTTAATAGTTTTATATTTGTTCAATGACAGAAAAATCTCATCCTTCAGGTAAAAGACTTGGGAATAAGCAGGTCACTGAGAATATAACCTGAATCTGAGAGAAAGGACTTGGAAGAAGTAAACAGGAACATGCATTTTGCGTATTCAGATATTAGGAGACTCAACACAAACCTGTTAGTATTCCTAATAAGGACCGAACAATACTCAGTGTAAACCCAAGTGCAGTTAGGTCTCTGTTCTACTAGATATGTTCATCAATACCTCAATGGTTTGAGTTACCTTTTTTCTTTTTTTCCTTGAATACTGCAAATCTTTTGCTAAGGAAGAATGCCCAGGTGCTGAGAATCTTCAAACTTTGTACATAGCTTGGAAGTTTAGAGTGTTGAACACAGACTGCATTTTTTCTTTTATCAGTGTCCACATACCCAGCATTCTTTGTCTGTTGTAGTCAGTAGAGCTTATGTCATTGAACCATGCAGGGAAAATAGAATGCTCTCTCTGAAGATCAAATTAACTCTTAGACACCAACCTAAAAACTAACAGAATATTTTATGTATTTCATGTGAAATTTGGTTTTCTTCTAACACATGCTTCTCCTTGCCATTCTCCCTCTATGTAGAGGTAACTCTATGCAGTAGGAGAAAATTTAGGTTGCTATAAAGAAAAAAGACTTATAAGAGATCTTGAGAGACTGGACAGTCCAGAGGTGCTTCCTCAAACACGGTCCCTTTTTATTTTAAACCTTATCTGAGTCTAATTGAATGTTCTTCTCTTAACTGGAAGACTCATGAGTGGCACCAAAATATATCTTCTTTCTCTTAGGTTGGATTATTTCAGTGGAGATCCAAGGATAAACATTTTCATATAAGTAATTTATTAAGAGGGTTCTAGTAAAAATCAGGAGAGTAAAGAAATTGTTCGATAGGGGCAAAGTTCAATAAAGACAAAGTACTTTGTAGGAAAATTTTAGTTCATCCTGCAGAGATCTCTTGAAATAGTATAAGTAGCAATTCATAGTGGCTCTAACAAGATAGAGAGGAGCTGAAGCGTTTATATTTATATCCCACATATATTTGTCAGTCACTGGGTTACAAAAGGCTGAGGGGAATGCTAGCTTACTCATCTGGTAAAACAGGTAAAATGTGATCAGGCAGCTTTAAGGGCAAGTCCTTTTGTATGTTTGTTTTTGTTCTCTCTCTTTTTTAATGTTTATTTTGAGAAGAGGGAATATAAATGGGAGAGGGGGAAAGGGAAAGGAAGAGAGAGAATCTTAGAAATCTTACCAAGTTGCACACTTGGCATAGAGCCCAATATGGGGCTTGATCCTACAAACTGTGAGATCATGACCTAAGCCAAAACCAAGAGTTGGAAACTTAACCCACTGAGCCCTCCAGGCACCCCAAGGGCAGGACCTCTAATAAGAAGATTCAATTGCTATTCAGAGTAGAAGCACATCAGTAGCCCCTGTACATGCAAGTGATAAGGAATAAGAAAAAAAATATGCATGTACAAGCGTGGGCTTCAATACTACAAAAGAAGAGGTATAAATCTCACTACTGAATTGCATGAACCTTGTTTTAGCTGAAAAAAATGTCAGTATAAAAATTAAACTACAATAATTTTCACCCTTTAGGTGTACTTTTTGATGAATTTTGGCAGTTGTATATATTCATTATCTCATCAATCATGATACAGAGCAATTCCAACCAACTAAAATATATTCTTGGCCTCCTTTGCATTTCATGCCTCCTCTGGCTTTCCTTCCTCACTGCTAGGAAACACTGATCTCTTCTTTGTCCCTATAGTTTTGCCTTTTCTGTAATTTCTTATAAATGATATAATGCTTACGTGTTTGTGTTTGACTTTTTTGACATAGCATGATTTTTGATATTCATCCATTTTCCAATGTTCAAATCTGTTTGTTTTTACTGCTGAGTAGTATTCTCTGAAATTGGGTTGTCACAATTTGTTTACTGACAAGTTTGTGATGGGTGTATCATTGAGCATTTTGATCAGAAATCTCTGAGAGTTCTATTTGCTCCACATCTTTGCCAACACAAGGCATCATCAAGCATTTTGATTTTAACAGTCTAGTAATTTGGTGGTTTGAATTTGAATTTTCTGAGTGACTAATGTTGAGCACATTTCCATATGCCTATGGGCCATTCATCAATCTTCTTTTGTAAATGATCTATTCAATTGCCCATTTGTTTTTGTAGGAAGCGGTTTTGTTTGTTTTTTTGTTTTGTCCATAGAAGTCTTCAATGTTAAGCACAATTTATTAGAAAGACTATCTTTTTTTTTCCATTTTTTCCATTTTTCCATCCCCCATGATTTTTCCGTTTAACTAACTTGGCACTGTGTAAAAAAATAAACACACTCTGTAAATCTGTGATTATTTTTTCACTCTGTATTCTTTTTTATTGATCTATATATTGATCATTACCACTATGCACACTATATGTGGTGAATCTTTCAATGGCAGATGCATTCTGTTTTGAGGTGTTTAAAAATAATTAATTTGGTTAGAATTTGTTCAAATTCAAATTTGTCAAATATGTCAATTTTTTTTCTTTTTCTAACAATTATTGATAGGATGTTGTAATCTCCAGGAATAGATTTCAAGAGAATTTATGTTTCAAGCCCAGTAATTTACATTGTTCTCTTTCTTACACATTTGATTGATTGTTCAATTGTTTTCAGGTCCTCTATTTTCTCCTTCAATTCCCCTTGCCTTTGAATCCTTAAGCATAGTTGTAAAAAGTACTTTTAAATCTATGTCTGCAAAATCCAACATGTTCATCATTTCTGAGTTTGTGTCTTTTGATTGGTTTTTCTCCTCTTTTTAAATTCACTAATTTGCTATTTTGTACTGAATATTGCTGTGTTATGCTATTAATGTGTAGATTTTGTTGTCTTAAAACAAGGTGACATTTTATTCTGGTAGAATTTGCAAATGAGCTTGATTTATTTGAGCTTCTTCCTAGATTGTACCAAGATAAGTCTGGGATTATTTCTTTTAGGACTATGTAAATCTTATTCTTAACGTATTGTCTTTCTGGGAGCTTACCAAATGCCTGGGGTGTAAAATGAGATCTCTCCACTCTAGCTTATAAGAATTTGAACATCTAGCAGCATATTCAAACCCAAACAATTGTTCAGCTCATATCTCCGCAATAGCTCCTCTTTGGTAGTTTTCTTTTCTCTTTTCTTTTCTTTTCCTTTCTTTCCTTTTTTTCCTTTTCATTTGTTTTGTTTTGTTTATTTTTTTATTTTTTTACTTTGGTTGTGGAGTGGTTAGCCTTGCAAAATCTCCTCTCGTAACTTCTCAGCTTAATATTTATCTAGAAAGTCAAGACAACTCCTGTGCATATTCCTGAAGTCCCTTCATTGTACAATATCTTCTTCAGTTTTTGGCCCATAAAGCCAGGATCCTCAATAACATAACATTGATCTCTGTGGTTCCAGTTCAGTGTAATTTTCTGCTCTATTTGGACTTGCTGTACTCCAGAAAGTATCTCCAGGCATAAAACTGAGGTTATAGAGCCATCTGACAGTTTTTGCTTCTTTTCATGATAACAGCATCACTTTGCCTATCATGCAGTATTTGAAAAGTTATTATAGTTATCTATTAGGAGACGTTAATTGCTAACAGTTTCGCCATTTTAATCACATATGGAAATCCCCATTCTTCTTTTTCTGAGTTATTTTTTAGTTGCAGTATAGCTAACACACAATGTTATGTTTGTGTCAAATGTACAACATAGTGATTTGACAAGTCTGTATATGTTAGGCTCACAAGTGTAGCTACTGTCTGTCACCATATGATGCTATCACAATACCATTGGCAATAGTCTCTATGCTATACCATTTATCCCCATGATTTATTCATTCCCTAACTGCAAGCTTGTATCTTCCACTCCCCATCATCCATTCTGCCCATCCCTCCCACTTTCCCCTCTGGAAACCATCAGTTTTTCTTTGTATTTATGGGTCTGTTCCTGCTTTTGTTTATTTTATTTTTTAAGATTCCACATATAAGTGAAATTGTATTTATCTTGGTGTGACTTATTTCACTTAGCATAATACCCTCTATGTTCATCCATGTTGTTGCAAATAACAAGATCTCATTACTTTTATGGCTAAGTAATATTCCATTATAGATATTTACATTCATATTCAGATTTATAAATATATATGTATATACACACATGCCCCACATCTTCTTTATCCATTAATTTATTTATTGAATGTCCCTAAATTTTTAAAGTGAGTTTTTCAACAAATTGTTTTGATTAACTGGACAGGTTTTCATAGTTTTTGAGCAATATTTTTTAATACATATAAACATCCTTGGAAAACTTCCTTCATAATTAGTGACAATTTTCCACATGAAAAAAGAATAGTGTATTTTTATCAACAGGGGAAAAAAGAATAGTATATTTTTATTGGGTCATCCTAATAATGTAATTAGAATTTATGGTATAAAGTCATTACTTAAAAAGTAAAACTTTTAGAATAATGTCTATGTTATTTGTCATTAATGTAATGTTCTAAAGGTCACAACATTAAGTGCATGTGTGAAAATTAGTGCTGTATACTTGGTTAGTTATGTCTTGAGGTGAAATAATCATAAATAGCTCAACTTTACAAAATAGGATACTGAGTATATCCATTGATGGTAAGAAATAGTGAGTAGTGACCCAATCTGAAAACAGTATACCATATTTCTTTTACTTGCAACATCTTTCACAAAAAAGTTAAAAAATCAACCCAGCAGGGCGCCTCAGTGGCCCAGTCGTGTAAGCGTCTGACTCTTGGTTTCAGCTCAGGTCATGATCTCAAGGTTCCCGGGCTCAAGCCCCCCACTGGGCTCTGCGCTGTTAGCCAATTCCTTAACATTTCTTCCTCTCCTTCACCCTCTCTTCTCTCTTTCTCTATATACACACATCCTATTGGTTCTGTTTGGCTGGATAATCCTGACTAATACAAAGGCTGTATTCATTTTCCTTAACTAAATACATATGTTCATGTCTCACCTCCTTTGCTAGTAGTTCTTATATATTGTTATAATTCCAGTTATTTTATTTGCATATGATTTCTATCACAAATTAGGGTATAAAATTCTCTACAACTGAGACAGTGTATAAAACCACTTTTATATCTGTGTCTACTACGTTTTTCTTTTTTAATTATTGAGATAGTTTACTCATTTTTTTTAATGTTTATTTATTTTTGAGAGAGAGACAGAGCAGAGAGGGGGAGGGCCAGAGAGAAAGAGAGACACAGAATCCGAAACAGGCTCCAGGCTCTGAGCTGCCAGTACAGAGCCCGACGCAGGGCTTGAACTCACAAACTGTGAGATCAACCTGAGCTGGAGTTGAACGCTTAAGCAACTGAGCCACCCAGGTGCCCCTCTGGTCCATTTTTCAACTACACAGGTAGAATGCCAATATATATTTTAAAAATTAATCCTATTGCTTTATATTATGCTACTGACTCTTGTGAATAAATATGAAGTATTTGATATATTATTAAACCTCAAAAAGTATGTATCTTTGTGTGTGTGTGTGTGTGTGTGTGTGTGTGTGTGTGTGTGTTGGAAAAGAAAAATGGAATGATATCATTATTAGTTGCTTCTAATGGCTCTCAAAGGAACCAAAAACTAAATGAAATATTTGTCCTATATCTGTTCATGAGTGTTCTTAAAAGAAATATTAGTTTTGTTTATCATGATTAGTATCATGTCATAATATTTTAGATTGTTTTCAATTTAATTTAAAGAGAATAAGGCCATATCTATTTTAAGTATACTGTTGCTTTTGTCCCCAAAGTGAATATAGTTAGATTTACTTTCACTGCCACTTTATTTTTAATGAGAATATTTCAGTGACAACAACAGTAAAATACTCTGATTGTTTTCAAATTAGAGATATAAACTCTGCTCCATAATTTACTTTTGCCTCTCTACTTCATGGAATATTCGTTATTTCTAAGAACTGCAGTTTCCTATAAATGATATAAATAAGGTAAATGATGATCTTCACCTTTCCTTAAATTTCTAAGAGGCAAAGACTAACTGAAAGTTTGTATTCACCTATTTTTTTTTCCATGGAAATTATTTGAGACAGAAGTTTTTCTTTTATTATTGGCTGATAAGCAAACAAATTGAAGCAAATCAAATCAATTTATAAACCTGTAGGAGGATAAAATATAGACATAAATCTACTGAACACACATGTAACTAATACACCCTCTGCACGTATTCTGAATGATTTCAGCTAACGCTACTCGTCTGTCCATAGGCACATGTAATGAATGCCAATGCAGTCATCTGGAGGTTTAGCCATCCTTCTCTTCTTCTTCTTTTTTGTCTCTAGGCTCTCCAACTTTTATGTTTTTCATTCACTCCACTAAGCTTCTCTTGAGCTTTCTAGGTTTGACAAAGTTGTCCTCTGGCATGTTTTTGCCAGCTGTCATGGCCCATGTGCAATTTAAGCCTCTGTTGCACACTATTGTAAATCCAGGTAATGAAAGCCACAAACTTCTCACAAGCATTATAAAGCTGACATCTGTCAAGATAAATATTGTGCAGTCAGCAAAGAGAGGGGATGGCTTAGATGGCTTAAACAGGTAACCTTGATATTTCATTTGAGAAGGCTTTAGATGCACCTTCAAAGTATCGTGGTTTGCATTAAGTTGTTACGTAACATCTGCAGATCACTTTCATGCTCTTAATAAGTAATAGTTTATGTTTTTAAAAACATCTGTGTTTTGGAGAAAATGGATGAATTATTTCCTAAGCCCATTATTTAAAAACATGGTATGATTTTCTGTGTTTTATTTACTTATTTACTATTTTATTGTAATATTAATACCTGTTGTTTAAATAAAATAAATACATGTGTTAAAGTACACATATGAAGAATATCACAATTACTTTTATTATCACAAACCTTTCAATGTTTGTTTAGCAATACTTTATATTCCTTTAATCTTTTATTTTTGCAACGAACACCGTATGAAAATTTGCATCTTAATATATCTCAGTAAATCTTATGTCATAAACATTGTGATGTTAATCATGTTTATCTAAATTATAGCATGAAGTTACCCTGTAGCTTTCTGGCTTTTAATGACAGAAGATTTTACAGAGTGCTTTAATTATAACTATTATAACAACTATACAAATAAGTTCTAACATTGACCATTTCTTATAGGTCAGACTATTTCCTATGTGATATATATTCTCTCATTTAATTCTTTCTAAAAAAATTTTTTTAAAGTTCATTAATTCATTTTGAGAGAGAGAAAGAACACACGCAAGGGGAGAGGAGCAGGGAGTGAGGGAGAGAGTGAGAATCCCAAGCAGGCTCTGTGCTGAAGTCCAATGTGGGGGCTCAAACTCAAGAATTACAAGGTCATGACATGAGCCAGTTGGCTACTGATCTGACTGAGCCACTGAGGCCCCCAATCTCATTTAATTCTAACAATAATCTACTACTCATACTATTATATATTATATAAATATAAGTTAAAGTAATACACAAATAATTATGTAAATATAATACAATAACCATTATATTATTATGTTCTCTCTCTCTTATAGACAATAAATCCAAAGATTAGAGAAGTAAAACAAAATGGTTGAGACAATACAGCCAGTAAGAACAAGAGCTGGCACTCGAGCACATTCTTGTAAGCATCTTTAGAATTAGTTCTTGTAATATCTTAGCATGTACAACACTATGTGACAGGAAAATGAAGATTTAGTTTTAGTTACAACTCACAAGTTAGAAGATTATTCTTTTACCCCATCTTATTTCTTTAGTATATTCAGAGAACACCGTAGAAACAGAACAACACTGATCACTATGGAAAAAAAAAAATAGAGCTGACTATATAAGGGAAAAGAATCTTCATCCATTCCCTTTGAGCACAGGAAAAAAAAACAAACAAAAACTAAAAACAAATGCTTTGTGTCAAGGTATAAAAAAAAAAAAAAAACAGAAATGAGAATGCTGTAAGAATTACATTCTCTCTTATCAGACAGTGAAACACCAAACAAGAGTAGACCAGAAAAAATGTTATTGACATAGACATGCTTTTTATCATTATTTTTTAAGGAATGAAATACTGAAAATGGATTTGGAACCCATAAAATCCTTTAGAATTTTTCCATATAAGTATGTATATAATGATTGAGACCCATAGTATACATGTGTGAATCTTTTTATATACGTACCTGTGTGTGTGTGTGTGTGTGTGTGTGTGTGTGTGTGTGTGTGTGTGTATTTCAACAGTAGGTAAACTAATGCAAAGTCTAATTATTCTGTTAATTTTGTATTTTTGAGATTGGAAACAAGAGAAAGATACTGTCATTAGAGTCTAAATTGTATTATACTCATCTGTGAAGAGATCTATCATTTTGTGAGAAAGAATAAGGAAGAATGTGATGAAATCAGAGTGAGCAACTGGGGGTGGAGGGGAGGAGAAAAAGCCAATATAGTATGATCTTGCTCTTCTCTGTAAGAAAGAAGGTAAATAAGATATATATATTTTTTTAATTTCTAAAGAGAGCAAGAATGAAATATGAACTCCTCAATTTTACATAAAACTTAGAAAAAGGGAATTGACAGGGAGAAGCAAATACATTTATATGATTTTGACTTTGAACCGTATTTCTTTTACGCTTCCAAAAATGAAATTCATCCACCTGTAGGGAAATACCTTAAAAAGTAGTAAAAATAAATGCAAAATTAGGCACAAACATTAGAAAATAAGTCCAACTCTATATTAAATAGGTAACACATCCATGTCTTATACAACGTTATTTATAATTATAACTCAATAAAATTGGAAAAAAACACCAAAAAAAACCCACAGACATAAGACATAAATAATATTTCAAGTAATTTTAACACAGTTCTTTATATAGATTTATACACACACACACACATACATGTATAAACAGAAAGAACTATAAATACACTTTTGGTACATTTTCAATCAAAAATGAACAATAGGTTTATTGTTAGTAATGTTGACAATGTAACTGTAAGCTACATTAAAGTACATTCTTGGGGCCCCTGGTTGGCTCAGTCAGTTGAGTGTCTGAATTTGTGGCTCAGGTCATGATCTCACAGTTCACTAGTTCGAGCCCTGCTTCAGGCCCTGCGCTGACAGCTCAGAGCCTGGAGCCTCCTTCAGATTCTGTGTCTCCCTCTTTCTCTGTCCCTCCCCTGATCAATTACTTTCTCTCTCTTTCTCTCTCTCTCAAAAATAAACACTTTTTTAAAAAGTACATTCTTTCAAACTACACCAAATGTATTATAAATGAATTTACAATTATTCCCTATGTTTTAAAAAAATGTAAATATATTGAATTTATTTGGAAACAGTTTTTACAGCATAAAAGCATTAAATAAAATAGTTTTATAGCATAAAAGTACTAAATAAAATAGGTAAAAACCTTTTTGTTAAATCTGAGTTAGAAATACAAATGTAACTTGTAATTTAAAGTATGTATATTCTCTAGGTTTTTGCTACTGAAATAATCTAGAAGCAGTGACCTCCTAAGAGTAATGTGTATACGTAACAACCAGACTTTGATTCTAAAAACTATTCTCCAATATAATGAAGAGGTGAGACTTGAAGAAATAGCTATTTCCAAGTCTGAGAACAGGGAAAATAGAGAAAATGAAAAATGCACACAAGAAAGTGATCAAATATTAATGTGTTCATATCAAAAGGATACAGAAATGGGTTGGCAATTTGTGTGGAAAATTTTATATATATATATATATATATATATATATATATATATATATATATATATGTGTGTGTGTGTGTGTGTGTGTGTGTGTGTGTGTGTGTGTATAAATGTTTTTTTTTCAATGCTATACATCTCAAAATCTTGATTAGTTTTTCCAGTATGAAAAATATGATATCCACTAAGTTTGGTATATACACTTAGTGGATCTTTCCATTCTGTTTATTTTTAAACTTTTTGTATCATTTTGTTTTAAAATCCTATTGTGCAAAAATATATGGCATTAGAGAGGAGACAGTAAGATTTAAGAAGAAAGATAGTATCTTTTAAGCAGTAGGCTTAAACCATTCATATGCATACCGATTTTTGATGAGTTTGAATATATTCCATATTTGGTTTTATGTGGTCTTACTTGTCATTATTCACTTATTTTATACACTCCATTTTCCACTTTTTGGTGATTTTAGTTTGCTTCATTTTGTTTACATATTTAAAACTACGTATTTTACTCTCAAATTTTCTGATTACTTTTATGTACATATTTGACAGGTAACATTAAATTTAAATCTTCTAATAAAAGTTGGAGTTTAATAAGATCAGTTTTACTCTCTGCAAGGACATTAATACCTATTTAATTTTATCTTCTTTTTTTCTTCTCCTCTTTCCCCATAAATAAACACACACACACACACACACACACACACACACACACACACACATCATAGGACAAACCTTATTATTTTCATCTAGGTTGTAGTTTAATTTGTTAACTAAAACACATTTTAAAACACTGATTATTTAGATATATTGCAGACATATTTTTGGTAGCAAATTATTGAATAGTATTGTTCAAATGCCAGTAAGCTAATTAAATAATTTATAGAAATATAGCATATCAAGAATGGAATATTTTGTTGTCATTAATATTGATGTGATTTGTCCATATCAGCATATATTTAAAATGCTCAAAATTTATTGTAAAGTGAAAAAATTAATTTATATGAAGACAGTTATTTTAGATACCATTTTATTCAACTTCTATCAATAGTTATGTCTAGAGAGATGCCCAAATAAATAGGTAGATATATACATACATAAACAACTTGTCATTTCTGAAAATAGGCACCATTATTTTATAAACACATTTGCCTTTATTGAGAGGAACTGGTACAATGTGTTACATATACATTTGTAATGCTAAAATTTTGCCATATTTGTGTATTATGTAAAAAAAAACCCTATTCAAAATGTCTACTACAACATGGCAGTTTTTAAAAAGTTCTTACAAGCCAATGATTACATGTTACATGGGCATCTGGGAAAAATTAGTAAAAAAATTAATTCATTGATGAAGAAAAACACATGTCCCTACAATAAGGAGAGTTGAATCTTCACAATCAGTGAAATAAGATTTGCCTACAATCTTGTCATCTACAATATTAGCAAAGCGCTTTAAAATAAACAATTGATGGAGAATGTGAGAAAAATGTTACTGAGGTGAAAATTGGTATTTAATGGCAATACGTATATCAACCTTCAGCTGGTATGAGACAGTGTAATTAATTATTGGGATAGCATTCCAAGTAAGAGTATGTTTAACAATACTCTGCCCTCTAAGGAACATTTCTTCTGTTTTTATTTTCCTTAAATTCAATAAAAAGAGAATTAAGAATGATGTTGATTTGAGTTTCTAAGGTTCACGCCTGCGAGTCAGGATTCTCAATCCAGAGACAATGGCCCCAATGTGACAGAACCCCAAAGGCCTCATTGAGAGTAACTGGAATGAGAGAGTTGATAGCTTTGATGACGTGAACCTCTCTGATTCCCTTTCCCGTGTCATCTATGCCTATGGCTTTGAGAAGCCTTCTGCCATCCAGCAGTGAGCCCTTCTTTCTTGTATCAATGGTTAATGTGATCACTGAAGCCCAATCTGAGACTGGGAAAATAGTCACTTTTGCCATATCAATTCTGTGACAGATTGAATTGGAACTAAAGGCTACACAGGCCTTGGTCCTGGCACCCAGCAGAGAGTTGGATCAGCAGATACAGAGGTAGTCATGGAATTAGGAAATCACATGGGTGCCTCCTGCCATGCCTGCATTGAGGGAACCAATGTGTGTGCTGAGGTGCAAAAGTTGCAGATGGAAGTTCCCCATATCATCATACCCCAGGTCATGTGTTTGATATGCTTAACTGGATATACCTGTATCCCAAATACATCAAGATGTTTGTACTGGAGGAAGCTGATAAAATGTTAAGCCATGGATTTGAGGACCAGATCTATGACATATTCCAAAAGCTCAACAGCAACACCTAGGTGGTTTTGCTGTCGGCTACAATGCCTTCCAATGTGCTTGAGGTGACCAAGAAGTTCATGAGGGAACCCATTTGGATTCTGGTCAAGAAAGAGGAGTTGATCCTGGAAGATATCCACCAGTTTTACATCAAGATGGAACAAGAGGAATGGAATCAGATGCACTGTGTGACTTGTATGAAACCCTGACCATCATACAAGCAGTCATATCCATCAACACCTGAAGGAAGGTTGATTGGCTCACTGAGAAGACTCACACTTGAGACTTTACCATGTCCTCCATGCATGGAGATATGGACCAAAAGGAATGAGATGTTATCATGAGAGAGTTCAGCTCTGGCTCTAGCAGAGTATTTATTACCACTGACCTGCTGGCCAGAGGCATTGATGTGCAGCAGGTTTCTTTAGTCCTCAATTACGACCTTCCCACCAAAAGGGAAAACTGTACCTACAGAATCAATTGTGATGGACCATTTGGATGTAAGGGTGTGGCTATTAACATGGTGACAGAAGAAGACAAGAGAATTTCTCAGGACAATGAGAGCTCTACAACACCTCCATTGATGTATACCCCTCAATGTCGCTGAAACCATCATCTGAGGTGCTTCCTGCTACCTAGCTGTACCTGGAGTTCAGTCCTTGGGCTGGATAAGGGGGGAGGGGGCACTGAAGAGGAGCAGGAGAGGGGAGGGAAGGGAGCCAAGGGATGGACATCTTGTCATTTTTTTTAATAAATATCACTTTTTGAGGCTAAAAATAAATAGACTTCTGTTGATTTTATTTTATTATATAGGCTATACTTTTCAATGTAAAAAGCAAATTTATACTTTTTTTTATAAATTGAAAGAGAACAGCATGTTTGGCATCATAAAACAGAGCTATGGTTGAAGTGTATCTATTGTAGACATTACAAGTAATCTCAGAATAACCTCGTGGTTTTTTTTTTCCATTTTCATGGGTGTGTGTTTGCAAAATCTAGTTTAAAAAGAAACCCATAGCAATTTTCATTTGCCCAGAATGAGGGATGAAGATTACAATTTACAGTCACTTTCTATTTTTTTATTGACGTATAGCTGACATACAGTATCCTATTCGTTTATATCAATAGTACATCATAGTAATTCAATATTTTTATACATGATGAAATGATCTCCATAAGTCTAGTTATCATCTGTCACCACACAAAGTTACTACACTATCATCAACTATATGATATATCCCCATGATTTATTTATTTTAAAACTGGAAGTCTGTACCTCTTAATCCTCTTTACCTATTTTGCCCATCCTCTAAACTTTGGTAACCAACAGTTTCCTGTATCTAGGAGTCTGTTTCTGTTTGGTTTTATTTTTAGATTCCATATATAAATGAAATCAGATGGTATTTGCTCTTTCTCTGACTTATTTCACTTCACATAATGCTCTCTAGGTCTATCCATGTTGTCTCAAGAGGCACAATCTCATCTATTTTTATAGCTGACTAATATTCTGCAACACACACGCCCCATCTTCCTTATCCATTGGTCTATTGATGGACATTTAGGTTGCTTCCATATCATAACTGTTGTAAATAAGGTTTCCATTGAACATAGGGATACAAATACCTTTATGAACTGGTGTTTTCATTTCCTTTGTATAAATGTCCATAAGCAGAATTGCGGGTGGTTTTAATTTTCTGAGGAACTTTCATACTTTTTTTCACAGTAGCTGAACAAATTTGCATTGCTACAAAGATATTATGAGAGTTTTCTCCACATACTTGCCAGCACTTGTTCCTTTTTGTCTTTTTGATAATCCGGGAGGAGAGAGGTGGTATCTCATTGCATTTTTGATTTGCATTCCCCTAATTATTAGTGTTTTTGGGCATCTTTTCATGTGTTTGTTGGCCATCTTGCATGTCTTCTTTGATAAAGTATTCAATTCCTCTCTCCATTTTTTAATCACATTGTTTGTTTTTATATTAAGTTGTGTTCTATATGTATTTTGGATGGTAACCCTTTATTGGATGTATGATTTGCAAATATCTTCTCCCATTCAGTAGGTGCCTTTTCATTATGTTGATAGTTTCCTTCTCTGTGCCAAAGCTTTTTAGTTTGATGTAATCCCATTTTTTTTTAATTTTAACTTTTGTTGCCCTTGCCTGAGTAGGTCCAAAAAGCATTGTTCACACAAATGTCAAAAAATTTACAACCTGTGTTTTTTTTCTACGAGTTTTATGGTTTCAGGTCTTACATTCAAGTCTTTAATCCATTTTGAATTTATTTTTTAATATGTTAAAAGATAGTGGTCCAGTTTCATTCTTTTGCACATAGCTATCTAGTTTTCCCAGTAGCATTTATACAAGACTGTCTTTACCCCATTAAATATTCTTGCCTTCTTTCTTACAGATTAATTTGCTACTTATGTGTGGAGTTATTTCTGGGCTTTATATTCTATTCCATTGGTCTATGTGACTGTTTTGTGCCAGTCCCACACTGCTCTGATTACTATAGCTTTGTAGTATAGTTTGAAATCAGATAGCATGATACATATACCTTTGTTCCCTCCCCCCGCCCCCCCAAAAAATTATTGCTATTTGGGATCTTTTCTGGTTCCAAACACATTTTAAGATTCTTCTTCTTAGTTCTGTGACAAATACCATTAGTACTTTGATGGGCATTTCATTGAATCCGTAGAATGCTTTCAGTAGTATAGACATTTTAATAATATTATTTCTTCCACTGCATGAGCATGGTGCACCTTTCCATTTATTTGTGTAATTAGTAACTCTCATCAAAATCATCTAGTTTTCAGCATACATGCATACGTCATCTTACTGCATTTTTCTTTATTGTGTATTATGAATATTGCATTTAGTACAACTAAAGATTTGTGGCAACCCTGAGTTAAACACATCTCTTGGTGCCATTTTTCCAACAGCATTTGTGTAATTTGTGTCTCTGTGTCACATTTTGGTAAGTCTCACAATATTTCATTTTTAAAAAATTTTTTTTTAATGTTTTACTTCTACTTTTGAGAGAGAGAGAGAGAGAGACAGAGTGAGAGCAGAAGGAGGGAGGGAGACACAGAATCTGAAGCAGGCCCCAGGCTCTTAGCTGTCAGCACAGAGCCAGATGTGGGGCTTGAACCCACTAACCATGATATCATGACCCGAGCTGAAGTAGGAGGCCCAAACGACTGAGCCACCCAGGCACCCCTCACAATATTTCATTTTTTAAATATTATTATACTTGTTATAGTGGCCTATAATCAGTAATTACTACTCCCTGAAAGGTAAAGTGATGGTCAGCATTTTTTAGCAATACTTTTACTTAAGATATGTATATATATATTTTTAGTCATAATGCTATTGCACACATAATAGGCTAAAGAGTTGTGTAAACATAACTTTTTCATGCAGTGGGAAACCAAACAGTGTATTTGATTCACTTTATTGCAACATTTACTTTATCACAGTGGTCTGGAACTGAATGCTCAATGTCTCTGAGGTACATCTGTACAGGTCTTTCACCTCCTTACTTAAATTTATTCCTAGGTATTTAATTCTTTTGATGCAAATGAAAATGAAATTGTTTTCATAATTTTTCTTTCTGATACCCTGTTATTGGTATATAGAAATGCAACCAATTTCTGCATCTTAATTTTGTATTCTTCAGCTTTAATGAATTCAGTTATTAGTTCTAATAGTTTTTTGATAGAATTTATGTATATGTATGTATGTGTATATATATGTACAATGTTATCTCCAAATAGTGACAGTTTAATTTCTTCCTTTATAATTTGGATGCCTTTATTTATTTATCTATCTATCTATCTATCTATCTATCTTGTCTGTTTCCTGTGGCTAGGACTTCCTGTCTTACGTTGAATAAAAAGTGGCAAGACTGGACATCCTTGTCTTCTTCATGATCTTAAAGGAAAAGCTTTCAACTGTTCCCCATTCAATTGATGCTATCTGTGGGTTTTTATTTTATGGCCTTTATTATTTTGAGGTATGTTCCTTCTATGCCAACTTTATTGATGGTTTTTATCATAAATGCATGTTGAATCTTGTCAAATGCTTTTTCTGCACCTTCTGAGACGATCATTGGATTTCATCATCCAGTCTGTTGTTGATTCCTTCTAGTACATTTTTTATTTCAGTTGTTACATTCTTCAGTTCTGATCGTTTTTCTTTAGATATTTTCTAACTTTATTTTCTAACTCTGCTAAAGTTCTCACTGTGCTCTTCCATCTTCTAGCCATCTTTATGATCATCACTTTGATCTCTTTATCAGGTAAATTATCTATTTCCTTTTGTTAGGGTTTTATTTTTCTGTCTTGTTCTTTCATTTGAAACATATTCCTTAATCTCCTCATTTTACTTGACCTTCTTTGTTAGTCTGTATGAAATAATCACAATAACTATCTCTCCTGGTCTTGGAGGAGTGACCTTGTGTAGCACCCATCTCTGTGTAGACTGCATTTGCCAGGCAGCTTTGGGAGACCAGCTGGAAGTAGAACAGGCATGAGTGGGGTGTTCTGGATGACCGTGTCCCAAAGCATGGCTTGCTGAAGAAGCCTTGGCATGTTTAGTGGAGTTGGGAGTAAGTACAGCTAGAGGAGGTGTAGTCGTGGGTACTTCATATCACAGCCTCCTTGGTGAGATAGCTAGAGTGGTTGTAGTCAAAGGATCCTAGGGTGCACCATGCTGAGGCCACCCTGGTGGGATAGTCGGAACTGGAGTGGGTATGGCCAGGTGGATCCAATGTTGTGCTGCACAGGGGCTCACTTGGTGACAGGAATGGAGCAGATGTGGCTTGGGGACATCCTAAGGCATGCTGCAACACAGTCGTCTTGGCAGAGTGGCTGGATTGTGTATAACCAGAGGTGGTCCTTGAGCACACTGCACCAGAACCACCTTTGTGGGACAGGTGAATTGAGCACAAGCTGGAGAGGTCTTGAGGGTGTCACACTAGAACTATCTCGGTGGGACAGCTGGAGCAGGCACAGGCCAGCAAGGACCCTGTGCCAGGGTCACACTGGCAAGATGGCTCCATCTGGTGTGGACTGGGAGCCCAGGGCTTGCTGGCACAGTCCTAAGAGGCTGCCGAGAGCACCTGAACCCTGTTCCTGTCTCCACTGTCAAGGTGAAAAGGAAACAAAAAAATGTGCTTGCTGGAGCCTCTGACCCTGGAGAGCTTCTGCTATTCCCTGCCTGTTTGGCAGACACTCTAGGCTTAGTAAAATGATTTCCTTTACTAATGGTCTAGTTGCCCTTTAAACCACTTTTTCCCCCTCTGCTTGAATGTGAGCAAGTCTGAGCACAGGCCCCTCAGGGCTATCCCCTCCCTACTGCAGGCCATAGCATGGGGGGGTGGGTTGCCAACACTACCTGTCTTCATGTCTCCTATGTTATGTGTATCCTGTTGTTGGTTGTTCAAAAGTTGTTCAGTCAGCCTCAGTTCTTCAGGAGAAATTCCTTTATATGTGGGTTTAGACTTGGTGTATCTATGGAGGGGTTAAGTTCAGGGTTTTCTTATGCTACCACCTTGGACAACCTTTTTCCCACAGTTACTTTCTATTGACGCTGTCATTGGGCATTAAGCAAAAAAAAAAAAACTTATTCTAAACTTAATCACAAAGTAGAGAACTTCATTTATGCTTTGACAATAGTTAGGCTAAATATGTCTCTGTCCTTCCCTGTACATTTAGATTAAGAAATAATACACATCTTTGTAAATATATATGTTCTCCATTTATTACAAGACATTTACACAAGCTGTGAATCATTATGCTTCCAGTCATTATATATTATGGAAAATAAAGTACCTAATTATCACCAATAGATATTTAAGATATATAATATTTTAAATGCATGTTTTTCAACAATTTAAAAAGTACATTTATTTAGTTATTTAACATATTGTTCCATTAAGGGGTCTGGAAAGTTTCAGTTACAAACATTAAGAAAATATTAAAGAGTGATAATTATAATAATTACTTTAAAATAAACTTAACTGGCACACTGTCATAGTATTTCTTTGCTAAAGTCATTTAGCTAAGTGTAGAAATGGCAAAAATAAGCCTTAGATTTCTTTGTTTATTCAAAATTCTCTAGATGTTTGCAAGAAGGACCATTATTGTTATAGTCCTGGGTTTCAGTTAAAGTCATACCATTTTGATGTATGTGTATATTATTATATTATACAACTTTTAATCTCCAATTGCTTTCAAAGAAAAGAAAATATTAATATCTACCTTATATTTTTAACTTTAAGACTAGCTGAGATTAAGAAGATGTTATATATGTTATGAAATAACCATATGAATTTCAATTATTATTTGCTACACAATAGTGTATTTTCCTTATTTTTTTTCCCTTTCATTCTGCCTCTGATATTCTCCTGTTACCCTAAATTTCACCCACCTGAACAATTTATCTTTGTATGAATGCTGGGATTTCTGTATATTTCTTTTGTTTAGACATTAGTAAAGAACGCCTGATGTTAATTATTAGAAGGAAAGAAAATAATAATTTTTTCCACTATGTGCATGTAAACCAAAAGAAAACAAAAAGTCTGTGGCAAGGATTTGTTGAATTCATTTATTTCTAGTTGTTGTTGTTGTTATTGTTGTGTGCTTTACTCCTACTGAAACACCCCTCCCATTTAGTAAATGGTAACTGCTTCATAAATACAGTATTGATTGCAAACAAATAGACCTTTATGAGCTTTGTTTATAGTCCAAATTTCTGTGCATAGCTACATAAATCACCATTAAAAAGCACAAACTACTGTTAACACTATTGAGCACTTGTGTGTCATAAGTTTTTCTAAGCATTTTATAGTGGTAGTGAGTAGTGACGTCAAGATTTAAATACAAGCATTTTGGTTCAGAACCAATTCTTAACCACCACACAATGCTGCCCTCTAACATTAATTAACTCAGTGAATATAAATTTGGTGAGATTATGCTATTCTGTTAAGATATATTTTCTAATGGATGAGTTTTGATCTACCTTTTTAAAGAAAACAAGAACAAGAAAGGTGAATCTAGGTTTGTGAGTCATCTTTGGGGTTTGTGAGGATAATTTTTACAAAGGTACAGGGAAGACATATACATTTATTTGAAGACAAGATGAGTATTCATGATACACTCTGTTTCTCTCTCTCAAAAAAAACATTAAAAAACAATTTATTTTTATTTATTTTGAGATAAAGAGCGAGAAAGAGAGAGAGAGAGAAAGTGAGTGCAAGGGAGGGGCAGAGAGAGAGGGAGACAGAATCCAAAGCAGGCTCCAGTCTCTGAGCTATCAGCACAAAGACCAAGTTGGGGCTCAAACTCATGAACTGTGAGCTTATGACTCAAGCCAAAGTGAAGAATTGAATCGTTAACTAACTGAGCCACTCAGGTGCCCCAAGCTTCTAACTCTTGATTTCAGCTCAGGTCATGATCTCAGTTTGTGAGATCAAGCCCCACTTTGGACTCTGCACTGACAGCACAGAGCCTGCTGGGGATTCTCTCTCTCTCTTCCTCCTCTCTCTCTCAAAATAAATAAATAAACTTACAGAAAAATCTTATGTTGGTGTCACAGGATGGTAGAAGAATAAGACATAAATAAGTAAATAAGTAAATGAATGAATCAATTTATTCATTCATCTGTTCGTTCATTTATTACAAAATAATACACTTTCAAGAAAACTAAGTTTATTGCTTGTTATATAACAATTATATATAATTGTTAGGTGAGCTAGCTGCCCATGTCAATGAGAAAGCTGTGTGTACTAAACCCCTTATTCAGGGGTCTAAGTTCCTTCTATGGTATGGGCTCCACCATTCTATAGATTCTTCTTACTATCCATGGGCCAGCTTCCAGGAGGGAGAAAGAAAGTACATGAAAAATAACCACCTGCTCTGTTAAGAGCCCTGCACTGAAAGTAGTTTCGAGCATTTCTACTCACCTTGAACTGAACAGAATTAATACATGTCTTTCACTATGTGCCTAAGTGTACAGCCGTGATTCTATTATGATAAAAGAAAACAGGTGGTACAGTGATTTTTTGTTGAAATCTGACAGTCTCGTAAAAAAAAAGCTGAGTAATACATTAACATCACTTTAATGTAAACAAATTCTGACCCTGCATAGACCAAATTTGATTCATTTTCTGCCTTTCCTCCCTCACCAAATCTTTATACCTGAAGATAGTGTTTTAGTGACAGTATTTAAGTTTGTAACTCACCAAATTCAAGAGACAAATTAAACTACTTTTTATCACAAACTGGCTGATTGAGGGAAGTAACATTTAAAAGTAATAACACGTAATAAAAGAAGTAACATTCTATTTTAAGTATCATCACTGATCTCATTTAAACCATGCAGGCAACAAAGCTATTTCACAAAGGACCAATGAAACCTGTGTTTTCTACTTGCTTTCCTTTCCTTCAGAGATATAGCATAATATCCTAAACCCAAAAGCAGAACTCAGAAAGAAGTGGTCAAAATAATCACAATTCTGTAAAATGTCTTTAATCAGGCATACCAAAGCCTTTGGTTTATCTCTTATTTTAGCAACAGTGACAGCGTGCAATTTCAGACTTACTCAGATGGACCTTGCCCTGCATATACGCCGACTCAGTCTTGTACCGTATCTTGTTCTGATATTTGCCGCACAGCAAAATTGGAAGCACAGCAATGTAAATGGGAGAAAAGTGAAAGGGAGCAAGGACAAGCTGGTGGATGAATGCTCCAGCTTCAGCCCTTGAGAGACACAATACTGGGAAGACTCCTGTATGTGTTTAAGGGACCCCACAACAGCAACTCTGGTACATCCTTATGTTGGCTCCTCTTGTCTCACTCTCCCTCAGCCATTTGTGCTTCTTAGAATCACTTCCTGGATAAACTATTTGAACACAATTCTTTCTCTAAGGCTCTGCTTTTGGAAAAACCCAAGTCGCAGTGTTCATCATTTATTTACTGAGAGTCAACTGTATTTTTAAAAGCTTCTCCTTCCCTTGGAAAAGGTATTTATATTTAATAAAATGAAAGATACATTATCTACATCTATCTCTCCATATCATTTATTTATATATATCCACACACACATTTGTCATCATCTTTATTGTGGCAGTGATGAATTATTAGGCATTTGATTTATAAGAACTTACGAGAATTTTCATTTTTATCCCATAACAATAAATGACTATGGGAGTTTTTCTAATGAATTATTTTGCTTTTCATTTCTTTTTTTTTTTTTTTTTGAGAGAGAGAGAAAGCGGTAAAAAAAAAAAAAAAAAGACTAAAAAGATATCTGCCCATTTTAATCATCTTCTATTTCTAGAGTCATTTCTACCTGTGTGCCAGAATCCACAGCAGTAACAAATGTGATAATAAGAGAAAAACATCATGCTAAAAATGGGAGTTAAGGTGAGAGATTAAAGAACAAAATCAATATATCAAATATTGAAAGTTGATATTCCTGGTAGACACTAAACCCCTATAAAGATGAACAGTGTGTGGTGACAAATCTAATTAACACATATGGAAACACATCCTATTCATTTCAGTGCTGTTGTGATATCCAAGGTGAGAATGTTGTCAAAAGGGAGTTGTTTTCAAGTTTGTATTTCTCTATTAGATTTTTTGCAGAACACAACATGAATTTTCGCAAAAAATAGATCAGCTTCCCTTTCAATTCATATTCCTGGAGTGTCTTAGCAGGAATGGTGTCTGTTTTCATAGCAAGACCAATTTCTACTTTATGAATCACTTGTCTACGTTGTGAACCCTGCTAAACTGTGAAAGAAGAATTACTTGTGGACAGAAAATGTTGAACTGTAAATTATTTTGCTTTCCGTTTACCTAAATGCAGAGTTCCAAATCCTTAGTTTTACATCTTATTGCACTACTCCTGTCTCTATTTTGACAAATCATACAAACTATAACTGTGTTACAGTAACACTAAATTAGCAGCTGTGGACAAATACAAATGTGTGCACACACACACACATACACTCAAATATTTGTAAATCAGTAGTCACTGGCTTTGCTTTATCTTAGAAGCATTAGGTAGTATAACACAAAATAATGAAAACATCTATGCTCTTGAAAAAACTAAAAAATGTTTAGAAGCAGGCAAATTAACTAGGACATCTACCAAATTCTTAAATGCTCATGCTTTTGCACCAATATTGCACTTAGCTGTCTTTATAGTCTAAATCTAAAATTATCCTACAATGATATACTTTCTACAAAATCCTGTAATCCATCAAACAGTCCTAAAACTGCATATTGCATTAACAATTACTATTCAATACTTTAAATGTTCGTTTCAGTACTATACTTTCAAGCAAGCATATGAGTGAGAGGAGTAACAGCTTTACATTCATGCTGAATGTGAACGAGTTTGCTAAATGGACTTTCTGAGGCAGGTGTTCCTGAACAAGGAATATCTTTAAGAGACTTTCAGCTGCTCTCAGCACTGGGGATATATTACAATATAAGCAATAGCTCTTTTCTTTCTCGTCTTTCTCGTTCGCTCTAAATATGGAAACAACTTCGGTCTTCTTAGCTTCCATTGCTTGAATAGATGAAACAGAAAAAGACAATTGCCTTCAAGCCATTTCACTTCTGTCTCTGCTCTGTGAATCTTAACTAGCACTTGTTACTATCAGTTTTATTTTTACTTAATTTTTTTTTTCATTTTAGCCAGTCTAGTAGGGGTGGCATTGCGGTTTTAATCTGCATGTTTCTAGTGACTCATTTTGGCATCATGTCACGTGTTTACTTGCCAACTGCAAAATTTTTGATAGTGTTCATACAAAATGTTGGCTCATTTTTCTATTGGTTTTTTTTATGGCTTACCTCTGAAATTTCTTTATATATTTTGAGTATAAGTAATTTTTTAAATAAATAATTTCAAATATATTCTGATGTTCAGCTTGATTTTATTCTCAATGTTATCCAAGAGCAAAAAGTTTAGGCTTACACAAAGCTCAATTTCTACATTTTTTTCTTTTGTATATAAGAACCTGTTACCTAACATAAGTTTATAATTTTATTCCCCTAAGCTTTCAATAAAAGTTTTGTAGTTTTACATTCCATGTTATGTATGCAATCTTGTTTTGCATATGATTATGCAAAAATATGTCATTGTTTCAGCGCCATTTCATTATAAGACTACTCTTTTCTCTTTCCAAGTTGAAGTACATTTGAAGTTTTTTTTTTCCTTCTCCTCCCCCTTCATGGGTGATGGGCACTGGGGAGTGCATTTGTTAGGATGAGCACTGGGTGTTGTATGTAAGTGATGAATCACCGGGTTCTATTCCTGGAGCCAATACTGCAGTGCATGTTGGCTAACTTGTGTTTAAATAAATAAAATTAAAAAAAAAAGTCTAAAATGGGAAGCCTAGACATTCATCCTCATGAGGCTGCAATGCAGGTCTTCATTACCCCAGCTTAAGTAATGTCAAAAAAGGCCAAGTAAGAAACCAAGACTTCTCACCATCTGAAGATAACAAGATCTTTCCTCCCACCATGCTGCAGTGTCATGGGAGACATGTAGGTAGCCTAGATATCTACCCCAAATGTGCAGAAAACTTTCCCTGCTGGGGTGATATCGGAGGAGGTCTAGTGGATAGTTATAACTTCCAGAATTACCTGATAACAAATAACAAGTAAGTCTAACCACAGTGACATTAGGCACCACGTAAAGAATTGAGACTTCTACCCCAGCCAAGCAATTATGAGGGGCCCCCACCTCGGTGTCATGTAATGACACCTGACAAGAATGAACTAGTCTTCCCTCCCCTGCCAGAGTAAAGTCAAAGAAAGCTAGTTAAAATGAAGATTTAAAGAATGTCATAATATAAAAATGTCCAACTTTCCATAGAAAACCACTTATCGTACCAATAGTCAGGAAAATCTCAAACTAAACTTAAAAATTTTAAAAGACAATCCATTAACGCCAACACCAAGAGGGCAGAGATGCCAGAATTATCCAATAGGTATTTAAAATCAGTCATACTGAAAATGTCTCAGTGTGCAATTAAGAACATGGTTGAAACAAATTTTAAAAAAGGGGGAGAATCGGGGCGCCTGGGTGGCTCAGTCGGTTAAGCGTCCGACTTTGGCTCAGGTCACAATCTCGCGGTCTGAGGGTTCGAGCCCCGCGTCGGGCTCTGGGCTGATGGCTCAGAGCCTGGAGCCTGCTTCAGATTCTGTGTTTCCCTCTCTCTCTGCCCCTCCCCCATTCATGCTGTGCCTCTCTCTGTCTGAAAAATAAATAAACGTTAAAAAAAAAATTTTTAAATAAAAAAAAAAAGGGGGAGAATGGTCTGGGAAAAAAAAAAAAAAAAAAAAAAAAAAAGTTCCAAATAGAAATATAAATAAAAGGCAATCAGATGAAAACTTTATAACTGAAATATACCATATCCAAAATAAAAAGCTTTGTGGAGGGGCACAATATCAGATAGAAAGAAAAAAAAATCAGTAAAAATGAAACAAAATCACACACTATGAACGAGGGAGATAAAATGGACTTTAATAAAAGAACAGAGCAGAGACTCATGGAGACATAAGAAAAGAGCCCAGAAGCAGAGGGGAAAGAGGTTGCGACTGCAAAAGTACTTGGATATAATGACTAAGAACTTCAAAATTTTGTCAAAAAACATTAAACTACAAATTCAAGAAGCTAAAAGGACTACAGTTTAAACACAAAGTAATCTACGACAAAATGCATCATAATTAACTACTTAACTAATGACAAAAAAAAATTATGACAGCAGCCAGAGAAAAATGCCACCACACCTACAGCAGAAATACTATTTGATTGACAGATTTCTTTTTCACCAGAAACCATGGAGGCCAGAGGCAGCAGCGCAATACTTTTGAGATGCTAAAAGAAAGGAATTGTCAATCCAGAATCTTATATCTAGTGAAAATACACTCTGGGAATGAAGGGAAGTCAATAAATTCTCAGATGAAGGAAAATATGATCAGCATATTTGCCCTAAAAACATTCTTTTATGTAAGAAATGCCTTAAGAAAGTTCTTAGGGAGGGGCACCTGAGTGGCTCAGTTGGTTAAGCATCTAACTCTTGATTTTAGCTCAGATCTTAATCTCAGTATTGTGAGTTCAAGCCCTGCACTGAACTTGATACTGGGTGTGAAGTCTACTTAAAAAAAAAAAAAAAAGAGAGAGAATCAGAGAAGAAGAAAAAAATTCTTAGGTAGTAAAGAAACAATAAGACAAGTGATGTTGGGACATAAGAATAAAAGAACATAAATATGGTAAGCAAAAATTAGAGACTGTTAAATTTTCCTTTTCCTTTTGAAGTTTGTACATTAGAGTTGGCATTTAAAGCAAAAATATATTACTGACTAATGTGGTTCTAAATATTTGTGGAGAAACTATTTGATTATTATAAACTGGAAAGGGTAAAGAAATATAAAGGGAGGGAAAGTTTTTTTGTGTGTGAAGTACAATTGAAAAACAATGTTATATTAGTTTCACGTGTACAAAATAGTGATTCAACAAATCTGTTATTTTATGCTCATCACAAGTGTAGCTACCATCTGTTAACATTCAATGCTTTAACACCATTGACTATGTTCTCTATGCTCTGCCTTTTATCCTCATGACTTATTTATTCCAAACTGGAAGCTGGTATCTCCAACTCTCCTTCACCGAGTTTGCCTATCTTCCTACCCCCTCCCCTCTGGCAACTATCAGTTCTCTGTATTTATGGGTCTGATTCTGCTTTTTTGTTGGTTAGTTTTGTTTTTTATATTCCACAGACAAGTTAAATAATATGATATTTGTCTTTCTCTGTCTTATTTCACTTAACATAATACCCTCTAGTTTCATCCATGTTGTTGGAAATGGCAAGATCTCATCCTTTTCTACAGATGAATGATATTCCATAGTATAATTATTTGTATACACACACACACACACACACATATATATATACTACATGTTTATCCATCCATCTGTTAATGAACACTTGGTCTGTGTCCATATCTTGGCTGTTGTAAATAATGCAATAAAACATAGGGGTGCACATATATTTTTGAATTAATGTTTTTATTTTCTTTGGGTAAATACCTAGTAGTGGAATTACTGGATATATGCTATTTCTATTTCTATTTTTTAGAGAAACCTCCATACTATTCTCCATGGTGGCTGCATCAATTTATGTACTTAGCAGCACTGTACAAGGGTATTTTTTTCCATATCCTCCCCAATACTTTCTCTCTCTCTTTCTTTCTTTTCTTTTCTTTTCTTTTCTTTTCTTTTCTTTTCTTTTCTTTTCTTTTCCTTCTTTTCCTTTCTTTCTCTCTCTCTCTCTTTCTCTCTCCTTCCTTCCTTCCTTCCTTCCTTCCTTCCTTCAGCCATCTGACAAACATGAGGTGATATATCACCGTGGTTTTGATTTGCATTTCCCTGATTATTAGGGACATTGGGTATCTGTCAGCCATCTATATGTCTTCTTTGGAATATGTCTATTCAGGTCCTCTGCCCACTTTTTAACTGGATTTTTTTTTACGTTAAGTTGTATAAGTTCTTTATGTATTTTGGATATGTATCCCTTATCAGATATAGCCTTTGCAATTATTTTCTCCCAGTCAGTAGGTTTGTTTGTTTGTTTGTTTGTTGTTTTTGTGGAAAAGGTTTTCATTTTGGTATAGTTCCAATAGTTTATATTTGCTTTTGTTTTCCTTAACAAAGGAGACATATCTAGAAACATGTTACTGAAGGCAGTGTCATAGAAATTACTACCTATGTTTTATTCCACAAGTTTTATGGTTTCAGGTTTCACATTAAGATTCTTTAATCCATTTTTATTTTATTTTTGTGGATAGCATTAAAGGATGTCCAAGTTTCATTCTTTTGCTTATAGCTGTCAAGTTTTACCAGCTACATTTATCAAAGAGACTGTTGTTTTTCCTATTGTACATTCTTACCTCCTTTGTCATAGATTAATTGACCATATATGTGTGTGTGAGTTTATTTCTGGGGTCTCAATTCTGTTCTACTGATCTTTGTGTCATGTTTTTTGAAGGTACCATACTGTTTTAATTACTATAGTTTTGCAATATAACTTGAAATCTGGAATGGTGATAGCTCCAGCTTTGTTGCATTTATTAGCTACTTGGGGGGTGTTTTGGTTCCACAAAAATTTTGGAATTTTTCTGTTTTAGTTCTTAGAAAAATGATGTTGGTATTTTGATAGAGAGTGCATTGAATTTGTGGATTGCTTTGGGTAGCATAGGCATTGTAAAAATATTAATTCTTCTAATAAGCATAGGATATATTTCCATTTGTGTTATCTTTAATTTCTTCATCAGTGTATTATGCTTTTCAGAGTACAGGTCTTTTACCTGCTTAGTTAAGTTCATCCACAGGTATTTTATTCTTTCTGGTGTCATTGTAAATGCAATTGTTTTCTTAATTTGTCTTTCTGCTACTTTGTTATCAGTATATAGAAATGCACCCAATTTTTGTGTATTAATTTTATATCCTTTGGGAAGGTAAGGATTATATTCCACTTGAACCCCATTTTCTAAATATCATGAACTTCAGAAGATACATATAAGCTGTGAGATATGTAATTTTAGACTATTGAATGGGGATTTAGACTACTTTGCAATTTATACTAATTTGCAAATACCAAATCAAACAACAACAACAACAACAATGACACATAAATACCTAGATATTTAAGCAAATGTTATTCTGGATGTTTCTGTGAAAGTTTTTGTTTTGTTTTTAATTGGTTAATATTTAAATCAGTGGACTTTGAGTAAAACAGATTACCTTGCATTATGTGGGTCAGCCTTATCCAATCAATTTCAAGCCTTAATAGAACAAGGACTGACCTCCTCCTAGCCAGAAGTAATTCTGCTAGTAGACTGCTTTTGTGCTGGAACTGTAATTCTTCACTGAGTCTCCAGCCCATCTGCCTATCCTATCAGCCTTTATAACTTGCCAAGCCTCCATAATTGCTGAGCTTACTTATTAAAATAAATATCTATATATATAATATACACACATGTGTATACACGTATGTATCTATATCTACATCTATCTATACATACACAGAAACACACTCACACATCCTTTTATTTCTGTTTCTCTGGAAAACCTAACACACTATTCAAATTTTATTCCTAAAAGTCCTAAAGTGTTCAATTATAAATTTGGATTTGTATACTATTCCTTTCAGTTATATCAGGTTTGCATTGTGTATGTTGTAGCTTTGTTGTTTGGTGAATACACATTTAGAAATGCTATCTTCTTGGTTGATTGACCCTTTTATCATTATAAAGTGATATGTATTAATGCTTTTTACCCACTTAATACTTGATCTCCTTCCTACCTAATACTTAATCTCAGAGAAGTCAGAATATCCAAAGGATCCATTTTTGTGGCACCTACTCCTATACACTGTACCCAAGGCTATAAAACAAACCCCCAAGTTTAAAATACAGGCATACTTCAGAGATACTGGGAGCAGATACCAGACCACCACAATATAGCAAATATCACAATAAGGAGAGTCAGGGGTGCCTGGGTGGCTCAGTTGGTTGAGCATCCAACTCTTGATTTCCACTCAGGTCATGATCCCAATGTTGTGAGTTTGAGCCCTGCATCAGACTCTGCTGGACATGGAACCCGCTTGGATCCTTTTTCTCTCCCTCTGTCTTGCTTCCATACTCTCTCTCTTTCTCTCTCTAAAATTAAAAATAAATGTTAAATAATGAGAGCCAAATCATTTTTTTTGGTTTTCCAAGGCATATGAAAGTTATATTTACATCATATTGTAGTCTATTAAGTGTATAATAGCCTTATGTTGGAAAAACCAATGTGCATACCTTAATTGAAAAAGGCTTTATTGCTAAAAAATGCTAACCATGAGGGGCGCCTGGGTGGCGCAGTCGGTTAAGCGTCCGACTTCAGCCAGGTCACGATCTCGCGGTCCGTGAGTTCGAGCCCCGCGTCAGGCTCTGGGCTGATGGCTCGGAGCCTGGAGCCTGTTTCCGATTCTGTGTCTCCCTCTCTCTCTGCCCCTCCCCCGTTCATGCTCTGTCTCTCTCTGTCCCAAAAATAAAAATAAAAAACGTTGGAAAAAAAAAAAATGCTAACCATGCATGTCTTGACTCATTGTTGATGGCTGCTGACTGATCAGAGTGGTGAATGCTGAAGGTTGGGGTGGCTGTAGCAATTTCCTTAAGACAACAATTAACTTTTCTGCATCAATTTATTCTTCTTTTTGTTGATAATTTCTCTGTGGCATATGATGATAGCATTTTAACCACTGTGGTATTGATAGTATTTTACCACTGTAGAACCTCTTTCAAAATTGGAATTAGTACTCTCCAACCTGTCTGCTATTTTAAGTTTATGTAATATTTGATGCCCTTTGCTGTTATTTCAAAAATCTACACAGCATGTTTACCAGGAGTAGATTCCATCTCAAGAAACCACTTTCTTTGCTCATCCATAAGGAGCAATTCCTCATCCATTCAATGGCAATTCAGCCATATCTTCAGGCTCCACTTATTTTTTTTTCTTTTAAGTTTATTTATTTTTTGATAGAGATAGAGAGCAAGTGAGGGAGGGGAAGAGACAGAGGGGGAGACTGAGAATCCCACACTGCCTCTGTGCTGTCAGTGAAGAGCTTGATGCAGGGTTTGAACCTACAAACTGTGAGATCATGACTGAGCTGAAACCAAGAGTTGGATGCTTAACCTACTGAAGCATCAGGGCACCCCTTCAGGTTCCACTTCTAATTCTAGTTTTCTTGCTGTCTCACCACATCTGCAGTTTCTTCCTCCACTGAAGTCTTGAACCCCTCAAAATCATCCAGAAGAGTTGGAATCAACTCCTTCAAAACTCCTGTTGATAATATCTTGACTTTTTCCCATGAATCACAAATGTCTTTCATGACACTTAGAATGGTAAATCCTTTCCAGAAGTTTTTCAATTTATTTTGCCCAGGTTCATCAGAGAAATCACAATATGTGGCAGCTATAATCTTACAAAATCTATTTCTTTTTTTTATTTATTTTTTTTTAATTTTTTTTTTTAACGTTTATTTATTTTTGAGACAGAGACAGAGCATGAACGGGGGAGGGTCAGAGAGAGAGGGAGACACAGAATCTGAAACAGGCTCCAGGCTCCGAGCGGTCAGCACAGAGCCCTACGCGGGGCTCGAACCCACGGACCGTGAGATTGTGGCCTGAGCCGAAGTCGGCCGCTCAACCGACTGAGCCACCCAGGCGCCCCCAAAATCTATTTCTTAAATAATGAAACTTTCAGGTCAAAATTACTCCTTGATCCATGTGACTACAGAATAGATGTTGTGTTGGCAAGCATAAAAACAACATTCATTTCATCATACATCTCCATCGGAGTTCTTGGGTAACCGGTACATTGTCGATGAGTGGTGATATTTGAAAGGCGTCTTTCTTTCTGAGCGGCAGGTCTGAACAGTGAGGTTGAAATATTCAGGAAACCATGTTGTAAACAGATGCTCTCTCATCCAGACTTTGTCATTCCATTTACAGAGCATAAGCAGGGTAGGTTTAGCATAATTCTTAAGAGTCCTGGGATTTTTCAGAATGGCAAATGGGCACTGGCTTCAACTTAAAGTCCCCAGCTGCATTAGTTCCTAACAAGAGAATCAGTCTGTCCTTTGAAACTTTGATGCCAAGTATTGACTTCTCCTCTCTAGCTATGAAAAGTCCTAACAGGCATCTTCTTCCAATCTAAGACTGTTTTGTGTACATTGAAAATCCACTGTTGAGTCTGGCTGCCTTCATGAATTGTCTTAGCTAGATCTTCTGGACACTTCGCTGCAGCTTCTACATCAGCACTTGTTGCTCCAGCTTGTACTTTTTTATTATGGACACAGCCTTTCATAAACTTTGTGAACTATCCTCTACTAGCTTCAAACTTTTCTTCTGACACTGCCTCACTTCTTTTCAGCCTTCTTAGAATTGAAGAGAATTAGGATCTGTTCTGGAGTAGGCTTTGGTTTAAGGAAATGCTGTAGCTGGTTTGATCCATTCCAACTGGTAAAACTTTCTCAGCAATAAAGCTGTTTCATTTTCTTATCATTCACGTGTTCAATGCAAAGCCCTTTTAATTTTCTCTGAGAATTTTTCCTTTGCATTCACTGCTTGGCTAAGTGTTTAGCATAAGAAGTCTATCTCAGCTTTCAACATACCTTTGTCACTAAGCTTAATTATTTCTAGTTTTCGACTTAAAGTGAAAGACATGTGACTCTTCATCTTGCTTAAAAACTTATAGACCATTGTAGGGTTATTAATTGGCCTAATTTGAATATGTTGTGTCTTAGGGAGTGGGAAGGCCTGAGGAGAAAAGGAGAGAGGTATGTGATTTCCTCTTATCTTCTTCATAGCATACAGACCATTCATTTCTAGTCTCCATAGTAAGAGATAAAGGGTTTGTTTTTGTTTTCTTTTCCTGGTAATTCTTCTTTTTGTACTGACTGTGCAATTATGCAGTTCTGAGATTCAGGCTGTCAGGCATCAGATATGGGATGAAAAAAAAAAAAACAAGACAAATGAAACAAAACAAAAAACCTAAAATAGGGAAATCACCACTGTATTGGTTGTGTTTTGAATTTTGGTTTTTCTTCAAAGTTTCCTGAAATTATTTACTTTTCAGGGTCTGTAGATAGTTGCTTATATATTCTTCTCAGTGTTTTGCTGTTGTAATCATTGGGAAAGTTTGGGTGGAATGTGCTTACCTATCTTAGGTGGATCTGGATGTCTGTACTCTAACTTTTACATTAACAAATTGCCTTATTTCAATACAAACACATAGTAGTAGCTATAGCTATATATCCTCATGTCACATTTGCATGGGGCTACCCATAGTTAAAATGAAACCTATATTTAAAGTGAAAAAGAAAAAAAAATAACAGTAGGGACTATTTCCTTTCTCTAATTATATTTCTGAAAAACCCTTACTTTAGTACTATTAATATTTTAGACAATAATAATATTAGCATTCTGGATTCATATTTATTAACTAGTGTGGTAGTTAACATGAAAAATTGAACATTATTAATCTCTTTTCTTTTTTCGTGTCTATTGATGCTTGGCAGGTGGCTTTTAGTTTTGTTTCCTGTTCTTTACTAAGCACTGTATTGAGAATAATTAATTTTTGATTCAGGCAATAATTTTTTCTCTGAGACATTCAAACCTTGTTTACTTTGTTAAAATAGTAAAGTAAAAATGCAGTGTTTTAGCCTATGAATAAGCAATCAGTCACAAAATGCCTTTCTAATTAAATTCAGTATTTCTCCTGACTCTCAAGTTATTGCACATCAAGTTAAATCAGTAGAAGAGAACACCTAATGAATCCATAGATAGATACATGTCCATTTAGCTGCTTGTTTGGTCACTAATGTAACCTACTTCTCAATACATTTTAGTATTGTCAGAATTATTAAATCTCACTTGAAGTTATTGGTTTTGAAAGTAATGGATTTTGAGTATAAATTCTTGCTGTGAATGTTTTATGTACTTTTTGAGATTAAGGGACAAATTATTTAATATATGTAATTTGCATATGGGCCTTATTAATCAAAAAGGAAAGAAATATTTTATTACTTACCTTATTACTGATAACCTGCAAAATATTTATTTACTTGTTCAACTTTAGAATCCACATAAAACAATTTCAAGATTGTTAACCCACTATCCTGTTAAAAGCATATATATATATATATATATATATATATATATATAGTTAATATATATCTATATATTAACTAGATAACAAGGTTGATGATGAACTCTCTTTTTGTCTTCAGCCTTGCAGTATGAAATGAAAATAGTCTGTTTCAAAATTACTTAGGTTAGTTATCTGCTGCACCTCCATTATGCTATGCAATATGCATTTGCAATATGCTATTGCAGTAATGTTAAATTAATTTGTGATATCATGCATTTTGACTGTTTTTTCCCTACACATATCCTGGTTAATTTTTTTTTATTAGCATACATTAAAATTCACCCTTTATAGTGTAGACTTCTATGGGTTTTAAAAAAGACATGGAGCCATACATGTACTACCACAATCATTTCAAGATCTATCCCGTTATACTGAAATGTTCATGTTGTCTGTAGGTAGCACATACCTTTGACTAATACCACCCTTAGCAAATGCTGAGATACATTTCATCCCTGTAGTTTTACCTTTGCCATATTTCATATAAGTTAAGTCATACAATATATAAGCTTTTGGATCTGGCTACTTTGACTTAGTAAAAGGCATTTTAGATGCAACATATGTTGTTTTGTGAAACAGTAGCATGTTTCATTGCATTGCTGAGAAGTATTCCATTCTGTGTAGGTACCATGGTGTGTAAGTTTACTAGTTGATGGATACCTGGATCATTTCCAATTTGGAGTGACCATCAATAAGTTCTGCTCTAAACATTTATATTAAGATTTTCATGTGAATATGTTTTTATTAATCTTGGGTAACATTGTGTTAGGGGAATCACTAGGTTACATGGTATCTGTATGATTAACTTTTTTTTTAAAATGCCTTTTAGGAGTTGAATTGTATCCCTAAAATGATATATTGAAACCCTAACTCTCAGTACCTCAGAATGTAATTGTACATGAAAATAAGTTTGTTTTAATCAAGCTAAAATGGGGTTATTAGGGGGCGCCTAGGTGGCTCAGTCAGTTAAGCTTCCGACTTGGGCTCAGGTCACGATCTCGCGGTATGTGAGTTCGAGCCCCGCGTCGGGCTCTGTGCTGACAGCTCAGAGCCTGGAACCTGTTTCAGATTCTGTGTCTCCCTCTCTCTCTGACCCTCCCCCATTCATGCTCTGTCTCTCTCTGTCTCAAAAATAAATAAACGTTAAAAAAAATTTTTAAATAAAAAAAATTAAAAAAAATGGGGTTATTAGGGTAGACACCAACCCAATGAATGTATTATTATAAAGAGTAGAAATTTGGACAGAGATACACAAGAAAAATGCCATGTAAAGAAGAAAGCAGAGATTGGAGTGATAGATCTATAATCCAAATAATGCCATGGATTGTGTGCAATCACCAGAACCTTGGAGGGAGGCATGGAATAGATTCTCCTCAGATCCCTCAAAAGGAACCAACCCTTACAATAATTGGAATACTGACTTTTAACCTCCAGAACTGTAAGAATAAATTTATGTTGTCTTGAACCATGAAGTTGGTAGTACTTTGTTATAGCAGGTTAGAAAATTAATATACTACCAAACTATTTTCCAAAAGAGTATACCAATTTGTAGTCATACGAGAAATATATTACAATTTCAGTTACTCTCCATCACCAACAGCACTTAGTATTGCCTTTTATTATTCTAGTAGGTATACAGATGTATCTCACAGTGTATTTAATTTGAATTTACCAAATAATTGATCATCTCTTCATATGATCATTTACCACCTGCATACTTTTTGAAGTATCTGTCTGAATTTCCTGCACATTTTTATAAAGATTTTTCAAACAGTTTTAGGGACACCTGAGTGGCTCAGTCAGTTAAGCGCCTGGCTCTTGATTGTGGCTCAGGCCACCATTGCACAGTTCATGAGTTCAAGCCCCACAGTGGGCTCTGTACTCACAGTACTGAGCCTGATTGGGATTCTCTCTCTCCCTATCTCTCTGTTCCTCCCCATCTTGTGCCCTATCTCTCTCTCATAAAATAAATAAATAAACTTAAAAAAAATTTAAAGAAAAAAAGAAAGTAAAAAAGTAGATTTACTGAAAAATCAAAGATGGTAATACAGTTTTTATACATTCTCTGCCTAATTTCCCCTATTATTAATACCTTAAATTAGTATGTTATTTCTATTATAATTAATGATGCAATATTGATTCACGATTATTACCTAGATTCCACCCCCTATTCAGATTACCTTAATTTTTACCTTTTTTTTTTCTATGTTCTAGGATCCCATCTAGGATACTGCATTATATTTAGTAGTTATATCTGCTTAAGCTCCTCTTGTTTGCAAAAGTTTCTCAGACTTTCCTTATTTCTGATGACCTTGATAGTTATAAAAAGTGTATCTCTGGTATCTTATAGAATGTCCCAAAATTGGGAATTGTACGATGTTTTTCTGATATTGAAATCGAGGTTGTAGATTTTTGTGAGGAAGAACACATAGGTGAAAGTGTCATTTTCTCACAACATATCAAGGGTACATACTATTAATATGGCTTATCATGGTTGAGGTTCACCTTGGTCACCTAACTGAGGCTGTGTTGGTTAAATATTTCCACTGCAAACTAGTCTTCCCTTCTCTTCTATACTATACAAATAGTCCCAGCTTTGACCACTGAGAGCTGCTTCAGTTGGCTCCTGTGTCCCTTTGATATATCTCTGTCATTGCATTTGTGTGTGTTTTTAGCACTTTCTTACACTCTGGAATTACACAACTTTCCAGATTCATCTTGTATATTTCTCCCCCATTCTTAGAACAAAGAATTTATCCCAGGATCCCATTTCTTTTTACTGAAGGTTGTTTTTACTCGTATCATAATAAATCAGAAGCTGATCACTAGTTGTCCTTGTTGCTATTGTAGTGTCATTTCATCTAGGGTCAGTTGAGAGAGAAAAAGGAAGTATATATGTGTATACTAACCTGTGTGGATGCATCTATCCATGTTTCTATGTGTAACCATCTGTATCTATATTGAGCTAAATATGAGTTCATTTCTTATGTTTCTAATTCTAATCCATTAACACATGGATCATTAAAGACTTTCCACCCCCCCCCTTTGTTTGTCTGTTAACTACCACTCCAACAGTAAGTAAACTAGCTCCCACTATTGCCTTTAGATTTACTTATTCAATTCCAGTATATATGTATGGCAGTTTCAGAATTTTTAACCTGTACCCTACAGGAAACAAATTTGTCAACCAGAGTACAGTGCTTATGTGCAATTCCTTTTGTATTCAGTTTTATAGACCCTGCTTATTTCCAAAGATTTTTAGGTTAGAGCATTTTCTCCCAGCCCCATCAGAGGTTTTTTTTTTTGTTTTTTTGTTTTTTTTTTCATACATTTGTAACGCAGGTAGATTCCTTAAACATAGCATGCTTTTTTTCATGCGATCCTCTGACCTCCTAAATGACATTTGTTGTTGTTGTATTGACATACATAATGGTTCACTCACTGTGCTGCAAAACTGTATGAATTTTGACAAAAGCATAGTGTGATGTATCTATTGTTACATTATTATGTAGAATAGTTTCATAACCCAGAAACAAAAACAAAAACAAACAAACAAATAAAACTATGCTTTGCCTAGTCATTCCTCCTCCTGAACCACTGGAACTCACTAATATTCTCATTGTGCCTGTAGTTCTGCCTTTTCTGGATTGTATATAATTGAAATAATAAAATACCTAGCTCCATTAGACTGCTATCTTAAATTTAGTAGTATACATTTAAGATTCGTCCATATCTTTTCACGGCTTGATAGATCATATCTTTCCATCACTGAATAACAATCCATTGTACATATACCATATACCTTTTTTTTTTTTTTTTAATTCATACAGGGGTAGCTTAGTTGCTTCCAATTTGGGCAGTTATGAATCAAGTCGCTCTAAATATTGATGTGCATATTTTTGTGTATACATGTTTTTAAATCAGTTGAGTAAACACCTAGGATTATGATGCCTCCTAGGATTGTATAATAAGACTATTTTTAGCTTTGTAAGAAACTTCTAGTTGTCAAAAGTGGCTGTACCCTTTGTATTCCCCTCAGCAATTAACAAGAATTCTTGTAGACATGTATCCCCACCAATAATTGGTATCACTAGCTTTTTAGAGTTTCAGGCATTCTAATAGGTATGCTGTGGTATGTCATTGTGATTTCTATTTTTTTAATGTGTTACTAGTGTTACATTGTGAGAATTCTCTATATATACTGGATATATTTTTCAGAAATATGATCTACAATTTTTTTCTCCAAGTCTACACCACTTTTTTAAAAGTTCTTAGCTCTGTCTTTACCAAAGAAAATTTGTTTATTTCCTATTTATCATATAGTTGTTTTCTCTTAATGGTTATTTTTTGATGTTGTATATAAAACCAAACTATTTGCCCAATTCAAAATTAGGCAGAGTTTATACTATGTTTTCTTCCAGAAGCAGTGTAGTTTTAGATTTTTAGATTTTATAACAGATTGATTGTCTATTTTAAGTACATTCCATGACATGTGATATAAAGATCAAGATTCAGTGATTTCTCCAATGAATACCTGTTCCACTCTCTTTTATCCAGTGAGTTGCTTAGCACATTTATCAAAAATCAGTTAACTATATTTGTGTTGATCTATTTTCTATTATGTAATAGATATGTAATCAAAACAAAATAAACACCTTTATATTATTTCACTAATACCACACTGTTTAGATTATTATAACAATTATAACAAGTCTGAAAAGTTGGAAGTATGAACCCTCAAAATTTGTTCTTTTCCAAAAGTTTTAGGGAGTCTTATCCCTCGCATTACATATAAATTTTATGTTAACCTGTCAATATATGCCAAGAATACCTGCTGAGGTATTTTTGAGATTGCTATGAATGAATCACTTTAAGTAGAAGTGACATCTTAAGAATATTGAGTCTTCTAGTACATAAACATAATTTGTCTCTCCATTTATTTAGGAATTCTAAATTTCTTTCAAAGGAATTTTAGTTTTCAGCATACAGATTCTGTACATGTTTTATTAGAATTATATCTAAGTAGTTCCTTTTGGTGCTGTAGTAATCTTTGGTATCTTTGTTTTAAAAATTCAGTTCATTGCAGCTATACAAAAATACAATTACTTTATGTTGACATTGCATCATGGGATATTGTTAAAGTTGCTTTCCAAATTTAGGAGTTCTTTTGAAGGTTCTTTGATACTTTCTACAGAGGCAATTATGTTGCAAGTTAATAGAGATAGTTTTTGTATCTTCCTTTCCGATCTGAAGATAATTTCTTCTTTTAAATTTTTTTTTTTAATGTTTATTCATTTTAGAGAGGCGGGGGAAGGGACAGAGACAAAGGGAGACACAGAAACCAAAGCAGGCTCCAGGCTCTGAGCTATCAGCACAGAGCCCAATGAGAGGCCCGAACTCACAAACTGCGAGATCATGACCTGAGCCAAAGTGGGACACTTAACTGACTGAGCCACCCAGGTGCCCCTGAATATAATTTATTTATTTTTCTTGCCTTACTGCAATGCCTAGAACTTGTGGTACGATGTTAAATAGGAATGGTGTTAGAAGATCTTATATTCATGTAACCAACTTTAGGAGAAAGAAATCCATATTTTCTCATTATGTATGAGGTTAGCTTTTATAGATATCCTTTATTTACTAGGGGAATTTCTACCCTTAGTTTGTTCAGTTTTATTATGAACAAATGGTGAGTTATACAAAACGTTTATTCTACATTTGCTTTAGTAAGTTAATATGGTAATTTTCATTAATTTTTTATTGAAGTATATAATTAACATACAGTATTATATTAGTTTTAGGTGTACAATACAATGATTCAATAATATTATATGTTACTCATTGCTCATCAAGATAAGTGTACACTTAATCTCTTTTATATTGCCCCTCACTTCACCTCCCTTTTTTCTGGCGACCAGCAATTTGTTCTGTATTTAAATGTCTCTTTTTTTTGTTTGTTTCATTTTTTCTTTCTTTTTCTTATTTCATAGATTCCACATGTGAGTGAAATCAAATGGTATTTGTTTTTCTCTGACATTTTTTATTTAACACTATGCCTTCCAGGTCTGTCCATGTTGTGACAAATGGCAAGATCTCATTATTTTTAATGACTAAGTCATATTCTATTGTACGTATATGCCACACTTTTTTTATCCACTTATCTGCTGGTGGATACTTGGATTGCTTCCATATCTTGGCTATAGATCATTCTGCAATAAACATAAGTGTTCATATATCTTTTTATTTTTTATTTTTTTTTAATTTTTTTATGCTTATTTCTGAGACAGAGACAAAGCATGAGTGGGGGAGGGCCAGAGAGAGAGGGAGACACAGAATCTGAAGCAGGCTCCAGGCTCTGAGCTGTCAGCACAGAGCCCAGCGTGGGGCTTGAACTCACAAACCATGAGATCATGACCTGAGCTGAAGTCGGTCGCTCAACCGACTGAGACACCCAGGCGCCCCATTGTTCATATATCTTTTTAAATTAACATTTTCATTTTCTTTGTGTAAATACCCAGTAGTGGAATTACTGGGTCATATAGTAATACTAGTTTTTAATTTTTTCGGCAAACTCCATACTGCACCAATGTGTATTCCCACCAACAGTGCACAGGAGTTCCTTTTTCTCCACCTTCTTGCCAACGCTTGTTAATTCTTGTCTTTTTTGTTTTAGCTATTCTGACAGGTGTGAGGTAATATCTCATTATGGTTTTTATTTGTACTTGTCTGATAATAAATAGTGTTGTTGAACATCTTCTCATGAGCCTGTTGGACATCTGTATGTCTTCTTTGGGAAAAAAAAATGTCTATTATTTAATTGGATTATATGTGGGATGTTTTGGTGTTCAGTTATATATTCTTTATATTTTTTGGATATGAGCCTTTTATTAGATATATCATTGAAAATATCTTGTCTCATTCAATACATTGCCTTTTTGTTTTGTTGTTGGTTTCCTTTGCTGTGCAAAAGCTTTTTATTTTGGTGCAAGTTTTTTGGTTGTGATAGCTTGATTTTGTTTCCTTTGCCTAAAGAGCCATATCTAGAAAAGTACTTTTATGGCTAATGTCAAAGAAATTACAGCCTATGTTTTCTTCTGGGAATTTTATGGTTTCAGGAATTATATTAGGTCTTTAGTTCATTTTGAGTTTATTTTTGTATATAGTGTTAGAAAGTGATCCAGTTTCATTCTTTTGCGTGTAGCTGCCCAGTTTTCTCAGAACCATTTGTTTGTTCTGTTTTCCCCATTGCATGTTCTTGACTCCTTTGTTGTAGATTAATTGACTATATAAGTGCGGGTTTATTCCTTGGCTCTATTCTGTTCCACTGATATAGGTGTCATTTTTGTGCCACTACCATTCTGTTTTGATTACTACAGCTTTGTAGTATATCTTAAATTTTGGGATTGTCATCTCTCCAGCTTCATTCTTCTTTCTCAAGATTGCTTTGGCTATTCAGGCAACTTGTGATTCCATACACATTTAAGATTATTTATTCTAGTTCTGTGAAAAATGTTGGTATTTGATAGAGATTACATTAAATCTGTAGTTTGCTTCCAATCCATGAGCATGAAATCTTTCCATTTGTTTATGTCATCTTCAATTTCTTTCATCAGTGTTTTATATTTACTGGAATACATGTCTTTCACCTCCTTGGTTATGTTTATTCCTGAGTATCTCATTCTTTTCATGTAATTGTAAATTGGGATTGTTTTCTTAATTTCTCTTTCTGCTGCTTCATTATTAGTGTATAGAAATACAACAGACTTCTGTACGTTGATTTTGTATCCTGCAACTTTACTAAATTTGTTTATCAGTTCTAGCAGTTCTCGGGTAGAGTCTCTTGGCTTTTCTATATATAGAACTATGTCATCTTCAATAGTAAAAGTTTTATTACTTCCTTACAGATTTGGATGCCTTTTATTTATTTTTCTTGTCTGATTGTGGTAGCATCATATAGATATGAATCTTGCCTTTTTATCCATTCAGTCACACTATATCTTTTGATTGGAGCATTTAGTCCTATTACATTTAAAGTAGGGGTGCCTGGGTGGTTCAGTCGGTTAAGCGTCCAACTTTGGCCCAGGTCATGATTTCGCGGTGCATGGGTTCGAGCTCCGTGTCGGGCTCTGCGCTAGAAGCTCAGATCCTGGAGCCTGCTTTGGATTCTGTGTCTCCCTTTCTCTCTGCCTCTCCCCCCAGCTTGTACATGCTCTCTATCTCTTAAAAATGAATTAACATTAAAAAAATATTTTTAAAGTAGTTATTGATATGCATGTATTTACTATCATTTTGTTACTTGTTTTATTGTTGCTTTTGTAGTTTTCTGTTCTTTTCTTCTTTCTTTGTTCCCTTTGGTTAGATGGCTTTCTTTAGTGTTAATGCCTGGATTCCTTTCTCTTTATTTGCTGTATATCTATTAAATAGGCTTTTTGATTTGTGATTACCAGTAAGTTCATATATAACATGCACATAACAGTCTATATTAAGTTGATGGTCACATAAGTTTGAACTCATTCTAAAAGCATTAAAATTTTATCTCCACCACGTTTTGTGCATATGATGACATACTTTATATCCTTTAATTTTGTGAATCCCTCAACTGATTTTTATATTAATAACTGATTTCACTGGTTTTGTGCTTTAACCTCTACACTGGTTTTATAAACGATTAATCTACTACTTTTATTATATATTTGCATTTACCTTTGAATAGTTTTTTTTTCTTTCATTATTTCCTTACTCCTGATTATGGTTTGTTTTTTGTTTCTTTGTTTGTTTTCTACTCAAAAAATTCTCTTTAACTTTCTTATAAGGCTGGTTTAGTCGTGAACTACCTTACTTTTGTTTGTCTCAGAAACTCTTTATCTCTCCTTCTAATCTGAATGATAACCTTGCTGGGTTTAGTATTCTGGTTACAAATGTGTTTCCTTTTCAGTGTTTCAAATATATCCTGCCACTTCCTGTTGGTCTGCAAAGTTTCTGCTGAATAATCAAATGGTAACCTTATGGGGTTTCCCTTGTATGTAAATCTTTTCTTTTTTCTTGGTATTTTAAAACTTATCTCTTTTATCATTATTTTTAGCCATTTTAATTATTATATGTCTTGGTATGGATCTCCTTGAGTTGATTTCATTGGGTCCCTCTGTTGGGAGATCTGGATTTATGTTTCTTTCCCCAGATTCAGAAAGTTTTCAGCTATTATTTCTTCAAATAAGTCTTCTGCTTTCTTTTCTCTCTTCTCTAAGATCCCTATAATGTGAATATTATTATGCTTGATGTCACCTAGTTCCCTTGACATATTCTGTTTTTATTATTCTTTTTTCTTTCTTCTGTTCAGCTTGATTGCTTTCCATGACTCTGTCTTCCAAGTTGCTTATCTGTTCTTCTGCCTCCTCTAATCTGCTATTGATTTCCTCTAGTGTATTTATTGTTATTATTATTTCAGTTATTGAGTTCTTCATCTTTGACTTTTTTTGTATGTTTTCAGTCTTTTTGTTGATGGTCTCATTGAGATACTCCATTCTTTTCTCAAGTCCAATAAGTACCTTTATAACTGTTACTTTGAATTCTTTATTAAGCATAGTGCTTATCTCCATTTCATTTCACTCTTTTGATTTTTTTTTCTTTTTCTTTAATTTGGTACATATTTCTCTGATGCCTCATTTTGTCCAACTCTCTGTTTGTTTCTATGTATTTGGAAAGCCAGCCACATCTTCTGTGTCTTGAAAGTAGTCACCTTTAGAAAGAAGAGTTTCTATGGTATCCTGTAGCAGAAGGCTCCCTGTGCAAAAGCAGGAGCTTCAAGATGTCTACTGTGTGGCTTGTGTGTACCCCGCTGTTGTGTCTAGGCCACATGTTTGCCCTCAGTCTGGTAGACTGCAATTGCCCTTTGCCTGTTGTAGGTGCATAGGCAGGTTTTGGCCCCTGTGCTGTTAAGCAGTCAGTCTGGGCTTGCTACAGGCTTGTAGTTGGGTGTATCAGTAGTCAGACTAGATGCCTGCCCTCAGCCTGTCTGCTGGGGCTGCAGTCACACCTAATGCAGAGGCTCTCTCTGCATTGTTCCTTGAGAGAGTTTTGTTGGGGAGCAGGGCCTTCAGGCAGACCAGATGCCTGCCCCAGTCCCTCTTTTGGTGCCACAGTCAAACTGATTAGCAGGGCTCTGTATCTGTGCTGCTAGGTATAAGGATTCAGCTTCTGGGATTTCAGGTGCACTGGTACATGTGGTTATCTTTTCCTTCCTAGGGCAGGAGTCACTTTGGAGTGGCACCATTTCCTGTTGGAACTTTTTGCAGCATGTGATGTGGCAGGAGCTGCATTGGAAGGACTTCTCTGTAGTGGGGTGTGTTGGATGGATCCACAGGAGAATATGGAAGACAGGGCTAGCAGTGCTAACAAAATAGGGGGAGAGTGGCCCACTGGTTCCTGTAAGTGTCCTGTTATGTAGGCTGCTGAGAACGGGGAGACAAATGATGCCTTCAAGCTCTTTTGTTCCTGGAGAAATTTCCTAAAGATTGCTGCTCCTTCCATGCATGTTCCAAGACTAGTAAATAGATCTCTCTGTATACCCCAGTGTTTTTCAAACTCTTGCTTCTATGCTGTAGCTCAGCTGGGTTAACTGTTATGATGGCTCTTTAAAGACAGGCTCAGTTTTCTAGTGCCCTCTGGCTTTCCCAGAGCCAAGCCCCAGGGTTTGTAAGAACATACAAAGCTAAGCCTTACTGGCCTTCAAAGCCAAATCTCATGGGGATTCATTTTCCTAATGCAAGTCCCCCATGCCTGAGAGGTGTGGTGTGGGGTCTGATTCTCTTGCTTCTTCATGTTAGAGGTGTCCCTCCTGTTTGTCATTAGTCTCACCAGAGACTGTTGGTTCCCAACTGCGTCTCCACCCATCCTATGTTTTTCAATATGGCTTCCTTTCCAGAATTAACTGTGGAAAATCTGTTCTCCCAGTCCCCAGATAGCTCTCAGAGTTAGTTGCATAGTTGCATTGAGGTGACTGTAATCTTGGTCTGTCTGCAGGAGGAGGTGAGCTCAGGCCTTTCTATTCCATCATCTTTCCAGACGTCTCCTCACTGCTTAATTTTTGAAGTTTGAAAGAACCTTGAATTGCTAGAATAAACGGTACTTGATTGTATTTTTTTATCTTTTTTATATGTTACTCGATTTGATTTGATATTTTGTTTAGCATTTTTGTATTTATGATTATGAGGCAAAGTGTATAAGCACTTCTTAAGTTTTCCCTGGTTTTGGAATTAGAGTAATTCTGGTTTAATAAATCATTTAATTGTATTCATTTTATAGAAGGATTGTATAAGTTGGTATGATTTCTTCATTAAACATTTGTTAGAATTCACTAAATATCTAGGCATGGACTGTGTTTTGGTTTTTGTTATTTTTGGAAAGTTTTCAGTGTGTACTTAATTACTTTAATAGATATAGTACTATAGTGTTAGCAGGTTATGTATTTCAAGAAATTTGCGTACTTATTTACTTTTTGAATTTATGGATATAGAGTGGTTGGTAATATTAATTGATTAGCCTTTATTATCTGTGATATCTGTGGCAATATTCCCTTTTTGTTTATGATAATAGTAATTTATGTCTTCCTTCTTTTTTTATTCTTCTTTGTCACTTTGGCTAGAGTTTTCTCAGTTTTATTGGTATTTCAAAGAGCCAGCTTCTGGTTTCATTTTTTTCCTATTGTTTTCTATTTTCAATGTAATTCATTTATCATATTTCTATTTTTTGGGCCTTTCTCATTCTCTAGACTAAGCCTTGCGTACTACAACTTTTCCTTTAAACCTTACTTTAGCTGAATTTTATTTCTTGTTTATTCAGTTTTATTCAATGCAAAACATTATTAATTTACTCTGAGAGTATCACTTTGGGCCATGAGTTATTCAAGATTTTATTGTCTCATTTTCAAATACAGAGATTATTAAACTTATCTTTCTATTATTGATTTCTAGTTTAATTCAATCATGGGCTGAGAAATACTGCATATAATTTCTCTCCTTTTAATGGTATACAGAAGTTTGTCTTATGTAGTATAAAAAAAGTCTTGGTGAAGGTTTAATATACATTGTTAGGGGAATGTTTGAGATCATTAGGTCAAATTAATTGATAGTGTTCCTCAGGTTTTCTATATCTGTACAAATGTTATTTCTCCCAGATGTATCAACTTATGAAAAAGAAGTGTGTTAAATTCTCCAAGTGTTGTTTCTATTCTATAGTTTTACTTATTTTTGACTTAATGGATTTTGAGTCTTACTAATCAAGTAATCATGTAAACATGTAGGGTTGTTGTATATTGTTGGAAAATTGACCTTTTTATACCTATACAATTCTCTTTTCTTCTTTATAATATTCTATGTTTTGAAATGTGTCTTATGGGTGTTGTTTACACGCTAAAGTTTTTCTTTCTTTTACTAACTTTTTAATATCTTTATATTTAAAACGGTGATTAAAAAAAAATTTTTTTTAATGTTTATTTTTGAGAGAGAGAGACAGACCGTGAGCGGGGAAGAGTCAGAGAGAGAGGGAGACACAGAATCTGAAGCAGGCTCCAGGCTCTGAGCTGTCAGCACAGAGCCCAACACGGGGCTTGAACTCACAAATTGCGAGATCATGACCTGAGCCGAAGTCAGACGCTTAATTGACTGAGCCACCCAGGTACCCCTAAAATGGGCTGTTCCTATTTTAATCAATCTGACAATTTCTGTCTTTCAATTAATGTGTTTAGGCCATGCACATTAAAACTGATACTGATATGGTTGTATTCTGTTTTCTATTTGTTCCATCTCCTCTTTGTTTATATCTTTTTTATTTGCCCCCTTTCAATTTAATTCAGCATTTTCCTTTCCATTTAATATTCTCTATTGGCATGTTATATTTATATATTTTAAAATTTCTTTTTAGTGGTTGCCTCAGGATTTACTATATATTTCTTTAATTAATTACTTACAGTTTACCTTTGAATTACATTATACCACTTCATATATAGTGCAAGCACATTATAGTAGCACATTCTCTATTTCTCCTTCTTTCACCCTTGAGCTAGTGTTGCCATGTATTTCACTTAGCCTATGATATGAACACAGTATCAGATGTTTTAAAATTTGGCTTTGATTAGCTACTGATCTGTTAGCATATTGAAGGTTAAAAATTATTTTATCTTAATATCATTATGTGAATCCAGGGTTCTGTTATATTCTTTCTGCCTTTAGTAGTTCTTGCAGTGTAAATCTTTTGCTAAAAATCTGTCAGATTTTGTCTGAAGAACTGAATATTATTCACTTTTATATTGAGAGATATATTTTTATGGGTATAGAATTCTGGTGTATATATATTTATCAATTTTAAGATGTATCCAATGTTTTTGCCTTAAGCCTTCTGGAAAGAATTCTGCTCTTTGTTTTTTTTGTTTTGTTTTGTTTTGTTTCTTTCTTTCTTTTGCTTGCTTGGTGTTGTCAGAGCTTATTAGGTAAATTTTGGTGCCTGTTGCCTGCTATTAATTTTGCAGAAGTGTCAGCCATTATTTTAATTTTTCAAATAATGCTTCTGTTCTATTTTCTTTCTCTTCTCCTTCTGGGACTTCAGTTACACGTTTGTTAGTTTAAGTCCCATAGCTTTCAGAGGATCCATTTAGATTACTTAGAATTGTTTTCCTGTTTGTTTTTGAGTTTAAGTATTAACTTCAAGTGGAGAGATTCTTTCCTTGGCTTAACTGAGTCTACTGATGAACCTGCCAAAGGCATTCTTCATTATTGTTTTCACATTTTTATTCCTGCCATTTCCATTTGGTTCTTTCTTATCATTTTAATCCCCCTGTTGAAGTTACTCATCTTTTCTCAGGTATTCTTTATCATTTTTGATAGAGCCATCAACATTTTAAAAATAATTTGTAATTCCGTTTCAGAAGAAAATGCTAATGTATACATCATATCTGAGTCTGGTCCTTTTGACTGTTGTATGTGTTGTCAGTGCTGTGCTTTTTCTCTGCCTTTTCTTATGTATTTCAATTTATTGTTCAGTAGTGAAGATGGAAATAAATAAGTTTATGGTCAAAATGATCACAGCTTCCCATGCTAAAAATCTTTATTTGGGGGTTTCAGTTAGTCTTGTTAGGAGTTGACCTGAGCTTGAAGTTTCTTGTTCTGGTTTTCTTGTTGTTCATTTCAGTGGTCATTGGAATCTTCCATAACTGCTTTATGTTGAGGGTGGGAGCTGATTTGATGGAGAGTTTTTCTCAGTGTCTGTTACTCACTCACTCTTAGGCTTTTCCTTTGCAGTGTGCTTCCCTCTTACTTCTTACTAGATACTTGCTAGCCTTATGGCGATGGGTGTGGGTCAAGGAGTAACATCATTATCAATTTTTTGGGTGAAGACTCAGTATTAGGCAGACTGTGCTCTTGGGTCTCATGGATGTGACCTTCTCAGTATTCCTTCCATTCTCCTAGCTGTAGTTTTGGCCTAAAATTATTTCTCCTCTTCCTTAAGAATAAAGGTTTATCTGTGTTCCATTCTTCTAGCTGCAATGGATTTCCATCATGGGTTGCCCTGAAGGCAATAGTTCTTGTTGTTATACCTACTGTAGATTAATGCTTTAATTTGTAGCATATTAGAGTATAAGAATTACTGATGAAGTCTCACGTCCACTATACTTGCTTTCCTAGCCCATGCCAGCACCATGATGGTGTCATTTGGATGATTACCTGGTGAATTAAAAATAAGGCTTGAAAATTCATATGAACTCTCTTGCATATAAACATGCCTCTTACCACACACTATTACCAGCCCACACTCTACCTATTTGTTGTTTTGTTGTTAACTGAATTTTTATTACTTTTGTTTAGCTATATATTCCTCAGGTTCACCTTCCCTTGTAGAAATCTCTCTCTCTTTAGATAATGGGCTGGTTGGTTGCCCTGTGACCTCAACCATTTTGATGAGTTAAAAAAAAAAGTATACACACATTTTAGCCAGCTCTAAGTTTTAGAGCAATACTATTTTCTGAATTTTTAAAAATAATAAATTGAGCAAAAATTGGTCATTACTGAATGGTACAGAGTAGATATCAGTGTATATCTGTAGCTGTGGTTGGCTCTAAGTTTTAGGAGAAAGGCTTCTTATATCATAATTGTAAGCATGTGTCAAGGAAAGACAAGAATGGATGGAACTAATTCTACATTATGCTTCTCACCAAAGTTATTGATAATTTATATATTGTTGCTCGGCAAGTTCGATCTCATCTAGAAAAGGCCTCTTTCCAGTGGGTAGGATCTAGAATTTTGGTGTGATGGCAGAAACTATTTGAGAAGCATAATTATACTGCTTAAGACATTAACAAAAATGTGTTTTATGAGATATTGTTTTAGGTGGAAGTCTTTTGCCAGGCCGGGAAACAACAGAGCACAGATCTTAGATGAAGGGAGTTATGGGGAATGGCAGTAGCAAGAGCTGAAAATCAAAATACCAGATTGTCTGAGTTTTACTGCATAAATTTAATGGGGCCCTGGCCTACAAAACCAGAATTAAGGGATACATCTGGTTATAAAAACTAGGAAAACATAGGAAGAATTAAGAGAAAATCATACTCTTATTTTGGTACATTGGTACCCCTTACTACATGGGTTTAGAACAACAGTCAAAGTTCAGATCTTTGTTTCTGGTGATTATATATATATATATATATATATATATATATATATATATATATACACACACACACACACACACACACATATACATATATACATATATGTATACACACATATAAATACATATATACATATATGTATATACATTTATACATATAAATACATACATTTTTTTTCAGTTCCGGGGGAAGCACCCTATTTTAATATCCCTACCACAAAAGAGTTTAGATTTTAAAAGAATATTAAAACCTCAGTGTGTAGGGGTTTTTGAAATGAGAGTTCATTTGCTTCCTTTTGGAGGCTGTTATTTATAATTCAATACAGTTCCTTTACAGTTGTCTTTCTGGATTATTCCACAAAGCTATTGTGAAGATACAGTACCATCCCTTGTCTTCTACTCATGAGTATAGAATTTCACTGAAATGTTCTGAACTTATCTCCAAGTAGTTTCATCAGATAAGTTTCCAGTCTATTCTTTATTTACAGTTTCTTGTCCCATATTCTCTCTTCTGAATGTTTTGTCTTTTTTTTGGAAACAAATATAATGCTGGAGAAAATATAATTGAATGGCAAGTTACTATTTCATGACTCTCATGCTTCCTTAAAAAGGGGTAGGAGTGGAAAGGAGGGAGATCAAGATGGGCACATGGTACAGGTTACATTTCAAGTTTGCTTCCCAAAGTTAACTTTGCATATGATGACCCACTCTCACTACACAAATGTCTGGACCAGGGGAGCCTGGGTGGTTCAGTCACTTGAGCATCCGACTCTTGATTTCGGCTCAGGTCATTATCTCACCATTCGTGAGTTCAAGCCCCACATCAGGCTCTATGCTGACAGTGCAGAATCTGCTTGGGATTCTCTCCCTATCTCTCTCTTTCTCTCTCTCTTCCTCCTCCGCTTGTGTTCTCTCTCTCAAAATAAATAAACAAACTTAAAAAACAATGTCTGGACCAAACTGGTTAACCAAGATCATTATGGATTCTATAAAGAAAAATAAAATACAACAAATAACGTGAACATGTGAAACATTTTAAATGTGATGTCTTAGTTCAATTTAAAATTATTGATTTTTGCTTCAAATACAGTTAAACATATACAAAATATGTAAAATATATATAGCATATGACATGTCAAATATGCATTTTAAGGTAATTTTTGCCAGAAGTTAAATGTGTAGAGTTTATTTTGGCTCAAAATTAAAAAGGTTTTTCTTTAGTCGGGCATACCTGTGTACTACAACTGCTAGGTAATAAGGAAATTGAATGAATGCCCTGATAACTCTGTAAATTATTTTAAGGTTCATGAGAGCATGAAATTTAGTCATGACCTGTTCTTCTTTTCCCTTACATTACAAAAATGAAAGCTCAACAAGAATGTGTGGCTCCCTTTTATAAATTTGAAATCTACTTGTGTTTCAGAGAGACTGCTAGCTATTTTCAGGTGGGGAGAATGATTGTCTGAAATCTATTTAAATGTATTTGTGATTCCAAGAACATAAATTTAATTATACATAACATATAGGCCAAACACACACACACACACACACACACACACACACACACAGGATCCACTGCTTCTTTTTAAACCTACTGTGTCTAAATAAACATTGTTTTCTACTTTGCTTCAGATATTTACGACTACCTTTAAAATAAAATGTTAGCATTTCTCTTGCATCCAGGTTTCTTTTACAATTTGTGAATTACTTTTAAATGTAAAATATTTGCTGATAAAGAAATAATTTAATAGCATGAGACAGTTTAACAGAATGGCCCTTATGGTCATGATACATCTAAATAGGCATTCCATCATCACACTTCACTGTCTCAGATTTATAAAGTTAGTTATTTCTCATCATCAGTAAAATATGTGGATAACACTACCTCTGTTTCAGAGTTGCCGTGAGGATTAAATGAATTTCTGTTATTTCCAAAACCTTTATTATTCTGATCACCATATTGTAAAAACACACTGCTTAGAATTGAGTATAATACTTGAGTCATGGGTGATTAACAAAAATCATTAATACACACTGTTTTTGCAATAAGATCTTGTATTAATGGGTCTTAGAATATGCTAGACATTTTAACAGGTGTCTAACATTGTTGGCTTGTTCAGCTTAGAGTAAATTAAACTTCAAACCTGAGTGAAATGCAGGTTTCAGATGATAGAGCCATATATATTCTTTACTTCCCAACAACAGGTTATTTGCTAGAATTGCAGTTATACAAATTGCTATAGGGAACAATTTTGTTCTCCAAATTTAATCAGGTAAAGTCATAAACATATCAAAGTGCAGAAACTGCTGTCATTTTAATATGATTTGTTTACTACAATTTTTCATGTACATGTAAGCATAATTGGGAAATATGTCTATATTCCCTATGAACAGCAATCTGTTATCAAAATATAAGGATATACAGAGATTGTTTTTAATGCAATAGATAGTACACAAAGTTTTCTACAATTACTGGAGGTGGGGCTTATCTATAAAAAATTCGCTACAATTTTTCAAACAAAATTGAGAATTTCTTAGTATAAGACTAGGGAAGAAAAAAAAACAGAAACGATAGTCGAAGTAAAAAAAAATAGACTTACAATTCCAATTTTTAAAATTTTTTACACTGTTAAAAGACAGAAAAAACAATGGGGAAATGTGATAGGGAAACATTACTGCATTCATAATGCAATTGTAGAGAGAATTCCACTAGAAGAGCCTACACATTTGTCTTATTTACCATTGTATAAATAATGTATAGTAGATTAGCATATAATAGATACTAAGAATATTTAGAGAGAATATAAATAAACTAAAAAGTGAATAATGAATGGATGAATGGTGAATGGAAAGTTCCACCTATTTTGTGAAAACTTATCTTTTATAAAATTTTCTAATGTTTACTTATTTTGAGAAAGAGAGAGAGAGTGAGAGAAGGGGGAGGACAGAGAGAGGAAGAAAGAGAGAATCCCAAGCAGACTCTACACTTGAACACACAAACCACGAGGTCATGACCTGAGCCAAAATCGAGTCAGAGGCTTAACCAACTGAGCCACCCAGCCACCCCAAAAATAAATTTTTAAAATTGAGATATAACTTACATATATTGAAATCTGAAGATCTTATGTGTATATTTAAATGAGTTCTGACGATCGTAAAATCTATATCCTCATCATTTAAGACAAAGTATAGGATATTTTTGGTGCAGTACAGGGTTGCCATGACAGAGCTGCAGCAGCTCTGGGGGCAGGAGGAGGTATGCTCTGTGGTGAAGAGTCTGGGGGGAGACAAAGTCCAGAAGATACAAGGCCTCATGTTCCAGGGCAGCACCAGCTGTTGTGAGGACAGTAGGGCTTCCACTGCAGCTGATGCCCCAGTACATTGAGCGTTGCCATGCGGCTCTGGTGACCAGTACATTGGATAAGTTCCAGGACCACCTGGCCCTGTGTACCATGCATTGCAATGACGAAGCCAAAGATTCAATAGATTCAGGAAGTAAAGAGCGTCAGGTGAAATGGAAGCTGAAGAGTTGAGTGACTAAGTGTGTGGATGACCACATGTACCTCATCCCTACCATGACCAAGAAGATGAAGGCGTTTCGCCTGTCTATTGGGAAATAGAAGTCTTTGCAATTGGCCATCAGAGCTGACAGCAGGGATCTATTTAAAATGTGAAATAGGAGTTTTGGACTTTGAAGTGAAGTTTGATGCAGCAAGTTTGAGGCATGTGCCACTTGCCTCTGAACCCTGATTCCTTTGTTTCAACCTTAGAAAGCAAAACCGAAAAAACTTCTGCTAAAATTTGGGGCAGACATAGCACAGGAGAGGTTTTGATGGCCTCAGTTTCACATGCTTGTCTTGGCACTAGGGATCTCCCTTGCACCAAGCCTGAGCCCTCCAAGGTACCAGATTAGTATATGGGCACCCACAAGCTGGCAGGTTCCTCTAAACTGCCTATAATCTGGTGGAGTGTGAGTAGAGGTGTTTCCATTTGTTGCCAACCTTCTGTTTATCAGAAGGACCTCTAAGTCATTTTCCATAAGCTGTAAAACAAAATCCACAAGGTCACTAATTTAGCAAGGGAAAAAATGGTTTCTGGGTCTTTGTTTTGCTTGGTTTTGTTTTATATAGAAGATCATGAAGTTGATTAAAGATGTGGAGCTGGGAGAGGTAGTTTGGATAAGAGCTTGAACAATTCCTTGTCGATATCTGTTTCTGGCTATCACGATGTTAATATGCATTTCTTGAAATACGCATTACATCTTTCAGCCAGGAGACCCTGTAAAAACATGAGAGGTGACGTTACACAGGTTACGGGAAACCTACCTTCCCTCTGGTTGCCATGATGGGCCCTGAGGCTAACTGCAGCAGAGCAATAGGACAATCTTGCAATAACACACTCCCTTGGAGGGAAAGAGGGTTTTGATTACACTACATGCCAGTATCCAGGAGTAAACATTGAAGGAGAAACTGTTGCCTTCTTAATTAAGAGAGTTATTAAGTACTAAATTTGGAAAATCCAGAATGGAATAAAAGCCTTAAACTCATTATTGCTTACTTAGCCCCCTGAAACAACAGAGCTCTCCTGAGACACTCCCTTGGCAACAAGAAGGTCAAAGGAGAAAAAGTAAGCAGCTCAGGGGTGAGCTGTGATTCCTTTAAAGGAAAAGAGGAGAAACTCCCTCGTTACCAAATGCCACTTTTGCTTGGGCCTTCTGTAGCAGTTTGCGGGCTGTCCCAGCTCTAGCACCCTATCATTTTGAGAAAGACCTTCTTGTCTTTCTAGTAACTTATTACTTGAAATGACAATATAGCCTGTATTGGGTGTTTCAAAGCTGTGATATATTTCCTAGTGGTTTGGTTTTTTAAAATAAAGTTTAGTTTTTCATCCAAAAAACAAAGGGGGTATGGAATACTTCTTTCATCTCCTTACCTGTTCCATGCCCCAAAGAAAACCACTCTTATTTCTACCATCAGCAATTATCATTGCCAGGTCATGGACTTTCTATAAATAAAACCAGAAAGTGACTACTCCTTTGCTTGGCTTCTTTTGCACCTGCATTTTGGAGACAAAATAATATTTATTTGGAGATAAAATTTATTTGGAGATTTATTTGGAGTTAAAATAAAAATATGTGCTTAAAAGTCTGAAATATATAGGAAACAAAATAGTATATTCTCTCTTCCCACACAATAACGTGAGAGACCCTCCTCTCCTTTTGTTTCCTTTCTGCCTGATACTTGCTGGAAAAATCACCAGGGAGAAATTCTAGGAACCCTGAAGGATGGTATGGAGAGAACCCCACTTTTCATGACTTTAGACTTACGTGAACAAGGCATGTGTCTTTGTTTTGTGAAACCCTTGAGATTTTGGAGTTGTTTGTTACCGCTGTTGGCATGCCCTAATATAAGTAGAAAGTAGATGTCTTATTTACTGCCATTGTAAAAGCAAAACACAAATTAAAAATAAGAAACTTAATTCTCTCTGTTGAAAATAAGGGAAGAGACTGCATTTCCTTAGACCATTTGCTTTAGAAAACTTGACAGTAGTGAATTCTTATCTGTCTTCTTGAAATATTTGCAAATCTTTTTAAAAGCTAAAACTGCCACTTGCTGGCTTTATGACCCAGAAATGTCTCTTTCAACAAGCAGGGAACCATCGCCTTGAAATGTAATCATCAACAAGGACAGGGCCTCAATCTTCCAATTTCTGGGGGAGAATAGGAGCCTAATTTTTGTAGCGCCTTTTGCCAGGTTGCAGAACTACCTTTTTCCAAGTTGCAGAAGATGCTGGCAAGTCTTCTTACTTGAAGACTGGTTATTGTTTCTCTTGAGAACATGTATGTAAATGGTGTTCGTCTGTGTGGCTCTTTGAAAGGGTGAGAGATCTTTCTGGTTTTGCAAACTCTTAGCAAATTATCTGTGATGCACATCACATTCTGGTTTAATGCTTATGCAATAATGAAGTTGTTTTATCTCTCTTTTATCTTTGTGCAGAGGTTTTTGAGAAGATTTTGTTTTTAATTATATTTCCCCAACAATTCTGGTAATGAAGACAGTATGTTTGGAAGTTCCTGAACTGAGCGATGCAGCTGAAGTTCTGTGGCCACACAATAGTCAGGTAAGTGGCCATGAATTATAGAAAAGTTTCCCCTCCAGCTCTCCACTCTTTTGGAGTACTAGGTAAACCACCACATTCTCTCAGTTCAAGATTTTACTATTGAATAGCATGGGTAATACAGGTTCTAAAACATCATTCAGATCATATTGTTGGAAAATATGAAAATGCAAGAATATTGCCTCTAGCTCTTCCTCTTAAAAAGCTGATATCTTTCTGTCATATTTTGAATGGATATATAAGAATCTGGTTCTTTAATGGCATAAGAACAGTTCTTTTGATTTGGATAAATTAATGTATTTTCCGGGAGTCTTGGGTTTCATCCCAAATAAATTAATTATGGGTATTTTGGGGGATATAATTCTAAGAAGAAAATGAAATATGATTTGGATAACCAGAGCAAAATATTGAAGAAAAAAAAAGGGAGGAAATGTGAGACTTAAAGGTACTTCCCCTTTATCAGAGCTTTCCTTCTTTCTCTACTGTTCCTGTTTTCTCCATTCCCCCTGTATCTCTTTGTCCTTCCTTGCCTCAAACTGACTCCTTGAAGAAGGTGATGATTCTTTGAACAAGCAGTTCCCTCATTAGTGGATTTCCTTGAAAAAAAAGGAATAAGGGCACAATTTCTTGACTGGTTAATGAATCACCCGCTCAGTTTGATGACACAGGTTTGTGTATCTTATACCTTGGACCTGAGTTGTTTTCATATTTTAGTCTAGATTCCACTTTCAAGCGTCTCTTCTCATCCATGTACTCTGTAGCTAGGAAAGCAGACTTAATGGTGAGATGTAATTGGGGGATAATGGAGAATATAGTGAAAACCTATGACCCCCTGTATAACCAGTAGAATGGAGAGTAGCTACACCAGTCACTTGGAAAAAGGCAGGCAAGCAAGCTGCTAAGTGGATGAATGCCAGCATGGGAAGGGAAATAAAAATGCCCCATAATTTACATTTTTCTTGTCTCAGTGCTAGAAAAACAAGCCCTTCCTATTTGGACTGACAGAAAAGCTGATAGCATTGAGTATCCAGAACTTCCATTCTTTCACATTCACTCAGTATGTGTTTTTAGGTCTGAGGTGAGTCTCTTGCAGGCAGCATAATCATGAGTCATGTTTTTTAGCCCATTCTGGCACTCCGTGTCTTTTGATTGGAGCATTTAGACCATTTACATTTAAAATAATTATTGATAGGTGTGAAATTAATGTCATTTTGTTAATGTTTTATAGTTGTTTTTGTAGTTCTGTTTCTTTTTCTCTTGCTCTCTTTCCTTGTGATTGATGACTTTCTTAAGTATTATCCTTGGTTTTCTTTCTCTTTATTTTTTGTGTATTTATTATAGGCGTTGGGTTTGTGGTTAACATAGGGTTTATCTATAGCATCCTAAGTACATAGCAATCTATATTAAGTTGATAGTCACTTCAGTTCAAACACATTTTAAAAGAATTACCTTTTTTACTTCCACATCCATATTGCATGTATATGTTGTCATATTTTATATATTTTTGTTCATAATTTTCTTCTAAGTATAGTCTTTTCTTTTCCCTGTAAAGAAGTCCCTTTCACATTTCTTATAAGGCCTGTTTATAGGTGATAAACACTCTTAACTTCTGTTTGTGAAACTTTTAATCTATCAATTCTGAGTAGTTAACAACATTATCAGCAGAATATTCTTGATTGTAGGTTTTTTCCTACCAGAACTTTGAGTAAATCATGCCATTCCCTTCTGGCCTGCAAAGATTCTGCTGAAAAATCAGCTGATATCTGTATGGAATTTCCCTTACATAACTTCTTTTTCTCTCTTACTCCTTCTAAAATTCTCTCTTTATCTTTAATCTTTGACATTTTACTTATTATGTGTGTGGTGTGGACCTCCTTGGGTTCATCTTATTTGGAAATCTCTGTGCTACCTGAACCTGGATATCAGTTTCCTTTCCCAGCTTAGGAAAGTCTTCAGTTATTTCTTTAATAGGTTTTCTCCCTTTTTTTTATCTTCTCCTTCTGGGACCCCTATAACATGAATGTTTGTTTGCATGAGGTTCTCCAAAAAGGACTTTAACCTATCCTCATTTTTTAAAATGTTTTTAATGTTTATTTATTTTTGAGAGAGAGAGACAGAGTGCACGGGGGGAGGAGCAGAGAGAAAGGGAGACACAGAATCCGAAGCAGACTCCAGTCTCTGAGCAGTCAGCACAGAGCCCGCTGTGGGGCTCCAACTCACAAACCACTAGATCATGACCTGAGCTGAACAGGACTGAGCTACCCAGGTGCCCAACTTGTCTTCATTTTTTAAAATCCATTGTTCTTTTTGCTGCTCATCTTGGGTGCTTTCCATCACCCTGTCTTCTAGACAGTCAACCCATTCATCTGCATCCACTAATCTCTTATTTATTCCCTCTAATGTATTTTTTATTTCAGTTATTGTACTCTTCAACTCTGATTTGTTCTTATCTATATTTTGTATCTCTTATTGAAGTTCTAAGTCCATCCACTTTTTCCTCCAGTCTGATGGGCATCTTTATGATCACCACTTGAAAGTCTTTATCAGGTATATTGTTTATCTCTGTTTCATTTAGTCCTTTTTCTGAGGTTTTGTCTTGTTGTTTCATTTGGAGCATATTCCTCTATCTCCTCACTTTGCTTGACCTCCTGTGTTTGTTTCTATGAATTAGACAGAATAGTTACTTCTCCTAAACCTTAGGGAGCAATCTTGTGTATGGTCTTCCGCTTTGTAGACTATGTGTGCCTGGTAACTGCAGCTGTCTAGTTTGAGCTGTGGCTGGCATGGACTGGGGGTCCTGGGGCATCTGTACTGGGGGCTAACTTAGTGGGATGGCCAGAGCTAAAGTGGGCATGGGTGGGGGTAGTCCTTGGGCTCTCCACACAGAGGCCACATGGCAGGACAGCTAAGGCTGAAGTGGGTACAACCCAGGGAGTACAAAGGCTCTTGGTAAAGAGGATGCCCTGGAAGTATAGCTAACACTGAAGTGGGCATGGGCCATGGCAGTCCCTGGGCTCTCTGCACAGAGGGCATCCTGTCAGGATGGCTGACACTGAAAAAGGTGCAAGTCGGGGAGGTCTGGGGCTCTATGCCCAGAGAGCTGTATGCACAGAGGGCATCCTGGCGGGATAGCTGAAGTTGCAGTGGGCATATGCCAGGGTGTCCCAGGGCTTTCCACACAGAGTGCACCTTGGCAGAACTGTGGAAGACAAACCAGGTGTAAGCTGGGGTGTCACAGGGTGCTCAGTACAGGAGGTGACGTGGCAGAGGAACTGGAGTTAAGGCCAGCATGGGCAGGGTATTCCAGGACGCAGGGTAGGGCAGCTGGAGCTGAGGCAAGGTGCTGATGAGGGGGTGCCCAGACCCTGCTGCTGCTGTCCATGCCATCAAGGTCAGAGGGAACATAATCTATGGGGCTCACCAGCCCCTCCCACATAGAGCCCCAGCAACTCCCCCACCATTTGGCAGAGTTCTAGGGCTACTTCCTTCATATTCTAGTTGCTTTTTTTAAACCATGGATTTTTTTTTTTCTCTCTGTCCCAGGGCTTCTGGGGCTTGTATGGACTAGGAGCCTGGGCTTGCTGAGGCGGCAGGCCAGCTATGGTGTCCAGACCCTATTCCTGTCTGTGCAATCAAGGTGGAGGGGGAACGTAAACTGTGGCACTTGCCAGCCCCTTCAACCCAGAGAGCATTCCAATAGCTTTCCCACCATTTGTCAGGGTTTTAGAGCTGGTTCCTTTATACTCCAGTTGCTTTTTTTAAACTGTGGCTTTTTTTTTTTCCCCATGCCTCGGAGCAAACAGATCTGTTTAGAGTCACTCTGTGTTATCCCTCCCCACTATATAGCTTGCAGCATCAGGGTGGGCATTCCCTTTGCTACCGTGACTTTATCTCTTTGCCATACTCTATGTGGTCTCTCCACCTTTTGTTGTCAGCCCTCAGTTCTTCAGGAATAATTGCTTTATAAATAGGTGTAGATTTAGTGTGTCCATGGAGGAGGTGACTTGAGGGTCTTCCTATGTCACCGTTTGGGACCAGAACCCACAATTTTAATATTATTGTGTCTCAGGGAATAGGGAGACTTAAGGAAAGGGAAAGATAGGGGGAAACAAATGGTTGCTGGAACCGGCTGACAACACACATTTATTAAGTTTGCAAGCTTTGGGGTTTATGGTGCCCCCAAACAATTATAATAGTAAGATCATGGATCACCATAACAAATACAATAATATATTTGAAAGCTCATGAGAATTATCAAAATATGATACAGAAACACAAAATAAGCAAATAGTATTGAAAAATAATATCAATAGACTTAGTGCAGAGTTGCTGTAAACCTTCAATTTGTTTAAAAAAAAAAGAAAAAGTATCTGAAAAATACATAAACCAAGTGCAATAATGAACTGAATAAAAGTAAACATTGAGTCCATGTGACATGCATGTGTGTGCAAGAGTGCAGAGAACAAAAGGCTCTTCTATATGTAAAAATACCCATAATGTAAGTGGAAAGAATAGAATAAGAATATTAACATGTTTCAATCATCAATGTAATACTGATGCACTTATACACTATCAATGATTTTAGTTACTACATATTTAGTAATGTGATTAATCTTATAAAGATTTCTTTTTATAATGAAGTCTGAGGACATTACCTTAAGTCAAGTAATGGAATTTAATATCCAGAATATTACAAAATGACCTTATGGCCTTACTAGAGTGATGAACTGAAAGTGACACCACATTATTTTGATAGTACTCTTGACACATTGTGTTAATCTGAACAAAAAGATAACGATCAAGCAAATTCAAATAGGTGAAGAGAATTAAGAGGAACAAATTTCCAGTTATGCAATACATAAAGAATAGGGAAATTAGTCAATTATGTTATGATGACATTGCATGGTGACAGATGATAACTATACTTTATCACTGTGAGCATTTTGTAATGTGTATAATTATCAATTATTATGTTGTACACCTGAAACTAATATAATACTGTATGTTAAATACAATAAAAAATTGCTAAAAAAATTTTTAAGTTGTGAGACATATTAAAAACACGCACATAAACCTGAGTTCTTTAAGGTATCAATGATAGAAAAGACAAAAAAGCAAGTACATAGCTCTATTTTAAAGGAATAAAGAAAAGAGATTAAGGGCTATTCCAAAAAGATTAAGGAGGTCAAAGGAAAAAAAGAAAAATTACAAATAAATGTCATGCACGATCCTTAGTTGGATTGAAAAACAAACAATCATAATAAGGTATTAAATATATTATTGAGTCAACAGAAAAAATTAAAATAACTGGTTATTAGATAATTTTATTGTTTTAAATGAAGGTCCTTTTTCGTATTATAGTTAAGTAGAAGAATGTGTTTCTTTTTTAAAATACATATTACATTAACTGAGTGACATCACAACGTTTATAATATTTTCCCTTTTAATCATTCATTTCCTTTGATCCCTTTTTCTGAATATTTCATTTTCTCACAACTTTTCAAATTTTCTTTTTTAAAAAAAGTATGTCATAGTATACAATGTCATAAAGTATCCAATGTCATATTAATTTCAGATATATGACATATTGATTAAAGAATTATATATATTACTCAGTGCTTACCATGGTAAGCCTAGTCACCATCTGTCATCATATTATTATTAGTCACATTATTAAAATATTGTTGGCCATATTTCCTATATAGCACTTTCAATTCCACAATTTATTTTATAATTGGAAGTTTGTACCTCTTAATGCCTTTTATCTATTGTGCTATCCCCTTCTGCAATGTCCCCTCAGGAAATCACAAACTTGATCTCTGTATTTGGGTCTGTTTTTAGATTCTTCACATAAGTAAAATCCTATGTTGTTTGTCTTTCCCTAATTTTATGTAGGTCCATCATATTGCAAATGGCAAGATCTCAATAAACATAGGAATGTGTGTACCTTTTTAAATTAGTGTTTTTGTTTTCTTTGGATAAATATCCAGTAGCGGGATTACTGGATTGAATGGTAATTCATCATATTGCAAATGGCAAGATCTCAATAAACATAGGAATGCGTGTACCTTTTTAAATTAGTGTTTTTGTTTTCTTTGGATAAATATCCAGTAGTGGGATTACTGGATTGAATGGTAATTCAAGTTTTTTGTTTGGTTTTGTTTTGTTTTGGAGAAACCTCCACATTCTGAAGTAGTTGCCTCAATTTGCATTCCCAATAAAAGTGCACAGGGGTCCCTTTTTCTCCACATCTTTTTGCTAATGCTTGTTATTTCTTGTCTTTTTGCTAATGCTTGTTATTTCTTGTCTTTTTGCTTCTAGCCTTTGTGACAGGTGTGAGGTGATATCTCATCATTTATATCTCATCATGATATATCATCATTTCCCTGATGCTTAGTAATGTTGAGCATCTTTTCATGTGTCTGTTGGTCATCTGTGTTCCTTTGAAAAATGTCTGTTCAGGTCCTCTTCCCATTATTAAAGCAGATTTTGTGTGTTTATTATTTATTTTTGGTGTTGAGTTTTATAAATTCTTTAATTTTTTTAATGTTTATTTTTGAGAGAAGCAGAGCATCAGTGGGGGAGGGGTGGAGAGAGGGGGAGACACAGAATTTGAAGCAGGCTCCAGGCTCTGAGCTGTCAGCACAGAGCCTGACGTGAGGCGTGAACCAACAAACTGTGAGATCATGACCTGAGCTGAAGTTGGAAGCTTAACTAACTGAGCCACCCAGGCACCTGGAGTTTATAAATTCTTTATGTGTTATATATATGAATCCTTTATTGTACATATCATTTGAAAATATCTACTCCCATTCAGTAGATTGCCTTTTTGTTTCATTGATTGTTACCTTCATTGTGAAAACCTTTTTGTTGTAGCGCACTCCCAATAGTATATTTTTGCTTTTGTTTCCCTTGTTTGAGGAGATGTCTCCATAAGCATGTTGCTAAGACTGATGTCCAGTTACAAGACTGATATGTTTTCTTGTAAAAGTCTTATGGTTTCAGGTATCAAATTTAGGTCTTTCATTCTTTTTGAGTTTATTTTTATGTATGGTATAAGAAAGCAGTCCAGTCAATTTTTTTGCATGCAGCTATCTCGTTTTCTTTAGCACCACTTTTACCCATGGTATATTCTTTCCACTTTTGCTGCAGATTAATTGACCATATAAGTGTGGCTTTATTTATGGGCTTGCTCTCCTGTTCGATTGATTTTTGTCTATATTTGTGCCAGTACAAAATGATCCTTTTTTGAATACTTACAGCTTTGTAGTATACCTTGAAACCTGAAATTTTGATGCCTCTGGCTTTGTTCTTTTTTTCTCAAGATTGCTTTGACTTTTCAAGGTGTTTTGTGGTTCCATGCAAATTTTAGGATTCTGTCTTTTAGTGTTGTGTAAAATTCCATTGGTATTTTGATACGGGTTGCATTGAATTTGTAAATTGCTTTGGGTACTGTAGACAGTTTAACAATACTATTTTTTTCCATCTGTTAGCGTGGTATATCTTTCCGTTTATTTGTGTCCTCTTCAGTGTATTTCATCAATTTCATGGTTTTGAGAGTTTAGGTTTTTGACCTCAATTAAATTTATTCTTAGGTATTTTATTCTTTTGGTGCAGTTGTAAGTGGGATTTCCTTATTTTCTCTTCCTGCTATTTCATTATTAGTGTATAAAAACGCAACATATTTTATAATGGTAACTTTCCATCCTGAACCTTTATTTATCAGTTCCAATAGTTTTTTTGGTGGAGTTATATATATATATATATATATATATATATATATATATATATATATATAGTATCATGTGATCTGCAAACAGTAACAATTTTACTTCTTCCTAGTTAATTTGGATGCCTTTAATTTTTCGTTCTTGTCTGATTCCCGTGGCTACAACTTCCAGTATTCTGTTGAATAATAGTGGGAAGAGTGGACATTCTTGTTCCCAATCTTAGAAAAAAAGCTTTCAGTTTTTAACCATTGAGTATGATGTTAGGTATGGGGTTTTCATATATGGCCTTTATTATGTTCAAGTATTTTTTGTCTAAATTCACTTTGTCAGAGTTCTTATCATAAATAGATGATACATTTGAACATATTTGTTAATTTATATGAATATTTTGTCAAAAAAGTTTGCATCTATTGAATTTTTTTAAAATTTTTCTCTTGTTAATTTGATGGAACATATTAATTGATTTGCAAATATTGAACCACACTTGCTTCCCTGTAATAAATCTTCTTGATCATGGTGAATGATTTTTTTTAATGTATTGTTGAATAGTTTGTTAATATTATGTTGAAGATTTTGCATCTGTGTTCATCAGATATATTAGATATATTCTTGTACTGTCTTTGGTAACAGGATAATGCTGGTCTTGTAGAATGAATTTATAAGTTTCCCTTCCCCTTATATATTTTATTATTTATTTTTATTTAAGTAATCTCTATACCCAATGTGGGGCTCACACTCATGACCCTGAAATCAAGAGTCGTATGGTCAACCAACCAAGCTAGTCAGGCATCCCTCTTATATTTTTTGGAATAGTTCAAGAAGAAGAGGTATTAATTCTTCTTTAAATATTTGGTAGAATTCACTAACAAACCCATCCATTCCTGGACTTTTGTTTGTTGGGAGTTTATTACTGATACAATTTTGTTACTAGTAATCAGTCTGTTCAAATTTTCTAATTCTTCTGATTTAGTTAACAGAGATTGTGTGTTTCTTAGGGAATTTATCCATTTAATCTAGGTTGCCCAATATGTTGGCATATAATTTTTCATAATTATACTGTATTTTGATGTCAGGTGTTATTTCTCTTTCTTCATTTTGATATGTATTGAGTCCTCTCTTTGTCTTGTTTACTGTGTCTAAAGGTTTATCAATTTTGTTTATATTTTCAAAAGACCAACTCTTGGTTTCAGTAATCTTTTTTTGTCTCTATTTATTTCTGCTCTAATCTTTATTATTTTTCTCTCTCTCCTAATTTTTGGTTTTGTTTATTCTTGTTTTTCTAGATCCTTTAGGTGTAAAGGTAGGTTGTTTGAGATTTTTCTTGTTCCTTGAGGTAGGCCTTTATTGTTGTAAGCTTCCCTCTTAGAAGTACTTTTGCTATGTCTCAAAGATTTTTGACTACTGTGTTTTCATTTTCACTTGCCTCAATGTATTTTTTTATGTGTTCTTTGATTCCTTGGTTGACCCATTGATTGTTTAGCCATCACAAGGGGTTTTTCCAGTTTTTTTTTTCCCTTGCAATTGATTTTTAGTTTCATACCATTATATGGATGAAAAAGATGTTTGATACAATATCAATCCTCTTAAATTTATTGAGACTTGATTTGTGGCCCTATATGTGATCTATCCTGGAGAATGTTCCATGTGAACTTGAAAAGAATATGTATTTGGCCATTTTGAGGTAGAATGTTTTATACATATCTGTTAAGTCCATGTAGTCTAATGTGTTGTTCAAAAACACTGTACTGATCTTTTGTCTGGATCTTCTATCCACTACTGTTATCATATTACTGTCAATTTCTCCCTTTATGTCTGTTAATAATTGCTTATGTATTTAGGTGCTTCTATGTTGGGTGCACAGATATTTACCATTGTTATATATCCTTTTGTTGGATTGATCCTTTTATGGTTATGTGGTCCCCTACTTTGGCTTTTATTACAGACTCTGTTTTAAAATCTATTTTTTTTCCTAATATCAGTATTGCTAGCCTGGTCTTTTTTTAATTTTTTTTCACTTATAATTTTATGATCTGTTTTTTCATCCTTTTACTTTCACTTTGTGTCTTTAGGTCTTCTAAGTACAATATAAATGGGTCTTGTTTTTTTAATCCAACAAGTCACCCTAAATCTTTTTCTTTTTAAAGAATTAAACTCTTTAAAATTTTTTAAATTTCTTTTGAGAGAGAGGGAGAGAGAGAATCCCAAGCTGACAGCACAGAGCCCAATGTGGGGCCCAAACTCATGAACTGTGAGATCATGACCTGAGCCTAAATCAAGAGTCAGACGCTCAACCAACTGAGTCACCCCCACTTTGTGTCTTTTGATTGGAGCATTCAGGCCATTTACATTTAAAATAATTAATAGTTATGTACTTAATTGACATTTTGTTCATAGTTTTGTGGTTATTTTTGCACTTCTTCTCTGTTCCTTGCACCCTTCCCTTGTGGTTTGATGGCTTTCTTTAATGTAATGCCTAAAGTCCTTTTTTTTTTTTTTTTATGTGTTTGGGTTTATCTACTGTAGTTTTGAAATTTGTGGTTACTAGAAGTATTTTTTATGTTAATGGTAATTTAAGTTTGAAAACATTCTAAAAATGTTAATGGTAATTTAAGTTTGAAAACATTCTAAAAATACTAAATTTTAACTCCTTCCTTCACATTTTGTGTATATCATATTTTAGACCTTTTTATTTTACATATCACTTGACTAACATTTGCAGATGTAATTGATTTTACTACTTTTGTATTTAAACAAAAGTATACTCTACTGGCTTTATAAATGATTAATCTAGCACCTTTACTGTATGTTTACTTTCACCTGTGAAACAGTTTCCTTTTGTAATTTTCTGCTAGTTCTAGTCTTTTCCACTTAAAGGATTCCCTTTATTCTAAGACTGGTTGAGTGGTGATGGACTCTTTTGACTTCAGTTTGGGAAACTCATTTATTTTTCTATTCTGAATGATAATCTTATCAGGTGGTGTATTCTGGGTCATGGGTTTTATTCTGTAAGTATTTTGCAGGCCACAAGGGAGTGGCATGATATATTCAAAGTTTCTGCAAAATCAGTCAATAGCCTTCTTGGGTTTCTCTCAGATGTAACTGTTCTCATGTGCTGCTTTTGAAACTCTCTATCATTACTTTTTGCCAGTTTGTTTATGTGGATTTCCTTTTGGTTCATCTTGGTAGGGGCTCTCCTTGCTTCCCGGACCTAGATGTCTGTCTCCTTCCTGTTTAAATGAGTTTCCTGCCCCTTTTCTCTCTTTTTCTTTTTGGACCCCAGTAATGTGAGTTTCATATGCTCGATAATGTCACTCATTTCCCTTAATCTGTTCTCATTTTTAATTATTCTTTTCTCTTTTTGCTGTTCAGCTTGGTTACTTTCCATTACCCTCTTCTAATACTCTAATCTGCTATTGATTCCCCTCACTGTATATTTTTATTCTAGTTACTGGATGTTTCAGCTCTGACTGGTTCTTTTTAATATTTTTAAATCTTTGTTGAAGTTCTGAGTTTATCCACTCTTTTTTCTTAGTTCAGTGAGTATCGTATGACCATGAATTTAAATTCTTTATCAAGCTTTTGCTATAAATTTTGTCTTGTTCTTTCATTTGGGACATACTCCTCTGTCTCCTCATTTTGTTTAATTCTCTGTTTCTAGGTATTAGGTAGGTCAGCTATGTCTCCTGGTGTTGAAAGTCATGCCCTTTTGTAAAAGAGTTTCTGTGGTGTCCTGTAGCATAATCCCCCTTAGTCTCCAGAATCAGACATTCCTGGCTTATTCCTGTGTGGACTGCATGTGCCCTACTATTATGGCTGAGCTGTGATTGCCTTCAGCCCAGCTGACTGCAATGAGCTACTTTGCCTGCTGAGGGCACATTGGGCAGGGTTTGATTCCCACTTTATTGAGCTGAGGCTGTGTGTGGTTTGGTCACCCTAGGTGTCTGCATTTAGCCTCCTGCCTCAGCTGCTGGAGGATCAAAGAGCGGGGCTTGCTTCCAGTGTGGCTGAAAGGCTTTCATGGGTGAGTATGGCCTAGATGTCTTCAGTTAGTTTCTCTGCCATAGCTGGCTGTGCCAAAAGCAAGCTATGCCCTGCAATGTACCTGAGCTAAGAGGCTGGGTTGCTGGGACTATGGATACACTAGTGTGTGAGGTTCGTTCCCCACATCCTGCAGAGGCACCAGTCCTTTCCAGGTTTGCCTGCAGGGTGTGGCAAAACAGGAACCACTTTGGAAGGACACCTGTTGATGTGGGCGGGTTGGATGTGGTGGGTCCTTAGGAGAACACAGTACTTACAGGGTAGGTAGAGAGTGTTAGTGCTGGCTCCTGCAGGCATCCACCTCTCTAGTTTGGTGGAGAGAAAGAGAAATAGCACCCACCAGCACTTTTGGTCCCTGATAAATCTTCTGAAGATCCCTGCCCCTCCAGCGCCTGAAATTAGCCAATAAATCTCCTTTACATATACCTAGGTGCTTTTCAAACTGCTACTTCTGTAGTTGTCTTGGTGGGGTTATTTATTATGCTGGCTCTTTAAGGCAGGTGCTCAATTTTCTATTGTCCTCTGCCTCTCCCTGCTTTAAGCCCACTGATTTGTTAAGTTCCCAAAGTTAAGCCCCACAAGTTTTTACAGCTAAATGTATGGGTACTCACCTTCCCAGTGCAGGTCTCCACAGGAGTTACCTGATACTGGATCTTATCCTTTATTTCTCCATGCTTGTGATGTCCCTCCCATTTGTGGTTCGTTCCACCAGGGATTTGGTTTCCAGTTAAGTCTCTGTCCCACTTCCCCCTTCCAATGTGGTCTCCTCTCTAGGATTAATTGTGGAAGGTCTGTTCTGTCTTCAGGTCATTTTTTAGAGTTAATTGTATAGATGTAGCTGTTATCTTAATGTGTCTATGGGATGAAGAGAGCTCAGGATCTTCCTATGCTTCCATCTTCACTAAATTCATCATCCTGTTTACAATTTCAAAAGATTTAACCAAAAAGAAGTGTATATCTATAATTAGAGCTATATTTAGAAAGAAAGACGATAAAATTACTGTAGTCAATGTTAGGAACAGATTTACAAAGGGAAAGGTATACAGGGGGGTGCTGATTTTAATGTTTTCATCTTTTCTGGAAATTTCTTTTTAATTTAAATCAAAAGTTGGGAAGACGACTAAACCAAAGAACAAAAAATAAGAGGCAAAGATTATAATTAAGTTTTGATTATTTTCTTAACTGGGAAATTATAGAGTCCCTTGACTTATTTTTATAACCTTGGGAAATTATAAAATACAGGCTATTGTTTATCTTTCAGGTATGTTTGCTACAAAGTACATTTTAATTGATTTGAAATATGTATAAACTTCCAAAGGAATAAAAGTACAAGAGCATCTATGCCCAGGTAATTGGAATATTTCTTTTAGGGTTATTTTTAAGTAAATAGTTATGTAATTAAGAAGAAAAAATTTGCTACTTACCTGAGAGTGACATCATCTTTAATCTCTATGATCTTGCCTGAATAGAGAAGTTATGTGTTTTATAAACTGGTATTATGAAAGAACTTGGTTTTTTCCTTTCAGTTTTTCTATTATATATTTACTCAGCTTGAATAAATGCTAATGCTTATTTTTGGAAAAATGAGTTGTGGGAAATTTATGGAAATAATTCAATAAAATTATGTAACTTTAATAATTTACCATAGTCTAGAAGAAAATTTATATGATTGAGATGAAATTGTCATTCATCATAGTATTATTAAGTATACATTCTTAGGAGAAAACAAACAAAATTCCACAATAAAATTTGGCTTTTTCATATGTACGTTCTCTATGCATATTAACTCATATAGGTTGTATATGTAATCTTGTTGAGTCTTATTTTTTCATTGTAAAATTAAAATAATATATTTCATCATACATTAATAAGAATAGTTTATTAGTCAATACATGATAGACTACAATCGATAGGTTTCTTAATGTTATAAAAGTCATGTTTTGCTTTCTTATATAAGGATTTCTAAAATATTAATGCTACTGTGTGATTATCTTCACTTTGTATATGCAGGTATGTGTAGCTTTCATCACAAGAACAAATGGCAAACACTTTAAAATTATCCTTATTTTTTTATTCTTCCTAAGGATGAGGATATGTTCATATTAATGTATAAGCACAATTAAAGCAGAGATTAAAATATCTTTTTAACAAAGATAGTTTGTCTCTAAATTACTACTGCTTATTAAAATAATTTGACATATCTTTGGAGACTCAATATTGTACATGATAAGTTTTCATGAAGAATGTGTGAATTACTATGAAGACTGAATATATTAATCAAGAGATAAATTGCAATAACCTAAATATATAAATTTGCCGTTAAGAATTTGGAAAATTGGCTTAAAGTGCTTAAAAGTTGCTATACTTATAAGATAACCCAACCCAGCACAACGACGAGAGGCTGAATGTGAATTTTGGGTTGAGTAGACCTTAAATATAGTGAGGAGGGCTGTTTCTGTGAACATATTCCTTAGTGTAGTATGTGCATGTGTTGAGAGAAGAAGTACAATGCAGTGGTAATTAGTAAAAGGAGGCAGTCAAAAAGATGGAATTCTAGCTATTTTTACTAAGGAATCAGTCCTACATCTAGCCAAGCAGAGGTTTTGAGATCTTGATCCGAGGTACATGTAACAAATTTAAAGAGATGATCAGTTGTACCAGTGTATACACATTCTCCCTCCTGCTCCAAAATGGTTTGAGATCAAACTGCTACACAGCAGAATGGAATATACAGAGTTCAAACATAGATGTACATTAAAAATATTTTATATTTAAAAGATATCTAATTGAAATATACATACCTATTTCTATGTGCTTATATAATGATATGTAAACATATATATTCATATGATTTCACTCAAACAGCAATCAAAGTGAGGTCTTAGATATTATTAGTATTTTTTTTTTTTATATAACCAAAACAACCTGAGGGAAACTAGGGAGAAGTACCAATCAAGTACATAAGTAGGTATGTTTACTATGTATATGCATGTGCACATGTTTATTGTTGCTGATTATGTTATTTAGGCAGACTCCTGTTCCTTCTCTGTGACCTGACCCCCAGTGCTTATACCTCTTCTGCTCTAAGCTTCCTTTGGCCTAGGAAGGTGGCTAATAAGATGTGTCAGTCATAGGGTATAGTTTCTAGAAAAGCTCCCAACAGTGATATTACAAGGTTGGCAGTTTAGGGGAGCAGAATTTGCCACCCTAAAATGTTTCTTTAGCATAAGGATTCTTTTAGGCTGGTTACTTTTTAAGAAACTGCAAACACAGGAGAAGCTCTGAAAATCAAGTGGAAGTTACCCTTTTGTAACTTGTACAAAACTTTGTACATGTAAAAGAGAACATTTACATGTATAAAGCAAATCTATTTGTAAGGGTATCTCTCACTGTGCCAAGAATATGGGGATAACTCTAAATCTTTAGAAATTTATGAATGGTGAAGACAGCAACTTAAATCTGCATTAAAAAACTTATTTTTGTTTATTTTGATTTTCTTGGTAACTGGCTCTCTACTCACAACAACCTCTTAGGTGTCTAGCCAAAAATGATACGATATTAAAGGTGATGGCTTTGACCATTTCAGAGGTGCTCAGTTTTTCTGGGTCTCTCTGATATACACATACTCCTTAACTTTTGTTTTTCTCCTGCTAATCTGCCTTATATCATTTTAATTATTAGATCAAAGAACCTAGAAGGGAAGAAAGGAGAATTTTTCTGCCCCTGAAGATGATAACCATGAAGGGACAAACTTTACTAGTTGGATACTGCTCACTTCATGGCTGCTGGCAGCTGAGAGATTCTATGACCACTGACAAAAGCTAGCAGAAGGTGAGAATTTTTACCATGTCAGGTCTTCTGGATCTCTGTCTTCAGGGTCTGGTGGGATTGAGAGTGGTAAAAGTCTTTTTCTTTGTCTAAATTTAGATTAGCAGAAGAAAATATTTATGGGATTATTTCCTTGGGTAGAGTGACTTTGGTAAAAGTTTGTTATGAGTACTCATTTTCTATTGATCTTTTTCCCCCAAGAGGTGGTTATTATTTTCTTTTGTTTCTGTCATCTTGTTCCGTATCTTGAGAGTGTGACCTCTCTGGTCTCTACCAACCGGAAGAGGTCGGTAGTGGCACACGTCTGGTGGACAGCCAAATAGGTTGCTGTTAACAACCTAGGCTTGCAATTGGTCACTTATTGTCTTCCTGACTGTGCCAGCTCTCAGGGGAGTTTATCATAAGGGATCCTGGCCCATAAGGGACCTTTGTCGTCTCAACTTTTGTTATTTTGTTAGGCTAGAAAAGTCCAATTTAGTTCTGACCAGTGTCAGATATTAGCAGATCTGTGACTGGAGGCGTCTCATGGGAAACCAGAGACATTATTTGCACTACACCATTCTTACCACTGTCACAATAAAGTATTTTCTTTCTTAGACTATCTCTGGGACTAAACTTTCTGTACCTTGTGAGGACTGCATCTTTTAATCCTTTCTTTGGGATGCCTCTTGCATGCATGGGTAAGACATAAAAGTTTTATTGGTTTGAGTTACTATTAAGATTAATAGATCCTACTCATCAATGGCCAGAAAGTAGATACTCTGAATTTTAAAAACTTCTAGATTTAAAAAAAAAAAAAAAAAAAAAAAAGTTTTATAGAGCTCTCGTCCTTAACAGTTATCTGACTGGTGCCTATGGACAAGTCCAAATTAAAAATTAGACACAAAGAGAAGTGAAATGGTTAGCCTTAGAGACCCCTTTAACAAAATAAAAGGATACAAATTAAACTCTATATCCAATGTAAATTCCCCCTTCTTGAATTCCAAGGAATTAAACATGCCACCTTCTGGTACACACGCCTGATTTATAAGAACTGCAGTCGAGAAATCTGTAAATACCTACAAAAATGCCAGAATCATTCTAAGTTTGTTTTGTGTCCTGGCAACTTGACTTGATAACTGTCAGACTGGGGGGTTCCAAACTAAGGCCAGACAGAAGTGTTAATTGCAACCTATTTGTGGCTAGATATGTCCAAACAGAAAATGTAGGTTAAATTTCATTTTGGCTAGGATTCTCCCAAACTGCCACCAGCCCTCAGGGGAATTACAACCTAGAATTACAATGGCCATTATGAGGAATATGTCCCAACTACATAAGATTATTTTAAGAAGTGAATTAAAGGCAAGTGCTTTCAAATCAAACAAACAAAATGGAATACATATTTAATTGGTATGCAGATGCCTCCAAACATTTTCAGAATACCAAAATACCTTCATTGAAGGATTTGTTATAAGAGGCTAATTAAAAAATTAAAGTTATGAGAGGTACGAAAAACAAAAGAGTATAAAATTGATGTAATTTCTAGTGTTCCCTTCTTTATTTGAGGACTCTTTCTAGAAATCCTTTGTCTATTCAGTGTGGAAAGGAAATTCAGACAATTAAACAGATACCTTTCAAAATTAAACCATCCAGGGCTACTGGTAGTTCTCTTCAGATATCTTTCACTCCTTGGTCAAAGGCCAAAGTAAGGGCCATAGTTAAAGAATTTCTTAAACTCAGGGAGGATTCTCAAAAGGTTTTGTAAATGGATTACCTCCTGAGATTAGTGGATAGACAAAAAGCCAGAAAATAAAATGAGAAGCCACAGGACTGAATGAACTCTTGACCATGGTTGATATTCAGAGCCTGATAGGAATTTTTTAAGACTTCATTCCTAAGCTAAATGTGCACAAAGGGTAAGAAAAACTCCCATGTAGGTTGATGGGTGTGATAGTCCTTTGATATCATTTAGGTGCCAACCCAACTTTTTGAAAAATTGAGTACAGTCATCCTTGTTTTACAAAACTAGTTTTTGCAAAACTGGAGGTGTGGCTGCAGAAACAGTTCAAAGTTTACTAATCCCTAAACCTTTCCTATTTATCTCAAAAGGCTTACAAATATTGGCCTTAGGAAACCAAAGTCCTTCCTTCTTGGAGGAACTTATTTTAACCTGTGCTTTTGAGATGTAAATGTTCTATAAACTTCAGGGAGGCAATTCTTATCACAGTGAAAACAAAAAAGAGACTTTGATTTAAAATTCAGGTGAATAAAAAAATCATGTGTATTTTCCAAAAATATTAGTAAAAAAAAAAGAAAAAATGTTTACCCATCTGCTCAGATAAACTTAACACATTCTATCTAGTGAATTTTATATTAATTGTACCTGTATAATGGCTAGAATTTTAGGATTTCTCTTTGCATATATATATATGTTTATGTGTGCCTATATATGTAAATTGTAAATGTGTGATATGTATCTACACCTGGATGGTATTGCCAAAATTAATTTGGCTTAAAATTAAGTGGTTAAAAATGAAGTATTCTTAAAATTCTGAAAAATATTACAACTAAACCACTGTTTTTCAAGTTTACATCATCTGGGGTAATCATGGGTAAATAATGCCTAGTTGAAGCCTGTCATTGTAGTTAAAATAGATCGATCTTCAGAGTTATCTTCCTTTCTGGTTTACTAATCAAATTCATGTTTGTTACAAAAACTGTCAGCAAGAAAATAGCTTAGGATGATAGTTGGTTTTATCCAATATTTCATGAAGTTTTCATGACTAATCTAAACATAATTATTAAGAACAAGTGAGTTAAATAGGTACAACTAAGATACAAATTTGTAAATAATTTTTCAGCAATATTTATGTCCACTTAAATAGTTTACCCAAACCTTTTCGGTAATGTAAAACCTCAGAGGTTTGCTAAGTTAAATTAGATGATGGGTAGTCATTAAGTAGCTAGATCATTTCCAAATAACATAAAAGCTGAAACATTAAATACTGAACATAGGTTTATCTACTTTTAGCTTTTTATTACAGAGAGACTAAAAGATATTTGGATATGTTAGTGCTACATTGGAAAATCGAAAAATACATGTTTCTAGAAATAATAAAATGTATTCATGAATTTGCTAATTTAGAGATTGCTGGTTTAACATTTCACAATTGCTTATTCTTAGTTTTCACTAGAAATTAAGGTTTCTAAGAGTTAAGAATTCTATTTAAAATTTTTTCTTTTATAATTTTTTTAAAAATAAAATTAACAGACAGTATTCTGTTGGTTTCAGATGTACAATCTAATGATTCAACTATTTAATCCTCTATTTCATCCCCTCCACCTCTCCTCTGGCAACCAGTTTATTCTCTGCATTTAAGAGTCTTTTATTTATTTATTTATTTATTTTTTGTTCATTTATTTCTTAAATTCCATATATGAGTGAAATCATATGGTATTTGTCTTTTCCAACAACCCCAATAAGTGTGATTCCTGGAAATAATAAGGGAAAGAACACTGTAGGCAAGGAAAACACATGTTTTTGGTTAAAAAAACATAGGCTGGAGATGAAAGTGTAGGAAGATCCTGAACTCACCTCTCCCACAGACACACTGATTCTACAATTTTACATACAGCAGTTCCTCCTGAAGAACTGAGGGCTGGTGAAACAGCTTCTGCACACTCAAGTGTAGAGAGACCACATAGGGAATGGCAGGAGAGATTGAGACATGGTAACAATGGAAATCCCACTCTCAATACTGCAAAATGCATTAGGAAGGGATAGCACTAAGAGAACCATGCACATATCTCCCCACACTGGGGCACAGAAAAAAAAAAAAGCCACAGTTTAAAAGGCAAATAAAATATAAATGAAGGAAACTCATTTACTAACCCTAGAGCATCTGCCAAATGATGGTGGAATGACTAGAACTCTCTCCACAGTCAGAAATGCTAGCAAGTGCTAAGTTTATGTTCCTCCTCCACTTTCATAGTACATACTTGAGCAGGGTCCAAGCACTCTATCCATCTTTTATACTGGTGAGCCCCAGGCCCCTAGCCAACACCAGCTCAAGCTCTCCCACCAAGGCAGCCACAGCACAGTCCACTGGGAATAACACTGGCCTGTCCACTACAGCTCTACCTATCTTGCCAAGGCAGCAGCAGCTCAAAGCACCCTGGGATACCTGCTTTAGCTCCAAGCTTCTCAACAATTTATCCCTTGTGCATAGTGCCCCAGGACCCCTCTTGCCCACACCCACTTCTGCTCCAGCCATCATGCCAGTGAGCCCCCTGCACAGAAAACCCTAGATTGTGCACACTTTAGCTTCAGTCAACCCCCCAGGGTAGCCCTGGCATGGAGTCCCCTGGAAACCCCAACCTCTGTTCATTATAGCTCCAGCCAACTTGCCAAACCTGCAAGTCTCATGTAATCTACACAGGGAATATTCCTACACAAGGGATAGTAGATGTTTTGTCTATTTCGCATAAACAGAAATTGAATTAAAAACAGAGGAGCATGCACCAAACAAAAGAACAAGACAAAATAGAGTTAAGCACTCTACCTGATAAAGAATTCAAACTAATGGTCATAAAGATGCTCACCAGACTTAGTAGATAAACTTACTAACAACTTTGATAAAGAGAGAGAAAGTGTAAAAACAGAACCAGAGTTGAAGCATACAATACCTGAAATTAAAAATACACCGGAAGCAATCCACAGCAGATTAGAAAATACAGAAAAAATGGATTGATCTGGAAGACAAGGTAATAGAAAGCACCCAAGCTGAACAGCAAAAAGAAATAGAATTTTCAAAGTAAGACTACATTGAGAGACCTCTGGGATACTCAAACATACTAATATTTGCATTATTAGGGTCCCAGAAAGATAAAAGAGAAATAAAGGAGAAGAAGAATTCACTAACCTGGAAAAGGAAATGAACATCCATGTCTAGGAAGCACAGACTGCCACAAACAAAATGAACCTAGGGAGGTCCACACCACAACACAAAATAACTAAAATGGCAAAAATGAAACATAAAGGGAGAATCTTAAAAGCAGCAAGATGAAAGTAATTACTTACAAGGAATACCCCATAACATTAGCAGCTGATGTTTTAGAAGAAATTTGTAGGCCAAAAGGAAGTGGCAGGGTATATTCAAAATGCTAAAAGGAAAAAAAAAAAGTACAATCAAGAAGACTCTTATTATTTAGAATGAGAGATAAAGAGTTCCCTAGTAAAATAAAAGTTAAAGGAGTTTCCACCACTACACTGTCCTTACAAGAAATGTTAAAGGATTTTCTTTAATTTGAAAAGAAAAGAACATAACTGGAAGTAAAAAGATTTTACAAGAAAAATATTTAGTTGGTTAAAGAAACATACAGTAAGTGTAGTAGATCAATAACTTATAAAAGTAGTATAGGGGCGCCTGGGTGGCGCAGTCGGTTAAGCGTCCGACTTCAGCCAGGTCACGATCTCGCGGTCCGTGAGTTCGAGCCCCGCGTCAGGCTCTGGGCTGATGGCTCGGAGCCTGGAGCCTCTTTCCGATTCTGTGTCTCCCTCTCTCTCTGCCCCTCCCCCGTTCATGCTCTGTCTCTCTCTGTCCCAAAAATAAATAAAAAACGTTGAAAAAAAAATTAAAAAAAAAAAAAAAAAAAAGTAGTATAAAGGTTTAGGGCGCCTGGGTGGCTCAGTCGGTTAAGTGTCCGACTTCGGCTCAGGTCACGATCTCGCCGTCCGTGAGTTCGAGGCCTGCGTCGGGCTCTGTGCTGACTGCTCAGAGCCTGGAGCCTGTTTCAGAGTCTGTGTCTCCCTCGCTCTCTGACCCTCCCCCATTCATACTCTGTCTCTCTCTGTCTCAAAAATAAATAAACGTTAAAAAAAAAAATTAAAAAAAAAAGTAGTATAAAGGTTAAAGACAAAAGTAGCAAAATATATCTAAAATATTACTTAAGGGATTCACATCATAGGGGCACCTGAGTGGCTCAGTTGGTTAAGCAGCAGACTTGATTTCAGCTCAGGTCATGATCTCACAATTCATGAAATCAAGCCCTATGCCAGGCTCCACACCTAGTATGGAGCCTGCTAGGAATTCTCTCTCTCTTCCTTCTTCTCTCTCTCTCTCCCTCTGCCCCTCCCCAGGTCACTCACATTCTCTGTCTCTCAAAAAAACAAAACAAAAACAAAAACAAAAACAAAACATCATATACATAAAATGGATGAGACAGTAAAAATGTAGTGCTTTTAGAAAAGCTTTTAGCTTTTAGTGTACAAATCCAAGCAACTATCAATTTAATCACTGCTATATACACAGGATGATATATATGAAATTCATGGTAACTACAAACCAAAAACCTGTAAAAGATACAGAAAAAATATAAAGAGACAGGAATCCAAGCATAACACTAAAAGTCACAAATCACAAGGGTAGAGAGCAAGAGAAGAAAAAAGGAACAGAGGACAACTATGAAAACTAGCAGAAAACAGTTAACAATGACATACCTAGCAATAACTACTTTAGATGTAAGTGGTATTAATGCTACAATCAAAAACCAGAGTGACTGAATGGAAAGCAAGACCAATCTGTAAGTTGTCTGCAAGGGAACTGACTTCTGACCAAAAGATACATACAGACTGAAAGTGAAAGGACAGAGAAACAACCAACAAAACTAAAAGGCAGTCTACAGAAGGGGAGAAGATATTTGTAAGTAACATATATGATAAAGGATTAGTGTACAAAATCTATAAAGAATTTATCAAACTCAATGCCCAAAAATCAAATAACCCAGTGAAGAAATGGGCAGAAGACATGAATAGACACTTTCCCAAAGAAAACATCCAGATGGCTAACAGACACATGAAAAGATGCTCAACATCACTTATTAGGGAAATACAAATCAAAATTACACTGAGATATCACCTCACACCTGTCAGAATGGCAAAAATTAACAACACAAGAAACAACAGGTATTGGCAAGAATGAGGAGAAAGGGGAACATTCTTGCAGTATTGGCAGGAATACAAACTGGTGCAGCCACTCTGGAGAATACTATGTAGGTTCCTCAAGAAACAGAAATTAGAACTACCCTACGATTTGGCAATTGCACTACTAGGTATTTACCCAAGGGATACAAAAATGCAGATTTGAAGGGGTACATGCACCCCAATGTTTATAGCAGCATAGTCAACAATAGCCAAACTATGGAGAGAGCCTAAATGTTCATTGACTGACGAATGGATAAAGAAGAGGTAGAATGGAAAATTACTCAACCATTAACAAAATGAAATCTTGCCATTTTCAATGATGTGGACGGAGCTAGAATTTATTATGCTAAGTGAAATAAGTCAATCAGAGAAAGACAAATACCATATGATTTCACTCACATCAGAGAAAGACAAATACCATATGATTTCACTCACATCTGGAATTTAAGAAACAAAACAGATGAACATATGTGAATGGGGGTAGAGAAAAGAGGGAAACTGACAGAGAACAAACTATGGGTTGATGGAGACAGGTGGGTGGGAGATGGGTACATGGGTATTAAGGAGACCACTTGTGATGAGCACTGGGTGTTGTATGTAAGTGATGAACCAGTGAATTCTCCTGGAATCAATATTGTACAGTATGTTAACTGATTTCTTTCTTTAAAGTGAAAGGACAGAAAAAAATATTCTATCCAAATGGTAATTAGAAAAAAAAAAAAAAGGCTAGAGTTGTAATACTCATATCAGACAAACAGACTTTAAAACAAAAACTATAACACAAGACAAAGATCATCATATAGCAATAAAAGGATCAGCCAAATAAGAGATTATAATAATTGTAAGTATCTATATACCTAATGTAAAAGCACCTAAATATATAATAAGCAAACATTAACAGATAAAGGAAAATTTGACAGTAATACAAAAATAGTAGGGGACTCTACACCTCACTTAATACCAATGAATACATGCCAATACAGAAAATCAATAAGGAAAGAATGACTTTGACACATATTCAGAACTTTCCATCCCCAAACAGGAGAATACACATTCTTTTCAAGTGCACACAACATATTCTCCAAGATAGATCACATGTTAGAGCACAAAATAAGGCTCAATAAATTTGATAAGATTGGATTATAGCAAGCAGCTTTTCTGACTATAACAGAATATAACTAGAAATAATTGCAAGAAGGAAACTGAACAACCTGCTACTACACAACCAATGGGTCAATGAAGAACTCGAAGAGGAGATAATACCTTGAGACAAATGATAATAAAAACACATGGTCTGAATTATTTGAGATATACCAAAAGGATTTTTTTTTAAGTTTATTTATTTTGAGAGTGCGCAGAGGAGGGCCAGAGAGGAGAGGGAGAATCCCAAGCAGGCTCCGCGCAGTGAGCAGAGCCCAATGTGGGGCTAGAACCCAAGAAACCAGAGATCATGACCTGAGCTGAAATCAAATACCCATCCAGGGATGCCTCTGCTGCGTATATACCCAAAGAAAATAAACACTAATTTCAAAAGATATGTTTATTGCAGCATTATTTCCAATAGCCAAGATATGGAAACAACCTAAGTATACAGTGATACATGAATGGATAAAGAAATGTCATATGTGTGTATTTGTGTGTATACACACATGTACATACACAAATATTACTCAACTATAAAAAATGATCCATGTTATGAATGGCAAGATTTTAATCTAGGCAGTGCTAACTGAAACAAGTCAGAGGAAGACAAATATAATATGATTTCACTTATATTTGGAAGTAAAAAAAGAAAACCAGAATAAACAAATTTTAAAAAGACAGAGTGGCTGGTTGTGTCCAACTTTGGCTGAGGTCATGATCTTGCAGTTTGTGAGTTCGAATCCTGTGTCAGACTCTATGCTAAAAGCTCAGAGCCTGGAGCCTGCTTTGGATTTTGTGTCTCCCTCTCTCTCTGCCCCTCCTCGACTCACACTTTTTCTCTCTCTCTCTCTCAAAAATAAACAAACATTGAAATAAAGGAAAAAAAAAAGACTTATACAGAGAATAAACAGGTGATTGCCAGAGGGAAAATTTGTGAGGAAATAGACAAAATAGTTGAAGGAAAATAAGAGGTAACTTCTAGATTTAAAATAAATAAGTAAAAATAAATAAATAAAAATAAGAGGGGTGAAAAGTATAGCACAGGAATATAGTCAATAATGTTGTAATAACATTTATAGGGATAGATGTTAATTACACTTACCATGGTGAGCATTGCCTAATGTATAGAATTGTCGAATCACTATGTTAGACACCAAAAAGTAATGTAAGATTGTATATCAATTATACTTTAATTTAAAGAACCTAAAAAAATGTATGAGGTATGCATATGTGTTTTTGTTAAGGAAGAAAACAAGTAATTTTGTCTTGATTGTTCGGAATGGAAAAGAGAGGGAGAGGAGAGAGAATTTTACCTTGTATAATCAAACAGGCTCAAATTGAATTAATATTAAAGTCTATTAAAATAAGTTTTAATATTAGTAATGTGCTATGTAAAAGTAAAAGTTAATTTTCTTTCATTTGCTAAAAGGACAAAATCTTTTTGTGCCATTTGTCTGCTCCTAAAAAGCAAAGATTGTTTGTTTTATCAGAATAAAACAAATTTATTTTTTATATTTTATTTTTATTTTATATTTTATTTATTATCAGAATAAAACAAATTTATCTTTGCTTCATGTTATCTGTATCAACAGATCATTGATTACTTAAATAAACCTATTCCTTTTGATATTAAAATAGATAAGTTTTGCTCAGAACTATATAACCTTCTATATTTGCCTATGAAGTCTTTAATTATCAGTTTGGTTAAACAGATAAATAACCATTGTTTCACAGTGACCTATGCTCCTATTTAGTCAAGTGTCCAAAATCTTTTGATACCTTTGAGAAACTTCCCCAAATTAAATTTATTAAATGAAGTCTTAAAAAAAAAAAAAGTTTATTTTGAGAGAGAAAGCACATGCATGCATTTGAGAGCAGGGGAGGGGCAGAGAGAGAGAGAGAGAGAGAGTCCCAAGCAGTTCTGTGCTATCTGCTCAGAACCCAACATGTGACTTGATCCCACAAACCATGAGACTATGACCTGAGCCAAAATCAAGTTGGGTACTCAACTGACTAAGTCACCCAGGCACCCCTATATGAAGTATTTTTGACCTGAAAGATACTGTAGGAAATTCCAGAGGGTCCCTGGAACATCACAGAAGATTTGGTAACCTAATTAAGCTTATTTTATATGTTAAAATTATGGAAAAAAATTACTGTCTAGTAAGTGATGATAAGCCATCATATATTTACCCATAAAATATAACCTGTTATTAATATACGTGTTGTAACTATATAACTATAATATAGTTGTTATAATGTGTTCTAGATATTTTAATAAATTCCTAAAGTTCTGCTATGCCCTGGTATGATGTTATCAGTCATAATTCTAGTTGTCTCAAAATGTATGTCGCAGAAATAACCAAATATCTTTGTCAATTGCATTGTAATGAACTTGCTTTGCATCTGAGCTTTAAGTCTGTCATTTACAGGCAGTTGTTGTTTTATCTGATGGTTTGGAAAGAAACTTTCAGTGAGTTCTTATATTTTCATGGCAATACATTTGTTTGCCTATGTTCAATAAGAATCTGTTTTTCTTGTTTATAATCTTGTTTTTCTTGGATACAGTCAGAAACACTGGTTATGTTACAGAAGCTTTGCCTGGAATGTCATATTTGAGAGAGGTATGTATAGACTCAGAGGACAAAACAGCTTTAAGGACTATGCTTAATATTACAAAGCCACTAAAACCTCTTGGGAAGACAGATGGTACCTTGCCTATAGGGTTTCCAGCAGCCTTCCTAGGTGACTTAGGATGGACATTTCCTGGGAGGTGCAGGAACCTCTAGATATTCTGGGAGCCTCAAGAAGAGAGGAATTCACCCACATCTAATGGTATCACAGGCAAGTCTGATGGCAAATCTTTGGCTTGGCTTCTCATCCTTGAGAGGATTTTAGAAGTTCAATCTGAGCCTCCTTATAAAGTTTCTGTAATGCAGATCTTAAAAGAGCTTATATAATTGATTGCTATTCTTGATGTGCTTATGTAAATAAGCCAAGTTTAATTGGCTAGATTTACTCCACAAACAAATCAGCTTTAAGTTGGCTATCTTTGCTGAAAATAAGAGTATTTTTAGAAGGAAAAATTATGTTTTGGTAACACACCTTTGTCAATATTAAATTCTAGATCTCCTTGTTTTTGAGGGTTTGTTGTTTGCCTATAAACTAGATACTGAAATTTTCTGGTTTCCTCAAATATCTGGCTATGACACTCCAAAGTAACATCCAATTTTCTCCCATTCTTTTGACTTGGAATCTTTGAGAACTAAAATTGCCCCTTTTTCTCAATGCCCTGCAGACTGAAGCTAGATGACTATATAACCTTCAGAAAAATCACAACAGCTCATGTTTAGACAAATCGTGTCTGTTGCTATGTGAACCACTTAGAGTTTACCTGAATACCTGATGACGTTATCAGAGAAGTTCAGACTGCAAAAGATACTTTAACTCCTACATCTAGAAATGTCTCAACTGGCTGCCCTCAAGATTCAAAATGGATTTACAGTAAAACCTTGGTTTGCAAGCGTAATTTATTCTGGAAACATGCTTGTGATACAAAGTACTTGTATATCAAAGCGAATTTCAAGAACCATTGGCTCAGTTGTGATCATGGGATGTTCAGTGTCATGAACTACTCGTAATGTAAGACATTGCTCCTTTGTCAAGTTAAAATTTATTAGAAATGTTTGCTCGTCTTGTGGAAAACTCCCAGAACACGTTACTCGCTATCCAAGGTTTTACTGTATATTATATTCTAATCATTAACCTTTAATTGTTTTTGTTTCCATAGAAATGCCTTATTAAATACCTTTTTTTTTTTTTTTTTTTACCTGCAATATAGGCATACCTTGGAAAGCCCACCTGAAAGACCTGCATCCTTAAATGAAACACAGCTCTTTAAAATGACCTATTCTCAGGTCTGAGAGACTGGCTCACTGAGGTATGGAGCAAATCTATCAACTTAGCTTCTGCATTGTGAAACTTCTAAGCTTTCAAAGCAAGACTGTAGGGGAGCAAAACTTGCTGTGCAGAATGTCTCTCTTTTTAATTTTTTTTTTAAAGTTTATTTATTTATTTTGAGAGAGAGAGAAAGAGAATCTCAAGCAGGCTCCATGCTGCCAGAATCCACAAACCGTGAGATTATGACCTGAACCGGAAGAGTCATGAAAGAATCTGACGCTTAACTGATGGAGCCACCCGGGCACCCCTAAAATATGTCTGTTTTGCATAAGAATTATTTTATGCTGATTGTTTTTAAAAAACTGAAAATAGAATTTACCCTTTCGTAAGAGACATTTACATGTATGAGGCAAATCGACATTCATAAGGGTGTCTCCCTCACTGTACCAGAAAGATGGGAAGGACTCTAAATCTCTAGAAACTCTTACCAAGAAGACAATTTCAGTCTGCATTACACCGTTATCCTTATTTAATGTGCTTTCCAGGTAACATCCCATAACTGACTCCCCACCCGAAACATTTTCTTTTGCCTGTAGCTGGAGATGGTATTTGAGGTGATAGCTTTGGGCATTTCAAAGTTAATCCACTTTCTGGATCTGTCCCATGTATATATGTTACCAAACTTTTATTTTTCTCCTGCTCATCTGCCATGTATCAATTTAATTATTAGATCATCCAAAGAACAGAAGAATGGAAAATTTTCTGTCCCTATGCAGATATACAAGTTACACATCCCTTTTTGCTACTTATGCAACCTAGAACTCATGGCAGAAGCGATAGCTTCTTGGAGCCAAGAGAATAAAAAGACATCACCATTATCAGCTTAAGCTATGTACCCTCTGTAAGCAACTTTATTTGTAAAGATGCTAGTAAATAAAAATACACAAGTTGCAAAGAAAGTCTAAACATGTATTCTTTTTTTTTTTTTTTCAAAGTCTATTTATTGTAGCAATCCCTGCACCCAGTGTGGGACTTGAACTCACGACCTCGAGATCAAGAGCCACATGCTCTACTGATTGAGCCGGCTAGGCACCCTGAAAAATATGGAAAGAATATCACTGGGAAAAATAGATGTTCAATGCCAACACTAAGGAAAAATCCAAATAGAAGACAAACTACTCGTCATATAGTGCAAAATAAGGGATAAAAAAATCAGGGTAAAAGACTGCCTTTGGGACCTACCTATTATAGATAAAAGACTTAAACATTCTAATATTAAACAATTTTATTCATATGGGTCTTCTCTAAAGGCCCTGCCACACAATGCCCAGAGATGTAAGTGCAAATGTGTTCACTTCATACTGCAAGTAATGGTTTAAAAAAAAAAAAAAAAAAGAGGAGTGACCAGAAACACTAACATCTAACTGCTCATTTGGGGAAATGGATAAATAAATTGAGTTATTCAAAAAATGGAATACTTTACAAAACATTAGAATGATATACTAGGTCTCCATGAAATAGGGAAGCTGAAAGGACTCCAGTTGAGAAAATCTTTATTTCTGCTGTTTTTCTGCAAGGTCCCATTTCTGGGTAAGCCAAAAAACTATATTCCCACCTCAAGGGGAAAACAAGAAAATTAATCATTCTCTGAGTTTTGTCCTATGCCCCAAACACCTGATAACATCTAAGAAGAGCCAGATCCCAAACATGTTCCAGAATGTCAGCTCTGAACAATCCTCTGCTGACGCTGGCATCAACCCTCCTTACCTTCAGTGATTTATGCAATAATACCTATTGTTCATCTGACACTCACCTTTGATAGATTACCCTAGATTCCTACTCTAGATTCCTGGAGGCACATGGACCCTAGACCCCTTTCCAGGATAAATTCCTAACCCCACGTGACAGGGAAACTCACTCTCCTTTCCTTTGAGTCTCCCAGACACTCCGTCTGTTTTTCTCTGACACACTATTCAATAAACTGTTTTTAATTTCTCCGTCTCATGTTTGATTTCTATGCTGCATAAAGCCAAGGACCTTAATGGCTAGTCCTACAGGACCCTCCTCCATATCCTTGGACCCAGCCTACCTGCATCATCCATATGTCCAATATGGAAAAAATGCAAAAGCACAATACTGAGTTAAAAAAGTAAATTGCAAGATGTCCCCTTTAAGATAGCATTTATGTTAGATTTTTTGTTAAAGGATTTATTTATTTTTAAGAGAGAGCAAGTAGGGGAGGAGCAGAGATGGTGGGAGACAGAAGATCTGTTGAAGCAGGGCTCAAAACTCATGAGCAGTGAGATCATGACCTGAGTTGAAGTCAGACACTCAACCGAATGAACCAACCAGGTGTCCCACATTTATGTTAGATTTTAAACACATGCACCCATGTGCATTCTTTTCCAATGTTTACTATATGTGTAAAGCTCTGTAAAAATGAAAATGCAAACATATATGTGCTTGCATGCACACATAACATGTTTACACAAATAGTAAAAAATAAAAAATAAAACACTCATGGGCATAAGATATTCCAAACTCAGAATAGTGTTTGTATCACAGGAGGGAGGGATGGTGAGTTGTTATATAATTTTGCAAATAGCTCAGGGCCTGTCTAGGTATATATTATACTTTTTTTAGTGTTTATTTTTGAGAGGGAGAGAAACAGAGTGCGAGTCGGGAGGGGCAGAAAGAGAGGGAGACACAGAATCTGAAGCAGGCTCCAGGCTCTGAGCTGTCAGCACAGAGCCCAACCTGGGGCTTGAACTCATGAACAGTGAGATCATGACCTGAGCCGAAGTCAGACAGTGAACTGACTGAGCCACTCAGATGCCCCTATTCTTTAATATATGTTTTATGTTAAAAATATATTTTGCAAAATATTTTACATAGAGCCATTTCAAATGCAGAGTACTTTTGTCAGTTTAATGATAGCTATAGGTATATAACCCTTCTGTTATGTTAAAACTTCTATAGTTATACATATTCAATATTTTATATTTTGCATTAAAAAAAGCCAAGATCAGAGATTAACAGAAATGGTGACTAACAGAAATAGTCTACCTGATATAGAAGCAACTTAAATTTTCTTTTATCAGACAAGTTGATGTGAGCAGTATGATATTGTGATTTAAAAATGACCTTGAGTGATGTTTTAATATAATATGGCCAACTATCCATTGAGAAATTGTCCCTAGGGAAGCAATTCCCAGTTCAGAATACCAATGAATAATGCTTTGGCAGAAAAATTGCCAATCTTGGCATTTAAGTCTTTGGAAATTATGATATTGGCTAATGAAGTCTTAAGAGTATATAACATTCAGACAACTGTCAAATTGGTTCCAGGCCTTGAGGGATCTGAATGTTCATTAGCAGGAGGATCATATATTAACACATACCCAGTTATTCATTTCAGGACACTGAATTAGGTTGAGAAAAAGAAAGAAAAAAAAAGTTCCTATTGAAGATACGGTGATGGTCAAGGTCATGTGAATGTGACTAGCCTATAGCTCCCTAAATCATTTTGCCAGATGACTGGATGAGAAAATGGCTTACAGCCTTGCAAGATATAAATTTCTCTTCTAAAACTCCCATCCTCTTTATGAAAATAGCATACTTTTAAAAACTTTTTAGAAAATAAAGATATGTAGATTAGTTCCATTATCTTTCCCTGTTTCTGGAAACAAAATAGAAAGTAATGGAAACTGTATTCTAAAATATTTTAAAAGGAAAAATCAAGACCCTCATGTGCCTACCAGGATTTAAAATTAATGCATTCCTATTTACTGTGTTGCTAACACTGACAGGTTATAACAGGCCTAATTTCTCTGAGTTGGCACTCATAACACACCGAATTCCTAAACAATCTATTTGAGAGAAAAAAAAGAAAATTTCAGTCTCAGAATTTCTATATTCTACTACTTTCTATCTTAAATTCTTTGTTTTTGTCATAGCAATTATCACAATTAGTAAATTATTTTTGGTTTATTATGTTATGATTTATGTTTTTGTTTTTACTCACCTCTAGAAAGAATTCACTATTCAGAGGCCATATATCATGTATCTTAGTTTTGCATTTGTATCCCCAGTCCTTAGCATGATATCCAACAGTAATAAACCTTATTAAATATCTGAATTCAGAATGACTGTGAATGAATCAAATAGGACAGAAGTTGTTACTGTAATTAATGGTAATACGGCCATGCAAAAGAATACGTAAGAGACAATCTGGCAAAAAAAAAAATCCTAAGGTTAAAAATAAAGCAAAACGCCAAAAAACCTGCAAATAGCACCAATAGTAAGAAGAGTGGGAATACAAACATGTTCACTCTTGGCAGTTTTATAGAACCAGACTCCATTTAAAGATTACTAGGCAATACTTTTTTAAATAAGAATAAAGCAGAGAAACTAATTGTAAAATTTGAGCATTTGAAACAATATCAAATATGGTCCAAGGAAAAGAACCAGGAATAAATTCTTGGCCCTCTACCATAATATTGATAATAATAACAACAACATTGCTATCACAGTAAGTGATAATTATTAAATTTCATTTTGGCTTGTTATTGCTCTTAGCAATTACTCTGGCACCTGGCACCACCTCACTTTTTAGCTTAGCCGAGATCCTGACAAGTAGGTACGCACAGAAGTGTGAAGTAAATACTGAATAAGTAATAACATATAGATTAAACAATAATACATTGAGTATTGTTACAGAGAAACTAATATATAAGTTATTCCATAGAAAACCACAGGCCCAAAACATTGTCACTTAGACCGAGTTCTCAAACTGAGGCTTAATACCTAATCTAACCTCCCCAGAAATGTTTTAACCAGTCAGAAATTTTCCAAAAAGTGCCAATGAGTTGGTTAAGTGGGCCCTTGCCAGCCCCCAAAGAAAGATGGAGTAATATGCATAATAGGACACCTTGCTTTTCCTCCAAGGGAAAACCACCTTGCCTGAAACAATTCTTTTCCTTTAACAGCTGTCTTGGCCCATTTTCCTTCTACAAAAACCTTTCATTGTATACACTTCCTTGGAGCCTCACTCTACGTGCTAGATGGGAGGCTGTCAATGCATCAATCATTTAATAAAGTCAATTAGATCTTTATAATTTATGCAGTTGAATTTCTGTTATTTAACTGATTTGGTGGCAGTGATGGAATCTGATGTGAACTTCCAGCAGCATTGAGAAAGGGACACTGAGAAATGCGGGCGTGGTGTTTGAGAAGGCAGTTAGACTTTAATAGGATGCCTGGAGACCAACAAAGGGGGAGTCAAGATCCATTATGAGGAAAGTTAACAACCTGCCTTGGCAGCATTCCGCAAACAAGGCCACAAGAAGCCACATCGAATCAGACAGGCCCAAAACAAAGGTCGGAGACCCTGACCAAGTAAGGAAAAAGGATGCAAAACCCTGCTCCCAAAGAAATCCCCTCCCCAAATAATAAATATTCCACCTAGTTAACAACTGTTAATAAAACCCCAAGCACAGCTCTCCCTTGAAGTCGCCTGCTCTCCTATCTTGAGAGTTTACTCTAATAAGCTCTTCACTTGTGCTATTCAACCATTATCTGATCTGTCCTTGAATTCCTTTTTATTTAATTTTTTTAATGTTTATGTATTTTTGAGAAAGAGAGAGAGACAGAGCATGAGCAGGGGAGGGGCAGAGAGAGAGGGAGACACAGAATCTGAAGCAGGCTCCAGGCTCTGAGCTATCAGTAGAGCCTGATGCCGGGCTCGAATACACTATGGGATCGTGACCAGAGCTAAGGTGGACACAACTGCCTGAGCCACCCAGGTGCCCCAGCCTTGAGTTCTTTTCTTGGAACCAGATTAGATGTCCCTGGAGGCAGGCTGGGTAGAGGCCACAGGGCCAGTCAACTCAGCAACAAGGGTAGCCATGACCCCTTTGAATTCACTGTATTTCTTGCCATTTCTGAGGGCCATGGGTAAGCTCTTCTCAGTTGTGAGCTTTGCTCTTTTTGTGTGTGTTCGAGCTCCTGATCTAACTGGATTTCCTTTATAAGGCAGGTCAGCTTGAGCTGGCAGATGGTTATGCCTGAAGCCTGAGTAAATTGGCATGTTTGCCTGGAGCCCAAACAAGCTGGCAGTTCTGCCCTAAGCCTAGTTGAAATGGCGGTTTTGCCTAGAGCCCAAGTGAGCTAACAGAAGGGTCTGCCCAGAGTCAAGCCCCTAGCCTTTCAGACCACAATTCCTCAGGTGGAGGAAGATTTTGGAGAACAATCAGTAAGATTCTATTGGAATTGTTGATTATTCACAAAGTGCCTCCTCGTGGTCAGGACACCGTACTACGAGTACATTAAGGTGCCCGTGGTTGTAGTCTTATTTTGTGTAGGTAAAGGCTATTGCTGGTGGGGATGTCAGAGGCCAGAAAGCTGCAAAAATTGCTGGGCATGGTTTGAGCACTGACAGGCACTGTTCACCACTTCAAGAGGACTCCCATAAGTTGTTTACAGAACTGATTAGATTTATACTAGGTCACCTAGAAAACTGTCATGCAATGAGGTACACTGTAAAACACACGATCCCCAAACTATGGAATATGCCTATCCCTCATAGGTATTAGTTCAGCTCCGAGAACTAATGGATTTCTTAAATTCTGAAGAGTCAAATGTACTACCTTCTGGCATACCTGCTTATTTTATGTCTAAGACTATAGTTCTGGAAGTTACAGATATCTAGCAAGATAAAAAAAAATACTAAAAATAACCTAGCATTACAGTGGCTATTATGGGGAATGTTCCAATTAGACAAGATTGTTCATTTAAGAAGTGCACTTGAAAGTAAAGATTCCCGAATTAAACAAATGGAATAGGTTGCCTATTGTAATTGGTATGCAGAAGGTTCCCAAAGGCTTCAAGATTCCAAAATAGCCTCATTGAAAGATTCATTACAAAAGACTAATGGAAAAATAAAAACACAAGAGGAACTTAAAAGACGACAGAACTGATGTGACTCCTACTGCTCCCCTCTACTTTTCTTTACCTGAGTTCTCATAGTTTACTAATTTTCTGTCTGAACTACTGAACTACCTTTCCACTCGGAAGAGACAATTAAACAGTTACCTCTTAGATAAAATCGCCTGAATTTGGAGGCAACCCTCCTGAGATATCTTTTACTTTTTGGTGGGAGACTGAACTAAGGGCCATAGTTAAAGAATTTCCTACAGGAAGGGAGGATCCCCAAAGGTTTTTTTGAAGAGTTTAAAACCCTTATCAGGTCCTATAACCCTGGGCTGCTGCATCTTTCTCAACTCGTGTACATGGTGGTAGGATTTGGTGAGGTACAAAAAATGGATGTGGGAAGTAGAATGGCATAATCCTGAGAATTCAGGATTATGCCATTCTACTTCCCACATCCATTTTGGTTCCCACATCATTGAGGTCCTCAGTCTCTAGAATAGTTCTCCTATGGATCAGAAAAAAAACAAAAAGAAAAAACCTTGCAAAATAGCAGCTAATCTTTTAAAAAGCCATTCCTAGAACCTTTCCTGCCCATACTGATTGGTCTATTTAAACATGCAAAAGAATGGAATATGAAAGACTTTAAAGCCCATTTGGAGGCATTCTTTCTGTGGTATTCCAGCTTCCATGCAATAAAAGAGATCACTCAACATGCCCTAGCTGCCCTACTTGTAAATGTATTACCCCCAGAGATGAGTGAGTTAATAAAAAGGCAAAAAATAGGATGGGTTAATAAAAAGGCTCAAAATAGGATATGACCAAGCTCATAGCTATAGCTGAGTATTATGAAAGGACCTTGGAGCAAGACTATAAGCAAAACTCTACCAAACTGTTGGCTTTACGGCTACAACAGGTCCAAGACCAGAGACCTAAAATAACATCTGGGACCCCACATTTCTCTTTTCTAAGGGTCCACCTTCAAAATGATGGCCAGAAGATCAATGTCTAATTCATAGCAAACTGGAGCACTGGAAAAATGTCCTCAAAGACCTATGTAAACTCTTCAGTTTTAGTGTCCCCAAGGGAGGCCCCAATGTGGGCCCCTCTCTGAGTTGAGAGGACTCCAGAGGATTCTCTTGTAAGCTGCTACCAGGAACTGCCTTAAACAGCCAAGAGGAAACTAAAATGTAATGAAAAATCTTGTGAAAACTTAGTTGATACTAGAGCTACCCTTTCTATCTTAAAGCCCATTTCTCCTAGGAAAACAAATTCCTTAGAGTGAAAACAATGTTTCCATAGTGGGGGTATCAGACTTTCTGAAACAAAATTGGGTCAAATTGGAAGCTGGTATTCAAAACCTGAAAAAAAATTTTTTTAGGTCTTCTCTCTTATGCTAAATGTACCCAGAGGAAAAGAAGACATTCTCATAGGTAGATGGTGTATCACTTTGGTTTTTAGGCAACAACCAGCTTTTTTTGAGAAATTAAAAACAGTTGTCGTTGTTTTATAGATCAAGTCTTTACAAGAGAAAAAGTGTGGTTCCCAAAACAATTCAGACCACCAATCCTTTTTTACCAATCCCCAAACCTCCCCTATTTATTTCAAAAGGCTTATAAGTATTGTAAAATTTCTGACCTTGAGGGAACAAAAGTCCTTCCAGAAAGTGCTTGCATTTTTTTCCCTGTGACTTTGAAATGTAAATGTTCCGTGTTCTACCTGGTCTTTTCCAAGATCTCTTTATCAAGTCCATCTCTTTAAAATGCAAATTTCAGGGATATAATTCTAAACAAATAAAGCCAAGGGGAAAGGGCCATTTAAAACTTGCCAAGGATAAACACAAGTCTTAAGTATCTTCTCTACAAATGCTAAAATAAAGCTTTATTCATCCAGATAAGTAACCTTAACTTATTCCATCAACAAGAAAAACAAACCCAGACTCAACTTTTATAACTAGTGAATTGTGTACCTATTGCAGTAATTTAAAAACAAAAGCTCTAAGATCTTTGTTAACTTAAAACCCTCAAAGTTTTGCTAAGTGATGAGTTTACTTAAATTTATTTAATATCCAAGGTCACCTGGGTGGCTCAGTAGGTTGAACATGTGACTTCCACTCAGGTCATGATTTCATAGTTTGTGAGTTCGAGCCACTAGGGCTCTGTGCTGACAGCTCAGAGCCTGGAGCCTGCTTCTGATTCTGAGTCTCCCTCTTTCTCTGCCTCTCCCTGCTCACGTTCTGTCTGTCTGTCTCTCTCTCAAAAATACATAAACATTAAAATTATTAAATATCCACATAATTTCCAAATAAGACAAAATAATAAAATAATTACTAAACATATGTTATCTACTTTTGGCTTCTAGGGGCATCTGAGTGGCTCAGTGGGTTAAACATCTGACTCTTGATGTCTGCTATGGTCATGATCTCAAGGTTTGTGCGATCAAGCCCTCCTTTGAGCTCTGTGCTGGTGGCATGGAGTCTGCTTGGGATTCTCTCTCTCTCTCTCTCTCTCTCTCTCTCTCTCTCTTTCTCTCTCTCTGCCCCTCCCCTACTCACTCAGCTCACTCTCAAAGTAAATAAATAAAAAATATATGAAAAAGTCATATGCTTCTAGAAATTTTAAAATGTATTAATAAATTTACAAATTACAAAATGCTAATATGAAAGACCATTCATAATTCTTAATTTTCACTAGAAATCAAGTTTCCTAAGGGTTAAAAATTGTAATTAATATATGTAATTAAAACTGTTAGGTAGAAGCTACTTGTGAACAGTGGAAGAAACGCACTGAGGCAGTCCCCAGGCCTTTGATGGAGGAATGTTGGGGGGAATGATAGGGACCCTAGCTGGAGGCAAGGATGGTGATAAATAGATTATGATTAGCATTAAAAAATGGAGGGGTTTGGTGGGGGAGCACAACATCCTGTCTATGACCCTGAGGCTAACAGACCAAGAGCCACAGGTGCTGAGCATGGGCTCTCCTCTTCCACTTCTGCTCCAGGGTACCCCCTAGACTCATTATAATGCATTTGCACCATATAGCCCCAACACAGGAAAAAGGCTGCCAAGAGAGTTCTGGTACAAAGGTTGTAGGGTCAAAAACTCCCCCTTCCAAGCTTTGAGAGTCCCCATAAATGATTGGAAGCAGCCTCCACTAGAGACCACACAGCAGTTGCCACCTCTGGGTCTGCCCACTCTCCCACCTAGAGAGTACACTGTTGCTTTAACAAAGCTGCATTCTGCTTTCACCTGGGCGCCGATCTCTAATTCTTATTGCATCACATTTAAGAGCTGAGACACAAAGCGCTTTTCGCTTTTCCTAGTGACAAAACTGGATAAGATTAAAACAAATGTTATTACAATTTTGTTTTCTCTCTGTTAAAAGGACAAAGTTTTCTTGGACTTTCCGTCTGCCTTTGATAGGGATGTACAAGTTTCCTTACCTTTTAAATATTAGGTTTCATAATTATCTGTGATCCTATTCAGGCAAGTGTTTTCAAACTTTCTTTTCTTTTCTTTTCTTTTCTTTCTTTTTTTTTGTTTCACAAAATTCCCAAAATAAAATTCTAAATGAAGTCCTTTGACCTTGAATATTTCAAATAAAAATGCTAAAATTAGGCTTATTCTATACATAAATTACATGAGAAGCAGTGTCAAATAACAAATACTAAGCTGCCTTTATATTTGTAAGATTGTGACACATGTAGATAAAGTCCATTTTGTTTCCACAAAAATGGCCCTTCAGTGCCAGACTTTTGTCACCCTGATGTCCTCATGACAGGCCAACAGTCTGCTTCCAAATAAAAATAATTAAGATGGTCATATGATGGTTGTAAATTCAATGAGCAGTCAGGGTTATGGGGAAGCTCAAGATTCAGTGCTCCTTGGCCCCCTGACAAATCCCATTGTTCAATTTTTACATTCCTTCACCCAACGCGGTACATTTAAGATGACTCAAATTATTAAATAGACATTGGTATAAAATTACAAAAACAGGCTTTCAGCAACGTCTGACTTGTTTGGTCCATAATCCTGAAAAAAATTGTTGTTGTTTGTTCTTAGAGGCTTCAGACCTCCTTCTGGACCATTTAAACACCTGCAACCGGGTATCATTAAGTTGCCACTTATATAGGTTATCAATATGTTCTTGTTATTGTATGTGTGTTTTTCTTGCTGCAAAGCTGATGCCCTCATAGAAAAAAAGCGAATGAACAATAACAAAAGAGTTAAAATAATGTGTATCCCACCTGAGGTATATTTCCCACTATCTCCAGTGATCAAGGCACCTATGTCACTGGACAAGTCATAGGAGCCTTAACCAAAATGTTACAAACTTCTTGAAATTCTATCAGTATACAGCCTTCTGTCCATCCCTTCTTATCTCCTGCTAAAACGATCAAGTACTGTAAGTCTCTAATGTCTTAGGCTCCAGCCTCTTATCAGCCCATTAAAGAAGGCTTCCTGGATCCTAGTTCAAAGGAAACTGTCAGTCACAATCTAAAGCCTGATGACTGGGTATTCCAAAACATTATCAGAGGAAAACAGCCTTCAAGCCCCTTTGAGAGGGGTCTTACCAAGTAGTCCTAACCACTAACACTATTGCAAAACTAAGACATGCTAGAGCCCTCTAAATCAAATAGATGAGAAAGAGAAGTAGCTGATATCAAGGTAGACTGCTTCCACCCAAGACAATGGATCAAGACCATATTTTAGCTAGAGATAAAACCCTTTCCTTTTTTTTTTCTTTTCCTTGACTCTGCCATTGGCCTGGAAAGGTAGCACTCTCATCTGTATCTCCCAGACCATTGCTAAGGGAGAGGAATAACCTTTTATTTTAGGCTAGGAGAAAATCTAACTGTCCCCATGACTTTTCCCAAGGAAAATAAGCCATCTCATTGGTCAACTCTCCTGAATTTACGTTGTTGAGTTAAAAACTTACCAGGAGGCTTTTCTGATTCCAGATTTACTTATGTTGGCAGGTCCTTATTTCCCTGGTTAGGGAAAAAGGTAAATGAGGCTATGATGAAGAATTTCTTAATTCTTAAAATTATTACAAAATCGACCACTAAAGCAATAGCAGCACAACAAAGATTCTTAAACTCTCTAACCAAAGTCATCCTTGATAACAGAATAGCTCTTACTTATCTTTTAGCTAAGCAAGGAGGTGTCTGTCCTTCCTCCAACAACACCTGCTGTGACTGGATTAACACTTATGGGGAGGTTAAAACTCAATTACATAAGAACAAGCCACTTGACTTAAAAAGGTGATTACTTCCACAAGGTCTCTCTTTGATTTATTTGATTTTGATTGGTTTGAGTCTTGGGAACCATGGCTCTAAAAGTACACTCCAAATATTGGGAATTATCCTACTTAAAGCAATCATAATAATCTCCTTGGTGTGTTATATTCTCTCAGAACTTTAGATATGCTTGCAGCCACTAACCACCAAGCAAAGGATCGCCTTAAGACTGGAACATCTAAAGAATGAACAAAATAACCAATGCAATGTGAGCCAGAAGATAGAACCTGTGAATGTCAGAGGTTAAGTAAAAATGTCATGGCCTCTGCATGCCACAAGGAGGAGAAAAAAGCTGTGGGAACCTCAGAGCATTAGCTGTGAATGATTTTGATCACACCTCTCAGTTGAAAACCACACACCCAAAAGGGGGTCACTTAGACCAAGTTCCCAAACTGGGGCTTAATACCTGATCTAATGGCAGTTTCATCCTCCCCTAGGAACACAGTCTTAAACTGGTCACTCAGGAATTTTCTGATCTCCACCAATGAATCTTCCATGCAGGCCTTCTCCATCTCCCACCCCCCCAAATGCTGAACAATCCGCTTGATATGATATCTTTTGTTTCACCTAAGGGAAAGCCACCTGGCCTAAAACTATCTTTTTATTTTGCTAATAACTTTTTGCCCCACCTCCCTTCTATAAAAACCTTTCGTTTTGTACACCTCGTGGAGCACCCCTCTACTTGCATGATGTCAACGCATGAATGATTTCATAAAGCCAATCAGATCGTTACTTTTACTCGGTTGAATTTTTGTTAACAAAATGAACTTTCATAATACATTAAAGAAAAATTGTAGATTAGCACACTAAATTATTTAGGATGATAAAGGGAATATATACACAAACTAAAATAGACAAAAGCGACTAAAAAATACTCTGGACAACTAAGTCTGAGGTTCCTACTTAGAGAACAGGGAAAACCTGTGGACTGTTGATTTTCATCTTGTGGCACTTCATTCAGCCTGCAAGATACCATATTATGTAAAGAGGCTCTGGTTAATGAAAAACCAGTTCAGTTCAGCAGAGTCTATAGTTTTGTTTTTGTTTCTTTTTGTCAGATTTTAAAGAGGAATTAGAAAAGTACATTTTTAAAAAAAAAGTGGTAGATTTTATTAAAATACTTTTCAAAATTAAACTGTCATTTGTAGGTAGATATTCATTTGTTTTGTAAACAAAACATCTTTTTTTTTTTCTTTTCATTTCACGCAGGTGTTTTCACATCTTGAAAACATGTTTTTGTTGGTTATGCCCATCTGCCCATCCTTCTGTGACGGTTTTTTCTGGCCACAGAAATTTGAATTAAACCCTCCATTCCTCATTTCACAGCCATTTCTATCAGTGTTTACACGCTGTACAGTAAATGGTCTGTTCCGAAGTCAGTTTCTCCCTGTAGCCTATGCCATATTCTGACAAAGTACTCAATAAATGCGTGTTAATGAATAACATTGAATCTTTCTTGCTGATATGACTTTGCTTGTTAAAAAAAAAAAATCACATTTAAGAAGATCAAAACCCATTTCAAATTCATTCATTCATTTTAAAGAAGAATTTTATAATCATTTGTTTTGATTCCCCTCATGAAATGTGTATTTTACGTGAGTTTTCAGCGTTCTTAGCCGATGTGGGAGCAAAGAAGTTTGCATTACAGTGTCAGCAGTAGTAGGAGATCTGTTTTACATTAAATCATGCAAAGGCTGCTTTCAGCTTTGGCTCACTTTCTATTTTACAGTAATGAAAACAGTTGATAAAATAACATTAAAAAGCACATACTGTGTTTACCAACCCTTAATAATATTAAAACCTACTTATAAAAAGGAAATGTTAGAAACTATGGAAGAATGTTTTCTAAATTGTCTAATTTTCATTCTGTCAGGACTTTATTTACAAAGTGATGCGAAAATTGATAACAGAAAATCTCACTAAAATGGAGTCAGGAGATTTCAGCAGAGGGAACTTGCTCACCCTACAACTCATAGTTGCAAATGCAACAGGAAGACACAGACTCGACTTGTGTGGGGATGCTAACTTACTATCCCAGCCAGAGGAAGACACACTTTCTTTTTCCCCTGGCAAAAGCTCGGCCAATGAGAAGCCATGGTACTTCAAACCCTTAGTTTAACCCAATTGATTTTTAGTTTATAAGAGCCTTCCCTACTCACCCCTTTCCTCCATAGAAAAGCACACATCTCTTGTTTTCTGGATGCCCCCCCCCCCAGGCCCCACCCCCAGCAACTGCCACAGTTTTGCTTGCAGCTTGTTTGTCCTGGATTCCAATTCTCTTTTATTTCTGAATAAATCAATTTTTCGTGGTAAAATAACTAATTGGTTTTTTTTGTTTTTTTGGTTTTTTTTTTTAAGGTTATCATTGCTTGGTGGCAATGGTGGGATCCAGAGAGGACCCCCCAACAACTCTGGGGTTCTGGGCAAACAGGTGTGCCCCACCCCCAAGATGATTGGGCTCACTGCTTTCCTGCCAGCTCTGGGGATTGAGAGTAAGTTTTCTCCAGGATTTTTAAATTCCACACTTTATATCCAGAACCTTCCAGGCTTTCAAGATCTATTTTAAGGCTTTTTTTTTTTTTTTTTTTTTTTTTTTTTTTTATCTCTGCAAGTACTCATTTGGCTTTAGTCCTGCTCATTTTCAGGATTGGACTGTTCCTACTTCCTGTTTGAAATTGTCCTGTTCCTGCTGAAATTGTGCTAGCCTTAGGTCTGACTCCTTTTCAAAACCAGACTGTTCTTTTGAAACTATTCCAGTTTGAAATGTGTTGACCTTCAGTCCAAATCCCTTTTGGGATTAGACTGTCCCAATTGGAACTGTGCCTGATTTTTTATTTTTTTATGATTTAGTGAAAATTACCTAAATTACCTAAATATATAAAGTACTACATTAATCTTTACATGCTTAACAATAACTGTCTTATGACAAAACAAGCATGATCGAAGTTAAGTATATGAGAATGAGAAAGACCAACAGAGACACCAGAAAGTAATCTAAAAAGAAAAACCACAGAGGACAGTTGGTACAAAATTAGCAGTTAATCGGAATCAGCAATGCTCCAGAACTATAAGGAATTCTAATTCCTGTAATATTCCAGGCTGTTTCATATCTCCTCTATACTTTCCTTTCTACTTGTATCCCTCACTTTTTTTTTTAATATTTTAAGATAACCATTCTTTTAAAGTTATTTACTTTGAGAGACAGAGAGAGGGGCAGAGAGGGAGAGAGAGAAAATCCCAAGCAGGCTCCACACTGTCACCGGCACAGAGGCGGTTGAAGGACTCAAACTCATGAACCTGTGAGATCATGACCTGTGCCAAAATCAAGAGTCAGAGGCTTAACTGACTGAGCCACCTGAGTGCCCCAAAATAATCATTTTTTAAAGGCTTCCCAGTCCTTTTTTATTTTTTTCTTAGTTTGTTTATTTATACATGTTCTCTATACGCAATGTGGGGCTCAAACTCATGACCCTGTGATCAAGAGTCACATGCTTTTCTGACCAACCCTGCCAGGCACCCCTAAGATAACCATTATTCATCATTCATTAATATATTTTCCTTAATGTGACCTTCTTATCCTTCCATGTTTTAATACTTTTACTTTTATAATAAATGTTTTAATTGTATACATATATATAAAACAAGAACAAAATTCATTGATTAGGACTATGTTCCGAGTGCCTAACACATTTCCTACTTCATGGTACGTGCCTAAATTGGTGAATTAGAGTCTAACTATACTATAGTGTCCAGAAAGTTCAGAGAATAGGTCAAATATCACATAAGCAAATTTCTCATTTATGTGGCCAAAATATGGTAATAGAGATGAATTGTGTGTAATACTGGAAAACCAAATGCATTTTATTCATCATCAAAATCAGATATCAGGGGCTCCTGGGTGGCTCAGTCAGTTGGATCTCCGACTTCAGCTCAGGTCATGATCTCGCGATTTGTGAGTTCAAACCCCATGTCAGGCTCTGTGCTGACAGCTCAGAGCCTGGAGCCTGCTTTGATTCTGTGTCTCCCCCTCTCTTTGTCCCACCCTGCTCATGCTCTGTCTCTCAATAATAAATAAATGTTAAAAATTTTTTAAAAAAATCAGATACTAAAAACTGAGCTATAGTTTAGGTTGAAAAAAATAATCATTAGACAGCAGAATTTGGGGCACCTGGGTGGCTCAGTCAGTTGAGTGTCCGACTTTGGCTCAAGTCATGATCTCACGGTCTGTGAGTTTGGGCCCCACGACCGGCTCTGTGCTGACAGCTCAGAGCCTGGAGCCTGCTTCAGATTCTGTGTCTCCCTCTTTCTCTGCCCCTCCCCCGCTCATGCTCACTCTTGCTCTCTGTCAAAAATAAACAAACATTAAAAAAATTAAAAAAAAAAAAGGCAGAATCTGTTCATTGTGGAGCAAGTAACCCGTGACAACATGGGACTTGCTTTCTGCATTTTAACTTTTTCTGCATTTTGACTTAGATGTTGATTGTTGTGGATATATGTAGACTCTTGTTGGCCCTATATTTTTATGCATTGATAAACATGATGTAAAAGATTACTCAGAGGGTGCCTGGGTGGCTCAGTCGGTTGCTCATAAGACTCTTGATTTCAGCTCAGGTCATGATCCTGGGGTCATGGGATTGTGGGATGGAGTCCCATGCCTGGCTCTCTGCTAAGTGTGGAGCCTGCTTAAGACTGTCTGTCTCCCTCTGCCCCCTCTCCCGACCCCCCCCCCCACATGCTTTCTCTCAAAAAAAAAAAAAAAATTACTCAGAAGCTCTTTTTATTTTAAATGTTTGGAAATGATTAATCCCTTGAAAAATAGCAATTAAATGAATTTAATGTACAATTTTGAATCCAATTTTCTCACATTAGCTAATCTTTTTAATATTGGGAAAATAAGATATTACATGTTCTACACACTTATTTAGGCACGTGCTTATATGACAAAATTCCAAAGTGGTTAGGTTCATTAATCTCATAGTATAAATTTTAATCAAATAAAAGCCTTGCTAGGTAAGATGTAATTTAGTAATTAAGGCTACAAATTATATGCATATGTATATCTTCTTGGAAATTGTCTCACTCAGTGACTCAAATTTAAAGTAGTTATTGCAATAATCATATAGTTTCTTTCTTAGAAAGTGATTGCACCTTTATAACAAAATCAGAACTTGTATAGCCTGAACAGTATAGCTGGTAATAGAATTATGTTTTGGGGGAAAAAAAAAGTTCACGTTTTTTTAAAAATATAAAAGATAAAGTTAGTCTTATGATATCCAATGAGTGATATGAGAATTAATGGTTTAGTTTTTTAGTTTTTCCCAACGTGGCCTTGTAAAATGAGAAAAATAATGTATAGACCTTTAGTAGTATATTCAAAGGCATACTTGCTATTGTTTACTTGTGAGAAGCAGATGGCAGTGCAGTTTAATTTTGTGGTGGGATCAATCCTGGAGGGAAGACTTAAATAGCTTAACAGATGGAAAAAGAAAGAAATACTCTAGGTACAGAGAATGAAATAGAAAGGTGAATGGAAAGATGCCCAGAGAACATAAATGTGATAGGCACCCCAAGAATATACCTCAGCTACTATATGTAATTGTTTGATGAGCATTTAAAGATGAGACAATAGAAGTAGGTTTTGAAATGTGAAAAAAATATTTTGAAACTGATGAAAGAAGAAACAGTGCAGTTAGTAAATATACCAGAAAAGATTATCTTAGCTAAAAGATTAGGAAACAGGAGCAAAAGGTCACTGCTAGTAAGTTTTTATCTCTATTATGTAATCAAAACTAACGACTAGTTTCTTATCCTAGAACCTCATGTAGTGTCCGAAACAAAAATATATTTAATAAGCAATAGCTATTAGGTAATAAATTTCCAGTCTACATATCTTTCATTCAAAGTCATCAGCTATATTTGGATAGTTATCCAGAAAATGTGAGAAATTGTAGAAAATCAAAGAAATTCAATAAAAATTATGGATATGTTGCTTTGAAAAATAAACAGAGAGGAGATACAATATTTATAAACTGAATCTCACTTTTTACCATGAGATGCCCTTTGTTTAAAAAAATTAAAACTAAACAAAAACGCTATACACTGAGTTTTAGATATTCAGACCTTTGTGTACTCACATAGGCTTTTTGTTTTTCTTAAGTGCAACCTAGTCTCATTTACCAACCCAAACACTGTACTGAAAATAAATAATGATACTCTTTATCCGCCTACTTATTTAAGTTCACCAAATTAGTATAAACTTAATTTTCTAAAATGGTTATTTGATAGCTTCATGTATGGAACTGTAATTTGTATATGATATTTACACAGAAATATTTAGTTTCATGACTTTAGACAATTGTATACACCTGTGTAAGCACTCCGAAAATTAGAAGTAGACAAATTTTCATAACGTAGAGATGTACAAAAGTCCCATAAGCTCCGCTTCAGTCCATTCTATCTCTCCCAGAGTCAACCATGTTTTGATTGCTATCATTATTAGTTTTTCCCAAGTGAAAACTTATCAGTACATTTGTGTGGGGTTCCTCTCAAAATGCTGTGTTTATTTTTTGTTTTGTTTTGTTTTGACTCATCCATGATGTTTAATGTATCAATAACTCGTTTGTTTTATACTTAAATGTTATTCCATACCATAGATATACCAAATGCGTTAATTCATTCTCTTAAGAATATTTGGGTTGAATTATAGGTTCTCATGAATACATATGTGCAAATATTTTTCTATGTCTTTTAAAAATGTACGTGATTAAATATCTAGAAGGGTAATTGCAGGATGGCAACCTAATGTATATTTAACTTTAATTATAAACATGTTTCTACAAAGTGGCCATACAGCTAGCTATTCTCCCACCAGCAACATACAAAGGTTCTCATTGTGTCGATCCTACCAAAATAGGGTAATCAAAGTAGATTTATTTTAGCTATTCTAGTGTGTATGAAATGGTCTTCTATGAAGAAATTTGCATTTTCTTCATAAATAAGGGCATTGAACACATTTTCATGTTTTTTGGGTTTTTTTTTTTTTTTGCTATTTCTATATCTTTTTCTTGTGTGTGAAATGTCTGTTCATGATTTTACCGATCTATATTTCTGTTTTCTATTGTAGATTTGTAAGAGTATGTATAGGAATTTTTTTTTTTTGTAGGAGTATTTAATAGGAGGATTTTAAGTAAGCTCTTTGACACATATAAGAATTACAAATATTTTAGTCTGTGACTTGTATAGTAAATTTTTTTTAAAATATTTTTTTCTGATTAGTATTTTTTATTTATTTTGAGAGAGAGAGAGAGAGAGAGAGAGCACGAGCAGGGGAGGGGAAAAGCGAGAGAATCCCCAGCAGTCTCCATGATACCACTGCAGAGCTCGACATGGGACTCATGTGGGGCTTGGTCCCATGAACTGGGAAATCATGACCCGAGCTGAAATCAAGAGTTATACACTGAACTGACTGAGCCACCCTGGCACTCCTGTAATAAATTTCTTATAAATTTTTTTATTATAAATTTTCTTTTTAGTATTTATTTGGGGGAGAAAGAGAGACAGTGCAAGCAGGGAAGGGGCAGAGAGAGATACAGAATTTGAAGCAGGCTCCAGGCTCTGAGCTGTCAGCACAGAGCCCAATGCAGGGCTTGAACTCATGAAGTGCGGGATCATGACCTGGGCTGAAGTCAGACGCCCAACCGACTGAGCCACCCAGGAGCCCCATAAATTTCTTAATGATGACTTTGACTAGCAAACATTTTATTTGATGATGTAAAATTCATTTTTTAAAATAATTAGTGCTTATTATGTACCATTTAAGAAAATTTAACCCAAATTCTTGAAGAAATTTTACTGTTTGATTCTAACATATTTCTGATTCTGTTTTCTACAATTAGGTCTATCTATTTCAAATTATTTTTATAATGTATAGGATGAGGTAGGTGCCATGTTTTATTTTCCCCATGAAAATACCCAGTTGTTACTGCCAGTGCTCAAAAACTCCTTATCTATTTACTTGACTTGAAAACTGTATAAAAGCCATGAATTGAACTCAATTGAACATATATGTATAAGTCTAATTCTAGATTATTATATTCTATTAACCCATGTGTTATTCTTATGCCAATGTAGCACTATCTTGAATGCATTATCTTTGTAGCAAGAATAGACATCAGTTATTTCAAATCCTCCTACTTTGCTCATCTTTTGTAAAAGTCCTAGCATTTCCACATTCTTTGCATTCTAATGAAACCATTTGTCTATTTTTTCCAAATGTTTGTTTATATTTTGAATGGGATTGAACTGAAGCTATGGGTTATTTATTTATTTATTTTGAAGATGTGGATTTAGCAAAGTGAATATCATAAAAATATTATCTTGTAATTCATGAATGTAATATATCTACATTTATTTGTCTTTAATTTTTGCAGCCATATATTCCAGTGTTCTATCTAGAAAACTTGCATAACTTTAAAAAATATGTTTTTTAAAAAATTTTTTATGTGTGTGTGAAAGAGAAGGCATAAGCAGGAGAATGGGGCAGAGAGAGAGAGAGAGAGAGAGAGGGAATGAATATTAAGCAGCCTCCATGCTCAGTGGAGCCTGATGTGGGGCTCTATCCTATGACCTCAGGATCATGACCTAAGCTGAAATCAAGAGTTGGATTGAGCCACCCAGGTGCCCCTTGCATAACTTTTATTAGATTCATTCCAAGATATATTTATGCTATTACAAGTGGTAGTGCTTTACTGTTTTCCAGTTGTTTTTTTGTGTGTGAATTTATGAAGTTGAATTCATGTACTGATCTTGCAATTTGCAAACTGATAAATATACTTATTAGTTCTAGTAACACTCTGGAGATCCTATACTAACCTATACACATAAGGCAATATCATCTGTAAGTAACATGTTATAATATCTTCTTTAACTCATTTTGGTTTATTTCTTTTGCCTAATTGAATTACCTGAATAACAATGACATGCAGTATAAACATAAAAAGGTAAGCTTAAAAATTGACCATTATTCTTTATAAATTAAAATATATATTTGCTAGAGAAATAGAACCCTTCTTTGTTATTATTGTTTGTGTTATTGTGACACATTGGACAGTACATATGAATCATTAATATCGCACAAAGTCTAGAAAAAATCATACTGCTATTACTTTTGCTAAATTATGTCAATTATGGACTGTCAATAAAATATTAACGTCTACTGAAGTTTAGTATCACTTGTGAGAAATTGCCTCTTAATTTGGTTTTTGTTTGAAATACAAAGATGTGAATCATAGAAATGTATCAATGATTCCTAATTGCAGATAATTATGTTTCCCTTGCTAGTATAGAATTAGTATGTAACTCTGGAAACTGCTTGACAATCAATCTAGGAATTCAGGTTATAAAGTTGCGGGTAGAGGTAAATGGCACTTTCAAAGGTGTGATAGCTTAAGATTTAGGTTGTGACTTATTTTCATTATGGACATTAATTTTGGGGAATATAAGTTCTGTTCCCATCTTCATGGCATCTAACCAGCTACTTGACTTAAATTACTGGTAACTCTTTTTTTTTATGCTTCACTAGTCACTGGGAGAACCACTTTCAGGGGACCACTTGAAATTAAAATTTTTCATTTGGGACTTCAAGATCATATCAGTGATGCAACATGTATGCAAATTTTTACAGCATGCTTGTGGCACGGACCTTCAGGAAATATTTTCTTTTCCTACTTCTTGTTCGTAACTGCAAGACTTACCTGCAGTCAAGGATGGCAGCTAGTAGTGGGCTCATTTATGGTTCATAATTACTCTTACAATGTACCCTTTATTTTACCTGATTAATGATGGAATGCATCTTGCTTACCTGTCCACATTGGGCATCCAGACCACTCATTATTAAAGTAAATAATTGAAAACCTTCACTTGGATGTGAAATAGAACTATTTTTATGTGTAAATCTAATGAATAAAAGATGTTGAAGCACATTTTTCTTTTCTTTCAGAAGGGTATTAGCTTTTGTGTTCCAGCAATTTTCACATACCACAGCCCCTAACAGTTTGCTTTCCAGTTCACCTTTTAAAATCACAATGCACTAGATGAATGTTTTAAGAAAAAGATAGTTTTAATAATGACTGAAGATAATCAACTTTCTCTATGCTCACCTATTTTTTTTGGATATGAAAAATAATCTATATAGCAGTTCTAAATCACATATAAGTGCAAACACTGGAAACAACACATAGCAACATACCTTTATGATATAAAACAAACTTATGAAAATTCCTTAGAATATATTATTTCAGGCCAAGGTTCACTTCAGGTAATGGTAGAGGAGCTTGTAAAGGACTAATACTCCAGCAGCAATTATAAGCTCAATCTATATTTGCGTAATATTTAAAGCCATGGTGGAGGCCAAAACCAGGCAAAACTCTGAGGTGATTTAACTTTTGAGAAAAAAGAACCACGCTCACTGAATGAGATTTGCACTTATATATTTCTTTTGGTGCTACTAAACTAAAATACAAAGCTACAATTCCATTGACTACAGGTATCTTAAGATGTGGTTAGGGCTGTTAGCATAGCTGGAAACTGAAAAGAGAAATCCCAGAAAGGAGAAACCAGTGTAGTAAAGGAAGGCCCTGAAATAAACCTAACAACTCCCCTTAAATATTTGGCCAACACTGAAGACGCACTGTCTGTAGCTCAACAGAAAAAAGAGCACAAAAGGATGTTTCAGTAGAAGACTCCTGTTATATGTCAACGTGATAAGCAAATCACTAAATTTGGGGCATGAAAGAAATGTAAAATTATCTGAATATTTGGGATGCTGGCTGGCTTGCATATAAATTACCATTTTCAGCAGCTTGTCAGGAGAAGAGAAGCAGACAAATGAAATAGCTCTGCAGTCCTATGCAAGCATTTTCTGTAGAGCAGGGACTTTCTAATGTGGGGTGAAGGAATACCCACTGTTCAAACACATGTAAAGAGCTTGAACACATGGTGCTGTGTAATCAGACTTTGGATTTTCTTTTCTTGAAAGTCATTTATAGAATCTATGGGATGGTTTTACTGATTGGAAAATAATAAAATCCCCAGTGGCCCTGGCAATGTTCTAATGTCAGTATCAAAAAACTGGGGCTTCCTCAGTCTTTTCATTTTCGTTTTAATTTCATCCTATTTTGCTAGAATTTAGATATATAATCAGAAAACGCTTTCTAAAAAAAAAAAAAAAGATACCTAGATTGCTTGTATAGTCAAAGGCAATATAATGAAATAATGTTTTCATAAAATTAAGTTTAAGTTTATAAAACGCTAAACAACAACAACAAAAAACTCATATCAAAGGGTAAAAACCAACAAATTGATGTGCATATTTTTCAAACACTCCTAATTTTGACTATCTGCATTTTTTAATTTTAAGGAAGCCTCATATTAAATATTTGCTTAGAGATTTCCTTACTATCACCTTGACTATAATAGGAAAATGAGTATATCTCAACTAATTAATAGTTCTTATATTTCCAGAAAAGAAATGGTGCATGATCATGATATTCTTTTATGATTAGAATTTTCATATATACCCACCTATATATATATATATATATATATATATATATATATATATGAATGAGAGTATTTTCAGAATATAGCACAGGAAGTGGGAACCTAGGTGAAAATGGACATGTTCCCTTATTTAAGGAAATATATACGAAAAGTAAAAAGAGATCAGAGCATTGACCACTGGAGAACCTTGGGAGTCCTGCAGAATTCTCCCCTGGAACATTGAATTGAGTACTAACCAGTGTATACCTGAGGGAGATTCACCTTAGGCTGGGGATAGAACTATCCAAAAGAATCGGTGGTAATTGTGTCTATTACTGATGTAGATTTGGGAATAGTACTCATTCCCATAAGACATACTAGACAATCTCAAGATTCATGGGGCTTTGGCTCAGCGGTGGGGCAATAATAAGCTCTAGACCGAGCAATGCTCTATTAGCATTTAGCAAATCTTAAAAGCAAGACCCAAAATATCAAACTTTTTCCATAACTTCCAAATTTTTCCATAAATTCACTGCATCACAGACAAAAGCTCAAGAATACATGTAAAACAAAAACAAAAAAACCTACCACCTAATAAGGTAAACTTAATGATATCTACCATCCAATTAAAATTGTCTAAGTATAAAAATATGAATAATAATATGAAAATTAGTCAATTGATGGAAACTGACCTAAACTTGTCATAGCTGTTGGAAACACCAGGCATACTAAGCACATGGAAACACCAGAATACTAAAATAATTATTAAAACTGAGGAGCTTGGGAAAATGGTGGTATAGGAGGACCCCAAGCTCACCCCAATCCGTGTTTACAACTAGTGATATCTAGTTGGAACCATGAACATAAACCAGAGAGTAATCTAAAGAATGGCAGGACAAACTCCACAAATGTAGAGAAGAAGTCACATCTGAGAGGTTAGATGGTCAGAAATGGTATCTGGGAGTTGCCTACAGGAGAGAGAGAGAGATGTAAGTGCAAGAAAGGGAAATCACTAGGGAATGTATGTGGGAAAGACAAATCCCAAGTCTGTTTTTGAAAAGCAGAGGGTTGCAATCCATGAGTTTATATAACCATTAGGACCAGGAGCCTGGAGCTTTAAAAGTCAGCTGACTCAGCACTGGGCAAGCAGAGAGAGGGGATGATAGCTGGATCCTTGCCCTTAAAGACACAGCAGCCCACAGACAGGCAACACAAAAGTGACCGTTTGCACAATGGGGCAAAAGGGAAGGAGATCTATTTATTCTGATTTCAGAGCATCTCAGGGGACCTCCTTGGGAAGAGCTGGGAGTTCCACCTTCGTCTATCTCATGGCATAAACACGGGGTCATGTGCAGGAGATGGCACTGCACACTCTTGCTACTTAACCTGCTAGCAGTGTGTGCTGCCCATGCATACTCCTGAAGACTTATCTATTCCAAGCCCGTTGGCTCAGGGCAAAGTTTGCTACTACCATCACCCAACTCTTAAGCCACACTCCCTCAATCCAAACTGCCTGGGTCTCACTAACACCACAGAGAGCAAGCACAGCCCAGAACAGGCAGTCAGTGCAGACATCCGGACTGAAAGAAAAAGTGACTCACACACATTAGCAGGACATAAGCAACACATGTAGGAGACTCCTCTGAAGTGCCATGTTCTGGTGAACAGGGGATACAGCAGAGCAGAGCACTACAGAACCTCTTCTTTACAGAACCACTACTTTCAAAAGCAGAAGATGTAGTTGACTTTCCTAACACTAAGAAGCAGACAGACAGGTATACAAAATGAAGAAACAGAGGAATGTGCCCCAAATAAAAGAACAGGACAAAATTACAGCAGATCTAAGTGAAACAAAAGTAAGCGATACACCTGATAGAGGATTTAAAATTACGATCATAAAGATACTCCCTGGACTTTGGAAAAGGGTGGAAAACATCAGTGAGACTCTTGACAAAGAGATAAAAAATAATATATCAGAGATGAAGAACATAATAAATAAAATTTAAAAATACAATAGATGGAATAAATAGGATACGGGAAGCAGAGGAATGTATCAGTCACTTGGAGGATACACTAATATAAATTAAACTGAACAGGTGAAAGACAAATACTGCATAAGAATAGAATTACAGAACTCAGTGACATTAAATGTAATAACATTTGCATTATAGGGATCCCAGAAGGAAAAGAGAGAGAAAGGGGGACAGAAAATATATTTGAAGAAATAATACCTGAAAACTTCCCAAATCTGGGGAGAGAAACAGAGATCTGGATTTAGGAGGCACAGACATCCCCTAACAAATTCAACCCAAGAAGGAGTACACTAAGATACATAATACTTAAAATGGCAAAAAAAAAAAAAAAAAAAATATATATATATATATATATATATATATATATAGTGATAAAGAAAAAAAATTTAAAGGTTGCAAGATGAAAAAAAAAAACAAAACAATTACATACAAAGGAAATCCCATAAGGCTATCAGCCGATTTTTCAGCAGAAACTTTGCAGGACAGAAGGGAGTGGCAGGATGTATTCAAAGTGCTACAAAAGAAAACAATCTGCAGCCAAGAATACTCTAAATGGCCAGGCTATTATTCCGAATAGAAGAAGAGATAAAGAGTTTCCCAGACAAACAAGAGTTAAAAGAATGCAAGGCCACTAAACCATTTCTCTACAAGAAATGTTAAGGGGGACTCTGTAAGTGGAAACCAAAAAGCATAAATATGAGTTAGAAAAATAGGAAGCAGAAAGGCAAACAAATGAAGTATACCTTTAAAAATCAATGAAGAGAAGCACAAAATAAAAGGATACCAAATATCTGAAATATCAAAGGAAGAGGGGTAAGAATGAGTTTAAAATTAAGCAACCATCAGCTTAATATGGACTACTATATACAGAAGATGTTATACATAAATTGAATGGTAGCCATAAATCAAAAATCAGTAATAGACATGCAAGAAATAAAAGGAATCCAAGTTTAACATTAAAGAAAACCAGCAAACCATGAAAGAGAAAAAGGATCAGAGAAAAACTACAAAAACAACACAAGTAACAAAATGGCAATGAATACATATTTATCAATAATTACTTTGAATGTAAATGGACTAAATATGTCAATCAAAAGTCATAGGGTGACAGAGTAAACAAACAAAAAGACCCATATATATAAGGGTCTGTAAGAGACTCATATCAGACCTAAAGTCACCTGCAGATTGAAAGTGAGGGGGGAGAACATTTGTCATGCAAAGGGAAGTGAAAAGAAAGCCATGGTAACAATGCTTGTATCAGACAGAATTTAAGACAAAGACCTTCACAAGAGGCAACATAAGACACTCAATGATAACAAAGGGGACAATCAAACAAGATATAATAATTGTTAATATTTATGCACCCAACATTAAAGCACCCAAATACATAAAATAGTAATAACAACCATAAAGGAGCTAATTGATAGTAACACAATAATTATAGAAGACTTTAATACCTTACTTACATCAATGGACAGATTATCGAAACAGAAAATCAACAAGGAAGCAGTGGCTTTTTTTGATGACATTCCTGACCAGATGAATTTACAGATATATTCAGAACATTCTATGCAGAAGAGCTGAATGCACATTTTTTTCCAAGTGCACAAGGAACATTCTCCAGAATAGGAAACATATTAGGCCACAAAACAAACCTCAACAAATTTTAAAAGACTGAAATCATACCAGGCACCTTTTCCAACCACAATATTAATAAACTAGAAGTCAACCACAAGAGAAAGTCTGGAAAGACAACAAATAAACAGAAGTTAACTAACATGCTATGAAACAATGAATGGGTCAACCAAGAAAACAAAGAAGAAGTTTAAAAGTACATAGAAACAAGTGAAAAGGAAAACACAACAGTAGAAAACCTTTAGGATGCAGCAAAAGTGGTTGTAAAGACAGAAGTCTATAGAAGTACAGGCTTACCTCAAGAAGAAAAATCTCAAATCAACAACCTACTTTTATATTAAAAAAAGCTAGAAAAAGAACAACAAACAAAACTGAAACCAGCAGAAGGAAGGAAATAATAAAATGAAACCAGAAATAAATGAGATAGAAACAAAACAAAACAAAACAAAACAAAACAAAACACCACATTGAACAGATCAATGAAACCAGGAACTGGTTCTTTGAAAAGGCAAGATTCATCAGGGGTTGGGGGCTAGGAAAGGACTTTAAAAAACACAAATGAAAGAGGAGTAATAACCAACACCACAGAAATACAAACAATTGTAAAAGAATATTATAAAAAAACTATATGCCAAAAAATAGATACTCTAGAATAAATTAATAAATTCCTAGAAACATATAACCTATGAAAACTGAAGCAGAAAGATATAGAAAATTTGAACAGACCAATTACCAGCAAGGAGATTGAATCAGTAATCAAAAAACTCCCAAACAAAAGCCCAGAGCCAATCAGCTTCACAGGTGAATTGTACTAAATATTTAAAAGGAGTAAATACATATTCTCCTCAAACTATTCCAAAAAATAGAAGAAAAACTACCAAAGTCATTCTATGAAGGCAGTATCACCCTGATACCAAAACCAGATGAAGACATCACAAAAAGAAAACTACAGGCCAATATCTCTGATGAACTTATATGTGAAAATCCTCAAAAAAATACTAGCAAATCAAATAAAACAATACATTTAAAAAGATCACTCACCATAATCAGGTGGGATTTATTTCTGGGTTACCAGGGTGGTTCAATATTTGCAAATAAATCAACATGATACCACATTAATAAAAGAAAGGATAGGAATCATATGATACTTTAAATAGATGCAGAAAAATCATTTGACAAAGTAAAACATCCATTCATGATAAAAGCCCTTAACAAAGTAGGTTTAGAAGAAACATACCTCAATGTAATGAAGGTCATAAATAAAAAACTCACAGAAAACATCATACTCAATGGTAAGAAATTGAGTTTTCCGGGGCGCCTGGGTGGCTTGGTTGGTTAAGCCTCCGACTTCGGCTCAGGTCATGATCTCACGGTCCGTGAGTTCGAGCCCTGCGTTGGGCTCTGTGCTGACCGCTCAGAGCCTGCAGCCTGTTTCAGATTCTGTGTCTCCCTCTCTCTCTGCCCCTTCCCTGTTCATGCTCTGTCTCTGTCTCAAAAATAAATAAACCTTAAAAAAATTTTTTTTTTAAATAAAAAAAAAAAGAAATTGAGTTTTCCTCCTAAGGTCATGACCAAGAAAGTGGACACTTTCACCGTGTTTATTCAACATAGTACTGGAAGTCCTAGCCACAGCAATCAGACAACAAAAAGAAATAGAAGGTATCCACATTGGTAAGGAAAATATAAAACTTTCACTATGTGAAGATGACATGATACTACATATAGAAGACCCAAAAGACTCTACTGTACCAAAAGATTACTAAATGTGATAAATGAATTTGGTGAAGTTGCAAAATACAAAATAGATGTGCAGAAATCGGTTGTATTTATATGTACTAATAATGAGGCAGAAGAAAAATTAAAAAAGCAATGTCATTTTAAATTACACCAAAAATTATAAGACATCTAAGAATAAATCTAGCCAAAGAGATGAACGACCTGTACTCTCAAAACAGTAAAACACTGTTGAAAGAAAAGGAAAATGATACTATTTAATGGAAAGACATTCCATACTCGTGGATTGGAAGAACAAATATTGATAAAATGTCTATACTATCTAAAGCAATTTACAGATTTAGTGCAATCCTCATCAAAAAACCAACAGCATTTTTCACATAACTCAAACAAAAAATCCTAAAATTTGTTGGGATCAACAAAAGTTTCTGAATAGCCACAGTAATCTTGAAAAAGAAAAGCAGAGCTGAAGGTATGTCAAGTTATGTCAAGACTTCAAGTTATAGCTGCATTAATCAAAACAGTATGGTACTAACCCGGAAATAGACACATAGATGAATAGAACAGACTAGAAAACTCAGAAATAAACACACAATTATATGGTCAATCTTCAAAATAGCAAAAAAGAATATGTAATGCAAAAAAGATAGTATGTTGAACAAATGGTGCTGGGAAAATTGGACAGCCACATGCAAAAGAATAAAATGGGACCACTTTCTTACACCATATACAGAAATAAAATCAAAATTGATTAATGACCTAAATGTGAGACCTGAAATCATAAAAATCCTAGAAGACAGCACAGGCAAAAGTGTTGGATATTTGCCATAGAAACATTTTTTTTTTTTTTTTTTTGTAGATATGTCTTCTGAAGCAAGGGAAATGAACCAAAAATAAACTATTGGGACTACATCAAAATAAAAAGCTTCTGCACAGCAAAGGAAACAAAAAACACAACTAAAAGTCAACCTACTGAATGGGAGAAGATATTTGCAAATGATTTATCCAATAAAGGATTAGTATCCAAAATATATAAAGAACTTATGAAACTCAACACCCCCAAAAAGACAAATAATCTAATTAAAAATGAGAAGACATGAGCAGATATTTCTCCAAAGAAAACATAAAGATGGTCAACAGACACATGAAAAGATGCTCAACATCACCGATCATCAGGGAAGTACAATGAGACAACACCTTATACCTGTCAGGATAGCTCAAATGAACAACACAAAAACAACAGATGTTGGCAAGGAAGTAGAGAAATAGGAACTCTCTTGTACTGTTAGGAATGCAAACTGGTACATCCACACTGTGGAAAACAGCATGTAGTTTCTTCAAAAAAAAAAAAAAAAACAAAACTACCCTATGTTTCAGTAATTACATTCTTGGGTATTTATAAAAAAACAAACACTAATTCAATGGGATATATATGTCCCTACATTTATAGCGGCATTATTCACAAATGTTGAAATATGGAAGCAGCCCAAGTGTCCATTGATAGATAAATGAATAAAGAACATGACATATATACACATACATACAAAAGAACATTATTCAGCCATAAAAAGAATGAAATATTGCCATTTTCATTGACATGGATGGAGCTGGAGAATATAATGCTAAGCGAAATAAGTCAGTCAGAGAAAGGCAAATACCATATGATTTCACTCATATGTGGAATTAAAAAAAAATTGAGCAAAGGAAAAAAAGAGAGACACAAACCAAGACACAGACTCTTAACTATAGAGAACAAACTTACGGTAACCAGAAGGGAGGTTGGTGGGGGAATGGGTTAAATAGATGATGGGGATTAAGGAGGGCACTTGTCCTGATGAGCACTGGGTGATGTATGGAAGTGTTGAGTCACTATATTGTACATCTGAAACTAATATAACACTGTATGTTATCCAAACTGGAATTAAAAATTTTAAAAACCTGATTTTAATACGTCTGATAAGAAAAGACATGGAAGGTATAATATTACCCAAATTGTACTTCTGGATATGGAACTATAATGTATGAGTAGAAAAATACATGAGATGAAATCAACGATAGTTTAGACTTTGGAGAAAACAAGATTAATAAACTTTAAGATATAGCAACAAAAATTTCCATGATCAATACACAAAGGGGAATTTGGAAAAAATAAACACAGCATCAGTCAATTTGGGGGCTACATCAAGTTCCTTAGTATACGTGTAATTAATGGATTACATAATTGATGAATTAGCAGGACAAATATTTGAAGAAATATGGACATTTTACAAATTTGATGAAAATTACAACTTGCTTCAAAAAGATCAAAGGCAAACAAACACAAAATTCATAATAAAACTACACCAAATTGCATCGTAATAAAACCCATCAAATATAGTGATAAATCGGGGCACCTATGTTGCTGTCAGTTAAGTGTCCACTCTAGATTTTGGCTCAGGTCGTGATTTCGCAGTGGGTGAGTTTGAGCCCTTCATTGGACTCTGTACTGGCAGAGTGGAGCCTGCTTGGGATTCTCTCTCTGCATCTCCCCAGCTCACTCTCTAAGTAAAAATAAAACTTAAAAAAAAAAAAAAAAAGCAGTGGTAATAGAATGGATTAATGCAACCAGAAGAAAAAAGAAATGTTATGCACAGAGAAATAGAAATATAGATGACCATAAATTTCTTATTAGAAGTAATATATGTGAGAAGATAATGGTGAAACATCTTTAAAGCACTGAAAGAAAAAAAAAAAAAAACTGAAAAGGAAAAAAGAAAAACACCCTGTTACTATCTCTTCTATACTCAGGGAAAATAACTTTCAAACACAAAGTCAAAATACTTTTTCAGGATTAGTCACCAGCAAACTCCACTACAAAAGAAATTACAGAGTATTTTTCAGACACAGGGAAAAAACAGATGGAAATATGGATCTTTACTAGACCTTTTATAGATCCATACTAAATACAACTAGAAATGGAAACCAAGTTGGTAAATATGTATAGTTTTTTTGCTGGTTTTGTACATCTTTTTAAAATATAATATATGTTTAAACAAAATAATAACAATATAGTCTGCTGTTAAATGTAAAAATAAAATGTATAACAATAGCATAAAAGATAGCCAGGGTCAAAAATGAACTAAGTATTGTAAATTCAACTTATATGCAAAGTTCTACAATATTACTTTAAGGTAGACTATGAAAAATTAAAGATGCATGCTGGGGAGCCAGGGTAGCTCGTTTGGTTAAGTGTCTGAATCTTGATTTTGGCTCAAGTCACAATCTCACAATTTGTGAGTTTGAGCCCCTATTGGGCTCTGTGCTGATGGCATGGAGCCTGTTTGGGATTCTTTCTCTCATATTTCTCTGCCCTTCAACTGCTCAGTCTCTATCAAAATATATAAAATTAATTTTTAAAAATAGATGCATACTGTAAGTCATAAAGCTACTAAACTAGAAAAGAGTTATAGCAAATATGTGAATACAATAAATAAAATTAAATCACAGAAAATTCTCAATATAAATATTGGCAGAAGAGGACCCTAAAACAAAGAACAGATGGGACATATAGCAATAAATAGCAAGATGGAATGCTTAAACTGTAACAATAATAACATTAAAATAAAATGATATAAGTACTCCAATTAAAAAGTGAGGTTGCAAAATTAGATTTAGAACAACCAATGCTGCCAACATGCTGCCAACAAGAAACACACTTGAAATATAAAGACAAAAATCTGGCACAAAAACACTCAGATCAATGGAACAGAATAGAGAACCCAGAAATGGACCCACAAACATATGGCCAACTAATCTTTGACAAAGCAGGAAAGAATAGCCAATGGAATAAAGACAGTCTCTTCAGCAAGTGGTGCTGGGAAAACTGGACAGCGACATGAAGAAGAATGAACCTGGCCCACTTTCTTACACCATATGCAAAAACCAAACTCAAAATGGATAAAAGACCTCAATGTAAGACAGGAAGCCATGAAAATCCTTGAGGAGAAAGCAGGCAAAAACCTCTTTGATCTTGGCTGCAGCAACTTTTTACTCAACACATCTCCAGAGGCAAGGGAAACAAAAGCAAAAATGAACTACTGAGACCTCATCAAAATAAAAAGCTTCTGCACAGTAAAGGAAACAATCAACAAAACTAAAAGGCAACCAACAGAATGGGAGAAGATATTTGCAAACGACATATCAGATAAAGGGTTAGTATCCAAAATCTAAAAAGAACTTATCAAACTTAACACCCAAAAAACAAATAATCCAGTGAAGAAATGGGGAAAAGACATGAATAGACACTTCTCCAAAGAAGACATCCAGATGGCCAACCGACACATGAAAAAATGCACCACATCACTCATTATCAGGGAAATACAAATCAAAACCACCATGAGATACCACCTCACCCCTATCAGAATGGCTAACATTAACAACTCAGGCAACAACAGATATTGGAGAGCATGTGGAGAAAAAGGATATCTTTTGCATTGTTGGTGGGAATGCAAGCTGGTGCAGCCAGTCTGGAAAACAGTATGGAGGTTCTTAAAAAAATTAAAAATTGAACTACCCTATGGCCCAGAAATTGCACTACTAGGCATTTATCCAAGGGACACAGGCATGCTGTTTCGAAGGGGCACATGCACCCCAATGTTTATAGCAGCACTATCAACAATAGCCAAAGTATGGAAAGAGCCCAAATTTTCATTGATGGATGAATGGATAAAGAAGATGTGATGTATATATACAATGGAGTATTACTCGGCAATCAAAAAGAATGAAATCTTGCCATTTGCAACTACATGGATGGAACTAGAGGGTATTATGCTAAGTGAAATTAGAGAAAGACAAATATCATATGACTTCACTCATTTGAGGAGTTTATGACACAGAATGGATGAACATAAGGGAAGGGAAGCAAAAATAATATAAAAACAGGGAGGGGGACAAAACATAAGAAACTCTTAAATATGGAGAACAGAGGGTTACTGGGGGGGGGTTGTAGGAGGGGGATGGGCTAAATGAGTAAGGAGCATTAAGGAATCTACCCCTGAAATCATTGTTGCACTAATTACTAACTCATTTAGATGTAAATTAAAAAAATAAAATTAGGGGCGCCTGGGTGGCTCAGTCGGTTAAGCGGCCGACTTTGGCTCAGGTCATGATCTCGCGGTCAGTGAGTTCAAGCCCCGCCTCGGGCTCTGTGCTGACAGCTCAGAGCCTGGAGTTTGTTTCAGATTCTGTGTCTCCCTCTCTCTGACCCTCCCCCGTTCATGCTCTGTCTCTCTCTGTCTCAAAAATAAATAAACGTTAAAAAAAATTAAAAAAATAAAAATAAAACTAATTAAATATTTAAAAGAAGACAAAAATCAATTTAGAGATAAAGGATGGAAAGCATATACAATGCTAACATTAAGTGAAGCCAAGTTGTGGCTCTATTAATATCAGACCAAGTAGATTTCAGACAAAAATAATAGTACCAAGATAAAGAAGTTTATTTTATAATGGCAAAGTGGTCAAACCATTAGGAAAACATAACAATCTTAAATGTTCATATATCTAAAAACAGAGGTTCAAAATTCATGAAGGAAACATGAAAGAACTGTAAGAGAAGCTAAAAAATCCGCAGCCATAGTCAGATAATTCAAAACTCCTTCCATAGTAACTGACAGAACAATTAATCAGTTATTAACAGTTTACGTTAACAATTAACAGTTAATCAGGAAGGATACAGAAGATTTGAACCACTCTATTAACAAATATGACCTAATTGACATTATAGGACAATTCACTAAACGATAACAGAAAACAGATTCTATGTAAAGTGATCATAGAAAATTGACAAAGATAGCCCATACTTTAGCAATAAAACAAACATCAATATGTTTGAATAATTTCTAATAATAAACTGTTTTCTAAGTACAATGGAATTAAATTAGAAATCAAGAAGACAAACTATTTATAAAATTTCCAAATACATAAAATTTAATAACCCATTTCTAAATACCTCTGAGTGAAAAACCCCACAAGGAATGTTACACTTCTTTTGAACTGAATTAAAATTAAAACAGTATATTAAACTTTGTCACATGCCAATAGCACAATAGTTAGAATGGAAATTTGTAACTGAACTCTTTTATTACAAGAAAAAAAAAGTTTCTCAAATTAAAGGCCTTAGATTCCACTGTAAGAACCAAGAGATCAGAGATAAATTGAATACAAAATGGGTAAAAGAAATAGAATTTTAAAACACATCAGATTGGAAATCAATGAAATAAAAAACAAACAAAAAAATGGAGAAAAATCAATGAAACCTAAAGCTTGTTCTTAGGAAGAAATAATAAAATTAGTGTATTTCTATCCAGACAAACCAGAAAATATGTAGAGAGATTATCAGCATCAGGAAAGAGAAAAGCATCATAACTATAAATTATGCAGTTATTAAAATGATAGGAATATTAGGACAACTTTATGCTAGTATGTTAAATAATTTAAAAAATTGAAAAAACAAATTTGAAAAAAACAAAATGATCTAACTCAGGAAGAAATTGATAAACCGATAGCCATATATCAAGTAAAGAAGCTGAAACTGTAGTTGAAAACCTTCTCTGAAAGAAAAGTCTAGGCCTAGATGACTTTATTAGTGATCACTACAAAATATCTAATAAAATATATATGTATAAATACAACAAAAGCAGTTCTAAAAACTAAAGAGTAGGTGATATATTCTAATGTATTCTATAAGGACAATGTTACCCTAATATCAAAACCAAAGACACTATAATAAAAGTAAACTACAGAACAATACTTTGAACAAGGTATATATTTTGCATGTGTAATTAAGGTTCCAAATCACCTGATTTTGAGTTCATAAAAAAGATTATTCTAGGTGGGCCTGACTTAATCAGATGAAAATGCTTAATAAAGCACTCAAATCTTTAAAAAAATTATTTTGTTGTGGTAAGAACATTTACAATAATAAACATGAGATATACCCTCTTAAATGTTGAAGTGTATCATAATGTATCATTAACTATAAGCAAAATGTGCAGCAAATCTCCAGAACTTATCTTGCATAATTGAGACATTATGCTCTACTCTTTTTTAAAAAAAATTTTAAATGTTTATTTATTTTTGAGAGAGAGAGAGTCGAGCAGCAGAGGGGCAGAGAGAGGGAGACACAGAATCTGAAGCAGGCGCCAAGCTCTGAGCTGTCAGCACATAGCCCAATGTGGGGCTTGAACTCATGAACCATGAGTTCATGACTTGAGGTGAAGTTGGACACTTAACTGACTGAGCCACCCAGGCGCTCCCGTTATTATTTTAAAATTATTATTATTATTATTATTTCCGTTCTACTCTTCTTGAAGAGAGTAATTTTCCTTTTGACTTTGAAGAAATAAGCTTATATGTTCTAAAAGGGCCTGTGAGAGGCCATATTGCAAAGAAGTGCAGAGACTTCTAAGAGCTAAGAGTCACCCTGGCTGACATCTAGCAAGGAAGCAAGGACCTTAGTCCTATAATCACAAGGAAGTAAATTCTGCCATTAGCCAGGTAAACTGGGAAGATGAACCTAAGCTACACAAAGGGACACAAGCTAAACTGCTAGCGCCTCTTCTGCAGGAAGACAACTTGTGTTCAAACTAAACTTAAAAAAAAAAAATAGTGATACCCTCTACACCCAATCCCAACAGACCACAAGACAATTAGAATCTAGCAATATATATTTTAAGAAAGCTCTTTAAAGAGCCAGAGCCAGTGCTTACATATCTTGGTGTCTAATTTTATAATAAAGTTGCATTAGCATTTTCATAATTCTTCTCAAAGATTGAGAGCAACAAGGGATTAAGGAGGGAACATACTATCTATTTAGTGGAGACCTGATCTAGTAATGCTTCTTTGCAGGGTGGTAAGATGATCTCCTGAACCTTCTGTCTCTGAGATTGAGTCTGCCTCAAGTGACACTCTGCCTGTGTGCCCAATTTCTCAATTTGAAATATTCTCTTTCTTTTGGAGAATAATGCTTTATGAATAAAAATCATAGATGACAGGTGAAAGCTGATTTTTTTTAATTAATAGGCATTGGCTATGTGAGGGCTTGACAACATATTAGAATCCTAAAAATGTATGGTAAAAAAAAATATTGGTTTATACCAATCCACTTTTTCCCAAGAGCCCTCATGAGTGCACAAAGGAATCAGGGGGAAGATGACGTTTGGTGACAGAGAGAACTGAAGAAATCACTCAGGAATTCTAGGACAATGTGTAATTATGTACATGAAAAGTGGACCTGAAAACACTGTGATTCTCTTGGCTACCAATTATTGTATTTTTTAGGACCTCTGAAGTACGGGAAGGAGGAAAAGAGATGAAAAACGTTCTTCCAAGATAATCTAGATTTTATCAAAATGCAAGTCAGAAGAAAGAGAACTTCTGAAAATTACCACAGTCCTTTCTTGGTAAGTCATGCTTTAAAGTCTTGTTGTAGGACAGCAAAAGATATCGTCTATGATGTAAAAGTGAGCGATAGCAAAATATATTTAAACCACCTAATGTACACACATTACCAAGTGGCATAAGAAGAAACATGCTCTTTGAGACAAATACTGTTTACTTCAATAATTTTGTTTGTTCCTGTACACAAAATGCCTGGCATACATCACACATTTATGATAAAGCAAGAAATTCTATGGTTAAGAACAATAATAACCTATATAAGCAGACTCAGAAATGAACTATGTTGGAATTACAATAATTTTTAAAGATAACTTTGATAAATATTATAGTAAATCTAGTAGAAAATGTGGTAAAATTTCTAAAGAAATAGAGAATTTCATCAGTGCAATGGAAATACAAAAATGAACAAAATTTAAATGTTAAGGATGAAAATATAAAACGAAAAAGGATGAATTCAATGGTTCTAATAGTGACATAACACAGGAGAGAAATGATTAAAACATTTTATGTCAGGTCTAACTTTAATATTCTATTGTCTGGTTCTTATGACAAGTGGTGACTGTACCAGAGAGGACCAAAGGACCCTTTGTGCACAAAGTCATTACTTTCAAGACTAGGAGACATAACTGACCTGCCTACTACATAAAAAACAAACACAGAGATTTAGATTAAATGAGGAGACAGAGTAACATGTACCAAATGAAAGAAAAGTCAAAATCACAGAAAAAGAGCTAAATGAAATAGAAATAAGCAATATGCCTGAAAAGAATTAAAAGAAATGGTCATAAAGATATTTACCTAACTTAAGAAAGAATAAATAAATTCAGTGAGAACTTCAACAAAGAGATAGAATTTATAGAGAAGAATGACCAGAACTGAAAAATATAACTGAAATAAAAAACACACTAAAGGGAATCAAAAGCAGATTAGAGGATAGAGAAGAATGAATCAGTAATCTGGAAGATAGGGTTATAGAAAACAGCCAAGCTGAACAGCAAAAAGAAATCCAGAATTTTTAAAATGAGCAAAGGTTAAGGGCATTCTATGATATCAAGTGTAATAACGTTTGCATTATAGGAATCCCAGAAAGAAAAAAAAAAAAAAAAGAGATATGGAAGGGGGCAGAAAACTTATTTGAAGAACTAATAGCTGAAAACTTTTCTAATCTGGGAAGGGAAACAAACATCCAGGTCTAGGAAGTACAGAGTCCCTAAGACGATTAACCCAAGGAGGTCTACACCGAGGCACATAATCAAAATGTCAAATAGTAATGATAAAGAGGATTTTAAAAGCAGCAAGGGAAAGAAAACAGTTACCCACAAAGGAAACTTCATAAGCCTATTAGCTGAATTTTTGGCCTAAACTTTACAGACCAGAAGGGAGTGACAGGATATTCAAAGTGCTGAAAAACCTACAACAAAGATACTCCACCTGACAAAGATATTATTAGTAGTATTATTTTATAAATGTTTACTTACTTTTGAAAGACGAGCATGAGTGGGGGAGGGGTAGAGAGAGACAGGGACAGAGAATCCAAAGTGGGCTTTTTGCTGACAGCAGTGGGCCAGATATGAGGCTTAAACTCATGAGCTGGGAGATCATGACCTGAGCAGAAGTTGGACACTCAAATCACTGAGCCACCCAGGTGTTCCCACCTGACAAGGATATTATTAAGAATACAAGGAGAGATAGAGTTTTCCAGAAAAACAAAAGAGAAAGGGGTGCATCATCACCAAACCAGCCTTGCAAGAAATGTTAAAGGGAATTCTTTAAGTGGAAAAAAATGACCATAATTAAAAGAAAATGATAAAATTGAGAAAAGTTTATAGGTAAAGACAAACATAGTGGTAGTAGATAAATCACGTATGGAAGTTAAAACACAGAAGTAGTCAAACCAACTGTATAAAATTAGTTAAGGGATACACAAAATAAAAAGATGTAAAGTGTGACATCATATACATAAAACGTGGAGGGAATAGTAAATATGTATTGCTTTTAGAATGTGTTAAAACTTATGCAATTACCAACATAATACAAACTGCTATACACATGTTATATATGAACCCAATGATAATCAGAAATCAAAAATCTGTAATCAAGACACCAAAAATTAAGAGAAAGGTACCCAGGCATAATATTTTTAAAAAGCTCTCTTTCTCTGCGGTTTGATGAAAGAGATGAAAGAACGGAGAACTACAAAAACAACCAGAAAACAAATAACTGAAGGGCAATAAGAACCTACGTATTAATAATGCCTTTCAATGTTAATGAATGGTCCAATTATAACAAATAGGGTGACTGAATAGGTTATAAAATGACCCATATATACTCTGCTTACAAGAGAGTCATTTATATACAAAGATACGTACAGGCTGAAAGTGAAGGGATTAAAATAAAATATGCCATGCAAATGGAAGTGGAAAAAAAAAAAAAAGCAAGGGTAGCAATACTAATATCAGGTGAAACAGACAATAAAACAAAAACTGGAACATGAGACAAATAGTTGTTACATAATGATAAAGGGATCCAGCAAGAGTATATAACAACTGTAAATACCTATGCACCCAATTTAGGAACACCTAAATGCATAAAGCAAATATTGACCGTCATAAAGGAAGAAATTGACAGTAATCCAATTAAAGTAGGGAAATTTATTTATTTTTATTTTTTTAATGTTTATTTTTGAGAGAGAGAGAGAGAGAGAGAGAAAGCAGGGGAGGGGCAGAGAGGGAGGGGGAAAGGATCCCAAGCAGGCTCTGCATTGACAGCAGAGAGGCTGATGTGGGGCTCGAACACACAAACCATAAGGCCATGACCTGAGCCAAAGTCTGACACTTAACTGACTGAGCCACTAAAATTCCCTGAGAGTAGGAAAATTTAACACCACATTTACATCAATGGATAAATCATATAGACAAAAATCAGTATGGAAACTGTTCTTGAAAGACATATTAAACCAGATGGTCCTAACACATGAACATAGAACATTCCATCTAAAATCAGCAGAATACACATTACTTTCAAGGCCTCATGGAACATTCTCTGGAATAGATCACATATAGGACCACAAATCAAGTCTCAATAAATTTAAGAAGACTGAATCATATCAAGCATCTTTTCCATTCATAACAGTATGAAACTAAAATTCAATTACGAGAAAAAAGTTGGAAAACACACAAACATGTGTGTGCTAAACAACATGCTGCTAAACAATTAATGGGTCAACCAAGAAATCAAAGAGGAAATAAAAAAATACATGGAGGCAAATGAAAATGAAAAAAAACAATGTACCAAAATCTTTAGGACCGCAAAGACAGTTCTAAAAGGGAAGTTTATAACAATACAGGTCTATGACTAGAAACAACAATAACAAAAATCTTAAGTAAACAACCTAACCTTACACCTAAAGTAGCTAGAAAAAGGAGAACAAAATCTAAAGCTACTAGAAGTAAGGAAATAATAAAGGTTAAAGTGAAATAAATGAAATAGAGGAAAAAATAGAAAATATGAATGAAACCAAGGGCTGGATCTTTCAAAAGATAAATGATATTGATAAACCTTTAGCCGGCATTATCAAGAAAGAGAGAGAACTCAAGTAAATATAATTGAAATGAGAGGAAAAATAACTGACAACAGAAATACAAATAATTAAAAGAGAAGCTATAAGAAGTTATATGCCAACACACTGGATGATCTAGAATAGACAAATTCTATAAATATACATTTTTTGAAACATTTTTTTTTCAAAACTGAATACAAAAGTAAAAGATAATTTGAACACACTATTTACTATTAATGAAATTGAATCAGTAATCAAAAATCTTCCAACAACAACAAAAAAAGACCAGATGGGTTTAGAGGTGATCAACCAAACATTTAAAGATGAGTTAATACCTATTCTTCTCAAACTATTCCAAAAATATAAAAGGAAGAAAGTTTCCAAATTCATCGTATGAGGCTAGCATTATCCTGACTAAGCCTAGACAAAGACACTACAAAAAAGGGAAACTACAGGCCAATATCTCTGGTGGACATAGATGCAAAAATTCTCAACAAAATATTAACAAACCAAATGCAATGCAACATTAAAAATAATTTGCCACAGAGTAATTTATTACCAGGATGCAAGTGTGGTTACATATACACATATCAATGGGATACATAACATTAATAAGTGAAAGAATAAAAAACATGATCGTCTCAATAGATTAGAAAAAAAATGTTTAACAAAATACAACATCTGTTCATGATAAAAACCCTCAACAAAGTGGGGTTAGAAGAAATATAACTCAATATAATAAAGGTACCCTATAAAATCCCACAGCTAATATCATACTCAGTGGAGAACACTGAAAGTTTTCCCTGTAAGATCAGGAACAAGACAAGATTGCCCACTCCCCTCAATTTTATTCAACATAATATTGGAAGTCCTAGCTGTAAGAAAAAAATAAAATAAAATAAAAGGCATTCAAAATGGCAAGGAAGAGGTAAAATTGTCACTATTTGCAAATGACATAATACTCTCTATATAGAAAACCCTAAAGACTCATCAAAAAACTACTAGTACTGATAAATGAATTCAGTAAAGTTGCAGGATACCAAAATTAACAGAAATTGGTTATTTATAGAAATTGGTTATATACAGAAATTGGTTATATTTCTAAACTTTAATAGTGAATTCGTAGAAAGAGAAATGAAGGAAATCCCATTTACAATTGCACCAAAAGAGATAAAATATCTAGGAATAAGTTTAACCAAGAAAGTCAAAGACCTATATTTTGAAAACTGTAAGACTTGATGAAGAAATCAAAGACAACACAAACAAATGGAAAGATATTTCATGCTCAGGGATTAGAATATCATTAAAATGTCCATAACACCCAAAACATACAGATTCAACACAATATCTATCAAAATACCAACTGTTTTTCACAGAACAAAAAAAAATTATATTATCTGTATGAAACCACAAAAGACTTCTCATAACAAAAGCTATCATAATTTCATAAGATTTCATTTATAAGTGGAAAAATATATCTAAAAAGCAAAACAAAGAAACAAAAAACCAGACTCTTAAATACAGAAAACAAACTGGTCATTGCTAGAGGTAAGGCAGATGGGTGGATAGCTGAAATAGGTGAAAGGGATTAAGATGTACAAGTTTCCAGTTATAAAATAAAGATATCATTGGAGATGAAAAGTAGAGCATGGGGAATATATTCAATAATGCTGTAATAACATTGCATGGTGACAGACTGTGACTACACTTTTTGTGGTGTGCACTGAGAAACCTACGGAATGGAAGAAGATATTTGCAAAGTATATATCGAATAAGGGGTTAATATCCAAAAAATAAAAAGAACTCATACAACTTAATAGCAAAAAAACCAAAGTAGTAGGAAAAAAAGTTTAGAAGACCTAAATAGACATTTTTCCAGAGACATACAAATAGTCAGCAGATATATGAAAAGATGGTTAGTATCACTAATTATCAGAGAAATGGAAATAAATACCACAACTAGATATCACCTCACACATGTTGGAATGGCTATTATCAAAAAGATAAGAGACGGCAGCTATTGGTAAGTACATCGAAAAACAAAGCCCTGATGCACTGTTGGTAGGAATGTAAACTGGTACAGCCACTTTGGAAAATATAACAGAGGCTCAATAAGAAATTAAAAATAGAACTACCATATGATATAGCTGTTTGTCACAGCATAATTCACAATAACCAAGACAACAACCTAAGTGTCCATTGATGAATATATGGATAAAGAAGATGGGATATCTATGTGATACATACACACATACACAATAGAACATTATTCATTCATAGAAAAGAGGGAAATCCTATGTAAAGCCACGTGGATGGACCTTGTGGGCATTATGCTTAGTGAAATATATCAGAGAATGACAAATACCATATTATGTCACAGTGAGTAAAATATAAAATGTCAACCTCATAGAGACAGAATAGAATGGTGATTGCCAAGGGCTGGGTGTAGGGGGACAGAGAGATGTTGATCAAAGGGTATAAACTTCCAATTATAAGATTAATAAGTTCTGGGGGTCTAAGGTACAACATGGTGACTATAGTTAGCAATATTGTAGTATATATTTGGAAGTTGCTAAGAGTTGTTAAAGCTTAATCACATTTACTTTTAGAAAATGATAATTATGTGAGGTGAGAAAGGTGTTAATGTCTTTGTGTAATCATTTTACAGAAATTATATGTATCAAAACATCAGATTGTATACCTTAAATTTATACAATGTTATGTGTCAATTATATCTCAAAAAAGCTGGAAAAAAGAAGATAATGAATGAGAAAAATATGAATCACAATATGACAAACCTTCATTTTCAGCTAATTTAATAATTTTAATGCTATAAAGATATTTTAAAGATTCATTAATATCTTCCACTTTTTAAAAATAAAAGTCCACACTTTATTTTATTTATTCTTCCTTTTTACAAACCTGCTGTTTTAGCTTTATATCAACCACTATACTTCATTACACTTTCTCATCATGTCTCCTTAATCGCCTCTTGGCTTTGACAGTCTTAGATTTTTTTTTGTTTCTGATAACCTTGATAGTTATGAGGAGTGAGTATATCCCAGGTACCTTACAGAATGTTCCTTTATGAGGATGTAACTAACGTTTTTCTCATTACTAGACTGGTGTCATGGGCTTTTGAGAAGAGGACTTAAGAGGTTAGGTGTTATTTTCATTACATCATATCAAAAGTACATATTATCAGCATGATTTACCACTGTTTTTTATAAAACTTGATCATCTGGCTGAGGTGGTTTGTCATATTTCTCCACTATAAAGTTACTTTTTTATTCGTTCTCCCTTTCCATATTATACTCTTTAGAGAGAAGTTATTATACACAGCCCATGGTTAAGAAGTAAAGCGTTACATTCTGCCACTGTAAGGTGGGGTATCTATGTAAAATACCTGGAATTCTGTATGGGGGATGTGTCAATTCTTTTTCTTTCTTTCTTTCTTTCTTTCTTTCTTTCTTTCTTTCTTTCTTTCTTTCTTTCTTTCTTTCTTTCCTTCCTTCCTTCCTTCCTTCCTTCCTTTCTTTTACTTCTTTCCTTTCTTTACTTCCTTTCTTTCTTTCCTTCCTTCCTTTCTTCTCTTCCTTTCCTTTCTTTCCTTCCTTTCTTTCCTTTCTTCTTTCTATTGATTTCTGTCAGTATTGACTCATAGATATCTATGATTTGGATTACAATCTAGTACTACATTTTTCACTTTATTGCTTAAGTTGTTCCAATTTTGGTCATTGGTGGCTCTTTTGGTTGATTCTTTTCTCCCTTTCATACACCCCCATCATTTTTTTTAGCACATTCTTTTGTTTTGACACTACAAGATTCTCCACGCTCATCTTATACATTCCCCGCTCCATCTCTAGAATCAACCATTTCTCCAAGAAACTCTAGTTACTTTTATTGGAGAAAGGCATTAGAAACCAAGACCTAGGTCGCGTGTGTGCTCACAGTTACTGGATTGTTGCTTTTAGATCCTGTCAGCTAGCAGAACAAAATATGTGGGTGTACTAACAAGTACGTGTGTGTTAACATAAAAAATGCATATATATATACGTGTATATATATCTTTAAATAAATATTAATCTTTGTAAACCATCTATCTTAAGTATTAGTTCATATTGATGTATCCCTTTCTAATCCATTACTAAATAAATCTCATATTTTATTCTTGCTTATTTGTAAACTTCTCCAAAGTTACTATCTACCACACATTTAATTAATTGGTCAATTCTAGTACATATGTATTGTTCCAGAACTGATAACTTACAACTCTATGAGAAGCTACTTTATCAACTAGAGTACAATGCCTTATATACAGTTTATTCTACCTTTAGTTCTATGTTATTCACTTATTTCTAAAATTACTTCGATCATCACCGTTTTCCTTTACCCTCTTTAGTGAAATCATTCCATGTATTTGTGACATAGTTATATTCTTTTGTCAAAGTCTGCCTTTCATCCTCAGATTACTCAGCTCCTAAATGATCACTCTTCATTTATTTGCTCTGAGATTCACTCTTTGTGCTGCAAAAATCTATGACTTTTAACCAATGCACAGTGTCACACAGCCACCATTACAGTATCGAAATCCCAGAGATTATTCAATTGTCTCTTCTTCCTGAATCCTTAGTTGTCACCAACATTTTTACTGTCTCTTTAGTTTCACCTTCTCCAGAATATCATATAAATGGAATTATATAATATATGGCCTTTTCAAATGGTCTTCTTTTCCTTAGCAATATATATTTAAGATTCATCCATAGTTTTGTATAGATCAATACCTTATTCCTTTGCATCACTGAATAACTTTTCATACATCACATTTTGTTTATTTACTTCTTGAAGGACATCTTCTTTCAGTTTTTCACATATATGAGTAAACCTGCTATAAACATTGAAGATATTTAGTATGCACTAGAATGGAATCAATAGCCACTGCAGCCCCATTCTTTCTTTGTTACCACACAAGTTGTTATCATCTTATTCCCACTTTTCTCTATCATTTCTACACAATCTCACAGGGCTTTTTACTTGAGCACCCAAACGAGACACTATGTGTCTATAATTTCTTGTATATCTTTATCATTATAACACAAATAGATAATTTGGGACACACTCTTTAATGATTTAATGTCACTTTTCTGTAGTAAAAGTTATTGCTATTTTATTCCAAGTATTTAAAATGATAATAAATATCATTATCAAAATTGTGCAAGGATCCCAATCTTTACTTTTATTTTATCATAGACTATTTTATTTAAACCGACACATCTTTTTTTTAGTATCCATGCAGCTGGTTCTATTTTCCTGATGTAATGTCTTTCCCTCTATATTTATCTATTTATTTATGAAGTATAATTAAATTTCTTGACATTTCTTTCAGTCTCCATCAGATTCAATACTTTTTTTTCTCTTCTTTCTGGCCCAGTATCAAGTTAGTATCCCTTAACAAGATATAGTACTTTTCCTGGGGCCAGAATGTATCCTAGAAAGAAATAGTCTTTTTATTATTTGAGAGTTTTGACATTATTACTATTAAATTCTTCATATAAAATAATTGACAAAATATCACTCGCTTATTTGATAATATTATTGATGTCCAACATATGAAAATCAGATATGAAAATAACTGTAATCTATAAACTAGTAGAATGTAACCCAGACTGAAATACTCCAAAGATATAGGGAAAGAAAATTCTATTTAATCAGAAAATATAAGCACATGTACATACATGTTTGTGTATATATATATATATATATATGTATATATATATGGTATATAATGATTAACATAAAACTTACATAATTTACACTTAATTACATATTATACTTTATATATATCTATGTGACATATAAGATATGTTTGATCACATATTAAAAGATATCAAACATTCAAATGTTAATATCTAACTAGTGAAATTACAAATTATATATTTTCTACCTTTTAGTCATAAATGTATATTTTTATTATATATGAAGGAATATACCAAATCATTAAAAAAATTTTTTTAATGTTTATTTATTTTTGAGAGAGAGACACAGCATGAGTGGGGGAGGGGCAGAGAGAGAGGCAGACATAGAATCTGAAGCAGGCTCCAGGCTCTGAGCTGTCAGCACAGAGCCCGACATGGGGCTTAAACTCACAAACTGTGAGATCATGACCTGAGCTGAAGTCAGATGCTTAACCGACTGAGGCACCCAGGTGCCCCTATACCAAATCATTTTTAAATTGTTTTATTGTTAATTACTTTTTTTACAAAAATGTTTACTTAGAGAGAGAGCATGCACTCATCATGGGGAAAAGGAAGAGAGAGAGGGAGAGAGAATCCCAAGCAGGTACACACTGTTAGTGCAGAGCCTCATGTGGGGCTCAATCCCATGAACAATGAGATTGTGATCTGAGCCTAAATTGAGAGTTGGTTGCTTAGCCAGCTGAGCCACTCAGGTCCCCCTATTGTGAATTACTTCTTGTAAAGGATATACATATCTTCCTTTTTTTTTTTTTTTTTAATATTAAAGACATACAGCATGAGTGGGAGAGAAGGGCAGAGAGAGAGAATCCCTAACTGGTTCCATGCTTAGGGTAGAGCCCAATATGGGGCTTGATCCCATGATTCTGGGATCATGAACTAAGCTGAAATCAAGAGCTGTTCACTCAACTGAGCCATTCAGGTGCCCCAGATCTGCCTTTCTTTTTGATTCCCACTTCTACTTTTTTTATGTAGCAATTGTGTAAAGTGAGTTATGAGTTATTATCCTGTCTCCATTCTCTTCTCCTTCTAATCTTCATTGTATATTACTGTAAGGTTTCATATAATATTATTTTGGTCAGAAACCTTTAATCACCATCTTATTTTTATTGGACCATGACCAATTACTGATGAATAAAATTCAAACTTAAAATAAATTTCCAAGGTCTTACCTTTTAAACTACATATCTTGCTATCTGTAACACAATTTTTTTTCTGTCTACAGGGCGTGGCCTTCTTCATGCCAATTCACAGTATTAACTAATCCAGAAAAACTCCATAAAGTATAAATTTTCAATTGTCATTGCTATTATTTTATTGGTTCTGTATCTATGTTATCTTCTTAGTAACATTATAAAATCATATGCTCAGAGAAAATGTAATATATTTGCTTTGTTCTATTGTAGAGAGCTTGGCATTTAGCTGTCACTTTTATACTTGTTAGTTACTAAATTTTAGTATTCCTTAATGCTAGTTTCAAAATGTAGATTCAGAGAGGATTTGAAGTTTATGCATCTGTCCCTTCACTTAATACATCAAGTGTCAAATAGAGCCAAATGGTTGAATAGGTGATCAGTGATCATGACAATTTATTCACCAGATCTAGGCTGATTTTCTCTTCATTGAACATATAGTGGCAAAGGTTGTTGTAAGACAAAATGAACAGATATGGAAAAGATTTGCTTAAAATGAAATAGGTTTTCTGACATTCTAAGTTCCTGAAATATTCGTTGCTTGAAATATACTTTTAAAGAACATGGTATTAGAGAAAATTATCCATATTCCGAAGAGTTTAATACCTGCATTATAACATGTTTTTGCCTTTCTTAAAGGTAAGCTTAGGGGCACCTGAGTGGCTCAGTCAGTTAAGCATCCGACTTCTGATTTCAGCTTAGGTCATGATCTCATGGTTGTGAGGTTGAGTCCCACATGGGGCTCTGTGCTGGGCATGTAACCTGTTGAGATTCTCTTGTTTCCTCTTCCACTGCCCCTCCCTTGTTCACTCACTCTCTCTAAAAAAAAGAAGAAAAAAAGATATACTTAAATATTCTTACCATAATGTGGCATGCTTGTTTCTTATTTTCTCATTACTATTATTGTAATTCTTTCTCTAAAACATTGACTTTGTTTTTAGCTTTCTCAATTGTTGATAGAGTCTTCATAGAGGCAGTTTTCACTGATAGAAAAGACTGATTTACAAAAGAAGATTAAATTTTGTTGAGTTTTTATGTCAAAGATTGCATAATTGATTAGTGTCTGGTATATCAGATTATTAGGGAGTCATGACAAATATGGATTATTTGTGTGCTAATCGAGAAAATGTGTTGCAACTTGTTTTGTTTTTAGAATATGGAGAAAAATACACTAAAAAATCTCCTTGCTTTAAACATTTTACAGTTTTACAAAAAAAGGCATTTGTAGATAGGTTTTACTTTTTTATGTTTGCTTTTTGTATTAGCCACACTAGTATATGTATATATCCACCTCCATATTCCTCTTTAAAAAAATGGATCAATTTCATCATCAGCTGACAAATTATTATAGCAGATTCCATGCAGACACTAACTACTTGCTCTTGCCTTTCCTCACCAGTTCTAGTTCACGCTCAAAATTGGAATCAACAACTTTGATGCATAGGAGAAGGCGGGTATCCTTGAAATGAGTGAAATTACAGAATGTGTTAAGTTTAAAAAATAATACTTAAAGGCATTATTGAAAATTATCTCTCTTCAAAATATTGAATATACCATCCTTTGGAAGAACGATTAATTTTGTCCTATGAAAATTTTCCATAAAACTATACCACAGAGACTAATATGTAAAGGGTAAAATTTATATTTATATATATGTGTGTGTATGCATATTAATTTTAGTTATTACTAAAGTATGTTTGCTGTTGGTTATTAATATAACCTACTAATATTAATATAGTTAAAATATAGTTAAAATAATTCTTTAGTACTTAGAAAAATCAGTGATACATTGATATTATTTAAATTTATAAAATATTTTAAAATCAGTTAATTAAAAGCAATATCACTTTATCATATTTCTCATGGCCAATGTCATCAGATTACTGCAAGCACATTTGAAGTAAGAATTTATATTCCAGGAAGCCCAAGGCATAGTTCAGAGGATAGAGAAATGCACAGAGAAAAAGTATCTGTGATCTAAAAAGTGTCCCTTCAAATGTTGAGCTGAGTACTAATTAGTGCATGTGTGTAAAAAACCACCCAAGCCTGGGTATATACCCAGAAAAGTTTAGGCGTAATAGTGACCAGTACTCACACAATTACCTATTCCCACCGGCCAGATATAAAATCTCATGATTCATGGGGTATTGCCTTGAGTACACAAAAGCTTCTTCCTTTGGGGGGCACGTGGGTGGCTCAGTCAGTTAGGTATCAGGCTTTGGCTCAGGTCATGATTTCACGGTTCATGAGTTTGAACCCCATGTGGGACTCTGTGCTGACAGCTCAGAGCCTGGAGTCTGCTTTGGATTCTATGTCCCCCTCTCTCTCTACCCCACCCTTGCTTGCACCGTTTCTCTCTGTCTTTCAAAAATGAATAGAAATTTTTAAAAAAAGTTTGTTTTGGTATCCATAAATAATTATCCCGAGACTAAGTAATCGTTCAAACCTCACAATACTTCTTCAAAGAAAAACCTGAGGCATGTGGAGAAACGGGAACCCTCTTGCACTGTTGGTGGGAATGCAAACTGGTGCAGCCACTATGGAAAACAGTGTGGAGGTTCCTCAGAAAATTAAAAATAGACCTACCCTATGACCCAGCAGTAGCACTGCTAGGAATTTACCCAAGGGATACAGGAGTGCTGATGCATAGGGGCACTTGTACCCCAATGTTTACAGCAGCACTCTCAACAATAGCCAAATTGTGGAAAAAGCTTAAATGTCCGTCAACTGATGAATGGAAAAAGAAATTGTGGTTTATATACACAATGGAGTACTACGTGGCAATGAGAAAGAATGAAATATGGCCCTTTGTAGCAACATGGATGGAACTGGAGAGTGTGATGCTAAGTGAAATAAGCCATACAGAGAAAGACAGATACCATATGTTTTCACTCTTATGTGGATCCTGAGAAACTTAACAGAAACCCATGGAGGAGGGGAAGGAAAAAAAAAAAAAGAGATTAGAGTGGGAGAGAGCCAAAGCATGAGACTGTTAAAAACTGAGAACAAACTGAGGGTTGATGGGGGGTGGGAGGGAGGGAAGGGTAGGTGATGGGCATTGAGGAGGGCACCTTTTGGGATGAGCACTGGGTGTTGTATGGAAACCAATTTGACAATAAATTTCATATATTAAAAAAAAATTAAAAAAATAAAGAAAAACCTGAGAGGATCACATTATTTCTAAATAATTGCCTTCCAGAACAAAGTGTCAAAATATTTATAGATTCATAAAAATATCCAACAACCAATAAGGTAAAATTAATATATCTATCATTCAATCTAAGTAAGCAAATAATCTGGAAATACAATGCACATTGATGAAAAAAAAATAAAATAAAAACACAAAACTAACCCAGAGCATATATAGATAATAGAATTAATAGATACTCATATTAAAAGAGTTATTTTAAACCTATTGCATACTTCCAAAAAGTTAACTATAGACATAGTGTTATGGACTAAATTGTGTTTTTTTGAAGATAAAATGTATTTGGTTGTAGTGAACAAAGAAAAGACCATATAAGGACATAGCAAGAAGGTGGCCGTCTTGCAGTCAAGAAGAGAAACCTCCAGAGAAATGAAACCAGCTACAATTTGATCTCAGACTTCCAGATGTGAGAACATAATTTCTATTGCTTATGCCACCCAGCCTCTGGTATTTTGTTATGTCAGCTAAAGCAAACTAATACACATGAGATCTCTGAAAAAAAAAAAAAAAGCAAAACCTTAGAAATGAAAACCACCATGTGTTAGAAGTTTAAGCCACTGGAAGATTAATGTGGATATTATATAATGAAAAAGGGGATGACACATTAAGAAGATATAAAAACTCTTAGAAAACTATGAAAAGAAGCAAATATTTTCAACCTGACAGTATGAACTTAAATCATAGTTAAAATCATATTTAGTTAGAGGAAAGTCTCTATAAAAAAATTAGGAACAAGACAAGCATGTCCACTCTCAACATTTCTTTTGAACACTGTTCTGAATGTCCATTTAGTACAATGAGGCAAGAAAAAGAAGATATATAGCATCTGTGTTGCAATAAAAAAAATAAATTTTTTTGTTCAGAGATGACATGTTCATATTTTAATAAAATTCAAGCAAATGTACAAATACAACTACAGTGACTTTAGAAAGATTGAAAGATATAAGATTAATATGCACACACAAAAATCTGTCCTATAACATAATAATCTTAAAATGAAATTTAATATCATTTTAAATTACATTAGAAAAATAAAATAAATATACATAGGCCTGACAAAAATTTAATGACCTGTAACACTGTTACAGTTTCAACACTGTTGAGAGAAATTAAAGAAACCTAAATGTTAATGGGAATATATGCTGTGATTATTGTTTGGAAGACTCAAGGTTTCCAAGATGTCAATTTCCCCAAAATTCATCTTGAGTAAAGGCATTCCAAAACAAAACGCTACCAGAAATTTTTGCTGGCACATTAGGTGCAGTCCAAAATGGCAATGTAGGAAGACCCTGAATTCGTATCCTCAATGGACACATCAAACTATACCTATTTATAGGGCAATTTCTCCTGAAGAAGAACTGATGGATGACTGAACAGCTTTTGCACAACAAAAGATAGAGAAGCCATCTATGGAAAACAGCCAGAGAGTGGGAGACATGGTAATAAAGGGAACCCCTCACTCAGATGCTGCAAACTGCAGTGGGAAGAAGACAGCGCTGAAGGACTGTAAGCAGATTTGTGTGACCTGGGGCACAGAAAAATGCTGTGGTTTAAATGAGCAACTAGAATATAAAAGACCAGCCCTAGAACTCCACCAAATGACAGGGAAGCTGCTGGAACTCTTCTTTAGGTTGAAGGGGCTGGTGAGCACCATGGTTTATGCTTTCCCTTCACTTTGATAGTTCAGATGGGAGCCCGGGTCTGGATGCCATAGCCGGCCTGCCGTTCAGAGAGTCCAAGGCCCCAGAATCCCTGGGGCACAGAAAAAAAGTCACAATTTGAAAGAATTAGAATATGACAGTTCCGGGGGTGCCTGGGTGACTCAGTCCATTAAGCGTCCAACTTTGGCTCAGGTCATGATCTCACAGCTCATGAGTTCAAGCCCCATGTGGAACTCTGCTGACAGCTCAGAGTCTGGAGCCTGCATTGGATTCTGTGTCTCCCTCTCTCTCTCTGCCCCTCCCGCACTTGTGCTCATGGGCTCTCTCTCTCTCAAAAATAAACAAACACTAAAAAAAAAAAAATTAGAATATGACAGATCCAACCTTAGGACAGCACCAAAGTTTGGAGAGCTGGTCAGAAGGGCTGGTGAGCCCCATGGTTTCTGCTTCCCCTTCACTTTGATAGTGTAAACACAAACAGGATCTAGATGCCATAGCTGGCTTACTGTATCAGTGAAACCTGGGTCCCTAGCTCACACTAGTTCCGGACACACTGGACACAGACAAAAAAGCACCATGGTTTAAAGAACAACTAGCATCTAAAAGAGGCAGCCCTAGAACTCTGCCAAAGGACGAGGGAACTGCAGAAACTCTGTTCCAGTAGCAGGCTGGCGGCTACACTCCCCTTTCACTTTGAAAGCACAGACCAGTTCGAGCCCCCTGAGCAGACTGCCACGTCAGTAAGGCCCGGGCCTCTCGCCCACACTGGTTACCCTACCAAGGTGGCCACAGGGCAGAAAACACCAGACATCTCTTCTTAGTGATCAGTATACCTCCAGCCTTTGCAGCAAAGTGATACAGGCGCAAAGCACTGCAGCACACTACAGGCCCATGCTTCAGCTTCAGAGGTCTTGCCAGGGCACCTGAGGAGCAGAGCACTCTGGAACCTCCTGGCTGCTATGCAGCTGTTTGACCATGGTGTCCCCTGCATGGAGCACCCAAGGAACCCCCAGCCCATTTCTGCCTCAGCCCTAGCCACCCAGTCAGGGTACCCCCTGTGATGAGCATCCGAGGTCACCTCACTTGCACTAACTTTAGCTTCAGCTGCGCTGCCAGTATATGTGTCCTCAGCACATAGAATCCTGGGACACTCTGGCCCATAAGCCACCTCAGCTTCAGCTGCCCTGCTGGGGTATGCCCTGTGGGGAGTGCTTTAAGACCTCTTGCCTTACACCCCGCCTTGACTCTAGTCAGGATGGCATCTGCATGGAGAGCCATGGAACACCCCAGCTTACAAAGCCGTTCCAAGAGGAAAATTTATAGTGACACAGGCCTACCTCAAGAAACAAGAAATATCTCAAACAATTTAATATTGTACCTAAATGCACTGGAAGAAGAAGAATGAAAAAAGTGAAAGTTCAGTAGAAGGAAAAAAAAGGTAAGAGCAAAAATAAATGATATAAAGACTAAGAAAAGAAGGAAAGAAAGATCAATAAAAGTAAGAGCTGTTTGAGAAGAGAAACAAAACTGATAAACCTATAGCTAGACTTATCGAGAGACAGAGAGAGAAGCCAAATAAAATGAGGAACAATAAAGTAGAACAACCAACATGACAAAAATATAAAGGATTATAAGAGATTACTATAAAAATATGTCAATAAATTAGACAACTTAAAAAATGGATAAATTTCTAGAAACATGCAATCTTTCAAAACTAAATCAGGAAGAAATAGAAAATCTGAATTGATTAATTACTAGTAACAAAATTGAACTGGTGTTCAAAACACTCCCAACAAAGTCCAGAACCAGACATTTCAACATGTGGATTCTACCAAGTATTAGAGAAATAATCAATAATTATTATCCTCAAACTATTCAAAAACAGAAGAGAAAAAAGGCTTTCAAATACCTCTTAAGAGGTCTACATTATCCTGATACCAACATTAGAAAAGACAATATATACGTAGATAGATATAGATACCAATATCCCGATAGACACAAAATCCTCAACAAAATATTAGCAAACCACTTTCAGCAATACATTAAAAGTATCATTTAGCACGATCAAGTAGGATTTATTCCATTTATTTATTCCAAGGATGGTTAACTATTCAGAAATATATTAACATGATACACCACATTAATAAAGCAAAGAAGAAAAATGTATAATCATCTCAATAGCTGCAGAAAAAGAATTGAAAAAATTCAACATCCATTCCTGAGAAAAAAATTCAACAAAGTGGGATTAGAGGGAACATACCTTAGCATAACAAAGGCCATATATGAAAAACCCACAGCCGACATCATTCTCAATGGTGAAAAACTAACAGCTTTCTAAGAGTAGGGCAACACAAGGATATCCACTTTCGCCACTTGTATTCATCACAGTGCTGGAAGTACTATCATAGCATACAAGGAAATAAAAAAAAAAAACATCCAAATTGGTAAAGATAAATAAAGTTGTCACTATTTGCAGATGACATGATACGGTACATAGGAAACCCTGAAGATTTACCCAAAACCTATTAGAATACATAAATCCAGTAGAGTTGAAGAATTCAAAACTAATATACAGGAATCAGTTGCATATCTACATACTAACAACAAAGTCAAAGAGGAACTTAGAAAATAATTGCATTTACAATTGCACTAGAAACAAAAAAATAACTGGAAATACACTTAACCCAGAAGGTGAAAGACATGAACTCCGAAAATTGTAAAACATTGATAAAAGAAATCAAAGGTGACACAAACACATGGATAAATATTTTGTGTTCATGAATTGGAAGAATTAATATTGTGAAAATGGCCATACTACTCAAAGCAATCTACAGATTCAATGCAATTCCTACTAAATACCAACAGCATTTTTCACAGAACTAGCACAAATAATACTAACATTTTTATGGAACCAAAAAAACCTCGAATAGTCAAAGCAATCTTGAGAAAAAAGAACAAAGCTGGAAGTATCACAATCCCATATTTCAAGATACACTGCAGGGCTGAAGTAATCACAACAGTAAGGTACTGGCACAAAAAAGACACATAGATCAATGGAATAGCATATCCCAGAAATAAACCCACACAATACACACACACACACACACACACACACACACACACACACAAGAATATAAAATGGGGAAAAGACTTTTTTTTTTAAATAAATAGTGCTGGGAAAATTAGAGGATGCATGCAAAAGAATCAAACTACACAACTTTTTAAGATGTCAGGAAGTGGTTACCTTTGAGAAGAGGTGGGTATTGACAAGGAGGAGATATAAAGGGGACTTCTGGGGTTCTGATCATGTTTTATTTATTAATCTGAGGAGTGGTTATATAGGTGTGCTAACCTAGTGAAATTTACTGAGCTCTACATGTGTGATTTATATACTTTTCTCTTTGTTCGACATAAATTTTAAAAGTTTATTAAAAATAAAATAAAATTCTCATTATTAATCATCAGAAAAATGCAAATCAAACCCACAATGTGATATACCTTAAACCTGTCAAGAAGGCTAGAATCAAAAAGATAAATAAGTATTGACAAGGATGTGAAGAAAAAATTCTTGTGGATTGTTGGTGGGAAGACAAATTGGTGCAGCCACAGTGGAAAACAGTGTGGGACTCTCCTAAAAAATTAAAAATGGAAATACTATATGATCCAGTGATTCTACTACTGGTTACCCAAAGAAAATAAAAACGCTAATTCAAAAAGGTATAGGCACCCTTACTGCATGCTTATTTCAGCATTATTCACAATATCCAAGACATGAAAGCAACTAAAGCATCCATGGGTAGATGGATGGATAAAGAAAGTGTGGTCTGTAGGCATGTGTATACACACATGCAAACACGCATACAGACATGGACACGCATGCACACAATGGACTATTACGCAGCCATAAAAAAGAATGAGATATTGCCATTTCTGACGAAATGGATGGATCTAGATGGTATTATGTTAAGTGAAATAAGTCAGAGTAAGACAAATAACCACGTAATTTTACTAATATGTTGAATTTAAAAAAGAAAACCAATAAACAAATGCAGAAACAAAATCATAAATGCAGAGAATGAACTCATGGTTGCCAGAGGGGAGGAAGATCAGAGGATGAGCAAAATCAGTGAATGAGAGGATTCCAGTTATGAAATGAATAAGTCGTGGGGATAAAGTGTACAACATAGGAAATGTAGTCAATGCTATTGTAGTAGAGTTGTATGGCAGTAGATAATATTTACACTTGTGAGCACAGCATAACGTATAGACTTGTCAAATCACTGTGTTGTACACTTGAAACTAACGAAACAGTGTGTCAACTATACTTCAATAAAAATAAAAATATATTAAGTAAGCGTAAAAAGGATAATTTCTATCCTACTGTTTACAAAAAAAAAGTTTGCTAACATATGTCCTTGATGTTTGATCCTTTGCATTTCCATATAAATTTCAAAATTAGTTTTTCAAGGTTTAGAAAAAGAACTACAGAAATATTGTGTCGGATTGCAGTGAATTTATAGGTCAACTTAGGGGAGACTTGGCATACTGCTTTATGGATTATCACAATCCATGAATATAACACATAACTTTTTTTTTTAAAGATCTTTAATTTCCTCGGTAGCATATAATTTTTTTTATATTTTGCAAATATTTTATTAGTCTTTTCCTTGGTGTTTTTATTGTAATACATTTAATGTAATGCATTTAAATTTTTTATCTTCTAATATTTGTTGCTTTTATGTAAGAATACAGTTGCTTTTTATTTATTATGTTTTTATTTAATTCTAGTTAGTTAACATACAGTGTAATATTGTTTTCAGGAGTATAATTTAGCAATCCATCACTTACATATAATACCCAGTGCTCATCACAAGTGCCATCCCTAATACCCATTGCCCATTTAACCCCTCCTCCACTCACCTCCCTTCCCGCAACCTTCAGTTTGTTAATAGACATTTGGATTCTTTCTATAATTGACTATGATAATGTTGCTATAAACATTGGGATGCATGTATCCCTTCAAATCAACATTTTTGTATCCTTTGGGTGAATACCTACTACTGCAGTTGCTGGGTCACAGGGTAGTTCTATTTATAACTTTTTGAGGAACCTCCATACTGTTTTCCAGAGTGGCTACATCAGTTTGCATTCTCACCAACTGTGTAAGAGAGTTCCCATTTCTCCACATCCTCATCAGCATCTATTGTTTCCTGTGTTGTTAATTTTAGCCATTCTGGCAGGTGTGAGGTGGTATCTCATGGTGGTTTTGATTTGTATTTCCCTGATGATGAGTGATGTGGAACATCTTTTCATGTGTCTGTTGGCCATCTGTAGGTCTTCTTTGGAAAATGTCTATTCATGTCTTCTGCCTATTTCTTCACTGGATTGTTTGTTTTTTGGGTGTCGACTTTGACAAATTCTTTGTAGATGTTGGATACTAACCCTTTATCAGATATGTCATTTGCAAGTTGCTTCTCCCATTCCAAAAGTTGCCTTTTAGTTTTGTTGATTGTTTCCTTCACTGTGCAGAAGCTTTTTATCTTGATGAAATCTCAATAGCTCATTTTTGCTTTTGTTTCCCTTGCTTCTGGAGACGTGTCTAGTAAGAAGTTGCTACGGCCAATGTCAAAGGCGTTGCGCCTGTACTCTCCTCTAGGATTCTGGTGGTTTCCTGTGTCACATTTAGGTGTTGCATCCATTTTGAATTTATTTTTGTATATGCTGTAAGAAATTGTTCCAGTTTCCTTCTTTTGCATGGTGCCATCCAGTTTTCCCAACACCACTTGTTTAAGAGACTTTTTTTTTCTCCACTGTATATTCTTTTCTGCTTTGTTGAAGATTAGTTGACTATATAGTTTGGGTCTATTTCTGGGTTTTCTATTCTGTTCCATTGATCTATATGTATGTTTTTGTGTCAGTACCATACTACTCTTTTGATCAGTACAGGTTTGTACTATAGCTTGAAGTCCAGAATTGTGATGCCTCCAACTTTGGTTTTCATTTTTAAGATTGTTTTGGAATTTAGGGTCTTTTGTGGTTCCATACAAATTTTAGGATTGTGAAGAATGCTGGTCATATTTTGATAGGGATTGTGTTAAATGTGTAGAATACTTTGGGCAGTATAGATAGTTTACAATATTTGTTTTTCCAATCCATGAGCATGGAATATTTTTCCATTTTCTTTCATAAGTGTCCTATAGCTTTCAGAGGACAGTCTTTTACATTTTTGTTTATAAAAAAGAAATTGAGAAGCTGATTCTAAAATGTGTATAAGAATGCAAGCAAACTAAATACCTAAAATCTTATAAAAAGGAAAGACAAAGATGAACAAACAGTACCTAAATTTTAGATTTACAGACTTAGAAACTTACATTAATCACCACAATGTTGTAGTGCCATAGATAAATGGAAGAGAATAGAGGGTCCAGAAATATACATACTCATTCAGACAATTAATTTTAAAGAAAGCTGAAAAGGCAAATCTAGGGGAAATAGATAATATTCTCATTAAATGGTGCTGTAGAAACTGGACATCCACATAGATGTTCATATCACAAAAAAAGCAAACTTTGATCTCTCAAAGTTACAAATTTCTAAGATTCAAAATACAATGTTAAGGGAACAAAGAAACGTGTTTTAAAAGAGAAAAAAATTGCAAATAATATATCTAATAAATATTTTGAATACATAATATATAAATAAACTTAAAATTCAATAATATAAAACCAAAATAAAAAGGAAAAAAAGAGATAAGGTACAACATTTGAAAATATTTCATCAAAATAGATGTCAAATAAGAAAATATAGTATTTAATACCACTTCCCAGCCCCCCTGCAAAAAAAAAGGATTAAAACACTACAGAGCTGTTATCATATGGCTACAAAATTAAGTGTTGCAATCTTTAATGGCAGACAACCAATAACATTTGTTGTGGATTTCAAGATTTTTATTCTCTAACAAGGAATGTGGCAGGCCTTCCTTATAGATGGAGTCCATAAACTCAGTTAATTGAAATTCTCCGAACTTCACCTAATGCTATCCCATCAAGATAAAAATACATTATGAAATTACAAACAATTTGTTTTTATGTGCATTGATATGACTATAGGTGTCCATTTTTCAACTCAAGTTTTATTTTGTCCTTCAGAGTAGTTTTTTGCTCTCCTCAAGGCCCCCACTTTGCCTCTAAGCATATGAATTGTCTCCTAAGTATAGATGAAAAAAAGAATACATGTATATGTTGTCATGTCCCCATCCCACTACTAATTCTCAACTCACCTGTAATAATACTATGTATATTTATCAACTCAATTTCATTACAGCAAAAGATGAGGCATTTCTTTTCTTATTCAAGTTAATCCCATCATCTATATTGGGTTTCCTCCATCTTGCCTCTCTTAAATTTATTTTTCTAATTATTCACACTCTCTTTTATCTTTTTCTTTCTTTGGCTTACTTATTGTCTTAAGTTTACAACAATGCTCTAGTCTTCCTCAACCTAATAAATAAGTTAAATAAATAATAAGTAGAATCCCATTGCTTTATCACTCAAGTAATCAATATATTTTTAAATTTTTTCTCCCATTCACTGAAAAAAAATAATTATTTGATTCCCATTTATTCTTAAGTGTAATTTGATAATATTTATACCTTAAAAACTCCACCTCAGGTGTTCAAAACTAGAGTCATTAGACCAAATCATACTACAAATCTCTACCATGATAAATAAACATCATTTTCTACTTCTTTTGCTTTCTACCAACTTCCCAGGATCTTGTCTTTCCTATTTTATGTTTCTGATCATTCCAAGCCACCCTTAACTGGCCTGTAATGTTGATGTATGCTTTTTTAATACAAAGTGTCTTCTAGTAATCCCTCTACATTTGTGGTTGACAATTTTTGGCTAAAGTTTTGGGTAGTAAATATTTTCAGCCTTACTAGTTGCAAATGAACGACTATTGTTGTATTCCAATAAAACTTCATATTCAAAACAAAATAACAGGCCAAATTTAGCCTATGTTTCACAGCTTGCTGACCCTTGTTCTATTGGATCACCAGATGGTTTCTTTATCCAGTCCTGTGGTAGCTATTACTTATAAAATAATGGCATCCATATATTTCTCACATCTAAAATTTTCTCTCAGTTTGTCACTAATATTCTCAGTAGCAGATTAAACACTTCCAGATACAATATTCCCTAAAAACAAAGGATTTTTTTAACATGCCATAAAATTAAAAAAAAATCTGCATATGCATCTCATGCTGCCTTTGCTGTCCAGTCCAGTAGACTCCTACTCACTATTCAAGACCCAGCTTAAAATAAGATTCCTGTATGAAGTCATTTCTAACTCTCCTTGTTAAAAATCATTGTTTTTCCTTGCATTTTCCTTCATTAATTACCACTATTATAAAACTTTAAAAAATGCATTCCAACTTAAGGGTCCCTCCTTCCCAATAGTGTGTTAGTGATTGAAGACAATATTAGAACTTTATCTCCTTTCATTTATAAGCAGTTAACATAGTTACCACTTTAGTTAACTAAAAAATTATAAAATGAATTTGTATACAAAATATATTTTTTTTCCTGAGAATATGACTCTGGTTCCAAACTAATGTAAATCTAAGAATGTTGTTGTTTTGGTATGCTTTATTCAGGATGCATTAAATGCTCTAATGATTCCAAAATTTTAGTGTCTTCCCATGAAAGGTTTATTTTTTCTTATGTTACTGTCTAATATGTATAGGGAAGTTCTACTTCTCCCAGTCACTCAAGCACCCTGGCTCCTTTATCGTGTCACTCTGCTTTCTTCTTGATCCTGGAAGTCCTCTCCCCATTCAACCAGCATACAGAGAAACAATATGAGGGCCATTCAGGAGATTTATATGAGGAAGGTTGAGAGGTGGTATACCTAATTTCTGCACACATTGCAATGGAAGATTCTCAGTTACATTCCCACACATAAATACAAGAGATTAGGGGTCACCAAAAACCATAAAATACCTAGGAATAAATCTAACCAAAGAGGTGAAAAATCTATACACTGAAAACTATAGAAAGCTTATGAAAGAAATTGAAGAAGACACAAAAAATGGAAAACGATTCCATGTTCCTAGATAGGAAGAACAAATATTGTTAAAATCTCGATACTACCCAAAACAATCTACATATTCAATGCAATCCCTATCAAAATAACACCAGCATTCTTCACAGAGCTAGAACAAACAATCCTAAAATTTGTATGGAACCAGAAAAGACCCTGAAGAGCCAAAGCAATCTTGAAAAAGAAAACCAAAGCAGGAGGCATCACAATCCCATACTTCAAACTATACTACAAAGCTATAATCATCAAGACAGTATGGTACTGGCCCAAGAACAGACACTCAGATCAATGGAACAGAATAGAGAACCCAGAAATGGACCCACAAACATCTGGCCAACTAATCTTTGACAAAGCAGGAAAGAATAGCCAATGGAATAAAGACAGTCTCTTCAGCAAGTGGTGAAGGGAAAACTGGACAGTGACATGAAGAAGAATGAACCTGGACCACTTTCTTACACCATACACAAAAATAAACTCAAAATGGATGAAAGACCTAAATGTAAGACAGGAAGCCATGATAATCCTCGAGGAGAAAGCAGGCAAAAACCTCTTTGATCTTGGCCACAGAAACTTCTTACTCAACATGTCTCCAGAGACAAGGGAAACAAAAGCAAAAATGAACGACTGGGACCTCATCAAAGTAAAAAGCTTCTGCACAGTGAAGGAAACAATTTGCAAAACTAAAAGGCAACCGACGGAATGGGAGAAGATATTTGCAAATAAATAAACTTAAAAAGTTTAAAAAATACAAAATATTAAATAGCAAACTAACAAAAAGCCTAGATGACAGCACAAATATTAGAAAGCAAAAGTAATCTTTGCCATAGCAGATTGTATTGTTTTTTTCCTTTTTTATTCATTTCCTTTCCTCCTTCTTTTGTTTTCTTTCTTTCTTTCTTTCTTTCTTTCTTTCTTTCTTTCTCTCGTCTTTCATAAAAAAAGCATTAGGATAAGTTGCAAAGCTGCAAGCTCTCCTTAGGAAAAGGAGGAATTCTTAAGTGAGTAATTTCAGGACTATTGGTGTCAATTACTATCATCCCATATAACGCTAGAGTCATTGGCTACCTTCTGAGATGTTAAAAAGAGGCTAAGGGACTGACAGAGTAGTACACACTAAAGAATATTTAAACAAATTTAGCTGGACTTCAGAAAAAATTTAATTAATTAATTTTTTTAATGTTTATTTATTTTTGAGACAGAGCACAAACAGGGGAGGGGCAGAGAGAGAGGGAGACACAGAATCCAAACAGGCTCCAGGCTCCAAACTGTCACCACAGAGCCCTATGAGGGGCTTGAACACATGAACCATGAGATCATGACCTGAGTCCCATTTGGATGCTCAACCAACTGAGCCACCCAGGCACCCCATGAAAAAATTTTAAATCATTGTGTATGTCTCACTTCATATAATAAGCAAGACCCTGAATGTTCTGTACTGAACCCTCTTATATGGCTTATCAATTCTGTGGGTGGTTCATAGCTATGCTTTAAAATCAGTATTTGAGATTTATAAAGACTGTATGGACTGAATCAGATTTTCACCACATACTATCTGACTTCATTGCTGGATGCCTAGAAAATGCAAAGTTATTTTAACTTTAGCTTAACACACATATTTCTAAAGATAAATAGGCTGGAATAATAAAGTTATAACAAATTCCCAGATACAGATCAGTTATACCGTTCCAAAGTTCTCATTTCAATGGATGGTGGCGAAATGTACTAGCAAATCTCGTTTTAATACATTTAAGAAGATTATAGTCATATCAAGCATCTTTTCTGTCAACAATGGTATGAAACTAAAAATAATTACAAGAAAAAAACTGGAAAATGCACCAACACATGGAGGCTAAAAAACATGCTACTAAACAAACAATGGGGCAATGAAGAAGTCAAGGAGAGTCCCAGGGCTCTTTAGGACAACATGCCATTCAGGGCATCCAGACACTTCTTTTATCAAGCAAACAATGGTGCTCGCTAGCACCTCTACACCCAGAGAATGTTTCGGCATCTCCTCCATGTGGCAGATACTCTAGGGCTGGTTTCTTTATGTTGTTTTAAACTGTAAATTTTTCCCCCTGTGCCCTAGAATGTCTGTGGCTGTTGTGGTGCACGGGCCACTGGCTTACTAAAGTGACAGACCAGCTATAGCATCTGCACCTTGCTCCTGTCCCCAGTATCAAGATGGAGGGACAACACAAACCATGATGCTTGTCATGCCTCCAATTCTGGGTAACGTTCCAGCAGGTCTCCCATCATTTACCAGAGGATTGGTACCTTTATATTCTAGTTGACCTTTTGAACCCTTCCCTTTGCTTGTGTCCTACAGCATCTGGGGCTAGAGTGGGCACTTAGGTAGCAGGCTGGCTAAAATGCCTGGACCCTGCTCCTGTCTACACAATTAAAGTGAAGGTGGAATGGGAACCATGTTGCTCACTAGCTCCTCTGACCCTGGAAACTGTTCCAGTTGTTCCCTAGCTATTGGGCAGACACTCAAGGGCTGGTTCCTTTATATTCTCATTCCCCTTTTAAACTGGAGCTTTTCTTCTCTGCTCCAGGGCAGATGCATCTGTTCTAGTTCTTCAGGCCTACCTCTCCCCATGGCAGTTTGCAGCATGAGAGGGATGCGGTTTCCACCTTTACCATGTTTCCGTTTCTCTTGCCATTCTCTATGTAGCCCTTTTATTCCTTATTGTGCAAAGCTTTACAGTCAGCCCTCAGTTCTTCAGCAGGAATTGTTCTATATGTAGGTACAGCTTCAGTGTACCCATGGAGGAGGTGAATCCAGGACTTCCTACGTCACCACCTTGGACATGAACTTCAACATTCTTTGTTCTTAGAGGCTCCCAGTAGTTGGTGGTGTGCCAAAACTTATTAGTGCCCCAAAAAGGTGGATAATAGAACTCAGATGCAGACAGATTAGAAGATGCACCCTCAAAAAGCATCTGGAAAAGTATGCAGTCAAATCCCTTCCCAGGAAAACCTGGAACTTAGGTGTTTTTGTCTGCTTCTTCTTCACTGAGCCCAAATATATGGCCACTAGAGGTGGTCTTGTGCCTATTTAAAAGACTTGTCTTTTGGGGCGCCTGGGTGGCTTGGTCGGTTAAGCGTCCGACTTCGGCTTAGGTCATGATCTCACGGTCTGTGAGTTCGAGCCCGCGTCGGGCTCTGTGCTGACCGCTCAGAGCCTGGAGCCTGTTTCAGATTCTGTGTCTCCCTCTCTCTCTGACCCTCCCCTGTTCATGTTCTGTCTCTGTCTCAAAAATAAATAAACGTTAAAAAAAATTAAAAAAAAAAAAAAGACTTGTCTTTTAACCTTCATGTTACTTATGGGAAATAATATTCCTGAAGACAAACGAGAATAGACACAAATGGTCCAAAATCTTTGGGACTCAGCAAAAAAAAATTTATAAGAGGAAAGTTTATAGTGATACAGGGCTACCTCAAGAAACAAGAAAAACCTCAAGTAAATGATCTAACATTATAGTGAAAGAAATTGAAGAAGACAGAGACTAATGTTAGCAGGAAGAAAAACAACTAATAATAAAGATCAAAGCAGAAATAAAGAAATTGAAACTAAAAACAGTACAAATGATCAATGAAACCTAGAGCTGTTTCTTTGAAAATAAACAAATTTGATAAAACTTTTTTCCAGGCTCATCAAGAAAAAAGAGAGAGAGAGAAGACTCAAATAAAATCATAAATAAAATAGAAGTAGCAACTTATACCACAGAAATATGAAAGATTATGAGACAATGAAAAATTATATGCCAACAAATTGGAAAACCTAGAAGAAATGGATAAATTCCTAGAAATATACAATCTTCCCAAACTAAATCATGAATTAATAGAAAATCTGAACAGACCAATGACTAGTAACAAAATTGAATCACCAATAAAAAAAAAACTCCCAACAAAAAAAAAGTTTAGGACCAGATGACCTCATAGGTTAAAACTACAAAATATTTAAAAAAGAGTTGATACCTATCTTTCTCAAATTTTTCCAAAAAATCAAAGATGAAGAAAACCTTCAAAATTTATTCTTTAGGGCAATGTTACCTGGGTACCTAAATCAGACAAAGACATTACAAAAGAAAGAAAGGAAGAAAGAAAGAAAGAAAGAAAGAAAGAAAGAAAGAAAGAAAGAAAGAAGGAAAGAAAGAGAAAAAAGAAAATTACAGCTCAGTATCTCTGACGAACATAGCTGTAAAAATTGTCAACAAAATCTTAGCAAACTAAATTAAATAAACCATTAAAAGATCATTTACCAAATCAAGTGGGATTTATTCTGAAGGGGCAAGAACAGTTCAATAGCTACAAATTAATCATCATGACACATCACATTAACAAAATGAAGGATAAAAAACATATATAATCATCTCAGTAGATTTAGAAAAAAAAAACATCGACAATATTCAACATCTGTTCATGATAATATCTCTCAACAAAGTGGGTTTAGAGGAAATATACCTCAACATAATAAAGGCCACATATGACAAACTCACAGCTGGCATCCTACTTAATGCTGAAAAACAAACTTTTCCTCTGAGATCAAGAATAAGACAAGGATGTCCACTCTCACCATTTTTGTTCAACATAGTATAGGAAGTGCTAGCAAATGCAATCAAAGTATAAAGAGACAAAAGACATCTAAATTGATAAGGAAGAAGTAAAACTCATTACGTGGAGATGATGTGATACTTATTTCATAGGAAACCTTAAATGTTCCACCAAAAAGCGAGTAGAACAAATGAAATCAGTAAAGTTGCAGAATACAATATTAATATAAGAAATATGTTGCATCTCTATATTCTAATAAATTAGCAGCAAGAGAAATTAAGAAAATAATCCTATTTACACATGCATAAAAAGAATAAGTACCTAGGAATAAATTTAATCAAAGTGGTGAAAGACCTAAGACTCTGAAAACAATAAGACACTGATTAAAGATATTGAAGACAATACAAACAAATGGAAAGATACTCCAGGCTCATGGATTGAAAGAATTAGTATTGTTAAAATAGTCACAATACCAAAATCCACCTAAAATCTTAATACAATCTCTATCAAAATATCCATAAATGTCACAGGACTAAAAAGTACAGCATAAGAAATATAGGCAATAAATGTTGAATGGTGATGTTAAAGCACACTAACTGCTTTTAAGGATTATCTTGCTTCATGCTAACACACTCCTTACTTATTGACCTAAATCCTTTGATCTGTAGCAGACAGACCACTGGCCATGAGGAGTGAAGGATCAAAACTTTCCCAGGCCCACAGAGGCCAGTGAATCTGTTTGAAGCTGCCTCAGCTTTTTGATTAGCCTAGCAATTTTTTTAGCAAATTGTTTCTTTTTTCTTTTTTTTTTTTTTTTTAGGTCACACAAATGATTTCACTAACCTGCCTTGATGTATCCGTAGATCTTTTTCTCCTTTGCAGAAAGGACAGAGCACCCTTGTACATCACAAAATGGAAACTGGATTGCCTTGCACTGAGATAACCTCTGTAGCTGGTACCATCGTGTCTGCATGTAATCAAGAAAGGTTGCAGACCATAGCACTCCCTTTACTGATTAACTGCCCTAAACCCCTTTAAAAATCCCTGGGCCATGGAGAACCCTTGGAGTTGAATTTTGGACAAGAGCCTGCCTTCTCCCTAGGTTGCCAGCCTACTGAATAAAGCTCAATTTTTTTCCAATCAAAACTTGTCTCTTGACTATTAGCCTTTTGAGCAACAGGCAGCTGGACTTTGGTTTGATAACAGTGGCAGGTGCTAACTATGCTTATCATGGTGAGTACTGAACAATGTATAGAATTGTTGAATCACTATGTTGTACATCAGAAGCTAGTATAACACTGTAGGTCAATTATACTTCAATAGAAAAACTTCTTAAAAAGTACTGAGAGGGTTGACTGTCAATCACAGGAGTTGAGAGGGAAAAAGGAGCTCAAGCAAAGCTGATTGATAGGATTCCTATCCTACACAAGACCAGTATATTAAGACTAAAAGGTAGCTGTTTTATCTGGTCCAAAGGAAACAACATAGAGAGTCAAGGAAAAAAATAAAGAAATAGGAGAATATGTTCCAAAAATAGAGCAAATCCAGTCTCCAGAAACTGATCTTAATGAAATGGAGATAAATGACTTACCCAATGTAGAGTTCAAAATAATAGTTTCAGACTCTCAGGGAGATCAGGGAGATCAGATGCATGAAAATGTGAGAATTTCAACAAAGGGATAGAAGATATAAAAAACAGAAAACAGAGAGAGAGGGTTCAAGATAGCTGCATAGGAAGATCTGAATTCACCTACTCTTATGGGTACAACAAATCTGCAACTGCATATAGAATAATTCCCTGGGAGGGAGTCCTAGAAACTGGATGAATTGAGCTCTATAACAAGAGATAGGACTGAGATACGTGGAAGAAACAGAGTTCCAATCTGGAACATATACAGAGTTCTGCATTTTATAACTGGGAAGGGTCTCAAAGGTATGCAACTTTTTCTGAGGGGTAAGAGATTTGAGCTCCACATCAGGCACCCAAATCCGTAAGATGCTGCATAGGAGAGATGAGCACCGAAAACATCTGGCTTTGAAAATAAATAGGGAGTGTATCCTGGGAAACTATAAACTCTAGAGAAAGGAAAATCTATTCTTAAAGGGTTCACATACAGTCTTGCTTGACCCTGAAACCATTTCAAAAACATCAGATCCAAAGTGGATAGACCATAGGTGAAGGAGACTCATTTACTAATCCTGGAGTACCTGCCAGAAGAGACGGGAAACAACTGGACTCTCCTCAGGGACTGAGACACTGGCAGCAGCTATTTTTGCTATCTTGTTCTGTTGTGCTAATCCTGATGCTGGAAGGAAACATGTTGGAATATTCCCTCTAGACTGCTAGTGCCAGGAAGTTCTGTACCACTGAGAGTCCTACACAAGCCCACATCTCAGCTGGATTTCACAGCAAACAGGACAATAACTGTCCAACAGCGTGCCCACAGTATTCACAGATATCCCATAACATAATAGTAAATGCAGTGCACACAGGGGATACCCCAGAGCACCTAGCCCTGGTGGTTGATAGGAGGATTATACTTCTGGATCCCACAGAACATCTCCTACACAAGTCCACTCCTTTAATACCAGAAGATGTAGCTGAACTGCCTAACACCCAGAAACAGAGGAACAGGAACTTAAAAAGGTCTGCTACACGCATAGGTTGTGATATATAATAACACACACATATATAACAACAAAATATTAGCAAACCAAATTAAACAATACATTAAAAGGAACACTGACCACAGTCAAATGGGATTTATTCTAGGGAATTCAATGGTGGTTCAATATTTACAAATCAGTCAACGTGATACATCAAATTAACAAGAGGAAGGATAAAACTATATGATCATCTCAGTAGATGCAGAAAAAGCATTTGATAAAAATACATCTGTTCATGATAAAAACTCTCAACAATGTGGGTTTAGAGGAACATATCTCAACATAATAAAGGCCATAAATGAAAAATCCACAGGTAACATATTCAATGGTGCAAAACTGAAAACTTTTCCTCTATGACCCGGAACAAGACAAGGATGTCCATTCTCACCACTTTCACTCAACATAATACTACAAGTCCTAGCTGCAGCAATCAGACAAAAAAGAAAAATAGGCATCCAAATTGATAAACCAGAATTAAAACTGTCACTATCTGCAGATAACATATTATTACATATAAAAATACCTGAATACTGCACCAAAAATACTATTAGAATAAATGAATTCAGTAAAGTTTCAGGATATAAAATTAATATAGAGAAATCTCTTATGATTCTATACTATGCTAATATACTATATAAATAACAAAGCAGACAGAGAAATTAAAAACCAATCCCATTTAAAATTATATCAAAAACTATGCAATACCTAGGAATATTTTTTTTAATTTTTTTAATGTTTATTTTTTGAGAGAGAGAAAGATACAGACACACACAGTGTGAGCAGGGGAGGGGAAGAGAGAGGGAGATATAGAATCCAAAGCAGGCTCCAGGCTCTGTGCTATCAGCACAGAGCCTGATATGGGGCTTGAACTCATGAAACATGAGATCATGACCTGAGCTGAAGTCAGACACTTAACTGACTGAGCCACCCAGGCACCTCATACAATACCTAGGAATAAATTTAATTAAAGGAGTGAAAGACCTACACTCTGAAAATTATAAGACACTGATGAAAAAAATTAAAGATGACACAAACAAATGGAAGGATATACCATGCTCATGGATTGAAAGAATTTGGTTAAAATGGCCACCCTACCCAAGGTATATACATATTCAATGCTATCTCTATAAAAATATCAATAGTATTTTACACAGAAACGGAACAAGGAATTCTAAAATTTATATGGAACTAAAAAAGACCTCAAATAGCCAAAGCAATATTGAGAAAGAAAAAAAAAGCTGAAGATATCACAAGCCCAGATTTCAAGACATACTACAAAACAAAGCTATAGTCATCAAAAAATACAGTAGAGGCACAAAAATGGTCACATCAATCAAAAAAGCAGGATATAGAACCCAGAAATAAATGCATGCTTATATGGTCAATCTATGACAAAGAAGGCAAGAATATATGATGAGGAAAAGACAGTCTCTTCAATAAATCATGCAGAGAAATGGAAAGCTACTGGACAGCTACATGAAAAAGAATGAAATTGGATCACTTTCTTACACCATACACAAAAACAAATTCACACGAATTAAATACCTAATTGTGATACTTGAAGGTATTAAATTCTTAAAATAATACATAGGCAGTAGTCTCTTAGACATCAGCCTTAGTAAAATGTTTATGGATAGGTCTTCTTAGGCAAAAGAAACAAAAGCAAAAATAAACTATTGTTATTATGCCAAAATGAAAAGCTATTGCACGGCAAAGGAAACCATCAACAAACAAAAAGGAAACCTATTAAATGGGAGAAGATATTTGCAAATGGTATATACTTTAAGGAGCTCATATCTAAAATATATAAAGAACTTATGTAACTCAACATAAAAAAAATCTGATTTAAAAATGGGCAGAGGAACTGAATAGAATTTTTTCTCAAGAAGACATCCTGATGACAACAGACATATAAACCATGACTAATCATCAGGGAAATGCAAAAGAAGACCATAATGAAATATTACTTCATGGCTGTCAAAATGACTACAATCAAAAATACAAGAAATAGCAAGTGTTGGTGAGGATGTGGAGAAAAAATAACCCTTGTGTACTGTTAGTAGAAATTAAATTGGTGTAACCACTGTGGAAAACAATGTGGGGGTTCTCAGAAAATTGAAAACAGAAATACCATATGATCCAGTAATTCCTGTGCTGGGTTTTTTCCCAGAGAAAATGAAAACACTAATTTGAAATAATAAATGAACCCCATTTGTATTGCAACATTATTTGCAATAGCAAAGACATGAAAGCAAATCGTGTCCATCAATACATGAATGGATGCATATGTATTTATATTATACATATATTATATTATAATATATAATGTTACTTGGCTGTAAAGAAGAATGAGATCTTGTCATTTGTCTCAGCATGGATCATCCTAGAAAATATTATGGTAAGTGACATAAATCAGACAAAGACAGGTACCATATGATTTCACTTACATGTGGAATCTAAAAATCAAAACCAATGAACAAATAAACAATAAACAAATAGACCCTTCAACACAAAGAATAAACTGGTTATTTTCAGAGGGGAGGTGATAGAGGGATGAGTGAAACAGGTGAAGGGGATTAAGATATAAATTACAGTTATAAAATAAATAAGTCAAGGAAATGAAAATGCAGCATAGGGAGTATAGGTAATAATACTGTAATAATGTCATATAGTGACAGACGGTAACCATACTTACTGTGGTAAGCATTGACTAATGTGTAGAATTGTCAAATTTGTATGTTGGACATTTGAAACATAACACTGAATGTCAACTATACTTTGCTATTTTTTTTAAAAAGGTTGTATGAAAAAGTGAAAAGATAATTCAATAATAAAAATATCTTTTATAAAACAAACAAAAGAAATTTTAAATATGGCAGCAAGAACAATGCATAAAGTTTCTTCAATAAGCATGCAGTTTCAAGAGTCTAAAAATATGTAGACAAGTAAGTCACTGCACAGTATGGAAGCACAATGATAGGAACATTGATCAATCTATTTAAAAAAAATATCTATATCTTTATATTAATTCCATGAGTCATTCAGGCTCTCTCAAAATTTTCAATTCTTACTGTGAGCTACTTCTTATGACAATTTGAGAATTTTTTCAACTAGAACCCTTTTTGTTGTCATTTCCGTTCTCCTTTTTGCAGTACTGAAGTACAAAGGGGATTTTTAATAAGCCAGTTAAAGTTCCCCAAGTGATTCCTTTTGAGCAAATCCCTCAACTTTTACCTTGTTTACACTTATTCTGGGCTTGAGTAATTCCACATATGTCTTAGTCTCCATAGTAACTTCAGTACTTTCCCTTATTTTTGTTGAAACCTTTTTTCTCTGCCTTTCATTATTTTCTTTGCTCCATTTTTTAAAGTATTTAGATGATTTTACAATCTTCTGCATCCCTATCTCTACTTCCTGAAGTTTTTCTGACATTATCAACTTATATCTAGGTTGAAACTAAGATCTGTATAAAAATGTACTGTAATTGTTCTTTGAACATGATTAATGAGAACATCCATTTACCATGGCAACTTTGTCACATCTGTTGAATATGTGTGACCCCAGGATATTTTACATGGAATAATTTCTGAAAGAAAACAAATTCTTATAAAACCATAAAAAAAATTATTATCTTCTGAAAAAGTACCACACAGTCAGATTTGTTTGAGAGTGGTTGTTTTTTCTGTTGTCAATCTTGAAAGTAACTAGTTAGATCAACAAAATTACATTGTAACTGAAGACAGAAAAAGGAGATTAAAAATAATCATTGTGAGTGAGAAAGCAGCAATTCCATGCATGTGCCATTCCAGTGTAATAAGTAATAGGAAGCAGGTTTTTAGCACGGGGCATGTAGGAGTGCAACACAAATCATGAAGATTAGACAATGTAAAATGATTACACAACAATTTTGTAAAAAGATTAGACAATAAAAAAATTTAAGAAATTTTGCCAAAAATTGGTTTTGTATGAGAAATCGGATTTTCATACTGTTTCTGCTACATGGAAACAATCATTTTAGGATTAAGTAATATGGCAAAATTAGACAGAATCTTGTCAAAACAAGAAGAAAAATCAGTATGAGAAGCAGAATTCAGATCCATAACTTCATTTAAATAAGGTGTTTTTGTTTTTGTTTTAATCTGCTGAGAATACATAGCCCTCAAAAAATTATAGGCAATAGTCTGTGAAGTATTATTTTCCTTTACAGAAAGTGTTTCTAGTCAGGTTTATCCTACATGTATTAGTCATAAATTGATGTTTCTTTCAGTTGCAATGAGAGAACTTTAATTCAATAGATCTTAAGCAAAAGTAGAAACATTCTCTCACATGATTGAAATGACTAAGGCAAAACTAACTTTAGATACAGATGGATAGATACAAGGACTCAAACAATGTCATCTGGTCTAACTCTCTCCATCTCTCAGATAAACTCATATCAGGTAGCAAGCATCATGGCCATTGACAGTCCAACTTCACATTATTTTCAAATAGAAAATTCATAATGTAGGGCTCTTCCCCGAAATCTGTCAACTCTCCAGAGATAGCTCTGGTTTGATTAATTTAGGTCACATTGGACCAATCCCTTTGGTCAAAAGTAAAGAAACACCAGGTAAGCACTAAAACAAAACAAAACAAAACAAAACAAAACACATGATAGATGTCTACTGCAGACTTGAACTTCATAGTTCTCTGAACATTAATTACCACATTTTAGGGATTTTGTTGACATTCACTAAATAAAAATTCCTTTTTCTTAATAAAAATGCTACATAAATCTGCTAATATCACCTGGTAACTTTTTTCCTTCAATGTTCTGCAGTGTGTCCTACTTTTACTATGCAGTCTTCTGACTTTTACTTCTCCAGAGACCTAGAACAGTGACAATAGGAGGATGTAGAACAGCTTTGTTTTCACCACTATTCTAATATCTATACATCTAAATTGTTTGAAATTGTCAAAAGAATAAAGAACATATTTTTTATAATTCTCTTGATAGACAAAGGCTTCATCCAATAATCAAATTATTTTTTCAAATATTTTCTCAACCTAATATTGCCTGTTCATGAGTTCTTTCCAACTGAGAACCTGATTTGATATATACTAAAGCCACATAGCAAATTGGCTTAAAGATAAACATTTAAGTCAGTCTATTGGGATCAAATCTAAGTCTCATGCTAGTGGCAATTTAACCCATAAAATTTTCTTTGTTGTTAACATAACAATTAGTATTTTAACTATCAACAATTTACTTGATTCTAGATACTTAAAAATAAGGATAATTTCAACCAATATATAAAATTGAAAAACATTATATATATACATAATAAGACATATATAATATATATAATATGTATATATATACACACACACATTAGTTTCAGGTGTACAACACAGTGATTCAACATTCTTATGCTTTATGTTATGCTCACAAGAGTAGTTTATCACTGCTTATAATGCTATTTTGATGGTTTCAATATAGAATTACAAAATATAAAATGACTAATTTGTTTTGGGCAAGATTCTAATCTACTGAAACATTTCACCTTTTTTTTTAAAGTCTATTTATTTTTGAGAGAGAGAAAGAGTGTGAGCAGGGAAGAGGAAGAGAGAAAGGGAAAGAGAGAATCCCAAGGAGACTCCATGCTGCCAGTGCAGAGTCCAACATGGGACTTGACCTCACACACCATAACATCCTGGCCTGAACTGAGCCTAACAATGGAGCTACCCAGGTGCCCCTGAAACATTTCACATTTTATATTAACATTGATCCAATACACATACATTCTTATATTCCTTTCTTCAATAAACCTAATGCTTTCCAAAATATGTTTATATGTGAACATACATACTGATATGTGCATATATGCATACATATATATATATACACACACACACACACATATATATATATATATATATATATATGTTCTGTGCTCAGAACAATTTCTAAATAAAATTTATTCTCATAAAACTTCAACATAGAGTAATCAAACAATATGGGAAAGGAAATCTATCAAAAGGAAGTAAAACCATGATCTTGAAGAGATATTTACACTCCCATGTTCATTGCAGCATCACTCACAATCGCCGAGATATGGAAACAGTCTAAGTGTTCATTGACAGATGAATGGATAAAGACAGTGAAAGATACACATAATTGAATATCATTCAACTTTAAAAAGGAAGGACTTCCTGCCATTTGCGACAATGTGGATGAGTTTGCAGGACATTATGCTAAGTGCAATAAGCTAGACACCAAAAGATATATATTGCATAATCTCATTTATATGTGAAATCTACAGAGAGAGAAAAAAACCGCTGAACTCATAGCAACAGAATAGGGAGTAGAATGGTGATTACCAGAGTCTGGGGTTTGGGGGAACAGGAACGAAAGGAGAGAAAGACAGGGGAGAGAGGTGAAAGCAAGGGTGGAAGGGAGGGAGGGAGGGAGGGAGGAAGGAAGGAAGGAAGGAGCGAGCAGAGAGGAGGAATGGAGGTGATGGAGAGGTAGTGTTTAACAAATACAGAATTTTAGTTTTGCAAGATGAAAAGAGTTCTGTAGAAAGATGGTAGCAATTTTGTATTTACAAAAATATGAATATACATAATACCACTGAATTACCATTTAAAAACAGTTAAGATAGTGAATTTTGCTATGTATATTTTACCACAAAAAATTGGGAAAAAATTTTCAGCTTGTGATTTAAAAAGAAGATACAAGCAACTTTCTAAAGTCTTCACAATATTGTAAATAAAAAGTGATACTAGGAGAAAATTCTTCCTTTGAAAGAGGTAATCCTGTTCCTAAAAGAAGTGCTCTATATACCTGTTAGGATTTTCCCACCAAGAGTTAAACAAAAGTTGACTACATTTCAGAGTTCTATAAAGTAGTTTTTCTGTCAGTGAAAGTAATTGTTACACAAGAATAAAACTGACATTTGAAAAATTATGATTGTCTTCCTTTTTCACAGTGAAGTCTTTTACAGTGTAGTCATTACTGAAAATGTATGTTTCAAAGTATAAAGTCAGAGTAACGTTTTACAATGCAGATTTATTTATTAATTTATTCGTTTTTACTCAGGTGCTGTGCCACGGATTACCTGTTGTGTTGACAGAAATTTTTGCTACTTGGGATAAATTCAATGACTAAAAAAAGATACTTAGACAACAAAGAATAACACCAGGTAACAGTAGGAAAAAGTTCCCAATATACCTTTTCATCTTTTTTGTCATAGTAACACTGAATTAGTAAACAATAAAAACAAACTGTTTTTTGTTTGTTTGTTTGTTTGTTTGTTGGTTTTGGGTTTTTTGTTTGTTTGTTTGTTTGTTTTTGTTTTTAGAGAGAGAGAGAGAGAGCGCACAAGTGAGGGACAGGGCAGAGTAGAGAGAGAGAATCTTAAGAATCCCATGACCCTGGAATCATAACCTGATCCAATATCAAGAGTTGGACACGTAATAAACTGAGCCCATAAACTAAACTTTTTAAAATAGTATCTTTAGGGGTGCCTGGATGGCTCAGTCGGTTGAGCGTCCAACTTAGGCTCAGGTCATGATCTCACGGTCCTGAGTTCGAGCCCCGCGTCGGGCTCTGTGCTGACATCTCAGAGCCTGGAGCCTGCTTCAGAGTCTGTGTCTCCCTCTCTTTCTGACCCTCCCCCGTTCATGCTCTGTCTCTCTCTGTCTCAAAAATAAATAAAAAAAAAACATTAAAAAAATTTAAAAATAAATAAAATGTTATCTTTATTAAGTGGATAATCCCTGTTGCGAAGAAGTACACAACATTGCCTAGTATGTTCTGAATATCATAGAAAATAAACAGTCATATATAGTATTACAGGATGTTTGACATAAGGTAATTAAATATCAAAACCACAACTACCACACAAAGGCTAGCAATTATTGTTATATGAGAAGTTCCACTGTATGAAGTAAATGAGAGAGAACTTTCTGACCCACTCAAAGCAGATATTGACTCTTCCTTCTTAAAGAATTTTTAAGTGACTATTCTGTCCTACAGTTTTCTGATAACTTCTGATCTCGTAGTAGTGACATCACACAAAGAAAAAGATTAATCCATACGGAGAGTTTAGGGTAGTTACAGAAAAAGTCAACAAAAGACAGAAGTCATTGAAAATATTAAAAGGGGAGGCACCTGGGTGGCTCAGTTGGTTAAGTGTCTGACTTTGGCTGGGGTCATGATCTCGTGGGTTTCGTGAGTTTGAGCCCTGCATCAGGCTCTGTGCTGACAGCATGGAGCCTGGAGCCTGCTTCAGATTCTGTGTCTCCCTTTCCCTCTACCCATACCCCACTCATGGTCTGTCTGTCTCCCTCTCAAAAATAAATTAACATTAAAAAAAATTCAAAAAAAAAAAAAAGAAAATATTGAACGGAAGCAGAAACTTTCCCAGAAATTGAGGTTTAAACAAGTACTTAAAGATTTTGAATAGGTATATGAGCAAATAAGAGATATTTGAAAGCAGACTAAATCAACTAGGATAAGGACTTGTTCAACAAAATAATTACCCTAATTGGTCACGGTAAAGGTCCTAGTGACATGATTAATATTTATCACCACTTCTTTAGTAAGAACAGACTACTAATTGTCAGAACTTAATTTATAGTGTTTATTATTGATTTTACTTACACATTCATTTAACAATGTGTAGTGTTTTCATTATAGAGCATAGAAATATTAACTTATCCTATTTATCTTATTATACAATCGTCTATTTTGATTGGTTGGGTGTGAGCCATATAGTCTAATATAAAGTCTGATAGCACTGTTTGGATTTTAACATTTCATTGTGTTGATAAAATTCTATGCTACTCATGGAACTTACTTGCACTTGCAGGATATAAATGCCATTTAAAATATTTTTGAGATTTAAAACTGTTCTAAGGAGTAGATAAAGATAAAATGAGCTGTATGTAATAGATCTTTCTGTATTGTAGGCCATGCCAAGTGTTGTCAATAATAGCATTGCCTATAAAAATTATTGTATTGCAAATAGTAAAGACATTTTTAGTTACTCATATTAAAAAGACACACATTCAAAATGATTATTTTTAAAGACAAAAAATAGGGGCGCCTGGGTGGCTCAGTCGGTTAAGCGTCCGACTTCAGCTCAGGTCACGATCTCACAGTCTGTGAGTTCGAGCCCCGCGTCGGGCTCTGTGCTGACAGCTCAGAGCCTGGAGCCTATTTCAGATTCTGTGTCTCCCTCTCTCTCTGCCCCTCCCCTGCTCATTCTCTGTCTCTCTCTGTCTCAAAAATAAATAAACATTAAAAAAAAAAAGACAAAAAATAAATCTTAGCATTGAGTGAAAATAAGATAGGATTTAAAACATTACTATAGTACCCAACAATGAAAATATGCTAAGAGGGTAGATTTCAGGTGTACTCATCACACACAAAAAAATGGTAACTACATGAGAAGATGACATGTAAATTAGCTTTCCTGTAGTAATCATTGCACTATGCATAAATAAATCAGATCACATGGTACACACCTTAAATATACACATTTTTATCTAAAAATATAGAAAAAAACATTACCTAATTTCAGAAATGGGAGTAAGTTGTTATTTTTTTTTTTTAATTTAACGTTTATTTCTTTTTGAGACAGAGAGAGACAGAGCATGAACGGGGGAGGGTCAGAGAGAGATGGAGACACAGAATCTGAAACAGGCTCCAGGCTCTGAGCGGTCAGCACAGAGCCTGACGCGAGGCTCGAACTCACGGACCGTGAGATCATGACCTGAGCCAAAGTTGGCCTCTTAACCGACTGAGCCACCCAGGCGCCCCTAAGTTGTTATTTTTAAGTGAATCCTTCAGTATGATTTTAACAGATAGGGAGAATACAAACATTTCATTCTAAAGAAAGTGAGGATTTCAGTATTTTGTTATTGAATATATAATAGTAGCAGTAGTAGAGTGTGTGTGGATGTGTGTGTACACATATTTATGGCAAAGTATTTTTTCCGAGAGGATAACTCAGTTTGGTTTTCATATATATTGAATATTACAATAGGACATATTTCAATGGTAGTTGTAGTGGAAAATTAATTCTAGAGGTTTTTAACTCATATAGTAAGAAATTTTAGTAACCACTTGAACAGTTTAAGTATAAGCAATTTTTATATTTTATATTTGAAGGAGGTGTTTGATAATTAAGGATGCCATTGCCTATTAAAAAAAACCTAACAAATTATCATTAGAGTCAAGGGTGAAAAAATACTACCATATCTTCATGTTCTTGTTCTAAAAAAAATTACTTGTATCTATTAAAGATGTCTATATAATATGTTTATATAAATAACATTATACCCCAGTTCTTTTTAATTGGGTTTAAATCAATATTAGAAGAAGTAAAGGGATAAAGGGCATCAATTCTCATTTTTAGTAAATATTTCTGTGAACAGTTTTAACAATTCATTCATCACTGAAAATATTCAGACCAGCTTCCCAAATTTAATTCATTGTAAAATTAACCTAGTCAGAGATGAGTGGGTAGGAGTCCAGGAATACAGTTTAAAGATATTGATTGGTGTACTGCCTCCCTCCCCCCAGAATTAATGGGGTATATTTTTAATAAGAAATCCAGTGGGAAGTGAAGAAATAGGGAAGGAGGCACATATGTAAATAAGCTCATATTGAAGAATACAAACTGAAATAAATATATTTTGTAACTTTTATAAAAATAGCCAATATTTCTTGAACCATCTGCAAGATACATAATTTATATATTGCAATCTGTATCATATTCCTAGCAAATTCTCTCGTTAACATTTTACTAACGACAAACTTAGGCTTAAATAAATCCAAAACCTTTCCAAGATCAAATTAAGTGACCAAGCAGAAATCTTGTACCCAATATTAAGTGACACCCAAATGATTATTTTTGGCCACCATAACATCTGGTTTCTACAAGAAAATTCTGGACACTGAGATGTATTTACTTAAGAATAAGGCCTTTGACTAGGTAGTTATTAATGAGAAGTGGAGATGTGAAGAACTGGAAATCCCAGGCAAGAGAAAAAAACTGAGCAAAGAGAGGGGGAAGAAAAAAAAAAGCATCTTATGTATTTAAGGGACACATTATGGAAAGGAGATTGGCTTGTATTGTAGATAATTTGGTTCCACCACTGAATGCTTTCAAGGAGGGAAATAGCATTAATGTGAAACAGAGTCTAAAAGCCACAACAGAACTCACATCAGAGATACCTGCTTGGAAAGAAGACCAGTGCAACAAGATAGAATAGCTAGTAATTTAAGGAACAACAGTTACAAGAATTTGTAAGAAATTTCCAAGACAGCAGTGGACAAAAAAGGCAAGAGAGAGAACCAAAAGAATTCAGTAGTTCTCAATTTTCTTTCTTCTCATGAATGTTTGCTGTCCTCCTCTTCTGTACTTTCTTCACTTGCCTCAAACCACAGCCTTCTTCTTTCTCTCATTTTGAATTCCTAGCCCTACCTCACAGGTTGAAAAGAAAGATAAGAAGGAAGGGAAAAAAGAAGAAGAAAATGAAGGAAAGGAGAAGAGAAGTCATTCATTTATAACCTGTTTGTCTTCTTTTTTTCAAATCAGAAAACATGCTTTCTACATGTACAATGCTTTCTAAATGTACAATCTGTTTTCTAAATTATAATCACTTAACACTCTTAGCTCATATTACATCAGTTTGTCCTCCCAGTATTCAATCCTTTCCATTAGCACTCAAATGCTTTAGCATCTCTTAAAACAAAATCAAGACAATGCATAAAAATGTAAATATTCTTTGACCAGATATCCTTCCTGACTCACTTAATTTCCAGTAGGTTTTGTTTGTTTTTTGTTTTTGTTTGTTTTTTGTTTTTTGTGTTTTTTTTTTTTTGCCTTCAGCCCTTCTACCTGGAATTACTTTCTTTGACTCAAGTGTATACTTTAGAATTTTCTCTGGTAAGATCTACTGGCAATAAACTTTCTCAATTTTTGTTTGGGTGGAAATAGCTTTATTTTCCACTTATTCTTAAAGGTTAAGGACTCCAGATATAGAACTCTGATTGGAAAGCTAGTTTTTCATAGCACATTGCAGACAATATCACACTTTCTCCTGGCTTCCATTTTGCATTCTTACATTAGCTTTTATTCCAATAGTAGTTTCCTTTAGCTTCCGTCTTTCCCACTGTCTCCTTACCACACTGCCCTTTACCATAGTGTTCCTAATATGAATTTATTTTTGTTTATAAGTGAAGGTGTCCTTGGGGTTCTTGGATCAGAGTATTTGGTAGACTTCAATAATTCTGTAAATTTTGAGGCATTGCCTCATCACATAGAATTTTTTTTCTGATTTCAATCACTCCATTATTGCCTTCCTTCCAGAATTTTGATTAAACATGCCATAACCCTTTTTGTTCAATTTGCCATGTCTCTTAACCTTTAATATTATTTTTTTATGCTTTTTGAGGTACCTTATGGATAAGTCCTTTGTATCTATTGTTCTATTATTTCTCTTGTTAGCTGGTTTAATCTGTCACTCAATCTATTTTTGAAATTTTCTTTTATTTTTTTATTCTAGAATATTTATTAATTCTGGTACATTGAGTACATTCTGAAAAATAATTTTGGCTAAACTATGGCTTTGACCTTTCATGAAAGAAAACAATGTTTCTTGTCTCTTTTGTTTTGGCAGGCATACAAATACTATTATAATATGCTACAAAGTCTACTTCAAATTCCTGTCAGTTCCACTATTCTAATTATACTAGGCAAATGTGATCCTTAGGATGCCTTTTCCTTCTGAGTTTGAATCTAAAATAGCCAAGAACATTCTTCTTTTCCTCAGCCTCTCAAACCCTTTGCCCATGTAATTTTCAATTTATGCACAGAAGTCTTTGATACTCTTCAGAATTTACATTGAAAAGTGTACAACTCATCCCCTATTCTTGTTCCCATGTCATGTTGAACATGTCATGAGGTTAACTGGCTTGTCCAAATAAACCATTATACAGCCTACTTTGTGAATCGGATAATATTCACAAGAAAAAATTAAATTTCAGATAAAATATATGTTTTTCTCTGATAGAGAAATTAAAATCACAAATACATTAAAAAATCATCTTTCTTACACAATTATCCTTGTGTTCCTTACAGTCTCCTGTCAAGTAGCTTGATGTGTCCCATTTAGGGAATCCTGCATCAAGTAAGAGTTGAGTTCTACCCAATTCACTCACTATGTTCAGTAATTGGTTAGAAGTAGCCTAGGGCAAGTATATCCTCATATAAACACACAATGTATAGAATGTGTTAAAGCTGCAGGATGTCAGTTAGTTTTGTTCCCTATGGCAAGGTCTCTTAAAGTGATATTTGAGAGATGAATCTCCATGGCTGTTTTGTAGGTCAAGAAAGGAATCTCTAGAGATTTGACATCTGAGCAGTATACAGAATGAAAAAGGATCAGGAACTGACTGATCTGAGCTGGCCATTTTCTCTCTTCAATGTAACAAAAGCACTCATCTATGAACACCCAATTCACAGTCTTTACAATTATTATTTCCCCCTTATACCTCAAATGCCAAAATATTGAATCATGTAGTGCATCCCTTTCAACATGTATTCCCTCACAACTCACCACCTTTGCAGGGTATCATCTTCATTCTGGAGCCCCAGTAACACTATTAACTGAATTACACCAGAAAACAGCATCTGCATAACATAGTATATGAGAGAACCAATGGATCCTGCGGGCATATGCTCACCATCTCGCTTCTTTTGCCATATAGTGGGTCCAATGGAATAAGGTGATGTTGTGCAGGATCTTATAGACGGGACAAAACCTTTTGGCTTTGTTACCCAAAAAGGAAATGGTGTTTACCTTGTGTTTACAATTGAAGTACTGCTGCCTGACTTCCATTCAGAAATTACATTATTCCCAGTTATTATTGGGAGCCCAGTTCTACAATAGTTAACTCCTACTTTTAACATCATTCTATAGAGAACTTCCACCTCTGAACTCCCATATGATATCCACACTCTGTGTCACTAGACTATCATGGTAGTCATTGTAAATAAAGTTTCATACCAGTCTTCCCTGGGAACAAACACAGCAGGTGGTTTCTTATGTCTTACATTTTAGTATCCCACTGTTTCAAGACTTTGTTCCCTTCCTCAGTTCTGTCTCCATTCTTCTGCAAGCTTCATTTTGTTTAATGTGGGCCAATGCTATTTTCCTATTTCCAGGGACCATTCCAACAGTGTATCAGAATGGCTCTAAAAATCTTTTCTAGGGCATCAAACCCCAAGTCACAGGAGACTGCTCAGATATTGACAGAAACCATGATCCAGTTTGAAGCACACATACACACACCCCCTTCATTCAGCACCTTTAAAATATTACTCCTGTTAAGTCATGAGACTTGATCACAATTACTGGTCCACTGGCAAGGAGAGGAGGTAGGCATATCCTAAGGAGAGAAATAATTGGTCTGCCAATAAATTACATCAGTTAAGACCACTTCATAATCTTTAAGCAAAGGGTTACCATGATCTTTTAACAAGGGGCACCTAGGCATTCAAGGATCCTGGCACATCTACCCTTAGGTTTCATCTACCCTCTCCTTTCTTTTTATGGTGTTGACTCTGGCATTGGGGATGCTTCTACTCTGAGAATTCAGTCTTTGAATTTCTACCACTTATACAATTATGCTATGAGCCTGATATCCAGCCTTAGTCATCCTCTAGCTGCAGGAGATAAGGGTTTCTTTAAAAACTGCCCAGAGACATTCTGACTTTCACAATTTGCTTTAAGTCATTGATTAATAGAGCTGAGACCATCTCTTTCTCAAATTAATTATCACTGACACTTAGCAACAGCCATCTAATTCTACTATTCTTATAATTGTTATGTCTTCCATATCTCTCAGACACCTACCATGTTTCACTACTAGTTCATCCTTTATTTATTTATTTATTTATTTATTTATTTATTTATTTATTTATTTTTAATGTTTATTTTATTTTTGAGACAGAGAGAGACAGAGCATGAGCAGCAGGAGGGGCAGAGAGAAAGAGACACAGAAACTGAAGCAGGCTCCAGGCTCTGAGCTGTCAACACAGAGCACGACTCATCAACCACAAGTTCATGACCTGAGCCAAAGTCGGACACTCAACCGACTGAGCCACCCAGGTGCCCCATCCTCTTTTTTTTTTAGTACATCCTATTCCAATCCATCATAAACAAGGCCTGAGCAGTTACACTGCATCCCTGCTAAGGGATGTGCTGTTTGGCTGAGCGCAATTTTCTGGAAAGAGGGCAGGTATGAGTTGTCTGCTGAGCACAAGCCTCACAATAGCTGGGAGAAAGATACACCAGCTGGTTGAGGGGATGTGAAGGGACACATTCAGTATCAACAACTGTATAAAAGTGACTGAGTCACTAAACTGTAAGATCATTTTTGTGAGGAGTAATACTCAAGCCCATAACACAATTAGCAAAAGTGTACCTTTTATATGGTAGATCAATTACGGTTAAGACAGAAAAAAAGCAAAGGAAAAGGGTAGATATCCCAACTATGGAAGTATAGAATCAAGCAGAGTTAAGTTTACAGTGTGGAAAAGTAAGGCGACTTTTAGAGATTATGCATCATAATAGCAGTACTGCTTTTATTCCTGGCACCTTATTGGTGAGTTACAAATTTCTCCCTAGAAAATAAATACATGTCATGATACACAAGAGATATATATGCTCAAGCTGAAATAGTGTTTTTTTAATTTTTTTAACTGTTTATTTATTTTTCAGAGAGAGAGACAGAGCATGAGCAGGGGAGGGGCAGAGAGAGAGGGAGACACAGAATCCGAAGCAGGCTCCAGGCTCTCAGTTGTCAGCACAGAGCCTCACACGGAGCTCGAACTCACAGACCACGAGATCCTGACCTGAGCTAAAGCTGGACGCCCAGCTGATTGAGCCACCCAGTCGCCCCTGAAATTGGGTCTTTTATATTGGATATTTGTTAGAATGACTCTTTATGGAAATCAAATAAAATGATAAATATTCATTACCATTCATGTGCCTTGGGGAATTTAAAAGATGAAATAAAATGGAAGAGCGATGGTAACTATCCTAAATACGGAGATAGTCATGGATCAATAACTGAGGTCAAAAGCCCAACAAGTCACAAATTTGTCATCATCTCCAGCACTATGTACGTGGCCTGCAGCTACATCATAGGCAGGAACTAATTAAAAGAATGTTGTTAGAGGAAATCTCAAGCACCAGCTACAATGTAGCAGGGCTGTTGCATGATTTGTTGTGGATAAAAGAGAAATGACGAAGCAATTCACTCTGATCCAATCAATGATCTGTAGAATTAGTGCAATATCCTACTATCAATCTATAAATTATTCAATGAGATACATTATTTTACATTTCAGATGCAGAGAAATACACATTCCTTAAGACAAAATTCATGGGAAAACACATTGTTGAGACTTCAGGATACCTGCGATTATTCCTGATGTTCCTAAGTTTTATGAATCCTAATTTATTTTTCAACAATTGGTCTACTGAATAAGGGATTTAGGCTTGTTTCAGTTATTGATTTCTATGAAGGAAAGTCATATCTATAAGATATGTGAAGAAGGGTTAAAAAAGTGAAATTTAGGTGGTAGTTGTGTGGAGTTTTCCTTTTTTTCAGATTTCCACCGTGGTCCTGTACAGAGGTGATGGAAGACAAAACAGAAGCACTTGATCAGGTCAAGTTCAATGATAAACCAGAAAGGGCCGTGAGAGAGAGAGAGAGAGAGAGAGAGAGAGAGAGAGAATAACAGCTAGTAAACATCAATTTCAAATATATATCTGGAAAAATAAAAAAGGATAAAAATGTCAAAAGGAAAAGCAGTAAATATAGTGTCCACTTGATCAAAGAATATAAAAATCTTCAACTCTCAATAAGTAATAAACATAACATCTAGATAGCATTCTATATACTGAGAAGAATGATATTGTTACAACAATGACAGCAAAAGTAAAACCATCTTTAAGGTAGGCTATATAAAAATGCCACATTATCACTTCCTGCTATGGTGCAATGAGAACACCAGAGCATTAGTTTTGTGATACTTCTGCCCAAACTGCGTAACCTGAATCTAATCATGAGTATACATCAGACAAAGCCAAATCGAGGGTCATTTTACAAAATAACTGGCCTGTAATTCTACAAAATAACTGGCCTATAATTTTCAAACATGTCAACCTTCTGAAAGACTAAGAAAAACTGAGAAAACTCAAAGTATGACAACTAAATGCAATGTGCTATACTGGATTGGACCCTTAGATTGGAAAGAAAACACTTTTGCAAGAAAGAACACTATCTGAGCAAGTTTTACATCTGAATACTGTCTCAATGATTAGATAATGCTTATTTTATCAGTGTTAATTTCCTGATTTTGATCATTGTAGCATGGTTATATGAAAAATTGTTTGTAATGCAAACCAACTTAGGGAAATAAAGGTATTACCCTACTCTGAAGTAGCTACTCAAGTAATAATAAAATAGCTACTCAAGAAATAATACCCATGTATATGTAGAGAGAAAATGATAAAGCGAATGTGTTGAAATGTTAGCATTTGTAAAATTTTCATGAAGTTGTTATAAGAATTTTTTTTAATTTTTCTTGCAAATTTTCCCTGAATATGAAATTATCTCAAAATGAAAGGTTTAAAAAGTGGTAATTAATATCAGAAAAATAAGAAATCATAACAAGGAGAACAAACAGAACTTACTTTAAATGCAAAAGGGTTTTTAATTTTTGGCTTAAATACTGTAATTGTACAATACTCTTAACCTAATAGTTTTTTTTAGAACTTTTAATTGTGTAGAGTACTTTGATACTAGTGCATGTAAGAGCATATGAATATAAAGGATACATTTTAAAAAACCCTGAATAATAAAATTTTAAAAATAAAAATAAAACAGAGGGAATACTTACTTTGAAACACTAATCTACTCACATATCAAATAATAATTTCACTATATCATCTCTTTCCTAGAGGATAAAACTCTAAGTTGATATTTCCAATGCATGACTTTATATAAACAGAGCTGCAGGTGCAACCATGTTTGTTGGGGTTAAAATTTCTCTGCACTTTCCCATAATTAACTAGTAGTAATTCAATACGACTGGGAAATTTAGGCCTCATTTTCAACTAACAAAATTAAGATAATTATATTGTACAGATAAATTCACTTTCTGGTTTTGATATGATGAAGCATCCATTTCATTTTCATTTCTATTCTTGAAATGTTTGAGTCATGTCACTTTGTACTGTACAGATGTTTCTTCTTAGTCTCAGTTCAGTGGTGAATGAAGTGATTTAAGCAGCCCATCAAACATTGTGTTTCTGTCACACAGAGAAATTGCTATATGGCAAACTCATGAATTGCAGTTCTAAACCTTGAATATTTACAAACCATCAAAACTTCTAAATCACTGTGGGAAATCATATTACTTTTTTTTCTCTTTAATAGTCTATCCCCTAAGGTTTGGTAAAGCATAGAAATATAATCCAAACTCTTTTATTCCACTCAGCCATGATTATGATATAGGCTATCAATTTATGTTGTTATTATCATAGTACCTTAAGGCTACAGGACTAAATGTTGGTATTTTTAAAAAAATGTGTTCTTAATGTTTATTTATTTTTGAGAGAGAGACAGAGACAGAGTGCAACAAGGGGAGGGGCAGAGAGAGAGGGAGACGCAGAATCTGAGTCAGGCTCCAGGCTCTGAGCTGTCAGCACAGAGCCCGATGCAGGGCTCGAACCCACAAACTGCGAGATCATGACCTGAGCCAAAGTTGGATGCTTAACCGAATGAGCCACCCAGGTGACCCCAAATGGTGGTATTTTTTTAAAAAATAAGCTAAACATGGTAATTAAAAAGGTTAAGATTATCACTGCCTTAAAGAGTATCAGAGAAGCAAAATATAACATGAACTGTAATTGAAAAAGCATCTAACAAATATTTTCTAAAATAAGTGCAGATTTAAAAATCATCAATCAGTTATTTCCCATATGCAAGAAATAATTTCAGATAGAAAATAAACCTGTAAAATTAGAACCTGTTTGAAGAGCTACTTCTGGAAATGTCAAAAGATAAAGGTCATCTAGTTTATAATGAAATTACACTGATAAGAAATTTTTTTAGGTGTAGTTTCCAATAAGCATGTAATAAACCTATAAATAATTCCTATACCATAGTAATATTTCTGCAAGTCTCACAGCATTGTTTAAATCTGGTTATAGGTTGTTTTTTTTTAATCAATTTGACTTTATTTTTTCCACATTGTGCTGTTCACTAGGTGTTAATGTTAAGGTGTCACACATGCTAATATTATTGTAATCATATTAAAGGTAAGAATAATCATTTCACTATTACCTATTTAATAGCTCCTAACTATTTAAGAGGCATTAAATAGAAATCCAAACACCTTGAAGTCCAAGACAAATTAATATCTAAGATTCTCACTATTCTCAACCTGGTCTAAGGAAATACCCCTGAGAAGTCCTAAATCTACTCTAAACTAGCTGTAGAAGTGAGTAAGAAATTTCAACTTTAGTATTTCTTCATCCTGACCTTTAAAGTGGTCAGGCTACATGAAACACAAAATTCGCTTACACATAAATAAATCTTCAATTTTTTGCTTTGTAAAAACAAAGAAATTTGATCAGGTTCTTGCTGAAGAGTAATTGCCATTTTTGTAGATTAATTTTTAGTTTCAAAATATGTTTCTGGATTATTATATCTTTATCTAATTATACTGTATCAGAAGAACTCAAATTAACAATAGCTTTAAATTTGAAAGCCAAATTTCCCATGAAGATGTATTCAAAATAGCAAAACTTTAAATCACAAAGGAAAACAAAATGTAATTACTTTGTGTTGGCTGTTATAATCACCTTTAGTATATTCTGGCTAAATTTATTTAAGCAAGAGTCATGCTAAACTTGTACATGAAAAACATTGTACAATTTTTCCAAGTGATTTACTACTGGCACAAAAATAATATGGCAACAGAGTAAAAACTATAATATTTTGGAAAGACCAGTGGAGATTCAAGAGAAAGAGGAGAATTTAAGTGTGGAATTTGACAATTATATCAAATAACAGGTATAATTTTACTGGAACCAAGTCCCAGTTTCTCAGCTAGAAAAAGTGAACAACTGATATTTCATCTATTGATATGGTGAGGATTCAATAAGCTAAGACTGAATAAATAAAATTTAAATGGTAAATCACAATAGAAATTTAAAATATATTTTCTCCTTGAGATTCTAAATGTTTGCTTTCCAGAAATATAGCTAAGTAAAACATGTCTATCTGAAAACATTTCCTATAAATACTGCCCAAACTTCTGGTATCACTTGTTTTTACATTTGCTTTTACTTGTCATCATCTGCTTTCTAAGGATAAATGTTAAATTTAAGTTGGTTTGATTTTATTTTCATTTAAATCTTGACCTACTATTTACATTATCGAGTATTAGAAAGATGTATCTTATGATCATGATCATCTTTGATTAAAATAAAAGTCTGTATAATAATTCCCTTTTACAGATTAATGAAAATTAGGGAATTTCTATTTTTATCCAAAGCTTCATATGAATTATGGTGGGTATTTCAAAAGGCAAAACTAATATTGCAGGGAGAGCTGGACATGATCCTCAGGTTCATCTATTAGTCTGACCTCAATTACTTCTTCTGGCTTTTAGTTTTCATTTCACATGGGTCATTTTGGTAAAGTTCTTTGATCCCTTCCATGGGGTCTCTTTGGGCTTCATGGTTTTCTGTATTATGTTTGGGTTACATTATGTCTGTGTTATGTCTGGCTTATGTACACAGGACACATTCTTTAGTTTCTACTCCATGCTGTGTTCACAGAACCCTACAAGGCTAAGATCATTGCCTCATACTTATTGTTCATAGGTGTAAAGGAATCATCCTTTTACCGGAGATGCATCCCAGAAACTCTATGTGGCTACTCAAGGTCCTATACTTTTACCGCATAGTCATTTCATACTGGAAGCTTGCGTCTTTGTAAACATATGTAGAAGTCCCTGTGCTTTTGAATCCTTCAAAGCTCTCTGGAGATTAGGTCATCCCTTTAGGATTTAACACCTTGGACGAGCAGACATAAGCCTCCTTTACATGGAACAGCCACTTTCTAACTGCCCTTGCTTTCCTAGTGAGCCACTTTCCTCCTTCCTACCCTATGCAGCCTCTGTCTAGAGTCTGGAGTTCCCACACACGTAGGGGCCTTACTCAGAGGAAATGTCATGTGGTTTAGATCAGCTTCTCTAGATGCAAAGTCTGTGATGTTAATTTTTTTTTTCATCTACTCAAGGGATGTAGAGAGTTTAAGGGAGTGCCCTCAGAAAAATGTGAGGGATAAGGTGTGTGTGGGGGGGCGGTGGGGTTTGCTAAGCAAGCAAGCAAGCATGTGTCTTCTCTGAAGACTTAGCTTTAGTCTAATCCCACAAAGAGGCTGTAGGACAAAAACTATACAACACACTTTATCCTACCTTGATGTCAGGTCATTTGCTGAGGTCTAGGGTGAGAGCAAGGTAGCTTCCATCTGTTGGAGGAGAAGAGTGGCAAACCTCCTAAGAATGCACAGCTGTTAGCAACCAGCCTATATAACAGCCGGGGAAGTGACTACACCAGCTCTTAAAGGGGCTGTGGGCATCCCCTGAAGCATAGCTAATTACTGTTATCCACCTCTTTACCGGAGTTTCCTCAAAGAAAGACCATGAGGTACAGAGGTATGAGCATGACATGTGCTTGAGAAGTGATCCCAGAAAGCACCTATGACTGTTATCACAAGGAATAGAAACACAAGTACATACCCCCGGCAGTCCTTGAATTCCAGACAATCTTTTCACTCCTCTGATTATGCAGCAGTAACCTTAGCATATGAAGCAAATAATGTTCAATTAACTCTTCCAGGATAAGAAATCCTTTCTTTGGATTTTGACTTATCAGCATGAGAAGCCTACAGTGAAGAGAGAAACGTTGTAATGTTTCACATATTGAAGACCTTGTTATGTTCTCTGAGTGGGATTGTGATTTTTCCATATTTTCACCTACTATATTTCAATTTTACTAACAATAAAAAGAATATATTAAAAAGAATATATTAGGGACACCTGGGTGGCTCAGTCTGTTAAGCATCCAGTTTCGGCTGAGGTCATGATCTTGGAGTTAGTGAGCTCGAGCCCCGCATCAGGCTCTGTACTGACAACTAAGAGACTAGAGCCTGCTTCAGATTCTGTATCCCTCTCCCTCTGCCCCTTCCCTGCTCACATTCTGTTTGTGTGTCTGTCTCTCTCTCTCAAAAATAAGTGAACATTAAAAAATTTTAAAGAATATATTAAATAATACATTTCAATTATTTTTTATGGAAACATTTCATCTATAAAATTAAATTTCTTATTTTTTATTTATCTAAAGTTTATAATCGGATTTCCTAGAACTACAAAATAATACTTCTTTTTTCAACACTTCAATTATGTGGCTACTTGAATATTGACACATTTTTATGACATAGAATGCATTGAGTTGTGCTTGTGTTTAGATTTAATCAAAAATGGATATTGAATAGAATAAAGTACTTTTTCTTGATCAAGATAATCATGTGGTTTGCCACTTTATATTTTTATTTTTATTTAAATTTCATAAATTTTAAGTATAGTATCAGTTTCATGTGTACAATTTAGTGATTCAATGCTTACATACAACACCCGGTGCTCATCATAACAAGTGCCCTCCTTAATCTTCATCACTTATTTAACCCATCCCCCCACCCGCCTCCTCTCTGGTAACCATCAGTTTGATCTGTATAGTTAAGAGTCTACTTCTTGGTTTACCTCTCTTTTTTCTCCCCTATGATCATTTATGTTGTTTCTTAAATTCCACATATACATGCACATGAAAAGATGCTCAACATCACTCACCATCAGGGAAATAGAAATCAAAGATACAATGAGATATCACCTCACACCTGTCCGGATGGTTCAAATCAACAACACAAGAAACAACAGGTTTTGGTAAGGGTGTGAGGAAAGGGGAACCCTCTTACTCTGTTTGTGGAAGTAGGAATGCAAACTGATGCAGCCACTCTGGAAAACAGTATGGAGGTTCCTCAAAAAGTTAAAAATAGAACTACCCTATGACCCAGCAATTTTAGTACTAGGTACTTACCCCAAAATGCTTTTCCACTTTAAATTGAACTGTTCATTTGCAATTCAGATTGTTTCATTCTAGTGGGAGATTGTTGATTTATTTCTGAAAGCATTGCTCAACAGAATAAGCATAGCCATATCAAAATTAATTTGAAATTAATTAATTTTTAAAGTTTATTTATTTATTTATTTTGAGAGAGAGAAAGTGTGAGCAGGGGAGGGGCAGAGAGAGAGAGAGAGAGAGAGAGAGAGACAGAGAAAGAGAGGGTGAGAGAGAGAATTCCAAGCAGACTCTGCACCCCCAGCACAGAAACCAACTCCGGGCTTGAACCCAGGAAGCCTGAGATCATGACCTGATCTGAAATCAAGAGTCAGACACTTAACCAACTGAGCCACCCAGGTGCCCCTGAAATTAATTATTTTTATAAAGACTGAAAAAAGTCACACATAATTTGCAAAACCTCCCAAAATTGTTCCAAAAATGATCTCATTAAAAGGGAAAAGAGGGGTGGCTGAGTAGCTCAGTCTGTTGAGCGTCCAACTCTTAATTTAGGCTCAGGTCACAATCTCAGAGTTGTGGAATTTAGCCACACGTTGGGCTCCACACGGAGCATGGAGCCTGCTTGGGATTCTCTCTCTCTCCCTCTCTGCTCCTCCCCTGCTCTTGCGAGAAAGAGAAAGAGAAAGAGAAAAAGAAGAGAAAGAAAGAAAGAAAGAAAGAAAGAAAGAAAGAAAGAAAGAAAGAAAGAAAGAAAGAAAGAAAAAAAAGAATATTTTTAAGGGTAAAAGCTTCTAGTTACAAATAAATTCTGGTGGTATAATTTGCAACATGATTACTATGGCTAACAATATTATATATTTGAAAGTCTCTAAGAAAGTAGATTTTAAAAGTTCTTGCCACACAAAAATAATTGTAACTATGTAAACTGTTGGGTGTGTTAACTAATATGGTGGTAGTCACTTAGCATATATCAAATTATCATATACCTTAACCTTACACAGTTTTATATGTCAATTATATCTCAATAAAGCTGGGGAAAACAAGATCGCTGAAAATTTTACGTGAAACCGTATGAAGGAAGCACAGGTTTGTGAGCAAGTGACTGGAAAATTTCCTTTTATGAGCAATTCATTTTATTTTACATCCAGATCAGGTGGAGACTCTTGGCTGGTAGGATGCTGTTGGCTGGTGAATACAAGGCTGAGTAAATCTAGCTCCCTCTTCCTCTCCTTTGCCTGCGTATTTAGGGTAACAACTGTATATGGTGGCATTTGCAGCATATTTAGGGTAACAATTGTATATGGTGATGACCAGCTATCAGGAAATATCAAAGCTGCTTACCTGGAGAGATGGACAGAAATTTATCTTATTACCTGAACTCTCTTTTCCTCATTATAACAAACTCCTTTTGCCTTATATCTCCAAGAAAGATCCATAACTTAGAAAATAAATTTGATTCTTACTGAACCAATTGACAAAAAAAGAAATTATTATCATCAGATATATGTCAATCTTGGAGATAAATCATTTTATTTTAAACCTAATTGTTTGGTTTTAAAGTAACAAGATTATAAAAGAATGAGCAGCATACCCAATGTTATTTGTGTTATTTTTCAGTCTGCTGTTAGTAGAGATGTTAAAAGAAGATAAGAAGACCTGACATGTCAGAAAGCAAGGCAGCATAGAGGTCCAGGTGGAACCTGCTCAGTCTCTGGCTCACAGCAAGCAGGAGACTGGCAACTCTACGGAGAAACAAGCGTGTATCTCACAAAATGTTGGCAAGGGCAAGCAACCAGAACTGATCCTGGCAGCCTATCCCTAATTTGAAAATGGCATATGCTGATGTCCTTTGGCCAGCTCACACATGACAGATGTCTTTTAACCAGGTCAGACAAACAGAACATGAAAGACACAATTTGTGCTTCGACTAGGCTCTGGCCTGCATTCTCAAAGAGAAAGTCTGTTTCAGCAGCAGGCCATTTTCCTACTGTGATCTCCACCCATTTTCTTCATTTGTGCACGGTGTTATTGATTTTGTTATTATTTTAAGAACCCTCTTTTCCGTGATGAAACACTTTTATATAACTTTTCAAATTATTTATATAATTTTAAAATTGGATTTGATTTGATTCCTTCTTTTCTTCTTCTTTTTTTTTCCTTTCTTTCCTTAACAACATTTTCTTGAGTGCCTAGTATGTGACAGGCATAGCATTTGTTTAGGGATCACAGGTGACACTAAAACAGGATCTTTGTCTTTTCAAAACTGAAAAAGCTAATATATCAGAAAGGAAGGCAGTCAGATAATTAAAATACAGTGAAATCTATTCTATGCTAAGACAATTCAGAGATACTGTGAAGATACGTAAGAGGAGTACCTCCTGTAGACATTGGGAAGTTTCCCAAAGAAAGTGACTCTTTACTGAATGTTAAATAAATGTGAGCCAGATGGATATGGGAAAGAAGGGAGAATTCGAGGAAGGAAGAATGGCAAACACAAAACATGGAGTCATGAGAAAGCAGCTCTCAACATGGATTTTCAGACACAAGAAGACATATAAAAAGTTCAGACTAGAATATAAGGAGAGGTGAAATTTGGAACTCCTTACAAGTAATGCCAAAACGTGAATCTTTTTTAACTTGTAGGATGATACGATTAGAATTTTAGTTTGAGAGATAGTTTACAAACAATAAATAATCGTATCTAGCAGTATGGTGCTAGAGTTCTTAGTATTAGTCATATTGCTACAGTGCCCTCAAACTTCGTTTACTCAACTCAAATATTAATAAGAGTCTTAATGGTACAGGCCTACAGGATTGTTTTGAAGCATATATTACTAAATACATGTAGAGGGCTTAAAATAGTGTTTGGCAAATAAACACTAAATAAATGATGGTCCCTGTTATTATTTTCGTATTTATTACAGTACCATTACTCTGGTTTTATTATGCAAAATATATTGAAAATGTAAAAAGGGACAGGGAAAAATGTAAGAAGTTACTACAGTAGTCCAGCAATAAATGATATGAAACTAAATTAACATATAGGCAGAGGGGATGGATGGAAGTAGATAGATTTAAGAGACATAGAGCAAAAGAGTGAGCAATATTCAGTGGCTGACTGGATGTGAGAGTGAGATAAAGGATATGGTCATGAATGGTAAAATTAACAAATGACATTTTAAGAAGATAATTGTAGTATCTAAAAGTGACAATGTTGAACATCTATAACATACAGGAACTTCTGCTAACAAGCCAAAAAAGAACAAGAAAACCAATAGTGAAACTGACAAAATCAGGAACAGGCAGTTTAAAAATGTAACACACTGCTTCATACTATTAAATTATCCAATTTCAGAAAGTTGGAAAAAGCCAACGGAAATGTGGAGAAGAGAAAACTTTGTGCTATGTCATTCAGATTTTGTAATAAGACTACTTGATCAAAATTACCCTACAAAAATATACCCCGGGGTACAGAGTCCAGTAAAATTCTGGAACAGATCCATGAAGAGACATGTATAACATTAGCTGTTGGAGGAAAAAATAAGGCCTAAAGTAACCAACTAGGTATTTACATTGATGGATTACTTTGTTGTTCTCCGATGTAGTCCTCAATAATGATATACTGCCTGACCCTCCTCTCTCCATATACATAGAGAGACTATATATATTCTATATAAATATAGAGAGAATATACATATATATTCCTGATTGTTGCTGTGTAATTTTATTTCCTTCTAGTAGAACTATACTGTTTTGCTACGTTAACAACTAAGTTGGTGTGTGGTTTGTTTTGGCCGAGGAAATAAGAGCAGAAGTGACCAGTCTGCCAACTCTGAGCAAAAATTTTAATAGCCATTTTGCAATTTCATCAGGCTTCTGGGGTTGAACTTGTTGATTTTGTTCCACAATATAGAAGCTACCTAGAGCAGAGCTGTGAAAAGCCCTGCATGTTTTGAAGATCTTGAGGAACAATGTGAACAAGAAATGCACAAGTGCCATTTTAAGCCCTGAGTATCATTGTGATTATCTGTTTGCTTATTGGTAGTCTCTAGAACTTGTAAACTCCTGAAGGTCAGAGAGCATTTTACTCATCTTTCTGTTTCTAGCAAATAATAGTTCCTGGTACCAGGTAGGTAGTCAATGTATTTTAAAAGAATTTATATTATCCCAGCATTGGGTTAGCTTCTCAGTAATAATCACCCCATGAAAGAGCAGATATTCAACAGTGTCACTCCTTGGTTCCTTTTGCTTTATAGATTTTGTAATTTAACTGTCTTTCTTCTCTTTTGGCTTTTTCATTATACTTTTGATGATAAAAGGATGACATGTATAACGTAGGTATGGAGTGCACCTTTCACGCGCAAACCAACCGATCCAGAGCCCATAGTAGCCAACTACCTCCCTAATCAAGCTCTCAAAGGTTGAGCCACTATCTCTTGACCCAGCACTATCCCATAGCCAGGGACCAGATAACTCAAGACAGCCTCCATGCCCACTGAAATTAGTTAAAACTAGACAATTCTATGCCGCTTACCACCTTGACTTCCCTTTGCCTTTACCATGGAAACCACAATACAGCCTCTTGTCCATGCTTTCCCATTGCTTTTGCTGCCTCCTGACAGATCCTGGGGCATCTGCCATGTGGTCCTACATGGCATGGTATTCTCCTTCCTCTTGGAAACTGGGAGCAACAAACTAAATTTTCAATAGCAATTATCTCATTGTCTGTGAGGGCACAATAAAATAAAAATAAAAACGATACCTAAATAATAAATCCTACATTTCAAAACATATGTATGTATATATACAAGTGTATGTGTGTCTGTCTGTATTGTATGTATTGTCTATGTATATATTTCATGCTGAAAGGGTTGTTATAGTACAAATCAACCACTGTATTACTCCTCTCTTCTATTAACCATCAACACCTTGTATATGTTTAAGAAACCACTTGGTCTTAATAAATATATTAATTTATTCATTTTGTGTGGGGTTTTTTTGCCTTATAAAAATACCAGTAAAAGTCATTGAAAATTATTTCAAATAGTTTTGTAGTCTTTCTAAAAATAAACATATGGGGTCTTTCTGTTGCAAGCTCTCCTTATTTTTTATTCTTTTTCCGTTTTTTACTGTAGTATAATTAGCATAACATAAAATTGACCATCTTAACCATTTTTTAGTACACATTTTTAAGTAACCATTTTTAAGTACTTAACCATTTTTAAGTAAAATTTTTAAGTTAATACAGTGGTATTAAACACATTAATAATCTTGTGCAACCATTACCTCCTTCCATCTCCAGAATCCCTTTCATCTTGTAAAACTGAAACTTTATTTCCATTAAGCAACAACTCCCAATTTTCCCTCCCCTGAGCCCCTGAAAACCACTTTTCTGCTTTATGTTGCCATAAATTTGACTACTGTAAGTACCTTATACAAGGGAAAAAATACAGTATTTGTTCTTTACTGACTAGCTTATTTCATTTAGCATAGTGTTCTCAAGTTTCACTCATGTAGTAGCACTTAGTAGAATTTTCCTTCTTTTTAAGGTTGAATAATATTCCACCTATGTTTATACCACATTTTGCTTATCCATTCATTGTCAATGGATGCATGGTCTGCCTTTTAAAATAAATAAAAATATGACTTAAAAAAACATAGGTTTCTTGGTGAAAATAAAGATAATCCTTTTACTTTCTGGAACTGTTTGTAAGCCTTTCATGAAAATAACTTGCCAATCAGAATAAAGTAAATAGTTTTCAAACTCAAATTTCAATAGAATGCAGTGTGTCATTAAGGGTTAAGGTGAAAATTGAAGTCAACAATCATGTTTCTATTCCATATCTAAGTTTTTCCTAAGAGAAAAAATAGCTTTATAAGCTTTTGTGATTCTGTCAAGACCTACTTATATAAATTGATATCTCCACTTGAAAGTCAAAGGGTCATATGCACCTGACATGTCTTCATTTCACCCTCACTCCCAATCAACTGGCACTACCATTCACTCGTTGCTTAGGGCAAAACATCTGAGCAATCCTTCTTTACTTTCTTTCCATGACAATATTCATACAATTCTAAAATGTGTCTTCTTTACCAAAATGTATGTTAGAAAAATTACCACAACTTCTTAAGGCTTATATTATTTTCATATTTATCTAGGCTATTATTTTTCACTGTTTGCTTTTTTCTGAACTAAATTATTGCCAATAGTATGTTTCCCATATGGGAAGCATGAATAAATTGGAACACTAGCCAACCTGATCAAAATTGTGTAAAGTCTAAACTCCTCACCAGGCCTTGAACAAATATCCCCTGCTTACTATCCAGCTATACTCATCTCCATTCCATGTGCCTTGGCAGGTCTGGAGTAGTACTGATAGCCCCTTGAAGCAAGAAAACTTTCAGTAAAATCAGCAACCGTAGTACAGATTAAGCAATGATATCAGAATACCAGGCTGAAGTTTCACTGTCAACTTCCTGTGAATCCTCAAGCAATCTCTAATGTTCTGGTTATACATGAACAGAAATGATATTTTGGTATGTTAAAACAATTGGGTTCAATCTTTTTTAATTCCTCCTCTTTAGGGTTCCCTTGGCTTTCATATCAAGTGTCAAACTTGACCAACTCAAACCTTAGCCTTTCTTCAACAATGTGAGAATCATATATTGTATAGGGATCATATGTATCTAATAGGTAGAGAGGAAGAGAAAATGGAAAGCTTATTTTCCAGGCTGGGGATCTGGGGGGACAGTACAGATGCCACAGGTAATCAGAAATTTGTGTCAAGCATTCCTCTTCCTGAATCAAGTTCCCAAAGAGTCAAGGAAGAAAGGTGAATTGATGAACAGGGAGCTCCACGTTCATAGATTTTATTTATTGCTTCCTGTTTGGAGACATCTTCCAGAACCATGAGTTTCCCAAGATACAGACCATAGTATCATATGCCAACTTGTTTGGTGACCAGATAGACAAGATATCTGCAGAGACAAAAAGACACAGAATACAGTGCCTATTTCTTGATCCATCAATACAATCCTTCCTCTCGTTTGGTGACAGGTCATATAAAGTTAGTTTTCTTCATCTCCTTCCTCTTCATGCTGATTTCATACAGAACAGAGTGATGAAATGCCCTTTGCATATCATTATAGTAGTATTAGTAGAGTACATGTTAGAGTTTCTTGCACTGTTTTGATATGAACAATTTATTTTGACATCTGTTTCCTGCACTAGCAACTTGCATTCATTCTCAGGGAGTGAAAGGTATCTATCTACAATTTGAATATAATTATAGATTGAGAGAGTCTAAACCAAATATCAATGCAGTATTTGTCTGTAGTTGTTATAGGGAAGTGAGATAATCTCCTTCAATTTTCCATCCACTTAATGATATTTTACAGATATATAACGCTAGAAACCTTGTAAAGAATGGCATGGGGGAAAAACATAAAATCATAGGGAAAGAAAACAATGATGGCATTGAAAACAATTGGATGTTTTGAGATTTAATAGAGGTCAAACTAGAACTGATCTTCTTGAAAGCACAATGCAACGCAATCAGATACAAGAAATAAGTTTGTAAAAATTGCTACGTATTTTTATAAACCTAATTTTCTCTGCTTCTTCTGGTCAAAATAAGAAAATAGACCTTTAGGCTCTTCATCCATGTTTCTGGTTTTGTTTATCTTTCCTAGCTTTGTTCTGTGTTTACTTTTTTGATTCAATAGGTTTTATATACTCTAGAAAATGATTTCATGTGCTTATGAAATTTGAAAAACTAATAGAAATTTTATGAAACTTAAACATGGGAATATTTGAATTTTCAACTTGACACAAATCTAATACTGACTTATTTTAATTAGACTCTGATTGGCTTGCATTTCCAGAATATTCCATGGCTTAGGTCAGTAATGATAATAATTAAAAAAAGCTAGTGTTTGTTTGGGACCAAAGAATCAATGGGAAAAGAAAAGGTGCCACATTTACATGACAGTATGAGTTAATATAGTGGTAATGAATCAATGAGAGAGACGCTACCCTGAAGTTTATTAAATCCATAATGTTTTTCTTGAAAATAGATATTTTCTCAAATATAGATAGATGATTTTGTGTTGCTCAGTTAATAGCAATAGATTTATTGAATAGGGAACATTGTTCATTCTCCACATAATTTCTTAAATTATTGTGAATAAATTACTCAAAATGATATATTAAAAATTTGAAGATGATTAAATAGTATGGAGAACTAGGTCAATTTATGGAAAAACTGTGTGTGTGTGTGTGTGCACACGTGCAATTCAGCTTCAATGACAGAAGAGTCTGAAGCCTGTCTATTGACCTAAATTATATATTACATGCTATCAAAATAACATAACCAATCATCTAAGACTCATCATCTTCAGATCAAGAGAGTGCTCATCAAAACACAGCTTTCTTTTCTTTCTTACAGTATAATTGGTTAATACAAATATATTGTTTTATCAAAAGGTATTAAGTTAAAAAGGAATTGAAAACAATGTGAATTCCCTCAGTTTAAAATTAATTGAATGATACTAAGCAATAACCTATACTTTTGACTGACATTTAAATGCAATGAAATATTAAAGAACTGTTTCGAATATAGGTTAATATTTACTAACAAAGTTCAAAGCAGCAATTTTCCTTTGGGAAGCATGGTTAATAATAATTCATTGTTTTTGTTTTATCAGAGCTATAATGTGATTTTCTTCCATATGCTACCCAAAAATTTGCATTTTAAAAAAGTGTACTATTGAATGGAATTATCAAAATTTTGAAGACATTATTTCAAGCATAAAACCTGACATAAAAGATTTTTGGTCACGGGGTGCCTGGGTGGCTCAGTGGTTGAGCGTCCAACTTTGGCTCGGGTCATGATCTCACGGTTTGCAGGTTCGAGTCCTGCTTCGGGTTGTGTGCTGACAGCTCAGAGCCTGGAGCCTGCTTCTGATTCTGTGTCTCCCTTTCTCTCTGCTCCTCCTCTATTCAATGTCTGTGTCTCTCTGTCTCTCAAAAATAAATAAATGTAATATATAAAGATTTTTGGTCAGTAAAAATATGTAAATAATCATATTTCAAATATGAAAATTTTTTGAAATTGTAATCTGATTCGGTACGTAACACATTCAAAAGTTTGCATTTCAGTTGTCTTCTCTATTGTTATGATAGCAAGCAAAATATGTTTTTACTAAACTACATATGATTGCCTCAAAAATCTGTGCCAGGTGACTTCAATGTTCCTATACAAATTGCCATGCTATACTTATGCTATGCCATGTGTAAGTTGAAAAGTACTGGTCTAGTTGGAGAAAATAACATTTTAGATCAGTGGACATCTGAATGAGAAAAAAGTTTACTGAGGGCAATAGAGTAAACGTTTCTATATTTTGTTCAAAATTTCAGTTTACCATTGCAATTTATTCTTAGATAAAAGTAACTCATTATGATGTGAATATCGACAAATTCCTTCACTCTTCACAGGTAGGATAAACAAATTACTAAATATCATTGCAACTTTCACATCTGTGAGAAAGAAACAGGAGCATATTGACAATTCGGTGGTATTTTTATTTAGGAAGAAATAAGTTTTCAGGTTTCAAAATAAGTTAACTTAACCATATATACACTATATCTCCCCATTGTCTAAATTTCAACTTTTCTAAGCTGACTGCAGATGTGCAGATGTGCAGATTTTTATTCAATCTTTTAATTAGATAGGGAGGAATTTTAATAAGGTTTTGTTTGTTTTTTTTACTCAGTTTATCTGTTTTTACTAACCTGTATATATGGCTTAAGATATAAAAGCACATTTCTAGAAACAGACCCCCTAGATTCTTCAAATCCTTGAATTAATTTAGCTGTCTAATTCTGTGTGAATTAATTCACTTCTCTGAAAAAAAGTAGTTACTTCAACTCTTATTTAAAAATGAATATGATTCTAATGATGAATTGACATTTGAAAGCACTTAAACCATAATTGGGCACGGGAAAAGCACTATGGGACTGTTAGATCTTGTTATTTGCACTGTGGATAAAATTCTGTTTGCCTGACACAAAAATTCAGCATCCAGCAGAGTAGAGTGGGCCCTCAAAATTCCACTGAATTTCTCCACCAACAGGGGCATATTCTCTTTTCCTTGTTATCGTGTCCAAGACCTCTGTTGGAATTGTAGTGAACTTTATATCAAAGCTATGACAAAGATGTGCATGTTGCTCAAAAACTATAACATTTAAAAAACTATATGGAGAAATAAAATCTCCCCTTTGACAATAAATATTTCATGTTAGCACAAACTACACAATATTAGATATGTGTTTATACCTTGAAAAGCTTATCTTCACAATTCCATGTCTAATAATCCCAGTTATCATTTACATTGGAAATTATGCTGCATTTGCTGCTTGATACTTCCTCAAATTTACCTTTTGAATTTGACAGAAGCAATGAACAATCTTCTACCATGAGTCTGTTATGGAAATGTTTAAGACAAAATTGATATGATTATTTTTATCGGTGGATACCAGTGAACTCTAAATTACGTATGCCATGAAACCTGAGGAAAGGTTTTATTTTGACTATGAGGATGTTAATCAGTTGTTTAATTGATTTTAGTATTCTATTTTTTAAATTTTTTAATGTTTATTTTTTGAGGGAGAGACAGAGACAGAGCGTTAAGTGGTGGAAAGCCAGAGAGAGAGGGAGACACAGAATGCAAAGCAGTCTTAAGGTTTGAGTTGTCAGCAGAGAGCCCGACGCAGGGCTTGAACTCATGGACCGCAAGATCATGACCTGAGCTGCAGTCAGACGCTTAACCGACTGAGCCACCCAGGTGCCTTTGATTTTAGTATTTTAAAAGTTTCAACTTATTTGTAGATCTGCGGGAGGACTCCAATATAATATTAATACATGGTCTCTAAATAATCTGTATTTCAAAGATGTTATCTCCAAGTGTATTTTGCCTTTTCTCCTTCTTAACTTTCAAAGCATTGGTGATCACTGACAAAAGTTCTTATTTTCATAAGAGATTGGTATTAAATTAATAAATAAGTAGATATATTTCCTTAGGCAAGAGGTTCTCTGGCAGAGGAGAAATTCAAATCTTTAGTAAAAATAGAAAAACAAACTTTAGATAAATGTAATTATAAGTAGATTTGATTGGAAAAATAATATTTAGCTATTTAGAAAATGGAAAATGTGATATTTATTAATGAAAATTTACTTATTTTATAAGGTAACATTAAACCTTAATATATATATATATATATATATATGTTTTTTTTTTTTTTTCTTTAACAAGACATATATAAAGCACTGGACTAGAGGAAGGTAATTCAAAGCCATTCCAGAGAAGAGGTATAAGATGACTAAGTTTCAGGAATACTTCTATACAAAGATAAAAGATGATTAGGCTATTCTAATTGATGAAGATAACACCTCAGAATGATTTCATTTTCCTTTTCGGATTTGATCAAAAGTTATTCTGTCTCCACAAAAACAAACAGTGGAGACTGACCTAAAACGAAGTTCCTGTGATTAACTTTGGTATGACACAGTCAGTATTTCTGAAATCAATTGTTACTGAGACACAGTTATTCTATCCTCCTATGTTGATATGATTACCATATATGCAATATTTTGTGACTATGTCATGGCTCATTGAATTGTTCAGTAATATTTTAGCACATATACAGTAAGACTCTCGGCACTGAAACTATGAAGACAACTAAGGTATAGCTTTTGCTTAAGGAGCTAACAGCCTTGTAAGTCGACATTTATGTGAAAAATTGCAACATAATGTAATAACATCTTTGAAATAGATATATGCCTAGGATGTTAAAATTTCAGGGAGAAGGAATCTCATTAGGTTGAGAGAAAAGTCAAAGAATTCATCCTGTAATGTCAGATTGGCATTATAGTGGTGTCATAAAACTTGAGGGAATTTAAGCCAGGCAAAGAGCAGGCAAAAAATACTGCCATAAAAGAAAAGAAGGAGCATATTGATTTTAAGAATTATAAACTCCGTAGTCTACTGTGACTAATAGAGGATGGGGTTTGAGACTGACAAGAGTTTAAGCTAAAGAAGTTGGAAAATCATGGAGGTCTTGTGTGATGTGCTATTAAGTTTAGTTATTACCCTGGGGGCTAGAGGCAGCCAATAAGGATTTTAAACAGTTCAAGAGATTGTAAATTTGTGTTTTAGAAAATACAAATAAAATTGTTTGGAGAATGTATCAAGACTGCAAAATGAATACAAATATCTTTTCTCCCTCCCATCTGTAACTCCATTGAAAAAAGAAAAAAAAAAAGTATTCCAAAATGAATAAATCAACTGATCAATTGTGTCACTAGACAAATGACAAAATGTCACCGGGAGATTATAATTTTGAGTAATTCCTAATTCTATGTAGAAATAAACTAGAAGCTGCAGAACAAGACGACTACAGGTGCCTATGACGATGCTTCAAGCCGAGTCAACCTGTGGTAAAAAGTGTAGGGACCCTTGATGACATTTAAGGATTACTCACTGGGAAGAACATCAAGATCAGATGACACTCCCTCCTTGCATCTTGATTGTAGAAGGTAGCAGGCAGTGTTGGTATTTTCATCCAGATCCTAAAGCTGTGAGATGGATATAAATTATGGAGAGGTGATTTTTCCCATCATCTAAGTACTGACTCTCAGAAAATGACAAGAATTTTCTAACATCCAGGACATCACTTCACCCGGCATAGTGGGGGCAGATTGTTTTAAACAAACAGTAATTATAACAAATAAAACCTGAGAGAAATTTTCAAATACAAATGAACACAGAATTAGGAATCCTTTAATGGAGAAAAAATAAAACAGTGAAAGAAAAGCAGAAAACTCAGCCCACAAGTATAGAAGGTATTCTGACACATTGTTCAATGCATCTTTTTTTTTAAGTTTATTTGTTTATTTTGAGGGAAAGAGAGAGAGAGAGAGAGAGCACACGCCCACTCACACTCTCCAGTGGGTGAGGGTCAGAGACAGAGAGAGAGAGGAAAAGAGAGAATTCCAAGCAGGCTCTGTGCTTGTGGTGCTGGGCTTGAACTCATGAACTGTGAGATCATGACCTGAGCCAAAACCAAGAATTGGGTGCTTAACCAACTGAGCCTCCTAGGTGCTCACACCTAATGCATTTTCAATTCAAAGTATTTTTTATGATTATGATTATTATTTTCCCTGTATATCTCAAGCGATTAAGCCTTTAAGGATAAGGTATATATTAACTCAGCTGAGAAAAAATAAGTCAATGCTCAGTTTTTACTTGTAAAATAAATGGCGCAAAAAAGGAACTTTGAAAATTGTCTTAGGTTTAAGTAGGGAAAAAAGGGGCGCCTGGGTGGCTCAGTCGGTTAAGCGTCTGGCTTCGGCTCAGGTCATGATCTCACAGTTCGTGAGTTCGAGCCCCGCGTAAGGCTCTGTGCTGACAGCTCAGAGCCTGGAGCCTGCTTCACATTCTGTGTCTCCGTCTCTCTCTGCCCCTCCTGTGCTCATGCTCTGTCTCTCTCTGTCTCAAAAATAAATAAACATTAAAAAAAAAATTTAAGTAGGGAAAAAAATACTAGTATATCCCAGCATTCCAAATAGCAAAGGATTCAGAAAGCTTGTTTACTCAGAATAGTCATGTGGGGAATGTAATAAAGGAAATTTCTGCTATATACAGAGTAAAGGTGTTATTTTACGTGGTGTGAGGCTGGAAGAATCTGAAGAAATTTAGAAGCTTTAGGAATGTGCTAATCTATTTGCTAAATTCAGAAAAGAGACCGAGGAATCCAACCCTTTATCATGCTGGTCAAATAAACAGCAAATTACACAATAAATGTCTTTGCTCAGGGAAAAGAATGTTCTTGTTGTGTGAATAGAAAAACCCAAGATATTTCAATACTTTGAAACTTGAGGTAGACTATGCCTAATGGCCCGCTTTAACTGTGAGAACCAGATGCCTCACCAGGAATCCTATAGCAACACGGGGCAGGCCAAAAAGACCAGAGATGATGGGATGCCATGGTTCAGATGAGAGAAAGCCTACATAATACTTCTTGTCCTCCGAGCCATGTACAAAATGTATGAAGTTGAATTTCTGCATATGTAAATCATGGTACGTAAACTTAATATCTGCTCCTCAGACTTAAATTTGTTCATCCAATATGTGTTTTGGCAGATATGAGGTGACACTGGTGGTGCTATGGTTTTAAACTGTCTTTGGAATTCTATTCCAACAACTATACAATGTGATGATAGAAAAAGAATTTATCAAACAATTTTAGATTCAGTATTTCCTTCTGTAAAATGGAAAAATTTACAATACTCGCCTAATAAGCTTATTCAGGATAAACACAAATAGTACGAAGTTGATCCTTGAACATTGGTTTGACCTATGTGGGTCTACTTACACGTGGATTTTTTTTTAATAAATACAGTACAATATTATAAATGTATTTTCTTTTCCTTGATTTTCTTAATAATATTTTCTTTTCCTAAACTTATTTTATTATAAGAATACAGTATATAGACATATACAAAATATGTTTTAATCAGCTGTTTATGTTATCAATAAGGCTTCTGATCAACAACAGGCTGTTAGTAGTTGAGTTTTGGGGGAGTCAAGTTTTACATGGCTGTTCGACTGCATGGGAGATTGGTGCCTGTAGCCCTGATGTTGTTCCAGGGTCAACTGTAAGCCATACTAACTACTGATATCCATATTGGAACACAATGAAGTAAGTCTCATATAACATGTGGGAAATAAGGTCTGGATGATGGAGAAGACATGACTATACAGACAAGCACTACTCAGAGAAGTCAAAGGAGTCAGAAATACAAGTCACAGGGGCACCTGGTTGGCTCGGTCAGTTGAGCATCTGACTCTTGATTTCAACTCAGGTCATGATCTCATTGTTTGTGGGTTCAAGCCCTGTGTCAGATTCTGCACTGATGCTTAGAGCCTACTTGGGATTCTCTTTCCTTCTCCTCTGTGCCCCCCCTTCCTCACTTGCTCTCTGTCTCTCTAAACACATTAATAAACTAAAAAAAAAATATGTTACATATGTGACTTTACATTTTCTAATAGCCACATTTTAAAAAGAATAAAGAGTAAATTGTGAAAAATTAATAAATTAATAATTTGTTACTAAGTCTTTGAAGTCCAGTGTGTTTTACAATTGCAACACATCTCAGTTCAGGCTAGACACATATCAAGTACTCATCAGACACGTGAGGCCAGTGGTTATCATATTGTACTGATCTGACTAGAAGCGATAAAATAGTATTTGTTCCATCTAGCACAGGCATAATAAGTGAATGGCTTACTTTCCCAAACATTGAGATCAGCTCAGCTCAGTTTCTAGCAAATAACAGTTCCAATATATATATATATATATATATATATATATATATATATATATACCTACACATGAGAGGAAAAAGAAAGAGAGAGAGAGAGAAAGGGAAAGGGGAAAATTGTTTTTAAGAAATTTGCTCATACAGTTGTGGAGTGTGGCAAATTCAAAATCTTTAAGGTGGGCTAGTGAGGGGAGATTTGATATTACCTCTCACTTGGAGAATACATTGTGGAAAAAAAATTGGATTCAACTCATTAACTGGTTTATCAAAAACAAGCATAGAAATAAAAACTATTATATAAATTTACATTGCAGGGTACTGATATTTTCTAGAGCTCTATAATTCATTGTTTTGAAATTGCAGATAAGGTAATTATAATGCATAGAAATTCTAAGATCAAAATCATCAAGGAGCATCTGTATATCAACAAGTACAGGAAAGTGTTAAATATTGGAATTACATTAACTTGGATCATGTGATTAATTATTCCCACTTGTTTCACTACTAGAGATGTGATGTGTTGTTTTAGTTTTTTATTTATTTACTTATTTTGAGAAAGAGTGAGAAAGAGTGCAGGTGTTCATGGGGGGGACAGAGAGAGAGGGAGAGAGAGAATCCCAAGCAGCCTCCCTTAGTGCAGAGCCTGATGCAGAGCTCAATCTCATGAACCGTGACATCATGACCTGAGCTGAAATCAAGTCAGACCCTCAACTGATTGAACCAACCAGCCACCCCTAGAGATGTGTTTTAAAATTATATTTTCTTAAATTTATTCTGACATGTCTTTGTCTCTTTTCCTAACACAAATCAAACCACGTGTAACGTGAAGGGTTTAAATCAATACAATACATTTGAGTTTCCAGAAAGAAGTTGTGGCAGAATGCATATTCCACTAGACAATTTTAAAATAGGTTTATTAATTGAACTGCGAAGATTCAGTCTAGCCTGTAACGTAATACCACTAGCATGAAGCTAGTAATGATTTATTTCTTGCTCACAACTTAAATAGTATTAACAATTATTAGCTTGAAAAAAAATGTGACAAAAAAATAAAGTCCTAAGAAAACATGAATAAGTAATGTTTAAACATGAAATTTAAACAAAGATAAATAACAAAGATTCTTTCCACTAAATTTGTTAACAATATTAATTCCTTCTATAATTGAAATAGTGACTCCCAGTTTATTAACTACATCCTGGGATTAATTTACGTACTTCTAGAAAATGAATTAAGTTTTTTAGGCCTCTTGGGTACCATTTGGCAAATTCCTACTTTAGTGTATTAAGTGGTTTCTAAATTATTATAGTACTTACTTGTCTCTTATGTTAACCCTGAACTTTTCAACTATTAAAGATAAATTTAGCCTAGGGTATTCTAAATTGAAATATCAAATAGGAGGCTAATGATGGCCAGAGGTTGATGGATCCCTGAGAGTCGGGCAAGCTTTGCCTTTTCTGATAATTCAGACAGCCTATATTGTCAAACCTCTATGGAGGTGACTAGAAATGTTTGCTTCACTGGCACATAAAGAAAATTCTCTTCCTACCCTATTCTCTGCTCTAAGCATTCAATAGCTTGCAATATGCTATCCACACATTTTCTACAAAGTATTTATCTTGAAGAGTTTTTATCTTTTCTTTACAGTATACTTTAATTTTTTTCTTTATTTTCCTGTAATATTTAATTATGCCATTTTACATTAATATGTTCTAAGCTTTAAATATTTTCTAAGTAATAGGTCAGTATGAGGGCAACTCTAAATAACTTTCCATTTCAGTCCTCACCACACTTTCTAAACACATTCACTGTTGTCCAGTTAGTGTATATTCCTCCAAATCACTTCCTGTACCATCCAATGTGTACAATATGCATGCATATAAAATACATATCATATGCATATATGCTTTAGAAGACACATATTACTGAGGCATGCGGTATGTGTATTTATATAAATATATATCATAAATTCTGTATTTGTCCATACAACCAAATGACCTGTTAGCACATAGGCATACTATTCAATCTTTCTAACCAAAGGAAAGGGTTTCATGAATATCAATTGTAGTTTGTTTTTCAGGTACGTTATAGATGGACATCGTGATCAGTTGGAGTCTCTTAAAGCTTAAGTAAGCAATAAGATTAATATTATCTCAAATGACAAGAAATGTTAACGTTTCTATTTATGATTATAAGATAATGCATTTAAGCCTGCCAACATCTCCTCATGCAGCCACATTCACAGCAAGTCATTTATACATGACCAACATTCATAGCAGGTACTAATTCCTAGAACATTGTAATAGTTAATGTTATGTGTCAACTTGAGGACTAAGGGATGCCCAGATATTTAGTAAAATATTATTGTTGGGCGTGTCTCTGAGTGTGTCTCAAGAAGAGATTAGCATTTGAATTAGTGTGATTATGATCTGTCAAATAGGTTCCTCAGTTGCAACAAAATAGCAGGGCAGTGGTTACATGGGAAGTTTATGTACCTTACCCTCAATTTTGTTGTGAACCTGAAACTGCTCTAAAAAATAAAGTCTTGAAAACCACAAAAAGAAAGAAAGAAAGAAAGAAAGAAAGAAAGAAAGAAAGAAAGAAAGAAAAGAAAGAGAAAGAAAGCTACCAAGTCATAGAGGAACATTACATGCATATTGATAACTAAAAAAATTCAGTTGGAAAGGTCTGCATTCTAACTATATGACATTTTCTGGGGAAGGAAAAACTATGGAGAAAATAAAAGGTCAGTGGTTAACAAGGGTTCGGAGTGAAGAAGGAAGGGATAGATATGTATAACACAGGGGAGTTTTAAGGTAATGAAACTATGCTGTTTGATACTATAATGGTGAAAAATGCTGATAGTGGGGAAACAAATAGTGTATGTGAGGGGCAGGGAACTCTAGTTTTTGTTTATTTATTTATTTACTTTTTGCAAAACTAAAACTGCTCTAAAAATTAAAGCATATTAATTTAAAACAAAGAAAAAGGAAAAGGAAATCTTGTAATAAATAAAAGCCATTTCTGAGAGCTGTTGTCAAAATAGAATGCTTCTGGGAAATATGTTTCTTGAAAGCATAGGTTCAGAGAAATAATGGCACAATTAGGAAAGAATTGTAACTAGCATATGCAAACTAAAGCAAATTCTTCTGTGTTTTTCTTAACAGCCAAAAAGAAAAGGAAAATATTACTCCTTTCAGTTAAAAATAAATACATCTTGTATAAAAGTGTAAAGGCATAGGTTAAAGTTTTCCCTTTCTCTTAGGACTTTTTCATATCAAATTAGGAGACAACATTGCCTGACTTCCAGTGAACTGTGATGGAAATATTGAAAGAAAACATAAATAAGAAGATTTACAGAAAAACTGAAACCAAAACAACAAATGTTAAAGTTTTTAAAGAGCTGGTGATTTTTGTTCCAATTATCAATTATTTTGGTAAACTATGAAAGTCATTTAGCTCCTGAAACCTATAAGAAAGTATATTTACTATGTTTTACAAGGAAAATTTAAAGAAAAATAGATATAGATGATGATGGTGATGATGATGATGATGATAGATAGGTAGATAGATAATAGGTAGATGATAGATAATATAGATAGATGATGATAGATGATAGATGTATATGTAATAATATAGATGAGATATAAATATAGATACATATATAGACATAGGAATTGAAGATATATTAGCATACCATAGAATCTCGAGAAGAAATTAGAATAAAACATGAATCAAGGTGCAGCCATCTAGGTGAACATAAGTAACTAGACAGATCAACAGTACTCTTGAAATGAAATTGTACTAACCTCAGCTAATATCCTCCCATGATAAAGAGGTCAAGTACATGAAGGGAAAGAATAGGGAAGATGTATATTGATTTCTTTAGAACTTTTTGATCCTATACCACATGAAATCATACTTTACAAGTTAGCTAAATATGATCATTGACCATTGCTGGTGGATGAGTGAACACTCAATTGTACCTCAATCCTTATAGTAGTTACCAATAAATCTGCGTCAGTATTAAGAGCCTAAATATATGAAGGAGTTGTTTTGGGAAGAAAATAATCTCTTCAAAATTTGGATAAAATTCTATAGGGAACAGATATGCATATTGAAAAGAAAAATATATAAAAACATAAATACAGGTTGAAATTTGGGGGAAAAGAAATACATAGTGATTTTTAAAAATGGTTGACAAGTAACGAGAATCAATCATTAAATACATGTTTATTGAAACCATTCATTAGTTCACATACTGAAGAAAACTATTTCACATGGTTCTTAATCAATCATTACAAAATCTATTTATAACTTTCTGCACTAATATAGATGAGAACATCATGTGCTCAAAATTTCATTTAAAATAATATTTTAGCCTATTAGATTGAGAAAAACATTTTAATAATTTTAAATTCCATTATGATTCAGCATAGTAAAATAAAAATATATTAATGAAAGGGAGCCACATAAAATTTCGCAAGAAATGGCCTTACTTTGCTGGTTTTTACTTGCTGGCCTTAGTTTTGCTGGTTCAGTGATTTCAGACTGTGATAAAATGTGCATGTGTGTCTCAGTTTTCCTTGCTTACCTCTGGACAAGCCAAATGCACATATTTAATCACACTGGATAGTGGATCCTCTACAATAAATCTTCATTGGACAAGTGGATCACCCAAAATAAATCATCCGTGGGTGAGTGAAACAACTTTGCTCAAACATCCATGGAGAAAGAACTCATCCATCATAAATCAAAGATAGATAAGTAGATCAGCCTTGATTTACTGCCTCTAACCATGAATACGGTTTTGCCTTACCTAAGGTGTACCATGATTTTGCAAACAGCTTATAGTTTAGAAAAATATGGAAGAGTTACTCCTCTAATACTGCCATTGAAAGTCTACTGTCTGGTGAAGCAATAGCATCATCAATGAGATAAAAAGCAAAATGAGTTGCTAAATTTTATTGTTACATTAATTTAGCAATGTAGTGTAATAAAAAAAGAACTTTGGCATTACCAAACACTGAGTCCAAATCTCAGTATCTTCATTATTGTGATCTTAAAAAGTTTTTATCTATAAAATTACAGTGATAGTAACCAACATTATAGGTATTGTGAAGAGTGAATGAAATGCTCAATAGATGTAAATTTACAATGTTCACAAATTTTGAAATATCTACTGCTCCTGGCACTGGAATGTTAAGTAAGGCATACAATACACCATTCCAATTTTCCATAGGGTAGGGAGAAAAGCAAATTAATCACAAAATAGTATAGTACTTGGACAGAATAGTATAGTAGTGGATAGTACTTGGGCAGAACTATGAATGGAGAATTAGAACAAATAGCACAATTAAACAGCAATCAATTGGCAAAAGTTCCAAGAAAAAAAAATTGACCTTTAAGATGATTCTTAAAGCTCAAGGCATACATTTGATGGACAATAGAGAAAACAATATGTATATAGATTAGCAACGATGAGAATATACTCTATGGGTTATAAAAATATGTGTGTTTATTTATATATAGGCATATGTATATAGATATATAGATGTATAGAAATTAGCTCAGCAGATTTAGGCAGGGGTCAGATCATAAAAGACCTTCTATGCTTCTCTCTATACTGTGGATTTTATTCTAAGCCAATGGATCATCCATCTCTGAATGCTTTTATGAGGGGAATGATTTTTTTTTTTTTTTGGGGGGGGACAGAGAGAGACAGAGCATGAACGGGGGAGGGGCAGAGAGAGAGGGAGACACAGAATCGGAAACAGGCTCCAGGCTCCAGGCTCCTAGCCATCAGCCCAGAGCCCGACGCGGGGCTCGAACTCACAGACCGCGGGGCTCGAACTCACAGACCGCGAGATCGTGACCTGGCTGAAGTCGGACGCTTAACCGACTGCGCCACCCAGGCGCCCCTATGAGGGGAATGATTTAACCATATTTGCATTTTAGGAAAAAACACTGTAGTAGATTGGGGAAGAGTGGACTGAAAAAAGTCAGTTCAATTTTAATATACTACTACATAGTAGCATGTATAATTTTTTTAATATGAAATTTATTGTCATATTGGTTTCCATACAACACCCAGTGCTCATCCCAACAGATGCCCTCTTCAATGCCCATCACCCAATTTCCCTCCCTCCCACCTCCCATCAACCCTCAGTTTATTGTCAGTTTTTAAGAGTCTCTTATGGTTTGGCTCCCTCTCTAACTTTTTTTTTTTTCCTTCCCCTCCCCCCATGGTCTTCTGTTAAATTTCTCAGGATCCACATAAGAGTGAAAACATATGGTATCTGTCTTTCTCTGTATGACTTATTTCACTCAGCATATGAATAGATAAAAAATTGTGGTTTATATACACAATGGAATACTACTTGGCAATGAGAAAGAATGAAATATGGCCTTTTGTAGCAATGTGGATGTATAATTCTTATATACCCCAGAAAATATGAAGATAAGACAAATAAATGTATATATGGGAAACTATATATTTACATACAGTTTCTTTTATACATTCTCCTTGAATCTATTGTATACATTCTCTTTGTACTATATATCTATATCTATATCTATATCATCTATATCTATATCTATAAACTATAGAAGCAGTTGCTACTCTTATCACCTGACTTGATAAAGTCACTTTTTCCATTTGAATTTCACACATATTATTGCTCTACAAACTGCACCATCAAATATATCTTGACTAACCATTTCCTGCTAGTTAACATGCTACATAAATTCAATAACTCTCAGTTTTAGTCCTTGTAAATATGATATAAATGTAAAAATAATAATGCTAATGATAATCAGTTATATGCACAATGGTATTTTTTGTTTTGTGCAGAAAAAAACATCAATATATATTTTTAAAGATCAAAATTTTTGCATAATGTATCACATTCATTGTAATATATAGAGATAGATGTATAATTTCACTATTGAATTTATATCATGCATTATTGTTGTAAAAACAAACTTTCAACCTTTTTGGCAATATTAACCTATTTATTAATTTTCCACCTTCCTTTTTCTTTATACTTCAAAATTTTCTTTCATATTCATTTTAAGAATTACTTATTTGCTGATCATATTGTTCACATGTTGGATTAATTTACGCTGATTTTATTTTAATCATTTTTTTTCCTAAAGAGACATGAAGTTTCTGATTTTATCATCTAATTTAGGGAATTTGTGCCTTATGAAATAAAAGAGAAATTATCTTACTTTGTCCTGATGAACTTGTTTTGTAAAGAAGTATGATTTAAGGTTTTTATTTCTGGTTACATGTTTTCTTATTGTTCATGCGAGGTCTCAGAGAATTATTATATAAACAGAAATAACGTGGACATAATACTTGTTCAAATAGTTATAGACAAGAGGGGAGCGTGGGTGGCTCAGCCAGTTAAGCCTCCAACTTTGGCTCAGGTCATGATCTCACGGTTCATGAGTTGGATGGAGCCTTAGGCTTTCTGCTGACAGCTTGGAGCCTGGAGCCTGCTTTAGATTCTGTCTCCATCTCTCCCTGCTCCTCCCCTGCTCATACTTTCTCTCTCTTTCTCTCTCTCTCTCTCTCTCAAAAATTAAAAAAAAATTAAAAATTAAAAAAAAAACAGTTATATATAAGAAGGGTGCCTGGGTGGCTCAGTCAGTTAATACTCAGACTTCAGCTCAGGTCATGATCTCATGGTTCATGAGTTCAAGCCCTGCATTGGGCTCTGTGCTGACAGCTCAGAGCCTGAAGACTGCTTCAGATTCTGTCTCCCTCTCTCTCTCTGCCACTACCCTGCTTGCACTCTCTCTCTCTCTCTCTCTCAAAAAAAAAGAAATTAAAATTAAAAAATTAAAAAAACCCAAATAGTTATAGACAAGAAAACTATTTTCTACTTCTTTTTTCCAAAGCATAACCCCAAACATCTCATAATACAAGGGTTACTGAAATATATAATTATACAATAAGTAAAAAGGTTACTTAGTGTATGTTTCATAGCTATTTTTCACAATATATTTACAAAAGGCATGATAAAGTGCTAAGGGAGTTACCTACAACAAGAAGAGAAGGGTTTTATTCTTAAACAAGTTCACAGTATAACAAAATGGGCTAGATAATATGCTATTTGCTTAGATTTTAAAATCCAAAATTTTCATATAAGTAGAAATAGATATTCTGGTTTGTTTTTCTCCCAAATTTAAGATATTCTTTATTTTAAGAATGTACATATTTTCTTCAGTCTCTAGAGAATAATTTTGAGATACAGCTGAAATTCCTGGGGGCAGATTGAAATAATCAAAACATAATGACAAATAACAGATGGCACTAATAACAAATTCTTGTTGATTAGTGTCTGAACATGCATATTGTTATATATTTTAGCTTGATTGTAAAGAAAGCTCTATATTGGGATTATTTTCTGTTCCCATGAGACCAGGATACCTGCAGTGGCGAGAATTGGGAGATTAAGTGAAAACTTTGTTAAGATTTTACAATGTCTTTTTCAAGAGGATTCAAATGAGGCCCAACAAGTAAAATATTCAGAATTCCTCTTCATACTTGTTAGTAATTATGGAGTGAATAGTCTGATTTTTTGATGATACATAAAATGTGCCTATAATGTAACAACTTCAAAACTTTTTATGATGTAAAATGATATCCTATTATGGTCATTACCTACACCACCAAATTCAAACACCGTCATGGACAGTAAGGCTGAACAGATTCCAGGTTTGACAATTTCTCTTCATATTTCTTTTAAAATAAAGTCATCTACTAGGTATTTATCCAAAGGATACAAAAATGCTGATTTGAAGGGGCACATGCATCCCAGTGCTTATAGCAGCACTATCAACAATAGTCAAAGTATGGAAAGAGCCCAGATGTCCATCGACTGATGAATGGATAAGGATTATGTGGTGTATATATATAAAATGGAACATTACTTGGTGATCAAAAAGAATGAAATCTTGCCTTTTGCAGCATGGATGGAACTAGAGTGTATTGTGATAAGCAAAATAAGCCAGTCAGGGAAAGACAAATATCATATGATTTCACTCATATGTGGGATTTAAAAATAGAATCAGATGGATGTCTGGGTGGCTCAGTCAGTTAAGCTCAGGTCATGATCTCACAGTTTGTAAGTTTGAGCCCTGCATCGGGCTCTGTGCTGACAGCTCAGAGCCTGGAGCCTGCTTCAGATTCTGTGCCTCCCTCTCTCTCTCTGCCCTTTCCCCGCTCATGTTCTGTCTTTCTCTCTCTCTTTCAAAAACAAATAAAATAAATAAAAAATAAAAAAAGAACAAAATCAGATGAAGGTAGAGGAAGGGAAAAAAATAAGGAAAAACAGAGAAGGAAGCAAACCATGAGAGACTCTTAAATACAGAGAACAAACTGAAGGTTGCTGGAGGGGGTGATGGGTTAAATGGGTGATGGGCTTTTAGATGGGCACTTTTGGGGATGAACACTGGTTGTCATATGTAAGAGATCAATCACTGGGTTCTACTCCTGAAGACAAGACTAAATGGTGACTACCTTGAATTTAAATAAAAGAATAAATACGATACAATACAATACAATACAATGCAATACAATACAATACAATACAATACAATACAATACAATACAATAATAAAATTAAATGAATAAAATAATGAAATTTAATTTAATTTAAAAAAGTTAACTTCTAATTTAATCTATGTGATATCAACTTTTATAAATTAGTCTGGTTATTGCTCATAAGTATAATGATATGAACTATCCTATCCTATCCTATCTGGTATACAGAACACAAATTGCAGAATGAATAAAAACATGCAACTAGATAGATAACCAAAGTCCAGATCTGTGAAGTTCTATTTCTTATGTAAGGAATACACCTGAGCTTTCTTATGTTTAGTTGTCAAGTTTACATAGAGTTTCATGTTCTGGATTTTAGTGGACAAAGGAACATATTTTCAAATATTTATGGATGGATCCAAACAGAAGCTAGGTGGAAATGCATTTGAGTTCCAGAATTTAGTTCTGAGAACTCTGTCATTCCCCTACTCACTGCTCTCTAAAATATAGCCTTCTTACTTGTAGAAAATTAATTACTTGCCCCCTAAATGCCAGGGCATTTCCCTATCAAAGTAATTTATTGCAAACCAATAATATATCTATAATTCATCCTACTGAGGGTAGCAAGCCCTCAGTCTTCACCTGCATGAGGAAACGATTCTGTGTAATGTGCATTGATTGTGTCAGTTGTTGGTGCAAAACATTATAACTTTTATTATATTTCCCATGCTTAGGCTACCTTTTTAATTGCCCAACTTACTATAATATTTCTTGTAGTGGTATAACTTTCCCAACATTACATACCCAACATTAGAGTGAATTATTTTTTAGGTGTCTCTGCTTGCTTCCCAAATTAATGACAATTTGATCATGTATGAGTTTCATTGCCCTTTTGTTCTCATATACTATAGGAAGCTTTCTCAGAAGTCATTTTTACTTTTTGGGTCTTCTGTTGTCAATTTCCTTATTTGCAGTATTTTTTTCCCCTACATTTTCTGCTCATACCTTTGAGCTTCGCTGATGAAGTATTTTATTTTTCCCATTTTCCATGAGAAGTTTTACAGCACCCTCTGACCAGTCCTTCTATATTTCTTCCTCTTCCCTTTCCTACTGTCAACATGCCAATCTCACAAACACAAACATATTAATTTTTATCATGCCTTGCTCTCTTTCATAGTTCTTACAAAGTAAGCTCAGCCAGCCCTCTACTTAGGTTGCTTTTCAAGCCAGCTCCCTTGTTTGTTTTGATGGTGACTTTTGCCTCTTATTTGGGCAACTTATGTACTTAGTATAGTCTTGCTTTACAAGAGTATGGTCTTCCAAGATTTATAGTCAATCCTTATTGTTACAAAAAAAGAGCACCCTCCACCAGCAAAAAGATTATGACTTTCTGAAAGCTCAGATAATGGTTAGCAGTTTTTAGCAATAAAGTATTTTTTAAATGAAGGTATGTACATTGTGTTTTAGACATAATGCTATTGCATAATGAGTAGACTACACTATAGTGTAAACATGATTTTTATATGCACCAGGAAACAAAAAACTCATTTGACTCACTTTATTGCAATATTCCTTTTATTGCAGTGGTCTGGAACTGAAAACGCAATATCTCCAAGGTATGCTTGTGCTACTGGCTTTCACACTGCTCTGTCACTGTGCTAATATGCTCTCTCCTGAAGTTTAGAAACAACACAAGTATGGTTATTTGTGGAGTAATATGAGCTGCCCTGGTGGCACAGGTGTAAAATGGGAATTGAGGAGAGAAAAGATTTCTGCATTTTCCCCATGCACAGATACTACGACCAAAAAAATATCTCTGATCAGCAAATGACTCAGACTTCTGTTTTGTTCAGGGCTCCAAGCTCACACTGGTCTGACTCCCACAAAATGTTAGAACTCCTCAGATGTGTTTATATGGGGAAAATATTTTATACGGAAATATTCTGATATCTACCACCTCATGGACTCAGAAATACCCTGTAATCACCCTGTCTATCCTAGGGCTGATCCACTGCTCCCGTTTTTTATTTTAACCAAATGATGATTTTAAGTGAAACTCATTTCCTGTTCCTGGTTGTGTATTCAGCTTGCTCCTGGTTACTTGAATCTCAAAAAGAAGAACCTAGTAAGTCTCTGAGGGCTTTATATACATCTTCCCTCTTTCATTGTCTCCCTTTCAATTCAACACTCTAATACTATTTATTGCAGAAATAAAGAGACTACCTTAAGCCAAAATTTACCAAATTATCCTGTTGAAGTGCATTTTCAGGATATATTCTGCCCACCTTACTGTATATTTTCTATAACATGACTTCCAAATTCATATATTAAAATCTTTTATTCTGAGCAACATACATAGTGTTATTCTTTTTCAGTTAGCTGTGTACCAATTCTTCAATTTAATCTTTATTTGTTTCCCGTTTAGGATCCAACATAATCTATCATACAGAAATATCTGAATTTTCTTTGCCTCACTCTTCTCCTTTTAATTCCAGGACATTATTGGTATCCTAAAACGTGTTCCTCATTTATTCAAAGCATGCCTTGATTCTCTCTTCACTTCCTGTCCCAACCATATTGTATCTTCTTCCTCTGATTACCTAAATAGCCATGTACATTAAACATTTGTTCAAACTTATTCCTCTTATCCTATTATATTCTTTCTTTTTCTACAGCTAGAAAAAGTTTATTCCCCTTTCAGGGTCAAAGTCAAATATCACATCCAGTTGAAATATTCCTCTGGTTCTATACACCTAAGCATAACAAGATATTCTTGCCTATAGTTTCGTGCCTATAGAGCAATAGTTAATTATTTATTTGAGTGTCTTCCACATTAAATTGTGAATATTTTGAAGGCAGGTAAACTGTCTTCCATCCTTATAAATGGAAGGTTTTATATTTTTATATCCCCCTCTTAAGTGTGTCATAAATCCAAGTACAGTTACTAGTTCCTTTTGTGGTGTTATAATAGAATTAGCATCAGGGGTTCAAGAATGCTGAATCTCACCTTCTCATTATATCATCTCCTAGGAGTGTTTTTAATGTAAATTTACAAATAGGGGGAAATCTCTTAATTGAAATCAAAGTACCATTTAATTTACAGTATTGAAAATTAATAGTACTCCTTTCTACTTGTGAATTGTGGATGGTAGGCAACCTAGACTCTTACTAATTAGACTGCAAACTCCTTCTCCCAAAGGTATGAGGAGCTAAGAAGTAGTGGACTTAAGCAGACCTGGGCAGCAGTGAGAAGTGGAAAGTTCTAGTGTTAATGAATGTTTGTATGGTATTGAATTATGTATTGCACCTATATTTAGTGCAGATAAGAGATAGGTACGGAATAAATAAATAATACCAATTTTATAAACCCTATTCGGTATCACAGATTGACACTTAAAATCATTCATGACATCTAGTTTTTCTCCCTTAGTTTTGAAATTATTCCCATTAATGGTTCAAACTTTTGAGCTCTTCATTTCTTTGAAGGATAATCAAGATAATTTAATTATATGATATCTCATTGAAATACTGCAGCACAGAGCACAGCTGTCACAATGACATTTATAAGTTTCTAAGTTTCTAAGTGAAGGCTACTTCAATAATGAAATAAAATATTTCCAGAATATTCTTACATAAAAAAATGAAGTAGAAACTCGTTGCTGCTTCTGTGGATATGACTTAATATTCTGTAGGATGACTTTAATATTTGAAAAGGCTCTTATAATTTGAATAATGCATATATTCACAGAACAAAATTTCACAAAAACAGCAGTACATAGAAGTAGAGAGCTATGAGTAAAAACTACTATACTACGACTTTAGCGGGTTTTAAACATGACAATTGAATCCATTTTTAACTGGCTTGTTAAATTCCATTATTTTATATCTAATGAGACAAATAACACTGAAAAAGAATTGAGATACCTCCAATAAACATAAATCATAGAAGTGTGTAATATAATTAACTTGGAGAAGAAGTAGAAAAGACGAGATTATATCTGATGTGGTCCAGGCACCAGAATTCCTTGATCTTCACTGTCTTCATTTTGATTTTGAAAGATTTTTTTTAAAGTTATTTTATCTCATAGAACAATTATGTTAATAAGTGAAAATATTTTTTTTAGAAAACTAGTTGAAAATCTCAATATGTGACCAATATATGGCCAACATGTGATGTTCTTTAGATACGGAGCTCGATCTTGCTGTAAGAGTACAGGTACACAACCTACTTTTAGCAAATTTTTATTCTATTTTTGCTTGTTCATCGAAATCTCAAGTCATTCATTGCCGTGTTTTAAACTCATTATCTTAATGCTAGATAGTAGAAGAAAATGGGGAGAACAAGGGCTTCTGTGTTAACTTGCAGTTTCTTTCAGTACCAAGTACAGATTTCCTTATATATTTCTGGAATCTCTCCCTAAACCTGTTTCTCTAGAGGCACAAGTTCCATTCTCATATACTGTGGCCTTCTAGCACTAAAATTCAAACTGCGCATCATACTTAACTGGGTTGTATGTAATCCCATTCCTCCCACTTCACCTTTTACAACTCTACCCATTCATTTCCCACCTGTCTCACCAGGTTTCTTTTTATTTTTTCAATGTTCAGTTTCCTTTAATGACCCCCATCTCCCTGCAGGCTTATTTCTTCTCCTCAAATACACTGAGCATGTTCTTACCCCAGGGCTATTTGAGCATACTGCTCTCAACACTTTGTAAGGCTTGTTCCTTGATATCACATAAATTTGAGTTCAAATGTCACTTTCACAGAAAAAGCTTTACTGACATAACTATTTGAAAAATCTTTCTGACCATAAAATCCCCCAAGTCACTATCACACCATTTTTTCCCTTTATATAGTTAGTGTTCTGGAAACTATTGGATTTATTTATTCATTTATTAGTTTAATGTCTGTATCTCCCCACAGACTATATATATTGTATCACAAAGGCGGACATTTTCTATTGTTCTCTTATCTTCCCAGTATTTGAAACAAATCCTGGCACATGGAAATTTAACACACACACACACACACACACACACACACACACACAGAGTAATGTGTGGGAGCTGGGTTGCGATGGTTTACAAGACCCAATTTTGCAAAACATCTTTTCCTGTGTTCCTCAGCATCACATTGGTAGCTTGAAATTGACGAAGTGGGGGATTTTTCTTCAAAGAATCAAAAAACACTACAAATTGGGGCTCTTTTTGGTGAGTCTATTATTAAACATTTACTAATCTATATATGACAGACAGAATGCAATTCTTTTCCTATAAATGTAAAATTCTTTTCCTATAACTAAGATCTGAAGTGAGGAAAATATGTATGAGAAAAAGCTTTATTCTTTCTGTATGCAGTACCAGAATACAAAACAAAACAAAACAAAATACCCCAAAACAAAACAAAACAAAACAAAATATCCCAAGACCAGGAAACAAAAACTATGCCTTTAAGCCACTGATGAGAGAAGCAGCACAGGAAACAATTAGGAAAGGATCCATCTCATCACAAGTTTTGAGGCCAAATAATTCTGAACAATAACCAATATTTCTGACTATGAAAAATTGATTCCTGCGTCCTGATAGTATTCCAATTTCTAAATAATGATCACAAAAAACTGTGTTTGGCCATAATGTACCTCTAACTTTTTCTAACCACAAGTAATATACTAATATGCCCATTTGTTTGCAATTACAATCAGTTCTTTCTGATATAAGGATGTGACAGGAGCTATTTTTTTTCCAACTTCTTTGGTCTCAGAATGTAAGTTCAACCTTTAGATACCCTATTATCTAGAGATGATATGTTTTGTTTTTTGTTTTTTGGGTTTTTTTAAAATTCTTTTTTTCTTAATGTTTATTTATTTTTGAGAGAGAGAGAGAGAGAGAGAGAGAGAACAGGGGAGGGGCAGAGAGGGAAGGAGACACAAAATCAGAAGCAGGCTCCAGGGTCCAAGCTGTTAGCACAGAGTCCGATGTGGGCCGTGAACTCACGAACTGTGAGATCATGACCTGAGCTGAAATTGGATGCTTAACCAACTGAGCCACCCAGGTGCCCCATGGAGATGATATGTTTTTTTATGTTAAAATCATTCATATTACTTATTCAGAACTCCAGTACTACCAAATACCATGCCTATCATTATGAATATAGGTACTTACTACCAGAAATGGCTCAAATGATGATGATGTTGTGAGATAAACTACTAGGGGGAAATAATGAGTAATTATCATTTATTGTGTATTAACTATGTTAGGCATTCTGTTATGTGTTTTGTATTCACATATTGTTTTATATTCAATTAGCTCATTGATACTATGAATAGGTTATTTTTAATATTTTAATTTTAAAAACAAGAAAATAGATAATTAGACAATTTTTCCCATGGTCATATGGGTAGTAAGTAAAGGAGATAAAATTCAAATCCAAGAAGTCTAATTTTAGATTTCACAGATCACGTATGAGGCCTCAAGCATACTGTCACTCCACAAAAACTGAAGTCACTAATGACAGCTCAGAGGTCTTGGGATATTTAAAAGGCAAAAGAATCAATACGTTCCTGCAGGAGCTTGTCCTCTAAAATGGAAGTAGGTTATGTGTAAATGTGTGTGTGTATGTGTGTGTGTGTGTGTGTGTTTAAGCACATATCTCTACTGTATATCATTCTGAAGAATAATTTACTTGAATAATTGAGCTATTCATTCATTTTGTTTGGACAGTAATAGAAATAAAGCATAGAACATGAGTCACACTTAGAATGGTTGGATTAAGTGATAAAATTACATATGAATATCTTAAAGGGATTTGTATGGATTTTTACGTTTATCCAAAGAGTAAATAAATTATACATAATTGATAACATTTTTCTGAACGAAGATGGAAAATTTACATAAAAGCCATAAACAGATTTTAGGAAAACATATCCCAGGTAGCAGAATGTACAACCATGGAATTAGTATGTATTAAAAATGATTAAATAATAAACTTGAATTTGTCATCCTGTCTTACCAGAAATTTACCCTATGTTAATTGAAAAGCAAGACATAATTATCAGTTATTTCAACCTTCCTTTTTTTATTATGTGTGGGGGTTTTTTTGTACTGTTGTTAAATATATGGTTTCCAGACCATCCCCTACTATTAAGGATCGTCCGTCACTTATGGCAATGATTCAAAGAAATTATAAGTTAAAGGAAAGAAGCTATCCTGTTGTCTGATTACAAAAACACCCTCAAGGCTTGTGTAATGTAATTTGTATATTAATTCCATTGCCCCCAATACAAAGCTGATGTAGAAGGCATAGCCCCTCATTCTTTTAGTAGTTACAAGGTTTTTCTTTTCTTCTTGCATCTTTATTTTTAAATAAACATTTAATTTTAGAATAGTTTTAGATGTACAGAAAATTTGTAAAGATAATACAAAACTCCCATTTATCCCATATGCAATATCTTTCATTATTGAAATCTTATATTTATATGGTATATTTGACACCATTTATGAATAAAGGTACATTATCAACCGGAGTCCGTATTTTATTCAAATCTCTTTAGTTTTTACCAAATGTCTTTTTTGTGTGTGTTCCAAAATTTTATCCAGGACACGATATTGTATTTTAGTCATTATGTCTTCTGAGGTTCCTTTTGATTGTGACTGTTTTTCAGACTTTTTTTTTTTTTTTATGACCTTGACAATTTTGATAAGTAATGGTTAGCTCTTTTGTAGAATGTCCTTCAATTGAGATCTGTTTGATGTTTTCCTCGTGATTGTTCTGAGGTTTGTTCCGAGGTTAAGGGTTTTGGGGAGCAAGTCCACAGAGGTAAAGGAGGCACTAATAGCATGGCTTGCCACCCTTCATGTTGACTCGGCACATTCTTGAGATGGTGTTTGTTTGACTTTTTCCACTGTAAAATCATTCTTTCTTTCCTTTTCTACACTGTATTTTAAAAAGGGAATCCATATGTGTAATTTACTGACTTACTCTTTACATAAAGAGTGAGAAGTTATAAATGTCACGTGAGTGAAATTATACAGTATATATTCTTTTCAGGCTAGCATATTCTACATAGCATCATGTACTTAAGATTCATTCAGGTTTTGTGTGTCTTGAAAGAACATGTCTATTTAGTCACTGAATAGTATCCCATTGTATGGATATGCATAGTTTGCTGACCCACTCACTTATTGAAGAACATTTTAATGGCTTCTAGTTTGGGGCAATTGTTAAAAAAAAAAAAACAAATACAATATGCTATAAAATTTGCTTACAAGTGTTTGTATGGACACAAGTTTTTAATTCAACTGAGTAAATGCCTAGATGTATGATTGCTCTATTGCATACTAAGACTATATTTTAGCTTTTCAAGATACTTTATTTCAAGATACTGCCAGATGATCTTCCAAAGTGTTTGTGCCATTTCTATTCCCAGCAGCAATAAATGAGAGTTCCTGTTCTCTGCATTCTCACTAGCAATTGTTATTGTCAGGTTTTTGGGATTTTAGTCATTTTAATACACGAATAATGGTATCTCATTGATCTCATTGTTTTAATCTGTAATTCCCTAAAGACAAATAATGTTGAGTATCTTTTCATTTGCTAACATGCCCTTTCTAGATCTTCTTTCGTGAGGTGTCTGTTCAGATCTTTGGCCCACGTTTCTTTTTTTTATTTTTAATTTTCTAAAAATACCGAGTATATTTTGTAAATTTGGATAGGAGTCCTTCATCAGATGTGTTTTGCAACATTATCTCTCAGTTTTAGCTGGCTTTTTTTTATTGGCTTAATGATGTTTTCATGAAGGAGAGGTTTTAAATTTTAATAAAGTCAACTTTATGTTTTATTTTCTTTCATGGATTATGCTTTTGTTATTTTATCTAAAAACTCATCAGCAGGCTCAAGGTCAACATAATTTTCTCTTATGTTTTCTTCTAGACACTTGTGGGGAATAAGCTTAGGAATTCCCTGAGCCTGCACTGATGGGTTAATAAGGCATAAAGAACTAGAAAGCCATAGAATATACACACCCAAGTTTGGGTAAACAAGATTAGCTTAATAAAATTAGGTAAACGGGGCAAAGGCCCCCAGTATAGGATGAAGGTATAGGAACAGGGAATCTCAGGGTGAAAACATCCAAGATGAGGTAAACAAGATGAGGTATTCAGGGCAGAAATGGCCCCCAAATTAGTACAATAGCAGAAAGCTGCTTTCACAGGAAAGAAGGACTAAATTAGGTGAACAGGGAGATAGGGCTATAGATCACAGTGGGGCGAAGTTGCCCAGGGTGGAGCTAATTAGCAAAAGAAAGGTTGACCCTGAGGTAGCGTGCTCTGTCTTTCTAGTCCCCTAGACCAATGTAGGTAAACAGAGGTGGTGCCTCACACCTGCTGTAAACAACCTTTGACCAGTTCCAGGATTTTGTTTCTTATTGACCAAACCCCTAATACCACATATCTTCAAAACCCCCTTTCCCTCACACCCATGAGTTAATGTTCACGATTTCATTGTCTCTTTGTGTACGTCCATCACCACGTTTGTAAGCCTTCTGATCCTATTAAAAACGAGCAAGGACCCTTACTGGGGGCTCTGGTCTCCTCCCGGACATTAGCCCCTCTCGCACTTTTAATCCTGTGCCCTGCTTTCTTGCTGGAATTTACCAGCCTTATGGGCTTCCTTAATGTACTTTTGCATTGGGGTGAGGACTTTATCAGAACTGGTTGGTGAGGTTTTTAGAGGCTTGATATTGTCCCACCCTTTTGAGGGAGGGAGAGTATCTTATGCCTGTAGAGGCATCAGAGGCATGGTCTGACTATAGGGGGGCCGAAGGTTCTCCTCCTTTTTAGATAACTTTATGCCTTCGTATACACTGCCCGATCTCAAGGAGAGAAGGGCAGTGTGGAGGATGGACCAGGTGAAGATTACCTCAGGGGGGATATTAGCTCCTTCAGAATGCCTGGTCTTCAGTGTTTTCCCTACTGGTTCCCACACATCAAGATCTTAAGTTCCTTGTTCTGGGAATCACAGGCAATTTTGTTGGACTGCCAGCAGTAATCTAAGGAGAGCTTTATAATTTAGAGTAGTCCCTGCTGTCTCCCCTAGTGATTGAAGAATTTGAATATAGCACTTTTGTTCAGGGGCTATGGAGTTTCCCATGACAGATCTCTCAAAAAGTTCCACAGCAGCGAATTTTAACCTAGTTTGGCTTTATTCCTTACCTCCTCAGGAAGAGACTGAACCAGTGCAGTTTTTTTCCCCCCCTTGGACCCTTCAGTCATTCCGTGGTGTCCTGCAGTCCTTGTGTCGCCCTGCCTTCTGGCCATGTTGGCTCCTTTTCCATGATGGCCTGTAGTCCTCTTGCCTCGGATCCGTCAGGGTCACCATCTGGCACCCAACGTGGGGAACGAAACCACAATCCTGAGATTAAGAGTCTTGTGCTCTACTGACTGAGTTGCCTCTCTTGCATTTTTAATCCTGCGTCCTATTTTCTTGCTCGACAAGAGAGAACTCCAGACCCAGAGTCTACAAAAGACCCTTAGAGTTTCGCAAATTACACTTTCTTCTAAGATGCATTTTGAGCTAATTTTGTGAAAGCAGCAAAATCTGTGTCTGGGCTCTCTTCTTTTTGCTTCTTTCTCCAGTATAATTTGTTAAAAATTGACCCTCTTTCCATCGCTTTTGTGTCTTGTCAAAAATTAATTGACCGTGTTTGTGTTAGTCTACTTCTAGGATCTCTACACTTCCATTCTTTTCTGTGTCTAACCAATACTATGCTCTCTATATTACACTATCTTCAAAATAAGTTTTAAAATCTGATAATGTGAGATCTTCAACTTTGGTTTTCATCTTCAATATTTTCTTGCCTATTCTGGCTTTTTGGTTTCCATAAATATTTTAGAATAATTTATCACTATATATGAAAGAACTTGCTGAGATTTTGATTGAATTGAATCCAAATTGATAAGAATTAACTCTTAATGTTATTGAGGTTTGCAATAGGTGAACACAGAATATTTTTCCTTTCATTTAAATCTTTGGTTTATTTTTATTAGTTTTGAAGTTTTCTGCTTATAAACCCTATACACATTTTGTTAGATTTATGCCTAAGTATTTGATTTTTTTTTTTTGGTGCTATTGTAAATGATACTTGTTTTATATCAAACTCAAATTGTTCATTGATAGTATTTATGAAACAAATTGACTTTTGTATATTGACCTTATATTCTGTAGTCTTGCTCTAGTTTCTTATTAGCTACAGGAGTTTGTTTTCCTTCATTTCTTTTGTAGATTATTTGGCCTTTTCCACATACAGAATCAGATCATCTGCAAAGAAAAGCAGTTTATTTCTTCCTTTCCAATTTGAATATATTTTATTTATTTTTTGTGTCTTATTGTACTAAAGGAATTCCAGTATGATGTTGAACTGCAGTGGTAAGATAAGAAATCCTTGAATTTTTTCTTAATAATAAAGTAGAACATCCAGTTTCTCACCATTAAGTATAATATTAGCTGTAGGTTTTTTTGTGAATATTCTTTACTATGTTGAGGAATTCTCCTTCTATTCATATTTGGTGAAGGTTTTTTATCATGAATGAGGGTTAGATTCTGTAAAATGATTATTCTGTTTCAGTTGATACAACATGATGGATTGCATTTATTTTTAAATGATAAACTTCACTTCCTTTGAATAAATTCCAAAATAAATAAAATACTTTACTACAATTCCACTAGCTCACCCCAGTGCTTAAAAACTCTCTTGCCTTTTGTTTCAACAGAGATGAGTTCAGTCTCTCTCCTCTTCTGCAACAGTCTTAAATAAAGTTTTCCTTGACTGTTTAACCCCATCCAATGTAATTTTTCTTTGACAATATCAGGTGCTCCAAATTCCTGTATTAACTTTATGTTTGTCTCCCATATTGACTTCCTCATGTACTTCTCCGTGTATTCTTCAGCTATAATGTATTCTTATTTTATGTATTATAATATTGTAGCCCTATGTGTGTTGTGTTGATACTTTAAAACGGAAGAACATTTTGTGAACTTCTGATTAAACCTTAATCATGTATTGCACCTTTGTCTGAAAGATTTATCCTTCACAAGTGATTCTCCATAGCTTTCCCCTACTGCTCTCTACTTTTCTTGCTTGGCTGCTGTATTCCCAATTTCTCTGAAGTGATATGAAGCCACGACCCCTGATGACTGTGTCCCACAGCTTTAGTGAGGCAGCAAGACTGGTATAAATTGACAAAGGTATAAACTGGTGTAAATTGAGAGAAATTGCTCCTCACCCCGAGAGCAAATTTCAGAATATGCTGGCTAAGTCCTTAGCCCTAGAGAGAGTAGCCCATTGCTATGGAGAAGTCTCTGAGATTTTTTCATAATGCTTACTCTTGCTTTCTCCTGCTAGAGGTAAGAAGAAGATATATATATATATATATATATATGTGTGTGTGTGTGTATATGTATATATATATGTACATATATATTCACTGTATATATATTATTCTGAATATATATGTACATATATAATCACTGTAAACATTTGGTGAATATTCCCAGTAAAAATTTCTTTTTTTTAAGTTTATTTATTTTTGAGAGAGAGAGACAGAGCATGAGTGGGAGAGGGGCAGGGACAGAAGGAGACACAGGATCTGACGCAGGCTCCAGGCTCTGAGCTGTCAGCACAGAGTCTGAGGGGGGCTTGAATCCACAAACCAGGAGATCATGACCTGAACTGAAGTTGGATGTTTAGTTGGCTGAGCCACCCAGGTGCCCCAACTAATAAAAATTTCTGAGAGTAACCTCAGGAAAGTGTTAGGAAACCCCTAAGTCTGAATCCCCAGGCATTTCTTCTTCTCATGCTGGTCTAAATTCAGTCTTTAGCAGTTCATCAAAATTATGATTTAATGTTCTTATTAGTTTATACCTCAGCATCTTCTGCTCTAATTGAATTGATCTTGATTTCTATATCTCCCTGGATGAGCCTGTCTCTCAGGACTGCAGGATGGCAGTTACTTCAGTTCTTGATGGCTCCAAGAAAAGTTGTTGTTTATCAGTTAGTCCAGGATGACAGTAAAGATGGCTAATTATCTAATAATTATTTTAATTCTAATTATCAATTCTAATTTTTCTCTTCTCACCACCTTAGCATCATACAACCAAACCATCATGTTATACAAAAAAGCCTTGGTGATCTGAACTACACAAATGAAAATCCCTTAGAAACACCAGAGAGGCAAAAATATTTAATATTCTTATCATTGTATATGTTTTTCACTTTCACAGGAGTAATATCTCAGTGCAGATCAGCACAAGGCAAGAAAGTCAGGACAAAGAGAAAAAAGATGTGCAGTTTTGGAATAATATAAGAGGGCATTTAAATCAGAGCAGAATAGACGTTTTCTCTTACCTGTTCTCATCAGAACCCAGCATAAATTCTTTTAAGGATAATTAGAATGTGTATATATATATATATATATATATATTTTTTTTTTTTTTTGCCTATATCTATACCTTCTATATCTACATATAACTATATATATATCTCACTTCAGAATTTGCAGTTACTTTCAACAATTTTTAAAATATTCATTAAATTTATTTTTTAAATTTTGGTAACAATTCTTCCTCATTGTGGTACTTAAAACACCAAAGCTAGATATCAAATGGTTTGGTATTTTCATTAGAAAAATATTTTTACCAGTATCACTTACACATTTTTGTTTAAAAGCTTTAATTCTGTGGTGTGTGCTAAGAATTTCAAAAGCATTTAAATATAGTTAGCATTTTAAAATAAATATAAACAAGTTATGTCCTTAGGTGGGAGTATAATTTAGCAGATTATGTTTGGACTACCTTAATAATCACTGTAAAGATAATCACTATGCATATATAGTAACCCAGGCTATCCTTGCAGATTAAAAAGACAAATCATTATTTTCTAATTTTTTTTATGGACATTTATTATTTATTCTTCCATTAATTTGCTAGATGCTGAAAAATGGGTCAAAGTGAATAAACGTTATTTAAAACCTTGGTTAAAAAAATTTAATTTTGGTATCTTCATAAGAAAAATATATTTACCAATATCTCACATTGTTATTTGAAAGCTTTAATTTTGTGATGTGGGCTAAGCATTCCAAAAGCATTTAAATGTAAATTGTAGTTAGCAGTTTAAAGTAAATATAAACAAGTTATGTCCTGAGGTGGGAGTATAATTTTGCAGATTATGTTTGTACTACCTTAATACTCTAAGTCATACAATGACTGAGAATGCCTGTATTTTCACACTTTTTTTTTTAGCATTATTGAGATATATAAACTGAATGTATTTGAAATATATAAACACCTGTGAAACCATCAACCCAGGTAGGTAGGTTCTATCCTACCCCTTTGAAGCTTAACCATCTCCCCTTCCCTCTTTATCCTAATCATTGATCTGCTTTCTACACTATGGATTATTAGATTGCATTTTTCAGCATTGTATATAAGGCAATGAAAGACAATGAAAAATTATGTATTATTTTTGGCTTGACTTTTTTCACTCATGATAATTATTTTGACGTTTATCCATATTTCCTATCAAAAAAGTAATTCATTTTTTGTTACTGGATAGTATTCCGTTTGTGGATATACCTTAGATTATTTATCTATTCACATATTCATGAGTATGAAGGTTATTTCCAGTTTGGATCTATTACAAATAATGGCTGCTGTGAACATTTTGTCAGTCTTTGCGTTGATATGTGCATTAATTTTTTTGTGGGTAAATATCTAGGAAAGGAATGGATGGTCATATGGAAAATGTATCTCTAAGAACTAACTTTTTAAAGAAACAGTAAAAAAGTGCTTTTCAAAGTGTTTGTACAATTTACATTCCAACCATTAATGGGTAAGATGTCTAGTTTCTCCATATCTTCACTTCTAAATGACATAATCTTTTTTTTTTCTAATATAGCCATTCTAGGGAATGTGTAGTATATCTCACTGTAGTTTAAATTTACATCCCCCTAATGACTAATGATGTTGTATCTTTAAACTTACTTATTTGTCATCTGTGTATCTTTTTTGGTAAAGTGTCTGTTCAAATCATTTGTCCACTTTTCAATTTAGATTGACTTCTTTTGCTTACATTATAAGAATTCTTTATATATTATCGATATGAGCCTATTGTCAAATATGTATTTTGGAATTCTTTTTAATTTGATGATACCAACTAATTGATTATGTCTATTACAGTCCATGATTTCTGTTCTCTATTTAAGAAATCTTGCAAATATCAATGTCACCAACACTTTTCCTCTCTTATCTTCAACAATATTTAGAGATTTAGCTCTTGTGTAGCTATGATCAATTTTGAGTTAATTTTTGCTCAAGTTACTCAGTGCTTCTCTGTCCAATTGTTTCAGCATTCTGTTGGAAAGGCTATCATTTTGTAAATGAATTGTTTTGGCACCTTTGTTGATTCATTGACTATATATTTTTATGGCTCTATTTAGACTCTTAACCATGTTTTTTGATTTATATGTGTGCCTTTATGCAAACAACACACTCTCTTATTAGTATAGATTTATAATAAAATAAGACTTAAAATTAGTGCAAGAATTCAGATTTTGTTTTCTATTTCATAGTTGGTTGGCTATATTAGATCCTTTGTATTTTCATATAATTTTTGAATTATTTTGCTAAGTTCTACAAAAGCTTGCTGGGATATTGATTGAAGCTGCCTTGGTCAATAAATCATTGCTTGGGAGAATAGACATCTTAACAATAATGAGTTTTCCAATCCATAAACATGATATATTTCTCCATTAATTTGGCTCTTCTTTAATTGTTATTATCAATGATTTCATTTTTGAGGATACTGGACTTGCATATATTTTGCTCAAATATATTCCTAAATAGGTCACATTTTAGATATTATATAGCGTGTCTTGATCATAGGAGGATTGCATTCAGTCATTCACTTTTTATTGTAATGTGAGCTCCAAGTCTTTTGTGGATGAATTTTATAAGGATGAGTATGTTCTTTGTTTTTGTCAAGTATGACTGTTGAATATTATCAAATGCTTTTTCTACTATGTTGAAACAACCTTTTATTTTTCTTACTCTGTTTATATATTAAATGTTATGGATTAATGTTTCCAATGTTAAATCAGACTTACGTTTCTGGTCTGAAAACACTGATTGTGATATATTAAACATCTTATATACATTGTGAAACTAAGAGTGGTAATATTTCATTGGCAATATTTGCTTTTCTGATCATGAGGGTTATTGGTATGTAGGTATGGGTCTTCCCCCTCTTCCCACCCCATTTAGTGTCTTTTCTGGCAATGCTGGCTTTATAATATAAATTAGGAAGTATTTTTCTCTTCTTCAATTTTCTGGGGAAGTTATTTTAGAATTTGTATCATTTATTTCCTAAATATTTCATAGAATTCATAAGCCAAGCACTTATATGTCTGGAGTTTTCTTTGCAGGGAAGTCCAATAATTTCCATAGATAGTTATCAAATTTCCACAAGTGAGCTTTGTTAGTTTATGCTGTTCAAGGAATTTGTTGATATCTTCTGAGTTGTCAAAATAATTGGTATAAATGTGTTTACAATAATTTCATGATTCTTTTCATGTCCATAATGCCTTCTCTCATTTACGGTGTAAATATTTGTGCTTTCTCCTTTAAAAAAAAATGAGTCTAGTAGAGTTTTATCAATTTTATTGTTACTTTTCAAAGAATAAACTTTTGTTTCATTTTTTTCTTTTTAATTCAGAGCATTCTGATTTTTCATTACTATTTTTCTCCTGCTTTTATTGATTTAAATTACTTTCCTTTTTTTCCCCCATTTTTTTAAATGGAAGCTTAGGTCATTAAATGAGACCTTTTTTTTTTTCTTCTCTTTCTTTTTATTTTTTTAATTTTAGAGAGAGAGAGAAAGTAGGAGCAGGGGAAGAGGGGTCAAGGGAGAGAGAGAGAGAGAGAAAGAGAGAGAGAGAGAATCTTAAGGAGGTTCCACAGTCAGCATGGAGCCCCACAGTCTCCATCCCATGACCCAAGCACCCCTATTTTTCTTTCCTTTCTAATGCAGACAATTCCACAATTTATGATAGTTCAACTTATGATTTTTTTTTTTACCTTATAGAGATGCAAAAGCAATACATGTTCAGTAGAAACTGTACTTTACATTTCTAATTTTGATTTCTTTCCCCCAGGCTAGCAATATGTGGTACAGTCCTCTCGTGATTCCTGGCAGTGGCAGCCAGCGGAAGCTCCCAGTCAGCCATGCCATCATTGAGGGTGAATGATCAATACAGTTAAAACAATTCTGTACCCAGAGGACCCTTCTGTTTTTCGATTTCAGTGTAGTATTCAATAAATTACATGAGATATTCAACACTTTATTGACAAATAAGCTTTGTGTTAGATGAGTTTGCTAACTGTAGGTGACTCTGTGTTCTGGGCAAGTTTAAAGTAGGCTAGGGTAGGCGATGATGTTCAGTAGGTTAGGTGTATTAAATGCAACTCCAACTTAAAATACTTTCAACTTAATGTGGGTTTATCAGGATGTAACCCCATTGTAAGGCAAGGAAGGTCTGTAGAGGCATTTCTTGCCACAGTTTTCTATAAGAGCTATTTCAAATGCATCACATGAATTTGATGTCATCCTTTCATGTTCATTCAGTTCTATTTTCTAAATTCTGTTCATATATATTCTCTAATCCAAGATTATTTTAATTGGGTTAATTGGTTTCCAAATATTTTGGAGTTTTTCAGCTTTCTTTATTTTACTGATTTTGATTTTTACTTTCATTTAGCTGCTGTCAGAGAACATGCTATGTATGATTCAAATCCTTTTAAATTTATTGAAACTTGTTTCTGTAGCCCAGAATATAGTCTACCTTGGTAAATATTATAAGTAACTTAAAAAGAATATGCATTCTATTGATTTTGGATGCAATGTTCTGTAATTATCAATTAGGTTAAATTAGTATTGCTGAAGTTTCTTATGTCCTTGATTATCTGTGTACTTTCTCTATTAATTATTGAAAAAAGGGTATGAGATTATGGAAATATAATTGGATTTTATCTATTTCTCCCTGAATTTTTACACCACTTGGTTCTTGATTTTGAAACTCTGTTAGTAATGCATTAACATTAAGGGATTTTTATGTCCTTTTAATGAATTTACCCTTTTGTCATTATAGAATGACTTTCCTTATTGCTAATAATAGTTTTTTCTCTAAAATCTAATGATGTTAATATACCACTATTGCTCTCTTTTAATTAGTGTGAGTATTGTATATTTTTCTGACTGTTTTTAGATGCATTTGTGTTTTAATTTTAATTTTTTTACCGTAGGGAACATATAGTTGGATCTTGTGCTTTCATAGTCTAATTCGATAATTTCTGCCATTTAACTATAGTCTTTAGGTCATTTACATTTAATATTATTATCAATTGTATTTAAAGCTAATCTCTTGTCATTTGTTGTCTATTTGTCCCATCTAGTGTTTCTTCTCTTTTCCCTATTTAGCATTATTTTTTTTAATGTCAGGTCTTTTGTTATTGTCTGTAAATCTTTTGTGTCTTTATTAGCTATCACTATTTTTAAAAACCTTATTTTTTAAAACAGCTTTAAGTTTACTGAATAATTACATATATAGTAGTTTCTATATGTCCTCCATCTAATTTGTTCTTTTATTACTTTCTCTTGAGACTTTGACCTATGGCCTTTTTAAAAGTATATTGTTTAACTTCAAATATTTTGTGATTTTCCAGCTATCTCTCTGGTATTGATTTCTAGTTTAATTCTGTTGTGGTCTTAGAACATACTTTGTAAGATTTCTGTCCTTTTAAATTGATTTAGGTGTGTTTTATGGCCCAGAATGTGGTCTATCTTGGTAAATGCTCTGTGTGAGCTTGAGAAGAATGTGGATTCTGCAGTTGTTGGATAGACTAGTCTATAAATGTCAATTAGGTCCAGGTGATTAATGGTGTTGCTCAGCTCAACTATATTCTCACTGATTTTCTGCCTTGCCAGGTCTATCAATTATATTATGAGGGGTTGTTGAAGCCTCCAACTCTAATGGTGGATTCGTTTATTTCTCCTGGAAAATCTATCACTTTTCGTATCACCTATTTTGGCATGCTGATGGTGCATACATCCTGATAATTGTTGTCTTACTGGAAAATTGACTCCTTTAGCATTGTATAATGTCCCTCTTTATCCCTGAAAATTCTCCCTGTTCTGAATCTGCTTCAGTTAAAATTAATATAGCTACTCTAGATTTCTTTTGATTAGTATTTGCATGAAGTATCTCTTTCCATCCCTTTATTTTTAATCTGTGAGTGTATTTATATACAAAGTGGGTTTCCTAAATAACATGTTCTTTTCTTCCGCTCTGAAAGTCCCTGTCTTTTAATTGCTGTACTTAAAACATTCACATTTAAAATAACTATTTACATAGTCAGATTAATGTCTGCCTTCTCTAATTATTTCTTATTTGTTGCACTTGTTCCTAATTCCATTTTATCCTCCCCTTTCTTTCTGTCTTTTCTGGTTTTAATTCAATGTTCTATATAATTCCATTCTCTCTCTTCTTTTAGAACATCAGTTGTACGTTTTTTATAAAAAAAATTTTGTTTTATTTTTTTTAACGTTTATTTATTTTTGAGACAGAGAGAGACAGAGCATGAATGGGGGAGGGGCAGAGAGAGAAGGAGACAGAATCGGAAGCAGGCTCCAGGCTCTGAGCCATCAGCCCAGAGCCCGATGCGGGGCTTAAACTCACGGACCGCGAGATCGTGACCTGAGTTGAAGTCAGATGCTTAACCGACTGAGCCACCCAGGCGCACCCCAAAAAAATTTGTTTTAGTGGCTGTCCTAACTATTCAATACACATTTACAACTAATCTGAATCTTCTTTTAAATAGTAGTATACTGACTCATGTATAATTCAGGTACCTTAAAAAAGAGTGTTCCAGGGGCGCCTGGGTGGCTCGGTCGGTTAAGTGTCTGACTTCGGCTCAGGTCATGATCTCGCGGTCTGTGAGTTCGAGCCCTGCGTCGGGCTCTGTGCTGACAGCTCAGAGCCTGGAGCCTGTTTCGGATTCTCTGTCTCCCTCTCTCTCTGCCCCTCCCCTGTTCACGCATTGTCTCTCTCTGTCTCAAAAATAAATAAAAGTTTAAAAAAAAAATTAAAAAAAAAAAAAGAGTGTTCCATTCCTTATAACATTGTACCCATTTCACTTATCATATGATATAATCACAAAATACTTGGTTGCTATTATTATTTTGAACGACTATTATATTAATTAAAAATAAGAGAAATAAAATATTTTATTATGCTTCCACTCACTCCTCCCACAATTTCTCTTTCTATACATACAGATCTGAGTTTATGACTTATACCATTTTCTTCTGCTTGAAAAACTTTTTTAACATTTCTTATAAGTGAAGTAAACTGATGAAGTCTTTTTCTTTAACTTATAAAAGCTAATTCTGCTGGATATAGAATTCTATGTTGGTATTTCTCTCTTTCAACATTTTAAATATTTCAGTCTACTCTTTTTATTTTTTACTGCCTGCTTTCTGACAGCATGTCTCTACTATTTTTATCTTTGCTCCTCTATAGATAGGGTGTTTTCTGCTTTGGCTTTATTTAAGATCTTCCTTTGTTTTTGATTTTCTAGAGTTCAAATGTGATAGTCCTATGGATAGATTTTTTGGTATTTAGCCTGTTTGATCTCTGAAAAGTTTCCTGGATCTGTGATTTGGTGCCTAATATTGTTTTGAAAACTTCTGGGCATTATTACTTCAAATACTTCTTTAACTCCTCTCTTCTTCCAGCATTACAACTACACTTATGTTATTCTTTCAAAAAATTTCCCAAGGTTCTTGGATATTCTGGTCTGGTTGTTTTTTTTCATTCCTTTTTTTTTCTCTTAGCATTTAAATTTTGGAAATTTCTGTTGACCTGTCTTCAACTCACTGATTGTTTCTTCATCTATGTCCAAGCTATTGATGAGCCTATCAAAAGCATGCTTCATTTCTATTAACTTGTTTTCAATTTCTAGCATTTCCTTTCTTTTCCTTTTTTTTTTCTTTCTGCTAACATTAGCATCTGTTCTTTCATGCTGTCTACCTTTTCCATTGGATCCCTTAACATATTATTCATAATTATTATATATTATTTGTCTGACAATTTCAAAATCTGTATTATAACTGAATCTATTTTTGATGTCTGCCTTGTCTTACTAAGCTATTTTTTCTTACCTTCAAGCCTGTAATTTTTTTTCTTGAGTGTCAAGTATACTCCATTGGTAATAATAACTGAGATAAATAAGCTTGTCCTGTGAGGTTTTTTTTTAACGTTTATTTATTTTTGGGACAGAGAAAGACAGAGCATGAACGGCGGAGGGGCATAGAGAGAGGGAGACACAGAATCGGAAGCAGGCTCCAGGCTCTGAGCCATCAGCCCAGAGCCCGACGCGGGGCTCGAACTCACGAACCGTGAGATCGTGACCTGAGCCGAAGTTGGACGCTCAACCGACTGAGCCACCCAGGCGCCCCAAGGTTTTATGTTTATCTGGCTAGGAGTTGTGTTGTTGACTAGGAGTGTTTTTTGTTGATATGCCTGTAGTTGCCTGAGGCTTCATTTTTCTATAGTGTCCTCATTTGGTTTCTTTACCCTGATGTTTTTGTGTCCCTAAGAACTTCTAAAATAGAGTCTAGGGGCATCCGGGTGGCTCAGTCGGTTAAGCATTTGAAATCAGCTCAGAGCATGATCTCACAGTTCGTGAGTTTGAGCACCATGTTGGGCTCTGTGCTGACAGCTTGGAGCCTGGAGCCTGCTTTGGATTCTGTGTCTTCCTCTCCCTCTCTGCCCCTCCCCTGCTCATGCTCTGTCTCTTTCTCTCCCTCTCTCCAAAATGAATAAATGGTAAACAAATTTAAAAAAATAAATTAAAAAATTAAAGTCTGTACTGTATGGCTCTTTAACCCATAATCCATTGTTTTTATTTTGGAGGCCTATTTGTACAATTGTAAAATGTGGGGGGATGGTTATCTTCCATAACCTTATGATTAAATCTCAATCTTTTACTGTACCTCTGTGTCTGCACTGAAACATTCACAAATATTTCCTAGCTCTTCTCCTTCTTCTTCTTCTTCTTCTTCTTCTTCTTCTTCTTCTTCTTCTTCTTTTCTCTTTCTCCTCCTCTTTCTCCTCTTCCTGCTTCTCCTCGTGCCCCTCTTCCTCCTCATTGTGGTGGATGTTGTTGTCTTGTATATAAGACAGGAAAACTAAAAGGGGCTCAAGTTTGGTAACTGCCCGTCTTCTCTATGAATAGGTTCTGGTAAAATCTTTTCTCCCTTTAGTGTAGGGCTTTATTATGTAGAATACTCTAGGTGTATTTTAACTTGTTGCTTTTTTTCTGCCTCTGCTTAAAAAACCAGGAGATTTTTCTTGACTCTTCAGTACAAGAACCTATTTGAGTTCATAGATGAGATTGGGGAGGTTTTCCATTCTCATGGTTGTCCACACCATGGACAGAGGTCCAGAGACCTCCAGGAATTCACCAAAATTAGCATTTAATCCTTCCTTCCGTCTCAACTCTCTAATAATTTACTCTCAGTTTTACATTTACTTTACATATAATATAAATTCTAAGTTTCATTTTTATTTGCTTTTAATTGTCTATCTTTGGAGAGATTTAAAGTTAAGAAAAGTACTAAGTACTTTTTATTTACTTGCATATATACCATTTCTCTTGCTGCCGGTTCTTCAGTGTAGAACTAGATTTGCATATGATATATTTTTTATGCCTAAAGAACTTCCTTTAATTTTTTCTAAATTACAGATTCCTTGATGATTAATTCTTTCAGCTTTTAATGTCTGAAAAAGCCTCATTTCATGTATATTTTAAAAAGAGATTTTTATCTCCCATAGAATGTAGGGTGATGGTATTTTCTTTTTTTTCCTTTTTTTTCCTTTCAGCACTCGAATGTGTGTTGCTCTACTTTCTTCTCATTTGCATTGCTTCTCAAGAGAAATCTACCCTTATTGTTATTTTTTTTTCCTTTTTAATGTGTCATTTTCTCTGGTTGCTTTTGAAAGCATCTCTTTAATACTTGTTTTGAGCATGCTGATTATGATATACCTTCACGGAGTTTTCTTCATGTTTATTGAGTTCTGAGTTTGCTAACCTTCTTGAATCTGGGGGTTAACATTTTTAATCACATTTAGAAAAATATATGTTTGGCCTTTTTTTTTTTAAAAAAAATAGTTTTCTATCACTTTCCACTCTCTCTTCTTTTTCAGGAGCTCTATTTACCTTTACATTAGTAGAAGTTTTCCCAAAGACTGGTGATGCTTTGCTAATTTATTTGTAGTATTCAGCTGTAGACTTTCTTACAGGGAAATCTCTGGAGATAACTGGGGCTCTGCCCTTTTCTTCTTTGGCATCTCTTTAGAGATTCCTCCTTTCTGGCCTACAAATTCAAACTATTTTTGACTTTTTGAACCCTCAAGTCAGTCTCTTTAACTCAGGAAAAACACTAGGTTCTATTGGCCTGACAACGGAACGCTAGGGAATTCTATAGTATGAGTTACCTAATTTGTTGTCTTCTATCAGGGATTGCTCTGCTGTAAGCACTGCTGTGTGCAATGTCTGAGAACTGTCATTTAATAAAATTTATTTTCCAGCTGTTTATGATGGAGATAAATTTAATCCATCTTGGCTAGAAATAGAAGAAAGTAAGTCTCTACACCTTTAAGCATAGTAGAGGTGTGTGTGTGTGTGTGTGTGTGTGTGTGTGAAAGGAACCATTTGATCATCATATATGCTAGAATCACTACTTCCAAGATATTATTTGTCTTAGAATTATTATTTTGTCAACTAATTCTTATTTGATTTGATTTTAGTTTTATATGTAAAGTTCTGTAAGAACTTCTCATTACAGATATTTAATATATACTAATCTGACATTTTTTCTTAATAAATTTAATCTCTTTTATATTGTTTATACTAGTTAACTACCCAGTTATTAACTGTGGTTATAACACTGGTTAATAACTAGAATATAACACCTGGTTATATTCTATTTTGTGAAAATAGCAAAATTCATTAGGCTATTCTGTTGATGGGACTTTGGATTCTGCCTCCAATTCACTAATATTTTGTTAATACTACTAGTGCTGCTCAATAATTTTTTTCCTACATCTCTTTGTATACAAGTGAAAGAGTTTCTCTTGAATACATATCTAGGAGTAAAAAATCTGGGTTTATATAAGAATATACAGATTGACAAACTTTTTTCTAAAGTAATTGAGTCAACTTCACATCCACCAACAATGAATATAAGATACTGTTGATTACATGCTCTCAGATGCTGGAAATTTTCATATTTCTTAACATTTACTATTGGATGTACGATGGTATTTCATTGCAAGATGGATTTTTATCTCCCTGATCACTAATTAGGTTAACTATACTGCAATATATTGATGGGTTCTATATGTTTCATCTTCTGTTAAAAATACTTTCATTTATTTTGCTAATTTTCTATTGGATTTTGTCCTTTGTTGGCCATTTTGAAAAATTTGTAACATCCCCCCCACCCAGCCTTTTCACTAAGTGTTGCAGTTATCTTCAACCACTTAGGTACTTGTCTTTTTCCTTCTTAAATGTGTCTTTTAATGAATATAAATTCTTTGTATAAATGTAGTCAAATAATCTTTTTTTTTTTTTTACAATTGGTGCTAGATAATTAGCACTAATCAATAGAAAGTTATCTACCTATATTGTCTACTAAAAGTTTTGAAGGCTTGTTTTTGGTATTTATGTCAGTGTACAGGCTTAGTTAATTTCTTTCTACTGTAACAAGGATTCAATTTTCTTTCTTTTTATTTTATTCTGGAAACAGAACCAGTTTTTAGGTGTATTTATTGAATATTCTTTAATTTCCTTATTATTTTGCCATGGTGTAACTGCAGCAAATAAATGCTAATACATTTAGGTATGTTTCAGGGATATCTATTATTTCTTAATCAATTGTCTGTTCCTACATCAGTACCAGATTGGTTCACACCTTATAATTTCATAATATGCCCTAATATTTCAAAATAAAAATTTGCCCTTCTATTCTTCCATAAAAGTAGCTAGTGAATTTAGCTCTTTATTCTTGGAAGTATATGAAAATCTATACGATTTTTATTGAAATTGTTTTAAATCTATAAATCAGTTTGAGGAGAATCAACAATTTTAAAATACACTTGTTTCTCTTCACATTCAAGTTAAATGTATTTATTTAATAATTTAATGGTTTTCAATAAAGTAGTATGATTTGATCATATAAATTTTGGACATTCTTCTTATAACTATTTCTAGATACTTTGACACTGTGCTATTACAAATGGTTTCCTCTAATTAAAAAAAAAAAACTTTTAAAGTTTTTTTTTTTTTTTTTTTTTTTTGAGAGAGAGAGTGCATGTGGGAAAAGAGCAGAAAGAGAAGGAGAGAGAGAATCCCAAGCAGGCTCCACACACTGTCAGCACAGAGCTTGATGCAGGACTCGAATACATGATCCGTGAGATCACGACCTGAACCAAAACCACGTCTTAGGCGCTTAACAGCTGAGCCACCCAGGCACCCAGTTTCTCTTAAAATATATTTCTCATTTGTTAATGGTAATTTTGTAAAAATCAATGTTTTAAATATAAAAATTATGCCAGATGTAAACATTAATGTAAAGAAAAATGCAATTAAAAATATCAATGCAAAATAAAATACTTAGAATAAAAGGTAGTTTTCTAGAACTGGATCAGATCTGTATTTAATTTGCTTCAATGATTCCTTGCCATATTTAATTATTTTTTACATTTGGTAAAAGTCTCTCTCTTGTTGGAATCCCAGCTCTATTCTTTCTTTCAAGCCTTCCATATTTACTGATATTATATGTCAGACATTGTCATAAGGACTGAGGACATATAAACATATAAAGCAGAAAGAATACCCATACTTGTAGAATTGACATTCAAGAGGGAGACAAAAATTAAACACACAGGCTCACATACAATGTAGTGTCAGATTTTGACATTATACTAAGGGAAAATAATAAAAAACAGATTACATTGAAAAAATTATTTTGCATAGTTATCAGAGAAAATTGTCTCTGAAGAAGTCAAATTGAGGTAGATGTATGAAAAAAATCCATCTGGTAACCTGGGACAATAATTTCAAGTAGAAGGAACAGAAGTCACAAAACCCCGAGGCAAGAACGACCTCATCATTTGTAGCCCACATTACAAAGGGCACTGTAATTAGAGATGTCAGCAAAATAGAGAGCGTGGAAAGAGGAGTTTGGAAATGTGGGTAGGGCTAAGATTCTGCAGGAGCTGGCCTTTTTCAGCTAGAATAATTAATTAATTTCTGAAGAATATATTTGCCTCCTCAATAATTAGTTTTTTTTCAAGGTGTGCTTTTATTTCTAATAGTTTTTTAAATTAAAGATTTTGATGCAATGTTATTCTGAACACAAAGTTTTATGATTGTCGTATCGTCCTGGAGGACTTTCCATTATGACAGTATTAGACAATCATGGGATTTCTTTTTTTTTCTGTAATTATTTATTACTTGATTTTTTTTGCTTCATCTTATGCTAACATTCCAGTTCTTCACAATATTTTAGTTGCCAAAGTGAAAGTTTTTTAATGACTGTTTAAAAAACTTTCAATTTCATTTTTTGTCGCTTATGTAGAATATATAGCTATAGTTTTTTCCCCCAAATATGAGTTTTTATTTTATCAAAGTTCATTTCAATCTAGTATCATAATTTGTCGATTTGAACTTATGCTGCCATTTTATTTTTGCTATGTATCATGCTTTATTTTTTTTGCCTCATTTGCCAAATTTATCTGTTAAATCTCTCATTTGGGGATTTCGAGTCTCTACCCTGTTTTTTATTCTGTTACTAACTTTAACTTAATCTTTTTTTCATTTTTATTCTTCTTTCCTTAAATTTAAAAAGCAATGTCTTTAGTGTCTTTGGTTTTTTCTTCTCAGTGATGTGATAAGCTACTTTCAATTAACTTATATCCACATTACTTTTGCTTTTTTATTTGAGATATTTAGAGCAATTTCTATAAATATCCTGCATCGTATTTTTAAAATAATACTAATACTTTTAATTTTCCTAGTTCTGTAATACTCTTCCTTTATTATTTACCTGTTTAAATTGTGTGTTTTCTAAATAATAAATGATAATAATAATAATAATAATAATAAATACACTGTATATATTCATTATATTGCAGAGATCTATCCTGGGATGACTTCATAGGCTTTTTGTCTAGTTAGGGAGTATTAGCAGCCTTAACATAAACCACAAGTCCTCTAGAATAAGAATTATCATAACATTCTCATTGTAGCATAAAAATGAAAGTGCCTAAATGTCTAACTCTAGTATAGGTTAAATAAGCTATACACACACCTACAAATAATAGAATGCAAGCTTTTAAATGATGAGGTATGTTTTTATTCTATCACAAATCCTTAATTATATTAAACATATGTGTATAATGTTTTATGATGACTTTTTAAAGTAATTTTCTAAAAAAATGTCTAGAAAGATTTAATACAACATATTATTATTGACCATCTCATGGTAATAGCAGGTAATTGAAATATTTATTATTGATATTCTGTATTATAATGTTTCTCTTGAAACATTATTATACTATTCTTATTTTCATAATACAAAAAGAATAAGTACAAATTAAAACCAAATAATGCAAATAATGTTATTCCTTTTTGAGTATGATGATTTAATCACTTTGGCTTTATATCTCAATTTCATAGCAACATAAAAAAACTCAACATGAAGCTATGAGCTTTGAAAATGTTGAAACGGAGTTAAAAACTAAGAAATCAGCCTTTCCATGCTGAAGAAGGCCTGAAACTGACTCTCCCCTGGGGCCCATGGAAGGAACACAACCTTGACAACACCTTGATTTTCAGCCAACTGACACCTATTCAGGACTTTGACAACCAGGATAATAATATAATAAATTTGTGTTGTTTTTAGACACTCAATCAGTCCCATGGAAACCAATACGGCAAATAAATTAGAAATGTTTATTTTATTGTATATCAAAGGAAATCATTTTTCTTAACCACTAAAGTAAATTAGATTCTGTTTTTATTACTAGGACAGTTGCACAACTTTCCAATATGTAAATTGTCTTTTTAATGCATTCTTTATCATGATCCACCTCTCTGTTTACTAAAATATGTCTTAGGATTGCTTTTTACAATAATGATGATGACATTCATGATGCATTTGCTTTTCCTCAAGTATTTCCTCCATGCTAGCCACAGAGCAGATATATTTCATGCATTTGACTCATGATTCTACGTGTTAAAAATCTTGTCAATGAGAAAACATGGTCAAAGAGTATTAGTGATGTATAAGATTATAGCATGAGAAAACAGGCATGTCAAGAGTCAGAGCCAAGATAAGTACCCACAGTCAAAGCCTACCCTCTTGAGTTTGGAATTGTTATGCTGCTTCCCTCACGTCAATCAATACTCTTCTCAGATCACAAACTGCAAAGGCCATCCTAGCTAACACTCTGGTTCAAATATCCACTGTCTATTAGGTGCTAACTTGCACCTCCTGTTTAATGGAGGAGGACTTTGATTTCGTTTGCCAGTTTTCCCAGCTACTCATGGAGGTCTTTATTAGTGGACTTTTTAAAGGAATCCAGTTATTTCTTTGTAGAAAGGGAATGGAAATGTGCAACCGGGAGCGTGCTCTGGACTTTCATTTTGTGTTTTTCACCAGAGCCTATGTCTAAAATCTCATCCCAAGAGGCAGGGCCCAAATGGCTATGCTTATCCAACTTAGACATATTTCTTTAATGGAAATTAGAATGAAGAATCAATGTACAAAGCACAGTATTACTGAAAACTTCACCTTTTTATGTGGTGCTGTATTAACTTTAGTTATTTTGGTCATTGCAGAAATCCGCCCCCACTTTTTTACTTCCAAATTATTCTACCCTTTTTCAGAGCACTAACTTCATTTTAATTAATATAAATTCTTCTTGGCATCTGACAGTATTAGCAGTTTCTATTGAGAATTTTCGTTTTGTGTTTTCTTCAATATCTTAAAGGGAAGAAGGAAACGAGCTAGCAATATATTAATTTATGTACTTGGTTTTGCTTCTATGCCTCTATATTACTACAACATCCTGATCTTATTTGACCTCCTAAAGAAAGTCTACCATGAGAATAGTGAAATGACGGTACAAAATGATCACTCCATTTTCTTTTTGCTTGGCACCTACTTTTTTTATTTTAAGATGGATATCCCTTTCAAAGATGCCTTATGTGTGTTGTGTGTGAAAATTTAACCAAAGGCCACTTTACATTGCACACTTATAAAATTCATTTCTATAACTGAAAAGTTATACTTCATACCCATGTCGATTCCAGTGATCTCTCACAAACTTAAAAATTATAGCAGAAAACTGCTCAATTTGTCATCTTTGAAAAGATACGTTGGTTTAAATGTATCTTAAGTAATGGATAATGGAATGTATCTTAAAGTATCTTAAAAGTATCTTAAAAGTATCTTAAAGTATCTTAAAGTATCATGAAAGTGACTATACTGGTTTTAATATTGAACTTATATCAGAAAGACAAATACTAGATAAAATAAAACCATTACAAAACTGTTTTTGAACATTAAATAACTGTAGAATAATTTTATGAAGCCAAAATATATCATAACCAAAGATCAAACCAATAGTGTGTAGGAAACACAGTTGCTATTAACTAATAAACTCCAGAAGAGAGAAACCAACACATCACTTAACTTAAATACATTTTCCAAATTGTGCATTAAAATCAACTTAAAAAGCACTCCACTGAGCTAAATAATGAACTTTTAATGTTTATTTATAACACTGCTTTTGATGGTTTTTTGATCAACACAAGTTCCTTAACACGTTTGTACCAACTTTGCAAACACTAACGGCAGTGTTATGTTTTGTTTTTGTTGATTGGAAACTTAGGCTTTTCCCCTCCAATTTAAATATTACATTTCAAAATTTGTCTTTAAATGCACCTTACATCTTTATTCTAAGTAGCATTTTATATCGAACAATGAAACAAACGTGCACAAATAAAACTCTCCTACAAAATGTATGCAGTGTAACAAAAAAAAATGTTCATCATGTCCTTTTCATTCCTATCCAAGAAATTCTCACCTTCTTGTACTTAAAAACATCCAGATAAAACCAATACAGGGTTAGCTTGGCATAAAATTCCCCTCATACTTTACTTTTCCTTATTAATCTTCCAGGGCTCCTTGGCAAGCCCATGGGAACTAATGATGCTGGTGAATTCACTATTCCCTAACTATATTTTTTTATATCTTCAATCTTTTAAAAACCTTTTCAAAAACTCTCTGTCAACTTGCGTATCTTCTCTTATCTCAAAATTATTTTCCACATACATATCAAAAATTCTTTCTTTGTCACCTTGTGATTCACTCCATTTGAATCCATCCATCATTAACTACAAATGGAACTGAAACAACATTGGGCATCTCTAATTTACTGTGGAATATTTTCAGTTAGAAAAGTCCAAAAGCAGCTTTACATTCATGGGAAAGAATGTAATGTTTATAGATCCATGATTAAAGTGTCTGAGGACTTCTGTTTGGATGGTTAGTTTCTCCAGGCCTTCAACTTACAGGTCAAAACTCAGTGAAATGTAAGCTTTGTCCCCACACTGTTCCCCACATTGTTTTCCAATGTTGTATATTTGTCTGTAATCATAAAGCTATTAAAAATGAATTTCTAAGAAAGTAAGTAAAAAACCTCAGTCTGAAAATATATTTAACTTTAGTTTCTGAATAGTCTTATGGAACTAGATAGTTAATGTAATTTCTTAACATGAAAAATACCTAGGCTCTCATCATATTTTATTATCTATTGTCTAACTGAAGCTTTGATTTTTAATGTTTTTTTTAAATTCATTTATTCATTTGATATGTATTTGAACATCTATTATGTATTGAACACTTTATTCAGAGTTTGTGATACATTTGTTTAAAAATGAAACTTGTCTTTACGGAACTACATTCTGGTGGGACCAACGGATATGCAGTGAACACAACAAATACATCAATTTTACGAGATATAAGGGGAAGGCAAGTGCTTTGGAAAAAATAGCATGGCAAAGTAATTTGGAAATGTGAGAGTGGAATAACAGGTTGTAGTTTTAAATTCAAGGGTTGAGAAAGTTTGTACTGAGGAGCAATAGCAGCATTATCTCAGGATACAGTGATCCAGACAGAGGGGGAGAGTTATGGAAAGGTCCCAAGGCAAAGTGAAGGTTCCACACATTCTAGAAAAAGACAGGGCTGCAAACTTGGCCAGGAGCAAGTAAGAGAATTACAGAAGAAGGGGATGCAGTTAGAAAGAGAGAGGCTGGATCACACTTTGCTTTTAAAAAGCAGGCTTTTGAATTTTGCTTTAGACAAGCTTACGTAAATACTGCATTTTATTGCTTTTAGAAATATTTGAATTTACAAGCAGCATATTGTTTTAAATTTCAAAGGTATAAATGCATGTGTGTCTGTCTACACTTACAAACTTGCGTGGTAGAACACATTATGCTAACCACTGTTATTTACATATAGAAGTTTAAAACGCAGGACAGTTTAAGGACATGTTCTATAGCATGTGCAATTTCTGTAATACAATCTTAACTTGCTTAACATGCAAATATTATTTACCCTCTCTTTCAACCAGAATTACCCACTAGAATCTAACACTTACTAGCAAATTTACGCATCTGTAAAACAGCTGCCATTATTTGTAAGTCTTACCAAAAAGTTTAGTGCTTTAATATATTCCCAAAGCTATTAACACAATTACTAATTAGACTGTTGGAGTGCTCTTTTATGCACAGGAAGATAAAAGAAAATCTCTTGAAGATATAGTACATTTTGCTATTTTATAGTTCACATACTTTCAATTAAAAAAAGATTAGAGTTAAACGGGTATTCCAATTATGGAAATTTTATACTGTAATAAAGAAGTGTATTAAGAAAAAATTGTATTACGAAAGTGATGCTTCATTATAAACAGAAAAGTGGATAATGGGGCATTTTGGTGTGCTGCATGAAAAATATATTATGTAATTACAGTGTAAGAAAAGAGGTATACTGACACTTAAATATAATTTGTAATGTTTACATATAAATGTGATAAGATAAAGTCAGTATCATTTGATTTTACTATAAAATAACTATATTTTATAAAAGTTTAAATACTACTTTCAGAATTATTTCTCTTCCTTTCACTGGAAGAATGTTTCCCATGACTCAATTCAGTTTCATGATATACAACGATCCTGACATTCTGTTGGCTTTCAAATGACATTATCTTACTCACTTAAAATTAGCTTACTGTCAGTCTGTTAGCAGGATGTTTCAGAGAAATACTGGAACCAAAGCTGCACTAGGGAAGCACTGTATTTTGAGTTCTTGTGTATTGCTGCTATTTTATTATCCCTAACACAGTTAGTCAAAGACTAAGAAATGTCAACCTTTTGTCATCAATCCACATATCATCAACTTTAAGCTCTAAAAGTGGTATAATGACAAATCACTAAAGTCAAAATACATCCAGATGAGATTCACCTCTGAGCATTTGGTTGTTTGTAAAAATAACAGGTTTTATCACAGTTTTAGGTAATATCTATTGGAAGAAGAAGCAAAGAGCAATTGACCAAACACGCCAGTTACTGTGACTTTTTTGATTCTAGATTTATGACTTTGAGACTCAATTTTGTCTATTAACTCTCAAGGCTACATGAGCCACAAATCCTGGCTTATCCATTCATTTATGTCTTCGTTCATTTTCCAAAAAAGAATTTAAAAAATTTGTACTGAATTTCAAATAAATGAGACATTCTGCCTGCTTCAAAGTATCTACTAGTAAAATATAAAAGAAATAATCTCATAAACCAATAATGAAAAATTATTAACGAGTGATTTGGAAGCACAGCGAAGAGAGTTTTAGCTCTACATTCACTCTGAGAATGTTAAATGACATAGCCATTTCTAAATAACGTTAACAATTACGGCATCTGTTAATTAGCTAATGTCTAAATGTTATTAGATGTTCATATTTTTTCTAGCACTACCATCAGTTAATGTCTCTAACAAATGCATAATATGTTGGGTAACTCTAGTCAAGCATCAAAAGCAAGGAGCTTAGCAAATATTGACTGATGCAAAATACCAATCCATTGCTGATACGTGTGACTAGAGCTCTGGAACATGGCAATTACACCTCAGAGTTGTCCCCATCAGAGGAGAAAGGCCATAGTACATTCATTCTTCCTCACCTTCCAGTCATTGTTTAAGAGCTAAGGGTAAAGAGGTGGAAAAGTATTGTACCCAGGGATTTCCCCTCTGCTGCCCATAAGTAAAACAGGTCCCAGTATCCTGACGACAAGTTTTGGTGATAGGAGAAATTATGAGGAAGTGCTTGGATCACTTGGAATTCTCCAAAATTTGAAGGATTTTTTTAGTTTTCATTAGAGATAATTTACATTGATATTTTTATTTTAGTTACCATCAAGAATTTTTCAGTGGATTAAGCATGTTTTTATGTTTATTAAGTAATATTATTAATAAACAGAAAATCTCAGAATTCAAAGAAATACGCTAATTTCCTGCCCATAGAAGAACCATACACTGGCCCAGTAAACATCCGTTGTTTTTCTTACTCTATTTTTCGATAAATCATACATTTTTGACATATTTACAATCCTGAAAATTTTCTAAGTGGTTGTATGAAAGTAATTTTAAGTGTACAACTAAATTTTTTTATTAATATCCATGAAAAAAATTATTGGGCTTGGAAATCCTACAGATGACATTATGTTTAATGGTGAAATTTACTGTTTCGTCCAAGTTTGGAAATTAGGAAAAGATACCCAGTCTCATCTGTTTTATTCTACCATTTGTCCTGTAGTTCCTAGTAAGTGAAATAAGGCAAAAAAAAAAAAAAAAAAAATAGGGGTGGTCATAAAAATTGGAAATGAAAGGGTAAAATTATCCATTTTTGCACGGCGTGGTTATAAATATAGACAAATCCAAATAATATGTATAAATAAGTTATCAAAATTATGAAGTGGATTTAGCAAGGTCATGCAACACATAGGCAATATTGAAAATTAATTGTATTTATATATTCCAACACAAAATACTGAACATTAAAAGATTGTGTGTTTATAAGAACGGAAAAATAAAAAATAATAATTTAAAAGTGCAAGAGCTCTACGCTAAAATTTCAAAAATTGCTCAGAGATTTTAAAGAAATCATTTAAAAATTGAGATATATGAGCTATTAATAAAAGATTCAAATTTATCAAAAATATTTTATAATTCAAAGACACCCTCTATCAACCCACTTGATATGCTCAACAAAAACATTACAAAAACATTTAAAGTGTTCACTAAGTGAACATACCTGGCAATATCAAATAATAGGATGATTCTACATGCACATGTCTTTAATAAGTCAGGTAGTCTTATTACTGATTTTTGAGAAACTTTAAAATTTACGAACTTACACAACTTGGAGTTTTTTACTTACCTTTCACAAATATTTTTCAGTTTTTAAATTTTATTTTGCCAAAAGGCGTAACTGTTGACAAGTGACAAATTGAAGCACATAGTGCCAGTTTTACAGATTCTGATTAAACAATTCTACCGCTGGGTTTTCACTTTGGGCTAAAAAAAGAAAATAAAAGAAAAAGTCTGAATCTCCAATATTTGTAGTGTTTCACATTGATGTAGCAAGTTATTAGAACATACCTGATATATACAGATTACCCATTCGTGTGTGTAGTGTTGGAGATAAGCAAATTTAAAAAGCATTTTTCTATTACTCAAACAGCAGTGTCCTGTTTTTAAGAACCACTTCTTTTAGGGGCACCCGGGTGGCTCAGTCAGTTGAGTGTCTAACTTTGGCTAAGGCCATGATCTCATTGTGAGTTTGAATCCCGTGTCAGGCTCTGTGCGGACACGTCAGAGCCTGGAGCCTGCTTCGGATTCTGTGTCTCCCTCTGTCTCTGGCCCTCCCCCACTCACACTCTCTCAAAAATAAGTAAACGTTAAACACAAAAGAAAATTAAAGAACCATTTCTTTTACATCTTCGGGAGAAAGGATATTTTCTTAAGACCAATCATGAGTGAACCACTCTGCAGTGTTAGTTAGTAGTAAGAAGTAAATATTTGTGGTAATCTCTTGCTTAAACTAATTTCTTGCTCAGTGTTCAGAGTGTCTCTTTGACATTGTTTTCCATACCATTCCAGAGTGAATGTAATTTATTTTTCATTCTAAAATTAGGATTATACTCCAAATACAATATTTCTGAGCAGAATGCCTCATCATTTTCATCAAAGCGACTTGTATTTTAATTCAAGGAGTACCAGGAGTCCTTGCGAAAGAAGTTCTAGTCCAGATTATGAATCTTTACTTCATAGACATATGCTTACTTTAATTTATTTCATATATCAGGATTCAAGCTTCTTTTTCACACATTTTCACGGCTTTACTAAGTTGTAATTTCTCAAGATATATTACACATGTTGAAAGTATACAGTTTGATGTGTTTTTGACTTATTTATTCACGCTTTGAGCCATAACCACAATCAAGATAATGACATTAAAACAATTCAAAATATATCATTGTGGCTTTTTTTAGATTCATCCTTTGAATTGTTCTTATTCTCACTTTCCAAGTAAACAACTGATCTTCTCTGATCTGCTTGATGATACTGTAAATTAATTTTCATTTTATAGAAATTTATATAAATGGAATAATGGAGTATGTATGTTTTTCAGTCTGGCTTCATTCACTTGGCATGATTATTTTTAGATTCATCCATGTTATTGTGTCAATAGTCCTTTCCTTTTTTTCTGAGTACTGTTCCATTGTATGGCTTCACCAAAATTTATAAATATACTTACATATTGGGCTGTTTCCACATTTGAGCTATTTCAAATAAAGATGCAATGAACATTAGTATACACCTCTTTATATGAATGTATGATTTCTTTTGTTTAAATTCTTGCCAGTTGAATATGAGTAATACAGTAATAATACAATTACTTTATCGTCATTCTTTATTTTTATTAATATTTTATATTTTTAAAGAAAATACAATAATTTGCATGGTAAAATTGAGGGGAAGGTATAGATTTCCTGCATATCCCCTGCTCCCAAACATGCACAGCCTTCCCCATTATCAATTTCCCTAACCAGAGTGGTATATTTGTTAAACTGATGTTCCTACAGTGATACACCATAATCGCCCTGAGTCTGTAGCTTACAATATGGTTCATTGTTGGTGTTGTGCCTTCAGTGGATTTAGACAAATGCATAAAGGCATGTAGTCATCATTATGGTATCATACAAATATTTTCAATGTCCTAAAAATCTGTGCTTAGACCCTGTAACCCTGGCAGACACTGATCATTTTTTTGTCTTTAAAGTTTTGCCTTTTCCAAAATGTTATATAGTTGGAATCACACAATATGTAACCTTTCAGGCTGCCTTCTTTCATTTAGTAATATGCATTTAAGTTTCCTTTATGTCTTTCATGAGCTCGAACTTGATTAGTTATTAATTTTTAGCTCTGAATAATATTCCATTGTCTGAATGTAACACAATTTATCTGTTCAGCTGTTGAAGGCTCTTCATGATCCTTTCCAAGTATTGGCAATTTTGAATTAAACTGCTATGAACATCCACGTGCAGGTTTGTGTGTATAGGGCTGTATGTGTGTGAGTGTGTGTGTGTGTGTCTGGATACAATTTTAATTCCTTTGGGTAAATGCCAAGGAACATGATTGCTGAATCATTTGACAAACGTATGTTGAGTTTTATAAGAAAGAGCCACACTGTCTTCCAAAGTGTCAGTACCATTTACATTCCTGCACTTGAAAGTTGTTCTTAATCTGTGGTTTCTCTTCTAGAAACTGTATAGTTCTAAGATCAAGTAGAAGAAGGTTTGGGAGAAAAATCTACTAGAACCAGCAACTCATAGGAACATTTAATACTAAATGTCTTTTTTTAATTGGTAAGTTTGACAATAAATACATTTTTAAGTTACTTATTAAGCTTGTTTAAAAAGAAATATAATGTATGAAAATTATGAACACAATCAAAAAGGCTATGGTTAGAGTATTTGATTGGACAAAGGTAACAAGGGCATATAAAGTGACACAAAATTAAGAACTCATTTCAAGAAAACTTCTATTAAAAAGATAAGACTTCTAGTTTTAAAGAACAAAAATATATTTTCATGAACTAAATACATCTTTTTAGGATAAAAATAATGATTTTCCTTCTGTTAGCATTCTAATTTTCTATTTGGACTCATTTTATCATAATATGTTATAGAGACAATTTCCAAATGAAATCTAATTTAGAACTTGTACGTGGTATTCAGTTTCTTAATCATAATAAAAAGTCAAACACTAATCTATTTTATGAAATTTAGGCAGAGGAAAAGTAATTGATTTTTAAATTTTTTATTTTCATGCCAGTCTAATTAGGACCAAGTTGATATACCTAGTGGCAATAAAGACACCACATATACAAACACACACAGACACATTAGTTTAAATTACTACTTCAAATTGATATAAACAAAGACTTATAAATAATTAGACAAAGTCATCCAGAGGGTCCTCAATATAAAGAGCCAATATAGGGTCAGTCCCACTGGGAAAATGAGCAAGCCCTCCACAATTTATTTGTGGTTGTGGTGGTGACAGATAAACAGGGAGGGCTACAGAGGTCCCTTGAAGGTGCCTGTGTGATCGCATCATGGTTAAGAAAACAAATTTCATAAGAAAATACTGCTGAAAGTGATTTCAAAAAGATACAAGTCCATCGTGAGGATTTTTTAAATGAAGAAATTAAAGATTTTTGGCTAGAAGATAAAATACTCTACTCACATGTTCCTTGATAGTTAAGCAACATCCACAACAAAGCTCCTCCTGTTCCAAGAAAATTGAAAACAACAGGTCTAATTATAGGATATTTTAAAAAACAACACACAAACACTTTTTTATTTGGCAGCCTAATTGCAAGCCATGAAATGTGGTTATAATGCTTATTATACTGTAAAAGGACAAAAGAACCAATATAGGTATAAATATAGTTGCATTTGATCATGTATGAAAATCTAGACAAATCAAAGTAGATACTGTATGTAACTGGATTTCTTAATCTACAAGGATCTCTTCTTTATAGAGTTGGCTAACAACTTATAAATGTTTTTATTTAACATCCTTATCCTGATTTTCTTAATAGTTTGAGTTTCTCTTTGATTCAAACATTATTCTGAAATATGTTTTCCTGCCTCTAAATAAGTTTACTTTAATGACTTTGTTATTAAGTTGTACTTTTTTTGCATGTTGGTGAGGAAATATGATCACCATTGTGCCAAAAAGTATCAGTTCAATAATGTAACAGAGTCCAGACAAGAAACAGATGGCACATTCAAATGAGATAAATTTAAAATAGCTTAGTAAAGAAATTATGAAAGTGAAGGCAGGATTGAGGAAAAGCAACAAGGGATCGTGCAATACCCCAGGATTGTAACATCTTGGATTCATTATCACTTCTAGGATTAAAAGGTGATGAGGGGGGAAAAGTTACTTGAATCTGAAAAGACGCTTGCAGAGACAAATATCATGCTAAAGAGTAAGTGTCCTCTTGACTTACTACATTGTTAGATTTTTCTTGACCGTGTATGATGTTATCATATATTTTCAAGTATTTACTTTCTCTTTGTCATTTAATTAATTTTGTAGTGATTGGATTTTATGTATAGGAATCAATTTGCCATCTTAAACAGTTAAGCCAGAAAAATACATTTCACAGGAAAAAAACAAGGTATTATTAAAAAACAATAAAGCAGTGGCATTCTACATTATTTATCATGATAATTGCTATATTTATGGAGAAAATAAATGAAGTAAAGAAAAGCACATTCCTATAGAAATATTTTTTTTGTTCATAGGTTATGGGGATATTATGAATTGATGAAATAATAACTGTATTTTACTTCCCACTAATACAAATAAAGTGAACAAATTTGATAGATATTTTCACTGAAGAAGTAAGGGGAAAGTTGTTATTAAAATTAAATTTAGCAACAAAAAATGTTTTATTCAGAGAATAATTTAACATTCTTTATATAGTATGTGGATACAGAAATACTACCCACACTACTAGTATAATCGTATTTGTTTTTACAAGTACAATAAGTTACATTTCCTCCATGTCCCCATATGATGCAAGTTGTAATGGAAAAGCAAGAAGGATGGTTATGACAAAAAAGAAATAGTAAATATGGGCAGGCTGAAAAATTTATTTCAGTTTTCAAAGCCTCTAAATTAAAAACTTTTTTTTAACATTTAAAACCTATTTGAGTGATTTGGTTGAGGCTAAATCATTTATTTACTCCACAAAATACACTGGTTGTTTATGGTGCATAAAACACTGATAGGGATTTGGAGATAATCGTGTAAGTAAAATAGTGTTCACAATGATCAGGAGTAACTTTTCCATTAAACACTTTAATGACAATAAAAATTCAGGAATACAAGAAAGATGTCACTGAATATAATGGAGTATGTTAGATAGATATGGTCTATCTAACTGAGTCAATGGACTCAAGTGAGTCCATTCTAAAGTGGTGACATTATGGAGACACCTGAACGGTGAGAAGGTGTTCTGACAAGGAAATAGTGAGAAGCAAAGAGGCAAAGCCCTGGGAAATAGTTCACTAAGTGCAAAGCAAATGCACCGAGGCAGGAACAAGCTTCCTATTTTTCAGACACATCAAGGCAACACTTATAGGTAGGGTTTTAGGAATTAAAATTATAATAGGAAGTTAGTGCAGAAAATTAACCAGGGCCAAGATTTTATCAATATTTATAAACCCTAGTAAGGACTTTTATATCATTCTCACTGTAATGGAATTTTAATTAGAGAAATGACTGCTCAGATTTTATTTTTTGAATGATAACTCTGCCTGATGTAGGGAAAATGCACCATGATGGAGTGAAAATGGTGACAGCAATACATTCAAATCTTTTAGAACATCAATGTCTTATGTAGGATTCACTAGGTTCAGAGTCTAACATGGAAATTGTTTGGAAATTATTGAGAGGGTATGCTCAGGGAATTGATTTAAGGAGTAGGGAAGCAGAATAAAGAGGAGAAAGGAGTTCCTTAAGAATGTGATTCCAGGTGAAATTCAGCTTTATTCTTGTGGCACAGGTATCTCCAGAGTCTTTCCCACTTTGAGGTAAGGAAATGGGGGTTTGTAGCACACCATATTGTCAATGCATTCAGTCAATCCACCAGTAAATGACTGAACACAGACAATCAGGAAGTATGATTGTCAGGCACCTCCAGAAAAGGGGACCTCCAGTGACTGTCACCTGGAAGTTTCAGTTGAGAGCCATTAGTCTAACCACCCACAGTAGTTAGACTATGGCTATAATGAAAGAATTGCAAATAGAAGGTCAGAAAAAAAGAATTTTGAAGGGGAAAAAAGTATTAAAAAACAATAAAATAAATGACTCCATAATGGTCCATCATAATTACTTTATTTGTGGGGAAAATAATTGAACTAAATTAGTACAGAAGTAGGCATTTCTGTAGAAATATCTGTTGTCCGGTGGGACAACAGAGTAGGCTCATTGGAGAGACCTACACATTGGTATTATTGTAGACATAATAATTGTACACATAATAATACACATTGGCATTATTAGATAATAAGTATGTATTTATGAATCAGTAACAATTTTCTATTAGAACAAATAGCTTTACTACAAGTGTTAATGGAAATACCACTACTGAATCTTAAAGCATGCTTGGAATGGCACCTACAAACAAATGGTCTCTGAAAAGAATTGCCAAGTGGTCATGCTAACCATCAATTCTTCCACTGAATTAAATTAAATCGGCCATTCCAATAAGTTAGATCACAAACAAAACTATTTATCTACACTATACAAGTTTAGGAAAATGGATCCATAAAATCATCACTTAATATGCTCACATAGTAACAGAAGCTATAAAAAATCAATAAGTAGAATATTTTTGAAATCTTTATAAACCTGTGATTAAACACATGGTTCATAACATTGTTTAAAAACTTTTAAATAAAATTAGTACAGCATATTTCTCTTTGCATTCAGTGACAAAAATAAAAATGTTTGTGTATTCTGAAAAATAAATATGCCCATTATAATTGATAATAGCATGTACATAATCTATTAATTTTCTTTTACCATGGTTGTTAAGAAACTCAGAGAAAATGAGTAAAGCAAAATATGCTTAATCTTGTTTCTAATAAAAATTGTCCTTTTTTTGACTCACCTCGTACATGATTCTTTCGTTTTTAAATATTATATTAACAATCAAGCTTTTATAAGCATTTTATTGTGAATTTACCACATCTTATTGACTGGACTATAGTAGACATTATAAGTAATGCTTAGTAAGCTGCATTAGAACATTTCATTGTGGAATTATACAAATTATAAGGACACAGTGGCAGTAAAACTTAAATTTCTATAAATATCTGGTTTTAAATAAAGTCAAAATGAGTGTACATAATTCATTAAGCAAATGCAATGATTAGTTTCTAATTCTCAGAGGTCAATGTGTACTATGTGATATAACTACAGTGTAATTCAGAATCACAATAGCTGTGCTTATCATAATTCATTGTTATAAAAAATGAATTTATTCAAGAAAATGTATTTGCTTCAATATATCACTTTCAACATAAAGTGTTATAATTTGGTAAGTTAAATTAGGCCGTGTTTAGCTTTCATGTTTAAAAATATGATTGCCCTGGGCATTTATGACTTCCAATTATTGAAATATTGAAACTAGGGAAGTAAGTGTAAATTTATGAGAAAAGGTCAGAATCATAACATTTGTTGCAGGTTTCAGTTGCCATTTAGTAGCCATGATCTATAATATTTTTCTGTTTTTTAGAGACCAATATTCTCATATGTAATGATTTGAGAAATGTGGAATGAAATTATAACTAGATATCTATGGTACATTGAATTTATTCTTTATTTTATTGAATTTATTCTTGATTTTGCTTACTATTTATGTTTATGTCTTTTCTTATATCATGACTTTATTTCAAATGATAGAATAACTTTTTTTTTTTTTTTTTTTTTTTTTTTTTTTTTTTTTTTTTTTGGGACAGAGAGAGACAGAGCATGAACGGGGGAGGGGCAGAGAGAGAGGGAGACACAGAATCCGAAACAGGCTCCAGGCTCCGAGCTGTCAGCACAGAGCCCGACGCGGGGCTCGAACTCACGGACCGCGAGATCGTGACCTGGCTGAAGTCGGCCGCTTAACCGACTGCGCCACCCAGGCGCCCCTAGAATAACTTTTTTAAAAAATGTCTATTCCAATGCTTGTCATTAATGCATGGACTATTATAAAACAAAACAAATATGTTTCAGTTGCAACTATTATCCTGAAAAAACATTTACTAGTCTTTTTGTTCTTTAATATTTAACTATTTTCTTCATTCATACAACAAAGACTTTAATAGATTAGAGCCCTGATTCAATCACAGACTGTGGGTACACAACTCTGTGGTCTATTTACACAGGGAAGTTAGGGACAGTAAAGACGAGCAAACCATGTGTAATGGAACAATAAAAGGGGTTCCCACACAACCAAATTATACTGTCAGAGTGATTAATATAATAAACTTAGTTTCAATTTGTCTTTTACTGATTTCTAAGAAATCCAATTTTATGGGCAGTTGCGTGGGGGTAAAAGAACCAAACAATGAAAATATACATGCTGAGGTAAGTAGCCACTCCAGGAATCAGAGTTAAAACTGGATCCCCATCAGTGGCTAGAAGCACATAGGAAGAAATTTGACCATCAAGGCTACCTTTGGACCCTGGGCACTGGAGCAGTTTCCACCTTGCAACTCTTTTCCTCCAGAGAATGGGATGCCTTCTCCCAGAGCTAGTGCCCTGCACAGCAGAGCCAGGGTTTATGGGGAAAAAAAGGTGACTAGGGCAGAGGAAAAATTGTCCTTCAAGTGAAACACGTTGCTGTTCAGTGCTTTTTTTTCCACGTCATCTGGTTCTACAGAAGCTCTGCACTTTTCATTCCCTGAATTTATATTTTTATATTTTTATTTTTATAAGACCTGTGGTTTTTTTTCAGGATATTTATCTTTTAATAGTCTGGCAATCCCACCAAGATGACCAGTAGATTGATCTGACTAACCAGAATAAACTTTATCTCCACAGTGATGCATTTTATGGGCTGCCTGAGTCAAGTAACATCTTTTCCAGCCTTCTGTCCAAAGGGAAACAAAATTTTGATGATTTTGTTTTTCTAATTTTAGTCTTTCTCTACTATTTGTGTATTCTCATTGGGGTTTTTTGGTTCATTTACAACTGATACATTATTTTGCATTAATAGCAGCAATGATCAAAGATTTGATATTATGATCTGACCATATGGTGAGCTCTGTTTGTTGTAGACATCTGTTTTCTATTGGGTGAGAAATCAGAGATTCTGGTGTGTTAACCTTCTTTGTTTGCTTGTATATTTTTCTGTTTTGAGCTCAAATCACTTAAGGATTTCATATCACCAGGAATGAAACAGCTATTTGATAACTAAACATGTGATTTTTTTTTTATGTTTTTGTTTACCAATGACACATGGCTTAAGTTGTAGAATTAAAAAGTTATAAATTATGTGTCTGTATGTTTATGTGTTAGGAATTCAGAAATACCTTTACTTCTTATTGTGTGAGTATGTCATGTTTCCACTTCTGGAAAGTATTTTTTTTTTTTTTTTTTGAGAGAGAGAGAGACAGAGACAGAGACACAGAGAGAGAGAGAGAGAGAGAGAGAGAGACTGGGGGAAGGGGGAGAGGGAGAGGGAGAAAAAGAAACTTAGCATCCACACCCAGCATGGAGCCTGACATTTGGCTTGTTCCCAGAACTGTAAGATTATGACCTGAGCCGGGGCGCCTGGGTGGCTCAGTCGGTTAAGCGTCCGACTTCGGCTCAGGTCATGATCTCCCGGTTTGGGAGTGGGAGCCCCACATCTGACTCTGTGCTGACAGCTCAGAACCTGGAGCCTGCTTCAGATTCTGTGTCTCCCTGTCTCTCTGACCCTCCCCCATTCATGCTCTGTCTCTCTCTGTCTCAAAAATAAATAAACGATAAAAAAAAAAAAAAAAAGATTATGACCTGAGCGAAAATCAAGAGTTAAGCACTTAATCAATTGAGCCACCCAGGTACCACTCACTTTTAAAAAGTATTAATAAATTATATTATAAAGTTTCTTAAATTATAAGAGTTATATTTATATTTTTATTAAGACAAATAAGCATATATATAAAGAGAGACAGAGGGAATGAGATAATGAGCGAAAGAGAGAAAGAATATTGCCAAGTTTTCCAGGAAATAGGGACATTGAATGTCTAATACTTTATGTGTGCTGTACTTAAATATATAGTACATATACATATGTGTATATATAATATATATATTTATAAAAACTAAATCAATTTTAGAGAAAACTTTTACTTAGAAAAATCAGTTAAAAGCTAAACAAGATGTCCAGTCTTTCATTTATTTTCCATATTCTTTTATACGTATTTATTATTCAATGTCTATTTATTGTGTTTCTATCTTGTGCTATGAGCTGTCTAAGGTAGATGGTATTTACAAAAACCAGAGGGATAAACTCAAGCCTGGATCTTAGAGAGCACTTAAAGAGAGCGTTAGAGTGTTCAACAGAAATGTGATCAGTGTAATGGATAAAATGAAAACAAAGCCAAGGTCTATGATGCAATCATAGGAAGAAGCAAGAGAATCAGTCAGAACAGTAGCAAAGAATTCCTTACATGATTTGTTGATACATAGCTTTTTGAGATACTTTTATTGGCCTCCAAAAAAATGGATTATAGATATTGGCTCACACAGGAGCACATTGAACTGTCCAATATGATAGCCATTAGCCACAGTGGCTATTTAAATATAAATTACAATTAATTAAAATAAAGTAAATTGAAAACTCAATCTATTAGCTGTCCTGGGAACATTTCAAGTGTTTATGGGACATGCAGAGATAGACATGTTTCCATCATCAGAGAAAATATTTTTGGACAGTGACCATTATGTGAGAATAGTTTGTTCTTATTTAATATGTGCATCTAGACACATTTTTCATATGTTGTATTTCTTTTGTTTTACTCAGTCCCTTACAGTTTTTAAAAATTTGTTCAGTTTGCAGGGAGAAAGCTAGAGGAAGATAGACATTTGAGAAATATATCAATTATGCTTTATTACCTCGTGTGTTCACACTGTTACTAATTTCCCTTCTTGTTATTCTGACCTTTAAAGAAGAAATTAAGGTAAAAGAGTCACATGTAATCTGAAAAATCTTCAAGGTTTAGTTTAAAGGAAGAAACGATGGAAAGACGTTGCAATACTCTCATTGTCTCATCTGTAAATATGCCATCAGCACTTGCAGATGTCACTATTCATTTGAAGATATTGACAAGTTGTATGGAACGGTAGATAGTCTTGACAAATTATAGGCCTTTTGGGGAGAACCGCTAATCAACAACTTATAGAAGTTCATATATTACCATCTGTTGTATTTCTTTTGTCTTGGATCATCCATTTACTGCATTCTCACAGATTTCTAATTTTGCGGACAGAGCATATTTTCTATTTATCTTATAAATGAACTCAATATTAATAAACTTATCTTATTTGCACTCTCCATACCGTGTGCCTTGAGGCTACCACAAAAGATTAGTTCTACTAAGACCTTAAGATATATTTTTCTCACATATTCTTCAAAAAATATGATGTTTTCTCTTTTAAGAAACACAAATATCTTAAAATGAGATGACTTTTCTGTGTTGGCTAATAAAAAATTGACTGGTAGCTATCAGTTTTATTTAGGGCATATTTTCAAAACCCTTTAAATAACTGCCAAAAAAATTGTTGTGTGTCTGTTGAAGAATAAAGCTTATTTGTGTAATTTGACAGTTCTGTAATATTCTATGACAAATTAATGACTTAATAAAAATCCCATTATTCATGTGAAACTGATAAAATATTATTAAATCATAGTGTAGTCATTTAATGTTTACAACCAATTTGGAAATATTCATATACTGGGAAAGTTTTCAGTTGGTGAAACTCAAATTAAAGATAAAGTGTTTACTTCACACGGGCTTTCTCTCTCTTCATAAATAATAATGAGTTCTGGAGAAGAAACAACTTCATTGACTTTCAAAATTTAAAGCAGGAATTCTTTCTTTAAATGAAGTCTTACCATGAACTTCAGCTAGTAAAAATGTATTGAAGAGGTTGGAGCAGAAAGCATAGGGCTGAGCACCCCTGGCCCCAGTGGTCTCCAAATGGGCCCAAAGGGCATTCTATGGTACACAATTCGAAAACCTCTGACGTGGAACACTTCGTGCCATACTTCTTTGCTTTCTTTACAAATAGGCAAAAATTCTGTTTGATTTTTAGTTTTTGTTTGTTTGTTTGTTTCCTGTCATTATAGGGAAACACATAGAGGATCAAAATACCAAGAATGAGAAAGTTATAAAACCAAAGAATTCTTCCCAAAGTGTCAGTTTTGTTCCATTTTCTTAAATGCCTGACTCTATTATAAGATTTTACAGTCTCTTTGGACTTCCTCTCTGATTTTTTTTCCTGAGGCGTAATTCAATAAACCACCCTCTTCATTCTGATTCATCTTTTCTTGAAACTATGAAGACCCCTACCACCATCATAACTTCTCTTTCTGTGATGTAGTTTAGTTTAGTTCTCAGATATTTTTCATGCCAGACACAGCTGGTTACTTGAGGAACAAAGATTATTCATCCATTTACTCTGACAGTCCTCAAGGAGGTTAAAACGAAGTGTGGAGAAGCAGACATATGGAAAGAAAATATCAAAACAGGTTGGTAAAATCGTGTGCACACAGATGCATAAAAGTGCTTAATGGGAGGAGCACATTTTTTTCAACATACAGTGTTTTATTAGTTTTACATGTGCAATATAGTGATTCAACAATTCCATACATCTCTCTGTGCTTATCACAAGTGCTCTCCTTAAGACCCATGACCTATTCAACCCATCCTGCACCCCACTCCCCAGGAAAGACCACATTTTAAAGTGAATCATTTGTATAACTGAGATTGTACACTCTGAACCTTTTAGAACATTCTACTTTGTCCTCTTATGTGTATGGTTTAAACACTGAATTTAAAATGGCTGTTTATGTTGATTGGTGCTATTATAGCTCCTAATTCAAATTGCCATGTTTGAATCAGGACCAGGCAAAAAGACCCTTAGGTTCTGAATTGATTTTAAAACTATTCATTGTTGGGGCACCTGGGTGGCCCAGTTGGTTAAGCATCTGACTTCGGCTCAGGTCATAATCTCACAGTTCGTGAGCTCGAACCCCACGCCAGGCTCTGTGCTGACAGCTCAGAGCCTGGAGCCTGCTTCTGATTCTGTGTCTCCTTCTCTCTCTGCCCCTCCCCCACTCACTCTCTCTGTCTCTTAAAAACAAATAAATGTTAAAGAAAACATAAAAAAAAAACCCTGTTCATCATAAAAGTATTTTTTAAAATGGTTTAACTGGTGGGGCACCTGGGTAGCTCAATCAGTTAAGCATCTGACTCTTAATTTTGGTTCAGGTCATGATCTCATAGGGATCTCATGGGATTGAGCCCTGTGTCAGGGACTGCTTGGGATTCTCTCTCTCCCTCTCTTTCTCCCCCTCCTCCACTTGTGCATGCATGCTCTCTCTCTCTCTTAAATAAACAGTTTTAAAAAAGATTTAACTGTTTTCTGTAATTAGATATATTAAGTACATTGTATTTTATTGAGCAAAAGCACTACTGAACACCTTGAGTACACGGCTCACCTCAAATATTGTTCTGTATAGAAAACTTTATATAACATGTTATAAATGGAGACAATTGATTATTTTCACTAAAATGATTATTTCATTTTGTTTTAATTGCATTAACAATAGAATGTAAGCAAATTAAATATACCCAAATTCAATCACATTATATTTATATGAGTAACTTAGATTCACTCATGTTTGAAAGACATTAGCATTGCCTATAATGACAAGTATATCTTTTCCTAAGCCACATAATATTCCTAGATTAAAACAACATGTCAATTAAGACACTTACTTCCTTTTTTGATATATGATATAAATAATTTTTATCTAGTGTTTCTGTAATTTCTTCTTAAAGATTTCAAAATGGCCAGGTTAGAAGTTAAAATTGTTCCATGGGAGGAAATACACACACTAAAAATTTAAGTTTTACTAATTCTTTTGTATAAATTGACAAATACAAAACAAACAAAACCATATAGGGAGCCCTAGAGTTAGAAAAGTGAGAAACAGAACTTAAAGGTCCAGCTTATAAAAATGATAAAGGCCCCGCTATGTTTGTTGCAAAGCATCTACTTGTGACTATACAACACCTTTGAATATATGCAACATACCATTTAAAATAACAATGGCTTAGACTCCATGTTGTTTGCATCATACAACTCTTCTAAAGACCAAATTGCTAGTTTAAATGGAAATTTTTTAAATAGAGCTTAGTAATAATTTTTTAAATGAGAAATCTGTCTGACCTAGTTAAGTTACCAATATGGTTGAATCAGCCGGATTGGTCCAAATTAAAATAAAGCGTATTCATTGACAGACTCCTTGATTTTGTGAAGCTTATGCTCAAACAGGAAAGAGAGACTCAAAACAAGTAAAGATTAAATACAAAGCCAGATACTGTGATTGAGATGCTTAACTCCCATTAGTAATTTGTGCTCCAACTTCCTTAGTAAGGAATTTGTGAGAGTGAGCTGCCTAGCCAAATACTCTCTTGCGCACACACACACAAACACACACACACACATCTTTGTGACATGTTTTCTTCAATGAAATTAAGCAGAAAATATGTGTACATTTCTTAACTAGTATTTTAAGGAGGCCAGTGGGATTGTTGCTCAAGTTTTTGGCTTCCTGGCCTTAGATTCTTTACCCTATCTCTCTACGTTAAATAACTGTGAGTTGAAATTTCTTTCTTTTGATTAATTGATATTTGTTAGATCCATGTTGTAATCCTACTTTGTCTTATTTTTTCTTATCTAACTTTGAATGTAGAATTTTTTTTTAATTTCACTTCATCAAATAACTTCAAAAAAGGATTATCATTTTGTTTGTTTCTTTTTCTGCTCTATTGAAAGCTATCTCATGCTCCCTGGTTGAGAGGATGTTCCAGTCAAATGCTTCTCTGTCTGTATATGCTTTTACTTCTGTTAGAAATGTCCTTTGTCTATTTAACTCTTGCCCGTGTCGTCCTAAAAAAAACAAATCTCCACTAATCTTTTAAGATTCAGCTTAATCATGGTTTCTTCTGAGAACCTTCTGGGACTCTTCCAAAAAAGTTTTTCTATTCTAGCTTAGAAACATCACTTGCTTCTAATATACAACTCTACAATGGAACTTATCCATAAAACTATAATTGAATATTTTAGTCTATTTTTATAAGTAGATTTAAATTTTTTTCACTTAAAAATTTAAATCTATTTCCAAATTAGGCTAAAATGTTTCATTAGAATTTTGTGGTTAAGTTCTGTTGTATATTGTACATTATATTACATATATATTATATCTAGATATTTTCAACCTCAAGAAGACTGTCTGAAAAGTAGTAAACCCTCAAAAACTTATAGAGTGCCTAAGTTCAGACATATTAGTTCATTTTCTCTGAAATTCTTCACCCAATGCAGATGGTCAATTGTTTTTTTTAGCATCACTCTACCAAGTGTCTGGAGCTCTAATGGGCTTGTATTAGATTAATAAGTATGTGGGGAAATAGTGAATAGAAGGTCCATTAGGTCTAATAGGTATATTAGAAGGTCTTTATCTTTTATGACTCCAAATAATATCCATCTACACTATCAGTGATAATGATGCTATCATTTTGATTCTATAATGCAAGGTAAAATATAGAAAGAGTAAATGAATTTCAAAGTCTCTTCATTTATCTATTGCTATTGTCTCTCTGATTCTTCCTCCTAGCCACATCTCTTCCTACATACTGGTGAATGAATGAACAAATGAATGACTGAAAGAAAAGTGTTCTGGAACTCCCGTGGAGTTGGTTGTACAAGAAGAGATGGAGGAGAAACATTGACAGCTAAGTCCTGAAATGACAAGAATTTTATTTACTTTTGGTTTTCATCATTATAAAAACACAGGTTATCCTTAGGATATGAAGTGCTTGCAACTATAATCAGATACCTAAATGATAAGTAAAATGGTGACAAATGAACCTTCTTTCACTGTTGGTGGGAATGCAAACTGGTGCAGCTACTCTGGAAAACAGTAAGTATGGAGATTACTCAAAAAGTTAAAAATAGAACTACCCTAAATCCAACAATTGTAATACTAGGTGTTTACCCAAAGAATACAAAAATACTAATTCAAAGAGATACATGCACCCCAATGTTTATACCAGCACTATCTACATTAGTCAATTTATGGAAACAGCCCATGTCTATCAACTGATGAATAGATAAAGAAGAGATCACAGACACACACACACACACACACACACACACACACACACACACTGGAATATTACTCAGCCATCAAAAAGAACAAAATCTTGCCACTTGCAATGACACAGATGGAGCTAGAGACTATTATGCAAAGAGAAATAAGTCAGTGAGAGAAAGACAAATACCATATGATTTCACTCATATGTGGAATTTAAGAAACAAAACAAATGAGTAAAGGGGAAAACAAACAGAGAGAGAGACAAACCAAGAAACAGCCTCTCGACTGTAGAGAAGAAACTGATGGCTCCCAGAGGGGTGGTGGGTGGGGGAATGGGTGAAATAGGTGATGAAGATTAAGGAGTGCACTCGTGATGAGCACTGGGTGTTGTAAGGGAATGTTGAATCAATATATAGAACACCTGAAACTAATACTCCACTGTATGTTAAGTAACTGAAATTTAAATAAAATCCTTAAAAAATGAAGCCCAAAAGAGAATAAGAGTAAATTAAAATATAAGTATTTGCCAAAACAGCAAACACAGTGAAAATTAATAGATGTGTGAGAGAATATTTATGATAGATACACATAGATGATAGATTAATAGATAGAAATGTACATACACAGATAGAAATCTCTCAGAAAAAAAAGGTTATATGCAAAATAAATAACTAAGTCCACAAATTAATTACAGTTTATGTAAAAAGAATAAAAGAAAAAATAAGCAAGTTATAGAGAAAACTCCAATGGGTAATAAATTTGAAAATGGTTAAAACTTACGTAATAATCAAAGAGATATGCATCGAAGTAATACTAAGGTATCATTTCATATCCATCACTCTAAACAAAAATGGAAAAGTTCACAAATACAAACTTTCAGACTGGAGGCAGAGTAACATTATTCATAAAAGTGAAAGGAAAATAGGGCTAAAACACTTTGGGAAGCAATTCAATAATATATAATAGTGTGAAACTTAAAATCTGTCCTATAATCCAGCAAATATAGTGTTGATATATACATTAGAGAAACTCTGACATATGAATGTATGTATTGACATGTATTTTAAAATGTAATCCAGAAAATAATTAATGAGAATTATATGTAACTCAAAACATTTCTTAAAATACAGTGATGTATGAAAATATCAAGGGGCAAGAATTCATACATATCAGATTTCCATTTCCATAGGTACATGAACATGCAAAACAATACCAAATATTTTTATTGTGTTATATATATTTTATTTAATTTTTTTTACATTTATTTATTTTTGATAGAGACTGAACACAAGTAGGGGAGGGGCAGAGAGGGAAGAGACACAGAATCCAAAGCAGGCTCCAGGCTCTGAGCTGTCAGCACAGAGTCAGATGTGGGGCTCCCACTCCCAAACCGGGAAATCATGACCTGAGCCGAAGTCAGATGCTTTACCGACTAAACCACCCAGGCATCCCGGTGTTATATATATTTTAAAGTTATAAAAGCATAATAAGAGTCCTAGACACCAAATTTAGAGTAACAGTCATCTCTGAAATAATGTGAGGGAATGGGATTAATTAGGTGTAAACGAAAGAAGCTACAAGTTTATCTGTAATGTTTAAGTATTAAACTCTGTGTGGGCACAAGGGTTTCTTATATTGGTACCTATGCTTCTTTGTTTGCATGAAATATTGAATTAAAAAAATAACAGGAGAATACTGAGACAGAAGCTCATATGTGCAAAGTGAGTCGGATTAGGGAATCTGAGAAAACAGCAAAACCCTGAAAAACTGCTTTAGGGAAAAGTATGAAGAGTTAGAGGTGAGTATAAAAAAAATCCATACAGTTTTACAGATGGTCAAAAACATAACAGGGTTCTTTCTACTAAGCGGGAAAATATTCATAAAATCAAGACCATTGCACTGGAGGAGCAATTCTCTTCACCTTTGCTGGCTTTCTCCCCTGCCCTTCTCTTTTCTCCGAATACAATTTCCTCTCTGTCCCTGCACTGCTTGGGGTATCGCAGCCTTAGACAAGCAGCTGATGCTAAACAGTGAGACTAGGTGAGAATTATGTGAAACTGCTGCTTTTCAGCAGAGCATAAGTCAGTCCAGACAGTCAGGAGAGAGAGGGATGTCCTTGATCCCTCATCTAATTAGGCAAAGCCCAACTAAGGATTTGTTTACTAAAAAAGTGAAACTCGATTAAAATGAGGAATCATGTAAGGTGGTGGCAAAATTAATGAAATGTGCTTTGACTTTTTTTTAATTTAAAATTGCTCTATACATCTATTTTAATTTTAGTTATATTAAAATGTCTCAACTAGAAATAAATCATACCTCCTGCTTGAAGTTGTTAACTAGGTAACAGAGCCGAAACTAAGACATCACTGTCAACTACTGGTAGATTATCTTAATCGCCAGTTCTTTGAATTTGAATCAGCCGAAAGTCAGATTCGCACCCTTGAAATAAAATATCCTTATTAATGATGGCATTACATTACCCAAATTCACACAAAAAAACGTTATTCTCAAAACTGACTTAAATTCATATGAGAATAATTAATGCGATAAGTTAAATTAATAGTAAATTTGAATAATCATTAAAACATAACCACTTGCAAAAACAAATAACCCAAAAAGAACACAACCATTAGAATATACAGGTTTTCCAAATCAAACTCTTTCATTGTGTAAAGAACAATGCTTAACATCAGATTTGCTCGGAATTCCACCTTACATCACTGTGCTTCTTAACTGTCCTCATTTGTAAAATAAATGTCGTATTCACTCCTATCACAGGGGTTAGGGTGAATATGAATACACATGAAGCATTTGGAACAGTGCTGGGCCTCAAGTAAGCAATCAATATTTGCTTTCTATTTGTAATTATTATTATTAATATACATACTTTAGAATGCTTCTTTGTTTTGTAAATATGTTACCTCGGATGGAAATTATGCAAATAACACACATTAGACTTTTTTTTAATGTTCCCACAAGGTGAATTACTAAACACTTAACATTAAATATGAAGTCACTTCATGAGTGGGATTCTAGAATACAAAGAGTATGTGTGAAAGATAAATATTCTTTATTTCTCCTTTAGATTCCTTTCCTAATATCCTTTGCTAAAGGTCTTTTGCTTTTGACTAATTAGTGGCTGAGATTGAGCTCAGATGTGAGAATTACATGAAGTTAATTTTAGACTCTCTGGAGTCTTCTGTCTGCAGTTCATTACTCTATCTGCTCAGGAAATTCTTTTGCTTTAGGGAAGAGTCTCATAGTTACCTGTTGCTAAAAATGTTTAGTGTCTTCGGTTATCATCTTCTCTGTGGAAACGGTTGCCTTTTCTTTTGTAAAAGGGAATCTATTGTTAACACGTCTTTTAATTTTCACTGACTCTTTTGTCAAATTATAAATTACAAGTGGAGATTGAGAGTTGCTAATCAAGCTGCCATCCTCCAAGGAGGCATAAATCTAATGAGTAATGCTCACTCTTTTCTGAAGCAAAATTTCAGAGAACACATTTAAAATGCAAAAAAAAAAAAAAAGCTCTACTTATTTCCACATCCATCATCTATTTCCTATGTCAATTTTTAAGGTGATTGTGAATCATAATTAAACTGAGCAGAACCTAGAATGTTAAAAATATGTAGGTCTCCTATAGAATTGGCAATAACTAACACTGAATAACACTTTTGCTCTTTACTTTCTTAAAAGATTGAAAAATGTTACATATCTTTACACACGCATTAATTTCTTCATTCTTGCATGATAGTATGCAATCGGTACTATTGCGAAAGTAACATCAAGAACGTATGCATTAAAAAATCACAATTTTAAAATAAAAATTTAGTAGTCTCCTGTCAACCCTGGTTTTGCTTTCCACGGTTTGTTACTCGCACTTAATTGCATCCTAGAGAAGATCGTCCTTCTGACCTGTTGTCAGAAGGTTAAATGGGTAGCCTAACACTACACTACATGCCTAAGTCACTGACCTCACTTCATCTCATCACGTGGGTATCTTATCATCTTACATCATCACAAGAACAATGAGTACAGTACAATAAGATATTTTGCGAGGAAGAGAGACACCACATTCACGTAACTTTTATTACAGCATAGTTATAATTGTTCTACTTTATTATTGTTTTTGTTATACTCCTACTGTGTCTAATTTATAAATTAAACTTTATCATGGGTAGGGATGTATAGCAAAAATATAGTATATATAGGGTTTGATACTATTCACAGTTTCAGGCATTTACTGGGAATCTTGAGGGTCCCCCTGTAGATAAGGGGGAATTACTGTGGCAACTTAAGAAAAGATGCTAGTGACTTTCCCGAGGAATCCGTGTTAATTGAAGGCAGATTATGCACCAGGGTTTGAAATTCCAGGATGCATTATCAGACAAATAAATCCAGATGGATAGTTAGAACAAGTTTTCAAATTAGAAAGGCAGAGCTCAGAAAACGAGTGGCTATAAAACAGAAAAGGCTGAAATTAATCTTATTAAACAATTTTCACAAGCATCAGAGGCCAAAATTAGGGACTGAGAAGAGATTTTTAGATTTACAGCCTGTAAAATTTTTATTTTCTACTCTTAGCAGAGTGCTTAGCAGGCTAAACGGCTCAATAGTTGATTTTTAAGTTAAACTAGAGAGACAGATTTCAGATCTAAAAGGATAGTGCATCAGGCTGTTAAATGCCTGATTAATGCCTCTGATGGAAACAATTCAGCATCCAGACTCTGAGGCGCAAGCTCATTTTTGACTCTCTAACCCACTTGTTATCCCAAAGAATACTGACTGCGGAGAATCAGCATGTCTGTTTGACAACAGGGAATTGCCGGCACATCTGCTTTCTAGTCAAAGCACTCTTTCCCACCAAAGAATGGCAACTTGATAAAATTGGGTAGGATCAGGACTCAGCACAGATTATCAGGCTACCAAAATCCACTTTGGATACACTCATCTTTTTTTCTGGTAAAAAAAAAAAAAAAAAAAAAAAAAAATCAAAAAACACTTGATTGATCCATTTAAAGGATTGTAAAGCAAGGTATATACTTTGGGGAAACAAAAAAATCTATGATGTCATATGGTAATATAAACTAAGAACTTGAGTACTCTCTTATAAATGTGCTTTAATTGTGCCAATTGTTTCATTCTAAGAGCTGAATTGGGAGAAGAGTATGCTCTCCATGTTACAAAAGAGAGAATTTTCCTCAGCTTTATGCAAATGTAGGTGGTCTTGTGATACAAAGGGATGCTTTACTTACAAAATTATTTATATTCTTTTTTTGAACAGTTGTTTCCAGTTGAAGACAAGATAGGACAAAGGGAACTGCAGAGAGATAGCAGGTCATGTTCTTTATTTCATGGTGGAGAAAAGGACATTAAAAACAATGAAATGCCATCGCTGATGTTAATTCGGAATAACCCCGAATGTACAGATGTTGAAGGGTTTCTGAAGTAATTTGTTTTGTGAGGAACAAAGAGTGACACTAAATCGAGATTCTTTCTGGTGTGGGATGGCTTGTGTATGTGCGTGGAATTCCCCGACACAGTACAGGTTTTCAATGTCAATCCTTCTGAGAAGAAGACATGTTGAGACAGGAAGTTATGGAGAAAGAATACTTAGGCTAACGTGGAATTTTTCAGCGTCTGCACTATTGAGAAGGGGGGAGGGGAGTGCTGTTCTATGCACAGGGGGTTATATAGCAGTATCCATGGCCTCTACCCACTAAGATGCCAGTAGACATTCCCCTACTGGTGTGACAGCCAAACTCATCTCCAGGCATTGCTGAAAGTCCCCTGGGGAGCAAAACTGCAAGCCCGTGGGCTAGAGAACCAGTGGGCAAGAGTAATCAGGAAACGGTTTCATCTCCTTGGGCCATATGGCATTAAGGCACGGATAGGTTCACGGTCATCCTTGTATGGAAGAAATGGTAATGTATATACAAATAGCTGTACGAGAAGTCACTAAGTGAGCAATGAGAATACATTGGGTCTGTTAACTTGGAAAATATGCACATAGAATGGCAGTTATGATTGTTGATCTATGCTGTACTGCTCTGGGTTTTCCCTGTGATTCATTACTGGTGGGGGTATAGCATGATATGACCATATGACTATGCTGTGACCCAGCAATTCTAATCCTAAATATTTATCAAGAAAAATGAAAACATTTTCCTCAAAAATGAAGTTTACAAAAATTATTATAGCAGCTTTAATCATAATGAACAAAAACTAAAAACATTCTAGTTGTGCATCTATAGAAGAATGGATACATAAATGGTGATATATTCATACAATGATATATTACCGTGCAATAAAAAAGAGGATCTGCTGATACACACACAACACACATAAATATTAAAAGACGTTGTATGAAAGAAGCTTTATGCGACATAATTCGTAAGGTATGCTTTCAGTCATGTGAAAAATCTGGAATAGGTAAAACTATAACAAATGGATGAAAAAAGTCTGAACAGTGGTTGTCTCACAGGTGGGGATTGACTGGAAAGAAGAACTAAGAAGCTTTCTGAATGATCGTAATGTTCTATATCTTAATGCAGGTCAAGGTTACACCTATCAAATGATATTGTCATGTCATCGTAAGTTCAAAATAAAAGAAAGGGGCATGAACAAATGTGGATCTCTAAAAAGATATGCACAGTGAAGTATTTTTTCAAGATGCATGGATATTGTGAATTCAGTTGCAAAACACCAACAAATAAATGAATTGATTGATAGAGGGAAGAATACATGGAAACCTATATGATAAAGCAAGTATATTAGAATGTAATAGCAAATTCTAGGTGTGGAGGGCTTGTTCCTTGACCCAGTTGGATATCTTCAGGTGCATTAAGCCCTTTGAGTTTTAGTTTCCTAAAGTATTAAATAAAGTCATCCTTTAAAAAGAATTATTATGAACAATTGATGTAAGATGTGTGTGCTCTCAGCACATTATTGAGTGATCCATATGCTTTAATTGGATCTAAATTGCATCTGAGTTCAGGAGGGTGTATATTCTCGCTTCCTTTTTCCTGCGTCTGAGCTGGAATGAAATTTACTTTATTCATTTATGTTTATTCTTGTATAAAGAGCTGAGGAACAATTGCATAATTTTCTCCTAATTCTTTTCTCCCTATATTAAAAAAAAATTACAGTAAAGTATTATTCGATAGTTACCTTTTTCCTCCATTTATTTATTTATTTATTTATTTGTATTTCTAGTCTCCTTGCCTTTCACCAATTGAAGTTCCTTCCCCTGCTTGCCTTTCCCTACTGGCAAATCCCCATCCTTAATTAATAATCACTTCAATTGTGCTGGCCAGGGAAGCAGAGCATCTAAATAAGGCTGACTTCTCCGTTCAAATAATTTTAGAAGATTTAAATATTGCTTCTAAAAACCTCTCATCCAGGAATAATTATATTTGCTCTTCTTAGCAGAGAAGTGATGTGCTGGGTAGTATGTTAAAGAGAGCAGTGCTCAGTCATCAGAGGCCTGTCTTCTGTTCTAATTATAGGTCTTCACTGATGCCTAGAGCAGGGTCTGGTACATAAAATGTGATGCACAAATATCCTTTGAATAATGAAAAATATAAAAATAACAAAAATAACTAGAAATCCACTTTACAAAAAGTGTGGATGGTGTTCCTCTCTCTCTCTCTCTGTCTCTCTATGTGTAGATATATATATATATATATATATATATATACACAAATGCAATCCATATGGAAAAATAGAGAAGCAAGGGGAAAAAAGATAGTTTTGAAAAGAAAATGGTAGTAAAATAACACGTTTTCATCATATGTTAAATCACAAATTCATGGTTATATTTTTATTAGCACATGAACACACAAAAAAGATCAATGGAAAAATGGAAACTCCAGATATAATCTCAAATGCATTAAAACATATGTTTTAAAATATCATCTTAATATTAGGAAAAGACACATGATTTGATAAATTTGGGGGGTCAAACAGGTAGACATATGTAAATAAAATAAGTAAACTGGATTCCTACAACAGATTGCACCTTAAAAATATTTGAAATGAAGAAAATATTTCAAAGTGAAAAATAAGTGAATAAAATTACTTAGAAAATACTTGAAGATATTTCCTTTTTTTCTCAATTTAGAAAAGACTTCCTAAATGTGGCACAAATTCAAAACCATCAAAAGCTAAAAAATATGACTTCATAAAATTAAGACATTTTAGAAAACAAAAACATCACAAAGTCAAAATAAGCACAATACCATGAAAAAACAATATTTGAAACTCATATTTCAGGCCAAAGGCTGTTATCTTTAATATACAAGGAATTAGAGAAACTCTTATGCAAAGTAACTCAATTAGGAAAAGATTACTATCTCAACAGAAAAAAATGTCTCAGAAATATCATCAGACATTTTGCAGAAAAGAAAATATAGTTTTAAGCACTTTGTTTGTTTAGCTTAAAAGAAATGTAAATTAAAAATTTATTGAGATATATTTTCTTGCCTACTAGATGGATGATCAAAGATAAATATTGCCCTGTTGGCCACTGGGTTTATAAATGCGTGAAATTTGTCAAGAACAATTTGACAATATCTTTCAAAATTAAAAATGTATATACTCTGGCACAGAAATACTGACTCCTGGAATTTATACTACAGATATGCCAGCATATGCACAAAAATAATATGTATAAGGAAATTTATTGCTTCATTGCTTTAAGCATCCAATGTATGGACACCAAAATAAAATAAGTACCTATTAATAAATGTTGGTTAAATAAATTATAACATATCCATAAACTGGAGTACCATACAGCTACTGAGAAACAATGTAAATACAGAGTTTCTATGAAGTTATTTCCAAAATATTGCAAGTGGGAAAAAAAAAAAGATGCAGAACGGGGTGTATTTAATGCTACTATGTAATTATGTGTTTCGACTTCAGGGCCATGTGACCCATGTGAATAGTGTACCTGTAAATTTATCCTGCCATATATGGTATAGAATCTTTCTGGAAGGATATCCGAAATGGTTCGCTAGAGGTTGTCTCTGGGAGTAAAACTACGTCGCTTGGGGAAGGATTTAGAGGGAGATTTATTTATCCATAAACACTTTTTGGAGGTTTTTTAATGACGTGCTATGTATACTAATACCTATTTACAAAATAAACAAAAATAAATTTAAAAAGTGAATAATAAAGTATTGGCAGGCAGAGTAACCTGTTAGATAAGCAGACCTGACTTTCTGCTGTAGGTAAACGCTTTTCACTTACTATTGTATTCCTTGCAGTGAGCTCTACCTGACTGACACCAGAGTACCTTATTTCTTCCCTTGAACACAAACATGTTGTTTGTGTCTTATTTCTAAGAACAAAGTGCTACTTAGATCTAGAATGTCACTTCAGGGGTCACCATATTAGGTAAACGATATTTCCTTCAAGTTATATGAGTGGTCATTTCTAGTATTTGTAGTTTAATTTTAGGAAAAACATCTGAGAGAATTGCTAGTGACCTCCATATGGGTCTTGCTTCAGATGTAATTTCCTTTATTTTACTGCCGACCTGAGAATCTAGATTCTGTTTTAAAGCCGTGATATATTTTCTTCAAAAACTGCTATGAAGGTTACCTGCAGTCTAGGTTTTGAAAGTTGGTAGAAGAATGAATTGCTGATACTTTTGAAACAAACTGACTTCCCTAGCCCAACGCACGCTGTAACCCAAGGTTAATGGTCTGCTCTATTACCTGTTGGCGCTTTAGCTCTTCTGCTTATATAAATACATCTCCTTAAAATATAAACATGTAAAATATAAATACATTTCTATGATTGAAAATAAAACTGTTTTTCTCTCCTTTTTTTACTGAATAATGTTTTTCCTCAGCTTTGTTAATAACAAACTCTACAGTTAAAAAAAAAAAATGTCCACTAACCTACACTCAACTCTGTGACTTAGAGACTTGTTCCAAAGTGCCGTCATTCTGCAGGATATCCTCCTGTGTCAATCTGTGCAGGAACATCCAGCAGTGATGGATTCAACAGAGCCAAGGTCAAAGGGCAGGAGTAAAACACTAAGGGACATTCTGTTTTAAAAAAGGCATTTAGAGGATTAAGCAACGCAATGCAATATCAAATAATAAAATGAAAATATGCTGAATAGCAAAGCAAGCATAATAAAGAAAAAAAGAATGATCGGATATAAAGCAAGTATTTTGTAACTATAAAATCATATGCAATAAAACCGGTGTTAGATCATGCAAAAAAATATATCATGAAGGAGGTAATTATATAAATATGAGTTCCTATTTTCTGAACACATTTTCAAAGATATTTTGATCTCTTTAAACTTGATTAAAATTTACATTTCTAAGTGGACCTTGTGTTAATAATCACGTAGAATTTAATGGCATTTTATTCCAAAATTTTAATTTTTAATTTCTTTATGTAACATCTGATTTTAATATAAACGTGAGTTACAGATCATTTATTCCTAATCTATATAAGAAAACTGACTTACCTATATTATATATATGTAAGAGACTATGTAATAATGTCATGTATCAGGACACCTGGGTGGCTGAGTTGATTAAAGTGTCTGACTTGATTTCAGCCCAGGTCATGATCTCAGAGTTCGTGAGTTCGAGCCCCACATCAGGCTTCATGCTGACAGTGCAGAGCCTTCTTGGGATCCTCTTTCTCCCTCTTTCTTTGCCCCTCCTCTGCTCATGCATGCTCTCTCTCTCTCTCTCTCTCAAAATAAATAAATAAATAAATAAAATAAATAAATAAATAAATAAATAAACAAACTTAAAAAAATAATGTCATTATCTATATAGCAAATTTTCACATATCCATACTTTCAGTTATTAATGAGTGGTATGTGTTTGTGTGTGTGTTTTATATGAGATATTTATAAAGGAATATCAATGTGTTAGTTAGGAAACAAAGTTAAAAACTAAAATGAGAGAGTTGTCTATTTATATCCTGTATTCATTTTACTTTTGAGTATTCCTGGGGTGTAGAAATTTCTTGACCATTATAAGTATAATTCTCTTGTAGGTTGTGGATGTTAAAAATATCTTTTTCTAGACTGTTATTCATCCCTATAGGACATACATAAGACATTTTAAAATATGACGATAGAAAATAATTACAGAAAAATAGTTTTATCACTACAGTAGTTACGATATGGTATTTACCTACAATGTAATATTATGCAGCATTATGAAATAACTGGATGTACATAAAGCAACATAAATAGATTTCACAAGCATAGCTCTGTGAAGAAATGGAGAGAGATTTAACATAACATAATTTATATAAATTAAACATACACATAAAATTTTTATTCAAAGTTTTGTGTTACTTTTTATTCAAAGATAAACATAAAACCAATTATAGCTATATTGGAAGGGTATGCATTCAATATACTAAATAAAGATCTCAAGAGAGTGAAGAAAAGGAGAGCGCGAATAAAGTATAAAGTGAAAAAATACTAAAATAAGATGAAAGAGTGTTCTTGCCTTAAACCAACTGATAATGCTTTCATGACATGACTCAAGGGATAAAGACAATAAGTTATTGTAAAACTGGCTTCCTGAAAAATGAAACATATGTGGAGTATGGCTCCAGTTTGGAGTTTATACTTTAATAGAATTAGCAAGAGATACATATGATCAACTATTGGCCTTATGTAGAAAATGATGAGTACCATATCAAACCACCTGGATGTGCCTTCATACATTCTGTTTACAAATGCTTATTGAGTGCCCACAATGGTTTAAGATTCAGCAGAGAACAGAGTGAATAATGTTGCTGCTATAGTGAGACAGTAAAGAAATAACTAATGAAATATACTACGTAGAGATCGCCACCCTAGATAGAGAATAAAAATAGTGTGAGAGACAGAGAGTGACTGAGTACTAACTGTACACTGGGTAGTTAGTAAAGGTTTCTCCAAAGAGATGTCTTTAAGCTGAGATTCCTGTGACTAGGGGCAACCAGCCATAGAGAGAACTGGGGAAGATCACTCTAGGCAAACTGAGTAGAAAGGATCTTGACACATTTGAAAACCTCAAGCCTCATGGACCAAGAAAAGGAAGGACCAGTAAGAATTCTGAGAGATATAGAGGGAGTAGACACATAGATTTATTTGCCAAACTAAGGGATTTTTTTTTTAACCTAACTGGGATTCAGAACTACTGAAAGTGGTTAAGCAGGGGGGTGGGATGATCATCTGAATTACATTTGTGAAAGGTCAATATGGCTGTTGTGTTGAGAATGGAGTATGTTGAGACAGGTGATATTAAGCAGAATAATAGAGTGTAGGAGTAGAAGAGAACATACAATGCCTCACCCAGATCTCTGTCCCTCCTTTTTTTTTTTATTGTTTTTATTTTTTGAGAGAGAAGGTGAGAGAGAAAGAGAGAGCAGGGGAGGGGAAGGGAGAGAGGTTCGTAAGCAGGGTCCACACTGTCAGTGCAGAGCCCCATCGCGGGCTTGATCTCATGACTGTGAGATCACAACCTGAGCCAAAATCAAGAGTCAGACGTTTAACCAACTAAGCCATCCAGGTACCCCTCTCTGTCCTGTCTTTTAGCCAGAATTCCTAGAAGTTGTAACAGCTATTATTAGTATTACATTTCATAAAACGAAGTCACAGGACCACATCTAACTTCAAGAAAGATTAGAAAATATACTCTTTTACTTGGACAATGGCATTCTTAAAAAAAAAAATCAAGTAATACTGTAAGCAAGGAAGATGGAAAAAATAGATAATATGTAGGAAACAACTCAGCATCTGCTGCAGAAGGAAAGATAGTTCAGTTTGAGACATATGGTTTAAGGGATATATGGATGAAGTTCTAGAGCATGATAAAGTCTCCTAACAGGAAACAGGAAACAGAACTCAAACTGCTACTGAGAAGCTGCATATTCTTTACAAGAAATTAAGCATGATCAGGTTGGGTAACAGGTAGTGAAGAAGTAAGGACGTTACATTTTTATTCTGGACAACTGGATTCCAATCAAGGTTGTCACTATTTAGCTGTATGACCATCAACATGTACTCCACCTTTCTGAGCTTCAGATACATCATATCCACTATAACATGCTCCCGGAGTAGGCACCTCTAAGGCCACATGAGAGTGAAGGTAAGCAGGTAGATAAGAAAGAGAAAAACAAGGCAGAATTCTAGGACTCCTGCCCAGTTGCAACTAAGCAATTACACTTGTACTGGTTTTATATAATTGAATCAATGAGGTTTTCATCCAAATAAAAAATTAAACAGCATTAAATGATTTCTAAGTCCCTTTGAACTATAACATTTTATGACCCTATAATGTTCCAGCAAGTATTTATATGGCCAAGTACGTGTGGTAACTGAGAGATGAGAACATGGCCCAGTGGTTTCCACCATCAGAGACAGACACATAGTAACTGCACAGAAATAACAAAAGCTAAAAGACAACCCACATTTACAGAATTTTTATACAAGAACAACATTATATTAACAAAATAACTTTATGTTTTTCTTCCATCTGGGAGGATTTTTTGGTCCATACAAAAAATGTCATGTTTCCTGACTTCAAATACTGCTTGAATTTAAAATATATAATTTTCGGGGTGCCTGGGTGGCTTGGTCGGTTAGGCCTCCGACTTCGGCTCAGGTCATGATCTCACAGTCCGTGAGTTCGAGCCCTGCGTCGGGCTCTGTGCTGACAGCTCAGAGCCTGGAGCCCGTTTCAGATTCTGTGTCTCCCTCTCTCTCTGCCCCTCCCCTGTTCATGCTCTGTCTCTCTGTCTCAAAAATAAATAAACATTAAAAAAATTAAAAAAATATATATATATATATAATTTTCTCAGACCTCCACAAAATATGAACTTCACAAGTATTGATATTTTTATTTCAAAAATTAACAGATTACCTTCATTATTAATGAATGCATCTAATTTCATATAAATTAAATCTTTTAAACAAACAATAAAACATATATGCTTCTGGAACGCAAATTTAGGAAATTGTAAAGACTGTTTTTATTTACTTTGGATTTTAAGATCTTTTCATTTTGCATAAACTGAATATGTAAATGGTGATAATCAGGTAAACAACAGAATATAGACTCAGAAACTCCAAGCAGATTTTGGGTCCAGCTGCTACTTTTAAATTTTTTATGTTGCAGTAAAACATACTCCCATCTAAATTCACACTTCGGATGAGAAAACAACTTTGAGAACTTTCAAGAGAATAAGTATTTCTAGCAAATCATAAAATTAGAAGGCCCTCACCAAGTAACTCGAACTAGAGAACAAGAGGGCTGATGGAGTATTACATGTGCCAATTAACTGTTGGTGTTCTTTTTGGCTTTTATTAAAGAAAAAAAAAAATACTGGAGGCATTTTAAAATTGCTTTCCACATTCAACCGTACTTATTTAATTAGTATTCAGGTTCTTCACTGAAAAGGAAAAAATGATTAAAGAAGAGGTGCTTTATATATTAAAGACAAAAAATGTTGAATTTCAACCTCATCACACTGATGCCAGAAGCATTAAAAAAACATCTACTCTATTGGGACTGATACTTACTATGATTTTAACATTTTATTGAATACATAATGCATTCAAGGTATTAGCTTAAGTAGGGGTGCCTGGGTGGCTCAGTCGGTTGAGCATCTGACTTCGGCTCAGGTCATGATCTCACAGTTCCTGAGTTTGAGAGCCCCGCGTCGGGCTCTGTGCTGACATCTCAGAGCCTGGAGCCTGCTTCGGATTCTGTGTCTCCTTCTCTCTCTGCCCCTAACCCACTCACATTCTGTCTCTGTCTCTCTCAAAACTAAATAAACATTAAAAAAAAAGATATTAGCTTAAGTAATCTGTACACATTATCTCCTTTCACACTCAAAACAATGATGTAATTTTATATATCTAAATGTACCATTATTTTATGTTTCATACTTCATCATGTCAGGCATTTCCAGTGAGAAAATTTTCATATACCATCTGTTTTTTTTAATGATCAAAAATATATAAATACCATAAATAAAGCAAAGAATTTTAAATATATGGAAACTCCTAATAGCGGATGTAGTTCTAGACTTGAAGGTTATAAACATTTTCACATACTTGATTTCATGTAATAATCACAAGAACATGGAAATCAAGGCAGTGCCACTGTACATTGTTTTTTATATAAATAAACTTAGATTAAAGAATTTATGGCAGGCCCAAGTTCAACTAATAACTACAGGTGTTTCTTGAATGAGTCTTCTATCTCCAATTTTAGTATTTTACCATTATACATTTGCAAATTGTGGTAAAGATATCTGTATTTCAGATGTTATTCAATGAGATACTTTTGGAAAATAATTTATATTTATTATATATCCATTTCTCCTTGGAAATACATTTTTATTTTCTTTGTCGGTTTGTTTGTTTCTGTTTTGTCTTTTCTATCAGTTGAGATAAGTTATAACAAAGTACAAATGCAAGGCATCCCCCCAAAAAAGAACTAGCTAATTGCCACTCTGTTAAAAACTGCTAAGTCTTTTGGAAAAATAGAATAAAATAAATAGGGGCACCTGGGTGGCTCAGTTGGTTGAGCGTCTGACTTTGGCTCAGGTCATGATCTTGTGGTTCCGGAGGTCGAGACTCACATTAGGCTCACTGCTGTCAGTATGGAGCCTGCTTCAGATCCTCTGTCCCCTTCTCTCTCTGCACCTCCCCTACTCATGCTCTCTCTCTCAAAATAAATAAAAACATTAAAAAAAGACATCTGAACTGAAATTTCCAAACAAAACATATTTAAAGGATATGAATATATAGACCAGTAAACTAATGCAATCGTTTCTTTCCTTTTGTAACTACTGTTAGTAATTTCTCAAGTTAAATCTCTCAATTGTGACTATACTTTATGTCACTATTATGATTGTTATATATTATATAATTATTAAACCACATAACATGTATTACATATATATTAAAATATATATTAAACATGCTGATGTCAAAGACACATTTAGTCAGAAACTTTAGAATTTTTTATAATTATTATTTGTACTTTATTTTTAAGATAATTTTGAACATTAAAATATAATTACTTAAAATATTTTTGAAAATACTGAGAATTTTGAATCAAAATATTTTTCATTTTCTAAATATTAAATATAGCTTTAGAATGTTACTGATAAATAAAAAAACATATTAAATTAAGGCAACTCTTTAAAATTTATGAACATTATATACTTTATCAATAAATTTTAGACTGAGTTCATAGAATCAATTTATTATAAAAAGATTGTGTTGCAGTTGTTAATTTTAATCATCTTAATCACTGAGTTATGGATGAAGTAGTCAATGATTCATTAGAATATATCTTAGAAAGATTTTATCTGCATATTCAGTCAATATATTCACTAACAAAAATATTGTTAGATATACTAATATATATATATGCATACACATATTTATACATCCACATATATATACACATACATATATGCATCCATGCATATATATATACATATATATATATATATATATTTTTTTTTTTTTTTTTTAAGTAAAGCCTACACCCAACATGCAGCTTGAATTCATGACCCCAAGATCAAGAGTCCCATGCTCTACTGACTCAACCAGCCAGGAACCTAAAAATATATATTTTTAAGTGCCAAAATAAATCTCCTAAAACTATCACTTTAAAAAATATCCTCTTGGGAGATAGATTACCAAGGTTTTATGCATTACACTAGCAAATATCAACTACGAGGCACTTGACTGTATTTTTAATGTGTGGCATTTATTTCTTCTCCATAATGGAAGATTGTACAAAATTATTTTAAATGTTGTACATTATTCTATGATTCCAAGAAGCAATTCTTTATGGAGTTCCACATAGAAACCAAATTTACATTAACAACTCACTACAGAATGATTAGCTTTCATAAAGCATGCCAAAACTTTGACTATTTTATCATTTACTAATCTAAATGTTCAATTACCCTGTCCTTTCTGGGACATTACCAGAATCCATTGCCCTTACTAAAAGTTCATTTCAAAATGTTATTGATATGCATGGAAAAAATTCCCAAAGTCTCTGCTAAACTTCATAAGCTTGATCAATAAACAGACATTTAATATTATTCTCCTCTGGTATTCATTATTTTTAAAATGTTTCTGTGGTAGGAAGTGCTATTTTTTATAAGATCGCCTGGCAATAATTCTTCAGAATAAAAAATATTACTGTAACAGTTTCAGTAAGTTTAAAAATTCCTCAACGCAGCTGTAAAATAAAATTCAGATAAATGCTATTTATTTCCCATTTTATGAAGTCTTCTCTGCTTCACAGTGAGAACTTAACTTTGAATATAATACTGCTAAAGTATGTGCTGATTTTCAAGTATGTCTGTACTTCAAGTAATTTCTTATTTTTTAATTTATAAATAGTATTCATAAAAATTTAGGGGTTTCAAAACAGTTTTCCTATTTTAAACAAAAATTTCAAACTTTATAAATTAAAATAAATATTAATAAAATACATTTATTTTATCTCATTTACACAAAATATATTAGGGAAAACTGAATCAGAACATATAGTAATTTATTTTTATACCTATTTTAAATTTGTCTGGTTCAAAATAGCATCTGGCTGGCAGTTCACAAAAGATTACTTTCCAATTTTCCTCTCAAATACTAATGTGACTATTTTTAAGGCAAAAACTCATAGTACTAAAAATTGAAATTTATTGCAATAACATATAATCTGGATGATTTTAATACAATTTTATGAGATTGTTTAAACTTGCATGTTATGTTGGTTTTATAAAGTGGAATGGACTATGTAAAATCCTTTATCCTTCCCATATTATGAACAGTTGGGTTTATTGGTAGGAATTATTTGCAGTTCACAGTTATTCAGGAATGCAAGATATTTACCAATCAGAAAACAGTTCGTTTCCTTTATGTTTCCAAATATTTCTCCCAAAACACCAATGGACTATTTGGCTCAATGTATAGTTTCCAAAAACAGAAATGATTATGACCAGGGAGAGGGAAAGCCAATGTCTATGAAAACTAGTTGCCTAGTAGTAATGGTAGAGTACTTCAGATGTGTTACTGGGTGTGGGGACATATCTGTTTAGTTCATCTGAGATCTAGGCTGAAGAAAAGGAGATGATTCCTTCTCACTCTAGAACTGCCATTTTCTTAGACTTTTCCTAAATCATGAACGGTACATGTGCCTAGAGCTAGGACCATTGGCCAGATCCATTTTCAATGATTCCTTTCCATAACTGAGATACAGAAAATAGAAAGAGTGTAGCTCCATCCTTTACAACAACAACAAAGCTGAAAAACCAAAAATACACACCTTTATTTCACCATCAAAAACCAGGGTCTCAAGAAAAATAGTTGTCCTGAATCTGAGGAAACATCCCCAGAACTTGCTAGAAGTGACAAATAATTGCTGAAGGCTGTGTGGGCTAACAAGAGCAAATAGAAGCACTAAAGATCAAATATGTAAAGGGAATCTATACCCATTTGCAGGCTCTTATTCATGAAGGTTATTAAGTACTCATAACAAATAGGTATAAGTCCTGAGGAAACATCCCTCATGATACAGGCCTGAGATAGGGAAAGAGTAACAACCCACAAGAAGGTATGAAATGAGCTCAGATGCTTCTCCCTTATAAAACAGAAGCCTTGGGGCGCCTGGGTGGCTCAGTCGGTTAAGCGTCCGACTTCGGCTCAGGTCACGATCTCGCGGTCCGCGAGTTCCAGCCCCTCGTCGGGCTCTGGGCTGATGGCTCAGAGCCTGGAGCCTGCTTCTGATTCTGTATTCCCCTCTCTCTCTGCCCCTCCCCTGTTCATGCTGTGTCTCTCTCTGTCTCAAAAATAAATAAACGTTAAAAAAAAAAAAAAAACAAATAAAACAGAAGTCTTAACTGATAACAAAAATGGACAAAGATATTAAAAGAAAAGAATACTATAGACAAATACCCCTCATGAAAATAAAAAGAACATCAACAAAATATTAGCATATAGAATCCAGAAGTAAAGCAAAAGAGTAATGTATCACCACAAATTGAGTGGACCAAGGCTGTTTCAACATTTAATTTGTTTCAACAATTAAATTAATTCATCATCATAAGAGTCTAAAGAAGAAAAACAATTTTCTCATAGATACAAGACAAAATTTATCATCTACTCATGCTACAATAAAAGGAAACAACAAAAACAAACAGTTATAATGCTAAATATTTTCTGTCTGTAATTTTGTAATTTGGTACAAGATAAAAATGTTTTCTCTTAACACTCCATTCAACATCATACTGGAAGTCCTAGCCAGGGTGACAAGTAACAAAACAAAACAACAGAAAACAGTAAAGAAAGGAATGAAAATAGATGGGAATAGGAAAAAAAAAAAAAAAAGAAAATAACTATCTCACTGTCTTTATTTACAGATGGCATTATTATCTACATTCCAAAAAACCAGCAAAAAATACCCAAATACTCTAATAAGTGACTTTAGGAAGATTGTAGGAAATAATATCAATGTGAAAATATCAATTGCATTTCCATACACTAGAAATAAACAGTGCCAAATATAATACCACCAAAAATAGGTGACATTCTTAGGTATAAATATTAAAAACTTGTAGGTTCTTTACACTGAAAATTATAGAGCACTCATGAATGAAATCTTAGATATGAGAGAAGCTAAATAAATGGAGAAGTATACCTTGTTCATGAGTTGAAAGACTCAAAACTGTTAAGATATCAACCTCCTCAGTTATTTTATAGATTCATTATACTCCCAAAGAAAATCCCAGCAGAAATTTTGTAGCTATCAACAAGCTCTTCCTAAAATTTACTTGGAAGGCAAAGATACCAGAGTAACTAAAAAAAAAAAAGAATATTTGAAGGATTTGTGCTACCTTTTTTCATGACTTAATAAAAAGCTACATTAATTAAGACTTTGTAGTATGAGTGAGCAGGTAAACACACAGATCAATGGAGCATGCTAAAGAATCCAGTGACAGACTACACAAATATGTTGAGATTTTTGACAAAACTCTAATGGTGGGAGCATTTGGATATCCACATGCAAAAAGTAACGTTAAAAACCTTGACCTGTGTCTTTTTTTTTTTTCAACGTTTTTTATTTATTTTTGGGACAGAGAGAGACAGAGCATGAACGGGGGAGGGGCAGAGAGAGAGGGAGACACAGAATCGGAAACAGGCTCCAGGCTCCGAGCCATCAGCCCAGAGCCTGACGCGGGGCTCGAACTCACGGACCGCGAGATCGTGACCTGGCTGAAGTCGGACGCTTAACCGACTGCGCCACCTAGGCGCCCTGACCCGTATCTTATACTTTAAAAAAAACTTACTCAAAATGGATCAGTCCTAAATGTAAAACATAAAAGCACAAAATCTCTACTTGCAAAGGTAGGAGAAAATTTTTATTGCAGTGGGTTAAGGACAGAGTTCTTAGATATAATATCAAACCACAAAGATATTTGCAAATCACATACTTGACAAATAAGTTGCATTCATAACACAGAAATCTCAAAACTCAACCATAAAGAAGCAAATATCTAATTAAAAATGAAAAAAAAAACATTTGGATAAACACTTAAACAAGATATACAGATAGCAAATAAGCACATGAAAAGAAACAATGAATTAATTAGTGGGGAAATGCCACTAAAACTACAATGTAATATTATTACACACCTATCAGAAATGACTTTTTAAAAAGCTGACAACACTAAGTGTTTGTAAGGATGCAGATCACACATTACTAGTAAAAATGCAAAATTAAAATAGATACTTTGTAAAATACCTTGGCAGTTTTTGCAAAATTAAATACCTACTTACCATATGCCCCAGAAATCACACTTCTAGATATCTGTGCCCAAAAGTAGAAATTTAGATTCACACTAAAACTTGAATAGTAATGTTTATAGAATCATTATTCATAATTTGAACAAATGGAAACAATCCAAATTTCCTTCATTCCATGAGTTGATAAACAAAATGGTAGTATGCCCATACAACAGAATACCACTCACAAATAAAAAGAAACAAACTATACACACAACAGGGATGAAATTTAAACACATTTTACTAAGTGAAAGAAGCAAGACTCAGAAAGCTATAAAAACTGTATGCTTCCACTTATATAGCATTATATAAAATGCAAAATGATAGAAATGGGAACTGATTAATAGCTTCCAGTAGTTTGGGGGTGGTAGGAAATGTTGACTATAAAGAATTGGCAGAAGGAAATATTTTCAGTTAATGACACCGTTCTGCAACTTGAACGATGCTTTCCAAGGTACAAGGGATAATGGTTTGACCAAGCATTTTTCCATGAAATAACTAGGTCAAAGCTTTTCTGCTTACAATATCAAAATATTTTACCTGTACCTTCCTACATTGGTCACTAAACCAAGACCTCATTTTAGGTTTTGGTACCAATATTTTATTTGTTGAATTAAGTTTAACTGCAAACACGCAAAAAGCATCCTGGGATATGTTAAGGGATGGACATTTATTTCTAACTCCCCTGAAAACAAATCTTCAGGTATGCTGTATTAGTACTGATATAGTGGAAATATTTTTCATCAGGGCTCAAAACCTTCATCTTTGGATTCCACCACCTTTAGCTTATGTTTTTATTCTCAAGTTCAACATACGATATTCTATTTCAGACCACCAGTCATCATGCCCCAATCCCAATTCTAGGCCGAAACAGTATAGTTGAAGACCAAAGCCATCAAATGAAAGTATGCTGAAGCAGCATTTTAGTATGATTTGAGAGTAAACAAAGGTTTTAAATTTGGAAGAACCCAACAGTTCATATGACTTGGTGGAAACTGAGCTTACTGAAAATCTTTCAATAAGACGTGCTTGTAGTTTCCCACAGGAGAATTAGAAATCTGGTCTTTTCAAAGGTTGCTTGAAGCAAATGCTACCGGAAAGCTGAAGATGTGTGTGTGCAGTAGGAGTTCCCGGGCTTATGGGTTTATGTCCCATAATTGTCCCACAAGGAAACAGCTCTCAGGGTGATGAGAAGGTGACTCCTGTTCACCTGCTTTACCTGAATCCTGCTCTAGAATCCAAGCATGGGAATGAGGCCTAGTGGAAAAGGCACCCCACGCGGGTATCCTTCCTCACATCCTGCATCTGCTGGACTGTGCCATCTGCCTCCACATGAAGGAGTCTTGCCTTGTTGGGACACTGGGGGGAAAGAGAGGCAGTCCTTCCTCCTCAAGTTTCTGGGGAGAGGAGAACCTTTCTACATGGGGGGTAAAACCCTCCAGGCTCCTTTTCTTCCTTAGACTTAATCAGGGTAGGGGGAATAAATACAGCATGTTCACTTTAGGCTCTAAAGGGATATTGTGAGAATTCATTTCTGTTGCTATTGTTTTAGTATTGTCTTTTTTGTTATTATTATTATTATTATTATTATATTACATGCTAATTGGTATTACAGTCTCTGTAGAAAGCTCATATTCTTTGGAGAGAGCCACTTGTAAAATTTCTGACTTTCCATGAGAAGCCTAAGTTGTCCCATTCTGCTGGTGACTAAGAGAAAAAGTCTTTCTAATTTGGACATAAAGTCTGAGTCTGTCCATTTAGCCATAACCTAAAGTCACATTTCCAAATCAGCATTAGTAGCAATATAACCATCTGTTCGTTTCCTGTGTCTCACCTTAACAACTTGTTCCAAATATGAGAAAGAAAGAAAGAAAGATAGCCATTTTATATATTGTCCTTTAAAACTCCCACACATATGTTGCCTATAGCATGCCCTTATAATAAATGACCTGTGTGTATAGTTTCAAGCCAAGTTATGTTTAATAGTTAAAAGGAACTTTTGCAGCTTAGTGTGATGTCGCATCTTGCATGGACTTTGGATTTTGGCAAATAGTTGGATTTTGACAAAGAGAAAATCGAATTCTGTCAGTTACAGGGTACCCACAATAAATAATCAATAGCAGCTTGGACTGGACTCAGAAAATGTTAGGGGGCCCTGTAGGGGAAGCAAGCAGATTGCGGCAGAGAAAAATTTAACCTGCAATTGAAAACCAGGTGCAGAAAGAGACAGCAGTAGATACAGCTGTGCATTTAAGACCCTTTCTGCTGTGACGTTAGCCTTTATTTTGTTTTGCTTCATTAGCCCAGACAGCATCACTTTTCCAACTCCCGCAGCTCCACACGAGGAATCCTGTGTGCGACCAGTCCTGACTGTGGAGGATCGTGCTCCCATGCTTATCTCTGATTTGTTATCTATGATTAACAGGAATGTCGATTTTCATATATCTGACTCCATGATGGAAACCGGACAACAGCATCAATTAAGTCCCTCTTCTCTCTTTCAGGTAATGATCCAATCCTCTTCCTTTGACACAAAATGTGTAAGAAGATGACAGAGAGAAAATTTCAAATTGACCAGATAACGAAGTGTAATTGCCGTGAGGAAGCCGAAGGCTTTCCTTTATAGCATCTCTGTTCCACTCAATATCGTTGTTTTTTTGTTGTTTTGTTTTGTTTTGTTTTGTTTTACTAGTTGTGTTCATGATGTATGCCTTTCTTTTTCCTTTGGTTGAAATCCCTGGCAGTTGTCTCACTATATTTATAAACACTCCTATTGCATTTGGCATGATATCCATCATTTTCCATTGCTCCTGTCCTGTCTCTTGTTTTCTGCTATCTCTTGTTTCTTAGTGGACACCTCGGGCCTCTCCTGTGGGCCAAAGATTCTTAGCACTCAGCTCACTCTACAGGATAGATCCTCACTACAGATAAGAAAATAATAACAACAATAATAACAACACAACTAGAAAAAAAAAAAGTAAATATCTTCTTAGAAACTGATGATGCTATAGGGGTGCCCGGGTGGCTCAGTCGGTTGAGCGTTCGACTTCGGCTCAGGTCATGATCTCACAGCTTGTGAGTTCAAGCCCCACGTCGGGCTCTGTGCTGACAGCCTGAAGCCTGGAACCTGCTTCGGATTCTGTGTCTCCCTCTCTCTCTGCCCCATCCCCACTCATGCTCTGCCTCTCTCTGTCATAAAAATAAATAAAACATTACAAAAATTGTTTTAAAAAAATAAAAGAAAAAAAAAAGAAACCGAAGATGGTATTAACATTATCCAAGCCCGTTACTTCTGTCACTTAAATGTTTGCAATCATTTCCCCCCTTAAAATGTATTGAAAATTGTATCTTTTCCTGCTTCCTTGTATCTCCAGCCTATGCTGTAAGCCTTTAAATTCACCTTCTTTCTTTCCCCATGCTGTGATTGTTACCCCCAAACAGAGAAAATGTACATTAGTTCTCTATGGTGCTGCACTTGAATAGACCACAGAGAAATGCAGTATTAGACTCCTGGTCAGTGGGTAATGGAAAGGAACTCTCATCTTTACTCAGTTTTCATAAGATTCAAGCAAGTTCTATGATTTCAGTGATGGGTACTGTGTAGTGCTAAGCACGGTGGCATAGTCTTTATATGTGTACTTAAGTTTATTTTCCATTCAAGGAAAATAAGTCCTTACCCAGAAGGTTCTTCATCTCTGAACCAAAGAGAGTCCTAATGAGCCAACTGCCCTCAATCATGCTAATGTGCGTCTGAACAGAGTTCAATGTCAATTTGGTTTCCATCTATAAGAACTACAGCAAGTTTCTCTTCCTTTTCTCTTATTGAATATATATGTATCTTTCACTCTGTCACTTTCTTAACTATCCTAATTCCTTTCAATTCTCTTCAATTTTAAAATTTCCACAGATTTTCTTCTTTTACCCTTATTATCTGTAGAACCATGGCCATTGTGGGAAAAACATATGATTCTTATACTCACAAAAATTACCAAAAACAAATTTTGTCACATGTTATCATTTAATCTGGTATGAACAGTGAGCAATGACAGAACGAGAGGGTGGGGAAGAAACATCACATTTTTGACAAGCTGAGCGCTTGATGCTGTTTTTAGGGATGTATGTAGAAGAGTAAAATGAAGGCTTCATCTCTATGAAGAAAGGAAGGACAGAAAGAAGGATGAATACTTTATCTATAGCATCCTTTCTCCCATAAGTCAAAATTTGCCCCAGACCATGTTAATTCCCCCCCACTTTACCTTCAAGTCTCCAGTTCATAGATGCCACACGAGCCTCAGAGTTTCTTGTGCTACAACAGAAATAGAAAAGCCTTGGAGTGAGAGCACAGAGGCTCCTGATGCAGGTAGGAGATGAAACATTATCACAATGTGTCCACACACAACGTGAAAAATTATCTTTTCAGGTGAAATCCCAAGAGTAGGGTCTGAGATAGGGAATGTGGCACAGAGTGAAGGGCTTCTCTTCAGTACAAACCCTTAAGTTATGGAGGAGGCTATAGAAGGAGAAAGAGATGAGAAGTGATGGAGTCTTAGCCTTGGTCTCACTCACAAGGAGAAGACTCAACCATAAGCACCACACAGCTCCTCTGTCCCCTTCAGGCAACAGAGTTAGACTTTTTCACCCATGTAGGAATCCATCATTGGCAATGGGCTGTCACAGGAGGGACAGAGGAGACAAGTTCCAGTGTAGATGGTTCTTAGCTGCTGAGAACAACAATCAGAAGAAGCCTTTAGGAGCTAAAACTCATGGCAGCTGAGAGACATGGGTCGGGGTATATTGGCCCAGTGAATTGCACCTCAGAGTATCTGCTCCAAGGGTCTCTTCTGCTTTCCTCCATCCCACAGCACAAACTGATGCTAGGTATCTCTTGTTTCTTTCAGAACAGTTGCTCCAGTCCAGAAAGCAGGGTAAGAACATGCACAGTAGGTGAGGTCAAAACTGAATCTAGATCAGATCATTATTCTACAAGACTACTTCAAGCTGTTTGTGTCCTAACAAGGCATCTGTCTTCTTATGTGGGATGAAAACAGCCACACGTGTATTGAAAATATATACTATTTAGTGAATGCTACCATATCATGAGAGAAAACCAATTAGTTAATAAAAAGAAAATAAAATCCAGGGAAATAATGGAAATACATTGACTGTCTTAATGTACTACATTGAAAGTCAGGTTTTGGGGTTTTTTTTTTTTTTTTGGTTTTTTGTTTTTAATTTTTTTTCACAGAAAAATTGTAACACTACCAAATACTGAATGTTTTTCTCAGTGACTCTCCCCTTGTACTTGCAATGCCTTTAATTCACTCTCTCAGCTACTCCAAAGGCTCGATACACTCCTGCCCAGACATCTCCCATATAAGCCCTCCTCTGTCTTCTACAAAGCACCTTATGTTCTAACCATTTCTGCTTCCCTCACTTTCTTTCAAAATAATTGCCCTATAAGTCTTTTAAGCTGGATCCAAACGTAACTATAGTTTCCTTTGAATGACTCAGATTGAAAATTTACCCTGGGTCTCAACAGCTGCTTTTTTTTATTTTTTAAGGTAAAGGTATGTGAGGAGATACTTTAAGTCAGAGACCCGTCCAACAGCCCCAACACCACAATGCTTACTTGTTGGGCCTACCCTTGAATTTTTTTCTCTAATATTATGGGCCTTATTTCACAGTTTTAACCTTGTAAGAAAAACACATTCACATCCTGATATCACATCCCTGACGCTAAGAAATAGAGAGTATTTTTTAAGAATCACTATGAAATTACATTTAGCGCTGGTTTCCAAATAACAGTATAAGAATTTCTATGTGCAAATCAAGTAGAGGCTTTAAAAGTAAACTTTCTCCTATCTTCATGATAGGAGGTAGTGTTGTAACTCAGAGCAAGATATCTGCCAAAGTTAGGCTTGGGATACTCCCACGGAAACTGAGAGATAGGAGCACTTTTTTTCCTTGATTACCTTTCAAAGAGATGGGTCCCAGGTCCTTGAGAGAGACAGGTCTGGGTTCTAAAACTGGCAAGAAGCTTTTTTTTTTTTTTTTTTTTTTAAGATTTCCATCTCAAAGAGGCAATGAAAGGATCCACAATTCCAAGTTTTCTGAAGTGTATGCTCTAAGAAAAGGCAGTTCAGGGGCTTAGAGGCAAGGAGAAGCCTCTCTAATATTTAGTCAAGCTGAGGGGAACATTTAATCTATCTTGGTTGGAATTCTCACTTTCTTCATATTTCTCTCAAATGTCACTTCGCCTATCTCACTTTCCCTGGCTGCTCTCTACAAAATAACCCTTCCCCAGCTCCCAGCATTCTCTTGTCCCTGTTGCCCTGCCACGTTTTCTCCCTGGGAAGTATCACCACCCCAAACATTACGTATTCACTTTGTGTCAGCTCTATTGCCACAGAATACAGGGTAGCCAATAGAAAACCTCAGAAGTATATAATGAAGGGAGTTTAGAGAGCCATTATTTATTAGCCTCCTTACTAATCGCTGGTAATAAAGTGATAAATAAGATAGATACTGTCTGTGTCTTCAAAGAACTTACCTGTTTGTGTGAAGAATGTTTTCTGAAGCCCTTTTATATGTCAAAAACATAAACATATCTTAAAAACATCCTTTTTTGACTTGTTTCCACACCCCAAAGAGAACTTGAATGATGACACAGTTGGTGGATAAATTGTTACTTTCCCTCCCTTGTCCTTTGAAATGACCATTTAGATTTTGATATTTTGTTGATAATTAGCCTGGATATTTGTAAATCCTCCCCGCACCTCCGCACCTCCCCATTTCAGCCTCTCCTTTATCTCAGGAAAATTTCTTTAAGCTTATTTTTCCTTCTGTTACAATTGATCGTTTTGTTTTGTTGTGTTTTTTTTTCCTGTATCCAAGAATAATTAACATACAGTGTTATATTAGTTTCAGGTGTATAATAAAATGATTCAACAATTCTATACATTTCTCAGTCCTCATCAAGATAATGCACTTTAAAAAAAATTACTTAATTAATTAATTTATTTATTTTGAAAGAGAGAGAGCAAGCATGCACACATACATGCAGGGAATGGGAGGAGCAGAGAGAGAGAGAGAGAAAATCCCAAGCAGACTCCATGCTGAGCATGGACTCCACGCTCAGACTCGGGCTTCATCCTACAGCCATGAGATCATGACCCGAGCTGAAATCAAGAGCTGGATGCTTAACCAACTGAGCCACCCAGGCGCCCTTCACATCTTCTTTATCCATTCATCTGTGGATGGACACTTAGGCTGTTTCCAAATCCTGGCTATTGTAAATGCTGCAATAAACCAAGAAGTGCTGTATCTTCTTGCATTGGTATTTTTATTTTCTTTGGGTAAATACCTAGGAGTGGAATTACTGACTCATATGGCAATTCTATTTCTAGAAAACTATGGAACACTTCATGAATGTGCATGTTATCCTTGTGCAGGGGCCATGCTAATGTCCTCTGTATTGTTCCAATTTTAGTATATGTGCTGCTGAAGCGAGCACTGTTGTTTTCTTTCTTTTTTTCAATTGTTTACTCCTCAAACTGGTTGAGCTGCATCACTTCCCTTAGGTAGAGGTCACATGTTCTCTTAGCTTTCATCTTTAGTCTCCCTTTTTGCCACACTCTGGGAGGATTTTGTTTACCATCACAGATTTAATTCTCAATAGTAGTAATTCTCCTTATTACTGCATCCATTTTTTTTAATCTGTCAGTCCATTACAAGAGTTTATTTTGTCCTTTGCACTACTTTTTTACAATTTTGGATTATTTTATTTTCAGTGTGAACTGTCCTTCCCCACCCCCTGCCAAGGCATTGTATAATAACATCCTGATTCAACTTTGTACTAGCAGGTTCTCTTTTCATTATTTTTATAAAATAAATTCTATAAAAAATTCAGCAGATGTTCATAGCTTCTGCTAGTAGTAGTGGTATTACTATTTTCTATTGGTTAATTACATTTTGGATTAACCAAATGTTTTATCATTTTCATTATCATTATCATTATCTTTTCATTATCATTATCATTATCAGCTTTATCATTTTCAAAGAGAATTTTTTTAAACTCTAATTTACTCTTTGGTTGCTCATTAGACTTTTATGATTACAGATTGTTTTGTCATTGCCCAACTATCAGTGACTTCTCGTTTCACAGTAATAGAGTTGAATCCAAATCCCCTCCAAAGAAATCTACAATATGGCTACACCCCTATTTACAAATTTGCTGCCTTCTCCTACTCTGCACGGAACCTCCGGGCTAACTATAGAGCCATTAACTGTCACCTAAGGTCATACCAAAAAGTTATCCCCCTGCTAGTTTTTACAGATTTTTTTATCCAGACCTGAAATGTACCACCCGTCTCTACCTCCCAACTTTTAAAATCCACAAGCATGTATCTCAAAGATATATCCTTCAAACAGCTTTTTCTGATTCTTCCACTTGAGTATCTTTGTGCTTCTCTTATGAGACTTCTTACCTTGTGTCATATATTATGGTTGTCTGTGACATCTATTAGCATTACTACGATTGTAAGATTTTCTTATGGAGAAGGTTACTTTTAGACCCTATACATCTTCAGGGAAAAAAAAGAACAGTAGAATATACAACATGCTGATTTTTCAATACATATTTGTGGCATGTAATGGAACAGTTTTTTTGGTCTTCAAAATATTTCAGTAACTGTGCAAGGCTTACTAAGTAAAGATAAATCCTTAATATAGTATTAACTGATCTCACCCTCTTGTTTCCAGAGTTCAACCATGATTTACTTTTTTTTTTTTAATTTGCCCATTACTCATACTCCAGACAAATTATGAGAAACTTGCTGATTCTAGAACAGCAGGTGTTCATAGCTGCTGCTAGGAGTAGGGGTATTAACACATTTTCCCATTTTCATGTGTTTACTCACGTGTTCTTGTCTTAGAACATCTTTACAGTGGACAAAATAATTCCATTATTTAGTGACGAGATTAAATCCCCTTTTCTTCACTTATGGTTTCATTATTTACCTCCTTCTTGAGTAATTCTCCCTTTTCAACTTCCTCTGGTTTTTCATTCACAATATATATCACGTTTGGGTTTGTATTACTATCAATATATATCACGTTTGGGTTTGTATTACTATCAGTTCAGTCTGTTGTTTAATTTCGACTCTCATATAAGCATTACAAGTAACAGAACTGAGTTTTTTCACTTTTGTAGCCTTCTCAGAATACAATTCATGGTTTTGCATATATGAAAGATACCAAATAACTATATTTTGAGTTTATTTTGAGTATAGAAGAAATATATGAATAAATGGCAAAACAATGCTATTCCAAAAAAAAATTCTGTATGTGAAAATTAATTGAAATACAGGTGCCTAGGTGGTCAGTCGTTTAAGTGTCCGATTTCAACTGAGGGGATGATCTCGCGGTTCATGAGTTTGAGCTGCATTGGGCTCTGTTGACAGTGCGGAGCCAGGAGCCTGCTTCCGATTCTGTGTCTCCCTCTCTCTGTCCCTACCCCGTTCGTGCTCTCTCTCTCTCTCTCTCTGTCTCAAAAACAAACAAAAAAATAAAAAAAATTGAAATATAATAATTAAAAGAATTACCTACAATTTAAAATAGTCTAATGGATATAATATCATTTGCATAAAAGATGATATTTCTATCCACCCACATACTCTTCTTTTGTCCTTTCAAAGAGTCTGTAGAATGTTGCACCTGGTTAAATTTTGTTTTATAACTGCAAAGCTCTACATCAATGTATATGAAAAGCTCTAGTTCTTGTACTAGGTATAACCAATAGATTCTTCTGTTGTCAGTGCAAGATTTTAATGCTACCAGTTTCTCGTGGCATGGGTACGGAGTAATAGTTAAGGACATACATGCCTTTTATTAATCATCCACAGGATGAATCTTGCTAGATTAAAACACTATTCTTTTTTTCCATTACTAGTCTACACTATTTTTAACCTTTTTATCTTTTAGTACCCAAACAATTGGAAGACAAAAACTTTCTTTCTTCCATGAAAGAACATAAGTTCTAATTATAGCCAAACAAGTGTGGTCTTCAAAAGGATAAATTTTTCCTTATTCCAGTCATCAAAAACACCATAAAACTCTACAGGGGATTTGGATTATATGTGTGTGTGTGTGTGTGTGTGTGTGTGTGTGTATAACACATATATATGTATTTGTGAATATATATTTATATATGAATTGTGAATATATATATTCAAATATATCATGGCATCTGACCATGGCCAAGACATAATAGAGTCATAATTCCCAATGATTTAATTTGTCTATTTTGATGTTGCTGATTAACAATACAAACTGCTATTTGAAGTACACTGCTTGTGCATTTTATATTTTTGTCATTGCTATTGATCCCCAAAGTAAACTCTTCCTATATAATAGTCCTATTCATCTTTGCATTTTCAGAACATGAGTAATATGTAGTTTATAGTGTTGGAGACAGTTTTATGGAGAGTTTTATAATATATGTGAAAATCTTCACATATGCTATAGGTCATCCAGAGGAATTCTATCAAGAAACCTACATCATAAAGGCACCAACAGATGATAAGTCAAAGGAAGAAAAAATTGGGCTCAAACCCACTCAATGTTTGCAGCAAATCTTCCCACTTTTGAGTACATTTATTCTCACCAATAGAGAAACCTCAAGAGTAGTAAATAAGGAGTGACTGACTTCAGAAAACAGTAGAATACTACAATTAATTATTCTCCAATATATTAGAGTTCACTTTTTTGGAATTTACAAGAGTATTTTTGTAAAGAAAAATTCAGATTTAGTGAATTTGCCAAGTCAAGCTTCCATTACAATATATTTAACATTCCATGGAAAACAAAATCCTGAAAAGTTAAAAGGTAGAAAACCTTTTGTTGTTAACAAAATAAAGTGTGAATAATTAATGAGAGGAAAAGAATAAATTGGAGAGAAGGTCATGATCACCGCAAACAGGAGGATTTGCTCATGAGTCACACAGGGCAGAGGGCATCTGAGCTGGCTACTGATGTCCTTCTAAAACAAACAATAATTAAAAACAAAAAAACTGTTTGAGACTTGAAAAATAAATTATATTCTCCAGAACACACAAACTTGTAGTTAAACAACCAAAATAATGTAAAATATAAAAGGACTACAAAAAATAACATCACATAAGCATTACTTTCATTTTTAAGCACATTAGTATATTTGAAAACCAATTTTAATTTTGTTGTTCCTACTTTGAGACAATTTCTGAATATACAAAGGGGTGACCATAAAGTTAATGAATATGTGAATGTAACTTTACTTGGAATCAACTGATTTCAGAAACAAAATTATAAAAATAATTTTAATATTTTCTAGCAGAAATATCCTTAATTTGTAATAGAGGTTTATTTGACACACTTAATTTGGAGAGATGCTTCCAGTTGTTAGTACTTTGGGCCCTGAAGTTTGAAAAAGAGCTTGACTATTGGCTTTTTAATGCAAGAATATATCTAAACTTAATTGTTCTTTCAACAAAGTGCAAAATCTTTTTCTTACCACCAGAGAGCATCTATCATACAAGAGCCACAGAACAGCCAAGTAGACAGAATGATTCAACTACTTGACATCAACCATCCGTCATTGACCACTCCAGGCTGGTACATGGGTTCATGAATGCAATTTTGGGGACAAAACTGGAGGATATGCATAGCCCTAATGGACTGGTCACCAAGTCTTCTCTACTTGAACTGCTGTCTAACGTCACACGGGCCAAGAGACTAACAGCAAACCACACACTCAGCTTCTCAAAGAGCTCAAATGCCATTTGGTAATGAGTTAATTGTATTAAATCCCTTCTACACTGAAGGGGCAGTGATTCATTTTGACTGATATTAATGCATTCTAGGTATGGATTTGACTTTCCTTCCCCCATTTCTGACAATACAATCATCTGAGATCTTATGGAGTACTTCATCTACTGCATAGCACAACTATAGAGCAAGGAAACTTTGTACATACATGAGTATGGGATCTACTTTTACCACACGCCATATCTTTAAGAAGCTGACAGTCTGAGAGAGCAATAAAAGAGCCTTTGAAGTCACTGCTGTGGTGCCAGCTTGGAGATGATTCTTTGAGAGGATCTGTTGCCATCACCAATGGCAACTTTATGGTGCTGTGTCCCCAAAAGGTAGAATACAAGGTCTGGTAACTGAGGGATTGAAGTGGAAGAGGTCCTGCTAGCCATTACTCCTTGTAATGCACTGTCGGCTGGGGGGAGGGGATGGTGGTGGTGCCTCTTGTCCTTGCATTCTGAACTGAGAAGATTTAAAGATTCCGTTTCCAAGAGGGAAATCTCACCATCGGTGGACAGAACAAGAATTAAACTTTACACGATGGCTGCCACCCAATTAATCGAACTCTGTGCCAAAGGACCAGCAGGCAAGGAAAGGAGACATCACCCTGGCAGATGATTGACTGATCATCAGGAGGAAGTGCAGCTGCTGCCACCCATCAGGGCAGGGAGGAATATCCTTGGCATCAAGGCAGTGGTGTGTCAGTGGAGGTTCTACAACCTGTTCATCAGAGCCTGCTCTACACCTCTCTTCCCAATTCCTGTTCAGTTACACAATATTGCTAGCTTGAAACCAGCCATGGTTGGAATATTTCACTACAGCAATCGGAAAATGCTGTAAAGCAGGGCTTTCATTTTCTTTCTTTCCAGAGAGTTAGTTGTTAAACATCTGCCAGGACATCGTTCATCCAGGTGAGCTCCGGAGTCATCTCCTGGTACTCCCTTAACAAATTTTTAGATTTTTTTTTAACGTGTAATTTTAAGAAAGAGACAGAGCATGAGTAGGGGAGGGGCAGAGAGAGAGGGAGACACAGAATCTGAAGCAGGTTCCGGGCTCTGAGCATCAGCAGAGCCAGACGAGGGCTCAATCCCACAAACCATGAGATCATGACCTGAGCCAAAGTCGGACGCCTAACTGACTGAGCCACCCAGGTGCCCCAACTCCCTTAATCAATTGTAATTGAAATTGCTTAGTACAACAGTCACAGCATGAGAAGCGGTTGGTGATCAAGCACCACAAAAATGAGTGTCCAGCTACTCCACCAGATAAGCCACTTAGATGCCTCTGCTTATCTACATTAGATCCAGGGGAATTTGGACTTGATACTAGAGGAAAAAGATAATAATTATCTTAAAACCAGTTACAGCAGACAGAACAGTAGTTTTCCCCACTGACTTTAGTTTTAAGTTTTTCCAGAAAAAGAGATGGACCAAAATGCCTGAAGATGCCTTCTCAAATGTATTGAATTTATTATACTATATAAGTGGATTCAGGAGGTGCAAAATGTAGGTTGTAGTGAATATTGTCATGTTCCACCTAAATTACCCTCCAGGACTGAGGCACTCATGTCCCAGCTACTGGGATTATTGGCTACTGAAGGCATACAACTGAGTCCATCCATGAGAATTATTCTTGAGCTAAGATATGCCTTCTCTCCAGGGCCATCTCACATTCAGAGACTATCATTTGATTCCAATAGTTTCACTGAATTTTACCATCAAAGTCATCCTTTTGCCTTAAACGAACAAAAAAACCCCAATTATTTTTGGTTAAATGTTCAACTGTGTCTATAAGGATAGAGTATGTGACTAAAAGGAGCTTCTGGATGAGACTGTAAGGCTCTGGTGAATGTGTGTGTGTGTGTGTGTGTGTGCATGCGTGAGCATGATCCCATGTGTGCAACTCAACTGCTTTTTAATAAACAGTTAAATTCATTTAAAAAAATCAGTCTTGTATTTGCTTTCCTTTAATATGTTACCTGATAGTGATAGTGTAGGAGAGAAGGTGTCTCTTCCTCATTTATCTTTAATTATTGAAGCTTACTGATAGTCATAATACTAACATAATTAGTGCAAACACCGTATTAGCTTGGTCACTTTGCCACACTTGATTCCTTCCTTGAAAATGCTAACTGAAATCTGAAGCCCAGCAGCAAACAAGTCATAAACTGGGTTAAATCATTACCCTCACAACTGTTGTCATCCACATCTGTGGAAAATGAAGATGCCACGGCCAAGAAAGAAGCTCTTTTGAGGATAAGAAAGGGAGATCAGTTGGCTGCATTATTTCTTATACTATAATTACTTTGAAGACCTTGCAGTTAAGAAATTAATTTAATTGTCCGTATGTAGAAGGTTGGGAGATAGGATATGCTGTCTATCTTACTTTTACCTCCTAAATAACTCAGAATCAAGGTCTATATACTCTCCTTGCTGGATTTTCTACCTTAGTCCCAGATGTCCTACCAAAAGTTGCTCAAAAAGAAACTGCTGTATATCTATCATAATAACAATCACATAAAGGCACTGTACAATATAAGCCCATAGAGAATAAAAATTTATTATGAAATGAAGCTTATTTTTAAATCAAATCCTTTACTTACCTTGCCAAACATTCTGCTCAGATTGTCATACAAAAACTCATTTTTTGGTTTCACTGTTCAATGGTTTAATCAAAATACTTATTAATATTTAGAGAATGATCATTATGAAACTGGATACTGTTTAACCAAGGACAAACAAACATGTACTAAAGATGGAAAAGAAAAAAAAAAGAACAACTCCTGTGTTCCTTAAAACTGCTCTTTAGTTGTTGTCATGGGGAATTCTCCCATAATTCCTAGCATTGTATCTGTTTATATTAGTATTGACTTTACATTTTCTAAATATTATAAATTAACTGACTATGTAGCCATCCCTGTTGGTTGTAAAGGACCCAGGAATGAAGAGACATTATGTTTCCTTATTTACAGTTAGGGGGAAAAATTACATGTAAAATAACATACAGGGTAAAACACTGTTAATGCATATCATTTACTGCATGGTTATTACTTTGTCCTACTTTTTGTCATGTACATTTTGTATACCATATCAACTTAATCCGAAGAACTAACAATAATTTATATTTAGAATAAAAAGGGTTCATGGAAGATAAGTAAACTTGGGGGTGCCTGGGTGACTCCGTTGTTTGAGTGACTGACTCCTGATTTTAGCTCAGGTCATGATCTCATGGTTGTGGGATCAAGCCCTGGATTGGGCTCTGTGCTGGTCATGGAGCCTGCTTAAGATTCTCTCCTTCCCTCTCCTTCTTTTCTTCCCCTGAGCACATGCACACATGCATTCTCTCTCTCTTTCAAAGAAGAGGAAGGAGAAGGAGAAGGAGAAGGAGAAGGAGAAGGAGAAGGAGAAGGAGAAGAAAATGTAAATATTCCCATCACAAAGTCAAATTTTGAATCAGATTCTACTGATATATGACCATGTTTGAATTTATTTCATCATCTTACTTATTAATTAACAAGAATATATATATTTCTGCAACACAGTATAATACATAAGAAACATAAGGGGGATGAACTGAACACCTGCATTGTTTTTAGCATACTCTGTATATTCTCTCTTAGTTATTTAAAAGAATAAGAATCAAGTTTCATTATGAATAGGAATCACTATTTAAATTTTAAAAAATATTCATTGAGGACTTACCAATTCCAAGACATTTGGATCTTGGTAAATGAAATACTTATTATTAGTTGGGTGGTGAAATACAAATGAAGTCAAATATAGATATTTATATTAAAATATGTATATAAGTGCAAAAATAAAAAAAAACTTGGTATTTTAAAGACTCCATTAAAATAATATATTAATAATATAGCTATTCATAAAGTGAGAGTATCATAGGGGAATTGAGGCATTGGCAACTAGGGAAGAATTCACTAGAAGCATTGCTCATATAACCTTTGATAAGTGAGAAAAAGCTTGCCATCTGAACAAGCAGGAAGAGAGAACACCAGTATAGAAATAGGAATGATGGTTTCGTAGGAAGGAATTCAGTTGGCTCAATTCACTAAAAAAGCTCCTTGTAGTGGGAGCATAATGAGTAAAGGGTAGATTGATACACTAAGACAACAAATTGTTTCCCTAAGGTAACCTGTGATTTCTACTAAGAAGTGCATGTCAAACTGGTTCCAACTTTCAACCCGAATAAATGGTAACGTGGTGACATTTTAGGCTAGTAGTTCTCATATATCAAAAGTGAAGTCTTCCCTCATCTCTACTATACATTTAAGAATTCAGGTTTTGTTTCCAGCAGGTAAGAATCTAGTAACTATTAGTCTACTCTCACTCTCCTGCTATGTCACATTCACTTATCAGCTGCATGTGCATGGGCATCTTATCTCCCTGAAGTTCTGTTTCTTCTTTGATAAAAAGGTCACAATAATACTTTTTCTTTTCTTGTGAATTGTAAAGATCTTTGTGTTTAAAATTCTTTCAAAATCACCAAGATGAATCACTTACTCTTCAGTCATTGCATCAGTGTTAACTTAGATCAGACCATCGCCAAAAAGTGGAGAGAGCACAGAGCCTCAGGAGGATATTACACTGGGGGAAAGAGAAATGGAGCAAATAGGAGGTAGGAAGAGAGAGTTCATAGTCATGGATATGGAGCCATTGAGAAGGAATGTTCAGAGCACACAACTTAAGGCACAGGATTGCTGACTGGAAAGGAGATTTAAAGAAGTTCTGTTGTCCTAATCACATCTTTGGGGCAAGAGATGGAAGATGTATCATGGGAGGCCTCAAGGGACTCCTCCAGCACCTTTGGTGTTTAATATCTTTAAATTTAACATTTGTTCCTTCTTTTATCTTGATAATCTGACCTCATCTAATATTCACAAAACATTCAGAGGTAACATCTTCTGGAAGCTTGTTTTAAAATTCCCAAATTGTGTTGTGTTCCACTCCTCTAGACTGTTATATCATCTTGACTCCATCATATTTCTAACCATAATATATTAAAATCATCAACAAATTTGTCAGTTATTTTCACAAAAAGGACTATGCATGTTCTTCTCTGGCCTCTCAAAGTCCAGGAGGGTGCCTGGCTACCTGGCTCATAGTAGGTTGTTTTTAACATAAATGGAACTGAAATTAATTCCTCTAATCTTTTTCATATATTTACAAGCTCAGCCTTTTGTCTTCAAGCTTCCAAATGCTATGGTCTTATTATTCAAAATCTTTCTCCAACTTAAGTTACATTTTCAGATTTTTTCTATTCATTTTTTATACATTGATTCCTTTGTTAAAATTAAATATGAAATAAAGGCCAGACTTAAAAATTCTCTGAGCAGACAAAACCATTTAAATAACTCAAGCAAAACTAAATCTAGCTTATTTCATGCACCTAAGCAAAACCCAACTTAGGTTATTTTTTATAAACCCCTTTGTTAATCATAAAAGAAACTTAAGTCATTTTTTCTAAAAATGGTATAAGGTAATCACTTTTAACCAGTCTTCTGTCATCTGGAAACTTCCATTGTAATAATCAATCATCGTACAGGTCAAACCATTCCGTCATTTTCACTTTATAAGCCATTCTGTAACGTCATGTACTTGAGCTTTACATTAGTTATACCAGTTTTAAATTTGAAAGCTCCCAATTTGTGAACGGTTCTTATATCCACAATAAACTCTTGCTCAATAGTTATTTATTCATTTGGTGGTTTTAATTTTGCTATTTATGAATTCTTGGCACCTTTAATTGGAATATTGTTTCCCAAGGACTTTGTCCAAGACCTTGCTTCCTTGCAGACTTACCTCACACCTTATCTATAGGGCATGTATTTATAAGAAATTTGTATTAACCCCTCTGGTAAGAAGAACTTTATCCTGTTTTCCCATTGCTTTCCCCCCTCCCCATTTCAATGTGTTAGCTCAATTCCTGTCTTACAGTTCTAACAGAAGTCTAGTTTTGTTTTGAAACTGTGAAGCCCCTGAAAAGGCACCAAGTTAGAAGTCAGAAGAATTTGAATTGAGTCCTAGCTCTGCCATCAGTTAGCATGTAGACCTAATCAAGTCACAAGATTTTTGTAAAATTGATTCCCCATTCCCCTTATATTAAAATATGTAAACACACACCTAAATATATTATGCTATATGTTATATTGTGCTATATTATGTTTTTATGTAATATTATGTGTTTAAGATACAAAAGAATAACTAGGCCTAAACACCTTATTTATTTAATACTCTTTTAACAAGTGTGGGGTTTGGAAACAGTATTTAATGGCATAAAAAGCAGTAGAAAATCAAAATAGGCGATTTGCTACTATAAGAAAATATGTAACACCATCTAGTCACTCGTTTTCCCAGAAGAATGTATAATGTATTTGTGAGAATCCGCAGTACAATTCTGTATGTATAGTCTATAAATTTCAAACTATAAGCATGAAAAAATATATTGCAACAAAGGATTTATTAGTAAAATGGTCTTATTTTTTATCAGTTCTTGAGGGAGACGCTATGCTAGCTATAATATCAAACACTGATTATGATTGATAGAGCCCTTGTTCTTTTTTTTTTTTAATTTTTTTTAACGTTTATTTATTTTTGAGACAGAGAGAGACAGAGCAGGAACGGGGGAGGGTCAGAGAGAGGGAGACACAGAATCTGAAACAGGCTCCAGGCTCTGAGCTGTCAGCACAGAGCCGATGCGGGGCTCGAACTCATGGACCGCGAGATCATGACCTGAGCCGAAGTTTGCCGCTCAACCGACTGAGCCACCCAGGTGCCCCAAGCCCTTGTTGTTCTAATAACTTTTTAGAAAGGGACCTGTCATACTATCCACTAGAATCTAAAATGCTTTCTTCACTTTCCACCTCATCTTCCCACACTCATAATTCAATCAAATGTGTTTCTATGATCACATATTTAACTTCCCGTTTATTTTGATATATATTCATAACACATAAAAATCATGCCACTCAAGTTAATTGGAAACTGTTCAAAATAATGTCATATTATAATTTACTTTTAAATGATTTTTCATGATATGATTTCTATTGGATATGACATGTTGCTATTACTGTGTTAGTATTGCCTTTTAATTAACAGTTACAGGTTTTAGTTAATCCTCAATTGGGAAAATGAAGAGAATACTACTATTCTATTACTTCCAAGACTAAGATATCTTTAACAAGATTATTCTATTTTTAAAAAATGTAGGGGCTCCTGGGTGGCTCTGTGGGTTGAGTGTCTGACTCTAGCTTTTGGCTCAGGTCATGATCCTGGGCTTGTGGGATTGAACCCCATGTTGGGCTCCACAATGAGCATGGAGCTTGCTTAAGATTCTCTCTCTCTCTCTCTCTCTCTCTCTCTCTCTTTCTCTCCCTCTGCCCTCCTCCCCTGCTCACACGCATGTGTGCTCTCCCTCTAAAAAAAAAAAATGTAGCTCAATGTCATAAATATCATGTCCTATACTATAATACTATAAAACACCAAGATCAAATCAATCAAGTCAAATCAACCTAGAAATTAGAAAAAAAAAAAAAAACTGTGTGTACACATAATAGTTTAATTTTGACAATATAATAAAGACTTAATTTAAAAATTGAAGATAATTCATTTCTGAATTGGTAGAAACCTGAATTATAAGATTTTTTTTTAAATGCAGTTTTAATTTAATACTACCAAGTTCATACTGTATGTCTTGGGAAGAATTCTTACTTTGTAGAGTCCCTTGGGGGAATTGTTTTACTACTTAGATAAGAACTATTTAAGATTAGCATTTCAATTATTTGACAGCAAATGTGAGCTTCAAAAGTGCTTTAAGAGCTCTAAAACACTTATTATATTAAATAGCTTGAAATAGCATTTCTCTTTATATATACTATTAATTTGATTAACAAAATCCTTTCCTAATAGAGCTCAGAGAGATAAATGTCAGCCTAAAACAAGGCTGAAGGGCTGCGAATTCTGAATTAGATCAATACCAATTCAAAACAGACCTTACTGATTGTTTCTCTCTACCCCCACATAGAAATACTTAATCTCCTGGCACACTGAGTAACTTTAAGAGTGGTATGGAGTAAATACAGGATTATTCCTAAATTACATGTCTACAGTGTATTGTTTTAATATATCTTAAATATTTGTGTAATAAAATAAGGGATTTTTACACCTTGTAGAGTGATATTCCTACAGTTCTGAAGTTAGGAAGAAAAGGGGAAAACATTTATTTAGCAGCAAATTGACACAACAGGAAACTGAAGCTTTCTTTGAAATGCAAGTAAAGACAAGACCCACAGTTTTCGAATGAGGCGCTACAATTTTAAGTTGATGTATTAGAATTTGAAATTGTCACTAGTATTTTAAATATAACACAGTGAGATAGTGATATCATGAGAAGAGATTAACATCCATCTACAAGAAGTCATGTTTATTGACTCATATTGTTGACTGACATACCCAATTTCCATGATAATAAAAGCAAGGATGTCACTTTCTGCAATAGGATGCTTGGATTGGTCTTATCTCGGGCAGATTCATACAGCTTGTCAGAAAAGTGAGACTTTCCTATCCTGGGGTTTCCCCCAAGCAACCTACCAACTAATTTGTAGAATAGATAAGGTGTTGAGGATATAGAGCTAAACAACCCAGAAATGACAGTCAGTGGGAGAAGTCACTTGTCAGCAGAAGTAACAAGGCTTCAGATCTCCAGATGTCCTTCAACTGGTGTGCTTAGCTATCTATAAATATACAAATTACCAAACACCTTTTCCTTCATGTTCTCTTTTGACTCATTCAGGTTCCTGGTCAGTTCTGACGCCTGGCTGAAATATGTACCACCCAGGGGAGTTCCATAGTGCTAGTTACCTCAATGCTTGATTTATACCTAAACACTCACTTTTCTTGTATTACCAAGGTACTTCCTTGATAATAAGCCCTAAGTATTTATTTCTTAAACAGTATTTAAACCTGAACATAGTCATATATTTTGTTAATTTTATTTCTCATCATCTTACACACCATCGGTTTTTTTATGACTATTGAATTTTGAGAGGTATAATTGGACTCGCATTTCATCTGAATCAAAACACTAATGTTCTGTGTTATAACCAGATGACTCTGTAATCTTTCTCACTCAGAAGAGGCCGCTGTTGCGATTAACCTAGACACTGGGCACTGTTCCATAGGATGTGGCTTTCTTCGTACGAAATTGCTAAAATCTTTAAACTGTGTGTGGTAAAAATTGAGTGAATTACCTCTGAACTCATAATTAAGTATGTGACAGTTGATCTAAATTTCTTCTTTCAGGAGAGGGGCTCTAGGTGATGCTGCGTGACTTATGCATTTAAGTAGATATGTTATGGATTAACCGTGATTACACAATTTTTAAAACCATAAATCCCCCGATTAAATGAAAAGAGCTTTCCTTATTTATATGCTCTTAAGTTGTAAGTAGTACTGATTGTGCTACCCCGATTAGTTTGATAATTACGTAGGCACTTGTAACATGACCCTTCCCAAATCAGTAAAATATTTATTTAAAGGTATGTTAGACCAACTATGTCAGAATATATGTAAATCTTATGGACATTTTCCATAACACCTAGAATATAATTACACACATATCACAGAGTTGTAATATATTTGACATATTTGAAATAATGCCATGATACTATGGATGTAATATATCATCAGCATGTCCATGTGAGTAACAGACATCAATTTGCATAAAGCACACCCCATGCCTGCAGCATTCTAATTAGGAGGAAAGTGTTAGTACTTTCCTAAATAACTGGTTTCAGACAAACAAATTTGGTGGGGGTGGGGGGAAGCCTTGTCAAATCAAACTTTGATAAAATTCTCTTGAATTGAAAACATCAATGGTAATGAATCATATGGGAGAAACAAGCCAAAAATAACAATAAAAATGCACTTTCAGGCAGCATTTTTTTTTACTATCTTTAACAAATGGAAGAATACTTTAAAAACTTTAGTTCAGAAAATACTGAATGATGATTATTGATTAATAGTTCTTGGTTAAACGTCAGCTTCAGTCTATATTTTTCTTCCAAATCTACCATAGTCCTACAAAGGTTTATTTAATATTTGGCAAAGTGAACACTGTGATAAGAAAATATTTTAGAAGTTACAGTTTACTGCAACAATCCATTCTCAGTAGAGCGTAGTAGGAGAGCCACAGAAGGAACGCTAGCATTAGGAACAGTATTCTGACTGCCGAAAGTGAAGTACTATTAGGTAGAAGCTAGACAGGAGCAGGGGAAGGAACCCCCACCCCTCACCCCACCATGCCAAGGAAACTTCATGCCTTGACCTGAAAGATTTCAGAGTCCCAAGTCCCTGAGGGGGGAATGACAGGGCAGGCAATTAGTTAGACATGAGCCTGAGGGAAGGATAGCGATAAATAAGTTACACATTAGAACCTGTGACTTCCCAGACCCTGGGGTTGACAGACCAAGAGTCACAGGTTTTGAGCATGCCGCTCTTCTCTTCCACAGCTGCCCCAGGGTAAGCCCTAGACTCATTATAATGCATTTGCATTGCGGGTACCCACCCCCCACCCCTGCTTCCCCCCATGGAGAAAGACTGCCTTGACTGTTCTAGTACAAACCTTGCAGGGTCAAGAACTCCCCCTCCCAACCTGTGGGAAGAGTCCCCCAGACGATTGGAGGCAGCCTCTATTGGAGACCACCCCACTGTATGTAACAGCTCCTCCCAGCCCAGAGAGGCCCAGTAATATCCAATCCCAAAACAACCCAGGGGCCTGCTCCTCCTGGGAGAACCTACCCGCCCTCCCCTAGAGAGTGTACTGTTGCTTTAATAACTGTCTTCTGCTTTCACTCTGGGCGCTGATATGGAAATCTTTGTTGCATACCAGACACAATTTTCCGTACTGCCCTCTTTCTTTCCGTACTGTGATCCGGATTGTTTTGCCTCTGACTGTGCTTCTTTGCCTCCTCTACAGGAGCATGGTTTGAGCCTCCTCAACCACTTTGCAGTCTCAAGTCTCCTGCTCTGCATTTCCTTGTCATGTCTGCACCAGCCACCACCGTCTTCACTATAGTCTTAGTCTTTCCTTCGCTTGAGCCTCTGACCCCCAGTAGTCTGACCTTCTTCTAGCCTGTCTTGTAATGCATCATATGCAGTATCACAGGGCTTCCCACATTGGAGGTCTTTGCTGCAGACACACCTGCACTTCTGTCAAAGTGGAGGACCTTCTGTGGTTGGGCAGATGCCAGAACAGATCTCTTTCCTGGTCTCTCTCGTTTCCTAGCTGGAATCTCTGGCCTCTCCAGTTAGCATCCAATACCTCTGCCAAAAGGCTACCAGCAACTTACTACATATGGTTGGATGCCACCTGTTGGACACTCCGTCTCAGCCCTGGGTGCATCACTATAGACCACCAGCCTTGGGCACAAAAACACAGGAGGGAAAGATGAAGTAGCCCACCCAGACACTCTCAGGACTGCCTGAGATAATTAGCACAATTAAGGCTGAATCCCAAGGACCCACCTGAAGGGCACTTAACCCAGAGTCTTCCTAGTTCAAAGGGAAAGGGAGGCCTCTCCTTTTGACCCCAAGAGCTGAGACGTTGGGGAAACCAAGCTGTCTAACTCTACTGTTGTGTCTCTTACGTTGGGCTAACCCAACATCTATAATTCCTCCCAATTCCCCCCCCCCCCGGTTGCATCCTAGCCCATTGGTCATTCTTCGACCCTGAGACCTTAAAGGTCTAGAGGTTCATCTTCTGAAACTGTGTGGCCCCAATTTAAGTTGGATGACAGAAGGTGTTGGCCTTTACATGGGAGCTTTAACTACAACATCATACTTCAGCTAGAGCTCTTTTGTAAACAACAGGGAAAGTGGAATGAAATTCTCTAAGTTCAGTCTTTCTTTGCCTTACTGGATATGGGAGGATCTCTGTAAAACCTGTTGGATTGACCTGGCTCTCCTTGCAGTTGTCAAAGGGGAACTTCTGCTAAGAGAATCTCAGTTCCTCTGTGCGGAGGAACCCAAAAGGCACTGGCCCTGCCCAAGCCCCCTTTTACACCCTCTAGTCCTCCCTCTGTTCCTCCTCCCAAGCCAGCAAGTTTGTATCCACCTCTCCCGACCTTGACCCTCTCCCTTTACTGCCTCCATATTCCTGGGTTTCCCACCCTAAACTGTGCTCCCTGGTCAAGATGGCTGCAGGGCTGGACCTCAGGTTATTCATAAGCCCTTCTCTTTAGTAGAGCTTAAACAGGTTAAACAAGACTTGGCACTCAAATCTTTCAGATCAGGGGATGAAGGTTCCTCAGGGCATTCCTTTCACTGCTTATATCTAGCTTTTACCTAAGAGTTCCATCAGATCATGGGGAGCAGTGAGTTAAGACTTAATCAGATTTGTTTATCCCCAAACCAGATTCATTTGAAACTTCAGCAATAGAAGAGGAAATTAAAGAACAGAGATGGAAACTGTTGCCTGATCATACAACTAGTAGGAAAACCAGTATCGTTTGTAACCATGTTGTGTCCCTTAACGTTTTTCCTTCCCAGCTTCAATGTGCTTAGCTATGATTTTTATTATGGCACCCCAAAGGTAGGCCTGGGGAAATATATATCCTGGTTTAATAAAAAAAAAAAAAAAAAAAAAAAACAACTCAGTAAACTCTGCATGTCATATTTAGTCCGGAGAACAAACATACTGCTCCCTGGCTTTATAGATGATATTAAGGATTATGATGTTTTTGTGTGAGCATGCACAGAGAGATGGGGCAAGGAAAAAAGAGGAGCAGAAAGTAACATTCTGAAAGAGAATTTTCAAGTTAAGAAGTTAGTTAAGGATCACAGTTAATGGATTACATTCTTAGTCAATTTTAAATCGTTTTTGCTATCCACAAAATTTTTACTTTGTTTATAAAATGTATCTAATGTAAATAGGGGTCAGGAACACTTGAGGGGAATCTGTCATCTGCACTATCCCCCAAATCTAAACTGGAAACCTTTCTCTAGTGAACTGTGGTCTCCCGGCTTTGGGCTCACTTGGGTTCCAGCTTTTGGTCCTTATTCATATAGTATCACCAACATTTGGTAAAATCAGTATTCTTCAATTTAGCATTTTTAGTGGGTATCAAATAGTCTTAACTGTGATCTACATTTTGAATGTCCTAATGACTACTAATAAGCACATTTTCATGAGCTTATCATCCACATGTATATATTCTTTGTAACCATTCTTTCAAAACCTTTTGTTGGTATTGTTTTGAATTTAAAATTTGATTTTTGTTTAAAATTTGCCAATTTTAGGGGTGGCTGGGTGGCTCCGTTGGTTAAGCATCCAACTTTGGCTTAGGTCATAATCTCACGGTTCCTGGGTTCGAGCCCCGTGTTGGGCTCTGTGATGACAGCTCAGAGCCTAGAGCCTGTTTCGGATTCTGTGTCTCCCTCTATCTCTACCCCTCTCCAGCTCATGATCTATCTGTCTCTCAAAAATAAGTAAACATTAATTTTTTTTTAATTTGCCAATTTTAAGTAGGTTGTGTGTTCTTTTTAATGAGTTATTCTTATTCTTATATATTCAAGTCATTTGATAGACATATGTATTATGAATAGTTTCCCTCAGATCTGGGATATTCATTTTCTTATTGCTACTCTTTTATGTGGTTAAAAAATGATGAAACCTAACTTATCAACTTGTTTCCATTATGATTATTGCTTTCTGTGTCCTTTCAGGTAAATTTTTGCAACTGTAAGATGGACAACATATTATCCTTACTGTTCTCACAGATGCTTTGCGTTTTTAGTTTTTATGTGTAGGTCTCTAATCTCACCTCAAGACAATTTTTGGGTTGGGTAAGGTAGGTAGGGGTCAGACTTGACATTGGTAATAAGTTTGGGGTTCCAGAGCCCTGGTGGATAAGATTTTCATTTCTCATAAATTGCTTTGGGAAATTTGTGGAACTTTAAACTGTGGATATGCAAGTACATTTCTAGATTCTGTTTTTGTCCACTGACCTGTAAGCCTTAGCCAGCACCACAAGTCAAGAAAAGGAAAACAGAGTCGTACAGATTGAAAAGAAAAAATCAAACCGTCCTATTTGCAGATGACTGTGTACATTAAAAAAAAACAAACAAAGAGTCATCGAAAAAAAAAACCTAAGAAAAAATAAGTGAGTTCTCAAGTTTCCAGAAGAAAAAAGCAACACACGAAAATTAATTATATTTCTGTATAGTAGCAACAAACATGTGGGAACTAAAGTTAAAAATGCAATACCATTAGCAATTGCTCTGACAAAATGAAATACTCATGTATCAATATAACATAGTGTGTACATGTGAATGAGGTTTTCCTAGGGAACTGTGAGAAAGGTCAAATAATGACAATGCTCTAGAAATGGAAATTTATGAAGACCTTCAAATATAGTCTACTTCCTCCAGTGGCTGCAAGGCTGCTGATTTTCAAGGCAACCACAAAGCTGAGGGAGTAGTTTAAGCTAAAACACCACAATCTCTGCTGTTCTTACTAAGTAACAGTCAGTAATATTTTCTTGAATAAATAAGTCTCAGATTGCTGCATACTTTGGTTAATTTCCAGAATTCTGTGAAAGTTGACATTTGTATTTTTGCCATTTTTTTTCATTGCTATTATGGAGATGTGGATTTATAGAGGTCTTTTACTTCCTATGCTGGAAACCATGTGTCTCTTTGTATTATTTTAGCAGCTCCTTTGTGTCTGTAAGTATGTAAAAATAAAAAGTTTAAAAAAATGCTTGATTATTCAAAATACAAAATCATTTTTGGAGCATAGAAGAGCTGGTGAGATAGAGCATGTTAGATAAATATAACTGAAGGTTAGAAACTCAGATAGAAATGGAACATTGCTTTCGCCTGAGAACATTTTCCAAACTGTTGGAAGTGAGCTGTAGTTTCAATAATTTAACAAAATATGAGTATAATACAATAAAACCAAGGATCTGACTAAAGGGAAATTCTAATAAGTGATCCCTAAGGGCCACACTGTCAGTTTAAATATGAATATGAATTAAGCCCACCTCCACAACTCTCTTCTCTTAAACAACTGTGAGAAAACCTGCCTTAGGACAGAGCACAGCAAGGAAAACAACTATGCCTGAGAAGTGAAATGACTAACCAGCCCTCGAATGAATTCACAATCTATTGTGTATGTGCCCATAAATTGATATTCCCCTTCTTAAGAGTTAGAACCTAATTTCCTTCCCCTTGATGACAGGCTAGATTTGGTGACTTGTAATAAATAAAGGGAAAGTGATGTCTGTGATTTCAAAGTCTAGATTTTTTCTCTTTCCTCTCTCTTTCTTAGATTGCTCACACTTAAATTCTATGTTGAGATCAGCTCCATGGAGAAGTATATGTCACAAAGAAATGTGACAACCAAGTGAGGGAGAACTCTTTTAAAAGCAGATTCTCCAGCACCAGTCAAGCCTCAGATCTCTATGGCTCCAGACAACATCTCATTCCCAGATTATTAACCTTTAAAAACACTGTGAGCTGATGGGGTACCTGTCTGGCTCAGTCGGTCAAGCATCCTACTCTTGTGTCAGCTCAGGTCATGATCTCACGGTTTGTTAGACTGAGCCCTGCGTTGGGATTCTATCTCCCACTCTCTCTGCCCTCTTCCGCTTTCACGAACATGCCTGCTCTCTCTTTCAAAATAAATAAGTAATCTTATTTATTTGTAAATTGTAAGCTGCTAACTTTTGTGGTAATAGATATTCAATACACAGCCCAAATGTTTAATATTCAAGAGGTTAGGAAAACAAGCTGTAAGTAAAATATGTCTCTGTTCAGTAGGGTTCCGGTGTCTTGGTGGAAATAAGAGACATTCTCTCTGGGAAAATATGCCTTACTTCTCAAAGAATTCTGAAATAAATCTCACAAATATTGTTCTGGAAAGAAACTGAAAAATTTAACATAAAATATTTCTAAACTAATAACAAAATTAAGAGGCCTGAATTGAAAATGTATATAAAAATTGTAGTAACAGACTCATAATAATTATGCTGGAATTAATGGAAACAGAATATGAGAGAGGAAGAGACGATTCTTGCTATTTTCTAAAAAATTAAAAAGCATCTTGAAAATATTTGAGGAAAATTAATTAATGACAAAGAAAGCTTGAAAAAAGTACATTGCAAACATAAATATAGGTATTAATGAAAAAAATTAGGAGTAGTTTTTTTGGTTAATTTTTAAAAAATTTATTTATTTATTTTGAGGGAGAGAGAGTGCATGGATGCACAAGTTGGGGAAGGAGGTGGGGGAAGAGAGAGAGAGAGAGAGAGAGAGAGACTGAGAATCCCAAGCAAGCCCTGCACCGTCAGCACAGAACCTGGATGTGGGGGGCTTGAACTCACAAACTGTGAGATCATGACTGAGCCAACATCAAGAGTTGGATGCTTAACTGACTAAGCCACCCAGATGCCCCTCAAAGAGTAGGTTTAGAGCAAACTAAACATAACCAAAGAGGTAAATGGTTGACTTCAAAAGTAGATCACGATTATCTATAATAGCCAAATTATGGAAATAAACCAAGTGTCCATCAACTGGTGAATGGATAAAGAAGAGGTGGTGTATATATACAAAGGAATATAACTCAGGCGTAAAAAAGAATGAAATCTTACTATTTGTAAGGACATGAATAGAGCTAGAGAGTATCAGGCTAAGTGAAATAAATCAGTCAGAGAAAGACAAATACCATATGATTTCACTCATATGTGGAATTTAAGAAACAAAACAAGTGAGGGGTGCCTGGGTGGCTCTGTTGGTTAAGCACCCAACTCTTGATTTTGGCCTAGGTCATAATCTCCCCATTTGTGAGATTGAGTCACTCATTTAACTCTATGTGCTGACAGCACTTAGCCTGAGTGAGATTCTCTCTCTCCCTCTCTCTCTCTGCCTTTCCCTGCTCATGATACATATGCATGCTCTCTAAATAAATAAATAAATAAATAAATAAATAAACTAAAAAAGAAAAAAGAAACAGGAAACAAATGAGCAAAGGAGAAAAAGAGAGATAAGCCAAGAAATAGCCTCTTAACTATAGAGAAGAAACTGATGGTTACCAGAGCAGAGGTGGGTGGGGGGTTGGGGGGGAATGGGTTAAATAGGTGATGGGGATTAAGGAGAGCACTTGTGATGAGCCCCGGGTGTTGTATGGAAGTGTGGAATCACTATATTGTACACCAGAAACTAATATTACACAGTGTGTTAGGTAATTGGAATTTAAATAAAAACAAAAAAAATAAAATAATATAAAGAAATATTATGTTATATACCTTAAATTTACACAATAGTATATGTTAATTATATCTCAATAAAACTTGAAAATTTAAAAAAATTTCCACAATATAGCACAGAGAGAAGAAGGAAAAAATATATATGGAAAGAGAGGTTAAGAGACATGGAACATAGAATTAGAAGGTTGAATATGTATTGCTGGGGAAATAAAATTAAAAATCCAGAAAATTTCTTCACAAGACAAGAGAAAGAAAACAGTTTTTTATTGAATAAATCATTAAACAAATATGTGATATACATAATAGAAAATCTGCTGAAGATTGCAAAGGCAGAAAGAAATCTTACCTTTTTATATAGCCAAATAGATGCAGCCTTTCTCATACATGCTCTCAAAATAAACCCTAACCCTGAAGCCCAGAGTCAGATGCACATGAAGGGAATGTCAAGAGACTTAGGTAGAAGATAGCCTTGTACAGGCAATCTGCAGATCCTTTCCTCAGAACACTCAGAAAGAGCCCACCCTTCAGGTACTTTGATTTCAGACTTCTAGTTTCCAAATCTGTGGAATAATAAATTTCTGTTTTTTAAGCCATCCAGTTTGTGGTTCTTTGTTACAGCACTGCTAAAAAATTAATACAAATGGTAAAATAAAGATATTTTCAGACAAATCTGTGGGAGTTTCCCACCAGCAGCCTCTCGCTAAAGACAATCTGAATGATGTGTAAGGTAAGTGATCTAGATTAACCATAAGAAGATTAATAAAAATATTGGATATATCTAATCAGAGTGTTGAGTGCCACCAAACTAGTTGAGGAAAAGATGGAATGATAAAATTAATTAACAAATACAAGAGAACACAAGAGAAAAAAAGAAACAGAAATATTAGAATAAATTTCACCAGAAAGATGATAGGTATCCATTCAATTGTATCAGTATTTATTGTAAAAGTAAATGGACAAAATGATCCAGTTAAATGACAATGGCTTTGAGATTTGCTTTTTTTAAATTCCAACTTTTAAAAATATTTTTTTTAAGCTTGTTTATTTATTTTGAGAGAGATAGAGAGGGAGAGTGTGAGCAGGGGAGAGGCAGAAAGAGGGAGACACAGAATCTCTGCACTGTCAGCACAGGACCCAATACAGGACTCAAACACACAAACCGCAAGATCATGACCTGAACTGAAATCAAGTCTGATGCTTAATTGACTGAGCCACCCAAACACCCCAAAAAATCCAACTCTCTTTTTTTACATGAGACATAGCTAAAAATATAATTAACAAAAATGTTCAAAAGCAATTGCAGGGGTGCCTGGGTGACTCAGTCAGTTAAGCCTCCAACTCTTGGCTTTGGCTCAGGTCATGATCTCAGTTTGTGAGTTCAAGCCCCATATCTGGCTCTGATAGTATAGAGCCTGCTTGGGATTCTCTCTCTCTCCTCTTTCTCTGCCACAACCCTTGCTCATGTGCTCTGTCTCTCTTTCTCTCAAAATTAATAAATAAAAACTTAAAAAAAAGAAAAGCAATTTCAAAAAATACATTTTTTGTCAGAGATAATTGCCGAAAATAAGCTTATATAGTTATATTAATGTAAAATTAATGCAGATCTCTCTATTAGACCAAGCATTTCCAGACAAAAAAAATTATTGAATAGTGATTTCCATTCCCCAGAAGGAAGTATTTATTTTAAATATGTAAGCAATTGATAATAAGGTCTCAAAATATATAAAGACAAATTTACATAAAGCGATAGTAATCATTGTTAACGATAACCCTAATTAATGCAAGGTATTTTCCCTGTGAATATCATGTTATGGGAGCATCCTCTATAATTGCAATCTGTAATTACTGCTTGGGGACTTTTTTAGTGCTTACTCTGAGAACTAATCTCTTATTGATAACCCAATATGTTAATTTTGGACATCATCTGGCTCCAGTCCCTCATTTTAGAAATATAGGAATTGAGATCCGTGGATGTTAAAAAAGAGCTGCCTAAATAGCACTTTATGAAAAAGCAAGAGATTAGTCTTCTAACTTTCCGACAAAACTTCTTGGCACTATTTCACAATGTCTCCAGTCATTTCTGCACTAAAAAGAAAGAGGCAACATAAATATTTCACTCTCTGAAAACTATAATTTCAAGTAACCATTTTTGGCTCCAAGCTCTAGATGAACTGTCATGCACTGGCGACCTGGTCTCACGAAATATTTCACATTGTATTATCCCATACAGCCCTGTATCTGTGATTGTGTGCATGTATGTGACCCAGTGAGTATGATGGGAAAGCCTAATATTGTGCTAACTATAGCAGAAATAATCTGTGACTAAAGAGTGGTATTTGGGACAATGGCAAATTATCACTGCTAGGAATGTATGTGTAATGAGGAGCTTACTAATGGATCTTAGATCTTATTAAAGGTGTTATTATTTTAAAAATAAGTTTATTTTTCTCCTTAGGATAGATGATGATACTTCTGACTTTAAAATGAAATTACAGGTTATAAATTTAATTAGAGGAGATGTTTTATAGTTTGTTTTTTTTAGCACAGAATACTTCAAATGTTTGAACTTTGAGATTCATATTTAACAGTAACTCTTATTTGCAGGCAAGAAGTACACACTTTGCAGGTATTTTTTCTTAACGTATATTAATCAGATATAATAATATTTAAAACCATGGGCTCTGGTATCAGACTCTTTCAAATTAAATTTCATTTATTTTTATCTGGGAATCTGGGCAAGTTACCTTATCTAGCAAATAGGGAAATAAGTGGATTAACATTTAGGTTGCTGTAAAAAATGAAATATGTGAAGTGTTTTGGCAGCACTTGCATCTACTTATCCCTATTCCAAGGTTCATCTTATAACCTTGACCTAACTCTAAGAAACAGACAGTATAGATTGGTCAGAAATGAGGACATTCAATACTTGGGAAATGGGGCTATAACCTGGGAGAGAAAATAAAAAATATTGTCTTTTGGGACAAATACTGTCTTCTCTTCCCTGGCTGGCATGATTTGGGCCAGTCTTTGTCAGATTGTATTGACATCTAAGACTTGGGTGTGCGATTAAAGGAAAGCAGGAAAAGAAATCATTCTGCCTTATTTTTCTGCCAGTTTCACTACTTAACTGTGTCTTAAATCTGCCAGTTTATCTTTCTTAATTACAACCTTTCCATTCTGTATCACCACCAACTTTTACCTAGACTATTTCAATAGTATTCCAACTGCATTCCCTGCCACCATTTTTGCTTCTTAATCTAGTCTTTAAAATCAACCTGGCAAATCTTTTTCAAACAAAAATATGTTCATTACTCTCCTTCTCTCATGTCTTTAGCCACCAAGTCTTACATTTAGAGAAAGCTCAAATTATTTGTCCTTATATGATACTCTAATTACTTCTCTAGCATCATTCACCATGAGACTCCTCTGCGCCCATACAGTCCAATCACCCTGGTTTATCTTTAGTACTTTAGAGAAGTTTTGTTTCCAGTGTCAGAGTTTTGCCTCTGCTGTTTCCTCTGCCTGAAAGTTCCTATTACCCAGTGCACTACCTGGTTAACACTTATTTACTCCTTAGTTATCAGCATCAAAGCTATGTCTTTGGGGCACCTGGGTGGCTCAGCGTCGGACTTCGGCTCAGTTCATGATCTCACAGCTCGTGAGTTCGAGCCCCACGTCGGGCTCTGTGCTGACAGCTCGGAGCCTAGAGCCTGTTTTGGATTCTGTGTCTCCCTGTCTCTCTGCCCCTCCCCACTGATGCTCTGTATTTCTCTCTCTCTCTCTCTCTCTCTCTCTCTCTCAAAAGTAAATAAAATTAAAAAAAAAACTATGTCTTCACAAATGCTGTTTCTAATAAAAATGAATCTAAATTAACCCCCTTTATCAATGAAGCCTCAGTTACAGGAAGAAATCAAAAAAAAGTTCTGGATATTTTAATCAAAAATAGATTTACTAGAGAAATATTTCAGAAGCTGTAGAGGATTAAGCAGTCAGACAGACCACCAACAATTACTCCCAGAACAAGAGCAGCTAGCTTCCCAGCCAGGATAGTCACTGCCTCTGTCATAATTAGGAAGATAGAGAATCAGAAGCCATTACTGGTGCTGACCTCAAGATCACGCTGCTACAATCATGGCATCAATAAACTGAATTTACAACAACCGCCACATTCCCTCAACTCCTACAAAGCAAAGTGATTAGATTCGGGAATTACAATGCCAAAAAATGAAAAAAAATCAACTTCTCCACACTAAAGCTTCATGGCAACAATAGCCCAAGAAGCCTCACTTTTGCCCTCAACTTCTGAGAGCTTCTAAAACCCTGACTGCAAGTTTTCTTAACCTTATTTCAGGCAGAACTATGAACTAAGAGTTACTTCCCACATCCCCAGGGATACTTGTGACTGGGAGAAATTCTTTCAGTCGTTGACTTCTCCTGCTGGTTTTGGACCAAGGAAAAGTCCAAACTCAGTGCCTAGAATTCATGTTGCTACGTTCTTCTCCTGCCTAAATCTTCTCCTTCCTGGTCTGTTCTTCAGGCCCTCCAAAGATTGTCCATAGTGGAATGTTTGTGTGAGTGTGGATGTGTGGGTGTGAGGGCAGTGAGGGGTGAGGATTGGAAAGCAGTGGACAATGACAACTAGATCCATCCTCTTTCTTCTGTATACATGGCAAGTTTGAGCACTACCTACATGGAGAATGTTGGGGAAAGAGAGAAGATAGAGAATTTCCTGTCCTCAAAACACAATGTGGTTTGGCAGGAGGCTGGAAGCCATTAGTATAAAGAAAATACTGAAAGGGAAAGCTGCTCTGTGTGCCTGGGGGAGATAGAACCAGGAATAGCTTCATTCTCCTCCTTTCCTATAAATAGGAGGATATATATTTAAATATAAATATAGCCTATAAAATTCCTTGTTTATTGTTCTGCCTCTACTAACATGGGGAGATACTGCTAGAAATGACCACTCCTGGCAACTCTTCACTAAGATTCCTCCAGGTAGAGTGGAGAATGATAGCCTCCTTTCTGAGGCTTAAGGCCCTTCCAAGTCCTACCTCTCATGCAGGCTGAGGAGGATGGGGACAAGATAACCTCTGAGCCTGGGAAATAAATGTCTTCCTGATACTGATGTCTCTAACCCAAGGCTAACTAGACAAGGTGAGACAGAATCTAGACCAAAACTAGACAGAAGTTTTCCCATTTGGGTGTCAGGGGTACTTACTCTGTCCCTTCTCATTCAGGAGCAAAAGTGTCACCAGAATATCTGGGCTGCCTTCTTCACATATAACTGTGGAATACCTCAAAACTTCAGGGGATAAAAGGAAACAAAGTAGAGAATCATGATATATGACATTCTTAGAGGTTATTTACATTAATATTAAACTCTGAAATTCGTTTGGAACTCCTGACATTACCATTTATTTCAACTTATTTATTTTCCACATTGTCTAGGGTTAACATACTTATACACATTTTGTAGAGAGTATATAAATTCCTTTTCTCTGATGTCATACCTGGGCTATAGAATACTGTAGGGACATGTGGCCTACATGAAATTTATACTATCCATATTTTTTCTAGCCCAGATCCTTGACCACTTTCCTAGTGAACTGCCCAAATAACCCTCTTAAACATCTTATTTCATTGAATTCCAATTGCTATAGCTTTCCATCTCCTTACAACTCAAGGCAGAGAATGTCTCTCATATCTGAAAAGTCCTATACCATATAGCACACATTTGCCCTCTTTTTAGCTCCACACTACCCTTTATTTATACCTGTGATCTCATCTCCACTAGAGCCTTATATGAAAATCTTTATTAATGTTTATCCTCTAAAGTTAACTGCTTGCTAAAAATGAATCCCTGTCTATAGACATCCTCCCTTCCTAAAAGAGCTCAATCTTGTATTTATGCCTCCCTTTCCAGCATCATTAATCTTAATATCCCTCTAGTCAAGCTACTGTCTTATATATTACTGCCCATGTTATGCTTTAAACTTTGGTTTTATCGTGTCACTCCCTTTTCTAAACCCTTCAAAGACTATTTCTTTCAATAGCTTCCCCATTTTTAAGGCCTTCTCTATTTTACTTCCCTCCTATTAATTCAACTGCATATTCTTCGTTTCTCCAAAAGAAAGTCTCCACTGTATTCAAACCAGTGTTTATGGCAGTCCCAACCTACTGTATTCACAATACTTGACATGTAATTGGCATTCAGTGCATGGTTGAAAAGTCGATGTATGCAACTTCATTCCCACTGCCATAAATTCAGGTGACTTCTCACCTCTGAATGGCATTTTCTCTTCCCTTAGGCTATCAAAATCTTAGCTGGTTTGAAGTCTAACTTTAAATCCATTTCCTTTACGAAGTTTTCTTGTAATATTCAAGTCTTAATTCACACACTTTATTTGAATATTTTAAATTTATATTAGTCAGTGGTCAGTTGCAGGTAACAAAAATTCACCAAATATCTCAAGCTGAGAGAGAAATATATTTAACAAAGGAAAATATATGCTAACTAAATTGTTAGAAGGTAGGAAGAGCAGACTATCCATTGATGGGGCATCCAGGAATCATATATCAGAAAATACCAATAAACTGAAAGACTAGGGAAGATGTTAAGTCTGCCATAGTTAAGGGAGACGATGGTGCCTGTTGACTACAAGAACATGTTAGCTATGAAATAAGCATGAGAAAGATTCTACCAGAGTTATTGGCCATAAGATTAGACTGTGTCTACTGGATCCAAACAAAATTGAAGGCTGCATCCTAACACCCACGGATACATACAAAGACTTTGGTTAATATTACTCCCCCACCCAAAAAAAAAAAAAACCTCAAATACTTCTATAAAAGAGTTTGCTAAAGTGAAGAATTTGCCATTCTGTCAACTTCCAAAAACTGAGTGAGTTCATCCAATTGATTGAGTTTTAATAACATATGAAATGCTAGTTGTAAGAAATTTTGAGGAGTTGAATTTTTAGTCTTCAGCCTATGTAGTATATCAAGAGGAGGAATGAATATTGGGTATCAATTCACTATATTCTCCTAAAGTGGATTTTATCACATTACTTTATTATTGTTTGATACATTATGATCGTATCTTCCCAAATATATAATTACTTGATAACTGGCTAATTGGAATGGCATCATACTATAGACAAAGAACAATATACTAAATTAAAGAATATTTGGTTCTGGTTATACCTTTGTCCTCCACCAGCTTTTCTGTTTGTTTAACATGGAGACAATTAGTTTCTTTCAGTCACATTTAATTTGAGATGGTTTTATAGATTTTATCATGGATATCCTCCTGATTTACTAGTCTATGATTCCATGACTGATTGAACCATACCCTGTTCAAGTAGACAGCCCATCTGTTTGATGGGAGAAAATTGTGTTTGAGTATTAAATGTGTAGTGTGTGTTTCACTTTGAAAGATACTAGAGGAGATATCTAAGAGTCACATAACATTGACATTTTTCTTTTTCTCTGAAGAGTAGTTGAATGGACATACTTTTATTCTTTTTAATGATAGGTAGAGACTTGAAGTGCCCTGCCTTACTGCTGTTTGAAAGACTTTAACGAGTTACATGGAGCACTCACAATAAAAACCGTGTCCCTAAATCCAATTCTACATGACTTAGAGAAGGTCAATATCATTCTAACTTTTCCCCATACAAAATAACACTCTCTTGACTTGCTTTTTTACAGTATGCTCTCAGCCATTGATCCCCCACTTAGAATGATGGATCTTCCCTATCTTTTGCTATCACTGGCAGACAGTTCTTAAACAGATGGGACTCCAATCACTCCCTGTGGATGGTCTCCCTAAATAACTACCTGTCGGCTGAGTGTAACTAGATTTGGAGACTGATGCTTATATTATTCCACAATAAGATAGTTTGGCTCGAGCTCTATAGTGATTCTAAGAATAAACTTGGCAATACAAAGAACCACACTTGAAGTGTCAGTTTCTAGTATGCATCATTTCTGATTTCATCTGGAATGGTATAATTGGGGATTTTTTTTTTTTTTTGTATCGATCCCTGATTAACTCCACTGCCAGATTCTCTAAGGAAATAAGCAGGGATTCTCTACTGCAGATAATAATTCCTATCCTTAAATCCATCGAAAACAACCAAACCTAACTGTCAACAAATAATGCTTAAAATAAAATCTTCCAGCGAAAATCTTACAAAAATACAAATTCGAATATTCTCATGTATACATACAAGTTTCCTTATTTGAAACCCTTAGTGCATAAAGATATACAGCAAGTCTCTTATTGAGTCCAAATACATTCAGATACCTTGGCTCATCAAATTATATTACAGAGAATAAAGAAATTTGTAAATATGAGACCAGTTCTAACTAAAGACAGAAGTCTTTGAAGAATCTTATGGATAGAATTTCAGACAGATTAGTAAATACTTCAATTTCCAAACAAAAATATTGAATCCATAATTCATTTCAACAGAGAAACTTATAATGATCTCACTGAAAGGTTTTAAGAGTATTAAAGACCCTTCATGAAAATTAGTGTTCAGCAAAGACTCATTTAAATAAAGCCATGGCAAGCTAATTTTACCTCATTTTATTATGTATTTGTTTATTTTAATGTTTATTTATTTTCTGAGAGAGAGAGAGTGTGTGTGTATAGGTGGGGGAGGGGAGAGAGAGGGAGACAGAATCTGAAGCAGGATCTAGGCTCTGAGCTGTCAGTACGGAGCCTGATGCGGGGCTGGAACCCATGGACCCTGAGATCATGACCTGAGCCAAAGTTGGACACTTACATGACTGAGACACCCAGATACCCCTACTCTATCTCATTTTTTATAGTATTTTTTTTTTATTTCTTTTTTTGAGAGAGAGAGCACGCGCATGTGAATGTGCACACAAGCTGCGGAGGGGCACAGGGAGAGAGGGAAAGAATCTTAAGCAGTCTCCATGCACAGTGTGGGCTTGATGTCACAACTGTGCAATTATGACCTGAGCCAAAATCAGACGTCAGATGCTTATCTGACTGATATGGACATGTTTGAGGGGGCTATTATACTGCCTAACACAGTGAGCCACCCAAATTTTGTATCAGAATTTCATAGTATTATGAAGAGTGTATGGTGGTAAATTTAGGATATCTAAATGTATTGAACACCTGCTATATGCCACTTTATGATTGCTGGCTACTTCACTAATTTATTGTTTTCATTTATTCATTAACTCATGCATTTATTTATGCCTTTATATATTTATGTACACACATATACACATATATTACATATATATGTATGTCTATACTTACTTTGCACTCCAGCTATCTTTTGGGGAGATGCCTGAGCAATCTTTATTCCCGCATTGATAGAATCCACAGAATTAATCTGTGTCCTTAAACCCTAGTGACTCACCTTGTAGTCTAGTCCTTCCCAAACGTGAATTTCTGCCCAATAATTTATCTGTTGTGCCACATTTTAGAACTTGCACTGTTTCTTCCACCATCTTCCCCTGTGTTTGCACCCTGCTCTTTGTAACTCTTCATATAGACTGCTGTCATGGATGCTTCTTGAGTGAAGCTCTACCTAACTTGAGATTGGACAATCACATTCTGTCTGTATTTTCTAAATTCATGTATCTTCTGCAAGATTGAATATCCTCATTCTTCTAATGACTGAAAAATGGTGAATCTTTGCACAATTTTTGAACTCTGTGCCCTACGCTGTTCATATAACTTCATTAAGCTTAATTTCCACTCTTAGCTTAATGGGTAGGGTATCTATGCTTCTAAGGCACTTGTCTTCCCAGTTTTGTGTTGTTAGGATTCTGCAAATTTAAGATGTGCTGCCTATTAGGTTTGCATATACCAAAGGTTGTGTGGGGACACATCGACACACGCACACACATGCATACACACAAACTGTGGGAGGAGGAAAAGTACCAATTCTTGTACCTCCAAAAATAAACCTCAAAAGCTTTTAAAATGTTTGTGAGGTGAAAATTGATATTAATGTGTAACTGGAACTGAACCCCTTACAAATAATGTTGAAATTATTATAAGAATACACATTAATGTGAATTAATTTAGTGTAACAATAATTTAGCTCCAGATTATGATCACCAAAACCATCCTGAAAAAAAAAAGTGTAATAAGTAACTAAATTTAGATTTTTCTGTTATGTTTTCTTTCAGATTCCTTGAAATAACCTCACACTCTGTAACTGCAACTGAGGACTAATAAGGCTTTTGAAGTAAAATATTTCTTTTCATTTAAATATACCACCATGGGGAAAATTCCAAGCTGCCAGTGTGGAGCCTGACACAGAGCTTAATCCCACACACCGTGAGATCATGACCTGAGCTGAAATCAAGAGTTGGACACTTAACTGACTAAGCCACCCAGGTGCCCCACAAATCATCTTTAAATAATGCCTCATTACTAAGGTAGAGGAAGATGGCAGCATAGGAGGATGCTGAGCTCACCAGGTCCTGCTGATCACTTAGATTCCACCCACACCTGCCTAAATAACCCAGAAAACCACCAGAAGACTAGCAGAATGGATTCTCCAGAGGCAAGCTTAGATGAGAGGCCCACGGAAGAGGGTAAGAAGGGTGTCCAGGCGGTGCGCGCTCCACAGACTGGCGGGAGGGAGCCGGGGTGGAGGGGTGGCCCACTGGCCAAGCAGAGCCCCCGAGTCTGGCTTGCAAAAGCAGAGAGGCCAGACGGAGTGTGTTCAGACAGCAAGCAGGACTTGACGTCTGGAAAGTTATAAGCTAACAGCCCTGCTCTGAGAACAGGAGGGCTGGAGGACAACGGGAGGGAGAGTTGTTGAGCCCCGGACAACAGGCTCAGCTTGGTGGGGAACAAAGGCGCTCACCAGCGCCGTCTCCCTCACCCATCCCCAAAAAAATTCCCAAAGGGAACCGGTTCCTGCCAGAGAACTTGCTTGCGCCGCGCAAACACCCAACGCTGTGCTTCTGCGGATCCATCCCTCCGGCGGATCTGACTCCCTCCGGTGCCACAGGGCCCCTCCCGAAGCGCATCACCGAAGGAAAAGCGAGCTGACCCTGCTCCTCCTGCCCCTGTGCAACTTGCCGACCCCCCCCAGCTAATACACCAGACCCCCAGCACCACAAGCCTGGCAGTGTGCAAGTAGCCCAGACGGGCCACGCCACCCCACAGTGAATCCCGCCCCTAGGAGAGGGGAAGAGAAGGTACACACCAGTCTGACTGTGGCCCCAGCGGTGGGCTTGGGGCAAACATCAGGTCTGACCACGGCCCCACCCACCAATGCAAGTTATTCAAGACATCACAGGGGAAGTGCCCTGCAGTTCTATCCAAAATGACGAAACGGAAGATTTTCCCTCAAAAGAATCTCTAGGAAATAACAGCAGCTAACAAACTGATCAAAAAGGATTTAAACAATATAACAGAAAGTGAATTTAGAATAATAGTCATAAAATTAATCGCTGGGCTTGAAAACAGTATAGAGGACAGCAGAGAATCTCTTGCTACAGAGATCAAAGGACTAAGGAATACTCAGGAGGAGCTGAAAAACGCTTTAAATGAGATGCAAAATAAAATGGAAATGACCAAGGCTCGGATTGAGGAGGCAGAGGAGAGAATAGGTGGACTAGAAGATAAAATTATGGAAAAAGAGGAAGCTGAGAAAAAGAGATAAAAAAAATCCAGGAGTATGAGGGGAAAATTAGAGAATTAAGTGATGCACTAAAGAGAAATAATCTACACATAATTGGTATTCCAGAGGAGGAAGAGAGAGGGAAAGGTGCTGAAGGTGTACTTGAAGAAATAATAGCTGAGAACTTCCCTGAACTGGGGAAGGAAAAAAGCATTGAACTCCAAAAGGCACAGAGAACTCCCTTCAGACATAACTATAATCGATCTTCTGCATGACATATCATAGTCAAACTGGCAAAATACAAGGATAAAGAGAAACTTCTGAAAGCAGCGAGGGATAAACATGCTCTAACATATAAAGGGAGACCTATAAGACTCGTGACTGATCTCTCTTCTGAAACTTGGCAGGCCAGAAAGGAATGGCAGGAGATCTTCAATGTGTTGAACAGGAAAAAATATGCAGCTGAGAATCCTTTATCCAGCAAGTCTGTCATTTAGAATAGAAGGAGAGATAAAGGTCTTCCCAAACAAAAACTGAAGGAATTCGTTACCACTAAACCAGCCCTACAAGAGATCCTAAGAGGGATCTCGTGAAACAAAGTACCAGAGACATTGCTACAAGCATGAAACCTACGGACATCACAATGACTCTAAACCCATATCTTTCTATAATAACACTGAACGTAAATAAACTAAATGTGCCAACCAAAAGACATCGGGTATCAGAATGGATAAAAAAACAAGACCCATCCATTTGCTGTCTACAAGAGATTCATTTGAGACCTGAGGACACCTTCAGATTGAAAGTGAGAAGATGGAGAACTATTTATCATGCTACTAAAAGTCAAAAGACAGCTGGAGTAGCCATACTTCTATCAGACAAACTAGACTTTAAATTAAAGGCTGTAACAAGAGATGAAGAAGGGCATTATATAATAATTACAGGGTCTATCCATCAGGAAGAGCTAACAGTTATAAATGTCTATGTGCTGAATACGGGAGCCCCCAAATATATAAAACAATTACTCATAAACATAAGCAACCTTATTGATAAGAATGTGGTCACTGCAGGGGACTTTAACACTCCACTTACAGAAATGGATAGATCATCTAGACACATGGTCAATAAAGAAACAAGAGCCCTGAATGATTCATTGGATCACATGGACTTGACAGATATATTTAGAACTCTGCATCCCAAAGCAACAGAATATACTTTCTTCTCGAGTGCACATGGAACATTCTCCAAGATAGATCACATACTGGGTCACAAAACAGCCCTTCATAAGTATACAAGAATTGAGATCATACCATGCATACTTTCAGACCACAATGCTATGAACCTTGAAATCAACCATGGGAAAAAGTCTGGAAAACCTTCAAAAGCATGGAGGTTAAAGATTACCCTACTAAAGAATGAATGGGTCGACCAGGCAATTAGAGAAGAAATTACAAAATATATGGAAACAAATGAAAATGAAAATATGACAATCCAAACACTTTGGGATACAGTGAAGGCAGTCCTGAGAGGAAAATACATTGCAATCCAGGCCTATCTCAAGAAACAAGAAAAATCCAAAATTCAAAATCTAACAGCACACCTAAAGAAAATAGAAGCAGAAAAGCAAAGACAGACTAAACCCAGGAGGAGAAGAGAAATAATAAAGATCAGAGCAGAAGTAAACAATATAGAATCTAAAAAATCTGTAGAGCAGATCAACGAAACCAAGAGTTGGTTTTTTGAAAAAATAAACAAAATTGATAAATCTCTAGCCAGGCTTCTCAAAAAGAAAAGGGAGATTATCCAAATAGATAAAATCATGATGAAAATGGAATTATTACAACTAATCCCTCAGAGATACAAGCAATTATCAGGGAATACTATGAAAATTATAGGCCAACAAACTGGACAACCTGGAAGAAATGGACAAATTCCTAAACACCCACACGCTTCCAAAACTCAATCAGGAGGAAATAGAAAGCTTGAACAGACCCATAACCAGCGAAGAAATTGAATCAGTCGTCAAAAATCTCCCAAAAAATAAGAGTCCAGAACCAGATGGCTTCCCAGGGGAGTTCTACCAGACGTTTAAAGCAGAGATAATACCTATCCTTCTCAAGCTATTCCAAAAAATAGAAAGGGAAGGAAAACTTCCAGACTCATTCTATGAAGCCAGTATTACTTTGATTCCTAAATCAGACAGAGACCCAGTAAAGAAAGAGAACTACAGGCCAATATCCCTGATGAATATGTATGCAAATATTCTCAATAAGATACTAGCAAATCGAATTCAACAGCCTATAAAAAGAATTATTCACCATGATTGAGTGGGATTCATTCCTGGGATGAAGGGCTGCTTCAACATTTGCAAATCAATCAACGTGATACATCACATTAATAAAAGAAAAGATAAGAACCATATGATCCTGTCAATTGATGCAGAAAAGGCCTTTGACAAAATTCAGCAAACTTTCTTAATAAAAACCCTCGAGAAAGTCGGGATAGAAGGAACATACTTGAACATCATAAAAGCCCTTTATGAAAAGCCCACAACTAACATAATCCTCAATGAGGAAAAACTGAGAGCTTTTTCCCTGAGATCAGGAACACGACAGGGATGTCCACTCTCACCGCTGTTGTTTAACATAGTGTTGGAAGTTCTAGCATCAGCAAGCAGACAACAAAAGGAAATCAAAGGCATCAAAATTGGCAAAGATGAAGTCAAGCTTTCACTTTTTGCAGATGACATGATATTATACATGGAAAATCCGATAGACTCCACCAAAAGTCTGCTAGAACTGATACATGTATTCAGCAAAGTTAGAGGATACAAAATCAATGTACAGAACTCAGTTGCATTCTTATACACTAATAATGAAGCAACAGAAAGACAAATAAAGAAACTGATCCCATTCACAATTGCACCAAGAAGCATAAAATACCTAGGAATAAATCTAACCAAAGATGTAAAAGATCTGTATGCCGAAAAGTATAGAAAGCTTATGAAGGAAATTGAAGAAGATATAAAGAAATGGAAAGACATTCCATGATCATGGTTTGGAAGAATAAATATTGTCAAAATGTCAATACTACCCAAAGCTATCTACACATTCAATGCAATCCCAATCAAAATTGCACCAGCATTCTTCTCGAAGCTATAACAAGCAATCCTAAAATTCATATGGAACCACAAAAGGCCCCGAATAGCCAAAGTAATTTTGAAGAAGAAGACCAAAGCAGGAGGCATCACAATCCCAGACTTTAGCCTCTACTACAAAGCTGTCATCATCAAGACAGCATGGTATTGGCACAAAAACAGACACATAGACCAATGGAATGGAATAGAAACCCCAGAACTAGACCCACAAACGTATGGCCAACTCATCTTTGACAAAGCAGGAAAGAATATCCAATGGAAGAAAGACAGTCTCTTTAACAAATGGTGCTGGGAGAACTGGACAGCAACATGCAGAAGAATGAAGCTAGACCACTTTCTTACACGATTCACAAAAATAAACTCAAAATGGATAAAGGACCTGAATGTGAGACAGGAAACCATCAAAACCCTAGAGGAGAAAGCAGGAAAAGACCACTCTGACCTCAGCCATAGCAATTTCTTACTTGACACATCCCCAAAGGCAAGGGAATTAAAAGCAAAAATGAACTACTGGGATGTCATGAAGATAAAAAGCTTCTGCACAGCAAAGGAAACAACCAACAAAACTAAAAGGCAACCAACAGAATGGGAAAAGATATTTGCAAATGACATATCAGACAAAGGGCTAGTATCCAAAATCTACAAAGATCTCACCAAACTCCACACCCGAAAAACAAATAACCCAGTGAAGAAATGGGCAAAAAACATAAATAGACACTTCTCTAAAGAAGACATCCGGATGGCCAACAGGCACATTAAAAGATGCTCAACGTCTCTCCTTATCAGGGAAATACAAATCAAAACCACACTCAGATATCACCTCATACCAGTCAGAGTGGCCAAAATGAACAAATCAGGAGACTTAGATGCTGGAGAGGATGTGGAGAAACGGGAACCCTCTTGCACTGTTGGTGGGAATGCAAACTGGTGTAGCCGCTCTGGAAAGCAGTGTGGAGGTTCCTCAGAAAATTAAAAATAGACCTACCCTATGACCCAGCAGCAGCACTGCTAGGAATTTACCCAAGGGATACAAGAGTACTGATGCATAGGGGCACTTGTACCCCAATGTTTATAGCAGCACTCTCAACAATAGCCAAATTATGGAAAGAGCCTAAATGTCCATCAACTGATGAATGGATAAAGAAATTGTGGTTTATATACACAATGGAGTACTACATGGCAATGAGAAAGAATGAAATATGGCCCTTTGTAGCAACGTGGATGGAACTGGAGAGTGTGATGCTAAGTGAAATAAGCCATACAGAGAAAGACAGATACCATATATTTTCACTCTTATGTGGATCCTGAAAAACTTAACAGAAACCCATGGGGGAGCAGAAGGAAAAAAAAAAAAGAGGTTAGAGTGGGAGAGAGCCAAAGCATAAGGGACTGTTAAAAACTGAGAACAAACTGAGGGTTGATGGTGGGTGGGAGGGAGGGGAGGGTGGGTGATGGGTATTGAGGAGGGCACCTTTTGGGATGAGCACTGGGTGTTGTATGGAAACCAATTTGACAATAAATTTAAAAAAAAATAAAAATAAAAAAATAAAGTCACTAAAAAAATAAATAAATATACCACCATACATGCAAATAAATACAAATTAATATTTCGGGTGAGTAAAGTGAAAACAGGTCATTAACAATCTTACACTTTTCTTTTGCAAAGATTTTTAACAGGAAGAGAAGTGATACAAGTCAAATTTATTCTCAGTTTGAAGATGTAAATCTAAACTGAAATCTTGAATGCCTTTTTACCAACGCCTCAGGCTCTAACTATCAATTTCAATGTTGATTCTCTTTCCTCTCAAATTAAACTTTGGACTTTAAAAAAGTGAAACAATCAAAGGACAATAGGCTGTATTCTTGGTTTAGATGTTTAAAATTTTATTTACTGAATCATTTTTACTTCACTGTAAAAAGATTTTATTATCCTAGAACCCATTATATATATTAATTATTCTAAATATAATTCACTAAAATAAGACTGTGTAAACTTGAAGTTGGTGACAAATTTGCACTGAATTTAATGAGATTCTGTGTGCCTTATTAGGAATTTCTATGTTACGCCCACCATGGTAGGATTATAGTGATTCCTCAAGATACTAAATATTGGGAGTGAACAATTTTATCAAGCATTTGTGAAGTTCATCTAGGCAATGTCATTCTCTCTTATAGAAACAGTATAAAAATGAGCTACTTGGTTTATTATTCCTATATGGGTGAAAGTTTGTTGCTTTTCTCCTGCAGTTTTAATTCCTTCATTCATGTCACATAGAGTAAGAAACTATAAAGGTTCTTGTTGTTGCTGTTGTTGTTGTTTTCCTTCACACCACTATGAAACATGGAAAATAACACAAATATATACACATATATACCCGGAAAAAATTTCATTTCGTAAACACATATAATTTCAAAATTAATGAAAATTTCCTTCAAATGATACTTTCAAAAAGGAGAAGGAAGAAAACCCTACATATTTACCATTTGAAGGAATTATAACTAAAACTTACCAAGAAACATTTTTTCGTATATAACCCATAAGCATTATTATGTTCTTCAAAAAGAAATAAGAGAAAGATGACTGAGCAAACACTATTTCTTCTGTCTTTGGCTTATAAATATGTTATGGCAACTTATTGAAAAACAGTCCTATTCATGATAATAGTGAAGCAAATGACTAAATCCACATAACCCATCATGTGTCTTTCTTTTGACTAGGTTAAACAAGTCTATCTTTTGTATTCTTATAGATTTTTCAAATTTTTATTTAATTTAAATTTAAGATAGTCTTCACATTTCTTTTAACCTGAAAATACAATGATTATGGAGCTAAGCAATTATAAAATAAGAACAGAACCCTGTGTCACAATATATTTCTGGATTTCTGGAGTTCTGGGAATCATTTCCAGTCTAAAACTCTGTGAATATCATTGTGATATTTTATATAGGAGTTTAACTCACACTGATAATCTTGCTTTATAAGAGCATTGATGAATAGAAGTATAATCTGTTAAGTGTATCATTTTTAAAATTACTTTTAAATTACTTTTAATATATTAAAAAGTATTTCTATCTCAAGACGTAAAATATATATATATATATATATTTAAATTTTTTTTAACATTTATTAGTTTTTGAGACACAGAGAAACAGAGTGTGAGTGGGGAAGGGGCAGACACAGAATCCAGAGCAGGCTCCAGGCTCTGAGCTATTAGCACAGAGCCTGACGCGGGGCTCGAACTCACGGACCACGAGATCATGACCTGAGCCGAGGTCTCACACCCAACCAACTGAGCCACCCAGACACCCCTAAAATGCTTTTTAAAACACCAAGTCATTAAAATACACTTGTTACGTGTGCAGTTTAATTCAAATGCTAAATTTTCACCAAAAATAATTGATCTGTACTTAGTCTTTCATAAACTTACATTTGAAATAGTAACTTCAGATATCCAAGTTGTTTGAAACATACTTTAAAATTTCCAATAGCTGAATCAATTATAAAAATAATTGTGCCTCAATATTTGTATCCAAATGAACAAATGTTTTTTTTTTTTTTTAATGGAATCTACTTTGAAGCAAAAGTGTATTCATTTAAAAAATATTTCTCCCCAAGTGATTTCAATTTACTAACACTTGTGGCAACTCAGGAGCATTAACATCAAATTCAACTAGAAATTTAATAGTTCAAAATCACTCTATCCATATCAGCATAGCATTCTTCAAAAATTTTTTGAAAAGTAATTTTGCAGCCAATTTGCACAACACTGTCCATTTATCTTGCATATTTATCCATTTTAGAAAAATATCTGGGTCATTATCACAAATTTGTACTGTGAAAACTTTTGTACTTACCTATCGAGGGTACAGTATAAAACCCTACTCTTAGAGCTTTGCACATACCTCATTCAAATACATCATGATGTGGATGAGAAAACATAAATCACTTGACAATTTTTTGGTACCTAGTAATTGAATACTGGCAAGCGTTCCTTTTGTCTCAAGCAAAACTTTAACTGGAGATGATAGGAGAGTAATTTGTGTGAAACTCTTCCACCACCCAGCTAATAATCACTGGCAATAAATGCAAAATGATTGAATTGATTGTCTTTTATTTCTTTCCAAATTTCCCCAAACTGGCTATGATGCATACATTTGCATGCATATACTAAAAGATTTTAACAACTGAGCAATAGGCATAACGTTTTTTGTTAAGTTTGCTTCAGAAAGCTGAGCACATATTTTCAATGTGTTTCTAAGATTGGCACAAAGCAATACGGGAAGTTCAGGCTCTTGTCTTAAAATTGCAATAAATCCAGAATTTCGTCTAACATCGCTGGAGTACCACCCACCGTGACAGAAAACAAAAATCATATCTAGCAGATACACTTCTTTAACACATGTTGAAGATTAAAATATATCTATGGTGGAAATTCAGGAATTTAGACCACAATTTGACAGCATTTCTTTGTAAAATTGGAGATACAACATAACCAAAGTATGAGTTGAGAGGTATCTTATATACCTCATGTCTCCTTTAAGGCTAAAGAATAATGCTTACATTTTTTCAAATCTGTTTCTTTTTTTGCAGAGGGAGTTGTTTGTTTTTGTTTTTGTTTTCGTTTTTGTTTAGAGAGAAAAGAGACAGAGCGCAGGCTGGGGAGAGAAGCAGAGAGAGAGAGAAAGAGAGAAAATCTCGAGCAGGCTCCACAGTCAGCACAGAGCCTGATGTGGGCTCAACCCCATAACTCTGGGATCATGACCTGAGCCAAAATCAAGAGTCAGAAGCTCAACTGACTGAGCCACTTAAATGCCTCCATTTTTTCAAATCTTGAATCAATTAATCTTTGATATTGTTAGAAAGATCTTTCATTCTACTCACAATTTAATTGAGATCATTCACTTTTGTAAAGTATCTTTACTGGTCTTCATAATCTGAAAAATCTTCTATAACCAATAATTTCTTTAACTACTTATTCATCTAAAAGCAATTTTTTAATACAATAATTCAAATAACTGGTCAAACTCATGAGACACAATTTTGTTAAAGACTAATTTAAAAATTTCTGCAAGACATTTAGTTCTCATTTTAGGCAACTGATTTTATCTATTCATTTTTGACTCCTAGAAAAAACATCAAATTTATTATATATTTGCTGAAAATGTCTCATAATATTGTACATTTTATTTTATATAACATTTTAACTTAACAAACAAGATGCTTTTCTAGCTCACTCTGTTGCAGTCAAATGATGCAACCTCTATTAATCATGAAATTTGCAAATACTTTCTTCCAGTCTGTTTGCTTTAATGTTCTGATTGTAATGCTATCTCCTGTATCCTTACTTGATTCTGTATCAAAATTAAGGTTTGTTTCAAATTTATAATTCTGGGGTTACCTGGGTGGCTCAGTTGGTTAAGCATCTGACCCTTGATTTTGGCTCAGGTCATGATCTCATGGTTTGTGGGACTGAACCCTGTGCTGTTAGCATAGAGCCTGCTTGGGATTCTCATTCTCTGCCCCTCCCCACCTCACGTTCTCTCTCTCAAAATAAATAAATAAACATTTATAAATAAATAAATAAATAAATAAATAAATAAATTTACCATACTTATTTACTTACATGAGAAAAATAATTACATTGCAAGTAAAATAATAAGTATAATAAACATTTGCAAAATAATTAGTACTTACAATATTAAAAGTGTAACAATTTACATAAATATTTCTCTAACATGTGCTGTCTACATAAAATAGTCAAACAAACATACAGCCATGTTAAATCAGTATCTTATATCATTTGAGTTGAAGCAATACAATGACACTTACTAGAACAGGGATGTGTTTATGTGTAATATTAAAAGCTACATATGTGCCTGACACAACATTATACTGCAACCATAATATCACATGATGCAATGATTAAAGTGAAATGTGGTTACACTAAAACAATAAAATTGTTTTTAATGGAAAAACTATTTTATACAAATTTAGATTTCAACTTTCAGTTAATTAAAATAAAGTTGAAAATTCTGTGCCTAAATCACATTTCAGGTGCTCAGTATTTACATGTGTTCAGTGGCTGCTCTATTAGACAACAAAGCTTTAGAGTAACAGATGTATATAAGTTGACTTGCATTTTTAATTCATATTATTTTACGAGTTAAATGAAATAAAAACAATGACCAATTTACATTCCTCTACTCACCATAGTCAGTCTTCTAATTCATTTTTCATTTTGTTTCATAGTCAAAGATAATTATTTTCAGATGTCTGATATGGGGATCATAATCTTTGTGTAGTCATCCTCAAAGATCTAAAGTACACACTGCTGTTGAGTTCTAAAAATTTATTAGCAAGAAACATATTAAATGCATAAAATAACTCTGCAAAGACCTACTCACATTAAGATTGGTTTATCATTTTGGAAAATCCATTCATGTTCAAACTTAAATATAGGAGTTATATAAGGTGGTGCACACACATCTCATAAATGGAGAATAGGTGTTAACAGGAAAATGATATTTGCAGTCTGTAGTGGCTCAAAAGAGACTAAAATCTACTTCAGAGTGTGAAATTACTCTGAACTCTGAAAGAAAAAAATTATCAGGGATGGCACCAGAGAGATAAATAACACAGATACAAGAAGAAACAAAAACATGTATAAACAAGAACATTGACTTACACTATTCAATTGTGTAAGTGAAGATAAAAATATGCAAGTCCAAATGAAGAAGAGAAGTAATAAACCTAAAATCATATACATAAGTACCACAGTTGTGTTACAGAATTTGTTAATTTCAATTATATTCAATACAATATTGTTAGGAAAAAACATTCTTATAAGTATTATTCATACATTCTTATAAGTATTATACATACATATTATTATGTATTATGTATTATATATATATATACATATATGTACATATATGTACATATATATATTATGTATTATGTATTATGTATTATGTATTATGTATTATGTATTATAAGTATTATACATACATATTCATACATTCTTATAAGTATTATACATACATAACAAAATGATGTTATGCATTTTTATCAAAATTATGAAAAGCAACTATCTTAGTTTAGGATACATAGTATGACTATTCAATTTAAATATGAGTGGCTTCACTACCAACTAAATATATCATATTTGAAGCATGTTGTTAATATCAAGGCATTTCCTGGGAAGCAAATGCTAAAAAAGGATAATGCATATGGCGACCATTAAAAGAATTTATAGCACAATTGACTAAATTTATTTTAATTATGATGAATTCTTCTTAAGGAAACTATACAAATTCCATATTTTGACTACAGAGATGTACAAATAAAATTCAAAGAAAAAAGTCAGCGTCTGTGACTCTGAACAAGATAAATGCAGTTATTCAAACAGAACTGATCAACAGCAGGAGGAAAATGATCAGTTATTAGAGTGAAATGCATTTTGTTTGCAAGAGAAATAGAGATCATCCCACAGATTTGTCAAAATGTCAGAGTGTCTTTGAGAAAATAACTGTAGCATTTACAAAACTACATGGAATTTGGAAATTAAATGTATTTGACATGATTTTTCTGCTTTGCATCCATTGACTGCTGTTTGGCATGAGTGATAGTTAATGGATTAATCATAACCTTGAAATTAGGACAAAATCAAATCTAATTAGAAAGCTGACATTCCTGTGTCTTTCAGCACAAAACTGCCTGCTTTGAAAAATTCAAAATGGGAGCATATTAAGAAAATAGTTATTTTTGTACAATTGAAGATGTACATTTTGGAACCTACATTTCTCTATAGATAGATAACAATAACCTATATGTCATTCTGCAGATAAATTAAAATAGGATGGGTGTATGTGTGTGTGTGTGTGTGTGTATAGAGAGAGAAATGCTTATGACAAGCATGATATGCTTTCTTTATTTTTCATGGTAAACATCCCACTCTTACAGATTCTAATTCATTCTCCACACTGTTGATTAAAAGTTATGATTGATACAAGTCTGCCCATATCTGTTTCAGCAGTGATACCACACTCCTTTTACAATAGAATTAAAATGCTTCCATACTTTTTGCTCCATTTACTATTTGAGCTTAAAAGAATTCCTTTCACTTCTTTGTACTTTTTTTTCAGTTATGCTGTTTACATTATTCCTATTGTTTCAGTTTATCTGATATTTCTTTTATGGCTTTAAAATAGCTGTTTCCTGTTGAGAGAGAAAGGAAAGCCTGATCAACTCCTATACTTGTTCTATTTCTGAATTCTCTATGGGGGGTTTCCTGCTTACCTCCACATTAAGTATGGTCTGTCTCCTACATGGTATGGTAGCAATGTTTAGTTCATCCATCAACTATTTTTTTTAAGTTTATCACTTTTTTTTTTTTTAATTTTGAGAGATAGAGAGAGAGAATCCCAAGAAGGCTTTTCAGGGTGGCTCTTCAAGGTGAGCCCGACATAGGCTCAAACTCACAAAACTGTGAGATCATGACCTGAGATGAAATCGAGAGTGTAATGCTTAACCGACTGAGCCACCTAGGTGCCCCCGTAACCTTTTTCACATTATAAAATACATTTTCAATGCTTGCCCAGTCCTCTAGATTTTATGCTTCTTGGGCATTTATGTCTTGGTTGCCATTATTTTCCACAAATTTACCACAGTGCTTATTTTCTCCTTCCTTCCTTCCCTCCTTCCTTCCTTTATCTTTCTTTTTCTTTCTTTCTTTCTTTCTTTCTTTCTTTCTAGGGTGAATCTTTTGCCCAGTTTCAGGTGCACAACACTGATTTGACAATTTTGTGCGTTAGTCAATCCTCATCATTAACACTATAGCCACCATCTATAATCATACAAAATTATCACAATATAATTGACTATATATTCTGTTCTACACTTTTTATCACCATGGCTTATGTATTTTATAACTGGAAGTTTGTCCCACAGAGTACTTATTTTCAATATTAAGTAAATAAATAAATAAATAAATAAATAAATCCTAGAAGTCTCAAACTATATATATTCACTTCTGAGGTTAGACCATCAAAATATAAGTAAAATAAAGGGCAACTAGATATCTTGGAGAGAGAAGATTTAGATATATAAGACTACCGTGATTTTTGATTATAGTAACATCTTTGTATTCTATGAATCTTATTATATGTATTTCTAATGATGATACCTTTCCATCTTCAAAATATTAATTTTACTATGTTTTTTATTTCTACTGATAACTATTATTTCTTTTTATGTGTAATTATAGCAGACAGTATCCAAAGGAAAGCCAAAAAAAAAAAAAAAAGAAGTAACATAAACTATCAATTTAACATATCTGAAACAAACACAAAAAGCATGAAATGAAAACTTGGAAAACCACTTGGAAAATGGGTTAATTATTCTCTATTAATTCAAATTCTTCATTATCACCATTACTAGACATTATCGCAATCGAATGTGTATATACATAGATATGTATGTGTTCAAATATGTGTATATACAAAAACATACAAACCACATTTAAATTTATATGCATTTTAGTTACACAAACTCTTAAACAAAAAATTTTACATTTAAAAATTAATTTTTCTAAATGGTGATTTAAATATATCCTTAGGTAAATACTGCTAATGCTATAAAAATGAATCTAGAATCAACTTACAAATAACAAAATAATAAAAATATTTTATCATGCAAAATTTTTCCTCACATTTGTATTTATTTTATTAAATTATACCATTAAAATCTAAATTACCCACAGGTTTTAACTTTTTACACAATCTAAGTAATTTTTACATTGATAAAATAAAGCTAGCAATAACTATTTGCATAAGGAAACTCCAGAAAATTGAAGACAAATAAAATGAAGAAAGGAAGAAAAATAAAACAGTATCATTTAATCTTGAGGAGAAAATTCATGAAGACATATTAAAGACTCAAGAATATTAATAACTCATTTAACAATGAATGATTAAATTGTTTAAAGATGTACAATGCAATTCTAGCTAGAATCTAGTGAAGTAGAATCTAGTGAAGAAAATTAGTTGGAATTTTTAGTTTTATTCTAGTGAGGACTTATGTTTTGCATCAGAAGCTAGAGTTAATTTCCAAGGTGAATAAATCAAACGGCATTTAGCAAAGGATTAAGTACACATTTATTATAAGGGTTTAGTGGTTTAAGTTAGCTAACACAAATATAAAAAGCAAAAATAGTAGCAAAGTATTTTGCAAAGTCAATGTGAAATGGTAAATTTAAAATATATTCATAAGGCAAATAGAAAATCAAAAATCATGTCTCTAGTACCCCTGAGATTTCTTACAAATTGAGAAGAAAATTTATAAAAATAAAAGTAAAATTGAATTCTAATTCATAATTCACAGCATAGTAATCAAATTGCAAAAGAAAATGGAGAAATGTTAAAATACATTAGGAAAATGTAAAGTAAAGACAATAAGGTAAAGTTTATGTCTCTTAGATTCATATTTTTTAATATACAAAAGAATTATAAAATCTACTAGTGGAGATGGGGCAAAAAAGACACTAGCACGCTGGTCATAGAAATATGAGGTATTATGTTCTTCTGTTTATTTATTCAAGAAATTTGTATTGACCATAATAAAGTATCTGTTGAACAAAAATAAGTTGTAGGCACTCTCTAAACACATTACTAAACAATAACAGAAAATTCCATATTCTCTTCTGTACACTTAGGATATATTGTTGAACAGCAGCAAAGCTCCTTGTAGAGTTTACATTCTAGCATAATTTCCAATCTGGGAACATCAGTTAAAACTAAATAAGCATGTGCATTTCAACATAGGCATTCTAAACCTGGTTTGGTAACTCATAATTGTGCTTTTATGCATAAATTATCAAAATTTAAACACTTTAGTGTATAATTTTGTAACATATTAAAAACTCTAAAATTCAAGTGAATATTCAGCCTTCAATGAAGGACTACTCAATTATGTATACTCCAGAGAATATTATGCAGTCATTAACATAAAAGACATATCTCATAGGACCTACAGGAATATCCAGAAGTTATTTTTCAGTGAAAAAAGGAGCATTATGGAAATAACACAGTCCTACTTTTGTAAAACTATAAGACTGAAAACCTGATGTATATATGGGTATATATTATATAAACCTCCACAGAGTTATATATCAATAAAGAAAACATATTGGATAAACCCTATGACTAAATTTAATGGCAAAATAAGTCAGAGGAATGGCTAGGAGTAAACAAACAAAAAGGGGAATGTAAAAAGGATAAGTTTAAAATAGTTTGCATTTGTATATGCATGTGTCTCCCCATAAATTAAAATAAAAGAAACATTGGCAATTATAGCCACTACTTACATATTGTTCTCTATTTCCTGGAAGTATGCTACTAAATTCCACTCGATCTTCTCCCATGTTTCACCAGGGCATGCCATTATTATCCTTTTTTAACAAATAGAGAACGAAAGTTAAATAAAGCCTTTCATTTATTTGCCTAGTTCGAAAAACTAGAAAGTGGTGTCCAGAGTTACCACCTGACTGTGGTCCTTTGGGATGATGTTGTCCCAATGTTACAAAATATAACTTGATCAATGCTAAAAGGAAAATGATTTTGCAACAATCGTGAATATATGTTGTAATTGTTTTTTTTTTTTGAAAGAAAAGCAATTCTTTTTTAAAAAAGAATTTAAATATATACGTGTCTGCAATTTTATCACAATTCCACTAAAAGGTCATAGCTGGGTATGACAATGCAGAAAATATATGTCATATAAGTGAATTTCGTATAACCTGTGAGAAAGCCAGATTGATTGATTGATAAACATTAAAAAAAAAATGGGGCAGCACCTAGGTGGCTCTGTCAGTTAAGCATCCCACTTCTGCTCAGGTCATGATCTCCTGGTTCATGGGTTTGAGCCCCTCATTGGGCTCTGTGGTGACAGCTCCGTCTCTAACTCTCCACCTTTCATGCTCTGTCTCTCTCTCTCTCAAAAATAAATAAACATTAAAAAATTTAATAAATTTTAAAAACCATTTACTTGAATATACCAGAATGTATAAAAGTATACCAACCATAACTTTCAAGCAAAATTACCAATGATAATTTTTCTAGATGTCCATAAGTTAATCAGATCTAAAGTAGTTAGTTATGTGACAAAAGAACTTGGACCAATAATTAAAAACATTTTAATACCTAGTATTTAATTTCGTTATAATTTTGGGAACAAGTGTAATTGGATTGAGTTTTATCTGTAAAGTATATTGAGCAATATATGAAAATTGTTATAATTTGTATGTGCTCTCCATATGGGGGATCTGATTAATCACCTCAGTCTTCAATGCTTTTTCAGATACTAGTTTACTTTTACTATAGTTGCTGTTCCTTTTAAAAATCATCTGTCAAAAATAACTTTAAAAATTACTAAACATCTGAAACTTGCTTCAAGTGTTTCCAGTTGTAAAAAATAATAATCATATCCCCCTCTCATTGTTACAACAATATTTAAAATAGAATTAAGTAGAAAGTAAAAGACTTTCTGCCCCATAGGCAAAGAGAAGCAAAATGGTTGACAAAGTATTATTATGGGTCTACTTTTACATAAATTTATGCATTTTTTTTTTATTTTAATTTATTTTTGGGACAGAGAGAGACAGAGCATGAACGGGAGAGGGGCAGAGAGAGAGGGAGACACAGAATCGGAAACAGGCTCCAGGCTCTGAGCCATCAGCCCAGAGCCTGACGCGGGGCTCGAACCCACGGACTGCGAGATCGTGACCTGGCTGAAGTCGGACGCTTAACCGACTGCGCCACCCAGGCGCCCCAAATTTATGCATTTTAAGGCAATACTGTTAGAAGTTTAGGAATTATGTGCTATATGTCAGGAAAATGCCTTTTGTTTCGTAAAGAGCCATTTACTTATGACTTAGCAACTTTGTAAGGGAATTCATTTAGTTATGTGAACCTAAGACCTCAATTTTCACAGGTAAATAGTAAAGTAGTTTGACTAATCTTCTAAAGCCAATCCATTTATATTTGACATGGCAATGCTTGTTAGGAAACATTTCATGGACAAAACTCTGGATAGCAGAGCTATTTTCTGTTTTCCCCTTCAGTGAAATGTGAAACTAGTGATATTAAATAGTCCAAGACTGATTTAGGTAGAGGGAACCAATGCATACATTTCACAGCACCATTATTAAGAATTAGTCTTATAATCTGTTGGATGACAGGATGTATTATTATGTATACCTGAAATATAATTAAGAACTGCAGGAACAAATGCCATTTCTTTATAAAAAATATAACTAAATTTGTGTGAAGTTATTGGAAGCAGCTACATTTTAAAATGTTCAGGAAATATGACTTCAAAAGTCTTTCTTAGGTAGGATGATTTCAACTCAAAACCAGGTAATATAATTTTGTACTTTTCCTTCTCTTCATTGTATATCATAGCGTATTTGGCAAAATCTTTGCTAATGTTGTCATGTATACATTGACATTACATGAAGCAAATGGCTTGGATTAAAATGAAAATTCCTTTCATGCTGTGCTGAAAATAACCTAACTGGCTTGAAAACCATGTGGATCAAAACTAACTTGACAGAATGATTCAAGATGATACATTTTAGCACTAAAATCAGATAGAAACATAACAAACATATAGCTTATGGAATATATACTTTAATAAAGTATATTAAAATACTAGTCCTTTAAAAACTGAGTTGGATGCAAATATGTTTAAGAAATTACCTTTAAGAATCAGTGTTTGGTCTGTGTTTTTAACTTTTTGTGCTTTCAGATTAGTTAATAATTACTTTAATTATTTTACTTTTTTAGTGACCAGCTATTTTACTTTAAGGGTTACTTTAACAGTGACCAATTTTTTGGTTTCTCATTCTTCCATTAAAGAAATAAAAATATTGTATCTTCACATAACTATATACCAAAATGTTTTCAAATTTAACAAAATACTATTAGAGCTTTGTAGCCCAAACAACTGTCATAATGACTGATGAATAGAAGATGTTTTAAAATAAAAGCTATCAATGAGTAAATCTTTTGGACGTTGTTGCTAAATCTAGATATACTCCATCCCTTGCTACATATAGAAACGTAACTTGACATATAGTCTAATCAAAAATGTAAAGAAGGAAGTATAGAACTTTATCATGGGATTTTGCAGCATTTTCAATAACATCTGAAAAGTACTGCTACTATTTTTTTTTTTTTTTTGAGAGAGAGAGAGAGAGAGAGAACATGCACACAAACAGGGCAGAGGGAGAGACAATCTTAAGCAAGGTCCATGCCCAGTGTGGAGCCAGACATGAGACTCAGTCTCACAACTGTGAGATTATGACCTGACTCAGACACTTAGCCCACTGAGTCACCTAGGTGGCCCATCTTACCACTATTTTAATATCTTCTTTTCTCGTAGCACATTTGTTAAGATCTGTACATTCAACAGGTCCCAGTTGAATTTATAAACAAAAGGAATCTCCATGATCAAATAATTTCTCTGAGAACATCAATGTCTCTCAGTCTCAGCTAAGCGTTCCATTAAAATAGCATAAAGCATTCTTCTTTTTTTATTATTATCAGTATTGCTATCATTTTTACCTAGAGCAACTGTGCAATTGGAGGAAAGAAGATAGATTGCTTGAAAAAAATGGATATATTTGGTTCATGAAAGCTAGAGAATGAGAGGGGTCTGCAGCTACAAATAAGTGTTGTGAGCTAGAAGCCACAGCTGAGAAATGGAAGTCAAAGAGGGGACAATTAAAAGTTTACTTAGGTTGGTCCCAAGACAGAAACAATTTGCAGTTAAATATGAACACAGTAGCTCCTCATTTAAAAAATATTCTTGAAGACTAAAGTGTATATACTTGAAAGTTGATCATTTCCTACCATCTCAGCTTGTAGTGTTCTAGTTTGTTCTTTTCAACTCCAAAGAATGTGTGTGTGTGTATATATATATATATATATATATATATATTCTAATATATATTATTAGATATCTAATATTCTATTATATATTTATATATATATTCCTTTATGTGTATGTGTATATATATATATATATATATATATATATATACATATATATTTTTTTTTCCATTATATTACTCGGCAATCAAAAAGAATGAAATCTTGCCATTTGCAACTACGTGGATAGAACTAGAGGGTGTTATGCTAAGGAAAATTAGTCACAGAAAGACAAATATCATATGACTTCACTCATATGTGGAATTTAAGATACAAAACAGATGACCATAAGGGAAGGGAAACAAAAATAATATAAAAACAAGGAGGGGGACAAAACACAGGAGACTTATATACAGAGAACAAACTGAGGGTTGCTGGAGGGGTTCTGGGTGGGGGGTGGGCCAAGTGGGTAAGGGGACATAAAGGAAGACACTTGTTTGGATGAGCACTGGGTGTTATACATAGGGGATGAATCACTGGAATCTACTCCTGAAATCATTATTGCACTATATGATAACTAACTTGGATGTCTATTAAATAAATAGATAAATAAATAAATAAATAAATAAATAAAATTTAAAAAATAAAATAAAATGGGGGTCTATCAATTTAGTCTCTGTTTCCCTCATCCAAAAGTATCTGATCAGGCATCTACAAATAATGCAAATCTAGCTTGGATAACTTTGGCAGACATAGAATGAAACAGAAAGCCATCTAACATGATTGCCAGGAAGATCAGAATAAAAAAAAAAAAAAAAAGGAAATCAATAAAGCCCAACTATAGTGGAAATATAGAAAGTCATGCCAGTCCTATGATGGCTATAAGGATAACCATAGCATTTTCCATGTAACCCTTGCCACTGCACAACTAGAGTCTCAACTCTGATGTTAACTATTATGAACAACTTTTTGACTATCAGACATCATGATGGCTTTCCTACCTCCAGACCCCACATCCCCATTCTGGACAGGAGGGAAGACCGACAACGTATAATCGATGGCCTCCAATATCAAATAAGTGCTACCGCTATTTCCATCAGAAAGTATAATCAATTTTTTCATCCTTGATTTTGGTCTGGTTCGGGCAAACATCATGAGAAAGAGATGGGTCATCATGAACGTACCCAGGTGTAAAAGGAATATAAGGCTACAGAGTGCAGTTTAGTTTGTACATACCTTTTATGATGCAGGAGTACAGAGAATGAAAAGGTACAATGAGGGGCTCCTGGGTGGCTCAGTCGGTTGAGCGTCTGACTTCGGCTGAGGTCATGATCTCACGGTTTGTGAGTTCGAGCCCCATGTCAGGCTCTGCTGACAGCTCGGAGCCTGGAGCCTGCTTCACATTCTGTGTCTCCCCATCTCTGGGCTCCTCCCCTGCTCATGCTCTGTCTCTCTCTGTCTCTTAATAATAAATAAAACATTTACAAAATTAAAAGAAAATGTACAATGAGAGGGGAAAAAAGAATGAAGGCAAAGGCAAACAAAAAAATTGGCAAGAAAAAGAAGGTGGGAACAGCCTTAATTTTACTGCATGGTATAATTAAAATAGCCAAGTACTTTAAAGAATAAATCTTTTGGATTTTATTTGGTCTCAAAAATATTTTTTTCTGAATTAAAACAAATTTTTTTTAATTCTTTTTATTTCTTGAAACTTAATGGAAATGTCGCCATACACCTTTTGGATAAAAATTTACTGGAGTAGTCATTGCTAGTAGCAAAGCTAGAACCAAAGTGCCATGGACAGAAATTACTGAACAGTTTCATCAAAGGATATTGTGTCAACCTGTTCCTCAAATCTGATCGATAGGTTTTCTATGGTTGCAATCTATTATCCCTGTACCTAATCATCATGCTCCAGTTAAAGTCAGCCTTGAAGTACTAGGAGAATTTTAATATTTGTTTTCTAATTAGGATGATCATTTTCAATTAACCTCCACTTAAAGGCTTTTAAATAAAATATAGTTGCTGATATTCTCAGAACTATCATTAACCAGAAAGCTGTGAGCCTTTTATTGCTTCCCTTTACATTCGGCTTTCCAGATTACTCATAATGTTTCCTTCTTCTGTTGGATATTTTATACATTCTGTCCACATCCCCAAAGCTGTAAGCTGAGAATAAAAGGGCTTTATCACTTGTTAGGGAGATCCTTTTCCAGTTAAACTGTTCCTTGCAGCCAATCAATTTGTCAGATCAGAGGCCTATGTTTTGTGAGAGTTCCTCTGAACTAAAGCTGACAGGGTTAGGCCAGGGTCAGCTGTCTGATAAATCAAAGCAAAAGACAACTTAAAGCACTACAGTAGAGAGGGCTAGGGATTAGCACAGATGGCATTATCTGGGAGTTGACATTGATAAAAAACATATTTGTAAGAGTTACCATATAAGACTTAAAAAAAAAAAAAAAAGCCCTCCTATTCCCTGCCCTCTCAAATGACATTCAAATTAATTAGAAAAGTTAGAAAAGAAGGGACTTGTAAGCCATTTATCTACCAAGTGGTAAGATTAAAAAAAAATTAAATCTTGATGGTCTCCAATAAAGAAGCTTAACAAAGATTAAGGGTTATCAATCTTTGCTGTAAGCTATCAAAACTGACTGACCTTAAATTGTATAGAAGCAAGATGCAGTGACAATGACAGATGCTTTATTGAAGGTATATATTCCAATGCTAAGAATATTTAGATATTTATTGACTTAGAGTTTATAATTTTGTAATTAAAATACAGTAACCTTTTCAACATATCAATATTTATCAGAAACAAAGTTATTTCTATAAGATGTTATTCATAATTACATCTAAACTTACAATTTATTTTAGGTAGAAAGTCTCGCTATGTTTGAGTCTGATAATTCTAAAATTAAGTTTCAAAATAAATCATAAAAAGGTTGTCAATTTATGAGTAATTTATGTGCATAAGATAATATGTCATGTATCTTACTGATGTGCCATGTTGTCTCAAAATGAAAAAACCATGGCTAAGTTAACACTGAGTCTTTTTTTTTTTCAGTAGTGAAATACCACAATCATGCCCGCTGGCCCAAATAGCTAGGCAATGGTATGCAGATCATCAATCATCTTAATAATCGTCACAAACTTCACAAAGAAAGAAGAATGTATGACTGGGCAGGGGTCTGAAAATTAGTAAAGTGAATAATTTTTGAGAAAGATAGCAAATGGGCCCCTACTCTACTTCTTTCACTTTCCTAAGAAGATATCAAACTCAAAGGAGATTTTTTTCTGATACTGCAAAAATGTTTCCAATGAAGAAAGCTAATTTAGCAAATCATGAAGATTTATCTTTATAAATAAAAATAAATTAAAATGTTTTTTCCAAGGATTTTGACTCTTCATTTGGCAACCCTTGATTTTTATGTAAAACTGAATAAAGAAATAATCTGTAGTATTATATAAACTTACAGCTACTATGTAAGACAGCAAGACAATGCAGTGGAAAAGGGCAAAAGAAAAAATGGGAAAATGGAGTCAGTTGACAAAGTACTTGAGAATATAAGGCATTTAAAACTACTCTGTGAATGATAAAAGTTTTATTTATTAATTTTTCTCCAAACTTTGAACTAAGAATTGCATATTATAAAGGATACAGTATGTTTATGACATTTGACTTGTTATAAATGCTCATTTTTGATGGAACCTATGGCATATATTTTCTCAGGTAAATTTAAGAAAATATGTGTTTAAACATTCACAATAATACCTCTCTATAATTGTCTATTTTATGAGGTCATGTCTTCAACCTATTAGGCTCCACATTTAAAGCAATATTTTAAAGAAAAGATATTAAATATTTAAAGTTTTAAAATAAAATTTAACTATAAGTGTTTATCCTTAAATAATTTATATTCTATGATATTTGTTATGTTCATGTATTTCATACGCTTAACGAATTTAAACACATAGTGATTTCTTGATAATTTTCACAAGGAGTTTTTTTTTTTTTTAATCAGAAAAGCATGGAGGAACTTCTTTAGGCAATTATAAGAAGTCAAAGTTGAAATAAAAGGTAGGAAAGACTATATGGTGATTTGGATGCCTTTGGTAAATAATCCAGCTATCCAATCTTCAATTGTTCCTTCTCTTTCTTTTCTTACTCCTTCTCTTTCTTCTCCTTCATTGGCATAACTTTTTCATGTAAGAATTGGGAAAAAAAACAAACAAACACTTACACTTTTTAGGACAAGTAAATGCAATCTCTGTAATTGGTAAATTAATTAAAAATAACACTAAGCAGTATTTTGTTTTAGATGCTACTGCTTAGGAGATATTCTGCATTGAGACAAAAAGCCTGTTTTTGTTTGCCAAACTTACAGTTTATTTGGCTCAAAAATGCACACTCTCAGAGAAAAAGAGAGATAAATTGAAGAGAAATAAGAGCTTCATTAATCAAAATAAAATATATTTAAAACCTAGTGAACAAAATTATTTAAATGAAATGTCCCAAAGGACTTGATACTCATTCTGTCTAGAAACCTTAGCAGGTACCTGAAAGAACAAAGTCCATCAAGACAGAGATGTTAAGCAGGCATTTACCCCATTTTTACATGATATCCAGAAACTTGGAATTATTCCATGAAATAGAGAAATGAGGTTTCAAAATGGTTTTGTTTGTTTGTCTGTCTGTTTGTTTGTTTGTTTGTTTTAGATGGGAAGGAAGAGGAAGAATCTATCTCAGGGTGTGTTTCTTCCATGAGGTGAGGGGCAGGTCATTTGTCTTTTGGAGGAAGAAGATAAAATGAAATATAATACAGACTTTTCTACAATGGCACCCAAAACAGAATGATATGATTGTCCAGATTCTAAAGTTATAAACAATGGGGACTAATCCATGGCAAATATAAGACATGTTTCTTTGACTCAGAAGAAAAGAGAAACACCACATATCTGACCATGAATATTGAGAGGTAAACTCTTCCAACAGTAATATTAAATAGGGTAAAAGAAACTTCAAGATGTTCCTCAATAAAATATGTCCCAATGTTCTCCAAGGCCAGATAGATATTTCAGAGGTAATATTTACATTATTAAAATGGAAAAGAAATTCCACAGATTTAATTTACATCCCTAGATATACCCATGGGTAGGGCTGAAACAGCATCATAGGAACTATTCATCAAAGATGTACCATCATAACTTATATCAGAGGAAGATGTTTTCCCAGGCAATGCACGTATTTCCACATGAGTGGTGGGGAGGCAGGGGGGGTTCATATACAATGACTACATCACTCATTGGCATTTTTCTTCAGTTATGAGTAGAATAATTAGATCTCATGATCTGTTACATTAATGATATGGAAAGGAATAGTTCAGAGTATGTATCAAAAAGAAGAATATTGGCCATTCCTCATTAATGAGGCTTCCTCCAGAACCTACAAAAATTGCAGAGCTTTTTTTCTAGATATTTCACATGCTCCCCTTGGAATAAAGGGGGGCCTTTATCCAACATTCAGATCTCTTCTGGGTACATATCTTAGAACAAAACACTAGAATGGATTGATATTTGATGAATTATGGTATGGCTATTAAGAGTGACTCAAGAAAAGCATTGTGACAACATTCATCAAAGAAGCATCAAATGGCACAGATCAGTGGTAACTGTGGTTCCAAATACCTCCAGAGAGTTATTAAGAAATAGAGTAAGCCTCCTGGATTTTCCTGATCAGTTCTTCATCTACCTTTCCAATTAAAAATAAAGTATCATGGGGTACCTGGGTGCCTCAGTCGGGTAAGCATCCAATTTCAGCTCAGGTCATGATCTCACAGTTCATAGGTTGGAGCCCCCTGTTGGGCTCTGTGCCGATAGCTTGGAGCCTGAAGCTGTCTCCCTCTTTCTCTGCCCTTCCCCTGCTCTTCCTCTCACTCTCTCTCTCTCAAAAATAAACATTAAAAAATAATACATAAAATATGAAAAAATAAAGTATCATGTCATAGTTAAGTTCATCACCAAAAAGAATGCAGGCATCATCCCAAAGATGGGATGTGGTCAAAGCCACTTGGCACAGGATTTGAGATTTAAATGGAAACCTCCAAAAATAATATAAGCTTTTGCAGGTGTTTCAGATTTCACTGAATTAGGTGAAAGTCTATTTGCAAATTTCACATATATCTGAATAAGAACTTCCTGGTTATATATCTGTTACCAGAGGAAAATTGCTCTCTTTAAATTTCATGCAGGATAAGCTATAAGAGGTCACTAGGACACTTTCTTAGATGGTGAAACTAAGAGCCAGAAAAAGATCAAATTGTTCCTCATATACCTTTGTTGCTATCACAGACCATGTAGAAACCTACGTCTAGAAAGAAATTAGCTCATAAAGCAAATCCCAAGAGTGTTCTCATAATTTTATCTAACAATAGTGGCAGAAAGGATGTTCCAACAGATATAGAGAAGGGGCGCTTTTTTTTCCCTAGATAGCCTTCTGTTTTTGAAAATTTTAGGTCCAGGGTTTCCTGGTGGCTCAGTTGGTTAAGCTTCTGACTGTTGATTTCAGCTTGGGTCATGATCTCATGGTTCATGAGTTTGAGCCTCACATTGGGCTCTGCGCTGACAGTGTGGAGCCTGCTTGAGATTCACTCTTTCCTCTCTCTCTCTCTTTCTCAAGAAAATAAGTAACTGAAAACTTTAAAAATATTTTAAGTCCAGGATAGTTAAGAGTGTTGACTGTTAATTTATATACAGTGTTATATTAGTTTTACATGTACAATGTGAACTTTGAACTGTTCATGATGAAGTAGAAAAGAACTCCAGAAGAAAGGTAGAATTATTTTCTGCCTTGATCTCCTATAAGCCCCAACTGACCAGCTTCCGTACTTTCCTGACCATGTAATAACATATCATTCCAAGTACACCTAGAGGAGAAGAATGTTACTATTGGATTTCTCAGTAATAGAGGACAGAACTCCCCAGTATTCATAATTATATAGGTTTACATTGCGTAAGGGTTCCAGTTCATAAATGAGGTAGAGAAGAATTACTTAGGAGAGATATAGATTTGTTTACTCTCCTCAAGCACTTAAACAGATCAGAAAAAAATAAATCCATTTGCACTTTTTTCTTTTCTTCTGGGTTCATAGTAATGAGGGAGAACAAAGTGAAAAACGAAAGGATTGAGGGAGACACTATATTTAAATATCTTTCACTTTATTATTTAAAGGGAAGATCTTTCGTCAGCTTTTTTATCATTCAGAAATTTTTCACTAAGCATTTGCTTTTGAATATGTTCTTCAGATAGAAGTTGCTTATACCATATGTTCTGAGTACTGTAATTTTTGTCTCCTTGAAGGCTTGGTTCTTTTTCCGATTTCATTGGAATTTTTTTAATGTGTATTTATTTTTGAGAGAGAGATAAAGAGACAGAGTGAAAGTAGAGGAGGGATAGAGAGAGAGGGAGACACAGAATCTGAAGCAGGCTCCAGGCTCTGCATTGTCATCATAGAGCCTAAAGCCGGGCTCAAACCCACAAACTGCGAGATAGTGACCTGAGCCAAAGTTGGATGCTTAACTGACTGAGCCACACAGGTGCCCCCGATTTCATTGGAATCTTAATCCTTTATAATGAATTATGATGTTTAACTAGTTGCCTCTGCTTATGACACAATCATGTTCTATACACAGTAAGTGTTGATGTTTTTATCAAGTATATTTTTGTTATCTATTATTTTGTTAGTAGTATATTTTTTCTTTCCTTCATTGTGCCGAAATAACTGAGACTAGAAATTATACTCTGGAATGTGTATAACTATAGCTATTGCAGTTGAAATAATGCTTCTTTTATTCTTTATCTCCAAAATTATACCTATTTCTTAGCCTTCTACTCATCATATAAATAAACAGTTTATAGTTTTATATAATATATATTACAAGAGAGAATAGAAACAGAATCTTCATTTATTCATGGAGCATTCATAATTTCCTCATTTCTCCAACATTTTCTAATCAAATCCTAGTACCATTCTTTTAGCTAAGTGGGATTAATAAGGATACAGAAACATTATACACCTACTTAACTCTACAGAAACCATTAGTGATACAAGTGATGAAATACCAACAACTTATATAACTTTGCCCACACTACATATTTGCTCTTTTTTAGATGTCAAACTAGTCTCCCTGTGGTTACTTAGCTCCATTAAAAACGTTTCTAATTTTAAAATGTGTTAATAAATAATAGAGTAACAGCAGACAATATTGAGACAATTAGTCCCTGTTTTTAATTTTTTTTTTTTGATGTTTGTTTATTTTCGAGAGAGGGAGAGAAACAGAGCATGAGTGGGGAAGGGGCAGAGAGAGAGGGAGACACAGAATCAGAAGCAGGCTCCAGGCTCTGATCTGTCAGCACAGAGCCTGATGAGGGCTCAAACTCACGAACCGTGAGATCATGACATGAGCAGAAGTTGGACACAACCGACTGAGCCACCCAGGTGCCCTGAGACAATTATTTCCTTTTAATAAAGATCTTGTGTTTCCTTTCTTTAATTTTATTTGTTAATTTATTCTTTTTATGTAATTGCTCTATTTTTGAAGTATGGTTGACAAGCCATGTTACATTAGTTTTAGGTGTAAAAGATAGTGATTCAATAAGTTTATATGTTATGCTATGTTCACAAGCGTAGCTAACACCCATCACTATAGCACTATTAAATACCATTGACTATTTTCCCAATGCTGTACCTGTCATATCCATTACTGATTCATTCCATAACTGGAAGCCTGTATCTTCCACTCCTCTTCATCAGTCACACCCAATCCCCTACCCACCTCCCCTCTGGCAACTATCACGTTGTTCTCTATATTTTATTCTATAAATCAGTGGTAGGCAAACTGTGACCTATGGACCAAAATCCAGCCAACGGCCTGCTTTCAGTACAACACGCAAGCTAAGAATCTTTTTACACTTTCTTCAATAATTTAAAAAATCAAAAAAGTGTAACATTTTATGCCACATGAAAATCATACAAAATCTAAACTTCAGTGTCCAAAAAAGTTTTATCAGAACAGAGGCATGATCAAGCACTTACATGTTGTCTCTGTTCTTGTGCTACAACGCTAGGGGTGGGGTGGTTGTGAAAGCAACTCTGTGGCCCTCAAAGACGAAAATACTTCCTAACTCCTTAGATAAAACATTTTCAGAGCCCAGTTTTAAGCCTATTCTCCCCCATACAGGGAAAGAGGACATAGATAGGACTGACTAGTCTGATGAATGGTAAAGACGAAAGCAGTCGAAACAATTTTAGGTTAGAGCAACAAGAAGCCACTAAGAAAAAATTTCCATTAGATGAATTATTTCATGCAATTGAACGTAATTTGTTCCACTGTGTTGAGTTACTGTAAGGCTATCATGGTTTTGCTCATAGTTAATTGAGTCACCCAGACCATTTGGCTGGAACTAGGCAAGCCAAAGACCAAGTACTTGTTATTTATAGGTTTTGGTTTATTCCTTTTAGTGTGGGTAAAGGACAAAAAAAATCCTGTATTTTATAAATGCTCAACTTAATGTCATATTGAACCACGAGTTTGGGAAATAGAAAGAGTGTAATTCTCAATCAGAGCCATTCTTATTGTTATGCTTTCGGAGATCGTACACTACGTATTCCCATTGACTCATGGCTGATAAGTCTTGTAAATATGCTGAGAGTAGACTCATTCTTCTAATGTGACTCTGGTAACGACATTTAGTGGCTCTTCCTCACATGTTCATTGTCCAGCTGGATGATTGCCCAGCATCCAGTCTGTGGTGTCACTGCACTTCTCGAGCATGGAGACAAAAAGTAATTCATGGAGTAGCTGCATCTAGCGTGGATTCTTCTCATATTGGCAAAGCAGTAAAAAATGAAGTATGTGCACATTTTTTTTCTCTCCTACTTAATAGTATTTTGACCCTGGGAAATGTATTTCTTGGGTTTCATGTCCTATATCTTTAAAATGTGGAAAATACCAAGCAGAATCAAAAAAAAGAGATTTCTATCTAATATGCCCAGCACATAGTATTGTGGCTATTTCTCTTATATGACTGATGTGCTGGAAAGGTAGCAGAATAAAAATCTGCGTCTTTATCTATATGGGAAAAAAAAAGTTTTATCATAGTAGAAAATAACGTATTTTTTGTTATTGATTTGGCCACAAATATCTATACAGCATAAAAGGGAACCCAAGCACTAAGTCAAATAGCCTGTGTTGAAATCATCCTCTAATACTTTTCTAGCTGTTTTAATGTAAACAGCTTCCTTCACAGAACTGAGCATCTTTTTTTTTTTCCTTTTGCATTTATAAAGTGAGGAAAATATCATCCAACACATACATTTTGTTGAGAGAATTAAAATGCTGCATGGAAAGCAAAAGAGGTGTTCCAAAAATGTGAGCTATGTTAACATGAAAGTAGCAAAACACTTAACAACTTTGTTAGACAGTTAGATTTCAGGTTTTGCTCAGTGTGTTAACTCCTTGAGGTGATAATGTAACAATCTATTCAGAAAAATTCTGGCGGACTACAAGCATACAAGCATTCATCAAGTACCTGATCTCCCAAACTTACATTAATACTGTGGGGATGTACAAGTCTCAGTAGAGACCATGATCTTTTTCAGAACCTAAAAGGTCTCTTCCAGACACCACTCTCTTCCTAGTTCTAAGAGGCACCATTAAAAATGTGGCTTCTGACCAACTCTGTTCTTGCCTTGTTACACCTTTTGCTTTCTCAGCAGTGGACCACTTCTTTGCTTCTGGTCTGTTTGGCACTTATGATACTTGTAGGTACTTTGGTATTTTTCTCAACTAGAGGGTCTCTTCCCCAATTTTTTGCCGGTACCTTTGAAGGTTGCCCAACCTCACTTTTCCCTGGTTAAGATTTAGTAAGTGAATAAACAAACTATCTGACTAACTTGGGCTTTCATATGACATTTAATTTATGATTTATCTTCCTATTCTACCACTCCACTGGACTAAGTTGTATATGGCTGTTAAATTTCCTTCTAAACAAATTCCCGATTATAGAGGTAATAAAGACTCAACAAAGATAAAAGGCCAGATACCATACTTAACCACAACACATATATACACAGTACATTAACATAAGGAAATAGAATAGATATTAAAATAATCATTATTGATAATTAATAATATCAAAAAATCAATCAAAATAATAGAAATTAAAGATGTCTTATACTTGGGAAAAGATCCATAAATCTACATAATAGTTGGAACATAAAGGAATTATAATGGAATTCAAAAGCTATTTGTAATTGTGACCAAAAAACACAACATAAAAATTTTCAAATGCAGCTAAAACAATAATTTAGGTAATATCTACTGGAGTTAATACATTACAAAATAAATATAATTTGTTCTACTAGTTCTCTTGCATGGTCTTCTGTAGAGGTTACTGATATCCTCACATCAAAGACTTGGTGATGGATTAATTAAACTGGTGGAGCAGGGGCCTGGGCAGACCCGAGCCCTTCAAATGAATAGGCTATCGTGGACACTTCTGCATTGCTTTTCTTCTGCTTGGTCTCATTGACCACGTTCATCTGATTCCAGCTTCCGCTTTAGAAAATGGTTTGTGTGGGCTTTGTCCCATTTGGAGCTTACACTTCCTTACTTCAAATACGTGTCATGCATCTCTTGCCCACAACCTAAGGATTTTATGATTCCAGACATGTGGATACCTGCTGGAGCTCACCTGACATATTTTTAAAACTGGTACTAAGAGGGATTAATTTCCCCCACCCCTGCTCCAGGGCAACCCTTAATCAGTAAGGGTTAAGAGCCAACGTATAAATGATTCTCCCTTTCACTGCTCGGCAGACAATTCTGAAATGCATTTTGTAAGGGTACTCAGACGTTCCCAGTAGAATTGTACACCATTACCCACAGTGGTAGCCAACTTTATAATAATCCTTTATTGGCTTTTTCTAATTGCCTTTTCCTCCTTTCCTATTTCACTCTCCCTAGTTATTCATGCCTGCTGCCTGTCATTGACTTCCAAATAAATTCCCCTCAGGTGATCTCTTGCCTCAAGCTCTGATTTTGCAGAATCCAGACATGGTTCATGGTACAGGACTATTTTGTTCCGCAGTGTGCTAGCATTGCAATTATGCAATTATGAATAGAAACAACTCTGTCTTTACTCTTAGGATTTGTGTTATTTGCTTTTGATATTATCATTTAACTTTATTCAAGTTGCATAAAGTACAAATAAAATAGTCACAATAACTATTTCAGTTAATATATGATCCAGGTATATTTCATTCATACATCTATTTCTTTCAAGCAGAAGTCATTTTTATTTTTTTAATTTTATTTTTTTTAATTTACATACAAATTAGTTAGCGTATAGTGCAACAAGGTCATTTTTTTCTTTTTAAGAAATCCGTTATATCCTGCTTCATAGTTGCGCATTAAATTTTACTTCTATTTTTTGTCTTCTTTAACCAGATACTGTTTCTTATATTTCTAATAGGAGAAAAAATATATTTAATGATACTCTGTTATTTTTTATTTTATGTGTTTTTTTTTTCCTCTACACACAACATTCTCCTAATGCTCTCACACAAGCTTTGCTACCCCTCTCTTTCAGGTGTTTAAAATTCTCTTTGATGTGTTTTCTTTCTTTTTTTTTTTTTTTTTTTACATTTTTTATTTTTTATTTTTGGGACAGAGAGAGACAGAGCATGAACGGGGGAGGGGCAGAGAGAGAGGGAGACACAGAATCGGAAACAGGCTCCAGGCTCCGAGCCGTCAGCCCAGAGCCTGACGCGGGGCTCGAACTCACGGACCGCGAGATCGTGACCTGGCTGAAGTCGGACGCTTAACCGACTGCGCCACCCAGGCGCCCCTGATGTGTTTTCTTTTAAGCAACACTTCAAACCTAAGAATACTATTGGCCATATCCATGGGAAGTACTTTTAGAAAAGTTGGACTTTTCTTTCTTTTGGAGAATGTCAGGTTAAACTTCACATTTATGAATACTTTCTGTTTATAGACATAAAACAAAATTAAAATTGATTTTCTCTTTTTGGCAATAGTTAAAAATGTTATAGAGCTGTATTTCCTAGTCCAAAATACTTCTTCTTATATGTTATACCAAGACTTCAATAGATACAACAGCAAACATATTAAAAAATTAGTCTTTCAAATGTTCACAAAATTCACTTTATTTTTGATCCAGACATAGATATTATGCACACAGCACCACCACCCCCGCCATGTTACAAATTAAGTAAAACAAATCAAAAACATATATTTCAGGTCAAAGAGTACCTTAAAAAGGCAATTAGATTAGCATAGAGTCTTACTGTATCACAATTCCCTATTGTTGAGAGGTTGAATTTTCTCCCTGCTCACCCTCTTGACAAAGTACCTATGTATCACTCTGTCTCAACTAAAACACAGACTGAAAAGGCTCTTTCACTTTCTCGATACAAGCTTTTAGTGTTTTATTTTTCTTTTTTACATGTTTCTGTTGAAATTTGCAAATGGTTCCATTAGAGCAATCTCCATATCTCAGTGTCTTACCGTTGCCTTACACACTGTCCAGTCATATTTCACATACTCCAAATCTCTTGCTTAGAATATCACCAAATCTTGTTCCCCTGCTATACCACAAGAACTATTTCTGTAACAGATGTATTCTTATCAGTACTTGTATTGTCACACTGGCTCAAAAGTCCTAAGTTGGAAGTAAGCAGACATTGCAAACAGTTTGAAGAACTAGGTTACATTATTTTCTCTGCCATTTAGTAGGTGCAAAGTTTTGTTTTTGTAAGAGTCCTTTCAAAAGCAAACAAGCAAAAAAAAAAAATCCCCAAATCTCCAAATGGAAATATTTACCATGCATGGTTTTCATGAAGATTAAGGGAAATGACACTTATGAAGTGGCTGCCATACTGCTGCCACATTCTACGCTGTGGAATATGGTAGGTTTTGTTATTATATTTATTGTTGTTTTCCACTTATAAGATCCAAGCTCTGTACCATAAACAGCAGGCCCTGGGAAGTTTGCCGTTATCTACCTGCCCAGATTCGTTTTCTACCATTAGCCTTTTGCCTGCTACATCTCAGCACCTGTGCCTTATGTATAGTTTCTCAAGCAAGTTGTGTTGCTAGATGCTTCCATTTTTTTGTCCAAATATACTCACATGCATTGAAGGCCATGGCTTTCACAGAGCTCAGCTTAAATATTAGTTAACCATTCTAGCTTTCCTTGAACAATTCTGGCACTCTTTCCATTGTACTTTACCTTACTTTTCCCTTTTTACCATCACTATACCCTCTTAAGGTCAAAATTCCAACTGAAACCTATTATTTCCTCCAGTAGGTCTCTGATATTGGGAATAATATTTACGATTTATACTAGTTCCCTTTTTTTCGAGAGAAAAGAGCAAAGAGAGTCATGGAAACACACTTGTTATGTAATAATTTTAAATTGGAAAAACATTCCTATTGGGGAAAAGAAATGGGAATATTGCTGATTCCAAATTTTAGATAAAAAGAAACCTTTTTCCTAATTTATTTTAGCTCATTTTGTCCAAGTCCCTGAAAATAAAGGTCTTTGAATATCTTAAATATCTTAAAGTCTAACAAATTATTAGGCCCTCGTGACATGGAAATGTGTCTGTGACGGTTATTTGACATCACCATAAAAACGCTTTCCCAGAAAAGAAAACCTAAAACAGGTGATATCTATCCTCTGTGCCACCACATTTGACAGCATGAAATACTTTGTATAGTTTATACATAGGAAGAAAAAACACCCTCTTAGAATCATTTGTCAAACGCTTAAAAGCAAAACAAATTAAAGATTCGAGGTTGTGGTATAGTCATAAAAACGGCTGCAGTAAATGTTTAAGGGGTTGCTGTTTATTTTTCATGCACTAGAAATTAGCCAAAAACCTCAGGGAAGGTTGGTTAAGCAAAGAGACAAATATTTGGTAAATGGAATAAAAAGAATTAAAAATAGTGTTTGTCATTTTCTTTTCAACAAAGCAAAGTCTGCAATACTGCTTGAACATTCCCAAATTCTTCGGAGAGCCACTAAACAGCATCATGGGAGCAGCCCTTAAAGAAACTACACCTGATTATGGCAATTTTTTTCTGTAACTCTCCAGTCAAGGATACATGATTTTGGGATTAGTAAACAACAAATATTATACTTTATATAAATTAGTGTCCATGAGTGCATTCACAGGGGTAAAATATTGGTACATATTTTATGTGCTTTAAAATGAGCTATCTTTGGCAAAAATCCGGGGGGGAAATTACGCTTGCAAACCACAGTCTACCAATTCAAACTCAATTAGCACAAGGATTCCAGAAGCATTAAGCTATCTGTGGCAGACAGAGGAACGTGCTGTTCAGAGGCACCTTCAAAAAAGGACTACTGCCGGGTTTCGAGGAGCCGGGTGAGCTAGATCCTTGCTTCCTCATGTTCTACATCAATTTTCAAACCAATGCCCTGTTATTGTTGGGTCCTGCTCCCAGCCCATGATTCAGCAAGATGTTAGCGATGAGAGGCTACTCTTCCCTGCCAATGAATGACCTGCTGGCCATGGCCAAGCAAGCCCCAGTGAGGGACTCCTGTCACCGCAAATCATTCCTCCAGAGCTCAGAATTAAACTGGCAGAAACTTTTGTCACACCTGCACTGAAGCCTTGGTGCTCCGGTAACTAATCCCAACCTGCCCCCTTCCTTCTGCAAGAAGTACTCTCCCAATGACTATGTTGTGCTCCTAATTGCATCTCAGCATTGGATTCCTGGAGATGCAAAACTGGCACGTATTCTACCAAGAGTATTCCGAGGAAGCAGAGACAGAAGCAGTTTGAGGACTGGATCACAGAGCATCCTGTCAGCACTGAGGCCCCCATCCCTGCTAATAGTTTGTGTGTATGCAGCTCCTGTTACAAAATGGAAGCCAATTGTTAAAGCTTTATTCGGATGTAAAGTGGTATGGCATAACAGCAGAGGGAAAGCACCAGCAGGTCTGAGGATTCAGAGATGTGACATATACAGGGGAGATGATAAAGATGAGGACAATGAAATCGGATGAGCCAGAGCGTAGGTCTGTGAGCTTGAGCAGTTTACAGAGAAGCTCCCATCTCTTGTAGAGAGAAGGTAGCAAGAGCTGAGCGTCAGCTCCAGGATTTGATAATCAGAGTTTCTGAATTTCCAAGACAGTTGAGTATTCCAACACGGTTGATGTATTAGAGCAAAGTCAGGGGGGTAACTGTGAAAGCCTGGGAAGCTGACAAAAGACATGTGGATGAGTGGGTGGGTGTCCCGTGGGGTCTGTGTTTGTTACAATCTCAAATCCATCTATGACAAAAGTGAAATTGTTTTTTAAAGATCTTTTGCTATACAAGTGAGGTAATCTGTGCCAGAATGTCATCATAGCTGTTGTCACCCATCAGTGCTCAGGAGTTCAGCCGCTGAGAGGCCCTGCAGAAGACTTATCAATAAGAACCTATGAAGACACAACTGTGGTGGGGGGCATTGAAGCTGTATTTATCGAGAGCCCATGAGAGTTATCAGACAGAGTGTTCAGTCTGTGCCTTTGCTGATTTAAATAGATCTCGCAAGGGGTGCCTGGGTGGCTCAGTCGGTTAGGCGGCCGACTTCGGCTCAGGTCATGATCTCGCGGTCCGTGAGTTCGAGCCCCGCGTCGGGTTCTGTGCTGACAGCTCAGAGCCTGGAGCCTGTTTCAGATTCTGTGTCTCCCTCTCTCTCTGCCCCTTCCCTGTTCATGCTCTGTCTCTCTCTGTCTCAAAAATAAATAAACGTTAAAAAAAATTAAAAAAAAAAAAAGATCTCGCAAGGAATTGCAGGGCTGTGTAGTTTCAGGAGGCTCCATGAGGGAGTCAATTTCCTTGCTTTTTCCAGTTTCTAGAAGCTGACTGCATCCTCGGCTCATGGTCCCTTCCTCCCTTGGGAAAGTATCACTGGTCCTTGCTTTAGGTGTCTCATCTCCTTCTCCAACTCTAACCTGTTTGCCTCCCTCTAGTAAAGATGACCTTGGTTACACTGGGCCTATTTGGATAATCCAGGATAATCTCTCCATCCAAAACTATTCACTTAATGTTATCTATAAAGTTCCTTTTTCCAAGTAAGGTAACAGGTTTCAGAGATTAGGGTGTGGAATCTTTGAGGGTGGAGCATTATTCTGACTACCGCAAAATTATAATAACTTCACCTGGTTATTGATTTTTCAAGATGTTGGCTGCTTTTATTGCATTTCACAAATTTTGATGTTATGTTTTCACTTTCGTTTCGTTTAATTTTTTTTTTTTTTACATATCTCTTGGGATTTCTTCTTCAATTTATGTTATAGAGAAATATGTTGTTAATCTCCACATATTGTGGGATTTTCCAATTGTCTTTCTGTTACTGATTTTTAGCTCAATTCCATTGTGGTCTGAAAGCAGACATTGTATGATTTCTATTTTTAAAAATTTCAAAAGGCATCTTTTATGGCCCAGAATGTGGTCTATTTTGGCAATTATTTCATGTGAGCCAGAGAAGAATGTTTACTGTGCGGCTGTTAGACAAAGTAGTGTATAAATATAAAGGTTCATCTACTTAATTGACGAAGTTGTTGAGTTCAGCTATGTCCTTACTCATTTTCTCCCTGCTAGATCTGTCCATTTCTGAGAGAGGGGTATTGAAGTCTTCAACTATGATTATAGAGTCACCTATTTCTCCTTGAACTACTATCAGTTTTAGCCTCTCATGGTTTGATGTTCTGTTGTTATGTACATACAGGTTAAGAATTATTAGGTCTCCTTGGAGATTACATAATGCCCTTCTTTATTCCTGATAACTTTCCTTGCTTCGAAGTCTGCTCTGTCTGAAATTAATTAATTAACAGAAGAACCAGGGTAGCATAGGGTGATACTATATCCATTATTCCTCAAAAGATCTGGTTATTTTCCTAGTCCCACAGAAGAGGTTTTTCACAATAATATTAATGGAAGGATAGCTTCTTTTGGTTGAAATATACCACATCTCAGTAATTCTGCCACAATTTAGGTGTTCTCGGTATATGGCCACCTCATGAACCAATCATAATTTGGTAATGTTTTAGGCAGGTTCAGTGGCCAAACAGAACAAGTTTTTTGGTTTGTTTATTTTTTTTACCAAATCAATGTCCCTGATCTCAACACTCTTATGTATGTCATAAAAGCATATAAAATCTGCTTTTACTAGTGTTGATTGTTTTAATATTAGCTTGTTGACTAAAATGCCAATTTATTTTATAAAATCTTCTTGCAATAGTTACACTTGGTCAAGTGAAAAATTGTTTATAACTAAAATCTTTTTTAATTTCCGTTGCTACTGGCTGTGCTTCTTCATCTCATAAGTGCTTTTGTTCAAGGAACGGTTTTAATTTTAATTAGCTCTATTTCCATTTGGTGAATATCTTGCTATCCTCAGCATCCAGAACCAATTGGATTTATGCTTTAGCATTTCCTCACAGCACTGTTCCAATCTATACTAATAAAAGGAAAAAAAAAAAGGCTTTAAAATTTAACCTCAAAATTTATATAGGCCAGCAATTGCACATTTTTTATTCTTTCTCCCAGGGCACTTATTAGGAAAAATGGCTATTAGTTCTTTAAATCATACTAAATTGCCATTTGATTCAAAAGAGATTGGCCTTCTTTCCACATTTTCCCAGCTATCTTCCTTTTAACTGATATTTAATGTATCATTTATGCCTTATTTACATATACTCTTTAGCATTGCTTCTTAGAGTAAGAAAGATCAGCTGATGGGTCTATAAGAGTGGAATCATGGAGTTAAATTGACTTTTCTTGACTAATCTATATAAACTAGATCTGTCTTAGGATGTGGATTTATTATTATTCAAGTATGGTGAAGCCAGCAAATCGGAAAGTATTGCTATTAATGATTCACAGTTATGAAGGGAGGAAGGTCATGTCTCTCCATGTAGGGCCATACAAGAGAATACCAATATTAGTCACAGGCTGGAGAGAGTAGAGAATTTCAGGAAAGCCTTTATCATGGTTTTCCTGGGAAAGAATGGGCAAGGCAGGGTAAGCAATCCAATCAGGTTTGGGATTAGCAAATTCAACAATTTCAGCAGGCTTGGGAGTGTCAGAGTGTCTGGATTGCCTTCAGCTGTCTGATGCTGGCCCTGGGGTGATTAGGGCAGGGGATAGAGGCCCTGGATGTGAGAGTCCAATAAAAGAGGAATGGAAAGGAACGGGCCATTGTTCCATTTGCGTGTGAAAGGCGTGCTTCCCCCAGACTCAATGCCATATGCAGGAATTAGGCTAACCTGTGGTTAGGAGGGCCCAGATAACACAGAGAGTAGAAAACGTGGTTAATACGAGGTCCACACTGCCTCTAAATTTTAGCAAGCTTTCTGCAAAATTCAAGCAGAAATTTTCACACACTGCCTTAATTTTTACAAAGGTTTTTAAGTAAATTTATTTTATTTTTATGTGTGTATTTGTGTATGTGTCTGTGTCTGAGTGCCTGTGCCAGTGTGTGTGTGTGTGTGTGTGTGTGTGTGTGTGAATACACCTGCTCACCAGACAATGAAATTTGCTTTTGGTGTTCAACACACATATTTATCTAACATGACTTTAATATTTTTAATAAATATTTCTATATTGATAAATTCTATCCAGAATAAGTGAATGCTTTTAAATTCACTTATAACTCAAATGTCCCCATGTGTTCCAGTCTTTCATGGTTTATCTTTACTTTCAGTATCTTAATAACTTATTTAGGAATGCACTTTCATTTCCTCCCTTACAATGTCTTTGAGGTCTTGAAGGTGGGGGCAGAGAGCTATGTTTCTTTACTCTCCTTTCTCACCAAAATACTGTTTCATTTGTATGTCTGATCCTTACTATTACATCCTCTCTGGCTGCTGTCTTCTACTCTACTTTTTTTTTTTTTAATGTTTATTTATGTTTGAAAGAGACAGAGAAAGATTCTGAGTGGGAGAGGGGCAGAGAAAGAGGAAGACACAGAATCCGAAGCAGGCTCCAGGCTCTGAGTTGTCAGCACAGAGCCTGAAGCGGGGCTCAAACTCACGGACCATGAGATCATGACCTGAGCTGAAGTCGGACGCCCAACCGACTGAGCCACCCAGGTGCCCCTTCTACATTACTTTAAACTGAGTGTAGAACACAGTTTCCTTTTCAGTATCTCAACCAAATAACAGCTGCACAATACTCTTAGAATTGTCTCCATTGGAGCTTTGGTGATCCATACGGTGAGTACTGAACATAATCAGAAACAATTTTTTTGTTAAAAAGGCAGATATCACTGTTTTTCAAACAGCCATGTCATCACAGAACACCCTAGGAAATTTCTCTTTCCTTACCTCCATAGAGTCCAAGTTCCTTAATTGTCCAGGTCTTCAAATTTTAGTTCCTCACGTCTCCCTGCTAACTTACTTTAGTCCCTCACTTCTCCCCACTAACTTACTTTAGAAACACCTTATGTCTATCACCTTTTTATGCAGATCTAATTATTTTTTTTCTTTTAAAAGTTTTCTCAAGGACATTACCATATGAACTACTTATCAACAATAAAAATGTCAACAATATCATGATTGCAAGGACAGGAACAAAATTTTTAATGTTTATTTATTTATTTTAAGAGACTGAAGAGACCACGTGCAGGCACATGACAGTGGGGGAGGGGCAGAGAGAGGGAGAGGGAGACTCCCAAATAGGCTCCGTGCTGTCAGCACAGAGCTCTATGTGCGGCTTGACTCCATGAACTGTGAGATCATAACCTGAACTGAAATCAAGATCAGGTCACTCAACCAACTGACCCACCCAGGTGCCCCAGTAAATGATTTCATAAAGTGAAGATCTATCTCTTCCAATTTATAATTATAAACAACTAACCGAACTCCATCCAGCTTTTAAAGTAATATCCTCCCCCCGTCACAGTATAGTATATAATATTTGCCCCTGGATAGAATAGATAGTACTAAAGAACAAAGCTAACCTAGAAAGAACTCACAAATGCCACTTTATCAGGACTTGAACAGGAAAGACTTAATTATGAACAGGCTCAAATCAAATGAATTTGGTCCTGGAGGTCCTGGAGAATTTATCCAATTTGATCTATTATTCCCTCTCAGAGTCTCTTGTAATTTTCTTTCCTTATAAGACTTTGTGCGGCTGTGCAAATGTACTTTGGTGTTAATATTTTTTAAATGTCTGTCATTTGTTAACTCTAAGCTGTATAGAGCAGAGGTATCCTACCCACTGCTGGAACCCCGATACCTGGCAGAGGGTGTGGTACTGGGAGGACTCTCTTATGGAAATGAGTGAAAGTTTGTGGTTCAAAGTGCACCCGGCTGGCGCAGTCAGTGGAGCATGTCGTGAGTCTTGATCTTGGAGTTGCAGTTTTGAGCCTCATGTAAGATATAGAGATTACATGAAAAAATAAAATACATTCTTAAAAAAAGGAGAAAATGTGTGGTTTGAAGGATGAATGTGTTCATTTAACTACAGTTTTAATCAAAGCTACTATATACTGAGGACATAGTAGATGCCAAGAAACATGTTAAGTTCTTTACACTCATAACTTATTTTAATTTTGACAACTTCATAATTATTATTTCAATTTGTAGGCAGAACACAAGTAGAGTTGGTACAATATTTTCCGGGTTGTGGCCAATTTGAGACTTCAACCGTATTGGCAGAATCCAAAACCCATTCCCTACATTTTCACTTGCTTTTATGTATGTGTTTTAAACAGTTACATACATATTGTTGTAAGAATTTGAATATTGAATCTCCTTTTTACTTTCTACAACTGAAGAGAGTGAATAATATTTTGTATTTCTCACGTAAAGTTCCCCAACATAAGCTGATCTCCCAGGCAACCTTCAAATTACTCTAAGTTCAATGTTGTTACACATACTTCCCACCCTATCTAAAATCCTCTTTTCAATTAGTTGGTAGAAAAAGCAGACAATGGGGGACAGCACCAGGTTTTTTATTTTCCTCATGCTCAGAAGAATACGACTATCATTGTTACTCTTGTTATCTCATGGCTTTGAGAAAATGATAAGTCGATGATTTCCCCAGGAAGGTCAAGAAACACTGACAGACATGAACTGTGTTGGGTAACTTTGCCAAAGTTTCAGTAAGGGTATGCCCTAAACAGCTAGGCTGTCAAGCACATTGTCATGTCTGAACATTGATTTCAGACTTAAGGAGCCTTGGATATCATCTGGGAAATGCTAAAGTGAGGGGTTAATTTACCCAGCCCCAAGGAGGATCGGGTCTTCAGTATTGTACTTCCTTTCCTGAATAATTTATATGATTAGGTTTCAATTATCTTTCCTTGACTAAGCTACTGTAACCGGTAATGGTGAATTTGAAAATTCTTAAATTTATTATTGTATCAGTGCATTTTATCTAAAAGATAAAATGAGATTTTGTTTTTATTTTTCCTATTATGAGAGAACATTATCCTAGTTTCATGCCTCCTATAGGTTTTGCGTGGAGGAAACATTTGACTTTGAAAACTACCTGTGGTCTGGTAAATACTGATAAGCATCCTGAATAAACAATATTAATTTGTTTCTTTTAAATTACCTTAAGTCAATATTTATTCCATTTAATTTATTAATATTAAATTTCATTTATGTTTGTCAGGATTGTCGTGGTCTTATTTTTGCATTATGGATGGCACAGTGCCTCTTACTTTCTAAGCATTAACAGCCTATCATTATAAGCATGAAACACTTGCTATTTCAAATGGATTTACAAATTCAGTAAAACTTTTTAACAATAAAGCATGTGATCTTCATAAAAATTGGCTGTTCAAATACATTAAAGTTTCTCTCAGCAGCCATATGGCATAAATCATTCGTATCATTTGGCAAAATACACTGTTCCTAAATAATTAGCTTAAATGGCCGCACGATGCTAAGCAGTCTATTTTTGCTCATTTTTAATGTCGGTGACTTCATTAAAAACTGTCATTTTTAAAACTATTATAAATCTGGATTTGAGAAGCCAGAATATTTGATGACGCTATGGTGAAGCTAACCATTTTAGAAATAATTTACTGAAATACTTGGTTACTAAGAGTACATTTTTTTGATTAATGTGTTTGTGGGTAACCCCTCACTATTCTTCTAGTCTCTGAAATATTCATCTGTTTTCTTTTCCACTGTAAAAACAGTCTTAAATATGTTTAAGCCGATGCATTTGAGACTACACAAATATTTAGTCAGTCTCACCAATTCAATATTTAGGTATTGCTTTAATATTACTCAGTTTTTATAACAAAAATCTGGCATGTGCATAAATCTAGCATAATGTGGACACCAAACAGACTTTGGTTTTGGCTGCTACTTCCTCTATTGTAAAGATGGGCCCACACAGAGCTACAACGAAACTTTGTCACAGGAACTGTGTGTGCTTTTAATATGTTATAGATGAATCATGCCAAGATACCATATGGAGATCTTGTTGCAAAACCCCATAAGAACCTCATAATGAGGTGAGAATCAATTCTTACACCCCTATAATCTTATCTCTACAAGCACTGCTCTTCATGGAAGGGACATGGCAAATGTCTGTAAGTACATACACTCTCTTGCTCACTTGCCCCATCTTAGTCTGCATACTTTAATTTCCTGTGTTTCATTCAGTTGCACGTGGATCACTCCTGAAAACTGAGTGTGCATGAGGACTTCTGAAAAAAACCTAAATTAATTCCACAAATTTCAAACAAAAAAAAAACATTTCCCTGATCATTAGGGCTTGAACTATATATTAATAACAACAACAAAAATTCTTCCTTTTTGAAATTTATGATTTCTTTACTAAGTGCCTGGAAGATATACAAAATACGAATGAAATTGAAGAATTTCTAAATAAATATGGATGTATATATATTGAGGGAATGTCATGGGGAAAATTCATAATATTAGATAATTTTGACGATTAAAATTTATATATGGAATAAAAATATTAATTTGAATACTTCTACGCCAATAAATGTTAAAACCTAGATGAAATGACTTGATAATATCACCCCCTACAGATGCCATTTTAGTTATAACAGTAAAATTACATCTTCAAAAATGGAGAGACCTGTGGATATCACCCTAACCAAGTGATCAAAATTAGCATTGCTGATAACAGAAACCATCTGACACTTATGTGCCTTCCGACGTGAAGCAATTGAAAACACATGACACCTAGGGAGCACCTGGGTGGCTCAGGTTAAGCGTTAGACTCTTGATTCCAGCTCAGGTCATGATCTCACAGTTGGTGAGTTTGGGCCCCTTATCAGGCTCTACCCTGACAGTGCAAAGCCTGCTTGGTATTCTCGGTCTCCCTCTCTCTCTGCTCCCCCCCACACTTGTGCTTTCTCTCTCTCTCTCTCAAAATAAATAAATAAACTTAAAAAAAAAAAAAAGAAGACACATAACACCTTGTTTAGAATAGTCTTGCAAAATACATTTGTGTCTGTGTGTGTGTGTGTGTGTGTATCCTGAAATTAAAGTTTGAACAATCAAGTAAGATTAAATGTGCTACTCTCTGTAAGGCAATTGACCTAAACTCTTTAATATTTTCAATATCATGAAAGACATTAGAAAAAGAAAAAAAAAGTATATATACATACCATATACTGAAAAATATGTATATAGACATATATTTTGACTATATACATATATACTATCTATATATTAACTACATAACTATATATGTGTATATATATATATATATATTTCAGTATATCAGTGTTTTTATATACACATATATTTATCAGTCTTAAATTTGGGGAGAGTGACTGTGGTATTGTGGTAATGGAGAAATGTATTACAATTTAATGGAGAAATATAACAAGGTCTGCAACTTACTCTCAAATTTTTCAGCAAAGAAAGAAAAAGTCGAGATAAACAGATCAAAGGCAGCAAAATCTGGCAAATTGTTAACACTTTGTGAATCTATGTGAAAGGTATACAAGCATTTAATGTACCATTCCTTCAACATTTTTGTAGGTACAAAAAAACTCTCGAAATAAAAAGAAAAAACTGAACTATCTTCTAAAATAAATAAAATGTCAGCTGAGTCAATTTTTTTTCACGCTACAGTAAAGCATGTTCTTTAAAGCATACATTATTTCTTAGAACCATAATCATGATATAATTTATAGTTTTAATTGGCTATATTCTCTTTTTTCTCTCTCTTTCTCTTTCTGTACACATAACACAACTTGAAATATTCAGCACTGTAATTTTGTTTTCCTTTCTCGAATTCAAGGATATTGACTGGTCCCGATTGGAGAGCAGAAAAAAACTGATGATTTTTCACGTTAATAAAGGACTCTTATTGAGTAAAAAAAAAATGTGTACTATCAGAAACCTAAGTAGCACATCTGAAGGCAATCAACAGGATTTAAACTAACAAGCTTTAAATATAACCAATGGTATAATCAACCCTCTGAAAAGTAGGTTCGTTATGGAATGTTTGGATTAAGGTCAATGAGTATAGAGCAGCATTTGTGTTATTGTGACAATGTGCAATCCTGTCACTCAACCATTCCATTAGAAACAAAAGGTAGGCAGGGGTTCCGTCCACTTACTTTTTATAGCTGGAGTTATTATTGGTCCATATTGAGGCTAAATGCTTACCCACTTGAATTGTTAGTTTCAATTCACAAATGCCCACATGAACTTGCAGTTAGCAGCATGACTTGGCATTGAAATGCAAAGATCGCAAAAGTCTTCGGAGAGAATTGATCTTAAAGAAAATAATTTTTGATGAATTTAATACATAGCACTTATTCTTTCCGGAATTCATTTTCCCCTTTTAGGGTTCACTGGTGGCACTATTGTGCAAAAACATCACATTCTAGATTTCAAATTGTGTCAACATATGTCACAATACCTAAAATCCAAAAACATAGGTCATTTTAACATATTGCAAAGCAACTGAAGGACATTATAAATATTTCATATGCTGTCATCTCCCCTATTGCATGCAATTCCTCTTTATTATGAAATAAACATTCTGCCCAGATGATATCTATCAATAAATAACAAGGAACTACCAAGAGAAAACAATATCAGAATCAGATAAGAGGTCAGTGGAGATGATTAAAAACTTCTTTCAATTATAATACTTTGAATTATAGTGAGAGATTTTCCACTAAAATGTTAAAAAGTAGTTTCTGGTTATATAATGAAACTTTTTAAAGGAATGAAATGCTAGCAAATGCACAGTTATAGTAATACTCGATAACATTCTTTTTATCATTATTATGTGGCGTAGAGCTCTTTCTGATCTTAAATCATGTCTAATTCTCAATAAAGAGGAAGTCTAGGCATTGTCAATATCCAACTCTATGTTTACTATATTATAAAAAGAAGGAAAGAAATGAAAGAAAGAAAGAAAGAAAGAAAGAAAAGAAAGAAATGAGGGAAAGAAAGAAATGAAAGAAAGAAAAAGAGAATGAAATAAGAAAGAAAGAAAGAAAGAAAGAAAGAAAGAAAGAAAAAGAAAGAAAGAAAGAAAGAAAGAAAGAAAGAAAGAAAGAAAGAAAGAAAGGAAGAAAGAGGTTGGCCCGATATCAGCATTTTCAAGATGAGGGAGCCAAAGTTCAAAATAAAAGAATGACTGGCATTACTTACTATATTTGAAGATATCCAACTAGACGTATAAAATAAGAAGCACTGTCCAAATCATTCAAAGAAATCAAATGTCACTAAAAGATTTAGTAGTTCTGATTCAATGTGTTCCATTTTGATAGGTCTAAGTCCTGGCAGTTCTAGAAATATTGTAGCCGACTTAATGATACACATACAATATACTTTATTGAGTGTTCAGGTTTCAAATAACTTGAACAGATCCATGCAACTTGCTCTAAAAGGTATAATAATTAATATTAATAATAGCATTAATATTATTTTATTATTAATATTAATTATTCTATTCTATTATTATAATATTAATAATTTTTAATATTAATAATAATAATGCTTAATTGAGATCGAATGAGATTTTTGTATTCCATTATCATCGTACTAGTGATTCCTGAGCTATTGATTCCGACTTTGTTATACATTCAGCTACTTCTCTTTCTTTCAAGTTTTAATTATCTTTCTTAGAGGACAAGCAAATTAGCAAACTCAGTTGTAAAATTCACTAGAGAGGGCTCTGTGTTAGCATCAGGTTCTGCAGGTTCATGTGATCAGTGATGGTAAAACAGCTAGGATCTACATTCTTCTTATTCCTCCCTCCAGAAAAACCACAGATTTTATCCTTTGTATTTATGTGACACTTTGAAAATACTAGACTGTCTGATTTACCAGTTTAAAAGTCATTGCAATGCTTTGATTGAAGTTCAAAATCAAATGCTGCAATTTATATTTTAATAAATTATAAAATTACTCTTCCTTCCATATTTCTTATGTCTCTGTACTACCCTCTTTTTAGTTAAATTGCCAAATGAATGATTTCTGTCAAATGAATCATGAAAAATATTTTTAAATGTTATGTGTGTCTTGGAATGATGTTGCCAATCTACAATATACAAAAGGTCAGGTCATTATAACCAAATTTTTTATTCACATCTGTTAGCTTTGTGCCTGCTACATAGGAGACACTAAAGAATTGTTGAATAAAAGAATGGATTAATGTTTCCCCTGATTTCCTGATAACTCCATCCAGAAGTTTCCTCTTCTTTTATTTTTTTTTATTTTTATTTTTTTTTTTTATTTTTTTTTTTTTTTAACGTTTATTTATTTTTGAGACAGAGAGAGACAGAGCATGAACGGGGGAGGGTCAGAGAGAGAGGGAGACACAGAATCTGAAACAGGCTCCAGGCTCTGAGCAGTCAGCACAGAGCCCGACGCGGGGCTCGAACTCACGGACCGCGAGATCGTGACCTGAGCCGAAGTCGGCCGCTTAACCGACTGAGCCACCCAGGTGCCCCTCCTCTTCTTTTATAAGGCTTTAAATTATTTTTACCACTCACAACCATATTATTTTATTTATTTTTTTAATTAAAAGATTTTTTAAATGTTTATTTATTTATTTTGAGAGAGAGAGAGAAAGAGAGAAAGAGCCAAGGAGGGGCATAGAGAGAGGGAGAGAGGGAATCCCAAGCAGGTTCCATGCTGTCAGCACTGAGCCTAACACAGGCGGGGCTCAATCCCACAAACCGTGAGCTCATGACCCGAGCAGAAATCAAGAGTTGGGTGCTTAATGGACCAAGCCACCCAGGTGTCCCACAACTCACAACATTTTAATATGTTGCTTTGTACTAACTTTAACTGCATATTTTACTATTTATTATTTACATATTTATTTACATATTTACATATTGTTTACATATTTATTTACATATTTACATATTATTTACATATTTATTATTATTACTACTACTATTATTCTAACTACCCGAGAGTTTAAGATCCAGAAATAATCATCACACAACATCACTTTAGGAATCATAGTTTATAAATTAGTATATGACAAAGAATAATATAATCCAAGTTTAATAAAATGCTTATTTTTCTTTGTAGAATAATAAATATAAATTCATATTTATATCAGTCTCCTGATCCAAGGAGTTTATTTGGATAGCAATCCCAGGAAACACTGATGGGGATGTTGGGAAGTGAGTAGGGGAATGGAAGGAAGACAGGGTATATATATATATGTGTGTGTATATATATATGTTATTTATATATTCACATATAATAATGAAAGGTATATTATTAGCAGATTATTACTATGTGCATCTGAAGCTTCATTTAATATGAACATTCGGGAGACAGACATGTAAAAGATGCTTTAACATTACACTGCCCTGAGGGAGAAAATTGGTATATTGGTTCCACAAAATGTGGCATGTACTGGACTAGAAGACTCCAAAGGGGTATGGATTGAGCACTAAGAGTATCTTGAATAATATTTTAAGAATGAGGAACGGCTCTTGCTTTTTGAAATCAGTAGAAAGTATAATAATTTCAAGAGAAGAGAAGAAAAAGAAAAGCTGTGGTTCCAATGATTCTTTAATAATAAGGGCCTCAAAGTCCATGGCCATAGAGCCGACCTGCTTTATTTGCAAAGATCAACGCTGAATTTAGAGGGTTAATTGTGATTAATAGCAGCTTAAATGGATAAAATTTATTCCTGTGCTGATCATCTTCTTATTTGCTGTCTCATTTCTGTCCTGAGACACATTCCATTAGAATTTAATTCATTGAATATTAATTAATAATAATCTGATATTAATATTAAATTAATAATTTAATTTATCCTCAAAAGTTTCCCATTGATGATAATGGATTAAAATAGAAAAAGAAGCTGATGACTTCTTTGAGTTACATTTATTTTAGTTGCTTTAAAACCACAAATCTGCATAATAACAATATTGAAATAAGTGTCAGTGTGCTCCAATTGAATCTTTTAAGGTTAATCTTATTTGCTTAAGTGATTTATTGAAAGTGATCTCTTGAGCCGCCTGAGTGCCTCAGTCAGTTGAGTGCTGGACTCTTGATTTCTGCTCAGGTCAGGATCTTACAGTCCATGAGATCAAGTCGCATGTTGGTCTCTGCTCTGACAGAGTGGAGCTTGCTTGGGATTCTCTCTCTCCCTATCTCTCTGCCCCTCCCCAGCTCGCTCGCTCTCTCTCTCTCAAAATAAATAAATAAGCTTAGAAAAAAATGAAAAGAAATGAATGAATGAGCTAGTTTTTCCCCATATTTCTATAATATTTTATGAATGTTTATATTATCATATAATACCACATAGTATTATAATTATTTCTTTACCATCTATTTTTACTTGACAGTGGGTATCTTTGCATCAACATCATTTATTATTATCATTATTCTTTGCAATCTCAGCATCTGATGCAGTTACAGTTTCCAAATAGGTAATGGATAAATAATTGCTGAATGATATAAAGAATGAATGAATAACTAACAACCACTTTAAATCATTTTGTGCCAGTCAAGTATTTCATGCTTTTATAGAAATAGAGTAGAACATCAATGAAATTGGTTTGATAATTATTGCCTGTCTGTGACCAAAACACATGGCCTAGCACCTAAGGTGAAAAAGAAATCATTTTCCTGGTACTCAGTTTAAAACGCAATTTAAATGTATAGACTGTCCAGATGAGCCAACTCAAAGACAATACAAAGATGAACATTTTTATGCCAAAGCATCCAGTTGAACATGGAATGGTTATATGGTCCCCTGTGGACAAAATTATTTAGGAGTTGCAAACTAGCAGTTGAATATACCTAAACATACAATTTTACAGCCTGTAGAGTGCTTAGCATTCTTTGGGTTTAAATATTCTTCAGGATAATGTGCTTCAGTTTACAAGTCTCTAACGCAGTAGAAATTTTAAAGGTGGTTCACAGACTTTCTTTCCCTCCTTCTGCGTTGATGTCAATTGACTTTGTAACTTTGTGACAACTGAATGTTACCCAATGCCAAGTAACTATTTACTACTTTGCTTCAGTGTTCCTTTTTAACAGCATTAACCTGTGGTTTTCATGTCACATGAAAAAGACTAACTCTACACATTTTCTTGCAAGTTATTTATATTTGAAGCTTATTTCATGTCATGTTGTAGAAAGCAATTTCATAGATCAAAATAAAATATGTGTACTGCAAAAGTAACTGCAATACAGAAAATATTTACCAAATGCAACTGAAGAATAAAAATATTAAGGTGAATTTCCTCATTTTTTAATGTATCTTATCCAAATGGCTTTAGATATTTTGTTTCTCAACTAGGATGATGTTGCCCCCAAAAGGACATCTGGTAGGTCTGTAGACTTTTTGATGGTCATGTCTCAGAGGAAGATGTTACGGGCATCTAGTAGGTAGAGACCAAGAATGCTCCTAAAAACCCTACGATGTACAGGACAGGCCCTTTTCCCACCCTAACAAAGAATTATTCAGCCCAGAATGTCAATAGTGCTGAAGTGAAGAAACCCTGCCGTAGAATAAATAATATCAAGTTATTTATTACATTTGCCAAGTGTCTAATCTTCCACACAACTTTTTTGGCAAACAAAAGAAAACCAAAATCATCTCTTTAAAATTACCATGTATGCAAGAAGAATAAACTCACATGCAGAAAACAATACGACAATCGTTCATTACTAACCAAACAGTTGTGTTGCATTAGTAAGGCAGAGCTAGCTGGCAACAACAGCAAATCAAATGTGGAGAACATTAACACGGATTGCATTTTTTTTTTCCTAGTAAGAAGCAGGGAAGAAGAAACCTCTTGTGGTTCCTTAGCTGCTCAACAATGCCAGCATTTTGGTATCTCCCTGTGCCTTTGCTTCATGGACTCAGGTTTGCTGCTGCTCCTTAAGGCAGGAACAAGGAGAAGAGGGATAAAAAAGACAAAGGTGGTGGTTGTTGTGACAACAGTAACCATTCTCTTCACAGGAAGAATAAATACTTTTCCAGAAGCCCCCAGCCCACTCCTGTTTACAGTTATTAGCCAGAAGTCTTCTGCATGTTGATAAGCAAGGCTCAGGTGCAATTACTCAGATTTTCAACCTCAGTGAAGGGACAGTGAAGACAATAGTTGAGATTGTGTTGAGTTAATCACCAACGAGTCTCTGCTACAAAGAAATTAACTCCCAGAAAGCTCCTGACATTCTGTGAAATTGATTGGCCATTGTTCAGGGTGGGCTGGCCCTCTGAGGTCTCACTTGATAAGGGACTAGTTGGCTGAGTGTTCAAGGTCATTGTGGGGGATCCAGGCCACCCCAACCAATTTCCTAACATTGACCCTTGGCAAGACCTGGTCCTATCCTGGCTGAGACTGTAAAGTTATGATGGCTTGTGTCACGGCTTCCTCCAAATGCCAGCCAAAATCTTAAAAACGTATACTGTCAGGAGAGCCTGAGGGGACCCCACTGCCATATGCCTCACTGTACCCCTCACTGCCACCTGCAGCTCCAGCCACCCTGGCTGCCAAAACCCGACTGGAGCCCGTCCCTTTGTCCCAAGACCTCACCTCCTTTAGTGCCACCAGCCTTTCCAGATGTGACTGGCTCACCCAAACCATCAATCCTAACCCCATACACCTCTCCCAGAAGGTGAGTAGAAGATGAGGCCATTGGAGACAGTCCCTCCCTGCAGCAACACCGGGGAGCCCTATGGAGGCCACTGAGGGAGACTAGGTGACCTGTCTATTATGTTCAGAAAGGCCAGATCCATGGAGGCCAGAGTGTTTTTGTGTACAGACCCTCTACCACTACAGGCCTCCTAAATTGGAAGTACCATTTTCCCTCCTATGCGGAGAAGCCCCAGGCTATGATTGAACTAATGCAGTCCATAATTCAAACCCATTAACCTACCTGGATGGACTGCCATCAACTCCTCCTGACCCTCTGACAAAAGGGGCCTTGCTGAATCACCTGGGTGGGCCTAAAATGGTTAGAGGAGAATGCCCCGGCTGGGACACTGGATGCCCAGGCTTATGCTTGGGCTCACTTCCCTGGGGAGGACCCCAAATGGGACACAAATGACTCAAGTGTAGATGGAGGGCTTACAAGGACTGAATGGTATCAAGAAGCCCTTCTAAATGGCATGAAGGAAAGGGGGGGGGAAGGCCATAAATATAAGTAAAATATCAGAGGTGCTCCAGGGACCAAAGGAGAGCCCGAGCCAGTTCTATAAGAGACTATGTGAGGCATTTTATCTCTACACTCCTTTTGATCCAGAGGTGCCCGTTACCCAGCAGATGGTCAGTGCAGCTTTTGTAGGTCAGGCCCAAAGGGACATCTGGTGCAAGCTGCAAAAGCTAGAGGGTTTCGCCGACATGAATGCCAGTTAGTTGCTAGAAGTAGCTACTAAGATATTTGTCAGCTGTGACCAGGTGGCTTGAAGAGAAGAATGCTGGGAGATGCAGAAAAGGCAGAATTGTTAGCTGCTGCCTTGGTGGAGCAGTCAGAATGCTCCTAGAAAGATGCCCTGCAGGGATGGGGTCAGGCCATAAAGGGGAATGGCAGGGAGGATCATATCCCCCAGGACCAAAGTTAGATGAAACCTCTGTGCTCACTGCTGTCAGGAGGGCCACTGGAAAAACGAGTGCCCCCTTCAGCTGGGTGATTCTCAGCAGGGCCCCAAGCAGAAAGAAAGAGGCCATGTGGTCCAGGACTGGTACCAACCAGCATCATGGCCTCATGGCCTCAGATGATTTTGTGGGGCTAACTGCCATGGAGGACTCTGAGGAGGGCTAGGAAAGATAGGGCTCTATTTTGTTAGGTCCTGAAGAGCCTATAGTCCTAATGAATGTGGGGGGCTGACCCATCAAGTTCATGGTAGATATTGGGGTGAAACCCTTGGTGGTGACCCAACCCATGGGCCCCCATCACAGAGACAAGCCACTATTGTGGGGCCATGGGCAATTGGACACACTGTCCTTCCAGCTGCCTCAGCAATGTAATTTAGGTGGCCATGGAGTCATCCATGAATTCCTGTCCTTCCATGACTTCCCCATAGCTTTAATGGGCCAGGACCTGTTGGGAAAGCTGCAGGCCCAGATAACTTTCAACTTGCACAGACAAGCTACTCTGACCCTATGAAAGCTGGCAGTGAAGATTATGACTCTCACGACTCCCTAAAGGGAAGAATGGCGCCTCTACAGTCTCATGGAGGAGCCACAACAGGGACCTGAGCTGCCCTTCAGATTATTGGGGGTGTGGGCTGAGGACAACCCATCAGGACTGGCCCAGAACATACCTCCAGTAATTTTAGAACTAGAGCCAGCGGCAGGGCCTATCTGCCAAAAACAATATTTCATCTCTCATTAGGCACAAATGGGGATACAGAAGCACCTGGAGAGGCTTCTAAAATAAAGCATCCTCTGACCCTGTCAATCATCTTGGAACACGCCTACCAGCCTAGGAGTTGGGCACTGATGACTATCGGCCAAGACCTGCACAATAAACCAGGCCACGGTCACCCTGCACCCAGTTGTCTGGAACCCATATGCTCTCTTAGGTCTTATCCCTGCCAAATCTGCCTTCTTCACATGCCTAGACCTCAAGGATGTCTTCTTCTGCATCCGCCTGGCCCCCAGGAGTCAACCAATCCTTGCCTTTCAGTGGGAAAATCCTGAAAATGGTGACAAGGGCCAGCTGACTTAGACTAGATTGCCTCAGGAGTTCAAAAATTCCACAACTATTTTTGGGACTGCATTAGCCTCTGATCCAAGAGCCTTCCCAGGGGATCAACATGGCTGTGCCTTGCATCAGTTGCAGATGATTTACTGATGGCTGGGAGTTCTCAGAAGGATTGCATGGAAGGGACTCGGCAACTCCTTACCCTCCTGTGGGAAACTGGCTATAAGGTCTCAAGGAAAATGGCCCAAACCTGTCAAAAGAAAGTCAAGTACCTTGGCTTTCACCTCTCCCAGGAGCAGCGCCTACTTGGCCGGGAAAGAAAAGAGGCCATTTGTTCAATCCCCGTCTCACCGATCCAACATCAGTTTCAGGAGTTTCTTGGGGCTGCAGGTTTCTGTAGAATCTGTATACCTAACTTCTCGGTCTTGGCAAAACTCCTTTATGAGGCCACAAAAGGGCCTCAGTCTGAGCTCCACATTCAGTACTGACATAAATAGAGTACAAGGGACAATACTGGCTAACAAATGCCCGGATGATCAGATATCAGGGAATGCTATTAGAGAACCCACACATTCACCTAGAAGTGGTGCAGACCCTAAACCCTGCAACCCTACTGCCTGTTGGGCCAGGTCAATCAGATCATGACTGCACTGAAGTCATGGATGAGGTGATCTCCAGCTGACCAGACTTGAGGTATCCGCCCATCAAGGACTCCGACACTGAGTATTTCACTGACGGTAGCAATTTTGTGAAAGAGGGTGAACGCCTTGTGGGGTACTCTGTGGAAACCCTGAATTCTATCACTGAGGCCAAACCCCTACCAAAGGGGACTTCAGCACCAGAGGCAGAGCTCATCGTGCTAACTTGAGCCCTCCTGGAGGCAGGATATATGTTAATGTATACACAGACTCTAAGTGTGCCTTTACCACCCTCCAGATATATGGGGCTTTATATAAAGATAAGCGTCTAATAAACTCAGGATAGGAAGACATAAAATATGGCAAGGAAATGCTTGAACTCTTAGATGCTGTGTGGGCACCGAAAAGACTGGCAGTCATGCACTGTCAGGTCCATCAAAGGGGAGACACTACAGCTGCATGGGAAAACCATAAGGTAGACCGAGAGGCAAAGCTTGTGGCCTCCAAAGGAAGAGTGGAATCAGCAGCTTTAACCACCGCATTGTTCCCTAGCCCACTGGCAGAATGGGACCCTAATTACTCACAACATGAGAGTACCTGGTTTAAGACAGAAAATGGAAGCTACCTCCCAGGTGGATGGCAGGAATTTGAAGACGGCCAAGTAACATTTCCTAAGGCTCTGGTTCCAGCTTTTCTCAAGTAGTTCCGTCAGGAAACCCATATTGGCTGGACAGCTTTGGAGACTACGTCGAGCAGGCATTTCTACATCCCTTGACTCTCCAGTATAGCCCGAGGAGTATGCCAGCAATGCGAAATGTGTGCCCGGAATAACCCACATCAGGGACCCAAGGCTGCCCCTGGGGTGCAGAGTGTTGGGGGAGCCTCATTTGAAAATATGATGGTGGACTTCACTGAGCTTTTCTGGGTCCGAGGCTGTAAATACATGTTGGTCTTTGTGTGTGCTTTATCAGACTTGGTGCAAACCTCCCCCACTCACACAGAAAAGTCAGATGAAGTGGCCTGACTTCATCTAAAAAGAAATCATTCCTCAATTTTGGATCTCTATCACTATGGGATCAGATAACGTGGCTGAGGTGGTGTGGCTGGTGGGAGAGGCATTAAAGGTAACCTGGAAGTTATACATGGCATACCGACCCAGAGCTCTGGGAAGGTGGAACAAATAAACCAAACCCTGAAGCTGCAATTACGTGTACTATGCCAGGAAACTCACCCACACTGGGACTAGATGTTGCCAACAGCATCGTTAAGAATCAGGTGTAGTCCCACTAAGCAGACGGAGTTCTCCCTTTATGAAATCCTTAATGGGTGTCCTTTCCCCCATTATCAAGGGCATAAGAGACGATCTGAATGACATAGGCAATCTAACCGTAAGGCAACAGATGTGGGCCCTTGGTTCTACCCTAACCACCTTACGCCACTGGGTTAGGGAGCAATTACCTGTGAGTCTCACCACAGACACTCACCCCTTTAAACAAGGAGATGCTGTATGGGTGAAGGAGTGGAATGTCCAACCCCTAAAATCCCTCTGGAGGGGCCTATGCACTGTCATTTTGGCCACCTCTACTGCAGTAAAGGTAGCCTAGGTGGGTCCCTGGATTCACCACAGCAGAGTGAAGCTGGCATCTCGAAACTGGGAGTGCATTCCTGATCCATCAACGCTGTGCAAGTTGACCATATGGAAGAAGCAATCTGCAGCTCCAGAGGCTCCGGGAGACTGCAGCCCTGCTTCAGTCACTCTGGAAGCTGACTCATCTATGCAAGGCAGAAGCTTGAGGAATCGATGGCCCAATGAAACAAAGACCGTCCTTATTTTCTATATGTTTCCTTACTGTGATGCACTGTCATGCCTTGTTTCCCACTGCCATTGTGATTCTTGCTCTACTTTTCTCCATGGGATTGGCAGAAGCTGCCCCAGCTGGCTGTAAGTGTGGTGAGGAGTTTGTTAGCACTCACCTTCCCTTTGTGGGTAGGATGCTTCTTTGGTGTTGGTTGCTTCTAATCTGGACCCCTTCTGTAGACCAAGATTCCTCAACATGTGACCCATCTATTCCTATAACCAGGTCAGGCCAGGGAGTCACTTGGACCTTACTATACCATACCCACTTCTCATGCCAAGGAAAAGTCCTGGGGACCAGCAAACACAATAATACCACCTATTATATCTGCCAACGGGAGAGTCAACACACTTGCTTTGACCCACAATATTCCCCTAGTGAATATTGGTTAGAAGTCCAATCTTACCAAGATGGGGGTTGGGGGGGGGGGGGGAGCTTGGTCAGCTAGCCAGAAACTACTAACACAAAATGACCAGTGTCAATGCTATTTGACATATGTGCAGTTATAGGTATTGGCCCAGAGGCATCTGTCATATGAAAAAAGTGGGCACTTGTAATAGAGGGCTCAAGGATCTTGATATATCATGCAGAGGCTTATATCGGAAGCAGGAATACCAACTCAATGACAAATACATGTGGAAAATGGTTTATGTGGCTATACACCTGAGGTCTTATGCTACAGCTGGAGCTGTGTTTCACAGGCTACGTGGAAAAAAGAAGGCACAACAGCATTCCTTCAGAAGCCTGCTATATCAGCTTGTCAATCAAAGGCCTGTAACCCTGTTAATTTTACCATCATAACCGCAGGAGATTCCAAATGGCAAAGAGGCACCAAATTGGCATCTGGATCCAAGGGGGAGGGAGAGACCCAGGGACTGTGCTGTATTTCAAAAAATTCACTACAGCCCATCTGACCACATCCCATTAAGTCTTCTACTCCATCTACGAAGAAAGAAGAAGTAGCCCCCACCCATTTCAGTTACATCAAGGAACTTGTTTCTAGCCCTGGCAGAGACTATAGCCTAGACTCTCAAGATCTTTTCTTGTTATGTGTGTGGGGGAACCAACATGGAGAATCAATGGCCATGGGAGGCTAGAGAATTAGATCCCCATGAACCTTACAATGGAACAGAATACCCCAGTCCTACTACCAGGGTTTGGCTCCTCATAACCTCAATTACTGGAAAAAAAAAAAAAAAAAAAACTCCTTGACTGATGGGGAAGAAAGTTCACCATCTCTGTTGGAAGCTTAACACGCCTAGGCCAGATTTTATAACTCAACCACCTGGGAGACCCAATGGTGAGGGCCCCAGATCACCTTGAGCCTGATCCCCATCCATTGTCTAACCGCTGATCTCCAAGATGAGAGGCCTGGGACAATGTCGATGCAGCCATCAAAAGGTGGGCCCCAGGTGAACTATATTGGATATGTGGAAGGACGGTCTATATAGTATTTCCCTCAGGCTGGTCAGGGTCATGTGTGCTGGGAACTATTCAGCCATCTTTCTTCCTGCTCCCACTTGCCAGAGGGGAACATTTGGGAGTCCACGTGTATGGGGATAGGGAGACTCAAAGGAAACAACATGTCCTACAAATTGGCAATTGGAAAGCTGATGAATGGCCTCCCAAGCGTATAAGCCAATATCATGGCCCTGCCACCTGGGCAGAGGATGGGTCCTGGGGCTACTGAACTCCCATTTACCTGGTAAACTGCATAATTAGACTGCAAGCAGTTGTAGAAATTATAACCAATGAAACTGCCAGAGCTCTTAACTTACTAGCCAAGCAGCAAATCAAAATGCACAATACTATCTATCAAAATCACTTGGCCTTAGATTACTTGCTTGCTTCTGAGGGAGTTTATGGAAAGTTTAACTTGAGCAACTGCTGCCTACAGACAAGTGATGAAGGAAAAGTCATAGAGGAGATCACAGATTGAATAAGAAAGATTGCTCATGTCCCAGTCCAGACCTGGAAAGGTTGGGACCCCAGAGAGTTGTTTGGAGGGTGGTTTTCAACTGTTGGGGGATTCAAAACCCTCATAGGTATTATCCTCTTGATTTTGGAAGCTTTCTTAATTCTACCTTACCTTGCTCCCCTGGTTATACGGTCTCTTTCCAGCCTCATTGAGGTAATGGTCAAAAGGAAAATAGCCACGCATCTGATGATGTTATGGAAATATAAACCTTTAAACCAAGATGATGCTCTTTGCCCCAATATAGGGGATCCAAGCATCAAAGGAGGGAATGTGGTAGATCCCCTCCCTAAGGAATGTGGTGAAAACCTCACAACAAGGGAAGGAAACCTGGCTATGTGAGCATGTGTGACATTCCTCACGACTGTAACACAGACCGCCCAATCAGACTACATTATTATGTAGGGGAGACGACAGAGCAAAAACTGTACAAAAGGCAAGACTCCACTGCACTCTGGGCTCAGCCTTTTGGGTCTCAGCCTGCTGAGCCCATGAGGCATGAATAAAGCTGCTTCCTGGAAAGAAAAGCCTCAGTGTCCCGAGGCCATGTGTGATTCACCACTACAGAACTGAGAGTGTTGCTTTCAACTGAAACAGAAAGTGGATTTGAATTATATTCAAACGCTCATCCAAAAGATCACTTCCCACACAAGGACTGCAGTCCCTGCTTGGCAAATTTGTCATCATAGAAAACTTTGTGGCTTTGTTTTTAATCTAAAGCAAAGTAAAATGCTACATATTTACCCTGAGTTTGGGAATGAGTTTTGGAATTAACTTGATCAACTTATGTTTCAAGTAATGTTTTTATTTTCCCTTGTAAGCCAAGAAAAAACAAAGATTTTAAAATAAGGTTTAATCAACTATCAATCAATCTTAATCAATCTCTTAATCAAATGTCTTTTTGTTTCCCATAACTGATATTAATTATGTATGTGAATCTATTGCCTAGCATATCTTCTTGATTAGAAAGAAAAGGTCAACCCAAAAGGTTCTAGGGCAGCATATAATCCTCCAACAAGCCCTTTGCTTATAGGAACCAGCAAGGTCTTATGTTTGAATTTTGCTGTATATCTGTTTCCTGTTTTCTATATCTCTGGGAAAAAATATCTCATCTCAGGATCCCACTGGCATAGTTTACTACTCAGTGGAAAAACAGCTATAATGACTCCAAAGAAAAATCAAAAAAGAAGATGCTAAGGGTCACAGCCACTGTAGGATCCCTACTCCTACAGGCAATGCAGGTTTATAATATCAATCAAAATTCCCTGAAAGGGTTTGCATTACTGATGTCATCTTTAGTGTTGCTATGACCTTCGTTGCTAAGGAACTATCCAGTCAAAACCATTTCCTGAAGGAATGGCCTGGTATCAGTGCTGAATCATGACCTGGGAAGAGTAGTTATATTGTTTAATAATTTCCAAAGACTTCAAATCTATGTTCATTCAGTTCAGTCAGATTAAAAAAAAAGTGTTCAGAATAGGAGATGTCAATTAAAGATGGCCTCAAATAAGGGATGTGTGTGCCATGTTGTTAAAACACTTTATATCTTTAGCACTCTCAATCCTTGTAAATCTTACGAGGAAACAATGCCATAATAACTCTGGGGACATAAAACTTATTTCAAGAAAGTAGAAAATCTTTTCTCAAAACTGTATCTAAAGGAAATTTACATTAAAACAAAAAGTGGGCAAATAAAATTATAACTGTAATGAGTTACCTTATAAAAATTTAGGTAAAATTTGTTGACTACAGATCCACTTTAGCTATAAGACTTTTTCACTTATACTCCATTATATAAATATGAAAAAACTAAAATCACATTTAAAACTATCTGTGCTCTCTGATCATATATTTAAAATGAAACATGTTTCCATCTCATAGTTTATATTTTACCATGTAATTGAAAGGATTTTCCTAGCAGAGATAATCATAACCATATGGAATCTTTAACAATTGGTCATCTGATACCCAGATATCAAAATAACATAAAACATTTTGCAGTACTGAAATTCAAACCCTTAAAAAAATTTAAATTTATTTTTATTTTGAGAGAGAGAGAGAGAAAGAGAGAGAGAGAGCACAAGCAGGGGAGGGGCAGAGGGAAGGAAGGGAGAGAATCTTAAACAGGCTCCACACTCAGCACAGAGCCCAACATGGGGGCTTGATCTCATGACCATGAGATCATGACCTGAGCAGATTAAGACTCAGACACTTAACCAACTGAGCCACCCAGGTACCTGCAGACACTTTTTCATATAAATCATGAACATTAGCATCTCAACTAATAATTCTTCACATGTGATTACATTTAATAACATTTTAAAAGTCCCATTTGAATTGATGTAATAGTCACGAAACAACCTCATAGACCAAGATATTCTGATTAAAAGGCATCTGTCATCAGAGCCTCTGAATTTTAGTTTCTACAGCCAGGAAACTTTTAATTAACAAGGCCATAACTTTACATGAGCACAAAGCTAATTTTTCTTCTATTTTTACTTTTTCAAAAAAGATCAGAATGATATCTGAAAATCATGGCTACTTAGTGTATTTCTTTCATCAATATAGTTGAAAAACTAAGCAAGTATCATTGGTAAATAAAATCAGAGAAAATCTCACAACTGCCCAACTTTTAGCATATGAATAAAATTTTAAAATGATGAATATCCTAATAGTTCAAATGGTGTGAAAATTCTGTACTTCAGAACAGATTGAAAATTATTTAATAGAATGAACTAGTTCCCACATTTTGTTTATGTTTATACATTTTTTTTAATTTTTTTTAACGTTTATTTATTTTTGAGACAGAGAGAGACAGAGGATGAACGGGGGAGGAGCAGAGAGAGAGGGAGACACAGAATCGGAAGCAGGCTCCAGGCTCTGGGCCATCAGCCCAGAGCCCGACGCGGGGCTCGAACTCACGGACCGTGAGATCGTGACCTGAGCTGAAGTCAGACGCTTAACCGACTGAGCCACCCAGGCGCCCCTATGTTTATATTTTTAATGCATAATTTTTCTTTTGGTTTCTCTTTCAAAGTTTCTAAAAAATGGAAACGTTTATTTTTTCCCAGAAGAATATTGAATAATAAAAATAAATTTGCATAGTTTAAAACAGATTTTTATTTATATAAGACCCCAAAACCTAGGGAAATAAAAATGTTTTCAATAAAACTCAAATATTAACTAGATTGCTGGTATAAATTCTTTATTAATATTCGCTCATAGGTTATATTAATACTATGGTATTGGTAAGTTGGAGGAAGCATAAATAAAATATTCTGGTCCAGCAAAGTGAAAAAAAATATTTGGTCCACCAAATAAAATATTTGGTCCTGAACAAATTAATATATAATATCAAAGTTTAAAAATACTATCATGAAACTTAAATTAGTCATTCTTCTGACACAGTTGCTTAGAAAAATGGCCACAAAATTGTGGGGTTTTTTTGTTTATTTATTTTTGAGAGAGGGAGAGAGAGAGGAGTGGAGAGAGAGGGAGACAGAAGTTCTGAAGCAGGCTTTGCTTTGTCAGCACAGAGCCCAACAAGGGCTCGAACTCACAAACCATGAGATCATAACCTGAGCTGAAGTTGGAGGCTACACTGAATGAGCCACCCAGCAGCCCCCAAAAGTTATTTTAAAGTAAATTAGAAATAGATGCGAGAAATTTAAGTTCAACTGTAAAGTGGTTTTGTTTTGCAAATTTTCTTCTGTGCTTACCTTGCTATATTAATGTTCTTCCCACTCTTAATTTGTCTAGTGATGCTAATCAAATTCTCAAGTTAGGTAATGTTAATAAAAACGTGCTTATGTATCAGGCAGGTCTTCCCAATTTCTCACTGCACTGCTCTTTCTTAATGAAACAAAACTAACTTTCTTTTACACAAATCACAAAGGTGGCAAGACTGTCACCAAAAATGCTTTCTATGGCAGAAATGCTAAATGTGTATCTTCCTGTGAAATAAATGATTTTAATAGTCTTATTTTTTATCTTAATTCTTTATCACTATGCTTTTTTTTCTTCTGTATCTTAAAACCCTAATTCATCACATGGGTAAAAATATGTTCCTGTTTAATTGTGTACAGTTATCATTTTGTACAAAGTGTGTGTCACCACAAAATAATTTTAAATTATGCCACAAATTTTTCCTATGATATTTATCATAGAAGTGAACATTTGTAGAGATGTAATTCCCAACCAGTAACTCTGGATACTTCTGGTAATTTGGGTGGTGCCAGAAGGAGAATAATCAGCTCCAAAGAAGAGATTTATCTTTTTCAAATAAGTCATTATAAAGAACAGATCTCACCCATATATCAGCCTAACATATTGTGCTTTACTGGATTTCATCCGTATCTCACTTGCTTAAGGAGCCTTGTCTCCCTCTTTACAGCCCTTTTAGAGGTTTTGAAGATAGATTTAAATCATAACAAACTGGGCTTATTAGTTAATTTAGCAAATTTTAGATCCAGTGATTTGTGGTATACATATACACACACATAGATGATTGGATGATAGCTATTTTATATGTGAATATGTGAATATGTGATAAAAACCTTTTTAAAAAAGTGTCACTGAATGACTCTACAGTAATAAAATAATACTTTTTTGAAAATTTATAAATCAACTTCAGCCAACTCTGAAATATTTCATTTTTTCCTTTAGAAAAAAGTACTATTGTTCTTTTTTTTTTTTTTTTTTTTTTTTTTTTTTATGCATGGTACCTATATATGTACTGCCTCACAGAGATATATTTTTCTGTGGTTATTTTCCTGAAAAGCAAATTTTGCCAAAAGGGGTGAATAAGAAAGTCTGCTGATATTTTATCCCCCAAATCATTTTATGATACATGTTTTATAGAACATTCAAATATGTCCCAATGCATCTTGTAGGAAATACTGACAAAATATTTTTAATATTTTTTTCTTTTAAAACATTTCTTTTAAAATATTTTCTATTTAAAATATTAAGGGCATTAGTTTAGACTAAGTCTGGCATCTTATATATTCTTGGCATTGACATATATATGAAGGTGGGTTTATTTTTTTTTTTATTTTTTTTTCTTAACGTTTATTTATTTTTGAGACAGAGAGAGACAGAGCATGAACGGGGGAGGGGCAGAGAGAGAGGGAGACACAGAATCGGAAGCAGGCTCCAGGCTCTGAGCCATCAGCCCAGAGCCCGACGCGGGGCTCGAACTCGCGGACCGCAAGATCGTGACCTGAGCTGAAGTCGGACACTTAACCGACTGAGCCACCCAGGCGCCCCTGAAGGTGGGTTTAGTATATAAATGCTTAAAATGTGCTAACAATTTTATATGTATATTTGATTATAATAATCCTATGAAGTATTTTGCCAAGCTTACAAATAAGTATACTAACCAAGCTTTCTGGCAGAGGAAAGATTGGATTCACCTTGAATTTAACCACGAAGCACACTCTTTTGTTACCACTTTCACCTCAGTATAAAATAGTAGTTGGTTAGGAACCCTTCATGGTAGGAATTCTTTCCATATATGTAAACCCCTGTTCTGTATATTATTCACTACTTGCTGTTAACATACTATATTTTGGGACAGTTTCATATCAGTGCATATAGGTCAACTTCACTGTTAGATTGCTGTGTAATATCCACAGGATGATTATAGTGTAATCCATTTAGTCTAAAATTGATGCTTTTTGCTATCACAAGCAATGTCTCAGTAAATATTCATATACATAGTTATTAGGGCATATGTACAAGTATATTTGTAGGATAAATCCTTGAAAGGATAATTTCTGGGGTAAGCTACTTATGTGTATTTATGTTGCTATCTAGGGCCAAACTAGCATTCACAAGTGTTTTAATGAAAACATTTGGAAAAATACTTGAATGTGACAACTCATTCACATTCTGGTAACAGAGTATATTAGCAAACATTTATTTTTAATGTAGCCAATTTCAATTAAAAAGAAAAAAAGGAGGAGGAATTGGGGTGGCTCAGTGGGTTAAACGTAGGACTCTTGGTTTCAAATCAGGTCAAGATCTCACGGTTTGTGGATCTAACCCTGCATCAGGCTTTGCACTGCCAGTGCAGAGCCTGCTTGGGATTCTCTCTCTCCCTTTCTCTCTGTCCCTCCGCTGCTCAAACTCACTCTCTTTCTTTCAAAATAAACAAAAATTAAAAAAAGGAAATAAAAAGAAATGTTATCCCATCTTACACTTAATAACAATCACCATGCATAACAAATGATGTAGAATCTAGAAGTAAAACTTCATTAATTATAAGTGATATAGCCATTGTTGTGAAACCTCCAAGTTACATGGCATTTAAATCATGAAGTTATCTTAATAATATTCAGAAATTTAGTAAGATTTAAAGCATAAGTAAAGATATTTAAGCATTGGTAAAGGTAATTTGTACGAATTCAATAAACCTATCTTGCATGGAGTAACCTTGAAAATATATTTTTCCAACATAATATTTGTAAGTGACAGAATCATTAGCCTAGTGATTGAGTTAGAAAACACTAAGGGCTGACATATGAGTCACCTTTTTAATCCATTTGTACCAAAGCTCACAGTAGCTGAGTGAATGTATCAAAAAAAGACTGTCCATTTCATGAAATGTTAAATACAGTGTGTATCACCTAAATTGCCTTTTAAAATAATTTTTAACAGTACTTTGTTATCAAGATAGATTAATCTAATATCTGAAGATGTACTATATTTTCTTTTAAAGCTTTTATTATTATACTTCTTTTACTTTTTTTGTAAGGTTATTCACTTATTTGAGAAAGGGAGCAAGCACATGAGCGAGCAGGGGTGGGGGGCAGAGAGAGGGAGTGAGAGGGAATCCCAAGCAGGCTTTGCACTGGCAGCGTGGAGCTTAATGTGGGGCTCAAACTCACAAATGGTGAAGTCATGACCTGAACCGAAATCCAGAGTGGAACGTTTAACTGACTGAGTCACACAGGCACCCCTATACTTCTTATGTTTCTACACTTTGATCTGCAATCTTCGTGCGATTGATATTAGCTTATGGTGTGTGATGGTTAATTTTATATATCAACTTGACTGGGTGCCCAGATTAAACATTATTTCTGGACGTGCCTGTGAGGGTGTTTCCAGATGAGATGCAGGACTCAGTAGCTTGCCCTGTCCCAGTGTGAAAGGGAATTATCCTATCTTTTGAGGGCCTGAATAAAGCAAAAGGCAGAGGAAACCACTCCCTTTTTTATGCCTTACTGATTGAGCATTGACTGCTATGGTTTCAAGTATTAGCTTCACTCTTCTTTGTTTTTTCATTTTGTTTTATGTAGTCTAATTTTCCAAGAAAAACTCGGTCTTATTCCAAATGTCACGTGTTTACCAATACTTTTTGATTAAAATATGGAACTTGCTAAAAAATACTTTTCATATATTTTTCACTGATTGATGGGACATCCCATCTCAACTTCTCCTGCTCTCAGTTGAGAAGTATACCATCCACTCCCTTGGCCTTCAGGCTTTGGAATCCAACTGACCAATACCTCTGGCTTTCCTGGGTCTCCAGCTTGCAGACAGCAGATCATGGGACTTCTCAGCCTCCTTAACTGTGTGAGTCATTTCCTCATAATAAATCTCCTGTTATGTGTGTGTGTGTGTGTGTGTGTGTGTGTGTGTGTGTATGGGTGTATTCTGTTTCTTTGAAGAACTGTAATACATGAAATGAGGTAGGAATCCAGTTACATTTTTTTTTCCTTATGGCTATCCAATTGACCCAGCATCATTTATTTAAAAAAAAAATCCTTTTTTGGTACACATCAGAGTTGCTTTCCACCCAAATCTAGAGATTACATACATGTAGGTCTGTTTCTGGGTTCTCATTTATATTTCATTATTTAGTTTTGGACCACCTTTTCAATCTTGTATTTCCCTTTGTTTCCTCACCAAAAGAAAAAGAAAAGGTGGATGATAGTAGTACTTATAAGGTTATTATGAGTCAATAATCAGTTAATGTATTTAAACCACAATTAAGATTTCCTGAAGTAATTGTTGAATGTGTAGTAAGATTTGATAATGATGGCGATTACCATCATTATCATCATCCTTATCTGATTTCTCACAATTTCTTCCCCGGGCTCCTGAAGGTATTCCTCGTTATCTGCCACCATAGAAGCAATTACTTAATTATATATTTTTAATTCACAGCAAAGGTTACCTCACTTTTAATGTACATTGTAAAATTGCATTTTCTTCCTGCCTGGGGAAACTTCATCTGCCATATACTTATTTCTTTTGTTGGACTGTAGCATTGTTGTATAGACCTTGTACTGTTTCCTTTTCCATTCTTCATCATTGAATGATCACTTTTTTTAAAAACAGCCATTAGTAAGATGTCCACTGGGGGAGGGATCAGCATATTATTTCAAGCCACCTTAAAATCTCATAATCTAGGCTGTGGTATAAGTAAAATTAGGTTTTGAAAGTGTCTTCATAGATAACAGACACCACAGCTGAGCACCTAGGGGTTGCTTACAATGTAAATCATCTCTTCCCTTTTGCTGTCAAGAGACAGAGTTCTTACACATGCATGGATATGTGCGTGATTCTTAGTTTATTACTTCTAAGAGCCAAGCTGTATCCAAGAAACTCCAGGTATATCCCTGTTTCCTCTACTCCAAACAAGGGATTTAATATCCATCTCAGGAGTCAACACATCATAATGACATTTTTTTTTTCTGAAAACAAAACCAAACAAAACACAGATATTAGGCTACCGCTGAATCCCCATTCCAAGACTTCTTATTTTAGATTTCTCCTGTATGCTTTCAACACTACTACTAGTTTGATATTTGAGGGGACATATACCTCTCTCCATATTAATCTGGAGGTTTTATTTTGTTCTAATTGCATTGTGTTTTATTTTCTGTTTGATTTCTAGGAAGAGAAAGAACATATTAAATTTAGGATCCCATATTCCGAAATAAAACTAACTTTACATTTTCTAACCAGAAAAAAAGGAATCTACAATTTTTCAGCTTGGGTGAGATGACTCCATTTTATTTATTTATTTATTTATTTATTTTTAACGTTTATTTATTTTTGAGACAGAGAGAGACAGAGCATGAATGGGGGAGGGTCAGAGAGAGGGAGACACAGAATCCAAAACAGGCTCCAGGCTCTGACCTGTCAGCACAGAGCCCGACGCAGGGCTCGAACTCACGGACCGCCAGATCATGACCTGAGCCAAAGTCGGCTGCCTAACCGACTGAGCCACCCAGACGCCCCGAGATGACTCCATTTTAAAGATTTATACTGTGATAGGTACTTGCTTTTCCATCCCATGCCACCACCTAAATATCTAAATATTTTTGTATCTGAGTTTGCCATGCTAAAAGATGCTGTAAGGTATGGGTATACATTTTGACATCTGGCACCACCTGTTAGTTAAGAAGTATGTAGACTCTGCAAGGACTTAATTTGTTCCTTGTATCTTATATATTCATGAAATCAACTGGAAATGCAAGAAGCAGCAAATTATACCTTATAATATACCTTTGTCAATTTATATACAGTGTAAGCATATTACAAATTTGAGATTAAGTTAATCATTTTCTGGAGGAGACCTTGCATACTTTTTCTGAATTTCAACAGCTTGTCTCACACAGCTTATCAAAAGGAATTGTTCTTGCCTAAGGTCACGTAACAAACATCACAAATCCAAGACACTTCTATATTTTGCTGGAATGAAAACTTTTGAAACTCATTCTCCTTGTGATAATGGAATTTTAGTCTGACTTACCCAGTTCTCTGATGGTTCACAGGGCTGAAAATTTATGGTAGCTGATTGAATTCACTAGAGTTAGAAACAGTGTAAAAGTAACTGGCCCCAAAAGTGACCCAAAGTTCCACCATGGTCTCTGCACCAAAGCATCTATGGTTCTCCAGAGTTGGAGACAGTGATAAAGCAAACTAAAAAAATATGGCCTATGTCTTTTATGTAGAAGCAAACTATATGACCCTTAAAGCAATTTAAACTGTGTAATGTGATAATCCAACTACATGATGCAGATATTGCCATTCAAAAAATTCCAAGAATACATTAATAGCCTGATTAGGTTTCTGGGAGATACTCAAAAGCTCAATGGTCACTCATTGGACCAAGAGGCCCTCAAATCTATCACCTTTCATCTTTCTGTGCCAGATTACTACAGAAAACGAAACAAGCAAACAAAATTAGATTCAGCTGCATTGTGAAACAAAGAATTGATTTCCTTTCTTTACAAAAGGGGCCCACAAAATATCTGTACTTGCTTGTAAACTTGGGTGAAAGGAACACAGTGTAAGTCACTGAAGTACCACAGAGATAGCTGTCCCTTTAGTAATACAAGAGAGGGAGAAAAACTTCAATCTCGTAGATCTGATCAGCTCTAGAATTAAAAAAAAAATAAATAAGTAAAACCTAAAGCAATGTAAACACATTGTTATTTGTGTAGGTATTTTATTACGAAGGATTCATTGTTTTTATTAGAGGCATAATGTTAGGAAAGAAATACAAGAAATACTAGAATTAGGGACAGAAGAAAACCTGTCACACTAAACCACATCTCATATCCATCACATCATAACACATAAATCAAAATTAACTCTCAAAGTTGTCCTTATATCAATGTACAGTCATCTGTTTCATATAAAGCACTATGTTTTTCTTTAAAACACATTTGTCTTGGGTTTAATTCTGATTTTTAATGTAAATTTACATTTATGAAAGTTAATTTAAATTTTCACTAGATCTTATTCTTGAAAGGTAATTAATTTTTATGTTCATTCATAAAAGGTAAAAAAAAAAGAGCTAAATATTTGGATATTTAGAGACGAACACTTAAGTAATTACTTTTAATTTTTTGCTCCAGCTCAAAGGTAATAGTTGTGATGGGAATCATGACACTTCTAGAATTCTTTAAATGTTGTTATTTTTTTAGATTGAGTTTATTTTAAGCAGGAGATTTTTGGGGGTGTCTGGGTGGTTCAGTTGGTTAAGTGTCCTACTCTTGATCTCAGTTCAGGTTATGATATCAGGGTCCTGAGTTCAAGCCCTGCAATGGGCTCTGCACTGGGCATGAAGCCCATTTAAAAAAAACAAAGAAACAAACAAAGGAACAACAACAAAAAAAAGCATGAGATTTTTTAAATTGAAAGTTATTTTGCAGAAATGTCAAGGTAAAGGAATGAACCTATGAACTGAAAATGTAGTGTGTGAAGCACACTTTTGTATATTTTAATTACATTTCTAGATTTAAGGAAAAAATGGGAAATACATTTTTTACAATGAGATTTATAGTCACATGCTGTGATGATGAGTGCTAAATACAATAAAGAAAAACTACATGAATTTTTATAAAATTCTCCATTTAACATCCTTCAGATATATTTTAATTTGTTAAGGTCATAAAAAATTCATATCAAGGGTATGCTGGCATCTGATAGTAACCAGTCTATATTCTTGATTTTGCCAATGAACAGAATGAAACCTAAAGCAGGTAAATCACTAGTGTAGTCTGCCCACATTATAAGTGACCAATCAAAGCAAGTTCCTTTTTGCTTCTATGGTTTACAGACTCATTTCAGTTACCATCTTGGTATTGAATATTTTTGTTTTCACCTTTTAATGAGAAATCCAATTTTTTGTTTCAGCTCCAACACGTGAAGAACTTAGAAGCAAATTCACCTGCCCTTACAAGAAAAACTGCCTATTTTGGGACCAATTAGAGAAATGAGATCATAGGGCAAATCACCATGCTCAAAATCTGTAAAGACAGGAGCACCTAGGGATGCACAGCAACCGTGACCTATTGAGCTAGAACAAAGGCATAGAGCTATAAACTGGAAGGAACCCTTAATCGGTTACTTGGAAGAATTGCTAGAGACTGAATGTGCACCAACTTTAGGATGAGAATCTCCTGGGGGGGGCACAGTTCTAAGGGAGCCCCTATACTTTCATAGACTTCCTCTTCTGGAACTACATCAAGTTATAATAATGAGGAACAAAGATCCCTTTTAGGCTCTGGCAGGTAGAAGGGAAAAGTGGCCATTGTAAAATGCACACAGAATCTTCTATGTAAAAAAGACCTATGTTCCACAGGATAGGACTTTGGCAAAGGAATAACTCTGGAACTTACTAGTAGTTGGGGAAGAGGTTTCTCCCCAGTCTAGCAACTTCAAACTTTCTGTGTCACCTAAGGTTGGGGGGTGTGGAGGAAAACAATAGTCAACAGGGATTAAGGCTATAAGGATATACATTAAGAAGTCCGTAGCCAGGGGCACCTGGCTGGTTCAGTCCATGAAGCATGCGACTCTTGATCTCAGGGTTGTGGGTTCAAGCCCCATGTTGGGTGTAGAGATTACTTAAAAATAAAATCTTAAAAAAAATTGCTGCAGCCAGATAAAGGAGCAGGTGGCAGAGGAAAAACATAGCTACACCAATAGAGATACACTGTGAAGGTCACAGTCCTGAGACAGATACCCACCCACTAGTAGACTGAGATTTAATCAGAAGAATACATAACATGCCTCATCTCCTACAACTTGCTGCCGCAGCAGTGGGGTCAGGTGTAACAACAATGAATTGCAACCGAGAAACTGCAAGACATAAATTTCCTCTGAATTTAGTATTCAGTATTATTTTATTTATTTGTTTTACATATTTTTCACAGTTTATCCACGGTCTTCTACTCAAACCTTGGGTTGTGGTAGAACACAATGGTTACTTACAGCAAGAAAAAGTAGTGACAAAGTCCAAAATAATTGGTGCGGGTACTAGAGGTAGACGCAACCTAATGTCAGGGTTACATATTTCCAAGGGTTATGGTAATCTCCAGAGTCAAAATATGCAGTTAACTATCATCATCATAATTATTATCAATATGGTTTTCACATACTGTCTGCCATCATTTATTTACATATATAATACATTGTACATTTTATATTTCAAGCCACGAGTTGTTCCTCTCTATCTTCTACTACTAAATACATAATATTATCTTCATTGTGAGAAGTTTTAAGTTATTACTCTCCCAGCTCCAAATCCTCACCCTTCCATACTCTGCTCTGTAAGGCTGCTGTTGGGATTTAGCAAACCAGTTTTGCTTTGCCCATGGCTCCCTGTTAATCTCTGAAAATAGGGCATTCTGAAAGGAGACTGCAAATCAAGAGAACAAAGAAGGTTCCTCCTCTTTGCTCTCTGCTTCTGTGGGCTTCTTGCCTCCTCGTGGTTCTTTTTAATTCTTTTTTTTTTTAACATTTATTCATTTTAGAGAGTGAGAGAGACAGAGTGTGGACAGGGGAGGGGCAGAGAGATAGGGAGACACAGAATCCAAAGACTGCTCCAGCCTCTGAGCTGCCAGCAAAGAGGCCGACGTGGGGCTCGACCTCACCGACTGTGAGATCATGACCCGAGCTAAAGTTCGACGCTTAACCCACTGAGCCACCCAGGCGCCCCATCCTCATGGTTCTTTTGAGGGTCACATCAGCAATTCTTCTCATGCTTTATAGCAGTTCCTTTCTGTGGCAGGAGATGAATCCAGATTGCAGGCTTCCAACACTTGCATATACCTACAATAGACACCAGCACCAATCACTTCCAAAGTCTATGTGCCAAGCCAATGGGGTGTCTCTCTGAGCTCATGGAAATCTCATCAAAGGAGCAATACTTTCTCCATAGTCTAAGCTTCATGGAGCACCTAAGTTTCTAAATTTTAATAATTCCCTCTTTTTACCATTTTTTCTTTAGATTCAGGAGGAAATCTACTCTCTGCAGTTGTCATCTCTGTGATACCTTAAAACTCTCTTCTTATTCTTTAAGTCACCTGGTTAACAAAATAATACCCAGTTAGCATTTTTTTTTTAAATACTAACTTGTGTTGTCTCTTTTTCCTTGTTATCTGTTATCACAGAGTATGCTCTTACAGCAAGATACTGTAGACCTGAGAATTAAACTTAGATCTGACTCAAAGACTGAGCTCTTTTTTAAAATTTTTAAAAAATCTTTATTTTTCAGAAAGAGAGAGAAAGACAGCCGGGGAAGAACAGAGAGAGAGAGAGGGAGACAGAATCCAAAGCAGGCTCCAGGCTCTGAGCTGTCAGTACAGAGCCTTAGGCAAGGCTCGAACCCAGGAACAGCGAGTTCATGACCTGAACCAAAGTCGAACGCTTAACTGACTGGTCACCCAGGCGCCCCTCAAAGACTGAGTTATTTAAACCATACACTATTACATGATTTATTGAAAAGACAGGGAACTCAGACTAATGGTATTTGGGGAAAAAAAGCTATTTGACATTGTAGTGCTTTATCTGTAGATGGCTGGTTCTTAGCTACCCAACGGTGGTTCAGAAAACAAATGAAGTTAAAAAAAGCCTGAGAAATATTAATGAAATAAGCTCATGTTAGAATCTTGATTATAAGAATTGGGGTTCTCATAAATGTTTTAATATCCAACAATCATTTTCGAGGCTTTTATGCATGCTGAAAAGAGAGCGCTTTTTTGAGACACATACAAAGAGAATGAAAGGCCATGCCTTACGATGTGATTGAAGTGTGTTAAATATCTGCCCTTTAAGTCAATATCATTCGGACAACCTAGAAGTGGAATTGTGAGTGCAAGTTGGAAAGGATGCAGAATTTTAAAGCTGTACAAGTTTTTAGAAGTATTTTTCAAGAAGATAGAAACCTTATCGGAGATTTGCAAGGTTACTTACAAATAGCTCATATAAACCAAATTTGTTGTATCCTTAATTTATTATATCTTTGGGTGACTTCTTATCTGCAGAAAAGATACAACAGTCTTAGGAAAAAAAAAGTTAAATAAGCATCATCCTTTCTTACACTGCGCACAGAGAGTATGTTTAATTCTAATAACTTAATTGAATAAATAATGCTAGTTTTAGTTTATATATGCAAGAGAATAATAAAGAAGATACTATGAGATTCTGAGTCCTTTCACACAGAGGAGAGTCTGACAGCTAATTAAAGATCTGTGAGGTCTTTTGAGGGTCTGTAACCAGCCACAGCTTTGCTGTTTTACCTGAGACGCCAACCACTTCATCAGTACTTGCTGAATAAAATTATTCTTCGCATGTATTTTCAGGCTTTGCTTTGCTGATGGCAAATTTTAGTCATGACATACACCGGAAAATACTTAGGTTATTTCACACAGTGGTCTATTAAATTTTCCAACTTTGCAATCCATGTTTTTATTTTAGAATCAATCATTGCTTAGCACAGAATATGGTACATAGTCAGACTTGATGTGTATTAGTTGAAAAAAAAATTTTTAGGGGAGGTGGTGACTATGATTGAGCTTGAAAGGATCAGTGAGATAATATAACTCACTAATCTATATAATCCTATAGCACAAGAAATGCATTTCAAAGAAAATTTTATGGTATATAGTATCTAGCCTATAATTCATCCTCAGAAAATATTGGCTGGTTGACCATGCAGTCCTAGTCCAAGGGCACACACATTCAACCTGTTATCATTAGTGAATACTAATGAACTTTACACGGTAAAGCTCATATACAGGCAGTTTCCATATGTAAATTTTTACATTTACAGTTCAGTGTATCCTTCTTCCTTAATTTAATTACGTGGCTTTGCCATTATCACAAGTGAAAATGAGTTAAAATTTTAGATTACTTATCTTTTAGTGTTTTCTTATTTTAAAATAAATTTTCGATATTCATACCTTACTGAAACAGTGGAAACAATTTCAAACCTGTGAATCCTATTCACAAGGTTTTATCTTGGTCTCAATTAGGCATATCTTATAAAACAGAAGGGCTACTAAGGGCTTAAAATATATTTGCAGCACATGTGTTATTTAGTAATCAAATTATTTATATTTTTCTCTTTTCAAAGCTTTATTATTTCTAATTAAAATAATGTATGCTTATCAATTTAACAACATTCAGACTTCACTAAGAAAAACAATGTTAAAAATTGATGTGTTTTTTTAAATACTTCTTCATACTATTTTCAGTTCCATAAAAACAAGATCAGCTCTACATGTTATTTTACAACTGGATTCTCTAAACTAAAATATAACTATTTTCCAGATCAGCAACTATGGAGCTAAATCATTTTCTGAAAATCAAGTCTCTTTTAATTTTATTTTTCTCCTTGATATAAAATCTGCTTCAGGAAATATCTTAGAAAATGCAATCTTATTATCAGTGCTTTATGCCTTTGATAAATTCCTACAGAGAAAATTTCTAGGTCAAAGTGTTGCTCTGCTTTAAATTTTAATACATTCCAACATGCTTCATTTCATAAAGATTATCAATTCACACATTTCTACCAGAATTTTTGAGATATGCTCACTGAAGTTATATACTTTTATACTCTTACTACTAATATGTTTGCACATCTTTTCTTATGTTTAGTACATATTTCTAGTTCTTTGTCTATGAGTATTGTTTATAGAACTTTCCCAGTCTTAATTGACTTTAACGGTTTTATCAATTTATAAAATTTATTTAGATACAAACCACTCCTGCAGTGACTCACATACTCTTTCCCCCTGTGCAGGCTTGATTTAGATGAATTCAGTGACTCTGAAATCCTAGAAGATGAAAGCAGCCTGCGCCCTTAATCACTGCTTGAGGGAGAGCCATCCAGTAGTCAGGGATATCTGTTTTGGGATCAATGTGTGCAAGGATAAATCTTGTTGTTTTAAGACACTAAATATTGAGCTTTTCCGTTACTGGAGCTCAATTGTCCTGCTTGACATATTCAAAATATAGAATTTTAAAGAATCAATCTTGCAATGCTTTGCTTTATGGCATCTGTGTTTCTGATTGTTTACATTCTTTACTTCTGAGAGGTGCTTAAAAATGTTCTCCAATAATATCTTCTATTTGCATAATTTAAATCTTTCACATTTATTCCTAATAAAAACAGATTTATGGTTCTTTTTAATATAATATGAACATGAGTCTTTCTTTCGAGAGTCAGACATGGCAACTCCACTTCCAAGTAACACTATACCACTTCATGGGTAGTGTGAGAGCCTTGTAGTAAAAAAATGATCCTAATTTCTTCCTTCTGTCTTGGGAGAATTATAGTCATTCATTCCATTTATATATAAGCATACATAAACATATATGTGTGTGTGTGTGTGTATATGTGTGTGTATGTGGTATATATATATATATATATATATGGGATATTCAGAAGCATACATAGTTGAATACATTCTTGTTATTATTATTGTGAACAAAATTATTATTAGGTCAATTAAGAATAAGAAACATAGGGGTGCTTGTGTGGCTCAGTTGGTTGAGCATCCCCTGCATGGGGCTCTGTGCTGACAGCTCAGAGCCTGGAGCTTGCTTCAGATTCTGTGTCTCCCTCTCTCTCTGCCCCTCCTCCACTCATTCTCTCTCTTTTAAAAATAAATACACATTAAAACAAATTTAAAAAAAAGAATAAGAAAAATAAAACTTTGTTTTTGCAAACATATCACTAAAATTTGAGAGATCTCATCCACATGTTACTTATAAATTATATAAATGATATACCAATATACCAATACTAACATCTATATTATAAAGCAAAACTTAAAATAGAAAATAAATAAAAAATAAAAAATAATAATTTGTAAACTATTTCATCAAAATATATAATTACACATATATAAACATTAATATATATGCAATTTTATGTGTTCAATAATATTTTGCAATCAAGTTTACAAAGGGAAGTAAATATGTATTGCTTTTACTTAAGGCTAAAAATACAAATAAGTATAAAAAAGAGGAATTCAGTTTAGGAAGAGTTATTCTTGTTAAATAAAAAGGCAGAAAGAGTTGAGAAAAAAGACTATTCAATATTGCATGCAAATATTTTAATCTTTCTTTTTCAAGGTCATTACTATTGAATGAAGATGGATTGTTTAAGCTACAAAATAGTTTAGAGATCACAGATCCCAACAGCCAGTGAGATCCAGAAATTTTATGTAACCTTTACAAGTCAAGCATTAAATAACATAGTCGTTTTATAAATATAGTGATCGGTAGAAGATAACTAAGCAATTTGATTTTTATTTGATCATCACAAATCTCTACATCCATCTATTTACATGTGGATATGTATGTGTGTGTGTGTGTGCACGTGCACATGTGTGTACTTTAAATGGCCTGTTTCCATGAGACTTAAACATACAAAACCTATGGTAGGTGATGATTAAAATTTAAGTCATTTATGATGCGCAAATAAATACACCTTCCTGGAGGAAGGCAAAACTGTGATAAATATTACCAAATATTTGCTACATGAAAATTAGTTTTAAAATATTGATGACTATAAATATACTGTAAATATACACTATTTAAAAGTTGGCTATGTTTTTTCTTGGAATAATTTTATGAAAGGATTTTTGACAACTATTAGTCACTTACATGAAATGACAGATTGGCAAACTTGCTTTGAAATGTTTGTTCAACAAATAACATATTTATTGAATATCATAAACCATATTCATTCCGACATTTTAAAACTACTGAGCACCTAGTATATAAAAATCCACTAGGTTTGAAGCTAAGAATGATGTGCCAATAAAAGGCAGGCATGATTCCTGTCATTATGAGTTCACACACATTATTTTAATTTCAAAAATGAGCTTATAATTGCAATTTAAACATGAAGTCCTGGTTTAATTTCTATTTCCCTGCTAAATGCATTTTCATATATCCACATCCATCTGGAAACCATTCTTTGAAAAGTGACTGTTCATATCCTTGGCCCAGTGATCTTTAGTGTCACTGGTCTTTTTCTTATTGATTTATAAACTTTCCTGTACATATACTCAATAAAAGTCTTTATTGGTTATATATGTTTCTCTAACTATATTAAGTTTTTGTTTTTTATAAAATATATTTCCTTTCCATAAATATATTTTAAGAAATAATAATAAATGAAATTTAATAAGTATGTAATTTTCTCAGAACCACTAATTTAAATATATTATTTCCATTATGTAACAAATATGACTCTTTATTCAATTTTTATGCTCAATTACTCTATTGATACACCTGTGCCAATACCAAACTTTTAAAATTATTACAGGTTTATAATAATTCCTCCAGTAGCATGCCTTCTTCCTTTTATCTTCTTCTCTCTTTCTTTTGTTTTCCTTTCTCTTCATTTCATCCCCCACAATTTCTTTCTTCGTCTCATTTTCTTTTTTCTCTTCCTTTTCCTAAATTGTTGAGACTATCCTTGACCCTTTTTGCTTCTTTATAAAGTTTTAAATCAGTAGAGATTTAGTGAAAAATCTACAGGAATTTTGTTGGGAATCATCTTTTAATTGTAATTCTGGGACAATTTCATCTTTATTGAATTATTATTAAATAAAGTCATCTACTTATGTCCATGACTTATTTATATTTATTTAGATTTTCTCTAACATATACTCTATGTATACTAACATATTTCTCTAATTTCCCCCTGTAATCTTGTGACAAGTATGTTTCCCTACCCCAAGCATATCTGTCTTCCAATTTTTATTTCTGGAAGGTAGACATTTTAAAAAAGAAAATATATTTTAAAATGATACTCTCAAAAGCTTAAATAGGAAAAATTTAATTTAAAAATGTATTGAAGACTTCCATTCTAGGCAAGATGATATAGATTGTTTTTTTTTTTGCTCTTCTCCTCCAAGTATAAACCTTACAAATAATGCAAGAGACAACAGAACTCTAGAGTTTAGAAAGTGAAAATCAGGACCTCAGAACTGGGAGGAACAACATAAAAGAAGGTGTTTTATGCCCCTAGTCCCAGTAGAAGAAAGCAATTCAGACCTATCATTTCTTGGTCCAACACCTAATAACAGAAGACTCAGCAGGGCTCATTCCTTACTAGGATGGAACTGAAGCCCTAAGACAATACCAAAGTAGCTCCATACCACCTTACCACAAACAAGGGACACCTACTGGGAATTCTGATAACCAATAAGTGCCCAGGGAAAGAGCCCGGCGAAGAATCTGTTCCCACTGGTCTGAAGATTCTCCTGCTCACCAAGAGATACGTGGGTGGTTAGGCAGCACAGGAAAGAGAGACACATCACAATGGCCCTGCATGGGAAGCCTCTTTGTTCTTTTGGGATACTTATAACTCTCTTCTCCCATGGGGTAACATGAGAGTATCTGGTCAGACTTAACAAAGAAGACTCAGAGCAAACAAGAGACCCTGCCCAGCATGTCTTTTAGTCCTTGTGGGCCTGAGGCTTCTCTCCCCTGCACAGAGATAGAGGGTGGCCGGGATACAAGTAGGGACAATCCTGTTAAAGTAAGTGGCACAGCCAGCAGTCTCCTTCCTTCCCCCACAGACAAGGGAATTCATCAGGACTGGAGACTGGATAGAGGAGCCTCTTCATCCCTGCCTGCTTGAAATTCATCCATTCCATTGAGAGACATCTCGTGGCCAAGACAAGAGACAGTCCTCCCACTGCCTCCCTTTGGGCAGCCACAGCAGCACCAGATAAACCAAGTAGACGAAATAGCCCTCCAAGTCTTTGAAAATTAAACTGTTGTTGGAATAAGAGCCTGCAAAAGTAGACCAGGATCTGTATATTAAACTTAAGCGGGAAAAATGCAGGATAAAATAATGAATATAAATAAGATAGGAAGTCTCCTGCAAATACATAAAATGTTCCAGAATACAATAGAAAATCACTCGAAACCAGAAAAATCACTATTCGGAGGAGAAAATAAAAGCAACTAACACCAACGCCAAGATATACCAAATGGAATCAGTCAAAGAGGATTTTTTATCAGTCATCATAAAAATGCCTTAATAATCAATTAGAAATTCTCTTGAAACAAAAATAAGTAAGAAAATCTTAGCAAAGGAATAAAAGTTATAAAATAGTAGCAAGTGGAAATTATAGAACTAAAAAATACAATAAAAGCATGCTGGATGGGCTAAATAGTAAAAAAGTAGAACAGAACAGATCAGACTCAAAAGTAGACAGAAGATGGAATCAGGGAAGTTGAGGACAGATCAACAGATTTACCCAATCTCAATAACTGAGAGAAAACAGACTAGAAGAAGAAAAGGAATAGAGACACAAAGCTCAGCGAGATAATAAAAGATCCTATATTGTGTCATCAAAGTCCCAGAAAGAGAGGAGAAAGAGAACTGGTTTGAAAGAGTATCTTAGGAAAATTGCCCATTCTTGTAAATTTGGCAAAAGACACAACAGATTTAAGAAACTGATCAAACCTTAAATAGGACAAATACAAATAATTCTATGCCAAAACATATCTTAATCAAACTTTTTGGGGAAAAAAAATCTTAAAATCAGCCAGAGAAAAATGGAACATTAACTATAAGGGACGCCAATTCTAATGACAGAAGGTTACTAATCTGAAACTGAGGAAGCCAGAAACAAGTGACACCAGTGTTCAAGTCATGAAAGAAAAGAACTTTCAAACCAGAATTCTCGATACAGCAAAATAATCCTTTAGAAATAAAAGTGAAATAAAGACTTTCTCAGATGAAAGAAAGCTAAAAGAATTTGTCACTAGCAGACCTAAAAAACGACTATTGGAAGTTCTTCAAGCAGAAAGGGAATGATAAAAAGCAATCTTAGATTATCAAGAAGAAAGACCAATAAAAAGAACAGAAATATAGACACATATAACCAACCATCTTTTTCTTCAGTATTTTATAAATCATCCTTAGGGGTGAAAACCGGGGCACCTAGGTGGCTCATTCCATTGAGTGCCTGACTCTCGATATCGGCTTAGGTCATGATCCAGGGTCATGGGATGGAGCCTGCATCAGACTCCACACTCTCTCTCTCGTCCTCTGCCCCTCTCCCCTGCTTGCGCGTTCTCTCTCTAAAATAAAAAATAAATAAATAAAATAAAAACAAATGATGAAACCAAAAATGGTAAGTCAGCAGTCAGTCAACAGGCAAAAGACCCACAGACATTTGTTATGTGGCCTGAATGTGTAAAACAATATGAACTATACACTGTCCTCAGTTTGTCCAAGATCTCACACTCTCAAAACCTCATGTTTTACACCAAGCCTAATTCACCCAATCCCAGGATCAACTCTTACGTAAAAGAAGGTTTAAAGGATTGGTAGAATTTGCATGAGTGGGTTAGAAAGGAGTGGGACTCCAGAGAACTGACTTATATAAATAGCACATATAGTTTTTTAGAGCGATAATTTATTTATTGTCCCACTTCTGAATGTTATAGAAATATCTGTAACATTTTCTTTGTGCTATAAGTACTGCAGTGTTTCAGTAAACATAAAAATGTACTTTTTCATATGCAAAATGTGCTAATAAAATCAATGCTTTGTTACATCAAGTTAAAAGGAAATACATCTATGGGAAATTGAATATTTTGCTTTCTTCTTTTTTCTGAACATGATCAAAAAAGGTAGCATTGTATTTTTACAGAATTTAAAAGTGTAGACATAAATATTTTTGTAAAGGACTATAGACTGTGAAAATACTTCCATTTTCTCTTGATCTTATAAATAGCTACAAAACATAAGGAAATAAATTATTCCTTTCTTACTAGAGCTTTTTGCCTATTCACAACAGATGTTGTTTCCACAAATTAGTTTATAATTTCTTTTATAACTCAGAACAACCCTTCAATTTATAGTCAGGAAATAGATATAGTGTTGCATATAATTCTGGTAATTATGTAACAAAACTGCACTTTGCTATATGAAAACCTTGGCCATCAATCATTCAGTTTAGTGTTGGGGCAACTTAATCTTCTGCTGCACCAGCTGCGCAAGACATCCACAAACACAACAGATTTGCCAGACTTCCACTGAGTGAAATGTAAATGATCAGTATGAAAGATAATAGATAGCTAGATACCTAGCCAGCTAGTTAAATAGAGCTGATCTGTACTGCAGGCAGAGAACGCAAAGGGTTCCCCCCTCCCCCGGAGGGCCTGGAAGGATGGTTGCATAATCCATTTTTACACTGCATAGCACTCTAATACACTTGCCACCTGGTTTACAAAAAAACAACTGTGAAAGTGAAGTAAATACTTTTCTTTTTTAAATATGGATAATATATATCTTTTAATTTTTTTTTAATGTTTGTTTATTTTTCAGAAAGAGACAGAGTGCGAGCGGGAGAGGGGAAGAGAGAGAGGGAGACACAGAATCCGAAGCAGGTTCCAGGCTCTGAACTGTCAGCACGGAGCCCAACTCAGGGCTGGAACCCATGAACTGGGAGATCATGACCTAAGTGGAAGTTGGACACTTAACCGACTGAGCCAGGCACCCCTAAAATATGGATATATTAGAGTTTGATGCCATATTTTAGAGTCTCGGATTGAGAGAACTTTGACATAACACAGTTCAGAGTAAACAGTTGTAACTTATAGACAGTGGGGAGAAGAAATGAAGCATTTATTTCAAGAACGTTATAACTCCTAACTTTAAAACCTAGGGTCACTTTTGAGGGTTTTTTTTTCAGTTTATTCAATATTATGTTCATTTTATATCCTATAGATATGTAATAGAATTTCATTAATGATAAAGTAATTAAGTAGAATGAACTAGAAAACTACTCATCTTAATATTTTACATAGGTTAATAATTTATGCTTTAACAGTACTTTCTATTTATTATTTTATTTGAAGCTTAAATATTTTATAAAATAGCTGATGCAAGCTTACCAATCCCATTTTATGAGACACATTGAAATTTATAGAAGGAAAATAACCATCTAAGTTTCACAGTATATAGGTGAAAAAAGTTCAAATTACAAGTCAATTCTACAATCTTGGCAATTTTTACTCAAGGGGTACATAAACATGGATATCCTTGCGACTTATAAATAATTTTCTCATATTGGAATTATATGCTTTTTATTTTATTTTTCAAATGTTTATTTATTTTGAGAGAGAGAGTGGGGGAGGTGTACAGAGAGAGCAGGAGAGAGGGGGAATCCCAAGCAGGCTCCACTGTCAGTGCACAGCCCAGGGCAGGGCTCAAACCCACGAACTGTGAGATCATGACCTGAGCGGAAATCAGGAGACTGTTACTTAACCTACTGAGACACCCAGGCTCCCAGGAATTATATACTTTTAAAGTACTATGTTGCTATGTATTCAAGCTTCTATAAAATATAATAATTTATTTTGTGTCATTAACAGTGAGTCTGAGGAAAATAGAGAGAAACCAGTTTCCATGTCGGGTCCCTGGGACGAGAGAGCATAATGCACTGAGAGACCAGTAGCCAAAATCAACATATATATGCACCTGAGCAATTGAGGGTTAAATGTTGCATGACCTAACAGATCTGGTTTGTGTGAAATGAAGGGTTCAAGCCTATTTCTGCATAGTCAGTCAGACGCAGAACTTTTAGATAAATCAGTGATTGAATTTAGTCAGTCAAAAGACCACCACACATTTCCTTGGAATAAAAAAAATCCCAAAAGCCAATGAGTTGAAATTAAATTCTATAATAATTAGCATGTTACATGTTAGATGGGCAGGCAAGGAAATGTCAGGACCTATAGTCAAGCATGATATCTCTACTCAGAAAGTGAAGACATAAGTTCAAGTGATACAAAGTCTATGTTTTGTATCTTGATGAGGCTAATATTTATATCAAAAAAAGAGATATAAAGATGAGGTACTAAATATTCTGTCCTGAAAATAAGGTATACCTGTTTGTCTTTTCCTGTATTTGTACGTGACTTATCTCATATGGGTCACTGGTGCTCGTACACAATTGACTCCCCAAGGAAGGCAAGGACTTTGCTTCATCAGAAATTGTTCCAGGTGGAAGGAGAAATGAGTACAGATGCAAAATAACCAAAACTTGGCTTTTAATCTTGAGGAGATAAGAATCTAGTACAGGTTACTGGCACTGCTAAACTGAAAATATTGTAAGGCCCCGAAGAATGGATCTCTTATATTACATGTGTCTCATGCAGTACCTGTGGCCAGAATTCTATGTGGCCTATTCTCAGCTAGTGTCTACAGAGGTAAACTACGAGCTTAATGCAGGATTGGGTTTTTGATTTCAAACCTAAACCACTAAAGACTTGAGAAATATATGATACGTTATCATTTGAGATTTGCCTTTTGGTCAGTTGTCTGTACATACACTGTGAAAAATTAAAACTGGTGAAATTATTCATATTTGCAATAGGTCTCTATGAAAATTATGCTACTGAAAAAAACCCTGAAATGTTAAGCATTTTTAACAATTTTTTAAAAAGATACAGGATTTGTATTTTCCATACATAAAAATGTGTTTCATCTGGTAAAGATCTTTCCCTGGTTTACAACAAAGGCATAGAAGGCTTCTCAACACATAAAATCCAGGGACATATACAATTTTTCTTTAAATGGAGATGTGCATTTTTTTCATTCATTGATTATAAAATGAAAATCTTAAATAAACATTTGTTTTACCACTTTTTTATGTTTGCTTTTGTTGTCATATCTAAAATCATAGCCAAGACCAATGTCGAGGAACTTTTCTGCTATGTTTTTTATTAATTTTATAGTTTCAGGTCTTAACATTTGTTTTTAATCCATTTTAAGTTGATTTTTGCGCATGGCACAAGGTAAAGGTCCAATTTTATTCTTTTGTATGTGGATATGCAGTTTTTCCATCATCACTTATTGTTAATTTGCGCTTTTTTTAAACTTTTATTTATTTTTGAGAGACAGAGAGAGACAGAGCATGAGCAGGAGAGGGGCAGAGAGAGAGAGGGAGACACGACATCTGAAGCAAGCTCCAGGCTCTGAGCTGTCAGCACAGAGCCCAATGTGGGGCTCAAACTCACAAACAGTGAGATCATGACCTGAGCCCAAGTTGGATGCTCAACCAACTGAGCCACCCAGGCACCCAACCATCACCATGTATTATAGAGACTCTCTTTTTTACAACAGTAACAACATATTTCGTGACATATTAAAGAAAAGGAAGAATTGATTGATGATGCTTATAACTTTTCTTCAAATGAATATAATTATGTGGATTAGGTTTAATGGAAAATAGTTGGAAACGATAATCAAATAATACAAAAAATATCAGAGCTGTGGAAAATCTGAAGCAACGTATAACAATTTTCAGAAGCTCCAAAGACAAGTAAATTAAGATTATGGAATAGTTTACGTCACTTTGTCCTTTCCATCCTACCAGAATTTTTTGCACATGGTATGGGTAGGCTAATATATGTGAAGGGAGCTTATCTTTCAAACTAAACTGAGGTCTTCACATTCCTAAAGCAAAGAAACTACGGCTTCTTGCGCTTCTCTTTTGTGTTTGATAAAAATCAGACCAGCTTTCGCACAATTAACTTCAAAGTTAAAAGATGGCAAAATTTATATGTGATCTTTGTGTGACTTGTTGAATAAAACAAGAAACAGAGAAATGCTGGATTTGGGAACTTAATTTCACATTAATTAAAACAATAAAGGTGTTATGATATGGTGTTATTTTCTGATTAAAAACTGTATAACCATGACTAGACTTTTTAATTTAAACTTTGAGTAATAATACAGATTATCTCAGATGAAAGTCTTATCTTTCTTCTTAAAATATTCTTTATTTATCTAATCATACAAGAGGCATGACTACCTCTAAATGTCTCTATAGTAAAACTGTCTTGTAATAACCTGCTTGGCATATATTTCACTGTTACTGTACAAAAACTTTTCCAAATACACATTTTCCTTCAGGGACTATATTTATAACAGACTGCGTTTGCATTTCTGTACTTCTTCCATGGAAATTAATCAAGATTCTGATATTGTAAGTAACTAAAAAGCATATGTGATGTAAAGCAGCATATATTTTTATACGTGATATATATTATACATAAAAAATATTACTCCATGTTTTCCAAGATATATTCAAACACATTATTAATAGAACCTAATGTATTTTCCCTTTTATCAATGTCATTGGCTTTAATAGCTGTAGGTTGTATGTGGCTCTGAAGTTTGTCAGAGCTTAGTTTGAACTTTTGTGCCTCAGCAAGTGATTTAATACCTGTAAGCAACAATGTTCTCATTTTTTTTTTCAATTTTTTTTAACATTTTGTTTATTTTTGAGACAGGGAGAGACAGAGCATGAACAGGGGAGGGTCAGAGAGAGGGAGACACAGAATCTGAAACAGGCTCCAGGCTCTGAGCTGTCAGCACAGAGTCCAACGCAGGGCTCGAACTCACTGACCGAGAGATCATGACCTGAGCCGAAGTCGGCCGCTTAACCGCCTGAGCCACCCAGGCGCCCCAACAATTTTCTCATTAAATAAATATAATATTAGCTCCCATCCATTTTTTAAATGTTTATTTATTTATTTTGAGAGATAGCAAGAGAACACACACACACAGAGGGGCACACGTGTAAGAGAGAGAGCAGAAGGAGGGGCAGAGAGAATTCCAAGCAGGCTCCCTGTTGTCATCACAGAACCGAACGTGGGGTTCCATCTTACAAACTATGAGATCAGGACCTGAATCGAAATCTAGAGTTGGACAGTTAACTGACTAAGCCACCCAGATGCCCCTAGTTCCCATCTCCTTAGCATAAATGTAGATAACTGCCAACATACACATGCATATATGTACATTTATACAGGAAGTACCAGTATGTATTAAGTGTAAATAACTACCAATATTCACATGTACATAACCACCAGTATGTACATATATATTTTTACATATATATGCACAGAATATATATGTACATGTACACATTGGAGGTTATTCACTTTATATATGTGCTATATGCATAGATTGTATATTTATAATTAATATATAACAGTACTGTATGTATATAAATGTGTAAAGGGTCAATAATACTGTTATGTATATGTCATATATAATACTGTTATTGACATATAACAATTTCTCAGGATGAGTTGTTCCATTGCTACCATCATCCTAGTTGTCATCAGTTATTTTTCAGACTTTTCCCTCGATCTTATTCGGTTATTAGTAGACTTAATTTTAACTTAATATATATAATGACATTGATTATGTAGAAAAAAATCTAAACACTCCCTCAATAAACTATTAGAACTAATAAATAAATTCAGTGAGGTTTCAGGGTACAAAATCAATATAAAACATGTATTGTGTTTTTATATACTAATAACAAACTATCAGGAGAAATTAAGAAAACAATCCTATTTGTTGCATAAAAAAATACTGAAGGAATAAATTTGAGCAAGGAGGTAAAAGGCCTGCACACTGAAAACTATAAGTTCCGGATAAAAAGGAAATGAAGAAGACACAAATAAATGGAAATATATTTTGTGCTCATGGATTGGAAGAATCAATATTGTGAAAATGTCCATACTACCCAAAGCAGCATACAGATTCAGTGCAATCCCTATCAAAATCCCAATGGCTTCTTTTTCACAGAAATGGAAGAACCAATCCTCAAATTTGTGTGGAATCATAAAATCTTTCCACATAAAAGATTCCACACACAAATTTGTGTGGAATCACATAAAAGTGATTAGCTAAGGCCATCTTGAGAAAGAACAAAACTGGAGGCATCAAGCTCCCTGATTTCAAATTATGTTACAAAAAGTTATAATATTTAAAACATGATGACATTGGAGTAAAAACAGGCACAGAGATCAATAGAACAGACTGGAGAACCTAGAAATAAATTCACACATATATGATCAATTAATTTATGACAGAGGAGCTGAAAATATACAAGAGGGAAAAGAGAGTCTCTTCAGCGGATGGTGTTGAGAAATTAAGTTTCCCAACTTGAAATTCACATTGAATTCAAGATCCATATCCATTTTATGACTTTATTTCCTGATTTATCTGAGATTTAGATTCTTCATCTGCTCATCAATAATAATAATCCCATACGAATCCATTATACTGTGGTGTTATGTGAAAAATCAAAGACAAGCAGACAAAAATCCTTTGTAAATTATAAATCACTAAAATTTGTTAAGGTTACAATTTTACAAACTTAGAAAACATTAAAAACTCCATTTGTCTATCCTAAGTAACTTCCTACTCTTACTTCAATATTTATATTTATTAGAATTTGACAAGGAACAATTTCAAAGCTATAAAACCTAGAGATAATTTTCAAAATATTCAATAATAATCTAGAATACTCAAACTTTGAGAATACTCAAAATTTGAGAATACTCAAACTGTATGCTACTTTGTTAAATAACAGTGTATAGAACTATACTTGATGAGAAACCAATTCTTTTCCTAACATACTACTAGCTTGAGAAATCATATTTAAGTCACAAACATAACAAAAAATAAACTATTTCCTATTTTTCACTGAACATATCATGCACAATGAACCATCCCTTTACTGTGAAATTCTGTTTATCAGTGTGCTTTTGTAAGACAAACTGATTTTTTAAATCTCTCACCTTTCAAAGAGTAGGTTAGAAAATTTTGTGTTTGTTTCCAAAAGAAAAAAAAAATCATACAAGGCAGCCTCTTTCTTAAGATATTAATTGGCAGATACTTTACAGAAAGGGCTTAGGGAGAATATAAAATAATGCTTGATTTTAGCAATATACATTTGTTTTCAAACTATGTCCTGTATGAATGTGTCAACTCCATTAAAGCAGATATCGCAACCATTTCCCAATGAAAAGAACTGACATAAGGAAGGTCACATAGTAAAGCTGGTGCGAAAATTCCAAGCCCATGACTTCAAGCTCTGTTCTGTCAATTTAATTACCACTTCATATAGCATGTCCGTTAACTATGTTGGCAATGCTAAGGATAGTATCATGAGTACAGTAATGCACAATGTGATTCCAATGTAAATGCACCACACCAGTTTAAAATCCCACAGACTTTCATACCTTTGTCAAAAATTCAGAAATTGTAAAAATTAGAATCAGATCAGTTAACTAGTATCTCATAAAAGTTTACTGTGCACGAAAGAACAGTTAGCAATTTGGAAGTCTTCGAATCCAATACTGATTAAAGCTCAGAGGCATGATGTTACAGGATGACTTATAAAGGTGAAAATAAGAAAGTTGTTTAATTTTATAGTTATTTGTCATTATAATGGGTGTTTCTATTGTAGGGGACTGGTTAAAAATGATTATCACATACCATTTTTGAAAGACGACCTAAGTTGCATTTATGATCATGGGATGCATTTACAAGAAATAACTTAAGCTTTCCTTATGTTCATGAAAAAAGTTTCATTTAGTTTTGTTACATTGATTAAATGTTTTTGTTTGCTTGGCTGACTTTCAAGCCTGGTCTTTTTATTTTAACATCTCATTCCCAAGTAAATGACTTAAAGAAAGGTCACTGCAGGGGTGCCTGGGTGGTTTAGTCAGTTGAGCATCTGACTTAGGCTCAGGCCATGATCTCACGGTTTATGAGTTCAAGTCCCTCATGAGGCTCTGTGCTGACCTCTCAGAGCCTGGAACCTGCCTCGGATTCTGTCTCCCTCTCTCTCTGCCCCTCTCCAGCTCGCGCTCTGTCTATCTCAAAAACAAATAAAAATTGAAAGGAATTAAAAAAAAAAAAAAAGAAATGTCACTGAAGATCTAGCCCATAATTTAGGTGTCAGTTTTAAAGTTTATCATTCGTTAACACGACATTTCAATCACAAAAATATGTGATGAAAACCTTTATTTGAAAATTAGAGGAACATGCAGAGGTCGAGTGCAAGAGAATCATGTATTTTGCAACAGTGGAAATAGGCACCATAATTTTAGCCAAAGTTGTAAGTCTCCTTCCGATTGACTAATGTCTGTCGTTCTCAGGTGCAACAGAGGCCACTGACAAGAAGCCCCGGGACAAATCGAAAGGGAAAGTTGCAAGCTGCTCTGAAACGTCCAAAGCAGGCAGAGTTGTAAGCTGAGTATTTCCGTATTAAATTTGGTGTTACAGCAACTGGGTAGTGTGTTAACCTCACTGGCTTGTCCGTTTATCCAGTGGTTTCTACCAATGATTTCTTATAGTAAGACAACAATGTATACTGTCAGGATATCCTGCTGTATGCCTGGTGTATCAGAAATTCTGGTAAGGAAAAAAAAAAGAAAAGAAATTCTGATAAGGGTAATCTGAAGCTCCGTTGAACAAGACACTAATGACCAAGTAATTGTTCTATAGCATTATAATTAACTATTATGAGCCCTGATAAATACCATGAATTAGACCACTATGGCATTAAATTTATCTAATACTGAGGCAGAATCTGAAGACTGAAAATAGGAGATGGTGAAGGGCAAACAGTTTGTAATCATGCCTTATGTTTTAAAATGTACTTAATAGGGAAACCATTAACATCCTCATCAAACAAATTAAATAGACAAAGGATTCTTTAAGGTCATACACACATGATTGTTGTTTGGGGCAGTAGACATGGCATCTTCCTGTTTTGAAAAAGGACACTTATATTTGCAGCAACATGGATGGAACTGGAGGGTATTATGCTAAACATCAGTCACAGAAAGACAGATACCATATGTTTTCACTCATATGTGGATCTTGAGAAACTTAACAGAAGACCATGGGACAGGGGAAGGGGAAGAAAGTTACAAACAGACAGAGGGGAGGCAAACCGTAGGAGACTCTTAAATATAGAGAACAAACTGACAGTTGATGGGGGGTAGGAGAGAGGGGGAAAGGCGGTGATGGGCACTGAGGAGAGCACTTGTTGGGATGAGCACTGGGCATTGTATGGAAGTAAATTTGGCAATAAATTATATTGAAAAGAAAAAAGGACACTTATGCTACTGAACCCATTTAGTAACCAGAAAGTTCTGTGTTCATTTTTACATGTGCCATAGTTTTCCAGAGAACTTGACTTGTTTCTAAATGTAGAGAGCTAGCTTGTTGTGAGGATGTTGTATGACAGTTTGTAATAAAATTGAAGAAATGGGAATTATTTAAAACTCTGAAGATAAATCTTGAAGGATTCATGTTTGTTATCTTCAGATAACTGACTTGTTGGTGTGTAGAACTGAATTCAGATTTGTTCTGTGTTGCTTAGAACGTCCAAATTGTTCAAATTATAGTTCTCCTGTGAGAACATTACTTAGCCTGGATTGTACCATGGTTATGCTAAAGTTCATATATGTAGAGGTTTTTGTTTTTGTTTTTTTTTATTTCTTCTCCACAGCCAGTTCCCCTCTCGATAACTTGCCTAATTCCCATTTCTCCTTGATGAATTCTAGCAGGCCAGTGTAGTGTGTGACAGGCAGAGTCCTTTCTCAAAACTCAAGATTAAGAACAGGACTATTTTAACCCTGAACAGACAGTGAAAACATTATCTTTATGGCTCTCCAAATATTGTCTGCCTTAATTATCCATTTCTGTGCCCCACTCACTTTTTGAAGTGGACTATTTTTGTCTTGTGTCTCCAGTATAGAAGATTACCATTTGCAAGAACACTGTGAGTAAACTGAAGAATCTCCCCAGCAACAGTCTTCAACATTTGCATTCATGTTGCTAGGTAGTCAACTTCTGGATCCTAGTCTAACACATTCCAGCCATAGTCTGCTGCTGTGTTATCAAACTAGGTTAATGAATCTTCCGGTATCATAAACATTCTAAGTGTTTCTTTGATTCAAGTTCATAGGCCCATCACTGGCTTTCTTTTCACTACCTGTCTCATTTTCTGTATCTCTAGAAGTATAGTTACTACTTCTGTTTCCAATGTCACTCCACAGTTCTTTTCAAATTGGAAAACTTTTTTTATATTTTCCATTAGAAAATAAATGTTGATTGTTTTCATCAGTGTCGATGTTTTGTGGTTTTTAAAGCACAAGTTTCAGTTCTACTTCTGTCTCCCAAAATAATTATTTTTTATTACCATAAGTCTCTGATTGTCAAGAATATGAGTCTCATACAGAAATCAAAGAAAAAAGACTGCAAGATGTGTTGAAAATAAATGATAAGCATTGTGACATTCCTTTTCTAGCTCATTTTTGAACTTTCCATAAGATTGTTTTAATGAAAATATTCAAGAATACTATCATAGGCAATTTTTTGTTTTGGAAGAGAAAAATGGGATTTTGTGGTTTTAAACTCCTTAGGTCCTCTTTCCTTTATCAGATGGGAAGAGGTTTCTAAGACAAGTGGGTTATTTCACACAGCAAGAAGAATTTTAGGATATGACATATCTCCATTTTATGTCACATAACACATTCCAAGATTCCACAGATGCTAATTTTGTTTACCATAAACAATTGTCAGCCAGGACTATCATATCAAAAACATTCCATAGTTAAGGAATCTCCTTCTAACAGATATCACTAGTCTGTATATTAGTCAATTAGCATGATGCTTGCAGGGAGTTTATACCTAATCACCCACTTTCCTTCATTGTATGGGTTTCAGGCCAGTAAATTATCTCCTCTCTCTCATCTACAAAATTTAACTTGATCCTGAAAACCATAAGTGTAGTGCATAGGCAGGTAATATTATCCATTTTATAACCACACATTATTCACCTTATTTTGATAGAACTAGGACAAAAGCCAGTCTTGCCACCAATGAGATTTTTTTTTCTTTTCATTGTCTTTTTCAATACACCTTTTGAAATTACCTCCAAAATGAGTTTTAAGGGCAACTCATAGCTCTTATAGTGTGACTTTATGATTGTTAGTAATTTGTTATAAAAATATAATTTATGAACTTTTCAGAAAAAAATCTTAATGTTAGACTCTTACAGCAAGAGTAGTGTTCTCAATTACTAGAATCAGGAAAATAAGGTAAAGTACTCAGTTCATGAAATCTACTTACAAGAGTAAAAGTTGAAAAGAATTCAAAGAATCAACCTTCAAAGCTGGAGTATCCTTATTTCACTTACGTACTTTAAAAATATAGCTCCTATACAGGTCTATTTTCCTTGTCTATTTAGCACACAGTAGACATTCAATGACTACGTAGCGTCTAAATGACAATTGCATAAAAATGAAAACAGAAAAAGAAAAGTGTGATGAAAGTATTTTGTTATCCATAATAATTGGAGAATAAACTTATTTCTAATTTGCTGGTGTATGATACATTGAAAGTCACAGAAAAGTGAACTGGATAATACTTATAAATCCTAAAATGCAAATGATCGCCGAGTAGTATTAAATTCAAGGGGCCCAGTTTTCAATGAGTTAATGAAATGGTTCAATTCCTGCACTTCTCTGACAACAACAAAAAATTTCCAGTTTTTATAGTAGAATGATACTCAAAATTATCATCTTTAATGCACTAATTTCTTTACAGTTTTTCCTTAGCAAAATCCCAAATTTTATCCCTAAATTTATCCTTGAGTAATTCCCTTTTCCTCTCACTCATTTTTCTTATTTTCTTGCAATAAAGTCTCTTAATTCTAGGAATCAAGAATTCTTATTCCTGAGAAGCTGAGATGTGGTAAGAAATACATTGGCTAGATAGGAGGTGCTATTTGAGAGGGCTGAGAAACAACAATTCTACTAAAAATTCATATCCTGATATTGTGACTCTGTCTTACTTGAAATCTACAAAGTTTTAAAATCAATTGCAAAAAGAGAAATGAGAAAATTCTAGGTTTGTCAAATAATTGAATTCTTTAATGTAAAATCTTGATTCTCAAAGAGAAAAGTTCAAAAACATGTTAAAATCATTGGATTCTACTAGAAAGTTAACCTAAGAAATATTTCACTTTTTTTAGTAAAATTGAAATGAGTTTTAGTTGATATTTATTTTATATAAAAAACCCTGTTATAAGAATGTTTATGTGAAATATGTTTTTAATAACAGCATGATCTGAAGCATAGTTCATTTTTGTTGGATTTTTAAATAAAATGTAGTGTTTCAATCATACAAAGAAAAATAAAATGTAATGTTTAAGGAACTTACACTATACTATATTTTATTTACCTATTAATAAATTTTTATATCAGCAAAAATGAAAATTAGCTCCATTATATAGAAGTGAAACAAAATTATATAAGAATAAAATATTCTAGAAATTTCAGAAATTTTCTGTAAGCATTGGGATGATAATACTTATGAGTAAGAAATGTGGTAAATATTTTCAACTGATTTTCTTTCTGTAAAAAATTGTGTGAAAAATAACTCTAAACCTTTGGAGTAATTTCCTGTTTGTTTTTAAACATGCAAATAGATGATATAGGCAGCAGAAAGTTCTTAGCATTTGTATATATATTTTTTGTACCAACAGCAGTGAGATAATAATGAATTATTTATCATCTTTGTGTATATATGCCCTTCAGTATGATGTTTGTGTGTACATAATAGCACATATCAAAATGTTTCAATTAATTTCTGGAAATGCGCTATAAAAATATTTTGATTTACTTTATGGAATCCCTTCTTAGTAAACTAGACTTTACAAAATAAGTCTATATGCTATATGAGTTGGAAATGAGCAAAATCTGAGTTCTGACCTTGTATTTTACACTAATGATATATTTGATGCATCATCATTCTATTTCTCTGCCTTTCGGTTTTATCTATTGCTAAAAGAAAAAGAGAAAATTATATCTAATATTCCTTCTAGGACCATGATTCTATACTTTTGCTTTATTCTGTTTTGTTTAATCAGAAGCTTTGGATTCCAGCTGGTATTTGATGAGTTATTATTTATGGTCAGTAAGTACCTGGAAATGTCTGGCAGTTGAAACTCAGTCTTTCTATAGCAAGCCAATACATGTTAATGGTGAGATAAAAGCTTTTTATCATTAATATTGAAGACGACTAAATCTTGTTTTGTTTTGACAGTTTTAAAGGACACTTCATTATATGTACTTGTTCCTCTTGTTTGTATATTTTCTTAAAAGCTACTGAGGCATTTTCTTCTGAGCATGTTGTATTCCAGGTTTATACTACTTTTATAGAAACACCTATTGCATAAGCGTGCAAATTGTAACTCAGAATCGATGTATTCTCGCCTGTGCATTGGGTATGTTAACTGTGGCAAAACAGTTGAGTTCTAGAAATTTCCAGTTTAAAAGAAAATTTTAGAATGTTGAATAATCAAAATTTTTCTAGAAAAAGAGCATGCTAAAAACAACCAACCAACATACTCATCAAACAGCTCTCTTTTAACACACTTCTAGGGTGATCTTAGCTCTAGGGTGTTGAATGTGAGGATACATTCAGCAAAAGCCATTTACAGCTTAAAAAAGAAAAACAAACTACCTGAGTTATACGTATCTTCACTATCTCTTCAAACTAGAACTGACCTAATGAGAAATAGATCTATTAGGTCATCATCAGACATTCACCAACTTAAATACACATTTGTCATTTTCTTGTTATTGTATCATGTTACATGTTACATCTTGTTACATGTATCATGCAGTATTGTATCACTTTTGTGTTTTTTACCTACTAAAATGAAAGTTAATCCAAAAGAATGAGGTGGGAAATATTTAAATATTATTTTTTAAAAAGGCAAGCAAAACTGTTCTTTTAAGAGAATGTCACTGATAAATTTAAAAATATATTTAATTCCCAAATAGAAAAGATTTATCCTCAAGGAGAAATTTTTGCAATGTAGAGAAAAGTATGAAAAATTGAGCACTGCTACCTTTATAATTTCTTAATTGTGTCCTACACATGTCTTATTAAGTACAAATTGTTCCAAATTCTTTGCAGCTGATCTTTGTGAAGCATAATTCTTTCCTGCCCCATTTAACATGAGGGTTCTCTTACACACAAGAGAATATCTTCTTAGATCTAACTCTGTGTGTGTGTGTGTGTGTGTGTGTGTGTGTGTGTCAAGGATTTTTAGAAGAGCTTAAATTTTTTTTTAAAATCAGTTATGTATAGATCTTTATTTTTTTGTGTATATTATTTTTAAAACCTGGTTTCTTGAAAAGCCCTCATTTAAAGAGGTAAGCTATGCTATTTTCCTGTGCATCATTTTATTCTCAAAAAACAGTAAAGCAACCTTAATTTTCTCAATTTGTGTACAAAGTTTTATAAAAATAAAAACCATCACAGAGGTTTAGTTTATATTGTAAACAGATGAGGAACAATCGATCTGATTATTCTTTGAATAGACCTGCAAGGCAATTTTCAGAAGAAAAATCTTCCTAAAAAGAAAGCTAATTATCACTAAAAGAATTTAATTATTTCAATGTTAAACTCCCAGTTCTGACAGAAATGAAAATCTATTGAGAACATAAAAGGAAAAAACACATATTTTTTAACATAATGAAAATAAACTTTAGAGAAAGCCTTGTTCAGTGACCCAGTCTGTATTAAAAGTATGTTCCAATTCTGATTTTATTCTCTATTTATCAGGTCGTGAACAGCAATGCATTTTTGTTCTGGCATCAATTCCCTTGACTGCCGCATGTTATTTTAATTTTTTTAAAAAAGGAAAAGCCAAAATCAAAACAGCCAACAAATGTTGAGAACTCGCAGGTGCACTATCCACCAAGAGAGGAGAAATATTAGAAACACTTATTAGAAGTCTGGGCTTACCATTCTTCTGGTTTTTTTCTCTAGTTATCAATGTTCTTTGCAGTTAAAATAAAACATCATCATAAACATTAAAGGATACTATCCTTATGAAATCCAAAACCTGCACAGGAAAGTTATTTTCCAAAAGTTTAATCTCATAATGTGATTATTTCATAGATGCGTGTTTTGTACACTTTAAGCAGAAGACAAGTTGTTGTGTCCAATCATTTTCTAAGGTAGTTCCCACAGTAGCCGGCCTTCTTTAAGTTATTCTGTGGTGACAAACTAAACATCATTTCCCAATAGTTGTCCATGTTGGTTGTGGGATGGTTGCAGCTCTGTTCCACATTTTTTTTCTATTCCATATCCCAAAGTGAAGAAGCAGACACTATTGAGGACATTCTATTCTTGTGTCGGCAAAAAGAAAAAAAAATAATAAAACAAAGAAATGACTTAAAGGTCAAGCTAAGATGTGTACCCTCATTTCTACTCCTATTCCACAGGTCACATGAAAACAAAGTAAAATGCGGTAATAAAAAATGGCTATACTTCACAGAGATTGCCTATAAATAATTTAGAACAATAAGAGAATCTACTACATTCTACCCATTAGTCATTTATCTGATGTATAAGAGAAAAAGCAGGTGAAGGTTGTGAAGAGAGGTTTTCTGGCAGAGCAGAGGTCTCTGCGTCTTCTTCAATAAGTAGGAAAAACGGGTATTTGCTAGGGAGGAGTGAACCATTTTAGCATGCTCAGATGGTCAAGGACAATCTGATAATTCATGATCGAACGCTTCAACACGTATACCTCTTCCATAATTGAGGATCCCACTTTTCCAAATTAGGGCCCTTAATTTGGCATAGCAAACCTATAAAATTTGAGAACCCAATTTCCTCTGGAATCCATTCTTCTTATTCTTTGTCTTGATCCACAACTTTTTCCATTGTCCAGCTGCAAGAGATGATGTCTTTATATCCTTGCCAAGGAGGTGCTTAGGCATTCACTCTTCAGTGTAAATTGGTAATTAATAACTCTCAGCCTTTCATTGCTTTTCTGTAGAGCATTGACTATCCTCAGCACTGTCATCTATTTCCAAGGTTATTTTATCTATTTTTTCAAATATAATTTATTGTCAAATTGGCTAACATATAGTGTGTACAGTGTGCTCTTGGTTTTGGGGGTAGATTCCCGTGATTTGTCGTTTACATACAACACCCAGGGCTCATCCCAGCAAGTGCCCTCCTCAATGCCCATCACCCATTCATTTTTCCTATCTTTCCCAAATGCCTGATGTATTTTACCTGTAAGTGCATTCTCTTACACTGGCAAACCATTGCAGCTGTCATATTCCATCCCAGTGAAAGTTTGAACAGTTACACTGTTACTATATGCCAGGGAATAACTGTATCTTACCTATCATCAGTAATGGGATCCATATTGTCAAGCAGGACACTTGATCCAGATCCCAAATCTCACTTTAGAGTCTACCCTTTCAAACCATGCACCACATTAACTATCATCTGTCAGAGTCTCGGGAAGCAGACTCTATGAGGAAATGAAGGCAACTTCTTGGAGAAATCTCTCAAAATCACACCTTTATAGGTAAGGCAGGAAGCAGGATTGGTCAAAGGTAAGGTTGAACTGTGATACAATCACAACAAAGACCTCAACCAATCCTGTGGGAAGTTCTGGAATTAACATGGGTTTTCAGAGCTGTCTTAATTTCTGGTAAGTGGCCAGGCCTTTGTGCTTCAGCACAAATCAGTAATTATAAGCATGGTGCCACTGAGAAGGAAGTATAAACTTGGACAACTAGTTGGAACTCTTTGGCTGCCAAGAGTCTCAGCAGCTTGGGGAATGAGTGCTTCAGTCTTTGAGGATAAATCTATGCAGCATGCCTTTGAGGACAGATAGGTCTGTAACTTCCATTACAGCAGCTTTTTCATCATAGATATTTTGATGCATGTGCATTTTTATCAAACTATGGTTTCAATTTTGTATTTCCCAGATCACAAATGAATTGGAGAACTTTTTCAAATATTCATTGGCCATTTGGATATCTTCTTTAGTGGTACCTAAGACTTTTTCCCATTTAGTACAGTATTATCAGTGTTTTCATGTATAGAACAGGAGCTGGGGCAAGAGCTAGAGCTAGATGGATATGTCATTTATCAGATAGATGTGTTATTGAAATATTTTATCCTATGTAATGCATTGTATTTTCGTTGTTTAATGGTGTCTTGCAATAAACAGAATTTATATCAATATAGCCCATGAATACATTTTTAAAGTTTTTCTTGAGAATAATTTTGCAATTTGTTTGGAAATATATTTACCTACTTTATGGTGAAGAAGATGCTCTCCTATGTTTTCCTCCAAATGCTGTATTTTTAGCACATATATTTGAATCGGCAATCTATGTGGAATTGATTTTTCTGTACAGTGTGAGATATGAGAAAACATTTTTCCCATAAGGATATCGTATTAACACAGAACCACTTATTGAAAAGATGAATGGGTGTTTTTAAAGGATATGTTTGTTTTCTTCAGTACTCTAGAGTAGAAGGAAATGGATAATGTACTAACTTTTCAATATAAAATTTAAATGACTATAGCACAATTAAGTACGACTGAATGCCAAATATAATATCCAAGATAAAGAACATAGAATTGCAGCACTTACAGCTATATTAGCCAGCCTCCCACTGATAAAATAAGCAAATAAGTAAATATCAAAGAGTAGCTTTGATAAGTTAGTTTTTTTGCCTGATTAGCTTCTTGAAGTGTCCTTGGTTTCAGTGTAATTTCAAGTACTATATATCCATGTCATGCTGGGACAACATTTAAGCATTTAAGGGAAATTGCAAAGCTTTTTGGACACTTATTGAAAAGGACACGAAGAGTAGGCATGTGTTTTGAACACCTGTGTATTAAAATCTTAATAGTTTACAGGTCATGAATGATTGATTAGCAATGAACTGATGAAGTAGCAACCACAACAAGGGTCTGCTCAATACACCACAACCTATAAGTGACACATGACAGTTTCATCCAGTCGTCTTTCTTCTCCCTTTCTCTTCCATCTATTCATACTTGCTTTCAATACACATTCTATGACAGGTTTATTTTATACGAAAGATCTGTGCACATGTTTCACATCATGAAAAATAATGATTTGCATAATAACTATATGCTGCTCCGTTGATTTTCTCCTAATTTCAACAGTTGCTAGCTTTTCCATTAATTTTGAGATATTATAATTTTTAATTTTAAAATATTCTGGGGGCGCCTGGGTGGCGCCGTCGGTTAAGCCTCCGACTTCAGCCAGGTCACGATCTCGCGGTCCGTGAGTTTGAGCCCCGCATCAGGCTCTGGGCTGATGGCTCGGAGCCTGGAGCCTGTTTCCGATTCTGTGTCTCCCTCTCTCTCTGCCCCTCCCCCGTTCATGCTCTGTCTCTCTTTGTCCCAAAAATAAATAAAAAACGTTGAAAAAAAAAATTTTTAAATATTCTGAAATTCTTCAGACAATACAACATCCAGCAAAGTGATGGACAGTAACCAATTAAAAACATATTTTTTAGATGTTTAAAAATAAACGTTTAAAAATAGATATCATAAACTACCCATTATGATCTTGTTTAGGTAATTACTTTTCAGTGTTATTGCAAGAAGACTTAAGGATGGTTCTGTGGCTCCATCATGATCTACACGATGAGAAAAGAATGCTACTTTCTCATGAGCTCCTCAAGTCTCTGTAAGCATTTTCCTTTATTTATAACTGTTTGAGTTTAGAAGTCTAGACTTCTAAAGTGCCACATGTAAGATTATATTCTTGCCCTCGATCTTTAATATTCTTTTCTATCGTCTTAACAAGTTGGAGTTCCTACTTCTTAATAGCTACATTGAATTAAAGAATATACAAATTTTTTTAGCTCGAATAAAAACTGGCAAGGTCTAATATAATGACTGCAGCATATATTTAAATTTTATAAATATATATTTTTACAGTTATTTTAAATATTCTGATGTATTGTGAACATGTGTGTTGATATACCCAGGTCAAATGAGACAATATTATTCGTTTTCTTAGTACTAATCTCTTTTAGTCACTGGAGCAAAGGTTTAACAATAACTGTATAATGTCTAGGGGTGCCTGGGTGGTTCAGTCGGTTGAGTGTCCAGCTTCAGTTCAGGTCATGATCTCACAGTTTGTGAGTTTGAGCCCTATGTAGGGCTCTGTGCTGTCAGCTTGGAGCCTGAAGCCTGCTTCAGATTCTGTGTCTCCCCTCTCTCTCTGCCTCTCCCCAGCTTGAACTCTGTCTCTCTCTGTCAAAAATAAATAAACATCAAAAACATTTTTTAAATAAAAAAATAACTGTATAATGTCTAAAAGCATGACAAAATTAGCATAATGAGCAATTTGATTTCATCTATTGATAGCATTTTCCAAATATGAAATTGTTTTGATTGAACAAAACAATTGATTGAACCTTTTGATTGAACCTTTATAACGATAACCATATGTGGGGAAAATCTTCTATAGACATACAGGACTAATCAACAAAAACTGTTTTAAATGTTCCTTCAATTTTGTTTTAAATGAGAATATCCTAGGATACTTTCTTGGGACAATGAATCCCAAAGGCTATAAATATCATCATTGTCACCCCTATTAGAGTAGGATTCATTCAAATTCTTTACTAAATCTTAACCTATAGCCATTTGCCATGAGGTGAACTTAAGACTTGTCCTCCTAACTCTTTAAACCATGCCAAACAGTATTCCAGGATGACATAATGTGCATAGTGAGAATTTTTTCAAAGAGTGACTATTTTGTTTCTATGGATAAAAATTAATATGATCTGAAAGTGACCATTGTTGTCATTTTTCTGTAAAATTGTACTTCAAATCCAAGATTAAAAAATAAGAATGATAGGTGTTTAATAAAACATACAATATTTATTAGAAAAGTTATATTATAGTATAAGAGTAATAAAAATTCTAAGTATAATATAAATTTTGGTGCTATATAATTTTTCAGCAATGCAGAATTATATTTTTTTCAAAGTCATGGTAATAATAATGCTTATATAGATCTTCCTCTTCTTACAATGGGGTTATACCCAATAAACCCATCATAAGTTGAAAATATCATCGGTCAAAAATGCATTTAATATACTAACAGATCAAACATTGTAGCTTAGCTAAGCCCACCTAAAACATGTTCAGAACACTTACAATAATCTATAGTTGAATAAAAACATATAAGCTTATTTTTCATAAGTTATCACATATTTCATATAATTTATTGAATACTGTACTGCAAGTGAATAAGAATGGTTGTATTGGTACAGAATGGTTAAGTGTATCAGTTGTTTATATTGTGTGGCTGACTGAGAGCTGCGGCTTGCTGTCACTACCCAGCATCATGATAGGATCATACCACATATCACTAACCTGGGAAAAGATCAAAATTCAAAATATGAGGTATTGTTTCTACTGAAAGCATATCACTTTCACACCATTGTAAAGTGAAAAAGCCATAGGTCAACCATCATATGTCAGGGACCATCTGTAGCCACAATTAAGCTGAAAACCTCCTTTAAAAATGAACTATAATGTTTCCAAAATGTTTTTAAGTGACTATGATGTTATCAGGCTGTATATAAAGTTTTACATTAAAAGTAGAAGTAGACTTTTATTTACCACATAAATTGAAGTCTAGTTTGTATTCATTACAATGACTTTTTTTTTTTTTTTTTTACCTTTGATGGGATAGTGCACATACTATAAATTGGCTTGCTCAACTAGGATTCAGTAAAATTTCTATTGCAGAGAAGCTAAATATCATAGTTTCTAGATTTCCTTCCAGCCTGGGATTCACATGTAACTTACATTCATCCTATCAAATCCACTTACACAATACTTTGAGTTTGATCTGCTTTGTGTGGGAAAAGAAGCAGGACACATGGTGTTCATTGTATGTTATCAATGAACATTGTATGTTATCAATGTTGTTATCAAACAACCAAAGCTGCCACAGTTCCGAAATTACTGATTATGGAACAGTTTTCTGACTCAGCAGTTGTCTTCCTAATTTGACAATTTTATAATAATGTCAAACTCCTGTGCTCCTCAGAAACTTAGGAGGCACTTTGCTATTGATGTAGCTTCCTGTTTGTGGCACAATCATCAGCAACACTGATGGCCCAGTTCTATTATGAGCTATATCCCCATAGTAATTATCCCCAGAAGGTCAGCCTGGAGAAAGTGTTTTTGTTCTTCCAGATGGCAATGATCTCCCAGGTTCTTTAATATATCACTTTTTGCTTACACTAGCTCAGGTTTGTGTGCAATGAGGAACTCCCAACAGATGTATATGACATAACTTCTAGTCTACATCTCTCCATTTACAAGGTGAGAGAGAAGTATATATGCACATTACTATACAATATAATATAAATATATAAATATCGGGAGTTGCTGAGCTTATGTTTTAAGCAAAACTTTGACAGGACTGGATATGTGTTTTAGATATTAACCTTAACAATAAAGCTTACACTGCCCACTCACTGAAAAATGCAATAATCCCTTTAACCTCCTCCTATTTCCATATTACTTTCAGCTTAAACTCCCCTATTATTATTATGTTTATGTTTATGCCTCACTAGAATGTAACCTCCTTGAGGCAGGATTCTTATTCTTATTCTTATTATTTTTTGGATCATTACTACCCCTCAGACATAGAATATGTCTTCTCCACACTATTGAATGGATGAATTATGGAAGAAATGTTCAGAGATTTTGGTTAGGTCCAGTTGCAAAAGAATATCATCTCTTGTTTACTTATGGTGAACACACTCCCAAAGATGTCAGAAAATAGGCCATATTAGCAGTTGTGTTTAGTAAGTCATTATTGATTGATGGCTATCTCTGGTTACTAGCTATCTCGACTTAAGAGGACATAGCATGATATTCAGAAACGCTATTCAAAGGCAAAACCAAGGATCAGAGGTATTTTGATGCAAAAGGGGTTCATTAGAAAATAATTTAGAGGCCCCTGTGTGTCTCAGTTGGTTAAACGCCCAACTCTTCATGTCAGCTCAGGTCAGCATCTCACAGTTCGTGGGTTCAAGCCCATATCAGACTCTGCACTGAGAGTGCCTGCTTGGGGTTCTCTCTCCCTCTCTCTCTCTCTCTTTCTCTCTCTCTGCCCCTTCCCCACTCAAAATCAATAAATAAACTTTAAAAAACAAAATAATTTAGAGCAAAGTTCTGATTAAAGGGCTTCTACTTATATAGAAAGTTTATCTGTGTCTTTACATTACCTTGTTTTAATTTTTTTTGTTTTAGCATTTATTTATTTTTGAGAGAGAGAGAGAGACAGAGTGCGATCTGGGGAGGGGCAGAGGGAGAAGGAGACACAGAATCCAAAGCAGGTTCCAGGCTCTGAGCTGTGGGACTCGAACTCACCTACTGCGAGATCATGCCCTGAGCTGAAGTCGGCTGCTTAACCAACTGAGCCACCCAGGTGCCTATATTACCTTGTTTTTTTAAATTCTTGCTTCAGAATATATGTTTACATGAATTTAATATGAAGATGTAAGTCAGGTTTAATCTATACTCTTATCTTCAGAAACATTTTTTTAAGAAAAAAGGTACAGAAATATGTCCATAAAAAAGAACAGCATCTGATCATGTGGCAGTCTTTGAACCATCTCTGCCACAGATTATTGGTGACATTACCTTGCTTACATAAGCTAAGCTGCTCTAATGTCTCCAGATACTGCAGATATCTTGACGAACCCCTTTGTATTAAGACAATACAATTCTATTATCAACCCCACAAAAGAATGTAAGTCCAACCTTGCCTCCCATCCCTCCCAGGGATCTGGGTTAGTTATAGTTATCCTAGCTATCCCTTGTTTTGATGTTATACTTTCCCCCAATTCTTCATTTCACCTGTCTTGTCTCCTTTGGCTGGCACAAACATTTTTGCATTTCTAAGTTAGCTAACATTTATGAAACAAACAGTAAAGCAGTTCTCTGGATTCCTATAAAACACCACAGGGATTTTTTTTTTTTTTTGTAGTAAAATTTCAGTGGATTGGAAGACATGAACAGAAGAGCAGAATAGTAAATCAGTAATATATCAGGAGTCTGTTTTCTTAGAACAGCTTTGCTACTCCTGAGTTCCCCTACACAAAACACTTCACAAACTAACTTGCTCTCCCAGCAAAGTGCTTGCCCTCTTGATACTTGGGCCTTTTCAGACCACTCCTCCTTCCTCCCCCTTTTTGCTGTAGGGATGTAGGCCTTTTTCCTTTGTCTCTCGGGTTTCTCTCTGAAATTCAGAAATTCATTCATGTTATTAGGATCATTGGCTTGCTACCCTGTACCCAGATCAAGGTTTAGATTTCCTTATCCAAAAGAAAATTAATGTATTGTGATCATGAAAAGGTCAACTATTTAAGTCTTCAAAGCATTTACTAGTGTGAAAGAACTAGCAGAGGTTTTTCAATGTCATCTTTCCTTGCTTTGAGAAAATGTTTAGTTCAGGCTTTCTTCCTTCACATATATAAAGTGTATTCTTCACTGTAGAGGAACTTCCATCCACAATCACCCACCTATCTAGCATAATCAGCTATAGCTTTTGTTTTGTTTTAAATACTAATCTTTGCGGTTTTTTTCCATCTACATTTATACAACCCATGTACCATCACTGCATGGTATCAGCTTTAAGAAACACTTGAATAAAATCTCAGGAATAAATAAATTGCTTTCTGTAGCATGCCTATGTCGAGAATAGAAAAAGAAAAAAAAAAAGAAAGTCTGAAACAAAATGAAATAGAATTAAGTATTTTAAAAATCATTTTTGGCCAACATTAAAAGGAATTTAATCATGGAAATACAAAAAAAGAGTAACAGTGTGTGGACCCCAGAATATCACTTATACTGGAGTGTGGTTCAAATACATTTATGTACCTAACACTCTACCAGAAGAAAAATGGAGTATTCACAATCTCTCAGAATTGTTTTCAGCTGCCCATTCCCTGTTTCTTCACAGCGTCAGAATTATGAAATGAATCCTTGTAATACTTGGTCTCATTTTAAATCAGTAAAAAAAACACTATCTCGATCTTCAGGGTTTCATTTCAAATGTATTTTCATATGGAAATTGCTCCATTCATTGAGATAATGTGACACCAAATTATAAGCTGTGTGCAGCTGTCACTCTTTGCCAGGCATTCTGAAATATAAATGAAAACTGACATGCCATTTATCTGACAATTCAATGTCAGCAGTAATGATATCACTGGGCTTTGTACATTATCAGTTTCAGGGAATATCTGAGTTAAAATGAAAATTGAAACTAACTTTTGTGTATCAGAATAAAAGTGTACAACCGATAGTGATGTTGGTGATATTTTAGTTTGCAATTGGGAAAACCTAAAGCCTTATGTGTGAAAATGAACACTATACTCGAAGAGCGAGAATCTTTTTCAAGTGAATAAAACTAATGATAGTTACAACCTGAACACCACATTTCTGAAAACAACTAAACTTTTAAGTTAGCTTCTCATATTTGTTTAATGCTTTATAGCATATAGAGTATTATAAATACATTATTCCACCTGATTATCTACAGTTCTCATAAATTTCATAGGAATGTTGTATATTCTCATTTTACAAACTGAGAAACGGAATGCCAGGACATTAAACAATTCTTCAGATTCTCCTGTCTTGCATATGTTAATCCTAAAACTAGAATATAGAACGTGTCTTTTTAGTTCAAGTTTCTCATTTTGTATTTTGCTGCCTCTCTTTTTTAATTTTAATTATTTTTTCATAGATCTTTCATATAGGCTTAGAACCACAAATTAATCTTTATTTTAACACAAAGTAAGCAAATGGAGTAAATTTCAGTATCACAATTTCTAAAAGGAGTGATTTTCTTTCATTGCACTATTACTACTTGTATTTCTGTGTTATTTCTTTTTTGTTGACTATTTTTATGTTTATTTATTTTTGAGAGAGAGAGAGAGAGAGAGAGAGCAGGGGAGGGGCAGAGAGAGAGAGAGAGAGAGAGAGAGAGAGAATCTGAAGCAGGCTTCAGGCTCTGAGCTGTCAGCACAGAGCCCAACACAGGGCTCGAACTCATGAACCATGAGATCATGACCTGAGCTCAAGTCAGTTGCTCAACTGGCTCAGCCACCCCGGCACCCCAATCTGTGTGTTATTTCTTGAAGACAAACTTCAGAGATGTAAGAAACTGCCTTTACTACAGTATCAACAACCTCTAGCAAAAGGTCTAGATCATAGTAATTATGTCATAAATAGTAAATTTGTCAAATAGAAGAATATTCCTAGAGTATTAGAGGTAATTAGAAGTTAATGGATTTTTTCTTTTTGTTAATCAGTCCTTTAGGTCAATACACATGAATAAACATACAAAAAAGGGGTATGATTTAAAAACCAAAGTAAAAGTATGGCACAGAAATTAAATTCAAATATGAAATAAAAAAAGACTTTCTATATAATGTTCTCTACATAGAATCAGATGCCTTAACATTTTGTTAAGAATTTTTAATATTTTAAATAGAATCTACTTGTTGACCTACCACACTCCAAATCAGTTGACCTTCAGTGCACAATTCAGAACCAAGCTTTTAGAAATTTTTTTAAGTTTTATTTATTTATTTTGAGAGAGAGACAGCTCAAACAGGGATGGGGCAGAGAGAGGGTGGGAGAGGGAGAATCCCAAGCAGACATGGGGCTCAAACCCATGAACTGTGAGATCATGACCTGAGCTAAAACCAACAGTTGGATGCTCAACTGACTTAGCCATCCACATGCCCCATAAGAACCAAGCTCTTACTCAAAATCTTCCTTGAGATGTGACCATCTTGATGGATGAAGTTAAAGAATAATCTTTTGTTCACAAAGTAAGGCAGACATACAAAATGGCTACAAAATTTTGCTAGATGCAATCCCCTTAAGTCAACTAGTAAATTGGAAAGATACTTTCAGAGTTACAAGACACCTGTTTTAAGTGAGCAATAACAGTTCTCAAAGACAAAGAAGTTACCTGAATAGAAAGTCAAACCAGAATACTATATTTTAAATACCATTAAGACAGGGAAATGGATGATAACTTTATTTTTATCAACAATGTGAGAAAACTTCCTGGATAGAGCAACATAGAGGATTAACCTTTGCCTTTTTTGGAAAAACTAAAAAGTGACAATAGGTTACAATAGTTGGTTCTTTTTTATTATCATTCTTCGCTAGGTATGTGTCCACTTTATTGAACCCATTCATGCCATTAAGTACCACAGATGAAAAGATAAATAATATAGTATCTGTTGTTTAGAAATTCACAAGTAGTTAGTTAGCTAGTTAGTTTTTACATTGAAGTATACTTGGCATATAAGGTTGGTTCTTTTTTGAGGAGCACAAAGACACCTATATTTCTATAACTCGATTCTGTTCAATCAGATAGTTGTTCTCCCATTACTTACTATATAATCGTAGTTAAACAGTCAACAGGTGCATATTTATATCCACAAAGGTTAATAGACATAAGAATAGTGGCTACCTTTGATGAGGTTGAGGGAGAGAGAGACTGACGAGTTGGAAAAAAATGGCTTCCGGGTTCTTGCTAGTAATTTCTATAGCTTGATTAGGAGAGCGACTACTCAGGTATGCCCACTCTGTATAATTATAACAAAGTATGAACTTGCCATTTGTGACCTTTATGATACATATGTTAAACTTCAACAATAATATTTCTCTGAAAAATCTGTAGGTAATCTACTTTCAACAAAGAAAATAGTATGCTCATTTATATAAACTTATAAAGGGGCATTAATTTTTGGTAAGAAAAAATTGTGAGAAAGAGCCTATAGGGCATGGTGGATGATGACAGTGTATCATAAGAGCCATGGATTATAAAGGATGATGCAGGAGAGGAGATAGGAACTTGATGGCTGAGCATCTTGTAGAATGCTCTAAGTATTTTGACTTTATCCAATAGGAATAAATATTCAAGAGTTTAAGACTATTTTGTCCAAGTAAAATAAAGAAGCCATTTCAAGTAAAAAAAAAAAAAAATTATACTGTTGAAGGACAAAGTAATTACATATATAGAAGATAGGTGATCAATTCTAAACATTTACTAATTATTTTAGTGTTTTCCCATAAAGTCAAATTTTAAGATGTCAATATTAAAGCTAAAAGTCCTGACTAATATTGGTCACAAATGTTTTAAAAAATAAAACTATCATTAGTTAGTAATGATATGTTATTAAATTGTTCAGAATTTTTAAAACTTTGAAGCATTTTATCTCCATTTCTGTTATTGAGGCAATATATACAGACATATTAAAATACTTGAACCCCCCACAAAAAATTTCCTCTGCAAAGAAATGAGAACCATTAACTAACATTTTACAGTTTTAAACGTGGGGACTAAAAGCTGATATAAATTTATTGGTTATACTTTAAATATGTATCTATAATAACTGTTACAATTTGACCCCACTCATTTGTATTGCTACAATAACCTAGCTGATCTCCTCTGTTATATACCTGTTTCTCACCTTACTCTGAATATATCAGTTTGAATGATCCTGTTTAAATTTATAATAAATACCACTACTTTATTCAAAAGCCTCAATTTGCATCCCATCTCATTCAGAGTAAATTTCAAAGCTGTCATTATTATTTCAGGATTCCACCCCTATTTTTTCAGGTCAGTGCTTAGCTCTCTGATCTCATCTCATGGCTTTCTCTATCATTCTAACTGCTTCAATCACACTGATTTCTTCCTTTTCCTGAAATGAGCCACACCTGCCTCCATAGCAGAACCTTTAATTTTGCTGTTTCTTCTTTCTGGAATTTCATGCTTTGCTTCCCCAAGACCAGCAGAATTACACCTGTGTTCAAAGACAGGTTTATTATTAGCTTGCAGGAAGAACACACACCATGCAAAACCCTGGGGCATCTTAATAAGAGGGAGTTGGGAGTGTCTTCCTATAGTTTTTTAACTTGTTTCAAAACTATAGAAAAGTAAATTGTTAAATGGATCCTTTCAGGAAAGTGAGGTAATTCATAACTTAACATCAACACATTTGCCATAGAAGATGGAGAGCACAACATAGGGCTAGACTTGTCCTTGGTAAAGAAACAGGAGTTATTTATAACAGAAAAAGAGAGAAGAGAGAAAGAGAGAGAGAGAGAGAGAGAAATCCGTATTTAATTTAGTAATCACTGAATACCCTGACCTGGGGCTTGTTCTATTGTTCTATTATGGGACTTATCTATTGTTGATACTAATGACCTTACCCTGATTATTGTTGATATTCTGTGAATATTGTTTATGTTTACTTGAGAATACTATAACCTAGTCTTACTCTTAGCTGTCACTTGACAGAATCAGCCTCCAGGAGTTTTTCTCCCTTTTTTCATTCCTCCTTCTGTTCTTCCTTGTAAATGATAATAACTCTTTTCTAGCCATCAACTTGAATAATATAACTAAAGTTACTGTAATAAAACACTATGGACTTTTTTTCCCCTTAAAAACAAAATTCAGAGCAATGGGAGATGTAACCTGCCATGGTAGATTATAGTCATTCAGAAATTAACATGACATTTATTCAACATTACTAATAAATCAATTGGGACTGAATAGCACTATATTCTAAATACCATTGTAATCTTGAAATGCAAATATTCTATCAAGCTAATCCCTGGAAAGTCATGAGAGATTATGTTTGACTTGAGACATTTTATGCTTTTTACATGCTCATGAATTCACAGATCAATACAAATAGGGCTATTACACAAAACATAAAAAGCACTTAATGTGAAAAGATAAATCTTCCCTGGATTTCGCAGTGTTCCTGTAAAGTCCTGGCCTCTTAAGACATGGAAATTGATATGCTGAGAAGATGGACAATATTTGGTTTTACTTTCCCCAGAAACATTTATTGTTTTTACATGCCATGGGTGTTAGATGTGCATCCATTTGCCTCTCATTATCCTATCCAAAGGATAATAAACCTTCTCTTATCTCCCCAACAACTCAATGGCTGCATCCTAGGGTAGTGACCAGGGTTAAAAGAGTGACTCAACAGTTCTTACCCTCCAGAAATTTAGAGTTATCTTCCTATGTGTTTACATTTCAAAAGAGCTAAAACCCTGGGTTGTAAACTCCAGACACTTATCTATCTTCCCTCTAGACAGATTTATTTAAATTTCAAAGGATGAAGACCCAGATTTCTACCCCTCTTTTGTAGAGGAGAGAATGTCTTTATATGGGGGAGATTAGAATTATTTCCCCTTCTCAGGAGGGGTGTGGGGGCAGCTGTGTTTCCTCTACACAAGCACAAAAATTCATCCTCCTGAATCCCTCTCCTACAGAACAAGTTTGTAAGTGTAAGCTTATTCATGTGTCTCTCATCACTTTGCAGCAAGGTGCTATGCATAGAATAATCCATGTTGCAATGACACACTGCCCATTATTACTGCTGGGAGTAAATAAACTCTGATCTCTGATCCAGAGACTTGGTCTTTCTGCTAGCATCTATTTATACCTATGTCTATATTCATCTTCATATCTGTATCTGTAGCTGTAATTTTATCTGTACTCATATTTATGTAAATATATACCTGAATGTAGTGAGTGCATCATCTCAGATCCTTAGCAGCATATGACTTAACACTTAGAATGAGATATAATTCAACCTAAACTAAATAGTTATCCTATTTCAATCATCAACATGTTTCACTAGTTCACTTAGGTATAGAGCAGATTTTGAGGTACCTCTGAAGTGCTGAATACAATAGAATCTTATTAAAAATATTCATAAATTAATGCAATAGTTGTATAAGCATACTAGTAGAAAATTTTTTAGATATTATCCCTATGTCAAAGTTAAGTGGCTCTCATTTTGGAATCAAAAATGTAAGGAAATAAATATTTATGTGATTCAAAATACAATAGCATTTTACAATATATTGAATTTATTTGTTCATAATTGCAGGGAGCAACCATTTAGTTTTTGTTTTAGCACCCCTTTCTATTCTTTTTTTAACTTTTCAAAACGTTAATGTTCATAATAAATCATGGATTCATAATATGTGTTATTGCAATAAGCATACAAGGTCACATCACTGTATTCTTAAGAGAATAAAATAAATCTCCCATTTTCTATAAAAACATGTTTCAAATCGCGGCATCTGGGTGGCTCAGTCGGTTAAGCGCCTGACTTCAGCTCAGGTCATGAGCTCACTGCTCGAGAGTTCGAGCCCTGCTTCAGGCTCTGTGCTGAAAACTCAGAGCCTGGAACCTGCTTTCAGTTCTGTGTCTCCCTCTCTCTCTTCCCTCTCCCACTCATGCTCTGTCTCTTTCTCTCAAAAATAAATAAACGTTAAAAAAATTAAAAAAAAAAACATGTTTCAAATCTCCTAATAATTAAATATGCCTAATTATTTACCTGTGTAAAAATGAAGGTATCTTAAGTTCATAAATTCTAAATTTTAATGTTAATTCATCAAAACTTAGAGGAATCACATACTTTTAATTTCTTAATTATTAGTCAGTAGAGGAGAGAGAGGAAGATGGTGGTGAGGTAGGAAGACCGTAGGCTTGCCTCATCCCACAAATACAGCTAGACAACTGTAAAATCATCTTAAATACCCCAGAAATTTACCTGAAGATTGACAGAACAAACTCTACAAATAAAGGTAGAGAAGAGGCTGCATAGAAGAAGACATAACTGGCTTTTCTAACATGTAGAAGGCAGAGACTTAAACAAAATGTGAAGACTGAGGAATTTATCCCTAATAGAAGAAAAGATAAGGCGATGGTCAGAGATTGAAGTGAAACAGATATAAGTAACATGACTGGTAGAGAATTTAAAGCAACAATCACAGGATACTCATTAGGCTTGATAAAATAATAAAAGACATCAGTGAGAACTTTGCCACAAAGATAAAAGAGTTAGAAAAGAATCAGTCAGAGATAAAAAGTACAAAAAATTAGATTGGAACCAAGTTTGATGCAAGCTGCTTGCAGAAGTATAGGAATGAATTAGGTGATCTAGAAAATAAAGTAATGGAAAGTAATGAAGCTGAACAAAAGAGAAAAAGAAGGATTCTGCAGCATAAGAACAAACTTAGGAAACTCAGTAACTCCATCAAACATAATAGCATTCATATTATAGAAGTTCCAGAGAAGAGAGAGAAAAGAGGGCAGAACATTTATTTCAAGAAATAATAGAAAACTTCCCTAATCTGAGAAAGGAAACAGATATCCAGATCTAGAAGGCACAGAGAGCTACCATCAAAATCAACAAAAGCAGGCCAACACAAAGGCATACTTGGTAATTAAATTTCCAAAATATACTTCTAAAGAAAAAAATCTTAAAGAAGCAAGACAAAAGAACCCCTTAACTTACAAGAGAAAAACCTTAAGGCCAGCCAGAGATTTTTCAACAGAAACTTGGCAATTCAAAAGGGAGTGACATAATTATTCAAACTGCTGAATGGTAAAAATCTGCAGCCAAGAATACCCTACCCAGCAAGGTTATCATTCAGAACCGAAGGAGAGATAAAGAGTTTCCCAGATAAACAACAAACAAAGGAGTTCATGATCACTAAATCAACCCCACAAGAAATAGTAAAGGAAACTGTCTGAGTGCAGAGGGAAAAACAAAACTGACAAAGACAAGAAAAGATCAGAAAAAAATCTCAGACACAATGACAAAACAAGTAATAAAATGGCAGTAAATACATATCTATCAATATTACTTTGAATTTAAATGGACTAAATGCTCTAATAAAAAACATACAGTGTCAGAATGGATAAAAAAAAAAAAAACAAGATGAATCCATATGCTGCCTACAAGAGACTCATTTTAGACCTAAAGACACCTGCAGATTGAAAATGAGGGAATGGAGACACATTTATCACACAAATGGATGCCTAAAGAAAGCTGGAGTAGCAATACTTAAAATACTTACATTAAGCAATACTTACATTAAACAATACTTAAATTTTAAATACCTAAAGCAATACTTAAAATAGACAAAGACTATAACAAGAGACAAAAAAAAGGCACCATATCATCATAAAGGGGATAATCAAACAAGAAGATATAGCAATTGTAAGTATTTATGCACCCGACAAGAAAGCATCCAAATACATAAGACAATAACAAACATAAAGGAACTCGTTGATAATAATACAATAATAGTAGAGACTTTAATACCCTCTTACATCAATGGACAAGTCACCTAAACAGAAAATCAACTAGGAAACAATGTCTTTGAATGACACTCTGGACCAGATGGATTTAACAGATATATTCAAAATATTGCATCTTAAAGCAGCAGAATACACATTCTTGTCAGGTGTACTTAGAACATTCTCCAGGACACATAACATATTAGATCACAAAACAGGCCTTAACAATTACAAAGAGATTGAGCCATACCATATACCTTTTTTGACTACAACATTATGAAACTAGTGGTCAACATAAAAAAAAAAAATTGTAAAGGCTACAAATACATGGAAGTTAAACAACATGCTACTGAACAATGAAGGGATATCCCAGAAAATCAAAAAAAGAAATAAAAATACATGGAAGCAAATGGAAATGAAAACACAACAGTCCAAAACCTATGGGATGCAGCCAAATAGTCTCAAGAGGGAAGTACATAACAATATAGGCCTACATCAAGAAGCAAGAAAAATCTTGAATACACAAACTAACCTTACACCTAAAGAGCTAGAAAACAACAAAAAAAGAAGCCTAAAGCCAGCAGAAGGAAATAAATAATAAAGATTGGAGGAGAAATAAATCATATAGAAACTAAAACAACTATAGAACACATAAATGAAACCAGGATCTGATTCTTTGAACAAAATTAATAAAACTGTGGATCCCTAGCCAGATTTATCAAAAAGAACAGAGAAAAGAGCCAAAGAAGTGAAATCACAAATGAGAGAGGAGAAATAACAACGAATACCATAGAAATACAATTATAAGAAAATATCATTACACAATTATAGGCCAACAAATTGGACAACCTGGAAGAAATGTATAAATTTTTTAAAACATAACTTACCAAAAGTGAAACTGAATGGGGGTGCCTGGCTGACTCGGTAGAGCGTGTGACTCTTTATCTCGTGGTCATGAGTTTGAGCCCCAGAAGGACATAGAGATTTAAGGAAATAAAGGTAAAACAAACAAAAAACTGAAACAGAAAAAAATAGGAAACTTAAACACATTGATTGCCTACAAATTGAATCAGTAATCAAAATATCCTCAATGGGCAATTATCCTCAATGGGCAAAGAATGTCCACTCTTACCACTGTTATTTAACATAGTACCGGAAGTCCTAGCATCAGTGATCAGACAACGCAAAGAATTAAAAGACATCCAAATTGGCAAGGAAGAAGTAAAACTTTCACTATTTGCAAATGACATGATACTATATATAGAAAACCCAAAAGACACCACCTGAAAACTGCTAGAACCGATACAAGAATTCCATAAAGTCACAGGATACAAAATCAATGTACAAAAGTCTGTTGCATTTCTATACACCAGTAATGAAGAGTAGAGAGAGAAATTAAGGAACCAATCCCATTTACAATTACACCAAAAATAATAAGATACCTAGGAATACACCTAACCAAAGAAGCGAAAAACCTGTACTCTGAAAACAGTAACACTGATGAAAGAAATTGAAGATGGCATGGAAAAATGAAAAAACACTCCATGCTCATAGATTGGAAGAACTAATATTGTCAAAATGTCTATGCTACCCAACACAATCTACACATTTAATGTAAACTCTATGAAAATACCACCAGCATTTTTCACAGTTAGAATAAACAATCCTAGAATTTGTATGGAATTACAAAGAATCCAAATAGCCATAGCAGCCTTGAAAAAAGCAAAGCAAAGCTGGAGGCATCACAATACCAGACTTCAAATTACATTGCAAAGCTGTAGTGATCAAGACAGCACAGTACTGGCACACACACACACAAAAAGACACACTGGGACGCCTCGGTGGCTCAGTCAGTTAAGCGTCTGACTCTTGATTTCAGCTCAGGCCATGATCTCACAGTTGGTGAGTTTGAGCCCCATGTCAGGCTCTGCACTGAGAGTGCAGGCCTGCTTGGGATTCTCTCTCTCCCCCTGACTCTTCCCTTCCTCTGCTCACACGTGCATGTGTTCTCTCTCTCTTTTAAAATAAATAAAATAAAACATGAAAAAAAATTTTAACTAGACACATAGATCAATAGAACAGAATATAAAATCCAGAACTGAAGCAACAACTGTATGATCCATTAGTTTTCAACAAAGCAGGAAAGGATATCCAATAGAAAAAAGACAGTCTCTTCAACAAATGGTGTTGAGAGGGGTGCCTGGGTAGCTCAGTTGGTTGAGCATCCAACTTCGGCTCAGGTCAGGATCTCACAGTTTGTGAGTTTGAGCCCCCTGTCGGGCTCTGTACTGACAGCTCAGAGCCTGGAGTCTGGTTCACATTCTGTGTCTCCCTCTCTCTGCCCCTTCCCTGCTCATGCTCTCTCTGTCTCTCAAAAATGAATAGACATTAAAAAAAATTTTTTTAAACAAATAGTGTTGAGAAAATGGGACAGACAGCAACATGCAAAAGTATAAAACTGAACCACTTTCTTACACCATACACAAAAGTAAATTTAAAATGGATTGAAGACCTAAATGTGAGACCTGAAACCATAAAAATCCTAGAAAAGAACACACACAGTAACTTCTTTGACATTAATTGTGGCAACTTCTTTCTAAATGTGTCTCCTGAGGAAGGAAAACAAAAGTAAAAATAAAATATTGGGATTACATGAAAATAAAAATCTGCACAGTGGAGGAAACAATCAACAAAATAAAAAGGCAAACTATAGAATGGGAGAAAATATTTGCAAAGGACATATCCAATAAATGATTAGTATTCAAAATATGTAAATAACTTACAAAACTCAACACCCAGGAGTGTCTGTGTGGCAAGGTGGGTTAGGTGTCCAACTCTTGATTTCAGCTCAGGTCATGATCTCATGGTTTGTAAGATAGAGCCCGGTATCAGGCTGTGTGCTGACAGTGTGGAACCGGCTTGGGATTCTCTCTCTCTGCCTCTCTTCTGCTCATGCACACACACATACACACACACACACACACACACACACACTATCTCTCTCTCTCAAGATAAATAAACTTAAAAAAATTGACATGCAAAAAATGAATAATCCAATTAAAAATGGGAAGAATACATGAAGAGACAATTTTCCAAAGAAGACATACAGATAGATGGCCACCAAGCACATGAAAAAATGCTTAATATCACTGATCATCAGGGAAATGCAAATCAAAACTGCAATGAGATATCACCTCACACCTGTCAGAATGGCTAAACTCAATAAGACAAGAAAGACCAGGTGGTGGTGAGGATGTGGTGAAAGGGGAGTCCTCTTCTCTTTTTTTTCTTTTTCACACTGTTTGTGGAAATGCAAACTGGTGCAGTCGTTCCAGAAAATAGTATAGAGGTTACTCAAAAAGTTAAAAATAGAGTTATCCGGTGATCCAGCAGTTGCACTACTAGGTATTTACCCAAAAAATACAAAAATAACTAATTCAAAGGGATACATGAACCACAATGTTTATAACAGCATTATCCTCAATAGTCAAATTATGAAATGAGCCCAAGTGTCCATTGACTGATAAACAGATGAATAAGAGGGGGTATATACATACAATGGAATATTTACTCAGCCTTGTGAAAGAATAAAAACTGGCCATTTGCAATGACATGGGTGGAGCTAAAGAGTATAATGCTAAGTGAAATAAGTCAGTCAAAGAACAATAAGTACCCGGTTATTTCACTCATATGCAGAAACAAACAATAAACAAACAAATAAGCATTGGGGGGAAAAAAGAGAGAGGCAAACCAAGAAACAGACTCTTAATTATAGAAAACAAACAGATGGTTACCAGAAGAAAGGTGGGTAGAGGTTAAATAAGTGATGGGGATTATGGAGAACATTTGTGATGAACACCAGGTGATGTATGGAAGTTTTGAATCATTATATTGTACAGCTGAAATGAATATTAAACTGTATGCTAACTAATTGGAATTTAAATAAAAACTTGAAGGGGCACCAAGGTGGCTCAGTCAGTTGAGTGCCCAACTTCGGCTCAGGTCATGATCTCACAGTTTGTGAGTTGGAGCCCTGCGTTGGGCTCTGTGCTGACAGATTCTGTGTCTCCCTCTCTCTCTGCTCCTCTCCTCCTCATGCTCTCTCTCTCTCTCAAAAATAAATGAACATCAATAATTAGTCAAGATGCTTCCTGGATAATCATAGTGATATTTATAATTTCATTTTATCACAGTGGAAAAGAACATTTTAATGTTGTATGAAAATTATTCACCTTCAGAAAATCCTTTCTACCATAATATGTTAAATCACAGTATTTTCTTGTAAGATTCAAAGTATTTTAAAACCTAACTAATGCAGATTTTATAAATCTCTTTGTTGTTTGATTGTTTTTGGTTTTCAAGCTGTACCAGTATTTTTTATTCCTTACTTAACCAAACATGAAATAATCATCCTATTATATGTTTATAGGGTTAATTTTTTATACTGAAAATAGCATAGATAGGCTGATTCCATAAAAGTTTTTAACACTTACAATTGTGGCTTCCCTCTGCTAAGGTAAGCATTGTTAAAAAGACATACATTTTGTTTTAATTCATCTTTTGGAGTTGCATGAATGTGGAGAACATTATTGACATACTTTGCTCTTCAAAATTCTTGTGACATGAAAAGTATGGGGATTGTTAAAAGAAATAGTGATACATTTTATAATAGAAAATAAAATAGATTGGAAAAATGACTGATTTTTATCAGTTGATAAATTTCTGTTTAGAATTCTAAGTACGAATGTGTGTTGATTAGGTATTCTAAAAAACAAACAAAAACTCCTTCTTAAATAGGCAATGAACAACATGATTTGCTTTTCAACATCTCCGAATATTAAATTATTAATGAGATGGGTAATTATGAATTCTTACAAAATAAAATACATTCAACATTTCAGATATAATTTAATAACACTTACTGATTGGATTTTCTCTCGAGGGATGATTTCAGATCCATTTGATCTATGCTGGTAGAATACTATTAAGGTTCAGATAAATATAAGGTAAGGAGCCAATTCAAAGGACAGGCAATAATGAAACTGCCAGAGGGGAGGTCAGTGAGGGATGGATGAAATAAAGGGGATTAAGATTACACTTATCTTGATGAACACTGAGAAACTTATAGAATTGTTGAATCAAAAAAAAAAAAAAGGCGATGCAACTATGTAACTGGAGAAGCCAAGGAAGAAATGGTGTTTCATTGGAATGAGAGGTGTGAGTACAAACTTCAACTTTCTAAAGCAATCTGGTTGCCTTGCAGTACAGCTTCAATGATTGGGCCTCAAGCAGTTTTCTTACAAACCGATGATTATTCTCCCCAGGACTGACCTCCACCATCTCTCACTGACTGCAGGCTCATAATGAGAATTAATGCCCAATAAATCCCAGGTAGAGAAGTGAAAAGAGGATTCTCAGAGGAGATAACCTATACGCTGAATGTGTTACTGCCCTATTGGCAGAATGTGTTCCTATCTCTATTGTCAGATGTCTGAGAAGCCTGTATAGGCAGGCATACATCTTAAAGGTGCCAAAGGCAAGCAGAATACAAGTCCTGATTGTGTCAAATACACTGGCTTGGATGATATCAACAGATAAGCAATTTAATATTTTAACTCAACGATCAGGGACTAGTTTATAGGCTCTGTTAAATAGGTTATTGATACCTGTACTCAGTGACTGCCTCCATTTTAAAAAAAAAAAATATTTATTTATTTTTGAGACAGAGAGAGAGAGAGAGAGAGAGAGAGAGTGAGCAGGGGAGGTGCAGAGAGAAAGGGAGATGTAGGATCCAAAGCAGGCTGTGTTGACAACAAAGAGTCTGATGAAGCACTTGAACTGTGAGATCATGACCTGAGCCAAAGTCATACACTTAACCAACTGAGCCACCCAGGCGCCCCTGCCTCCACATTTTGATATGAAAATGTCTGAACCTCCCAACCTTATTGTAGGGAATAAGGTCTAAAGAATGAATGCACAAGGGATATGGGGATAATGAATTTAGCCACTCTGTTACTGATCGTAGCATGATTGTTCATGAGGAAACGGTGAGGCACACACAAATTATGGAACATGTTACGATGTCCCATATTCTAAAATAATTCACTTGATCTGTATTCTTTAATGCTATCAATGTCAAAAAAGAAAGATTAAGAAATTCTTTCAGATTAAAGGACACTAAAGACACATGAAAAATAAATGCAATGTATGATTCTAGGATTGGATCCAGGCTAAAAAAAAAAAAAAAAAAAAAAAGCCACTACTAGTAAAACTTAACTACTTAATTATGGACTGTACATTAAATAACAGTATTATAATACTAGCAAATATCCTGAATTTGAAAATTTCACACTGGTTGCCTTATAGAAGATTCTTGTTGTTAGGAAATATGTGTTTTAAAAACTTATGATAACTGCGATTTACTCTTAAATAGTTCAGTAAAGTTCATAGCACCCTAGCCTCCCTCTTGGTTCACTCCATTGAAGTGCCCTGCAATGGGTCAAAGGAATAATCTGATTCTTTTCTCCATCTTCCCAAAGACTCCTATTATCATTTTTCAGAGTTATGCTGTGCTAGAGCATGGATAGTCTACAAGTATAATGTAAATTATTGGATATTGCCTTTGAAATGACCCTATACCCCAGAGATCCAAAACCACATGATAGTACTTTGACCTGAGTAAGGACTTAGGAGGTTAGTATTAAATGGATTTTGCCCAAGTGATCAGTGGGTTACTGGGCTGTCGCATCTTGATATTCACTTCTCCAGTTCCAGAATGTATACAGGGAATAAGTAGAATTAGTAACTAACTGGTAGATGACCTATGTTGATTGCCTAGCCCATGGATTTAGAGATAATATTGTAAAAAGACCCAACTGGAAGCCCCAACAAACTCCTCTCACCCTATAAAGACAATAAACATAATAAATAATACAATCCTTGGAATATTCCAGAGATTAGTGCTGCCATCAAACACTCAAAAGTTGTAAGGGTGACAATTCCTACCACATATATGTAGCACTGATTGGTTAGTGCAAAAGCCAGATTGTAGAGAAAGATTATAGATGATCACAAACTCAATCGAATACTGTCGCTGATCACTGACTGATTATAACTGCATTCCTGGATTTGTTATCATTCCTGGAAGAAGTCACTGTAGCTCCTTATAAGTCATATTTAGCTCCATGAAGTTACTCGCCTAGCAAGTGCTTCGTTTTCCATACCTAACAGTAAATATAGTAAATTTAAAGCATGCCGTTTTACCCAGTTTGGATATTTGAAAAGATTTACCAGGCTCCACAGTGTATATTTAGGTGAGGCTTTTATCTAAAGGCAACCAGTGGAGAACAGGGAAAGAAAAAGAATGCAGGTAAGCAACAAGAGTCTCAGGAGAGACATCTAAATAACCCAAACTCCTCATAGCTCTATCTTTGTACATGACTGGGCTGAGTATCTGATTTGAATCCCAATGTCTGCCAGTTGTATTGGCTTTGGAAGAGTTCCGTGGACTCACTGGGAGACCTGTAGAAGTCCCCTTGGTCAATAATCAAGACATGCTTGTCAAACCAATTGGGCCAGTTATGAACCATTAGTTTGTACAGGTCATTCATTCACTTAGCCTAAGCCTAATTCAGTGAAGACAGTAAACCTCAGTGTGTGGTTTTAGCTGCCTATCCTTGCCCCTTGTCTTCACTAAGACTCTCTCTTTTCTAATATACTGCTTTTTGGGTTGGTTAAGATATTAATTAGCCATATATGCTCACAGTTGATATCTTTCCCAAAGTTATTTGATTATTCCATGGCATTTAAATAATCATCTTAATAATGATAATTCTCAAGTTTGCATACAAAGTCTATTTTTTGAGTTCCAAGCTCTTATATATTACTGCTTCCTGCCTACCGCCACTAAATATCCAGCAACCACTTAAGGCTTGATATTTTCATAACAGCTTTAATTATTGACATTTAAATTATCCCTCTCTTTCTCTATTTCAATGAATAGCACTGGAACACACAAGCTCATGTCGGGAAAACTGCCTCTAATCATCAATTCCTTATTTTTTTTACACTCCACCTCTAGATACGTATATAGTACCTCTTTCTTTAGTTCCATTAAGCATGCATGATACAATATTATGACTGTACCCTTTCCTCCACTGAACTGTAAACTCCGTAAGATCAGGGCCTATGTCTGTACTTTTCAATGCATGGCTCAAATTAAAGTCTCAATAATTCTTAAGTGAATCAATGAATAATTAAGTATTTGGAATTGCTTTTAGAGTTTGTGCATTTGGATTTCAACAATCAAGGAAGTATTGTCTCTGCAGATACATTTTAGAAAAAGTACTCTATGAAGTAATATCAGTGTTCATATGAAGAAATTGCATGATATACAAACACATCATGAATTAAGAGTCATTAGTGTAACATATTACTTCAGTTATTGAAGTTGTGAACTTTCTCAGACATGGATAATTTTAAAATGAAAATGTTTCTGGTTTAACAATAAACATTAAGGTACATTCAGAGATGGTGTGGTTTTTGTGACATTTTTCTTGGCAAGGATGCAGTAACTTCATCTACTTTAAACCCATGGCAGTCACTGAAACAGAAAGATTCCCAGAAGATAACTTGCTGTCTGTGGTGTTTAGCTCTTGTCCTAATCCTGGCTAAACCAGTTATTCTAATTAACATTTCAAACAAACTTCCTGAAGGATAGGCTCAGAATACAATCTACTTCTCTTCAAAGGGGAAACCCTCTATTATCCCTCAAGAATAAACCCTTTATTTCCTCGACTTTCCTTTAAAATACTGCAAGGAAAGTTTTTGAGAGTCAGAAACCAGAATCTGCAGCCTTATATATTGCCTACACAGGGATTTTTGCCTTTTAGAACTGCTGTATCTAAACTGATTAACAAGACCAATTCAATTTCATCCAGAAAATAGTTGCAAAAAACTTAGGTTGAATGTTAAAAATGTAACTGGTCTTTGTAATTACACAAAGCCTATTTGATAATGTTATGCTTTCTGATGATAGATTTTTAGTAATTAATTTTTTTCAAAATTGTTACCATAATACCAATGCCCAATAAAAAATGTGAAAAGAGGTGCTATTAAGGTCATAAAAATCAGACTATCACACCATCTTTTACTTTTTACTTGCATACCAATAATTTGATAAATTAGTAAAATACATTTGATAAATGCCCAGCTCCCATGAACAATGCACACTTTCCTCTCTATACGTATAGGCTCTATTATGAGACATTAGGAATACTGTGAAATAGTTTTAAACACTTTGGGCAAAAGCACAATTTATTATCATATATGCAAATATTAAAATTGTGATTATAGAAGATTTTTCATCATTTAAATGAATATGAAATAATTGTATTAAAATGTGAATGCATTTAGTTACTCAAAGAACAGTACAGTTGGGTTGCATGGTTACGCTGCAAGGGTGAAATTCAACTGAAGTATCTATATGAGAGGAGCTAAAAAGCTGTAATTTCATGGGAATGAAGTATTCTTTCAAAGTTGCTTTTTCCTTTCATATTTATTTGTGTTAGTCTCGAGTTGCTGACCTTCATCCACCCCAACGACTCAGCATCCTCACACATACCAGTTTGCATTAAAAGTGCATTTTTTTCCAAGTGCCATAAAAATATATCTATGGTCAAGGCCACTAGTTGTAATTACTCAGAATAGTTCTTGTTTTTTAATCTTCTGTATAAGACTGTAATAATTACAGAGTGCCTTTGTACCTTAGGCATAGGCAAGGTTCTTTTGATTAAAAATTATAAAAGGTCTTTTACATAAATATTTTTTGAAAACAGAGTTCATTAACTGTAGACCATCGGTTTCTCAACAGCCCACGATTGTAGGAAATAAGAGAATAAAGAGACTACCAATGATGTGTTCACAGAAGTCATTAGACAGAGAAAAAATAAATTAGCCTGAGACTAAATTTTCAGTCATCTATAAATCCGGGCCTACTGGATATAACCAAAGATATTCAATGTAAAATAGTTGTTGCAATATGAAATATTCATTGCAAATAAAGTGAATCTATTAATGCATTTAATGACAAAATATAAAGGCTACTTTTGCCTAGTATTCCAACAACTATAGTGACAATCAAATGCAGACTAGGCCAGGTTAAGTCATAATCAATCCCTTTATTACTTACACCACAACTGTGAAGATAGATTCTTAGACCGATATTGATTTGGTGGTGTTTACTCTCTAAATCTGTGGTTCTAAACTTCAGCATGTATTAGAATAATCCGGAGTGCTGTTAACACACAGGTTCTTAGAATCTAAACCAGAGTTTTTGTTTCAGTTCCGATTCTGTTTCTAATTCATTCTGACCCATCTAGAGTGGTGGAGTCTGAGAATTTGATTTCCTAGCAAGTTTCTCGTTCTGATTTCAGACCCACTGATCTAAACCAAATTGATATATGTATCAGTCTACATATTTTGATTTATCACCAAGTAACCTGCAAATTCCATGTAGCTCACTCATAGGAAAAAAAAATGTTTGCCAGAAGATAGGAAGATCAGGCTCCCGTGGCTTTTATAGTTTGATTTTAAAAATCTGTTAGCATCCGGGTTTTGTATATCAACATTCAACCAGCTTGAGTCATCCACAAGATTACTCAAATATGGGATCTAAACAGATTAATTTTTTAAGCTGCACAATCAACTGCTCCAAAAGATATGAAGCCTTTTTGCTGCTTTTCCAAGTGGGAGTCCAGACGTTAATCTCCGAAGAATACCTTCAGTATTCTCTCAGCATTTCTCTTCAAAAGATTGGCAAAAGTAAAACTAAATAATTTTAACATACCTGAGATATTACTAAAACTAATCTCATTTCACATTTTGGGGTCATGGCTATTTCAACAACACACGAACTCTCGTAACATATTTGTCAGCATCTTTTCCGTCACCCAGAAAAAACAGATAATAGATCCACCGGAAGCACAAAAAGGCACAATCTAAGTAAATTATTTTTTCTGATATGACTTAAGCCTGAAATCTAGTCACTAGGTTGATGGAATTACTTAATATTATTTATATTACTTTATATGGAATCTGTTGCTTCATTTTTTCTATCATTAAGCTTTTACCTAGATTTTGTAAGCCTGGTTCAGGAGATCACACACATCAAGGCAAAGAGAAACCTTAAAATGGGCACAGAGTTAAACATTGAAATCTTTATGTCTAAAATTATTTTCTTCAAAATACTTTAGAATGCTGAATGCCCAATATGAGTTTTTGCTATTTAGAAATAAATACCATTTAATATGTATGTACATACACACACATTTCAGCTCAAGGAAATAAATTATGTAGCAGTGACATTTGCTATTAGCATATGCGCCTGCACACACACGCACACACGTACACGCACGTACGCAGTCTATGTTTTGAATCTAAGGCAACATTAAGTTTTATGAAAGCATTCAGTTGTCAAAGATAAGGAAATGGTTCCTATAGGCTCAATGCTACCCCAAATCAAAGATAGTACTGGCGTTCCAGACAAACCCCAAAGTTCTCGAGGTGTCTAGATTTTCACTCATTGACTGACCCAGTAAAATATTGATTTGCAGGTGTATATTGCTAGATAAAGTTGTCCTATAGACTTGGGTTTAGTAAGGTCCTCCCAGAAATGGCAAGATTTAAATTTGCTTGCAGACCATTTAAAAACAAAACAAAACAAAACAAAACAAACGTTCTATGTAGTTTCACTTAAAAGCTCATTTCTAATCTATCTAATGTTGCCTAACTCAACTCTAGGATTTTTAAGGTTCCACATGTTTGCAAGTTTCTTTATGTATGTTTATATACTTGTCATCTGACTTAAATTGTCCTTTTAGGAAATAATTTAATATGGTTTTTTTTTTTTTGCCATCTCAAAATTTATCTGCTTTAAAGTTTCTGGAATAAAAAAAAAAAAACAGGATAAAAAATGAAGATCATTAATTGCCTGGATAAATAATACAGAAAAGGAGACAATGCATGGTCTTCTTTTTTAATTTTTTTTACTTAAAAAAATGTTAACATTTATTTATTTTTGAGAGAGACAGAGACAGAGTGTGAGATGGGGGAGAGGCCAACACAGAATCCGAAGCAGGCTCCAGGCTCTGATCTGTCAGCACAGGGCCCAGCGCAGGACTTGAAATCACCGAGTGTGAGATCACTACCCGAGCCTAAGTCGATACTTAACTGACAGCCACCCAGGCTCCTTAACAATGCATAGTTTCTTAAAATAAGCAAATAATAAAATACCCTGGTCCCAAAGGTTTTTCTCATCTACATTAGTGAGATACCACCAATATCCGCCTACACCGGATAATATGAATTTGGTCCAGTCTCACCCATACATGCAATTTTTATGTTTTATTTTATTTACAAATATCTTTTAAAGGACAAACACGTGATCAGTGATTTATAGGAGCTAAAAGCAAGGCTAAAATGTAACGCGCTAATAGGGGTCTGTTTTACCTTAAAAATTCTATGTTTAATCTATGCTAAAAACCTTTTGGGAGAGGTCATTAAGGAATTAAACAAACCAAGAGCTATTCAATTTTACTGTTAGGATAAGCAAAGATGTCAGAATGTTTATGATCCAATATTATTTAATTTTCTGTAAAAGAAAATCAAAGAGTGTTTTTTACCTAGAGATTTTTAGAAAACAATCAAATCGAAAGAAAAAGAAAGAAGGAATTTCTTGATTTAATCTACTAATATTTCAAATGGTTCATCAAAAAACTTAAAGTACATTATATTTTTTTAATCTTATCTCTCATGATAAAATTATACTCTGTCATCTGAGGAGAGACACAAGAACTTTTTTTGCTGTTTTTTGACTTTTGGGGCTAGTGTGAAGAAAACATGAAGCATCTACCACTCCTGGAAACCCAGCCATATGTTCTTATTTCATGAAAATAATCTATTCTGCAAGGAAAACTTTCCTTCAGGGTATTAGGGGACAATAAAAGTATAGTTTATACTAATACCTTAGTAAAGCAGATTGTATGTAATTAGATTTCAAAATGTGCTTAAACGTTCCATGTAAACCTAATAAACTTTCATGTTACATTCTTGTTTACTGAAACATAGATTTAAATTCCCAAAAGGACTTTACAACAACTAAATGTGAAAATCCTTATTAGAAGTAATACAATAATGGGGCATCTGCATGGCTCAGTCGGTTAAGCGTCCAGATCTTGGTTTTGGCTCAGGTCATGACCTCACAGTTTTGTGGGTTCAAGCCCGGCATTGGGCTCTGTGCTGGTGGTGAGGAGCCTGTTTGGGGCTCTCACTTTCTCTCTCTCTCTCTCTCTCTCTCTCTGCCCCTCCCCTGCTCATGCTGTCTCTGTTTCTCTCTCTCAAAATAAATATATAAACTTAAAAAAAATAAGTAATACAATAATTATACTCATATATTATTAAACACACACAAACACTTTCTTGAATTTCTTAGCCACCTGAGTAATTTTTTTTTTCCTTTTAATTCAACTTCCCAAATCACTTCTATTTAGTCTTAGGCTGTTCTGCTGCCATACTTAATCAGTTGTTCTCCCCAAAATCACAGTAGGCTAGGTTTAAAAGTACTACAGTCACATATTAGGATCTCTGGTGTTGTTTCCAAACCCCATAAAGAGATTGAATAAAGAAGATGTGGTTTATATATCCAGTGGCATACTACTTGGCAATGAAAAAGAATGAAATCTGGCCATTTGCAACAATGTGAATGGAACTGGAGGGTGTTATGCTAAGTGAAATAAGTCAGTCAGAGAAAACAGATACCCTATGTTTTCACTCCTATGTGGATCTTGAGAAATTTAACAGGAGACCATGGGGGAGGGGAAGCGGGAAAAATAAAGTTACAAACAGAGAGAGAGGGGGTGCAAACCATAAGAGACTCTTAAATACAGAGAACAAACTGAGGGTTGATGGCAGGGGTAGGGGAGAGGGAAAAGTGGGAGATGGGCATTGAGGAGGGCACTTGTTGGGATGAGCACTGTGTGTTGTATGGAAACCAATGTGACAAAAAATTATTTAAAAAAAACTTGAAAAAAGAGAGATTGGGGGGATCCACTCCTACATTTCGATCTATCAGCCATATTTCCTTCATTAAGTCTAACTCTTCTTAATCAGTCTTTCTCTGAAGATAAATTCGATTGATTCTGCTGTTAAAAACAAAACAAAGTAATACACATAAACTGGTTTCATCAATCAAATTGATTACAGCTTCCATTTATGCTTACAAAAGGTGATAACATTGTTTCTGCATCTCAAAGATGGGCTGGCAATGCTTCACACTGGGGACATAGACTACGGTGAAGGACACACATTTTTATAGTAATTGTAAACTGAAGTTACCAAGATTTCTGGAACCAATGCTAATTAATACACATTCACTTTACCTGCAAGATTTTATGATAAAAAAATACTGTCAACCCTTTCATCTTAAGTCTCAGGTATGAATTTGATCAAAATTGGCAGGAGGATGATGTGATTGACATACCTCTTTCTGGACTTAACATGAACAGTTCCCATTTCTAATATTACAAGCCCTTTGTTTCCATTCCCTTCATCTCAAGGTTTTTGTTTCTGTGTTGTTGTTTTGTTTTGTTTTTACATGATGCTTTGTTAAACTCTTCACTATGTACAGATTTGTCTGAAAGTTTAGAATCAAGTTCAGACCTCTGATATACACAGACATGATTATAATGGCAAGGAATTATCTATCTCAGACATGTAATAGTGCATCTGTCCAACGTAACTACAACCATTTCAAGCTACCACATTATTCAAGTAAGGTTTTAGGTTCTGTATTTCACATATAAGCACAATTAACTTCTGACAGTAAATTTTTAACTAATTACAATGTATCCATCCATGCAAGATAATTGCAATATAAATGTTTAGTAGCCAATCTGGTGCCTTCGTTCATAATTAATATTATAAAATTGACATTAAATGCTTCTACACTACAGACATGGGCACAGAAAAATTTAATAAACATTTAATTATTTATAAGTGCACATTATAATTCATACTATATAAAAGCATTTAAAAAGAAATAATGGACAGGTAAACACATTCAGGAAGCTAATTTTATATTAAAATGTGTTTACTGTCTCTTAATGGCGAAGCCATTATCTGCACCATGACTGACAGATATGGCATCTAGACTAAACTCTCATTTATTGAGGATAATCTTTGTCTGCATATTTTATGTTTATAACAAATAATCTGTTGCTGTTTTTTGCATGAATAAACCTTAAAGTCATAGAAATTTAGTACCAGAGAAGACTCGACATTATTTTGTTCAGTGCCATTATTTTACAAATAAACTAGAATAATTTACTGATAGATTCAGACTAATAGTCTTCATAACTGCTATTCCCATATAGAGTCTATTCACTATGCAATGCTGCCATTGTAAAAAAATCATTGCACAATGTAATTCATGCCCACTATTATCAGCAATTAACTAATTAATATTTATTCTCTTATGTGTGTACTAAGATTATTAGTACTGAGTGTAGTATTTAATTAGTACTTAAATTTATAGAACTGGGCTCTAAATACTTTTTTCCTTCCTCTTTACGTTAGATGAGTTTAGACTAAATAAAGACACATCTATTAGTTTATTACAATAATATAAGCTAATTTTTTATTGTATGGCAAACTTCAAAATATTTATATAAGAAAAAGTCTCACTCATTTTGGTTATGTGATGATCCTTTAGATTTTACATGTGAAAATATTTGTTCTATTTCATCGCTTCATTAGAATACAAAGATAGTGTTATGCATATGTTCACAATTAATACTCTCCATTTATTCAACTACATAGAATTTTGCTGTTCAAAATGTGTGGCAATATAGTCTCAGTTTCAAATGTCAAGGTGATTAGTTTGATGAAGAAATCTAAACTGTTGGTATCACTAACTTATGTGCTGAATTACGTATGTAATACTCTCCTTACAGCCAGTGCTATGTGAGCCATTGGCTTGAAGAATAAAATTTTAAAAAGCAGCTCCAATAAATTTTTCATCCTTTTGTTATTTAGCTACTCGTCTCTTCGGACCATGTTTTTGCTTATTATATATATTTATATTTAAACTTGTATGAATGTCTTAAGCATGGAGTCTTCTCCGATTACAAATATCTGAAAATAAAAAGTAGAAGTGATGCGTTTCCCCTTGATTCTAGCCTTTAAATTAAATAGTGAATGCACTGAAAAATGTATTTTGGATAGCAGGATATTTTTTATCCTTCTAAGGAGGCCAAGCATATTTCAGGAACATCCACAGAGCTACAGTTGATACATGATGCCTTCTTTCAGGGTAAGTAATCAAAAAAGAAAATTTAGTAGTAATATCCTGGAAAAGAAAGTGTTTATATTCCTCTGGGAATAAGCAATATTATCCTGTAATACATTATAGTTATAATATCATTACAAATATGTTATACTTACATATTATGTTACAATATATTCTTTATTGACTAAATGAGGGAAATGATTTTCTTTAAGTGACAGTCTATATTCTCCATTGTTTACACTGACCACAGAGGTAGATCAGGAAAATTAACCATCACAATTATGTGCCTAATAATGTCTAAAAATTGTGTAGTATACCTGCAATTAATTGACCTCAGGAAATTAAAGTTTAAGTAAACCCTGGTGTGGCAAAATTATTCACTGTACCACCTTAAAAGTTTGAGATTATATTCATTACATTACTCTCCTAAACCACAAATATAGAATTATATAATCTAATTCTTTTGAAATGTAATTTCACATATTAATTTTGTCAATAAACCTTTAAAGATGAGTTTTTTAAAGTTAAGAGCCTTATTCATTTCTAGATTAGGATAAAGGCAATGGAATTCTAATCTGAGAGAATTTCATTAAAACAAAACTGGGCAGCATATACCCATGATAAGTGCATCCAGAAATTAAACAGTTCTATTTAAGGAAAATATTTATATCTTAAAAAGACTCAGAATCTATTACTGCAAACTAATTTAGACAATGTACCTTAAACTTCAAAGTTAATTAAAATTTATGTCCTTTATTATATTTGCTTATTTCCTTGCTGTGCACACACACACAAACACACACACACACACACACACACACACACATACACACACAATTTTGCTACAAAAGCAAGTTGGATATAACTGGTATAAATAAACACCTGGATTCCTAGTAGTATATTTCCATCTAGTCCCAGATAAATTTCAATACTTGCACACCTGTGGTATACATTATCCTAATACATTAAGAGTGCTATTGGTTATTACTTTTTCTTTTTTTTAATTTTAATTTTTTTTTTTGTTTTATTTTAGAGAAAGAACATGTGTGTGAGAGGGAAAGAGAGGTGGAGGGTGAGAGAGAGAGACAGAATCCCATGCTTAGTGCAGAGCCCAACCTAGGGCTCAGTCCCATGAACCTGGGATCATGACCTGAGCTGAAATCAAGAGTCAGACGCTCAGCTGACTGAAACACCCAGGTGCCCTGGTCATTATTCTTTAAGTCCCTATGCTTTTCTTTAATTTTCACAAAATTTTTTTAAAGTTACTATTCCTTTTGTGAAATTTGAGGCTCGGATTAACACTCATCTGTTACTAAGTGAAAAATTCCTGTGTTGAAACCAGGTTTGAATGAATATCTGTATTCTTTTAGCTACGTTTTGGGAACATTTTTTTAGACTAGCACATTGATGTTTTATAATTTCCAATAGATATTAAATATATGTTATACATGCCACGGCTAATGTTCAGGATATGACTGCTTAGAGGCCATCAAAAATACTTTTTATCCCAATTGATTGTGTTTATAAAAACAGTGAGTACTTTACAGGGGAGGGAGTATGCTTTAAAAAGCATTATTTGCAAACTTTAAGTTCTTTTTTATAAAAACAAATGAGAATTGTTGTGTTAGAGATGTCCTAAATTAGATGGTGAATCATAAACAAAGCTATAAATGAGCTGCATAGCAAGGCAGAGACCATGCTCTTGACATTGGAGATTATTACCATATTATGAAATTAACACTGCCATGATCTGTAGTTTCCTTAATTTAGCTGTTCCATGCATCTCTCTTTTATGTAAGGGATGATTAATAAATTTAATTATATATTTTGATAATATAGTATTACAGTAAAATAAATGGAGATCAAAACCATAATTACTTGTATAGTAAATAATATTCTAATTGATTTCTGGTGTTATATATATCTAATATTCTTTTTAGTTTTTGCTGCTTACCTATAAAATAATTGAATAATTAATAATTATAGGAGTGACAGGTTAATTTTACTTTGAGTCAATTTACATATGAATCAAATCAGCAGTGGCAAAATTCCTAATAAACTTGTAACATTATACAAATAAGATATTGGCACTATCTCTTTCATGACCTGTAAGTTTTAATGAATGACAATATTTAATTAACATTTTCTAATTTTAAAAAGAGTTTAGCAGAGTGAAAAATACGTACATTGCCCATGCTGTAGATCTAATCCATATCGAAAGTAATTTAAACTCAAAAACAACAAACTTCTAAATATCTTTGATAAACATTTTTAAAAAATGCTTTCAAATGCTACAATTACTCATATTGTCCTGTGAAAACTTTAAAAAAATTTTTTTTCATGTTAATTTATTTTTGAGAGGAAGAGGGACAGAGTGCAAGTGATGGAGGGCAGAGAGAGAAAGACAAAGAATCCGAAGCAGGCTCCAGGTTCTGAGCTGTCAGCACTGAGCCCAACGTGGGGCTTGAACTCATGAGCCATGATATCATGACCTGAGCCGAAGTTGGACGCTTAACTGACTGAGTCACCCAGTTGCCTCTGTGGAAACTGTTTTTTAAAGTTATAAATATAAAAGTAGTATTTAAGCATTAACTAAATATTAGATATTTACTTTTGTCACTTGAACTCACAGTTTCCACTCTGACAACAGTAACACTGTTTTGGGACCGTAAGTGTTCAATAAACATTGAGTGAAGGAAATGTTGCAAAATTAAAAGGTATGAGCTCCTGAAGATACAAGAGAGGAGATATTAGTTTGAAACTCAGGATTTGGGGTACAGTAAGCAAGGTAACCCTTAGCCTATTCCAGAGGACTTAGGGTCACCTGATTTTAAATAATATGTTTTCAAAAATGGGAATAGATATGAAGCTCAATTTACTTCAGTGCGACCAAGCTCTAGTGGCACAAAATAAATGCTCTATTTTCAGCAAAACACTGCCTTGTGTTTGCCAACAATGTTTTATAGAAAATTTTAAACACTTTTTAATTTTAATCAAATGATTCAAGAAACTCAGGTTTTTAATTTTTAAACACTAGATTGCTGTATCTTTGCATGTTCATGTAATCATCTTGCCAAATGGACCTCCTAACAGTAAGCATTAGAATGATGCCTGTAGTCTTCAGGCCTGAGTTGTACAAGCTTCTCTGACCCGGCAACAATTGGAGAAAAATGCCAGGAGGATGGTATTTCTCTGTATTGACAGCTGGTTCTCCACTGACCTCCCCTTTACCAGACCTCTTTAGCTACAAGCTCTAGTGCAGATCCCTGACAGGCCTTTAGCTCATAATGAATCTTGGCCTGGAAAGTGAAGTAAGAGGGTGAAGTATAAGGAAGGATTGCAGAGGCTGTTTGCTTCCTTCTTTTTAATAAAGTCTAGTGGATAGGAAGTCAATAAATGATGATGATAATACAGAGGGAATCAGAGACATACCGAGATCAGTGACTTTGGGGCAGAAACAGAGATGCTACAATTGCTTTACAAACTGAGGTTTGGGGATGAACATTGAACAAATGTTATGATCATAACAGAAAACAGTCGGTAGGAATACAGCTTTACATTTTTCTGCTCCCAGAAATAATCAATCACAAAACTAAGGGTTTTAATGAAGGTGTGTGTAAAAACATAAAAACCTCGGAGAATGAAAAGAATTTTTGCCTTTGAATTTAGAGATCCCAATAATGAAAACTAACGGGAGAGATGAGTTTCAGGGACACACTTTAAAATGGTAATAAGACTTGGGAATATCTAGGGGGTGGTTTTAATAGCAATCAAATAAAATTTAAAATGTAAGATCCATATAAATGCATAAATGATTGTTTTGCCAAAAGACTATAAAAATCAAGTCTGGAGTAAGTTTTTAAATCTTTTTATTTTGAAATTTTATGGTCATCTTTCTTTTTCACGTGAATGCTGTTATACCTATGTTAAATTAAAGTATATTTAATTGAGGGGTGCGTAGGTGGCTCAGTCGGTTAAAGTTCTGACTCTTGGTTTAAGCTCAGTTCATGATCTCATAGGTCATGGGTTCAAGCCCCACATCAGGCTCTATGCTGACAGTTCAGAGCCTGGAGCCTCCTTCAGATTCTGTGTCTCCCACTCTCTGTGCCCCTCCCCGTCTCTCTCTTTAAATCACTTTTTTAAAAATTGAAAAAAAAAATACTGATAGAAAAGGTAGTCCTGCGATCCTAAAGCCTGTACAGAGGCCTGTACAAACATCCTATGTTTTATGTCACTATATTTATTCATACATGTTTTTCTCATTGATAAGTCACGTTTCACTTTTGAACTGTATTACCTCATATACTCCCAGTTTGTTTTCATAGAAAGTGCACTATAGAATAATTGGTTACAGAATAATTAGTTTTGAAAGTGTAACTTAAAAAAATGTAATCTAAAGATATATTTACATTTACTTAATGGCACTTTCAGAAAGTTTTGTTAGTATGATACAATAGAAGTTAAAATCACTTACAATCAACACTTTTCACCAAAATACAATATTATTGGTAAAATATGAAATAAATTGAATGAAATTAAAGAAGAGCTTAATACGATCATCACAAAACACATTTCTAACTGAATACCTGGCATTGAAACATTGTTGTGGTCACTTATAATGAACATAAATATTTTTATATTTACTTAAAGTGGCTTATAATAGATGTCTCAGGGGGTACCTGGGTGGCTCAGTAGGTTGAGCTTCCGACTTTGGCTAGGGTAATGATCTCACGGTCTGTGGGTTCAAGCCCAGCATAGGGATCTGTGTTGACAGCTCAGAGCCTGGAGCCTGCTTCAGAGTCTGTGTCTCCTTCTCTCTCTGACCCTCCCCCATTCATGCTCTGTCTCTCTCAGTCTCAAAAATAAATAAACATTAAAAAGATAAATTTTAAAAAATAATAATTATTTTCTTAAAGAAACATATTACTTTTATTACTAATTTTTCTTTTTTTAAAAAGACAATCACATTAAAATGTTTGAAAATAACTCTTACTTTTGTAAGAGTACCAAGTTTATTTTTTATTTGCTGTATTTGCAAAGTCAAAGCCATCATATTAAAATTTCCTCTGTAAGTTATAAATTTTACATATGTTGTTTTATTTTTACAACCTTATATCATTAGAATTAAAATAAGTGGATGGGGCACCTGGGTGGCTCAGTCAGTTAAGCATTTGACCTTGGCTCAGGTCTTGATTTCATGGTTCGTGAGTTTAGGCCCTGCATTGGTCTCTGTGCTAACAGCTCTGAGCCTGGAACCTGCTTCAGATTCTGTGTCTCCCTCTCTCTGCCTGTCCCCTGCTCATGCTCTGTCTCTCATTCTCTCTCTCAAAAATAAACATTAAAAAATTAAAAAAATAAGTGGAATCAATATTGTTGCCCCCCAATATAAAGGTCTTATATATGTAATTTATAGATGTATATGTATATGTATGTATGTAATTTTATATTTTTGCATATTTACATATTATTATGTATGTAATTATATATGTAATTTATTTACATATTCATTACAGAAATTAAATACAGACCTTTGAAGTTTGAAAACCAGTAAATACAATATCTGACCTCATATGTGATAATCTTGAGAAAATTGACAAATGCCAAGGAAAATTAAAAGTTGATAATTGATGAAGAAATAATTTACCAGTGTACATCAAAGCCTCAGACACTGTGTACTGAAGATTTAAGTACCAACCTCTATATTATAAGTTAATAAACGAAATAAGTTTTTTGACATAGATAGAATCAAAAACATATTTCATTGCATTTCTAGCATATGAAATCCAGAAGCATATTAAGACAATGACAAGTTTACAAGCCTAAAACCCCTGGGCAGGTTAGCAGCATTTACAGAGCATCTATGGAGGAAGTACCTACAGTAAGATAATAGAACTCATGGAGATTGGGTTCATTTTTACTATGGATAATGTATAAATCAATATTCTTGAATCATCTTACCAATTGTTCAAAAAAATTTTTGCAATGATATAGTGAGAACATCACCATCCACAGCTCATCAAAGTTAGCAACATAGCCTGTGTTTTATGGACATCACCAAGACTATGAAATCTCACCTCCCTCTCTCATCCACAGAAAATATATAAGCATTAGAAATAATCCTATTGAGGAGCACCTGGGTGGCTCAATTGGTTAAGCATCTGACTTTTGATTTTGGCTCAGGTCATGATCTCAAGATGCTTGAGTTCGAGCCCCTCGGGCTCTGCGTTGACAGTGTGGAGCCTGCGTTAGAGGCTTTCTCTCCCTCTGCCCCTGCTCTGTTCTCTCTCTCTCTCTCTCTCTCTCTCAAAATAAATAAACTTAAAAATTTTTAATACAAAAATAATAATCTTACTGAGACTCTTACCCTTACTCTTACTCTTACTCTTTTCAGTTTGGTGTTCCTACAATCAGAAAGCAGCTCTAAGAACAGGGCATGATCTTGGAGGTAGAGAACACACAAAGGAGTAAAGATTAAAGGTCACATCACTAAATTAGAACTTATAAAACTGACATAAGTTGATGCTCTTTAATAACAATTGTGAAATAGATGAAAAACAGTGAACTATGCAAATATTGTTGTTCAGGGGTCTCAATCTCTCTTGTGCCCTCCCTCCCCTGCCCTTTCCACTCTCACATCCTGCTCTGTAGGCAAATCTGCTTGTAATTTTCAGGTCCTAACGTTACCGTTACCCTGTCCTAGCTCTAACCTCACCCATGACATTCATTAGTCCATTAATAATTAACATCACTCTACAAATAAGTAAATCTCAAAAGAAAATTCAAGAAAGAGAAAACCTTTGTCAATAATATCTTGAATACTGGAATTTCAAGTAAAAAAAATGAAAAATTTCATAGGGATTAGGAAGGCAAAATTATCTCCCAAATCCTCCTAGTTTGTAGTTCTTTTAAACACATTTTCCCTTTACTTTTTTTTATCTTTTTAAGAGTAACAATAAAGTGAGATTTAAAATGGAATGGGCTTACTCAACATGTCTCTGAAGGCAAGGGAAACAAAAGCAAAAAGGAACTATTGGCACCTCATCAAAATAAAAAAAAAAAACAACTTCTGTACAGTTAAGGAAACAATAAGCAAAACTAAAAGTCAACCAATGGAATTGGAGAATACATTTTCAAATGACATATCAGATAAAGGGTTTGTATCCAAAAGCTATCAAGAACTTATCAAACTCAACACCCAAAAAACAAATAACCCAGTGAAGAAATGGGCAAAAGACATGAATAGACACTTCTCCAAAGAAGACATCCAGGTGGCCAACTGACATATGAAAAAATGCTCAACATCACTCCTCATCAGGGAAATGAAAATCAAAACCACAGTGAGATACCACCTCACACCTGTCAGAATGGCTAACATTAACAACTCAGGTAACAACAGATGTTGCCCAGGATGAGGAGAAAGAGGATCTCTTTCACACTGCTGGTGGGAATGCAAACTGGTGCAGCCACTCTGGAAAACAGTATGGAGGTTCCTCAAAAAATAGAACTACCCTATGACCCAGCAATTGCACTACTAGGTATTTTTCCAAGAGATACAGGTGTGCTGTTTCAAAGGGGCACGTGCATCCCAATGTTTATAGCAGCACTATCAACAATAGCCAAAGTATGGAAAGAGCCCAAATGCCCATCAATGAATGAATGGATAAAGAAGATATGGTATAGATATACAATGGAGTATTCCTCAGCAATCAAAAAGAATGAACTCTTGCCATTTGCAACTATGTGGATCGAACTAGAGGGTATTATGCTAAGCAAAATTAGTCAGAGAAGACAAACATCATATGACTTCACTCATGTGAGGACTTTAAGATACTAAACAGATGAGCATAGGGGCAAGGAAGCAAAAATAATTTAAAAACAGGGTGAGGGACAAAATATAAAAGACTCTTATGGAGAACAAACAGGGTTAGCGGAGGGATTGGGGGAGGAGGGGGTAAATGGGTAAGGGTCATTAAAAAATCTACTCCTGAAATCATTGTTGCACTGTATGCTAACTAACTTGATGTAAATTAAAAAATAAATTATTTAAAAATTTTAAAAAATGCAATGGGGAAGGAATTTTGGAGATGTGAAAAGGATATGTAAATTCTGTCTTGGGATAGCCACAGGACCCAAAACCATAATCATACTAAATAATACCCAGGGGGAAGTTTTGGCAAGAAAAGTTGACAAAAGTCTCATGAAGTAATGAGACTAAGCAGTGAAACCAATTAAACAGCTACTCAGAAAACCAAAAATTATGATGCCTTACATATGCTCTGGGGGTTGACTAGACCAGGCTACTCTGAAGGATAATAATAAGTCCGAATAGAAAAGGACTGGTGATCTATGAGACGGGGTCAGCAGGAATGTACACCCCCAGGACCTACTGAGTCTTCTCCTAAGGCTATCTTTACTTCTCACCAAGTGTATATTCATTTTCTATCCTGCATAACAAATGACCACAGAACCAGTGGCTTCAAATACCCATTTATTGTCTCACGGCTCCTATAAGCCAGAAGTCTAGGCACAGCTTTCCAGGGTACTCTGCTCCTAGTTTCACAAGGTAAAAATAAAGATGTTAGCTGTGTGCTGTTCTCATATGGAAGTTTGACTAAAAATGCAGCTGCTTCCAAGCTCCCTCAGATTACTGGCACAAGTTTCTCCTTGTGATTGTAGATTTCATGGCAGTTTTCCTCTATCTGGGGAATCTTTCACTCCCTGGGTCTTACATAATACAACATAATTGCAGAAACGATTCTCCCATGGCCTTTGCCTAAACTAATCAACTGGTGTCTATCCCATCACCTTTGCCATATTCTAATATCTAGAAACATGTTACAAATGCCACCACACTTCAGAGGAGGGAATTATACAGGAGTATAATTGTTGTCATGTTAGACTTCTGCCCACTACAAAGATTGTCACTCTTCAGGGGAAGAACCTCATCACCACCCTCAAGAAGAAAGAGAAATAATTTCAAAGGTCACTGTTTTGAGGTGAATTGTGTTACCTCCAAAAATCATAAGTTAAAACCCTAACCCCTGGTGCCTCAGAGAGTAGCTAGATTTGGAGATAGGTAATTAAGTTAAAATGAGGTCATTAGGGTCGGCCTTAATTCAGTGACTGTGTCCGTGTAGAAAGAGGAAATTTGGACACAGATATCTGTAGGAAAAGATTATGTAAAGACACAGAGAATATCGCCTTCTACAAACCAAAGAGAGAGGCTTTAGAAGAAATCAACCCTTCCAGTACTTTGATTTCAGACTTCTGGACTATAGAGTTATTAGAAAATAAATTTATGTTGTCTAAGCCATCTAGTCTCTGGTAGTTCATTATGGCAGTCCTAGCAAGCTAATACAATCAGTTTCCAATGTGCTGATTTTACATTTTATAGGAAGGCAGTTTTCAATAGTAGCAAGGCCATGTATAATGTGGACAGGATAAGACATCATAGCTGACCTCCATATTAAATGTGTCTTCTCTCAATTTTCTTTTAGTTGGAGAGATTAAAATATTCAATAATATACAATTTTCATGAGTATGTGGGAATAACTATACTTTTAAAGACTTTTTTAGCAGACAAATGTGCAAAAATCATCATTTAAAATGAGCAGAACACTTGACCCATTAATTATTCATTGCTTAAATTACCAGGCTGTTTGAGATGTGTAGGACATATCAGTAAATATCATAGACAAAAGCTCCTTGTTCCATATCTCATAATCTAGTGAGAGGAGAGAGGAAAAAAATAAATAAGTAAATTAGTATAAAGTATATCGTTAGAAGGTGATAAGCACTGTGTGACAATTTTTAAAAATAAAAAAAGAATAAGAGAATGTGGATCAGGAATGCAGGTGAAGAACCGGATACTTTTCTTGTGGATGGTGGTCAGGGCAGGGCTGAGAAGCTGGTATTTGAAAAGAGATTTACAGAGGGCAAAGTGGTAACCTTCCGTAATTCACAGGGAAACAGATTCACTGCTGAAGAAACAGCTAATTCAAAGGCCCTATGGCCTGGCATGCATGAGAAAAAGTAAGAAAGTTCCTGTGGAGGAGGTGGACTGAATGAGAATAAGATATAGGGGATAAATTCTGAGTAAAATGGGAAGACTTTGGATGATTTTGAGAAGAGGGGTAATATATTGGGAATTGGATTGAGATTAGAATAAAGGGGAGCAAGGTACCATTTGAGAGGGTACTGCAATGATCTAGGTGAGAGAGGGTGGTGGCTTGCAGAGCTAGAAGCAGAAGTATTCAAAGGAAATAACAGTCTGGATATATTCTGAAGCAATAGACTGTAGCATGTTTTTCCTCCAAATTTATTCTACAAATAGACTTGCAAAAGTGAATGAAAATGTATGTAAATTGATATGCACTAGATAATGTTTAGTAATAGAAAACAACTGGATAGTAATAGAAATAGTAATAGAAAACATTAGTAACCCAATGCCTACCAAAACATGTCCATTTTAAATAATTCTGCTAGATCAGTAAAATAAAATTCAACAGTCATTAAAAAATGAGGTAGGTATATAGGTGTTAAAATGAAAATGTACACCAGGCATCTTCATAAATGAAACTGTAGAACAGTTGTACATGATGATTTGTTTAAAAATAAAAACACTGTGTAAAGATATAGAAGATAGTATATGGTTAGATATCTCTTAAGCTAATTAACATGAAAGAATAGAATTAAATTTAGGAAAGGGAGAAATGATGTTATTTTTATTTTTATATTCTTTGCTACAGCTTGACTTCTATGTATTAGCATGTGTTAATTTGCTAATAATACTTATTATATCATTATTATTAATGATATTATTATATCATTATTATATCATATTATTATCATTATTAACAAATTATACATAAATTTTCTCCCAGCATGAAAATCTTTGACCTTATCTTACAAATAAGACTCTTGGTGATAAACAGGGGACCAGAGATCATCCTAAAAATGAGAACTGATTTCATTGAACACTTTTAAGTAGCATCACAGAAAATAAAGGTATTATAGTGTTAATGTTGGAAATGCACTATGAAAAAATAATCAGGTGCAAAGTGGAATAAAACCAGTCAGTATTTGGTTTTGCTTGTTCATTGTGTAAAGAAGTCTGGTGTGCTACTGCGTGCTGAAAGTATAGCATATCTTTTACTTTTACTGTTGTGTAGTGGCCACACATTAGAACCATCTAGCATTAAATCATTTACGCAAATAAAGTACTTAATAGAAATTGTCTTCCAGGAGGTGATACTGCTCCTGCCACTTTCCCCTCCGCCCCCAGGTTAACTCTCTTTTCCATCAGTTTTGGACTTACAGCTTTTTATTTCAGGCTGGCAGTCTGCACTTGCCTTACCTTCTATTTTCCAAGCTACTGCTCCCTTTCTCCAAATAGGTTGTCCAGAAATTTCTGGAAGGCATCATTTTCTTCCAGGCTTACAACATTTTCATTTCTACGTGATTATAGAAAGACAGTTGCTGCTTCCCACTTTTCGCTTTGCCTTTCTTTAAATTTCTATTTATTATTAATTATTATTATTATTATCTGTAGTAATTATTATTATTATCTTTGAGAGAGAGAGAGAGAATGAGCAGGGGAGGGGCAGAGGGAGAGGGAGAGAGAAAATCTTAAGCAGACTCCACACCTGACATGGGGCTCCATCTCAAGACCGTGAGATCATGATCTGAGCTGAAATTAAGAGTTGGACGCTGAACCAACTGGGCCACCCGGGTGCCCCTAAATTTCTATTATAACTTGACCCTGTTATAACTTTTGTATCCTCTAGGTCCTATTGGCTTCATTAGGCAGATACCAGTCATAATAAAGTCCATTAATAACACTGTCTGATTACTCTTTCAACAATAAACATTAAAAAGATGCTATGAAAGAAATAAAAAGACAGCTACTCTGCAATCACTGTGCAATGTATATAATTGTTGAACAGCTATGTTGTATACCTGGAACTTATATAATATTGTATGTCAACTACACCTCAATAATAAATTAAAAAAAAAGAGAGTCACAGAAATTTGTGATCAATTTGACCTGGTGTATTAGTTTGCTAGGGTTGCCCTACAGAATAACAGATTGGGTGGCTTAAACAGCAGAAATTTATTCTGTCACAGTTCTAGAGCTTAAAAGCCTGAGATCAAGATGTAGGCAAAATTGGTTTCTTCTGAGCACCCTGAGGGAATTATCTGTTTCATATTACTCTCCTTGGCTTATGAATGACTGTCTTCTTCCCACATCTTTACATAATCTTTTTTTCTGTTTGTGTCTATGTCCAAATATCTTCTTCTTATAAGAACGCCATTTGTGCTGAATTAGGGCCCATTCAATAGCCTCATTTTAACTTAAATGTCTCTTTAAAGACCTATTTCCAAATATAGTCACATTCTGACGTACTAAGGGTTGAACTTCAACATACGAATTTTGGGATAGGCATGATTCAGCCGGTAACACCTGGGTTCTACTTTCAGCATCAAAGTTGCTGCCACAAAATAGAAATAACATTAAAGAGAAATTTTGAAGTGGCCTAAGTCAGTAACTTCAAGCTAAGCCTGCAATGGAGGAAATACTTTTATCTGATGATCAGAGTTGTAATACCCAGACACAATCTAGCAATAAAGCCATGTTAGGAAAGCATTAATAGATCAGTTCAACCGTGAATATGTGCTATACACATGCTTTCCTAACTTCAAAAATGGTGTCATCCTTTAGAATATGCAGAGCTTTGGGGAAGTCTTGTTCTTTAGGAATTAAGTTTACAAATGATATAAGATGTATGACACCAGCAAAAAATGCACACTTGTGACAATGTAATTTTTCTTCTACTTTTAGTCATTCTCAATCTCAAGTATTTTATTGATTCTTTAATTCCCTCAATTCAGACTCAATTTGTATCTTGCCCCCTTTCCATAAAACAGCCATCAATTCCTTCTTAGTCTACATGCAATTCCCATCCTACCAAGTCTTTAGTAATCTGTCCAATTATCTTTTTAAGTAAATTTCATGTTCTATAATCTTTGCTCTTGCTTCCATTATGCACACTAATAAACACATCACAGATAAGTTGTATTAGTTTCCTATTGCTGCTGTAACAAATTTTCACAAATTTTCTTTTGTGATTGAAAATAACACAAAATTTATTTTCTTACAGTTCTCAAAGTCAGTAGTCCAAAATGGATCTCACGGGGCTAAAATCAAGGTATCAGCAAAACTGTGTTTCTTCTGCAGTTTGTAGGAGAAAATCCATGTCCTTACCTTTTCTGGCTTATAGAAGCTGCCTGGTTCTCCTTCCAACATCAAGCCAGCAACAGCCGATTGAATCTTTCTAATGCATCCTTCTGACATTGACTCTCCTCTAACCCTCTTGAGAATACAATGGGTGAACCCAGATAACTCAGGGTAAGCTCCCCATCTCAAAATCAGCTGATTAACAACCTTAATTCCATCTGTCACTTCAATTTTTTTCTTGCCAGGTAACATAACACAGTCATAGGTTCTGGGGCTCAGGCTGTGGTATCATTCTGCCTACTACAGGTTGTGAACCAAGGACTATCTGATTACAGATCCTAGAGACAGACAAATTAAACACTGTGAGTAAAGAGTTAGTACTTAATAATTGGGTGTTATTATTGTTGTCAATATTATTGTTATCTTTATTATACTGTGAGATGGGCCAGCACTAGATAGTGGAGATTGGACAAGGTGGTCAGAATTTGATTAGATGGTCAGGATGGAGTCATCACCTATTCCAGGAGTCTGGTTACATGACTATGTAACCCAGCATTTGGACAGACTGATTCAGACTGTAAAAACAAAACAAAACAACATAAAGATGGTCTGAAATTATGACCAAATGCTTCATTGCAAACACAGAACAGTAAACACAAGCATAATCTACAAACAGCTACTACTAAATACAGGAAAATTTTTGCATGACAGTCTAGAAGGTCCCTTCACACATGCTACAGCAATGCTGAAGGCAGAAAGCACATCAGCAGACTCAGCTTCACTATTCACCATGGTTTTTCCCTCCACTCCATACACAGAACTGGGTGTTTTGTCGGCCATGAAGACTGGGTGCCTGGTGGCTGCCATTCAAGTGTGGGTCCCGATGCCCATAAGGTGACTGTGGAGATCCTCAGGCACAACTTTCTATATCTGAACTTGGCGTTCATAATTACACACCCAAACTTCTACTTTTATCCATATGCCATAGCTATGGGCTTTTGCCAGCTCTACTACTATCTTGAATTATTTTTACAGTCTTGCCACAAATGAATTGATTCTCTAGAAAATAACCATCCAGATGATATCAATAATCATAAAATTCAATCAAGGATATAATTTAAGATTTATTTGCAAAAAAATTCTATAGATAGTTCACTTTATTCTTCTTTGAAGATATGGATAGCATATAGAGCCTCATTAATTTTTATTTTTAAAGAATCACCAAATTCTCACCTATAGTATTTTTTAAATTTCATCATATTACTTTCACAGTGGATTATGAAAAGTTTCAAGTATGTATAAAAGTATAAAACCAATATAAATTGAAAAAAACAGTTAAAAGTTAGAAAAAAAAAACAAGTCGAACTTTTGCATAGCATTTATAAAACACCCTTTTTATCCTAGCAGTTGGTGAATTGTTCCTTATTCAAACAATCTACAGAAAAAAAGATTCTATTTTTTGCTCGAAAAGTGTGAGAAATTCTAGCATAAAAAGGTACTTGTCATGAAGTTATATACAAATGAAAATATAAGCTAAGAATAACAGTACCATCTGAATCATAATTATAGTACAGTGTTATAGTCTGAATCTACAGTGACTTTCTAGAAATAATTATTTTTTAAGAAGTGAAAACTACTTTTAATACTTTAAAACCATCCTAACTCTTAAGGAATATTAAGATGCCAACTCTTTTAATGTTACTTTTCCTGAAGTTTTTATTTTATACTTATGAGCAAAAGTTGAGCCAAATTGAGCAAAAATTTATAGGAAGATGTGAACTACAAATACAAAGTTCATTTTACAGGCATCTGGAATGTTTAAAATTCTAAACTTACCAGTAACTTAGGTAGCTGGCAAAGCCTTTAACACATACAGAGAAATATGTGTTCACCAACCAAATATCTTTTTCACCAACCAAATATCTATCTGGTGAATAATTACTATCAACAATAACAAAGTTAATAATAGTTATCATCATATGTATATTAAATATATGTTTCAGACATTCTATTAGGCACTCAAAATATATTGCCTAATTAAAATTGAAAATAATTATATGGCATAGGTATTCTTCTTTACAAATTAGGAAATGAGTTCAGAAAGAATAAACATTACTTAACCTTATTTAATTTTGATTTTTTAAAAAGACATTTGGGGAATTTATGATTATGCAGTTTTAGATAAGGTTTTCTATGGCTGAGAGATATGAAGGAAAAAACATCATAATTTTGGCTTTACGTACAAGTGTTTATACAGAAGAAAATTAAAAGTATCAACAAAAGATACTTTTGTTATTTAAAGTTTGGGATGAAGACACCTAGTGTTAATCTAGCAGAATCCAACTCTCCAAATCTAGCTCGGTTACTGCTGTCTGGATAATCAGGTTCTTTATATTCAGAATGAACCGCAGTCTTTGATTTTTAAAGAGGGCAAGATGGTTTACCGAGTTAGGTGTTTCCAACTTCGTTGGAGTCAATCCCAACTGGCTATGGGTAGTTGATTCTTCGAGAATTACATGTTTTATAGAGCTATATAAAAAGGTCAGCAGATATGGGCAATGGCAAATTAAGCCAAAACTGAAGCTTCCTGTTAATCTCCAAAAATGAAATAAGCAACTAATAATAATTAACATAAATATATATTCCTAGCAAAATTACGCTCAATTTTTGTGTTATAATTCTCACCAAAGTCAGGTATATTTACTTATTTAGCATATTTATTATATTCATTAGGAATAATTTCTTGTCATTTACTTCATATAACTATTTTCAACCTCACAGATGCATTTAGCATCCTATGATAGCTTCATGTTAATCATATTTCTTTCAGTGGTATCTTAGGTTTACCATTTTCATCTGCCATGCAGTATTTGGTAATTTAAAGACGCAACTAGTGCAGAATTGCACAGCTTTTGCTCCTATGGAAAGACATTCAAATTAGTAATTTTGATATTCAATTTTATTCAATATTTCATTCATTGTTACAAAGAAATATTTCTAATCACATGAGACACATTAAAATCTTAAATGCTTGAACTGTATCATACACCAGGGATTCTCAACTCTGGCTGCTGATTTGAATCATCTGAGAACCATTTAAAAATATTGATCGCCCTGCCTTTATCCCAGAACAACTGATTCAGAATATCTGGTGGTTGGGTGTAAACATGTTTATTTCTATAGGAAGAACATTGAGATTTGAGAACTGGAAGCTTCAAAAATTAAATTTAAATGGGGATTAGGGTTTTCTTTTAAATGAATTCCACCATATTGTCTTTTGCACATTACAGTTTCTAATACAAATCTCTAAATAATGCCTCATTTAAGTTTTTCTGTCCTACTTATTTGATGAATTTTCAAAATCTTTGGAGGGTACATAGAATCACGTCCCTAATCTAACAAAACAACAGTAAATTCACAGTATGTTCTCTCCCTATTTTTATAAAGCATCCCTAGTATTGGATATCCTCATAAAAGTGGGAATACTGTTGATTGATATTCTCAAATACATGCCTAAATTATTTAAAATATTATCAATTCCATTTTGAATGTATTTGAAGCTTATATAATGCAAATACAGCCACAAAATGACTAACATTCTTACCTATAATAATCACGTGAAAAACATTTTCTTTTAAGTAGTATAGTACAATGATTTGGTTAATGATGTTTGGACCTAGACTATTCAAAGGTCACCTTCAGCTATTTACTGGTTATGAGAATTTAATAACGTTGTTTAGAAAAAAATGAAGGTATGAATTACCCAAAATTATTTTTGGTATTAAAGATTTTAAAGGTAAAGCAACTAGAACAGCATTTGGCCTATTATAGGTATTATAATAATTTTTATTTTTCCTATTTCAAAACTAAGCTATTTAATATTTAAAACACCAATAAAGTTTCTATGACCACCTTTTCTCCTTAGAGGTACAACATATGGGTCTGAGTACCAAAAGCTCCAGTGGAAATAAATCTACTTACTGTCGCTTTTTAAGCCCAACTTAGGAATTTGGGCTTCTGTTTCCACAAACTTAGGCTATGTGAGTCTAGAGCCCTATTGACAGAGGGATAATACACATCAGGGGAAGTAGAATTCCCTTAAACTTTTAAGTCATGATTACTGCCCTTTTGCCTTGAGCTCTTTGTACCAAGAGACCAGCAAGAAAGGAAAAGAAACCAATCCTGGCAGGGGCAAAAAACTCTATTCTTCAGAAAGAGGTAAGATTGCTGTTATAAAGTGGGGTAGAAAATAACAAAATCATACATTTGGCTTTCAGATCATCTACTAGGACCTCTCTTTGGGTTTTTTTCCTTAAATTTACAAGTGCAACATCCTGAACCTGTGTAAAGCATGGTGACCAAGGGCCACCAGAGAAGTAGACCACTCAGAAATGTATGTCTTTCTTATCCCACCACCTAAGTGACCTCACTGAGGAGAGATGCAATTCAAAGGTAATGGGAATCTAGAATGAGTAGTGGATGAGGATGAGGTAGTGGTGAAGACTGTATTTTTTTTACTTCATCTTGTAAGGTTCTTCAGGAAATGAAAATTACCAAAATCAGTTCGTGGGTTCGAGCCCCGCATCAGGCTCTGTGCTGACAGCTCACAGCCTAGAGCCTGCTTGGGATTCCATGTCTCCCTCTCTCTCTCTCTGCCCCTCCTCTGCTCATACTTTCTCTCTCTCTCAAAAATAAATAAACATTAAAATTTTTTTAAAAAAGGTTGGGGGGGGGCACCTGGATGGCTCTGTCGGTTAAGCAACCAACTTCTGCTCAGGTCTTGATCTCCCAGTTCGTGGGTTCAAGTCCCGCGTTGGGCTATGTGCTGACAGCTCAGAGCCTGGAGCCTGCTTTGGATTCTGTGTCTCCCTCTCTCTCTCTGCATCTCCTCTGCTCACACTCTGTCTCTCTCTCTCAAAAATAAATAAACATTAAAATATTTTTTAAAAAAATTAAAAATATTGGAGAACTGGGGTGAATTTATTTTATAGATGAGGAAAACTTACTTTATGATAAAAGTGGGTAAAAACCACGGACAGAGTGTCCTGTCTTATAGTCACTTCTGGAAAGTGTGGTTGGTTTTACCAGAGAAAACAAACTGCAGGTGTTGGGGAGGAATAGTGGCCCCGTAATAAACAAGATGTATATTTTTAAAAAGTTGCCAGGCAAGTAAAAACAACAGATGTCCACTGTAGTGAAGGATAGGAATATTGCTGACTGGACCAAACCAAAATGCTAGATGTAGAAGAATCCATGATTTATTGAAATATCCTGGAACAAAGATGGAAAACAATAGCAAATAAATCTTAACTCAGACTGAAATATTTATTAAAAATAAAGAATTATGACTGCATTTATATCTAAACCATTCATAATAATTTCTATGAAGAGCTACCTGGAAAATTCCTAACCCTGTAACAAATTAACCCTAAATATGACTGGGATTTTTGCCATTTATCTGAGAAAACAGCTTAGCACATAAATATACCTTTACATTTTTTTAAATGTTTATTTATTTGTTTAATTTTATTTTTTAATGTTTATTTATTTTTGAGAGAGAGACAGAGCATGAGCAGGGGAAGGGAAAGAGAGAGAGGGAGGCACAGAATCTGAAGCAGGATCCAGGTTCTGAGCTATCAGCACAGAGCCAGACACGGGGCCCGAACCACTAACCAGGAGATCATGACCTGAGCTGAAGTTGGACACTTAACTGACTGAGCCACCCAGGTGCCCCAATAAATATACCTTTTAAGAAAGACTCATTTTAAAGCAGAGAACTCGAAGTCACGGTGATAGCAGCAAACTTTCTGCAAGAAAATTTTATGGCATGTATTAATGCAAGGCTTTATGATTTTATGTGAAAATATATGTAGTATTACAAGTATTCCACCTATATCCCATCAACTGCTGACAGTGCACAATTTCTATTATTTTTTTAAACTTATCCACTAAGTCTTCTGTCCAGCAAAGCCTTCCAAGCCTTCCTTTTCCCTGCCTTTGCAAATGCACACTACATAAGGTAGATTCAAAGTTCATTAACAATCAGAGCATTTTGGTGATTATTTAAAACTCATAAATATTTTTATGAAAGTCTTATCATAAAGACATTTATTTAAATGAATGTAATTAGTATAATGTTTCAGATTCATTAAACTTAATTTATTCAGTTACTCCTTGTGATATATCATCATTTTGAAAAACCAGCACAAGCACTTTAACTTGCAAAGTAAATTTGCCAATTGATTGTACAGAACTTCTGGAAACCCTGATGCATATTACTAAAATTAATTTTACTTAATCTGATTTATTTGTTCTTGTATAGATTAAGTCACCATATGTGTTTTGAAAAAGTATAACGTTAAGAAATGCAATTTACAAATTTGGTCCGTCTTCTGAAACCAGAAACAGGTATCAGCATATATGCAGTATTATTATTGGATATTTAAACACAGTTTGATCATTTGCTTCCAAGATCATGTATACTTTTCTTCCCAAAGGTTGATGTGCTCCATTTGAGCACTTCATTAGGGCAGTACTATCATATGGGGACAAAAATAACAACAGTTTTCACTGGCTAAGAAATTTATGTTCAAAGACCAAAAGAATTGTCAAAGACCAAATTAAAACCACCCACTGACCTCACACTCCAAGGGTTCTATGAAGCATTCATCAGTAACCTAACGAATTCATGACCCACAACGCATTCATTATTGCTCCTTATTTGAAGACATATCAAGTAACTTCAGAAATACTAACTGGTATTAGTGTCAAAAACAGAACTAATATCTAGAGTTCAATAGTTATTTATAGCTTTTTTGTCTTTAGCCAGAGGGTATAAAGTCAAAGTACTGTGTTGAAGAGTTACTTGGATTAGGTTTTTTTTTTTTTTTCTTCCCTTCTTCAGTGTGTGTTTTTTAGTCATTTGAAATTAGCTGATTTGCCTCTTTTTTTTTAATACCATTTTTTCTTATCCTCCTTGATTTTATTTGTTGAGCATGTGAAAAACTCTGAACTAAAAGTCAAAACTAAGCTAAAAGTAATACTCAGAATGTGTCATTCCCCCCATATACTCTATTTATCTCAACTACCAACCCTTTTAATCCATTTCAGCCTATCCTCACTAAAAACTAACTGTAGTATTTATTGTCTGGTTGATTTTTCCTGTGTTTGTTTTACACAAGTGGGAAACTATATGTTTATTTTCTTATTTTTCTTCTTGTGAAAAGCTAACATACTATAGACTCTCTTGTATATTTTGCTCTGTTTATTGAACAGTGTATTCTAGAAATTACTCACTATGAATTCAAACAGATCTTTTTAGAGACGATTTTTCTACAGTGTATGATATACCACAGTTAATTCAATCCCTATGCTGTATATGGGTGCTCTTAGGTTGTTTGCAATATTTTGAATCACAAATAATGTTGTGATGAATAACCTTGGAAATATGTATTTTCATACTGTTGGAGGCATTTTTTTAGGATAAATTCCTAAAATTGGAATGTAATTCAAAATGTTAATGTATATGTAGTTTTGTTTACACGTTCATAAATTCCTCTTCAAGGAAGTTGTACAAATTTTCATTTTCATCAGTTATTTTAGTTAATAATTTTAGTTTAGTTAACTAATTTTTATCAGTTAATAATAAATAATAAATAACTAATAAAATTAGATAATAATTTTAGTTTAGTTAACTAAGTTTAGTTAGTGTAAGGCTTATTTCCAGCAAATGGTGCTGGGAGAACTGGATAGCAACATGCAGAAGAATGAAACTAGACTACCTTCTTACACCATGCATAAAAATAAACTCAAAATGGATGAAAGACCTGAATGTGAGACAGAAAACCATCAAAACCCTAGAGGCAAAAGCAGGCAACAACCTCTTTGATCTCAGCTGCAGCAATTTCTTACTTGACACATCTCCGAGGGCAAGGGAATTAAAAGCAAAAATGAACTATTGGGACCTCATGAAGAGAAAAAGCTTCTGCACTGCAAAGGGAACAATCAACAAAACTAAAAGGCAACCAACGGAATGGGAAAAGATATTTGCAAATGACATATCGGATAAAGGGCTACTATCCAAAATGTATAAAGAATTTACCAAACTCAATACCCAAAAAACAAATAATCCAGTGAAGAAATGGGCAGAAGACGTGAATAGACACTTTTCTAAAGACGACATCCAGATGGCCAACAGATACATGAAAAGATGCTCAACATCTCTTGTCATCAGCGAAATGCAAATCAAAGCCACACTGAGATATGACCTCACACGAGTCAGAGTGGCTAAAATGAACAAATCAGGAGACTATAGATGCTGGCAAGGATGTGGACAAACGGAAACCCTCTTGCACTGTTGGTGGGAATGCAAACTGTTGCAGTTGTTCTGGAAAACAGTGTGGATGGAGTTTCCTCAAAAAATTAAAAATAGATCTACCCTATGTCCCAGCAATAGCAATACTAGGAATTTACCCAAGGGATACAGGAGTGCTGATGCTTAGGGACACGTGTACCCCAATGTTTATAGCAGTGCTTTTAACAATAGCCAAATTATGGAAAGAGCCTAAATGTCCATGAACTGATGAATTGATAAAGAAGATGTGGTTTATATTTTCAGTAGAGTACTATCTGGCAATGAGAAAGAATGAAATTCTGCCATTTGCAGCAACATGGATGGAATGGGAAGGTATTATGATGAGTGAAATAAGTCAGTCAGAGAAGGACAGATAGCATATGTTTTCACTCATATGTGGATCTTGAGAAACTGAACAGAAGACCATGGGGGAAGAGAAGGGGGGAAAAATAGATACAAACAAAGAGGGAAGGAGGCAAACCACAAGAAACTATTAAATACAGAGAACAAACTAAGGGTGGTTAGGGGGGTGACGGGAGAGGGAAAAAGGGGGATGGGCATTGAGGAAGGCACTTATTGGGATGAGCACTGGGTGTTGTATGTAAGCCAATTTGACCACAAATTATATTCATAAAAAATTTAAAAAATATATTAATTTGCAGAAAGATATGTGAGTACTATTATTTTCCCCATTTTTCTTCAACTTTAATAACCATTTTCACATTGTCATTTCTATTTTGTAGATTTGTGGAACTTTTTTTTTTTTTGCTTAAGTTAACTAATGCTGTTTAGTACATTTTTTTTTTCACTCAAAAAACATAATTGTATTATTTTTGTGTCATGTATTCCTGTTTTTACCTTTAGAAATGCCTCATCTCACTTACGATTAGCTTTTTTTGTCATTTGTTCTAATCTTTTTTAAAAACTATAAGTCTAGTTCATTTATTTTCACTTATGTTCATTTTTATTGATAAAAATATTTAGGGCTATGATTTTATTCTATTTGCTGCTCTAAATTAGTCCATATTTTGAAGCAGTGTTCAGCAGTACTATTTCTAAGAATGTCTCGATTTTCAGCGTGCACTTTCAGGTCAGCCCAATAACAGTGTAATAGAAAATTTTCAAAATTAAAGATGAAATGACCTTTTGTATTTTTTATAACCTCTAGTCTTATTTCACTTTGATTAGAAAGTTTTGTTTATAATTCTTCTACTTTAAGGAACATAGTTATATTTTCTTTGTGACTTAATACATTGTTTCATGAACACTTAAGAAGTTGTATTCTTTAGGGGTGCCTGGGTGGCTCAGTCACTTAAGCATCTGACTTTAGCTCAGGTCACAGGTCATGATCTCACAGTTCATGAGTTCAAGCCCCGTGTCAGGCTCTCTGCTGGCAGCTCAGAGCCTGGAGCCTGCTTTGGATTCTGTGTCTCCTTCTCTCTGCTCCTCCCCTGCTCACACTCTGTCTCCCTCAAAAGTAAATAAACTTTAAATTTTTTTAAAAAACTTGTATTCTTTATTTTCATGGTATAAATAATATATGTCTCTCTCTCTCTCTCTCTCTCTCTATATATATATATATATATAATATATATTTTATTGATTATGTCATTTACTTATACTTTTTTAATCAATCCCCCCTCATATTGTGAATGCTGTTAATTTCTACTCTTCATAGTGTGTTTCTTTCTCTATCTCTTTCTCTTGCATTTTTTGCTTTACAAGGTAATTGTGATTTTGTGCACTGGCATTTATAAATGTTATATTTCTTTAGTAAATTGTGTCTTTTACCTTAAAATTAATTTTTGTCACTTTTATTGCTTAAATTACAATTTTTAAAATCACCGTGATAACAATCCCAGACTGTTGTTTCCAATTCTCAGAATACTTTTGTCCATACTTTTCTGTTTAGATTTTAAGTTTTTTTTATTTAATAATTACTAATCATACAACTGGGTTTTTATTTGTTAGCTAAATTTAACTTTTCCTCTCTTCTACAGGCAAATTACATCAATTTAGGTTTATTGATATGAAAATGGTTTTCATTTGATGTCAACTTTGTCATTTTTTATGGTATAATATATCTTCTGCATTTATTCTGTGTGACTCTTTTTCTCCCTCCTTTCCTGAAACGTCTTTTTGCATGTAAGATGGCTTAATTTTTTGTTCCACTAGTTACTTTTGTATTTATATCTTAAATACACTCTGTGTCTGTTCCCTCATTTAACCTTTTACAATCCAATTTGTCGATTTGAAATGATAGAGCTCTAATCTTTAGCTACATGGCAATTAATAAGTTTATTCTCCATTTCTCTATCCTACTCCCTTCTATTTCTTGCTTTGTCATAATATAATAACACATCAAACATGGCATATTGTACAGCAAATAACAATTTTTTTTTAATTTTTTTCCATTTAATTAGTCTTCAATTAAAATGAATGTTCACAATTAGTCTTTCTGCTAAAGCTTAGCCAGTCATTTCTTCATTTGGATGGAACTCGTGCTCTAAGCAAAGGCTTGAGAAAGACTCACTCATGTTTAGAGAATTTCCTGGTCATCTGAGTGAAGAAAATGTTTTATTCCTTTGACGTTTGGAAGACAACGAAGCTAGTTTCAAATCACTGACACATCTTTCTATAAGCAAGCTTTATAAAATGTTTCATCACTGGTAGAATCTGATGTCAGTCTAAATCTCCTGTTCTTTTAAGTCATTTGCTACTCTGGCCAGGAATCTTTTATCTTTAACTATAAAGTGTAACAAAATTTCAATAAAATGTCTAAAAGTCAATTTTGGCAGGTCAATTTCCCTGGTACTTCCTTGCCCTTCAATATGTAGGTTCAATATTGTTTTGTTTCCAAGAAAAAAAATGGATTACAATTTTCAACATTTGTTCTAATCCACTATTTTGGCTGACTTCTTCAAAAAATCCAGTTAAACACATGCTAGATTTTTTTGTCTGTCTTCCATTTCAAGAATGATCTCTGACCATCATTTACTTCTTCCTCTACATCACTCTTTTGATTGTTTTTCTGTAATTGTCTTCACCAAATTTTCATTAAGATATATTTGTTATGGAAAGCTTACAGTTTATGGGGTGCCTGGGTTGCTCAGTTGACTGAGCATCAGACTCTTGATTTTGGCTTAGGTCATTATCTCAATGTTCATGAGATCGACCCTGACTCTGAGCAGTGTCAATCCTGCTTGGAATTCTCTCTCTCTCTCTATCTCTCAAAATAAATAAACATTTAATTAAAAAACTTACAATTTATTAATCATTTCAGATATTCTTTTATCTTTTTCTTCAATTTATTTTCTAGGTGCAGTCAGCTTTTTAAAAAATTTTTTTGTCTTTCCCCTATTTATTCTCCTTTTTTGAAAAAAAAAATATATATGCATATATCCCCCAAACATTTGGTGGAGGATATCTAACGACTGTTAGCTTTAACCTATAAATTGAATTGTATTCTTTCTTAGTCTGTGCTTACTTTTTACAGGAGTTTTATAGAAAAAACTTATTTGTCCCTTAGCATTTCTATGACTTCTGGTTTGGGTGTTTTAAAAAAGTAGCATCTTCATGAGTGCATTGCACTGTAACAAAATATGGCTTTTTTATTTCTTCAGGAAAAATTTGTATTTATTTCTCAATATTTTAAAAATAAAGCATTGCCCCAAATTTGCTGATAGTTTTCATTTTGTTTTCAAGTTTTCTCTCTAACAACTTTCTTCTAAGTAATGATTATACTAGTAATCATTCCCTTAGGTCTCTTGAAAATTTCCTTTAAACTCTCTGTACATTTTTTTTTACAGTAGCATTTTCATTTTAATTGGGTTAGATTAAGAAATACTAATAAATTATTTTTAGTCCAGAGTATGGCTTCTTTATGGATGACTTTTTGATGCAGGAATAAATAGTAGAGTGGCAGAGTTCTAGGCCTTTTAAGTTTTCGGTATCAACCCTTCATGTTTTCATGCCACTAAACTTATTTGTTTTATTTTTCAAATAAATATTAACCCTTACTTTTTACCCTCCATTCCCATGAAACTTACCTTTAAAAGACATGTCTTCTCCAGTTCCATATACACTTTGCATTTCCTTCCCTGGTGGCTCCCCTGATCTACTGAAATGTTTTTCTTTATTTTTAAAATAAAGGACGCTTCCTCTTTCTGATAGTGAATTTAGGTCAATCTTAATTCTGCAATTTACTCCCCTATTCTTTCATTTATCTAAAATTTTCCTGAACCACTTTTGTTCCCTAAGAGTCCAAAGTTTGGTTAGAAGGGAGAGAGATAACTCTGATAAGCTGTTTATTATTCTATTTACAGATGGCTGAAATTCCATCATTATTTTCCGGTTATTTCAAAAGCATACATTTTGCATAGTTTTGTTTGTTATTATTACTGCTCTTTTTTTTCATATGGTGAGAAATTTGAACTTATTCACCCACCATTAACTTTCCTACTCATGATTCCTAGCCAGTATGTACTTAAAGAAGATATTCTCTGACATATCTTCCAGATTCCCAGTTTCTATAAAGATAGACATGTTTAATTTATTCTACCATTTTTCTTTGTCCTAAAGGCTACATTCTCCATTGTGTCTCCTTAATTCCCCCTATTATATAAATAATTAGTTCAAAAGCTAGTAAGCTCTCCAAATTTTTAATCTTACAAAAGAAATACAGAGAGATTGAAGAAGAATTCATTGTCTCTTCTACTTTGACTCATTAGCTATTTCTTAAGCATATCTCCATCACCATCCTGTGTGTGTATAACTTTCATTAGTTTCTTCTGTAAATACTAATATCTTTTTTTCAAGAGTCAGGTTTCTAAATCACCAAAGCAATAAAATTCAGCATCTGTGTACACAAATTACACATGAAGCTCAGGCATGCATGATAAAGAGAAAAGGGTAATAGGAAATGGAATCAAAGTTTATTAAAATATGATTTTATGCCTGATTTGGTTAGAATTGGCCTGATTTCACTTGCACTTCACATCAGCAGCTGCCAATTTAGTATAATTTGGAGCCATAAATTACTGATGACAAAATGTAATTACATTTCTTATCAAACTTAAAGAGGTTTGAAATTCTTTTGTTGCTATAAAGAGGAAGAAAAACCTGGTGATACACAGTCAAGGTTATTATGTAAAAGAAATATGCTTTATGTAATCCTCAACGTTGACTTTAGTTTATGAATAAAACACAAATTTTAAGGAGATGAAATGACATTTCTTCTCTGCTATTCAAGAATTCGGCAGTATTCCCCAGCATTACTTTCTCTTTTTCTTACTCTCCCCCTTCCCCTATCCCTCCTCCTTTTTCTTCCTCTTCCTCCTCTGCTTCTCCTCCTCTTCCTCCTCCTCCTCCTCCCCCTCCTCCCCATCTTCCATCTCCTTCTCTTTCTTTAACTTCTTATTTACTAAGTCCTACTCTTCTGCGATGAACCAATGCTGTGTTCTGGCTAAAACAGACCACAAAACAAATATTAGAAACCTCAGAAGAATTTGATATGAAAGAACAACACACATGGAATAATTAGGTCAATTTCAAATTAGCATATTTTTTTTTCTTTTTGAACTACAAGAAGTTAATATTTAACTGGATTGTCATAGGAATAAACATAGAGCGAGGCAATCTTCACAAAATGATAAAGGAAATGGCATGATGAAAGAATATGTGCACTGCTCTGGAATAACATAGAAAAGCAAATTGGAAACAACACATAAAATAGAAGCATAAGAATAATTTAATTTTGGGTTGTTAAATATAATGCTAAAGTTAATAGTATCTTTCAATTGCTTTTTATATCTAAGGACACTAGCAATGATTTTTTTCAAGCAATGAATTCCTGTAGATTTAATTTAGTTAACATGGAGTGGGTAAGATTACTAATAAAGACAATGAAATTTAGAAGAATGCAAGTCCTGTGGCTAAAAAGTCATCCTTTTTGGTTCTATAAGAAGAAATGTCCAAGATGAGCTATGTTCCTTAAGGGGAAAATGAAATCATAGTTGCATTAGAGAAAATGTCTGAATCTTTAAGAAAGATTTTTATAGGGACGCCTGGGTGGCTCAGTCAGTTAAGCGTCCAACTTGGCTCAGGTCATGATCTCATGGTTTGTGGGTTTGAGCCCCACGTTAGGCTCTATGCTGATAGCTCGGATCCTGGAAACTGCTTCAGATTCTGTGCCCCCCTCTCTCTCTGCCCCTTCACCCCCCATCAAAAATAAACATTAAAAAAATTAAAAGAATAAAAAAAGATTTTTATAAGTATAGATTTATAAAATATATTTTTTAAATCGAAATATTATAAATCTAAATGTAGATTTATAAAATCATACTCTGTCAGCACCAAAGGAAGCTTGAAAATTACATAATCCAACACCTTACTTTTATATTATATTTAAATACATAAATTAAGGAAAACTTGGAGAATGAAGAGCATAAAGTAATTTGCCAAAACAAATGCTGGTTGTTCAGCTGAAGGAAGCAAAATGCCTTTAGTTGCTTAGTAATGTCCAGAATTGTGGGCAAGTTCAGCAAGCAGTGGAGATATTAGTGGAAGAGAAGTTGGCAATTTAATGCAATATGAATGCCAGATCCAGAGATAGAAACAAGTCCTTCATGAGAATAGACAAAAAACCAATAATGCAAGGTTGAGTGGCTGACTTTGTCCTGAGTTTGAAACAAATGAGTTCCTGTTATCAGAGGTAGCAAGAGAGTCAGTTTCCCTGGGAATTTGCACTCCAACAATAGAGTTAGGCTAGAAGCCAGTTTTCTACTAATTGATGCTTTTTAAGGGACAGTATAACAGTATAGTTTTAAGGAGCTATTGTCCTGTCTGGGTTTTGGGGAGGCTTATTTCTTCTAATAAAGTGTGTGGACTCTAGCTGGAGAGAAGAGAGTACTGCATAAAGGTCCAACAATTAGCAAATAGCAGGTTTAGAACTAGAACCTGGGCTTCCGAATACCTGGGTTGGTGTATATTTCACTACAACTCATTAATGTTGAATGCTCTAGGAATACTATAAGAATCAGGAAAACAATTTTTATATATTCAGCAGAGTTTTATCTTAGGTAATAAAATTCAATAAATATTTTCATTAGAACAAATAAAAATACTGAAAACAAACCAATGAACGTTACCAGAAGTATGGTACAAAAATTCAATTTTCCTACTTCAAATAATAAAATCAGTATAGCCTTCTCCTTCAACTTCGTTAGCCTTCCATTTCGGATGGAACAATGTTTAAATGTAAAAATGAGGCTATGTAACAAATGAAAAAGTATAAGATGTAGTTTATTAGAATGGGGGAGGGTTTTCTAAGCATGATCACACAACCCAGAGGTACAGAGGAAAATAATTTTTAATTTTTCTGCATAAAAATTTCTGTATGAGTCAAATACTATAACAAGAGTGAAAGGAAAAAAAAAACAGTATGAGCAACATATTTGACAATGAATAGTTAAGTTTTTTGTCGGTTTCTTTTCAAGAAAAATAGTTATTTTAAATCGTATTATTGGAAAAATGACCAAATAATGATAACAAGCAGTTTACAAACAAAAAAGTAGATGATAGCTAATAAACAGGAGAAGAAAGCCAATCGCACTCAGAAAACAACAAGAATAAACCCAAACCAAACTAATCAAGGACAAGAGAAAACCAAAGAAAAACTCTCACATCAGCAGGTACTGATAGCAACAGTTCTGTCTAGCACTTAACTTATGTTAGGCAGTGTGAAGAAAGGTTTTGGGAGCGACACCTCTCTTATAATATTGAACCACAGTTATGTAAGACAACTCATATTTTGCCAGTTATGCACTATCTGAGGAATTTAAACACTTGCTTTTTTTTTTTTCCACATTAGAAATCTCACAGTATTCAACAAACTCTAAATGACAGTAAGTACTCACTACTTTCATCTGATACTATAATATATGGCCTCACTAACCTAAGGTCTCCTGACCTTTATCCTCAGTTACAGAAATCCAGGTCCCTTCCAGAACTCGGGGTCTCTGATTTGGGTAATGTCTTAGCTGTTTTATTAATGAAATATTTACTGCTTATTTTCTCAGGTAATATCATGCAGCCACTCCAATTCAAGTACAGTTCTAAATATGCTAATTAATATAAATTGAAATCTTTATCCTATACAAAAATATACTAGCAATTATTTTAGAAAGTTCAATTGCTGAGAAAACCACCCCTTAGATTTTGACCAGTGGTACTAATATAACATTTTTCAACTTTCTTCTAATGTTCATACTTATATACATAATTAAAAAAAGAAAGAAAGAAAGAACACTTACATCCAAAGTGAAGATTGGTGAAGGACACAATATTGGAATCTAGGTGGGACACACAGTACCTTAAGGCACATGGAAATGGATTGAGAAAAATCTCCCTAAGGTTAAATTTATGATAGTCCTATGCATATAAAGAAAAACCCATCGCACCATGCAAAAAAAGAAACTATATACCCAAATGGAGTCACACAAACCATATCATCAGGAAAACTGAGCTATGGTAGTCCTTTTCTACAACTTGCAAAATACTGTGTAAAATCCTTTTCGGATTTCCCCACCCACCTACTCTTATCTAATAATACAACAAAGAAAACAAAAACAAAACAAAACAAAACAAACTGGGAAGAATAAAAGACTGCTTGATAAAACTGTAGTATTCTGGAATGGTTATTCCTAAAGGAAATGGGCAGAGTTAGCAGAAGTTTTTAATGGTTTCATATAAAGGCAATTTGTGTTTTTCACATCCTGTTTACTCCTAACATTAAGAATCAGTCTACTAAGTTACAAAAAAAAAAAAAAAAAAAAAAAAAATGCTCTCTAGGAGAGTAAACTTAAACTAGGTCTAAAATATTAATAATAGGGGATTTTGAAAGTTTTGACAGCTGCTCACAGCACCTTGAGATCCAGCATAAACTTTGAGAAGGAAACTTATCCATGAACGAATGGAAAGTCTGTGTTAAAAGGATTCCAATGATCAAGTCTCTAATAACTCTCTAGTCTGGAAATACCTCATTTTAGTCAAGGGTGAGTAAGGAGAAAATATCAAAACAAGTTGGAATTCACAAAATATATCCTAAAAAAAAACTAGAGAGAACAAACAACTAGGGATCTAAAAAGTACACTTCTAAAAATAATTCACTGTTGTTCAATTCATTGGCCAAAGGAAAAAATAAATAAAACAAAAACACAACTATTCGCTTTCTAGATTCAAAGCAGGTAATTGTTTTATATCTCAAGCAGAGTGTAATAAGACACATCCTTTGTGTAACAGAAGTGCATAAGCACAAGGAAAAGTCACAAGAAAAGTGTGGCCGGTATCAAATGTCAATATATGAAAGGAAAATCAAAATTGATAAGCAAGGGTCCTCAAAGCTAGTACTCAAATACAACTGAGAGCTGTAAATGAGACACCGACGAGAATTGCTTCTCTAAAATGAGTATCAGTGAAAAGAAAGGCAAAGTAAGATGTTCCAGAATGTAAAGAAAAGTGGAAGGAATTAAAGCAAGAAGATAATAACAGAATGAGATAAATAAATGAATGGTACTGTAGGCCGAGAGGTCAGCACAAATGGAACAAGTACCATATTAAAAATCTTAAGAAAGTAACAAAAATTGAAACTCATAATAGTATTTAAAGAATAATAAAATATGACTAAAAGCTTTTTATTTCAGGAAAAGAATAATTACTCAGTACCTGAAATGTACTAAGGACATCGATAAACCAAAGGCGGTGGGGGAGACATGATTATTTCAGTAGATGCTAAAAATGTATTTTATAAAATGTATCAATTGGGGAATAAAAAAAATTAGTAAAATTCATCATTAAATTCTGAATAAGGAAGAAAGATATCTATATTTCAACATAATAAAGGTTGTCTTAAAACAACACTCACTACCAATATAATAATCAAACACAAAATCATTTCCATTGAAGTGAAGAAACAAAATAAAGACACTTACTGACAACAGCATATTATCATTTTCAAAGCTAGTGATAATGTACTAAATTCAAAGAGGTGGTCCATTTTACAATTAACTTCACAAAAATCAGTAAGAATCCTTTACTCTAACACTAACTTTATAAAGCACACCATAGGAAAATATTCCTTTTCAAGGGGACATCCAAAAATAAGAAGTTCAGCTACAATGCTTAATTGGATGTAATGAAAAAAGCAAAATATAAGTACTTTATCCTACTTATCTAGTTTCTTTATTATCTAGTATCTTTATACATCTCCAACATCAGTGTAAGCCTGCCCCCTGTTCCCGCAAAGCTTAAATGGATTCATGGGCCACCTTTCCTTTCCTTCCCTTTCCTCTCCTTTCCCTTTCCCTTTCCCTTTCCCTTTCCCTTTCTCTTTCCCTTTCCTTCATCAAGCTGTTTTCCACCATCAAGCTTTTTCATAGGCTGCTTTCTTTGCCAGGAATTCTGTAACATCAGCTATTTTCTTTATAGTCTCAACTCTAGCACAGGTTCAAATTTTCCTTAAATTTTGCATCCTGAAAAAGTGTTTCCCAAGATGCCCATCAAACTAAAATGCATCCTACCTCCAGGCACATACATGTTGCAATCCCAGAAACTTCATTTTTACCTTCATAGGTAATTTTTCCATTAATCACTTTACAGATTTTTAAAAAAAATTTCCTACATTGTAAATGCCACAAGGAAAGAAATCACATTCACAAGATACAGACATTTCATAAATATTGGAAAGAAAGACTGAAAATAATGATATGTGAACCAGAGTATTCAATATTCTTGGCTACTACTCTATATGCCTCAGATCGATACATAAATTTCAGGCACTGTAAATCGAATTCCTGATTAACAAAGTAATTCTGAAGTTCAAAATGTAAATAATCAGTAATTACTAACTTCAGAAAAACTCCTAAGGATTCAATCGTTGAGAACATGATAAATCATTTTACAAAAGGCAGGTAATTCAATGAAATTGATTTGATAAAAGGCAAATCACTTGGGAAAGATATGGTTGATCTTATATACCAAAATTAATCCTAGAGAAATTATAATTTTAAATATTAAATAAAACAATTAATAGAAGAAAAACTAGCTAAACATTTATACCCTCATTGTGAGGGAGTCAGTTCTAAGGATGATATTAATTATTGCTTAGAATGCATTTTTTAATAATTTTAATTTAGAAATGGTCAAATAAAAACACAGTTGAGATAACATAGGAATTTTTTTTCATTTTTAAGTTTATTTATTTATTTTGCGAGAGAAAGGGAAAGAGAGAACGTCAGCAAGGGAGGGGCAGAAAGAGAGGGAGAGAGAGAATCCCAAGCAGGCTCCACGCTGTTAGTGCAGAACCCAATGTGCAGCTGGATCTCACGAACTATGAGATTGTGACCTGAGCTGACGCTCAACCAACTGACCCACCCAGGGGCCCCAAGTTAGAAAAAGGTTGTAGATGTATATAAAATATAAATGATTAACAGCCTACAAATTCACAAGAAAAGTAAAATACATATCAAATGAAGTTTTGTTAATTTAGCAAACTGAAAATTAATGAAAAGGGGGTCCACTAACTAGTGTTTGCTGGGGATTAGAGAAAAGGATAATCTCAAACCTGGCTCCTGGAAATGTAATATGAATGGATACATGCATTAGTAACATTTAAATACTAATATTCTTCCATTCATCACTCTACTTCCAAAATTCTATTCTTAAGAAATAATCATGGCTGTGCTAAAATATTTCCACATGTTCATCACAAGGTTTTTAATAATCATGAACAATAAGAACCTAATTTTCCCAAAGAGGATATTTTTAAAATAAGTTATGATGTGCAATGAAATGCAATTCAGTCAAAATGTATGGTTTAAATTGAGAACAAACTGAGGGCTGATGGGGGGGTGGGAGGGCGGGGAGGGTGGGCGATGGTTAGTGAGGAGGGCATCTGTTGGGATGAGCACTGGGTGTTGTATGGAAACCAATTTGACAATAAATTTCATATATTTAAAAAAAATTAAAATAAAATAAAATAAAATCATATAGAAAGGAAAAAAAACAAAATGTATGGTTTAAAAGCACATTCAATAACATAAGTATATGTATTTATTAACTATATATTGTTAATTAAATGAAAGATGAACAGTTAAGAATAAGATAATTTATTATTATACTCATCCATATGCATACAAAGAAAAAGGCCAGGTGGGATCCTTACAGTTGTATCCTAAAAATATTCTACCATCATTCTACACTCACAGAGTTGGTTATTTAAAAGGAAAAGAAAAAAAATCCCACACAGTTAATTGTATTAGGAAGTTTACTACTCAAAACTAAATTACAGTTCTACAACTTACCTATGATTATTAGATTAAAAAAAAATGTTGCTTTTGTTTATTTTTAAAGATCTAGAAAGAGTCCACTCTAAATTAGTATATACACTGAACACAGTGATTGGAAAGTGGCATCATCACCCATAATTTGTGTGTTGCTAGTTAGACTAGTATTTCTTTACAGTGGTGATAGTAGGTACTAAAATGAAGTCTGGAAAAATTCATACTTTTTTTAAAGTTATTTATTTATTTTGAGAGACAGAAAGTGTGAGTGAGGGGCAGAGAGAGAGGAGGGGGTGAGAATCCCAAGCAGGCTCCACAGGGGCAGTGCGGTGGTGGTGAGGGGGCCTAATTCAGGAACTGTGAGATTATGACCGGAGCCGAAGTCAGTCACTCAACCAACTGAGCCATCCAGGCACCCCATAATACTTTTTAATTCTTAGAATACTGGTCTTTTTAATAGAGAAATTAACTTTATCCAGAATTTTGCATTTTTCATTAATTCCACTTTGAATCAACTATGTATGCTCATAGAGAAATCAGTAAATTTTTATTTTCTCTTACACACAGATACACAAACACAAAGCTTTTGCCAGAAAAAAATGAAACAAATATTTTAATTAAAGAGGTATTTTCAGTATCTGCAGAGAGCAGAATACTAAGTTTTTAAGATAAATTTGAAGTCTAAAATATTTACTTTTTGTTACTATATTAATGACTAAAACATAAATAGATGTTGTGGTATATTTTATTAATTTGACTTTAATTTCTTATAAATTTAGTTTATTCATTTATAAAACAATCAGCAATAAAAATGAGGCTATTAAGAGGAACACATTATTTATGTCAGCAGTTAGGAATTAATGTTGAAACCTGATAATAAAGTCAGGAATCAATTCATTTCTGTATTTATATTGATGACACACTGATTCAAATATTTCTTAACTGTATAAAAAAAGTTTTAAATGATAACTAGTTTTTAAGCTTATCAAGAAGTCACAGAATCCTCTCGCACCTGAGGATCCTCTCGCTCTGATTCTGAGATCATAGTGAAGAATATGATTTTCTTAGAGTTCAATTACTAACCTAACCAGAACTCTCACTCTTTATTATTAATATTTATATAACAATCCAATCAGTCTCTTAAAATCAACTTCAAGCTACGATTGGCTTGAAATCGGCCATGATTTTGTAACGTTTCTTTTTCAAGAGCATATCTATTTACCCTGCCTAGTATGCAACTCAGGGTGTCCTGTGTAGAAATGCAGTCAATTTGCATGATTTAATGCAAGTGGCTAAGTTTAAATTAAAATAAGCAAATAAACAAATGCCAGTGCGGAGGAGCAACAATCTTTCAAATCAATTACATATTTATATAAAGCACAAAGTACATGCAGATAAGCTTCATTCTGAATTCTGCACCAAATGATCCGGTGTTGCAACGTTTAACAAGGTGTTAGCCTTTGTTTCAAGGCACTTCTGTGTCTGTATAGCTTTTCTCTCTTTTAGAAAAGCTGTGAGATTTTGTGAGAAAAAGTAAAGGTTGAATAATAGGGAAAATGTAATTGATATAGTAAAATTCTAAGTCATGATTTCAAAAATTCTTGAAATACTTCTTCAGTTTGAGAAACACCATTGGTCACATTCTGATCTCAGTACTTTTGTGCCATTGCACATTTACTAGGGGAAAATAAGGAAGGAATAATTAACTCCAAAATAATTGCTTAAATACACTGGATTCTGTATAATAACATAGCACTAAATTTTCTTTTCTTGATTCTGATGTTAAGAAATATATTGAAGAAAACAGCAAACTACACATAGTGGGTATTTCTGTTCCTTAAGTAACCATAACAGATTCATTAGAACAAACGAGAAGTTTAGTGATCTTATTATGGACACAGTTTCTTAGAAGTTTTGATACCACTTATAACAGTATTCTTTTCTTAATTTTGTTTCCAATCTGTCAGCTCCCATGCAAACTTCTAGCACAGAAAAGGGTACTCAATCAAAATGTGGTTAATAAATGTGCTAACTGCTTTTGTAAAGCCAATTGGTTGTCTATATTATGGTCCATATTATAGTCCAGATGTATCTTATCCAAGATTAGTAAATCACTGGTCTATCAGTGAATAGTGTTACAGCTGATCACTCTGATTTGATATCTAAGGGAATTAAACACAATCTCTACCAGAGATTACTTTTCTTACTTTCCATTGAATCTCAAAGTTTAAAAAGTCAAAATAAAACAAAACAAAAACCCCAATAGGTATATTACTAACGCACTTATATTTTCTCTTTTTAAATAATATTCCTGTATCTATCATTGTCAAAGAATTCCTAGCTTTCAAAAGCAGTAGACTTGTACTAAAAGTGTGGCCTTCCAGGTTGCCTAAGTAGCACAGTAGGTAAAACTTCCGACTCTTGACTTGGCTCAGGTCATGATCTCATGGTTCATGAGTTCAAGGCCTGCATTGGGGTCTGCTCTGATGGTGCGAAGCCTGCCTGGGATTCTGTCTCTCCTTTTCTTTTAGCCTCTCCCACTTGTGCTCTCTCTCAAAATAAATAAATAAACTTAAAAAAATAAAATAATAAAAATATACCCCTCTAATCTCTTTTTTACAGGATAACACAAATTTTTCAAAATTTTAAACTGATTTAAACTAAGAATATAATGTAATTGTTCTGGGTAGAAAAGAGTTGAAAGGAAGTTAAATTCTATTTCTGCTCTTAATAACACTATAACCTCAAGTTAAAAAAGTTAGCATGCAGTCCTTTGCTCACTAGGTTGAAAATTTTTCATGAAGGGTCTGCAGAAACCCAAAGGCAAAGGCACTGAGCTTTCACCAAGTAACAAAGAATTTGTCTCAAAATTTGCTTTCAGCGAACCATAAGAGGCATGGTCTTCTCTAGTTATATAACTACCTACTCCTGTCCATTTATTTAAGCATAACTGGTGATTAAAAGTCTATTTTGTATGTAGTGAAGGTGTTTTAAACTTCTTAGAATCATAAAAAGGAGAAAATATGTTTCTTCAGGAGAAACAAATTTGGACTCAATGGTGAGAAAGTTTTTACCTTTCATCAGCTAAGTAGAGACAAAAATCTAGAATCTTTTTATCATTAAGACATATTCATTGACCAGGTTCTAATAAATCAAGGTTTCTTTTTACTTTATTATGGAGAAGAGAGGAAGAGAGGTAGAAAGGGGGAAAGTAGGAGAAAGATCGGGGAATGATAAGCAGATGCAAAAAGAAGGGGGAAGACAAAAGGGGGATGGAATATTTTGAAAGGAAAGTATTTTGAATATCCAGAAATTTCTCCTGTATCAAAGAAAGATGCAAATCTTTTGCTTTGTTGACCTAGAAAATAAACATAATACGAGGCTTCCTATGTGATTTCCTCATGGGCAAATTTTAAAACACACGTTTGGCATAACAGTGTCTTTTCTGTCAATATGTTTGCTTTGTTTCGTTTTGTTTTAAACCTTCTCTTCAGCTACATCTTATCTCTAAAGACAGAAAGTTGCCTGACTTCCAATGTACCTAAGTCTTAATAAGCAACTCTATCTCTCACCTTCCACTGTGATTGAAACCAGGTTGTTTTTCATTAAGTTAAAACTTGGCAAAATCAATTTCTCAATTCTTTGCAGTTTGCTATCTTATTAGACAGATGATCTGGCAAAGAAGAATGTGTCACAATCACGCTAGACTTTAAGTTTTAATCTCAGGAAATTTCTCATCAACAAAGTGCACAAAGAATACTGGTTCTTGGGAATAGGAAATGTCATCAAATAATAAGAATTTACCTTCATTAATTCTAAGATTTACTGAAAGCACAGTTATAGGAATATAATCAAATAATATGAAACTATCTTAGTGGTTTTTCTTCCTTCTGTAAAATAATATAAAGACTCTACACTGGTAAATAGGCACATTAAATACCTTAAGCTTTTATTAAAATGATTTTGTATTATTTTTAAGTGTTTAAATTACAGATATTATATAATTGATATTGTTTAGAACTTGGTAAAATAATGGACACAATTACTTTATATTATACAGTTTACAATATTGCATGTTACATAATAGTATAATCGGCTTCCATTCTACCTTTCTTTTAATTAGATTTTCTTTCATTTTACTTATGCAAATAGTACAACTACCTTATTTTCTACTTTACAATTTTTTGTAACCTAGCTGGAGTTAGGTTTTAGATTGATCAGGAACTTAAAACTTAATTCATATTGATAGTAAATTAATCCTCTGAACAGTAGAACTACATATCTTGATAATCTAGTTATAGCCTTATAATAATAACACTGAAACTTTGATTGAATCTCATATGATTTTTGGTTCTTAAGCAAGCAGATTCAATGAACTTCATTCTTCAAAAAAATGCTATCGGATAATTACCTCACTTATTTAGATATATTAAGATACGTTTATTATATTGGGTATAAAGTATGGGTTTATTATGTTTTATATCTTTATCAAATATAAAAATCTTTTGAAGAAGTGATAATTTATTAAATATGAATGAAATTCTTACTGGCTTAATTCATTCTTAAAAGAAGATGAGTTTATATAAGTGGATGAATTACATGCATAAACTGTTTTGAAAATGTTGTGTTTTATTAAGTGAAGTTGTTAATCCAAATGCTTTATCTGAAGCATTTCTCACATTAAGGAACTGCTCATAAATTAGCATATATATTATGAGACAATATAGATTTCTGTATTCATCAGAAGTTTCTAATAGATATGTATATAATTTTTTGGCATTTTTGATGCAGGCTTGTGTGTTTGTATGAAAGGTGAGATGATGAATAAATGCTTCTGCAAGAGAGAAAGGGAAAAAGAAGAGAAAACATAAAAGAGAGAAGTAAATTCCTTTTTCCTTTTTAAATATTTACTTATTTATTTTGAGGGAGGAATGAGGAACAGAGAGAGAGTGAGAGACAGAATTCCAAGCAGGCTCTGCACTCTCTGAATAGAGCCAGATATGGGGCTGAATCCCAGGAACCCTGAGATCATGACCTGAGCCGAAATCAAGAGTCAGATGCTTTACGACAACTAACCAGGGGACCCTAAGTTCCTTTTTAAAAGCAATATTTATCAGGGCACCCTGGTGGCTCAGTGGGTTAAGCTTCTGATGCTTGATTTCAGCTCAGGTCATGATCTCACAGTAATGAAATTGAGCCCCGCGTCCGGATCCCACTTAAAATTCTCTCTCTCTTTCTCTCTCTCTCTCTCTCTCTCTCTCTAATACCTAAATAAAATAATAAAAACAATATTTATCAGCCTTGCTCAAATGTGAATAAAAATAAAGGAACTTTTGAAAGGCTTACTTTAGTCATAATAACATACTATGTTTAATAAATCAATTAAACACTTTCAGCATCACCTATGAAACATGCATGTTTAAGAGCTTGCAACAGATGTAATTCTTATTTAGTTATAGCTTTATTTGCTTATTTGAAGCCTGGATATAAATACCGACTTTGAATATGGTGATGGAAATGCACTCTGCTAGGCATCAAAAAGCTTAACTTATGACACATTACTGAGCTGAATAAACTATGGTAAATTATGTACTTCTCCAGATCTCAACTGCAAAATCTGAAGATTGCTCTAAATTGGAGTTGTGTCTCATTACCAAGTCTGACTATTTTTGGTAGCTTGCAATCAACTTTGTTGAAATTAAATAAAACAGAACACAAATATCAGGGTATATCTTTATGTTGAGTCTATTTGGTTTATGAAATATTTATTATTTATTCTTGATACCTATATATATCTTAATGGTTGGTTATTGTCAAGTTTGAAAATCACGTTCAAGCAACTTGCCAACCAACAATCACACAATTGGAGTAACTCACCATGATTTTGGCCTGACCTTTAAAGATTCAGAAACTTGACTTTCCCTCATCTAATTTTAGCAGAGAGATTGGTATGAAACTAAGTCTCACTACCTATCGATTGAGGGATTCACCCAATCACGTATTCAACAATTATGTGATGAGTGTTTGTCTATTGTCATATTCACAAGATGTGAGCATGCAGCAGTGAATAAAGTAATGTCTTTGTCCTTACGCAGTTCATGTGACAAAAGACAGAATCTTTATGTATTCATATGCCTATGTCATTTATTTACTGCTATACAATGCAGACACATTTTTTTTACCAATCTATTTTTTTTCACTTTTATGTTATTTTTGGTAAACTTAAATTTTCTGACTTGTAATGTTTATATTATAAAATTAGCATTTATGTCTTCTAAATGTCTTCTTTTGTCATGGTACTTGGAGATATTCCTTATTAATTACAAAAATATAATTTTATAATGAGCGTTTTCTATTAAAATCTATTTTATATGTTATATGCCAGAAGCTTTGGAAATAAAATAGTCTTCAAATTTTATTAATATATAACACTACTGGATTTCTGATAAATTATTTTATTCAATTATTATCTATGCAACACGGTCTTTTTCTGTGCTTGTTTCAGCTATATTTGCATTCTTATTTATAAATACAGTTTATGAAATTATAATTTATTTAGTTCTGAGGTGGAAAGTATGATTATCGTTCAGTAGTCAATTTCTGATCCTGAGTGGCTCACTACAATAAATGAAATGTGGAAAGTCTGGTGAAGTATTGACATGAACTTCTAATTTCTAACATATATTTCTTTGGAGTACTTTCAGGTCATTCATAAATTAATAAATTCATTATTTGTCTCTTTATTTCTTTATAATATACATTTTCCATAACTTCACTTAGTATATATTACAAATATGTGGATTTATCGTGATTGTATAATTTTTAATTTCCTATAAAAAATTTGGTTGGTCTAAGATAATTTATAACTCACATGGTTTTCATGAGGGGAAGAAAAGAAAAAAAAATGTTTCCTTCTTTTTCTTTACTTTCCTCCTTTATTCTATCCTCTTATTTTTTCTCCACTTTTTTTACAAAAACATCACAGGTCCAATTACATTTGTTACCCCACAGAAAAAGATGACTAAGCACAATAACAGGCACCCAATAAATGCTTTCTAACTGAATAGATTAAAATTATATTTTATCCATATAGCTATTACAGTGGCTGTGATTAAACATATGATTTGATTTCAGTCATCTCAGAGACTCAGAATAATGCAATACTCTTAGTTTGATTGTTTTCTTCTTCTTTCCTTTTCTTTCTTTTTCTTTTTTTTTTTTTTTTAATTATAAGATTAGCTTCCAAGGAACTACCTACATTCACTTATGAGTTGGACATAAGACCAAGAGAATGAAACTACTTAGATGTAGTTATTAAGTTAAAACAAGGAAAGTTCTTGTAACAATCATATTTATACAAAAATTGGGAAGCGTTGCCGCTTAAGTTAGCATATCTTATGACACACTGTGCCTTTTACATCTTTTAATAGGAAGTGAATGCTAATTCATTGGGGATATATTTTAAATTCCAGTGTTGGGTAGAAGACTGAACTAGTTATGTATAAGGGAATTTTTCAGTATTAATTGTGGATTATTTCACCAAATTTACTAAAATGATCATATGTATGGTCATCATGAAACTCTAAGCCAGTAAGAGAAAGACAAATACCATATGATTTCATTCACATGTGGAATTTAACAAACAAAAAAAATGAACATAGGGGAAAAAAAGAGAAGCAAACCAGAAAACAGACTGTTAACTATAGAGAACAAACTGAGGGATGCTGGAGAGGAGATGGGCAGGGTGATCGGTTAAATGGATGATGGGTATCATGGAGGGCACTTGTGATGAGCACTGGATGTTGTATGTAGGTGATGAATCACTAAATTCTACACCTGAAACTAATATTACACTGTATGTTAATCGACTGGAATTTAAATAAAAACTTGAAAAAAGAAAAACAGAAAGAAACTGTAGGAGAGTACAAGAGAGTATCCCTTTTGAGACTATTTTTCTATAAAAACAGTCTATGTAACATTAAAGAGAGAGCATGAGTTGGAGTGAAAAAAAGAAAGCAAAACAGAAAAAGTTAAATAAGTATTTTTACTATCATTTTATTGATAATTCCAAAGTAAACATGAGGTTAGAACTGTGTACCTGCTTTTTTTCCCCTCAGATGTCACTGTGCAAATGTCATGTAGTAATAAATTAGATGCTAACAGTCCATACATTTTGGAAAATATTGAATAAAACATAAGCCAACTATTCCATCTAATGTGTTAAAATGACAAGTTATAATTCTTGAGGCCCACAGTAGCCCTGTTACATTAACTGACACTCGATAAGTTGCCCTCAGCATGCAGCATAAATACGGTCACGATATATTAAGCCATACTATCGAGGGCTTCAAAAGATGTTAAGGTACAGATGCGAGAGTATTATAAACCTTTATAGAAGGGTGAAACACTTTTAAAAATAACTGGAATACATGAATTTTAAACATTTGACTATCACTGGCAACATATTGCAAGAAAATGTTCTCATCGTCCCCAAGTTATCGAAGCCACTTAGAGACGGACAACCATGCTTTGGCTTCAGGTATTTGTAAGGAATTTCAACAAAAATTTCAAACTGCCGCTTTTTATGCTCCATAACAAAAACTGTTTAGTGTAATTTATGAGTTGCTACCTATACGTTTTCTCATTGAAATTTTATATGCTGACTTTATTATCTATTCCCCAATAGATAAATAGGCTTCAAAAGATAAATAATGCCTTACTATATATCTTACTATCTCCTGTGCATACATGTTTCTAGGGGTATAAAAAGATTTCCCAAGAGGTACCAGAGCATAGAGAGTTTTATGGGAGTCCTTGTCCATATCTTCAATTTCCTTTTTTCTTTTTTAATGTTTTTATTTTATTTTTGAGAGAGAGAGACAGAGCATGAGTGGGGGAGGTGCAGAGAGAGAGAGAGGGAGACACAGACTCCAAAGCAGGCTCCAGCCTCTGAGCTGTCAGCACAGAGCCTGACACGGAGCTCGAACTCACAGGCGGTGAGATCATGGCCTGAGCCAAAGTTGGACACTCAACCGACTGAGCCACCCAGGTGCCCCGTATCTTTGATTTCTATATGTACTCTATTCTTAACAGTATCTGCCTGAAGAAGGATCTGGACATAAGCAGTTTCTCCTCTCTGTCTGAACAAATCACAACCCAGTCAGACATTTCCTTACCCCAAAACAATTTTACTATGCTACTCTGTGCTAGGATAGTATGCTAATGGACACATGACTTTTCCCTCATTGCCCAAGGTAAAGAAAATGTTCTAAAATTAGATCATGGTGATAGTTGTTCAGCTCTATAAATACACTAACAGGTACTGACCTGTACAACTTAAATAAGTAAAACTTTGTAGGATGAAAGTTATATCTATGTCAATGAAACTGTTAAAACAAACAAAAACCTTACAACAAAAACAGATCTAGGACACAAAGTCCAGAAGACCTCACAGAGTGAGAAAACCAAACTGTTGAGAAAATGAATGACTCTAATGATTAGGTCACAAGCTCATCGTTAGATCAGGTAATCGGCTTTTCATTTTTATTTTATTTTATTTGCTGCTGTCAACAAAATTAAAGAAGAAAGTAATTAAACTGTCGGGTAACAGATTGTTATAAATAATTTTCATGATTAATCACGCTGTGCTTCTTGACATATTACTCAGAAGGAATTCAAAGCACTGTATGATAGTTTGGGGTTTTTTTTTTTAATGTTTTTATTTATTATTGAAAGACAGAGAGAGACAGAGCATGAGCATGGGAGGGGCAGAGATAAGAGGAGACACAGAATCTGAAGCAGGCTCCAGGCTCTGAGCTGTGAAGTCAAATGCTTAACCACCCAGGTGCCCCAATGGTAGTTTTAAGTTTAGAAAAACACCTAAGAAACAGAAACTTCCTTTTACAGCCATCTCTTTGATTTGAACGTATTTCAATATAAAATTGTAAGCCCATCTGTACTATTTAAAGTACATCTCCAGTCAGAATTTACTTTTTGTGCTTCATAATTATTCATCAAAATGTATACTTAAGGTTACTTTGATAAACTGTGTGAAAAATAATCCTAAAAATAAAAAAAGAAGAAGAAAAATACAACTCTTTTGAGTTCTAGGTGGTGGTTGTTGAGGGGACGTAAGACAGGGCGATTAATAAAGAATTCCAGAATAAAAATAGATTAGAATAAAACTCTGTGGGGAAAGTGGAAAAGAATTATGAGTTCAGTGAAAAAATGTCATGAACTAAAATTTTAGTTCTCAGAAACAATGTTACTCATTTCATGTATTTTTAAGTGGATTATGGTTAGTATATTTATATTTCACAAATACATTTTGTATAGTCACGTAGAGTTTTTTTTATTTTTAAATATCCATACTATGGACTGGGAATTATAAGGTTTACAACTATGTAAATTAGCTAAAATACCATTGTAATTAACATTATTGCACATAAACATAAAATCATGTAAGGAGGTAAAGATTATTTTAGGTAGGAGGCATTCCAAAAATCTGAAGGGTCCTATTCTTTACCACTGAGATATTCATCTATATCCTAAGGAACTTTCCATATTTTAATGAGTTTATGTTTTAATTCTCACAAGAAACTCATCTTATTGAATAATATATCCAGAAAAATAAGATATATTATAATTATTTTTTGCATATTACTTGAACTAGTTTAGCCATTAACCCTGGAGAAGCATTTTTTTCAATAGTTTAGAGAAGTGATTTATAATTTATGTTGGTTTTTCAAGCCCTTATTGTACATTTTCTTTTAGTTCTCTCATTCATTATTTAATATATATGTCTAACATAGATTCTCCTTTTTAAAGCCATCAAAACAATTTAAAACATGTCAGAAAGTAATTTTTTTTGTAATCTGATTTTCTCATTCTAATTCTCAAGTTTAAAAGGAAAAGCTTTCTAATAAAATCATAGTTGACATGCTATTTTCCAAATGTCATCAACTTTTTCTTTTTACATACATCTTTAATAGGCTCTTCCTTTTTTCATACATATTTTACAGCAAAAATGTTTGCCATCAATATTAAAATGTGAATTCAACCCATATTGGTGTACATAGCTTTCTAAATGCTATCAAATCCAATTCATTATATAGTAGTTTAATGGCATAGATCATTCATTCATATTTTAATACAAATTTGCTTCCCCAATCAATGGCCTTTATGCTACCCTTACCCTTATTTTCCTACTTCAATTCTGGAATATACAGACAAGTAGTAAGGATATTTTTGTGCTACAAACTTCTATAGAAATTTTAGGGAATGTGTAATACTGAATAGACAAATTCTATGTCTAACTCGTAATTATGAATCAAGATTGAGAATTGAATGCTTATTTAATATACTGTATCATTATGGAAGCTATGAGTTCCAAAAATCTGTCTATTTTTTAGTCCATTGCTTATAAAATGTTCCCAAAATAAGAAAAATATATCTTTTAGCACTTAACTTTTGACTGAGTATTAAAAGTATAAGTCATTTAAATTTAAGTGTAGAATAAAATTCATTTTGGATTATCAAGATGAAGATGAATTCTCATTTGGTATTTGTAAATAACATGCTTCCAAAAACCCAAAGATTTTTAGGCCAATTACTAAAATGCATAGCAACCTAATTATATTCTGAATTCAGAAAAAAATAATTCATAAAGTTATAATCGAAATAATACATCAAGGTCGATGTTAATTCATCTGATTTTAATTCTTACTTGAAGTTACATGAGTGATTGAAAGACTGGCTATTTTGAGAGCATGCATGCTTCTTTTAGTGCTGTTTATTTATCAACTATTAATCTTGAATTTGCCACATGTGGTTGACACCAAGTGAGAGCAGAATAAAGCAGACATGAAAATTGAACAGCCTTGGTGTGGACTGCTGCATATCCCCTCTTCATACTACCTGTTATTTCCAGGTCCCATTTCTTCTAGATTCCTACTTTATGACTCATTTTCCATTTTCCGCTTTTTGGTGTGTGTTGTGTCAGTAAATGCCTCAGTGTTTCCCTTTTTTATTTTATTTTATTTTATTTTATTTTATTTTATTTTATTTTATTATTTTATTTTATTTTTTAATTTACATCCAAATTAGTTAGCGTATAGTGCAACAATGATTTCAGGAGTAGATTCCTTAATGCCCCTTACCCATTTCGCCCATCCCCCCTCCTATAACCCCTCCCATAACCCTCAGTTTGTTTTCCATGTTTATGAGTCTCTTCTGTTTTGTCCCCCTCCCTGTTTTTGTATTATTTTTGTTTCCTTTCCCATATGTTCATCTGTTTTGTCTCTTAAAGTCCTCATATGAGTGAAGTCATAGGATTTTTGTCTTTCTCTGACTAATTTCACTTAGCATAATACCCTCCAGTTCCATCCACGTAGTTGCAAATGGCAAGATTTCATTCTTTTTGATTGCCGAGTAATACTCCATTGTATATATATACCACTTCTTCTTTATCCATTCATCCATCGATGGACATTTGGGCTCTTTCCATACTTTGGCTACTGTTGATAGTGCTGCTATAAACATGGGGGTGCATGTGTCCCTTCAAAACAGCACACATGTATCCCTTGGATAAATGCCTACTAGTGCAATTGCTGGGTCATAGGGTAGTTCTATTTTTAGTTTTTTGAGGGACCTCCATACTGTTTTCCAGAGTGGTTGCACCAGCTTTGATTCCCATCATTTTCCACTTTAAAACTTGGTTTTATATCTCTAATCCAACTTCAAGTACCATTTTTCGTTGCATGCTTTAACTTCCTCATTGATTATGGTCTGCTTTTTTTTTTTCTTTTTTTGTCATTCTCTTTTATAAAGTCAATGTTGAATGTCCAGTTCTATCTGTCTCCAGGAGCCCCTCACTCAATGTATATCTCACAGCATTTCTGCAAAGGTCGGTACCTCAACCAGCAGTATTTAGACCTATAATGTCATATATGGGTAAATGTACTTGTGTGTAACAGTGGTGTTAATTCAACCAATTAGGAAGCCTACTACATGCTAAGAAATATCCCTGACACTCAAAAAGAAATTAAAGCTCTAGAACTGAGCTCAAAGGCAAAGACTAAGATAATTTTTTTTCTTAAACTTTACTGCAACATGAAGAATCTAAGTAAAGGGTGAGTGCAAACTGAGTCACATCTGTCAGTTTAATTTAGTGCAGTTGGGAAATGCCTGGCCATTACTGTGTTAATTAAACACTTCCATATAATTAAACTGATTTATGCAGTTGAGCCAACAGGACTTGTTTCTGTGATACTACATTTAAGTTTTGTTAATTTTGAAAAACCATCAAAAATGACAATCCTAATAGAAAGTAGAAACCTTGTACAGATTCAGTGCCTTTTCAGACATAAGCTGAATTCCATAGTAATTCATAATAAATAAACAACTTTAAGGAATTACAATGAAGAAAACTTGAATTTACTATATTTAAAAAAAAATGGGCACCATTACTACCATGCCAGGAGTTCAAAATTCTGCACCCAGAAGGTCAAAATCTTAAAGAAAAGTGCTGCTCCCAGCTTATAATGAAAAAGATGTTTCAGGGGCACCTGGGTGGCTCACTCAGTTAAGCGTCCTACTTCGGTCCAGGTAATGACTCATGGTTTGTGAGTTCAAGCCCCATATCAGGCTCTGTGCTGACAGCTCAGAGCCTAGAACCTGCTTCCAATTCTGTATCTCCCTTATCTCTCTGCCCCTCCCCTGCTTGTGCTCTCTCTCTCTCTCTCTCAAAAATAAATAAACATTAAAAAAATGAGTAATAAAAGATGTTTCACTGTTCATCAAGCTCTGACACATGATAGAGTTATCACATGAATGCGGCCACTGTTCAAAGACAGATAAGTGCTACTCAGGGAAAAAACAAGGGCATGATGAAAGGTCACTGAGAACAGACAACACACACATTAAGCTCAAGAGACATAGGGTTTGCTTATAGCAAGAGGACAGAGAGACTGTTCACGTGATTCATTCCCTTGCAATGTGTCAGTCCTTCATGGCCAGTGGATTCCTTCTGCAGCCAAGCACCTCACCTCCTGCTGCAGTACAGAACCCTGACCCTTCCTGTGATCAGGTCTGAAATACAGAAAGCTGGGGCAGGAAGGGTGGGTGGTGTCTAAGGGCCACTATACATTCACTTAAGCAAAACAAAAAACACATCGAATCTGAAACGGGGGTGGGTGGGTGGGGGATGGGGAGACATCCCACACTATCCTCATAGCACAGGCTGTGAAGGCTCTTTATCTCCCAGTCTCCCAGTCTGAAATATTCTAAGCCCAAGCCCATTCTTATGCAGCCCAGAAGGAGGTTCAACAAACCGGCCAGGCTGCCTTTACCAACTGATATGGACCAACTTTAAAATCACAGTTTTGCAGAGGGTGGTGGGTGCTGGGTGTTTCAGTTGGCTGAATGTCCAACTTCAGCTCAGGTCGTGATCTCATGGTTTGTGATTTCGAGCCCCAGGTAGGGCTCTATGCTGGCAGCATGATGCCTGTTTGGAATCCTCTCTGTCCCTCTCTCTGTGCTTCTCTGTTTGTGCTCTCTCTCTCTTTCTCTCATAAATGAATAAACATTTTTTTTTAAATCACAATTGTTTTTGGAGACCTAATATTGTAGAACTCTCAAATGGCCCAAGGACAAAAGAGACTGTATCTTCAGGGAGAAAGGAAAAGTAAGCATGTGTTCATCTGAGGTAAACACCTGATATGACTAAACACTTCACCAGAAGAACTGACATTTGATGAAGGCCAAGTATGCTACCAGGCCATTTCTCTATAAACCCTGACCGGTGTTCACAAGAAAGAAATGGAAAAAGCCCTAAAAAGTGCTAATGTCAACCTGGGTTAAAGGAACAACTGTACCCATGGGAGCAACAAAACGCTTGACCCAAATCTATTTCTTGTCTCTACATTGAAGGCCTTTGAGGGGGTGGGGAATGGGAAGCTTAATAAGCATTCCTGCCTTTAGTATACTGATGAAAACTCATCAGAGCTGGGAAGACGGAAACAACATGGGGATGATAAAGGGTATTAAAGGGAAAGTCAGAATTATATGCTGAGCCGTGCAACCAGGGCAGGTGAGTAGAGAGGGCCATAGTCCTTGAGAAACAGGACAGGCTGCATGTCAAAAGACTGAGGTTTAATCGGTACCCTTGAGACTGCACACGTCGCTACCATCCCCACACCAAGCTAACAAGCTTTGAGTAACAAGGAACAGAGGAACAGTACTGGGAGAGGGATCAGAGAGGGATAAGACCATACAGAGAAAATCGCTCTGAAACACAGAGCAAAGGAAAGACCCAAAACTCAGAAGGAACAGACATCGCTCTGCTAAGCCAACTGCCTTAAATACAAGCTTTGTCTATAGGACTTTGAAACTTGAGGAAAAATGAAGGTTATTGTATCAACAACAAAATCATACCTACCACACCTTTTAGGTAGATTAATTTACAGGTCTGCTCAAAAGGCAGATCCACGTCCAAGGATCAAAACTATTGACCTCAGTATTACAGTTCCATACAACATGTCTGGCTTTCAACTTCCAAAACCAACAACAAACATTATAAGTTATATAAAAAGGAGAGAAAAAAATACACTCAGAAGATACAAAGTGAACATCAAAATTGGTCTCAGATATGGCCTACAGTTAATGACTGTAACAGAAAAAGTGGAGATAAGACACCAAATATCTTGATCCATTAAAAATCTATATATTGGACTTTATGAAAATTTTTAAAAATTAACTTGTTGTGTGACAGTGTTAAGAGAATGAAAAGGCAAGTCACAGACTCAGATAATATATTTGCCCATTTTGTTTGTGACAAAGGATTTCTATCAGAAAATATAAGGAATTCTCAAAACTCAAACATACACAAGCAAAAAATAAAAGATAAATAAAAACCAGGCAAAAGATCTAGACAGGTACTTCACTATAAAAAAGATACACAGAGCAAATAAGTTTATGAAAGTATGTTCAGTATAATTAATTATTTAAAAAAATGAAATTTTAAGCCACGATGGGACTTGATTTAACACACCTGTTAGAATCTCTAAAATCTGACAAAACTGACAATATCATATACTGAGAAGGATGTAGAACAAATGAGACCCTCATATGATGCTGCTGACAGTGTAAAACAGTCGGCAGTCACTTTGGAAAATGACCTGGCAGTTTCTTATAAAGTTAAATACGTACCTGTCTGTGACCCAATAGTCTTGCGAGGAATCCACCCTAGAGAACAGCCACTGAAATCCAAATAACTTCTACTCTAGAGAAAATAACTGACCAATAATCTTCAAAGTGTCAAAGTAATAAGGCAAGTCTGAAGAACTATCACACATTGGAGGAGACTGAGAAGACATAATTAAATGTAATTGGAATCCTGTATTGGATTCAGGAAAAGAAAAATAATTATTATTGGAACAACTGCTAAAATCCAAGTAACCTCTGCATTTCAGTTAACAATATTGTACAAAGAACAAATATTTAGTTTTGATGAATGTGCTATGATTATAATAATACTAATATAAGAAGAAGCTGAGTAAAGGATATTTGGGAACTCATAGGACTGTTGAGCAGTGAGTGGTCTGACTCATGTATATGATGAAAATAGGTGAAAAAAGTGTGTACTTATGTAACATGTGTCTATGTGTGTGATCATTGCTTCTGAAATCATGTAATGAATGAGTTAATTCATTTGAAGAATATAATTTATATTTATTTAGATAATTTATTTAGATAATTTGTAAATGCTAAAACAATAATAGAAAATCATGTCTAAATTTCTTTATATGTACTTTTTTTTATAATTGTGAGCTTCAGATTGAATGAGGACATAGACTAGTTGAAGGTATCTCTAAATCCTAGAAGGGAATAAAAGGAGAAAAATTTACAAATTATACGTATAGCATTAGTATATATGTAATAATAGTGCATGTAACTAATTCACAGTAGTACATATGGAGCTGTTATCAGTTATGTATCTGACAAGAATTGGTGCACAGTGGAATAATGTTGACTCAGGGCAAGCACTGGTATTAAAATTTCAAATGGGGCTTATAGAAAATTAAACCATGAAGCCTAACACCATAAATGTAACAGTACTATGAATTCTCTAATTGTTAAATTTGTTGGACTATTTGACATGTTGTTATGTTAATATCTATATTAACAAATCTCGTGTAAGAGCCAAATAAGCAGTAAGTTCCAACAAAAACAAATGAACAGAAAAACCCAACTGTTTGTGTTTCCAGCAAGAATTCTGAACTTTTAATTAGCACTGTTCAAGTCACACAATCCTATCTTATGGGTTTCGCTGACATTAACTCACCTTATTATTTTGAAGCATTTCTACATATGTTAATTTGATTCTATGAGTCCCATTTCATAATGCACTTAGACATGTCAGTCCAGGCATGCGATGCCTAATTCACACATCACTCATTTTGATACCATTTGGCTTTCAGCCTCTTGACTGTAATAACCTATCAAGTGTAAATAAATGCCACATGATTCACTCTCTGTTCTGTTCATTGCTTAATTATCTAAATACAATGAAAAGGGACAATGTGTTGAAATCTACAATACATTAATTTGCTACAAAACATCTGGATAATCTTACTCTTCAACTGGTATTCACTGATACTTTAAAAGGCCAAGGATGAATACTTTGATATAAAGTTTCAAAGAAGTAAATTGAATATGAAATGTTTCATACAGGAAAACTGAATATGATCAAAATCTCTGAATTAGGCAAAAGATGGCCTCATATGCAGTTGGAATCTTATATCTGAGAGTAGAATTCAGAGGTTCATTCTTATGGATAAGTTCATGAATCCCAGTGTGGTTAGACAACAATAGTAACATTTATAAGGCGCTTAAAGTGTGCCAGACATGGAGGTAAATATTCTTATTATCCTTACATTAGACATGATAAATTGAGACATATACCCAAGGGCTTCAAAGTGGTAAATAGCAGACTCAGGATCTGTATGAACAGTCTGACTAAATATCTCACTCTGAACTACTATGCTGCATTGTCTCTACCGAATTGAAATAAGCAGTGAAGCACGAGGCTGTGGTGTGGATGGGCATTTCTGCAAAACCATAGATTATGTTGGTTTTATAATCTTGCTTAGAAAGTTTTTCCTCACATGAAGGTTAGATGTATTTTATTTTCTTTTACAAATTTCTCTTGTTTATTGATTGAAAATTTTATCAAATTAAATTCATTTTGGCTCCGGGCGCCTGGGTGGCTCAGTCGGTTAAGCGTCCGACTTCAGCTCAGGTCACGATCTCGCGGTCAGTGAGTTCGAGCCCCGCGTCGGGCTCTGGGCTGATGGCTCAGAGCCTGGAGCCTGCTTCCGATTCTGTGTCTCCCTCTCTCTCTGCCCCTCCCCCGTTCATGCTCTGTCTCTCTCTGTCTCAAAAATAAATAAACGTTAAAAAAAATTAAAAAAAAAATAAATTCATTTTGGCTCAAAATATAAGGAAGAATATACATTTTTTCACCAAATGTTGAAATAATTTATAAATATTGAACTTTGCCAAGGAAGGTCTTAAAAAGGACAAGACAAATACTGAAGATTGCATGAATTCAGATGATAATAAGACTTTTTGTTCCAGTTTTATAAGTATTCAAGAAGACTCTATTTTATAATTAATAAAAAATATCTTGCTCATGAATAAACCTGTTTAGCTGCCTCGATAGTTTTAGAAGCAGTCAGTAAGCAAGAATTCTGTGAACCTCTTATTATTGGTCTAAAGCAATTGTTCTTGTTGTACAACTGTATGAAGTTACCCTGTTCATCTAGAAATTAAGAGCTTGAATGAGAAATTGTGTTTTTGATGTCAAATCCTTTTATAAATATATAAACATTCTTATTAAAATATCACATTGCATGTACGATGAAAGTATCATTTTAATGTTTATGATTTATCATTTAATGTGTATGATACTGTGGGAAAATGTTTTCTAAAAAGGCACTCGTGAAATCTAAAAAGTTATTAAGAAATGCTTAAACCTCATCTGATCTAACTTCCCTGGAGATTTTAATTTTAATAATCTAGGGTAGCGCCTGATCATAACAATTTTTAAAAGTATCTAGGTAATTCTTATCTGCTTTAAAACTGAAGAAAAATTTTTAAAGAATGCCCATTTTAATATGTAATTAATGTGAATTGAAAGCAATTAATAAGAGTTGCCATGTATATAATATTAAAACACAAAATTATAAGTGATGTCACCATACTTGAGAACTATTAGTAACTGTATGTTGCATCACACGTGAAAACCATTGCATTCCACAAGATCACTAATTCAAGATGAGAGAAATTTCAGATGTCCTCAGAGACATTATTTTCAGAAAGGTGCTCTTAAAATATTTTTATAAAATGTGCTTCTTTTCATTATACAGAATATTTAAAAATGGAGTTGATGTTCACTGGAAAGAGTTGCTATACATGAATCAAAAATACTTTAGTTGAAGTCATTATCCACCTCACTAAAGAATTTAGCTTAACATTGAGCTCGGTGATTTACATAAATGGGGGGCACTGGCTTTGAAATTGAAATACTGATGGCAAAATAGTCTGTTATTTAGTCATTAAGTATATTATTAAGCTGCCTTCTGAATAAAAACTAGAGTATAATAATTTTTAAAAATTCATCAGATTTAACATGTCCCTTAAAGAGAATGTGAATCTAGGAAATATAGCACTATGTAACTCAACTTCGTTTCAGGTCTCTATGGCAATGGCAAACTGTTTTTTCCTTTCAATCATCTATAAATGTGACCTGTTGAAGAGTATTCCGTTTTAATATTTTGAGTCATCACAGCTTATAATGTCTTAAAGGTAAGAAAAAAAATTTAAACATAAACAATTATAAATGTGAGACTGTTCTAAGAATTTTCTAAGCAAATTGTGCAACAAATTAAATAATGGAAGACTGCTAGGTAGACGGCTACTATTGTTACCAAATGCTGATCCTCATCTGGATTTTCAGTAACTGGTTGTGATTAACTGAGGTTAAAGTCAAGCCAAAAAGCTGCAGTGATGGTGATTAAAGGTATTTATGAATATAATATGTAGATCACTTACAAACAAATCACTCTTTTCTTCTTTATGGAAGCATTCTTTTTTTTTTTAAATTAAATATAGTTTATTCTCAAATTGTCTCCATACAACACCCAGTGCTCATCCAAACAGGTGCCCTTCTCAATGCCCATCACCCACTTTCCCTTCTCCCCCCTACCCCCCATCAACCCTCAGTTTGTTCTCAGTATTTAAGAGTCTCTTATGGTTTGCCTCCCTCCGTCTCTGTAATTTTTTCCCCCTTCCCCTCATCCATGGTCTTCTGTTAAATTTCTCAGGATCCACATATGAGTGAAAACATATGGTATCTGTCTTTCTCGGCCTGACTTATTTCACTTAGCATAATATCCTCCAGTTCCATCCATGTTGCTGCAAATGGCCAGATTTCATCCTTTCTCATTGCCAAGTAGTATTCCATTGTATATATAAACCACATCTTCCTTATTCATTCATCAGTTGATGGACATTTAGGCTCTTTCCATAATTTGGCTATTGTTGAAAGCACTGCTATAAACATTGGGATACATTGGTGAGTTCTTTATAGATTTTGGACACTGGCCCTTTATCTGATATGTCATTTGCAAATATCTTTTCCCATTCCATCGGTTGCCTTTTAGTTTTGTTGATTGTTTCCTTTGCAGTTCAGAAGCTTTTTCTCTTCATTAGGTCCCAATAGTCCATTTTTGCTTTTAATTCCCTTGCCTTTGGAGATATGTCAAGTAAGAAATCACTGCAGCTGAGGTCAGATAGGTTTTTTCTGCTTTCTCCTCTAGGGTTTTGATGGTTTCCTGTCTCACACTCAGGTCCTCCATCCATTTTGAGTTTATTTTTGTGTATGGTGTATGAAAGTGGTCTAGTTTCATTCTTCTGTATGTTGCTGTCCAGTTCTCCCAGCACCATTTGTTAAAGAGACTTTTCCATTGGATACTCTTTCCTGCTTTGTGAAAGATTAGTTGGCCATACATTTGTGGGTCCAATTCTGGGGCCTCTATTCTATTTTGGAAGGATTCTCTATCTGGGGAATGTACAGTTTCTAGACAGGGATATCATAAAATCATATGTTGGCATGTTAATAGTAGTTACTTTAATTTTGTGCTTATTTTAGTCATTTCCTCTGCTATTGTAAATAAGTTAATTTACAAACCAGTTTCATATAACACAAATATAGCTTTGGTTATGATATTCACCAGAAAGTCAGTATATGAAGTACAAGAATAAAAATGCTTTCAGTCTATGTGGAATTACTCAAAAGTCATTAGTCTCAATATGTGAAATAAAATAATATAAATAAAATTTTATAATAACAGTTGCTAATTCAATTCTAATTGACAAGTATTATAAATATGAGCACTATATAACTTATCCTTGAGAAAATAGTTAGATATTATTTCTTCCAATAAAGTAACTTGAAAAATGTTATCAAGGAAATACTGAATATGCCTAACATTTCAAGATTAAGATATGTGTAATTGACATAAAGTTTAAAAATTCACTTAAAATCAAAATAGTATTATAAAAACTAAAATGTAATGAGTGATTTCTAAAGATTCACATTTTTAAATGCTACGAAATGGCATTTGATACTCTTTGCAATTAAAGTTCAGAAGAGATTATTAATTCAATACCACAATGTGAAAACACTAAACTTCCCTTTGACATGTCTTACTTAGTAATTTTTACTTCTAAAGATTTTTATTAGATTGCATGCATAAGAAGTTGGACAGTATTTCTTTATTGTCATTTAGAAAGGTTCAAAAATATGTGACAATCTTTATTATGTTTTCAAGCTGTATTACAAACTATATTACACAAATGTAATTTGTACCAGTTCCTAAAATTAATTTACTGTCAAAGACTGGAAATTATACAATAGCATCATGTTGAAAGTTTGATCCCTCAAGTCCTGAGTTTATCACTTATTAGATGTTACCTAATGTTTCTTTTTTCTCTTTGTGTTTTTTTTTACTTTCATGTTACTTAATGTTTTTAATCATTAACTTTATCATATATTAAATGATCATAATAAACATAATTGCCTTACAAAGCACTAGTAAATGTATATGTGTGTGTGTGTGTATATACACACACACACACACTTATCTCAGGGATATATACATATATAGAAACACATATGGTATATAGTGATATATATATACACATACATGTGTCTCCATACACACACACACACACACACACACACACTTCACTTATCTCAGCCTTAATGAAAATTCAATAAATCTTAGCTTGCCTTAGTCTGTTAGGCCAAACAAATATAAACTGAATGCCTACTACGTTATCCAGCATTGTATATTTCTAGATACAAGTAGACCACTAACATGAAGAGAGCTCATTAAATTTTGAACAATTTTTTTCTAAGTTTATTTATTTATTTTGAGAGAGAGAGAGAGGTAGAGAGACAGGAAGACAGAATCCCAAGCAGGCTCCATGCTGTCAATGTAGATAGAGCCTGACACAAGGCTCGATCCATAAACTGTGAGACCATGACCTCAGCTGAAATCAAGAGTCAGATGCTTAACCAACTGAGCCACTCAGACTCCTAAACTTTGAACAATTTTAATTACATTTGAATATAAATATTTTTTTTTATTTAAAGGGAACTTATTTGTATTTCTACAGCTTGTGTCCAAAAGAGTTCCCAATAAAAGGTTTTGAGAGATTGGATGAGTGCATATCTCCTTGGTTTCTACCTATTGGCCCTACCAGTTTTGCTCCAGAAAAATATAGGGAAAAAATTATTTACTAATTGTTTTTATATTTAAACAAGTTATTTATTATCACATTCTCCCATATATTAGTATATATTTCTGCATAACAATATTAGTGGCTTCAGACCTTAACCATTTATTTGTTCACAGTTCTAAGCTTTGGCAATGTGGGAAGAACTCAGTCTGAATGATTTATCTCTGCTCCATGTGGTGATGACTTGGCTATGTCATATATACATAGTGAGTTTACATGCAGCACTGTTGGTGCTTTATGGCTTCACTAACATGTCTGGAGCATCAGCTAAGATCTCTAGAAAGGCTGGAATATGCAGGTCTCTCTCTTTTTTGTAGCACTATGTATTTTTCTTTTGCTTGTAAATATCTGTGTTTCCAAAAGAGAAATTATTTGTATCAAATCACATGTCAACTCAACCATATATTAGTTAATAACTCTCATTTCCTGTCTTTCAAATATAAAATGTCTAGTTCTACCAAGAGCACAACAGAGTGAAAGTAAAAGACTAGTAAGAACTAATTCATAAAAATTTTTGTCTCGCATTGGTAACATCCTTTTCTCTTGGATCTAGTATTAAGTTCAACACAAATTACATGGAGTAAACCGCTGGATCATCCATTTTGAAAAGAAAACTATTAACATTTCACTAAAGCTATTTAGTTTAAATATTTCACCAGTCTGTGTCAGTTAATTTCCATCAGTTATATGGTGATATGAAGTAAAAAAAATTTTCAAGGAATATTAGTGTTTAATATTTAATTTTTTGAAAGAACTCTGTGGTATGCAGGATAATGCCACCCTAAAAGACGTCTACATGATTGTCAGGGGGAAAGGGTTGAGGGAGTGTGAAAAATGGGTGAAGGGAGAGGGAGATAGAGAATTCCAGTTCTGAAATGAATTAAGTCACAGGAATAAAAGACAGCACATAAGCAATAGAATCAATGATAGTGTAATAGTGATGTAATGGGACATTCGGTAGCTACACTTGTGGTGAACATAGCATAATGTATATAAACTTGTCAAATTACTAAATTGTACACCTGAAATTAATGAAACCTTATATCAACTATACTCAAGAGAAAATTCCAAAGAGGAAAAAAATATGTCCACATGCTAATTCTGGAACCATAGAATATATTATTTCACGTGGCAAAAGGGATTTGAGATGGTGAAATCACCCCGGATTACGTGGATGGGTCTAATCTAATCACATGAGTCTTTAAAACTGTAGAAGAAAGGCAAAAGTGTGGGTTGGAGAGATGAGAAGATGGGAGGAACAATTTAAACAATTAGAGGTATCCATCTGCCATTACCAGATTTGAAGATGGGGAGCGGTGCCATGAGCCGGGGAATACCGGTGGCATCTAGACGTTGGGAACGGCCCTTAAATGACAGCCAGCAAAGAAACTCAGATCTCTGTCCTGCAATCACAAGAAACTGAATTCTTCCAACAAACTTAATGATCAAGTAAACAGATTCTCCACTACAGTCTCCAGAAACTTCTACAGCCCTGCCAGTATATACCTCACTTTTAACCTGATGAGCCCATTCCACCTTCTGACCTACAATATGTAGAACAATAAATTTGTATTTTCTTATCTGCTAAATTTTAGGTGATTTGTTACAGCAGCAATAGAAAACTAACACAAATTCTGTGAGCTATATATACACATACACACATATATGTTCCCTGTGAGCTATATATTTATTTTAGGGTACAGTATATGTTATATTATATAAATAAAGAAAATCACGAACTAATTTTACTGACATTGAATGGAAAAAGAAATGAGATACATTTGGCACAAAAGACTAAAAAACACCAATCTTGCACAGAATAGTAAAACGTAAATGACTGATTGTAATACTACTTTTTAGGTGGCCTCTGAGTAGAGATGAAAAGGCTGAGACTGATAGTGCTGATGTCAGAGGTAGTGGGAGAGCCTTCTACATAAAAACTATGAGATGTTTAAAGAATAGGCTGATAGACCCAATGGGGAGTAAATACGATGGGGTATGTAAAACTGTATGTGTGCGTGTTACCTGAATTTTGTCTGTATATAAATATACATAACTCTTCTCTGCAAAGAGGCACTAACAAATTGTCAAGAAATGATATTCATCTCTTGCCTGTGTCTTTCTGCAGCTTTAAGAACCTCATGTAATATTTCTTCCAATTGGTTCCCTTTTTCCTAAAATACACAGACATTTTAAACATTATTTTAGAGATTAATATAGGCAAAGTTACTTGAAGAAGAAAAGTTACGGTTGATAAAATCATTTACATTCCAGTGTAATAGACTCCAGTGTCTGCCAAAATAAGTACTGTTCAATTGCATGAATACAATTATGATGACGAAATATGATGTCTAAATTGAGAAACATGGCAGGCTTTGGGTATTAGATGTTCTATTACCTGCTCATCCCATGCTTATGACTAAAAATTGCCTCAACTATGTCCCTTCTGCCAATGTAAACCTGAACCTCCCTTCACCCCAATTCACTCCAGCCTACTGGACCAGATTTAGAATCCACAAATCAATTTGTCTCTCCTGGGAGTTTGAAGAACACTAGAAAACCAAATGATTTATCTGTAAAAAGCTAAAGCAGTAAGTTCATGTAGACTCAGATGTGGAAGTGCCATTTGGAAACACATGGAAAGTGATGAGACAAAGAAAGGATTAAGTAGAAGGCTGGCAAGAGCTAATGATCTGAAGTGGACTGAGAAGGAAAACATAAAAACAGAACAAAAGAAAAAGAACTCACAAAACAAAAAATTCACGCGAGATCCCCGCACCTGTGTTTCTGGCCCTGATGCTCACAAGACTTTGATGTCCATTTTATCCCCTTACTGGTGATTGGCTATCAGATGACCTGTTGTCTTGAAATATATCCCTGTTTACTTGGGCCACTTGAGGGTATCTTCATTTTTTGTTAAGATCTGAGTAAAATTATTTTTTAAAATTGCTCTAATTTGTACTGATAGAGCTAATTTTGGAGTTTTCATCCATTTCCTGATAACACACATTAGCAATCTTCTAGGAAAAGGGAGAGACTCATAGAAAAGAATGAGCAGAATTCTGTTTTTTAGAGGACATGTTTAATCATGCATTCTAGATTCTGAGGGTCCATCAGTAACTCTTGGCAGATAATTGCAAGATTATCAAGTGAAAGAGGGAAAACAAAAATTTCATATAATCACTATTGTTTGGAGTCATCTCAGATATAAATTTAGGGTCAAAATGAGGTAAAATTTTAAACTAAGTAAAAGAAAAACAAAATGAACTGCCTTGAAGGATGATGTGGTTCCTCTAAGCAGTAGTGTTTGAGAACAGTGTGGAAAAGTACTCAGAGGAGGAGTTAGAGGCTAATAAAATAAGAGATGAATGATTGGATTTTTTTCCAACTCTTAGATTTTATGATCCAACTATTTCACTTTAGTCATCAATCTTATAATTTCTTTTATAACCCAATATAATAGAAACTGCTTATAGTATATTAACACATAATAGTAATTTTAATAAGACATATTCAAATACCCAAGAACATAAAATACTGCAATTTTTAAGTGCATATTATATAAGAAAGACTGGTAGAACAGTTCAGTAAATGAGCTGTATAAAACACACAGGCAAACATACTTCTCTCAGATGCACAATACCAAGTATATCTTAAAAGTAGTAGAAGAGACCATCAAAAGTGATCTGTATTTCATGAATCAAAAAAGAATCTCTACTCAGGTTTCTATGTTGTAGTAGCTGTATGACAGCCAGTCAGACAAATATTTTTGTCCAGAAATAAATTTTTAATGAAGTAGGCACAAATATGAATAAAAAATATGGAATAAACTATGGAAAAACGTGTGGATCTCATTTGTACTGCAATGCTTATTTCACAGTGTTACATAGGCACCTGGAGTACCTTACTAAAAAGCAATAGTATTTATTTCATATTACAAATAAATATATTATGAAAATACATTTCTCATAATATAGGGCTACATAATATTTGTTCATCAGAAAAATGTTAAATGCTACATGACACCTTAATTATTTAGTCTCCGAAAATGATTAGAGAATGTCTAAAATACAGATACTTCCAGAAATGACTATTATCACTATAAATATGATTATAATTGAAAACATATGCCTAAAGAATTCAAGGCACTGTTTTTCATTAGAAATATAAATATCTATATATCTACATATAGATACATATTGATATATACAAGTACCAAACATATATTCAACATACAGAAATATATGTTATTCATGTTATATTATATATACATATATATGTATATGTGTACATTCACTTCATGGATATTTTCATTAAATTAATGCAAAATAGAATCTGGAAATATATATTCAGATTGAATCTAGTTAATATTTAGATATTTAACATTTAGTATGTTTATTTACTATTTGGCAGTTAAGATTATATAGACTGCAAAGCCAGGTTACTTCTCTTTGGGAAATGTAGATTTACCATGTTAGAAGAGAATGAAATAATTGCAAATGGAGTCCCAGACTTGCTGGGAAGATAGTGGAGTAGGAAGTTCCTAAACTCACCTCATCCCACAGATACAAGTGGGTAGCACTCACATCAGTGTAAATAACGCAGAAAGCAACCCAAAGACTGGCAAAACAGCCTCTCCACAGCGACATGGAGAGTAGAGGCCACATAAAAGAGGGTAGAAAGAGCAGAGATGTGGTGGTTGGGAGCTAAATGGACCTGAGGGACTGTCCACAGGAGGGAGAGATACCACAGTGATGTTCAAATAGCAGTAGACTCTGGACCAGTGACCCTCAGCACATGATTTTCTGACCAAAGAAACTTCGCATTCTCGTAGTATTCTCATTCTCCACTTAAGCCACTTGAGGCTTGGTAGTTTCAGATACTCCAGGCTTCCACAGGTGTTAAGGCATGCCCCAATATTATATAGCTAGAAAGTAGATCTCTAAATCTCTCTCCTGTTTGGACTCAGTCCTAAAAAAAAAAAAAATCCATCCTTAGAACATATCTAATATTGCATCCCCACCTGGTGCTCAGCTTTTGCTTTGATTCTCCCTTTTGTGTTGCCTGTCATTTTGAATTCATAGTACTACATTCCTGTTTTTGGCTTTTGCTCTACATTCTTTTCTCTGACCTTCTTGAATAAAGACTTGTCACTCCAGTCAAGTCTTTGTGGCTGATAATTTCAGAAAGGTGATGCTCTTGACCAACACACGCTAGCCTTGCAAATAGGAAGTCAACCCTAACGACCCCTGCAGTTTACTTTCACATGCCTACTTCCTGTTCAATTCTGCTCGAATCCCTTCTTCAATCCATCTGGCAGCTATACTCTTCAACCCAGCATACACTTAACTATATCCAGCATTTCGCTCATTCTCATCCTTTTCTGTGAAGACTGTCTTGTCTTCAAGCCACAGCTCAGATTCCATTTCCTCCATAAACCTTCCGAGTCACTAGCTGACAGTTAATCTGTCTACTCCTTTCTTGCATAATCACCCTGCTTGTACATCTATCACAGTTCAATCTGTAATGTGTTCATTTATGTGTCTGTTTCTCCTACTGGATTGTAAGCTTCCATAAGCCAAGATATTATTTGATAGTGTAACCATAACCTACATACATTAATACTTTGTGTACAGAGTACACATGAATTTTATGCATTTATTTATTATATTTATTTATGTATTTATTTATAATCTTCTGGGAAGACCTGAGGTATAGATGGTTGTGTTATTCAAAATCTTCAGTGGTTCGTGCACATTATTTTCTTGATGTATTCAGGGCCTCTTTGGGTTATATACATACATTCCTTAATTTCCTGTTATTCTCACAATCCATTCACATTTGTCTACCATATAGGAAACCTTTTTAATGTGTTTATTATATTTTTATATGAATACATTCTTGCACATTATGTTGCCTAAATATGTATGCATATTAGAGATACAGTTGTGTTTTCATTATTTGCATTCACTACATTGTTTCTCTCCACTCTCTCAGTAACATACATTTAAGTTGCCTCCAACTCTGGGCCCTCTGCACCACTATGAACAATGCTATAAAAATAATATTTGTACATGTCTACTTTGGACATTTGTAAAAATTCCCTAGGATATTCAGCCCAGAGTGAATATCTGGGTCATCATCTACAAAGTAGACTTCTCTCCAAACGGTGGCACAAATTTACATTCCCATCAGGTATGCAAGAGCATTCCTGTATCTTCACATTACCAACCAACACTTGGAACTATCTAGATTTTCATTTTTCTCAGTCTAAGATGTGCAATTACTTGTTTTACATTTTAATTTTTCTGGTTACACAACTGCATTAATTTCCTAGGGCTTCTATAACAACCACAGACTCGGTGGCTTAAAACAATTCATTCTCTCACAGTTCTGGGCTAAAAGTACAGAATCAAGTTGTTGGCAGGGTCACGGTCCCTCTGAATTCTCTCATAGAGAATCTCTTCTTGCCTGTCCTGTGTCTAGTAGCTCGAGCATCCCTTACTTTGTGGCCATGTAGCTCCAATCTCTGCCTCCTGAAATGCTCCTCATTTAAGGATGCTCCTCATTTAATTTAGGGGCCACCCAGGTAATCAAAGATGATCTCCTCTCAGGATCTTTAATTTAATTACATTTCAAAGACCCTTTTATTTCTAATAACATCATATTCACAGCTTCCAGGGATTAGGACATAGAAATATCTTTTGGAGGGCTATTGTTCATTCCACTCCAGCAATGACTTGGGTCGTCTTGTCAGCATTTTTAATTTCGCCCTTAAAAATTCCCTACTCATATCATGTATAATTTTTCCTTTAGGGTGGCTTCTTTTTCTTGCTGATTTTCAACAATTCCTCATCTATTCTAAAAACTAATTAGTTTTTGGTTTTAGACACTGAAATATCTCCTCACATTGATTTAAGTGTTTATCAGTTCAGTCCATGACATTCTTCAGTAAAATAAATACATTTTTAAATCCTTAATTTTGATGTATTGTTTTCTTAAGGTCAAAGATTAAAACTTGAGTGATACTCACCCTTCAAGTACTCAGGATGCTGCTTAACAACAGATAACCTCCTTTAAGGTAAAAATGTTACATTAAATGACAACACAAACTATAATGAATTTTTATATACTGCAACAAATAATCAGCAAAACAATCAGTGAGACATTTTTGGAGAATCTTCCAATATTTTCTTTACTATTACACCAAAATGGCCACAGGCATGTGAGATCATTCTAATATATGTATACAGACTGTAAATACAGTGAAAAGAATATTTCACTGATATGTTTCATTGACATTACCAACTGCCTTTCTAAAACATATGGATTATGGTGCTAGATGATAAATACTAGGATAATGGCATTTTGCAATTTGCTTAGATGTTTAAATGGGGAAAATTAAATATTTTCCCTTCCAGGAAATTAAATATTTTCCCTCCAGGAAAAATTTGCCTTTTTCCTGGAGACTCACATATAACATAATTTAATTTAATATTTAATAATGCTACATCGTTTTTATAAACTATTTTTACATAACTAAAGCATGACGCTTGGCAATAGAGAAAGTTTTAACATTATTGGTTAAATAATTAACTAACATTAATTATTGTTATTGGCAATAACTTTGGTTTAGGGACACTATGAACCAAGATTACTTTTCTCAATTATCACAGAAAATAGGATATGTTGAAATCTGATAAAGTGTAGATGAAATTTTTATTAAGAACTTTTTAAAGTTTTACTACTTTAAGTATCATCTAAACTACTACTTAGAAATCACACTTCTTTAAAATCATTAGGTTTATATTATCTGCTAGCAAAATATTCACAGTAACTCATCAAATAGTTTCTACCATAAATTTTAAAAGGCTATTTCATATTGCAGTTAGCAGAGCATATGTCTTAGTAATAATGAACTTACAATGTAATGTGTGAAGTGGACAATAAAAAGTAATTTAAGGGTTTGGAGTGATTTAAAATTCATTTCCCTTTATTGGTTTGTAAGATAGAAGTAATTTACTTTATATTTGGGGCATTTCTTCTTTTATTTTATGTTGTAAATGTTCATCCTCTTAATGTGAAATGCTGGTAATTGTCACTTTGATCTATGGCCTTTATAGGCACTTTTACCAAAAATAAAATAGTCATTGCTAATAATAACTTTATTGCCATTAACATATTTCATATCATGTTGTAATGCAGTTGAAAAAAATTGCATGAGAATGATACATATTTATTCCTTTTAATGTATTTAGAGTACATTGTTTCTTTTAAAAAGGTAGTTTATTTTAAAACTTCCTGAATTCCAAAGACGATTCTATACTAAAAGTCTACTTAAGTTTAATTTAATAGAAACTAATTAGTAACTAAAGGGAAGAAATGAAGTTTGCTTAAAACATGTAATTTAGGGGCACCTGGGTGGCTCAGTCACTTAAGCTATTGATTTTGGCCCTCTCTCTCTCTCTCTCTCTAAAATAAGTGTTTAAAAAAAGAGAAAGAAATATGTAGTTATATATTTTTCTATTTGAATTAAATTATTTTTCTAATCTAGATTTATTTGTAAGTCCAATGGATCATTACATTGTAAATAAGTGTGATTTTTGACCTGTATCCAGTTGGAATTTTTTGATATAATTAAATAGTTGGTTATACCTGGAGCCAAAATAACTCATTTTGGAACTGAAATACTTAGAGACTTTTCCAGTTCTCTTTTCTAGTCTGTTGACCCAAAGTCAACAGTGGAATATTGTTCACAAGACTTTGTTTAAATGGAATACAATCTTCAAAATGTTCACTTCTATTGTGGCCTCCATCTTCTATTTTCAGCTCTACGTAACTCAATTTGTTATTCACATTCACAATGGAGGATTAAACTCAGAAACACATAAAGGTAATCTCAAAAATGCACAAATGTGTTTCAAGAAGAAATTCTAGAAAGTTTTTGAGGAGACTTCTCCGACGATGAAGTTTAGCAACAGGCTTCAAAATGTTCCTTTAGCAGAATATGCATTTATAATCATTTGGGGGTACACTAGGTTAAATTATGACTTCATCTACCTCTAAATCAAGTTGGAGTTCTTAACATCTCCTTCCCTATTCATGAAGAAGATTTCAGGTATACTGCAAGCAAATTTCTCCCTGCCATGAATTGTCCCCATTCCCGTTTCTACATACCATCTTACACATTCCAGCAACTAACAACTTTTACCAAAATATACTTTTTATCCCTTAATGCAAACTCAGATGAGCATTCTTTGGTTTTATTCACATGTTTCATAGTAGTTTTGTGCTTCTAGGTCCAACTCTTTTGATTTGGCTTGTTCGATGGGATTTGGTTACTGTTTAATCAAAGGCAAGTTACATTTCATTGTCTGGGATCTGAAGGTACCACCATCCAACAAACCAAGCCGGATCACCTGGAAAAATACAAGCTTTGAACTCAACAGTTTTCCAGGCGATTTCAGACTCATTGTTATCAGGGCCGGTTAATCAGTAGTTTGTAATTCTGAGAGTGCATGTTTATAAATGTTTCATTATTTTGATGGTAAAACAAGTCATACTAATGAAGTCAAATGTAGGAGAGTGTTGTTATTCTTGGTATTAAGGATTATCCTGATGGAAAAAAACAGTAAATCAATTCCAGATACTACTTGTAATTTTGGAAGAGCTGAATAAAAACTTGAAATCCATAAGAAAAGTGATGTTATAATTTGAAGTATGAATAGTGTTTCTGCTTAAACATATTTGAAAACCCCTATTAGGGAATGATCTAAGTGAGACTGGGTCAGAGAATTTGGCAGACAGACCTGACAGATCTTTATAACCTAGGGCTACTCAAAGACACATAGACAAAATCTATTCTTAAATTGTTAATTACATATCTGAAGAAGACAGATATAGAATTAAAAGTTTCATAGTATTTTGCCAGATTAATTTATGTCTGTTGAATCTAAGAATAAAATATAACTGGGCTTGTAAAATATTTTTAAAATATAATGTTGACTGAGAAATTATTTTGCATTGTCTTAAGAAACAAGGTGAATAATTATGTAACTGCAGCATCAATCTTTCAACTACTGGATTATATAACTCTGAAAATGCAAGAAGTCAAATGTAATTCATTGCCTATAAAATTTTACATTTTGGCTTATATTCATAGCTGTTAAATCCAATCTCTTACACAAATAAACAATTACAATAGAAGCCATATTTCCTGACATTGCAGATACTATTTCATGGAAAATATTTTGAAAAACCAATCTTGAACTATGCATGAAAATTTTAGTATGATGAAAATTTTACTTAGAAGATCGAAAGAAGAAAACATTTGAATATATATATATATATATATATATATATATATATATTTATTACCAAGAAAGTAACATGAGCTAAGTTTAAATTCAATTGAGGCTGTATCAATAATAAACACTATAAAGTAGCTAATAAGAAATTCCATAGGCATGTCTATTTGCCAAAAGCAATGCCATAAGATAACATAAAAATCTCACAACATAATGATTTCATTCAAACATATTCATCTAGCAGGGTCTACTGAGACAAATAGTAACTGAAAATATTAGCATATTATTTTAAAACATGAATATTGCTTAGTATTTGCTATTGATCTCAATTGAATGTCAGGAAAAAAAAAACCTTCATTTCAGAAAAATAGACTATCCAGGTTAACACAACATTAATTGAGAAAGTATTTTTTTACTTATTTATTTTTTAACACAGTGGGTTCAACACTTCTTTTTTTAATGTTTATTTATTTTTGAGACAGAGAGAGAGTGCTCACACAATTGGGGGAGGAGCAGAGAGAGAGAGGGAGACACAGAATCCAAAGCAGTCTAAAGGCTCTGAGCTGTCACCACAGAAACGACAGGGGGTCAAACTCACAAACTGAGAGATCATGACCTGAGCCAAAGTCAGTTGCTTAACCAACTGAGCCACCTAGGTGCCCCAAGATATAATTTCATTTTAAAGCAAAATTCATTTAATGAAATGTCTACATACCTTCATCTAATATATACTTAATGTACATATACGTAATCTTTTGGTATTTTCAGGTACACAAGATTTATCATGAAGGAAAAGGAAAATAGTAATTGTATATAAATTCATGGTCAAAAGTTCTACAACTGAATCATCACATCACCAACTAATGACAGTTGAGCACATGCCAAAATATTTCTGAATATGATTCTTTTCAAAGGCTTGAATTCCTTCTAAGTTCATGAATGTTTTACAAACAAGAACTATATTGACAGAGACAGGGAGAGAGAGAAAAAGAGAAACAGAAAGGGAAAGTGAGACAGAACATAATACTTCCTTGTTACTGCATTTCGTCTGTCCTACAACTAGGGGTTCTCTAGCGTTGTAACGTATTAACTCTTACATTCAAACCTGCATTAGTTTGATGACTATAAAACAGTGTTTATGAAGAAAAAACCATACAAAAAGCAGCCATTAGTATTAAAGAAATGTATATTAAATATAAAATCATAGGTTGAAAATACAATAAAAAAAATACCATACAAACAATAAGCCTCAGAAGGCTGCAATGGGTACATTAACATTATATAAATAAACTTCAAGACAGAGAGTATTACCAGAGATAAATGGAATATTTCATAATAATAAAAAAAATCTATTTGTCTGGAAAAGTAGCAATCGTAAATGTATATGTACCAAATAATAGAGCTTCCAGAAACATGAACAAATTAAAAGTATGTAATAAATCGGGCTCCTGAGTGCCTCAGTCAGCTGAGCATCTGACTCCTGATTTCAGCAAAGGTCATGATCTCATGGTTGGTGAGTTCTAGCCCTAAGTCAGGCTTTGTGCTAACAGTGCAGAACCAGCTTGGGATTCTCTCTCTATCCTTCTCTCTCTGCCACTCCCCTGCTTGCATTTTCTCCCCCACCCCTCTTAAAAGAAATAAATAAACTTAAAAAATAAATAAAAGTATTTAAGAAAAAAACATAAGCAAATTCATAACAGAGATTTGGGGCACTCCTCTCTCAGCAAGAAAAAAAAAGTGGGGGAATAGGGATAAAGATATAAAAGATATGAACAATCATTTTGATCTAATTTATATTTATAGGGTAATACAGCCAACTGTTGTAGAATCCACACTTTTCAATTGCACTCATTGTTCATTCACCAAGATAGATTTCACCTGGGGCCATAAAACAAATTTCACAAGTTTGAAATATTCTCTTACCATCAGGAATTAAATTAAGAAACAAAATCTGTATGATTTTTTTTAATTCCAAATATTTAGAAACGAAACAACCTATTTCTAAATTATTTAAAGAAATTAGGAGGCAAAAAAAAAAAAGAAGAAAAAAAAGAAAATTAGATCACATTTGAAAAAAATAATGAAACTAATATTATACTGTATGCTAATTAACTGCAATTTAAATAAACACTTTAAAAAATGATGAAAATATATCATGTACATAAGAGACGGCAACTCTCACATTTGCCTTGGATATCATGTGGGCCCTATCTCCTTATTAGTTTAACTGCCAAGGCCTCAAACTTTAATTCTTTATTTTTCCCTGGACAGACAAAGAAAAATCTTGAAATACCTTGATTTTTTTTTTTTTCTCTTTGTTCTTTCTTTTTCTTTTCTTTGCCCCTCACCCTTTGGTGTTTTTTCTAGTCGAAGTTGAGGGAAATATTTATACAATTTAAGTTGGCCCCTCTTGTCACAGTGTAAAGAATTCAGGCCCCTAGTCAGAATCACCTGCAAGAATGAGCCACCCCAGTGGCTTACAAGAACAAATAGTACTCTCTTATTGTTGCAAGTCAGTTGCTGCAGAGCGGCTACTCTGTTCCACGAGTCGTCTTATTCTGGGGTCCAAAGTCAAAGGAAAACCCCTTTATGGGACATAACACTACTGTGGCATTAAAGAAAACAGCAGAATCTCCCAAAAATATACAATGCCTCTTTAAATACTGGCTTGGGGTTGGCACACCATCATTTCTGCTCATACACCCTGTCTTCCATTTTATCGCGCCACCCGTGGGAGGATCCCCAAAGTGAGCGTCAGAGAAAGAGGTGTTATTACAGGATAGGGTTAATAAGATACGTCAGTAATCACTGCAGCTGGCAAAAATTTCTTTTCGACATGGGGTCATTCATCAAGATCCTTCCCACATCAGAACTTCTGTATGACAACTCTGGCAAAATTATAGCAGTTTAAAATGTAAGACTATGTGTTGTGTATTCAGAAGAATGAAATTACTTGTGAACACTTTGCCAGTTCTACTTCTATATCTGGGAAACTGGTGATGGGTGTTGCTGCGAAAACAGATGAGCTAGAAATCAGTTCTACAATTACCAAAACTGGAAAACAAACTTTATAACACGTCAGTGCTGCAACAATCTGCTTTTGATATGTAATTTTGGTTCAGGAAAAATACAAGGACAAAACAAGCTGTGTAAACAAATGTCTATGTATTATGGAAAGGGCTTTCAAACTAAACTCTTGCCAGATAATAACTGCCCTTTTCCTGTCTCCCACTGGGTATAATCAATCTGAAATCCTAATCTCATTGTGGATACAGTAGTCTTCTCTTTAGTTTAACAACTATTTATCTTGATCTCAGTCTTTCATTACTGTTCTGAAACAGCTAACAAGATAAATGTTTAATTATCCTTTCAAAACAAACAAAGCACAACAGCAAAAAAGAAACAGACCTTCCATGTGGTACTTGATAGAGTAATTACCACAATCCTAGGCAAATTTTGGTCAATATCAAGGAATATTCAAGTCCTCAACCTGAAAATAATTTTTATTTTCATCCAAGACTTTATTACATTTCCTACGAATATTAGTCCTGTTTTGATTAAGTGGTTACTATATGGCACTGTGCTAGATATAAACATTAGAAACTGATTTTCTCTTTGCCCTCAAGAAACTTACAATCTATTGTGGGTAAATGAAAATGCAAAAATAATTCTAATACAGGTGATGTTCAAATTATGGGGCGAAAAAGTGACAGAGGAGAAAGTACATTTAACTCATGGATTATTTCATGAATATGTGCCATCAATGTCCAGAAATTTTGAGTCACTCAAGTTCTTTATAATTATTTATAATTAATGAAACATGGAAGCATTACTCAGTCTTATAAGGGATCTTGAGACATTCTCTAGTTCTATATACTTTTATAAAAGAGAAGCTTGAGGTCAAGATTCAGTTACTGACTGATCCAGAATGAGAACCCAAGGGCCTGATTCCCAGTACATATGTTTCTGTATCTCCAAGTTGTCATTTCTTACACCATTGTAATTTTTTGCTTCTTTTCATTTTTCCTTGCTTCTGAGAATGATATAGGATCTACCGTATAGATCTTACACGTGCTACATACAGGCTTTTTCTGGTTTTCTATGTTGCTCGGTTTTGTTTAAATGTGTTAAAATATGATATCACAATTAAAAACATTAAACTTTCAGTATAGAAAGAAACCATAACCAGATGGAAAGGTTTTTGGCTTGTTTGTTTGTTTGTTTGTTTGAAAACCAACAAAATCTATTCTGACATTGTACCTTCTAAAGGACTCATCCTTTGCTTGACAATTGAGTTGCTAATCATCCTCCATAAAAGTGCATTTGGCACCTCACTCGATTTTAATGGTTCTAGATGTCTTTTTAATTGGTCAAGCTTTGGTCTGGCCAGTTCCAAGTCTAACTTATGCTATGGAATTATTTCAGTGTTACTTAAACATGTTGGAATAAACAGAGGGAAACGGAATTAAATAATTAACCAACTGCTCAACACCCAGAAGCTAACCTCAGTAGAAGACGGAGCTAGCTTGTGTTCTTTTAAAGAGGAGAAACAAAATTATAAGAAGTGAAAAGAAAAAAATTTGGCGGTACCAGAAAATTACAGCACTGCATTTTGCGATAAGTAAATTAAACAGCTGGTTAAACAAAGGACTAGCTCTCCAAAATATGCGACATATTTTTAATTATCATATTACAAACTTAGAAACATTTCATTCGTATGTGTGCATAGTAGAACTTATTCTTAATAATATTTTTATTAAGGTTAGTTCATGTCATTTTAAAAATTTACAGGGGCACCAGGCTGGCTCAGTTGGTGAAGCAGGCGACTCTTGATATCAGGGTTGTTAGTGCAAGCCCCACATTTCATGTGGAGACTGCTTAAAAATAAAATCTTTAAAAAAAAAATACAGAGCACCTACACCCAGCACCGTGTAAGATCTCTGTTTTACAAAGAAAATCCACGGTTTCTCATCATTAACCTAGTACATAATAAGATACTCTCTATTTACCAACAACATTCTAAATTTATCCTTTCCATTCCACTATTCTGTTAGATGAAGTAGGCGAATTTCTGCCTCTTTTGATCTCTACAAATTATCCTATCTACAACGATCTCTATAGTTCTCTATATTATACTAGAATTACTATGACAGGTAGGGAAACAATCCTGAAAAATTCACTGCTGTGTTTTTCTTTACTACAATTCCTATAAGCAGCCTCCTCTCTTTGAATATTTCCTAACAGGGTGCTATTGTTACTCTGGCTGGGAGAATTTTTCTCATTCCTGTGGCCCACACTTCAGGATTTTTAGGATTCCTTACCTTGCCTCGCTAAATGCCAATAAAAGACCTAGTGATTTTGGAAACTAAAGCTATTTCATACACATTCCAAATGCCTTCCAAGGTAAATTACTGCAGGTGTAGTTAGTTCACACCCACATCACCTACCTAGAGAAACGGAATTGTTTTATAAGGAAGCCAACAAGAAAGGAATGATAAATATTCAGTATTTTATTTTCTTTTTTAAGATTAGAAATAAACTTTTGAAAACACAATGGAAATCCTAAAAGCTGAAGTTTTTTGATTTGCCAAGAAAAAAAAAAATCCCAAAGGAAGCAGAACACTTAGGAGATACTAAGCAACAGGTTGAGGAGTAGGGGAGGGAAGCAATTCATGCACCTAGCCCCCAAGGGTTAGGATTATTTGGGAGTGCAGGGAGAAGGACAGTGGATTAGGATCTAGAGGAAAACAGACCCAGAGTGGCCCTTGGAGGGGAGGGAGCCTGCATTTACAAGGGTACTGGATCCCAGGTCCCAGAGCAGCATGGCTCTTGAGTTGATGGCAGCAAATCCTCTGTTCTTGTTAGAGTGAACATGCCCATATGTTATGTTGAGAAGACATATATGTTGTTCTGACTGGCACAGGACTTGTGTCAACGTCTGCTTTACGGCAAAGTGTCATTTCAACGAATGCTTCCTCTCCCTATGTCCGCAGAACAGTTAAGTCCTGTGACCTTTGTGGCCACCACGTTCTTTCGACTTCCCAAGTCTGACATAATTCACGACATCTGAAAGAGCTATGGTCCTGTGACAAGCAGTGTCTGTCCCATGAAAGTGATGATCGTATTGAAACTCTTTGGACTTTGTGGACATGGTAAGTTTCCCACAGGGTCCCTGAGATTTGAGTTTCTGTGTAACTTGGAGCAACTTGCACAGTAAAAGAACTTTAAACTATTAAGTAAATACATAAAACAATTACTGCATGAAATAATCAATGCAAATAACATTTAAAAAGAAAATTTATACCTTTAAAATGGGTATATGCATCTATCTATCTATCCAAAGATAAATACCTTTTTCTACTTTCCAACTTCATTTTTTCTTCAGTATAGCTCCATATTCTGTTAATCTTCTCATACTGATTGCTTTTCTTGTAAGGTAACCTCGAGACAAAGGGAGGAAAAAGCTTTGATTTTTATTATAGATTAAAAAAAACACAAAGATCATTTAAAATCAATCTATTTTTTTTCCTTTTGATAGTTCCCTTTGGTTTCTTACTTCTCGTATTCAAGAACATAAACACTGTACTATCCAGTATATTTCTATTTTAGTAACAATAGTTGAGCCAAGGCTTTAGTTAACTCTAACAGAAGTATGCAATATTAATTTTTTTAAATCTATCAGTATGACAGTGAAGAAAAAAGCAGAAAACATTTACTATATGATAACTTCTCATTTATCACATCCCCTGTCCATTTATTTATCATGATTTATTATTAGCAGTTGTAGATACATTTTCACTAAAGGTATGTGGACTATTCATGATTTGGCTGTAAATCTGAACAACAGACATGTCATTCTGTTTCTTTTTTTACTGTTCAGCGTTGTTTTTCCCAATCCATGCTAGTTAAACTTCTATATATTTTATTTAGGTAAATTTGCATTTTGCTGTGCATATATAATTAAATTCGATCTTAAAATCTTATCACCTATCTTTTTGGTCCCTGCACATTAATGCTGATCCTCCTAGAGCCCCTGTACAGTTTGTTCCGAAACCCCCTTGTGGTACAATTAGCCCCAAAGCTAACAACACTGGAAGATCAATTCTGAACCCCAGTTTTCACCAAACTGCTCTGCAGTGAGAGATGAAACTTTAGTCATATTCCTGTGAAATAGATTATTTCCCATGTAGATACTGGCCATGATACTTTTCCATAGGGATAAAAGAGAAGGTCCCTGGAGCCACTAACCCTCTGGGGTAAAACTATTATAACATAAAATAACATAATATCAATTAACACTTTGGATTATTTCATTGCACAAGGGTAGTATTTAATGTAAAATGTAAATTATTAATATTGATTTACAGAAAATACATCATTCATATGTGTATATTCATACATGTGAAATGGTGAAAGTTTATCCACTTTGCCTTATAAAACACATATGTTCCTGAAATTTTCTCCTTTGGTTTTCAGACACCATTGTCTGCCAAAATATCTTCTGCGCTGACTAAAGTCTACTTCTCAGTATACGTTGTTTGTTATTTCTCTTCATCCTGCTCTTTAAATCCTCAAGATGCTGGGATTTCCTTTCTTTTCTTATCATCTAAGTGTCTCATCGTGGGCAACTTTACACTTATGGGTTAAAAAAAATACTCTTATAGATTTCCAAATCTATAATTAATTCCCTGTTTCTTCCTAAGTTGTAGAAGAATATTCCTAACTGACCATTAGGCATCTCTTTATTCATAACCCATCAACAGCCCAAAATGAATGCATTCTCCTCATTGAAAACTTAGGATATTTTCTTCAAGTAATATGATCAGTGATATTTATATTTGTAAACCAGAAGCCTATGCTTCAGCAAAAAAAAAAAAAAAAAAAAAAAAAGAAACTATTATATTAAACTCATGAGCCATTCAATGTTTAAGTTCTGTGAACATTCCATGTATTTTCACATTCATGATGTTCTACAATGCTGTTTGCCATGTAGGATCCTACATGCCTTGTTAACATAAAATCCCCAGTGTGGCATAAAATAAATATCTCTTGTGTTTGTGGCACAGTGTGATGAGAGTTACCTTTTGCTTTCTTTACCTTTTTTTCTGGTTCATCATACATTCATTTTGTGGTGTCTCATACAAATTCCTTTATGGTCATTAGAAAATATAGGGGCGCCTGGGTGGCTCAGTCGGTTAAGCGTCTGAATTCGGCTCAGGTCATGATCTTGCAGTTCGTGAGTTCAAGCCCCGCGTCAGGCTCTGTGCTGACAGCTCAGAGCCTGGAGCCTGTTTCAGATTCTGTGTCTCCCTCTCTCTCTCTGACCCTCCCCCATTCATGTTCTGTCTCTCTGTCTCAAAAATAAATAAACGTTAAAAAAAATTTAAAAAAAAAGAAAATATAAAAATCAACTTGCTTTAAAATGAAAAAAAAAATCTTTTCCCAAAGAGTCATGGAGCATGGAATAAAGAATTGCTACCTAATGAAGATAAATATCCTCTGCAAAGCTTCATGGTAGTTTTTTTTTTTTTCATTTTCATCCAGTAAGGCAGTTCAAGTATTTTTATGTATTCTTCTCTTACTAAAATACATACTGCAGATTACAGATTTGTTACAGCATGATGATTACTTCATTCTAAACACAAATACATACTATGACAAGCTATTTTATCAAAAAGTACTTTCATAGGTGTACAATGTTTTTTTCATATTGAAGAATTATATGTTATTTGCTAATTACAAAAGGAATCCATTTCCAATGTAGAAAATTAGAAGTTAGAGAAAGGCACAAATTAGACAATTTATTTATTACATATTATTCCACTATCCTGAGGTAAGCATTTCTTAACTCTGGGTCTATTCCTTTCCAATAATACGAATGTTATGACAAAATTAAAATAATATACACACACCTAAGTAGAGTCTACATGTTTAAAATAAGACAGGACACCTGTGTGGTTCAGTAGGTTGAGTTGGACAACTCTTGATTTTGGCTCAGGTCATGATCTCATGGTCTGTGGGATTGAGGCCACTGTTAGCATGGAGCCTGCTTGGGATTCTCTCTCCCCCTCTCTCTCTGCCCCTCCCCCACTTGCTCTCTTTTTCTCAAAATAAATAAATAAACATTTAAAAAACTAAAATAGGACCACAGTGATATAAGTCAAACTAATTTTTATATATTCTACCTATAATTATATCATAAGTCATAATGCAGTGCAAAGAAATTTAAAAGGATCAGTGTGAATAAAAACACTAAAACCAAGTAGTTCTTTATAGTATGATATTTATATACTATGTATATTTCAAGCTTTCTTAATGTGAAGATCTCTTTCTCACCATCTGCCAAGCAAGCAAATGATCCCAGAAAGAGAGAACACTTTTCCACAACAACAATGAAAACAACAGCAAAAAGATTATGTTGGTAACTACAAAGGAATATCTAAAACAAATAAAAAATACATAAGTCAAATATTTTCTGAGTTATATATCATTATATTGAATACGGTTATGTTTGGGGAAACTGCCTATACCTTGAAAATTGGAAGGAAAGAGTAACAACGCCCCAGAGAAGCAAAGATTTGTTTGTAAAGATTTTATCTGAGAAATGGAGGAATGTGTTTCGAAGATTTTTAGATAGGGCTGCTGATCCCAGGGTCCCATGACCATTGCTAGCTGATAGGACTCAGCCTTTGTCAATTCTGGATTTAGGGGCAAAGTTTCAGGGAACCATAGGATCAGTTAATAATCTGGAGTTAGAAGAAATACTGATGGAAGAATAGATTAACTCACCACATGCTTCTGCACTGTTGAAAATAGAGAAAATGAGAAAGGAGATCAGGTGCCAGATAGGGAAGATTTAGAGGCAGGGTTTTGGTTTCCAAAAGGTGGGGAGACCTCTAGTGGTCAGCAATGGAACAGAAACTAAGGAAAGAAAATGTAAAACCAGGTCAGAATAATGGAGCACAGGAAGTAATATCACCAAAGATTTGATTGAGACGTTAATATGGTTTGAGGAAAGAGTATGGATTTTTTAATTAGGTACAATCTATTTTTTTTTAATTTTTATTTATTTTAATTTTTTTTAAAGTTTATTTATTTTTGAGAGACAGAGAGAGATAGAGCATGAGTGGGGGAGGAACAGAGAGAGAGGGAGACACAGAATGCAAAGCAGGCTCCAGGCTCTGAACTGTCAGCACAGAGCCTAATGCAAGGCTCCAACCCACATACTGGGAGATCATGACCTGAGCCGAAGTTGGATGCTTAACCGATTGAGCCACCTAGGTGCCCCAATTTTTATTTATTTTTGAGAGAGAGAGAGAGAGAGAGAGAGACAAAAAGAGCATGAGCAAAGGAGGGGCAGATGGAAGGAGACACAGAATCTGAAATAGGATCCAGGATCTGAGCTGTCAGCACATAGCCCTATGTGGGGCTCGAACTCACAAACTACAAGCTCATGACATGAGCCAAAGTCGGATGCTTAACCAACTGAGCCACCCAGGCACAGCCATAGTACATCTAAATTTTCATCCCAAAACTTGGTGAATTTATGTGATGTTCAAACCCCTCACCTTTAAAAAAGTACAGAAAAAGTTACAAAGATAATTTATTTAGAGTGGTTATTGTAGATTTTGGAAGACAATCATAAATAATGAATATTTATACTTCTTTTCTCCATCAAAAGATCTAATGACCAAATGCAAGTATACTGGCTCAAGAGTTTTACTTGGAAAGAAAGGATTAGGAAAGAAATGGTTCAGTGAAAAACCCAGAATCAATAGCTGAGCCACTGAATTAACATTCAGGAAATACCACTTTGGTCAAAGTAATTGAATGGGCAATGAGAACTACTGATCTTGGTAAGATTATTTTTTAAAATTAGGGCTGACTTGAACCCATAAGAAATTATCTTTGGATTATGCAAGTTTGAGGAATAGAGAAAGGCAGAGAACAGTAGAACAGCAGGAGCTTAAGTAAACTCATAAGTATATTTCAGTAAAGAAATAATGGGCCTTGTATGTCCATCTTCTTTAACTGAGGAAGCTAAGAAACCAAATAACGTTTCCAAGGCACAAAATTTAATGGTAAAATTGTATTTATTGATTGTCAGTTCAAATATTCTGTGCAAGATCCGAAGACAACACCTTCATTTTCCAAGAACATGGAAAAATTCCAAATTTGCATAAAAACGGAAAATATGGATAAAAAGGAAAAAAATTCAGCTTTTTCCTTCCTATAGAGAAAAAAAAAAAGTTTTTTCTTCTCACGTGTTTCTTTCCTGTCAGTCTCCTTTACTACTCACACAAAACACTTTACTTCAGGTCACCTGTGTGTGTCAGTTTCTCCCCACTACAATTTTGTATAACGTCAGTGTGGGGACCTATAATTTAACCCAACGCTAACACTATCTCACAGGTAAGGGCTCAATCCCACAAGACCGTCCTCCACCCCACTTCAGGCAGCGGTCCCAAACCCAGACTGTCATCTGGACTTGTGACCAACCAGCCAAACCGTGGAGATTCCAATGACCCTCAGGTTCAATTGATTAGCTACAGTGATTCACAAAATTCAGAAAAACATTTTAGTTACTTTTACGGGTTTATTATAAAAGGATGTAATAAAGGATACAGTTGAACATCCAGATGAAAGATAGGAGCAGGTCAAGGTAAGGGGCATGGGAGCTTCTATTCTCTCCACATGTTCACCCACCTAGAAGTTCCCTGAACTCTTACTACTAGGATTTTTATGGAGGCCTAATCAGGTAGGCATTGATCATTAATTCCATTTTCATGCCTTATCCATTCTGGAGAGCATGGGAGGGTGGGGCTAAAAATTTCAAGCTTCTAATCATGGCTTGGTCTTTCCAGGCAGAGCACCCACCCAAGAGCCATCCAGGAGTGTACCCAGAGTCACTTCACTGGAACAAAAGACATTCCTATCATCCAGAAAACTACAAAAGTTTCAGAAGCTCTGTGTCAGGAACCAGAGTCAAAAACGAAATCTTAGAACAAAGATACTTCTGGTGCTCCTACCACGTAGGAAATGACAAGGGTTTCAGAAACTGTGCTAGAAACCAGAGGGCAGAAACCAATATATATATTCTCCACTATCCCCTAGCAGACAATATTATTCTGTGTCCAAATTCAAAGTTTCCATAGAAGTTTTCTAATATTTTTTTAAGGAAAGTTTTAAGGAAAAACTGCAAAGGATATTAATGGATTTAAATTCCATTATATAAATGAAAATAACAATATTTCCTATTGCAATTTTGGTTTAAAGATAGTATAAAATTGCAATGTGTGGTAAATGATACAATTTGATTTTCTTTCTTTTTACTGAGGTATAATTGCCATATGTTATATTAGTTTCAGTGTTACAGCAAACACCCAGGGAAGAGACAATCAACATACACACGGGGGAATCAGAAAAGACTGTTTATTTTGCACTGGTGCTGGCCCAGCGAGTCACCTCCAAAGGCTGAGCCCTGAGCCCTGGTGCCAACTTCTTTGAAACCTGGCTAGCTTTTGGGTACTTGGAAACATTCTATTGGCTGCATGGGAGGTGGGGGGAGGGGGCGGGGGGGGGGAGGCGAGGGTTGAGGAGGCACATTGTGCTATGTGGGCAGTTGGCTGATGCAAGAGACAAGCAAGATTCCAGAAGGCAAAAGCATGCAAGGGGAATATCCGACCTCAGACATCTGGCTGGCCCTTTTTTTACCTGCTCTTCCTGGTTTTCCTTCTCATCAGGTATACAGTGTAACCATTCAATATGTTTATATATTGCTAAATTATCATAGTTAATCTAATTAACATCCCTATCACAATACATAGTTAAAATTTTTCTTGCTACAAAAACTTTTAAGACCTACTCTCTTAGCAACTCTTAAATATGTAATACAGTATTATTAACTATAGTCACCATGCCAGCTATAGAAAATTTGATTTTCCTTAATTATTTTGAGACTGAGTAAACACATTAAGAAGAATTCACAGGAAAGGAAAAACAGGAATACAACTAAATTGAGTATTTGATTTTTAGGTATCACTTATATTATTGTGGACTGAATGTATCCCCTCAAAATGTTAAAGTCCTAACACCCATTATGGCTGTATTTGGAGATGAGGCCTTTAAATAAGTAATTAAGGTTAAATGAGGTCATAAGGTGCGGCCCCAATCCAAGCTCCCCCACAACTTCTCTTCCTCAGTGTATGCTCAGAGGAATGGCCAGGTAAGGAGAAAGGGACTGTATGCAAGCCAGGAAGAGAGAGAGACCTCATCAAAAATTCGACCTTGAACTTGAACTTTCCAGCCTCCAGAAGTATGAGAAATAAATTTCTGTTGTTTCAGTCATGTAGTCTATGATATTTTATAATGAAAGTCCAAACAAATATACACCCCTAAAAATGTTGCTTGCTATATATAACTAATATGTTTCTCATATCCCAAACTACGTTCTGTACTTTCTTATTTTCAGTACTCCAAATTTTACCTTACTGCTTCTCAATGTGATCTAATTAGCACATCTAATTTCTAACTATTGGTTTGTTTTTATTGCACCCTAGATCTCCCCTTTGGATAAAGAAAATTTAAAAAATACAAATTTTACATTATCAGTATTTTTGGTGTATACTTATAATGTATAACATTTATCAACTTTATGAAAGTAAAGTGGTTGGTTCCCAATGATCTCTTGAACTCACATTCATCTTTCTAATCCAAATCACTTTTTTTAATGTTAAGAAAATGATATGAAGAGAAATCAAACACCAAAGCCTGAAATTTCAGATATCTATGTTTCTCTACCATCAAAGGGGACGTTTCAGTGATGTTGTCTCTAAGTAAATGCTATAGTAATACATTTTTCAGAAGAATAATAAAATTATTTTAATATCTCTATATTCTAGTAGAATATATTTTCTTAAAAAACAATGTCATCATTTTAAATTAGTACATACTTTTGAAATCACAAAAGCTATCCAAATCACTCCATGAAATTCCTTTCTAAAACATGAGGATGAAAGAATATTTATGCTTAATTAAACAATTAGTTCTATGAATATTAAGTCTAACCTTTAAAAAAATTTTTTAATGCTTTTTAATTTATTTTTTGAAGGTGCGAGAGAGACAGAGCATGAACGGGGGAGGAGCAGAGAGAGAGTGGGAGGCAGAGAATTCGAAGCAGGCCCCAGGCTCTGAGCTGTCAGCACAGAGCCTGACACAGGGCTCGAACTCACGAACTGTGAGATCATGATCTGAGCCCAAGATGGACGCTCAACCGAGTCACCAAGGCACCCCAGTTTAACCTTTTAATTTGAGGAAAAATATGATTTGTTTGAAATGCATTTTAAATGTTTTGTGTATTTTTCAATGATTCAAATATATAGGAAGTATGATAATAATTTTATGCATTTGTGCACATACTTACCTATTTATGAAACATTTGGAGCACAATTATGTACCAGATATTGTGTGAAATACATGCACTATGAAGGTGACAATGGCAGAATATAGTCTTAGCTCAAATATTTTCCATATACATACATACCTATATATATATATATATATATATATATATATATATATATTTGTAACTGGACATTGAGAACTTCAAGAAGAGAAAATAAGTGCTAACAATTTTGCATACTCTATCTTAAGACTAGTTCCCAAATCCTGGCAAGCAATTAATAATATATAATGGCCAAACAGATAAGTGAATTGATAAAGTATTGAATTAATATGAACACACAATCTATTATAGTCTATATTATAAATAAATAATCTCACAGGGCCCCAGGTGGCTCAGTCAGTTGAGCATCTGACTTTTTATTTCAGCTCAGGTCATTGCAGTTCAGATCCAGCCCTGCATACATAGATCAAGTTCATTAGATCAGCAAGATCTATGCTGATAGCACAGAGCCTGCTTGGGATTCTCTTTCTCCCACTCTCTCTGCCCCTCCCCCCTAGTTTGTGTTCTCTCTCTCTCTCTCTCTCCTTCTCTCAGAATCAGTGAACATTTAAAAAAAAAAAGTTTAATGTTATTTTTGAGAGACAGAGTGCGAGTGGGGAAGGGGCACAGAAAGAGAGAAAGACACAGAATCTGAAAAGGCTTCAGTCTCTGAGCTGTCAGCACAGAGCCTGATGTGGGGCTCGAACTCACAAGCCGTGAGATCATGACCTGATCATGACCTGAGCCGAAGTCGGATGCTTAACCGAATGAGCCACCCAGGCACCCCAGTAAACATTTTTTTTTAAAATAGAAAACAAATAGGGGCACTTGGTTGCTCAGTTGGTCAAACGTCCAGCTTCAGCTTAGGTCACGATCTGGCCTTTGGTTGGTTCAAGCCCAGTGTCGCCTCTGTGCTGACAGTTGGGAGCCTGGAGCCTGCTTGGGATTCTCTCTCTCTTTCTCTCTCTCTCTCTCTCTCTATGCTCCTCCACCTCTCATGCTGTCTCTCAAAAATAAATAAACATTAAAATAGAAAATATGGGCACCTGAGTGGCTCAGTCGGTTAAACGTCCAACTTCATTTGGAGTCATAATCTCACGGTTGGTGAGTTCAAGCCCTCCTTTGGGCTCTGTGCTGACAGCTCGGAGCCTAGAGCCTGCTTCAGATTCTGTGTCTCCCTCTGTCTGCCCCTCCCCATTTATAGCATTTATAGCATTATATATTATTTATTATTATAGCATTATAAATGCTATAAATTTGAAAATAGGTAAGTTACAATCAACATTGATGTACATAAAGATAAAAGCAAAAAAGATTAAGAGAACTGTTAAGGAGTGTCATTTTAGAAGTTTAAAAAAGAAAAGGGACAAAAATGCTTCATTCTTGTAGATTCACGTAAGTGCACATTTTCTCTGTAAGACTAAACACACCATCTTGGAGAGAGTCAATATACATTGACCACTTTCTTCCATTGCCTGGATTTCTCTTTTGCTATTTCTGTTTGGCTTCCAATCAATTTCTTGGATACGTGAAAACGCTCTACTATGTAGTAATTTTAAGATAGGACTTTAACCTGGTGACATCCTAGGTCTGATACTACCCAGGACTTCTTTTGCTTTTATCTATGTGATATCCACTTCCCCTTTGATTACAGAGCTTGTCCATCTCTTAATGTATTTGGTTCAGGTTAGGTTAGGTATATACATGTCCTTTGATACAGTGATCAGATCTCTATGTGACCTCCTGAGCTGATAAAGTCATCCATGGATTTATGTCGAGCTTGTAGGAAAAAGGCACACAATTTTTACAGAACTGCTTACCTGACAATATAAGTTTGGTGCTGCCTGTCACTATTTTTACTACTGAATAGAAACATCCCACTTGACAATTAGGTGGAAGGAGTAAGGACGGGGGTAGAAGAAGCAGAGTTAACAAATGTAAAGAAATCCTGTCCTGATAATATATATTGAATTTCAGATCCAGCCATGTTTTAAGCCAGCTTCACTTCTGTAGCTCTTTATTACATACGGTAAATAATTTTGTGCACTTACTCCCTTCATAACATTCTAGTAAGAATTAAGATCCACTCTCTTCTCATTCTTGACTAAAAAACAATTTGTGGGAACCACATGACACCAAGTTTCCTTATAAAGAATACAGAACTATGTCTGTTCAAATAATTGTTTTTATAGACTGTACCCAAAGCAAATATCAATAATATTTTTTGAATATGTTTGCTAAAAAATAGTTTATAAAAGTTTTAAAATTAGAAATTGAGAAGACAAATTTTCCATGCTTATGTCTCTCTATCTAGGCAAGTTAACCTTCATTTTTTTCCTGTTGAAATGTTACGGCATGAACAAAGTATTTGTGTTGAGAAGAGGGCACGATGAAAGAATATAGAAAGTCCACAATAAACTCAAAGACCTAAATGTGAGACCTGAAAGCGTAAAAATCCTAGGGGAGAACACAGGCAGTAATTTCTCTGACATCAGCCATAGCAGTATTTTTCTAGATAGGTCTCTTGAAGCAAGGGAAACAAAAGCAAAAATAAACTATTGGGACTTCATCAAAATAAAAAGCTTCTGCACAGCAAAGGAAACAATCAACAAAACTGAAAGACAAATTACTAATGGTAGAAGATATTTGCAAATGACATATCTGATTAATAGTATCCAAAATATATAAAGAACTTATAAAACAACACCCCCCAAAAACAATAATCCAAATAAAAAATAGGAAGAAGACATGGATAGACATTTTCTCAAAGACATACAGATGGCCAACGGACAAATGAAAATACACTCAACATCACTCATTATTAGGGAAATTCAAATCAAAATGAGATATAAAAATCAGATATCACCTCATACCTGTCAGAATGGTAAAATAAAAAAACACAAGAAACAACAAGTGTTGGCAAAGATGTGGAGGAAAAGGAACATGCATGCACTGTTGATGGAAATGCAAAATGGTGGAGCCACTCCGGAAAACAGTATGGAGGTCCCTCAAAAAATTAAAAATAGAACTACCCTATGATTCAGTAATCACATGAATATGAATATGAAAATGCTAATTCAAAAAGATCCATGCAACCTTATATTTATTGCAGCATTATTTACAATAGCCAAATTATGGAAGCAGCCCGAGTGTTCATCAATAGATGAATGGATAAAAAAGATCAGAGTTTGTTCCACCCTAACACGAAGGAGTCAGGCTCCAGGGGAATTTAACTACCGGACTTTTCTAGCTTCCTGCTGCTCTGCAGAACAGGAAGTGAGACCGTTGAAGGTAAAAAGCACACCAAAGATAGCCGGGTAAAGGAATCCCAGGGCACATGTGCTGAGTGCTGACGAGAGTCCCACATAGTGAGGTTTAAAATCCCAACATCTCTCTTTGTTAAATGAGGTACATGGAATGGATGAACTAGAAGCACAAGTCTAATATACTAATAAAAAAGTGATAATATAATGCATATTATTTTTAAAGATTGAATTAAATCAAAAAATTTAATCAACTGAGGAAGCATGTGGATATAACATGGGCATTTTCTTGAGTTTAATTGAATGAATTTATATGCATATATATTTAATCATTTCAGTGTTAACAGATTTTAAATAAATATTACATACTGGTTTTTTTTAATGGCCAATAATTGTTAAGCAAGACATCCATGGCTGTTACTTCATCATTTGAATCGGTTTTTGCTCCTCCATCTTTTTCTTTCTCCCCCTGCCTTCCCTTTCTCTTACTCTCCAATTCTTCTCCTTCTTTTCTTCATTCTCTTTTTACATTCATCTTTTTTTCTACACAAAATTACTAAACTACAACTATGACCATCACCAAAATTATCAAATAAAATTAGTTTGATGCTTAATAATCATCAGGTATTGTTTAAAAATATTTCCACTTATGCTTCACTTTTTGTTTTTGTTAGTAAAGTATAATTTGTCAATATGATTACTATTTGTTTCTTAAAAAAAACAATACTAAGAGCTGTGATGCAATTATTGCTGATAGGGATATGTACTTACATATTTGTGAAACCAAATTTGGGGGTTAATAGAAATAGAAGCATAAGGGGTATGCAGATGAAATTACTTTTAAAAATACATTTAGTAATATGGAGGGTTTAATAGGGTTCAATAGGGTTTAACAGACATGGAACATTCAGAGGCACAGAGAGAGGTTTGCTTTAGGCATGCGTCAGACTAATTTTGGTAGAGATATATTTTAATTATGTACACATGTTTATATTGAGGCATTGGCTCAAATGCTTTGAAAAATAAAATACTAAATAAATAATCACGAAAAATAGCAAGAAATCAATAAGGTCAAACACATTGCTTTTTAAAATATGGGTAAATGTACTGGCAGCTTGAAAGTTTATATATGAGGTTTTGGTTAGTCATAAATTCAGGGAACACAAACTCTGATAATTCCTAGGGGCTTAATTGGTTACTTAGGATCAGGTGAAGTCCTACACTTATAAATTCCTCCTTTGCTTTTTATAATTAGCTCTTTTGGAGATTTCAATGCGCTCTTATCAATGTCAATAGTAAGAGACATGTTGGGAAAGTCCTAAAAGCTTGGCTGTCTAAATGTGGCTGAATATTTTAATGTTATGAAATAGTTGCCATGTTAATTACGAAATTTATTTTATTTCTCATTTTAGAAATATTTTGCATTGTTATAATGTTCTGTTAGTTACAGTTTTATTTGTTTGTGGCACTCTAACGTGCTAAAGGAAATCTTAGTCAAAATAATAATGGTAAGAAAAACAAACATCTTTAAGGTATGCCAAAATATCTAATTATTTTTTATTTAGAAAATTAGCTGCTTATCTTCAGTTGCAGTATTTTTCCTTATAGTTAACTCACTGAAAATGAAGTAAGCAAATGATTCAAAACATAATTTGGGAAGTAATGAAATTTGTTTGGATTTGCTTTTTATTTAAGCCATGGCTAACTAGATTACAAACAAAACATATACTTTATATAAATCAGGTTTTGAGTTTATGGAACAAAGATTTCCTATCAAATTTCCAGATGGATAATTTATTTTTCATGCATGAATGAGAATCCCACTTTAAATTCATCAGATAATTGACCTAGGACCATTTTTTAAATCAGATAATTGCCCTGCATTTATTTTGGGCTGTATCCTGAACCAAGATGCGTATCTTTGATGATTTATAGGGAAACAGAAGATACAAGGCCTTTTGGCAATAGTATGTAGTAGATACACTAGGCTTTTAACTATCATGTTATTAAAGGTGAACTGGCTCTTCTTATTTTTTCTATTTCATTTAAAACTTCAAAGCAATCTGAACAGTGAGAATGCCGTATCAATTTGCAATCTAAAAGCCTTTACCCAGCTGCCTTCTGAGGAATATTTTAACATCTCCAGCAGTACAGAGTGCTTATTATAATTTTGGCTACCCATGCCGTAAAATTAGAGGGGTGCTTAATGATCCACATCTGCCCCAAAATTGTTGGAGGGTAAGGTGTTTTAATGACAATCATCTGATTTAAGAGTGAATAAAATATATATAGTAAGAGAAAAACTAGTATTATACATCTGTTTTTGCATTTGTGACTACATGGAGGCCATATTTGGTCAGAAGAGGGAATCATATTTGAGGGAGCATGACAATTCATGAAGGAGAATTACTTAACTCTATTCATAATTCAATTTCAAGAGACGGAAGGTGGGCTTGTAAACAGCTCACTACCTCTGCCACTCTGGTGACCAGAACAGGACATTAAACACTGTAGCTACTCAGTAAACATCTGTTGACTGAATGTGTGATTGCAGAGAAGACTAAGATATGAACAACAGAGAAAAGGGAAGCAAACACTACTTATTGGTCAAATGGTGGTCTTGAAATTTGCTAGCTTCATTTAACTGGAACAAATGAGATGATATGAGCCACATTTTCCTCATTGGTAAATTGGGGTGAGGATGTCTACAAGAGAGAAGGGTGTTGGAATATTAATCGACACAGATCCCAGAATACTCAGTAGAGTAGTTACTTAGTAATAATTCCCTTCCTCATTAGGGTCTCAATTTGTTAGTGATGAAATCCATAGTTTCTTGAGGCTCAGCCAGGCTCCTGGAGGCTGCCTGTAACAGTTCATAACACCCATGTTTTCTTTCTTTCAGGGCATCCGAAGTGAGTCTCTGACTTCCTCTTCTATGACAGACTGGGGAAAAACTTCTGTTTTTAGAAGCCTCGTGTGATTAAGTCAGGCCCAGTGGATTATCTAAAATCAACTATGCCAAAAGTATAATGTAATCAAAGCAATGACTCCATGTAATTCACAGTTCTGGGGATTATGCTGGCATATAAATTAGGGGAGGGGTGAGAGAGCTTGGAGATGATCTTAGAATTCTGCTTACCACTGATCCTATGTGAGAATTCTTTTGTATATATGACTAAGAGAGAAATTGCAGGGTCAAATGGTATGTGAATTCCAGATTTGATTAAGAGCTATATGGCTGGTTTGATGATGGCCATTGTGACAAGAGCATAATGACAAAACAGGAGAGCATAAAAGACCAGGCTGGAAAAGAGGACAGGAAACAAATTCCCTAGAACATTTTACAACTATATTAAAGGCTTCAATAATTACTTTTGTTTTTAAAAGGCTTAAATTGTATTTCTTAGTTCATTCTATAATTCATGCATTTATTCATTAATTTTATCATCAGACTTTTGGTGAACACTAGACAATGAGGAAAATAGTGTTGATTTTTCCCCTAGTACCCATTCATTTCTTCACAGTTTAATATTGACAGGCATAGTGAGTTCCATATTTAATTATCTTTACTTTTCCTCCATTATTTCTCTTCTTTTCCTGAAAACTCCTGAAAAATATAAAGACATATTTTCATCAACTCTGCTAAAATTCATCAGTCTTCCTTCTCTCTACCCAGCTATTTTTACGGCCCTTTCTTGTATCCTCATAACATTTAGTTAAGAATGATTGAAAAAGTGACTTAAAATATCTAATTTTTAAGTTAATTTTGTGTACAAATTCTGTGACTATATGAGGGACAACAAGCTAAAAAGGATATATTCAATTACTTGTGAATACCTAGTATAGTAGTTCAATCATGAGTTTTCATTTGTGTGAGTGTATGTGTGTGTGTGTTTATGTCTGTGTGTGTGTTGCTATGTTTCTCTTTTGTTCAGGACACGGAGAATGAGACAGATGGATAGTTTAATTCATGAACAGTTTAGAGGAACTTAACACAATTTACTTACAAGTTTCTAAAATCCTCATGAGGAACCAAATAAATTTTTTCCCATAAAAGTATGCTTAATCAAAGAGTATTGCAGAGAATAATGTATTTCATAAATATTAAATGCATAGTAGTCTCCCCATCTGCGGGGGATACGTACCAAGACGTGCAATAGATGCCCAAAACTGCAGATAATGCCAAATTCTATATATAATGTTTTTTCTTTACATATAAAGAACTTACAATAAAGCTTAATTTATAAATTAGGCATAGTAAGAAATTAACAACTAATAAAATAGAACAATTATAATGATGTACTCTAATAAAAGTTATGTGAATGTTGTCCTCATTTTCTCAAAGTATCATCTCTCTCTCTTTCTCTCTCTCTCTTAATATCTGCTTGAACTGTACTCACCCTTCTTGTAAAGATATGAGATGGTAAAATTTGTACGTGATGAGATGAAGTGAGTGACATAGGCATTGTGACATGGTATTAGACTACTGTTGCTCTTCTGACCATATGTCAGAAGGAAGATACTCTGCTTCCAGACTGTGATTGCCCTCAAATAACAGAGATCGTGGAGAGGGAAACCACAGGTAAGAGGGAACTACCATATTTGAATCATTTTCCATTTAATACAAGTCTATATTGAAATGTATTAATACTCCAAAATTAATTTATTCTCAGCTGCTTATGCTTTTGCACAACTAAAGACTATCTGAAAAGCAACTTCCCTTCATTCCCAACCAGACTCCATGTGCCATATTAGCTCTTCCGGTGGCCCTAACGTATTATGTCATCAGTCCTGCATAGAGATAGGTGGCGTATTACATCTTCTTCATTGACAAATATACTGCTGTTCTGGTGTCAGCCTCCTTGTTTCCCAAGCACAACTACATTATAATCAGAGCTTCATATCTTCATTTTCCCCAGGCATTTTATGTGAAAATTTTGAAGCGTAGCATGTATCTTTTAACAAAAACTTACTGGCTAGATGCCTGTCCAGGGCTCAGCTGAGCTGAAGAGAGCCAAATTACCAGGGATTAGAGAAGCCAACAACAAGCCAAAGACAACAAGCCAAAATGAAAATAACTGTCAAGGCTTTAACCACATTGCAATAATATAAGCAACTGTCTAAACTGGAGATAGTGCCGATTCCATTTTCCCATTACATTTTTTCCCATGGCATGGCTCTAGTCAAGGTTCAGTTGGATCAGCGCAAACAGGTATGGAGATCTTCTCACTGCAGAGGGAACCCCAGAGGAAAGGCTCCTGTGGTTTTATGGACCTGGAGACCAGGAAAAGGGGAAGGGAGAAGGCTAGGAGTAGAAAACCATTAAGTACTGCATCAGCATGGCGAAACGTCTTCAGAGTTCTCTCCTCTCCCACTAATAAGGAAGTCTTGGTAGAGGTGCTTGCTTAATGCCTCTGGCAAAGGGCTCCTTTCTCCACCTTAGAGACCTCCAAATAGATGCTCCTGGGCTAGGAATGAATATATGCATGAAAGCATTGCCAGCCAGCGGCCCCTGAGAACTCCCTTCAGAGACTACAGCGCACTGGCTGTGCAACAAGCCTGATGTGGGCAGGGCAGCTCTCTTCTCTGAAGCCCGGCAGGTGAAGGAGGTAAAGCCTTTTTGATCGCCTAAGGTTGGCCCTGAAAAAAAAAATCACACATAGGTTTTTAGTCAAGATCCAGACTCCTCCAATCCTTGATACTAGGATGCCTAGACTCTTAGACTTAATTGTTGATCACCCACTGATCCGGTCAACCTGCTCCTCTTTCTAGTCAGTGGTTTACTACTTATGGTGTCTAGTGTTGCAAAATTTAGGATCTAATACCTCTCCTTTGCTGAATTCTTTTTCTCTTTCTAAACATAACGAAAAACTTTAACATTTTAAATGCATAAATTAATAAATTGTTATATGTTAGCCTATTTTGGGGGGGGATTTTTTCTTTTTATTCTCAGGTAGTGAACATACACTGTAGTCTTGGTTTCAAGAATAGAGTCCAGTGATTCATTTCTTACATATGACACCCAGTGCTCGTATCAACAAGTGCCCTCCTTAATGCCTATCACCCATTTTCCCCACTCCCATCAAACATCATTTTCTTCTCTGTAATTAAGAGTTTCTTATAGCTAACACATAGCAACAGAAAACTTAATATTTCACAAATAACTTTAACTCTAAAATATCAACTCAAGTCTTATTTTAGGCTATTTGATACAAATAATTGGTTTCAATATGTTAGAATCTGTGCCAGCATTATATTAGCAATATTACATATAGGATGTAATATATATTAATATATTAATATATAATAATGCTCAATTTGTAAGTTTTATATAATTTTTGTATAATTCCCTGAAATCATAAAGCACTTTCATATAATTTTCTATTAAAATATTTTAACCATAAATTTTTGTCTTTATTAAGAGATTTTATAACCAAATATCCCCCGTTTAATGTACTATTTTGTTATAATTCAATAAATAATGCACTGGTAAAAATTATTATTAAAAAATTCCTTGAAGAAATCATATTATCTTTTTTTTGGTATTTATCTTATTTCCAACACCATTTATGGGGTTAATAGCTAGTTAAAAGATTTTTTTTTTGGATGTCAATTTCTTGTAGTAGTCATTCAGAATTTGCTGAATTTGCTTTTTAGGTTTATAAATATTTTATAAATTGTGGCACCAGTGAGTCTGATTATAATGGGCACCAAAAGATAAGGAGAAGCAAGTCATATCCTCCTGAATAAAATATATCCCCTTTAAAAATCACAAATGACATTATTTCAATCAAGAAAATTAAATTGTGATCTTATTGGTATAATAGTCAGCATAGTCTAGGCAAAAGATTGAAAACTTTTGAAAATATTTAAAGTAAAATCATATGGAAGTCTAGGTAGTTTCTGGAATGCTTTTGATTAGTTTCAGTCTTTTGGAAAAAGAGCTCACTGTAAGAGTTAACAATTTTTCTTATTAAAGTTTCTATTTATAAATGAGGAATAAAATACATATATTCAGAGTTTTAAAATATGAATAAAGAAGTGATACTTAGTTTTATGAAAATAAAGTTTTGTGTATTGGGCTCCTTCAAATGCGTATGTTCTAAAAATGAAGAGTATGTAAATCCATTCTAATTTAGCATGTAGCTGTCATTTAAATTAATACTAGAATTTCAGGACTTTCATGGTTTTCTTATATAAATCTTGATTCTATGCTTTTCCCATTAGTCATGATATATGATTTAGTTGATTAAAAGTCTAATCTGAGAATATAATTGCAATTTCAAAATCATGTTCCAAGCGCACGTTGTTGCCTTTAAAAAGAGAGAAAATTGGATTCACACAAAGAGTCAGAGATAAAGTGGGTAGGGGTGGTGTCGAAAGCTACCAATGGAGCATTATGTACTATAATGGTTTCTGGGCTACTGAAATAAAGAATCCTAGATTTGAATAATAGTTATTTGCACTACTGTACATTTTATGGTTTATGTTAACGGAAATAATAAAATGATACATCTAGATGTTCCCAAGGAGAACTTCCTTTACTTAAATTGTCAATAAGCTCTTCAGACATGGGAATAGCGTGAGCTCATCTTTGGATGAGTCATAGCTAGAAATGTTTTTACATGGTCATACCTATTTGCCTATTAAGGCAAGACAGTAGAGACCTAATCAGGCTGATGCAGGAAGTGCAGATACTTAGGTTCAGGTTTGTCTAGGAGCTCGTACAAGATACGCCTTTTAAATTGACAGCTTTTTTTGGTTAGGAAATTGCTCATAAATTTTAAGTCAGATCTGCTTCCCTGAGAATTTTGAGCTGAAAAGTTTCAGAAAGATTCTTTAACCTCATGTCATCTTTTCACAAGTAAAATTGAATGTTTAGAGAGTTTTTGACTCTTCAAAATTTATGCACAATGACTCATCAAGTAGGTGTGATGAGATTTATGTAGCTAATGACATTACAAAGCACTCCCAGAATCTCAATTTCTCCATTTCCTGTATGTGAATCATGCTATAACACAATATTGATAAAAATTTTAATATTGCACAGATTTTACATCACCTCCTGAGATTGTGATTAATAAATATATAATGGATACTTTTCATTCTTTTGTTATTTTTTTTTCAACATTACCAGATGTTAGCAATGAAGCTGGAGGAAATACTGATATAAAAGGAGTAGGCTTGTTTTACTGTCTTCCAATGTCTTCCTGTAATATCCTCTTCATGTACTACAGAATATATTTTTCAGTGAATTATTTTGTTGTATGCTATAAAGAACAGAATTTGCAAAAAAAAAAAAAAGGTGATTGTAAGAATTCACTTGGGCAGTAGGTTATACTAGATGATTTCCAAACTTCTTCCTAAAACATAGAACGGTATGATGATTTCATCAGTATATTTATTTAACACTGATAGGTAAGATCTTTCTTTTAATACATGCTAGTATTAACCAACTCATTTGCCATTTTACTGCATTATTGAAAACAATAACAGTTCTTTACCTGAAATGGTTCATAGACAAGACAAATTGTGGCAAATAATTAACTATAGCTTTCTTTTGTGTTCAAGTCTTTCTATTAATATATATTGAAAGCATATAAATAAATATACCCATAAAACTATATAACTACATATAAGTATATATGTACACAAATATATAATTATGTAATACAAATATACAAACTGACTTGATTATACTTTTGGTTTAGTATGCATCAATTAACATTAAGCATAATTTATATGCCTAGCACAAATTAGAGTCATAAAATAAAACATGGTTTTCTGAGCACAAAGTTACTTCTTTTCTCCTGCACAAATCTTCAAACTGTGTAAATATTACATCTTACCTACTGGACATTCCATCACACTTAGTGTTTCAAATAAAGATTTAACCGAGATTTAATTGGACACTTATAGAGCGTTATTGCTAATTGAAAATGGTACTTAAAGCATTTAACTTGAGGGACTGCTGATTTCTCTGATTAAAAATCTATCTCTGGGTAGACATAAGATCATATTATAAAATGTCTTATGTTTTCAACCTCAAGTTATCCCTTAGTTAAATGAAAGTACCTATATAACCATAATAATTTGATATTCAGAATCTATTTTGGGGGCACCTGGGTGGCTCAGTCAGTTAAGCATCCAACTTTGGCTCAGGTCATGATCCCACGGTTCATAACTGTCAGCTGTGCTGACAGCTCGGAGATTGAAGCCTGCTTTGGATTCTGTGTCTCCCTCTCTCTGTTCCTCTCCCACTCATGTTCTCTCTCTCTCAAAAACAAACATTAAAAAATATTTATATTTCTAACTTTATTTTGAGAAAATGATTTTCAAATATTTAGTCTTTGACTTGTAAGAACTTCAAGATGCATTTTGCTATTATCTACTTGAATATTTTATGTTTATAATAAGTAAAGTCAACTTAATGATAGTGTTATCTCTAGTTTACAGAGATAACAAATAATGTAGTACAAAGAATTGCCAATATTATCTTCCTGCATTTTTCATAATAGGTAACCAGGGACAAAGAAAGTAGTTTCTTTCACTCTAACACAAGGGTTATAAAGTATAGCCTAGAAGACAAATTCAATCAGCTGCTTGTTTTCGCATGGCCTAAGAACTTAGAAAGATTTTGACATTTTAAAGTTTTTATTTAGATTCCAGTTAGTTAACATACAATATGATATTAATTCCAGGTGTACGATTTAGTGATTCAACTTCCATACAACACTAGTTGCTAATCACAATAGTGCACTCCTTAATCCCCATCACCTATTTAACCCATCCCACCACCCACTTCCCCTCTGGCAACCATCAGTTTCTTCTCTACAGTTAAGAGTCTGTTTCTTGGTTTGCCACTCTATCTCTTTTTTTTTTTCCCTTTGCTTGTTTGTTCTTTTCTTAAATTCCATGTATGAGTGACATCATATGGTATTTGTCTTTCCTTGACTGACTTATTTCCCTTAGCATAACACTTTCTAGCTCTGTCCATGTCATTGCAAATGGCAAGATTTCATTCTTTTTTGTGGCAGAGTAATATTCCATTATACATATCTGGATAGATAGAGATAGAGAGAGGTATCCGTTCATTAGTCAATGAACACTTAGGCTATTTCTATACCTTGGCTCTTGTAGATAATGCTGCTATAAACATTATACTGTATTCTTTGGGTAAATACCTAGTAGTACAGTTGCTGGCTCTTGGCTAATTCTATTTCTACCTTTCTGAGGAATCTCCATACTGTTTCCCAGAATGGCTGCACCAGTTTGGATTCCCACCAACACTGAAAGAGGGTCCCCTTTCTCCACATCCTCACCAACATCTGTTTTTTCTTATGTTGTTAATTTTAGCCATTCTGACAGATATGAGGTGATATCTCATTGTAGTTTTGACTTGCATTTCCCTGATTATGAGTGATGTTGAGCATCTTTTCATGTGTCTCTTGGCCATCTGGATGTCTTCTTTGGAAAAATGTCTTTTCATGTCTTCACTGGATTATTTTTGGGGGTGTTCAGTTTGTTAAGTTCTTTATACAGTTTGGATACTAACTCCATCAGATATGTCATTTACAAATATATTCTCCCATTTTGTAGATTGTCTTTTAGTTTTGTTGATTGTTTCCTTTGCTGTGCAGAAGATTTCGATGAAGTGCCAATAGTTTATTTTTGCTTTTGTTTTCCTTGCCTCAGGAGACATACCTAGAAAGAAGTTGCTATGGCCGATGTCAAAGAAGTGACTGCCTGTGCTCTCCTCTAGGATTGTAATGGTTTCCTGTCTCACATTTATGTCTTTAATCCATTTGAATTTTATTTTTGTGTATGATGTAAGAAAATGGTCCAGCTTATTTCTTTTGCATGTTGCTGTCCAGTTTTCCCAACACCATTTGTTGAAGTAACTCTTTCTCATTGGATACTCTTTCCTGCTTTGTTGAAGATTAATTGACTATATAGTTGTGGGTTCATGTCTGGGTTTTATATTCTATCCTATTGATCTATGTGTCTATTTTCATGCCAGTACTATATTGTTTTGTTTTAAAAAAATTTTTTAGAGACCATGTGACAGAGACTGTATGTGGCCTGCAAAACCTAAAATTTTACTCTGTGGTCCTTTACAAAGAAAATTGGCTGATTCCTGATGCAGTGTGCTGCTTCAAGGTCAGACTCCTTACTAAGTGTATGTCTGTAGGTGAGTTACTTAAAACTCTTTGTGTCCCAGTTTAATCATCTGTAAATTGGGAGCAGTAATAAATTCTACCTCATAGAGTCATTGTGAAGACATATGGATTTACATTTGTAAATGTCTTCAAATGTGGAAGAAATTCATAAATGTTGGCCCTTGATAAATGTCAGGTTGCTATATAATCTAATAAAATAAGACATTTAAGCTTAATAAGAGCAATAACAATCTGCTGATTTTATAGAAATAGTAACTTTTCAGATACTGTTGAAATATTTAAATAACATATCAGGGTAAAAGTATGAATAAAATTAATGAAAGTAAATTAGGTTTACATACATATGTGGTGTGTATATATGTTGTTTTTATCATACTAGCTACCATCTCCTCTGTGGCTCTTGTATGCTAGAAATCTGCTAGTTATGTTACTTCTGGCACATTTTGACTGGTCTTCAAAATCACTGTGAAAAGATTATATCAGACTTTATTCTCTGCAAAATAGTTTGAGATCAAGACATACATGGAAGAGGGGGGTGGTGCCTAGGTGGCTCAGTCGGTTAAGCATCTGACTTTTGATTTTAGCTCAGGTCGTGATCTCATGGTTGGTGAGTTTGAGCCCTGTGTCGGGCTCTGCATGGGTGGCACAGAGCCTGCTTGGGATTCTCCGCCTCCCTCTCTCTCTTCCTCTCCCCTGCTCATGCTCTCTCTCTCTCTCAGAGTAAACATGAAAAAAAAATTTAAAAAAAAAGAGATACATGGAAGAAGAGTGTTGCAAATGCTTGAAGAAACAACACATGCGAAAAAATATGGAGAGCAGGACTGGATTACTAAAGAGGTTGAACTGTGACGCAGTTGCAACCAAGATTTATGACAGGTAGCTGTAAAGCAAGAATAGCCCGACATTCAGATAAGTTCAAGACTGCAGAAAAGGGGTCGGGTCTGTTTATCCCCACATAAATCAGTTTTCAGATGGGGTTGACTTGGGATAGGCAGATCCTTCTGGTCGAGAGTAATTCCTGGGGAGAAACGAAATTGTAAAACTTTAGCTGGCAACATTCCTAGTAAGTGGGATCTTCCTTGACCCTTAAAGAAGGATCTTTGTGGTATACCACCGCAATTACTACAGTGTAGCCCCTATACAGCAACTCTTCATACAGTAAGCTGGTCTTGGGTACACGTCTTTAAAATTCTGGTTTATCTCTTACCTGGGGAAATTTATATGGGGAAGAATGGTGAAGCAAACTATAGATGAGTCCCAGAAGCTGGCAGTAAAATGTGAGTGATGGTTATTATCTTTCTCTCTTATTACCCATTCCAGATGCCCCACAACATCAAGTAGCACACTGGTTTAGGTAGCTTATGTGGGATCTGAGACCCTGGTCACCATGGCTTTCCCGGCTTTGGTTGGCACACTTGCTCATTAACTATCAAAGTTGGTCAGTAGAATACTGAGAGGTTTTCCATGGGCCACATGGTGCCATACCTATTTCTCCCTGTCCCCCTTTTGTAACATTTGTCCTACTTCATCCTGATGAGCAGCCATATTTACTTCTGTTAGGCTGGCTACTGCCTTCCTTGATCTATCTCTTGCAACAAAGAGCCTAAAGATTCAGCACAATCACAATCAAAATCCCAGAAGGACTTCTTTCAATAAACTGCTTCTAAATTTATATGAAAAAGCAAAAGCAAAAGCAAATGGAATATACTGCAAAAGCTGATATGGGCCGGGGGGGGGGGGGAGTGCTAATTTGGAGAACCTACTTCACCTAATTTCGAGACTTATTATAAAGCTACAGTAATCAAGAGAGTGTGGTTTCCATGTAAAGTTAGACAAAAATATTGAGGGAACAGATTAGAAAGTCCAGATGTGGATTTGTTTCAGTCCATTCAGGCTGCTATAACAGGAACTCCATAGACTTGGTGACTTATAAACAGCAGAAATCTATTTCTCATAGATTTGGTGGTTGGGATATCTAAGGTCAAGGTGCCAGAAGTTTCGGTGACTAGTGACAGCACTTTTCCTGGTGCATAGATGCACTGTGTCCTCACATGGGAAAGGACAAGGGAGCTCTCTGGGGTCTAGTTTATGAGGGTACTAATGCCATTCATGCGGGCTCTGTTCTCATACCTATTCACCTACCAAAGGCCCCACCTCCTAATACCTTCACACTGGGGTTAAATTTTTTACTACTTTGTAGTTTATTATTATGGGAATCCATCTAAATGGCAAAGTCTTAGCTATTTTGTGGCTAGTAAGAGAATTCTACACAGCATGGAAAAATGTATTTTGAATTAAAAAAGGTAAAAATAACCCCCAAGACAGTATGAGATGTCTGAGGCCTTTAACAAAAAAAATATAAGAAAATGCATGTGTTAAAAATTCTAAAATAATATATAACAAAATGTTAACATAATTTTTTTGCTTGTGAAATTTTGGGTGATCTTTACATTCCTATTTATAATTTTCTGTGGTTTTCAATTTCTTTTAAGTGAGCATATATTATGTTATAAACAAAAAAGGGGGTTTTCCTAGAGGTTACTTTTATGTAAAATGTCCTAAACATATTATCTAGATTTGTACAGAACAAAATTTCTTAGACTTATAGTTTAATTGCTTTATGTCAAGAAATTTTTAACCATAGAAAGGGCTATACAAAGCTCTAAGTATTTGCTGCATGCCACATATTTTAAAATCCTTTTTTGGAAGTGAAGGGATTATATTTCCCCCATTGAAGTTAGATAGACCTATAGCTTGCCTTAGTTAATAAAATGTAAGTACCCATGAAATGTGATTCTTTCTGGTGGAAGCTTTAGGAACCAGACATGAATCGTCATGTTTTTTTTTTTTTTTTTTTTCCTTTCTCTGCAAAATCCAATTTGTGGCTATTCCTTCAGCCCAGAACATGGAGATGTGAGACCACAGATCAAACCTCTTAGCCAAACTGCAAAGAATACCTAAAGTGAAGAAGAAATTACCCTTTGGGGGTTTTATCATATCATCATTTCCCTCCCATCAAATGTAAATTAGATACTCCTTAGGGAGATTTGCATAGCATAGCAATATGACATTTCTACTCAATATCTGTGACTGAATAGATCACTTTTACAGATTATAGGGGTATACTATAAAAGAACTTCCAAAGTAACCTTCAAACAACTCTGCAAAAGTCAATTTGATACTTGGAATGCTTAGATTTCAAGAGTGTTTGTTTTAGAGCAAACATTATTAAATACAGATTATATTTCTGCCTTCATGGCTTAGTTAAATAGTTAGCTATTTTGTTATTATGTTATTTTTATTATGTGAGGTGAAAAATAATCAGAGAAGTAGATGTTTAGAATAGATGAAACAGAAAAGAGTCTTGTAGCAATAACTGGCATCATGAAGCATGTAACAAAAGAAAGAAAATGGGTTTAAATTAGAAAGATACAAAGAAGTAGATATGAAAATATATGAAGAGAACATATTGTGCTGATGTACTTGAAGTAAAGATTCTTCCTGAAAAGTAGCCAAGGAAAAAGTTACATTTAGAACATTTAGAAAGAGAAGTTTGAAAACATGTTTTATATACAAGAAGTCAAAAAGAAACAAATGATTCTTGATTTAAGCAAAGAAAAATGACCAAAAAAAAAAAAAAAAAAAAGATCCAGTAGGTATAGTCAAATCATGATATAACTTACTTTTGTTTTTCATTTTTGTCTTGCTCACATTATCATCACCAGCTTTTCTTCCATTTTTCTTCACCATTATAACCAGATATATTTTTGGTGTTCCTCACTATGCAAAACCTTGGAATGATAATGATAATCATTATTTGTTTAACCATTATTTAAACAATTAAATTTGTTTTTTCTGTTGGTGTTTTGAGTATTTTTAGTTGCAAATATTTTCTATTGTAAATCAAATTAGAGATTTTATTTTGTCTCTTTTATTGATGGTAGCTTTGCATATCTGAGAAAGATATGCAATACATAATTATATTCTCCTATATAAGTCTTACTACTTAGTTTATTTTAAATTTTTCTAGAGTAAATTCCTTCCTTACTCTTTAAGTTACTTATTCTTTAATTTTTCTTTTTCCTCCTCATCTTCTTTTTCCTCTTTTTTTTTTTTTTTGGAAGTAAATAAAGTAAAAGGTAAAAACAAAATGTTGATACAATGCAAGGTAACAAAAAGTTCAAAATGTAGGTGTACCAATTTGATATAAATATGAAAGAATATCATTATAATTTCTGACTACTCAGGATAAATAAAAATTTTGTTAAACTCTTGGCCCAAATAATCCCCTAAGCAACTATGAGAAATACAAAAGCATATTAATATAAATATTGTGACAATATTTTGTCTTGTATTCATTTTGTTCCACTGAGAAATAGTTATTTTTCTGCTTAGAGTTGTGAGACTTTGGTGAGCTTGAATCAAATCAAAAGACTATCAGGAGTACAACTTAAACTCTGCAGAAGAATGCTTTCAGTAATATAGCTGGGCTGTTAAAACACACACACACACAGTCAATTAAGTCATTGGATAATAGATCTTTTGTGTTCAGGTAACTAAATAAGCTATTCATTTAAAATATTCATTAGACCTCTTTTGTTTTCATTCACATTCAAGGATTTCAAAGAAAATGACAATGTTACTGCTTTCTCTAAATGATCTTCTTCTATTATGACTTATTGTAGAGCTCTATTTTACTCATCTGCTTATGATAATGATAATGCTGGTTTCTCTGAGGGTAATAAAAGGAAATTACATGAGACTTACTCTCATTCCCTTGTGATAATTCTTTTCTCTAGTCTACAGCATTCATATTTGAGAAAATGAAACCCAGTGCTTATTTTTATGTGGTGACTACTATCATAGTCATTTTAATGTAATCACATTATTTTCCATCTGTTTTTTGTTTAGCCAAAATTGATTTTCTATATAGTTCATTTGGACACTTGAGACAAATAAGCTATTTATTTGTGTCAGTTTAATGTCTCAGCTACTAGAATTTTAAAAAGAAAATATTTTTCACAGGACAATATATTTCAAATAGCCTTAAATGTAATATATTGTTGAATTATCCCATTTTATTTTATGGTTTCTTAAAGGGGGAATTATGTATATGGTTCATTATTTTTAAGGCCTTATATCATAATAAAAGTGACAATTCATTGTTTTAAAATAAACATTGATTTTTTTTTAGGGCAAACTAAAAAAAAAAATTGTGCAACTACTTTCTAATGGCTGGAAGCTGTTTCACTTTATGTGACCTTCTCACTTAATGTGAACTGCTTAATTCTGTCATTTTATAACATTAATTTGATAAAAATATAAAAATGGCTTTACTTGTTTCTAAACTGGACTAAATTTAGAATAATACAGTAAAATGCATAATCAATTACTTATTTATCAGTGTTGTACCCATCAGCTAAAGATGACTAGGATCACACATTTAGGCAAACGCAGTTGGGTTTATTACTTTTTGCCACAAGAAGGATTTCACACCATGGGGAACAGGCAGGAATATTAGTGAGAGAGGCTTCCATGCTGCTTTTTAAAGGATTGAGCCTGTGTTAGGTGATTCTGCAGATGGTTCAAGAAAGTGATGGTTGTTCTTTTTGTTTTTGTTTTTTCCTGAATTAGATGCTTTCAGAAAATAAGAGTAATTCTATAATCAGCTATCTTGGTTTAATTCACTGGATGAGAGAAACGGAACTAGGTTAAAGCTGTAATTGGTAAAGAAGTAGCAAACCAATTAGCTGGAAAAAGAAGTGTTTTAGTCATACTGTGGTTTGCAAAGGGTTTTTGTCTTTGTATGTGAACAGACATGCTTACAGAACCATCTTGTGTTTTTAACTGATGTTCTGTGAATTTTTTTCTGCTCAACAGGAAAACACCATGGCCTAACTTTAGTCCCAAATCAGCTGGCACATTTCAGGCTTGACTGCAGTTCACTTTGTTCTATGTATGCTTCCTATGATAATTGTTCTGGATTGAATGTTTATATCTCTCCAAATTCATATGTTGAGGCTCTAACTCCCAATGTGATACTATAAGAAGATGAGTCTTTGGGGAAGTAATTAGCATTAAAGGAGGTCATGAGAGTGGAGTTCCCTTAATGGTATTAGTGCCCTTATAAAAACAGGAAGACAAATCAGAGTATTATTCTCTCTCCACCCTGTGAAGATACAGGATGAAGGCAACCATCTATCTACAAGCCAGGAAGAAGGTTCTCATCAGACAGTGAATTCACTGCCGTCTTGATCTTGTACTTCCCAGCCTCCAGAATGGTGAGAAAAAAACATCTATTGTTTGTGCCATCTGATCTGTGGTATTTTCTTGTAGCAGTCCGAATTGACTAAAACAATGATCAAATGTTTAATTCTTATATGTTAAATTATTATAAAACTGTTTGATCACCATATGATGTTATGATTTGTATTTATATTTCTAATTATATTTATATCTATAATTTTTTGCATAATATTATGATCGATGTCATTAATTGATAATACCATTAATTAATTACCTGTTTTGGGTGTTTTCTGGTATCCTATGAATATTGACATGGTGTGTAGCCAGTGAGAAATCAGCTTTTCATCTATAGTCAACATGTAATGTGATTCTTCCAGCCAAACAACATTTTAAAAATCACCAGTCCCTATAATATACAGAAGAATATGGGTATAGAAGAAGACAGAGAATAAAGGACATATAGGAATAACAAATCAGAATTATTTAATAAAGCAGGGGTCCAAATTTAGAAATAATATATATAGGGAAAAAAGAATTCTATAAATAAACAAGTTGTTAAATATTTAGTAATTTAAAACTGTTCTGAGTTTTTAAACAAAGACATAGCACAGTTTAGGTAAAGGGTCTTACGAACAGTGGCATAGTGGGGCACCTAGGTGGCTCAGTGAGTTAAGCATCTGACTTCGGCTCAGGTCATGATCTCATGGTTGGTGGGTTCGAGCCCACGTTGGGCTCTTGCTGACAGCTCAGAGTTTGGAGCCTACTTCAGATTCTGTGTCTCCCTCTCTCTCTGTCCCTCCTCCACTCACACTCTGTCTCTCAAAAAATAAATAAAAAACATTAAAAATTAAAAAAATATAATGACATAGAGAATAGTGAATAGAATAGTGAAAGGCAGAGTTGTGATGATTAGTCCAAGAATAAATCAGGCAATTGTGGTTAAGGATTATTATCTACTGATGTAAATAGAGATTGACATCAGAACTCAATATATTTTTTAAATTCTCTCTCTCTCTGTCTCTCTCTCTCTCTCTATATATATATATTTATATATATAATTTAATCCCATATATATAAAATTTCTCATTATGTGGATGTTTTCAGTCTTTTTCAACAATCCATTTGGGATATGTAGAAATCCCAAGATCAAAAGCCTTTTAATGATAGTTAACTATGTCCATTAGTCCAAGAAAGCCATATACTCTAGTGAAGATCTCAATACCCAGAATGGAGAAAGTGTAAACAACAGCCTTTACATAGTTTGTCAATGCAATTTACTTCAGCTATGTATGCAGACTATGAAAGTGCCACCCAAGTAGTTAAATACAAGTATGTAATCAAAGATGAACAAAATACATTGTGTGTGTGTGTGTGTGTGTGTGTGTGTGTGGTTATACAGTGAATAAAATAAGAATCACATAAAATCAAATAAAAATTCAACATATCTGCAAGTATAACAAATAATATCAACTGAGTGGTATTTATGTGATAATGCTCATCAAATTACTATAACTTTTTTGTCCACTTATCAAATGATTATTTAGTATTTGCTATACCCATGTGTTTAGGATACTCATTAGTATGCCAAATGCTGATGCCTAAATATGTTTTTTTTTAATATTTTTTGTTGCCTAGAAGAATAAATAAAATCCAAACACAAACACCTGCAACATTAGATAGAAAATATAATGTGTTAAAATAGAGAGGAATGAAGGAAAGAAAGGCTTTATCCCATCAAGGCAAGAAATGGAAACATTAAGAAAAAAAGGGGGGCATTTAAATCAGGCTGGACAGATGGTGAGGCAATGGCATTTGTATATTTGCAGAACATAAGAAGAACATTCCATATTTTAGTAAGAGCAAGAAAAACAAAACAAAACAAAACAAAACAAAACAAAACATGGAAGTAAGGAAACTTAGGGAAGCCAGAGAGGAAAGTAAATTTTTGGTTAATTTTGTTTGTTTGTGCTTTCTTTTTTTTGGTAAAAGTTTATTTACTTATTGTGAGAGAATGAGAGAGCACTTGTATGCATGCACACAAACTGGGGAGGGGCAGAGAGAGATGGAGAGAGAGAGAATCCCAAGCAGGCTCCATCCTGTCAGCATAGAGCCCAATGAGAGCTTGAACTCACGAACCATGAGATCATGACCTGAACCAAAACCAAGTCAATGCTTAGCCAACTGAGCCATACAGGTGCCCCTGTTTTTGCTTTCTGTTTGAGAGTGTAAGTAACATATAACAGTTAAGATAATGGTATTTGGTAAGTCTGGCTAGGGGTTTATTAATTTTATTAATTTTTTCCAAAGAACCAACTCTTGGTTTCATTGATTGGTAGTGTGTTTTTGTTTTTGTTTTTGTTTCTGTTTTTGTTTTTGTCTTATTTTTGTTTCCACATCATTTATTTCTGCTTTCACAAATGAGAGAAAAGTAACCAACACCACAGAAATACAAATTATAAGAAAATATTATGAAAAACTATATGCCAACAAATTGGACAACTTGGAGGAAATGAATAAATTACTGGAAACATATAAACTACCAAAACTGAAACAGGAAAAAAATAAAAATACATGAACAGACTGATAACCTGCAAATAAATTGAATCAATAATAAAAATCTCCCAACAAACAAAAGTCCAGGTCCAGATGGCTTCATAGATGAATTTTACCAAGCATTTAAAGAAGAGTTAATACTTATTATTCTCAAACTATTCCAAAAAATAGAAAAGAAAGGAAAACACCCAAGTTCATTCTATGAGACCAGCATTACCTTAATACCAAAACCAGATAAGGAATCCATTAAAAAAGAGGACTACGGGCCAATATCCCTGATGAACGTGGGTACAAGAATTCTCAGTAAAATACTAGTAAATCGAATCCAACAGTACACTAAAAGAATCACTCAGCACAATCAAGTGGGATTTATTCCTGCGATGTGAGAAGTTTCAGTATTTGCAAATCAATCAACATGATACATCACGTTAATAAAAGAAAGGATAAGAACAAAATGATTACTTCAATAGTTACAGAAAAAGCACTTGACAAATTACAACATCCATTCATCATAAAACCCTCAACAAAGTAGGGTTAGAGGGAACATGCCTCAACATAATAAAGGCCATATATGAAAAACCTACAATTAAAAACTGAGAGTTTTTCCTCTATGATCAGGAACAAGACAGGGATGTCCACTCTCACCAATGTTATTTAACATAGTTTTGGAATTCCTAGTCACACTAATCAGAGAACACAAAGAAACAAAAGGCATTCAAATTGGCAAGGAAGAAGTAAAGCTTTCACTATTTGCAGATGACATGATACTCTATATAGAAAACCCAAAAGACTCCACCAAAAAATTGCAAGAACTGATACATGCATTCAGTAAAGCCACAGAATATAAAATCAATGTACAGGAGAATGTTTCATTTCTATGCACTAGTAATGAAGCAGAAAAAGAGAAATCAAAGAATCAATTCCATTTACAATTGCACCAAAAATCATAAGATACCTAGGAATAAACTTAACCAAAGAGGTGAAAGATCTGTACTCTGAAAGTTATAAAACATTAATAAAAGAAATTGAAGATGACACGAAGAAATGGAAAAACATTTCATGCTCATGTATTGGAAGAACAAATATTGTTAAAATGTCAATACTACCCAAAGTAATCTACATATTCGATGCAATCCCTATCAAAATAACACCAGCATTCTTCACAGAGCAAGAACAAACAAGCCTAAAATTTGTATGGAACCACAAAAGACTGTGAATAGTCAAAGCAACCCTGAAAAAACAAAGTAAAACTGGAGGCATCACAATTTGGATTTCAAGTTATATTACAAAGCTGTAATGATCAAAACGGTATGGTATTGACACAAAAATAGACACATAGATCAATAGAACAGAATAGAAAACCCAGACATGAACCCACAACTATATGGTCAGTCAATCTTCAAACAATCAGGAAAGAATATCCAATGGGAAAAGGATAGTCTTTTCAACAAATGGTGCTGGGAAAACTGGACACCACATGCAAAGGAATGAAACTGGACCACTTACTTACACTATACACAAAAATAAATTTAAAATGGATTAAAGTCTTAAATGTGAGACAGGAAGCCATTAAATCCTAGAGGAGAACACAGGCAGTAACTTCTTTGACATCGGCCATAGGAGTTTCTTTCTAGATATGTCTCCTAAGATAAGAGAAACAAAAGCAAAAATAAACTATTGGGACTTTATCAAAATAAACAGCTTCTGCACAGTGAAGGAAATAATCAACAAAATGAAAAGGCAACTTACAGAATGGAAGAAGATATTTGCAAATGACATATCTGATAAAGAATATCTAAAATAGATAACTTATAAAACTCAAAACCCAAAAAATGAATAATCCATTAAAAAATGGGCAGACACATGAATAGACATTTCTCCAAAGAAGCCATACAAATAACCAACAGACACATGAAAAGATGCTCAATATGACTGATCATCAGGGAAATGTAAGTCAAAATTATAATGAGATATCACTTCACACCTGTCAGAAAGGCTAAAACCAACAACACAAAAAACAACAGTTGTTGGGAGAAAGTGAAACCCTCTTGCACTGTTGGTGGCAATGAAAACTGGTACAGTCACTTTGGGAAGCAGTGTGGAGATTTCTCAAAAAGTTAAACATAGAACTATCCTACTACTCAGCAATTGCACTACTAGGTGTTTATCCAAAGAACACAAAAATACTAAAACAAAGGGACACATGCACCCTGATGTTTATAGCAGCATTATCAACAATAGCCAATGGGGACAAAACATAAGAAACTGTTAAATATAGAGAACAAACCGAGGGTTGCTGGAGAGAGGGGTTGTGGGTGGAGGGATGGGTTAAATGAGCAAGGGACATTAAGGAAGACACTTGTTGGGATGAGCACTGGGTGTTATACATAAGGGAGGAATCACTGGATTCCACTCCTTAAATCATTATTGCGCTATATGCTAATTAACTTTGATGTAAATTAAAATACATAAATAAATAAATAAATAAATAAATAAATAAATGGAGCAAGGGTAGGGGAAGAAAAATGAAGAATTACTCACTATTAGCAATAAAGGTGAAATGACTTAACTCAAAAAACAAAACTATAGCCAAATTATGGAAATGCCCATCAACTGATGAATGGCTAAATAAAAGGAAATATATACATGTATGTACATATAAATACATATATATATATATATATATATATATATATATATATATTATATATAGTCAGCCATAGAAAAGAATGGCATTATTCCATTTGTATTGATGTGTTTGGAGCTAGGGAGTATTATGCTAAGCAAAATAAGTTAGAGCAAGACAAATACCATATGACTTCACTCATATGTGGAATTTAAGGAACAAAACAAATGAATAAAGGGACAAAAAGAGCAAGAGAGGCAAACCCAGACACAGACTCTTAACTATAGGGAACAAACTGTTGTTATTGGGGGGGGGGTGGCTGGGGATGGGTTAAATAGGTGCTCAGGATTAAGGAGGGCACTTGTGATGAGCACTGGGTGTTATACATAAATGTTGAATCACTAAATTGTACACCTGAAACTAATATCACACTGCATGTTAACTGACTGGGATTTAAATAAAAACTTAAAATAAGGTATTTGGAGTCAGATATTCCAGATATGAACTGTTTGCTTCTGCACATTGATACCGGTATGACCTCAGTTAGAGTTGCTATGTCTCTGATTGTACTGGTAGGCAGGATTCTGAGATGGCCCCAGGTTTCCTACCCCATGATATGCATGTCTTGTATAATCCTATCCCCTTGAGTGGGGACTGAACCTGTAAATAAGATAAGAGATTGTTCCTGTGATCTTATGTTTATGTTACGTTATGTTAGGTTACATTATGTTATGTTATATGCAGAGGTTCTGCAGATGTAATTAAGGTCTCAAATCAGTTGACTCTAAATAAATACATCAAAAGGAAGATTATCCTGGGTGAGATTCACCTAATCAGGTAAGAATCAAGTAAGTCTTGGGGCACCTAGGTGGCCCAGTTGGTTGGGCATCCAACTTTGGCTCAGGTCATGATCTCACAGCCTGTGAGTTCGAACCCTGCACTGTGCTCTGTGCTGACAGCTCAGAGCCTGGAGCCTGCTTCGGATTCTGTGTCCCCAACTCTTTCTGCCCCTACCCTACTCGTGCCCTGTCTCTGTCTCTGTCTCTGTCTCTGTCTTTCTGTGTCTCTCTCTCTCTCAAAAATAAACATTTTTTTAAAAAAATCAGGTAAGTCTTTTAAGTTCTTCTATTTTTTTAGAGACAGTGAGAGAGAGAGAGAGAGAGAGAGAGAGAGAAAGAGAGAAAGAGCAATTGAGCAGAGTAGGAACAGAGGGAGAGAGAGAACCTTAACCAGGTTCCACGCCCAGCGTGGAGCAAGACAAGGGGCTCGATCTCATGTCCTCAAGATCATGACCTGAGTGGAAATCAAGAGTCAGAGGCTGAAACAACTGAGCCACCCAGGCACCCTAGGCAAGTCTTTTAAAAGTAGGCCTTAAGGTCAAAGTCAGAAAGAAATGAGAGATTTGAAGAGGCAACCTGAAGGAGCAACCTTTGACATTATGAAGAGGGCCACATGCAAAAAAGCAAGAGCGGCTTCTAATAACAGAGAGTTGTCCATGACTGACAGCTACCCTAACAACCAGGGGTATAAAACCACAAGGAGATGAAATATGCTAACTTCAGCCAGCATAGAAGCAGATCTTTCCACAGTCCAGCCTCTAGATAAAAATGCAACCAACTGCCTGGCAAATTAAGCTTGGTGAGACCCTACACAGAGGACCCAGCTAACCCACCCATGGACTCCTGAACTAAGGGAACTGTGAGATAATAAGTGTGTGTTATTTTAAGCTACAATGTTTGTGGGAATTTATTATGGAGCAGCAGGAAATGCATACATATTTTAATACTGAGAGGGGGGTACTACTTTAAAAAATTCCTAAACACAAGGAGTGGCTTTGGAAGTTTCTGGAGGTTGGAAAAATGTTGAGGACCTTGACAGTGAGAGCCTAAATCGTGTTAGGGAAAGCCCTGGATAGACTGTTAGTAGAAATGTGGATTTTAAGGACACTGTTGGTGAGGTCTCAGAAGGAAATGAGGAACACGTCACTGTAAAGTGAAAGAAGGGAGATCCCAGTTGTGGGATGGCAGAAACTTAGCAAAACTGTGCTCTGCAGTTGTGTGGAAAACAGTTGTTGAAAGTTAGTGACTTACATGTATAGCTAAGGAGATTTCCAAGCAGTGCTGAAGTTTCTTCCTGGAAGTTCCTTTTCTGTTTAGAGTAAATTGTAAGGAGAGAGAGAAAGTGAAAGGGAAAAAATCTGTTAAAAAAAGGAACCAGAACTGGAGGATTTGGGGAAATTTTTAGTCTCCAATGGAAAAAATACTAAAAATCAGAAGGAAATGCCAAATGCATTGCAAGAAAAAGCTGTGTGACTATGCACACTTTTGGTATAACGTTAAAAAAGATTTTTAAAAGGCAGAATATTCAGTCACATCAAGGGCCTTTTCAAGAAATTATGGATGTGCCTCCAATCAAATTAAAGGGTTTCTAGGAATTCAGCTACCTCAGCAGGAGGCCAAAATAATATGGTACCTCTAAGCATTGTTAAGAATATTGAACACCTATAAAAATAGTATGTTTGATATATTCCTCAGACTTATTTACATTCTTATTAGGCTAGTTAAGTGGTTGGATACTAAGTCAGTTACTGAAAGAGAATAACAAAAATTGAAGTTGGAAATGCAACGAATGGGGTAACCATGGGAGCCTGGAATGCCATGATGTGGGTTTGGTTATATATTTTGTGAGCAACAGGGAGATAAGTATGAGTTTCAAAGAGGAAGAAACATAATCAGAATTTTACTTCAGGAGAGCTGACATGAAAAAAAAATGTTGAATAGAATAGAAGGAATTAGGAGTCTAATAAAAGTTACTGCAACAATTCAGCCAAGAAGTAATTTATAATCCTTACACAAAGACAGGTGAGGTCTTCCTTTTTTTATAGTTTGTCTTGGTGACTTTTGTAGTAAATTAATGGTAAATATATACCCTCAAAACTTGTTTACCCTCTCAGAATTCCAATTATCATGCAATATTACAATCAGGGCCTGTGAAATTCAATCATTTGACTCATCATAAATAATATAAATGTATGCCTGCAGAATTTTAGGAAAGTCCAAAATGCAATTGATTTGGCCAAGTTTTAGTCAGAGAATTGATTCTGTTAAAATATTTAAGCTATACTTAATCGATATATATTGTAATGCACCAATGGTGTTACTAAGCTGGATCTCCTAGGGGGCAGGAAAAAGCCCTGCCATATAGCATTTGCCAATTACTGTGGTTTAAATACCTCCACCATGGATGATATAAAAATGGTTTAACAAGCAGGTTGCAAAATTTCTGAATATTTAACCATCTGCTCCCCAGAACCAGTCTCTGTTCCAACATACCACTGAATGTAATCCTTTTTTTTTTTTAAAAAAAACTTGACAATAGCTAATATACAAAAACAACCTAAATGTCCATCAACAAATGAATGGATAAAGAAAATATGGTGTATACACACACACACACACACACACACACACACACACATCATGGATGGATCTTGAGAATTTTATGCTCAGTAAAATAAGCAAGACACAGAAAGACAAGTACTGTAGAATTCCACTTATGTGAAGAATCTAAAATAGTCAAATTTGCAAAATCAGAGACTGGAATAGTGGCTGCCATAGGCTGAAAATAGGGGGAGAAGGGGAATTATTAAACAACAGGTATCAACTTTTAGTTAAGTAAAATGAATCAAGTTCTAGGGATCTGCTCTTCAACATTGCACAATCAATAACATACACTTAGGATAGATTTCATGTTGTGTTCTTATAATAAAGTTGAAAAAAAAAGACTTAGCACAAGATTCTTAATACAAACCATGAAGGGCGGCACAAGAGCAAGAGTTTGTCAGTGTTAAATTAAAGTACTACAAAGAGGGGCGCCTGGGTGGCGCAGTCGGTTAAGCGTCCGACTTCAGCCAGGTCACGATCTCGTGGTCCGTGAGTTCGAGCCCTGCGTCAGGCTCTGGGCTGATGGCTCGGAGCCTGGAGCCTGTTTCCGGTTCTGTGTCTCCCTCTCTCTCTGCCCCTCCCCCGTTCATGCTCTGTCTCTCTCTGTCCCAAAAATAAACAAAAGATGTTGAAAAAAAATTTTTTTAAAAAAATTAAGTACTACAAGGAGTTTATGGTGCTCACCAGAGGAGAAAATACCTGTTTCCCTAGTAGGGCTATTTATACATCAAGTGATTGTCACATCTGAAAAACCGATTCCATGTAACCAACTCCTTTTCTTTGATTCTGTGTTCATAAGAAAACATCTGATGACAATATGGAGTGTTTGTGTGTGTGCGTGTGTTTTGACATGAAGAGAAAGCAGTGATCAGTCAACAGAGAGAAGGTTGGTGGAATGTTGATCTATTTGTTAGTTATACTTGCTGCTGTAAGTACACTCACTGGTATTCCATTTTTTACCAGTCTCTTATAAGTTTGGTCTGTGCAAGCTTCTTCTCCACCCTCCTTGAATATCAGCTCTCCAGGGAACCAAAGAATAACACACAAAAACCCCCAGAACATTGAATGATGGGGAGACCTGCACCTAGACCTACATGTTCCCCTGAGTTCAGCCAGAGATATGGGATCATGTCTATTGCGAATGGGAACTAGAAAGTGAACGACTATTATTGGATCACTTTAATATTCATCATTGCTTAATATTCATCACATGAAATGGGATAGCTATTATTAATCCATTTTCAAAGGATGCAGAGGAGTTGAAGAGATGATAATAAATATATCAATAATTTGAACTAAAAAATATGTTTTTGAAGTATTTGTGATGGAAAATATTTGCAACTAACTAAATATGTGTAGATTGAAAGCCTATCTCATGATGAAAATTTATTTATGATAAAATATGAATGTAGATATATAAACCACATTGAAAAAATACAAAAACACCATGTAAAAAATAAGGTAGCATTATTTAGGCTACTTAAACTTACCCAAATCATTAAACCATTATCCCTATCTTGAAAGGCAACTACAGAGTAAAAAAAAAAAGAAGGGTATTCTTTGAATAGACAAGAACATTAATTTTTACACAAAAAGTTTCTGTTTTTAGGCATATTATCATAGTCATTTCCACATACAGAAGTCCTTTAAAAGTGAATTATGGTAACACTAAGGAGGATGAAGTTTCGCAATGGACTTTTTATCTTATAAAATATAGAGCAGATACACAGTGTTTTATTTTACTTAACTCTCAGTATTATATTTCTAGGAAAGAAGATAGCAAATTTATTACTTGACACTTTTATTAAATGCATGAAATTTAAAAATGTTTTCTGAGCTCAGCAGACAGAGTCAAATAAAAGCCTCATAGTTTACTATTATGAAAGCAAATGGAAAGATGGGATGGTGTGGAGTGGTGGCCAAGGCTTCTGAATGGATTTGGGGCGTAGTTGCCAGAACTCTGGAACATCAAACGCTCATCCTGTACTTCATGCTTGTTACTGTGATCCTTCCCTTAGGTCTTTATAAAAATGTACTTTCTTTATTTTAGCAACATAAGATCAAACAAGTGATATATTCTGTCTACAAATGAATGTATTTTCAGGCTAATTAAAATGAATTGATTCGGGTTTTTCTGTAATAAAACAAAAATAGATCTGTCCTTAGCCAAGTATTTACAACTATGACTTTTTCAAACACACAGAGCATCCTTCTGCATTGCTAAAAAGTCTACCTTATTTTTCAGTAACAAAATATGTTCTTTGATAAATGATGGTACGTCCAGGGTGCTACGCAAGATACTCCCTCTTGCTTACTCGACAAATCTACCAACAGATCTTCATCTCAATTTTATAAAGTATATGAATAGGAAAGTAGGATTGAGGTATACACAGAAGGTTGGCTGACAACACCAACAGGTGAAAACATTCAAGCCCCCATCCCCCTGTTTTTGGTCTACCTCTATTGAGTCTACAAAAAGTAAACAGTTGACTTGCCAGATTCGTTTCCATGAAAAGTTGACCTTATAGAAAAGGTTTCCAAATTCTCTTAGTTTACAGTGCCCACAGTGTATGAGATTTTTTCAGAATGTTTGTGACTGAAAAAAACAAAACAAAACAGAATTATCTTGTTTGTTAAGTACTCAGTTCCAAACAATTGTATATGCTTATATCTTAATTTAGTAGCTGTGTGAAAAAAAATACAAGTATATCGAAGAATAAAATACTGTTTTTATTATATCCTTAAATAGCTACATTTACTAATGTGATGTGTATGTCTGTTGTGCACTGAACAACTTTACTTGTTGCCTGATCTGCAACAGCCTGATTTTGATGACTAGTTAAATATGCAGATGAAGACACTTCCTTAACATAGTGAAACAGAAAGGATAAAGGAGCTTGGGTCACTGCTAACATAGTTGAGCCACATCACCAGTCCTAGAAAGCTCATATGTTGCATGTTCCGTATGTCAGAAAAATAAAACCATTTTTATGTAGGCTTCTGTTATCTGGTTTCTGTTATTTTGGTGGCCGTAATATTGTGGTTTCAAGTAAATGCCATCCTAAATGTTGGAAAAATTGTATTATTATTTCTCTAGATAATACCAACTTTTGGGTTGTTTCTGCCATTTAAAGTCTAACCGAATGCTGTTTCTGTAAATGAATGTTACTTATATATTAATTTTTGTCCTATTGCCTTCTTGAATTGCATTTTAGTGGTTCTGTAAAATATGTCTATAAATAAATCTATGTAATTTTTTTTCTTCACATTACACCATATACTAGGGTAGTAGAATAGGATAATAAGAATTAAAGACAAATGAAAATATAGAAATGTTTTCATCCCTCGTCTCTGACAACCAATATGTTCTCTATATCTATGAGTTTGGTTTATTTTAGATTCCACACATAAGTGAAGGCATATAGAATTTTCTCTGAGTTATTTCACTCAGTATAATGCCCTCGAAGTCTATCCATGTCACTGCAAACAGAATTCCCTTCTTTCTTATGACTAACAATATTCCATTGTATGTATATACCACATCTTCTCTATCCATTCATCTGTCACTGTAAACTTAGGTTATTTCCATAACCTAAGCTATGTGAATAATGCTATTGTGAATAATGCTGCCATGAACATGGGGGTGTAGCTATCTTTTAAAGAGAGTGATTTTGTTTCCTTCAGGTACATACTCAGAAGTGGAATTACTGCAACAGATAGAAGTTAGCTTTATTTTTTATTTTTCAAGGAAATAACTGTACTCTTTTCCATAGTGGCTGAACTATGGAACTATACATTTCCACCAACAGGGCACAGGGTTCCCTTTTCTCCTCATCCTTGCCAATACTTGTTACTGCTTGTCTTTTTGATAATAGCCATTCTAAACAGATGTGAGATGATATATCTCATTTTGGTTTTGATTTGCATTTCCTGATGATTAGTTTTGTTGAGAACCTTTTCATTTACCTGTTGACCATTTGCAGGTCTTCTTTAGAAAACTGCTATTCAGTTCCTCTGCTCATTTTTTATTGGGATTATTTTTCGGGTTTTTTTGCTATTAAGTTGTATGAATTCTGTATGTATTTTGGATATTAACCCTTTATCAGACATGATTTGCAAAGATTGTTCCCTTTCTGTAGGTCGTCTTTTTATTTTGTTGATGGTCTCCCTCGCTGTGCAAGAGCTTTCTAGTTTGATGTAATCCCCTTTGTTTATTTTTGCTTTTGTTGGCTTTGCTTTTGGTATCAAATCCAAAAAATCATGGATGGCAAAGACTGATGTCAAGGAGCTGTTTTCTTTTAGAAGTTGTATGGTTTCAGGGCGCCTGGGTGGCTCAGTAGATTAAGCGTCCAACTTTGGTTTAGGTCATGATCCCACAGCTCATTTGAGCCCCACATGGGGCTCTGCCCTGACAGCTCAGAGCCTATAGCCTGCTTCAGATTCTATGTCTCCCTCTCTCTCTCTCTGCCCCTCCCCCACTCATGCTCTGTGTCTATCTCTGTCTCTCTTTCTCAAAAAATAGATAAAGATTAAAAAAAATTAGAAGTTGTATGGCTCAGGTTTTATATTCAACTCTTTAATCCATTTTGAGTTGATTTTTGTGTGCAGTCTAACACAGTGGCTCAGTTTTATTCTTTGGCATGTGACTGTCTAGTTTTCTTAACTCCATTTATTGAAAAGACTATTCTTCACTCATTATATATTCTTGACTCCTTTGTCATAAATTAATTAATCATATATGCATGGGTTTATTCCTGGGCTTTTTATTTTGTTCCTTTGATCTATGTCTCTCTTTTTTTTTTTTAATTTTTTTTTTAACGCTTATTTATTTTTGAGACGGAGAGAGACAGAGCATGAATGGGGGAGGGGCAGAGAGAGAGGGAGACACAGAATTGGAAGCAGGCTCCAGGCTCCGAGCCATCAGCCCAGAGCCCGACGCGGGGCTCGAACTCACGGACCGTGAGATCGTGACCTGAGTCGAAGTCAGACGCTTAACCGCCTGAGCCACCCAGGCACCCCATATGTCTCTTGTTTTTATGTCTATGTTTGAATGTTTTGATTACTATAGTTTTGTAATAGTTTGAAATCAGGAAGTGTGGTGCCTCCAACTTCATTCTTTTTTCCAAATTGATATGGCTCTTTGGGATTTCACACTGATTTTAAGATTATTTTTTTCATTTTTGTGAAAATTGCAATTGGAATTTTGATAGAGTTTGTATCATATGAACATTTTAACAATATTAAATCTTTCAATCCATGAGTATGGAAGCATCCTCTTTTAAAATAATGTCATCTTTGCTTGCAACAAATTGCCCTTATAAAAAATTCACAGGTGGAATTCCAAAAGGCCACATAAAATGGATCTTCCTAGAATTCTGGATCAGGTTTTGATGGCATGATACACTCAGCTGACATTAAAACAAAGAAAGATGATACAACAAACAAACAAAAACACCAGGTCTATTTCCCTGCCTGCATTCAGAATTTACATCATGGACATTATACGTAGATAAAACATTGACTCTCCCTGCAGCCATTTAAGCTTGGACAATATCATAACAGTTACTCAAAAGCTCAGAAAGTAACAGTAATCTCACAGTGGTTTGAGCAATTGGTGGGAAAGTCCTTAGGTATCGTAATAACTTTTATTGCTGGATCACAGAAATGGATGATGTTGCCTTGAAACAGACTTAAGTGATTTTCAACAAAATAAACAAAAAAACTCTTATAAAAATTTCCCTTGATATCATGAATGAGAAAATACCAGTTATAATCCTAGCTTTTTCCTAATTTTAAAAAAAATTTACACAGCATGAGTATCTTTTTAATTTACCCTTAAGCCTTTCAAAGATAACCTTTTGAATTTCAGTCTGTTCTGCCTGATTTCTTATGGATAAAATGTACTGTTATTGTGTTCTTTTAGGCAATTTTCATTATTTCAGTACAAATAGTGCCTGAAAATTTTTGAACAAGATTGTTTTCAATGATTAGCTTTTATTGACAGCAATAATAGCATAATTATATTAACATGGTGACAGAGTTCTGAAGCTAAAAGTACTGCTTATGAATCACACATACAAATAAACTGTAGTTATTCAATGCAATATGACTGAAATAGTATTTGAAATTTTATTTAACCTCTTGCACTTGACACTCAGAATATATTGGTTATGTTTCAATACATGGTTTAAAATGATCATTTGAGGGGCGTGTGTGTATGTATGCGTGTCTGCGTGAAAGAGACAAAGAGAGATTTATTTTTTTGTTTCTCCACATGCATATTTTAGTCTAGTTGTTTGCTAATTCACTGTTAGATTCCAAAAACATATGCTTATGCTTCAAGAAAAAACCTAACAATATATATATATTAAATATATTAAATATGTATATTGAATATAATATATATTGAATATATATTATATATAATATATATTGAATAATTCAATAATTATTGAATTATTATATTATATTATATTATATTATATTATATTATATTATATTATATATTATTATATAATTCAATTGGTTTTAGGGATCTTTAGTATACTTCCATTATATAAATGAACATTGAAGATTCTCAAAATAAGTTTTATATAAAGATATATTTTACATCAGTTTACTTAGGGCCAGGATGTATGTGCTTTGTTTTAGAAAACAAATATGCTATTGTTAATTCAACCCCCATAAAGGAAACATTTGGTAACACAGTCATGGAATGATGAAATAAAAGAGTCAGCCAAGCACATCTATATAGGAAAGCTCTCCAATGCTGCAAAAACGTATCTATAGTCAGTAGATCTAGGTGAATTCAGATTTTTCTTCTTGCCTTTGATCTTGAGAGAGTAACTTCAGTTATTTAGGTCTTGGGTTTATTATTTGAAAACTAATACAGTCAATACAATGTGATTACATTATTCTAAGGCCTACTCTAGCTTTAAAAACTAAACATAAATATGAAAATAGAAGTTCTGGATATCTATAGATATATAGATATATAGATATACACACATATATACACACACACACACGCATACATATGCTAGTAATATTCTGAGAAGATTTAAATTCACTCCTAAAGTGAAAAATATTCAACTAAATGCTATCAAGAGATTTGAGCTCAAGGTAGAGTATTCTAGATTAACTATCTTTAGACTGTAAATAAATTATCTTTATTTTGCAAACAGTATCCAAGTTCATATTATTTTCACACCACAACCACTGTCACTATTGTCTATCACTATTTGGCCTCATGATCCATCCATTTGGTTGCAACAATGCCCTGCAGACCTAGTGTCAGCCACTTCTTATAAATGTTTTGCAGACATAGTTATTAAAGGCAAGCCTGCCTTTGTCGGGCCATCTGATTCCCACCCCCACAAAATCCCCACATTGTGATACGACAGCAGCGTATGATACAGCAACTAAGCAGATACCAAAGAAACTATTGTAGTGTTTAAAAATCTCTTTAGATGTTTTATTAGTATAATAAAAAAGCAGCTTATTACATGGTATTTTAAAGAAAATTGCAAAAGTTTTTCAATTTCTATTCGTGTGCAAAAGCCATATGATAGTTTCTAGTAAAAGGTATACAGTACAATAGACATGTGAAAAGCAACAGTTATTAAAATTCACTCTTTATAATAACAAGGAGCAAGCAGGTGTCTAGAATATAAAGCAACAATGGAAAGTAAAGAACATATCTGCAGTTAGAAATTAGTACATTTTGTATGTAGATTTGTAAAACACTCTATAATAAGCCATAGTTTTGTTTTCTGTATATATATAGGTGTACAAAATTCACACAAAGATACAGTCACATAATAAGGATTTTTTATTTAACAAATGAATTAATAAAAACATGAGATTTAATATAAGAAAATATATTCAATAACTAAAAACATAATTTATTTGAATAAAATTCAAATACATTTAAATAAAAGTAAAATAGTTTAAATAAAATTAAAAACATTCAAAAGAATGTTTTATTAAAGGTGCATTCTTGACTCTCAGAATGTGTCTATAAAACAGAAATATTGAACATTTACCTGATTGGTTACTAATTAAACCAAGAAAACCCAATTTGGAATTTCCATATATATTTAATCTTTAATAACATTATGCAAATCTAGAGATAGAAAATATTTTAATAAAATCACTGTAATTTAGTGGGTTATAGATATTAATATGAATTGTAACAAGCTTTAACAAACTTCCATAGAAAATATGCCATTTCATTTAATAATTGTAGCATTTAAAAGATAATTGAATAAATCACCCATTAGAATCCTGTTATCACTTTTGATTTGAAAAATCATTTGTTAATTTAAGAAAAAAATTATGTTTTATTTATGAGAGCAAGTATGAGTCAACTCAGCAAATCAAAGTTTTCCTCTAAATAAAAATTTTGTAAGTCTTTGTTTGCCTGGTTTGGCCAATTAGAGTTTGCACAGAGACTTAGCAATGCCACGGGTCCTTCTAATGTGGATATACCCCATTGGCCTTTCTCTTCCAGTTCTGTTCACTTTCCTTATTTTTGCTTATGTAAGCAAACACCTCTTCCAACTAGCTGTCTTAACATCTGTCTTTATAGGTGAGAGGTTCAAAGAAAGCCAGAGCTTCCAAATAAATAGTTTTCTTTAGTTGGTAGAGAAAAAAAGATAATAAAAGCTTAGACAGTAAAACCTTGGTTTGCAAAAATAATTCATTCCAGAAACATGCTTGTAATCCAAAGCACTTGTATATAGAAGCAAATTTCCTCATAAGAAATAATGGAAACTCAGATGATTCATTCCACAACCCAAAAACATTGAGTTAAAAATCATTACAATACTGTAGTGTAACATAAAATAATAATGAAAATACAAAATAATGAGAAAAATAAACAAATGAACCTGCACTTACCTTTGAAAACCTTTGTGGCTGGTGTGAGGGAGACAAGAGAGAGGAGGGTTATTGTGCAGGATGACTTTCACTGTCACTAACAGAATCACTGCTATCTATTGGCTCAATGGAATCTTTTTCTGCATGGGGGCCAGTGTATACAGTCCCATGGATATTGACTACAGTACAGTATTGATAAACTCTTGTCATATACTGTATTTAATGTAACTGGCAATAAGACAGCAGAGGAAAGGGTCTATATCTGCAGGCAGCCTGACCTGGATTGAAGCAAAGCGTTTCTAAGCTTACTCTTGTTTGGAAAAGTAAAGGACTGTCCATAGGTACTTCAAAGTGACAAAAAATACACTAGTGCCAGTTGTGGGAACCCTCCAATGTTCTGAAAAATCACTGATTTCTGTTAAACACCTCAGTCTGAGACCGAGCATCCAAGCGTGGAAGACAGTCACCCACAATCTCGCAGTGAGACAGAGAGAGAAGGAGAGAGAACCATTGGCTCAGTTTTGATCATGTGACATTCCACATCATGTACTGCTCATATTATGAGAAATCGCTCATTTATCAAGTTAAAATTTACCAGAAATGTTTGCTTATTTTGCAGAACACTCACAAAACAAGTTACTCACAGTCCAAGGCTTTCCTGTATTTTCTTTTATCCTCATTGCAGTTTCATTTGAGTAGATGTGTATCAATTTGCTGAAGACAGGATATGAGGGAGGGAGAAGTAGAGCCTGATTTTTTTTTTATTTTATTTTTTTCATTAATGTTTATTTATTTTAAAGAGAGAGAGAGTGCAAGAGGGGGACGGGCAGAGAGAGAGGGAGACAGAATCAGAAACAGGTTCCAGGCTCTGAGCTGTTAGCATAGCGCCTGACACGGGTCTCAAACCCACAAACTGTCAGATTATGACCTGAGCCAAAATCAGACACTTAAACGACTGAGCCACCCAGCCACCCCAGTAGAGTCTGATTTTTTTTTTTAATTTTGACCTTGAAATGTCTCCATTCTCCTGCTTAGTTGATCATACTGTTTGAAATTCTTTATGCTGTTACCCAGGTTAGCCTCTCTCTCTCTCTGGGTCCACTAATATCCCTTTTACTAACTTGAAACTTGAGAAAAGAAAATTACCGAGGAGATATGAGGTCTTAGGTCTTAATTCTTTTTTTCTCTAGGCTTTTGGCTCTAGTAAGGTGAATAAGAACCTCTAGATATTAACCCAGGTTGACTTCACCTTGAAATCTACTGTAGAATTTCTGATTTACCTGATCTGGGATGGGGCCTACATATGATTAGTTTTTAAAGTTCCCTGGAACAACTGCTTCTAAGGCTGCCATTGTTGAACTAAATAAAACATGGTTTTATATTGAGCCTTGATATTTCTAGCAATCTAGGGTGAGCGCTATGCTATTCCATTTTGTTGCAGTCTTTGAAATACCAGAGAATATGCAATTTAGCGATCATGACAGTCTATCTGCTGATGTATTCTGCTTCACTGGAAACCAATTAAATTTGCAGATACTGACTTGATTCTAAGGCTGGTTCTGGCCACATCTTGTTATTTGGTTTTCTCTGTACACCAGCAGCATTAACATCACCTAGGAGTTTGTTAGAAATGTGAAATCTTAGGCCCTACTTCAGACCTACTCAATCAAAACCTTCATTTTTAACAAGATCCCCAAGTGATTCACATGCACATTAAATCTTAAGAGGTACTACTCTAGAGATCATCCCAATTGTGGTTGGGAAAATTAATTATTTGAACTCACCGGGAGTTCATTGTCAGAGTCCACTTAACAGTGTAATTGCATCACTTCTGGCTTCCCAAGTTTACAACTTTATTTAGAATCTGGACCATGTAAGTGTATCGCTATCCACAGAGGGAGTCATTCACAGTTGCCATTTCTTCGTTTTCATGCCTGATCAGTTTCACCAAGAGAGAGAATCCAGTGGTGATGTTTATAGCTGTTTGAGCCATCAGGTTTGTAAATTGGTCCCCCATGAACTTGATTCTAGCTCTTCCTGACATTCTAAGCCTTACTTTATATAGGGATGGACATTTGAGATACTTCTTCCAGCATAAAAATACATGTAAAATACTTTCCAACTTCCCATTGAGGCGAGGTTATGAATCGTAGCATATGAGTAACAGTAGAATTCCAGTTTGCTATAAGCTCTTTGTAGGGCAGTAGGGTGATTCAATTCATAAATGGAACTTTTGGGCTGTTCGAAGTTCAGATACTCCCTAAAGTTTGAACATTATAAGCCAGCATTTATCTGTCTCTGAGAACGCCAATTTCTGCACTGTTTTAGTGACATGCTCTAATTCTCTATTAAATTTTTCAGGTTTCTAACCTCTAGAAACAAATCCAGAGTTTATCCGACCATAGTCCCACGACAGCATTTGGGTTCCCAAATTTAACCCATCTGTGCTGGAGTAAGGGGCCATTGTATTTTGCATTCCAAGCGTATCTGATTTTAATCCTTCTCGTTTCTTCAGAGAGATTTAATGTTTGAGGACATTGGGTTTCTGTGGAAGTTTGTTCTAAAATAAAATCCTACTAGAATTTTTGCAAGAAAGTACTTAACCCTACCTAACTTTAGTTCTTTTCCTACTTGTTCGGGTGGAAATATAAGATTCTTGAAATATTTGTGAATGTAGAAGTTCAGAAAATTTTAAATGTTTTAATACAACACAGTTTACATATAGAAGTAAACCCCCTAAATCCTTGTTTCCATAGTTAATGAAAAACTTATCCTTATAAAATTAATGGATTAAATTACCAGAAATGTGTTGGAGGAAGAGTGAAGGGGTTTACATTTAATGATCAAATTTCCTATTGCACAAAAAACAAAAACAAAACCAAAAAACTTTTAGGTAATATGCATAAAGTCTCACTTGATCTTTTTGTCAAAATTATAAGAGTTTTTATTATTCCCATTTACAAATAAGAAGAGTGTTTCTGGTTTAAGTTTCACCGGTACAGAACTTTTGGTCATCCACGTTTGTCTAATACTAGAGGAAAGGCCTTTTTATGCTCTTTTCACTCACTCATTCATTCAGGCAACATGTTTTAATGGTTGCCACATGCCAGTCACAGGATTAGCCATGTAGGTGATTCCTTTTCCAGTGATACCATCTAAAAAAAAATAACATTTTATTTTCCAGTGCTTTCATTTGTTATGCTGTGTTTCTTTTGGATTTGATCCTTTTGAGAGTGAGGAAAAGGTGGCCGGGATTTGTTCAGATTGGAGGGGATGTTTCAGGTACTGCCTGAAAGAATCTCCTATAACCATTGGAATACTTACATTCTTGGGGAATGTGGTCAAAAGCCCTTTACTTTTGAGAGGAAAAGATTTCAATTAGAACTTCATATTCTATGATGATGTCTTCAACTGCTGGCATGAAGCCACTTTTCTGTTACTCAAATTTTGTTTCTTCTAAAATTTGTTGTGTTAAGTATTATTTAAAACTGACAATGTAAGCAAATGGCATCCACAGACCATGAACTCACATTATAATATTTTATTTGAATTATTTCAGGTTTAGTACATTAATCATGATAGTTTGAAAATGTTTCAGCTGATCCTGGTCTATTTTTTATTTAAGTTTATTTATTTATTTTGGGAGACAGAAAGAGTATGAGTGGGGAAGGGGCAGAGAAAGGGATAGAGAGAGGGTATGAAGCAGTCTCCATGCTGTCAGTGCGGAGCCTGATGCGGGGCTTGATCCATGAACCATGAGATCATGACCTGAGCGAAAAGGAAGAGTTGGACGCTTAACCAACTGAGCCACCCAGGCAGCCCAATCTTGGTCTATTTTATGAAAAACATTATAAATATATTTTTAATACATCTCTTTTCTAATGAGTGTTGGTAAAGAATCTGGAAGAAAGCTTGTTCCAAGTCAATTCTAATCACTTTACTAGTTAGTAGTAATTCTTTGTACATACTGAGAGTAGAAATACTCAACTTTTAACCATATTTATTTGTAAGCACAGAAATACAGTTACTGAAAGCCATTCTCTGCCAAATCAATATAAAATATCACTATTAAATCTCATTTCAGAATGACTTGGCAAATCAAAATATATCTCACATATATACATATTATGATATGAGAAATGTGGTTCTATTAATAATAGTAACACTGTCTAAAAAGAAAGGTGAGTTTCCAAATACTTCAGATGTGACTATAACAACAGGAACTACTATTATAACTTCAAATTCCATCTAAGTCTTTGATATTATAAGTATAGAGCATATTCCTCATAAGATTTTAATTTCCTGAAGAACTCGTATTTCCTCATGTTTACATAAGGTGTAACATACACAAAATGACGAAAAGAAACACATTTATATGAGTTAATGATTCCTTACAGTTGAATGTCTATTTAATGGCTTATCCAAAACTTTATCTTTAAAATTCCTGGGCTTCTTCAAATCCAGTAACCACTACTCAACTCCTTTCTGCAATCCATGCCAATAGATGACATTTAGATTAGTTATTACTCAGCACTGTACCACATTTTTTGAAAAGCAAACAGACCAAAAATAAAATGTACAAAATAACATTCTTTAGTAGTGAGACCTACAGGGCATTCAGCAATCCCTCATTATTTACTTCCCCAACAACTTTTATCAGTCATTCTAAACACTTACAAATCACCTTTGACACCTTTTCCCATCTCCTCTTTGACTGCAGTGGGTTAATTTTGCCTTCTATTTAACTGAGAAAATGAAAGCTATTAATGAAATTTCCAGTAATTTTCAACTTCAATTCTTAGGATTTACTCCATCTACAATCATTGCACCTACCTTAAGTATCGACTTAATTAAGAGAAGAGGCCTCCTCCAATTTACTAATCCTTAGTTTTTATTTGAAGTCCATGCCCTCCAACTTCTTTGAGGACCCTGCTTTCTTAGCCATATTCTCTCATTCTTCTTCCATCTCTATTGAAAGAGGAGTCCTGTTGATTCTACCTTTCAAGTTAGTTCTTGGCCTTATTATGGTAAAAGCCAGTATCTTAGTCAAAAATCTTACTGTTCCTTATCTGAGATACTGTATCTAATTTCTCACTGGATCTTTATATCTAATCACCCTTGAACCTTTCTCTATTCTCTCCTTATCCCTGCAATTTAGGACATTTGTTCTAAAATGCAACCAAGAACTCTAAGCCTAACACAAATATCTCCCTAGCTTCATAGTTCCTATACATGTTATACAGACCCACATTTAAAAGTCCCATAGCTGCGATGGCACATCCCATTGCCTCTAAGTAAAATACCTTGGCCCCTTCATCCTCCATCCCTGCAATTCTCCTCCACACATTCTCATCTGACTAACTTCAATCCATCCTTTGAATCCAACTTTATTCTTCAAATTTGTATCTATCCTGGGGTGCCTGGTTGACTCAGTCAGTTAAGCGTCCAACTTCGGCTCAGGTCATGATCTCACAGTTCATGGGTTCGAGCCCTCATCAGGCTATGTGCTGACAGCTCGGAGCCTGGAGCCTGCTTCAGATTCTGTGTCTCCCCCTCTCTCTGTTCCTCCCCTGCTCTCACTCTGTCTCTCTCTCTCTCTCTCTCTCTCTCTCAAAAATAAAGATTTAAATTTTTTTTTTTAATTTTTATCTATTCTTCAAATCTTACCTTGACTCTGTAATTTGAATATGATGCCACCTCTCTTGATTCCCATCACACTATGTGAATATCTCTATCAGAGCACTTGTAAACTTAATATTTAACATATTGAACATGCCCCCTGCTTTCCATGATAAGGTGTCAGCTCCTAAATGGCAGGGACTTTGTATCTCCATTGTCATGTATGGTATCTGACCCATTTAAGTATTCTACAACTATCTCTTGAATAGTAAATGATTAAATGAAGTCCTGATAATATGATAGTTCGATTGCAGTTATTTTCACCATAGTCAGTGCATAAATCTAAAGGATTCACAATTTCTTAAATTGGAGGTGTGGTGATGTGGGAAAATAGAATAGTACAGCAGATGAAAAAAAAAAACAAACAAAAACATCACTCTAAGTAAACTCTTCGTTCGTCCTCTATTCCATTGATGTTTTTATATTAACATATGGTTCTGAAAAGAATGCATTCTAAGTGTAAATTTTATTATTATTATTATTATTATTATTATTTAAAGATAGTGAGTAGAAATAACTCTATACAAACTCTACCCTTCTCATTTTCAAGATGTGTCCCTTTAAAATAAATATCTATAGGTATATCTGCTATTGGCAAAATATAACATGATAACATTTCCAGCGTGTCACATTTATTTTAGGGGCAGGGGTCTAGACTTGAATTAACACAGCATTTTGACAAGTATTACTTAAAGTTGTCAAATGAGACCACATTTGTCTTTCTTAATAGCTCCTTTCTCTTCCCTGTGTAGTACCCTCAGGGAATGTACCCAAATGCTGAAAGTAGAAGAGATATACAGTAAATATGTCTAAGAAAGATATTTCTCAACGTAAGCATTTTTCAAAATCAGAATTGACTTAATTTTAAATTCTCTGTGCATAGAATTTTAGTTTTTTAATGATAGAATATAACAGAAATAAGAAAATATTTTAACTTAATTATGTATCACTTTTTCTTATCTCATAATGAAGGTATTTTATTTAATATTCCAAAATTGTATTTATTGAAATAAAAATGATAAGCCCATCTTCCACATTATTAAAACACTTTTATATTAGTCTAAAATGGCCCTTTCAATACTGAGCTTATATTCTCAAATAAAATGGTAACAATAGACAACGAAGCATTAAATAGACATTAGTGTAAAGGGCATAAATGAATGGTTGATAGATATAAATTCAGATGTAATGTAATTATTTGGTCTTATTTAGCTAGCCATTAGAATAACATACTTCTGGACAAAATGAATAAAAAGTAAGTAATGTTTGCACTTTATATCCCTCTTGAGCTCTGAGATATGTGACTTGTCTATTGAAGCATTTTGTAAGTGTCGAATATAGCTGTAGATATTTTCAATTTATTTTCAAATAATTTGAAGGTAGCTTTTTACAAAGGCTGTTATGTTTTTCACTAGCAACTCTAGTGGAATTTAAATGGAAATACTTACAATTTCTAATATTTTCCTAATCAAATATAAAGACACTTTTCATTACAAATTATACCTATATTAAAGGCACAAAAAATGCAAAGAAACTATTACTTATTGTTCATAGTATTGGAATAAAAAACACCTGTAATTATAAACCACTCCTCTGGGATTAAAATACTTTATCACTTCCTCACTCTCTTAACTTACCTATGTAGATGTCGCATACACCTTGAGAATTAAAGGCTGGCATGGGTCTATATCCATGAGTAGGTACTCAGTTGGACAAATCTTAGTATTAACAAGACCTAATTTCATTGCATAAAGCCCCAGATCCTAAAAGAATCAAAGTTTGAGTCTGACGTGTGAAGGCACGTTAAATATGCCATTTTTTTTCTTTTAGCCAAGTCTGAATTTCTTAATTGGCGCTTTATTCCTAATATCCCATCCTGGTGTCAATGAAGACGGGGTCTAGAGGGGGGCTGTCATGTAGATGATGCTGTGAGGGGTGTCCTGTAGGGTTATGAACTGCACAGTTTACACAGCTGGCTGCAGCTGACCTGATCTGAAAACGTTCATACTCTATTACCACTTGGTAAGGCTTTTATAACAAGACAAAAACTAAAAATTCATAATTTTTTTCTTTTCATGGTGTATATATATATATATATATACTACAATGAGGGAAAGCATATATGGCCTTAAAACACCCTAAGTAGCCTTCAGAAGGATTCAAGAGCAGGATGACAATTCAGGGTATTTTCAGTGTTATTTTAGAATGTGCTTCATTAAGAAGTACTAGAAAACTACTCCTAATCACCAAAATACAAACATCAGAAGTTTCTCCTTTGGAACATATAGACATTTTAAATTTCAGTAACAACTATGAAATGGTAGGGCTAATGAGTTGTTATAGCAAGATAGTAATGAGTAGCTTCAGAAGACAAATGTTCTTGTAATAAATAACACTCCTATATAATATTTTTGTGAATGTGGATACTTTTCAACATGCTGCCAGTATTATACCCTAAGATTCCATGAGTCAGACTGATCTCTCTTTTCTCTTTTAACTGATTTATGAGACACGGCAATGAGGAAGAGATTCTCAAAGTTGACAGCCATGACTAAACATCACTTTAATTATTTCCAGTGTTACATTTCTTATACAGAAAAAAAAATTAAACGTAAGAAGTGATACTTATTTGTTATAAGAAGGAATATCTCCATGAGATTCATATTTCCAACCAACTTCTGCATAGCTTCCCTGTCTTAGAACTTAGAACTTCCTTCTCCTCTCTTCCCTAGATTATTTTAGTATTTTTCTAATTCCTTTTCTGCTGCTAATGGCCCCATTTTTTTAAATTCTGGTGATTATTTGAACTTTCAAATATATATACTTTTGTTTCCTCTTAAACAGGTTCCTATTAAATTATGTTTGTACTTTTTTCAATTTAGAATATAAGATTCTTGGGGCACTTGGGTGGTTCAGTCAGTTAAGCCTCCAATTCTTGGTTTCAGCTCACGTCATGTTCTCATCATTCCTGAGATCCAGCCCTGCCACAGGCTCCATCCACATCCGGCCCCATGCTGATGGCACAGAGCCTGGTTGGGATTCTCTATCACCCCTTCTCTCTGCCCTTCTCCCGCTCGTTCTCTCTCTCTCTCTCTCTCTCAATAAATAAACTTTAAATAAATAAATAAATAAATAAATAAATAAATAAAGGAATTTAAGATTCTTTTAAATCTATATTTATTTATATAGAGTGTCTTGACTGTAGTAGTAAGAAGTCATGTAGTGTATTGCCTAAATCTTAGATTCTAGAATTAGACTATAAAGTTTTAAATTGTTGCTACAGTCCCTACCTGTGGTGTGACTGTGAGAATTTTACCTGAATTCTCTAATGTTTTTGTTTTTGCAAATGCTAAATAATATTGGCCATTTTAGGATTTACTATAAAAGATTCTTATGAAGAATGAATGAAATTACCAATTCCTCATCTTAATACCTTGTATAAAGCAGTTGCTCAATAACTGTTCATCCTATCATTCATATCTACTGACTAATTAATGTCTCAGGGTCTCTTAATATGAATAATTCTGAGAAATATTCATAAATTCAAAAGTTTAAAATATGTAAGCTATAGAAAGCATATGGCAACCAGGAAATAATCGCAAGTTGTGTCTGCTACATATGAGAACTCTTCTTGCTCTTTACAGGATAAAAGAACAGAGGGGAAAGTCATTGCTCACTCCTCTTGGGTGAATGTCCCTGCTTTCATTAAAGCTGGGTAACACCTTTAGAACTTAGATTTATGGAGTTCATGCCATTTATATGTGAAGGGGATAGGCCCATCTGGCATAAATCAATTCAGTCAGTCACCTTTGCTGATTGACTCATTATAAATATCACCACAAGCCAAAGGTACATGACAGAGAATAAATGAAAACCACTTATGAAAGCAGGCATGGGATATAGAAACTGATTCAAAAAGCTGAAGAGCATTCTATTTCTAAATGTTTATAAATGCATCTGAAAATGTGATCAGAAAATATTACATGTAATGTAATGCTTTACATTACAGATTTTCCTTAAGGGATAAGGTCTCCAGTCAATGATAAAAATTCTCTTTTTGAGTGTAACTTTCATCTTTCTCATGGCTCAACCATTTCATTTCATAAGTGATTAATTCTAAGGTATAGTAAAGAATATATTAAAATCCACAAATGTAAAATCTTTGGCCCTCGCCTACTGGTAGAAGTTTGTAAACCTCCATTTACAGCCAAATAGACCATTTACCCTTATGTCATATATTACATTATATATTATATTACATTATATACATCATATCTACATTATGTTACATATTACATCCCAGTATATGTAAGAAGTACGATATATTCTTTTTAAATCAACTGAGGTAATGAGACAGGTTTTGGTGCTGGCTCTTCTCTTAAAGGCTCACAGAAACTACCAGAAGTCACTAGTTCATTATAAACATTTACTGAATGCCTAATATGTGTCATGTTTTGTGTCACACACAGGGATTAAAAAAATAAAAATGCAGTCTCTGTCACAAGGAGAGAAGTGTGAGCAAATACATCTTAATAAGTACAAGGATGGAATCATGCTTGTGATATGACAATGGCAACTTAAACACTTCTATGATTCCATATTTCTCCCTCTCCATCCACCTGGCTACTACCTGTTAATCACATTTTAGGGGACAGCTCAAGATCATCCTTCTCCATAAAACTCCTTTGATCTGTCCAGGTATGACTGAATGTTCTATTCTTTAATGCCACATAATCACAGCTTAAAAAAACAAACAAACAAAAAACTTTCACTTAGGAATGTATTTTATGAAGTAGTAAATTTATTCTTTTTTAAAAATCCTAATCTGAGTACACCTATTTTTAATCCGTGTGGTAAAATGGGAAATACAAATAAAACACCTCTAGTGTATTAAAAATGTGGTTGTCTAGAATAATAAAGGTTTGTTTGATGATTTGTGTTCTCAGATGAACTGGTTATTTTGCTTTTATTTTTCCATGAAATGCCATTTTTACTTGAAAGAATGACTGATAAAGGAACAATGTTTTTCAGGCTTTCTATTTGGCAAACCTTTTTTTTTTTTCTTTCTGGAAAATGAACAAAATAAACTTGTTCCTTAAAAAATGGCAGCATTTGTTGTCAATGTTAACCTTGAGCTTTCAAGGGAAATGTAGATCTTTGCATCCACCATGCATTATTAGCCCGACAGCTAATACTGATAGACTTTTTATGAGGTTACTTGTGATTTTTTTAAAAGACGATTTTTTGCTATTATATCATGAAATATGTAATATGTGGAAGATTTATATAACTCAGTGAAACAGTGTTTTCTGAACAACCACTGCATAATATTTCAAAATAATGCTTAGGTAAATAATCCATTGAAAGTCCAAACAGACCAATGTAATAAAGTATGAAAATTTTATTCATGTAGTTCCAGATTGATCAACACAACTACTTCAAGAAACTACTATTTAGTATGTTTTTATGTAGTAGGAAAGAATGTCTACAACTATCTGAAAATACTATACAAATGCCCTCCTTTTCCCAACTACGTATCTGTGTGATGCTTGATTCTCTTCTTATATTTCAACCAATTAATATATCTCAATAGATTGAATGCAGAAGATATGGGGGTTTATTTTCTGTTAAGCCATATCTTTAAGAAATAAAGAAGTTCAAAAACAATATCACTGTTCTTATTTTTATTCTATTTGGAAAATAAATTTTTTAAACAAGAGTTTTTCCATGTAAAAATTTACTATCATCATTTTTTAGTGAGTAAATAAGTAAATATTTTTAAATCCTCATTTTTAATCTCTAGTATGGTAAATATCAAAAGACATAGCTCATATTAACTAAATCTCTTTGGGGCTTTCACTAATTTTTAAGAGTGTAAAGGGGTCTTGAGACCAAAACATCTGAACCATTATGCTACAGGGATAAAAAAAGAAAAAACATGGGAAAAGCCCAAAGCTTTGAAAGTTGGCAATATGCTGTGTTTTATGTTAAGAGGTCAGTTGGAGAGGGTACAGAGTGGTACGCCAATTAGTGGAGGAACTAACAGATGAAACAGCTTTATCTAAAAAAACAGAGTGTAAGACTCAGAAAAGTTCATATTAGTGATAAGGTTAACATATATACTGGTTTGCTTAAGATAGTCCCAGTTTATATCTGTCATTATGCACTCATTTCTATTTTTAGGTGTTTTTATAGTTACAAACAGGATCCTGTGTAAATATATCTCTGTTTCAGCACAGGCTATGTTGCCTGGTGATGCTCGAGACTTGTTTCCACCAGGGTTTAGAACACTACTTGTAGTTTTTGAGGCAGGCGTAGCCTCACACTCTTTAGAAGTTACATTCTTCAACTGTAACCTGACTTTTTTGAGTTGTTGACATGAAAGGTATTTTTTGGCTATAAATTAATCAAAGTGTTTATAATTTATTCTCTGATTTGGTATCCTTCCCTTTTTTAAATTTTTTAAACTCTATTTTAATAAGTGATATGACTTACAATCAGGCAAGATGGGATCAATCCAAGTTTTGATCATTAATCATCCGATGATCATTGAAGGACCACTTACTTTCTTTAATAAACACTATCTCTTAGAGTAATTGTGAAAATTAAGCAATTAATGGTAAAGCATGTGATATTGTTCTACGATTGCATTATATTTGGCTAGGATGACAAAGATTGATAAAGTTTTACATTATTTTGTGTCACTTTTTAAATGGAGTAATTAAATTAAAATTTAAAGGTATATCATTACATGAAAATTATTTTCTATTTATTGCAAAACAAGAATATGGGGCGCCAATGTGTTAACATACTAAAGGGAGAGAAAATGAACAGCTGTGACTGTCTCTGATAAAAATATGCAGAGAAGGCAGAGTGAGTTTAATTCAGACCTAAATCTGCCAATTTTAATTCACAGAGAGCACAACACTAAAGGCACTCAGTTAATGAGAGTGTTAAGTGAAGTAACACTTCTCATGTTCACTTACCTTGAAAAAGGCATTCTATTGTTGAAGGATATACTGGTTTGACACATGGCTAGGTCAACATACAGCAATTTTAAACAGAGAAGACTAGTGTGAAATTAAGGTCAATTTTTACAAATAAAGAATATCTATAGTCTGTCTAAAGTGGCCTTATTTTAACCAAATTGAAATGAAATTAGAGTGTTAGAGGCATTACAGATATTCTAGGAGTTGTCCTACTAGCCTAAGAGCAAGAATTTATTGTTAGTGCTGAGCCAGGAAACATGTATAGGCTCATCTTTCTTGCCCTTTAATTAGAACAGGATCCATGCTTTCTCCATTGGTGAATGTGACCCTGAGATCTAAGGGCTAAGGTCAGGTTATAGACTAAATTCTTAAATGTCTGGTTCTATTTCCTCAAAATTTAATGTAGTTAAAAAGATAAAAGAATATGAGATGCTTATGATATAAAGAAGCTTGTGAACCCGGTAATGTGAGAGGCATCAAAACAAATGCCGTGCTTGCTTACTTATTTATTTACTTACTAACTTATGACCTATATAACTGGATTGTACAAATCTTAAGGTTAGGTATTCCATCTTACACTTTTTTATCTTTCCTTTACTCTGGCAAGAGGAAAATCATAGAGTAAGAGTTTCCTGGACAATTCATTATGAAGATACAAGAATTTTTCAAATCAATTTATACTTAGAGCAATACTGAAAGGTCTTAGTTTTTAAGACCAATGCAGTTAACTAAACACATATACGTGGAAAGATCAAATGCAAATGTAATCATATGTATTTGCCATTCAACCCTTTGTTTCTCAGTCTTGAGCAGTCTTTACATGACTGTTGAAATCTGGCAGAAATAGGGTCAAGAATAAAATGCTTATGTCAGTGTTGGTATTGGTCAAGATGTTTATCCAGAAAAGTAGTTACATAGGCCAAACCTAGTTACTTCTGTAAAAGTTTGAGAGATTCATGTTTAATTTTAACACCTCAGTCTTATTGCCCAACAAAATGTATCATTATAACTCACTCTTCACTTAGCTGAATAGCTGTTTTAAAAGAATGCAGACACTTTTCCTGAATTATGTACAAAATATTAATCATACAAGATCTTTAAATGCTAAAAAGCAAAATCCTCTCACATTATTTTTAATAGAAATTACAAAGGAGTTGGGGCGCCTGGGTGTCTCAGTCGGTTGAGCTTCCAACTTCAGCTCAGGTCATGATCTCACGGTCTGTGAGTTCAAGCCCCACATCGGGCTCTGTGCTGACTGCTCAGAGCCTGGAGCCTGCTTCAGATTCTGTGTCTCCCTCTCTCTATGACCCTCCCCCATTCATGCTCTGTCTCTGTCTCAAAAATAAACATTAAAAAAAATTAAAAAAAAACAAACAAAGGAGTTTACTACCAGAGATTTATTATATTTAAGAGAGAATAGAACAGAGAAAGAGAAAAGAAAAGAGTAGGAAGAGAGGGAATAACAAAGGGAGAAGAGAGAAAATTATGGAATAAAAATTATTTAAATTTTCAATATTTTTGTGTTAAGAATATAAATTATAAACACAAATATTTCACATAAAGATTAGGTGGCTTTAAGAGCTAACTTTTAGGTAAATATATTGCATTTATTTGCCTAAGTTACTATACATTAAAAAGTGTTACAATTTATATGAATCAATAAAATAAAACCCTCTTCTGCTTCTGTTTAAATCTGATTAATATTTAGTAGCAGATAGAAAATCAAAATATTACACTAATTTTTGGCAATGATATTTTGGTTCTGACACCAAAAATAGAGGTAACAAAAGCAAAAATAAACAAATGATACTATGTCAATCTAAAAAGCTTTTGCACAGCAAAGGAAATCATCCACAAAATAAAAAGACAGCCTTTGAATGAGAGAAGATATATGCAAATGACATATCTGATAGAGGGTTAAAATCCAAAATATCTAAGGAACTCATACATCTCAATAGTAAAACAAAAACAATTTGATTAAAAAAATGGACATGGGGCACCTGGGTGGCTCAGTCGGTTAACCCTCTGACTCATGATTTCACCACAGGTCATCATCTCAGAGTTCATGACTTCAAGCCCTGCATCAGGCTCTGTGCTTGGAGATTGGAGCCTACGTGAGATTCTCTCACTCCTCTCTCTCTGCCTCCCCCCCACCAGGAAATAAATAAAAATAAACATTTTTAAAACATAGAAAGAAGATCTGGATAGATGGCCAACAGACACATGAAAAGATCCTAAACCTCACTCATCATCAGGGAAATGCAAATCAAATCCACAGTGAGATATCACCTTACACTTGATAGCAAGGCTATTATCAAAAAGACAAGAAATAACAAGTGTTGACGAGAATGTGGAGAAAGAATTCTTGTAAACTGTTGGTAAGAACCTAAGTGAGTACAGCCACTATGAAAAACAGCATGGAGGTTCTGTAAAAAATTCAAACTGGAACTTCCATATGATCGAGCAATTTCACTTCTGGGCATTTATCTAATTAAATGAAAACACTAACTCCAAAAGATATATGCACCTTCATGTTCATTGCAGTGTTATTTACAATAGTTAAGATATGGCAACAATCTAAGAATTCATTGACAAATGAATGGACAAAGAAAATGTGGTATGTACATACAATGGGATATTATTTAGCCATAAAAAAATAATGAAACCTTGCCATTTGCAAAAACATAGATGAAGCTTGAAGGCATTATGCTAAGTGAAATAAGTGAGAGAAAGACAAATACTGCCCACTTTTCACTAATTTCACACTAATTATTGAAACATGCCTTCAATAAAAAGAAATATAATATTCTTAATACTGAAACACAAAATTTACTGAACTCGTTTTGTTCTAATGACAAATAGGGTTTATTGCAGCTGTTCCTTCCCTTCTTACTGAATGCATATAAGTCAGCTTCTTAAAATTTAATAACACGGAGAAGAGCCATAGAATGACTCATAGAACTTCTTGTTCTGCCTTGAATTTCCTGGCTGGGATTCCATTCTAAGGCCTTTGTTATTGTTCTTTCCTCACCTGGAATATTCTTCCCATAACTATACATATGATTTCCTCCCTCCCCTTAAACTTTTGGCTCACATACCACTTTCTCAATAAGAACTTCCCTAATCAGTACATTTAAAATTGCTACCTTCACATGCATGTAAATCCAATCCCCCTTCCTGTTTTATTTTTCTCCATTGCACTCATTACTATTTCGAATACTTCATATTTTACTTACTTATTTTGCTACTGTCTTTCTAACTCCACTAGAGAACAAGTTCTGTGAGGGGTAGGGTTTTTGTCCAATTTTTTATAAGTATAGTATTTAATTCATTATAATTATTAAATAAATACTTGTTGAATGCATAAAAGCTTTCTGATGGCAGCCATATCTGAAAAGAAAGAAAGACAGAAGGGAGGAAGGAAGGAAGGAAGGAAGGAAGGGGGGGAGGAAGGAAGGAAGGGAAGAAGGAAGGAAGGAAGGAAGGAAGGAAGGAAGGAAGGAAGGAAGGGGGGAAGGGGGGGAGGAAGAGAGGGAGGGAGGAAGGGAAGAAGGAAGAGAAAATAAAGTGGCATGGTTCTATTCTCACATTGACCATTAGGGTAATTCATTCCATCTCTATAAAAAAGAGAAATAAATACTTCAGGCAAAATTCCAGGGATGCTTAAAGAAAATCCCTCTTTCCAGAAACCAGCAGAGTTTGAAGTATTCCTTTCACATCCTCCAGCTCTTTGTTCTCTTAAACCTTTAAACTCATCAATTAATATCTTAAACTATTAAGCTTAACAGCCTAATCTGGAGAAAGATACAGTGGTATAGCAACATACATGAAACTCACCTTTCCAACAAAGCCTGTAACTGAAATAGAGATGAAAACCAGAAAGTTATTTTTTAAATAACTTTAAAAAATGTTCTCAAATATTCAAAATGTGCGTGTCGCCATTCTGTCCTATAAAAAGCATATTTTTTTTCAAAAGTGAGCCTTCACAGAATATCATTCATAGATGTTTACTTTACACGTGATTATAATGAAAGTGTTGATGCGTTTGCCAATCCAGAGCAAATTAGAAGTAGCACAGTTGAAGCAGTAAGAATAGCTGGTTCAGATGAATAAACACATTAAAGATAACAATAAATTGCTCCCTCCTTTCTGGCCCTACTACCTTCTAATTATTTCTCTTATAACAATTATCTGTTTGCCTACCTACTTTTCCTCTGCATTAGACTGTGAGTTCCTTCAATAGAAGGAGTACACATTTTGCCTGTAGTATAACTACTGCTTAGCCAGATGCCTGTCAAATGGTGCTCAGTATATTTCATCTAAGTGGGCTTTAAGTAAATGAGTGCATTTAAACTGTTAATTGATAATAGTCTCTGCACAGAGACAAATTGATTCACCTGACAGAATGAGAAATACTTCAAAAGAGCTGCTGACAAATGTGTCTGCTGGTGGCACATTTCAGTGGAAACAAAGGACCTTAGAAAACTGCTCCAGGGGACAGGTAGGAGAGAAGTTACCAGCTTTCATCACTGAAATATCTGTGTCCATACCCTTGCTCATTAAGAACTGTCTTTTAGCATTTTCTTTTATTGCAAACAAGGATGTGCCATAGTGTGTGGACTAATCCTTTTTTTTTTTTTCAATGCGTGAGACAGAAAAACAGCCCTGGCAGTGTTTCATCTTGTTCTCTGTGTGCTGAAGATGCCTTGTTGTGGCCTGGGTTTTTTAGAGGAGACGTTGAGCTGGCATTTCATGTGCAGGGCATTTTTAGGGGTCAACAAAAGAGGAAGGGATAAAGAAATAGGATGAGGGAGCAGAAGCCAAATTGTGATAAGTGCCTATGAAGCACTCATTGGTCAAAACCACCAAGAGCTTGGGAGTAAATATTGGTTTTTAAAACAGCTAATTTGGGACCACATGACCACGGATTTTAGGTGCTGCCTTGGTCAGTTATTGAATATGGGCCATTCTGAGGAGGACCTGGCCTCAAGTAAGATGGCTTTCTATACCTAAGGCAAATGCCAAGGAGTGTATTGCTGAAGCAACAAGTCTTTCCTTAAAGAGAATCTCATGACACAACTTCATCTGCAACAGCCCAATTGAGGAAAAAATAAATCTGGTATAGCAAACTTTCTCTTGTCAGGGAAATACTCTCTGTCTCTTAAAACACACAAAAAAATTAACTGGAATCACTCATTCATTTCTGAGTGCAATCCCGATAGATGCAAGATTTAGACCAATGGCCTCCAATTATGAATTAACACGACCAAATAACACTTTAAGTTTCAATAGTTATTTCCTTCCATAAAAAAATTGTTGAAGTCTACTTATAGTGTTCCTTTAAAATTTTTAATGAAAGTAAGAATACAAAGTACATCTCTAGAAGAAAATTTACAAAAGCCAAGTAAAGTACGGTAATTATCTTGTAACCTCTGTTTCTTTCCAACTCTTCAGAGATTGTTGATAATGTGTTGCTTTTATAATATTAGCAAAATTTAATGAATATGTATAGATACAGATATTAGAAAATTACTGCTGTAGTGGGAATCAGATACATTAGACAAACTAATTTTTTTTATTATCAATTGAAATGCTGTCATTTTACAAAATTATGTAATTATATAAATTCGAATAATGATTAACTTTTTTTTTTAAGACAGAGAATCAAGAGTGTGAGTGAGAGCAGGGAAGGGGGAGAGAGAGTCATAAGCAGATTCCATGCTGTCAGCACAGAGCCTAACATGGGGCTCGATCACACAACCCTGAGATCATGACCTGAGCTGAAATCAAGAGTCAGAAGCTTAACCAACTGAGCCACCCAGGAGCCTCTGATTACTTTTTTTAAAAAGAAAAATAATATTGCATGATTTGATTAAAAAGAAAAAAAGGAGTTTTAATACAGAAATAAAATATTTCAGGTAGGAGATAAAATCTAACACATATCTATTAAAATTTTCACTTTGATCATTAAAAATGTTTAAATAACATCCTTATAAACAAAATCTATTTATTGAAATATTAAACTCAAACCTTCAACTTTGTAGTTATGTACATGTCTTGGATGATGTGTAATTAACCACAGAGAGTCAATTTGCAACTTAATGTAAATGCTGAGAATCAGTCATACTGCAATGGCATCTATTCTGGTTGGTCAATGCACATACTGCTAGTTGCTGTCTATATGGACTGTCATCTGGCTTTAATAAAAATGTGATGGTGATCTGCCATAGTGACTGCTTGAAAAGGAATTCTGGGAGAGCCTGGGTGGTTCAGTCTGTTAAGCATCAGACTCTTGATTTTGATTGGCTCAGGTCATGATCCCACAGTTTGTGAGATCCAGTCCCATGGGGCTCTGCATGGACAGTGCACAACCTGCTTGGGATTCTCTCCCTCCCTCTCTCTCTCTGTTCCTCCCCTGCTTACATGCTCTCTCTTTCTCAAAAATAAATAAATAAGCATTAAAAAAAGGAATTCTGAATTGTCATAACCTGCATTGATTAGAGAAATTATAAAATTTAAATCAAGAAGATTTTTAGTATCAAAATCTGGTCAATAAAATATTGACCTTATAGTTTTCAGCCTACTGTAGTAAGTATAAGTGATCTTTTTTCTTTTTTAATTAGGAAGAATAAGAGAGAAAAAAATAAAGTCTTTTTCATTAGGCAATTTATAATCCACTCTAATGAAGATGGCAAAGACAAATATATACAGATTTTATTCAATTTTTTTTATCAGTTGACTATGTGTGCTATGCATTGTTATTATATGACATTCATTAAAAGGAATCAAAATATATTAAGTAAATGCATATGGTATTAAGGAATAAAAAATAAAATCTAAGCTTCTTAATTTTATGTGAATTTTTAAAATCATTTGATATTAATCTGATCCTCATGTACCATCAAACTGAATAGACATTTCCCCAGAATATACTCCACACTTTCTTGCCTTTCTGTCTTTTTCATTCCATTTATTTTTTGTGCACTGAACTGTCCCAATGTCTGCTTTTTCTCTACATTTCCAATCTTAATTATTCTTCAAAGGCCAGCAGAAATGCTGCTTATAAAGATTTTCTGGTCCCTCAGCAGATAATAGTCTTTTATAGCTTTGATCATCCAACCCACTATTACTCTTATACTATCTACTTTATACTAACTAAATTTTGTAAAAAGTCATCTCTCTTACCAGAATATAATCTCCATATTGGCATGAAGAGTTTATTTTTTGACTTTGTGTCATACATGACAACACCACAATGCCATTATCAGCACTTAAAGAATAATTATTGGAGGAATATGTTTATTACTTACAAGCATGGAATGAATATTGTGACATATAACCTGAAATCTAAACTCAGATTCATTTATGCACAGTCTTCCTTAATACCTTATGTAAACTAACCTCTGATTAGATTTCATGGGAAAGAGAACACTTGCATGTGTATCTACATGCATACTGCACATCCAATAGACATATATTTCTTACACTTAGGGTTCTTTATAATTTAGTAATTCAATTAACAGATCACAAATATCCATAATCCAGTTAATACCGTGTACATAACTAGTAAAAGGCACAATTATTTTGAAATCATTACATTTTTAATTTTTGACCTTGAAATAATAAAGCCAAAAGTTCCCTAACCCCTTAGGTGAATGAAATACAAGAACACTAATCAAGGAATATATACTTTGACAAATGAGATATTTATGTAAAAGAGAAAGGAGAAAAATAACTAGACTGAATAAATATCCATATTTGTTTGGACATCAATTACTTTCAATCATTGTTTTAACCCAAAAGTCCATATTAAAAATTGAAAGTAGTACCATACACTCTTTCTGGAAATTTAAATATTTTAAAACCTGCAAGTCTTTGAGAAGGAATTATAATATTTGCACTTATATGTACATTTATACACACACATAAACATATATATATATATTTACCTCATTTGTAGTAAAATATGTTTTATATAACTCATAAACTATTAGAAACATTTGATTATAGTGACTGTGAACAAACAAAATTGAAAGATCAGTGCAATAGTGAGCAATGTCCAAAAAGTTGGCAATCAATGGAAAAATGCACCCTAATGAAAACACAAACTATATTAAGATAGTTCTTGTGATATCTGGGGATCCAGAGACATTTCATAAACTAAAATTCATGTGCATTATTAATATTTTGATTTACAGAACTCATCTATTTCCTAGGCCCCTAGGCACATGTAGTACAAGAACACCAATTTAATTAAGATAACGTTTGAAATTCAAGAGCCAAGTTGGTCCCTTTTATGTTAATAAGTTCTCCTTAAATAGATGCTATATATCAATTTCTGAAGGTTTACAAAGACAGAATCGTAAATGAATTGCAAATAACTGAGCCTGGGGTGAAAAACATTATTGTCTTTGGGTGCTTCCTACCATTCTCTTGGAAGAAGTTTCCTCTTTATCTAAGATAAGTTGTATCAGAGGTTTAACATCCTATAATAAAACTACCCAGTCACAGTCATTCATAATGAAGAATACATGGTTATATAACAGTGATTTAATTATTTCTTTACCCCTTGTGTTTTAGCTGTGAACTATCACAATTCACACGTAAACTAATGCAAATGGTTATGTGGAAGAATTAGCATTCACTAAATTATTTGAGATTCAAAAATTATGTTTTCAAATGGTATATATAATATATATTACATATATGTATATCTATACATATGTATAATACATATGTATAGATATACAAATAATATGTATTATATATGTATATAATATATTATGTATTATAATGTGTATTATTATAATATGCATTATATACATATATATGTGTATATATATAAAACATTTAGATAATATGAACTGGGATTAAGAAAACGTATTAATTCGTCTTTAAAAGTTCAAATGAGATCTTCAGATGATCAAGACATGCATAGTCTATAACACATCTTGTCTAAAAACAGATGTTAAATAATAAAGGCTACATACTGATGATTCCAACTAGGTAACCGCTAATCTTTTTACTGTTTCCATAGTAAAGGTAGGCCTTTTGAAAAGGTCAAAAGGTCAGTGGTTGCCTAGGCATTAGGTGAGGGGGAAGAATGAATACAACACGTAGAGCACCGGGGATTTTAGGGCAGTGAAACTATTCTGTATGTTACTATACTGGTGGATAGATGTCATCCAACCCACTATTATGGGTTTTGTCAGAACCCATAAAATATACAACACCAAGAATGAACCCTAATGTTAATTGTGGACTTTGGGGGGTAATGGTGTGACAATGTTGGTTCATTGATTGTAACAAATGTTCCATTCCTGTGTGGGAGGTTGATGGTGAGGGAGGCTGTACATGTGTAGGAAGATAGGGTATATGATAACTCTCTACTTTCTTTTCAGTTTTGTTGTCACTTAAATTTCTTTAAAAATATATATAAGCAAAAATATAATAATAATTAAAGCTGACTTTACAAAGACATGTAGCTAGAAAATGATCCTGCCGTCAGAGCTACGTAATAAAAATTATGTGTAAATTTATTGATTCATGGTTCCCTTACGTCCTATTTTAAGGTATACACATAGGTGGTTGGTGAAATGCATAGTAGGTACTTTATAACTTACAAATCCTAAATTTGGTGGGACAGCAATATATATATACCATCCAAGCAGTTTTTATTCGTTAATATTCATAAACACAAAACAACTACATCAGAGATTTCAGTTTTCCTCTTTGGTTCAAATGGGGAGTAGTAGGAGAGCTTTTTGTGCGTCAAGGTATAAGAAGCAGAGACTGCCCTGCGCTACTACCTACATTTACCTGCTAGAAATAAAAATTAGTTAAGTAAAAATGATTATCGCGTATATTTTTCTCTCTTCCTTTTGAATGCACACAATGTAACAAAAGTGACAGACCTGAAATTACAACCCACTTTTCACTGGCAAATACAGCACAGAGGACATTGTCTGAGAACAAGGGGATATCATTAATGCCTTGGTGATGGACGCTCATTTCCTTGATGACTCTTTTAAATTTAGGTTTCCTAAAGCTACATCTAAAGGGGTAATATCCGCGCAGCCTGGAGCACCCAAACCTGCCATCTCCCTGCGCGTTCATCCTCTTCTGAGGACCAGCTCTCCTTACTGGACGAAGTGGACAGAGGAACTCCTGGACCAAACAGGCTGTGCTCTGCATGCTCACTTTCTGTGCACTGGCCCTCCGTTTCAGACATTTTAGGATCAGCCAATTTTGTTAAAAGAAATGAGGGATTCTGGAGAGTTTGCTGACTGCTCTCCGTGTTGGCTGTGTTAGTGGTTGCTGTGGGCGGGGTGATCATAGTGCTGTGGGCGGGGTGATCAAGGCACTGCTTGTGTTAGTATGCTGGGCTGCTTTGTTGCCAGACTGCGTTGTTGCCTTTTCTGCCGCTCCTTGTGCGAATTGTACCTGAGAGGCGGAAGGGCCAGGAGAATTAGGCTGTCCTCGCGCGGAATTGACCAAAGGGGTGTAAATGGTATAAAGAAGGCATTAATTCCATACATTTATATTCAGTTAAGGTTATGGCAAACAGATTACCAGTACATTATTTTTTTTTAAGTTTTCTTTATTTACTTTGAGACAGAGTGTGTGCATGGGAGGGGCAGAGAGAGGGAGAAAGAAAGCGTCCCAAGCAGGCTCCACACTGTCAGCCCAGAGCCAGAAAGGGGCTGGAACCTAGGAACCTTGGATCAGGACATGAACTGAAACCAAGAGTCGGACACTTAACCACCTGAGCCATCCAGGTACTCATACCTAAAATACACTCTTTATAATTTGGAGGAAAACATCATGTAATTTCAAATCTACACGTTTAGTACAGGAAGGTATTTATTCTCCCTGTAAGGAATACTGAAACAATTATCAGCTCTCAATGAGAAGAATTTGCTTGGGGAGCTTGGGTGGCTCAGTTGGTTAAATGGCAGACTTTGGCTCAGGTCATGATCTCGCAGTTTGTTTGAGTTTGTTTGAGTTTGAGCCTTGCTTTGGACTCTGCTGATAGCTCAGAGCCTGGAGCCTGCTTCAGATTCTGTGTCTCCTCTCTCTGTCCCTCCCCAGCTTGCACTCTGTCTCTCTGTCTCTCTCTCTTTAAAAAAATAGATAAATAAATAACATTTAAAAAAAAAAGAAGAATTTGCTCTGGTGAGGAGGTGTGGTCAATAGGGGAGGAGGGAACTATTGATATAATACAATTATCCCCCACACGGTTCCATAACTCTTATGGATTTTGAGAAACTCTGTACTTAGCTAACTTGTATAATTATGAGGACAATAGTCTTTCATTGATATAGTGACTTCCTCTGAATTATTTTCAAGAAAGATTTAGCCAAATTGGAACTAAAATCTATTCTTAAATGCTCTGTTAATTCTTTATCAAAATTACATGACATATATATATATATATATATATATGTAATCTTTAAAAGGTATTGATGTGGTGTGTATTTCCATTAGTCATAGAAGGACATAAGTAAATATAGAGGAATTATTTGACATTTATTTTGTAAAATCTCACATATATATTAACATGGTTCAAAGGGAAATTGAAAAATAAACAATCATAAATAGGCAAAAGTAGCTATATTTGGGGTAATCCAAGATTATATTCCTCTTTTATGTTCAGCTGATTATTAGTCTTAATTGCCTCTGCAAAGTTCATTTACAGCAGTACAAAGATTAGTTTTTGACTGAATTATGATGGACAGAATAATGGCTACCCAAAGGTGTCCATGTTCCAATCTCCAGAACCTATAAACATGTTATCTTACCCTGCAAAGAGAAATTTGTAGATGTGATTAAATTAAGGATATTGAGAAGGGGATATTACAGTGGATTATCAGGGTGGGGGGAGTATAATAACAAATCTCCTTATAATTGAAGGAAAAGGCAGAGGATTGGAGTCAGAGAGAGAATGAAAGGTGCTATACTGATAGCTTTGAAGAAAGTACCACAAGCCAATCAATGCAGGTGGCCTCTGGAAGCTGGGAAAAAGGGAAGGACTCTCTCAAGGACTTTCTCCTAGAATCTCCAGAAGGAAGGCCAACACCTACCAGGGCCTTGATTTTAACTCTGTGAAAAGCATTTCAGAGTTCTGATCTCCAGAACTATAAGGATAATAATTTTATGTTGTTTTAAACCACTAAATTTGTGGTAATTTGTTACAGAAGCAACAGGTAACTAATGCAAACGTCTTTAGAATTCTGCCTCTATAACAAGCTTCCTCCAATTCATTCCTGGTGGCCAGTGATCTTTTTTCTTCAGATGATCCAATATAAAATGAAGCAAACAAAACAAATCTAGTTATAAGTACAGTCATGGCTAAATTAATTTTCCAGGCACTATACTGAATGTAATATGCAATATCTCTATTGATTACAGTGAAGCTCTACTTTTATGTGTGAAAATTGAAGCTCAGAGAATTAAAAAGTTACTCATAATCACACAGCTAAGAAATGAGAGAACTTGGATTTTCAACCTGATAATCTAGCTCCAAATCTAAGTAGCCTTAATCATGTAGCACGATCTCAGTGGCTCTCTTACTTAAGACACTACCATTTTTTGGAGGTCTCTTGAGGAATTTAAAACATGCCCTTATGTTCTAGACAAAAGCGAGCATGCATATTTCCTTGTATATAAATTAGACATCTAACATATGTATGTCTAAAAAGAAATTAATTGATATGTGTTGTCTTAGTTTACTTTGATAGATATCAGAGACTTAATGAAGGGGATGGAAGGACTGAAAATAATAGAATTAATTGAAATTCTGTTTAATGAATAGCTAGATAATCAAATGTTCTCCCTAGGGCAGTGCAATCAAACATGACTTTTTACTCCAAAGACAAAAATTGATTTACCCTGTGAAGATATTAACACAGACAGGATCTGAACTTGGGGCATCAGGATGAATCACTTTCGGGAGACAAAGGCTGGGCAGGGTATCCTCAAAGGTATCCATTTCCCTGGTTTCCTTCCAACTGAATAGTGAGCAGTAGCATATTGACCACTATGGAGTGGGCCTTTCCATTCAAACCTTTTTCAGGTCTTGGTAGCTGCTCTGTCCCCTTGCACATTGATTCCTGCGGCTGGTTAACAGCTCTCTGCTAGACATAACTTATCGCATTTTTCCTTGTTTGATGCCTGTAGCCCTACTATGACAACGTAAATAATCTCACACCCACTGTGATTATGTGAAACTATGTTTACCATTGCATAAGGTAACATATATTCACTACAAACTTATTAAATTTTATAAATTTATTCTCTGTTATGTAAATCTAGTTTAAATATTTGCTTTGATTTCTTGAATTCTAATGGAGTCCATATCTTCTTGTACAAAAATAGAATTACTAAACACAAATAGAAGATGTTTTCATTAGTATTCAGTCAAGCTTGTCTACTTCATACACAAAAATACTGATCTTTATACAGACAAAAGGATTTTTCCAACTTGGCAAAGAAGAAAGAGATATGCAGCAAGAAAAGAGACAAAACATATAATGTCTTAAAGGGCTGTTTTCATAAACTGGACCAAGTCAGAATTTCTCTGACATTTATAAACTTTTCATTAACTTCTACAATTAGTTTTGATGCAATCAAATGAGAAAAAAAATTATGTAATATGTTTATAAGTAAGATATATACTTTAGTCATAAGCATAGGAAATGTATGGTCATGATCAGATATACAAATTTTCATGACATAATTAGATGTGAATTACTGTTAATTTGCTAACATGTAAGGAGGTTGAAATGATCAAATGAATAAAAGGAAAGTCTGGTAAATTTTTCATATATTGTTGAAAGCATACTAAACAATATTCAATACAAAATATTAATACTCTAATATAATTTACATACAGTCTATTTTGTTTGTCAAAGAGTAAATTGAATTACATATGTAATATAAGTTTTCAGAAAGTTAAAGTGACTTCCTAGAGTGCTCATTAAAATGAAAAATCAAAATGAATTAGAAAACATTTAAAACCCTATTTTATCAATTTATTTTAAATTAGGTTTGAAAGCTAACAGTTAAGAAGCTTTGGAGCAGAGGTGAAGGAACTATTGTTGTTGATTTTGATTAAGTTTGAAAATATTTACTGGGGTTAGAGGTGAAAGTTCTGTGTCTCTTTCTGAGAGTGACTCCTTATTATCAGTATTTTAATGAATATTTTTCATGAAATTAAAACAAATTAGATGTGAGTTTAGCATTTCACATAGAAAAAAGGGCATTCATAATTAAAATAAGTGCGATTCTCTATAGAACAACTGGTTTAATGTCAAAGAAGGCTATAGGAAATTCAATTTTTTTCTATTAAAATGAAATAAAGTTGACGTTATTCTTATGAATTTAGACAATTATGTTCCTACAATGAAAATTACTGACTTATGTATTTCATTAGTGACTTTTGCTCAGTACCTTCCATATCAGCATTTTCTGTTCAACACTGTTCTCAGAAAAGTCTTGAAATAATTTTTAATGTATAGATTCTTACAGTTGATCAAAAACTGGTAGTAATATCCCATAGAAAATAAACAAAGGAGTTTGCTTTTATGAAACCCAAGACCAAGGATGAAATTGCTTTCTTAATGCTTGTTATTGGAAAGCAGCCTGGATTTTTCCAAATTCAATTTAGGTATGAAAACAAGCATTGTTCTAGGCCTAAATAAAATATATCCTAGGTCCAAATGAAAATCCAGTTTCTTCTAAAACTACTCTTCTATTTTTAAAATCATTTGCCAAGACGTATAACTGTTTATTTGTATTGAGTGAATTTTAAAATGTGCTGCTGTGTTAGTATGTCTGGTCATTATTTTAAAATCTCCTTGAAAATTAGGACACTTGGAAAGGACCAAATATAACTGAAAACTTACAGTTAGGAAATTTTATACAACAAATTTTTCTCTGCAGTTCAGTAAATCAAAACATTTACATTAAATACATGATTACATTTAATTTCCAAAGTCAAGGAGGTAAATAGAAATTTAATTTTATTATGGGACTTTTAGTTAGATCTTACACGTAATATAGTCACTTGATTTTAAAAATATGTATTTTAACTATTAAATACTGTATTTTTAATTTTTAAATTCATAGGCCAAAAAAGACTGCCATTTTAAATAAACGATATCAGTAATTTATTTTCATATTTTTCATAAGACATATTTACATGTAGTATATTTCTTGTTCCAAGCAAAGGAACACAGCATGTTTGTATTAGTTTGCTTGGATGGCTCTAACAAACTACCCCAAACTGAGTATGTAGTTTAACAGAAATGTATTGTCTCACAGTTCTGGAGACTTAGAAGTCTGAAATCGAGGTGGTGACAGAATTGGTTTCTTCTGATGGCTTGTTAGGGAGAATCTGTTCCATGCCTCTGTGCTAGCTTCTGGTGGTATGCTGGAAATCTTTGGCATTCCTTGGTTTATTAATGTATCACTCTGATATCTGCCTTCATGTTGACATGGTTTCTCCCTGTATGCATGTCTCTTTCAGTCAAAATCTTTCCCAGTGATACTGGATTAGGGTCCACCCTAATGGCCCCATCTTAACTTGATCATTTGCAAAGACCCTATTTTGAAATATGTTCATATTCACAGTTACTGGAGGAGGACACAATTCAATCCAAAGCAATATTTAAAAGTGACTAGTCAAGCAATCAATTAGGAATACTATCTGTAAGAACTGTGGGAAAAAGAAATAATATGTATATAATGTAACCTTACCACTTAGCACATTTATAATCTGAATTTGAAAGTAAGAATTATCTGAACATAAAATGAGAAATTGGGGCATAATGATTTCAAGTCAGTGGGAAAAAAAGGTGGGGTTGCTTCTGTGTCTCTTTACCTGTCTTAGCTTCCATAAACCTATGTTTACTTACAGATGTAATGTCAATAATAAGAGCTCCTGCCTCATTGTGTTGTTACGAAAATCAAATGCATTAAGTGTGCAGTTTTTTGCAATGTGCTCGAGATGTATAGTAAAGGGTTTACTAAATAATAATAATAATAAAAGTAACAATAATTAATGTTAAATCAAGAGCAATCCATGAGTACCAAATTTTAGGTGATTAAATCATTAATATTAGATACCACTGTGCAGTGGCATATTTTACAAAGACTTCATAGTGAAAAGGGTTAGGGAATTAATTGTGTTGATAGTTACTAAAACTAATAAAAATTCAAAAGCCAGCCTCTATATTTGATTTTTCTCACACACTCTGCTTTTCTTTTAAGTGCAGTAACCTATGAATCATCCTTACAAGTTAACAAGGTTTTCTGATAAATCACTGACGGCATATGCCCCTTGAAATACTGCTGCTCATATATGCAGCTAGTTTATTTGGATCACATAAATTCTTTGGTCTAATTGGATAAAGGGTGAAATATTACTCAAAATCAGAAGAAAAAAATGATTTTTTATGCATCAAAGAACAAAATTCAATGTGGTATTCAATATAATGTTTAAAGCAATTTTACTGATAATTTGAAAGAATATTGAATGTATTATAAGTAAAGAACACATTAATCCATCAGTTCTTTATCAGAGCAATATTATAACTTTCCATCTGTTTCAGTTTGTGCCTTTTACTCAGACATATTACCTAATTAGTTAGCAATTACACTCTGGTCTGTGGTCTCTAAAAGTGCCATGAAAAAAAGTTTAAATAATTCAAGTTCAGTTGTAAAATTGCAATAAGCCAGGGTAGATTTTAAATTTGAAATTCAATTTCAACCTGGTCACATAATGTAATAGAGAGCATAATGGAAGTGCTATGGCACCAGAGATGTTTTATTATTTATCATGGAATGTAAATGACATGCTGCACACCATCAACATAAGCAATTCACAGAAACTATATTATGGGCCGGAGAGTTATTTATTAGAATAGGTGTTGGACTAGCACTGAAGGGTGAGAGTTGGCACTGTTCTGTGAAATTTTATTCTTCCTATCCACCAAGGTCACTCCAAATGTTCACTGTTTTCAAATGACCTGTTAGCATATAATATACACATTTCACTAAAAGTTCATTTTCCTCCTGCTTCTCCTTCGTACACATCCCTTGCATTGAAGTTTATTACAGTGCCAGAATCAAGTTCAACGAGCCAGCCCTGGATCTACACCACCTCCTTCAAGTTTGAAAAAGAACATAGTAGGTTTAGATATCTTACGAGGAGCACCACAAAGCTCACTCCAAATATGACATTGTCTTTGTACATGAATCATTTTTTGTAGTCTGAAGAGTAGTCTTTCTATACTCTAGAAATGATTATACTTTGGGAGGAAACACAGCAATAGAACACACTAAGAGACTAAATTATATAACTATAATCGGTATTTCATTTATTAGAAGTAAAAATTAACTTTTCTACAAATTTCCACAATGCTTATATTATCTAAATTGGAAGCTCTTTTTAATATCACTCTATATGGAAAACCAAATAATAATTAGCAGGATTCTTACAAAGCATCAATCTAGAGCAAGAAGAACTGACTACTTTTGAGAAATATTCCACCCAGGCAATTGGGAAGCTTGTTAAAGTTCTGTCCTTTTTCCTCACAACACAGTGGCTCTTTACCCTGAATTTTGATGAATAAATTGTTTGATTTTGACCTGAGCCTTCCATTTTCTATGATTCACTTTGACAATCTCTTTTAATCACATATTAATTTTTGAAACAAGGTTCAATAGGATAAATTAAATTTCGCCATGTGACATTATCATATTCTAATTCTCTAATACTTAACTTCTTTAAGATTAAAATTAGGCCACTTTGATTAGAGTTTTGGGAATCCAAGACTGTAAAATGTCTTTCATTTAGTCAATTGAGTGACTAACCACATTGGTGCATTGGTTTGAAAAGTTTAAACCTCAGTAGTCATCTCTTGCCTATATAACAATGAAACTATTTGTCTGCAGGACCTCTGATTGAGTAAAGAAAAAAAAAAAATTAGAATTCCGAAACCTTAAACATAATGAAAATTTTAATGTGTCCTAGGAGATCATAAAAACCCAAAAGTCCATCAAAAGACTAAAGACTAAAACAAAAATAAGAATTTTACAGTGCAAGGCAATACAACCTCTATGATTGTAAGATTTGACATATCCAGCAAGTTACAATGAGTGAAAAATTAAATAAATGTAATTTCACTTCTGAAATAATTTCATAATGGAAATTCAGATTCAGACATGTTTGGATTAGGAATAGACAGATCACTCAGAAACTATATCCACACATCAGATAATGATTGTTATTTTTTGGGATATTATATATTGAATTTGTAAATTACTAGATTCGCTATAGTTTTTAGGACAGACTAAAAAACATAAATTCTTACTGCATTGAATAGAAGAAACAGCTAAAACATTTTAATTTAAAACCATTTTTTCATCATTCTTTTGAGAATTTTCTTAATATTTTAGATGCAAAGACTTCCCACAGTCATCATGTACTCTCGTTTTTAATTTTTTTTAACATTTATTCATTTTTGAGAGACCGAGTGGGGGAGGGGAAGAGACAGAAAGGGACACAGAATCTAAAGGAGGCTCCAGGCTCTGAGCTGTCAGCACAGAGCCCGACACGGGTCTGGAACTCACAGACTGCAAGATCATGATCAGAGCTGAAGTCAGACGCTTAACTGAGCCACCCAGGTGCCCCTACTCTCTTGTTTTAAAATTAAATTTCAGCATCAAAATAATCTCAACTCTTTAGTTTAAATACCAGATTACATGTACTATATCATATATTATTATATTATATTATATTATATTATACTAATACTATATTTTACTATATTTTACTATATTTTACTATATTATAATATACTATATTATATATTACATGCTCATGCCAATGCACATATCAGAAACACATATGTAATATTAAAACATACATTACAATGAATATTGCAGGCATATGATTATGGAACAGACAAGAAATCAATATAAAATATAAGTGTTTTAAGGTATCATTACATTTAATATAATTAGAGGGATCATTCTACTTTAGAGAAAACTGAAGGCAACATTTTGTGGCACAGTAATATTTGATCACTTATAAATAATAACAAATGTAGTACCTAAGTTTTTTTTTTAATTTTTTAACATTTTATTTATTTTTGAGACAGTGAGAGACAGAGCATGAACAGGGGAGGGTCAGAGAGAGGGAGACACAGAATCTGAAACAGGCTCCAGGCTCTGAGCTGTCAGCACAGAGCCCGACGCGGGGCTTGAACTCACGGACCGAGAGACATGACCTGAGCCGAAGCTGGCCGCTTAACCGACTGAGCCACCCAGGCGCCCCTGTAGTACCTGAGTTTTTAAAAAAATTATATTCTTCCATTTCTCAAAGAAGTACTTAAGTCAAGCTTAAGTACTGTGTATATATAACATACTTTCTGCGTATATATAACATACAACATATATGACATAACAATATATATGTGAATGAATATATATATATATATAAAATAGAAACACATATTTATAACAGATATATCTATATGTTAAATATACCTTATTCTCTAAATATTACTATGGAATAGTAAATTGATTTAAATAGTTCTACTTCCCTACCTCCTATTCCTATGAATCAATTTGCTATATTAGATAAAGCATAAATTGTAAACTTTGAGTCTACTGTTTTTAACTGGTGAGGATGCTAAAGAAAACTTAAAAGTAGATGCAGTGCAGAAATAATCTTTCTTAATTTGCTCCATCACATATCAAGTAAGATTAATAGGCTATTAGCCTTTGCATTTATTATAATGCTCTGACATTTCATCTATCACATTTGAGTTGCATCAGGAAGGTGAAAACAGCCCATCTCCTTCAATTTATCTTGTGATATAGTATAAGATGGCAAGTTGCTATTTTGTTCATTAACTTATAAAAGAGTTAAAATTTCTGTAAATAGAAACTATCATGAATGTTCAAGATCATTTACCACGCCAAAATGAACCTGCGTTCCAACAGCCTCTCCACCTCCAGATATCAGTAAAGCTTTGAAGATTGATAAGGGAAAATATTTGATTAAAGTTTTTTTTTTAAGTATCTTCTTCTCAGGTTAGGGCATACCTATTAATTAGGAGCTATGTATGCTCTGTATGAAGTAAAAATAAGAAAATGAGTAGTAAAGGAAGCTGGTTTCATGCTTTAAGTAATTTATATTGTTTTTACTTCACTTATCTCAAACTTGAAAAAAAAAACACAATAGTATATTCAGAATTAACAGAAAAGAAGAGAAACAGAATGATACCAGCTTTTGTTTGAAAAGGATTTCCAACTTTTCTTTTTAACTAATTTATATATCATCAAACATGTATCAAGATTTTATGATGTGTTAGGACAAACTCTGACCATATACTGACACATGCATTTAAAAAGTGTGATGATGCCCCGGAGTCAGACAGTGACCAGAGTCCGTGGGTGGCACTGTAAGTAATGTTGTCAGAACAGCTCACATTTGAGCAGAAACCAGAGAGTTTTTTGAACAATGGGAATGGTAAGAACAAGGCCAGAAGGTAGGGGCATAATTGACAAATTTGGTGATCAGCAAAAAGCCAATTAGGGGAAGAGTGGGAAGGGATTCGATTAGAGAAGAGGCTTGTGTTTTGTTACCACAAAATAAAGTTTCTGTCAGATTTTAATCAGAATTACTCCTTTTTTTGTATCAAATAATTTTCAATGTCAGCTAGTTTGGAATGAATAGGACTGTAGATAAAATACCCAAAAAGTAGACAGTTATAAAATTGCTTAACCCAAACAGCCCACCCATTCAGTGACTCTAGTAAGCCTGACAATTGAGCTGGTAGACAAAAATTAATGTTAGAGTCAGAGCAAATCAGTAAGAAATGAATTTTGCTTCATTCTTCAACTAGTATAATGTGAAATCTGTACTGTGTCTGAGTTGGTAGGGGGTGGGGAGTGTTATAAAATGATAAAAGTCAAGAGCAATTATCACACTACCCTCCTTAAAATCCTTTAGGGCCTCTGACTGATGGCATTCTCCTTTCTCCCAACTCCCTAATCTCATTTCACACCTCTCACACCATTTTACAAAATGCTAAGATCAAATATATAAGATGCTCAATGTCAATGTCCTAAAAAAAAAAAAAAAAAAAAAAAAAAAAAAAAAGGATCATGAGGAACTCACCTGTATGTGAATACAGTCCCATTTGTTGACTTGTTGCTATAAGGGTGAATGAATAGTTAGTAGTTCAAGCTGCTTCACAATAATAGCTTTTGCTTACGTAGCAATTGTTTTGTATCAGGGGATTTTTCTGAAGATTTAGGAAAGTAAGACTCTGCCCTAGATTGGATAGCTGCTCTAGATTAAGAAGTGGAGATACAACTATTAATTGGTATCTTAATATTTCTTAATTTAGGAGACAGGAAGGGCAATGTGAGGTTAACTTTGTCATTGATAAGGAAGCAGCAGTAAATTATATTAGCCAGAAATGGGAATGTTTGGCCATTTTTGTAGTCTGAACAATATCATTGTTCTCTCAAATTGTATATGTGAATAAGGAGTGGTTTTATTTTGTCTTGATCTATTGAGTTCCCAGAGGGGTCTTGTCTGATGTTGATATTAAATTATTTATGAAGAAGAGCACCCTGGTATTTCTGTGGGTGCTATGAAAGTTCTTAGCAACACCAAAGCCTTGTTGAAGTACAAGGCCAGCTCCAGGCCAGCTCCTGGCTCTCAGAAGATACTTTACTATTCTTTTAATGTACTTGTCAGCTTTGGGAAGTAAAAGTGTTTTGGCTTCATGGAAACCCTCAACAATTCTTATTTTCTAAAAGACTATTTAAGATCCATAGTAAATGTTTAGAAGAAAATCGTTGCAGAAGGCATGTGGGCCTGGAGATTTATTTGGGGGAAGTATTTTATTCACAGATTTATTTTTTTAAATCAGTGTTGAAAACTCAGATTTCCTATTACTTCCTTCAGTTTTTAAAAGTTATGCATTTCTAGAAATGTGTCCATTTCTTTTAAATTTTCAAATTATTAGAAAAAGTGTTTCAAACATATTGTATTTAGTACACCTTTGTTATATTTTGGTGATATTTCCTTTAATATTTGATATTGTTTATTTCTTTCTCACTTTTTTTCTGATCATTCTGTTAAACAATGTTTTCAGTCTTTTCAAGGAATCAAATTTGGCAATGTTGTTTCTTCATGATATATTTGTTTTCTATTTTCTATTTTCTATTTCCTTCCTCTAAGTTCCATGGGTACAATTCTCAGTTTTTTGTTTTCTAACTTCTTGATATGAATATCTAGATCACTTTTTAAGACATTTAAAAATAATGCTTATTTATTTATTTATTTATTTTGAGAGACAGAGAGTGAGTGTGAGTAGGGGAGGGGCAGAGAGAGAGGGAGAGAGAGAGTCCCAAGTTAGCATAGAGTCTGTTGTGGGACTTGATCTCACATACCATGAGATCATAACCTGAACCAAAATCAAAAGTCAGATGCTTAACTGACTGAGCCACCCAGACACCCCTAAGACATTTTACTCTATCTTATGCATTAAGGCTATACATTTTCCTCTCAGTTTACCACAAGTTTTGATTTAATTTTTATTACCTAATTCAAAGTAGTTTGTAATTGCCATTTTTTTTTTTTTTACTTGGAGTTATTTAAAAGTGTATTTAATTTTCAAGCATTTGGTGATTATTCATTTAGCATGCAATAAACTTCTGGATTAGTTTCTTTTTTGTTTTGTTTTGTTTCAAGTTTTTATTTAAACATTTTTTTAATCTTCATTTATTTTTGAGAGAGAGAGACAGTGCGAGTGGAGGAAGTACAGAGAGAAAGGGAGACACAGAATCTGAAACAGGCTCCAGGCTCTGAGCCATCAGCATAGAGCCCAACAGGGGGTTAAGAATTCACAGACTGCGAGATGATGACCTGAGCCGAAGTCGGACATTTAACCAAATGAGCCACCCAGGTGCCCCTCAAGTTTTTATTTAAATTCAAGTTAGTTAACCTATAGTGTAATATTGGTTTCAGGAGAATTTAGTGATTAAATTAGATATAATTAGATAGAACACCCAGTGTTCATCATAACAATGCCCTCCTTAATACCCATAAATCATTTCTGGGTTAATTTCTCTATTGCCTTTGACCATTTTGTCTTGATGCTTCAAATTTGTTGAGCCTTATCATCTACTATGTGATCACATGAACATGAAAAGAGTATATATTTTGTTATTGTCACTTGCAGTGTTTCACATATGTCAAATAGAGTTTATTAATTGTGTTGCTCAGAGCTCTAACTTTGCTGATTTTTTTCCTATTTGTTCTCTCTGCAGGTGTGGTGTGGATTTTGTTCTTTTTCTACTTTTGTTTTTATCGATTTTCTTGCTTAAATATTTTTGAAATTGTGATAAAGTGCATGCCGAATTTAAATATAGTATTTTCCAAGTTGATTCTTTTGCCCTCAAGTTGCTTTCTCTATATCGGCCATACCATCAGGTGGTCTCTCTATTTCTAGAAATGCATTGTGCCTTAAAGTCTTTATGAACTTTTCTGCAGATAATGATTTAATGATATACATTTCTTTGTCCTTTATTTTCAACCATTGTTTATCTTTACATTTGAGATATGTATCTTGTAATCAGCATATGTTTCTTTTAAGCCAATCTGAAAATCTCAGTTTTATAATAGGTGTTAGTCCATTTACATTTAAAGTAATGACAAATAGAAGTGGGATTTATATCTATCAGTGTACCATTGATTTTTATTTGGATCACCTATTCTATATTCGACTTTGTTTTTCCTCTGGACATCTTTGTTAATCTAGTATTTAGTTATTAACCAAATACCAAATTATGCTTGACTTATTAAAACCTAATGCATAATAGATTGTGGTTGACAGAGTAAGAGATAATAATTATCACTTCTTTTTCTTCTCTTAAACACATGCTCCCACTCCCACACATCAAGATGTTAGTTTAGGCTGTCCTAATGACTTCCCTTGACTGTGCAATATGGCAGAAGTGACACTGCAGTTTCAAGCCTTGCTCTTAAGAGCACTGTGAGATTATACTTTTCTTGAATCTGGAACATGGACAACACCAATATTGATGGGCATGTGGAGACAGTTATTCTCATTCATCACTGGTGAGAATGCAAGATGGTACAACCACTTTGGAAGACAGTCTCCTGATTTCTTACACAACTAATCAGACTCTGATCGTATGATCCAGTAATTATGTCTCTTGCCAAGGGTTGAGGGGATGATAGGGATAAAAAGGCCAAACACAGAGGATTTGATTATACTCTGTATAATATTATAATGATGGATGTGTGTCATTATACATTTGTTCCAATCCATAGGATATATATTATCAAGAGTGAAACCTAAGTTAAATTATGAACTTTGGGTGATTATCATATGTTAATGTAGTTCATTAAACATAACAAATATACCACGCTGGTGAGTGATTTTGATAATGGGGAAGCTATACATTTACAGGGGCAGGGAGCATATGAGATATATCTATACCTTCCTCTCAATTTTGCTCTAAACCTAAAAATGTTCTGAAAAAAAATGATAAGGTCTTTAAAAATTTTTGGAATGTCTACAATAGGACAAATAGTTGAAAATTAATGGTGGTCCTTTTTTGGTACAGTAATCAACACAGTCAAAATATGGCAAAATTCCCAAAAAGATAGGACAATCTAGTCCCCTAAATATTTTCAATCAGATATAAGATGAATATCTGCCTGTGATACTGAAAAGGGATCCTATATTCAGTGGCAGAGTGGAACCAGCAAAATCTTTAGCAGCATAAACAAACCTCAATATTGAATTATTCCTATATAACAAATGAGTAATATAATTCTTTCAGCTAGAGTTTTTAATTTTGTCTGGAAGAGATTGGTGAGTAAATAAAAAAACATACCAAAATGCAGAATCATTTTTACAAATGCATCACTGAGATATTTTTAACTGTGACATTTTCATTAATCTATGCTATAAATTAAGTAAAGGTAAGGTGTAATGAATTTTATACAGCATGATTAAGTACCAGAGTTCAGGATTAAACTCATTAAATTAAACTAATAATTTAATAACTGTTAATATAGCTTCAAAAGAAAAAAACTTAAATAGGATTTACAATTTTAGCAGCACACATTTTCAAGAATGTATTTTAATACATTAACATTTCTTTGTAACAGTTCTAAAATATTCATATATTCGATTCAATACTCTATAATATTATATACTTTTATACATAACACATTGTAATTATAGTGGTTAGATTTTGTATTCAATCTGTTCTTTCTTGTATTTTCACCAAATAGCTTTAATTGAAATAAAATATGTATTGAACACCAACAATCATTATTATGTAATATTAATAAAAGCAAAAAACATGTTCATAATGTTTTATCGATCATCTACATTCAGCTTTACATTCAGCTTAGGCTGTAAGGTTAGTTCCACATTCAGGTTTCTATTTTTACTTATTTATTTTTAGGATCTAGAAAATCTTATCTGACAATTTTGGATTATAGATACAAGAGTGAGCTCAAACACCAAGGGCTCTGATCTTTAAATCAAACTGATAGTAAAATTATGGACATAGTTGTTCTTGCTTTCATCAAGTAGTCAATCATTAATTCAAGCAGCATGATTTAAGTTCTAATGTTTTAAGTTACGAAATAGTGGGTAACAGATTATTAATTACAATTTTCTTTAGTCTAGACAATATTTGTTTATTTATATACTTTGTTGCAGAAATAGCATAACTGTTTTAATAAGCCCAACAACATATTTATGATCATATATATGGATTTTTTTTTTACCTCCAAGACAGTTAATATCAAGTACTAAGAAAATTATATGTTGTAGTTTGGATCACTACCTAGTCTTAAAAAAAATCCTGATACATTATTCCACCATCATTTTGTTTCAGCTTAAATTTTAAAAGCTCAAGTTTTCTAGACATTGAACATATTTCTGAGATAAAACACACGAACAAAGTTACTTAGGAATCACATTACATGTATCAATTTTTGATGACAAACTTCTGGTGTGAGAAATGTAATTATATTTTTCTCTCTACCTTAATGTTGTTTTCTGTCCTGAACGCCTATTCTTCTTAATTGAGTATTTAAATAAGTCACTTTCAGGAAAAAACAAAACAAAACCAACAACAACAACAACAACAACTTTAATCTGATTTCAGTGACTACAGTAATCTCAGGTTTATAACTGAGTCACATTCAGGTATAAAACTCATTCAAGTGTTCTATTTTTTGTTCTCTCTTCCTCTCCTCCTAGTGTGTAAATGAATATATATTATACACACACATGTATGTTTATATATATGTATTTGTATGTTTCTTGACTTATGTTTTAGACACTGGAGATACAGGATGCAGATATCAACAGGACAGTCATAAATCCTTAATTTCATAAGATGTATTATTTGGGAAAACAAGTATGTAAGCAGATAAATAAGTGAGACAAATTCAGATAGTATTCTGTAAGTGCTATAAATAAAACTGAAGATCATGAAAAATAGATTGGGATCTATTTTGGAAATAGACACAACAAGGCTATGTTACTAACAATATAAAATGAATAGAAATAAATTAAATGTAACTTCTATATTTTTTTAACAGTCCAGTTGTTGAAACTGAAAAAAGTATAGTAGGTTGCTTTTATTGAAGAATCAGGAATTCTGTTTATAAGGCTCAACAGTCATTTTAGCATTTTATTTTTGTTTTGCCTTGTATGTTAGAAAAATTTAGTTGTAAAACTAACAGAACCACAGTTCTTGTTATTGATTTGAGTTAGGGGTGATAGGAAAAAACAAAAAAAGTAGCTCGTTTCTAACTTGTTACTATTAAATAGAATGTAGAAAGAAATAAAGATCATGGAAGTGTTGATAGATTTGAATGGATTGAGTTGGGTGCATTGGGTATGCTTTTGCTGTTGTCCAGCTGCTGATAAGAGAAAGTCAAAACCAGTTATTTAATTAGGACAGGGGTTTCTTTTCCTTGAATAAAAAGTCAGGAGATAAGCCGTACAGGGCTAGCCTGGCAATTTCACAATGTCAAGGATACAACTTCCTCTGCACTTCCTGCTGCACTGTTCTTTGCATGTGGCCTTTCACACTCAAGGCTGCATCCTCACAGATGAAAATAGTCGTTATGGTTTGCCATAATGTTTGTATTCCAGGAAGGGATAAGAAAAATGTGGAGAGGAGGAAAAAAAAACCCTCTACATAGATCAGTAAATCCTCATTTTTAAGGACATTTGGAAACCATACCTGACTGCATCTGCCACATACTGTTGACCAGAACCTAATCTCAAAGACAACCACATATTCTCAGAACCTGGAAAATCTTGATTTTCCAGTAAAGTACATTGCTGCCAAAAATGAAATTATGGTTCAGTTAGTAAAGACTTTTCTCCTGAACACCATATTTTATATCCATCTGCCTATTTGACATTTGTACTTAAGTGCAGTAAATATTTATTACTTTTACACATATATTTGTAAGCTAAATATTTAATATATATTACTTGGTTAATATATATCACTTAATATATCCAGAGCAGAATTTGTAATCTTTCCTCCCAAATTCCTTTAACTGTAGTGTTGTCACTCTTATCAGCTAGGAACACCACTATTCTAGTTGCTGAAATTAAGCGACCTGAAGTTATGACTGAATTTTTCTTCCCACATGCTACCTTTATTGTGCACCCCTCGTTTGTTTGACTTCATTATATATCCATATCCCAATCACTTTCATGACTACCAATGCTAACGCCCTCACCAAACCACACCTGAATTTTACAGAATTCGAAGTGGTCTGTTCTAACTGCTATATTAACTGGCTTATTATCATCAACGCAGCAGCCTGACTGAGAAATCCTTTAAAAGTGAAATTCAGATTATGTCATTACACTAATGCTCTCTTACAACCCTCCCCTCAATTATTCTGTTCTCAGCTCTCTGTCTTCCTCACAATTTTTTTCAACAGGCCTTCACAGTACCTATAGTGGAAGGTCAAATTTTGTTCCCCCCAAATAGCTAGTGGTTTGCAGCCCATATTCCCCAAGTCGTGGCTCAGATTTCAATTATCAGTGAAATCTTTCTCTGACCACCTTATTCTTAATTATAATATGACATGCCATTCCCCTGAATGGCATTCTCAATTCTTCTCCCTTTTTACCTCATCTCATATTTCATTATTCTATACAAAAATTCAGTCCCTTTATCCAGTTTTGAATATGTCTGCCATACTGGGAAGTAAGCTTTATGAGAGGAAGGGTTTTGCGTCCTAGTACCCCAGTGCCTATATTATTTATCCCATAATAGGTGTTAATAAAATAGTTAATGAATAAATGGATGAATGAATGAAAGTGAGTGAATAAGGAAGAAAGGAATAGTAGATATTGCATAACAACTACCATTCAATGCCGTCGTTGGAAAATGTGTTTGACATGACTGTCAGACGTGAAGACACTAATATTCTAAATATAGGCCTAGACTCAAGAGGAAAATTGGTGTTGGAATAGGTCAGTGTAGGTGGTGTTCAAAGTAATTGCTTAATAGTGAAAGCACATAGTTAAGAAAATTTACCTTAAAAAACCTAAATATGTACAGCACCCCACAACTTCTAAGAATTCTATTTAAAATCATCCGTGTATAATTATCTGCGTCCAGGAAAGCAGTTTGAATCAGGTTATATGTAAATTCCCACTCAAACTTCTAAGTCTGTTCTCCAACAAAGACAAATCGTCCTCTATCACCTGGTACAGAGGCAATTCTAATCTCTTAGAAACATGTTTTAAATTCTTATTATTGACAATATTTAAAGAATATTTTCTTGGATCTCTTCCAAATCTACAATTTTATAGATGTGAAATAATAACAGAAAAATCCAAGAGCAGGTTTTTATCTTTCAAATTCACTCATTTGAAAATAAATATAAAATCAGAGTAACCATTCTTAATTCAGGCTTTTGAAGGAGTAGTCTTATTCTAAGAAAGTCCTTAGAGTTAGAGGTTTCATAGCCTATATGATTATGCACCCACTTTCTAAAGTGTTTTATTAATAGAAGTACTTTCAGTAAGCTGTAGATGTAGCATTTTCTCTGGCCAATAGATAATTTTTATTTAAAAAAATAAAATACAGAGCCATCTTCAGGATTTTTGGCACATGCTGGAATTTCCTTACTGATTTTACTTAATTTTATTTCTCTTTCATTCTCCTCAAAAATACAGTCTGATAAACATTAGCTGGATATTGCTCTGTCTCACATATTTGATTTGGGTAAGTCTGTTCGTCCACTCGGATCCTACAGCCAATGCTGCAAGAGCTGACTTGGCTGATTAAAAGGGTAAATCTTCCTCATTTATAGTGCTTAATCATTCACACCTCACGGCAATTTAAGCTGCTGAATTTGTTTAATTGAGTTCTTTACTATTTCACCTGTGATTGTATTAAACTTACTTCCCCCCAAGATACGGTACTATGGTACCCAGTGGTGCTACAGTAATTTTTATAATACCATTGATAACAGTTTCCCAAATATAACTAAAGGGGCCCAAAATCAGGATCTTTGTTGAACTTCTCTATCTTTACAGATTTATTTATCAGTCAACAACTGCCCAGAGTTATCATTTTAAAGCTGGGAATATTGAGTATTTTTTTAATACTATCAATAATTTTGAAAACTTAAGACTTTTTTTTTTCTGGTATCTTGTATGTACAGTGAGATCCCAAGTAGCATAGAGAAACATAATTTAGAATGTATAATGTTAAGAAGGATGGAAAACTTGTAAGTCATTTAGTCTATTATAGAATTGAATGCAGGCATCATTTCCATAACATTGCAGACACTAAGCAATCAGCATTTTTTTTTTTCCTGTCATGAGAAACAGATGGTAGCAATAGATTTTGAGCAATGAAACATCATTGCAAAATGAAGCAGGTTTATCAGGCTAAGAACATAAGTGTGTTCATAATACTGACTGGACGGTAAAAACATAGGACCCTTGTGGATCCAAACTATTTCCCTCATATTTGAGTTTCTAGGAAGCCATTTAATTAAGTTATTTGAACTTGAATAATATATTTCTTCTATACACTTGCACCTGCTGCTGATACTTGATGTTTCATGTTTTTCTACTTAAACTTAGCTTTGTATCTTGTGTATATTCATTTTATTTTTCCCAGTGTAAATGCAGAATTACACTTAACCCCCAAATACCAAAATTCCACCATTATTACCAGTCTTCCATTTGTTTCTCCTTTGATGTATGTCTTTCAATAAATTTTATGTATAATGTTCATTAATGATATACTTTTATTGTTAAATTGATAGTTTTTATGACTATTTGGAATGGAGTTTATTTTCCACTTCTAACTCAATTTGGTGATTTGCAGTAGGGGAATGAAATATCGATTTGTGTATCTTTGTGTTGCATCCAGCCACTTTATCAAAGGACTATTTATTCTGGTAAAAATTTTAAACACTCTTTAAATTTCTATATAATTTTTTATCTCATTATCATGTAGAGATAATTTTATTTGTTACTGTGTAATTTTACTGGCTAAATTCTTTAAAATTCATTTCGATATTGAAAACATGGTAAAAGTATATGCCAGTGCTTATTCCCCATAATCTTGAAAATGAATTCAGAATTTCACTGTTTATGTTGCTTTCTGTTGATATTGCAAATAGCCTTTATCATTTGATAATCCCTTCTGTTTTACTTTAATTTAGAATTTTTATTAGAATGACTGTTCAAATGATGCAACTTACATTTTAGCACTCATTACTAAAATCATAGTTTTTATTTAATGTGTTAATATAATGAATTTCACTTGTACATTTCCTAATATTGAAACTTTTTTCTGTTTCTGTATTGTTATAAAACTCTGCTTGATCATAGGGTAATGTTCTTTGAATACATGACACTAGATATTCTGCATATCTACTTGTGGCTGAAAAGCTTCCATATTAGTTTTTCTCCATGGGGGAGTTATTAAATAAACTATTTTTTCAAAGAATTGAGAAAAATACTGTAATTTTTTTTAATTCAAACTAAAACTTGGCAATTATTTCCTAAAATCTTTTTATTAACACCAATAGTAATGTTTGAGTAAATAGTCCAACTCAACTCTATGTTTCTACATTTGAAACTGTATATTCACAGTGGTTCTTTCTATAGGCACAGACATATAAATCTGAATACATACATCAAACTTTGTTTTCTAGTAAATTTTTAGCTCTGCATTTATATATTGAAACATGTTATTTTTTTAAATTTGTTTTTAATGTTTATTTTTATTTTTGAAAGAGAGAGACAGAGACAGAATGCAAGCGGGTAAGGGGTAGAGAGAGTTGGAGACACAGAATCTGAAACAGGCTCCAAGCTCTGAACTGTCAGCACAGGTACAGAGAACACTGATGCGGGCTCGAACCCACGGACTGTGAGATCATGACCTAAGCTAAAATTGGATGTTTAACTGACTGAGCCACCCAGGATCCCCAAATGTTATTAATTAATTACCTTTATTCCTTATGTTACGATTTAAATAGTATATTGATTTTTGGTGTATACAGTTATAGTTTATCAATTAATGATTTTTATTCTAAAATAGTAAAAGGAGTTGACAAAATTTGTGTTAAGAAAAGAGCTGAAATAAGTTTTTGGGAACAAGGGAATTGAATACACACGTATACACACACATGTACACATAAGCACACATATATGGCAGCACATATATGACTTTTTAAAAGAGTTTTAGAATTAATATCATCCTAATGTATAAAAATAATTGGAGGAAGTTTTCATTTTTATATACTCTGAAATGATTTAAATAACTTTGGGAAAAATCTTTTTCATAAATTAGCCTTTTCCTCAGTTTTAAAGCAATGTGGTCCTGGTGTCTTTGTTTCAATTAGCCTTTCCTGTCTCTTTTGCATTATTTGAATGCTGAAGTTTCTTTTCTTTGGAGATTAATTTTAGTGATTTATATTTTGCTTTTAAATATTTATTTTCTCTAGATTTTAAAAGATATGCCCTGATAATTACATGCAGTATTTTCTTATAATCTTTTTAATGTTAGTTATATGAATGGTTATATTTAATTTCCTTTTGGGAATTGAACTTATTTTGGTCTTTTATCTCTTTCATTGAGCTTTATAAATAAACATTTTCTGATTTTTTAAATTTTGTTACATTTTTTCAAAAGTAATATAAAAGAAGAACAAATTTCTATAATCATTAAGCAATGGTTTTATCACTAGAAATTCTCATGACAAGCTGCTTAAATTTATTTACACTCTTTTGTTCAGCAGTTAATAATTTTCCCTTTATCTTCTTTCCATGGAACTTTTGATTTTATATTTCTAGTTCTCAATGGAAACACTTTGAGATAATAAAAGCTAATAAATTCAAATGGAACTACCCACAGGGTCTTTTGTTTTGTTGCTTTAAATTTATTTGAGCCTGTTTCTCAAAGGTACAGGATAGATGTGTGTGTGTGTGTGTGTGTGTGTGTGTGTGTGTATTTCTTAACTCAAACACTACTTCTTGTGACTTGTAGTGCAAATTGACATTGAAAGTCAATAACCATCATTCAGGTAATGATTTAAGCAGCAGGATATAAATGCTTAATTTGGGGTTTATTTCATTAATCCATAATTTCAGACTCTGTTATCAATGATTATATTCTGAAATTCAGATGAAGAAAAATGTTATTTTCAATAATCTTAGATTTAGATTTAAATCTCTTTTGGATAACATGGTGTCATTAAAAATGGCACTGATTTTAACTTCACTTTTTTTACATTCATAAATATAGCTATTACCTTACTTTTGGGTCCTTGTAACCAGATTTAATACAATGGCATAAATGAATATAAATCCACCATCAGATTTGTTTAAAAAGTGCTTTAATACAGTGGAAACTAATAGCATTCTTCATGGTGGGTCTTCTGCGTGACATTTAAATACTGACAAATAGAATGAAGTAAAATAAGGACTTAATTTACAGCAATTGGATACATTGATCAGGGACTGGCAGATATTTTCTTAGCAAAATATTTGGAAAATATTTTATATTTTATGGGTCTTAAGGTCTCTTATAAATTTCTCAACTCTACCACTATAGGATGAGACAGGTACAGAGAACACTTAAAGAAATGGGTGGGCTGTGTTCCAATAAAACTTTACACAAGGCAGCAGACAATGGACCAGATTAGATGATCTGAACAGCATTCTCACTCAAAGAACTAAACTGCTGGATTAAAAAGGATGTACAGCAATGACAACAGGATGGAATTCTAGAACACTGGTTCCCCAAATTAAGAGAAATCAGAAATCCTGGGGATAAATAAATGTTAAGGCTTTGTTTCTTAAACTTTCTGGGAAAATGCTATTGTCCTAAATCTTCCTGAACTACTCATCGATTTGTTTGTTCTATTTTACTTCCTGTCTTCCATACGAAGTTTTCTATCATCATCACTATATACTTGCTTATCCTCATATTCTCTTCCTAAAATATTTCACATAAGTTTTTTTCTTTCCCTTATGATGAATCTCCCCTTGTGAAAGGCACAAATGGCCTTTATAAAGCAAAATGCAAATGCAATCTCTCTGTTCTTATCAGACTTCTTATTTCATTAATATTTGAACAGAGGAGTTCATTCCATCCTTATTCGATCACATTTCCCCTTGCCTTGGGACATCCCACACTCCAATGTGACTGGACTGTCATTTTCTTTTCCTTATGATTCCCCCTTTCCTCTGGTTGACTGAGATCTCTTCATATTCCCTACCTATAAATTGTGTTTAAGAAATCCCACCTAATTTCATGGATTCAAAATGCTATATGCAAATTTACAAATGCAAATCTTTGCTCAGACTCCTCAGCCTTCGCTTTACTTCCTACATCTAGTCAATACTTATGTAACTTAAATTCCTAATAAGCACATAAATTTTACATTCCCAAACCACAAGTTTATTCCTGTGCAGTGCCTCCCACATACACTCAGTAACCTTCCTTACTGTTCCCTCAGTCTTCCTCACAATAATCTCTTTCCTCTCCTCAACCAACCAGCCCCTCACACAAAAACAGAAAACATATATTTGATTACATCCTCTCATGCATATATTTGCCCCTTAGGTTTGACTAATTTACCATATGCCTGGTGCACATACTAGGTTGTCAAAAAATATTTGTAATATTGTATATAATAATTCTAAAAATTAAACAATACAAACAAAAAAGCCTCCATTTAATATATACACCTAGACAATGCTTTGATCTACAGTATAGTGTAGACATTATTCACTTAAGTATGTACTTGCCATCCACCTATCTTCCCTTTCTCAAAAAAAATTAAGAATTAATTTAATAATTAATGAGAAAGAGAGAGATTTTTATTAAGTTTATTTATTTATTTTGGAGAGAGAGAATCTTGAGCCGGCCCCACACTGGGCACGGAGCCCAACACTGGGCTGAATCTCACAACTGTGAGATCATGACCTGAGCCAAAATCAAGAGTAGGATGCTTAACTGACTGAGCCACCCCGGTGCCCCTCTCATGCTTTCTAACAGGCAAAATAGAGCCTTGGAATTAAGACAAGCAATCTCTATGCAATAATGACAAAATTGAAGGTTTCTAAATGAGCAATAAGTTCCCTTTTTTAACCAAATAAAGTTTTGATTACTTACTTTAATTAGAAAACTAAGTTGGTCCAAATTTTTGTATACTATCCACTTGAAACATAGATGTCTGTTTCTCACCAATGTGGAAAGATTTAGTTTAGTGTCAAGCTCTTTTTAAAAAAGAGTAAACTCCAAGAAGTAGTAATCATTTGATGATTCTGTCCCAAGATTTCTCAAATTATCTGAACCTCCTTAGATATTATTAAAAATTAAAAATGTCACTTTGAAAATACTGGATTTAAAACAATATCAAAATGATACCCCAGAGAAATTATGAAAGTTTGTTGGAAAAATGAGAGAAAGAATGGAGACAAAACAAAAACAAATTATTTCATGGTACTAAAGATTCTCTCTAATTCTGTTAATATTTCTTTAACATTTGAAAGAAAGAATCAGCCTATTTTACAAAAAAAAAATTTTTTTTTTGCTGACTAAGGGTTTAAACAAGAATGCCTCCCAAAGACAACAAATTTTGATGTGATAGCTTAGATGAAAAAAATGTTATTTTTTAAATAAAAGGAATAACTATCAAAAAAGCATATATTTTAATACATACTGTGGCAGGATAGCACATAACCTTCTTTAAATGAAACTTCACTACTTTTAAATCACTTTATTTCCAAGGATTTAACACACATATGTTGAGTACTATGTTCAAGAAAGCGAACCAAGTTCAAAGTAAATAGTAATTTCATATGGGAGAGAAATGAGCGGAAAAAATAAATGGTATATGTTGGTATAAACTCAAACTAAGAGAAGTTATAGCAGTAGTACAAGAAAATCATGAGTATTCTTTATACAAATTCACTTAATTGCTTATTTATATCTGGCCATGTTTATTTGTCATCCAAATGTAATGTAGTACATTTATAATATCAAAAATGGCTCTTGTTGTTGAATCACAACAGAGACCCTTGGGATTTGGGGGCAAAGTCAGGCCATTTTCTGGGGACAACTACTGTCTTTTTGAGAAAGAGCTTTTGTCCTCTGGGTCTTAGTAGAGAATGAAATATTAGCCCTGAGCTCCAAGTTACCATGTGATCTGACCTGCCCATTATGAATTGGGTGCCATCAAGCACAACTAGCATGAGCACATACTTCATCAAATACAAGGGGTATAATACAAAACTGGACTACAACAGGCCCTGAAGGCACGAGTAAGTTATTGCGGAAGTGTCTCAAATGTGTTCCCGGTCATCATCCCTGCTACATTACCTTCTCTCTCCCAGCCTGCACCTATAGCCTCAAGGGGAGTTCCCTGCAATCAGTTGACTGAGGAAGAGAAAACCTGTCACTGGTTTCCAGGTATTTCTGTGTGATGTGCAGGTACCACCTGAAAGGGAAGAGCTCTACCATTATAAACTACTTCCTGTGACATCCCTGATGGACAGTGAGGAAGGGAAATCCTCCCAGTGGAAGAACTTCGAGCAGCGCACATGATTTTTCATTTTACTAGCAAAATGAAAATAGGCAGATGAGCGATTGCATACTGATTCATGGATTCAGGTCAAATGGTTTGGCTTGATGATCAGGGAGTTGGAAGGAAAATAACTGGAGATGACAGAAAGATCTGGGGAAGAAATATATGGAAACACATCTCACGATGTGCAAAAATGAGAAGATATTTGTATCCCATGTCATTGCTCACCAAAGTGTGACCTCAGTGGAGAAGAATTTTGATAATCAATTGTATAGAGTGACCAATTTTGGGGGTACCAGTCAGCCTCTTTCTCCAGACCCTTGTATTATTACCCAGTGTATTATTCAAAAGCAAAATGGCCACGATGGGAAGCTATGCATGGGCTCAGTCACATATACTTTCACTCACCAAGGCTGACCTGACTTGCCAGTCACTGCCGAATGACCAACCAGCCAGCAGTAGAAACCAACACTGAGTCCCCATTACGGCACCATTCCCCAGGGCCGTTAGCAAGCTGCCAGATTTGCAGGTTAATATCACTGGATGGTTTCCATCATGAAAGAGGTGTTTTTGCAGGGATAGCCTTTAGATTGGATACAGGTTTGCCTTCCCTAAATGCAATGCTTCTGTCAAGACTACATTTTGTTTACATGTAGAATGCCTTATCCATTGTCATAGTTGCACTGCTTCCGATAAAAAAAAATCACTTTACAACAAAAAAGTATGGCAACAGGCTTATGCTCGTGGGATTCTCTGGTCTTACCATGTTGCTCATCATCCTGAAGCAGGTGGTTTGATGGAATTGTGGAATGGCTTTTTGAAATTTCAAGGCTAGCATTCTTGGCTGTCTGTGAAGAAGTAAACAATTTAAATGCTAATATACAGGGAGTGTTTTGGCCCATTTACATAACAAATCCTGCCTGAGTTACTAGTGTGTTGGATTGCTCTACAGATTTTAGACCTAGTAGTCCCAATAATCACATCACATTACACACACACACACACACACACACACACGTGTGTGTGTGTGTGTGTGTGTGTTCTTAAATGACCTTTAGAGCCCTGTGTTCTATTATCTACTCTGATTTTAACCACATATAATAATTTCCCTTGATCTCTTGCCTGAGTAAACTGGCCTTCTTGCAACTGGAAAACATGCGAAACTTGCTCTTCCCTTAGGATTTCGCACATGCTGTTCCCTTTTCTAGTAAGGCTCTTCTTATATATATCTATGTGGATCATGTCCTCTTTCAGATTCTTCCTTCAGGTCTTATTAAATGTGTGCCTTCTAATGAAGCCTTCTTTGAAAACACTCTCAAACCCTATGCTTTCCTTGCTTTATCTTTTTTTCTTAGCACTTACGTTATTTAAGTACCATAAATGTTCTAATTTATCTCATTTATTATGTGTCTCCCTCAATAGAATACAAGCAGGAATCTTCCTCTATTTTGATATTTTCTGTTTCCTGGAGACTTGAAAGGTGCCAGATACATAGGAATTGATAAAAAAAATATTAAATTAGACATTTTGACAGTTGCTTGCTATGCACACATGGAGAATACAAATGATTGGATTTATCCAGATTTGGTTATTTACATGCAATTGTGACAAAAGGGAATTAAGAGAGATGAGTTAGTTGTATGGAAATCAAGATGAGAAATAATGGAATCTCTAATAATTAAGAAGAAAAAAGTATGCAGGAAAGGGCTGATAGAGTGTCATAGAATTGAGTTGCTATGAAATCCTTTAATTTTATGTGTGATTATGATACATCCTGAGTATCATTTAGAGAACCTTTTATCTATAGATTAAAAATAACTTCATTTTCAGTAAAATGCTGTGGTGTAAAATTTAAAAGCAAAATAAATCAATTTTTTTCATCATCTCATTTTTAGTATTCATTTTTTTCTTGGTATAATATGAATGGCAAAAATGTTTATAAGACTTCTAGTAGGTGAAACTTAGGAAAAAAAGTTTTATTACTTTTCTCAAGTATATAAATATAAGTAGGGATATGGTGAAAAAGTGACTTCTGTATCCTAAATCCTAGAACTAGAACTTAAAATTCACAACCTCTTACTTTCCATGCTCATTCACCTTTATAAATATAAAAGATGTAAGAGAAAGAGAGGGTGTGTCAATGAGAATGAAATTCCATTCAAGATTTTTCTCCTAAAAGTTAATAAGAAAATCAAAGTCTCTTGCTATCATGTGGGCTTAAGATAGCAATAGATGATTTATATTTATGTTTAAGTCAGCATCGGTTCTTAGGAGATAATGTCCCTATGCTTTTATTTATTTTGGATCATAAGACCAAGAATATGGCATTAAAGTTACATAAAAACAAACGAATTGTATAATTCTTATTTCCTTTTGCTCACTTAAGCAGATGCAATATATGTGTATGCTTCACCCTTATGAGTTCTCTGTATATGTAATAACATTTTCTTAAGGAAGAAAGTAAAATTGCAGGATTTTGGAGACAAACCGCAAATTCTTATGTTGGTCTTTCTTATTTTTTAAAATATATATAATCCAGGGCACCTGGGTGGGTCAGTCGGTTGAATGTCCAACTTCGTCTCGGGTGATGATCTCACGGTTTGTGAGATCGAGCCCCACATTGGGCTCACTGCTGTCAGCCTGTCAGTGCAGAGCCCACTTTGGATTCTTTCTTCCCCTCTCTCTGACCCTCCCCTGCTTGCACTCTCCCAAAAATAAATATATAAAATAAAATAAAATAAAATAAAATAAAATAAAATAAAATAAAATAAATTCCAGTAGCATCTTAACTGCTCTGGGACAGAGTACCTTCTGTGTGTGGAGAGACAGAGGCCCAGTGGGGGAGGGAGGTTATCTAACATATCCTGATTTCTATCTTCATTAGAAGGCCATATTTTCCTTGAATGATAAAGGACATTTTGCATGTTTTTTGCTTTGTCTTTATACCTTCACATACTTTGAAAAGTAGTATGAGGAAATAGAGGTTTGACATAGAATTCCTTCTAAAATTGATGGATTTTTCTCAATAAGAATATTGGGTTATTGATACAATGTTGGCTCTTTTATTTCTTCTTATATTGTATATTAACATGAAATATTGTTTATCCAAGTGTCAGTTCAGTAACCTAAACTTCCTTAATAAACATATGATCACCAGTGCCTACGTAACTTGTTGTAGTTCAGTTTCTAAAATACGAATGGTTCCATTGTGTACCGAAAGAGTTAATATATCTTTTCAACTGAGTTACTTACTCCCAGAGAGTGACTTATGGGGTCTATTAACTTCAACGAGATTACAAATGAACAAAAGGAATTGACCTGCCTTGTTTGAAATATATCCTAATCTGTTCCATTCAAGTAGGAAGCATAAAATAGATTTGTATGTAATTTATAGATCCCAAATTATGTGCATTTAATCAATAGTTATTGAACACCTACTATGTGAAACACATGAGATCGTCACATTGAAGAATACAACTATATAAAACACACTGTCACTCTCCTGCATGATTTACCCAGTTAGACTTTTTCAATAATGTCTGGGAGTTTATTAGAAAGGTGTAAGAAAACATTAATTCCAAAAGGAACAGAAGGGAAAAAGGAAATAGACAATGCTAAAAGCACTGAACTAAATATCTTAGTAAGCAAAAATATAAAACATTTCAAAATCCTCAAAATTTTATGGTATGTTTATGATTATGCAGTACTGTTTAAGTTTGTGTACATTAAGGTAAAACATTGAACTATATAGCATATAAAGGTACAGATAATGTAATAGGGTTTTTTTGGGGGGGGTGTGGAGGGCAAGGAGTTAAGGGAGGGATGGTATAAGAGTTTTTAATGAAATTTTATTTTCTTTCAAATTATAGAAATAGTGAATAAACATTAAGTGAATTTACAACTATTTTTATACATATTAATATTTTAGGCAATTGCCAACCGCATAGATTCCAATATCTTGAAGAATAGGTAGAAGTTAGTGAAGTTATGTCTGAATTTTTATTCCATCTTTCAAACTGATTTTCTACTGGGGCACTTGGGTAGCTCACTTGGTTAAGCCTCCCACTCTTGGTTTCAACTGAGGTCATGATCTCCCAGTTTGTGAGTTTGAACCCCACATCAGGCTCTGCGCTGACAGTATGGAACCTGCTTGGGATTCTCTCTTTCTCTCTCTCTTTCTTTCTCTGCCCCTTCACTGCCCACTCTCTTTCTCTCAAAATAAATAAACATAAAAGAAATTTAAAAACTGAATTTCTACTATGACAGTGCATCTCCAAATAAACTGTTATTTCTTCTGTATCTCTTGTTTTAATTTTTAATATATTTTATTATGTAGGTGAGTCATAGTCTAATTTCAACCTTTGATAATTTCAGATATCCTATTCTTTGTAGATGTTGACTGTCTTGCATACCATGTACCTACTTTCCCTGAAGTCAAGGTGAGTAGACCAGACCACAGTAAAATGTACAAATGTGGTTAATTTGAGAAACTGTTTGAGAAGCTTAAAGATCAAAAATATTACTAATATTGAATTACAGTTATTTTAGAGGTTCATTTCAGGAAATAATGTTAATACAAATTGGCTGTTGAAACTGTAAGAATTAAGGGAATGTTTAAATATACAGAAAATATTCATAAATCAACAATCCCAGATTATTAACCTTTGTCCCTTTCATTACAGGTCTTTTTTTTAAATGTGTTTTTATTAATGCATTTAAGACCACCATAGAGATTTATAACTTTTTATATTTTGATCAGTATTAATGGTTTCTAGTCAGCACCGTGATATTTCATAATCATTTTAAGTCAATATCCAGCATGATATCTACTGAGAAAACATTTATTTTGCCATTTATGAAAGAAACAAGTAAGGGATTACTACTTCTATCAATATTACATATTTGTTTGTAAACTTCAGGTTGAGAAGACTATTACACCCTTCTGCTTCGATTTGGAAATTGTACATTTAGAAATAAATCCATAGAAAGTAATCAGAGAGGTACCCAAGATCAGTTTATCATACCTAGCTCAGTTTAGATGGATTGTCAAAGAACTTGTTTAGTCAGACTATGGATGGTAATTATGCAATATTAAAAGACTTCCAAGTCTGTTTATATATTAAAGTATTGACCTTGAGACATATGAAGTAATGGGAGTAGCAGATTATCAATTATAATAAATATAACCAAGCTTTATTTTTAATATAGTGGCAAATGCAGTTTGATAAAGACTGTAGCTCACAAATTTAACATATTTTAAAGGTAGCATATTAGAGATAGATGAGCTATTAGTAATGGAGTGTGTGATTAGTAACGTATTTTCTTCATGGTCACAGTGTATTTCTGTTTCAACTAGGTTAGCCATTGACCACACAACGTAGTGTCTTTTCCTGGAATACTGAAAGGCATGGGAAGTTACTACAAAAGATAATGCAGGGCATGAGGTCTATTTCATAAATGCATAAATCCATTAGTCAAATACTGGAAGAAAACTGTATTAGCTCTGTGTTATTTGTATTAAAGTTTCTGAGGTTTGAGATGCTTTTTATATTTAATATCAATTGGAATGTGTGTGGTTCTTCTTTGACCTAAGGTATTTCATAATCCTATTGTGTTCAGGAAATTAGTGTCAAAGAGAGTCATAAAAATAAAGTTAACTTCTTATGTCCATCTACTGAGTTTTACTTTACAGATTGTAGATAAATAGTTAGTATTTTATCTTTCTTCATTTTTAAATTTGTTTATTCTAGGATTCATTTGGTGTGATTTCAGTTTAAAGGAAAAATGGACTTATTTCTGTGATGGTGAGGTTTTCAATTTGCATTCATTTATTCTCACTTTTCACAGACAATTCCTTTTCCATTATATATTAAATATTGTCATACTTTTTTTCTTGAAGAATAGTCTTCGTATTTTCATCTTTACATTTTATCTATTTATTCTGGGAGGGGCTTATTTTCTGGCTTAATTTTCATCAGCCTCCATTATGCACCTCATTTGCATAGTGCATTCTATTTCTATATTCCAAATTACTGTCTATCTTATTTATCCTCCTTTTGATTAATATCAATCCTTCTGTTTTGTTTAGAAATTAACCCTTACTCTTATGCCACTCAAATTATAATTTTCTAACATTACTTCAAAAATCTATACTCTTTTGCTACCCATTATTTGCTATTAATATGTTTTTATATATTATCACTTCTTTTTTAATTTCTTAAGTTTTTTTAATATTTATTTATTTATTTATTTATTTATTTATTTATTTATTTTGAGAGACGGGGGAGAGGCAGAGAGAGGGAGAGAGAGAAATCCAAGCATCAAACCCATGAACTGTGAAATCATGACCTGAGCCAACATCAAGAGTCAGACGCTTAACCAACTGAGCCATCCAGACTCCCCTAAACGTATCACTTCTAAATCATCCCATGTTATCTAATAATGTCCCTTCTTGCCTGAGGACCTCCAAAGTCTCCAATCTACTGCTCACCATGGAGAGCAGGATCCCAGCCTTGCTGCATTTTTCTCTCCATGGAACTGACCCTGACAGCTTTCCAGGGCTGCAGTCTTCATTTTTTTTAACAAATTAGATATTTTTCTTGTTTTATTTCCCCAATCTTAAGGATAGGGTGTCATAAAAATACTAAAAAATGTACTTGAATTTTAAAAATCTTTATGTATTTAAACATACATATGGGCTGAGATAAGGTTTTTCACCAAATTTTAAAAGTAGATGAAAAGAAAAAGAATTCTACCCAGACACATATATATCTTTAAAGTATTGCATGTACAAAGAAAGTAACACAAAGCTTTTAAAGTAAAATTTTTTTAAATCACATAAAAGAGAGTGGGAATCACAAAGACAATGAGAATAGTCAATTAAGAAAACTGTAAACATTGAAACATGCTTAGTACCAAATAGTAAAATAAATTGTGTACTGAATGATGAGATTAAAGGCAGAATTTGTATTCCAATCACAAAAGGTGATATGTACATCCATCTGTGTATATAATTTTAAGACAAGATTGATGTTCAGTTACCAAATATAGTGCATATGTCACACAGTTTACTCTATATGGAGCCCTACATAAAGTTGAGATCTAAGAATAGTTCACAAATCCTCTCTTAATCTGTTGGCATTATATACTTTCCCTCTTTAATTCACTGCTCCAATTTAACATCCCCAGTGCTTTCTCCAGCCAAGTCCCCTGAACCTTGACTTGGATAACCATAGTCATCATACCGAAAAAATTATTTTCAGCCTGGATGCTTTCATCGGCTGTGCCATATTCATCAGTCCCCCTGAGCCAGTCTTATTTCTTCTAACATATTTCAAATCACTGGAACATAAGCGTTTGATTCAGAAAACAAACCAATAATAACCAACAAACTTGCACGAAACCCAGCCATGGCAATGGAGTTTTTTTTTTTAAAGCAGTTTCTAAAATATATTCTATGAATTTAAACCAAATTTCAAAAATTTCTTTAGTGATTTATTTGTTTTGGCATCATTGTTTTGTCTTTGGTATGTCTTGTCTTTTATACCTACAGTAGATAATCCATTGCCTAAAAATTTAACAAAACTACTTTGTCAAATGGTCAAGCACTCCAATGACCTCCCTTTGACTGAATTTTTAGAAAAAAGCTTTTCTCTAATTACAGAAGTTTCTTCATTTTTGCAATCTTTTCTGGTGAGCAAAGACAAGAGTACCCTTGTGGATACATTTTTATGAGTATTAATAATTTAACAAAAAACAATTTCAGGCCTTTCCCTTCCTGAAAGTTTTGATGGGATAGCAATCCAAAAAAGTGCACATTTAAAAATAATTCATAATATTTTACAAACAGAAAATATGCCACTTAGGATATTAATTTGAAATCCTCTAATTTAGTCACATCTTATTCACCCCTCTTCATTCCCAATCATTTCTGACTCTTCAAGCCCTTCACTTTATTCACAAACTAATCAAAAGCAGATTTTCATCACAAACTCGGGAAACTGAATTTAGAACTTTTTATATAGCATTCAAGTTCTTAAGTTTCAGTAGGTAACTTATAAGTATCTGCCTATTCAGAAAGTATTAACTAACATCAAATTCAAAGTCATATACATCATAGCTGATCGTCACCCCATCAGATTAGACTTTTGTATATATAAGCTTAATTTTTATTGACAGGACTAAATTGGAATTTAAGTTGTAGCTGTAAGAGGAGAATATTTAAATGTAAATTTACTTTTTCAATGATAAATTTTCAGAACTTAGCCTGAGAATGTGAATCTAATCAAGGTATCTGCACAATTTCCTGTGCAAAACAATCATGGGACCAATTTAGCAAGCATGCAATGCCATCAAGTTGCAAACATCTCTAATCCTATGTGTATAGGATAAAAACTTCACATGAAGTGAACTTTGAATAAAGAAACATGATAAGGAGAAACAAATGGATATATGATGCAAGTGGATATTTGACTAATTAGCCATATGTATAATATAAATAATATGCATATATACAATATCAGTCCCTGAATATAAAGCTACCATAAAGTCTGTAGCAAATTAAAGAAAACATGATTTGCATTAATAAGTGAAATTTTCCAAAAATATTAATTTTGGTGGTTGGAAACATCCAAATAAAATGATAGGATATAATCCCAATAATGATTATACTGATACATTCTCTGATGTATAAGACAGATAAATCTGACAAATAAATCTGTCATTTAAATTTCAGCATACAAATTAACTCAAAATTATAAACTATAACAGAAACAATAACACTAGCTAATGTGTTTCCATACCTCTTCCAGAGATTACTCTATACAAATTTAGGAATAAAATATAGAATTCATTGTATATGATTTTGTCTTTTGAATATGAGTAAAATTATTTGGAAAGAATATGCATCATGATTTATTAATTCCAGGTTTACAATGAAACATATATATTATTTCTATTTTAATTTAAATGTAGAATCTTGAGTTTTATCTGTTTAGAATCAAAATAACCAGCAATTTGTTCAATTAAATAAAAATCAACAAACAAAAGAAACTACAATCTCATCTGATGTCATAATTACCCCTCAAAAAATGCTGACTAAGCATTTCCTTAACTTGACCAGGTGATTTCTATAACAAAGATAATTCACATCATTTTATTAAAACATATTTGACAGTTAACTTAAAATATCTAGATTGGTATAGTTATATCTAGTTTAAAAATAGAAAAAAAATTATCTCTACTGGTAGTCATTAGCCTTCTGTAGCTTTTTTTTAGAACTAAAATTTAAGGTTTGCACACAAACGATGACAGTAAAGCTCCACAAATGATAAAAATCGTAAGTATCTCCTTTTGTCAAGAACTTGCCTTTCACTAGATCCTCCACAAGCATTTATCAATCATCCTGGTCAATTATAATTAATTGTCAATATAATTGACAAGAATAATTAATATTCTTTTGAAGAAACACAGAATAGAAACAATTAAATACAATTAAAAGGAGTTCGTCCTCACTACAGCACAAAATTAATCAAAGTTAAAAACTAAAATTACTCTATGAAAACAGGAGCACCTTTGAGAACTGAAGATTACTGAACTATAAGGCAAAAGCAAAGCCAAGATAAGAAAAAGAAATTAATTATTCTTTATTAATAAGTTAAGTTTCTATACAGCAAACATCAAGAAAAATATAGGAAAGTAAATTCTTGGAAAATAAGATTATTTTTAAAGAAATTATGAAAAGTTTCCTGCCAAATCAGTTGATTTGTTAATATCAAAAGAATTCTTGCAATCATTAACACAGATAATATAATGAAAGCAAAGGGCATGTATGAATACTTTACAAAAGAAGAAAGATAGTCAAGCATGTGTGTTTATTTGCACTCAAAATAAAAAGTGACATGTAAATATTTTGCATATGTTGAAAAATAAATGTTTATAAAATTAGGAGAGATGGTTAATCTTAAGCACAATTTTTGGGAGCACATATTTCTAAAGGTTTTAGGAGATTAATTTGCGGATATACAGAACATTAAAAATTAAAACTCATAAAAAATAAGTAAAAATTAAAACTCATGATGAAATAATTTTTGTTTGAGTGACTAATCCCAAAGAGATAAATTTTTTTAAGTTTATTTATCTATTGAAAGAGAGTACAAACGGAGAAGGCACAGAGAGAGGGAGAGACAGAAGCCCAAGCAGGCTGTTAGCACAGCCAAAGAGATAAATTTTAAATAATTTATATGGGGCACCTGGATAGCTCAGTCAGTTGAGTGACCAACTCTTGGTTTTGGCTGAGGTCATGATCTCACGGTTTGTGGGTTTGAGCCTCGTGTTGGGCTCTATGCTGACAGTGTGGAGTCTGCTTGGGATTCTCTCTCTCTCTCTGTCTCTCTCTCTCACTCTCTCTCTCTGCTCCTCCCCTATTCATGCACTTTCTCTCTCTCAAAATAAATAAATAAACTTAAAAAAAATCTATATGTACAATCTTCTTCACAGTCGTATAGAGAATGGTGAAATCTTGAAAAAAATTGTTCAACAATAAAGAACATACAGTAAACTCTTCTATATCCATATGATACTAAATAGAGGTACTATTCATGGTAAACTGTGAATTTACCTGGTTTCTCTACTCCTTTTCTTGGCTTTCAAAAATATTTCTCTCCTACACTTTTAGGCACTCAGTTAGGGATGAGCAGCAGGGATAAAGAAGATGCTGGCCACACCCTCAGGGCCACCCCGGAGGGTTAATAGCCACACCTTCAGAGTCACCTCTAAAGGCTACCAGAATAGGAAAGACCTTGTCACAGAGCTGGCTCAAAAGCCACAAGGGGACTTCTAAGAGCTGATCATGCACACAAAAGGTGCAACCTGCCCTTAAGTTACTTTAAGGTCACAACAAAAGCTCATTAGATACTCATAAATATGTAGATAAATACAATTATAACAGAATTCATCTTGGGTAGAAGCATTCACAGAGGTCAAAATGTTATGTAATCACCAGCTGTCAATCAACAATGTCAATCAAAGCCAAATTTGCAGTATGCAAAGCAGGCTTAAAAGAGCTTCTCAAGACCATTGCCACTCTTACTCCAGCAGTGGCCCACTTTCACTTTTGAAAGTGTACTATACTTTACTCAATAAACTCCATCTCCCCATTCTAATCCCAGGTTTCCAATTCTTTGGTGAACGACCGGGTAACAAATCTATTTACTACTTTTCTCTTGTGTGTGACCCATACATTCTGGTTTCTTTGCATGTCTCAGAAGAGTTTTGTTGTGGTTGAAATCTGCACATTTTAAATAAAGTGGCAAACTGTGCATCTCAGATTCTTCCTACCCTTAGACTTTTTGGTTATTATTGTTTCTATTTGCTGTTTATTTCGTTAATGAGTTTTCTGACCTATTTCTGTTAATTCTATTCTTTGTCATGTGTGGCTACTAAAGTCTTGGCTCAGTTGGATGGTCAGCTAATGGCTGAACAGAAAGTCTCTAAATGTAATTTTCTTTCCATGCTTCAAATCCATCTTCCCAGCAGAAATCAGTATTCATATTAAGATTTCAGATGATTTTCTCTGTATCCTGACCCAAGATGACTTTATGAAGCACAATCCTCCTTGCCTCTGTGATCCTCCCTAGGGCCTTGAAAAGAACTGGATTGCTAAAAAGGGGACTGAAAATTGAATCAGTAGCTTCTGAATACTGTGCTTCCTGCCATCCAGCCCCAAGGCACAGAGAAAAGCTGAAGCTGGGAACAAAATGATGAGGGCTGTGGGCCATCTGCAGTCATAGCACCCATGCATGAGCCTCAGCAGTCCCAGCATCCAGTTTCCCAGAAACCTCCCAGGTGTCCTAGATTTCCCGGGAATAGTAGTGGTGTACCCAGGAGACTTGTTCCCTTCACAACCCACCCCCCCCCCCACCTGGACCCAGGCAACTGAGAGAGTCCTTTGGGAAGAAAATCAAACCAATTTCCTTTTGATTTAGACTCTAATTGCTTTCCACTACAATGGGTCAAAATCTCTACCAAAATAAAAATGGCCTCTATGAACTTCTCAAGTTCCTCTTGTTCCAACTTTAATAACTACTAATTCCATCTCACTTATTATGCTTCCTCTACCTTCTCTAACTTTTAAATGTTTGTTACTTTTTATTGCTGAAAAATATTCCATTATATGGATATATCATACTTTGTAAATATTTATTTTAACTCATTTATTTATTTTTGTTTCAAGTTTTTATTTAAATCCTAGTTAGGTAACATATAGTGTAATATTTGTTTCAAGAGTAGAATTTAGTGATTCATTACTTACGTACAACACCAAGTGCTCATCACAACAAGTGCCCTCCTTAATACCCATTACCCATTTAGCATATGCCCCCCCATCCACCTCCCCTTCAGCAACCTTCAGTTTGTTCTCTGTATTTACCAGTCTCTTATAGTTTGTCTCTCTTTTTTTACCCCTTTTCCTCTATGTTCATCTGTTTTGTTTCCTAAATTCCACATACGAGCGAAAGCATATGGTATTTTTCTTTCTCTGACTGACTTGTTTTGCTTAGCATAATACACTCTACTTCCATCCACATTGTTGCAAAAGGCAAGGTTTCACATTTTTTTATATTACATATATATATAATATCTTCTATATCTATGCATCAGTCAAGGGACACTTGAGCTCATTCCATAATTTGACTATTGTTGATAATGCTGCTATAAACATAGAGGTGCATGTGTCCCTTCAGATCAGTAGTTTTGTATACCCTTTAAATACCTAGTAGTGTAATTACTGGGTTGTAGGGTAGTTCTGTTTTTAACTATTTGAGGAGGTTCCATTCTGTTATCCTGAGCAGCTGCACCAGTTTTCATTCCCACCAAGAGCGCAAAAGGGTTCCCCTTTATCTGCATCCTAGCCAACATCTGTTCTTTCCTGTGTTATTAATTTTAGCCATCTGACTGGTGTGAGGTGATACCTCATTGTAGTTTTGATTTGTATTTCCCTGATGATGAGTGATGTTGAGCATCTTTTTATGTGTCTATTAGCCATCTGGATGTCTTCTTTGGGAAAAAAAAAAAATGTCTGTTCATGTCTTCTGCCCATGTTTTAACCGGATTATTTTTGCTTTGGGTGTTGAACTTGGTAAGTTCTTTATAGCTTTTGAATACTAACCCTTTATCAGATGTGTCATTTGCAAATATCCTCTCCCATTCCGTAGGCTGTCTTTTTAGTTTTGTCGATCGTTTCCTTCACTGTGCAGAAGCTTTTTATCTTGATGAGGTCCCCATAGTTCATTTTTGCTTTTGTTTCCTTTGCCTCCGGAAATGTGTCTAGTAAGAAGTTGACACCACCAATGTCAGAGATTGCTGACCCTACATTCTCTTTAATGCCTTCCCTAAAACAACCAAGACAGTGCTGTTCTTAGCACATTTCCATTCGCTACTCCTTGAGCCCAACATCCTCATCCCATTGTCTTTCACAGTGCTAATTCTGCTCATTGATGACTCATTAGGCCTACTGGAAATCCTTCTCTTAATGCATAGAGGTCTCTTACCAGCAGTTACTTACACATTTACACATAATCCTGCATGATTGACTTAAAGCACATACTGTGCTTTAAAATTATTCTGGTTATCTATTTGCTTTTCATTTAACTTCCCCTTCTAGTATGTGTATGGTTATTTAAGCAGAGAAATTGCATTAGTCCACTACTTAATCATTAGAGTCTAGTTCATAACTCAATGATTGTTGGCGAAATGAATTTGGAACAAAATTTATTAGAAAACTATGTATTGGAAAGATTACTTGTAGATCTACGTGATTTTGCTTGTGTATTTATTTTCCATGTATTTATAGCTATGTTTAAGAAAACACTATGGATTTATACTGAAGAAAATGTGACAAGTTGCAGCCCTCTACTCAAAAGTATTTAAACAAAATATTAAACCAAATATTGTTTTGTAAATAAGAAATAGTATGTTACAATGTACAGACTTTTTAGAAATTTCAGAAATATAAAAAGGATATGGGATGAGATCCATAGATACACATAACTAAACCACAACCTGATGGATATTCTCAAGAGAGAATCTTGGAGATTAGAGTTGGTTTCATTCAAAGCATTTCAAGTTGTTAATTTTATAAATCAGTAAGCAACAGTACCCACCGTAATATATCAGTAATATAAAACAATACTTACAAATTGAGAGAAAGAAAACAGAACATTATGGTGGTAGTGAAAGGTGGTATTAGAGATATTTTCTTTTCTTTATTTTATTTATTTACTTATTTTGAAAGAAGAGAGAGTGTAGGAGAGGTGTAGAGAGAATGTGAGAGAGAGATTCCCAAGCAAGCCAGATAGGGCACAAACCCACAAACCATGATATCGTGACCTCAGCTGAAATCAGGAGGTAGACACTGAACCCACCAAGTCATCCAGGTGCCCCAAGAGACATTTTATTTTACACTCTATATTTTGTATTTTTAAATGTTTCTTTTATAATAATTCATAATAAAAATATATTTATTAATGATACTTTGTTTAAATCATTTAAATGACATAAAACAGAGAAAGGACCCCTTGACCTTAGCCAGTTCAACAATGTCACTAGTAAATTATGTCTATCAATCCACTTCACCATTATATGGTATACATGTCATAATGTATATACATGTCATATACATGCCATACGTGGTATAAATGACATAAGAATAAACAAACTGTAGTCATTTGTCCTATAATGACTCTTTAGCTGAAGTAGTGTTATTCTCATAAAACAGATGTCACTTCCTCCACCCTGATCAAAGAAAAATGAAGAAAATTTAAGGGTGCAATGAGCCTTTTGCTGCTGTGTAACTCAAGCCTGGTAAACTGGTAAATAAAATTACAGTTCACATTATATAGAAATTAACATTAAAATAAAATGGTTATTTATTAAGCGGTGAATAAAATTATACTTAGCATTACATAGAATATTATAGACTATGATAGAACAGTTAATGCTTTGTAAAATATACGAATATGATAGGGAAAAAAGATTGTTCTTTATTATAAATACCTGTAAGAGACCCATCCCCTCCTCTCTCTGCTTCTTCCCCAGTGGCGCTCTCTCTCTCTCTCTCTCTCTCTCTCTCTCTTTCCCTTAAATAAATATATAAACAAACAAACAAAAAAGTACAACAAATGATCATTTATCCTTGGACTTTCAGCCAAATTTGGCCAACTATAATAAAGCTTTAGTGATATCATTGATAAAAAATAAAACAGACATCTCAAACACTTTCAAGGATTATTAAAACCTGAAACTTCTAATATACTGCTCTCAAGTGATTTTTTATCAATTCATTTTTTATTATTTATGATGAATAAATTTTTTATGATGATGCATAAAAAACAAATACAAAGTTAAAATGTTTTCATTCTGTTATCGTAGAATTTAAATGATTTTAACACAGATTTTTCATACAAATTTTGGTATTAAAGAAAAACACTGTTCAATAAAATAAAAATTTTACTAAAGTAAACAACAGTTTATTTATCCTTTAATTTGAAATGACTTTTTGTTTGTCCTTACAATGGCCTAAAATTGCTTATCTACCATTCAAATCTGTTTCAAGTTTCAAAGATACCAATATTTTAATACATGAAAAAAAAGGAAATCCAGCCATTTCCAACAACATAGATGAACCTGAATCTGGAGGCCATTATTCTAACTGAAATAAGCCAAACAGAAAAAGACAAATACTGCATGGTATCACTTACATGTGAAATCTATAAATAAGCAGAACATTGTTGCTAGGGACTGAGCAGTAGGGAAATAGCCTGGAGGATGGTAAAAGGAAACCAACTTTCAGTTGTAAAATGAATAAGTTCTGAGAATCCAAAATATCATATAGTGACTATAGTTAATAACACCATGTTGTAGAATTGAAATTTGCTAAAAGAGTAGAACTTAAATGCTCTCACCAATACACACACATGTACACACACATATATATTTATGGATATGTTAATTAATTCAAAAGGGAGAATCCTTTCACAATGTACATGTATATCAAATCATCACAATGTGCACCTTAAATAGCTTACAATTTCATGTCAACTATACCTTAGCAAAAAATAAGATAAATACTTAAAAACTGAAATGCACAAATACATACAACATAAATACATTTTCTATGTATATTTGAAGGTCAAATAGAAGTTAAGATTACAGGCTTTGGAAGCAGGGTACCTAAAATATTACTGTAAAGTGTGTTTCAAGGAGCTATAGGTGCTCAGTTTGAATTATCAGCTCCATAAACCTTTTGAATTCTGAATTTGCCACTTCCTAGTTTTGTAATCTTGACACTTAGCTTAGCATCTCTATTCCTTAAGATTGTTTCAGATGTAAAAGGAGGATGGCAAGAAAGATCATATCAATGCACTATCATAGAGTGATGAATTGATAGAAGTAAAATGCCTGAAACAAATAATGGCAACTGGTAATTGCTCAATAAATGTTACCTGTGGGGTTTTTTTTATTAATACCAATATTATTATTACAGAATTTTTTCGAAGGCAACTGAATTAGCTTTGGTTTCACAGATCGGTGGAGTATGTGGGTGTCTAGTGAAGGATTTGGAGCCAGGTGTAACTACTCCATGACAAGTCTTGCAGTTTTACCACCAAAACTTGTTCCTTTGGATTCGAAGTCTCCAAATTTAAATTTCCCTAATAACATGCCATGGGTAAAACAACCTAGAAATTTTATCAGCTATCCCTTTACAGGGATGAATTAACAAATAACCCAAATCTGTCTGTGTCCCAGAGGTGGAGAGGCTTACTGAGTGCTCTGAGGTAACTGGCCCTGAGGGGTGAAAGGGAGCCAAAGACAGAATTAATCTAGTTTTCAACTTTGATTTGAACTTTCCATAATGAGTGGAATTTCTCTAATATTGTCTACTTTCTCAAGTGAACCTGCAATTGTTCAAAGTACCAACAGCCCAAGTTCATGTTAGATTCTGCTTTTGTCATCATTGGTGAGATTGCTAGGCTTCATTGCACTCATGAGGGTTAAATGACTGTTGGCCAAACAATAATTTCGTTCATTATCTGGCACCATTTGCTCACAGAATCCCAGCACAGCAAGTGCCTTATTAGTCTAACTTACATTTAAATGCAATGAGATAAATATAGCTGTTTATTCTAAGGACATGGGTTTCTTGGATAACTTGGGTTTGCATTTCAGCAAAGGAGAGTAGGAGTGTTGCTACTAATGCAATACGTAAATTTCAAAGTCCATTTGACTTCTCTTAACTTAGACCTGTGTTAGGTGTTGGGAAGTCCCTTTTTTATTGCTTAAGTGTAGTAGTAAACATTCAACTTAATCAGACATTCAATTATTTCACTCTGTCTATATGGATTAACTCATTTTGATTGCCAGCCATGCCTCGAGAAGTCAGTCCTCTGGCTAGTAACATTTAAAAAACAAAAAAGAAGAAAAAAATAGTTGCTTTGAAAACTTCATAGTTTTTATCTGTTCATGCTAAGTTCACGGTATTTTTTAACTGAACATTATTTTTTGTGACAAGCTCATACTTCAAGGCTCTGACTACCTGCCTGGCATCAAAAGCTTAAGTAACAAGTAATAGTGGGTGAGCTGCAGAAGCAGAAAATGAACATAGGGCAGCTAAAGTATTAACATAAGCTGCGAGTAAAGAGCTGTACGTGTTCAAGTTGAATTACTTGTATCATGACTTCCAGCAGAAGGATAAATCCTACCTAATTTTCACTGAAAGCAGCAATGGTAATATATGACCTGTATCGGAAAGAATCTGTAGTTCTCAAGAAAATCAGGCAAGGACAAGAAATTGAAGGAATTAACTAGAAAAGGAAAGAGATATTTCACTTCCAGCTTATAAAAGATTGTTATTTGTATTTGAGCACTTAATGAATGGAAAATAATTAAAAGAATTTTACCAAAATAAGGCAAACAGGAAGAACATGTCTGATTATTCTTAACCAGGATGGGAATCATATTACAAATCATGCTGTCAAATTCTTACTCTCCTCTCATCTGAAAGAAAATTAGACACCTTTTCCCTTCCCTTCTTGCCCTGCCAGTCACTCTGTTACAGGCACACAGAAGAGGTATCTGTATAATTATCAGACGTGCTTGAATGGGAAATATATTAAGAATTATTCATTAAGTGGTCAAATCTGAACATAAACTTTGTTATGTAATAATAGATGTTATTTAAATAAGAAAAATCTTAACTTATTGTTAAATTTCAATGAAAATTTCCTCTGATAATTCTTGTATCAAAAACATGATTTTTATAGAACACCAATATGTACATGATGGGTCATGTCTGTTTCTACATATAAAAGGAACAAAAAGATACTTTTCAAAGTAGAACAATTTATAAAGCAAAACTTCTTCATTGACATTATAAAATGCAACCTGTTAACAAATAATACAACACAAATTAATAACCCTGCTTTGACATAAATTACTGACATTCTTTATAATTACTTACTTATTTTCCCTTTCCCTTACTTATACAGCTTACCCTATAGACATTTTAAATAGCTTCTCTGACTGTACAGATACCAAACTGTGTTTTTCTACTGTCTCCATATCACAGGCATAACCAATAAGAATCTCAGCCACCATCGTCCCCACCATGTTTATATCCCCTTAAAAAGATATCATACAAGAGTCATGTTCCTTTTGAAAATTTTTCTTTCACCACTGTTATATACTGAATTGTGTTCCCTTCAAACTTAGATGTTAAAGCTTTAACCACCAATGTGACTGCATTTTGAGAAAAGGCCTTTAAGGAGGCAATTAAAGTTGAATCGGGTCATAACGGTAGGATCCTAATAAAACCAGGAAGAGGCACCAAAGATGTCTTTCTCTTCCAACTTGGGAAGAGAGGAAAGACCATGTGAGGATACAGTGAGAAAGTTGTCATGTCTTGTGGGAATACAGAGAACAGAAGAGATAAAGTAAGGCAAGAGCAGCCGGTGCTGATTGCAGCACACTGGACACAGTAGCTGCTCAACCAAGGAATAAACAACACATGCTGAAAACAGCATACACTGAAGACCATAGAAGTGTTTTTCCTTCCAAGATGAGATGCTTAGGTTACTAAGGAAGGTTGAGCCCACCTTTATCCCTTACTTCACCCCATGCATTCTTCCTGACTTTTCTAATGTATATACATAGGCAGTCACATAGGGTCATGAAATGTCCTACATGATTTATTAATTTATTTGTCTGCTTTCATTTCCACATACTATTGTTCACTCCACAATAAATACAAGAGAGCTACCCAGATCGGGACTTCACCCAGCCCTCTCTCCTTAAGGGAGGTTTTCTTGGTACAGTCCCTCCAGCCCTCTCATTGTTCCCAACCATTTGGACTTTGGCCCCAATCCTTTCAGTCTTGCCTTTCACTGAGCAGCAAAACGGTCTGTAAGACAGAGAAGCCACACCAGAAACCCACCTGCTGGCCCCTGATCTTGGACTTTGAGCCTCCAGAACTATGAGAAAATAAATTTCTGCTGACATGCTTCAGAGTGTTCACACACGCTTGAAACGGTAGAAGAATGATGGATTACAAAAGAAGCAGTGATTATTGATCTCACTACATGCACTCCTATATTTAAAACCATATTTGAATTCTTTTTCTAAATGCAATAGTATATTTAGGGTGCCGAAGCACTATTTTTTTTTTTATTTTTATATGTATCATAATTGGGACCAAAATACTTAACCTACTTCCGAGGTGTGAATTACAATATAGAACTTCCCCATTTTCATCATAGTCTTCTGGCACAGTCCTCTCAGACTAACTACTGTCTTTGAACTAGATGCCCATGCTGCTTCAGTACATCCATGTCTTGTGATTTTCATATGGTTAGTGATAGCACTATGGTAGCCAATGGAAATATTACTACTATAGGCAAATACAGGCAAACATATTTTATAAGTTACATGTGCACCAACAACTTAGTTGAAAAATGGAAATTCAGTTCTTAGTTTTTGAGTAAATACAGGTTTCTTTTTATCAGCTCAATGATAACAAATGGCTAATTGCAAAAGAAGAGTGAGCAAACAATAAAATACACACACATACATACCCACACACACAAACACACAGCTGACTGCTACACCAAGTGGCCAGATGAGAAGAATGGAATACTCTCATCTTACCATAGACCAGAGGAAGTTTGCTCTTTCCAGCCTCTGTTGAGTGCACTTTGTTTTACCAGTAAATTCTGTGCATGTTGTGCTGCGGGAGATAGCAGTTACCGTTTCTGAAAAATGTCAGAGAAAAGGTGGTTTCTGTTGGTCTTCCTGCTTTAATCTCCTGTTAAAGTTGAGAACTTTATGATCCTTGCTCCTGCACGTCATACACTATCAGGAACACCATGACAGAAACTGGCAGCAAAAAGGAGCTCTAACTCACTCTGATTTATTTTAAGCAACTCTTAATGGTAATAATAGTAAGTATAATAGTAATAACACATTAAAACATGACAAGGGTGGATCTGGGACAACAAGACTAGGCTGGCATGCCCTGGACAACCGAATAATTATTTTATTAATAAATGACATTGTATGTTTGCTTTACTGCAAATGGGTTTTTTTACATTGAAATCCAATAGCTTTAATAGGGTATTTCTTTATGTATATCATTCTAAATTATTTTTTTTACTGAAAAATACTTTGCCCTTTCAAGTATTTCTAAAACTTGTTTTAAATTTTAAAAATGCTTCTATTACAATATTTAAATTTTGTTGTTTTCATTTTTAAGTTTTTGCTCTTTGGAAAATACCTTTGTAGGGATGTTGGATCAACTCTTCATGTATATCTGAGTGTGTCTTTATAGTGCTTTCTATTTTGTTCTTTATTACTCTTCCTTTTTGCTGTTATTTTTAGATTTCTCTTACTATGTTTTCGTCAGTACCTGTTTTTCATTACATCCCAAATTATTCCTTTTGCAATGTTTTTTAAGTAGGTCCCCGCCAGTGTGTAGCCCAAAACAGGGCTTGAACTCACAATCCTGAGATGAAGACCTGAGCTGAGATGAACACTTGGGTGCTTAACTGATTGAGTCACCCAGGTGCCCCTATTTTTGTAGTATTTTAATTACTCCTTCCACAATTTTTCTGCACTCTGCTAAGACTTGTATCACCCTGTCTTCTTTTATCTTGAATCTTATATCTTCATATTAAATTTAAAAAAATAGATAGTAATTGTTTTCCTTGACTTAGTACCAATATTTGGGGAAGGGTAAGACTAGTTTTTTAGAACTTGTATTTTCTGTCAATTCTCCATTTTTTTCTGTTTTTTCATACATATTTTTAAAAAATCAACGTTTATTTTTGAGAGAGAGAGAGAGAGAGACAGTTCACAAGTGGGAGAGGGGCAGAGAGAAAGGGAGACACAGAATCTGAAGCAAGCTCCAGGCTCCAGCTGTCAGCATAGAGCCTGATGTGGGGCTCCAACTCATGAACCACGAGATCATGATCTGAGCTGAAGTCCAACACTTGGCCGACTGAGCCACCCAGGTGCCCCTGCATACACATTTTTTCTTTTTTCTATTTAATTGTCTTCTTAAAAGAACGTAAGCATGTTTGTGTTCCTGAAGAATGATTTAGAGTAAGTTTATTTTGTAAGTGAACACACACAAAGTTTATTTTGTAAGTGAACGGTGTTCAAAACTATATAACTGTTCTCCCAAAACCCATTTTTTAATGTAAATTTCTATAACTGTTATATCTCATTACTAAATGGAGAAAGAAGCTGTGAGTTTTTCACAATGGAAAATTTCTTTTGTGTCCCATAGCCACTGAGAAAGGTTAATTCATGCAAATGTGGCTTGATAAATGTGTGATTCCATCTAGATCTGGGGAAGCACCTGCTGTTAGCCTTGACATTCCATTCTTGCTGTTGCAAATAAGGATTTGGATTTTGCATCTATGTGTATACCATTTATCTTTGACATGTACTTTTTCTGCTCTTTCTTATGGTTTAAAGGTGTAAAATTTTCTTTTAGCCTCCTACTTTTGACATCTCTCTGGTTTTCACAGCTTTCTGAAACTTTTTTAAAAATCTACTTTACATTATGTTTTTTATTTTCTTCTAGTTTTCCAAAATATAGTTTGTACTTTTATTTCTTGTTCTCCCAATGTTTTCGGTTCATATTCATAAACAGGAATGGAAAATGCTGGCATTAATTTGGCTATTGTGGATAATGCTGCTGTAAACATGGAGGTGCATGTGTCCCTCCGAATCAGTATTTTTGTATCCTTTGGGTAAATACCTAGAGTGCCATTGCTGGGTCCTAGGCTAGTTCTATTTTTAGCTTAATCTTCTGACTCATGTCCTTATTTTCCTGTTGTTGTTTATTAACAACATATCTTTAAAAATATTAAAATAAAATTCTTGCATTCTTAGGGACTGTTGTTAAATAATGCTTCTTACACTTGAGAATTTTCATGCAAAGTTCTGGGGAATGTCTTCAAGTAAGCAATATTTGATACCTGCTCTTATGTCTATCATTTTCTGAGTTTTTTTAAATTATGAGTCCTTTGAAAAAGGGATGCAAATGTGTGTATGCACTCTAGATCCAGAAGGAACTCATTAATTGAGGAGTGGCTAGGAGAAATTTCAGATAATGTTAAATATTATTCATAATTTAAAAAATTAATGTTTATTTATTTTTGAGACAGAGAGAGACAGAGCACGAGCAGGGTAGGGGCAGAGAGAGAGAGAGGGAGACACAGAATCTGAAGCAGACTCCAGGCTCTGAGCTGTCAGCACAGGGTCCCACAAGGGGCTCAAACTCATGGACGGAGAGATCATGACTTGAGCCAAAGTTGGGTGCTTAACCAACTAAGCCACTCAGGCACCCCAAATATTATTAGTAATTTAAGGGACTCCTGGGTGGCTCAGTTGGTTGAGCACCTAACTCTTGATTTTGGTGCAGGTCATGATCCCAGAGTCGTGGGACCAGGCTGGGCATGGAGCCTGCTTGGGATTCTCTCCCTCTGCCCATCTCTCTTGCTTGCACACTCCCTCTGTATATATAAAATAAAATAGGGGCGCCTGGGTGGCTCAGTCAGTTAAGCATCCGACTTCGGCTCAAGTCATGATCTCACTGTCCGTGAGTTTGAGCCCCATGTTGAGCTCTGTGCTGACAGCTTGGAGCCTGGAGCCTGCTTCAGATTCTGTGTCTCCCTCTTTCTGACCCTCCCCCGTTCATGCTCTGTCTTTCTCTATCTCAAAAATAAATAAACATTAAAAAAAAATTTAAATAAAATAAATAAAAATAAAACAAAATGTAAAATAAAGCATTTAATTATGCAGTATCAGCATCATTTTATTGTAAAGCACATCTTTTATTTGAATGCTATACAGGGATTATTGGATTTCAAAAAAAATGGATAAATAATCTGGAGTTCTATTTTAACTCTTAAATACTGGTAATTGTTTTCTAGGATTACATGACTTAGATTATATTATGTTAAAATCATACAATAAATTTCAAATTCCATTGATTTTTATAACTTTCAAAATAGGGAATTCTAAAGTTGATATTTCCCTTCTCTTCATGTAACATATAAAAGAAATAAAGCTTAAAGTTTATTTTGTTAATATACACATCTGGTGTATCGCTGTTTGCTGTAATGCATCTCTCTAACTCCATTGTTCTTTTGTATTCATAGTGATACTTCATGATCATCAAAGTCTCTGGATAAGTTCTGAAAGACATCTAATTAATAATTTAAGCTTGGTTTCTTTTGTTTGCAAGATCTGGGCCTAATAAAATATAAAAAGTAGCTCAATTACTTGTGTAGTTTTAAAACTAAACACTCCTAAATATCACAAATATTAGAAGTAAACATTACTCTGTCATACCATGAATGATATTTTAAAACTATAAATTTTAAATAGTATAATGTTGATCATTAAAACAGTGGGAATATAGACTCTAAATATAATATCTTTATACAATATATGTGAACACATACACTTGCTTATGAAAATTATTTTTAGCCATAAAATTTTTCAAAATATATGTAACATATGGTTTTAACTTATGGTCAATATATAATTTTAGGGTTAAATTACTTTTAACATAATAAATTTAGAAGATAAAATATGTGAACATGCATTAAATGTGGAAAACATATTGACTTAAAATGCAGTGAAATTATTATGTCATTATGTATAGAAACCTTAGAAATAAATTTTGAAAAACTTGTCTTGCTTTATCTAACCAGACATATAGCCATATTATAAGGTAACTTACTATTTTACTAATTGGGAATACCCATATATTATAATAAAGGATTTTTGCTTGAATGGAAAGTTGTCCTGAAATATCTGAGATATTCAGATTTTTTTCCACTCTCTACTTAAGTTAAAACATCCACTCAGAGCTATTTATTAAAAGAGATTGACAAGCAAAAAAATATTTATGAAGGTATATGGTATAACAAATAGATACTTTAGTTTAATACCACAAAGTATGGCATTCAATACTTAAAAATCTTGAGAGTAACACATGAAACAATAAGAAACCAAAGACAGGGTATAAGGAAATCATAAAATGTATAATAAAATGCTTTGTGTTCAGAAAATATCAAAGTAATAAAAATTCTAAGTTACATTTGGTCATTTCTTCTTTTTTCTTTAATGGCACTTAATTGCTTTTTTAAAATGTCCCTTAGTCCTATTTAATTCCATAACTAATATTCAATAGCCCTTAAATTCACCAAAATTTGTATACATCTATTTTTATTCATTGTAATTGGAATAAGAAAATGAGATTTTAAAATAAAAAGACTCAGTACTTGCCTATAAAATATTTATCACCATATCAATGTGGGAAGACAGATACAATTTCATTGGAGATATAGGATATAAAAACTTCATTGTTTTGTAATATATTTATATATATACAGCAAGCAGGAAATCTTTCAAAATCAAAATATACATATGCTTATCTTTCCAAAATATTGCCTGTGAGTAAAAATGAATGCAGCTTGGTACATGTATCCTCATTCTTCCTGAAAAATTTTATATCTTCCTTAAAGATAACCTAGCCCAAACTATAACATTATCTCTAATATTTATTATGAAAATTTCCTGATTTATATACATCAGAAAACTTGGATGATCTTATAGCAAAATCCAGTAGTGCTGAAAAATGTATGAGTTAAGCAAGACATTTGCATTATGAGTCTAATTTTATTATAAAAAATGTTAAAATTTGACAAGTATATGGAGGAACTGAAAACTTCATATGAAGCTGGTGAAAATGTAAAATAGTGTAGCAGTCTTAGCATATAGCCATGGAAGTTCCTCAATTTGTTAAACATAGAGTTATCAGCAATTCTACACTTAGGTATATAGACAAGATAAATGAAAACATACATCCATGGAAAAACATGTACACAAAAATTCATAGCTACATTATTTACAATAGTCAAAAAGTTGACACAATGCAGTAATTAATAAATTGATGAACTGATTTTAAAACCTGGTATACCCAGGTGACTCAGATAAGCGATGGACTCTTGGTTTCGGCTCAGGTCATGATCTTGTGGTTCAAACCCTGCATCGGGCTCTGTGCTGTCAGCATGGAACCTGCTTGGGATTTCTCTCTCCCTCTCTGCCCCCCCCCACGTGCACCCACACACACTCTCAAAAGAAACTTAAAAAAGGTTGTATACCCATACATTAGATATCATTCACCAATAAAATGGAATGAAGTCCTCATACGTGTTATACTATAGACAGATTGTGAACCCAATATGCTAAGGGAAACATACCAGTCCCAAAAGACTGTATATGACAATTCCATTTATATGGAATATCCAGAACAGGCAAATCTATAGTGAGACAAAAGAAATTACATTGATGAATGGATAAAGAAGATGTGACACACACCTGCACACACACACACACACATACACACACACACACTGAAATACTACCCAGCCATAAAAGAGAATGAAGCTTTGCTATTTGTGACAACATGCATAGAACTTGAGGTTATTATGCTAAGTGGAATAAATAAGACAGAGAAAGACAAATACTACATGATTTCACTTACATGTGGAATCTAAAAACAAAACAAAACAAAACACAAACTCATAAATGCAGAGAACAGATTGGTGGTTGCCAGAGCCAGGTCGGGAGTAAAGGAATGGGCAAAGGGAAATAAGAAGTAAGAACTTCTAGTTATAAAATAGATAAGTCATGGGAATATAATGTACAACGTGGCAAATAAAGGCAAAACACTGTATTAACTTGGTAAGATGATGGATGTTAACTAAGATTTATTGTGGTGACAATTTCCCAATGTATACAAATGTCAAATCCCTATGTTTTTACACCTGAAAATAATACTATATTGTTTGTCAATTATGCCTCATTAATTTAGAAAAAGGTAGTAAATTACAGATTGCCTAGGGCTGGGATTGGGGGTAGGGAGGGTTATTATGTGGGAAATAGGGTGTGGATGCTAATGAATATATACCTTCTTTGGGGAGGGAAAAGATGTCCTAAAAGTAAATTATGATGGTAGTTTCACAACATGGAAATATTTTAAAAAGAAAAAAAACGTTAAATTGTACAATTTATATGGGTGAATTTTATGATATGTAGCTCAATAAAGCTAATAAAAATATATGAATATTTTCCATAGGAACCATTTATTTTCAAAATCATATTTTATATCTTCACTGAATATTAAGTAGTCTATGAAATTCTACAATAGGTTAAAGCTTATGGACAATGCTACAATGAAAGACATTTAATCCAATGCCCAGCAAAATTCCCAGCTGATAGTGATTAAAATAAAATTTCTGATACATTCCATATATTTCAGGTGAGCTTTAATAGGTGAGCTCTCTAATACTGAATTCATACTAAAATTGTAGAAATGCTAATTAACAATTTTATTATGAAATGTACCTAACTATTGTGTATCTTGAATTAGGTATTTAATGATACTGTGATCAACACTTTAATCCATTTAAAAAAATAAAACCAGTCCTCAAAATTATTAGAGCCATCCTTACCTCCAGCTATCCACTGATAAGCTAAAATTCCATACAGGTTTGATTTGTAGTTGTCTATTAACCTATGCATAGTTAGCTACACCACACATACAAGTCAACAATGCAATTTGAAGAGTCTTACCATTGATAATTGAGACATGTCTCATATTGATTCAGGAAGTACTTTGCCTTATCATTTAACATTTTCAGCTTGATGTAACAAAATAAGCATTCAATAAACTATTCACCTAAACAGAGAACCATGCTACTTCAATTATACTCAAGTTGATTGAAACCAATTTAATGGTAATTAGTAATTTACAAGGTCAAGAGGCTCACACTTCTCTAACTCCATGCTGGTTAAATGGTCACATATGTGGATGAGAATGCCAAGTGAAGTAAACACATGAAAATCATTTAAAAGGGGTTGGTATTTTAAGTATTTAAATCAATAACAAAATTAAAATTTGGCTGCTTTTCATAATATTTAAGGATTTGTATTGACTGTTCACACATTCTTATTTTTGTGATTATTTCTAACCATAAATTCAAAATACCTCTGATTTTTTTTCAGCAGAGCAGAATCTCTACCTTTAGTTTATTTTTTGGTCCTGGTACCTCTGCTCTTAGATTTGGTTCTAAGTTTCTTTTTTATTTTTTAAGTTTATTCATTTATTTTGAGAAAGAGAGAGAGAGAGTGAGTGGGGTAGGAGCAGAGAGAGAGAGAGAGAGAGAGAATCGCCAGCAGGTTCCACAGTGTCAGCACGGAGCCTGATGTGGGACTCGAACTCATGGACTGTGAGATCATGACCTGAGTCAAAATCAAGAGTCAGATCTTTAACCAACTGACCCACCCAGGTGCCCCTAAGTTACTTTTTTAAAAACAGAGAAATCATGTGACTTTTGTTGTATAGATGTTTTCTTAATTATAAATATTGTACTTTATCATTGGTTTTATCACTAAATTCCCCAAAGATCAAAATGTATTTATAGGTGAACACATTTGAAAGTATCACACAGAACTCAGAAATCTTAAAAGAAGTGAGCATTACAAAATGAAACCGATAAAGGTACCTGGGTAGCTCAGTCCGTTAAGTGCCGACTTTGGCTCAGGTCATGATCTTGTGGTTCATGAGTTGGAGCTCTGCATCAGGATCTGTGCTGACAGCTCAGAGCCTGTATCCTGCTTCAGGTTCTGTGTCTCCCCCTCTCTCTGTCCCTCCCCCACTCATGCTCTGTCTCTCTCTCAAAAATAAAATAAACATTAAAAACACTTTTTTAAAGTGAAACTATTATCTAGGGAAATTAAGTTGTCCATGGTCACATAGGGAGGGAGTAACAGAACTGGAAAGAGAATTCAGCTTCTTCATTGCCCTTTATGTTATAACAAATATTAAATATGTAGTATATTATTATAAAATAAACACATTCTATCTCTCTTTTCTTATCTCGTACATACAGTGAACACATATCCCTACACACAAAAATGTAGGCACAACTCATAATATTGGGAATCATTCAATATGATTCATTAAAATGGTATATATCCTCCAGCATATGTTTCAATGACAAAAGTAGATACCTCATTTTCATTGATGAAATATTTTGCATTACACTATCAAAAATAATGATAGTCAGGGGCGCCTGGGTGGCCTACTCAGTTAAGCATTCAACTCTTGATTTCGGCTCAGGTCATAGTCTCACCGTTTGTGAGTTGAAGCTCCACATCAGTGCAGAGCCTGCTTGGGATTCTCTCTCCCTCTCTCCCTGCCCCTCCCCTTCTTCCTCCCTCTCTTCCTGCCCCTCCCCTTCTCTCTCCCTCTCTCTTTGCCCCTCCCTATCTCTCTGCCCCTCTCCTTCCCTTAAAATAAAAATAAATAAACTTTAAATAAATATCAATAGTGAGATAAAACTTGTCATTTGAAAAAATAGGACATAAACAGGTGCCAAATGCTTGAACGTAAAACTTTCCTTCAGGTGGTATAATACATTTTAAGTATTTTCTAAGTTATATCTGATGGAACAAATAGGTTCCTAAATTTCTATAGCTTTGAATGACATTTGAGGCTGATTTGGCTAGTTAGACATTAGTTAGTTCTTGTTTCTATCTTGCAAAAATGCTTAGTGATAGAAGATTCACTCTGATCTGAATGATTTTATAAATACAAAACATTTAACTATTTCTTTAGACCACTGTTCCATTTATAGGCCCTATTCAAATTCAACAAATCTTAAGCTCAAGATTAGTCCAACTTTGTAAATGTTTAGAAAAGCTTTCTTTAAGGTTGTTTAATTCATCATTTCCACTGGAAGACTAAAATTTCATCTGAGATTCTTTGAACATGAGATAGATAATTGAATTCAGATTTGCTGTCCTTTGCTCCACAGACAAAACTGAAGAAACTTTGGGCAGGAGATTTGGGTGTGATCATAAAATATAACCATAAAAGGGCAAAGATTCAAGCTTCACATAGGAAATACTGACTTACTTTGTGTCTGTGAACATGTTATTTAAATATTATTTTCTAGGAGAAATAAAGAACTTTAAAATAAATGAAGTTAAAAAAGAGAAATAAATGGAAGATCGGGGGGGGAATCTATTTTCCATCCTAGCATATTCTTATTAAAAAAAAAAAAAAAACAAATACAAGCTTCACAAAAAGAGTAAATATTCCACACTTACTTTTCTACATTCTTTATTCACTAAACAACAAATTGTTACAACAGTACTTTGGTTCTTAGAAAAAATGACACTAAATTTAAAAGAAAAAAAATGTTTTTTATAAAGATTTTCCTGTGATTAAACATAAATATAGAAAAGAAAAGTTAGAAAATAGAGTAGAAAGTCAAAACGGAAGCAATTCTTCTAAACTGATTTGGACTCATTTTTTCTTTGCATGTTTTATAATTAAGCATTGAGAGATAGATTTTAAAATATATTTTAATAGCACTAGAATAAAAAAGTATGCATTGAACCATTTTCCTTTTTTCCCTCTAAGCCCAGGGACTTTACTAGTTCAGATTTTCAGTGGTTATTACTTCAATTTAATTTGAATAATTTTCATATCAGTATGTACAATAAAATGCATAGAAACATGTTTAAATGGGTATTTGATGAAATAAAGAGCTTTTTAAAGAGTAATAATCCCTATACACCATCTTTAGAAATGGTTTGTGAGTAATTATTTATTCTTAAAAAAAGAACACATTATCCAAAAGCCAATGTGTTGGTTTAACTGTATTATAAATTACAACATGTAGCATATTATGATTAATGAGTCAAATGCAGTGAAATCTAATCATATTTACCACCTTAATTTTCTTGTTCTGTGTTATGGGAATTCTCAGCCAATGATACAACAGGACAATTGGAACACTAATGCTATGAGTCCCAATGCATTCTATCATAGAAACACATCACTAACAACAGGAATGACACTGGTAAAAGAATGAAAAGAAAAAGCACAGAATGGGAGTAAATATTTGCAAATAACACATCTGATAAAGGATTTATATCTAGAATATCATAATGAACTGCCCAACTCTATTAACAAGAAAGCAAACAACCCAAAAAATACACTGAGAAAAGATTTGAACGCACACTTAACAACAACAACAACAGCAACAACAACAAAGAATTCTAGTTGAATGTCACAGCATGGATATAATTCAAAATATGAGGCATAGAGGGCACCTTGGTGGCTCAGTCAGTTAAGCTTCCAACTCTAACTTCAGCTCAGCTCATGATCTCCCAGTTTGTGGGTTTGAGTTCCACATGGGGCTCTTCACTGACAGTGCAGGATCTGCTTGGGATTCTCTCTGTTCCTCTCTCTCTGCCCCTCCTACGCTCATATGAGCTCTCTCTCTGTCTCTCAAAATAAATAAATAAACTTAAAAAATATGGTGCATAAACGAAGGCAGACCAAAAGTCAACTTATTATATGACTCCATTTATATTGACCCTTGAAAAATGCAAACTAATTTATATTGCCAGAAATTCAATCAGTGGCTGTTTAGGGAAGCAGACATTACAAAGAGGCATGAAGAAACTTTTGGGGAAAGAAGAGATATACACACTATCTTGGTTGTGGTTATGGTTTCACAGTTATGTACCTATGTCAAATATATCAAACAAACCATTTAACTATTTGTAATTTTGTTGTCTGTAGATTATACAGCAACACACATGTAAAAATTTGGGGTAACTACAAATTTAAAGTTCAGTGGGTTTTTCTTTGTAGGAATTTTTAGAACTTATGAAATATGTTTAGAACTCATGAAATATGTTTAGAAAATGCTAACTTGAAAAAAGGTCAAAAGTATTTTCAGTGTAAGGCTTTTCAGAGTTTATATACATCAATACAAATAAAACTTTGTGCATCTATTACATAGATGACTTTACAAACATTATTGAAATTAATTTTTCAGTCATGAATTATTTCACAAGACAGCATCCTTGGAATATATTTTGGAGAATACTATATAATAACAATACCCAATATTGCTAGTTGGCTTTATAGTGTCATATAGGGGCTAAGTTGGACACCAAGAGATGACCAATTCTGCATGAAAGACGTAGGATCCCATTTAAGAATTAGTGGGAAGGAAATGCTTGACCTGAGTAGTTAATACATTTTAGCTTCCTTTGCATCTAGTTGGAGTCTGTATTACAAGTTCTTGCAATTGGTAGGTAAGTAGAATATACGTGTATCACATTCATGAAAAAAGTGGGTGAGAAGGGGTATCCTTTCTGCACATTTTCTCTCCCTGTACATTGGCTGAAAGAGAAGGTCCCAAGAACCCTAGAATATAATAATCTTAATATCTGAATTGTAAGTCTTAGCTTGACTGAAAAATAAGTTCTCTAAATTTTTGGAGTTAGTGACAGCTATCAATGTTACCATAAACAATATAAAATTTTGTCATTGAAAATGTTTAGTTCTCATTGTGCAACTTCTATTAATACTTGGAGAATTTTGTCAAGGTGTTCCACTCCTAATTACTGTAGCACAAGATACCTTTTACTCTATGTATCTTATGTACCATATTTCCCTTAACATCAGAATATAAAAGACAAATAATTTGATATGCCTCCCCCAATAGGATTTGTTAAGTTTAAGTTCAAATCAAATAATTCCTTTTTTTATAACTATCATATGAAGAGAGAAATTTAACTCAAATCCAGCTTGATATCTGTGTCATTATTTCCAACATTGACTTTACATTTCATCAAATGTCCCTGAAAGCTATCTAGACTGAAATGTATTTTATTGGGTTTTGTGGGTGTCTCAGTTGGCTGAGCATCTGACTCTTGATTTCAGTTCAGGTCATGATCTCATGGTTCGTGAGATCAAACCCTGCATCAGTCTCTGCTCTGACAGTGTGGAGCCCGCTTGAAATTCTTTCTCGAACTTTGGTTCCGGAAGATGGCGGCGTAGGAGGACGCGGGGCTCACAGCGCGTCAGGCCGATCACATAGATTCCACCTACACCTGCCTAAAGAACCCAGAAAACCGCCAGAGGATTAGCAGAAGGGAGTCTCAGGAGTCAAGCGCAGACTAGAGGCCCACGGAAGAGGGTAGGAAGGGCGGCGAGGCGGTGCGCGCTCCACGGACTGGCGGGAGGGAGCCGGGGCGGAGGGGCGGCTCGCCGGCCAAGCAGAGCCCCCGAGTCTGGCTGGCAAAAGCGGAGGGGCCGGACAGACTGTGTTCCGACAGCAAGCGCGACTTAGCGTCTGGGAGGTCATAAGTTAACAGCTCTGCGCGGAAAGCGGGAAGGCTGGAGGACAAAGGGAGGGAGAGCTACTGAGCCCCCGGACGGCAGAGCTCAGCTTGGCGGGGAACAAAGGCGCCAGCGCCATCTCCCCCGCCCATCCCCCAGCCAAAATCCCAAAGGGAACCAGTTCCTGCCAGGGAACTTGCTCGCTCCGCGCAAACACCCAACTCTGTGCTTCTGCGGAGCCAAACCTCCGGCAGCGGATCTGACTCCCTCCCGCTGCCACAGGGCTCCTCCTGAAGTGGATCACCTAAGGAGAAGCGAGCTAAGCCTGCCCCTCCAGCCCCCGTGCACCTTGCCTACCCACCCCAGCTAATACGCCAGATCCCCAGCAACACAAGCCTGGCAGTGTGCAAGTAGCCCAGACGGGACACGCCACCCCACAGTGAATCCCGCCCCTAGGAGAGGGGAAGAGAAGGCACACACCAGTCTGACTGTGGCCCCAGCAGTGGGCTGGGGGCAGACATCGGGTCGGACTGCGGCCCCGCCCACTAACTCCAGTTATACACCACAGCACAGGGGAAGTGCACTGCAGGTCCTCACCACGCCAGGGACTCTCCAAAATGACCAAACGGAAGAATTCCCCTCAGAAGAATCTCCAGGAAATAACAACAGCTAATGAACTGATCAAAAAGGATTTAAATAATATAACAGAAAGTGAATTTAGAATAATAGTCATAAAATTAATCGCTGGGCTTGAAAACAGTATACAGGACAGCAGAGAATCTCTTGCCATAAAGATCGAGGGACTAAGGAACAGTCACGAGGAGTTGAAAAACGCTTTAAACGAAATGCAAAACAAAATGGAAACCACGATGGCTCGGCTTGAAGAGGCAGAGGAGAGAATAGGTGAACTAGAAGATAAAGTTATGGAGAAAGAGGAAGCTGAAAGAAAGAGAGATAAAAAACTCCAGGAGTATGAGGGGAAAATTAGAGAACTAAGTGATACACTAAAAAAAAATAATATACGCATAATTGGTATCCCAGAGGAGGAAGAGAGAGGGAAAGGTGCTGAAGGGGTACTTGAACAAATTATAGCTGAGAACTTCCCTGAACTGGGGAAGGAAAAAGGCATTGAAATCCAAGAGGCACAGAGAACTCCCTTCAGATGTAACTTGACTCGATCTTCTGCACGACATATCATAGTGAAACTGGCAAAATACAAGGATAAAGAGAAAATTCTGAAAGCAGCAAGGGATAAACGTGCCCTCACATATAAAGGGAGACCTATAAGACTCGTGACTGATCTCTCTTTTGAAACTTGGCAGGCCAGAAAGGATTGGCACGATATCTTCAGTGTGCTAAACAGAAAAAATATGCAGCCGAGAATCCTTTATCCAGCAAGTCTGTCATTTAGAATAGAAGGAGAGATAAAGGTCTTCCCAAACAAACAAAAACTGAAGGAATTTGTCACCACTAAACCAGCCCTACAAGAGATCCTAAGGGGGATCCTGGGAGACAAAGTACCGGAGACATCACTACAAGCATAAAACATACAGACATCTCAATGACTCTAAACCCGTATCTTTCTATAATAACACTGAATGTAAATGGATTAAATGCGCCAACCAAAAGACATAGGGTATCAGAGTGGATAAAAAAACAAGACCCATCTATTTGCTGTCTACAAGAGACTCATTTTAGATCTGAGGACACCTTTAGATTGAGAGTGAGGGGATGGAGAACTATTTATCATGCTCCTGGAAGCCAAAAGAAAGCTGGAGTAGCCATACTTATATCAGACAAACTAGACTTTAAATTATAGGCTGTAACAAGAGATGAAGACGGGCATTATATAATAATTATATAATAATTACATTATATAATAATTACATTATATAATTATATATATAATAATTATATAATAATTATATATAATATATTATATAATAATTATTATATATATAATATATATTATATAATATTTATATAATTATATATTAATTATATAATTTTATATATATAATATAAAATAATATAATTATATAATTATATATAATAATTACATTATATAATAATTACAGGGTCTATCCATCAGGAAGAGCTAACAATTATAAATGTCTATGCGCCGAATACTGGAGCCCCCAAATATATAAAACAATTACTCATAAACATAAGCAACCTTATTGATAAGAATGTGGTAATTGCAGGGGACTTTAACACCCCACTTACAGAAATGGATAGATCATCTAGACACACGGTCAATAAAGAAACAAGGGCCCTGAATGATACATTGGATCAGATGGACTTGACAGATATATTTAGAACTCTGCATCCCAAAGCAACAGAATATACTTTCTTCTCGAGTGCACATGGAACATTCTCCAAGATAGATCATATACTGGGTCACAAAACAGCCCTTCATAAGTTCACAAGAATTGAAATTATACCACGCATACTTTCAGACCACAATGCTATGAAGCTTGAAATCAACCACAGGAAAAAGTCTGGAAAACCTCCCAAAGCATGGAGGTTAAAGAACACCCTACTAACGAATGAGTGGGTCAGGCAATTAGAGAAGAAATTAAAAAATATATGGAAACAAACAAAAATGAAAATACAACAATCCAAACGCTTTGGGACGCAGTGAAGGCAATCCTGAGAGGAAAATACATTGCAATCCAGGCCTATCTCAAGAAACAGGAAAAATCCCAAATACAAAATCTAACAGCACACCTAAAGGAAATAGAAGCAGAACAGCAAAGGCAGCCTAAACCCAGCAGAAACAGAGAAATAATAAAGATCAGAGTAGAAATAAACAATATAGAATTTAAAAAAAACTGTAGAACAGATCAACGAAACCAAGAGTTGGTTTTTTGAAAAAATAAACAAAATTGACAAACCTCTAGCCAGGCTTCTCAAAAAGAAAAGGGAGATGACCCAAATAGATAAAATCATGAATGAAAATGGAATGATTACAACCAATCCCTCAGAGATACAAACAATTATCAGGGAATACTATGAAAAATTATATGCCAGCAAATGGGACAACCTGGAAGAAATGGACAAATTTCTAAACACCCACACTCTTCCAAAACTCAATCAGGAGGAAATAGAAAGCTTGAACAGACCCATAACCAGAGAAGAAATTGAATCGGTTATCAAAAATCTCCCAACAAATAAGAGTCCAGGACCAGATGGCTTCCCAGGGGAGTTCTACCAGACATTTAAAGCAGAGATAATACCTATCCTTCTCAAGCTATTCCAAGAAATAGAAAGGGAAGGAAAACTTCCAGACTCATTCTATGAAGCCAGTATTACTTTGATTCCTAAACCAGACAGAGACCCAGCAAAAAAAGAGAACTACAGGCCAATATCCCTGATGAATATGGATGCAAAAATTCTTAATAAGATACTAGCAAATCGAATTCAACAGCATATAAAAAGAATTATTCACCATGATCAAGTGGGATTCATTCCTGGGATGCAGGGCTGGTTCAACATTCGCAAATCGATCAACGTGATACATCACATTAACAAAAAAAAAGAGAAGAACCATATGATCCTGTCAATCGATGCAGAAAAGGCCTTTGACAAAATCCAGCACCCTTTCTTAATAAAAACCCTTGAGAAAGTCGGGATAGAAGGAACATACTTAAAGATCATAAAGGCCATTTATGAAAAGCCCATAGCTAACATCATCCTCAACGGGGAAAAACTGAGAGCTTTTTCCCTGAGATCAGGAACACGACAGGGATGCCCACTGTCACCGCTGTTGTTCAATATAGTGCTGGAAGTTCTAGCATCAGCAATCAGACAACAAAAGGAAATCAAAGGCATCAAAATTGGCAAAGATGAAGTCAAGCTTTCGCTTTTTGCAGATGACATGATATTATACATGGAAAATCCGACAGACTCCACCAAAAGTCTGCTAGAACTGATACATGAATTCAGCAAAGTTGCAGGATACAAAATCGACGTGCAGAAATCAGTTGCATTCTTATACACTAACAATGAAGCAACAGAAAGACAAATGAAGAAACTGATCCCATTCACAATTGCACCAAGAAGCATAAAATACCTAGGAATAAATCTAACCAAAGATGTAAAAGATCTGTATGCTGAAAACTATAGAAAGCTTATGCAGGTAATTGAAGAAGATATAAAGAAATGGAAAGACATTCCATGCTCATGGATTGGAAGAATAAATATTGTCAAAATGTCAATACTACCCAAAGCTATCTACGCATTCAATGCAATCCCAATCAAAATTGCACCAGCATTCTTCTCGAAACTAGAACAAGCAATCCTAAAATTCATATGGAACCACAAAAGGCCCCGAATAGCCAAAGTAATTTTGAAGAAGAAGACCAAAGCAGGAGGCATCACAATCCCAGAATTTAGCCTCTACTACAAAGCTGTCATCATCAAGACAGCATGGGATTGGCACAAAAACAGACACATAGACCAATGGAATAGAATAGAAACCCCAGAACTAGACCCACAAACATATGGCCAACTCATCTTTGACAAAGCAGGAAAGAACATCCAATGGAAAAAAGACAGTCTCTTTAACAAATGGTGCTGGGAGAACTGGACAGCAACATGCAGAAGGCTGAAACTAGACCACTTTCTCACACCATTCACAAAAATAAACTCAAAATGGATAAAGGACCTGAATGTGAGACAGGAAACCATCAAAACCTTAGAGGAGAAAGCAGGAAAAGACCTCTCTGACCTCAGCCGTAGCAATCTCTTACTCGGCACATCCCCAAAGGCAAGGGAATTAAAAGCAAAAGTGAATTACTGGGACCTTATGAAGATAAAAAGCTTCTGCACAGCAAAGGAAACAACCAACAAAACTAAAAGGCAGCCAACGGAATGGGAAAAGATATTTGCAAATGACACATCGGACAAAGGGCTAGTATCCAAAATCTATAAAGAGCTCATCAAACTCCACACCCGAAAAACAAATAACCCAGTGAAGAAATGGGCAGAAAACATGAATAGACACTTCTCTAAAGAAGACATCCGGATGGCCAACAGGCACATGAAAAGATGCTCAACGTCGCTCCTTATCAGGGAAATACAAATCAAAACCACACTCAGATACCACCTCACGCCAGTCAGAGTGGCCAAAATGAAGAAATCAGGAGACTATAGATGCTGGAGAGGATGTGGAGAAACAGGAACCCTCTTGCACTGTTGGTGGGAATGCAAATTGGTGCAGCCGCTCTGGAAAACAGTGTGGAGGTTCCTCAGAAAATTAAAAATAGACCTACCCTATGACCCAGCAATAGCACTGCTAGGAATTTATCCAAGGGATACAGGAGTACTGATGCATAGGGGCACCTGTACCCCAATGTTTATAGCGGCACTCTCAACAATAGCCAAATTATGGAAAGAGCCTAAATGTCCATCAACTGATGAATGGATAAAGAAATTGTGGTTTATATACACAATGGAATACTACGTGGCGATGAGAAAAAATGAAATATGGCCTTTTGTAGCAACATGGATGGAACTGGAGAGTGTGATGCTAAGTGAAATAAGCCATACAGAGAAAGACAGATACCATAGGGTTTCACTCTTATGTGGATCCTGAGAAACATAACAGAAACCCATGGGGGAGGGGAAGGAAGGAAAGAAAAAAAAAAAGAGGTTAGAGTGGGAGAGAGCCAAAGCATAAGAGACTGTTAAAAACTGAGAACAAACTGAGGGTTGATGGGGGGTGGGAGGGAGGGCAGGGTGGGTGATGGGTATTGAGGAGGGCACCTTTTGGGATGAGCACTGGGTGTTGTATGGAAACCAATTTGACAGTAAATTTCATATATTAAAAAATAAAAATAAAAAAAAAATAAAAAAAAAAAAGAAATTCTTTCTCTCCCTCTCTTTCTGCCCCTCCCCCACTTGTACTATCTCTGTCTCTCTCTCTCAAAAGAAAAATAAACATTAAAAAAAAATCAAACCTACATTGTGTAAGTCACCCATTACAACAATATCCCAAATGGCAGCATGAATGTCAATCTGTTTTAAAACAGTCCTAAATATTTTCCTGAGGAATATTTTTACTTTGTATTATGGAATTAGTCTCTCCACCATTAGGGAAAGTTTGATAGCTGATTTTTGTTAATTTTTATTTATTTTTGAGAGAGAGAGAAACACAGCATGTGAGGCGGTGGGGCAGAGAGAGAGGAGGACACAGAATCCAAAGCAGACTCCAGGCTCTAAGCTGACAGTGCAGAGCCTGATGCAGGGCTTGAACCCACCAACCATGAGATCATGACCTGAAATGAAGTCAGAGGGTCACCTGACTGAACCACCCAGGCGCCTCATAGCTGATTTGTTATTAGCTTGATAGCAAGATTTTTTTCCTATTATTGTTAGGAGACAGTGTTCATAAGAAAACTTTGGAAATTACATATTTGCATGAATAAAGAAATATATACCATTCATAAGACTAAATTCTTATCCTCCAAGTTCTCATCATACTATACAACTTGAATGCTATGAGCAAACTGCTATTAAGTTTCCAAAAAAAATCTATTTTTACTTTTGATAAATGTAATATCATAAATTCACATTCTGAAGCCTAAATCAAGACTCATACATATAGAAATGATCAAATTTTGAAAAGAAATTTTTTTTTAAAAATAATACTTGCTTTAACAATGTTATATCAACAAATAAAGAAGACATACAGGACCCAAAATGACAGTGCTTAAAAATCTGACTTTTACTGCAGGAAAAGACACAATGCAGTGACAATATTCAACTAAGGATGCACATCATAGCCACAGTCTGCCCCACAGTATGGGTTTAAGAGGCCACAATTGAGCTCCTGTTACCTTCTGCCTGTAAGGGCAACAGATGGACAAGATTGTCCTGTTGGATCAAAAACCACCACCAAGTACATGTAACATCTGAGAATCAGAAGTCCAACATGGAGTGCTTGATGTTTAGTTGATATTTATTGTTCAATCTCTTCACACATTTGAATTCCGATGTTTATTTGATATTTATTGTTCAATCTCATCACACATTTTAATTCCATGTCTTGCACTGTAGGATAGACCTGAGAGGAAAACCTACACTCTCAATGCATGAATTGTTTTGAGGAGTCCCATTTATATTATTATCAGACCTTCCATTCTGTTTATTTCAACCCAACCAAAATTCCAAAGTCAACTCAGTACAACTTACAGCTGAAAACAGATAATGCTAACAGATTTGTCTTCATGGTACCTATTATGTACTTATATTATCATTGGAACACCATCTCAATAATGCTACATTCTTAAGGGATAAATTCCAGATTCCTTAAACTGGAGAGTCAGTTATTTCACAATTTGATTCCAGTCTATTTTTCTACAAGTGCAAATTCAGACCCAACTCAATAAAAATGCTCATTATTGTACTGTGGAATCTGTAATTAAGTAAAGACTTTTTGTTCTTCATGTAAGCCACGTGGAGAGTTGTTCACATCATGCCTTAAATGGCACACTTACCCTTAAATGACATGTTTGATGTCAGTTACTTATAATTCCTCCCTAAGTGTCCCTGTATTTCTAGAAGTAACTAGAATGTAATCAGTGTAACCTACAACACAGTGAGATCATAAATCTTACTCAAGTAGCAGTGGTTTTAAAAACTCTTGATTCACCTGAACTGTATTGGAACTGAGAAATCGCCATGTTAAACATGTATTCTTGTTTTGTTTTTGCTTTTATTTGTTTTGGTTTGTGTTTGTGTTTTTCCCCTTCATACTTTAAGAAATATTATTCTAAGTAGGGCTGCTCAAACTTAGAATTTGGGTACTAAAACCTTAAGGGCCATTTTCAGTAAGTGTTCAAATATTCTAAAGAGCTAATCAAAACAACATATAAAAAAACTAAATTAGGAATTTCAAAAACACTAGTAATATGTTAGGTGTATTCCTCACTATCGATAGATATTCTACAGTTTATTCTTAATTTACTTATGAGAATAATATTGATGAAGGATAAGTTACATGCAATGTTCACTGGCATTCCTTTTGAATTCCCCAATGCTATGAAATTGTCAATTTGGCTAGGGAATCCTGGCTCAATCTGGATGGCTCTCCTTTTTCTTCCTCAGGATGTGATGATCCTTTCCTCCTGTATAAGCCACTCTTGTATTAAATTCTCACAGCTGGAGAGGAATTTACTATTTCCCATTTGGCTTCCAATTTTGTTTACAATGCAGCCAAGGTCAATGAATGTAGTCCATGTGAATGTATACATTTAAAATAAAATGATTGTAAAGTGATTATCTGATTTGTAAAAGAATACACCAGCATTTCTTAGTTAAAATACGTGTTTGATGACTTCTCACTCTTCATCTATATATTCTTTGATAATACTTAAATTGGTCAAAGCTTTTTTTGGAACTTTTTTTTTTTGCCTTCATTTAACAATCTGTTACACATATGTTTTGAGTGCTCACTTGAGGGTAAGGAAACTAGAAATGTTTTGATCCAAAAACTTCTAAAAGTCATTTGATCCAAGGATAGCCTAACTTTACGTGACTCAATTCACAGTTAATTCAGTTTGTCAGTGATTTATGCATGCTATTATTTACCACACTGTATTAGTTTTGTAAGACTGCTGTAACAAATTCCCATAGGGTAGCTTAGAACAACAGAAAGTTTTTTCCTTAAAATTCTGGAGGCCTGAAGTCTGAAATCAAGGTGTCAGCAGGTCCACACTCCTGACGGCTCAGGGGAAGAACCTTCCTTGCCTCTTCCAGTTTCTGGTGATTTCAGGCATTCCTTGGTTTGTGGGAACATAACTGATCTCTGCCTCATTCCTCACAGGGCCTTCTCTATGTCTCAAGTTTCTCTCTACCTTTTCTTATAATGACATCTATCATGGGATTTAGGGCTTATCCTAAATGCAAGATAATCTCATCCTGAGGTCCTTAATTTATTGTATCTGCAAAGATGCCTTTTTTTTTTTTCTGAATAAGATCACATTCTCAAATCCCAGGGATTAGGATTTAAACATAACTTTGGAGACCACCATTCAACCTATATCCACCAAAACATTCATTCCTGAAAATAATTAATATGAAGGCTCCCTGAAATATTTTCAGCAATAATTATTGATTAATTGAAGTAAAAAAAAAAAAACCTGAGAAGTTACTTTACATTGTTTCTCTCACCCCCCTCCCCGCTTCACACACACACACACACCATTTCAGTATATTTTCAGAAACAAGATTAATCCCATTGTTCTAGTTTACTTCACATATCTAATTAACTCTATTTCCAAACTTCAATGATTATCATGGAAATAACAATTAAAAGATGCAAATGATTTTTGTATTTTTTTTTTCTTTTCAGAGAGAGAGAGAGAGAGAGAGAGAGAGAGGGAGACCATGAGCCGGAGAGGGGCAGAAGGAAGAGAGATTGAATCTTAAGCAGGCTCCATGCTCAGCACAGACCCCCACACAAGACTCAGTCTCACAACTGTGAGATCATGACCTGCAGAGAAATCAAGAGCCAGATGCTTAACTGACTGAGCCACCCAGGAGCCTCAGAAGATGCAAGTATTTAGAAGGACCAGAAAGAAAACTCTGTGGCTGTGACAGACAATAGCAGAACTATCTGAACTTGATGTAGTCACCAGTAATTCATGCATATTTCTCTTTTATGTTCTCATCAACTTTAAAAGGCACTTGAAGTTCCTTTTCATAGGTGAGGAAATTTCAGTTCATAAGATCATAGTTTTAGCAAGATCAGATGGCTGGGGCAGGAGAGGACATAACAAAAGGGCATAAAACAAGCCCCATGCTCTGAACTTCCAGCTTGAACACTTCACTAGCAAACAGAAGCTTGAGTTAGTTCCTGTTTAGGGTCTTGCTTCCTCTAACTGCAGCCCAAACTCTGCTGGGTCCATCTGTTTCTATCTCAAAGAATTGCCTTTTCTTGAAAAACTACTTCTCTCCTCCCATACATACTTGGATGGTATGTTGTGCCTGAACTTCTTGAATAAATATATTCTCCAGGTTTGAAATATTTCCTCTTTAAAAACTGAAGTGTCCTCAAACATAAACAATACTGTGAGATATTTAAAGCTTGATCATAAAAAGGATAGGTGGTTTCAGCAGATGAGATCCCAGCAGATAAGAAGAGGAAGTATTGGGGGAAAAATAATACCACTGATATATGTTCCCATGTTAATCTTTTCTTGAATTGTTTCTTTAATATAAATATTTTTTGCTCTCCAATTTAAATATATTTCTTTATAGCGCTATTTAAAGTCATTTGGATAGATTAGAAATAACAGTATATCTTTACATATGTGGGTGTGTTTAAAGTGATGCATATTTTAGTAATGTTAATACAGGAAGCTATTATCTACCTGTTTGTTATGAGAATTGAAAGAACGCATTTTAAGTTTAATTAAAATCTAACTCAAACCTACCTGCAGATTTATACTATTTGAGAACTTAGGAAGATTTTCATTTTGACGTTCAGTTACTTAAATGGAAATAACATGTGCAGTTTGGAGACAGACAGACAAAGTCACAGGCAAAGAGACCTCAAATTTTGAAAAATGACACAATTTGTTAAATATTACATTTTATCTTCTGTCTTCAGGAATTAATTCAATAAATGGTAACAAAGCCCTAATTTAAATCAAAGCATATTTTAATTAAATAACACTAACAAGCAAGCATTTATTATCACATCAATAAATAAAAGACTTTCAGCTGTATCCTTTAGCTGACTATTATTTCACTTAGTTAGACCTGAGTATTTTACTAAAGGGAAATGATATTTATTGGAAGACATTTATATGACAAATTAAACTTGTCTCTCATAGATCAAGTTTACATATATTTTAACTTCATGAAATACATATTACTTTGTATAAATGAGGTATAAATAGCTATTTGATGAACTAGTTTACTAAATTAAATCAAGGCACGATGTGAAGGATGTCAGAAAATGCTACTTTCTAAAATTAAATATTTATAAATAATATACTTATCTAAGCAGTCATAAGTTAAGTAGGTAAATGTAAGAATTACTTTTTCTCTGACCAAATAAATTTGTTATTGAAGCTCTTATGTAAGTTATCTGAAAATAATATGTGAAATCTTGGCCAGTATGTATAGCAGTGCTTTTGTCATAAAATATATGGCAGAGATTTAGTTAACAGTAAGATAGACACTTTTGATACAATTTGAAAAAAATGCCTTCTTAATGAAACAAACATTCAAAATGGAAAATGGTAGACAAAAATAATCTATTATATAGCTTTCTATAAATGAGCTTAGTCATAATATATTTCTATAAATAGGGAGTGAAATGGAGGCCTTGATAGGGACACAGCCTGAGTTTTCCTTAGAAGATGTAAAAGGCTTTACAGAGGAGAAACTATATAATGCATATGCAAATGTAAAAAATGATGATAATTTTACATTTGAAAGAACATATACTAATAAAATATAGTTAGAAATCATCCTTACCATGTTTTTCAACTTCACTTATTTCTATCGAAATAAAGATAAACCAATGGACTGGAATTGAAACCTGAATTTTCTTACATTATTTCAGATGAAAATATCCCCTACCACTTTCCTTTTACTGCCTTCTATGATTTTTCAGAGGATATTGAAATACACTATCCAATCTGTATAATGTACACAGGATGCACATTTTAAATCAAGGACACAGAAATGTTGAAAATAAAAGTATGGAAATAGACATTCCTTGAAAACACTGACTAAAGAATATAAGATAAAGTTAAGATAAATGAATTTTGTAAGGAATAAGAAAGGACACTATCGGATAGTGAAACAATTCAAGACAAAGATATAAAAATCATAAAGTTTTATAGACATATACATCTTCAAGTTTTATAAAACAAAAGTTGATAAATCATCAAACCTACATTCATACATCAAAAATAAAACACCTTTAGAGCCATAACACAGCTCTGAAAATGTTTTAAGGATGAAAATTACATGTGTATGTTGTCTAACAATTATGACATTAAGTTAAAGCACAAGAATAAAAAAGTAACTAGAAAGTCCCCCAGTGCTTGAGAGGTATTCAGCACTCTTCTAAATAACTCAAAAAATGAAATATAGGGTGCTTGGGTGGCTCAGTCAATTGAGTATCTGACTCTTGATTTCAACTCAGGTCATGATCCCAACCAAAATCGTGGGATGGAACCAGACATCTAGCTCCATGCTGAATGTGGAGCCTGCTTAAGATTCTTTCTCTCTCCCTCTCCTCCTCTCCCTGACTCATGCTTTCTCTCTCTCTCTAAAAAAATAAAATTTAAAAGATGGAAATTATAATACAACAAATAATAATATAATCTAAAGATAATGAAAATGTAATTACTGAAAATTGTAGAATGTGGCTAAAGAATCTGAAGAAAATATTAAATATGTATTAGATCCAAATTTGCATATTAGAAAAGAACTTTGAAGACCAATTATCTTAGCTTTCAACTCAGAAGTTATAGAAAAAAAGTGGAAGGGTAAATTAAAATGAAAGAGAAGGATGGGGTGCCTGGGTGGCTCAGTCAGTTAAGCGCCTGACTTTGGCTCAGGTCATGATCTCATGGTTTGTGAGTTCCTGCCTGCGTCGAGCCCCATGGTGACAGCACAGAGCCTGGAGACTGCTTTAGATTCTGTGTCTGCCTCTCTTTCTCTCTCTCTCTCTCTCTTTCTTTCTTTCTCTCTCAAAAATAAACATTTTAAAAAATGAAAGGGAGAAAAAATAAAAACAGAAATTAATAAATATAAGACCAACCATAAAATAAAGAACATCCTAAAGACAAAATTGATTTTTGAGAAAGACCAATAAAATTGGTAGTGAGACTGACCCCTAAAAAGAGATATCTGAAAACACAAATTATCAACATCAACTGTGAAAAGGGTGTTGTTATTCCATATTTTTCCAACATTATGTAGGAAATTAGAGTATATTAAAAAGAAATACATCAAAATTTTTTAAATAACTAAAATGTCAAAAAAGTTTTGAAATAGGCTTCAAAACTATAATTTATAAACTTAATACAAGAAAATATAGACAGTCTGAATAATTATATATATAGTAAAAACTTGAATTCACAATTAAAAACCTTCCCAGCAAAAACATCCTGGGCCAGATTGATTTATAGGTGTATTCTTCCAACCATTTAAAGAAGAAATACAACTAATTGTGGCAATTTTTCCAAATAATATGAAAAGAGAGACCACTTCCCAACTCATAGTATTTGGGTAAGCATGAGTCTGACAACAAAACCTTGCCAGTACATTTCAAGAAAAAAAAATTCTACACCGGTATGTTTAATGAATACAGACACAAAAATTCTAAACAAAATATCAACAAATTTAATACAGAGATTTCTAAAGGAGACTATACATCAAGACTGGGTTGGAGTGCCTGGGTGGCTTAGTCAATTAAGGGTCCAACTCTTGATTTCAGCTCAGGTTATGATCTCACAGTTTGTGAGATAGAGCCATATGTCAGGTTCTGCACTGACAGCACGGAGCCTGCTTGGGTTTCTCTCTCTCTCTCTGCATCTCTCCCTCTCTCTCTCTCTCTCAAAAATAAATTAAACTTAAAAAAATACAATCAAGAAATGCAGGGTTGATTCAAAAATTTGAACACTCAGCAATGTAAATCATCACCTTAATGAAATAGAATAACAAGCAATGTAATAATCTCAGTATATATGAAATTATTTGAAAAAAATTAAGACTTACATGTAAAAAGAATAACTGTCAGAAAACTAGGAATAGGAAGGAAAATCTTTAATCAAAAGAAAAATAATAGTCTTCAAAGAACCAATAGCTAAGTCTTAATATTGAAATGTTGGTATCTTTCCCTCTAAGCTTGCGAACAAGAATATTTTTTATCAGTGTTTTAATTCAGTAGTGTATTGGATATCTTTGGTAGTGTAAAAAGGCAAAAAATGTCACAGCAAGTCTTAAGATTGAAAAAAAATCCCTCATTTTTAGATTATATGATTAGGCTTATAGAAACTTCAAAAAATCAACAAATTAGAATATTTGCTAAATAGAGTCTGAATAGTAGTTTCCTTAATAGACGTGGGGATACACTATGTTCACAGATAACTCAATATTGTCAGAATTAAACTACTTTTATGGATCTGTAGATTCAATCCAACCCCAAAGATATTTTTTGTGAAAATTGACAAGTTGATTTAACAACATATACGGAAATGCAGAGAACGTAGAATAGTCAACCAAGTTTGAAGAAAAAGGAATAAGCCCAAAAATATTTCTCTTTATATAAAATATTTTATGATATAAAATATAATTTTAAATCTACACTAATTAAGACAATAAGGCACTGGTTCTTGATAGACAAACATCAAGGTAATAGAACACATAATTCAGAAAGAAACCTTTATCTTTTTGGTCAATTCATTTATAACAAATGTCTCATTGTGATTTATTGGGGAAAGAGCCGGGAGTCAACAAATAATACTGAATAACTTAGATATCCATATAAAAAAAAATTCAGCCTTGACACTTAATAATATAGATAAATATTAGTTCAGAATGAATTATATATCTAAGAGTAAAAAATTATTTAAAAATTACATGCAAAAAATAGATGATAGATAAATGATAATAAGTTAGACAGATAGATACAGGTAGATATCCATCATTTCCACTGCTTCATATATACCCCAAAGAAATGCAGATGCATATTCATTAAAAACATTTAACAAAATGTCCACAAGAAGATGATTTGTCATAGACCTAAGTCGGAAAAAGACCAAACATCCATATACAGCAGAATGAATTAATAAGTTGGTATATATTGATAGAATATGTCAGACATAAAAGAGCCTATGAATTATATGACTCAATTTATATGATGTTCAAGGTAAAAACTATATGTTCAGGCAAAACTAAACTATACTAATTGAGTATCTATTTTAATGTGGAAAAGTTTTAGGTGAAACAATCCTGTTACTTGGTGAATTCTTAATTGGAAATAATTGTTTAGTAAGACAGTGTTTCTGACAAGAAACATATATTATGGCTTGATTTAAGATGATTTTATTGCTGTTTTATAAACCTATATTTACACTTCTATAAACTCATGGATTTTACAATTTCTTAAATATGAATCAGTAAAAACAAGATTATCTTTAAAATTTTGTTTCTCTGGAATGCTACTTTTGAGAGTTCTTTTATAAAATTTTACTGTTAAACTAATATATAAAGGAAATAATTTCAAGCTGGAAGGAATATATATCTTTTACTTCAAATATTTAATATAATTACTTTTAACAGAACATTTGAAACATTTTCCTTTTGTCTTATTTTTTTTTCAATATATGAAATTTATTGTCAAATTGGTTTCCATACAACACCCAGTGCTCATCCCAAAAGGTGCCCTCCTCAATACCCATCACCCACCCTCCCCTCCCTCCCACCCCCGATCAACCCTCAGTTTGTTCTCAGTTTTCAAGAGTCTCTTATGCTTTGGCTCTCTCCCACTCTAACCTCTTTTTTTTTTCCTTCCCCTCCCCCATGGGTTTCTGTTAAGTTTCTCAGGATCCACATAAGAGTGAAACCATATGGTATCTGTCTTTCTCTGTATGGCTTATTTCACTTAGCATCACACTGTCCAGTTCCATCCATGTTGCTACAAAGGGCCATATTTTGTTCTTTCTCATTGCCCTGTAGTACTCCATTGTGTATATAAACCACAATTTCTTTATCCATTCATCAGTTGACGGACATTTAAGCTTTTTCCACAATTTGGCTATTGTTGAGAGTGCTGCTATAAACATTGGGGTACAAGTGCCCCTATGCATCAGTAGTCCTGTATCCCTTGGATAAATTCCTAGCAGTGCTATTGCTGGGTCATAGGGTAGGTCTATTTTTTATTTTCTGAGGAACCTCCACACTGTTTTCCAGAGTGGCTGCACCAATTTGCATTCCCACCAACAGTGCAAGAGGGTTCCCGTTTCTCCACATCCTCTCCAGCATCTATAGTCTCCTGATTTGTTCATTTTGGCCACTCTGGCATGAGGTAATATCTGAGTGTGGTTTTGATTTGTATTTCCCTGATAAGGAGCGACGTTGAGCATCTTTTCATGTGCCTGTTGGCCATCTGGATGTCTTCTTTAGAGATAGTTATTCTTTTAAGCATGTTTTATTTGCATAGTTTGTATAGGATTGTGATTTTAAAATTTTATATTATATATTTACATACATATATACACACATACATTCATAGCTTTCAATGTATGAGATTGCTGCATATATTTCTCAGTTTGTTACTTATTTTTGTTACTTTGACACAATAATATTTGAATTTTATGCAATGTAAATGATCAATCTTCAGTTTTCTTTTATACATATGCTCACCGCACCCTTACCCTGAAAGCAAAAAATATTCCATATTTTATTCCATTTCATTTGCCCACATCTTAAAAAATTTTGATATATGATGGCACCAATTATCTGTACTTTATTTACAAAATATAAGGAAACTGCTAAGTTTTATAATTAGGTATACTAAGTATCTCTGTCTAGTTCTAACCTTTTTGGAAGCAATTAGTTATTAAGCAGTCCTAAGCATTCTAATCTCTTTCATTTTAATAAGCAAAAAAATAAATTATTTCCTTCCATACTCTCGGATATTCTTGACAAGATGCAAAGCAAGTGAAATTTTAACAACAGAATTCTTGGAAAGAGAGAAGCCAAAGTAAGACATAAAAGAATATAAAACATTAAATTTGAGGACACCTAAGAAGTCTAACGAGCAATATCCAAAGAACATCAAATCTTAAAGTGCTGAAGGACAATTATAACTTCCTGACCTGTGCACAATGGTAGTTTCCAGTCCAGATGTGATATCTACATTCAGACTTAAAATAATGATTCGGTTCATTGTCCCTTGTCCATTTATAGAAATCTGGCTAATGGTGAACACATATGCAATATCCAATTTTTGTGAGATAGAAAAATCAAATGTTAAATAGATTTTGCAAAGAGGTTAGAGTGGAAGAGAGCCAAAGCATAAGAGACTCTTAAAAACTGAGAACAAACTGAGGGTTGACGGGGGGGTGGGAGGGGGAGGAGGGTGGGTGATGGGTATTGAGGAGGGCACCTTTTGGGGTGAGCACTGGGTGTTGTATGGAAACCAATATGACAATAAACTTCATATATTGAAAAAAAAATAAAAATAAATAAATAAATAGATTTTGAGAGCCAAGACAGTAAGGATGCTCCCCTGGACCTTAGCAATCTTTTGGAGGACATAGAAAAAATAAACTTTATTGTCTACATAGACATTCAGTGGTGATCACAGAGGGCTTTGACAGACAAAAATGCAACTTAACAGCTCCCCAAATGTTGAAGATTAAGCTTTTAATAAAATATCTCCCTGACAACAGTGACAAAGGAATTAAGGTGGGGGCCATAAACACCAGAATAAAAACAAAGGTGGAAAGAGCAGTTAAAAAGTGGTTACAAAATAGCACCTATCTAAATAATAATCAGTATCTTCAGTAGTTGTCTGTCTTTTCTCTTAGTTATTAGTCATATACTCTTACATTTTTGTATGTAAAGTAATTTTTATAGTATCTGACCATTGTATATATGAGAACTGTAAAGTCCTCAGATAATGTAATCTTGCACCCCAGAGATTATTTCCTTTTCTCTCTTAGGCAAATGGATGAAAGTATAAGCGACTCATCCAACCACAGATTGCAGGAGATCATGGCTGTGTTATAATTTATTAATTTTCAATATGCATTTGATGCATTCCTGATGAACATTTGGTTCATTCTAGGGTAGAATTTTAATTGAGAGCTCTTTGAGTCTTTCATCCTCATCATTGAAAGGCTGAGGGTAATTCAGTTCTTCCCTTCAAAGGTCCTTTTGTCTTGTTTTGTTTTGGTTTTGATTAGTTAATAGACTACTTTTTAGAGCAGTTTTAGATTTACAGAAAAACTGAGCCGAAAGTATAGAGCTTACATATATGTACTCTCCCTCTGTGCACAGCATCCCTTATTATTAACATCTTTCCCTGGTGTAATAAAGTTATTACTGATGAATGAATTTTGATATGTTATTATTAACTAAAGACCATAGCTTACATTAGGGTTCACTCTGTGCTGTACGGTTCTATGGGTTTTGACAAATGTGTGACGTCATCTATCCATCACTATAGTATCTCAGAGAATAGTTTCACTACCCTAAAAATCTCCTATGCTCCACCTATTTATCCTTTCCTCCCTCTCCCTAAACCTCTGGTAAACACTGATATTTTTACATTGCTATACTTCTTCCTTTTCCAGAATATCATGTAAGTAGACATACAGTATGTAGACTTTTCAAACTGACTTGTTTTCACTTAGCCATATACATTTAAGTTTCCTCCATGTCTTTTTGTAGCTTAATACGTCATTTCTTTTTCAGTGAATGATCATTTCTACTGCTCCACATCCTTGTCATTTGGGCTTTTGTGAAACTAAAGTCGGTTTCTCAAGAAACAGATCCCCTTGACTTTAGGTGTTTGTGGAGAACAGAATGATCTGAGCATATTTTATCAAAAGAATTTTTTTAATGTTTATTGATTTTTGAGAGAGAGACAGACAGAGTGCAAGTGGGGAAGGGGCAGAGAGAGGGAGACACAGAACCCCAAGCAGTTTCCGGGCTCCTGCTGTCAGCACAGAGCCCTATGTGGGGCTCAAACTCAAGAGCCCTGAGATCATGACTTGAGTTGAACTCGGGCTCTTAACTGACTGAACCACCCAGGTACCCAGCTCCAAGCATATTTTAAAATGAGCTGCTCTCCATCCCCCGGCCCTTACTGGAAGAACAAGATTTTCCTCTAATCTTCACCCTGATAACCTGGTAGAACTTCTGAAGGTAAAATTCACAAAACTGTGCCCCCTCAATAAGACTGAGGCCAGAAGTGGCTAGATTGAGACACAGGTTATGCATCCATCACAGAAAGTTTATTGTAGTGGTGACAATAAGACCTATAACATTTTTTGCTAGGCTTATGGAGTGGAGTGGAAGTAACAAGACTTTTTGATATTAGAAACAATTAAAGAATAATAATTTTAGATCACTTGCCAAAATAGCCATCAGTGTACTTCCTACAATTTGACCTCTAGGGCCCTTAAAGAAACTGGATCCCAAATATGGGAGTTTTTGAAATATGTCCATATTCAAGTGGAGATCAAAGAAGCCCAATGAAAGAACTCTGGACTGACAGTGAACTGTATATTGAACAAAAAAGTTATTTTTAAAATGGCTATTTTGAAGATTATGATGCTGACTTTGGAGGAACTACAGTGATGGAATCACATATAAAATTCCTCAAATAAAAATTAATTACTTAAAAAAAAAGACTGAGCCCCAGGAGTTTTTATATTTGAACTAGTGCACATTAAATCTTTGACAATTAGTCAGTCACCCTTTAAATGTTCCCACCATGCTCCAGTAATGACAGCACTGACATCTGTTTCCAGTAAGCTATAATTCTCTGTGTTCATCTATGTCTCCTTTTGGGGCAGTAGCGGCCTGACTTGTGACTTCACAAGAAGAATTGTTGGTTTTTAGTTTATTGTCAGCTTTCTTCTTGCTGTCAGGATAGAACTGATGACTTCCAAGTTCTTTGCATGTTGGACCTTCAGAGCTTTCTAACTTCTCCCTGGTGTAGCTTCACGTTGTGGCAAATACTTGAAGTCAAAGATTGGACATGTTTTTTAGTCAGGGGCCACCACCCATTTTGCTTCCTAAACACTGAAAGACCTCTGAAATGCTACTGTGATTTTAAGATGTACTGGGCCTACAGGTTAAGTCCTGTATGCAGCCCCAGAATTCAGTAAAGAGCCACTGGGGAGGAAACATGGCTGTGTGCTTGAGGTCCTTTAATCTTATAATTTCTAAGTTTAACCCCACAAAACCATTGAGAGCTTTCCCCCTTTTTCTTTCAGAGGTCAAATATCTTTTGAGTATTCAAAACCTACACACTGAATGAGCAAGAACCCTCAGAAAAATGTCTATTAATCACCAACATACATCTGAACAGTTCAGTTCTCTCTGGAATTCTGATTCATCTAGTTCTCATTGATTTTTTTTTAACCACAGTTACAAGATATATTTCTGTTATTATTTTGGCTTTTTTAGATTTACTGCAATAGGATCATTGACTTGCCATGGTCCACTACATCTTACATATAAATGGATATTGCTTATTGCCATTTTAAAAGCTATTTTCACTGGATATAAAAGACAAGCTTGGCATTTACTTCTTTTCATAGTTTCAGTGTTGTCTTGTGATTGGCTTTTGGCTTCATTTCTTTGAGTGCAGACTTATTTCTTTCTCTCTACATTTAAGATTTATTTTTTGTCTGCAATTTGCAGAAGTGTTATTTTCATGTTATTTTTTTTCTAAACTTATACCAGATTTTGTACAACACTCGATTCTGTGAGTTGCTAGTTAATGTCTTACATCAGTGAAAATTCTCAACCACTTCAAACATAATTTATCTACAATCCTCTCCCTACACTCTTGGTATTCCAGCTATGTACGTTTTACAGTGTTCTATGTCTTTTATTTATTTTTATTAAATTCCCCCTTTGTTTGGAAGAAACATCTTCATGTGTATTAGTTTACTAGGGTGGCTATAACAAATTACCAGTAATTAAGCACCTTAAAACAACAGAAAGTTATTCTCTCATACTTATGAAAACTCTAAGTCCAAAGTCAAGATGTCAGAAGGATTGGTTACTTCTGAGAATTGTGAGGGGGAATCTCTTCCATTCCTATCTCCTACCCCTCGGGACAACTGAAAATCATTGGCTCATAGATGCACCATTCCAATCTCTGCTTCCACCTTCACATGGCATTCTCTCTGTATCTCTGAGCCTTGACATGGCTGGCTTCCCTCTGTGTTGCCCTCCTCTTCTTATAAAGACAACGTTCATATTGCATGAAGGGCCCACCCTCTTACTGTATGACCCTATCTTAATCAATTACATGAGCAATAATCCTGTTTCCAGGGGTGCCTGGGTGGCTCAGTCAGTTGAGCATCTGACTATGGCTCAGGTCATGATCTCATGGTTCCTGGATTCGAGCCCCGTGTTGGGCTCTGTGCTGACAGCTCAGAGCCTAGAGCCTGATTCAGAATCTGTGTCTCCCTGTCTCTCTGCCCCTCTCCTGCTCATGCTCTCTCTCAATAATAAATAAGCATCAAAAACAATTTTTTTATATTCCTGTTTCCAAATAAGGTAACATTCTGAGATACTTGGTGTTAGAGCTTCAGTACATCATGTCATGATTCAATCCATAACAAAGTGTTTCACTTTGCATATTTTACCCTGACCTCTCTTCCAGTTGAGTAATTCTGTTTTCTGTTATGTAAACCTGTCAATTATAGTTTTTGAAGTTACATTTGATTTTTTTAAAATTTTTTTTAACGTTTATTTATTTTTGAGACAGAGAGAGAGAGCATGAATGGGGGAGGGTCAGAGAGAGGGTGACACAGAATCTGAAACAAGCTCCAGGCTCTGAGCTGTCAGCACAGAGTCCGACGCGGGGCTTGAACTCACGGACCGAGAGATCATGACCTGAGCCGAAGTTCGGCCGCTCAAACGACTGAGCCACCCAGGCGCCCCAAGTTACATTTGATTTTAACAGGTTCTAATTCTTTAGTAAAATTCTCCATACATGTACTCATTTCCTCCCATTTTTATTCTATTTTTAGACATAATGATATTTATTTTAAATTTCTTATCTACTAATTTCAAAACCTGGATCATGTTTATTGTCTGCTTTTCTTCTGTGTTTTGGTTTGTATTATGTTAGCTTTGCATTCTTGGTGACTTTCAATAAAATCCAGGACTGTAAAAATAATTTTAGAGTTTCTCAAAGGATGGGTTCTTTAGAAATAAAGCTTGAAATAGAGTGCCTGTCAAGAAAATCCTACAATGAAAGCAGAAAGGCAGGATAGGGAAAGAGATAGCTGAGCAAATATGTAGTTTCTAGGGATCTCCAATCTTATTTTAATCTATTGGGGTATATTGCAGGGGCATCTGGGTGGCTCAGTCAGTAGTGTCCAATTCTTGATTTTGGCTCAGGTCATGATCTCATGGTTCATGAGATTGAGCCCTGCATCAGGCTCTGGGCTGACAGCATGGAGCCTACTTGGGATTCTCTCTCTTGACCTCTCTTTCTTCCCCTCCCCTGCTTGTGCTCACACACTCTCTCTCTCAAAAAATAAATAAATAAACATTAAAACTTTTTAAAAGAGAAGTATATATTGCATAATACCATTGGACCCACCTGAGGAAACAGACCTCCCAGTAAAGGAATTTCTCATTAACCAGGGTAAATACTTTGGAAAGTTCTTTGGGTTTTCTGTGAATTATTGGCAAATAATCTTGTTAGCAGCTAAGTATGTGCACATCTTGTTGAAGTTGACATGACACCAAAATATCAGAGGTTAAAGGTTATATTTAACTCAAGGACAGTTCATTCTTTCCTCTGCAAACAGACAAATTGGGATCACTTCAGTTCCAGGATCTCACTGAGTTGATTTTGAAATTGCAGTTTTGATAAATGTCAGTGTGTCTCCAGTTTGCCTTCTTCCTAGTGCCTACACCTTCCAAGATTCTTGTTGGGAGCTTTACTTCTTCTGAAAGGTCTTATTTCTTTGTCTAGTCCTGAACTCAACTCTTTGTCTCCTCAATACAGTCATACTTTAGAAAATTCCAGTTTACTTTTAAAGTCTTTGAGTAGAAGCATATATCTCCCAGCCACATGACTTCAGAATTTGGCAAATGTTTTTTTTTTTTGGGGGGGGGGGCATGTAACATTGTATATTGGAAGCCTCTAAAATCCCTTTTACTTCTCTCTATATCCCATGAGATGAACAAAGCCCTGAATTTTATGATCTCCTACAACAGTTCTACTCTGCCCAAGCAAATTCATATTTTAAGTTTTTTAACAATGACCAACATCAGCAAAATATCCTCAGGAAAAAAAAATGAGTCTGTAGATTGTCAGCTCACCACTATATGATTCTACCCCTCAGAAACTTAATTCCTCTAATCTTCTTTATTTCTGATGTCTTTATTTAATTCTCTACCTTTTCTACTGTTCATGAGAGGAATATTGGTCTGCAGCAAATTACTCCATCCTATCCAGAAACTACTGTGTTATATTATATTCCCTATTTTACCATAGGATGGGGTAAATAAGTAAAATAAGTAGAAATATTATAGTGTTTCAGAACATGGAGATCAATTCTTATGGCAAAAGAAAAGGCGACAATAAAAAATAACATTTGTTTTGGGCTTTATGGGTTTGGAAATTTTCCAATAAAAGTAAAAGTAAACACTCTAAGCAAATAGAACAGTGGAAGCAAAGCCATAAAGGTAAACATATAGAGTATGGATTTAAAGAATGGATAGGCCTCAATACAAGATAAAGTGGTGAAATTTGGTGGTGTCAAGTTGTGGAAGGATTAGACTGGTACTAATAATTTAATAAATTTAAGTAAGGAAAAGTTTGCTGAACATTTTGTAATACTTCTTAGAAATAGTCAATACATTCCAAAATTATCCAGCCCTAAGTAGTCAAGTACATTAGAAAATGATTACAATATCTTTGACTTCATTTAGGAAGTAGAGGGGATTAGAAATGATAGGAAATGTCCAAGTGAACCTGTAGAACAAAGGAATTCAAATTGTTTATCTGATGTTTGTAAAAGAAAAAAAATCAATATTATATTAGTCAAAAATTTCTAATTTTATACAGCACATTGCTAATGCCTACCCAAAATGTGTCATTCCCTTTAAATGTGATAATAGTGAGATGGCTGGGAATATGGTCACCCTTGTCTCTCTTGTACATAGTTTTTTGTAGCCAATTGTCTAAAATCTAATAACTAGGAAGTGAGGGGGGAGTTCCTTTTCATTCTTTTGTTTGAAAGGAAATTGCTTGCAGTAGACATTCACTCTCTTTTTCTTCCTGTAGATTGAATAGCCAACATAATGGTAATTCTTGTTCAATCACATAAAGGAACAATTTCTCAAGCTCCAGCATGAATGATCATGTGGAGTTGAGCTTCCCTAAGAGCCTGAACCATCTACTTGGTGACTTCTAAGTAAGAGTGGAATAAAATTATGTCTCTTTTAAGCCTGGAGCTCCATGTATAATAGCTTAGCCTGTATTCTAAAATACACAAGGATAACTGAAGAAAAAAAATGTTTCAATTTATAGAGATAGATAACAGAAAAAGTAGATAAGATTGATATGTGGTAAAGAGAGGGATGAAAAAATGGAACCTACACCTCAGGTATAAAGATTGATTTTTAAACACATCTAAAAATTCAAGTAAAAAATAGTTGCCAGATGATTAATGAGGATGAAAACATTTTGGAAAAAAAAGGAAAACAATATAAAATTCAAATGGGGAAAACAATTCAATAAGAACTAATTCTATGTTTATCCATACTATGTAAGTTTAACTATAATAATATACTGTATTGAGACTAAATCACTAAGCCTCAGCAATAACAAGCAGAAAGAAAAACTGTAATCTCTGTTTATAACTAATTAAAAACATTAACCATATATTATTTTCATTTTTCTGTTCACTGGTTTGTTTGGTTTTCTTAAGCCCAAAGGGGACCTTTTGAAACCAAGATATTTTGGAGGAGAAGCCAAGATGGCAGAACAGCATGGAAGGTTTTTGTGTGTCTCGCATCCATGAAATACAGCCAGACCAACACTAAACCATCCTACCCACCTAGAAAACTGATTGGAGGATTAACACAATAATCTGCAAAACCTGAACCACAGAATTCAGCAGGTATGTGGCATGGAGAAGTGAACTTGGGGAGCGAGAAGCCATGGAGAGCAGGGAGGTGTTTTTGCAGGGGTAGAGAGGACAGAGACAGGGGGCGGAATTCAGGAAAAGTACCCCTCTCCAAAAGCAGCTGTAGAGAAAGTGGAAAATTGGAAACAGCCACAGGGACTAAACTAAAAAGGGAGAAAGGAAAAGGAGAAAGGAGAGGGTTTAAATTCCATTAAAACTGTAAACAAGGGGAGTGCAAAGGCTGCAACTCTGCAGCTCCATAGCTGGTGGTGCTCTGGTGGGAAGGGCAAATCCCCAGGAACAGAGAGGGGTCTGGGAGGTTCTCGGCCACATGGGGAAAAGCAGTTTCACTGCTGGAAGGACATTTGGTTGAGACTGTTGAGGACACCTGGTCCCAGCACACCCCGGAAGGCTTCCACATTCGCTGGTGCTGGGGCAAGGTCGTTGAGGGTGAAGCCTGGTGCCAAATGTGTGTTGTGATTTTCCATAATCCCTGAAAGGCTGCTGCTACACTGTCTTGTGAACGTTTTTGGGGGCAGGCCGGCACCTGGCCGCAGTCTCGGGGCACCGGCAACATCAGGGTCCAGTGGGCGTTCCTGGGTGCAGCTGATATCCGGCCATTGCTCCTTCAGCCATTGCTCAGTGAGACCCTCCCACAGAGGTGTGGAACGGGTCAAAGCCGCAGCAGTCCTTCGGAAGTAAGGGCCGGGGAAAACAGCCACATCAGAGACAAAACTCAGGAGAGAGGTACTCTGCCTGGGACCTGGTCATGGAGAGTGAAAAAGCAGCGAGTGGACAAGAGCTGAAGACAGAGGACCAGTGCACGATTGCTTATCCAGAACAGACTGGGTAGCTGGATGGCACCATTTTTACCCCTCCCGCGCACGTGCATAGGCACCTATGAGCACCGCAACAATCCACCCCAGTAGGCTAGCAGTGCCATCTAGTGGAGAGCAGAACTGTTATACTGAGCCCCGCCAAACTGGGCCAACTTCGCTCTTCAAGAACACAAGCCTCACCACCGGCTTAATTTATGGACTATAAAGAGGTACATAGACTAACTTCTAGGGGAAAATGAAGCAATTTCAGTCCTACTTCAATCTGTTAGCAGGTTCATCTATTCAATTTTTTTCTTTTTTCTTTTTCTTTTTCCTTTTTCTCTTTTACAATTCTTTTCTTTTTCTTGAATACAGAAAGAGAAAAAATTCATTTTTGTTAAAAATATCTGTATTTTTTATTACTATATTTTTTATTGTGTGTAAATTTTTTCAAATTCTACTTTACTTCCATCATTTTATTTAGTCTAATTCAGTGTACTCACCTTTTCAAATTTTCAAAAAATTTCATTTTTTTCTTTCTTTTTCTTTTTTTCTCTTTTTCATTTCTTTTTCTTAAATGCAGAAAGAGAAAAACTTCATTTTTACTTTCAATTTCTTTTAAAAATGTTTTTATTTAATTTTTATTACTATATTTTTTGCTTTTATGTAATTTTTTTTCAAATTCTATCTTACTCCCATCTTTTTACTTTAGTCTACTACAGTGTATTCACTTTTTCAAATTTTCAAACAATTTTTTCTTGTTTTTTAATTTCTTTTTTTTCTTTTTTAATATTTTTTCTCTTTTTAATTTCTTTTCCTTTTTCTTAAATACAGAAAATGAAAAAAATCATATTTATTTTTAATTTTTATTAGAAATATTTTTCTTTAATATTTTTCTACTATATTCTTTACTTTTGTGTATATTTTTTTCAAATTCTATTTTACCCCCATCATCTCATTTTAGTCTACTTCACTGTATTCATTTTTTCCAATTCTCAAATGATTTCCTTTTTTTTTTTTTTTAATCTGGCAAACCACTTTCAACACCCGGAACAAAACATACCTAGGATCTAGCATCATCTATATGATTTTTTGTGTGTGTGTATTTAATTTTTAATTTTAATATTTTTTTAATTTTAATTTTTTTATTTCAAGTTTTCTACCTCATTAATTCCTTTTCTCCCTTCAAAATGATAAAACCAAGGAATTCACCCCAAAAGAAAGAGCACAATGAAATGACAGCCAAGGATTTAACTAACAGAGATATAAGCAAGATGTCTGAACCAGAATTTGGAATCACGATAATAAGAATACTAGCTGGAGTCAACAATAGATTAGAATCCCTTTCTGTAGAGATAAAAGAACTAAAAAATAGCCCGAATGAAATTAAAAATGCTATAACTGAACTGCAATCACAGATGGATGCAGCAGCGGCAAGGATGGATGAGGCAGAACAGAGAATCAGCGATATAGAGGACAAATTTACAGAGAATAACAAAACAGAGAAAAAGAGGGAGATTAAAGCAAAAGAGCACGATTTAAGAATTAGAGAAATCAGTGACTCATTAAAAAGGAACAACATCAGAATCATAGAGGTCCCAGAGGAGGAAGAAAGAGAAATAAGGGTAGAAGGGTTATGTGAGCAAATCTTAGCAGAAAACTTTCCTAACCTGGGGAAAGACACAGACATCAAAATCCAGGAAGCACAGAGGACCCCCATCAGATTCAACAAAAACCGACCATCAACTAAGCATATCATGGTCAAATTCACAAAATACTCAGGCAAAGAGAGAATCACGAAAGCAGCAAGGGAAAAAAAGTCCCTAACCTACAAGGCAAGACAGATCAGGTTTGCAGCAAACCTATCCACAGAAACTTGGCAGGCCAGAAAGGAGTGGTGGGACATATTCAGTGTACTGAATCAGAAAAATATGCAGCCAAGAATTCTTTATCCAGCAAGGCTGTCATTCAAAATAGAAGGAGAGATAAAGAGTTTCCCAGACAAACAAAAATTAAAGGAGTTTGTGACCACTAAACCAGCCCTGCAAGAAAATTTAAGGGGGACTTTCTGAGGGGAGAAAAGATGAATATATATATATATATATATATATATATATATATATATACCAAAAGCAACAAAAGATCAGAAAGGACCAGAGAACACCACCAGAAACTCCAACTCTACAAGCATCATAATGGCAATAAATTCATATCTTTCAGTACTCACTCTAAACATCAATGGACTCAATGGTCCAATCAAAAGACATAGGGTAACAGAATGGATAAGAAAACAAGATCCATCTATATGCTGTTTACAAGAGACCCACTTTAGACCTAAAGACACCTTCAGATTGAAAATAAGGGGATGGAGAACCACCTATCATGCCATTGGTCAACAAAAGAAAGTCGGAGTAGCCATACTTATATCAGACAATCTAGACTTCAAAATGAAACCAAGATATTTTGCCTTGGCCTTATGATGGCTATATTTCACAACAGATAAATAAACATTTTATTATAAATGAGAAATAAGGGGATTTTCTCTATATTCCTGATAGCAGATTAATGTCATCATTGTATTAATATTTGCCATTATGGCACAATAAAATGTTTGCCATTATGGCACCAGAAATGTTATTAAATATTAATTATTATATCTCTATTAAGACATTGTAGGGGTGCCTGAGTGGCTCAGTCAGGTGAGTGTCCAACTTCAGCTCAGGTCATGATATTGTAGTCTGTGAGTTGGAGCCCTGTTGGGCACTGTGCTGACAGCTCAGAGCCTAAAGCCTGCTTAGGATTCTGTATCTCCCTCTATCTCTGCCCCTCTCATGCTCATGCTCTATCTCAAAAATAAATACACATTAAAAAAAGACATTGTAAATATCTATCTCTTTGTTCTACAAATATATTTGAAAATCTGAACTTTCCTGAGTATCACCTTATAAAACATTGCCCATTTTTATGTTACTATATAAAGCATTTTATTCCATGATACACAAAAAAAGTACTTTTTTTTTGAGGGACATTATTTACAAATGGTTGAATCTGCTGTTAAACAAGCCATTTAGAAATTATTGACACCAATATCTTCTGATAGCACTGATGAGCAGAACAAATTACCTCAGAATCATCCCTGGAGCCTGTTTTAAAAATGGTCCACAAGATAAAAGCTTCACTATTATCTATTTGAAATAGAACTATAGTTTACATCTTGGTAAACACTATCCAAGATATATACTACATTAATGTATACTTAATATTAAACATATGGATTGTTCATATTAATGTAAATGAGTTAGAAAAATGAGAAAAAATAAGTGAATATCTTGAGGAAAATTTATCTTTTATCCATTACATGTTCTTGGTTGTGAAAAGTCCTCAATCTCACTTTTTATCAACCCTAAAAAAATTCACTTATCAGAATACGAGTTTTTAAGAGTTCACCCAATTAATTATGTCTAGAGGGAATACTAGAGCAGTGCTGTAATGGGGACAGCTGTTCTCCGGAGAATGAAGTTTCTTTGGGTGAGATCTTTGTAGATGACTTTTGCCTAAGGTATTGGACCCTAACTCCTCCAGGAAATAATTATAAAAACCCCAAGAGAAAGAGAATGGCATGATTATAGAGGTCAAAAGCAGACGGGATAGCTCACATTCTTGTTGACTTATCCTAACTTAAAATATTCCAGCATTTTTGAAAAATACATCAACTAATTTTCTGAGAATTAACTAGAAAACTTCCCCAAACATCATACATATTTTTGTCAACTTTTGCCAACACCTTTGTATTTATATTATAGAATGATAAGGTTTAAAGCTGAAAGGAATCTAACAGGAAACATAGTAATTTGCTTTTGCAAATTGTATTACTTCGACCTACAAATATGCAAGTAATATTTATTCTAAGTTGTTTAAATAACTTAGTTCTATATAAAATAAATCAGCACATTGTATGCAATGAAATATTGCAGATAAAAATTAGTGGGCATTTATGTATAACAGCATTCTTCAAAAAAATCAAGGTCTCCAACAATAAGCAGAATACAATTTTAAGAGATATTTACCAATATACATTTTTAGTATTTCTTGCTAAGGAGTGAGTGTGAGGGAAATTGGATGAATAAATAATCACTGTAAATTTAAAGTAAAATTTAGTGAAAGCAATCTAGAATAAAGAATTTAAAAAAAAATTAAATCAATAAGGCTTTAAATAATTCAACACTAAGAGTATATGTCTATAAACTACCAAGTGTAGTGCTACTAATAATTACTGAGGAGAAAGATAATCTAGTAGGCATTATTTTCTTTGAAAGCTATTTAATTTTTCACATTTTCTATAACTAAAAATAAAAACTTAGGAAATATACTTTTATGGCATAAATAATGGTGATGTTTTCATTGACAGATGCTTATCTCCTAACTCATCAAGTTGTAAACATCAAACATGTACAGATTTCCTGTGTCCATCATACCTCAATAAAATGGTTTAGGCAAAAAGAAAAAAAACTGGATGACATCACCAAGATGATGGCATAGGTCATTCCTGATTTTGCTCCCCATCATAAGAAGAACAACTAATAACCACTCCAGAATAAAACAACCCACTGTACCATAGAGACAAAGACAGGTTGCATGAAAAGACTAGGAGAAGCAGGTACACAGTAACTACATTGTCCCAATCCCAGAACAGCATAGCACCATTTGGAGAGGTCTCCCTTGAGCCTCTGGTGAGAACCTCAGTGAGAAAAGAGAATCCAGTAGGACAGCCAGCACCCTGCACCACATTGTGGGTTGCTTTGCAGCAGCCCTTACTCTCACCTCACACCACAGGGATTGCAGGGGAATTTGCAGGACTCAAGCACTAGGAGTCTGACTGTAATGGAGAATGAGGGAGGGACTTGAAACAACCAATACACAGATCTTGTCAAACCAAGTTCATACCTGCAAGCGCCCAAGTAGCAATCCCAACCAGATGTTTTGCTTATCTGTAGAGCCAAAAAGGGTGTGCAGTCTGACCAGGGAACTCTGTGGAGTGCAGATCTTCCTGATTCAGATTGTCAAATGGAGAGTTTTGCTGACCCTAGAGCCTAGTTTGACCATACCCAGGCAAGGAGCTGAATCACAGCAAATTGATGTAATATATCACATCAGTAGAATGAAAGAAAAGAATCATGCAATCATCTTAGTAGATGCAAAAAAGCATTTGACAAAATTCAAGATCCATTTATGCCAAAAATTCTAGATATAGAAGGAACATATTTCAGCATCACAAAGTCCATAAATGTTAAAGCCATAGTCAACAACATACTCGATGGTGTAAAGTTGAAAGCTTTTTCCCTAAGATCAAGAAGACAAGGATGCCCAATATAACTGTTCCTTTAATATAGTAATACAAGCTTTGGTAGAGTAATCAGTCAAAAAAAAAGTTATCAGAATTGGAAACGAGGAAGTAAAATTGCCTCTATTTGCAGATGACCTGATTTTATATATAGAACATCCTAAAGATTTAACCAAAACACTGTTAGATTTAATCAATGAATTCAGTAAAGTTGCAGAATACAAAATTAATGTACAAAAATCAGTAGCATATCTATACATTAACAACGAATTTTCTGAAAAAGGAATTAAGCAATCAATCCCATTTACAATAGGGTAAAAAATAATAAAATACTTAAGAACAAATTTAACTAGGGAGGAAAAAGATCTCTACACTAAAAAATTACAAGACATTAATGAAAAAAATCAAAGACACAAATAAATGGAAAAGTATCTTGTATTCATGGATTGAAAGAATTAATACCATTAAAATGTCAATACTAGCAAATGCTATCTGTAGATTCAATGCCATACCTATCAAGATTCCAGTGTCATTTTTTACAGAAGTAGAAGAAATACTCTTAAAATTTATAAAGAACCAGAAAAGTTGCCCAATAGCCAAAGAAATCGTGAGAAAGAGTAAAGCAGGAGGCACCATACTTCCTGATTTTAAGCTATGCTATAAAGCTATAATCATTAGAATAGTATGGAATTGGCATAAAAACAGAAAAAAATAGAAAAAATGGAACAGAATTGAGAGCCCAGAAATAAACTCAAACACATACAATCAACTAATATTTGACAAGAAAACCATTGTACCAAGTGAATTTAAAAAACATTCTTTTCAGGGCACCTGGTGGCTCAGTCAGCTGAGTGTCTGACACTTGATTTCAGCTCAGGTCATGATCTCAAAATTTATGGGATTGAGCCTGCGTCAGACTTATGCTGTCAGCACTGGGCCAGCATGGCATACTCTCTCTCTGCCTCTCCCCCACTTGCATTATCTCTCTCAAAATAAAAATAAATAAACTTAAAAACAACTCACAGTCTTCTCAACAAATTGTGCTGGGATGTGTGGATATTAACATATAAACAAAAAAAAACCTGAAACTATATTTTACACCATGCACAAAAATTAACTAAAATTGGATTAACAACTTAACTGTAAGACCTGAAACTCCTAGAAGAAAACAGAAATAATACTCCTTGACTTGGGTCTTGGTAATGATTTTGGGATATGACACCTAAAGCATAAGCAATAAAATAAAAAGTAAGCAAGAGCACGTCAAACTAAAAAGCTTTTGCACAGCCAGGAAATAATCAACAAAGTAAAAAGAAAACTCATGGAATGGGAAAACATATTTGCAAACCATATACCTACATCCAAAATATATAAAGAGCTCTTACCACTCAATAGCAAAAAACCAAATAATTCAATTAAACAATGGGCAAAGGTTCTCAATAGGCATTTTTCCAAAGAAGATATATAAAAGGCCAACACATATATGAAAAGCTGCTTAAGGACACTAGTCATTTGGGAAATGCAAATCAAAACCACAATTAAATATCACCTCATACCGTTAGAATGGCAATCATCAAAAAGACAAGAGATAGCAAATGTTGGCATGGATGTGGAGAAAGAGAACCTTGCACATTGTTTGTGGGATTATAAATTGGTACAGCCACTATAGAAAATAATATAGAGAATTTTCAAAGAATTAAAAATAGATCTACCATAAGATCAGGCAATTCTACCCCTGGGAATATATCCAAATGAAAGAAAATCACTAATTTGAAAATATGTCTGCACCCCCGTGTTCATAGTAGCATTATTTAAAATAGCCAAGAATTAGAAACAACCCAAGTGTCCACTGATAGATGCGTGAATGAAGAAGTTGTGGTACGTGCATACAGTGGAATATTATTCAACCAGAAAAAAAAGAACTTGTGAGAACATGGATGAGGCTTGAAGGTGTCACGCTCAGTGAAATAAGCTGGACATAAAAAGACTAATACTATATGGTCTCACTTACATGTGAATCTACAAAAACAAAAAGAAAACCAAAACAAAAAATTCTACCTAACGCATACAAAAAGAAATCAGACTCATTTTGCTTTGTGTAATATACTCTAGCACCATCTACCTCATTGCAAATGGAGAGATTTCATTCTTTTTGATGGCTGAGTAATATTCCATTATGTATTTATATATATATATTTATATACCACAACTTATTTATCCATTCATCATTCAGTGGACATTTAGACTCTTTCCATAATTTGGCTATTGTTGATAATGCTGCTATAAAAACTTGTGGTCACCAGAGACTAAAGGTAAGAGGAGGGGGAACTGGAGAAAGGTAGTCAGGTCACACACTTCCAGTTATAATATAAATAGTACTAGGGATATAATGTAAAATAAGATGAGTATCGCTAATAATGCAGTATGGCATATAAGAAAGTAAGACAGTAAAGCTGAGAGTTATCACATGAAAAAGGGTTTTTTTCCCCCTTTTTCTTTCTGTTCTATTTTATCTATATAAGGAAATAGATGTCAGCCAAACTTATTGTGGTAATTATTTTATAATATATGTAAATCAAACCATCATGTTGTATGTAAATCAAACCATCATGTGACCTTATACAGTAAAGCATGTTAATTATTTCTTAATAAATCTGTGGGGAAAAAAGAAGTTACTTAAACAAGAAGTGGGAGTGTCCCAACCAATGGAAAGAATGTGGATGAAGGTCCTAAAATGAGACCCTGAATCCTGAATGGAAAGACTTTGTATGTTCCTGGATATCAAGTTTTGAGGTGGGTTAGAGAAAAATCAAACAGCACAGGCACGTGCTGGATAAAAATGTCATATAGAATGGTTATTATTAAGACCTAGGAGAAGGGGGATATGGGCAATTGTTGTTTAAGGGGTACAGAGCTTCAGGTTTGTAAGAAACTTTTGAAAAAGTTCTGGAGGTCTGTTGCACAATGATGTGAATATGATTGACACTACTGAACTGCACACTTAATAATGGATAAGAAGGTAATTTTTATGTTATGTTTTTCTTTTTACCAAAATTAAAATAATTATTGAAAAATTATTTTCAATAGCCTGGTGGTAGTGGGAGCAATTAACCCCCTCTACACATTTATATATCACAGACCTATCTGCTTCACTAACAAAAAATGGTTTCAAACCATAGAAAGGAATTATATTTGAAACTTGATGTAAATATCTTCCTGTATATAGCTTACCTTTTGAACAGTTTGGGCAGCCTGCAAATTATGAGATACTATTTCTACATGTCTCTGTGCATGTGCACATTTCAAGATTTCTGTTAACAAACTGAGGTTTCAATAAAATAGTGAGCAAAATCATCTGGCAAATGCTAGCTTGAACATATGGTCCAAAACTGTTGGCAGATAGTTTTTATGAAAATATCAGATAAACATTATTACTTTAAATTTAGTTTTATCTCCATTCTCAGGATTTTAAAATTTTCTCTGTTGTTAAGTTACAACATCAACAGACACAGAAAAAAAAGAGTGTTCATGGGATATAACAAAATGTATATCAAAATGCTTTTGTAGGCCTTACACTAAAAATAGTATATAAACATTTAAATATAGTAAAACTTGCAAATATATTCTAAGAAATACTTGGACATAGATAAATCAAAAGTCATCACTGAGGATGAATCTTAGTACTGTTATCTTATATGAGAGCATGATAAAAAATGTCACTTCCTTTTGATTTTTAAAAAACAAGTTATTAAATAGCAAATGCTGGCACTAGATTTTTGTTCAAGTAGTGTGTTTTCATTTTCTAACTGGGAATTCATAGTTTTGTCATATATTTCCCTTAAGAATTTAATTATTCTATATTTATTATAATAGATAATATTGTATACAGTTGGCAAGAAATAATTACATTGCTACTGGGAAAATTATTATAGTTAGTAATAAAAAATTTACTTGTTACCTCACCACAATCTTAATTTCTCAATTATGGTAGCACCTTGTGGCTCAGTTGGTTAAGTGTCAGACTCTTGATATCTACTCAGGTCCTGAGATCAAACCCCACATGAGGCTTCTGCTCAGTGTAAAGCCTGCTTAGGATTCTCTCTCTCCCTCTGCCCCTCTTCCGGGCTTGTGCCTCTTTCTCTCTCTTTCTACATTAAAAAAAAAAGTCTCAATTATAGTTGAAAATTGCCATAAATATCTATATGGGTACACATGTTTGTACAAAATTGGTCATTCTTTGTATTTCATCTTATAGTAGGATTTCTCTATTAAAGTAATATCATGAATATGAGCATGTTTATAAAGACATTATATACTTATTATAATGTTTGTTTAGTCAACACTAACATGTATTCAACTAATCCCATATTGTATTCTTTGATTATTTTCAGTTTTCAGTATTATTAAAAAGTAATATTACCATAGCCAAATCTTGAAGTGTTGACATTCACTATTAACTGTTTTACTGAAATGTTAATTTAATTTAAATTAATTTTTTAAGAGAGAGACAATGAAAATGCGAGTGGAGGAGAGGGGCAGAGGGAGACAGAGAGATAATCTTAAGCAGGTTCCACACTCAACACAGAGCCCCATGCAGGGCTTGATAACAAGACTCTAAGATCATGACCTGAGCCAAAATCAAGAGTTGGATGCTTAACCAACTGAGCCACCAAGGTGCCCTTGAAATTTTAATTTTTAAACAAGAGTTGTAGTTTATGTTTAATTTTAAACAAGAGTTGTAGTTTATGTAGGTAAAGTTATGCTATTTTTATGTTGTGTGCATATATAAATGCATTGGAGAGAGAAAAAAAGATAGAGATAGAGACATACAAACAGAAAATCAGGAAAATATTAATTGATTATTTTGGTCCAAAATTATTTATACAAAAGTATTTTTTTTCCTTTGAAATCTTATTGCATTAAATAAGGTTAAAGGAGTGACTGAGCCACCTAGGCACCCCCTGTTATGTTTATTTATAATTACTATCTGTAGTTAGGATTATTTATAGTTCAGAAATTTACCTTTATAATTTTCCATATGTAAAATGGAATCCCTCTATATTCTCTATTAAATTTGAAAGTTTGTTTAAACCCAATAGCAATAACTAAATGTTTCATCCAATTATTCAGTATTTATTTGGATGTCAATGAAAGTCTCTACTACATTTTCAAATACTAGAATAAAATAATGGACATTTCTTAGGTGCATGAAGCAGTAGAAAATTGAATTTACTTTGTGCTTCCAGCTCAATTTAATACAACACACACACAAAAATGTAAATGAGATGTTGACCATCAGGAATAAACTGGCATATCCTCCTGCGTTAAAGGATATTTCATTGATTGGTGAATCAACCAATGAGAACTGTTTTCAACATCAGACTGTTTTCTTTCAGTCAGAGTCCCTAGACATTCTTGAACCATTAATTTAAAAAGAAGAACCGTGACATTTCATAGAGCAGAAAGAGCACTATATCATTTTTAAGAATAGCTCAGGTCAAGTTTCAGCTCTGTTCCACATGAGCTTTATGATATTGGCTTCAATTCATACTTCGTTTTGCAATAATTAAATGAATGTATAAATAGAAAAACTAACATTTCTGTAATTATGATGAAATAATTGGTGTGGAATTTAAATTTTTATCTCATTTTCTACAAATATTATCATTTAAATGTTTCTGTTTGTATATAGGCTTCTTGAATCTTGGTTTTTTTACAATGTCATTTTTTTCTGTTCAATAACTAAGCATAAGGACCACCAAAGTCTACAATAATAATAGGTAAAAGCTATTGCTATGAGATATGTCTAGCCACCAAATTCTTCTAAGTTTTAACTAGATAATGGTTATGAGTCCATGGCTATTTGATGCACTCAGATAGGTTTTCTGTTCACTTATTCGATAAATGTTATCATCAATTAATCACTTGTCTGAAGTGTCCTTGTGAAATAGCAGAAATCACCACTTAATTTTTAGTTGATATTTATGATTTACATATGATATAAAGTAGAAGGTTTTATGTGTTTACAATATTTTGTATAAAACATCATTAATGTTGGGGCGCCTGGGTGGCTCAGTTGGTTGAGCGTCCGACTTTGGCTCAGGTCATGATCACACAGCTTATGAGTTCAAGCCCCGCATAGGGCTCTGTGCTGACATTTCGGAGCCTGGAGCCTTCTTTGGAATCTGTGTCTCCCTCTCTTTCTGCCCCTAACCCACTCGCATTCTGTCTGTCTCTCTAAAAATAAATAAACATTAAAAAAAAATTTAAAAAACATCATTAATTTTATTTAACGTTTATTTACTTTTGAGACAGAGAGAGACAGAGCATGAACGGGGGAGGGTCAGAGAAAGGGAGACACAGAATCCGAAACAGGCTCCAGGCTCCGAGCTGTCAGCACAGAGCCCGAAGGGTGGCTCGAACTCACAGACCGCGAGATCGTGACCTGAGCCGAAGTCGGCCGCTCAACCGACTGAGCCACCCAGGCACCCCAAAACATCATTAATGTTTATGAACATATCATTTCTATATTTGAGTGCTGTTCTTCACAATGCAAAAAATTTTACCTGTACAGAGACCTGCCACATATACTGAGTAACATTTCCCCTAAATGTCTTTTTTCTTGCTCAGTATGAATTATCACTAGCCAAATATTAATCATTTCATATTGGCTTCCAAATATAAAGAGCATGTCAGTTTTTCTTAAACTGTTCTTTAATCAATAAGAAAATCCACAACATTTAAAACAAATTTGCAATATTAAAACATAATGTTAAAAATGACCTGACCATGCATAGCTATCCAAATGAAAACAATCCATATACACAGTGGTAATTTTTGTTACATATGTATATGTATAAATATATAAATAACACATAAAAATACACACCTGTGTACCTATGTATGTACCTAATAAATATATCTAAAAATACGCAAATCTTTTTTCATAATTCAAATTATAAGGCAAAACAGTGGTAATTTATCAATTTAGTTCTTTTTTTTAAGGTTCTATTTTAATTCCAATTAGTTAACCGTACAGTGTTATATTAGTTTCAGGTGTACAATATAGTGATTCAATTCTTTCATACAACAGTGGGTACTCATAACAACAAGTGCACTCCATAATCTCCACACCTATTTAACCCTTCCCCCACCCTCCCTTTTGGTAACCATCAGTTTATTCTTCATAGTTAAAGGTCTGTTTCTTGATTTGTCTCATTCTCCCTTTTTCCCCCCATACTTGTTTGGTTTCTTAAATTCCACATATTAGTGAAATCATGTGATATTTGTCTAACTGATGTTGCTTAGTATTACACTCTAGCTCCATCCATGTCATTGCAAATTACAAGATTTCATTCGTTTTTATGGCTGAATAATATGCCATTATGTGTGTGTGTGTGTGTGTGTGTGTGTGTGTGTATACACACCACTTTTTCTTTATCCATTCATCAATAGACAGACACTTGGGATGCTTCTATTATCTTAGCTATTGTAAGTAATGCTGCTATGAACATCAGGGTGCACGTATCCCTTTGAATTAGTTTACTTGAATTAGTATGATTGCTGGATCATAAGGTAGTTCTACTTTTTTACCTTTCTGAGGTACCTCCATAATGTTTTCCAGAGTGGCTGCACCAGTTTGCATGCCCACCAACAGTTCAACAGTGTTTCTTTTGCTTCACATCCTCGCCAACACCTGTTGATTCTTGTGTTGTTGATTTTAACCATTCCGGCAAGTGTAAGGTGGTATCTCGTTTTGATTTGAATTTCCCTGATTATAAGTGATGATGAGCATTCTTTTCATGTGTCTGTTCGCTATCTGTATGGCCTCTTTGGAGAAATGTCTTTTTATGTATTCTCCCAATTTTTTAATTTGATTGTTTGTTTTTTGGGGTGTTGTATAAGTTTTTATACATTTTTGATTTTATATATTTTTGACATATCAGATGTCATTTGCAAATATCTTCTCTCATCTAAAAGTAGGTTGACTTTTAGTGTTTTGATTGTTTCCTTTGTGCACAAATTTTTTATTTTGATGTGCTCCCAATAGTTTATTTTTGCTTTTGTTTCCATTGCTTTCTGGAGACATATCTACTAGAAAATAGTTGCTACAGCCAATTTCAAAGAAGTTACTGCCAGTGGTCTCTTGTAGGATTTTTATGGTTTCAGGTCTCACATTTAGGTCTTTAATCCATTTTGGACTTATTTTTGTATGTGGTATAAGAAAGAGGTCCAGTTTCATTTTTTTTTGCATGTTGCTGTCCAGTTTTCTCAACACCATTTGTTGAAGAGAATGCTTTTTTTCCACTGAGTATTCTTTCCTGTGTTGTCAAAGATTAGTTGACCATATAGTTGTGAGTCCATTTCTGGGTTTTCTACTCTGTTCTATTGATCTACGTGTCTGTTTTTGTGCCAGTACCATGCTGTCTTGATGACTACAGTTTTGTAACACAGCTTGAAGTCTAAAACTGATGGCTACAGTTTTGTAATACAGCTTGAAGTCTAAAATTGTGATGCCTCCAGCTTTGCTTTTCTTTTTCAAGATTGCTTTAGCTATTTGGGGTCTTTTGCAATTCCATACAGATTTTAGGTTTGTTTGTTCTAGCTCTGTGAAAAATGCTTTTGGTATTTTGATCGAGATTGCATTAAATGTGTAGATTGCTTTGGGTAGTATAGACATTTTAACAATATCCATTATCCTAGTCCAAGAGCATGGAATGTTCTTTTTTTTTTATCATTTCTTTGTGTCATCTTCAATTTCTTTCATCAATGTTTTTTATAGTTTTCAGAGTACATATCTTTCACTTTTTTGGTTAGCGTTATTCCTAGGTATCTTATTATTTTGGGTGCAATTGTAAATGGGATGGTTTCCTTGATTTCTCTTTCTGATGCTTCATTATTGGTATATAGAAATGCAACAGATTTCTGTACATTGATTTTTTATCCTGTGACTGTACTGGATTCATGCATGAGTTCTAGCAGTTTTTTGGTGCAGTACTTTGGATTTTCTATATGGAGTATCGTGTCATCTGAAAATAGTGAAAGTTTTATTTCTTCCTTATCGATTTGGATGTCTTTTATTTCTTTTGGTTGTCTGAGTGCTGTGGCTAGGAATTCCAGTACTATGTTGAATAAAACTCGTGAGAGTGGATATTGTTGTCTTGTTCCTGAAAAACTGAGTTTTTCCCCCACCAGGGATGATATTCAGTGTGGATTTTTCGTATATGGCCTTTATTATGTTGAGGTGTATTCCTTCTAAATCTACTTTGTTGATGTTTCCTATCATGAATAGATGTTGTACTTTGTCAAATGCTTTTTCTGCATCTATTGAAAGTGTCGTATGGCTCATCTTTTCTTTTATTAACGTGGTATGTCAGGGTGATTGATTTGTGAATATTGAATCACCCTTGAAACCCAGGTATAAATCCCACTTGATCTTGATGAATGAGTTTTTAAAATATATTGTAGGATTCTCTTTGCTAGTATTTTGTTCAGAATGTTTGCATTTCTCTCCATCCAAGTTATTGGTCTCTAGTTCTCTTTTTTAGTGAAGTCTTTATCTGGTTTAGGTATCAGGGTAATTCTGTCCTCATAGAATGAATTTGGAAGTTTTCCTTCCTTTTCAATTTTTTGGAATAGTTTGAGAATAACAGGTATTAACTCTTCTTTAAATGTTTGGTAGATTTCACCTGTGAAGCCGCCTGGTCCTGGACTTTTGTTAACAATTTAGCTCTTATTATCTGTCCCTCTTTTCAGATGTTTTTTTTTTTCTTTTTCCCACTCAAATCTCATATGCTTGAATATTTCTTCAATATTATCAATCAATGCAACAATAGGGCACTTAAGTGTCATCTTCTTTAAAATTAATAAATCAGAATAAGTGGGAAAGGCTCAAAGTACTGAAGTATGAAGCAGTAAGAAGTGCCTCTTCTTGTTCATATTATCATTTATCTTTATTAAACTCCATGCCAAAGTAGAGACAGATGTAAAGGCCTGAGACTTTCTTCTAAAAAAGTTTAAAAGCGAAACCATACTGATTCCACAAAAATTATTGTGAGGAACACACTGATTCCTCACAATAATTTTTTTTTAATTTTTTTTTCTAACGTTTATTTATTTTTGAGACAGAGAGAGACAGAGCATGAACAGGGAAGGGGCAGAGAGAGAGGGAGACACAGAATCTGAAACAGGCTCCAGGCTCCGAGCTGTCAGCACAGAGCCCGACGCGGGGCTCGAACTCACGGACTGTGAGATCATGACCTGAGCCGAAGTCAGACGCTCAACCGACCGAGCCACCCAGGCGCCCCTCCTCACAATAATTTTTAACAGTAGTATCTGTCTTTTGGGTGATAAGATATACAGATCTAAGAAAATCTCCATCTTAAATTGTATTTTGTTTCATATTTAATTTCCATTTTATGACAATTTAATAAACTATTACAAACTCTCTGGTTAAAACCTGAATAAAATGTGAGAAAAACATGAACTTGTTTCATTCTGAAATCATCTAAATCTTCATGACATGAGTTAAAGTTCATTTTAACTTATATTTGGCTTCTCAGAGAGAATTTCAGAATACTGATGATTAAATTCACACTTTAAAGAATATACTAGTATATTTAAGTTAAAACTTTGACATTATCTTTTTTATGTCCTGTTTTATGTCCTTATCAGAAGAGTAGAAAAATATCCATGAAAACTCCGTTTATTGTAAATATGTCATTTTATATTGTGTTTCAAAAGCTTTACAGAATATACTTAGCAAAATAAGCTAGAAATAATTTTTTACTTAGATAGAAGTCAGTGTTAAAAATGAGGAAACGTTCTTTTCTATGTAATCTGAAAATATATATGAATAATTTAATTTCACCTCAGTCATGACAGAGTATCAAACGATGATTTAAAACTTGAACTACTCCAATCTTAAAATAAAGTAAATTCAGTCACTGGCCCTAAAATCCCTTTGCTTAAATTTATCTGGATTGAATAAGAATCATCTTTTAAAGGATTTCAATTATGGGATGGATGAATAGGTAGAACATCAATAATTTTTAGGGCAGTAAAATACCCTGTATAATACTATAAAGATGGATACATGTCATTATAAATTTGTCCAAACCCATAGAATGTACAAGACCAAAAGTGATCCCTCATGTAAACCATGGACTTTCAGTGATTAAGGTGTGTCAGTGTAGGTTCGTCAACTGTAACAAATAAACCACTCTGGTGGGGGATGTTGATAATGAGGGAGGTTATGCATGTGTGGGAGCAAGGGTTATATAGGAAAAATCTAGACTTTCTTCCCAATTTTGCTGTGAAACTAAACCACTCTAAAAAATAAAATGATTTAAAATATCACAATAATCTCTATGTATTATAGACAGAAATAAATCTGAAATAACAATTATAGAATAGTATTCATTATATATAGAAACTACGGTTATAAAATGTATATATATATATATATATAAGTATATGTAAAATATATATATATACATATGTGTATTTATAGTGTACCTATGTGATATGTGTTTGTACATATGTATATGTGCATATATGACTTTCACAATTTTCTAATGAAAAATTGGCCAAAGAATGTTTTCTTAGAAAAAAAATCTACTATTGCTAATTTTTTAGAAAGTGAAATTTTATAACCATCTGTCTTAAAAAACTTAAGAAATAAAATATATATAATCAAAGGCAAAAGCTTAAGATATTTAAGCTTTGAATAAATAAAATTTACCCCCCAAAAAAAGGATTTATCATGATGTGTAATCCCACAGCCACTGACATGTTTATGCATGTTATCTTCTATATCATGCATTGTATAGGATTGTCACTTTTCTTGTTAGTCCATTTTGTCTAAAAGTCTACACTATGGGATGCCTAGGTGGCTCAGTCGGTTAAGCAGACAACTTTGGCTCAAGTCATGATCTCACAGTTCACGAGTTCGAGCCCCGTGTGGGGCTCTGTGCTGACAGCTCAGAGCCTGGAGCCTGCTTTGGATTCTGTGTCTCCCTCTCTCTCTGCCCCTCTTCCCCTTGCGCTTTCTCTCTCTCTCTCTCTCTTTTTCTCAAAAATAAACATTATAAAAAAATTTTTAAAAAATGAAGTTCCACATTATTTGTTATATTGAGAAGTATATTTGTTATTTACATTGGTTTGATTGCTATCTGCAGTTAATATTTTTATCAGTATTCCAAATGTATAACTTCAAAACTTTCAGAAGATTTTCTTCTTTTAGGTCTTAAAATATTTAGTTTTCAAAGAATTATTTCAGTTGCTAAAATTGATAGATATAAATATTAAGATAACGCAATTATGTGCATTAATCACTTGAATTATAGGTGTCTTGGCCATTTAAAGAGTACCAAGAATGGCATTTAAATATTTAATACCTTCTTTGTTGCTTAGAAGTTCCAAACTGGCTTGTGAAATTATGAATATAAACAAATTCTCATGTGCTTCATCTCATTTTCCTCAAAGGAAGACACCAACAGAAAGAGATTAATAGAAGACACTAATAGAGCTGCAATGGTATATATTCATCGATGCCTTCTATTGACACTTGAGTACAGGCCACTGGATAATTGCTAATGTGATACTATGGCATCATCATCATAATAAACTTGTGAAGTGTCTTCAATCATTCTGAATACAGTTAAGCACCATCCTTGTTAAATAGTGTAAAACCTTATAAAAGTACATGAGTGGTAAAGACCAGTGAGTTTCAAAATAAGCATTCATATTAAATCAAGAATTCTTGTGAATGGGGGTGCCTGGGTGGCTCAGTCGGTTGAGCATCCAACTTCAGCTCAGGTCATGATCTCACAGTCCATGAGTTCGAGCCCCGCATCGGGCTCTGTGCTGACAGCTCAGAGCCTGGAGCCTGCTTCAGATTCTATGTCTCCTTCTCTCTCTGCACCTCCCCTGCTCACACTATGTCTCTCGCTCTCAAAAATAAGTAAACATTAAAAAAAAGAATTCTTGTGAATGTAATAATACTAAATTGTCTTCAGGCTATCTAGTCTGTGGTGGTCTGAGCACCAGAGGACAGAATCTACCTTTTACAATAAACAAGTGCCCGTCCACAGAAATGGAGAGAACACAAAAGAACTGAAACTCCCACTGCAGACATAATAACCCTCTGGTCTTTTTCTCTTAAGTGCACAATGGAACATTTGAATCTTTAGCCAGCACTTTTCAGTGTGTCAATTTGATTGCTGTGAAAGCTTTCTATAAAAGGGCAACTATCAAAAATATTGCAAATATATATTTGCTAATAAGAAGAAAAATTCTTTAATGATTCATTAACCCATTGCCTTATAACAGAATTTTATAAGCATTGTTGAAGTAACAAGTAATTATTATCATATGAATTAGAAGTCATGTCTTTAAATTAATCTTTAGGGAGAATTTAAACCATTCTAAATATATCAAAGTTATTCCTAGGTATTTCCAAATTATTAATATTCTAAGATTGTATGTGAAAAGACATCATGTTCATGTCACTGCTATAAAAGCAACACTTATTAGAGATGAATATGCACTGAGAATACTCAGGATTATTTATCCAAAATTCAAATAATTATTTTTCCAAGAAGTCTTAGTGACCTTTCTTTAAAACCTAGAGATAAATATGAAAATAGTTAAATTCTGTTTTGCACTATATTGCCGTCTATATTTCTAGATAAATAATTTTTTTATTTTAATTTTTTTAATGTTTATTTTTGAGGAAGAGATGGAGAAACAGAGTGTGAGCAGAGGAGGGGCAGAGAGAGAGGGAGACACAGAATCCAAAGCAGGCTCCAGGCTCTGAGTTGTTAGCACAGAGCCTGACACGGGGCTCGAACTCACGGATGGTGAGATCATGATCTGAGCCAAAGTCGGACACTTAACTGACTGAGCTACCCAGGTGTCCCTAGACAAATTGTGTTTTAAGGATCAATAATTTCTAGTTTTCTCTGGGCCAAAAGTAATTTGTAACTATTAAGAAAAGAGAAAAAGTAATGTTTGGTACCTATTGAAGAAATTCTATCAGGAATATAGGCTAAAAGGAATAAGATTGGTTGCAAATGCAGACTAAACAATGTCCAAGTGATGTCATTACAACATTAAGGGATCTTCCTATTTGACAGTTATAGATTATTACTATTGTTTCTTTATTTGGAAATTTTAATTTCATGCAGAACAAGCACAACAACAAAGAGGGCAGTATAGTCAGGTTTAAGCCACTGAAGAAATCAAGAAAAGACTGAGTCAAAGCATTAAAAACCCTGAAACTCTAAATAGCATCCTTTAATTTCTCGTTCTGTTCTTGGGACTTCCAGTCCTGATATGGCCATATTACTCCTGTTGGATTGACCCCTTTTATAGACAATAGTTATAAACTATGGTCAAAATACACACACATACACACAGGCTTTTGAAGGCACAGGAAAGCATGGAAAATAAAATTATTAATTGACAGTAGTAAGCATTTAAAAGGAAATGGTCTTGGAGTAGATTGGGCTTTAATGCTTTTAGCCTGAGGGAATGCACCAACTACACAGAATAGCTAGAACTCTGGTATGAAAGCCATAGGTTTTTGGAAAAATCACAGCCAGTGCAAATAGAGAAGCAGACATTTGCTAAGGTAGTACAATGTCAGGAGCAAATAGGTAGCTCTGAATAGAGTTTTCCATTTAGAATATCACATATATATCACACACACACACACACACACACATATATATATGTGTGTATATGTATGTGTGTATATATATATATATATATATACAGTATATATATATAGTATATATATATATATGTACATAGTATAGAATATCACATAAAACTGGGTGCACTAAAGCTGACCATATATATGGTCAGCTTGGAATCTTCCAGAACAGACAATTCCCCATTATCCATGTTGTCCACTTTTTGTGAATAAACTCCACCTAAATATCTGGATGACTCCTTAAATATGGAAGCAGCATAGCATTTCAGCTAAGTAGAAGTAACTGAGATTTGAGATGCTATTAAAGAGAGAGAGCTTATACTTTGAGTTCAACAAAGGCAAGAGTTTTCTGAAATAAGAATAAACAATGCTCAGAATCTAAAATCTCTACAAAATAACATTTACAATGTCCAAATTACAATCAAAAATTATTTTTTTAAAAGAAGAAATATGAAAATGTGACCCAATGTCAGGAGGAAATTCAATCAACAGAGATTGATTCCAAGTAACACAGATGCTATATTAGCTGACAGGAATTTTAAAACAGTTTTTATGGAGAAATAGAAACTATGGTGGTGAGAAGCAAATAAAAATTCTGTAACTAAACAATATGATCTGAAACAAAGTTTCTATATGATTCTTTATCATAGACATGGTCAGCAGGCTATATAAAACTTACTTATGATAGAAGTGAACAGATGTTATATTGCATTCAGTCCTCCATGGCATTCAAACATGTGCTGAAGCATGATGCCACCATTGGGGTTTGGTCAACAAGTTCTTTAAAATGAAAGACTTTGTTGTGAATAATAGATAATGGGGAATTGTCTGTTCTCGAAGAATCCAGAGCTGACCATATATACGGTCAGCTTTAGTGCACCCAGTTTTATGTGATATTCTATACTGGAGATATATATATATATGTGATATTCTAAATGAAAAACTCTATTCAGAACTACCTATTTGCTCCTGACATTGTACTACCTTAGTTAAATGTTACATTCTTTTAATAGTCAAATTCTTTGTGAAATTGATATGCATTTTCAGGAGGTAGAGCAAGGACCCTTAAATGTTCAGCAATTAACAGAAACTTTTCTCTGAAATGACCCTGATGGAAACATTCATTTGAAAATAAGGACCAGACTCTTTTCTAAAATGCTTCTTCCCAGAAAACAAGCAAACAAACAAACAAACAAACAAAAACAGTCAAAAAATGGAAAGGTAACCTGCAGAATGGGAGAAAACATTTGCCAACCATATATTGGATGGGGACTAATATCCAAAATGTATAAAAAAAACTCATACAGCTCAAGAACAAAAACCCAATAATAAGATTTTAAAATTGGATGAGGAAGTACACATTTTTACAAAGAAGACATACAGGTGATCAACAGGTACATGATAAGATGCTCAACATCACAAATCATCAAGAAAATGCAAAATAAAATCACAGTGAGATATGACCTCACACCTGTTACAATGGATATCATCAAGAAGACAAGCGCTAACAAGTGGGGATGTGGAAATAGAGGAACCCTTGTGCACTCCTGATGGAGTGAAAATTGATTCAGCCACTATAGAAAACATTTTGAAGATTCCTCAAAACATTAGAAATAGAACTGCCATATGATCCAGCAATTCTCATCGTTCTTGATCCTCAAATGCTGTGTAGGAGACGTCCTGAGTTGATGCCAACTTCTGATATTCACACCATTTTGTAACATCTTTCCCTTGAATCTGGGTGGATCTGTGGTTTGTTTCTAACCACGAGACTTTGGCAAAGATAATGGAAGGGTACTCCCATAATTATGCTACATTATGTAAAATGCTATATTGGTAGAAGATTCGCTGTGTAGACTTTCTTCTTTGTCAGCTTTGTAGAAGCAATCTGCTTTGTTGTGAGTGCGTTTAGGGAGAAGGCCACAAGGCAAAAAACCCACAAGTGGTCTCTAATTGCAGAAGGTAGCTTCTAGTTGGAGAGGGCAGTCCTCAGCTAATAGTCACAAGAAGCCAGTGCCCTCAGCCCTACAGCCACACAGAAATCAATTCCCCAAACCATCCAAGTGAGCTTAGTAGATCCTTTCCTGGTCAAGTCCCCAGATAAGGCTGACATCTTGATTGCAGTCTTGGAAACACTAAACAAAAGACTGAGCCAAATAATCCAGACTCTTCACCCACAGAAACTGAGATAATAAATGTGTTGTCTTATAAGGCACGATTTGTGGTAATTTATAAGACAGCAATAGATGACAAATATAAATGCTGTTCCTCACAGATTTGTGTTATTCAATATCTCCCCTAGTACCTTTTAGTTTCCATGCATTTCACTATCTTTTATTTTCCACCCACCTCTATAAGTAGATTTAATTTTTCTTGGATTTGTTTCAGGTTATTTCAATGAAATATAATTTATTTCATAAAGATATTGATGAATGATTTTTATGCTTTCACTTCTCAAATAATTTCACCAACATGGTGACACAGCATGACTTTCCATCTCAATGACACCTCCACTCACCTGTAGATGTAGCTAACTTTCTGCTCTGCTGACCAGTCTTCTAGAGTAATCTAATTTTCTGCTTTGGTGGATGAGCAAACTAAACAAACTCTTATCTTCACAGACAAGCTTTAAGAAGCAGCATTTCTGATGAAACATAATCAAAGGTTCAACTATTACCCAAGAAGATGGGAAAGTAACTACACTTTTAGATTTATTCATTCTATTCGTGTCACCTTTGATAACAATTTATTATAAAAAGTGACAACGGAAGAAATAAGATTCAAACATATACCTTTTTATGTCTTGCATTAAAATTTACCGGAAATAATTGAGACCTCAAAAGTTTGCCACTTTTTTTTAAACCAAACAATAATTATAGCCAATTTTTTCTTTAAATTTTAGACCTAGAAAACATAGCACATACATAATAAGTGCAAATTTATTAATTTGATAAATATGTGTGGGTACACAGAATGATCTAAGAAATATGAACACAACATAGTTATCACCCTAAGGAAGTATATAGATTAAGAGAAAAACCATGACATAATGATAGCAAACTATACACCAAAAGTAGATGCCTCAAAACAGTTATAAACGTGCTTTTATGAAATTTCATACATTAAAACAAAAACAATTATATATAAAAGTATGCTATTAAAATAATGAACAATGAAAATGCTGTAAAAAATGAAAATGCTGTCTGAGGAAAAAAATATACTGTAATTGTGAAAAATATTTTTGAAAGTTTAATAACCATTCTACTTTTTTCTCATAAATGATACGAAAGATATATATGGTATTAGTACTAAGTATATCATAAAATCTTAATTGTGAATATGAGTGTGTGTGTTTTAAATTTAGGCAATAGGTGTACAGTATATAGCTGTTGAGTTTTTAGAAATAATCACAATGTTTGGATGACTCCATAAAATGCAAAACAAATTATTTAAATTACCTTTGCTAAATTGCCATAGCATATTTAAAGTAGTGCCTTGATAACATGGAGAGGCACACATAGTTGATATTTTCTTTGTAGTAACAAAAAATCAGTATTATATGTCCATATCCAAGGTTCATTTTAACTGACAACAACTCCTCATTACTAATCCATAAACATTCATTCCAACTTACACGTGCTTATTGATTAAAATTAGTTGTTTTGTTGGTGATATTTCTTTGTTTCCAAGTTACCATAGTCATGATTTACTTTTTATGTTAATTGACAATTTGGCTGATTATTTTTTTAAATACAATAAATATCTTTTACGTGAGCAAAAATTTCCATCCCTTTAGACTTTCTAGTATTAAGGACTATGTTTGGGTCTAGCAGAGTAAGAAAGTTTCCTTTATTGTAAATTGTTTTATTACATAATATTTATTTTCTGAGACAGCATTGTCTTCTACTTCTCTCCAATACACACAAAATATTGCACACATATCTTTTAGCATTTGATGATTTTTCACTGTACTTCTCAAGCAACTGTTGTGTTTGCGTGTATAGAGAAAACAATGAAATTTTGCCATTGAAAAACTAAAACATTTAAACCAAAAATTAAAAATGTTTATTCCTATTACTTTTAATAATAAAAGTAAAAGTAAAAGTAAAAGTAAAAGTAAAAGTAAAAGTAAAAGTAAAAGTAAAAGTAAAAGTGCTGGATCTTGGCCGACTTCAGCTCAGGTCACTATCTCGCGGTCCGTGAGTTCGAGCCCCGCGTCAGGCTCTGGTCTGATGGCTCAGAGCCTGGAGCCTGCTTCCGATTCTGTGTCTCCCTCTCTCTCTGCCCCTCCCCCGTTCATGCTGTGTCTCTCTCTGTCTCAAAAATAAATAAACGTTAAAAAAAATTAAAAAAAAAAAAAGAACACTACCAAATCCTTAACCTGAAGGTAATCTTCTTAAGCAATTCCACAGACAAAATGGGAGATACAAGTATCTTTAAATAGATGAATCCTATTAGAGAAGTTAAGTTATATATTTTTTCTTTAAAGTTTATTGATTTTGAGAGAGAGAGAGAGAGAGAGAGAGAGAAAGAGAGAGAGAGAGTGTGTGGGAGGGGCAGAGAGGATCCCAAACAGGCTCCATGCTACACAGAGTCCGATGTCGGGCTTGAATTCACAAGCCACAAGATCATGACCTGAACTGAAATCAAGAGTCAGATGCTTTACCAACTGAGCCACCTAGGCACTCTGCGAGAAGTTAATTTAAAACAAGGTTATGTGTGGGGCACCTGGGTGGCTCATTTGGTTAAGCGTCTGACTCTTGATTTTGGCTCAGGTCATGATCTCAGGATCATAGATTGAGCCCCATGTGGGGTTCAGCATGGAGCCTGCTTGGGATTCTCTCTCTCTCTCTCTCTCTCTCTCTCTTTCTCCATCTGTATCACTCACTCTGCTCCTGCTCTCACTCTATCTCTCTCTCTCAAAATAAATAAATAAACTTAAAAAAAAACAAGATCATGTGTGAGAATTAGAGACTTGGTAATATGTGGTAAACTGGTAGAGCTTCAATATCAAACACATTTCTTAGTTAGTTGTGGCAGGTTGTATTTTCCAAATATGTAGTTGTCAAATATACGTATTTTCAGATATGCATTCTATATCTTCTTAAAAAGAAATGCTAATTCTCATCTTTAATTTGGTCAGTGTCTCAAGACATCTTCAACCAATAGAGTATAGTGGAAGTGATAGCGTGCGACTTCCCACATTAATTTGTTAAAAGATGAGTGCTATTTGTTAAGTCACTCTTTCTCTTTGAAGAGATCTTGGCAGCCTTGGGTTGATAGATAAAAAACTTGCCTACATCGAATATGTCATATTGGAAATATCATGTATTCGGAATATACAGAAATGGTCAGAGAGCCCAAAGAGTTTCTAGACAGGTGCTCAGTGTATAAAGCTCTCAACTTTGTGATAAATCCAGCCCCCAGCCTTTGAGATGCTCCAGCCTTTGAGATGTCATATGAAGTAAATGCGAATTGCACCTATGTGAGCTAAATAAATGCTTATAAAAAACAGCTTTTTTGAGATGTATATAACATGCCATATGATTTATCCATTTATAAACTGAACATTTCTAGAGCACCTGGGGGGCTCAGTCAGTTAAGCATCTGACTCTAAATCTCAGCTCAGGTCTAGATCTCAGGGTCTTGAGTTCAAGCCCCACGTTCAGCTCCATGCTGGACATGAAGCTTATTTTTTTAAAAAGTTATAAACAGAACATTTTTATGGCATTTTCTGTATTCACAGACTTGTGCAACCACTTCACAATGAGTTTTAGAATATTTAGAAAGTCAGGACCATAGCAGTTGTTCCTCATGGCCACAACCTCCTCCCATCCCCTGGCCTTAGGCAACCACTGACTTATTTACTGTTGCTATAGATTTTCCCAGTCTAGACATTTCATAAAATTGGAATTATACAATAGTCTTTTTGTGACTACCTTTTTTCACTTAGCATAATGTTTCTAAGATTTATGAAGGTTGTAGAATCCATTGGTACTTCATTACCAAATAATAAATTGTACAGATATACCACAATTTATTTATCCATTCATCAGTGATGGACATTTGAGCTATTATAAATAATGATACTATAGACATTCATGAGAAAATTTTGTATAGACATAAATTTTCATTTCTTTTGACTCTATGCCTAGGAATAGAATTTAGAGTAATGCTATGTTCAACATTTTAGGAACTGCCAAACTCTTTTCTCCAGTAGCTTCACCATTTTGCATTCCTAGCAGCAATTTGTGAGGGTTCTGTTTTCTCCACATCCTCACCAATGCTTTACTTTATCTCTGTCTTTTATTATAACCATCCTAGTGGGTGTCAAATGGTATCTCATTGTGATTATATTTGCATTTCTCTGATTGCTAATGTTGAGCATCTTTTCATGTGCCATTTGTATCTCTTCTTTGGAGAAATGTCTATCCAGACCCTTTGTCTATTTCTTAATGGTATAATTTGTCATGTAATTAACAAGTTGTAAGAGACTTTTTATATCAGATTTCTTGAAATATCATTCACATACCATGAAATTCATCCTTGTGAAGGGGTTTTAAGTATATTCACAAAGTTGTGCAACTATCACCATTATTTAACTTTGAAACACATTCATCACTCCAAAAAGAAACACTGTGCTCATTAGCAGTCACTCTCCATTGCATTCATCACCCAAATATGTGTTCAATTTCCATATGTTTGTGTTCTATAGCTGTCTATAAAGTCTAGTTCTTTTATGGTGTTGTTTAAGTCTTCTAATTTTTTTAATCTATCAAGTATTGGAAGTGGAGTACTGAATCTCCAACTATTGCAGAGTATTTAGTTGGATTGTTTTCCCCCTTCTCTTTCCTCCACCTCCTCCTCCTCCCCTTCTCCTCCTTCTTATTTTTATTCTGCCAATCTCTTTACAGTCTTGCATTTACTCACAAGGTAGGTTTTTCTATTTGTTTTCTATCTGTCTTAGCTCAGATTGCTATAGTAAAAATGCCATTGACTGGGTGGCTTATAAACAACAGAAATTTATTTCTCACAGATTGAGGCTAGAAGTACAAGCTCAGGGTACTAGCATAATCAATTTCTCATGAGGACCCTCTTCTGGACTGCTGACATTGTATCTTCACATAGCAGAGAGCAGAGAGAGGAAGTAAGCTCTCTCATGACTCTTAAAAGGGCTTCATTCTCATGATCTCATCTAATCCTAATTACCTCCCAAAGGACCATCTCCTAATACCATTACTTTGTGGGGTCAACATATGAGGGATTCAACATCTGACTTTTGGTAGGACATAAATATTAACTCTCCAACAATGTCTTATGTCTGTCTTTCTCCTTTATTACACTATTACTGTATATTATATATTTATGTAATTTAACAAAGCCAAGACACAAAGAGATCATACCAAACAGTAGGACAAACCCTACTTGAATAATTGGGAAAATTGGTCCAGGCTGTACCTACCCATGACTCTTAAATGCCTTCATTTTCCCAGCTGTTGAACAGGAGAGTCTATAGTAGCTATCCTTTATCTTTCCCATCATTATATATAAGATATGCAGGGGCAGATAACCTTTAAAAGGGCTGTATTCAAAGAGTTGTAGTTATAGATGCTCATTTACACCTACCTGGACATCCTAGATAATGCCATAACAAGATGAGATTGGGAGTTTTGGTGGAGGGGGGGGACTATATTGTCAATGTGAGATGTTTTTGAGTTATTATGACCAGAAGGAGGGCAATTTCCACTATATTTTTCAAAAACAGGTATATCAATATCTCTTCCACCACACATCATCTTCCTATGATATGATGTTGACACTGCTCCATCAAGAGAGATGATTCAGTTTCCCTCCTCTTGAACTTTGGAAGACTTTTGTAATGACTTTGATGGGTAAAATATGTCAAACTCCTCACTGAGTGATTTACAAGTGTAAGTCATAAGATATGATATGGCTTCCACCTGACTATCCCTCTTGAGACACGTCTTAGGTGCCTGGAGATAACATATAAGAAATATGAGTATTTGGAAGATACCATGCTGGAGGTAACATTTTGAGAGATCACACGGAGATAGAAAGAATTCCTTGAGAAGATGTTCCAGGCCCCAGTTCTTTGAATCTTCCTAGAATTAACCGCCAGACAGGTGAGTGAAATAGCCTTCAAATATTCTAACCTCACTCTCTGAGACCTCCAACTTTTATGTTAGACACTGTAAAGTAGGAATAAACCATATTTACTGTGTCAGGTCAAAGCCTTAACTGTCACACTCATGGTATAATGTATTGTATTATACAACTACATCTTGGGGTAAGATGTTATACAAAATGCCAATTATTTTAATAATATACCTCCCATAGAATATAAAACTTTTGTTAAACCTAAATTAAATATCAAGAGAATATTTGGTACAGAATTAGCAGTCAGGAAACATAATTATAGCCTGGGTCCTACCGCTTAGTAACTTGTGACTTTGGACAAGTCATTTAATTTAGAAGATTTTGCTATTTTTTTCCCTAAAAGTAAGAGAATGAACTAAATTATAGCTAATTCCTAGACTCTTTTCTGTAATGGATATTCATTATATGAAATATTCAAAACTTTTTCCAAGTTTAACATTATCCATGACCTATTATGGAACAGAACACTGCAAAACATGAATATTATTCAGTAAGAATATGTGATTGATAAAAGGAGAAGCAATTAATTTATACTTATGTTAAGTACCAATACTTATGGTAAGTGCCATTTTACTTAGGTAAATTTACTGTAATTGAAATCATAGTTATATAGCTAAAGATCTGTTTACTTATATAGAACTTAATGGTCGTGCCTATTCATATCACTAGTGAGAATGGACAGTTTAAGTCTGTTTTTTTAAGATTCTTCGGAAGATCCAGATGAATGCTAGGTTATATTCACCATATGATTGAAGCATGGAAAAGAGGCTGGCCTCAACAGAGGTCTTTTTGTCAAATGGATAAAAAAGCATTCTGGTAAATAATTCTATAAGATGAGTCCACATGGTTCAATCTGAATGTCCCACTTTTACAAGGAAAAGAGATTTTCTATACACTTTAGGGTATTTTACTTAAACATCTACAATTTTAGTGACTGTGCAGCTGTAGCAGTTCTCACTGATGGAAGATCAAATTTTGCCTAGTAGAGTGGAAAGGATGCAAGTGAGTGGCAAATTATTGGCAGGGATTTCATCCGGGGAAAACACATCAGATATCAACACAGAGATAGGCACAAAAAGTTGGGGTAGATAGAGCCAAGAGAAATGCTTTCTTTTTCAATATAATCTTTTGTTCCCAGTCCAATGTTGTCCTGGGAAATTTTTTCTAGATAGGTTTGATTAAACACAGTCATTAGAATCTTTTCAACTGATGCCAAATAATTTATCATGTAGTTCAACTGATGGTTGTTAATTCCATATAGATTCTCTAATCTTCAAGCCAAAGCTCATGTTTAACAAATATGTATGTATGCGTATGCATATATATGTATGCATATGAATATATTTAGAATTAGTTCTTTACTGTTGGTATGACAGTATTTCTTCTTATTGTCCACAAGATGCCAGATATTTTTATTCTTGAGATATCTATAATTACTATAAATTTTATTAAAAATATTCTAAGTACTTGACATGTTATTTTGTTTAAAATGTTTCTATCATTCTAGAGCTAATGCATGACTGTTCACATTGTAGGCTTAGAGCTCTGGAGAGTAGAATGATTGAACTACTTATTTCAGATGTCTATAATAGTTTTGCTTATCTGGAACATACTAATCAATCATGGCAATCTTTTCCACTGAGCCTTGAAGAGGCTTCACAATACTTCTCAAAACACCACCATGGGCAATTGCTATCAATCTATCTAAGCTAGCATTGGAAATGAAATATATTTTTCCATCCCTAGGCTGGAGCTACTCCACAGTAATAACTACTCTCCTGATTTAGCAGGGAAGATATAACACCTACTCAGAAAGGGTGTGAGAATGCAAATCATCTATTCTGTCTACTTCTTAACATGAATGATTCAATAAGTGAATTGTCAGAGTTCTGGGAGTATATTTCCACTATTGTTTGTTTGTTCGTTCATTCATTCGTTCATTTATTTATTCATTCATATATTTATGTATGCATGTATGTATGTATTTATGTATGTATTTATTTATTTATTTATAGAAAGCATGAACAGGGGAGGAGCAGAGAGAGAGGAAGAGAGAATCCCAAGCACGCTCCTCACTCAAAGTGTGGTGCCTGATGTGGGGCTTGAACTCATGAACCATGAAATCGTGACCTGAGCCAAAATCAAGAGTTGAAATGCTCAACCAACTGAGCCACCCAGACGCCCCTCCACTATTTTTGTTTTAAGTTCCCTTCAAGGGTATATGGTTGTATTGCAATTTCTCTCCTCTTTTGAAGGTGATTATGTACGTGTGACTTATTTTTGGAATGGAATATAAGCAAAAGTGGTGTATATCTCTGAGCAATAAGTCCCCATGCCCTTGTCAATTTTGAATTATTTGTTGCAAGGGAACATCCATCCGTTGAGTGACTACCATGAGAGGAACTCCTCCTGCCAACATACCTTGGATGAAATAGAAGAGAAACAGAAATTTACTGTTTCATGCCATTGAGATTGAGGATAATTTGTTAAGGAAAATAACTTAGTACATGTCTATTATAACCAATTCGGGAAACTGGTACCTGCAAGTGGATTGCTGGCATTAAAAACAACAGCAATGATTATAACTGAAAGGCATGCCTTTGACTTAGTTGCTGAGCAGCTAGTGGCTTGTGAGGTACTATCAGAGACTGGAAAGATGGCAATCCATAATATCCACTGGAAAAATGCTGAAAGTGTCACTCGTAGTAACTTTGGAGGTAGAATGTATGATTAATGAATTATGTCTAGAGGAAGACATTAGGAACAGATTTTTTAGCATATTTCTGTTTTACATCAGCTATATTTGGCAAAGTATTCAAGAAGAGATTACCAAAGTAGTGTGGGACTTTCGAAAGTTGGAGTGATGACATCTGTGAGCTCACTTTATCACATAAGAAATAAAAATCCTGCCAAATTGTGATAACCAAAGATTTCATAACTTTTGCAAATAACTAAAGGCACAGAAAGAAAACTGAAAATCATTTATTGAGAAAACCTCATGAAACAATAAGAACAGCATCTTTGGCATTCTGCTTGGAGTTACCTCCATCTCCTTTCCCCAATTCCATGGTGTGGTCATGATGAGTGAAGGCTCGCAGACTCATAGCCAACAGCAGGATTTGCCTCTCTGGGAGTTTATTAAAAGCCCCATCTTCAGAAAACAGGTAGTATTTTGATCTCTTTTGAAAAGCCCCATTCCCAACCTTGTTGCTACTTGATCTTATTCCAAGCTCTATTCTCTGGAAAAAGCCCTATCCTCAGAGGCTTATTGAAAATAATGATCACTTGGAATAGTTAACATCTCTGCTCAAAATTTATCTTCACACAAAAATCTGAATGCAAATGTTTATCCATATTGGCAAAAATTTCAAGCAACCAAGCATTCCTTTAATGGGTGGATGAATAAATAAACAGTGGTACATTTACACATGTGTGTTATTTTTTGAGGAAAGGAAATGCCCTTCCAAGCTGCAAAACTACAGTTCAATCTGGGGCTCCTGGGTGGCTCAGTCAGTTAAACATCCAACTTAGGCTCGGGTCATGATCTCACAGTTTGTGAGTTGAAGCCCCACGTCCGGCTCTGTGCTGACAGCGCAGAGCTTGGAGCCAGCCTCCTTCTGATTCTGTGTCTCCCTCTCTCTCTGCTGCTCCCCTGTTAATGCTCTGTCTCTCTCTCAAAAATAAATAAATGTTAATTTTAAAAAAAGTTTAATCTGTAATACCCATTGCTAAATCAAAGAAACTAGTATATTAAGGCTACATTTTATATGATTATACTTTGTCAGTCTGGAAAAGGCAAAACTATACATGACTTTAAAAGATCAATGGTTTGCCACAGGTTCAAGGTGAGAGAAAGGGTAGAATAAGTGAAGCATAGGGGATATTTTTAGGATAGTGAAGCTATTATATGACACTATCATGGTGAGTATATGAAAGCATGCATTTGTCAAAACCAACAGAACTTTACAGTTGACAGAATAAACCTTAATATATGCAATTTAAAAATGATTTAGCAGGTCAGCATATATCAGTATGGAATGCAGAATGTGACAAAAGATTCTAAGTGTATTAAGAATATAGGAAATATTAGAAATATAGGAAAAAACTTTACTAATGCTAGTGGGGGAAGCAATACTGAGCTAAGTAACTTCAGAAATGTTTAGATCCTTGAAAATCAAAGGTAAAGAAAGACTACAGATTTATATTCTAGATAATAAAGTTTTTTTTTCCCTGTGGGTAAGGCTAAGAATTCTGAAATCACTATACATTTATCCTGGAATTAAACAGTAAATAGATGTCATGGTAAGTGTCAGGTTTCTCACAGTTGGAGTGAGAAGTTATAGGGGAGGAGGCTAGAAAGATCCATGCTGTAAAAAATTAGAGTTAAATGCATCAATATGAATTTATGTTTAGCTTAAAATAGATTCAGATGATTACATACAAAAGTGTTTGTAGAGGAGAGCGTGGGTGGCTCAGTCGGTTGAGCATCTGACTTCGGCTCAGGTCATGATCTCACAGTTTGTGGGTTTGAGCCCTGCATCAGGCTCTGTGCTGACCACTTACTCAGAGCCTGGAGACTGCTTCAGATTCTGTGTCTCCTTCTCTCTCTGCCCCTCCCCCCGCTCATGCTTTGTCTCACTCTGTTTCTCAAAATAAATAAATGTAAAAAAAATAAAACAAAAACAAGTGTAGATATGTGTATATACATAAGCTAGTACACACACACACACACACACACACACACACGTTTTCTTGCCCTGTCAGTTGAGTGGCCTAGGCGTAATGGCACTTCAGTAGCAACTAGCACCACACTGTAGCAATCATCTTAGCTTCTAATACTATTTTCCAATAAAAAGAACCAGAGTTCCTTGGAGAAATTAGCAATTCTAGGACAGGGGCAGGAAATATACAAGTTAAGCCTGGAGCATCTTATATTGCCAGGACGTAAGTGCTAGAAACATAACAAACAAATGCAAAAGAAGAGATGGAAATATGTCAAAGGAACACAGGAATCAAGTGAAAGAGCTCCCAGTGGCCAAAGCTCGAACAGTATTAACAAGGACACAAACAAAACATTATTGGATTATAACCCAAAGTATAAAATAAGTATCTGTGAATTCAAAATGATTAAATAAATGATTGAATAAATAAATTGGAAGAAGAGCCAAATCCCCCATGCAGAATTCCAAACAATTTATGTAGATCTGCTGCTTTTAAGACTGTGAAACATAACTCCCTGCTTCTTAAGTGTGAGGTATGCAGTCATTTCCTTCAAGAGAGAAGAGCATAGAAATCAGAAAAAAAAAAAAAAGTGGAGAAACCTGACCAACACTATCTCAGCCAGGCGATCAAGATTAATATCAACAGTGATGTCATGTTGATAACCTCAACGTCAATCTTATCATGACAAAATCATTAAACAAATTCCAGTTGAAGGGGATTCTACTAAATACCAATGAAACATAGTCTTCAAAACTGACAAGATCATCAAAAACAAGGAAATCCTGAAATGCACACCATGGGGAAACTTACAAAGACATGACTACTGAATGTAATGTGGTATGCTAAATCCTGTGTCAGAAAAATGACATAAGTAAAAGCTAAGGAAATTTGAATATAGTATGGACATTAGTTAATAGTAATATGGTATATAACTATTTACTTATAACAAATACACCATATTAATACTAAATATATGATGTAGATTAATAATAGATGAAATTGAGTGTGAAGTATATAGGAACTATATACTAGTACCTGTATACTAGTACATTTTTGAAACTTACAATATTTTAAAAATTTAGATGTATGCGCATAACATAAATGCAATATTTCAAGGCATACATTTCAATGCTTTTAGTGTATTCTATGTTGTGCAACAATCATCATTATCTAATTTCAGGACATTTCCACGAACACAAAGTAAACTATATACTTACTAGCATTTAGCCCCATTTTCTCCCATCCTCCTTTATCCCGTAGCAACCACTAATTGACTTTCTGTCTCTATAATTTGCCTATTCTGGGTATTTCATATGAACGAACCCATATAATATCTGTTTTTGGGATTTGGCTTCTCTCACTTAATGTAATGTTTTGAATGTTTCTCCACATTGTAGCCTGTAACGGTACTTCAGTCATTTTTATGGCTGAATAATATTTCATCATACAGACCTATCACCTTTTTTTATCCACTGATCAGTTCATAAGCATTTAATTTTTTAATGTTTATTTATTTTTGAGACAGAGAGAAAGAGAGAGTGAAAGTCAAAGAGGGGAAGAGACAGAGGGAGACACAGAATCCAAAAGAGGCTCCAGCCTCTGAGTTGTCAGTACAGAGCCCTACGTGGGGCTGGATCATGAACCACAAGATCATGACCTGAGCCCATGATAGACACTTAACCGACTGAGCCGCGGAGGCGCCCCCAGTTGATAAGCATTCAGATTGCTTCCACTTTTTATAAATATCATAAATAATGCCTCTATGAAATTAATGTATAAATTTTGATGTGGACATATGTTCTTATTTCTCTTGAATACATACCTAGGAATGGAATTATTGGCTCATATGATAATTCTAGTTATCTTACTGAATGTGAAGTGATCCCTCATGGTAGTTTTGAGAGCATTTCACCGTGGAGCATCTTTATGTATGCTTATTGGTCATTGTAAACCTCCTTTGGAGAAATCTCTAGTCAAATCTTTATCCTATTTTTTTTTTTAATTGAGTTGTCTTTTTTGGTTGAGTTGTAAAAGTTCTTTATATATTGCAGATACTAAGCACGTGTCAGATATATGATTTTGTAAATGTTTTATCCCATTCAATAGGGTTTGTCCTCCCATTTTCTTGGCAGTGTCCTTTGACACACAAATTTTCTAATGTGATAAAGTCTGATTTATCTATTTTATCTTTGCTGTGTATTTGCTGTCATATCCAAAAGACATTGGTTAGTCTAAGGTCATGATGGTGTTTCACCCATTTCCTTCTAAGAACTTAATAGTTTTAGCTTTCAAATTCAGGTCTTTGATCCATTCTCAGTTATATTCATATATAATATATGTTAGGGGATACAAATTTATTCTTGTGTTCATGGATATACAGTTGTAATAACACCATTCATTGAAAATAGTTCTCCCATATACACTGAATTGGTCACCTTGCCAAAAATCAATGACCACACTGTACTGATTTGTAATATTTTGCTAGATCTAAAATTGTTCTTAAAGAAAAAAAAAAGCCTTATCTAAAAAAGCCTTATCTTAAACAAAAGCCTTAACCCTTTGTGGGATTTCTATTGGAAATTTATCTACAAGTCAATTTGGAAAGAATTGACATAGAAATGATAAGCTTTCTAATTCATACACATGGAATAACTCTCTGTCCACAAAGGTTTTTAATTTCTCCCAGAAATGTTATTTTTTTAGTTCTGTATATACAGGTCTTATATTTATTTCTGTTTAGTTTATTCTAAGTAGTTTATGGTTGTTGGCATCATTAATGGTTTTTAGCATGCCATTTGAATTAATTGATGCTACTAAAATTATACCTTGTAACTACTAAATTTAGTAGTTTTAGTAGTAATTTTAGTAGTTGTTTTGAGGATTCCTTAGTATTTTCTATGTAAACAGGTATTCTGAAAATAGGAAAAAAGTTTTATTTCCTCTTTTCAAATGATTATGCTTTTCTTTAATTTTCTCACTTATTGTAATATTTAAATACTCTAAGAAATGTAAAATAGATTTAGTGTTGACAAGAACCATTGACACATTCCTGGTCTGAGAAGGAAAGTACTCAACATATAAATAGTTAACATAATTTAATTGTAATTATTCAGTGTGAAATTCTTATTTAAGGTCATGAAAGAAATATTAAAAATTCATATTTAAAATTATCAGATAAAACTTCCAATTAAATATTGTAGAAAATATCACTTCAGTTTGGCTAGATAAGTTAATGAAGATCTGATAATTTTTCTAGTGAACATTTCCTTTTATTGAGATGTATACATATAATCCACAAGTACAAACAAACAAAACATTACAATTTTCAAATAAAAGAAAATTGAATTGTACTTTTAAATGAGAATATTAATTCCTCACAATTAAAGGTATAGAGATTCTTCTCTAAAATTTCACTAAATCTGATATCATATTATACTGAAACTTAACATAAATTCATAAATTGCATACATGGACTCACTAGGGATTAAGCATACATTTAAATGTTACTCTAATGGTTAAGTGTCTTTACACATATAACACAGGCAAGATACACAAAAAGGTAATATAAAAATAGGAACGTAAAATGAATAGCACAGTGCAGTGTTGTACAGAGCATGGATTGTAGATCAATACAGCCTCTGTACAGATTTCCCTGGTAAATTCGCGCAATTTAGTTTCTCTGTGCCTGAATTAGATCATTATAAAATAAAGATAGTAATAGTCCTATGTAAAGATAATGAGTGATTTAGTTGTGGAGAGAATTAAGTTATGTGCATACACATATATAAAATCCTGATGAGTGTAAATGATACATGGTAATTACTATATAAATGTGTTAATTATTAATACCTTCTTAAAATATTTACATACCAATTAAATTAATTATATCTCTATAAGGATCAAAGGCATTCTCATTAATATATTAAATGCCAACTTCACATAAATAGTTGCAAAATTTCAAAATGTAGACCATTCTGGGTATGATTTTGAATGTTGCTATCAGCACAAGTCATGTCCATTTCACCTCAGTTTCTTCTGGAATATTCCACTATTGTCTTATTTCTGTGTTTTCATGATATTTGATGACTAATGTGTATGTATATATAGATATATATATATATGTATACATGTGTGTGTATATATATATGTATACATGTGTGTGTATATATATATATATATATATATATAGTTATTTTGTCAATTCAGTGTATTTTACTTCTACCGATGAAAAGTAAGAAGCAAAGAAATCACAAAGAGGGATAATGTATTGATAACCCTTTAAAAGTTACTTAAAACAATCAGTCTATGATTTTTTTAGGATGATTTCCTGACATACATTACATTACATTTTATGGGTTCTATTTTCTCTTTTATATTTGATAAACATATTACAGCTTATTAAATTAAACTCCCAATGTTTGTAAGAATATAAAACATCAGTTTTTATTTTCCTCTGACTGCTTTAAAATATTTATATTATTTCAAAACAATTTGGACATGAAAAATTAAAGTATTCAACACTTTGTAATTGTAATTAGTGACAGAGAGAATTAATATGAAGGTAGCATTCAGCAAGGCAGCTGATCTTGACTGTGTACCAGAATTGTGGTTAACAGAGTGAATGGAATAGAATTTGCTCAGGCCATTTTGTCAGTGTTTTTTAAACCCTGGACTGTGACTCTATGTCAGCATGGACTGTATGATCACAATTTTTACATGAAATAATATTTACTATTTGATTAACTTTGTCTACATTCTATGGATAGGGAATAGTGTTGAAGTTGGGGAGACTTGAGGAATGTGAACATTTCCTAAGGGCTTATTTTGTTTGGGGCTACTGTATATGGATATTCATATTTCACAGGTAAATATCATTATGGTCATCAATACCTTAAAATATACTGCATTAGGTGCATTCCAAAGTTGTTTCAATAAACATAGATTATATGGGGTGCCTGGGTGGCTCAGTCGGTTAAGTGTCTGACGTCGGCTCAGGTCATGATCTAGCGGTATGTGGGTTCGAGTCCTGCGTCAGGCTCTGTGCTGACAGCTCAGAGCCTGGAGCCTGCTTCAGATTCTGTGTGTGTGTCTCTCTCTGCCCCAATCCCACTCATGCTCTGTCTCTCTCTGTCTCTCAAAAATAAATAAACATTAGAAAATAAATAAATAAATAAACATAGAGTATATGAGAAAACTTAATCTTCACTTATGATGCCAGACAAATGTTTGAGTTCAACTTTTATGTTTGTTTATATTAAAAATGAAAAAGAATTATATTATTTTGAGTTCACTATTATTTTTTGGCATCATTTTAATCATAGCATTCTGGAACCAACGTTATCACATGCAAAGGATAACTTGATAATTGTTCTCAATTTTGCAAAGCATAATTTGAAGGTTGAGAGGATAGAGTGAGAACTATATGATTGATGGCAATCTTTCTTCCTCAGATATTTTCTACTCTTCTGCAAGACTGAGATTCAGAAATGTCAATCTTATCTTGTTTATTACTTTTTCCATGTAATACAAACTCTCCTCTTAACGTCCTTGCAAATGAGACAAACACCATCTCTTAACTAGCAATGCTGTCCCTCGTGCTCACAGACATACATGATTATGATCTAAGCAGATGCGACCTCTGTGGTCTAACATCACTGAAGGTTTTTTTTTTTTTTTAATTTAATTAACTTTTTTAGGGAAAGGTAGAACTCAATCCCCCATTACCATATTATCACAAATTATGCAGTTAAATTTCCCACATTTGGGGAAATCACAGGGGCAGCACATCCAGACTGCAATAGATAAGCTTTGCCCTGGAAAAGCCACCTTCCTGATCATGTGCTATGTGAGTATCACTGACGTCTTTTTATGTTATGTTCCTAACTCCAGGCATTTGCCCACACCGTTCACGCTGAGATATTCCATCCCCAAGTGTTACTTGATGATGACTTCTCAGTATACATCTTTGAGAAGTTCTTTTAATTTTTTATTTAAAATATGATGACATGTTGAGCATCTGTGCAATATTTCCACTTGTTAAATAATGAATAGCAAGACATGTAATTTTCTACAGTTTACTTCTGTAACAAGCATAGGGAGCATAGGAGAAAAAGCACCTCAAATTATACAGAAGAACATATTTAAATATCTTTCTTTCTTCAAAATTAAGTAGAAAAATCTATTTAAATGCCTCCTCTAATCCATTAACTGCCCTCTAACTCTATGTAGTCTTGGACATATTCCTTAATTTCTACGAAAATTATATCCTCATCAGTAAATGCTAAATTATAGAAGAGCAAATGAGTAAGTATTAAAGTGAAATTTTAAATGGATAAATATGCAGTTATAGTTTTCAAATATATTAATTGAAATATTGCAACACTCTTTCTTTCACTAGTCTGAATGTTCACAGAATTTAAATACACTTTCTAAACCAGTTGAGACATAGATGTTTTAATAATAGAAATAAATGATCAAATTGAAACCACAAAATTTTCATCTTTAATAATGATTTTAATAATTAATAGTTATAATCAACATATAACTTTTGAATTAAACCATTAGCAGGAATTTAAATCCAAAGATAAAAAGGTTTATACTTGTCTTGAAGCAAAGGATATTTATTTATTTGCTTACTTAGTTCAAAGTGAATTAACATTTCACATTATTAAATAATCGAAGTTGCTCTGTATAATATTATTGAGAACTTAACTCTATACTCTAAATTAGTTATAATTTCTCTGGAATACGATTGCTCATGAACACATTATTTTACTATGCACTTAAGAAAAACTACACTATTTTTTGTAAATGTGTTAACTCAAATTAACCTCCACTTGCAATTTTGGGTCTGCTGGTCACTTCTGAAACTAACAGCATCCATGCGGCAAACTGTCCAAAACACCATAATGTAATCAGTAAATTCATTTTTATTTAATTCATGCACAGAATTATGCTAGGATGTGGATTCTAATGAGAAGAAATACAAATAATGAATACTTTGTGATTATTGATTACCCAGGCATTTAGTTAAATGGGGCCTATGAAGTGCTCATTCACATTGTATACAAAAGTTCAAAGAAGGGCAATTTAGAGTCAAGGGCCCGATTTATTTTTGTCACCAGTCTTAACTCCTTCAAGCTAAATTTAAAATAACTGTCTCTTAGAAAAGATTTTATATTTTAAGAACTCTTTTGAACAAACTAACGACAATTAGGAAAAACATTTTGGAAACTGCCCAAAGTATTTGTCCTTATAGCTTGTTGACATAAATGTCATGAGAAATATTCTATATTCTCTATTTATATTCCAGTGGATACCTGACTGTAATATCTGCCAAATATTCCTGCCAAATTGCAATCTTATGAGGTTCAAGGATGCTAATTAGTTGTGTTTGTTATTTTTGTATAATAGAAGTTATAACTTTGTATTCAATTGAAGAACTAAGAAATAAGAAGACTCAAACTGACCTGTATAGTTATGATTCACACACACACACACACACACACACACACACACACACTTATTACTAAAAAGGTGTTATTAATATCTTTTTGATCACAGTCTCACATCTTAAAATGTAGTCTTGAATTCTTAGAAGAATGTATTTGTTATGGACAGCCACAACTGAGGGTTAGCAATCAATATTTTTTAAGTGATATTAGGGAAATTGTATAGGAGGAACAGTGGCATGACCCACGAGTATGCTAAAAATATAACAAATATATCAGCTGAGACTAATGATCCATCTAATCCAGTATTCTTTATATTATGTTTACTAAAGTTAATTGTTTTATGAGCTCTAAGTTAAATGATCTTCCATGAGTCTCTATTATGGTGATCTCTATCTCACAAGGCAGGACTATTGTGCATTCATAATAATTCGATGTCCAGAACGTCCAGAGTGCCACCTGCACTTCTTACATGAGAATCTTCTAGTTCAGAGTCTTAGACTAAAGAGATTTGATTTTGTACAGGAAGGACCTATTTTTAGCTAGCAATGTTATACTCAAGCTAATGATTTTAAATATTTCCTCCAAATTGCCATTGTTTATAGATGTTCCTGAGTTTTGTTGCTTGCAACTTTACCACAAAAATCATATTTTGTTAAAAGTCTCTTAAGTTTGTATTTATTCAGTATTATTATTATTTTTTTTTTTTGGAGACCTTAATGCCATTGTTTCCTGGTAGTTTCTTTCCAAAGAAATGTATATTTTTCTGTATTATAAGCATGATTGAATATAAAATAAGCGATTAAAATTTAAAATAATGCTCTTTTAGGGGGCACCTGGGTGGCTCAGTCTGTTAAGCACCTGGCTTCAGCTCAGGTCATGATCTCACACTTTGTGGGTTCAAGCCCCAAGTGTGGGACCTGTGCTGATAGCTCAGAGTCTGGAGCCTGCTTTGGATTCTGTGTCTCCCTCTTTCTGCCTCTCTCCCACTTCCACTCTCTCTCTCTCTCTCTCTCTCTCAAAAATAATTAATAAACATTAATTTTTTTAACAATGCTCTTTTGGAACACCTAGGTGACTCAGTTAAACACTAACTCTTGATACCGATCTTGAGATTGCAGAGACTGAGCCTGGCCTGAGCGCAGAGCCTGCTTGGGCATCTCTCTCTCCCTCACTCTCTGCTCCTTCTCTGCTTGTGCATGTGCTCTCTCTCTCTTTTCTCAAAATAAACAAATAAATAAACACTTTAAAATAATCCTCTTTTGAAGAAAAAGTTTAAAGTAAAAGTCCAAAAAAGACAGAAAGGGATAGATAGATGCATGATTTGATGATAGATATGATAGATAAACAAAAGGGGGGTGAGAGAGAGAGAGAGAGAGAGAAGGAAGGAAGGAAAGAAGATGAAATTTATCACAAAATTAATTTTGATTGCATTCAAGTAATGTGTAAAAAAAATACTATGGTGATGTTGCTTTTATTTTTACTTTATTATTTTTCCCAATTGGATATCATCAGCATTTTTTAAAAATTTTGCTTCAAACTAAATGCTACAGAGCACTACTTTTAGATATTAGGGCAAAAATAAAAAAGACAGGGCATGTATGTATGTGTTAAAAATAATGAAAAAATGACTAATGTCCAACATTCTAAGGTTGGAAAATAAACTGAAACACTTTTATGTTTGAGTGTAGTAAAATAAACTAAAATTACTAACTTACTTGGCATCTGACAATTTCTATTCCTATAAGGTTCTATTTCTAGGAAAGAAGTAACTAACACACTGTTTAGAGATTAAAAAAAAAAAGAAATCGGATGAATCTGAGGTTCAGGCATCCAGATATTAAAATAAACTTATTGAGAAGTGTGTATGACCATGATTACAAATACAGTCCTCTGAACCTGAGTATGGCAATTAAAAAAAAATAAAAATTGGACCTGATGACTCTAACGTTCTTACCAGCACCAGTGGTCTCATCACACAGCCATTACCAGTATCATATGTTTTTACTCTGATGGTTGGATATCATCCTGAAAATATTTCAAAGTAAAATTTACCAAAGAATGAAAAAATTTTCACAGTACTGTGAAAGCTGATATGTTCTAAGACAACTACAATATCTCACCCTGTAGGAACTGTGTACTTTGACTAAAACAAATGTTAAGCTTAATGAAACAATGTCAGTATTCACGCTGGGGTAAAACCTGATGATGCTACACTGGCTGAGAGAATGATGGACCTGACACGTTATTATAATATTCATTTTGATGTTAAAATTTCAGTTTAAGTCTTTAAATCAGGCCAGAGACAATTTATGCATACCCATGTTTCTCCATTCTGTCAGTCATTATCTCTCCATTTTAATGTGTGGCATCTAGCATTTAATTGACTTTCTAAAAGGGACTAATTAATCATGAAATAGGTTTTAGCCAGGTTTTCAGGTTTAAATTCATTTATGCCATATCTACTTGAAAGCAAAAGATTACACCTGACTGGAAAATGAACTATGCTATTATCTCACTAGAGAATGATGCAGTAAGAGTCATTCTCTTGAAAACAGTAAGGATTCCTTCAAACATATGTTCATGATTAAAATTAGGTTCTGCTTAGCATGGAAACTGTGAATGATACATTAGCACTTCATTCTTCATGAAATAACCCAGTTCTCACGTTCAGGATTAAGGAAGATTTTATTTCAGGAGATTATATTTTTATTAAAGTACATTGTTCTGATATAATTAACAGGTTTTGTCTGTGTGTGTGTTTTTAAGGAAGAGTATATGTCCTGGTTTTTAAATACTATAGAGGTATAAATAGAAAATAAATAGAAGTGATTATGCCTATTCTTTCCCATTAGAAAATCTAGTCAATGTTTACGTTTCATGTGATTGTGAACCCAGAAGAAGGTTAGCTTTCCCTATTCCTTTCCATTAACTGTAGACAAGAAGCATAAATTTCAAGGCCATTGGATTCTGTTAGTTCATTATTTCAGAGATTACATAGAAAATGGTAAACTTCAAGACTTGGTCTTCCCCTCTTCCTATAATCCCCTATCAAACAGAAGAGCAGGAGGAATTCTTTGTAAATAATTAAAATTTTCAAAGGTAATTTTTGCTCTGGACTCTGCTTCCTAATTAATGATTCATATACAATATAGTAAACTTAGCAAATATAAAAGGTAAAAAAAAATAATGAGATAAAAAAAAGTAAAAGTCTCCAATATAACTAATTACCAAAACTATTGGTAACATTTTGTTAAATGCCTTACCATTACTTTTCATGATTTACCTTGGAAATTATTTTGTTCATTTACAAGGATAGTGTTATTATGTTGGTGATATTTGTAGTCTGTTTATTATAATTTACCCTATATACACCCATTCCTTAAAACATTTTCTGTAAGATGATTTTGATGGCAGCAAAATATTCCAGTAGTTAATAATTTACTTAAAGATTTCTGCCATATTTTTAGATATGCATAAAGTTTTACTTACTATTGAAAAAAATAACAAATTTAATGTCTGATTAATATTTTAGCTTATTTTTTTATAAGAAGTATGACTGTGTCTAAGAACATACCCATATTTGATGATCTTGATATGTATTTGCAGTTATATTTAGAATATATCTTAGTCTCACTTTGATATTTGATTTTATGCTTTCCATTTGTAGAGCCATCTATGTCATGGATTGTGATTTAGTGCACATTCTTCTAAGAACTTCAGTCTCCCCTGCCTCTCAAATGGCTATCCAAAGGCCAGTCATAGTCTCAAGAATTAACGTAAATTGGATCAATGAGCTGTCATCTAGACCATACTCCCCAGTGCTATTTAACTTAGAGTTAGCTCTGAAAGAAAATGGCTAATTGAGATTATTTCATTAGGCAGACATTGGAGTAGTTAAAAAGACTGAACAAAGAAGTCACTCCACTGGCAGGGAAATAAATCTACAAGTGAGTCCCACATAAAGCCACTGTTCAAAAATCTATTGTACTAATCTATTGTATACATTTGTCAATAGAATGTATAACACGATGAATTATTACATAAACTTGGGCTCTTATTGGTAATAATGAATCAATATTGGTGTACCACTTATAAAAATATACCACACTAATGCAAAACATTAATTATAAGGGAAATTGCTGAGGTAGGGGTGATGAAGAGATAAATGGGAATCCTTTCTCTTTCCCACTTGATGTTTCTGCAAACCTAAAACTGCTCTACAAAATAAAATCTATTAATTAAAAAAAATCTATTGTACTAAGTTACAGTATAGTTGTCAAAAGAAAAAAGTGCAAGACAGAAGAAAAAATGTTAGTAACTTCATATGAAAATTTAATGAAACAATAATAACTAGTTTTTGTTTGTTTTTTTTTTTTTTTGGAGATTGGAACACTGGGGAACTAAAATATAAAACAATAATAGAGGTAAAGTACTCTTCATATACTTTCCCAGAGTAGAATAGTGGTATTCATTAAACTTGGAGACTTAATTTTTTTAAGTTTTTTAATGTTTATTTATTTTTGAGAGAGAGAGAAACAGAGCACAAGCAGTGAGGTGGGGGAGACAGAGAGGGACATAGAACCTGAAGCAGGCTCCAGTGTCTGAGCTGTGAGCATAGAGCTCAATGCAGGGCTCAAACCCACAGACCATGAGATCATGACCTGAGACAAAGTTGGACGCTCAGCTGACAGCCACCCAGGTGCCCCGAGACTTAAATTTTTACCAGTCATGTTAAACATGATTGTTTATAGGAGTCCCTGGGTGGCTCAGTTGGTTAAGCATCTGACTTTGGCTCAGATCATGATCTCGCTGCTCATGGGTTCAAGCCCTACGTCGGGCTCTGTGCTGACAGCTCAGAGCCTGGAGACTGCTTCGGATTCTGTGTCTCCCCCTTCTTTCTCTCTCTCTCTCTCTCAGAATTAAATAAAAATTTAAAAACGCAAAAAACATGATTGTTTACACTTATTATAACCACTAAAAATAGCAGGTATAGTACATAGTACTTGCTTCTGCTTGAAATGCGCCTTCCACAGATCTTAACATGACTCATTTTCTTTTTAAGGTGTTTTCCTTGAAGTATTCCTGGGCCATCCTAATTTTCCATGCTTATTTATTTTTGAGAGAGAGAGAGAGAGAGTGGGGGAGGGACATAAAGTGAGAAGGGCAGAGGATATGACAGGTGCACTGACAGCAGAGACCCTGATGTGGGGCTCAAACTCAGGAACCTCCAGATCATGACCTGAGCCAAAGTCACGACCTGAGCTGAAGTCAGATGCTTAACTGACTGAGCCACCCAGGCACCCCTCTAGTCAACCATTTGCCATTCTTGGTCTTCTTTGTGTACTTTCTTTTCTTTTCATACTGTTCACTATCACCTGATCTGATATTGCATATTCTGTGGTTTCCTTCGTTTCATCTACTCCAGGAATTGGAGCTCTGTCAGGGGGGAATTTTACATTTGTCATTTTGTTTTCTATTCAAAGTACTTACAATGTTTCAAGGCAAATAACAAATGCTCAATATAGGTTTACTAATGGAATCAAAGAATGAAACGTATTTAATTAATTAATCTCTTTAGTCATATTGATTCTTTGTCTTTCATCTCTGACTTCTGGAATTTTTTTTCTCAAATTTGCCTTTCATTATACAGAATCAAAATACAGCAGTGTTAATATAGTTGAAGTCTTTACTTTTTTTAAATTTGCAATATCAACATTTACTTTTCTTGATTTGTATTCTGAAGTCCATAAGTTGACTATTTTTTAAAATTTTTTTAATGTTTATTTATTTTTGAGAGAGAGAGGGACAGAGTGTGAGCTGGGGAGGGTCAGAGAGAGAGGGAGACACAGAATCCAAAGCAGGTTCTAGGCTCTGAGCTGTCAGCACAGAGCCTGATGGGGGGCTCAAATTCACGAACTCTGAGATCATGACCTGAACCGAAGTCAGAAGCCTAACTGACTGAGCCACCCAGGCACACCTTTCAGTTGAGTATTTTAAATTTAATTTTGTTGTTTGACTACCTCAAGTATCACAAAATTGATTCTCCCATTTTTTATTTTATTGAATATTTGAGATATTTTGGCCTTTTTCCTGTTTCTTAGAATAAATTTGCAAACAATTCTTTTGCAAATATTTTGAATGATTAATTAATATTTTAAACTTGGATTTCATAGGACTTATTATGGTTTTTTTTAAATTTTTTAAAAGTTTATTTTTGAGACAGAGAGAAACAGAGCACAAGTAGAGGAGGGCCAGAGAGAGAGGGAGACACAGAATCTGAAGCAGGCTCCAGGCTCTGAGCTGTCAGCACAGAGCCCAATGGGGGGCTTGAACTCACAGACTGCAAGATCATGACCTGAGGTGAAGTCGGACACTTCACCGACTGAGCCACCCAGGTGCCCCAGGGCCGATGATCTTTTATGAGCTGATGTTTTGTAGAATCTTTTTTCCAGTTCTTAATTTAATGCACATATAATTTGATATATTAAAGGCAAACTATAAAATATTAGGTATTTTTATTTGGTTATATTTATTTCTCATGTTACAGAGCTATACCTGCAGTTGTCATTTGATATAAAAGGAAAGATACTATTATCAAACTATAAGGACAGGACAAATTTATTGATAATAGTAAACTCAGTCATACTCGGAAAACTCTGAAAGCTACTTTTATTTCAGATTATTTAAATAAAATAGCACCTATGGAGACAAAATTAATAAAGTAGTATGCCATGTGAGAGGTAGTCATAATTAACAGCAAAAAAGAGGTAATAAATTTCAAAGATTTTACTCTTTAACATTATTGTGTAACTCTTTATAAATGGTTTTAAAGGATGGATTTGATCATTTCACTTTAAAGAGAACCAAATAATATTTTGATAGAATTTCTGGCTATCCTGCAACCTTTGAACACTGTAAGCATATTTGGAAATTTGGAAATTTGCATCTTCCTTGCCAGATTTTTCTAAAACAAATCTGTTCTAGACCCTAGTCTCAAGGTAGAAACCAGATTTTTTTTTTAAATGATATTTCTCTACTTCCTTTCAGTTAGAATGCTGGCACATTATGTAGGGCTTCACCTACACGATGTGTCCATGCAAGATGTCCATGGGAAACAGAGCAGACTTGAAACTCCTTTTGCTTGTGAATTTGATAGCAAAGGTATCTGACTTTCGGGAAAGGCTGAGTTTACAAACTCAATTTCTCAGTGCAAAAGTGCAATTAATGGACAGCAAATCATTTTTTCTGATATTCGGTGAGGCTAAAGCAGTAAAATTGCCTAAGGCCATTTCTATACAGGATTTTGTACATTATTCCTAAAAATTTAACTTAGAACTTCGTTCTCTTGTTTTTGTAATTCTGTGAGACACCCAATAAGATATTTCTACTTCTTGATTAGCGATTAGCGTCAGCTTTTTCTTCCCTTTCGCCTGAATAAAAACCTAAAAAAAAGAAAAGAAAAGAAAAGTTCCTTCTCTTTTCATATGCTTCTCTATTTTGGGATATTTTATTCTGTCAATATGTCTGACTCTTACCTAATTACTATGACCATTTCATAAATATTGGTGGGACTATGGAATTTACATTCTTTTTTTTTTTTTTAATGCTTGTTTATTTTTGAGAGAGGCAGGGGGTGGGCGGGGTGGGGGGAAGGCAGAGAGAGAGGGAGACAGAATCTGAAGCAGACTGCAGGCTCCCAGCTGTCAGCACAGAGCCCAATGTAGGGCTCAAACTCACAAAGTGTGAGATCATGACCTGAGCTGAAGTCCGAGGCTTAACTGACTGAGCCACCCAGGAGTCCCAGGAATTTGCATTCTTAAAGGCTTCTAGTATTACTTCAGGGTGGCATAACAATATGTAACAACTATACTTCTAATGAAAAATAAACAAGGGTGATAAATATGAACATAATGATTGGAAAATATTTTCAGGAGAATCATCTATAAGTGGCTAATCACTGAAAGAATGGAGGCAATAACAAGCCGAAAGAAAATTTGTCACACTCATTAATATAACATTTATCTGTTCCTATGTTTCTCTCATTTCCCATCACATACAAATCCAAGAAGATATGTCATATATATGTTTAACTATGTATCTCACTTGCATTGCATTATGCTGGATACATTGCAATCACTTCAATGTTTGTTACATGAAAGAAAACAAATCTGTTCTAGATTCTTCTCCAGAGCCCTTAATTATCAGCACTCCTATAATCCCAATTGAATAACTTATTTAACGTGCCAGATGTTTACTGAATCTGCAAATCTTTGGTATACAACTGTCTGTGGCACATAAGGCTAAGAGATTCTTTCAAAGCTAGTTCTGAGCAACTGTAAGTCACAGTAATTCCTTTGTGAAATAGTATAGAACCAGTGTATCTTAGATGTGCAGCCCACAGTACTTTACTCTTCTCCTGGAATGTTGTAAGATGATAAGGGATTTTTGAAGCCCTGAAAAAAATCCAGAAATGGTATCAACAACAGTATAGTGGGAAAAACTTTTAAAAAGAGATTTTTTAAATAAAATAAATAAACAGAATGTCAAATCATCTATAATTAGATCAAAAATGATCTAACTTGGATTATAATATCATAAAATAGTAAATGAAATAAACTTAGATTTTACAATTAAGCTGGTGGTGTTTTAATTAATCAAAATCACATTAATCAAGGGAAACATGAACTATTATTGATACTTTCCCATAAAGTACAAATTTTAGTCTAAAACAGGTGCAGTGGTCCTATAGACAAGGCGTTAGAATGATGCTTCCCAGCTATGAGCAAGAACAATTCACTTTAGAGCAGTCTTTATGAAGGTTTATAATACCAGAAGAGATATGATAATCAGTTTAGCAACTTTTCTTTTTTATTTCTGTCGACAATTGCCTTTTCTCTCAGACTTTTCTAGAGTTTTAATTTTATTTTGTTTCTTTACTATATTTTTAATAATAATACCCACATAACTTAAAGTCTGTTCCATATAGTGACAAGACATCTAATCTTTCAGAAATGTTTTCATGCACAATATTCCATTAAAAATCACCATTTAATTCCTTCTACTTGTAGCCAGTGTTTAAGTTGTTTACCTGTTATCATTAAAATTATAATGAACTTCACAAATTCCTTCGCATGTTTGGATCATTGCCTCCAGTTTGATACCCAAATGTGGAATTATTCTACAAAAGACACATAAACTTTTTAAAGTTCATATTGGTAGTTTGCTTTCCAACAGGAAATGAAGGTGCACTAAACCTAAGACTAATCTCACATTGAGTCACATCACAAATGTCTCCCTTGTATCCAGACTCATCTTGATGCTCCAGATCATGTAGTGGTTATTTTGAGCTTTATGCAATTATTATCTGCCCCCAAACTTCTCCCATCTAACAAGACATTGGTTTATTACTGACACTTAAAAGCAGGGGGCAGAAAAATGGACATTTATGTTATAGTGTTTGTTTCCTAACCTTTAGTCCTTGCAAGAGACTGAAGAGGTGTTATGGTTGTATCCATTGTACAGAACATGAAATTCATGGTCAATGAGACTAAATAAATTGTGCAAGAAAGCAACATTTTTGGCAAATGTCACATCTGGGATTTGTATCCAACTACTTGTGAAGATTTATTTTATTTTCTCTTCATTATAACATACCATCTTTTCTTTAAGGCCCAGCTTCTTGATACATCTTGAAAATACATTTCTCATCTTCTTCAATCTCTTTTTTGTCTTAGATAAGTAAAAATAACAATTTTCATATACTATATAGGCATAAGAGTGATTCTGACATTTGTGCTTCAAAGCCATAATTTGATAGCTCTGTGACAATTAGCAAGCCACCTGAACCTCACTGTACCACAGCTTATGTAAAAATTGTGGTGGTAAGAACATATCCACCCCACAGGGTTATTATGAGAATTAAACTGCTAATACATACAAAACATTTGGAGTAATATCAGGTATATAAGTTTTGCTGTCATAATTATCATGTTGTTTTTTAATTACTTCCACCTTTTAGTTTGCAACATTTTAGACCTACTTCCTCAGCTTCAAACACCTTGTCTTTGCCATCAATAGAACAAATAAAATCATAATCTCCTTTTTGACAGAGAATCCAGTACTGAGTTGAAAATTTCAGTAATAGTTTAATCTTTTGAAAGGTAAAAAAAATATCCTAGATATGTTCCATGTTGTTAAAAGTAATATCAGTTTCTTCCCTTTTAGGACTAAGAGTTGGTCAAATGAATAACCAGCCTGAGCAAAATCAGGCCCTGGCTCTTAAAAACATCAGGAATGTCAAGAAAAGTTTAGAACATGTGAGACTGCTATTTTGAAGACATCTTAAATATAGATTTGAAGCTATAGAAAAAGATACTGAGTATAAAATATTCATTAGTCAAATACACATAGCAAGTTCAAGGTCAGAGTTACCTATAAAAATGAGCACAAGAAAAAAAAACATATAATGTCTAAAAGACAGTTCCAGAGAAGACTAATACGGAGTCAAAATTGCACACATCTGCACCTGTCATGTGGAGCACGGTTTTTTTTAGATAGAAAATGAAGTTGTTGAAACTGAGCTGTTGGTAATTTAGCCAATAAAATGTTATGCTACAAACAACAACAACAAGAATACCTGTTGTAACCTAAAACCTACACTTTACTTGCCTAGATGGACTAACAACATAGGGACTAAACATGAAGAGGAAACTGGAAGGCAAGGCCCATAGTGTCTCAGAAGTCAAAGCTTCCATGAAGAATATAGAGCCCTAAATTTTAACCAGAAACAGAGGGAGAAGGAAAATCCATGATGTGGTGAATAGGAACTGAGTGCCCACATAATGCTCTCTTAGCATACTCAGAGAGCAACCATCTCAGTGAAAGAAGAAAGTATTTAATAAAACAAACTAAAAAACCTGCTTTCAAAAGCTACTTACAAAGAAGCAATTCTCTCTTGAATGAGATAGCAGGTGGGCAAAATAGTACATCTCAAACACTTGATTAAAAACTGTTCTCTTATATTCCTTAGCCATAAAAAAGGATGAGATGTTGCCATTCACAGCAATGTGGATGGATCTAGAGGGAATAATGCTAAGTGAAATAAGTCAAGAAGAGAAAGACACATATCATATGATTTCACTTATATGTGGAATTTAAAAAACAAAACAAATGAATAAATATATAAAGAAAAAAGCAGATACAGACCAATAACTACGGAGAAAGAATTGATGATTTCCAGAGGGGTGGCATGGACAAAATGGGTGAAGGGGAGTGGGAAATACAAGCTCCAAGTTATGGAATAAATAAGTCATGGGGATAAAAGGGACAGCATAGGGAATATAATTAATGATATTATAATAGCATTGTATGGTGACAGATGTTAGCTACACTTGTGGTGAGCAGAGCATCATGTGTAGTATAGATTTGTCAAATCAACTATTTTGTACACTTGAGATGATGTAATATTGTGTGTTGACTAAACTTCAATGTAAAAAAAAAAAGTGTTCTCTTTCCAGGAGTTTTGTATTTGAAATACGAAGCTAATTAATAAAACTAAATACTTCCATATTGGAAATAATCATAAGAACTTTTTTGGAGGAATGGACTGTAATGTAAGCTCTCAGAATTCCCACCAACATCCATAAAGCACAAGTTCGTATTAAATACAAAAGCCAATTACTATTTATGAACAGGTGTCCAATAGTGGAGGAGAGGAGGAGAAATATAGGAGAAGGATGGAAGAAAGCTAACTTATTGAAAGTGCAGTTTAGATTTTAGGGGATACTTATAATTCATGTCCATGTATTTTATATCAGCAACTACATTGCAGAAATAAAATTTCTATACAGCTCCCAAACAAAATTTATTTTCTAATGTTTATTTGTTATTATTTTTGAGAGACAGAGAGAGACACAACATGAATGAGGGAGGAGCAGAGAGAGAGGGAGACACAGAATCCAAAGCAGGCTCCAGGCTCTGAGCTGTCAGGACAGAGCTAGATGCAGGGCTCAAACACCCGAACCCGGTGAGATCATGAATTGAGCTGAAGTCGGAGGCTTAACTGACTGAGACAGCCAGACGCCCACTAAACCAAATGTAATATAAAAAGTGAGTTTCTTACTATTATGCTGTCATGTCTACCTGCAACTTGAAAGTCTAGCTCAGGAGATCTGAACTTTGCTGAAACTGTATCTTTTTTGTTTTGTAACAAATATTGTGAAACATATTCTTTGCTAAATATAATATCATCCATAATTCACATTTTAAAAGTATATATATGTATATGTATATGTATATTATGCTTTATATAACATAATGTAAAATTAAAAGAAAATTAACTTTAGTAAAATTATGTATATAGAAAAAACAACAACAACATTTTCCCCATGTTGCTCAACATGTAACTGCTCAATCACATTATTAGTGTAACAATGACAAGTTTATAACCTACATTTAGAATCATTTTGAAAGTACAAATCCACGTGTAGGATAGGGTATATTTTATTGGTGACTCAAATCAAAAGTACATTTGCCACTGGTGATATGATTTTTTTGAAGTTATAAACAACTCTTGGTTAAATCCAAACACAAGAAATATGCTGTTCTCTCAGTATTAGTTATTGTGTTTCACAAATTACTTTCACATAGTAAAAACAAAATCTGATTTTTCATTCAAAATTAGTTTACTTATTTATGTAAAATATTTTGTTTACTAAGCAGTGAGTAAAACAAAAATCTCCTTGACTCTCCTTGCCAGCAATAGGCATGTTTCAAATAGTTGTTAATTTCTTAAAACGATCAGCCACAGAAAAATATGCTTTTTTTACTGAAATTATACCTGCATAGTTTAGAATGCACCAAAGCTAAAACATAGTTTATTCAGCCAACCAAATAGTTTCCTAGAAGTTGGAAATACAACTGCAAAGAAATCACACTTGACTCATGTTAGTTTGGAATTTATAGTCCACTGGAAGAGAGAGAAATAGAAATTAAGACCCTTGAAATAAACTGTTTTATTCTTTATTTCATCAAAACTTAACACTGAAATCATATTTGTGTATAAAACAGGTATGAACAGGTAACACAGCATTGGATAACTTTTGTGGAGGTCAGAATAAAATACATTTTTGGTGGTAGAGAATAAAATATTCTGAGTTTTTTGTGTGAACATACATGTACATATAAATAAATAAATAACAGAAATGTGTTTTTTAAATAATATCTGCACAAGTGAAATCAACCTTTATAGAAATGTTGTGATTAGATTGATGTTTTTGATACATATAAATAACCAACTGCTATTCATCAATTCCATTTACTTATTCATTTATGAAAAGCTTTTATTACTATGTTCAACAATTCTGCAAGATAGTACACCCATGAAGAAAACATTATGTGCAATCACATGGGAGTTTCACAAATGAGGATATGCAAGTTATTTTGTAAAGCTAGACAAGGGTAAATATGAAAAGTGGAGAGAAATGAAAGATGGGGAGAATTGAGTTCTGATCATAATGGATCTTGTATATCATTTTGGGAGTTGGAAATTTATCCTGAAGATGTAAAAAAAGATTGAGAGATTTTAAAGAAGAGAATAGCATGATCATTTTTTTTTATAAACATAGCTATCAGCAGTATAGAGGCCAAAGGGGATGGGGGAGAATGTATATGGGGAAAAAAAACATTTTTCCCATGTTGATAATTTTAGGAAATGGAGACAAAATAGAACCAGAAAGAGGAAAAGAAGAAATTTTTATTAGAATCAATAAAGGAGAACATAAAGTCTATTTCCTCTTATTTTTAAAATTATAGCTACTATTTCAACAATAGCGTAAATATGGCTGTTCACTGGTTTTAATTGCCATGTTTATAATTAGATTCCATATATCAAGTCTAAGATGCTGTAAGTTATATTGAATCATGATTTTGTGTTGCTATTTACAAAAAATAAATAAATTGCTAGCTCAACTATTACATAGTGCTGAGTTGCCAACGATTGTAAAATGGATTACAATTTCACAAATAACAAAATGAAAAAAAATGTGCTTCTCAGAATTGGTAAAATATATATATTTTTTCATAATATGAGTTCAGATCTTCTCAACAAACATTTTGCTTTTATAAGGCTCATTTGAAAGAACACATATCCAGAATTAATAAAAGGTGTTAGAGGTTCGGGGAGATCCATGGAATTTTCAGACACTGAAATATGCAAGTCAGTGCTCCCAAGAATAAGGGAGCAAGGAGCAGATTTCTTTCCTCTGCTTGGTCCACATGGCCACAGTAATAACGGCCAATTGTCACCACCTTTGTTTGTAAAAGCTACTTGCATTGTTAATTTCATCTGTTTCTCAATTAAAACATCTTTGTTCCCTTGTATTTCCACTTCCTCTAATTTTGACTATTTTGACCTTTCAAGGTCATTATTTTTATGAGCGCCAGTGTATTACACAATGACTTGATACATATAAATGACCAATTTCCTAACTGTCAATTCATTTAATGCATTCATTTATGAAAAGCTCTTTATTTTACATTATGACTGGTCATCTTTCAAACATTGCTTGTGGAACCAATACATAAATTAATGAATTCTGACTCTTAAGAGTTTTCCACAAACCAATAATTAAGGAAGCTCATCTGAATTAAGTAAACATTCAAATTCAGAAGTTTTAAAATTTCTGAATATACTATGTAAATTTAAGGGTTTTAGCCAGTACAAATGCTTCATGGAACAAAGCAAAAGCAAGAGATGAAAAATGTAGAAACTAAACTCTAAATCTTGGGCGCCTGGGTGGCTCAGTCAGTAAACACCAACTCTTGATTTCAGCTCAGGTCATTATCTCATGGGTCCCTTAGATTGAGTCTCCATTGGGCCCCACACTAACAGCATGGAACCTGATTGGGATTCTCTCTCTGCTCCCCCCTGCTCTCTCTCTCTCTCTCTCACACACACACACACACAATCTCTCAATAAATAAATAAACTTAAAAAACTAAAACATAAGCCTCAAATTTTAATAATTGCTCTTACCTTACACAGTCTGTTTCAAATATCATATAGTAACAAACAAAAAATTATAAGGATTTTTCATAGGATAAATATACTTTGGGGAAAATAATGAGGCAACAAACAAGTAAGTGACTTTTGGGGAAACCAAAGATATTTGTCATAAAATTCTCAAACTTTTTATTATAGTGATCTGGGAAAAAATAGTATTAGTAGCATAAAGTATGAAGATTCCAGGAATTCATATCTAGATTGCTTCCAAGCATATAAGTCTCCTAGTTATAATGCAATACATATTTAAAAAATTAAATCTTTCAAATCATCTATTCAGTGTCTGCAAATCATTCTGACATTCACAATGATGCCTTTTAAGTTTCTTTACCTGGTTAGCCAATGTGCTGTTTCCCCAACCACGTTTTCCAGCCAATTGGCCCAGTATTTACAGTTACGTGTTTAAATTCATACATTAATTATAAGAATTTTAAGACTGGAAAACATCACTGATTCCTTTTTCACATCTGTGAAAAGATGTAACAGTTTTCATATTAATTCATTTTCATGATATCTCATTTCAAACTGGACCCCGCAGTATATTTTACTTTTACTTTGAGCAGCAAAATAGACCACTGATGAGAGAGGATTCATCCAATTACTATGAGCAAAGTAGCTTTAACTTCCTTCCGATATCCACTAGCAAGATATAAAATGACACTTCCCGGACACATCAGTAGCACAATAGGGCCTTTATTGATTTTCATATCATGTTCTTCAGTCTGAAATGGCTCTCTTGAGGACTCCACTTCCCAGCAGGAAAAAATTGCCTTTTCTACGTTTGAATTCTCAGGTCTATTAATGCATCCCTAGCTGGAGACAGTGTCATTTTAGTTCTATTTCTTTGTAGTTGATGTGTCTACACCTTGCTATTGTAGTGCCCTAATGGATCCCAGGGTTGTAGGTCAAAGTATGAAAACAAAAAATGAAATTGCTTAGCCTGCAAATCAATAAAAAAGACTCTTAACACTTTTTCTAACTATAAAATGTGCAACCAATGAAGTGTGATAAGTGCATTCAACCTTGTACTGAAACTATAAATAGAATATTTCTAACTCCCAGCATTTATATATTCAAAATGAAGATAAATGGTTATTATTGTTGCTCAATGTATAATATCTAGATCAAGAAAACCAACCAAAGTGCATTTGTTATGTTGACTAAAATGTGGAATTATAATTTTTTCAAAAGTTACTTCAAAATGTATTGGATATCATTCTATTATCACCCATCCTAAATAATCTAATTTAATTTAAAATTCTCTGGAATAAAAGCACTTCAAGGAGAACTGTCCTCATTAACTTGACCTCCATAAATCATCTATTTGACAGCTAAAATTGCTTTTAGTGATTGCTATATAATAAAAAAAATAAATTTCATTTGACATTAATTGAGATAAAATATAGAGAAAAAATAGCACTATAGTATTTCCATGTGAGAACAAAATGCCTTTACCTATAGTCTTCAAATTTATTTCTGAGAGTTAAGTCTTTTACAGATTTGACATATTTATTATCTAATAATTTCATTATTCAATAATTAATTTTTATATGGATTTATTATGCAACCATTCTACCCCTAGAAGTAACACACAAGTTATTACTAAAAGGGACAAGTGTTTCAGAATAATCTATTTTTTAGCCATATTAGCCATATTCAAGTTCCATATTAACCTTATTTCTGAAAATAGTTATAAAAATACTAATTGAACATATTTTTATTTCTGTTCCTTCCAATTCTAGTCTTCTTTAATAAATCTGAACTAATTGCCTTCCTCAAAATATCATATTAGTGATAAATTCCCTCAGTAATGTAGAATAAACCTCCTTTGTCATGATTCTTTAAAAGATTTTTCTTTCACAATAATAACCATACAACTCATATTGCCTTTTAATGACCTGAACCCTCATTGAGCCCCATAACAAACTTTCTTGAAGGAATGGCAGTAAATGTTTTTGAAACCTTACATGATAGTTTCAGTGGTTGAAACAACCATTTAATATCATATAAGCCACCCAAAGCCCATGGAATGTTATAGAGAACTTTATAAATTAATGTCCCCAAACACTGGCTATTCTGAACAGGATAATTAATCTTTTATCAATTGCTAATTATTTAATCCACACATCTATTTTTATAATAATATTTAGTTTAAATTTAAGTGAAAGGAATTGGTGTTTTTGACTAAAATAGGTTATATAAAAATGTATCTAACATTCTAGTGGTTGCTCATAGTATATCTAAACTGGAAAACATCACTTAGACATCTAGAAATAAATTTTTAACACCACTATTCTAACTGTAAAACTTTTGGGGAGAAGGCATATTTGAGAATAGTAAGAGAAGTAATCAGAGGGAAGAATATTTTTTTATTATTAACAGAACACATGGCTGAGAAATCAAGCCATTAGTAATACATTTTTCCCTACTTAAAATATTAATGAATATAAAATAATTTGACTAGCCGCTAAAAATAGTCCTAGCCATTCAGATAGAGATCTGAGTGTTATATTCAAAGACCAGAGAAAGGTGTAGAGCTTTAAAGCAAACTGACAAAGAGCAAATGGGTACTAAATTTCTCTGGACTATTATTATTGAGAAATCATCAAAATGTGATGCTGACAAAAACAACTGCAGAAGAAAAGCATATAGAATCAGAACACTTATTACTCAAATCATTATCGGCCAAGAGCTTAAGAAATCAACTTAGAATTCTGTGATACCTTTCAATGCCAGTACTATTGAAATAGCCACTTGGCCTTTGGTGAGAGATATTCAAAGTAAGGAAAGCATCATGGTTGAAAATTTGGGTCTTATGAAAAGTCGATGGGTATTGATGATCATATAAAGTGGAAAATATACAATAATTCTTCAATGAAGTGATCTCAGTCTAATTTCTCTCATTAAGTAACACACATGTCATAAGACCAGCAGCTAACCAAAATCACTACAGCATATTGGCTATAGTCTTTGTTTTAATTCAACTGTGCAGCAATAATACGTTCTCCAATTTCCCCCTGATTAAAACAATGTGTTTTTATTAAAATAACACAGTCATGTATATTTACTCATTTCTCCTTTATTTAGCATTAGTCTTTAATAATGGCATTATAAAACTTGAAATTATACACACACTCACACACATACACATAATATACTAAAGTGTTAGATAAAACAGTTCAGATATTTCATGGATTCTTACAGACAGAATCCAAAGGTTCTAAGAAAGGCATATAAATATTACTATTAATATCCCAGCTAAAATCTGAAAGAGGAAAATCTCTCTCTAAATATTCTCTATCGGTGAACTTTTCAAAGTGGTGAGGATAATATTTTGAGCAAGGAATTTCAAGGTTTTTAAAGAGAAGAGTAGCTACAGGAAATGAATGCCAAGGCAGGAAACCGGTTGTTTCAAAATGTTGATTGTTCCAAATGACCCCAAACAGTGACTTCAAACCCTGAGCAGTTGGGCAAAATCCCCAGAACTGAATGTTGTACATTTCTGTGCTTTGTCATGCAGAGCATAACTTTCAGAATGCTACACAATGTTTCTTTTTGAAAAATGACCCTAGAACACAAAGAATAAACATTACTGATGGCATAGTTAAGAGAAAATAAAGAATTCTGAAACCGTAAGTGTGCTTAGCCAGAAAAGTTTTTGTTTAACATATAAAGTGTCAAATTTGGGGAATATTTAAGCAGAATCTTAACCTAAATGTGGCTAGGTCATTCTTTTTATAGAAATCAGAACATCATGAGAAAGCTATTTTTAATGGCACTTTACTGGGACAATTTTAGTCCATGAGATTAATTACAAATTTAGAAATTTTCAAAGGGTGCATTTTTGTTTAATGGAATGTGATAATGATTATAAAATAGATGCCTCTATTTTGCCTTTGTGAGTTATGGGTAATTATTTTACCAGCTCTATTGAGCACTGTCATCACAGAGCCTGATGTGGGGCTTGATTTCATAAATCATGAGATCATGACCTGAGCCACAACCAAGAGTCGTACTTAATTGACTGAGCCACCCAGGTGCCCCTCTCATTATAGTTTTGATTTGGTCCATTTATGAACAGGAAGCCAAGATTAAGTTGAACTTATTACTAAAGGATAAATAATTTTAGTGGCAGATATTTTTAAGTTGCCATGATAATGCCATTAATATCTCTTGACTGTGCATAATAAAACATATTGCCAGAAAGAGACAAAATATTTTGAAGGAAAGCCCTAAGGCCACAACTGAATACCACAGTCAGAAAACAAAGAAAAACAATCCAAATTTATAAATATTTTTCTTACTAAAAAGGAAGACTATAAAGTTTACAAGCCTTCTTAAGTAACAACTTGGACAGCCAAGCTGAAGTGCTTTAAAACCAGCACTTGTTTCAAATCTTTATTATGTGTTTCTTTGGGACAAAAAGCATTCCTCAGTGTAGTAATTTCACCTGCTTTTAATATGTATACATATATACATACATTCACTTTAATATATACACTCAGTGTGTATATGGCGATCATCTAGAGAATAAAAACTGGAATTAAACTCCTATACTAAACCACTTTATTCTATAAAAACATAAAACTTTACCTTCTGACCATTATGGGAGGCAGAAAAAAAGATAAATGGAAAACAACATGAATTCCCTTGAAAAAAAAACTCAAGGGTAAATTTTATTTTCCGCCTCTTTTTTTTCCACTAAATTTGCACTCTTCTGGCATATTTTGAATAGACTTTTTTCTGTAATAGCAGTAGCCATGAAGTTACAAAATGGAGAACACCAAAAAAAAATGTACACCTATAACATTAAAGATTTTAAGTAATATATTCTTTTTTAGGATACAGGAGAATCTAAATTAAAAGGAGTTAAAATAACTCACCTATGGCAAGATATAAAGGTTGTGATTTTCAAATGAATGAATATGCTGCTCTCAATACAAGCAATCCTAATGTATATAATTCTTCTTAAATTGCAAATTAACAGATTCAAAATTGCCTGGGAAATCCCCACTTTTAGCAGTTTTGTACTTTATTTTCTTCTTATTCAACATTACCTGCAAATATCCATAATTTGCTTCTGACCAACTCTACATGAACTTGCAATGGGTTTCAGTCAAAATGCATATAAAAATCATGCATATTAATATACCTAAAGCTCTATTAGCAAAACGGTAGTAAACCTCAGAATGGAACACATGGAAAAAGCAAATTATTAGTTATTAGTGATTTTCTTTAGTGAGTTATTATTAGTTATTAGTGATTTTCTTTGGATAATTTTCGTACAGTATGGATTATTTTTAAATGTTTTATACTGAGCATTTTGTATTCACTTTAGATACATTCTTAAATTGTGCAAAGACTGTTTTAACAACATGACGATTGACAATCTAATTGTAAGGTGTATGTATCTACTCTTCTACAAATGACAGAAAATTAAATTTTCTGCAATTAATAAATGTTATTACCTTATTCACTTCAAAAAAGTAAAAGATTATAAAACTATGGAATTCTTTCAGATCTATAATGCATTTTCCTGTAGAAGAAAAGAAAATAAGATAAAGAATATTTTTAAAGAAGTCATTAATGAGGGATCATCCAGTTTACAGATTAGCATCTAAAACTTCATTGGTATTTACAGGTGGGGACTATCTGAGAAATGCAATTAAAAAAACAAAATCTCTTCCCATTCCAGAAAACCTCTTCACAAACAGAGGCAAAAGAAAGTTTTCTTACTGAAAAAGCATTAAACCAGGATGCCATGCACATCAAAGCAGTCTGTTACAGAGATTACAAAGTAGGGGTGCTTGGGTGGCTCAGTCGGTTAAGCAGCACTCTTAATTTCAGCTCAGTTCATGATCAGACAGTTCATGAATTCAAACCCCACACAGGGCTCTGTGCTGACAGTGTAGAACCTGCTTAGGATTTCTCTCTCCCTCTCTGTCTTCCCCTCCCTGACTTGCTCTCTCTTTTTCTGTCTCTTAAAAATAAATATAAAAACATAATTAAATTAAAAATAGATTACAAAGTAGAACAAAATTTCCTTCTTTTATAAAACCAAGCAGATGCAACTTGTAGCATACGTGTTCTCATGATAAGCAACCTTCAAGCAAGAGGGCTTGACAGCATAGTTTCCTTGGCAATTGGGACGTCCCTCTGTGTAGCTAGTTGGCTTTATCTGAAGGAAAAATAAACTACTCATATCTTCATAACAGGAGGTGGTTTTGCAACTTAGAGCAAAGTGCCTGTGGGAGTTAGGCTTCTAGATGCCACAGAAACTAAGAGGTGGAGCTATCATCATCCTTGATGATTACATTTCAAAGACATGGTTTCCAGATCCTTGAAAAAGCCATTTCCAGATAATAAGCATGTTAAGAGTCTTATTTAGCTTTTAAAAAGATTTACATACATTTCAAACAGAGAAAGAACTTACAATTAGAAGTTTTCTAAAGCAAATGTTCCAAAACCGGGAGGAAGGAGTCTTTTCCCTTATTTTCAACGGGGGAACTTCTTTCTATATTTGTATTTACCCTTACAAGACTATCTGTCCAGACTTTTCAGCAGCATTGGTTAACATAAAGTCCCATGACAACAAACACCTAATTTGCAAGTTGTCAGCTCTGTTATTTTTATCTATACTTTGCTTATACTGTTCATACTTCTTATACTGTTTGCTACCTTTAATAATGTATAAATCTGTTATAATGGACTGTTACTATAAAAAGAGGGAGAGATAACAAGTGTTGGTGAAGATGTAGAGATATTGGAATCCCTGTACTTTGGGTGGCAATGTAGAATAGCACAGCTACAATGGAAAATAGTATGGACATTCCTCAAAAAATTAAAACTAGAATGACCAAATGATCCAGCAATCCCACTTTGGGGTACATATTCAAAAGAATTGAAATCAGGATCTCAAAGAGTTGTCTGCATCCCCATATTATTGGCAGTATTATTTACAATAGCCTAGATATGGAAACATCTTGAATTTCTCTGGACAGATGAATAGACAAGGAAAATGTGATATATACATACGATGGAATGTTATTCAGCCTTAAAAAAGAAGGAAATCCTGCCACTTGCATCAACATGGGTGAAACTGGAGAACATATCATTAAGTGAAATAAACCAGTTTCAGAAGGACAAATGTATGATCTCATTTATATGTGGAATGACAAACTCCTAGATGCAGAGAGTAGAATGGTGGTTGCTAAGGGGCAAAGGGAAGGTGGGGAAAAGGGAGATGTTCCATTGGAATAGTTTCAGTTATTCAAGATGAAGACATTCTAGAGATCCACTGTACAATATAGTGCCTTTAGTTAACAACAAAATATTGTGCACTTAAAATTTCATTAAGCAGGTGCCATGTTAGGCTTTCTTACCACATATGAAAAAAGAGGAACATGACGGTCTCCTGGGTGGCTCAGTCAGTTAAAGATCCCACTCTTAGCAACGTGGATGGAACTGGAGTGTTATGCTAAGTGAAATAAGCCATACAGAGAAAGAGAGATACCATATGGTTTCACTCTTATGTGGATCCTGAGAAACTTAACAGAAACCCATGGGGGAGGGGAAGGAAAAAAAAAAAAAAAGAGGTTAGAGTGGGAGAGAGCCAAAGCATAAGAGACTGTTAAAAACTGAGAACAAACTGAGGGTTGATGGGGGGTGGGAGGGAGGTGAGGGTGGGTGATGGGTATTGAGGAGGACACCTTTTGGGATGAGCACTGGGTGTTGTATGGAAACCAATTTGACAATAAATTTCATATATTAAAAAAAAAAAAAAAAAAAAGATCCCACTCTTGATCTCAGGGCTCGTGAGATAGAGCTCCATGAGCCTCTTATTGATAGTGCAGAGCCTGCTTGAGATTGTCTCTCTTTCCCTCTCTCTCTCTCTCTCTCTCTTCCTCTGCCCCTCCTCTGCTCGCTCACATGTGCTTGTGCTCTCTCTCTCTCTCTCTGTCAAAATAAATAAATAAACTTAAAAACAGAGGGCCACGAGGACACTTTTTGAAGGGTGATCAATGTGTTTATTACCTAGATAATAGTAATAGTATCACTGGTGAATACCTATGTCCAAACTCATCAAACTGTATACATGAAACATGTGCAGTTTTTCATACATCAATTATACCTCAGTAAAGCTGTTTTTTAAAAGAAAAATTACGTAAATCCACATTTTTTCACAACCTTCTAAAAGAACATTATGAGGACTATGAGCAAGAACTATGAACTCTCTACAAAACTTTTATTTCTTAAAGTCTTTTTCAAGAACATCAAAACAACGCATTTTAAAATTATTAGGATTTATATACAACAGTTAACATGATATATGGGCTGCAATCCTACAATTATATTTATTACCTTTGGAAATAGTATTATTTCTTTGTTATTCTGTTTTAAATCCAGTTACATCTCAAATAATCTCAGATTTTTGTTTGTGATTTGTCATTAAAATTTGTACCCAGTACATCATACTTATTGGAAATAATGGTCCTTTTTGAAAACATATTGCTTGAATGTATGTGTGCATACATTTTTAAATTATACATTCTAATTAAAATTACCTAGTGAATAAACTTCTTCCTATCATCACTAGTATTTGAAAAAGTAACATGGAAATGATTTCATAGTGACTTCAGTTACATCAATATTATAATTAAAAAAAAGATTGAGTAGTACCTATTGGCATCATTGAGGCATAAGGAAATCCTCTATAAGTTATATAAAAATAAGTTATATAAAAATAACTATGTTATATAAAAATAACTATCTCTATTATTTTAATAAAACTTGCCAACAATAGCCACATTTTAATTAATAAATTCCATCTGCTTCCCCCAACTTTTAGCTAATTCACTATATATATATATATATATATATATATATATATATTTATATATGTATGTATATATATCCACATATATATTATTTCACTTAGCTTGATGCTAATATAATTAGACTAGCATAGATATACTGTATGAATTTAAGCTCATATTTTAATAATGTAGACTATGGTATTTTAAATTTTTTTAGGAGAGAAGAAACTTATAATATCCTATATATCAAATGACTACTTTTCTATGGGTTCTATGCTTTACTAACAGTTACTCATTAAATACTATTAATGCATGTGAGATGAGCATTATCATTACTGCTCCACAGATTAGATATGGATGAAAAGCTTGTTGTTGTTTGCCATTATGAACCCAGATATATAGGATCAATGGCATTCAAATGTAATTTTTTTTTTAGGCATGACTGCGCCAGGGAAATAGTGGCAGATATTGAAAAGTTGAAGACAGTGTGGTTTTTTCAGAGCTGATCATTAACTTTGTTCAGAGACCATGATGTTATTTCAGCTAGAGCTCTGAAATAATAGTAATAATAGAGCTCAGAGTTGACATTATTAAAAATCTCTGTCACTAGCTCAAAACTATAGAAAGTATATCCAACTTGAAGATAATATGAACTGTTCAGAGATCAAATATCAGGTGAATATTTGCATCATTTTTCATAAATATATAAAATATATATAAATACTATAAGCACATATAAAGTAAACAGCCTGGATAAGCAGAATGAAGAATAATTGTGATAAATATGAAGTATTCAATTTAGTAAAAAATCAGCTGCAAGGCAAGTAAAAAATCTAAATTAATAGTAGTTCATATCAAGATCATCTTAAGCTCACAGGTCAGAATATTATAACCACTTCAGCAGCGATTCCCTCCCTGATTGGACTGAAATTAATGGAAGCAGAAACTGAAGAAGAGAGTAGCTAATGAATCCATTGTGTTGTTTGGTTGTCAGCAACACTTGGAGACTTATCTTGAAGTCCACAAAGCAAATTTTGAGCACAGCATTAAAAAATAGCAAGCCATGCAGAGAAGTTGGGCTAAAACTTGCAAAGGTAAGGAAATCTGATAAAGTGAGGACTGCTTGAAGAAGCTTGGTTTAGTCTCAAGAAAATAAAAAATTAAAGGATCATAACAATTTTCAAATACATGAAAGTTTAGAATGGGCTTTAAAAATGCATGTGACTACTACAAATGAGTGCAAGTAAACGACAGGTGGATTGTGATTCATTGCATAATCATGTTATTGCATATGATTCATTACGTAATTCTACCATAAGTTCATTCTTCATAAAACAATTAGCTGCCATATCCCCATACAGGTCTTACAACTTCTAGAACATGGCAGTAGATCTCTTGCAAGTGAAAGCAGAGGCTATTTTCTCAATTGCTTTATACTGACCTGTAGGTGATAGGTCTTTGGGATTAATAAAACTTTGCATATATTGGCTAATAAGCAACAGTTATTGAGTGTCAGTAATTCCTGGAAGAAGTGTAAGGGTTGCAAGCGTTCTGAATGGAACAAATACTTTTTAAGACCATAATTTTATGGGTACTCAATTCCTAGCAAAAAAATTCTTAGAATAATTGGGAGCAAGTTGATGTATTATATTTCTCAGACTTTCTATTTTGTTTCCAGCCATAGAAAAGACAATTGGAAAACCTACAAAAAGTTATTTTTTATATTGGATTGGTATATATTTCACATTTTTGATGTTTTGGCAAAAATATTAAGATTTAAGTATTAATGATAGCTCAATAAAACTTTTTGAAAAAAGAAAAAATAATGAATAGTCTAATAGTCTAGTCCCAAAGTGTATGCTATTTTTCTTACAAAGTGAATGAAATGTGACTTTATGATCTTATTGTAAATCTCTACACGGGAGAGTATAAAATCTGTGATACATGTGCATGAGTGTGTATATGTGTAGCATAAACTCTTAGATCATAAAATTGTCCTTGGTAACTGGTTGATAATAACAAACTGCCTGCCTCAGGAATGTTACGAACAGCTATGAACAGCTATTCTGTTTTCCTATGGTACAATGTCAGTGCTATTTGTAAATAGCTTCCCAATGGGAGAGGCTTGTTTCTATTGTAAATCCCCTTGGCTCTGAAAAGAATGCAGCTAAGGAAGAGAAAGTACTCTTCATTTTGTATCTTTCTTGATAGTCTGAGAAAATGATGGGTCATACTGGTCAGAAAATTGAATAAAATGGGGGTAGAGGAGCATCATCAGCTGCAGTTCTAACTGCTAGTTTCTAACACCGTACTGTTAAAAAACACACTGTATGTGGAAGCTCTTTCTGTTCTTGTAATCCTTTTACCTAACATGAGAAGCATACACAAACAAAGAGGTATGTAATTTTTAAAGAAAATCTCTAACATAACTCAGTATATGTTGGCTTAAAATTATGATTAGGTTTATGTATGCTTTCCATCAGTGTGAATCAGGGTTAAGTTACATTGGTTAACAGGACCCAAAGAAAATTTGCTTTGATTTTTCCCCAAAGAAGTGTAAAATGTCTGGCCCCGTGTCTTCTGTTAATCTACATGGACAATGAGGGAAATAATCCAATGAATAACAAGACTCAGATTCTGATGTAACAGCCTTGAGGTAGAAAGACCAATTAAGAGTAGTCCTCCATCTAATTAGAAATAGACCTGGATGAGTAGTGGAGCCCTTACAAGCAGATTAATAGCACAGGGGTTACAGGGGTGCTCGGTTCTGTTTTTAGATGATGATGCAAGACCAAAGTCAGCCCTGGTGGTATTTCCTGCAAAATTAAGGCAGATAATTAAAAACAGGTGTACAATATTGCTAAATCCCAAAGGATCATTAACCAACTAAGTGGCACAAGGATTGTTTCGGTGTCATTAACTATCATTCTTAATATATTCAGTGTATTAATAAAACAAAGTACTGGAGTTTATTTTTATTTCTGTGGAATATAATCTTACTATTTGAGTTAATGTGTCCTTGTGTTTGAGAATAGGTTTCGGTTGCTTTATTTTTGTTTTATGTTTTTTTCTTGTGTTGTCATATAAAGTGTTTGTACCTATCCCAGATACATCTGTTTGGTGCCATCTGTGTATCCTATTGCCATATAGCTGATGTCTTTGTACAAATAATTAATATAAATACTGAATAAGACCATCTCCAGAACATATGGCGAGAAGCTTTCATCATAGTTGATATTGAATCCAATCATCTAAACTTTGGTTATAGTAGCTTAACTTGATATCAATCTATGAAATCATATCACATATGCATAGTTTTTTAAATCTGTTTCACACTACACACATATCTCACCACCACCACCACCACCACAAAAAAATATTTAAAACATAAAACTTGATCTTATACTTGAAGTCCCATATTTCTAACAATGCTATCTCTATTACAAGATTCAAGAAACTATTTGAAACTCAACATGAAGAATTTGTCTTTGTTGTTATATATCATCTCTCAACTTGAGGCTAGTGGCAGAGGACAGAGTTCACTGCTGCATGACGGGTGGAGAAAGGACAATTAGTAAGAAAATTAACTGGGCAAATAAAGCACTATTATTGCCTGAAAATATTACTTACTCTATATTTATAGCCAGATCACAAAAAAATAAAGGCTAGCTGCAAAGATGACACTTGTGAGTTGGTCTATGTCATAAAGTGTCTTGTGAAGTAACATAAAGCATTCCAGTTTTACTATCAGCATCGTTAGAAACTATTTATTTTAGGTAAAGCAATAAGATTTATGCTAGACAACTACCATTCTCTCTTTATATAGGACATAATAGGACATATAGGACATAATCACAGGACAATAAGAAACAACTGTGATGCTTAATAATTCATCGTATCAAAACCATAAAACTATGACTCTCAGTGATTCAAGAGTATGATGATTATTATATGCCCTAGTTAGAGTCTATGGCAATGGGAGGGATAATAAAATTAAAAATTTATTTAGAAGGTAGACTAGGTAAGACTCAGTGATTGATTGGATATGGGTTGGTATGTAAGGAAAGTCAAAGATAATGAAGATTTCAGACCTTCATAAATGAAGGAATAATAATAATATTTGCTAAGATTTGTAACATCAAGAAAATAGCAATTTTTCAGGACGAGGTGAGGAATTTAAGGTTGTGAATATTGATTAGTAGTGCCTATGAGACAGCTACATACAATGAATATTATAAGTATTTCGATACATTTTCTTAGAATTACAAAACAAGTTTAGTGATGGAGTGAGAATCATTAGTATATAAGTGGCAGTGTGTGTCCCAAGGATATTGTGTAGAAAGAGTGGAGGGCAGAGAGTATTAAAATAAAACATAGCTAGAGCAAGAAAGATTTTAAAATTGGTACTAGAAGTGTGGCGCCTGGGTGGCTCAGTCAGTTAAGCGTCCAACTTTGGCTCAGGTCATGGTCTCACGGTTTGTGAGTTCGAGCCCCGAGTTGGGCTCTGTGCTGACAGCTCAGAGTCTGGAGCCTGCTTTGGATTCTGTGTCTCTCTCTCTGCTCCTCCTCCACTCACACTTTGTGTCTCTCTGTCTCAAAAATAAAACATTAAAAACAATTTTAAAAAATTGGTACTAGAAGTTATTTCAGATGAAAAGAAATTTAAGACTGAGCTATGTGAAACTAGATATTTGATTTGCTTTTAAAGACAGTAATAACCACTTTTTAAATGGAAAAGGGACATCGGTAATCTGCAGAATATGGTGGCAAAGAAGTTACTCAAATTATCACCTTTAACACCCTGTTATCAAATGCATACAGAAAGCAAGGCATTGGGTGACCAAATATTTTCTGCCATAAAATAATTTAGTAAAAGCAGTGAGTATAATGGAGTTGTTTGGTGCCTTCTATCCAAGTGTGCTGGAGAATCTAGGCAAAGAAAAGGAGTCCGTTGCTTTGAATTACAAGTTCAAGATTTGCATTAGAAACTTAAAAGCTTCTATAACTGACCATTTACAAACATGATATAAAACAAGAAAAATACAACAGCAAATCCTTTATCTCCTGTAGCTTAAGGATATGATTTATTTCTTTTTTTTTTTTTAATGTGTATTTTTGAGAGAGACAGAGAGAGACAGAGTGTGAGCAGGGGAGGGGCCGAGAGAGAGAGAGACACAGAATCCCAAGCAGGCTTCAGGCTCTGAGCTGTCAGCACGGATCCGGTGGTGGGGCTAGAACTCACGGACACGGACCTTAAGATCATGACCTGAGCTGAAGTCAGACGCTTAACCGACTGAGCCACCCAGGCGCCCCAGGATATGATTTCTTAAAACCGAGTCCACAGTCTATTCATGTTGGTGGACGATTTACAAAGCAAATATGATTTTTAATCTCACAGGGTCCATTGTTTTAAAAGTTACAACTTTGGGAAAAGTGAGACACTAAAAATTGGGGTGGAGGTTATAGAGGCTTAATAAGCTGAAGCTGGAGACGCGGAAACTCTCAACTTTGCTACTAGAAGCATCCCTTGTTTCCCTGTTTGAAGAGGTTAGCTCCCCTTTGCCTGTAGAATCTATAGTGGCCATCCCTGAAGTGGCTGCCTTGCAAGGAACTGTTTAACGTAGTAAGAACACAACCCTATCATATCTCAGTGCTTATAGATCTATAACCACACTCAAGTCTCATTAGTCAATGTAGAGTGAGTTACAAAATGTGACCTCTGAGAGGTGCAACGTATGCCAAAAGAATCACAACATTTTCACCAAATAATATTTACAGAAACATGGGGAATATATGTAAGAGTATATTGTCTGGGAATTTGATCTGTGTGGAAGGAATAGAAAGCTGTGGTTGGCTATCATATGTACAATGAAATGGCAGAAATTTCCTGATATACTTTTAGAAAGAGAAAACCCATAGCTTTGACATATTCGAATGCTAGAGTAAATTAAACACATAAGATCTGCTTATGACCTAACCATTTCTCTAGAAAGTACCCATAACATTCTCCGGTCTTGAGCACAACACACTGCAGAGGGGTACTAGCACCCATGAAGAGTTCTATGGCTGGTCAGTAAATTCGAACATCAAATTCTGCCTCCTGAATTCAACAGAGATGATGCAATCCTGAGTTTTCTTTATCTACTAGATCATTAGTCTTCAATTCCTGCTGCCTTGAAAGCTCTCTGAGGCATTCAGTAGACAAGATTTTAAATTAATTTATACATCATGTATAGTTGCTCTCATTGGGAGCCTTGGTCTGCCGCATAATACTTGTCATGGCCACAAGGGAATATTTTGTTTAGTTGCCATGTACACTTTCACATGGCACACCATGTCCAGTCACATCTGACATTCAAGAACGGAAACAAGCCACTGCAATATTAGATTTCTCATCTACACCTAAAGAAAATTGTTTTAACATAGAAATCTATTATTTTTAGGTTTTTATTTAAATTCCAGTTAACATACAGTGTTATCTTAGTTTCTGATGTATAATATAGTAATTCAACCCTTCCATGCACACCCGGTGCTCATCACATGGAGTGCCCTCCATCCCCCCCTCTCAGCTCCTCTCTAGTAACCATCAGTTCTCTATAGTTAAGAGTCTTTTTCTTGGCTTGCCTCTCTCTTTTTTTTTTCCCCTTTGCTCATTTGTTTTGTTTCTTAAATTCCACCTAGGAAGATATCATATGCTATTTGTCTTTCTCTGACTTACTTATTTCGCTTAGCATAATTTTCTCTATTCTTACCTATTAATTGCATAATCCTTAAATTTTATAGTTTGACTTTCATTTTCCCTCTAGGTGATTTCCAGTGTTTTCATTTGTCTGATTTCCATTTCTACATTAATAAATTGGGTCCATCAATGAGAACTACCCATTAATATCTCCATTTGTGTATTTGGAGAGTTTTATATGTATCAAAGTTAAAGAATTTTTTTTGCTTTTTTTACTGTTTCTCACATATCAAACACTTTATTTGCCTTACTTATTATATCTTTGATATTTAAGGCAGTAAACTAATCACTACATTATTTTCCTCTCTCTGCACTGATAACTTACCAGTCCTTTTTACTAAAGTTTGAAAGCCCATTTTTAGACTGTATTTCAAATAAGAACACTTAAATTACAAGACACTAGGATATATTCAAATGTTAAAAGGAAACCCAGATTGACTTGTATAGTCAAAGAACTAACAAATTTTATTTGGGATCTCTACAATAGAGGGAAAGCACAATGGTAAACTCAAAAGGAAAGAAATACAATTCGAGAAGGTATCAAAAAATAATGTTCATTGTCCATGTTTAACCATCAAGTACGGACTGGTTAGTCAACATTCACACAAATGAATTTCTTATCAAACTTACAACTGTTTTCAGTTACTATGCTTCATTTCTAGTTAATTCTTCATAGTTTAACACTTAATTAAATTCAAAAATTCAAAGCACTCATCAGGACATTGGAAAACTAATCATTAAAACAATAAAAATAATTGTTTTTATTGTTTTGAATCTCTGAACATTTTTTTTCTAAATGCAGTTAGAGGCAAAGATGTTCTTTAAGTGTGCAGAGAAAAATGTAGCAGGGTATTGTATTACTGTAAGGAAGAGTTGATGTTGCAAATTTTGACAACCTGGCAGAGTCTTTTCCAAGGCTTTCAAAGTTCTACCCCCACACCAATTCTCCTGACTCAGTGACTTCATATCAGTCCTTGATTGTGTTTTGCTGTTTTTGCAAATCAACAATCGAGTTTAAATTTAAGCAGTCAAAACAGACATTTGTCATTGTGTTTGCATTCGATTTCCTATGGCACCCTGCCCACTTAATCATGCAAGTATGGGAATTGCTGGCAAAGCAAGAGGGACCAAGGCAAGCTGCTGTGACCTAGCAAGAATCATGTCATATGTAATTACCATAATTTATAAGGATCACTCCAGGCTCACTGGTGTTGTTGCTGAACACCAATTGGACTGTGCTAGAATGTTTAAGTAAATATTTGCACGCAACCTGAAGCTGTTGAGAATTTCCGCTTCAGCTAGAGCCCCCTTCTTATGAAATATTCAGTACATGGAATGTCTCCAGTGGTACAGAGTGGTGGGTTTTCTCTCTGATTTGATTAGCAGTGATGATTCTTTCATGAGCTGTGAATGTCCTTCTAGATTAGCATCATCCAGGTTCTTTGGTCTTGTCACGAAACAGGAGGACTGGGGGGACTGCTGCTTATGAACATGCTTAAAGCATGGCTTTAACAACCCATGAGATGTTTCAAAATAAGATTCGAAATTCATTCAAATAAGTTAAAACACAGTCCATTCTAACTGATAATATGTTACTATCAATCTGAAACTAATGGTATATTAGAAGCACATGCAAAACTCAACACTTAGAGATGCTACAAATTATGACATTTATATCCATAATAATTCCATTTAATGGGTAAATAATATTAAACATGTTACACAATTCTAAAAAAGATACAATTTTATTTTCTCAATATTTGTGGGTTGTACTGACATGTTCTTCATAATTTAAGGAGTATTTTCCAAAATAATACGGAAATTAAAAACAACAAATTTGTTAATTGAAAATTGCAAATATTTTAAATAAAATGTCTACAATCATACAAAATGAACTATATTTTTATGATACATAAGAAATCATTAAATCATATATACACACATACACATATAAATTATATAAATAGTTTATAAATATATATACACATTATAAACATATACAATTTATAACATATATACATAAAGTTATTTTTAAAAGTCTTGAAAATGCCATGGACACCTGGGTGGCTCAGTCAGTTAAGCGTCTAACTCTTGATTTCATCTCAGGTCATGATCTCATGGTTTGTGGGATTGAGCCCTACATCCGGCTATGCGCTGACAGCCCAGAGCCTGTTTGAGACTCTCTCTCCCTCTGCCCTTCCCCCGCTTGTGCTCTCTTTTTCTTTCCGAATGAATAAATAAACATTTAAAAAATATATTTAAAATTCTTGAAAATGCCAAATTATTAATTTAACAAATTCCTCTCAGTTGAATGAATGTTTTCCCTTAGCAAGGGATTACAATCACCTTCTACAATTCTCCCATTTTGTCTAGTTTAGGCCTCTTTTCATCTTCAAGCTCATCAACAGTGAGTCAAGTCCTTTGCACCCTCCAAATCTCTCTGAAACTCTCCTGTTTTATCTCTTATGCCCCAAGCCTGCATAGGATTAAATTGTGCCTACTTTACAATTCAAGATAAAGTCCCTATTTTAAGGTCTATAACCTTAATTACATTCGCAAAGCACCTGTCATTTAATGTAAAATATTCACAGGTCCCAGGAATTAGAGTATAGTTACATTTTTGGAGAGCCATTCTTCCTACTAGTGTATAAAGATTTATTTTATATATATGTCTGTGGAGATTTGTTGGTCAATATTGAAAACCTAACTCTCCTAATAGGAGGGAAAAAAATCTCTGATTTGTAGGCTTTGTCTATTTCTGTGATGTAAATAATGCCAGTATGACAGACTTCCAGCTGTGGTTGTAGAGTCCAACAATTCACAAAATGCTGGAAATATAATCCAACTGTCATGAACTGTTATGGGTCACCTCCAGTACACTGCTTTGTGTTTGTAGAATTTATAAACAAAATTCTGAACTTTAATACCAAAATGGAGATTAGAATAATAATGGTAGTAAGTGATGAGGAGGAGGAAGATGAGGATGATGATGATGATGGTACAAGTTATGCATATATATATATACGCATATATATATAGATGTCAAAATGCGATCAAGTAAAAAAAGAATGCATTTTCCTATATCATTTTTGTGCTAGTGCAAATATATATCCTAGCTAACAATAATTGAAGATTATTTATTTCTAGCTAAGATTGTTGTTAAAGATACTATGTTAAATTTATATAATGACTATAATGCCTCTATTATATATTATGAATAGTTGTTCAATGTTATTAGATACATAGCTATGAACTGAGGGATAATCTTGTATATAGCACACATTTTATTTTAAAAAACAATACTGAAGTTTGGGGCACCTCAGTGGCTCAGTTTGGCTCCAGGTCATGATCTCATGTTTGTGAGTTCGAGCCCCACATCAGGCTCTGTGCTGACAGCTCAGACCCTGAAGTCGGCTTCGGATTCTGTGACTCCCCCTCTCTCTGCCCTTCTCCCACTCACGCTCTGTCTCTGTCTCTCAAAAACTAAATAAATACTTAAAAAAAGACATAGAAAAAAGGAATTTTGAGCAAGAGAGGGGCAGAGAGAAAGGGAGACACAGAATCTGAAGCAGGCTCCAGGATCTGAGCTGTCAGCACAGAGCCCTACATGGGGCTCGAACTCACAAACTGTGAGATCATGACCTGAACTGAAGTACGACCCTTAACTGACTGAGCCACCTAGGCACCCCAAGTGAACTATGTATAATGTATACAAATAAATAATCAAAAGCATTCAAAAATATGCCAACCTACCAACCATTTTTAGTTGTAGTGCCATTGTTTTTATTGTGTTAGTTTTACCTCTAATGAGAACATACAAGTATTAACAATAATACGGGATACATTCATCAGACCACATTTGATTATAACCATAAACTTATTATTCCCTCAAATTATATTTGTATGAATAACCAAATAAAAGTTCCAAACAATGTGTTTCTTTGCTACATTTATTTGATTTCTGATGAACGGCTATTTTGTCATTGTAAAGTCATAAACAATAAGAATATTGTGAAAAACAAAATCGACATTTGTACATATCATGAGAAATTCTTGTACATATCATGAGAAATTAAGCTTCTGGGATCATTTTTTCTCTATATATTGTAATGAACATATCTAAGTATAATCAGTCAAATTCTCCTAGGGCATGATTTCCTACTGAAGGGGGAGGGATTCTGATGATTTGGGATGGCACATTAGCATCATGGAGTTAATGCAGCATCCCTGTGTGCTTAACTCACTCCTGGGGAGTAATTTTAGCCCTAGGAGAATTGTTTCATTTTATCCTGACATGAATTAAGTGACATTTTCAAATTATTCCTTTTATCTTAACTATTTCCATGGCTGCTATTATAGATACACCCTTAGAAGTGAAAATATCTATTCTTGCTCACAATGATTTGAAAATTTTACATTTATTGAAAACAGTTATATTAAGCTTTCATTGTCAAAACCACAGCTTGCTAATCATATGTCTCTGATCTCTAGATTTCGTCACAGACTCTCCTCTGGCACTTTTTTTCTCCATCTGCTGGGCTCCAGTATTGGCCACTGGAGCAGAGGATCATCTGAGGGAACGTCTGGGCAAAGACAGAAGCAGTGGAGTACGACAGCTATTATGGAAACAAACAGACCAGCAAATCCCTTAGCAGTGCCAAGGAATTTTATTCGAAAAAAGTCTATGCCTCCACCTTCCACCGGTATTTCTCTACAACATACCCTAAGATGAAATCCAAAATATGATTTTTTGGTAAGGCAAATTAGAAATTCTTAATACATATTTATATGAAATATAGTTGCAACCCACTCATATTTTGGCAGGAAGTATTTGAATATTTTGGGATTTTTCTGATTGGATAGGAATAGTTTAAATGTGACACAAACTTCTGCATATTGAATATGGCTCTTTTGTTCCTTGCACCACACTCATGAAAAAACAAACAAACAAACAAACAAACAAACAAACAAACATTAGTTTTCACAGCTGAAATAGAAAAGAGTGATGGGAGGAAAAGGAGTTTGATATTTCTAAGGGCAAATACTAAGAATAATGGTGATGACATCTAATATTTATATAGTACTTCTATGAGACTCTGCACTAGGCTTCCATCACATATGACTTAATTATGATGCTACCACTGCAAGGTATTTTGTTGTCAGTTTCCCAGGGATACTCTAACAAAATTAGCACAAACTGGGTGGTGCAAAACACTAGAAAGTTAACGCCTTACCATTCTGGAGGCAAGATGTGTGAAATCATGGTGTTAGCATGGTCATGCACCCTCTGACACTTTCAAGGGAGAATCCTCCTTGCCTCTTCCTAGATTCTGTGTGTTTTCTGGCAATTCTTGGTGATCCTGGGCTTGCAGCTGACACTTGCATCTGTCCTTCCATTGTCACATGGCATTCTCCTTGTGTGCTTCTGTCTTCACATGATGTTGTCTTCTTCTTATTAGGACTCATAGCATATTGGATCAGGAACCCACCTTACTCCAGTATGACCTCATGTTAATTAGCTCCATCTGTAATGACTTTGTTTATAAATAAGGTCACTTTCTGAGTTATTGGGGATTAGACTTTGAATATATCTCCTCAAGTAACACAATTTACCCCAAGACCATTGTTAAATGACTCCAGAGTATTCATTTTCTAGATGAGTAAACTGAGGCTACAAATGGTGAATTTCTCCAAAATATGACACCAAGTTTTCAAATATCAGCATCTTGTGAGTAAGATGCAAGTGTTTTATCTCCCTGCTGCCCGCTGATTAAAGCTGTCACCCTGAAAACTGTTAATTTCCTGAAGAAATCCACAATACAAATTTAATAATCTGTTCATGATGAAAGCCGGGGAGATTGCTGCGGACTGAGAGCAAAGGAGACCACAAAGCACATTAAAAAATAAGTATCTAAGAAGACAAAGTGGTAAAAGACCAGTCATGAGACCATAGTGTTTAATATGGCATCCCTTGTGTACAGCCACAACTAGAAAACCCAAGAAATAGGATCATGAACATAATCAGAGCTCAAATTGTGTGGCTGAGATTTAATGAGTTCCTTAGTGAATTAGAGTGGGTAGAGGTTAGAGAGGATAGTATCTGAAACAAGATGATCAAGGAGAAAATAAAATATTGAAAAAAAAAAACATTTAAGGAAATATACCAATTTTGAGCCCAGATGAGTGGAATCAGGAGTACATGGAGTAGTGAAGCAAGTAGAGGATGAAGCACATAACTCATCTTTACCAACTAGGCAAATGCAAAATTCTAGAAGTAAATGACATTTTATAAAGTGACACCAATAGAATAATAGCAGTAGGTATGCAATAACATAGTAATGTGAACTATATTTGAGTGCTGCAGTAGGTTTCTTGCATGTACCACTAGTCTTCTCTGTTATCAAAAACTACATTTAAGTTTTGTGATTCTGTAAGTTATACTATTCATCAGTCCAAGCAAAGTGACTAAACTAATTTGTGTCCAGAAGCAGACATGGCATGCTGTTCTTAAAAAGTAGAATATTTTCTATATTTCTTCCAATAAAGTTATTGATGGCTTAAAATGAATCAATATCTTTAATCGTCACAAATGTTTTAAAATAATGTTTATAATGATTCATATTATTTGATCATAAAAAACTTATTTCTGAGGTCCTGAATTTGTGAAACACATTCACATGTTGCTAAACTAGAAATATTAGAATGCAGAAAAACTCAATCTACTACCTCATAATGATATGAGTATCGACAGGAAGTAGACAGGATTGGCAATAAAATAATTCATTTCCTGATGAATTCATTTCCTGATGGCTCCTGCTAGTGTATTATCCCTAACTTGTACCTTACTTTACCCAGGACTTTTTAATGGTTACTCCTGGAGTTATATTTGCATAAAATATATTTTTCAAAAATTCTAGTTTGACTCCAAATTCTTTTGCATCTGCTAGCAATGAGGTAGCCTGGATGGAGATATACAGTTAAAAAAAAAAACACCTATTACTATCTGTATTTCCACCCCTCACCTGCTATCAACTCCTCTCCTGCTCTAGGTTTGAAGTTCTCTACTATTAGCTAAATGATAGCTGCAACCACATGATCACCATGATTCTGCATCTCAGAGCAAAGAGATAGTTAGTTTGAAAGCATAGAAAATTCATTTTCCCCTTTATTCTCAAATGCAAGGATGACACTTTAATATGTTGTTCAGTGTTTGGTGAAGTAGTTCATTAAACTGCTGCTATTCAAACCCATTCCAGTACTAGCTGGCACCTATTGACAGCACACGAAATCATCCTTTTTCATTGTACCTTTACAACAGTTGTTATCAGGATGTGCAAGGGAAGATGTAGAATTTAATAAATGGTATGATGAATATAGTCACTGGTATCTCATTTATTATAGTGCAGAGATTATGGTTGTGGGTGAGTATACTCATCAAATACCAATATAGTTGATGGTGTTTTTAGAATGGGGGTTTGAGTGCCTAGCACAGTGCCTAATTTTTGACTGTATGTGAGGGAGACAAGTAGTGGCAAAAATTAAAATTCAAAGAAAGTTGACTAGTTTTGGAATTCTCATGCATAATATATCATAGAATAAAAATATAAATAACATCTGAAAATTGAATACAGGTAATTGGCTAAAGGTATCATATGAGAATTTCCATTTCTGAGTATGAGATTTACTCTCCCTACAAACAAACAAAACTCTGATAAATATTTATGAAACAGTTCTCATCAGGCAACAAAAGCCAGTGATTTATGAGGAACAAAAATAAAGAAATTAATGAATACTATTATTGTACAAGATTACTCTTTGAAGAGGGTTTCCTGGCCATTTGCCAGAGGGGAAGCCAGGCAGAGCTTAGTGGTGTTTCTGAAATGTAGAGATGGAGCTGGATGTCTAGGGAGAATGGATAACTAGAATACACAGAGAACTAAAGGGAGATAGAATGATCAATTGATTGATCAATAAGTAGAGAGACACAATAATTAATTTGAATTAAGTGGACTGAACTCTCCAGTCAAAAGACATAGGGTGACAGAATCCATAAAAAAAAAAAAAAGGACAGATCATCTAAGCAGAAAATAAACAAGGAAATAATGGCTTTGAATGACACACTGGAACAGATAGATTTAAAAGATATATTCAGAACATTCCATCCTAAAACAACAGAATACATATTCTTTTCAAGTGCACACAAGCATTCTCCAGAATAGATCATGTATTAGACAATAAAACCAGCCTCCACAAATTCAAGAAATCAAAGTCATACTGTACATCTTTTCTGTCCACAATGTTATGAAACTAGAAGTCAACCATAAGAAAAAAATCTGGAAAGACCACAAATAAATAGAGGTTAAATAACATGCTACTAAACAATGAATGGGTCAACCAGAAAATAAAAGAAGAAATATAAAAGTACATGGAAACAAATGAAGAGGAAAACACAACAGCCCAAAACTTTTGGGATGCAGCAATAGCTGTTGTAAGAGGGAAGTTTATAGCAATACAGGTCTATTTCAAGAAACAAGACAAATCTCAAACAACCTAACATTGCACCTAAAGGAACTGGAAAAAGAACAACAAACAAAACCTAAGACAAAGCAGAAGGAAGGAAATAATAAAGACTTTTACAGCAGAAATAAATGATACAGAAACAAACCGAACAGATCAATAAAACCAGGAGTTGATTCATGGAAAAAAAATCAATAAAATTGATAAAGTTCTAGCCAGACTTATCAAGAAAAAAAGAGAAAGAGCTCAAATAAATAAAATCACAAAAGGGAGAGGAGAAATAACAACCAACTCCAGAGAACTAAAATAATCATAAAAGAATGTTATAAAAAACTATATGCCAACAATTGAACAACCTAGATAAATTGGATAAATTCCTAGAAACATATGAACTACCAAAACTGAAACAGAGAGAAATAGACAGCTTGAACAAACCAATAACCAGCAAAAAATTGAATCAGTAACTAAAAAACTCCCAACAAACAAAAGTCCAGGAACAGATGGCTTCACAGGCAAATTCTACCAAACATCTGAAAAAGAGCTAATATCTTTTCAAACTATTCCAAAAATTTAAAAGGAAGGAAAACTTATAAATTCATTCTATGAGGTCATCATTACTTTGATACCAAAACCAGATAAAACCCACTGAAAAAGAGAACTACAGGTCAATATCTCTGATGAACATAGATACAAGAATTCTCAATTGAATTCTTTTATTCAACTTAGTACTAGCCTCAGCAATCAGATAACAAAAATAAATAAAAGGCATCCAAATAAGCAAAGAAGTCAAACATTTACTATTTGCAGACAACATGATACACTATGTAGTAAACCCAAATGACTCCACCAAAAAACTGCTAGAGCTCATTCAGAAACTCAGTAAAGTCTGAGGATACAGTATCAATGCACAAGAATCTATTGCATTTCTTTTTTATTTCTATTGCATTCTATACACCAATAATAAAGCTGCAGAAATAAATGAAGAAAACAATCCCATTTATAATTGCCCCAAACAAATAAGATACCTAGGGATAAACTTAACCAAAAAAAAGAGCTGTTACCTGAAAGTTTATAAAACAACATTGAAAGAAATTGAAGATGACACAAAGAAATGGAAAAACATTTCATGCTCATGGATTGGAAGAAGAAATATTGTTAAAACGTCTATACTATCTAAAGCAATCTATACATTTAGTGCAATCACTATGAAAATACCACCAGAATTTTTCACAGAACTAGAACAAACAGTCGTAAAATTTTATGGAATCACAAAAGACCCTGAGCAGCCAAAGCAATCTTGAAAAAGAAAAGCAAAACTGAAGAAATCACAATTCCAGACTTCAACTTATATTACAAAGCTGTAGTGATCAAAACAGTATGGTACTGACACAGAAACAGACACATAGATCAATGGAACAGAACAGAAAACCCAGAAATAAACTCACAATTATATGGTAAATTAATCTTCAGAAAAAAGGAGGAAAGAATATCAAGCGGGAAAAAGTCAGTCTCTTCAACAAATGGTGCGGGGAAAACTGGGCAGCTACATGCAAAAGAATGAAACCTCACTACTTTCTTACAGTAAACACAAAAATAAATTTATAATGGGTTAAAGACCTAAATGTGTGACCCGAAACTATAAAAATCCCACAAAAGAACACAAGCAGTGTTCTTTGACATCGACCATAACAACTTTTTCTAGCTATGTCTCCTGAGGCAAGAGAAACAAAAACAAAAATAAACTATTAAGACTACATCAAAAGAAAAAGCTTCTGTAGAGTGAAAAGAAAAGCAATAAGCAAAACAGAAAAGCAACCTACTGAATGGGAGAAGATATTTACAAACGATATCTCTGATAAAGGTTTAGTATCCAAAATATAAAAGAACTTTTAAACCTTGACACCAAAAAAGACCCTAAATAATCCAATTAAAAAATGGGCAGAAGACATGAATAGACATTTCTCCAAAGAAGACATATGGATGACTACAAGATGGATGACTACATAAAAAGATGCTCTTCAGCACTTATCATCAGGAAAATTCAAATCAAAATTTCAGTGAGATATCACTTCACACCTGTCAGAATGACTAAAATAAACAAAACAAGAAACAACAGGTGTTGGCAAGTTTGTGGAGATAAAGAACAGTTATGCACTGCTGGTGAGAAGGCAAACTGGTGCAGCCACTCTGGAAAACAGTATGGAGGTTCCTCAAAAAGTTAAAAATAGAACTACCCTACAATCCAGCAATTGTACTACTAGGTATTTACACAACAAATACAAAAACACTAATTGAAGGGATACATGCACCCTGATGTCATATATATATATATATACAACACACACACACACACACACACACACACACACACACACTTTTTTATTGTATTCTTTGGGTAAATCCTAGTAGTACAATTCAAATCAGGTAAATTGAAAATATAAAACATTGTAGGCATAAAGTAAAACTCATTGCAGTCTTGTTTATCAATGAAAAATGAAAATACAAACCCATAAAAAGTTGAAAGATTAATCGTAGAGAATTCATACAACAGCATGCTATTCAACATCAAAAGAAATTAACTATTGGGGCGCCTGGGTGGCTCAGGTCATGATCTGGTTTCTGACTTTGAGCCCCGCATCAGGCTCTGTGCTGACAGCTTGGAGCCTGGAGCCTGCTTGGGATTCTGTGTCTCCCTCTCTCTCTGCCCCTCCTCCACTCACACTGTATCTCTCTCTCAAATAAATAAATAAATAAATAAATAAATAAATAAATAAATATTTACAATTTTTTAAAAAGAAATTAACTATTAATATATGAAACAAAATGTGTGACTATCAAAGTATTTACAGTAACAAAGGTCAGAAAGTAAGAATAAATATGATTGTGTTGTCCCAATACTATATGCTAAACAAATTGGTTTATAATGCTATGACAGGTTTTAGAAAAATTGTTGTGTAAGATCACAGAGGAACTTCAGGATCCTGCCCCCTAACACTGAACTTTGCTTAATATAATGACAAAATATCAACATTCTTTCAATTGTTAGTGTTAGCAAACTGAGAATCTCCCTGAAGACTCATTATCTCCACATCTAATTGGTTACTAAATATTGTCTGTATTTGTCTTACACTTTCCTTATCCTTTAACTTTTACTTTGTTCTCTTCCTCATTACCAGCTGGACAACATTAAGTTAAAATATGTAGATCTGTTACCATCAACTATACAAATACTATCAAAGTAATTTTCTAGACCCTGAATCTAATCTTGTTAGTTTCTACTTTATCTTTGAAAAACCTTGCTAAGAATACAATATAAACCTGAGGATCAATAGTATGGTAAACAGGCTCATTATAATATCTCTACCTTTTTCCATCTTTATTCACTAACTCAAACAAATATTTATTGAGCAACATGGTAGGCAGAATTCTCTCTCTCTATCTGGTGTTATGGCATGTACAACCCACCCCAACTTGAGTGTGGGTGGAATATGTGGCTATTCTGGCCAATGGAATGCAACAAAGGTGAAGGGATTTTGCAGATATGATTCAGATTTCAAGTCTATGGAGTCTGAGTCAAAAATGAGATAATCCTTGATGGCTAATGACTTAAGTGAAAATCTTAAAAGAAGACATGGTTCAGCTGGACTTGAAGAAACAAGCCTCTGTCAGTTCTATAACCATGAGAAAATGAATTGTTCCAACAACCTAAATGTAAATGGAACTGGATAATTTCCTATATGAGTCTCCAGGTGAAAATGCATAACTGTTGACACTTGACTTCAGCCTTGTCAGACCCTGAGTAAAGAACCCTGTTAAGTGATGCCTAGACTTCTGACTTGCATACAACTTTAAGATAATAAATGGATGTTGTCTAAGCCAATGTTTTGTTAATTTGTTACAGAACTAGGAAAGTAACACAAGAAACTACTCTGCTTCTTGCACTGTATTCTAAAGTCTATGGAAACAAAAGTGTTATGGAAAAAAACAAATATTGGTATTACCTAAGGGGTTAGTACATACAGCTACAGAAAGAAAAGAGGACCAAACATTAGATCTTGGGCCACTCCAACTTTAGGAAGAGGATGTGATAGAAGACCTAGGGACAGAGATTTAAGAGTAAAAGAAAGTAGAAGACCCACCAACAGAGGGTTAAAAGTAGAAGTTACTGAGGTACTGAGCAAACAAGCATACCAGAATATTTCAGAATCTATATGAAGATATAATTTGTAAAAAACAAACAAACAAAAAGAACAAATACTGCAAGTTCTACTGAGATGTTAAGAAAGAGGAGCAGTTTGGGGCACGTGGGTGGCTCAGTCAGTCAGGCATCCAACTTCAGCTCAGGTCATGATCTCACAGTTCGTGGGTTCGAGTCCTGCATCAGGCTCTCTGCTGACAGCTCAGAGTCTGGAGCCTGCTTTGGATTCTGTGTCTCCCTCTCTCTCTCTCTGCCCCTCCCCTGCTTGTGCTCTGTCTCTCTGTCTCTCAAAAATAAATAAATGTTAAAAAAATATATGAGTAGTTTAATAATGTGGAGATAATTAGTGATTAAAAAGGGAGTTTTAAAATGAATTTATGAGGATTAAATCCTGATTGGATTGGGTTCAAGAGAGGATAGAAGGACAGGGAGTAGATAGGAAACATAAAAAAAAATACTAACAAGCGTTTCCATATTTGTTAAATGCATTCATCCTAGTAAGTTTTACTAGAAAGAATTATTGGAAAGATTCTTCTTTTTCTGTCATATAATGACTTCATTTCAAAGCTATAACATGAGATACCTACTACCTCATAACTTTATATATACTTGATGTATCCTTCAAAAGTGAAGGCAAACTGAAGAAAATTTCAGTTAAATAAAAACTAGAAGAATTTATTGCCAGTAGATCTGCACTACAAAAACATACTACATCATGTTCTTAGCTTGAAAAGAAATGACAAAAGATGAAATTCAAGTCTTCAGGAAGTAATGAACAACAAAAATGAAAAATTTGAGAGTAAATATGACTGCTCATTTTTCTCCTCTTATATTTTTAAAGGACATACAACTCTTTAAATCAAAACTGTAACACTATTCAAAGATTTATAATGTATACAGATATAATATATGATAATGATACCACAAAGGACAGAAGTGGGTCAATGAAATCATACTATTGCAAATTTTTCATATTTTATATGAAGTAGAATAATATTAACCCTAAATATATCGTGATAATTTAAAGCAACCTAGTCTAATCCCTAGTGCAAACACTATCATATTAAAGTAATAAACAGCTAACATATAGTTAAGGGATTACAAAAAAAATTGAAAAAAGGTTGTGATTAATACAAAAAAACACATGAAACATGGGAAAAATAAAAAAGCTAATGACAAAATAAGAGGGAAAACAACAGAAAAACAATCTTAAATCCAATCTTTCAATAATTAAATTAACTATAAATGTACTCCAATTAAATGCAGAGAATGTCAGAAAGGATTAAAAAAACAACTTTGTTATGGAATGTCTGCAAAAACTAAATTTATAGTCCGATAATATAGAAGTTTTGAAAGTTAAAATCAGGTCAGGACAGTTCAAGGCAAGCAGCTTTAATGGAGGTAACAGAAAACATTTAATTATGATAACTGTATTCAACAAAATTATTTTAGTAATAAATGTATTTTGCTAATAGCAGAGCCGTAAAGTACAAGACGCCATCAGATATCTATTTGAAAAAAGTTAATTTCAACTGTAATCTCACTTTGTACAAAAACTCATAAACAACATTAAATCTTACACTAGCAAGCTTTCAGTAGAGAACATGAAAGAAAATCAGTGTTATACAATAAATCAATAGGAATACAAATATATTAATATATAATGTCATATTCCCAATATTGTAAATTTATATACTATAAAGATATTATACTTATGATGAAAATATATTCATATCCCGTAAGTATAAATAATGTATAAATAACTCCTACCCTTCAATGGTAAGATGATAAACCAATTAAATGAGCATTATATTTGAAAAAATATACAGAAGTTATTCAAATGGTCAAAATATACATAAAAATTCTCAACAATTCTAGACACCACAGAAATAAAAATTAAATCTACATGAGGTTAACACATAACTTTTAGAACATACAACTTTTAAAAGGCTGAAAATGCCAAAGGTTGGCCATTATGTGAAACAACTAGAATCCTCATACATTGGTGAGGAGACTCAAACTGGTAAAACTATTTTGGAAAAGAGTTTGATAGGCTTTATAAAGTTAAATATCCATTTATATTGTTATATTAGTATATATTTCCATAATTATACACTTAGGTCTTTACCAAGAGAAACAAAACATTGTTTCTACAAAAAGACTTGCACATGAATGTTCATAGTAGCTGAACTTATAGCAATCCAAACTGGAAATCCCAAAATTTCAAGAGTAAATAATGTCAAAACAAATTGTGGTATGAGGAATAGCATACTGATAGACAAGACCATAAGTTAATTATAATACATAATATAGTTAATATATACATATATTTTTTTGAAAAAAACAAAAAGAATACTCTCTATCATTCTATCTTTATAAAGTATATTTAAGATGACTATTTTATCACATATAAATTATATGGCAAATATTTGATTTATGTAAAAATTCTTGAGGGCAAATTGATAGAAATAAATGGAAAAATAGACAAACCACAATCACAGCTGGAGATTTTAATACTCCTTCCTCAGTATTGATAGAAACATAGCCCAAAAACTTCAGTAAAAATTTACACAAACTGTACATCTCCATCAACCACATTGACCTAATTGATATTTACACCACAACTAACAACTTTAGAACTCTTTTTAAGTATATATGGAATATAATGATGATAAGTATCATTATGGGCCCTAAAATGCATATTAATAAATTTGAAGAGATTGAAATATTATAGAGAGTACTCTCTGCCCACAAAGTAATTTAACTAATAATATAACTATAAAATACTTAGAAAAGGCCAAAGTATGTGAAAAAAGAAAACCTGACAATTATATGGCAACTTAGTATAAAATGGGTCAAAAAAAAGCAAGGGAATTTAGAAAATGTTTTGAACTGAGAGATTATAAAAATACAACAAATCACAATTTGTGTAAAGAAGTTAAAACAGTTTTTAGAGATAAATTTACAGACAAATTTTTAAGAGAAATTGGTGGTATGTGTCCTTGTTTTAATCAAAATAAAGAACACATTACAATAAAAATTAGTTACAGAAAGGAAATAACACAGACAAGAAGAGAATCAGTGAAATAGAAAATAAAATAGAAAATATTATGCTAAGCGAAATGTCAAACACAGAAAGACAAATGCCACCATGATCTCACTTATGTGTGGAATCTAACAAAGTCAAAATCATAGAAACATATTGTAGAGTGGTTGTTGCCAGGGTCTAGGGGGTGGGAGAAATGGGGAGATGTTTGGCAAAGGATAAAAATGTTCAATTATGTGAGATGAGAATTCTGGGGATCTAATATGCAGCATCGTGGTAATAGTTACTGTAGGAACTATCATAGTAGTGTATATTTGACATTTTTCTAAGATAGAGATCCTAAATTAAATCTTCTTAATGCGCACGCACACACACACACACAAGGGTAACCATGCAGAGGTGATGGATTTTTAACTTGACTGTAGTCATGTTTTCATAATATATACATGTGCACCAAAACATCCCAAACGGTACATCTTAATAATATACAATGTTTATATGCCAAAGATATCTGTCTCCATCTCTTGCTGCCCCTCCCCAACTCATACTGTCTCTTTCTCAAAATAAATAAACTTTTTAAAAAAAATTAAAAAAAGAAATGATTTACTGATATGTGCATGATACCATATGAATTCATCTCTAAGCAAAGAAACCAGACTCATAAGTGTCCCAATGTTATTCCAGTTGTATGAAATTCCATAAGGGTAAAACTAATTTCAGTGAAAAAAAAAAAGTGCCTCTATATGGGGAGTATTTGCTGGAAAGGGTATGATGAGGAAACTTTCTAGGGTGATTGGTAATTCTATACTTGTACACCAAACTCCTCATCAAAACTCATCAAAGTACATACTTATACTGTGTGGTTTCACTATATATAAATTTAAAAATAACTGTATTGAAAGTAAACACCCGGAAGTCACAAAGTTTTAGGGAAAATCAGAGATGAGGTTTGAATTCAATAAATTGATACACTCATTTTTTAATTTCTCTATTCTATACAGGAATCTCTCAGGTATTATAGAAAACTGGAAGATATGTTAGGCATTAAATAATTTTATCTGTGACTTTAAAAACCTGCTGAATTCCAGAGTTCAGAACTAAATATAAATAAACATTAGGTTTTAGTTTTTCTTAACTTTATTTTTGAAGCAGTCAAAAGGGACACATAATGTAAAGCCATAAATATAGTGCTGTCAAAATTTTATACAATGAGGCAAAGCATTTATTTATCAAATGTTTATCAATCATCAAATAGGACATGTTTAAAACTCCTCCTTTTATGAGTCATATGAAAGAAGTTATTTTTCCAAACAATTAATATATTATAGTTAACACACAATTATATGCCAAACATACACTTACAACTTGACTTCTAGCTATGTCAAAAGCATTTACACATACAAAGAGATATACACATACTTATTTGAAATACTTAAGCCCAGTATTTTCACTAGGTTTACCACTGGGACTGAATTAAAAATTGAATAGTGAATCCTAAGAAACCCCTATTACTATATTACATATGAGGTTATCAGTATCCAATTGTTAATATCAAAAACATCCATTGATTCTTTTTAGATTCAGTGTGAACTTGCTGCACTACAGTGTTGGTTAGTGATACTTAATATAGGAAACTCTGGAACACTGTTATATAGAAAACTTAAGTGGTTATTAAACAGTAACCTGAACTCTCCAATTTTACACAACTCTGATATTGACTCAGATATAAAAATGTTTAAATTCCAGTGGTGCCTGGGTGACTCAGTTGGTTAAGTGTCCGATTTTGGCTCAGGTTGTGATCTCACTGTTCATGGGTTTAACCCCCGTGTGGGGCTCCGTGCTGACAGCTCAGAGCCTGGAGCCTGTTTCAGATTCTGTTTCCCTCTTTCTCTGCCCCTCCCCCGCTCACACTGTCTCTCTTTCTCGCTCTCTCTTAAAAATAAATAAACATTAAAAAAAATTTTTTTTAAAGAATAAAAAAAAAAAGTGTTTAAATTCCAGAAATTCACGGAGACTGCTCCATTAAATATTCTCTGGAAATTATTGGAAGGAAATAATAGAGAAATGGGAGAAGGAAAGCTTCTATTTCAGAACCCATGCACATTTATTGCAAGGAAGGTAATAAACGTATTCAGTATCATAGAACCATTGTATAGAATAATGGGGTAATGACGTTGAAACAATTGACAGAAACCAGTAACATGAGCCACAAAATTAAGCCCAATGGAATTATCCTTAAAATCCAATTAACGGCTCACTTCCTGAGTGATAGATTAAGAGATTTTCTGTATAGTTTCAGGTTAGACGTGATAGCTTTATATCATGTATGTGTAAGGTAAAGTGTGCACATATATAAGAGAAAATTCCAGCAAACAAAGCTAGGGATTCTTTTAAAAATTTCTTATAAGAGAAAATTAGTGGATTAGGTTAATGTTGTATTGTGAAATGGCAAGTCACAATAAATATATATTAGTCATAATTTTTCCATATGCATATAATATTATTTCACTATTTATTGAATAATTAACTTTTTAAAGTATGTTAGTATCTCTCATAAGAAACATGGTGATAAATAATAATTTTGAAGATCAATTTTGAACATAACTTCAGCTAGAGTTGTTACTGAATTCCTTGAAGTGACAACTTAATAGTAGAAACAAAATAATGAAAAATGATATGAACCTAATTATGTAATAATACATAGTTATGCAGCTATGTAATAATAACTCTGCAGTAAAGTGTCCTAACTGGAAATACATAACCACATCAGTACTTTATAGTATTATAGATTATATAAATTAACATAAAAAATATGGCATGTTCTTTAATATGTTTCATTGATTAACTCATTCCTAGATGCTAGGTTAATTTTAAAAACCATTTTACAACCCATTTCACTAATAATTTTTTGTAAATATTTAATATGTAAAAACAAAGGTATAATATTTTTAGGCAATCTGTATTCGTAAGTAATAGAAACTTTTGTCAACAGAAAACTCTCATAGTACCTTCAAAGACAACTATAAACATAAGGCAACAAGTGCAACCATGATTACATTCCGAATGAATTATAAATGGACATCTGGTGGTACATTCAATTAGACACAGTCTTTCATATAAATTTCATTCACTCATTAGCTTTATTCTTTAATTCTAAACTGACCCCATTTAAGACCAGCAGGGCAAATCTGTGTATGGGAAACTATTGAACTGACTGACTGAAGTAAAATATTTAAGTGTCTTGGTCTTTATTATCAGTTTCCTGCAATTTTTTAAAAAATATGTCCTTTGAATAATGTTTTCTCCCACTGAATTACTCTTTATCCTTTGTTAAGGTCTTCCATTCTTTCACTAAAATCAAAATCATCCTTTTAACTCCTACTTAGTAGAAAACACTTTCATTAAGTTGAACGAAAGTTGGTATCCAGTTATCACATCTTACCTATTCTACTTTGAAAAATGAGGCAGAAACAGATTTATGAACTTACCCCCTTTTTAATTCCACTGTTCAGTGGGTTGTGTTTATTTTACTTACTATAAAGAACTGCAAGTAAACCTGGTTATGTTTGCCTTATTAACTTTAAAAGGGTATTATCCATCTTACTGCTCTACTGGAGTAGAGTCATACTTAGCTGACAGTCCTCTACTACCCATCTTTTAAAATTCATATGTTGCTGAATTTAGTGTTTTTTGTATTAGGCATGTACACTAAATGATTTTAGAATGAATCTCCTTGTCTACATAACAGTGGCTATTGTATCAGGAAATTGCTTTTACAATTATATGGCAGTTATTTTTTTCTTATCAAGTTTATTACCAGCTTAATTAAAACATAGCATATTATTCCTCCTCGAGAGTTTCTTTGAATCCACTTTCTGTGTGAATTTCTTATTTCTTCTTACTGTTATAATACCATGACCAAATTATTGCTTGGTTTCTGCTTAGGTCATGATATCACAGTTCATGGGTTCAAGCCCCACATTGGGCTCAGCGCTAACAGCACAGAGCCTGCTTGGGATTCTCTCTCTCCCTGTCCTCTGTATTCTCTCTCTCTCTCTCTCTCTCTCTCTCTCTCAAAATAAATAAATAAACTTAAAAACAAAAATTTTTAAATAAAAAAAGTCATATGATTTAAAAAGTAATTTTTCTAGGGGCACCTGGGTGGCTCAGTTGGTTAAGCAACCAACTTTGGCTCAGGTCATGATCTCAGAGTCAGTGGGTTCAAGCCCCACGTCAGGCTCTGTGTTGACAGCTCAGAGCCTGGAGCCTACTTTGGATTCTGTGACTCCCTTTCTCTCTGTCCCTTCCCTGCTCCCTCTCTCTCTCTCTCTCTCTCTCTCAAAAAATAAATATTTAAAAAATTAAGAAAATTAAAAAAGTAATTTTTCTTTGAGCACCGGGTGGCTTAGTCGGTTAAGCATACAACTCAGCTCAGTTCATAATCTCAAAGTTCATGAGTTGGAGCTCTGCATCAGTCTCTGTGCTGACAGTTTGGTGCCTGGAGCTTGCCTGGGATTCTTTGTCTCCCTCTCTCTCTGCCCCTCCTTCACTTACACTCTGTCTCTCTCTTTCTCCCTCTCTCAAAAATAAACAAACATTAAAAAAAACAAAACAAAACTATTTTTTCTCTTCTGACCCAGCATCTCTATACATATCTGGGCTATAATTAGGTACCTCCTATAACAACTAGGCCCTATCAAGTTAAGTAAGATAACTTTATTCCCTGTTTTTTTGTTTGTTTGTTTTTTGGTTTTTGTTTCTGTTCCGGTTTTTTGAGCAGTTTTAGGTCTATAATAACATTGTTTCCTTAAGTACAGATATTTCCGGGGCGCCTGGGTGACTCAGTCGGTTGAGCATCCGACTTCGGCTCAGGTCATGATCTCACAGCTCATGAGTTCGAGCCCTGCATCAGGCTCTGTGCTGACAGCTCAGAGCCTGGAGCCTGCTTTGAATTCTGTGTCTCCCTCTCTCTCTGCCCCTAACCCACTCACATTCTGTCTCTGTCTCTCAAAAATAAATAAACATGACAAAAAAATTTAAAGTACAGATATTTCCCAAATAACCCCTGCTACCCCACGTATATAGTTTCCCCCATTATCAACATTACTCAACAGAGTGGTACAATTTTTATTAAGGATGAACACACAGTGACACATCATAATCACCCAAAGTTCACCATTCAGTTTGTTCATTCTGGGTGTTGTACATTCTATGAGTTTGAACAAACATATAATGAGATATATTCATTATTATAATATCGTACAGAGTATTTTCACTGACCTAAAAATCATCCGTGCTCTGTCTGTTCATCTCTTCCCCTACCAACCCTTCATACCACTGATCTTTCTACAGTCTTCATAGTTTTGCCTTTTTCAGAATATCATATAGTTGAAATTATATAGTATGTAGCCTTTTTCACTTGGCAATGTGCATTTAAGATTTTTCCATGTCTTTTCGTGGCTTAATAGCTCATTTCTTTTTAGCAATGAGTAATATTCTACTGTGTGGATGTACTACAGTTTATTTATCCATTCACCTACAGAAGGGTATCTTGGTGGCTTCCAAGCTTGGGCAGTTCTGAAATAAAGCAACTATAAACATCTGTGTGCAGGTTTTTGTGTGGATATAAGTTATCAACTCCTTTGTATAAACACCAAAGAGTATGATTGCTGGAGCACATAGTAAAAGTATGTTTCCTTTTGTAAGAAACTACCAAACAGTCTTCCAAAGTGGCTATACCATTTTGCATTCCCACCAGCAGGTGTATGAGAGTTCCTCTTGCTCTACATACACACCAGCATTTGGTGTTGTCAGTGTGCTGGATCTGGGACATTTTAGGAGGTGTGCAGTGATATCTCATTATTTTAATTTGCGTTTTTCTGATAACATAAGAAGTGGAGCACCTCCTCATATGCTTATTTGCATCTGTATATCTTCTTTGGTGAGCTATCTGGTAAGGTCTTTGGCCCACTTTTTAATTCAGATATTTGTTATCTTTTTAAAAAAAGTTTTTATTTAAATTCTAGTTGGTTAACATGCAGTGTAATTTTAGCTTCAGGTGTACAATGTAGTGATTCAACGTTTCCATACAACACCTAGTGCTCATCACAAGAAGTACTCTCCTTAATCCCCATCACCTATTTCACCTATCTACCCCACTCTCTCCCCTATGGTAACTATCAGTTTATTCTCTATAGTTAAAAGTCTGTTTCTTGGCTTGCCTCTCTCTCTTTTTTGTCTATTCGTTATCTTATTGTTGAGTTTTAAGAGTTATTTGTCTATTTTAGATAAAAGTCCTTCATCAGATATATCTTTTGCGAATATTTTCTTTAGGCCTATGACTTGTCCTTTCATTTACTTGATATTATTTGTAAAATATTTGAAAGACAATCATCATTAAAGCCTGTTGATATTTTTTAAATTATTGTGATTTATAAGAGGAGAAGGTAATAGAATTAAACAAAAACTAAGCAAACAGGAATGAATTATGTGGGCCATTTTAAACAGAAGAAACAAAAAGGTCTGTGAAAAGAACTATAACCTGTGGGGAATAAGTTAGGAATTCCCTGAGGCTGCACTGATGAGTTAACAAGGCATAAAGAATTAGAAAGCCTTAGGATGAACACACCCAAATTTGGGTAAACAAGACTAGGTAAATGGGGCAAAGCCTTCCAGTATATGACAAGCAGGGCAAAGGCCCCCAGTATAGGACAAAGGCATAGGACGATAGCAGAAAGCTGCTTTCACAGGAAGGAAGGACCAAATTAGGTAAACAGGTAAATAGGGCTATATACCACAGCAGGGCCAAGTTGCCCAGAGCAGAGCTAATTAGCAAAAGAAAGATGCCTTGTTGACCCTGAGGTAGCATTCTCTGTTTTTATTGTACCCTAGACCAGTTTAGGTAAACAGAGGTGGGGCCTCATGTTTGCTGTAAACAACCTTCCACCCAGCACCAGAATCTTGTTTTGTATTGACCCAAACCCCTAACCATGCATATCTCCAAAACCCCCTTTTTCCCCACTCCCATGAGTTAATGTTCACTGTTTCATTGTTTCTCTGTGCATGCCCATCACATTTGTAAGCCTTCTGATCTTAATAAAAACGGAGCAAGGACCCTCGTCCCGGGCTCTTGTCTTTTCCTGGACATTAGCCTCTCTCACATTTTAATCCTGTGTCCTGCTCTCTTGCTGCACAAGAGAGAACTCCAGACCCAGAGTCTATGACAATAACCAATATGATCTTACAAGGTAAAATGTATCCTTAAAATTAATATGCAAATTATAAAAGCACAAACTTGGTAGAATTAAACAGAGAAGCTGAACATATATATATATATATAATTTTTAACTGTAACTGACAGTAACAAGGGGGACTTTAGTAAATGGAGAAATGTAAAGAAATAGTAGGATACTATGTTCCTGTTTTTAAAAAGTAAGCCAATATAAATATGTCAACTCTCTGGAAATCAATTTGTAAATTTAACGTATTATTAATTTTCAACTTTATTTTTTACTTTATTTTTCATGTGTTTTTATTTATTTTTGAGAGACAGAGAGAGACAGAGCACAAGTGGGGGAGGGGCAGAGAGGGAGACACAGACTCTGAAGCAGGCTTCAGGCTCTGAGCTGTCAGCACAGAGCCCCAGTGGGACTTGAACTCAGGATACATGAGATTATGACCTGAGCCAAAGGTAAGAAGTCAGATGCTTAATTGACTGAGCCACTCAGAAGCCCCCTGGCTTTAAACTCTTATTTTAATATAACTTTAGATTCAAAATCAATGACAAAAGTACTAGAGGGTTTGTTTGTACCCTTTATCTATCTGTCCCCAATGGTATCATCTTAAAAAAAAACATTATGTTATCAAAACTGGGAATCTGACGTTTTGAACTATTAACAAAACTAGACATTTTATTCAGATTTTACCAGGTTTACGTGCATTCTTATACATTATTCATGTATAACTCAGATTTCAGAACTGCCAAAAAATCACAAATAAACTCCCTTTTGCTATCCTTTTATAGTCATATCCTTCCCCAGCTTTAAGCTCTGTAAAATACTAACGAATCTGTTCTCTATTACTATAATTCTGTCACATTGAAAAAAGTTATCTAACAGAAATGAAGCCATATGTAACTTTTTCAGGTTGGTATTTTTGCTCAATATAACATCCCTGAGATTCACAAAATCATTGTGTGAATAATGATTTTGTTCCTTTGCATTGGTGAATTCTGCTGAATTGTACTCCTTTTTATGGATCTATCACAGTTTATTCACCTGTTGGAGAAAATTCATTTGAGATGTTTTTGTTTTGTTTTGTTGTTTTGGTTTTTTTTTTTTTTTTTGGCTATTATGAATAAAACTGCTATGAACATTTATGTACAGATATTTGCTAAACATATGTTTTCATTTCCTCAGGATAAATACCTACAGTGTAATTGCTGCATAATAGATCTTTAACTTTTTAAGAAACTGCCAAACTGTTTTCCAGAGTGACTATTATTTTACATTCCAGAGTAATTGAATTATTTTACCTGTAGGAAAAATACAGGAATTCTATAAGCCCATTATACTTGGTATTCAATACTATATTTCTGAGATATGTGCATGTTGTTTTAGTTACATCTATTTAGTAATTACATAATGTAAATTATGTAAATTATGTAAATTATGTAAATTTAGTAATTTAGTAATTACATAGTTACATCTATTTACTAATATATATCATAGTATGCTATGGTAGCATCTACCATATTTCTCAGTTGTCAGACGATGGTCTCTTAACTTCCCCTATCTCCTCATTACTACAAAATTACACATGCTCTGTAAAATATGTGTGTAAATTTCAAAGGTGTATAACATAGTAATGAGATCACAGGATATGTATAATATTAATGAAAAGTGTCATATTTCTTATTTTTAAGTTTATTTATTTATTTGGAGGGAAGTGGGAGGGACAGAGAGAGAGAGAAGGAGAGAATCTCAAGCAGGCTAAATATCATCAGCATGAAGCCCGAGTCAGGAATCGAACACACAAACCATGAGATTGTGACCTGAGCCAAAATCAAGAGTTGCGTGCTTAACCGACTGAACCACCCAGGTGCCCCAAAAGTGCCATAATTCTTTCCAAAATAGCTATTACTGTGTACTTCATCAAGGAATGAGTTCCTATTTTTCATCTCCTAACCAAAATGTTCATTATCTAATTTTTGCTATGCTAATTCTTATAAATTAACATCTTAAAAATTTTTTTTTCATGTTTATTTATTTTTGAGAGAGAAAGAGAGAGAGCACAAGCAGGGGAGGAGCAGAGAAAGAGGGAGACACAGAATCTGAAGCAGGATCCAGGTTCTGAGCTGCCAGCACAGAGTGAGACACGGGACTCCAACTCATGGACCATGAGCTCAGGTAGGACGTTTAACTGACTGAGCCACCCAAGCACCCCTACATCTTTTTTTCTTTCTTTTTTTTTTTTTTTTTTAATTTGAACATCTCTGACTACTAGTGAGTGACATCTCTTCATTATAATTACTTGCACTTCAGATTTCCTCTTTAGTGATTGTTGCATTCTTATATGCATTCTCACTATACTTCTCCTGGGTTTTCTTAAAAGATTTTTTGGAATATTCTATTATCCCCTTTCTCTTTTAGGCATTGTGCATATTTTATGTAATATATCACCTCTCTACAATTTCCTTCATTGTAAATAAATTCCATAATTTGTATGTAATCAAATCAATTGTCTTTTCATGCAGTTAAAAAGAACATTTTTGATATTAATCAGTATGTTTTTCCACAACTTAACTACAAAACATTCTCTCTGCATAGTTGGGGTTTATATTCTCTCTGCATAGTTGGGGTTTATATAAAAAGAACATAATTAGTGAATGGGAATCACTTTGTGGAACTCGAAGTCTTTTTGATACTATGAGTTCTGCCTTTAAAAGGGCTAAAAATTATTGACCTGTCCATTTGAAAAGATTTTGACACTATGCTTCATTACGCTTCTTTTTCATTCTCAATCATTTTTATAGAGCATGGAAATTGGAATCACATTTTCTTACTCTTATTTTCATGTCTGATTTTAAAGTGTGAAATAACACTTTTGATACTTTACATCATGTATCTCATATTGTGAAAAGCTGAATTGCCATCAACAGGAGACATCTTATTTCTTTCCTTTCAGCAAGTAAATAGCCTTTCCTCATAAAGATTCTGACCCAGGATAACACACTGGATGGTATGCTGTGTTACAAAAGCAAAGATGCCTATAATTTAAAATATAATACTGAAACTCACCTCTTCTCTAAAAAAAAATGCTTCATAATCACTGGTGATATTTAGCTTAGAGAGATAGAAAGGAAAATAAATAGATGCCTAAATAAGGCAAGACTTTTGTATTTTTCATTTTAAAAATGTTGTGGAAAAAGTCCTCCCTACACAGATAACATCCCAAAGCTATGGTAAGTTTGAGGAAGGAAAACAAAAGAAGAAAAGTAGCTAATATATATATATATATCTGTATATAGATAGATATAGATATAGACATAGATATTTATAGATATATAGATATAGATATAGATATAGATATAGATATAGATATAGATAGTCTTCAGGATTTTTTTCAACATTCCACAGAAATCACAAATACATAATTCACAAATATATCTTCACATATCTGAATTTTCACATTAGTCCTTTTATACCCTGTAGTAAAAACCATTCAAAACAATAGCTGCAGGACTCATTTCAATTCCTAACTCTTCTCTGGCATGTTCACAAGGATCATCTTTGCCCACAGCTTATGAGAAGTATAACAGGGGAAATAATTTAATCAGGGCCTGCAGCAATGAGCCAGAATTTCATGATAATAAAACACCATAATTATGTCTTCTTGTTGGATGATCCCTTTATCGTTATGTAACGTCCTTCTTTGTCTTCTGTTACATTCTTTGTTTTAAAGTCTATTTTGTCTGATATAAATATTACTACCCCAGCTTTTTTTTTTCATTTGCATAGAATGTATTTTTCCATCACTTCATTTCAATTTATGTGTGTTTTTTGGTTTGAAGTGAGTTTCCTACAGGCAGCCTATAGATGGGTCTTGTTTTTTTATTCATTTGGGCACCATATGCCTTTCGATTGAAGCATTTACTCCATTACATTTAAAGTAATTATTGATAGGTATGCACTTACTGCCATTTTGTTGCTTTCTGGTTGCTTTTGTAGCTCATGCCTGTTCCTTTCTTCTTCTTTTTCTCTCTTGCCATGTGATTTGATGACTTTCTTTAGTGTTATATTACTTCCTTTTTTATTTTGTATATATTTTTATTTATATTTATTTATTATTTGTTTGTTTGTTTATTTATTTGGAGAGAGATTGAGAATGCACAAGTGTGGAAAGGCAGAGAGATGCAGGTAGAGGGAGAGAGTCCCATGCAGGCTCCACATTGTCAGTACAGAGACCAATGCAGGGTTTGATCCCATGAACTGTGAGATCATGACCTAAGAGAAATCAAGTCAGTTCCTTAGCCGGTTGAGCCACCCAGAAGCCTCTTTTTTGTGTAACTATTATAGGTTTTTGACTTGCACCACAAGATTCGTATACAACATCCTACGTAATAGCAGTCTATATTAAGTTAATAATCGCTTAAATTCAAAGGCATTCTGAAAGCACTACATCTTTATTCCCCTCATCTATGTTTTATGTATACGACATCATATTTTACATATTTTTATTTTGTGTATCCCTTGACCAATATCTTAGATATAATTAGCTTTACCACTTTTGTCTTTAAACATTCATACTAGCTTTATAAGTGATTCATCTACTACCTTTAACTGTCCATCGATAGAGGAATGGATAGAGTTCTTTCTTTTTTTTAATGTTTACTTATTTTTGAGACAGAGAGTGAGAGCGGGGAAGGGGCAGAGAGAGAGGGAGACACAGAATCTGAAGCAGGTTCCAGGCTCTGAGCTGTCAACACAGAGCCTAATGCGGGGTTCCAGCTCACGAACCGGAAGATCATGACCCTAGCCGAATGAGCCACCCGGGCACCCCAATAGATGAATGGATAAAGAAGATATAGAGTGTGTATACATATGTATATACATATATGCACACATACACAATGAGTCAGGCATAAAAATGAATGAAGTCTTGCCATTCACAACGTGGATGGACCAAGAGGGTATTATGCTAAGTTAAATAAGTCACACAGAGAAAGACAAATACCTGATCTGACTTATCTGATCTCACTTATATGTAGGATCTAAAAAACAAAGCAAGTGAATAAACAAAAAGCAGAACTAGACTCATAAATACAGAGAACACATAGGTAGTTTTCAGAGGGGAGGGAAAAGAGTAGGGTGGCCAAACAGGTGAAAGGGATTAAGAGATTTGAACTTCCAGTTATAAAATAAATAAGACACAGGATGAGTAGTACAGCCCAGGAAATACAATCGATAATACAATAACTTTGTATGGTGCCAGATGATAACTACACTTACTGAGGTGGGCATTTTGTAATTTATAGAATTGTCGAATTACTATGTCATGCACCTAAAACTAATATAACATTGCATGTGAACCCTACTTTAATTAAAAAAAAATAAAAGAATGCCTAGACAGAACAATAAAAAATGTAGTGTATTTTAAATGTTCACCTATAATCGATTAATATTTTAACACATATACAATGAAATATAATTGTAATATTCACAGACTTTTAATGAAATATAAATACATTGTGCATAACAGGCAGCAAGCTCAGTCAATAAGCCACACATTTAAATCTGATTGTTAAATGTCTTTTCTCATTTCTTTTAGGGTTAAGAATGTGATAATGGAACCAATCAAGGTTGAATTAACTTCTGCCATCTTAGTGTACTTAAAAATATTAATGCATATTAACAATATTTGATAACTTGTACAAATTGGACTATCATGTTCCAAAAATTCTAAAGCTTTCTTAGCCTATTTTTTTTTTGAACCTTTATTTTTTATTTTTTTTTTTTTAATATATGAAATTTACTCTTAGCCTATTTTATAATATATATGATCATTGATATAAAATCTATTTATATCTTACTCTACTAATGGAGCCTAAGGCAGAGAGGTAGTGTTCATCAAACATGCATGTGTGTATGTTCACTAGCCTCCTTTTCACTCTGATTGAGGCTATTAGTTCAATCTCATTTCAGTGATGCATTTCTTCTAGTTTCTTCTACACTTTCTCCTTTCCTCTCTTTCTTAGGCATGAATGACTTTGGAGCTCATGTGTTCCAAATCTATAAGATTACAGAAGGCTATTTACTCTGATTTGGTTTATTGGGAGATTTTTGATTACTAATTTAATTTCTTTGTCATTACAGGTCTGTTCAAATTTTCTATTTCTTCCTGTTTCATTTTGCTAGTTTATATGTTTCTAGGGATTTGTCCATTTTTTCCAGATTGCCCAATTTGTTGGCATATAATTTTTCATAATATTCTCTTATTACTGTATTTCTGTGATGTTTGTTGTTATTTCTCCTCTCTCACTTGTAATTTTATTTATTTGGATCCTTTCTCTCTACTTTTTGATAAGTCTGGCTGAGGGTTTATCAATGTTATTAATCCTTTCAAAGAACCAGCTCCTGGTTTCATTGATCTGTTCTACTGGATATTGTTTGTTTCTATAAAAATTATTTCTGCTCTAATATTTATTTCTTCCCTTTGGCTGGCTTTAGGCTTTATTTGTTGTTCCCTTTCTAGCTCCTTTAGGTGTAAGGTTAGGTTGTTACTTGAGATTTTTCTTGCTTCTTGAGGTAAGCCTGTATTGATATATACTCCCTCCTATGACTACTTTTGCTGCATTCCAAAGATTTTGGACCATCATGTTTTTGTTTTCATTTGCTTTCAGGTACTTTTTAAAAATTTCTTCTTTAATTTCCTGGCTAATTCATTCATTCTTTGGTAGGATATCCTCTAACCTTCATGTATTTGTGGTCTTTCCAAATTTTTTCTTTCGGTTGACTTCAAGGTTTATAGTGTTGGGGTCAGAAAATATGCATGGTATGATCTCAACTTTTTGTATTTGTTGAGACCTGATCTGTGACCCAGTATATGATCTATTCTAGAGAATGTTCCATGTGCACTCGAAAAAAATGTGTATTCTGCTGCTTTAGGATGAAATGTTCCAAATATAAGTTAAGTCCTTCTGGTCCAGTGTGTCATTCAAAGCTATTGTTTCTTTGGTGGTTTTGTGCATGAAAAATCTTTGTTTTGTTAATTCCCTGAATTTTTAGAGTTTGTTGTGGTAGCTATAATTAATTACTCTAATTCTGTGATTCTCCTAAATATCAGTCACTTAATGAGCATTTTTTTTTGAGAGAAAGAGAGAGAGCACACACAAATGGCATAGGGACAGAGAAAGAGAGGAAGAGGGAGAATCTTAAGTAGGTTCCATGCTGAGTCCCTGCGATCATAACCTGAGCCAAAATCAAGAGTCTGACACTTATCCTATTGAACCACTCAGGTACTCCACTCAATGAGCATTTTTATGCCATCATCAGCAGTGTCCATACTAGATTATATCCTATCAACATCACCATGAAAACGATCCTCTGCATTTGTAATCCTTGGATAGTATTTCCAATGCAGAATTTCACTCTTCATTGGAATAGAGTTCCTCTCAATTCTAACAATACTCCGTTATTGACCCCTTTGAGATCTTAGACAACATGTTTGATCAAATGTGTGATATTTTATTTGCTTCCATACGCCGTGTACACCGAGGATATTTTATTAAAATCCACAAAAACGTAAAAGCAATTGCAAATTAATGATGGCAAAATGTCATTAACAAAACCTCTGGACTCTGGAAAAGTTACATTTGCTCACTATTTCAATTTTTTTATGAAATTCTGCTGTAAGAGGAAAGAAATCCATTTTACTCAATAAATAATTATTGACTTGAAACTTAGTATGCATGTTATTGGTACTTAATGTGTTACCCTGGGTGACAAACATGTCTGTGATCCCATTTCAATACTAACAACATCCATTCTTTAGTTTGTGAGACAAACAAAAAAGTACAAATTAATTACACAATGTGATATGCAAATTCATTTCTCAGGACACACGCTAATTTTGTGAATTCCCTCTAAATGCTGGGTGAAAAGGATGTCTTCCACCAACTGGACTCACTCTGCATTTGATGTGGATGCTAGGCCTTCCTAGTATTCAACCCAGATTATATCAACTTTAAGAGTACCCTCTAAAAGTTAAATTTGTTTGAATTGATCAGATTATCATAAAGTATTGAGGATGAGAGTGATAGAAATAGGACATAAGAGATAGAAAAGGAAAATAGACTGAAAATTAAAATTGACCTCCCAAAATAATGTGAAAGGCAACAGGAAGGTATGTTAAATAGGAAGAGAGCAGAAATTTTACATTGTATAGTGTCTTTAATTGTAGAGAAGAATTACTTTGGTGAGATTGAGTCTGAAGATGATCAATTACATGTGCCACATTTCTTGAAGTGTATTCTATCCCAAATTATGTGCATATTTGTTTAAATATGAAAAATATTTTACTGATATTTTGGAATTTTCCTCAAACTTTCAAAAAAACTAATACTGGACCATATTTATCCTGTGATTCAGCATGTTAAACTTATCTTAATATGCACCTCTCAGGATTCTCATGCTCCAGTTTTGGAAGCATAACTATTCAGCAAAATAGAAACAAATAATGATCGTTGGATTTGGTGAGTTAAATTAATAAATACTTAATTTGCACCAAATGTATACATGTTATTTAACTCATGTTATTCTAGGGATACACGTACAGAATGGCTAAGCTTTATGCTAAGGTAATTAAATTTCTATCATAATATCTACCTGGTTAGCCAAAATAGACAGTAAAAATAAATTTCAATACACTCTGAAATGTTATATTCTGTGATAGATGGGAGGGGGAGTTGGTTATGAATGATCAAATAAAAACTATGGATAAAAAATTTTGAGTAACTATTGACTAATTGGGGAAGACCAGATCATTGTTACATCAATTTGGGGAGGAAAAAATCTGCTTTAAAGATTTATAATATAAGTATTTATATAAATATAAATATCTACTACTGATCATTGAAGCAATGTACCCTTCTGAATCCCTGGAAGATGTAGCAACATTTACCAACACAAGAAAAAACAAGTACTGTTTTTATATATTCATGAGTTTTGGTGTTAATACTTACTTACAGTAAGGAAGACCCCTAAACCAATGATACTTTCTTTTCAACAGATATTTTTCTCTCATAAGTAGGAAAAACTATAATAAATGAAAGACCATTTGACTCCTAGAGTAGTGTGAAAAAGCATATGAATAATTCATTCTATTCAATATGTAATTGATTTTAAAACCAAAATAGCACAATTAGATGATTTTTAAAAACTTAATTTTATTAATTAATTAAAATGGGAAATTTTTCCTAAGGAATCTTTTTGTTCTACAATTGCTTCTTAACTCTGTATAAATATGTATAAGGTTGAAAACATAAGACTGATTTACATAATTTTAAATTAAATTATAATAATTGAGCCTTTTCAGGTATAAGTCATATTTCATTTTAATCTGAAGCTTAAAGAATACAATTTTATGATAACTACAAATAATAAAAAATTGTCACATTTAGAATAGTAACTGTGAACTATTCATTTTACTAACACATGAAAAATCATCCTAAAATCAATTGATTAGACATTGGAAAGTTATAATAGGAAGGAAATCCTTCTCTTGTTTATTTCTTTTTTTTTTTAATTTTTTTAACATTTATTTATTAAATAAATGAACAGGGGAGGGTCAGAGAAAGAGGGAGACACAGAATCTGAAACAGGCTCCAGGCTCTGAGCTGTCAGCACACAGCCTGACGTGGGGCTCGAACCCACTGACCGTGAGATCATGACCTGAGCCGAAGTCAGATGCTTAACTGACTGAGCCACCCAGGCGCCCCTTCTCTTGTTTATTTCAGTTGAACTATGGAATGAAAAAAGATCAAAGAATTTTCAAATCTTTTTTTAATATTTATTTATTTTTGAGAGAGAGAGAGAGAGAGAGAGAGAGGGAGAGAAAGTGTGAGCAGGGGAGGGGCAGAAGGAGGGGGAGGGGCAGAGTGAGGGGGAAGGCAGAAGACCCAAAGCTGACTCTGCTGACAGCAGTGAGCCAGATGCAGAGCTCAAACTCATGAACTGTGAGATCATGACCTGAGCTGAAGTCAGACGCTTAACTGACTGAGCTACCCAGGTGTCCCTCAAATCTTTTGATATTAGATACCACAAGCTATTTTAGTGCACCATCCATTATTTTTAAATAATTGGTGAAAAAAATAGAATAAAATGGCAAGATCCATTTTATTATTTTATTTACTAATATTTAGATCTCAGTCATGAAATGTCCTAGAAAAATAATCACACCACCACTAAATTTTATGAAGAATATTACAATGTGTATTTCTTAGACTGTTGGCTGCAAAAGTCATGAGGGAGAGAGAAAAAAAAAAAGTGTTTCCTACTTAAGTAATTTTAAACAAGATGCATATCATAACCTGAATGAGATATTAAAAGTAAGGACAAGACCTACAGAAAATTACCTTCTTAGGATTTTTCCATACCTAATTGATAAATCAAGAGAGAGACAAAAAAATATGAAACTTTCTTTGAGAACTTCCAATGTTACAGAGCAGGTATTCACATTTTTCCTAAACACTTTGGGAAACTTAGTGGCTTAAAACAAAAAATGTTGTCTTGCAGTTCTAGAGTTCTGGAGGTCAGAGAACTAAATGTTCTTACTGGCTAAAATAAAAAAATTTAACTGCCTACTTTCCCTCTAGAGTTTCTAGGGGGAGAAATGAGTTCCTTGTTTGCCCATCCTCTAAAAGGTCCCTGTATTTTTGGCTTGTGGCTTATGGTTAATTATATGTACTAATTTGGCTGGGCCACAGTGCTCAGATATTGATCAAACATTATTCTAAATATTCTTGTGACAATCCCAACATTCTCTAAGCTAGAACCATGGAACACATATTGAAAGTATCCAAGAACCAAAAGAGCTGCCACAAAATCTGCCTGGTATTTGCTCCATTGTGAGGAAAGTCATTCCTTATCATCTCATATAACTCTGTTTCTGATTTCCTTTCTTAAAAATAAACCCTATGACTTATCCTATTATAGTTCTTTCTGTGTAAGCAATTTGAGTGTTGGGTTTGTGCCTCAGTCATTGTATTAATAGAGTCTATCATAGTAGAAAAATCCTACATGTGGTATCTCAATGTGGTTTTGATTTGTATTTCCCTGATGATGAGTGATGTTGAGCATCTTTTCATGTGTCTGTTAGCCATCTGGATATCTTCTTTTTATTTTTAAAATTTTTTAATGTTTATTATTTATTTTTGAGACGGGGGGGAGAGAGAGAGAGAGAGAGAGAGAGAGAGAGAGAGAGAGAGAGAGAGAGATTGTGATTGGGGGAGGGGAAGAGAGAGAGGGAGACAGAATCTGAAGCAGGTTCTGGGCTCTGAGCTGTCAGCACAGAGCCGAACATGGGGCTCAAACTCACAGACCTCGAGATCGTGACCTGAGCTGAAGTGGGATGCTTAAATGGCCGAGCCACCCAGACGCCCCGACCTGGATGTCTTCTTTGGAAAAGTGTCTATTTATGTTTTCTGCTAGAATTAACAACTCAGGAAACAACAGATGTTGGCAAGGATGTGGAGAAACGGGAACCCTCTTGCGCTGTTGGTGGGAATGCAAACTGGTTTCCAGAGCAGCCACTCTGGAAAACAGTATGGTTCCTCAAAAAATTAAAAATAGAATTATCCTATGACCCAGCAATAGCACTACTAAGAATTTATCCAAAGGATCCAGGAGTGCTGATTCACAGAGGCACTTGTACCCCAATGTTTATAGCAGCACTATCAACAATAGCCATATTATGGAAAGAGCCCAAATGCCCATCAGTTGATGAATGGATAAAGAAGATGTGTGTATATATATATATATATATATATATATATATACACACACACACACACACACAATAGAATACTGCTCAGAGATGAAAAAGAATAAAATCTTGCCATTTGCAACAACGTGGTTGGAACTGGAGCATATTATGTTAAGTGAAATAAGTCAATCAGAGAAAGACAAATACCACATGTTTTCACTCATATGTGGATCTTGAGAAACTTAATAGAAGATCACGGGGGGAAGGGATGGGGAAAAAATAGTTACAGACAGGGAGGCAAACCATAAGAGACTTTTACATACAGAGAACAAACTGAGGGTTGATGGGGGTTAGGGGTCAAGGGTTTGGGGAAAATTGGGTCAAGGGTTTGGGTGATGGGCATTGAAGAAGGCACTTTTTGGGATGAACACTGGGTATTGTATGTAAGTAATGAATCACAGGAATCTACTCTGAAGCCACGACTACACTGTATACACTGTATGTTAGCTAACTTGACAATAAATTATATAATAAAAATAATCATAAATAAAAAATAAAATTAAAAAAATAAATATAAAAAAAAGAAAAATCCTACATACTGATTAAGCATTGGGTAATGTTAGCATTCTTTTCCTCCTAATAACTTCATACCAAACATTTTATAGTTCCCCTTTCCTTCCTAGAAATATTAAACAAGTTGAGCCATTTTAATTACACTGACCTATTAATAAATTCATTCAAGTCAGAAAATAAGTAGGTATTTACTGTCTACTTCTACCTGCCAGGGATTTTTCTATTCAATGAGAATCCAGATTCTCTCTCTCTCTCTCTCTCTCTCTCTCTCTCTCTCTCTCTCTTTCCCTCTCTCTCTCTGTCTCTCATACACACACACACACACACACACACACACACACACACTCCTTATATTCAACTGAGAGAAGTAAATTTAACACATAACTAAAAGGGAAAATTTCAGATAGCATAAAGGGTTATGAGGAAAATTAAAATAGCATTATGGTAGGCAGTGATTTCTACTTTTGTCGTTATTATGGAAGATATATCTCATGAGGTGACATTTAAATTCAAATCTTAAGCAATGAGCAAGTCTTCCAAAATCAAAATTACTGTGAATAGCCTTTATGGCAGAGGAAATGGTGTCAAGGTAGGAACAGGTTTCAATATTTGAAAAATTGCAAACATGTTTAGAATGTTTGTGCCTGGACCAGAGTTCATAGAGGATGTTAAAATAAAATGAAGACCGGGCTTGAAGTTTCCTCAGGCAGAAGAAATCATTTAAGCCATATAAGAAAACCTTAGTCTACGTTATTTCATAAATATAAGTAAAATTTAAGTTATTTCTTATAAATGCCTCTGAAAATCATAAATGAAAATTGAATCGCTTCCTAAAATGGTATAAAATAATCACTTTCAATCAATTCTCTGCCATCTGGAAATGCCTATTTTGTAATAAACAATAATGGCAAAAGTTAAACATCTTTATTTTTATTTTGTAAGCCACCCTGTAGCATCATGCCTCTGAACTTCATACAAGTTTCCTGTTGCCAGACTCCCTATTTGTGAATGGTTTATTTCTCAGTCAATGAGATGTTCATACCAAGGGAAGCCCTCTGAATTTTCTTTTGACACAGACAAAGTGGTCAAAGAAGACAGTAGGTTAGGTGATATAGACCTTTGTGTCCTAGCTATTATGGGCTGTACTGTGTTACTCAAATTTGTATGTTGAAGTCTTAACCCCCAACACTTCACGAGATGACTGTATTTGAAGATATGATCTTACAGAAATACTTAAGTTAAAATGAGGTCATTAAGGTAGACTGTAATCCAATATAACTGGTGTCTTCAAAAGAAGAAGAAATGAAGACATAAACACACCAAGAGGGAGAACCCCATGTTAACCTGAATATTGCCATCTACAAGCTAAAGAGAAAGGCCTCACCCTGCTGATATTTCAATCTTGGACTTGCAGGATCCAGAACTGTGAGAAATAAATGTCTTTTGTTTAAGCAATACATTCTGTGGCACTTTGTTAGAGAATCTTTAGCAAATTAATACACTGGCTAACCAGTTTTTATTTTATGCTAAGTGTGAAAGTCAACCATTGAGGGACTTTCAGCAAGAGAGTATCAGAATCTATTTCATTTATATTCTTTCAAGAACATTCTGGACACTGTGTACAAGTCATTTCTGTAAGATGGTAGAGAAGATAATAGGGAAACCATAGAGGAAGACTTTTGATACACATGTGTTTGTGTATGATTATATATGTCTTAGTTAATGTCTGTACATTAATTTTAGGTGCAGTATGTAACCACAGTGCTTCATGGTATGTTTTTATTTTGGCAAACTTGTTATAACTCACAATTGGTTACAAAATCACAATTTCATTTTCCTTAAAGTCTTGTCATTAATATTGTACGTCATAAATAAATCTGGATGCTCAGCAACCTTGCCATATATATTTTTGCCCTACTAATGATAAACCAGTTTTTTGTTAATTTTGTTCTGTTTTGTTTTTTGGTAAACATGTTTGCTCTATCTCAAAGACAGACAGAAGGGCATATTTTAATACACCAGTAGATAACATACTATATTATATATATTATATGTACTATAATATATATTTCAAGTTAAAAAATCAAGTTATTAGCTCATGAAACAAGAGCCACACTTTAGAGAGTTTAATATATTGAAAAATGCACAACACTGAGAATTAAAGGATATATCACTTAAATGCTTTATGGTATTAGGTAAACAACTTAATTCGCAAATTTTAATTTCTATAAATCTATGTATTGATAGAGCCTATTAGAAATGTTGAAGTGTTAAAAGAAAATGATTTAAAGGCAAGAAAAAAAAACACCATGGCAACTATTATAGATATTAAAATACTAGATATAAATTAATTGCTTAGTTAACCAAAACTCCAGATATAAATTACAGCTCTCCGTTTAAAATGAGATATTTATCTTAAAGTACATTTTTTATATCTGATTTAATTTACAAAATTACATTACAGTGGAATGTATAGTCAGTGAACAGCATTCTTCATAAAGTTAAAACATATGCTACCAGTGGCAGTTGTCTGATGAAGCTTCATTATTCGGCTCACAAATGTTGAAGATATAATCACTAAACATATGTCAAAGACACAGAAACATAGCAGCTCTAGTAAGAGAAAGAATTAAGATGGTAGAGCAGAATATAAAAGATCTTTTTAGAGGTACAAAGAGAACTGGAAGTCTAATTATAATCATGTTTTATCATTAGATATTCAGGATTATCTTCACATCATTTAATTAGAACAAATCAGTAATTGCCAGAGTCACTTTACAAAGAGCTATTTAAGATAATTTTTTAATAGGAAAGTTTACGATTTATTCAAATGGCAGCTACTGCTTCAACCCAAAAACTGATTATACTACCAGAAATAACGTAGAGGATTCACTTTTTAAGTCTTCCTTTTCTATATTCTAATGCATTTAAAGGGAATGACCACACTGAGATCGAGACTGAGGTGCCATATATTTATTAAGAATCAAAACCCATGGAAAGAAGAGGAGAAATCCAGAATAGGGAAGGAGAACAAGTCAAACTCTGATGAAAGTTGGACAAAGACTTGGCCATCCTAGAGGAGAAGTTCCTGAGACTGGCATTCGTCAAGTTACCCAATTAGACCAAAATGGCCAGGCCTTTACACACCTGCCTTGCTTAGTCACTGGATGCAACTTTCCTAGAGGAAGTGAGACTTCAGCCAAGGCCATTCCCTTCAGCTGGGGTAGACTATGAAGAAGGTGATAGCTGGAGGCAGTCTGCTGGCCACACCCCTCAGAGTGAGACAGCAAGCTCTTTCCTGAAGTTGGATCTGGGTGGCATATTACCACATCTTCTTCTTTCTACCACTTGCGCTACTTGGCTCCACTTCTCCATACATGCTTGTGGAGCAACAAGTGCATGATTCCACTGAGCATTTCTTTATGATAGAAGACTTAACAAAGGGATACTAGTGGGATAAACCTCAGCCCTTGCCAATTCACTTGGTCTCAATACCTCAGTTGATGCACATTGTCACCATCCTTCTCCACTGTTCATTCTAGAGTACCCTGGCCCTCATAAACTACTTCTTTTGGCCTTGATGACTTACCCATTGGTATGACCCAGAATCTCATCCCCAAGGTGTTTGAGCACCAGCTCACCATCACCTTCCTAAGCTGCAGTTACTGTACTTTTTCAATTATATTCACAGTTGGGAAAGATAGTATCAAAAATCCCTTAAGTTGATTATTGTATTCTTCCCTACATTTATTGAGTAGCATATGCTACCTTATGATCAGTGTCAATACTTGCAAAAAAACAGTGACTTTCCATCTTCTTTGCTGATCCCTGGATACAAAAAGCCCAAAGTGTCCCTGGGGGAAAGTACAGACAATTGTTTAATGGAATTCTTGCATATCCTCTGGCAAAAGTGTGCTCCCTTTGGAGTACAGGACCTGTAATCTTTCAGTGCCCAGATGTATGAAAATTTCAATCATAAAATGTCCTAATAGGTCATTAGAATTGATAATAAAAGGGGATACTCTCTTTTCCATGCCTTGTTTCTCAGACTCATGTGTTCTTCTTTTGAAGAGACAGTACAAAATAAAAATTTCTGTTCAGTGCATATTATGCATCCTGCATGATGTGTGCTATTCTTACATAGTATTAGTTTAGGGCTTGTGTGTCAGATGTGTCTTCAGTATGCAGGAGATCCTGGCTGGTGCAAACTGTGACAGAAATATTGGATCTTGTGGATATGGCCTCATTCCCACAACATCTTTGCTTTTAATGTACCTCTGGTCTGATCCTGAGGGATGCTATGTCAGTAGATCAAATGCTCCATAAACTTGTTGATGTAGGTACTAACCAATGCCCTGCTGAAAAGAAATGCAAACCCATACTTAAATACATGTCTATGCATGTGAGAGAAAACTTCTGACCAAACAAGTATGGAAAGGATCCAATGTAATAAATTTGATACCAAGTATCCAGTAGGTTTCCTCTGGGAATAGTGCAATTTGGGGTTTCCTTATTGGTGTCTATTGCTAGAAGGTTGAATTATCTTTGAAAAGTGTGCGCTCATTCTGTTGGGCCTCTGTCTCTGCCACCACAGCCACTTCTTTTCACACTAACACTGGTGTGGCCATTGACAAAATCTGGCCAACACCAACTAGCCAGGTAGTTGTTTTACTTGATAGATTAGTGTCTTTTTTTTGTGGTGAAAACTCTCTGGTGGTCAATATTGTGACATAAAGTTCTGCACACTTCATGCTTACTTCATTATGTGAGCATTACATAATGCTTACATTATGTCTATCCACATGCATTCACTTCAGAATACTTTTTTCCCCTGATCTTCCCATCTTTTTTCTTCCAAGTCCCTGACCAAATCTCCAGGAGATTTGTCTCCTGTGATTCTTGAAACTGTTTATATCCTAACTTTGATTTACTGTTTTCCACAAAAGTAGAAAACCTGGTGCACTGCCCAATTTCTTTAGATACTGACTTTCAAACTCACCCTTGAGTGGGCTATAACTGCTGTCCATTTTCTTATGTGCATCCATGCAATGAACTGACCCATATATAAACTAAGCCCAGGCATTTTTCTCCTTATTCAGGAGGCCACATGGGATTTCCCACCACCATAGGTGAGAATTGACAGAAGGATTCTGGTATACCCTTTGAGGTCATTGAGCATTGTGCTTTTTTGTAAGTAAAAAAAGGTACAACAACTTTATATTTACTTGGGAGAAGACATCCCAGCACACTCCTGATTAACTGTATTCTTAAATACTTTTTGAATGTTAGGTTCCTGAATCTTCACAGAGTTTATGTCCCAGACTCTGGAATGTGGGTGTCTTGACAAATCTTCTAGCATGGTACTTGTCATGCTTATAAAACTCAATCAAAATAATATAATCAGTGTAATAAATCAATGTGATGTTTTGCAGTATGTTTAAGGTATCCAGGTGTCCTTTGACTATATTGTGATAGAAAGCAGAAGACTTGACAGGACTACAAAAATAAATTAATATAGCTATTCATGTCATGTAAATGCACACTGTTTCTGACCTTCTTTTTTGATTGAGGTAGAAAATAACATATTCACTAAATCAATGGCCAAACGGTATGCCCCTTGGCTATATTACACTGACCTAGCAAAAAATACCACATTGATTTCTTGGCTGTTTTTGCAATAGTCTACAGTTATCTATCATAATCTATCTGGTTTCTACAGGAGTTTAACTACTGAATTATGTGGCGACACATAGGAGACTGATTGCCATCTTTGCATAATTTAGGTCTGCAAAGTGACACTAATCTCCCTATGACCTTGGCATTTGATCTTATTTTTTACCTACTATCTTGGCTGGAGAGAGAACTAGTCTTTCAGTTTGCTTTTCCTTTTTTTTTTTTTTAATGTTTTAATGTTTATTTATTTTTGAGAGCAAGAAAAAGCATGCAAGCAGGAGAGGAGCAGAGAGAGGGACAGAGAATCCAAAGTAGGCTCTGTGAGCTAGATGTGAGGCTCAAATTCACGGACCTTAAGATCATGTCCTGAGCTGAAGTCAGACACTCAACTGACAGAGCCACCCTGGTGCCCCGGCTTTTCCTTTTTAATAGTGCCTATCCTACAAATCAGGAGTGTAGAAGTTACGCTAACTACCAATTATGTCAATTCCAATATATGTTTAGGGGCCAAAGAAATGACTACAGTTGGGTTAAGAGACTGTTAGCGCAATGTAAGCCAGACCTTACAGAAGACTTAATTTATTATTTGGCTTCTCTGTGTTACCACATAAGAGGATGGTCATGATGACCTTCAGGTCTCTAGTATCAGTGAAAATTGGGTAACTCTGTCCAACATTCCTAAGAATGTTTGGTTATTCCTCATTCTCCAGGGCAAAGTTACTTATTTCTTGGCTGTTTTTGCAATAGTCTACAGTTATCTACCATAATCTATCTGGTTTCTACAGGAGTTTAACTATTGAATACTGAATAAATCGCCATAGTGTTCTTTGAAGAACTGCTGATAGATTCATTCCCATGTATAATTGACTCGGAATTGCAGAGTCCTGCTTCCTGGAAATGTAGCCACTTTTTAAGTCCATGGATTCCAGGTCTAATCTCATGTTCAGGTCTGAAAACTGAGATGGAGATCATAAATCTTTATTAAAATGATTGTCCTCAAACTTCTAGTTATCAATCCTTGATTTTTTCCTGTGGTACAGCCATTTGCTTATTTACTTGCAGGATGGAGATGTTTCTCTAACAACCTCCATAACGCTCTGTAAGTCAGGTCCCTTTGGTCACTACTTGAACCTTGCTAGTTATTATAATACTACAAACCGTTGGCTTCTGACAGTTAAGTGTTGTAATCTATTATCTACTATTTTGGGATCTTATAATTCCTATTTCTATCAGACAAGCTCTGTAACAGTCTCTCTTACTGTCAGCTTTGGCCTTACAGAAGAAAAATATCACTAATTAGAAATTCTGGTTCCCCTTTCACCAGTACATTCATTACAAACTTGTAAATGGTGTGTTTCTGGTCTGGTTTTTCCCTTAAAACCCAATCTTTTGGTGGGTCTTCAAACCCTTCTTAGTGTATCCATTCTAGGACACTGACATTTCTGAGCCTTATAGTTCTTGTACCACTATTTTCCTGGAATTTCTAGCATTTCAGTTTCATTTAGGATGGAACATCGCCTATTCCATGTTTAGGGTATCTATTCTATTAATGGTTGCTGTATCTACTTGATTTGAAGCCAGTGACACAGAAAGACCATATACCTTTCTCAAGAGCCATCCATTACTTCATAATTTAAGTCCCATTTTAGGAATAACTAATCATACTAATAACATACATTTCATATATGTATATGAATTCTATGGAAATATATCTTCATTAAAATATATAGAATGTATTACCCATATATTTGATGAAATATGTGTGCATGTATGTGTGTGTGTGGATTGATACATAGAAAGATAGAAAACAGAAGCCTCCCAAAAAAATAATTGAGTTGATGTGAACTTCTAGATACTAATTTCTAACAGTAAAACAATAAAATATATGCTTAGAAGTGGGCATTTGATTTATATTGATATTTTTATTTTCTTGAAATAAACTATTCTATTAAGCAGAGTTGTTCTGTTATAAAAGAAATACTGAATATTTATTTGCCTATGAAAGTGTGGATCAAGAGAGCAATGAATAGAAACTATTGCTATCTATTTAGTCACCAGCTTTTTAAGTCAAACTCCTGTGTGCTAAAATGATGAAGTGTTTGGCACATAAGAAATCCATCATATAAATATAGTTTTGATACAAGTTGGAACAGGGAAATTATTATGCTGTTGTAAGAAAGATTACTATCCAGTAAAACTGGGATGAAATATAAAACTACAAAGTAATTGAATACAAATACATAAGAATATTCTTACCATACTGTTTAATAGATGATACAGAAAACAAATCTCAGTGCTAAAAAGTAAATCATGATTTGAGGATTTGAGTTTCAGGAGCTGGGAAAATTTCCAAATTCTTAAAAGGACAAGATGTTTCATTAATAAGACAAAAAAAAAAAATCTAGGGATGCTTGTGTGGCTCAGTCGGTTAAGCGTCCGACTTCAGCTCAGGTCATGATCTCACAGTTTGTGTGTTTAAGCCTTGCATCAGACTCTATGCTGACAGCTCAGAGCCTGGAGGCTGCTTCAGATTCTGTGTCTCCCTCTCTCTCTGCCCCTCCCCTGCTCACTCTCTGTCTCTGAAAATTAAAAGAAAAACATTAAAATAAAAGTAAGACAAAAAAAATCTCTGATTTAATGAATAAATACCCTGTAACATTATACAAATTTTAATTCAAACTACAAATGTAGTTTGTAGTTTGAATCTTTTTTCTGATTGTTATTGCTGCATGATAAACTATCCAAAATTAGTAGCATAAGGTAACAGTTTGATTAGTCTCAAAAATTCTGCTTATCAAGTATTTGGACATAACATAGTAGGGATGACCTATCTCTTTTGCATAATGTTTGAGGCTTTAGATGGGGATACTCAATGGCTGAGATTGACTTAAACAGCTGAAGATGCCTCAAAAGTTTAGGAGCTGGAAAAGCTGATGATAGGGGCTTCAATTTCCAGATAAATTCATCTCTTACATGACTATCTCTGGAGAGATAAGAATCAGAGAGTAAAGTGTGTGGCCTGGTGTTTTCGGCATGATGACTGAGCTCCGGAAAGAAGCTTTCTAAGAGAGTGATCATTCCAGAAGAACCAAGAAGAGAAGATGCATGGTCCTTTCTGACCTTGCCTTGGATGAAAGTTATCATGAGTTCTGCCATACTTTGTTGCCTAAAACATTCACAATTTTGTCCAGATCCAAGGGGAGAGGATATAGATTCTACCTCTCAAGAGAAAGTTGTTAAACATTTTTGTGCCATTTTTTAGAACTGACACATGCAGAGTTAAGATAATAAGGACTGATTTTTGTGATTTCAAGAATAAATACAGATAAATAAAAAGGTAAGATTGGTTTATATTTGGCATTCAGTATACTCTAATACAAATTTAATGATATCGTGACTTTAAATAGTACTTCAAACAGAAACAGCATGGCTTTGTTACTTAACTAAAGTCAAATTGAACAGCTTTCAGTATTTTGATATTCAAATTTTCTGTAAGTTTCTATCAAATAATAATTTGAAATTAGAAAAGTATTAGAAATTATCAGTAGTGGGCACCTGGGTGGCCCAGTTGTTAAGCATCTGACTTCAGATCGGGTCATGAGCTCATGGTTCGTGAGTTCAAGTCCCACATGGGGTAGGCTCAAGCCCTGCTTCAGGTGAGCTTGAGCCCTGTTTCTGGTGAACACAAGCCCACTTCAGGTAAGCCCTGTGGCTTCTCTCTCTCTCTCTCTCTCTCTCTCTCTCTGCCGCTCACTCACTTGAGCCTTCTCCCTCTCAAAGAAGGAAGGAAAGAAAAAAGGAAGGAAGGAAGGAAGGAAGGTAAGAAAGAAAAAGAAAGAAAAAAAGAGAGAGAAAGAAAGAAAGAAAGAAAGAGAAAGAAAGAAAGAAAGAAAAAGAAAGAGAAAGAAATTGTCAGTAGCAAAGTCTTATGGTTCTGTCCATAAAAAGATATTTGCATAATTTTGAGTCAAGGCACTTTTTACTTTATAACTGATACCAGCCACTCTATAATAAAGATAAAGTCAAACCCAATACCATCTTCAGAATCATATGATTAAATTTTCCAGATACCTGGATCCTATCTCACAAAGGAAGAGGGCAATAACAAGAACAATCATGAGATAAATTCTGTAATTAATGAGTGCTTAACAGTGAGACATTTCTTTAAACTTGAAAAGATTTTGAAAGCATGAATTAGCAGGTTTCAATTGTCATACTCTCTCCCCATAAACACACTCCCACACACTACATAATAGAATAGTAGCTCATGAGAAGAATAAAGGATTTCACAAAACTTTGCTTTGCATTTCAGCATCATAATGTTTATAATATTTACTGTTATACTTGGCTCACTCAAAAACTTTCAGGGATGATTTTTACCTATGGCTCAATGTTTTTCTAATGATATGAATCCATTAACCAGCTAAAAAGAAAAAAAAAAAGTGAAGGGTCCTAAAAGATGCTAAATCTACAGGAAAAGCAGGATTCATGTGAAAACAATTTTTTTAATAAAAGTCCCTTAATGAATCTATTAATTATGCAAAGATACATTCAGAACATAATTTGAAAGCAATAGGCTGAGGCAATGAGACAGTAAACTGCTATAAATAATAAAGAAAAATGCTTGTTTTATTTGTTGTATGCTTGGCATAATAAAACCTCAGAGTTGCATTAAAGTTCCTCAAATTGATATTGATCTAACACAAAAGGCTTTGAATCACTAACAATTCCAATAGTCTATACATGATTTTAGGCTACAGCCACTTTGTCACATCCCTTATAGAACGAGCATTCCTGTTACCTAGCTGAGTGTAAGTTAGTGAAGAGTTCCTCATTTTGTTTTATCTCCAGTCCTTAACTTGAAAACTGATGCAATTGGGTATTTAATGATAAAAAATAAATCTTCTGGGGCTTATAGTTCTGCCAAAGAGTTGATTTAGCATAAAATATAGCCATCTAAGTCCAATTTAATTCTTTGTAATATCTGTCTGTAGATTAGTGAAAATACATCTTTTAAAGCATATATAAGAGGAATATTAAATCGTCATATATAATATATTGTTTAAAAAGCTGTCATGTTGAGGCAGCTGGGTGGCTCATTTGGTTAAGCGTCCGACTTCAGCTCAGGTCATGATCTCGTGATTCATGGGTTCAAGCCCCACGTCCAGCTCTGTGCTGACAGCTCAGAGCCTCGAGCCTGCTTTGTGGATTCTGTCTCCCTCTCTCTCTGCCCCTTCCCAACTCATACTCTGTCTCTCTCTCTCTCAAAAATAAATAAAACATTAATTTTTTTTAAATAAAAAAGCTATCGTGTTCATGTCCATATGCTACTAATGTGCATAAATTAATTTTTATATAATCATCTTAAAAATTGGGTTTCAGAAGGGCTCCTGACTGGCTCAGTTGGTAGAGCATGTGGATCTTGAACTTGGGGTGTGATTTCAAGCCCCACACTGGACGTAGATATTACTTAAAAAAAAACTACCAAAACCAAAAACCTAGTTACTAGTTAAACCTAGTAGCTTCTTGGAAAGCTAGCAAAAACAAAACCCTAGTTACAAATAACAGCTTTAAAGCTGATGTTCATAAATGAAATAGTAAAATGATGTCAAAAATGCTTTAAAAGTTGAATGACAATGATTCAAAGGACATGAAAGAATATTAATTTAAAATGTGTTTTTGCTATTAGCAAGATATTTAAAACTCAAATTATTCAAGATTATATTAGGCTCAGGGGCACCTGGGTGGCGCAGTCGGTTAAGCGTCCGACTTCAGCCAGGTCACGATCTCACGGTCCGTGAGTTCGAGCCCCGCGTCGGGCTCTGGGCTGATGGCTCGGAGCCTGGAGCCTGTTTCCGATTCTGTGTCTCCCTCTCTCTCTGTCCCTCCCCCGTTCATGCTCTGTCTCTCTCTGTCCCAAAAATAAAATAAACGTTGAAAAAAAAAATTAAAAAAAAAAAAAAAGATTATATTAGGCTCATAAGTGGAATTTAAGAAACAACACAAATGAGCATAGGGAGAAAAAAAAAAAGAGGCAAATCAAGAAACAGACTCTTAACTATAGAGAACAAACTGATGGTTAGCAGAGGGGAGGTGGGTGGAGTGATGGGTTAGATGAGTAATAGGGATTAAGATGTGCACTTGTGATGAGCACCAGGTGTTATAAAGAAAACATACTGACAGTAAATTGTACACCTGAAACTAATATTATACTGTATGTTAACTAACAAGAATTTAAATAGTTTTAAATAAGAACTGTAAAAGAGAGAGAAAGAGGGGCACCTGGGTGGCTCAGTCCATTAAGTGTCCGACTTCAGCTCAGGTCATGATCTCACAGTTCATGAGTTCAAGTCCCACATGGGCTCTGCACTAACAGCACTCAGAGCCTGCTTGGCATTCTCCCTCTCCTCTCTCTCTCCCTCCCTCCGCCAACATGATTTGCATGTGCACTTTCTCTCCCTGTCTCTCTCTCTCTCTCTCTCTCTGTCTCTCAAAATAAATAATAAATTTTCTCAAAAAACTTAAAAAAATACTTGAAAGTCAAACCTGGAACGGAATGAGCATTTACTGAATATCACATTTCAAACAGTTCACAAAGCTACTTACATACACAAACTCAATTTATCCCTCACTCTAGCCAAAGGACTTTGTCAGTATTATTATTCCCATTTTTTTTTTGAGCATACACTGAGGTGTAAAGGCTCTAATTAAGTTCACTGAGGTCAGACTGTGGCTATGAATCCAAGTAACAACAAAGTCTGCCAGTAATTTTAAGGAGTAAGACAATAGGTTAATTATAATCTTCATTTAACAGTGTATATGCTATCATGATATAATAAAAAAAAATTGGATCTGTCTTATAGCACGAGGGACTTCCTTGAACCTATAGGCTAAGTCATTAAACTCATAGCAAATGCCTTTAAAATATTATTTTGTAATCTAGTGAATAAATCACAAACATTAAAATTCCAAGCACAGTGCACATAATGGTTATTTTTTAATAGAGTGCCAGTATTTTTCTGGTAAAAAAAAATGGAAATATGTAGGACTATAAATCTAATTAACTAATTATACCCATTATTTATGTAGCTCCAAAGTACTTGAATGGCTCAGAGAATTATAGGTATTCTATTGCAGAAATTTCTGTTAGGGAGTTTATTCTATAGAAACAATTTCAAATAATAAATATCCCCAGTACTTTAGTTTTTATAGTAACTACCTAATATTAAATAATATGAATAATCCATTTATATCATGCTGATTTATAATAGAAGCCTCTTGAGATAGCAGCATTTATAACTATACAGAAAATTACAGTGATTTTTTTTTGGCATGCTGTATAATGTTGTATTAATTAAAATTTTATTTTAATTCTATTCCAGTGAGATCAGTGCATTTCAAGATGAGGAAGTCACACCATACTCAAATATATTTTTAGCCAATTTCTAGCTTTTATATTTGTCCCTTAGAAGGCATTGTAATTTTATAAGGCATCTCTGAAAAGTGACAAGGAACATATTTTCACAGGTTGTCAGGCATTTCTCCAAATTTCTATAGTTTTGAAAAATATAATTTTGAAAATTTTGTAGCTAGCATTCAACAGCATATTCATCTAACATATCCTAATGATGGTAATAATGCAGACAGAAGAATGAAGATTTTATTATGTTTGTGAGTGATATTTATATTATCACATTATTATAGTTTATAAAATTCTAAATATAGAACATTTAGAATTTTTCTACTTTTCTTATCATCAAAGTCTTTTATAATTATTGTATCATAACAAGTGCCTTTTTTAAATTTAATTTATTTATTTTGAGAGAGAGAGGGAGAGCAGGGGAAGGCCAGAGACAGAGGGAGAGAGAGAATCCCAAGCAGGCTCTGCACTGTCACTGCAGAGCCCAATGCAGGGCTTGAACTCATGAACTGGGAGATCATGACCTGAGCCGAAATCAAGAGTTATGTGCTTAACAGACTGAGGCACCCAGATGCCTCCATAGCAAGTACTTTTATTTCAATTCTGAAGATTATATAACTAACGAGGGTTTGCATCTCTCAGAGTCACTCAGTCTTGGTTTCAATTATCTTTGATTTTGTTTTCATAAACATTTTATAACCTCAAAATTATTTGCTATGAATGATATAGAATATTAAATATAGTTCCTATAAATATTATCTGGTTCTCTTAACATTCATATATTTTCAAATTTACATCATTAGTTTTCCTGGAAGTTTAACTTTCCAGTACTATGCAAAAGATGTAGAGTTTTCCCAGCCTCCTTGGAACATTCAGTTTCTGAGAAAGTCACCTTATGATGATTTACCAGCATATTGGATTTGAAGAATCTCAACAGTCACTAGAGTTCATGTGAGGAGTGTCTTTAACCATTTATACTTACTACAGAATAGAATCTATACTTTACTTGCAGTGATCAAATAATGCAGTGATGTTAAATTATAATGAAGTATTACTGTCATATTTTATAAATATGGAGTTTAATATAATGAAATTATTACATAGAAAAAACTTACTGGTGCCTTTATTTACAAAAATATATACAATTAAATTGTGACTCAGAGGACAGATCTGTGTCATTTCAGTATAAAGAAAAAAATAAATGCTGATGTGAGTTCTGGGGGGATGGGATGGTTAGTGGGTTACATATATATCTGGACACAGGTTAGCCCCAAAACAAATCACACTGATTAGATCATGACCTGAGCTGAAGTCCATGACCTGAGCTGAAGTCGGACATTTTACTGACTGCACCACCCAGGTGCCCCATATGTCTCTCTTTAATACAGTCTTCAAATCAGAAGACTTCTAGAGACCAACAAAGAAGTAATATTGTTTGGGATGAATGATATTTTATAATACAAAGTTTTAAAGTTTTCAGTTAAAAATAAAACCCAAAACGCTTATCTTGTCATTAGGATGGATGATAATTTGTCAGAATTTGAATGATAGAAATGTAAAAGTTTGAACTATTTTCTGTTGGGGATTGGGTAGCAGTGACCTGCTATAAGTCTGAATTGTTTATTACAAGAAAGATATTTTTTGTCATATCACAAAACAAAGACAGTTGATTTACCCATACAGGTAAATGGCACCTTGCTTCCTGAAAGCCTCTAATAGGAAAGATTTAATTTATTAGATTTTAATACTAAAAAAAATTTATAAGTAGATTTTCAAATAACCATAAACATATAATGAATCAACAAATGTTAATGGTAAGTGAGTGTTTGTATTACAGATCAGGTGGAGAACACCCTAATTTCATGCTGCCAGGAGCATTTTGAAATTTGCTTTTTTCTATTTATTTGTAGCAACTATGATACAGCTCAATTAAAAAATTTAATAAATTAAAGTTATAAATGGATAAAAAATATATAATTATATCTAGAAAGCCCATAAACCCAAATTTACACCTGAAAAAAATGATAACCTCAGTCTAAAAAGTATACCACTATATATTATGCATATTCTGTCAAATAGAGAACTTTTCGTCAATGTTCAAATTAGGTGATGTCCATGAAAATCATACATGAGTGCAATGTTTATATAGAATTTTGTATTTACAGTATATTTGTACTGTATATTTACAATATAAATGTACAGTACATTTGTATATCAATTATTTGAAACTCAAGGAATTGATATGGAAAATGTTCTAAATGTTGAAGGAGTTCTAGTCTTACACCTTTTCTGTCTTTTTCTTCTTTTCTTTCTTCTTTTTTCTTGCTTTTAAGAGTAGAGGATACTTTACACCTAAAATTGTAAATACTTCACAATTAAATTTATAGAAATATCACTGTAATGTGGTAATTATTTTTTTAATTTTTTAACGTTTTTCATTTATTTTGAAAGAGAGAGATACAGAGAGAGAGAGAGAGAGAGCACATACGTTAGTGGGGGAGGGGCAGAGAGCGAGAATTCCAAGCAGGCTTCATGCTATCAGTGCAGAGTCTGACTGGGGGCTCAATCTCACCAACTGTGAGATCATGACCTGAGCCGAAATCAAAGCCAGACACTGAACCTACTGAGTCACCAGGGGCCTCCATACAGTAGTAATTAAACAGAACAGACAATAGAATATGTTGATGGGATATTTGGTTTTTGATCTCTGGCATTTGTGCAAGAGCAGTTTTAAACTAGTGAATAATCCAGGTTTTAAAAAAAAAACTCTCAAAGAAATTCACAGTTAAATCCCCTTTAGATTGATGGCACTAGCAGTATATTATTTTAATTTCATTTAAAATTAAGATTTCCCTTTTCTCCTATACTGTATGAAATATATTAATAAATCCAATTTTTTTAAGGTAAGGATTCAAAATGAAATTTTTATTTATTTTATTTTTATTTGTTTATGGTCACCCAATATATTGTGTTTATTTATGAAAAGAAGGAAACAGGCACTGAGAAAGTAAATGAATCACTCAAGGTCATGTAGCAGGTGGGGATGGGGATGGGCTCTAAATCAGATCAATCTGTCTCCAATACCATAGTCTTTCTGCCAGAGTCTTCCATTGGTCAGTAGAGATGTGAACACATATGCCTTAAAATTAGTCCCTCAGGAGGCTTTAAACTCATTGGAGTGACTTAACTATTGTTTGTGACACTGTTGGGATTCCTCTTTTGGAATTACATTCACAGTTATTTTCTTTAAGAAGATTTTTTTTTAATTTAAATTCGAGTTAGTTAACATATATTAGAGCTTTGGTTTCAGGAGTAGAATTTAGTGATTCGTCACTTACATATAACCCTGAATGCTCATCCCAACAAGTGCCCTCCCTAATGCCCATCACCCATTTAGCCCAACCCCATCCCTCCCCTCCAGCAACCCTCAGTTTGTTTTCTATATTTAAGAATCCCTTATGGTTTGCCTCCCTCTCTGCTTTTATTTTATTTTTCCTTCTTTTCCCCTATGTTCATCTGTTTCATTTCTTAAATTCCACAAAAGTGAAATCATATATTTGTCTTTCTCTGGTGGACTTATTTTGCTTAGCATAACATGCTCTAGTTCCATGCATGTGTTGCAAATGACAACAGTTGATTATTTTTGATCACTGTGTAATATTCCATTGCATATGTATGTACCACATCTTCATCCATCTTCATTTGATGGACATTTGTGCTTTTTTCCATGATTTGGCTATTGCTGGTGGAGTTGCTATAAACATTGGAGTGCATGTGCCCCTTTGAATCAGCATTTTTGTATTCTTAGGATAAATATCTAGTAGTGCAATTGCTGGGTCATAGGGTAGTTCTATTTTTAACGTTTTGAGGAACCTCTATATTGTTTCCCAGAGTGGCTGCAGTAGTTTGCATTCCCACCAACAGTGCAAGACGGTTCCCCTTTCTCTGAATCCTTGCCAACATCTGTTTTTTCCTGAGTTAAGTTTAGCCATCCTGACAGATATGAGATGGTATCTCATTGTGGTTTTCATCTGTATTTCCCTGATGATGAGTGATGTTGAGCATCTTTTCACGCGTCTATTAGCCATTTGAATATCTTCTTTGCAAAAGTGTCTAAACATGTCTTCTGCCCATTACTTCACTGGATTATTTGTTTTTGGGGTGTTGAGTTTGATAAGTTGTTAATAGATTTTGGATACCAACCCTTTATCCCATATTTCATTTGCAAATATCTTCCATTTCATCAGTTGCCTTTTAGTTTTGTCAATTATTTCCTTCACTTGGCAGAAGCTATTTATCTTGATAAGGTCCCAGTAGTTCATTTTTGCTTTTGTTTCCTTTGCCTCCAGAGACATGTCTGGTAAGAAGTTGCTATGGACAACATCAAAGAGATTGCTGCCTGTTTGCTCCTCTAGGATTTTTGTGGTTTCTTATCTTATATTTGGGTCTATCATCCATTTGAATTCATTTTTGTGTATGGTGTAAGAAAATTGTCCAGTTTCATTTTTCTGCATGTCACTGTCCAATTTTCCCAACACCATTTGTTGAAGAAACTGTCTTTTTACCATTGGATATTACCATTTTACCACTGGATGTATGTTATTTATTTATTTATTTATGGTCTTATTGCTGAGGATAGGACTTCCACTACTATGTTGAACAACAGTCATGACAGGGGACATCCCAGTCATGTTCCTAACCTTAAGAGGAAGCTCTCAGAGTTTTTCCTTTAAGGATGATACAGCTGTGAGTTTTTCATATATGGCCTTTTATGATGTTGAGGTATGTTCCTTCTATCCCTACTTTCTTGAGGGTTTTTATCAACAAAGAATGCTGTATTTTGTCAAATGCTTTTTCCTGCATCTATTGAGAAGACCATGTGGTTCTTATCCTTTCTTTTATTAATGTGGTGCATCGTGTTGATTGATTTTCTGATATTGAACCAGCCCTACAGCCCAGGAATAAATCTCACTTGATTATGGTGAATAATTCTTCTAATGTATTATTGGATTCAATTTGCTAGTACCTTATTGAGAATGTTTGCAATCATGTTCATCTGGATATTGGTCTGTAATTCTCTTTTTAGGTGGGGTCTTTGGTTTTGGAATCAAGGTAATGCTGGCCTCATAGAATGAGTTTGGAATTTTTCCTTCGTTTTCTATTTTTTGGAACAGTTTCAAAAGAATAGGTATTAATTTTTTTTTTAATGTTTATTTTTGAGATAGAGAGACAGAGAGAGAGAGAGAGAGCATGAGCACTGTTGGGGGAGGGGTAGAGACAGAGGGGGACACAGAATCTGCAGCAGGCTCCAGGCTCTGAGCTATCAGCACAGAGCTCGACGTGGGGCTCGAACCCACAATCTGTGAGATCATGACCTGAGCCAAAGTCGGACGCTTAACCGACTGAGCCACCCAGGTGCCTGGTACTAACTTTTCTTTAAATGAGTGGTAGAATTCCCATGGGAAGCATCTGGCCCTGGACTCTTATTTCTTGGGAGATTTTTGATTACTGATTCAATTTCTTTATTGGTTATGGGTCTGTTCATATTTTCTATTTCTTCCTTTTTGAGGTTTGGTAGTTCATATGTTACCAGGAATTTGTCCATTTATTCCAGATTGCCCAATTTGTTGGCATATAATTGCTCATAATATTCTCTCATAATTGTTTGTATTTCTGCAGTGTTAGTTGTTATCTCTTTTTTTTTCTTTCGTATTTGTGATTTTATTTATTTGGATCCTTTCCTTTTTCTTTCTAGATAAGTTTGGCCAGGGAGTTATCAATTTTAATTGTTTCAAAGAACCAGCTCCTAGTTTTGTTGACTTGTTCTACTGTCTTTTTCTTTTTTTAAATTTCATATCATTGATTTCTGCTCTGATCTTTATTATTTCCCTTCATCTGCTGGTTTGGGGCTTTATTTGCTCTTCTTTCTCCAGTTCCTTTAGGTGTAAGATTAGGTTGTATATTTGAGACAGTTATTTTTCAGGAAGGCCCGAATTGCTATATACTTCCCCCTTATGACCACCTTTGCTGCATCTCAAAGGTTTGGGGCTGTCATGTTTCCATATAATTTTTATCTCCTCTTTAATTTTTCGGTTAACCCATTCATTCTTTAGTAAGATGTTCTTTACCTTCCAAGTATTTGTGGTCTTTCCAAATTTTTTCTTGCAGTTGACTTCAAGTTTCATAGTTTTGTGGTCTGAAAATATTCATGGTATGATCTCAATATTTTTGTACTTGGTGACGGTTGATTTGTGACCCATTCTCCTCTGGAGAATGTTCCATGAGCACTCAAGAAGAATGTGCAACCTGCTGCTCTAGGATGAAATGTTCTGAATATATCTGTTAAGTCCATCTGGTCCACTGTGTCATTCAAAGCCCTTGTTTCCTTGTTGATATTCTGCTTAGATGACCTATCCATTGTTATAATTGGGCTGTTGAAGTCCCTTAGTATTATTGTATTACTATAAATGAGTTACTTTATGTTTGTGATTAATTGATTTATATATTTGGGTGCTTCCAAATGGAGGCATATTTACTTACAATTGTTAGCTCTTCTTGATGGATAGATCCCTTAACTATGATATAATACCCTTCTTCATTTCTTCTTACAGTCTGTGGTTTAAAATCTAGTTTGTCTGGGGAACGTGGATGGTTCAGTTGGTTAAGCAGCCAAATTCTTGATTTTGGCTCATGTCATGCATGATCTCATGGTTCATGAGTTCAAGCCCTGTGTTGGGCTCTGTGCTAACAGCAAGGAGCCTGCTTGGGATTTTCTCTCTCCTCTCTCTGCCCTTTCCCTGCTCATGCTCTTTCTCTCGAAATAAATAAATAAAAATTTTTAAAAATAAATAAAAAATAAAATCTAGTTTGTTTTACATAAGCTGGCTACTCCAGCTTTCTTTTGACATCCATTAGCATGATAAATGGCTCTCCATCTCCTCACTTTCAATCTGCAGGTGACTTTAGGTCTAAAATGAGTCTCTTGTAGGCAGCATATAGATGAATCTTATTTTTTATCCATTATGATACCCTTTGTCTTTTGATTTGAGCATTGCCCATTTACATTCAGAGTGATTATTGAAAGATATGAATTTTGTGCCATTGTGTTGCCTGTAGAGTTGGTGTTTCTGATGATGTTCTCTGATTCTTTCTAGTCTTTGTTGCTTTTGGTCTTTTGCTTTGTTTTGTTTTTTCTCCTCTCAAAGAGTCCCCCTTAAAATTTCTTGCAGGACTGGTTTAGTGTCACAAACTCCTTTAATTTTAGTTTGTCTATGAAACTCTTTATCTCTCCTTGTATTCTGAACGACAGCCTTGCTGGATAATGACTTCTTGGCTACATATTTTCCCACTGAGCATGTTGAGTATATTTTGCCACTCCTTTCTGGCTTGCAAGTTTCTGTTGATAGATCTGCTATAAATCTGATCTGTCTTCCTTTGTAGATTAAGGACTTTTTCCCCTTGCTGCTTTTGAGATTCTTTCCTTGTCTGTGTATTTGGCGAATTTGACTAGGATATGCCTTGGTGATGGTCTTCATTTGTTGAATTCAATAGGAGTTCTCTGTGCTTCTTGGATTTTGATGTCTGTATCCTTCTTCAGATTAAGGAAGTTTTCAGCTATAATTTGCTCACATAAACTTGGTCTTTTTTCTCTCCTTCCATCGTCTGTGACTCCTATGGTATGAATGTTATTCCTCTTTAATAAGTCACTGAATTCTCAAGACTTAATAATTCTTTAAGTTTGTTTTGTGATCGTTTGTTTTTGTTTCCTTCTTCTCTTCAGCTTCATTATTTTCCATAATTTTATCTTTCATATCACTGATTCACCCATCCTCACTGTCATGGCATCCATTTCAGATTGCATCTCAGTTATAGCACTTTTAATTGCGGTCTGAGTAGATTTTAGCTCTTCTATCTCTGCAGAAAGGGATTCCCTGGTGTCTTCTATACTTTCTTCAACCCTGGCTAGTATTCTTATAATCGTGGTTTTAAATTATAGTTCAGACATCTTAATTATACCTGTGTTGATTAAATCCCTCACCATCACTTTTTCCTGATCTTTCTCTTGGGATGATTTTTTCTGTCTTGCCATTTTGGAGGAAGACAAAAAATTAATAAAATTAAATTAAAATTAAACATTAAAAAATTAAAAACAAAACAAGCAAAATCAAGTAAAGTAAGCTAGATCCTAGGTGTGTTTTGGTATGCTTGTTAAGAGAAGCTTGATAGGAAAAAGGAAAAAAAAATAGAAAAACAAATTTAAGAAGAGAGATTAAAAATTAAAAGACTTTAGGGGCGCCTGGGTGGCTTAGTCGGTTAAGCGGCCGACTTGGGCTCAGGTCATGATCTCACGGTCCGTGAGTTCAAGCGCCGTGTTGGGCTCTGTGCTGACTGCTCAGAGCCTGGAGCCTGTTTCAGATTCTGTGTCTCCCTCTCTCTGACCCTTCCCCGTTCATGCTCTGTCTCCCTCTGTCTCAAAAATAAATAAACGTTAAAAAAATAAATAAATAAAAATTAAAAAGACTTTAAATAATAAAATAGAAGAAAAGAAAATAAAAAATAGAATAATAAATGTATTCTTCCTGTATTCAAGAAAGAAAAGAATGAAAAAAAAACCCCAACATGAACAAAAACAGAAGCAAAAAAAATAAACAAGCAAACTGACAAAAAGAAACCCAAATTAAGCTAGATCCAGTTTCCCCTAGAACCGAAACTTTGCACTACTCTATGATCCATAGACTAAGTGGGTAGAAGAGATTTGTGCTGGTGATATGGGGAAATGGCCTGCTGCTCTGATTCTCAGGCTGACTGGCCCTACTGGAGATATGCCTGGAGGGCACAGGTGGGCAGAGCTTGGTGTAACAGCTCTATTATCCACTTGGTATTACTGATTACCTCTCTGGGGTCAATCAGTACAGTTGTGCTAGTAGTGGAAATGGCTTCACCCCGCTCTCTAGTCTCTAGAGCAGAGATTTTGCGCCCTTACAGTTGTGGAATCAATCACCTCTCCTTTGTCTCAGACTTCTGCCCACTCCCCACTTTTACCCTGTGTTCAACTTTCTGCCTGGCTTGTGGCACCTCCCTCCAAAGTTTTTTCTCAGATAGGGCTGTGTTTCAAAACCCCACACTTCAGAGATGGCTACAGCTTGGACACGCACTGATCCTCTAGGGGAGGGTCTTGCCAAGCAAATGACTTATAAAAACACTCATCCTAGAAAATGTTCATGTGACTTTGCAGTTGCAGAGGCTCAGAGGCACACCTAGCTGGTGCCAGACTTTGTTGTCTTCAGCCAGCATCTTTCTTTTTATACCAGTAAACATGGCAGCTCTCTGGGCCTGCTGAGACTTTTGCCCACAGACAGGTCATATCACCTCTACCAAATGCACTCCAAAAAGGGGAACTGCTTCTCCCTGTGTGGCACAGGGGCCCCTCACACCATGGTGCTCCACCCCCACCCCAGAGATTAGCCCTTCTTCCTCACTGGAGCACAGTCAGACACTGAGCTCTGAAACTTCAGACTCTGCACTCCACTGTTTATAGAAAACTGACAGTATTGAAACCCTCCCATTTTTCCCCATCAATGGTTTTGGGGACAGATTTCTTGTCCAGTCCCCTGAGAATATCTTTACTCTTTCCCTCTTTCTTTCCAGCTATTTATAGGGAGAGTGTTTTCCTTGCGCAGTCTTGATGGGCTGCACTCTCTCCCCCCCTTTCTCCTTCTCTCTCCTCTCTCTATGAAAACAGCACCCTACCCTCCAAAGCACCTTGGCTTTTCTCTCCCCCAATTCACCTTTCCACACCGTGTACCTGCCAAGATCTCTCCTTCAAATTATGCAGATTGTTGCATTAATCCACAGATCAATTTCCTTGGTGTTCAAAATGGTTTGATATTGATCCACTTCTCTCAGAGATGAGACAAGTTTAGAGTCCCCATACTACTCTGCTATGTTAACTCCTCTCAGAATGAAATTTTTTAAATCAAGAGGTAGAAGGATAAAAAGGTACACATATATTAAAGAAAACCATTAAAGGAAATTAAAAACAGAAAAGAAAATTCTGGAACCACAAAACATTAGTACAGAAGAGGCAATATGAAAGTCTGGTCTCTACTTTAGACACTACAATGCTTTGTAGGAGCAGAACCAGTACTATCCAACTGGGATACCAGCTAGAGTGTCGGTATGTGGCAGTTCCTGGGATCAAAATATTTTTAAAAGGAGAAAAGATGTAAAACCACCTTCTCTATGTGCATATGGAATATTTATTCGTTTCTGTACTTATAATTCTGTAAGGGTCTGTAAGTGGATAACAATATTATGGCACAAACAGCTCTTGAAATACCATCTCCTGAATCTGATTCATGATAAAGAATCATAGCTCTCACACTACAAAAATAATCATTTCTAGCTAGATTTATTTTAGAAAACAGCACTTAGAGTGGCAAAATGCCCAGGGTAAAACTGTAATTTTATAACTCTGGTGCTAATTAATACTATAATACCAAATTAAATAAAGCTAAAATCATTTCGTGGAAACCAGCATTTTATATTCAGAAATTTATTGCAGCTAATATCACTCTGTAATGACTTAGAGTTTGAAATTAGCCAAAGTATTTTTCATAATGATAAATGTATTCGCATTCTAATGAAATAAGGTTTGGACCCTTGCTAAAAATGACCATTATTCCTTGTATCGTTGGACTATTTGATGCTAAAGCCTGTCAAAACACTAATTCTTTCTTTTACTCAGCATGGAAGTTAATGTGGACTATTAATTTCTTTTCTGTACTCAGTATAAAATTTTATATACTCCTTATATTCTGACACTGATATTGTTTGAAAATATTAGACCTATCCCAATAGTCCTTGTTTCTTTACCTATCCACATCTCTATTTGAGATTATTTATTTTCTCTATTTAATATTTAGATTTCTGCCTACTCTTTTATAGAGAAATATGTATTGAATTTTAGCTACACCTCTGATTGGGGTATTTAATCAGTTAAAATGCATTATACACAAGGAAAACAAAGTATTAAACAAATACTGTGAATATTTTATGTATTTTTGTTGGTGCTACATAAAAAGTAATTTTGAATATAAAACACTGAATTATTAAATGTATTTGCTCTTAGGTTTGTGTATAACACACAATATTTTTTAGAGTTTTTTTTTTTTAAGAAAACATATTTGCAACTTTTTTGCAGATACCATGAATCAGCTTGCTCAACACTTACTCTAATTTCCTCTTGAGGTGCCCTCTTTGATCACATTTATAAAAACAGAAATCTCTTTCTCCACAATCTTTCAATGAATATAGTGTTCCAGATATGATTTGGGCTCAGCCAATCAGAGGTAGTGTGAGACTAGAAATCAAAACTAGAGTAAATATAAAAAGACACATTCAAATTAGCAGGTCATATACAAATGTCAGCAAAATACAAATCAGTGAATGAATTTGTCTGTATTTATGTATGTATGTAGGCATGTATCTATGTATCTATGTCTCTATCTATCTCTCTATTCCCATAGTACTTTCATTCAACCAAATTTTTCAGTAAAACTGGTGGAAAGAATCGACAAAATTAAAGAAAATTAATACACATTTGAAGGAATTCACATGTCAAGCTTATACATACAAGAAGAGGAAGCATTTTATTAAGAATTAGTATGCAGAAACAGAGAAAAAATGTTTAATGAAACTTTAATTCATAATCCTATGTTATAGTTAGAGAAAATAAAAACAAGTATCACAAATATTTTCACATTTATCCTTAACATCTGGAAAGGTACCAATATGTAGGTGAATCATTTTGTCACTGATCGTGAGTCCACTAAAAAATAGAATAAATGTTACCTTCAAAATGACACTCCTTGCTTCTATTATCAGTTCCTCTTCCAAAGTCTATTATACTAATCTTATAATACTATAATTAAATTCATACTAAATTTAAAATCCATATTGTAGTAGAATAATCCAGGTTTGACCTCTAATCAGATATGAAGAATATTAATTCATTCCATGCTACAACACAACATGTCACAACAAGTTAAATGATACCATTTAAACACACTTTCTCTAAAATAATCAGGAAGTAAGAGTTTATCCCAAAATTTATATCTATTTTATATATCTTTTCTTTGTTGGTAGGTCTTTCAAATACAAATGTTGCATTTTATTCATGCATTTTTAGGACAAAATTCATGGGATAAGCCAGATCCAAATATTATTTGAATATTTTGACATCATTTGCCTAAAATATGTGAGTGGTTATGGTGAATATTTCACTTTCAATAATACCTCAAACATTATTCTATGAATATATAATCTGCAGGACAACTTTCAGAAATATATAGTCATTATTTCCATTTACCTTGTATTCTTCCAATCATTATCTAACCCTAACAAGAGTGAGATGGAGACAAAGATTTGTTTTCTGTATCCATTCCTGAAAGATGTTCAAATTAAAATATATTAGCAATAAATAAAATCATCTACCATTATAGGAAAATAAATAAAAGACTTGACTTAATTTCTATTCAGGAAACATGAGTATGTGACCAACTTCCCAAGTTGTTGGAAGAACAGAGTGTAGAACTTTATTTTTTAAAAGATACCAGTTGTTTCCTTTGACATTTTTGACTAATCTTCCACAGAATACCTCTTGCTTTTCAGGCTCATTCCCAGCCCTATTTTCATCTGGAAAAAAAATCTAATAATGCCTTGCTTGACATGACTTCAAAGATATTTTTCTGTATGTTGTTCTGTATCCTACCAAATATTTATCTGGTTTATACTTTATCTGTAAAGTGTGCATAATTTATGTAAATAGTCTAAAGATATAGACAGATAAGGCAAAATGCTACATCAGTTAAGAACATGGGCTCTCTACCACATACTATTTTGTTTACCTTTGGAATGATTTCCTTTCTCTGTGCCTTGGTATCCTCATTTTGTAAAATGGAGTTTATATAATGCTGATGGGTTGGTTTCATATTAGCAATACTAATATTCATAAAACAATCAGAAACTTCTGGTACATAGAAAATTCTCAGTAAATTTAGCCAGTGTTATTGTCGTTATTATTATTGCAATGTCTATTTTGCTGTGTGTAAACAAACCACTGTTCCTGAATAAAGGTCAAGCAGCCTCCTTTCACTTGGATGATGACTCCTCTTCCCACATCCTAACTACTTTTAGGTAGCTCCCAGCCATCTACTAAATCAGTGAATCTCACCAATGCGGTTAAAGTAGATCCTCATTTATCTCAGATTGGGTAGAGTAAATATCATGTTTTCATTTGTCACCAAGCTCTACGTTACATCCCCAGAACTTACTTATCTTATAATTGAAAGTTTGTAACTTTTGACCACTTTTACTCATTTTGTCCTCCTCCACTCCCTGCCTCTGGCAGCCACAAATCTCTTCTCTGAGTTTGGTTTTATAGATTCCATATATAAGTGAGATCATACAACATTTGTCTTTCTCTGTTTTTTAAACTCTTAAAAGTTCCCTGAATTAGTGTTGCCAAGGAACACTTTTCTTCCAATTATATATGCTGCTTTTAGGATCACTGTTTTTTATGTTTAAGTACAGAGAAAAGCCAATTTCATATAACTCAGTTGAAACATGCAGATTCATAAAAATGAAATACCACTAAAAGCTCCATTTTAGACCTTAATTTTAGTTAATTCAAGACTTACTATATAATATCAGTAATTTAATAATTCTTTTCTATTATTAAAACACTCATAGCAACATGCTGTGAATGCTATTAATGCTAAAGTCCTGAAAAAAAATCATGTGTTTTAACTGCTGAAAGAGGAAAATGAGAAAAAAAGAACAGCTTGAGACCCTAAATGGTCACATTTTAGAATTTCCATATAAACAAAAAAGCTTATTATCCACTTAATAAAATGCCTAAAGGCTCAAAAGTCCTGTCTATTAGTTATGCTTCTAAAGTAAATATTCCCCCATTGAACCTGATTCATCCTATTTGCATTCTCATCCCCACTCATAAGTCAGTCTTTAGAGGCTGCCTCTAGTCTTTCAGACAAGCAAGTACTATTTAGTGCACTGAAGCAGTAACTTAATACTATCCTGGTGACCTGTAACAGCTGATGCAGTTTCCAGAGGTAGTTAACTTCCAAATAGGCGGTATTTTATTGACTATTTAATAAGCATTGCTTCAGTAGACTAGATAATACCTTGATGGCCAAAAAGATCTAATGCTCCTTCCAAAATTTGGGAGATTGATGGAAATAGAGCAGTAGTGTTTTTCTACCAAAGCATAATAATATTAAGACTACACACTTCTACCCTGACCATAGCAACAATGATATAAAATGTTTTGAAATATAGTTTAAACTCATTTTATATGAACTAAGAGTATGATAACATCAAAACTCTAGTTTTAGAAATATATATATAGTTGGTTAATTAAAATTAAAAATGTAATGAAATTCACATCCTACCTTAAAGATGAAGTTATAGAGTTTAGGTTTTAATTCCAAGAAATTTAGAATTCCTAAGTTCTTTTTTTTTTGTTTCTCACTTCTGCATTACCTAATATGTGCTTTTGAGTTTTTACTGGTAGTTTATTAACAGAAACAAATTTAGGATAACAGCTTTGAAAAAGATTTTACTTTAATTTTGTATATTCAAACTAAGGTCTAATAACGTAGCTCATTCAACCATGATTTACATTAACATTTGGAATAATTTTATCATTTTTAATAAATAACTCTATAAATAGTTTCTATAACTCAAATGCAGTTAAGCTTGAGATTAAGCATTATCCTCAAATCCTTCTAGTCTTCTTTACCAATTCCTGCAACAAAGTCTCAGATGTGCACAAACACCACCACTAGTCCCCCAGATCAGCTTCCCATACCCAGACCTTCAACGGGTCTGTAAATATAGTCTGAGCTCTAAAGCCATACTGTTACCAACATGTTTAAATGCTCTTCCATCCTTCTATCCCTTAACATGCCTCTCCCTTAGGCCTTTCAATCATATCCATTTCAATTAAATTCTAAAAAAATTTATAAGGATTATATATATAGGTATGATAACCATGGGTCTCAGTCTTTGGGGGAATATGCACTTTGTGTGTATGTATAACTATCTCAGGAGGTGCCCATGAAGTGCTTTGGGCCCCAAAGACATTTTGTTAGTAGTTATTCTTTCATTATCATCTCCCACAAATTTTTGAAAGGGGTCTTTACTTCTCACCACTAGCTCATTCCCATGGAGTCGTTTTACCAGTGGTTCAATGCCAATGACTAAAGTAATGTGCTAAAGAAAGATTCTGAAATAGATTTTTTTTACACCAGTGATTTTACATTAGAGGTAGACAAAAGGTAGGACATATTTTTGGCATTCATTTAGAAACTATAGACTCTCTGCCTGCCAAAACACACACACACACACACACACACACACACGTAAACTCTGACTAATACATTGTTCAAGTGATTTGCCAAAGCCAAAACCCAGATATGGATCTTCTAGGGGAGCTCCAACTTTGGTTTAACAAATCTGCACTACCCTGGTCACACTCTTTATTCTAACAAATTAAATTTGATTGAAAGAGAGGTTGATTAAATATTTCAAATGTTTCAAGACAGGAGATGAATTTCCATTCTTTAAATACATTAACAACAGTTTACAACTACATGCCTTGCATCTTTTAACAATGTCTTGTAGATATAGGAATTCAACCAATATTTTCTGAGTGAATAAATATGATTAAATGAATGAACTATTTGATAACATCAAATTTCTTGAAGAATTTTTAAAAATATTGTCTTTTAAATTTACCTTATTTTTTGCATAGTTATATAAAAAGAGATAAATTATAATCACAAGACAACTTCCTGGATTCAAAAAATGAGTGGGGAGTAACTAATAATGTATGTATTTATAAAATAAGTTAGTAAAACTTGGTTTGATTGGCCACCATTAGTAATAATACTATAAATACACATCAGGTTCTGTGGTTAAATTTTTTTCCAAACTCTCCATATCAAAATGTATTAGTAGTAGACACAATCTATAATATTTAAAATGGCATGAAATAAATGCCAGATTGTCAGCATTAAATGGATCTTACTATATGTATTTTCAATGTGAACATTGTTGATGCCCTTCCAAAATGCTATCAACAGTCTTAAGCTAAGCCACATTTGGTATATTATACAATCAGATACCACAAAAAATCTTGAGAAGAAGGATAGGATTTCTCTCTCTCTCTCTCTCTTTCTCTCTCTCTCTCTCTCTCTCTCTCTCTCTCTCTCTCTCCCTCTTTCTGTGTGTGTGTGTGTGTGTGTGTGTGTGTGTGTGTGTGTATGTAAGAGAAAGAGACTATGCAATTCAATTCTGCATCTAAAACGTTGCCTCAAATAGGTAGATAGCATATATTTCAGAGCTTATCATTCAAGGGTATTTTTTGTAGCATTAGAAGAAGTTGTAGCATATCCTCTGCATATGAACTTTCAAAATAAATGGTCTGGCTTATCAACTTTAACACAGAAGCTGAACAGTTTCCTGTTATTCACTCAGGTAATGAACCTACACAATAGGTAGTCCTCCCCCGGGTAGAGCTGTGTTCATATCTTGGCCTTTTACTTACTTAAATTTTAAAATACATTATATCAGCTGCCATGCAGCAATATGAGCTTCTAATATATCCATAAATGAAACCTCCAGCTCAGCCTCTCAATGGCAAATAAGCAGCCATAACATTTTGTAAATTCTCCCTCTGAAATCACAGAGAAGAAACTCGATATACTCACCAATGACCCTTATCAAATAGCAACTTTCTGGAATGCTCTTTGCCTTCACAGTCTCTCTGGAGGTTACTATCTCTAATGGGAAGGCAATGTACCATTGGCTATTATTCTTACCAGCAGTGCAAGTTGAAGAAAGATGCATCCATTAATTCTGTGTTCTCATTGCAGGGTGTGAGATTCCAGTAAAACTATCTTTATTTCCTTTTGAGAATTAATTGTAGTTTTTGGTACTTATTTATAGTAGAGGCTTACATCCCTGCTTCTCGACCTTTTATGAATCTTAAGCCATCAATGTAAGTGATACTTCATTGTATTTTTCTCCCTGAATTAATCTCACAATGTTCTTTTTATATTAATTTTATGAGCGATAAAGGCCTTATCTATTTTTGCTGAAATGACAAGGCAGATTTCATACTGTTTCTGAAATCACCAGGTCTGGTAAAACAAATAATATTCTGTTAAGAGATAGGACAAGGAGAAGAGTTTTACTAAACAATATTTTTGGTAGTTGCAGATGCTAAACATGTGGCTTCTTTTGCTTCCCACGAGTCAAATTAATTAATGAGGCATTATATGCAATTGCAAGTAACAGAGACATGGTCACATTGGACTAAACACAAATGGTTTAGTTTTCTTAGTAATAACAAGTCTGAGATGGGCAAGTGGTGATAGTGGTTTAGATGCCCAAAAATGTCAGCATGAAATCTTAGAAATCATTGCGGTTTTATTTTTCATGGTATCAAAATAACTGCTACAGTTCTGCCATCGCATCCTATTCTAGAGAAGTAGAAAATAGAAGGATAAAGAGCATAATTCCAAATTCTCTCTCTTTTAGGAACTTTCCCTTAATGCCCACATAAAAACTTCTTGTATTTCACTAGATATCTTAATCTGGAATGGATTTGTCCCTATTTAACTGAGCATGTCATGTCACTAAACCACAAAATGTAGGTTTGTTAGTAAGGATGTGAAATAGAATGGATAGTGGATAAGCAACTACAAGTCTCTTCCAGAGGTATTTTTTTAATCAATGAGATTTGAAGACATGAAATATGATCTACATGCAAGTGATAATCAGATCATAGAAATTTTCTGATTTACTCTTTATAACAATCCTGAAAATTAGGTATGTTGCAGATACCTTAGTATCTCTGATTCACAGGCCTATTGGGTCAACTTTGCCTTACTTACCAAAATAATCTTTAACTACAAACTAAAAATTCCTGTAAGTTATATCATTAAAACCTCCATGCTCTAAGGACAAAATTCCATCTTATTGTTTTCCATTTGTGACAACAAATTAAAGAAGATCCTGAGCCCAGTTATGCCTGTATCTTTGAGTCAATGCCACCATTGTTACTCTATTGTGTCTATAGGGTTGACTTTTTGGACGAAGGAATGTTTCTCTATGCTTTAAATAATAAAGCATTTTTTCACTCTCATTCATAGCCCTTGGGATGTTTCTAAAATTGTCTCACTGGAATTTTTTTCTACAAAGAGACTTTCCTAATGGTATAGATATACAATGTCAATCAACTACTCAAATGTGTTTCATTGTAACTGAATTGTTTTACATACGTTTCTAGAATAAATAATTTTCACTTTTACATTTAGTATAACATTATTTACTTGTTTACAATGTATCTCTCAAACATTTCTTTAAAATAAGGGGTTTAATTTATAGTCAAATGTATATACCAAAAATACGCTATTTGAAATATGGAATCAGAATGAAAAGTTAAATTAAAACAAACTAAAAATTTAAGTTAATATTGCCATGACAAAAATTGAAGTAAATGAGTCTCAAATAAAGGAAATATAATAATTCATCTGGAAGAAGAAAAGTTTTAAATTTCCTTAACACAAATATTTCAATATGTTTTCCTACCTACATTTATGAAAGAGAAAAATGTTATGAGCAAGTTTTCAACAGTGATTTGGCTAGAAATATTGATATAGACTCAAATTGCACTGTTCTGTAAAATGTTCCATATGTCACGAACATGAATTGTGTACCTTTATTTGAATAATATGTGATATTTGTAATAAAGGACAGAATTTAATCAAGATTACAAAGCTTACAAATGAATTAATATGGTGATTTATAATGTTAACTCTAATTTTAATCTCTTAAAATTGTATTTTTTTATAGATAGTTCTTTTTTCAGAACTCATCATGATAGAAATGTTAATTAAAGTATATACTGACGTGGAGGAGGCAGCTTCTTGAAACAAGAGGACTATGTCACAAACTTCTCAAAAGAGTTAATTTCCTACACGACATCATTCTCTTAGGTGGATTTCCCCTTCTAAAGTGTGTGATTTAAATCCTAGGGAGAGAAAAGAACAATATATTCTATTTTGATGGGGAGGGGGAGAGTCTTACCTATTTGAATATTGTTATTTCATTTATGTCTAAGCAGGTTGATCTACAAATGTTACAATATCATGAAGCATAATTTTGACTATAAAGGATTTGTACCTAAAATGTGGATTATTATTCTGCATTTATATTCAAAGTTGTGTTTATATGTGCTGTGCTTTCTCAGAATTTATATACTCTTCCTAAGAGAATGATTTATAAGCTGACATATACACACTTCAGGAAAGGATTTTTTTCTCATACATTGAATGTACAGTAAAATAACATTTCCAAAGCACTTTGAAAATAAATTGTAAGCAGGAAATATTATTAAATCAGAAAATATGCATACCTATGCATTAGTCTAGGCCTGTTACGTTTCGTTTTAGAAACTTATAAACAGATTTCATATTGCATCAGTACATATTGAATTATGCAGGCTCACGCTTTCTGACAAGTATTCTTGAAGTTAAATGTCTTATGAAAATTGCCTAAGCTTTCTATTATTATCCTCCATATATGCTTCCTGAACAAGTTTTTTTTTTTCCGTTTGTATTTTTCAGCATTATTGAGAAATAATTGACATACATCATTGTATACGTTTAAGGCATACAGTGTGATGCTTTGATTTACATATATTGTGAAATGATTACCACAATAGGTTCAGCTAATATGCATCTTCTCATATAGATATAATAAAAAGAAAAGAAAGAAGAGAAGAAAGGGAAAAAATTCCCCTTGTGATGAGAACTCTCAGGATCTACTCATTAATAACTTTCCTATATACCATATAACAGTGTTGGCTACAGTTATGTTGGATATTACATCCCTAGTATTTACTTGTAACTGGAAGATAGTACCTTTTGACCACCTTCCTCCAATTCCCCTCATCCCACTTCTGCTAACCACAAGCCTAATCTCTTTTTCTATGAGTTTGGTATTATTTAAGATTCCACATATGGCGGGTGCCTGGGTGGCTCTGTCGGTTAAGCGTCCGACTTCAGCTCAGGCCATGATCTCGCCTTCAGTGAGTTTGAGCCCCACATTGGGCTCTGTGGTGACAGCTCAGAGTCTGAAGCTTGCTTCAGATTCTCTGTCTCCCTCTCCGTCTGCCCCCGCTCACACTCTGTCTCTCAAAAATGAATAAACATTAAAAAAATTTTTTTAAAAGATTCAACACACGGGTAAGATCATATAGTATTTGCCTTACTCTATATGACTTATGTCACTTAGTATAACGTCTTCAAGGTCCATCCATGTTGTTCAAGGGTAGGATTTCCTCATTTTTTTTGGCTCAATAATATACCATTGTGTGTTTGAAATATATATCATAACTTCTTTATCCATTCATCCTTCAGTGGGAACCGAGAATGTGTTTCCAGTCTTGGCTATTATAAATAATGCTATTATGGGGGCACCTGGGTGGCTCAGTTGGTTAAACGTCCAGCTTCAGCTCAGGTCATGATCTCATGGTGTGTGAGTTTCAGCCCCACTGGGGCTCTGTGCTGACAGCTCAGATCCTGGAGCCTGCTTCAGATTCTGGGTCTCCCTCTGTCTCTGTCCTGCCCCCACCTGTACTGTCTCTCTCTGTCTCTTAAAACATGAATAAATGTTTTAAAAATTATAAAAAAAAATAAATAATGCTATTATGAACATGGGGTGTAGATATCTTTTTGAGTTAGTATTTTCATTACCTTTGGATGTACTCCCAGAAGTGGAATTACTGGATCATAGGTAGTTCTATTTTTAGTATTTTTAGGATCCCCCATACTGTTTTCCATAGAACTGTACCAACTTAAAATTTTACCAACAGTGCACAAGGGTTCCCTTTTTCTACATCCATACCAGCATTTGTTATCTGCTATATTTTTTATTATGACCTTACTGCGGTTTAAATTTGCATTTTCCCTAATAACTAATGATGCCAAGGATCTTTTCATGTACATGTTGAAGTTTTGTATATCTTCTTTGGAGAAATGTTCAGGTCCTTTGTCCATTTTGTAATTGGGTTATTTGGTATTTTGCTACTGAGTGGTGAGAGTTCTTAATATCTTTTGGAACTTAACCCCTTTCAGACATATGGTTAAAATATTTTTCCCATTCCATAGGTTTTCTTTTCACTTTGTTGATGTTTTCTTTTGCTGTGCAGAAGCTTTTTAGTTTGACATAGTCCCATTTGCGTATTTTTTTTTTATTTTGTTGCTTGTGCTTTAGGCATATATTCAAGAAAATCATCACTAAGATCCATGTCAAAAAGCTTTGCTCCTCTGCTTTCTTTTAGGAGTTTCATAGTTTCATGTCTTACACTTATGCTTTTAATCTATTTTGAATTAATCTTTGTGAGTGGTGTAAAATATGGATCCAATTTCATTCTTTTACATGTGACTATCCAACTATCCCCATCACCATTTATTACAGAGATTATCTTTTCTCCATGGAGTGTTTTTGGCTCCCTGGTTAAATATTAGTTGAGTATATATTCTGGGGTTTGTTTCAGGGCTATCAGTTCTGTTCCTTTGTTCTATTATCTGTTTTTATGCCAGTACCATATTATTTTGATAACTATGACTTTAAAGCATAGCTTGAAATCAGGAAGTGTGACACCTCCCATTTTGTTCTTACTTCTCAGAATTTCTTTGGCTATTTCTTTGGCTATTTTTATTTATTTCTAATTCATTCTTGGTAAGTTGTATATTCCTAAGAATTTTTCCATTTCTTTTATATTGTATAGTTTGCTGTACAGTTGTGATTCCATATATATGTGATTCTTTTGTGATTCCATATACATTTTAAGAGTGTTTTTTTTTTTCTACTTCTGTAAAACATGCCAATCGAATCTTAACAGAGATTACATCAAAACTATAGATGGCTTTCAATAGTGTTGACATTTTCAACACTTCTAGTCTGTGAACATGAGATGCCTTTCCATTTATTTATGTCCTCTTTGGTTTCTTTCAGCAGTATCTCGTCATTTTAAGTGCAGGGATATTTCACCTCCTTAGTTAGGCTTATTCCCAAATATTTATTGTTTTTGAGGCTATTGCAAATGGTATCAAATTTGTTTTTAAAAAATTTCATTGTTGGTGTATAGAAAGTTATGAATTTTTGTGTGTTAATTTTGAAACATGAATCCATTGATCAGATCCTATTAGGGTTTTCTATACATAAAGTCATGTCATATCTGCAAATAGACAATTTTACCTCTTCCTTTCAAATTCTGATAACTTTCATTTCATTTTCTTGCCCTAGTACTTTAGCTAGGGCTTCCAGTACTACGTTGAATAGGAGTGGTGAGAGTGAGCACCCTTGTCAGATTCCTGATCTTAGGAAAAAAAAATGTTCATCCTTCCACAGTTGAGTATGATGTTAGCTGTGGGCTTGCCATAAATGACATTTATGTTGGGATACGTTCCCTTTATGGTTAATTTAAGATACTTTATCATGAATGGATGTTGAATTTTGTCATGTGCTTTTTCTGCATCTTTTAGGATGATCATATAATTCTTTCATTCTATTAATGTGATGTATCACAATGATTGATTTGCATATATTAAATATCCTTGTATCCCAGAGACAAATCCCTCTTGCTCATGATAGTTGATTTCTTTTTTGAATGTGCTACTGAATTTGGTTTGCTAGTATTTTACTGAGAATTTTCACATCTATATTTATATTTAATAATAATGGCCTTATAAAATGAGTTTGAAAGTATACCTTACTCTTAGATTTCTTGGAAGAATTTGAGAAAGTGTTAATTCTTTAAATAATTGGTAAGATACCTGGTCCCGGACTTTTTTTCCTAGGAGATTTTTGATTAGTGATTCAACTTCTTACTAATAATTGGTCTATTCACATTTTTTATTTATTTCTAATTCATTCTTGGTAAGTTGTATATTCCTAAGAATTTTTCCATTTCTTTTATATTGTATAGTTTGCTGGTATACAGTTGTTCACAGTACTACCTATGATCCTTTGAATTTCTGTGGTGTCAATTGCAATGTCTCCTTTTTTCACTTATAGTTTTGTTTATTTGGTTCCTTTCTCTTTTTTACTTTGGTTAGTCTGGCTACACTTCTGTCAATTTTGTCTATCTTTTAAAAGAACCAGCTTTAACTTTGGTTAATCTTTTCTATTGTTTTCCTGTTTTCTGTTACATTTATTTCTGCTCAAATCCATATTATTTCCTTTCTTCTGCTAACTTTGGGCTCAGTTTGTTCTTTTTTTTATTCCTCAAAGAATAGAATTAGGTTGTTTATTTGAGATATTTTCCTTCTTTATGTAGGCATTTATTGCTATGAAGGTCTCTCTTAGAATTGCTTTAGCTGTGTCCCATAAGTTCTTAGTATATTGTGCTTCCGTTTTCATTTGTATCAAGAAACTTTTTGTTTCCCATGTGATTTCTTCTTTGATCCATTAGTTGTTCAGGAAAGTATTTCCATGTGCATGTGAATTTTCCTGTTTTCCTCTCGTTATTGATTTCTAGTTTCATGTCTTTATGGCCAGAGAAAATATTTAGCATACTTTTAATATTCTTAAATTTACTAAGACTTCTTTTGTTACCTCACATGTGGCCTATTCTAAAATAATGTTCCACATGAACTTGAGAAGATATATATTCTACTATCATTGAATAAAATGTTCTGTACATGTCTGTTAGGTCCACTTGGTCTATTGTGTTGTTAAAATCCACTGATCTATCCTTCGTTAAGACGGTGTAATTAGGGGTGCCTGGGTGGCTAAATTGGTTAAGCATCCAATTCTTGGTTTTGGCTCAGGTCATGAGCTCATGGTTCATGGGTTCAAGCCCCACATCAGGCTCTGTGCTGACGGCATGGAGCCTGCTTGGGATTCTGTCTCCCTTTCTCTCTGCCCCTCCCCTACTCTCTCTCTCTCTCTCTCAAGAATAAATAAACATTAAAAAATTTTTTTATAAAAAAGACTGTATGATTAATGTCCCCAACTGTCATTATATCAGTGTTTATTTCTTTTATCTCTGTTAGTTTTGCTTTATATTTTTAGGTGCTCCAATGTTGGACACATAAGTATTTACAGCTGTTATATCTTTTTTATGTATTGACCATTTTATCATTATGTAATGACTTTTTGTCTTTTCTTTTTACTATTTTAATGTCTATTTAAATTTAGCTATTCCACATTTTTTAAAACTTTCATTTGTTTGAAATGTCTATTTTTATACTTTCAATCTCAGTCTATATGTATCATCAAGGGTAAAGTGACTCTTTTGTAGGCGGCATACTGTTGGATCTTGTTTTTTATTTTTTTTCCATTCAGCCATTCTGTGTCTTTTGATTGGAATTTTTAATCTGTGTATGTTTAATGTGATTATTAATAGGTTTGGACTTACTGTGTAATTTTGTTAATTGTTTTCTGGCTGTTTTATAGATCCATTGTTCCTGGTTTCTTATCCCTCTGTGTTTTGATGTCTTTTGATATCAAACCGCTTTGATTATTTTATTGTGTTCTTTCGTGTGCATACTACAAGATTTTCCCTTGTGTTAACCATGAGATTTACATAAAATATCTTAAACTCATAATATACTACGTTAAACTGATAACAACTTTAGTAGAATTCATATACTTTACACTTTCACTTCTTCTTCCCCTCGTATTTCAGGTTATTACCGTCAAAATTTACATGATTTTTATATTGTGTAACTAATAACAGGTTATTGTATTTATGGTTATCTTGCTATTTTTTTTAGCGTTCTTTCATTTCCATTCCAAGAATTCCCTTTATAATTTCTCATAAGACAAGTCTGGTAGTATTGAACTCCCTCAGCTTTTGTTTGTTTGGGAAACTTAGTCTCTCCTTCATTTCTTTTTTTTTTTTCTCTCTTTCATTTCTAACGTACATCTTTGCTAGATATAGAATTCTTAGTTAACAGTTATTTTCTTTCAATATTTTTAATATTTCACCTCATTCTCTCATGGCCTGAAAAGCTTCTGTTAAGAAAGCTTTTTGTAGTCTGATGGGGGTTCCCTTCTATGTAACTTCTGTCTTTTCTCTTGCTGTTCTTAAAATTCTTTCTTTATCTTCTGCTTTTGACAATGTAACTATAATGTGTCTCATTGTAGTTCTATTTGGGTTCAATCTATTTGGGATCAGTTAGGTTTCATGGATCTAGATATCCATTTCCCTCCCCAGGTTTGGGAGGTTTTCAGCCATTATTGTTGGGTTTTGTTTGTTTGGTTGGTTGGGTTTTTTTTATTTTTGTTTTTTGTTTTGTTTTGTTTTGTTTTTTTTACAGTAAGTTCTATAACCAAAGTGTGGCTTGAACTCAGGACCCTGAGATAAAAAGTCCCATGCTCTACCAACTGAGCCAGTCAGATGCCCCTTCAGCCATTATTCAGCACCTTCTGTCCCTTTTTTACTGTCTCTTCTTCTGGAATTCCCATAAGGCAAATTGTTTCTTTTTATTGTGTCCCATAATTCCCATAGGGTTTCTTCACTCTTTTTTCATTTTTATTCTTCTTACTCCCTTGATTGCATAATTTCCAATGTCTTATCCTGCAGGTAGCTGATTCTTTGTTCTACATAGTTGAGTCTGCTTTTGAAAATCTATCGAACTCTTCAGTTTAGTTACTGTATTTTTAAACTCTAGGATTTCTGGGGTTTTTTTTATGGTTGTGATTTTCTTTTCAAATTTCTTGTTTTACTCATGCATTGTTAACTAATTTCATTTAGGTCTCAGTCTGTGTTTTCTTGTAGTTCACTAAACTTCTTTAAGGAATTCTGAATTCTTTGACAGTTCTTCTGAATCCATTTCTTTAGCGTCAGTTATTGGAACTTTATAGTTTCCTTTGATGGGGTCATATTTATCTAATTTTGGGGGTTCTTGATTCCTTACCTTGGTATCTTTATACTTGGGTAATGGGGTTCCTCTTCCAGACTTTACAATTTTGCTCTGGCAGGAATAGCTCTTCATCGGTCAACTCAGTTTGGGGTTCCAGATGTGTCTGCTGGTAATGTCTCTGGGTATATGGGGCATGCTATTATGATCTATTCTGAGGAGAGGCAACTGTTTGAACTCTGAAGACTGTGTGGTTTCCTACTCAACTGAGGTTGTGGGATGGGCTTAACAGTTGCCTGAATTCTCTGGGTAGGCTTACTAGATGACCAGAACTAGGTAATATACTGAGTAGTAGTGGGTGCTATGAATTAGCTTCTCTGCCCTGGCAGGGCAGCAGGTCAAAACCCAGGCCTTGTACAGCTTAATATTTGGGAACCTGAATCAGGCCTAAGTGTGCTTCCCAGGTTAGACAACCAGTATTGCTCTACAAACAGGGGAAGCCATGGGCTGTGCTTTCTATTTAAGTGCCACTGTACACAAGGCTGTTGAGTGGGCTATGCAGTTTCCTGTGACCTGTGGTTTGGTTCCTTGGTCAGATAGGCTGAAGGTTGTATTTAGGAATGAGCAGTGCTATGGATTACATTCCCGACTCCTATAGCAGGAGAAGTAGCTCCAAAGCTGGAAAAACTCTTTGTTCTCTTGACTCAAGCCAACCTACAGCCCAAGTTCCCTGACAGAGCAGGGCCAATGGCTGTGCTCTGCTAACTATTAGCTCATCCGCACTATTCTCAGCTCAAGTTCCACTGGGCCACACAACTTTCAGGTATTTTTCCCAGCTCTTCTGGTCAAATGGAGCCTGAAGCCACTCTCCATAGCAGGTTGGGCTATATCTCAGTCCCCTTGCCTAGGTGGGAGGGGTAGGAGTCACTCTAGACTAATTTCAATTTCCCAAACAAGCATCCAACTGGGACTAATCAGGAGCTACCCTCAGCCTTGGGTATGAATGAATCCCCCTGCCTGTGCATAGCACAAGAAGACTTCATGCCCAATACTGGTTTTGCTCTGGGGGTAATCTGCTCTCCTCACCTGCCTGTCAGCTCAGGTACCTTTTTGGCAGCCTGGCTTCCAGGCGTTTTCACCAGCCATTTGGACAGATGGTGCTGAAAGGCATTCTCCACTGCAGGTAGGGCTGTGACTCAGCACCTTGCATGTGCCTGAGCAACCAGGTTCTAGGTCAAAAAAACTCTTTGTGCGAGAATCTTAAGGAGACAAAATTGCAGTACGCTAAATTTCCTGGTCAAAATGCACCCCAACTTAGTTCTGGAGATGAGCAGAGATGCTGGTTGGGATTACTACTGGGCACTGCAACTTGGCAACTTGGTCTGCCAAGATCTGTGTGCTGATTGTTACAACTCTTCACCCAATTCTCTGTCACAGTCAAATTCCCAGTGGTTGAGCCCTGCAGATTCCCCTGCAATTGCTGTGGTAGGAGATAAGAATAGGTGCTCCCACAAAAACAACTCACAATTCCAGGGAAGGCTGGTTGTCCCTCACTGGACTCTCTTTTCCCACTGGAGGATCTGAAAGCTCAGGTGAGTCTTCTCCATGTGGTGCTGTGCTGGCTTGGAGAAGGGGCAATGTGGCCGACCTGTAGCCTTACCCTTCTAATGAAATCTGTTTTTGGTCTCTGAGGTGCAGGGGTATGCTTCAGTCTCATCCTGTGTTCTAGGCTTCTCTCAGTGGTGTCTTGTTCTTAAATACTTGTTACTTGTTCTTGTGAGGGAGAATGAAGGCAGAAATGACCTATGTCATCATTTTCATGATGTCACTATCTGTACTAATTAATGCAATTCATAGTCTGTTTATGGTTTGAGAAACTCAGATGTAAAATACTTCAAAATATATGACAGTTATTTGCTATATGACCTTGAAAATACATTTATCTTCTATGTGTTATGGATATTCTGTCAAATTTGGGTATTGATACCTTCTCACAGCAAAGTTGATTTAACTGTAGAAATTTATCATAGAATAATCCATTTATTAATCCATTCAACAAGGTATTAAACACTAATATTGAACCTATAAATACTAGTCAGTATAATATTTGTGTATAAAAAAAATCTCTCCACTGTGATGTTCAACATTATACACACACGGCAATCTATAAAACAGCAAAGAAAATACAAATAAGTGAAACAAATCTTCTAAAGACACAAGACAAAGACCAAATAGCTAAATACTTAAACTCTTGCAGTTTTTAAGGAAAATTCCCTTCAGTGCTTCCTTTAGTAAAATGTTTATAATTTTTATATGATTTTTAAAAATCTAACTTATTATCTGGATTCCAAGGGTACATCAGATTATATACAAGCATTTTTAAGGATCTATATGGGTATATGGTATCTAACTTCCAAATGCTATATTTCATCTGGCTGCTAGAGTCACAGTGAAAATGCAGTAAATGACAGCTGATGCCTTGACAGTGAGGAAGGAATAAAAACTGAAAAATAAAATATGCCCAAGGTTAAAAATAGCATTTTCAAGGGCTATTTAGTGAATCAACAAATGTTACATTTAAACAAAATAGTAGCTCAAAAGAGTAAACACATATTTAGAGCTAGACTAAAACATGTAGGATACTTGAGAGACCAATTGTGTGGCTGCTGATTCAAATTATATTCTATCAATATGTGTGTAATATTTATTTAATGGAAACAAAAGAAATATATGTTTTACTAAATCAAAATTACATACTTTTGTCTTATATTTTAAAGAGATATTTATCTTGATATTCAATATATGATGTTTTTATGCCAAGTTATACCTTAACCTGTGTAAAATTTCAGTAACAAAGTAATACATTACCATTAACCAGCATTATTATATATATTATTTGCTTTGGGACTGAATTCTGACTTCAGATGATGTTTGCTAGCAATTGTTCTCTATTTATTAGTCCAATCTATATGTTTGCAGTCTTTATTTCAAAAAATATCAGTGGAGATTTTTTCCAACTGTGAAAACAGATTTTTTAGAACCTATACCGAGCAATGTCTGAATTAAATTCTACCCTCTGGACTTTTCAGGATAAGATTACCTGAATTTCTTGTATTATTATTGTTACTGTTGCTGTTGTTGTTTAAACCAATTTCAATTGGAAATGAACCATAGATGTCTCACTCCTCCTTCCCAGTTTCCAAATAAATGTTCCCAAGGTTTTATTTTCTGAGGATTAATATATTAAACCTACAGCTAATGTAATACAGAAAGGATGTTATACATGCATATATGCCTCCAAAACGTAAATAATTTAAAAGGTTGCCTTTTCTCCCCAGTTTTTCTCTCTTTAGTAGTCTAATGACATAATTAGAAATGAACCAAATATGGCTCAGTATACATTATCTGCTACCTCCTAAGCTCAGAAACAAAATAAGTGTACCAACATTTGCTTTTTACCAAATGTAGAATGCAGAAACCAGTACTCCTAGTTCCAGACAATGCAGGCCGCCTAGCTTGGTGGCATGGTCATGATGTCGAGAAAGAAATAGTCATGTATGAGACTTCATCCTTCCTCTACTCATATACATTGCTCGACTGCTTAATTTTTGAAACTGTTTTCAATTTTTGAAGAGTATATCTCCGCATGACCACAGTGACTTATTACTAATAAGTTGTTATAGCAGAGTCTTCTGGTGCCTATGGCAGCCAAAATAATGACTTCCAAGATGTTCACGTCCTAATCTCCAGAACCTGCGAGTATGTACCTTAAATGACAAAAGGGACTTTGCAGACATAATTAAGTTCTCTGAGATAGATAATTATTTGGTATTATCCATGTGAACCCAATGTAATCACAACGATCCTCAAAAGAAGAAGACAGGAGAATAGGATTCTGAGAAAGATTGGAATATGCTACTCTTTTGGCTATGAAGATGCAGGAAGTGACCATAAGCCAAGAAATACAGGCAGTGTCCAGAAACTGGAAAGGCAAGGAAACACTTTTCTTGTGCTCTCCAGAAGGAATGCAATACTACCTACACCTTGACTTAAGTCAGCAAAACCCACTGGAAATTTTGACTTGTAAGATAAGATTTGGACTTCTGATCTGTAAGAATTGTAAGGTAATAAACTGTAAGATTATAAATTTAAGACACTGAAGTTTTAGTAATTTGCTAGAGCACCAAAAGAAAGCTAAAACAGTATCATACCCCAAATCGCCACGTAGATTGGTGTCTCCACCCTCTTGTTGATCCTGGTGTAGGTACAGAAACTAATGTCTCATGTATGTAAACTTTCTGGATGATACCCTTTAGTGATTGAAGCTGCCTAGCCCTGCAGTCCTGGGATTTATGCTACACCCTACCAAATTTGTACCACAACTCCAAAGCAATAGCTGACTTGGATGGATGTAGAAGTGGCCCACTGCTCTGTCTCAAGTGGGAGCAAACTCAGTAGGACAAATTATATTACAGAGTTCCCCATGAGATCAGCTAGACTTCATCTGACACACATTTTCACAATTTCTACACCTTTCTTATCCTGCTTCTCTGACTCTTTTACCTGTTCTCTTGAGACAATATTCTTAATAAATTCCTAACATCCAATTACCCATTCCAAACTCTGTTTCTGGATAACCACCTAAAACACATACAAAATTTTTTTTTTCTTAAATAAATCAATGTTGTGTCATAGATACCTTGTTTTCTTTATTCTTACAGCACTTAGAAGGTAGGTAAAATAAAATATTATGCTTTCAACATTTTCACTAAATCCAAATGAGGCTAAGGATAAATTATGCTCTTTTTCATTTCTAATTAAGAAAGTCTTTAGCAAGTTATATATCATTTATGTATTTATCTTTATCATTATTTGTTCAATTTCTGGTTAGAGTAACTAGATACTCTCTATTATATACCCTTCAAATTTGGAAACTTTTTATATCAACATTAAGAAAAATCATAGATCAAGTTTATCAATTCCACCTCATGACTGTGGTAATATTTATTATGTTTTAACAGTGTGACTCCTTTTTAAAACTACTTAGTAAATCTGTTTATCCTCTACTGTCATCAAAATAGTTTCATAGAAAAGAAAACTAACTACACACCCAGACTTTATATTTGAACTAATCATGCTACCATTAATAGAAAAGCACAAATTGTTGTTTTCAAAGCCCAGTGGACCCTCTTCCAAAATTATATGATCCCCAGAGCTGCAAAATTACTAACAGGACAGATACTTTCATACATATTAATTAACATTTTCAAAAAGGAAAAGAATACTCTTAATTGACAGAAAAAATTTTTCAACACAGAAAAAATATTTTAAAAGTATAAAAATTAGGGGCACTTGGGTAACTCAGTTGGTTAAGCGTCCAACTTCAGGCCAGGTCATGATCTCATGGGTCATGAGTTCAAGCCCCGCCACAAGGCTCTGTGCTGACAGCTCAGAGAACTGGAGGCTGCTTCGGATTCTGTGTCTCACCCTCTCGCTGTCCCTCCCCCACTCATGCTCTGTCTTTCTCTCTCTCTCAAAAACTAAATAAACATTAAAAGTAATTTTTAATTGCTAAAATTATAAAAATTAAAGGGTGCTAGAAGAACATTCCCAATTTTCACTTGTAGTGTTGTCTGAAAAATAATGCCCATGTTGCCACTTGTAGCAGCAAAAGGAGTAATAGAGTTTATTTAATTACTAGACCATTGACACAAAATAGATGAAAACCACAACGTTTGAAATAAATTAGAAAATATTAAATATTAACTAAAAGAGTTCGCATTTTAAAATCTTGCTTTGGTAAATAATGCAGAGGTGATCACTTTTATAATATTTTAATTTGGGATTATTTACCTCTAATAATTTACCTCTATTTACATCTAAATTCTGAGATATTAAATAAAATGTTTGCCACTGAAATTGTGAAGTGTTAGACAACATAAAATAAACCATTCTGAGGAGAAATATTTTTGCAGTCTTTCACACAGAAGCAACTTTTAGAGTTTGTGTATAATTGTAAAAGGAATAGTAACGTAGATAATGTATTCAGAAACAAGATAGTGAGTGGAATAATAAAGGAGGAAAAGTTTAAGTAGCTCAGGAAGAAAAAAATCCAACAAAACAATGTGACTATATTAAGCTGTTTTTCTTATAACTCCCAGTAAATTATAATAAACGGAAATTACAGAAATTATATAGAAATTAATCCAAGTTAGTTAGGCTCCTTACATTTATAGATGCAAGCAACAGTAAATGCTGATAGGCCAGAATTTTGGGGTTTTGTTTCATTCTTTCTCCTTTCTTCTTCCTTTTTTTTTTTCTGCCTGAAACTCTCCTGTCTCCATGTTTTGAAACCCCAAAGGAGGAAAATAAGTGTCTCAAAGATAAAACACTTTCAGGATTGCATATCATCTTTCATAAAAAAAAAAAATTTTCCATTAAAACAACACTTTATGTATATTTAAAAAATACAGCAAACCAATGCGCAGAAATGTTAAAATTCCCTGACCAGAAGGTTTACATGAAAGGATACTGCCTAAGGAATACTGAATTGATAAAATCTGGTAACAACACAATAATAACCAACTTGATATACTCTATCTACCTAATAAGAATGTTAATTAGATAGCAGAGACTTGCTAGTATAGTAAGACCTTTAAAATAAAATTATGGCTTCTCTCTCAAGTATCATTTTTAATAAGGACTTCTTTGTTTTTCACTATTTTTGTAGGTACTTAAACACTTTTATTTTTTATTTATTTTTTTCTGGGGATTCAATTTTGCTGGCAGCTTTATAAATACCTTTGTATATTTTTTAATGTTTATTTATTAGAGAGAGAGAGAGAGAGAGTAGGAGAAGGGCAGAGAGAGAGGAAGAAGAATCCCAAGCAGTGTCTATACCATCAGCACAGAGTCCGATTCCGGGCTTGAACCCCGAACTGTGAGGTCATGACCTGAGCCGAAACTGAGTCAGACACTTAACCAACTGAGCCACCCAGGTGCCCCCCACCCTTTGTATTTTTAAGGCAGATACCTTATTTGCTTATACATGGGAATAACTGAATATAATGTTAGGAAGCTGTCTTAGAGCCTTCTTGCTTAATATCTGCTCTGGGACATGTTTTAATAAAGTGTTTCTGAAGGATAACTATTATGTATGTTCTTTCTTTTCATAATACTTAATTTCTATTTACATTAAAAGACCATTTGTTGGAATTTTCTATGACAAATAATAAAGTTAGTCTTTAGACATTATGCATTTTTTACCAGAATACAACCAAAAAAATGGAATGCTTAATAAAAATTAAATGTTCCCTAACTAGTGTTCACATGCTATAGAGACTTTTAATACAAACTATTTTGTGGAAGATGACGAACATTATGGTATGATAATGTAGATCCTTAAAAATAGTCTAATTTGTCCATCTGTGGAGAGTAGAGGGCAGTGTTCAAATGATCATTCACCAGATCTAAGTTGGGTTTTTGAAAGTCAGTTTGAATAGTAAAAGTAAAATTGGGAAATTTCCAACATTGTGTAATTATACAGCTTTTGAAAAAATAAATGAAAAAAGACCTCTCAATATTGATCATCAGCTAGGTTAATCACATTGTAAAAGATCCCTGATGAACACAGATGCAAAAATTATCAATAAAATACTAGCAAATCAAATCCAACAGTACATTAAAAGGGTCATTCACCACAATCAAGTGAGATTTATTTCTGTGTTGCCAGGGTGGGTCAGTATTCACAAATCAATCAATGTGATACACCACATTAATAAAAGAAAGGATAAGAACCATATGATTCTTTCAATAGATGCAGAAAAAGCATTTGACAAAGTATAACATCTATTCATGATAAAATCTTCAACAAAGTAAGGATAGAGGGAACATACCTCAACATCATAAAGGCTATATACAAAAAACCCACAGCTAATATTGTCCTCAATGGAGAAAAATTGAGAGCTTTTCCTCTACGATCAGGGGCAAGACAGGGACGTCCACTCTCACCACTGTTATTTAACATAGTACTGAAAGTCCTAGCCACAGCAAACAGACAACACAAAGAAACAAAAGGCATCCAAATCCTCAAGGAAGAACTTTTACTATTTGCAGTACTCTATATAGAAAACCCAAAAGACTCCCCCAAAAAAACTGCTAAAACTGATACATGAATTCAGTAAAGTCACAGGATACAAAATCAATATACAGAAATCTGTTGCTTTTGTTTACACCAATAATAAAGCAGCAGGAAGAGAAATCAAGGAATTGATAACACTTATAATTGCACCAACAACCATAAAATACCTTGGAATAAACCTAACCCAAGAGGGAAAATGTCTGTACTCTGAAAACTATAAAACACTTATGAAAGAAATTGAGAAAGACAGAAAAAAATGGAAAAAAAAAAACATTCCATGCTCATGGACTGGAAGAAAAAATATTGTTAAAATGTCTGTACTATCCAAAGCAATGCAATGCAACTTAATGCAATGCCTATCAAAATACTAAGAGCATTTTTCACAGAGCTAGAACAAACTATCCTAAAATTGGTATAGAACCATGAAAGACCCCGAATAGCCAAAGAAGTCTTGAAAAAGAAAAACAAAGCTGGAGACATCACAATTCCAGACTTTAAGTTGTATTACAAAGCTGTAGTGATCAAGCCAATATGATACTGGCACAAAAACAGACACAAAGATCAATGGAACAGAATGGAAAACCCAGAAATAAATCCATAACCAAATGGTCAATTAATCTTCAGAGCAGAAAAGAATATACAATGGAAAAAAAGACAGTCTCTTAAACAAACTGTGTTGGGAAGACTGGACAGCAACATGCAAAAGAAAAACTAGACTACACAAAAATAAATTCAAAATGGATGAAAGACCTAAATGTGAGACAGAAAACCATCAAAATCCTAAAGGAACACAGGCAGTAAACTTTTTGACCTCAGCCACAGCAACTTCTTACTAGACATGTCTCTTAAGGAAAGAGAAACAAAACCAAAAATAAACTGTTGGAACTTCATTAACATAAAAAGTTTCTGGAGCGCCTGTGTTGCTCAATTAGTTAAATGTTTGACTTTGGCTCAGGTCATGATCTCATGGTTTGTGAGTTAGAGCCCCACATCAGGCTCTGTGCTGACAGCTCAGAGCCTGGAGCCTGTTTCCAATTCTGTGTCTTCCCCTCTCTCTCCCCCCTCCCCCACTCACACTCTGTCTCCCTCTCAAAAATAAATAAACATAAAAAAAATTTTAAAGAAAAAAAATAATAAAATAAAAAAATAAAAAGTTTCCGCACAGCAAAGGAAACAATCAACAAAACAAAAAGGCAGCCAGGGAACAGGAAAAGATGTCTGCAAATGACATACCAATAAAAGGTTAGTATCCAAAATCTATAAAGAATTTATAAAACTCAATACTCAAAAAACAAATAATTCAGTTAAAAATGGGCAGAAGAGGGATGCCTGAATGGCTCAGTCAGTTAAGCATCCAACTCTTGGTTTCAGTTCAGGTCATGATCTCTCAGCTTCATGGCATTGAGCTGCGCATCAGGCTCTGTGCTGACAATGCAGAGTCTGCTTAGGATTCTCTCTCTCTCTCTCTCTCTCTCTCTCTCTCTCTCTCTCTCTCTCTTTCTCTGCCCCTCCCCCGCTTGTGCTGTCTCTGTCTCTCCCAAAAATATATAAATATTTTTTAAATGGGCAGAAAACATGAGTAGACATTTTTCCAAAGAAGACATACAGACGGCTAACAGACATATGAAAAGATGCTCAACATCACTCATCATCAAGGATACACAAATCAAAACTACAATGAGATATAACCTCACACCTGTCAAAATGACTAAAATTAACAACACAGGAAACAACAGATGTTCAGAAGGATGTGAAGAAAAGGGAACCTTCTTGCACTGTTGGTGGAAATGCAAACTGGTGCAGCCACTCTGGGAAACAGTATGGAAGTTCCTCAAAAAGTTAAAGTTAGAACTACTCTATGACCCAGCAATTGCAGTACTAGATACTTACACAAAGGATACCAAAATACTGATCTGAAGGGACACATGTACCCCAATGTTTATAGAAGCATTATCAACAATAGTCAAATTATGGAAAGAGCCCAAATGTCCATCGACTGATGAATGGATAAAGAAGAGGTGGTATGTATATATACACATAATGGAATATTACTCTGCCATCAAAAAAAGAATGAAATCTCGTCACTTTCAATGACATGGATGGTGCTGGGGAGTATTATGCTAAGCAAAAAATCAGTCGGAGAAGGACAAGTACCATACAATTTCACCCATATGTGGAATTTAAGAAACAAAACAAGTGAACATGGGGGGAGAGAAGCAAACCATGAAGCAGAACAAACTGATGGCTATCAGAGGACAGGTGGAGAACAGGGGGTGGGTGAAATAGGTGATGGGGATTAAGGAGTACACTTGATGTGCACCATTTTATGTAAGTGATGAATCACTAAATTCTACACCTGAAATGAATATTACGCTGTGTGTTCACTAACTGGAATTTAAATAAAAACGTGGAATAAAAAAAAAAGAACATGTAAAAAATAAATAAAAATATCCTTTTTAAAACTTTTTTTTAAAATTTTTTCTTTAATGTTTTTATTTATTTTTGAGACAGAGAGAGACAGAGTATGTATGAGCAGGGGAGGAGCAGAGAGAGAGGGAGACACAGAATCCGAAACAGGCTCCAGGCTCTGAGCTGTCAGTACAGAGCCTGACGCGGGGCTCGAACCCACGGACCGTGAGATCATGACCTGAGCCGAAGTCGGACGCTCAACCGACTGAGCCACCCAGGCGCCCCTAAAACTTTTTTTAAAGTTTCTTTTGAGAGAGAGAGAGAGAGAGAGAGAGAGAGGTAGAGCAAGAGGGACAGAGATTCCCAAGCAGGCTCCTCACTGTCAGCACAAAGCCCTCTCTGAGATTTGAACTCACAAACTATGAGATTATGACCTCAGTCGAAATCAAGGGTCAACTGAGCCACCCAGGTACTCATCACATCTTTATTAAGAATATGCCATGTTCTAGGTATTGTTTTAAATGCTGAGGTAATAACACCCATGAGAGAAACTGTAACATTTTTCCTAATGTAGTCTCCATTTAAAATGAAGAAACAGATAATATATAAGAGAACTAAATAAAGTACATAGTATATTAATCAATGATATTGCTAAGAAGACAAAAAAAGCATGTGGGGATGATATTGGATGGGGGCGGGGTTAAGGTTTAGTTGGGGTGGTCAAGAGACTTTCAGGAGAAGGTGACTTTTGAATAAAGAGAAGACATATGAAAGTGAGTTGGAAAACCATAGTGATGCTCTGAGAAGATCATTTTTTTTCAAAGAGACTAGCAAGTACAAGTATTTGAGGCAGAAGCCTGAATGGTGTGTGGGAACTACAGGAAATCCATAGTGCCTGGAGTAGGGTCAGTGCAAGGAGAGATTGGCAGTGTGGTCAGAGTGGAATGGAAAGCAGATCATGCAGGCCTAGGTTATGAAGAATTTTTGCTTTTACTTTGAGCGACTTGAGAAGCCATTTAAATGCTGTGCACATGAGTGATATGTACTCGCTTAGTGTTAGCAGACCATTCTGGCTATTGCACAGACAAAACACAAAAGAATGGCAAAGGGAAGACAGTGATACCTATTAGGAATATATTGTAATATATTAAGCCAGAGATAACTGTGGTTTAAAGTAAGTTTGTGGCATGTTGGGTGCTAGGTTTTTGTTTTTTTTTTTTTTTCTGAAAAAAAAATACCAATAGGATTTCCTAATAGAACATCTATGGAATATGAAATAATGACAGAGGTCAAGAATGGATCAATATTTCAACACAGGCTCTAAGCAAATGGAAAGTGGAGTTGTCATTATCTGGAATGAAGAAGACTTAGGAGGAGTAGGTTTGAGGGCAACTATCACATGAGGGAATCAATGTTGCACATGTTAAACTTGAAATGCCTCTAATATACCTGCATGGAGATTTAGGTAGCTGGATGCATAAGTCTACAATTTAGAAGAAAGACTTTTGCTGACAAAAAAAGGTAAGAAGTCATCAAGATTCAAATAGTACTTAGAAATTACAGTAATTATCCTGTGCTATTTTACAAAATGGCACATTAGCTTTATCATTTCCTTAAATGTTTTGCTTTAATAAAGAAAAAGTATAAAAGTAACATAAAAAGCATGCATCTGACACCTAGAATTGCCATTTTAAAATTTTATTATAATTGCATCTGTATGTTTTTTAATAAAATTAACAAAGTGATAGGAATAAAGTAAAAGTTCCTTTGGTCCCATCCCAAATGTTATGCCTATTTCTACTCCCACAACTTTATTTCTTTCTATTGAGAAGTTTTTTAATTCTATCAATTATATACTCCCTGTCTAGCACCATTGCTTACCATTACTACTTCTGAAAGCACTTTATTTCAAGAATTTCTAAACATTTTATCCACTAATAATCCCTCTCCAGTTTCATTTTTTTGTATGTAGGAAATATGGATTTATGTATTTCTTCTATTCACATATTTTTATTAGTGTTTTCTCAAGAGGGATACAAAATAAACACATATTTTAACCATACTGTTTTAAATTGATCATTTCTTAAACCTATTTTCCATTTAATCAGTCAATATTATATCCAAATCACAATGAAGAAAGACTGTCTAGAGTATATGACCTCTGTACCCTGGGAGTCTATAATCTAATGAAGAAGAACTATATAAGCCAAAAGTGAAAGGCTTGTACATTTGACCCTTGAACAACCATCATAGGGTTGGGGCACTGAATCTCTCACACAGTAGAATATCCAGGTATAATTTTTGACTCTCCAAAAACTTAACTACTAACACCCTAGTGTTGACTGGAAGCCTTACCAATAACATAAACAGTGGATTAACATGTATTTTGTATGTTATGTGCATTATATACTGTATTCTTGAAATAAAGTAACCAAGAGAAAAGATGTTATTAAGTAGGTCACAAGAAAGAGAAAATACATTTCCCATACTGTACTATATTTATTGAAAAAAAAATCTGAGGATAAGTGGACACATTCAAACCTATGTTGTTGAAGGGTCAACTGGACTATAAGACAGGTACTGCAGAAAAACTAATGCCCCTCATTTTGACTTATGTATGGGTATTTCATTCCTGTCTTACATTATAGAAAAACTATGGAGCTTAGTTATCTCTGATTCTTGAAATACTCCTGATTTCTGTAGGAGGATCAGCTTCCTTTTCTTCTGAATATTTGTCTGAAAGCATTTACATTTCAAATAACTGCACACTGCCGAGTAGCTATTTCTTATTTTTTTCCACTTTCCAAAATTGTGTTGCTATCTCTTGTCCAAAGATGCCTTCTCTAGTGTTTTCTCTTTCGGTTTTTATTTTTATTCCTTTCTTTCAACTTGGGGCTTGGAGGATTTGAGGATGGGATGGAAATAAAGACAGGTTTAATTGGCAGTCTATATTTTTTAACAAAGGGTAAATTCAATAAGTATAACTGTTGGGTATATTCAAATGGGCAAATTTTGACCTTTGTACCATCCCTCAATTTGAGCTTTTTTTTTTTTTTCCTCTCATGAACTTACAATATTTAGAAAGAAGTTTGGAATCCATTAAAAATATAAACTATGTTGGGGCACCTGGGTAGCTCAGTCAGTTGAGCGTCTGACTTTGGCTCAGATCATGATCTCATGGATTGTGAGTCTGGGCCCCCCCATCGGGCTCTGTGCTGACGACAGCTCAGAGCCTGGAGCCTGCTTCATAGTCTGTGTCTCCCTCTTTCTCTGCCCCTCCCCCACTCACAGTCTGTCTCTCTCTCTCTCAAAAATAACTAGACATTGGAAAAAATTTATATATATATATATATATATGTATATACACACATACACACACACACACACACACACACACACACACACACACTATGTCTACAATATATATGTCCCATTTATTCAAGCCTAGAAACTTGACTTTTTTTAAATTTTTATAGATAAAACATATATATGCATAGCTCACATATATATAAACACATATATATGACATAGAGATACTTAGTATAATATAAACACTTAATATTATTTAATATAATAGTATTACTTTACATAGTTACTGAAGAATCACTTTAGTTATAAGTAATCATTACTCAGCATAATTTCCATATATTTACATTTTTACATGTATTTCCTCAAACAAGTTATTAGCTTCAAAAAAGAGCACCAATTTGACATCTTACAACATTTCTTCTTAAAATAACCGCAACAGCACATGTAACTGTCAACACATTACATTAAAATGAAGAGACATAACAGAAAATAGTATATAACAATGCATTGACATTGTAGAGTTTAGAGGTGTTTATACTTTGTTAATGATATTTATTTTCAGAAGTTACTTGTCTCAATACAATCTTTTGTATCCTTATATTTTCTGGCTGAGATGGAAGACCTCAGGGGTTGTTCTTGCTTCCTCCTCAGGCCCCAGCATTTTAGTTTCTCAAGGAAAACATCTCCTTGCTCTTACGCTGGTGGCTGCTGCACTACACGTTCATGTTTGGAACTGCTGTTCTCGCCTTTTCCAGGAGCTCAGTGTCTTTCCTTTGTCATCTCTTGATGACAGTTCATTTTTTAAATGAGGAAAAGGTAAGTTATTTCAACCCTTGCTCTTGTTATAGCAATTCTGGTTTAGTTTTCTTCTTCTACAGCTTTGCTTGCTCATAAAAAAAAAAAAAAAAGACATTATATTTTTCCACTAACCTCTTACTTTTACCCAGAAATATTCCTCATTCACTTTTTTCTTACCCGCTATTTACACTCAAACTACTATTCGATTTTTAGTTTAATTTCTCCTGAAATAACTGTAGTTATTCTTCTTAACATAAATGACTAGATACTCCCACAAAACATTTAAAAAATATTCCAATATTCGACATGGATCAGACAATTTAGAATTTTCTAAATACTCATTTTAAAATGCTTAATGATTTGAAAGATTTTTAGTAACAAATAATAAATTTCACACCAATAAAAACATACAATAAGAGGACTTAAAAAAAAACTTCATGGATGGCAAATGCTGTTAATATTGGAGAGGAGAAAAATGCCTGTCACTCACCAATCAAGATCTAATTTTTCTTAGTGGCATTTCTTAGTGATATTCCTACTACTTCTCCAAATCAGGCAACCAGGATTTATATTCTTAAAATATGTCATATTTATTCTAGATCATAGATTATATCAATAAATAAAGAAATATGTTTGCTCTCACGAAGCTCTTATTTCTGTGTCAAATAATATTAATTCGATACTTTAATTTGAAACAACATAAGTAGCAAATTTTATTATTATTTGATTATGTCAAACAATTCTTGTGTGTAGCCATAAAAGGATATAAATCACCAAAATATCATTCAGCAGTAATTTATTAAACTCTAATGACTGAAAATTTAACAGAATATATTACATTTAGATTTCACATTAAAGAGAATGTGAAATAAGTAGATTAATTATAAAAATATATAATTATTGATCACCTATCCAAAAAAAAAAAACTTCTTTACTATTCCATCGCTGAAGATTTTTTTGACAGAGTAAAATTGAAGAAAAATTCTTTCACATGAAGAGCTTATCATTAATTTCCTTTGTCAGCCTTTTCAGTGCAAGTTTTTCCCAAACTTCCATAAAGCAATAATTGATATCAAAGGGATTCCTTTTGATGCCAAAAGTCAGCAATCAAACATATGGTTTTGCCATGTAAATATGTAATTAACTTTTTTTCTCCCAAAGCATCAAGGAAAAACATAGCAATAGTTACTATATATTTTTGGACATTTAAAAACTTCAGAACGTTTTAAGGAAATGCAGCTGAGAAATTATGCATCTCTTTTAGTAGGTCTTTTCATGTTCCAGTTATTTGGATTATGAAGAAAACACTTCATTGTAAGAGCTTCCAATGTACTCAAGTGGAAATATATTGTAATGAAAAAGATAAGTCCATATGCTATGAATTGGCAACAGCTGTTCCACTTTCATCCTATGGGATGAGAGAGGAACAGAAACTGGAACACCTTGATGAATATTAAAATGCCCAGAAATAGGATACTGGCATGATAATTCCACAAGTATCACATTCTTTGTGGTAATATCATTAAACCTAATGGCAGAGTGACAAGATACTACATCCACACATTGCACTTATCTCAAAATTGAAAAAAATGTCAATCAGTCTAATAGTCTGTATGTGTATATATTAAGGCGGCTTCAATTTCTTTGATTTATTTTACTGAATTAGCCAGGTGTCCCAAAACATTATAGATACAATCTTAGCAAGGGCATATGTATAAAACTTAACTTCGGCCAATAAAAAAACTTTTTTAAAAGCTAAAATAGACTTTAGTTAGGGTCTTTATCATGTAATGTAATAGCTAAAATTATGTACCTAATAAAACAGGGTACTTCAGGAAGTACAGAAAATTACATATTATGCTTTTTTTTTTTTTTTTAATGAAATAGTTGTGTGCTAAGTCTCAATTCAATTTGCATCTGCCTAACCGTACGTATAAAGCTGCTTTGGTGGTTAAGGGCAAAAGATTTCAAGCCAGTTGCCAGGAACCACATACAAATTTTACTATCAACTATTTGTGTAACTTTGTGCAAGTAAGTTAAACATTCTATGCCAAAGTTTAATCATCAACTCTATATATTGTTGGAGATTTATCATGCTAAGTGCCATTAACCTCATCTGGTACATATGGTGAATGCTTAATATATATTAGCTTTAATACTTCCAGCTGTAGGGGACATGGGTTGAGTAAAAATTAAAAAGATGATGTCTTAGCTAGAATTTATGAAAGCAGCTTTATAAAGACCTTCAGTTACAGATTTTGGATTTTTGCTAAGAAAACTAGTTATCGCAGAATGTTTTAGGTTAGGAAAATGTTATAATTTGACTTTAGGTTAAGGAAGAAAATCAGTGAATTTATAAGAAAACCTTAGATTAAAATGTAGCTAAAAGACAATTATGACTGACATCTGGAATTTGATTGCATGGTATTAAATTAATTTAAGCCAATGGCAGTAAGGACTTGTTTTAAGAAGAAAAGAGAAGGAATGGAAAGGCAGGCCAGGAGTTTGTTATGCACCAGGATGAAGAGGATTTGATGACTGGGTATGAAAAGAATAGCTGAATATAAGGACCTTAAAATTTAGTAATTGGAAAACTATAGCTCACTAACAGAATCAGCAAGTGCATGAGAAAAAGAAAAAACTGGGCTAAATGGAAAGAAATAACTTAAGGGCAGTTAGTTATATGCATACAGTCTTTTAATGTGAAGATTCTAGATAATGTTTTTCTAGTGTGTATATCATGTAGATAATTTTAAACTATTATATGCATGTATCTCCCTGGAAATAAAAATTTGAAATATTTTTATGAAGAATTTTAAAATGATGTTAAAGCTAACTCTTCTAAATATCAGTATGATTAAAGTTATAGTAAAAATCACAATACCAATTTTTTATTAAATGATAAATTATTTAGCATTTTTAGCTGTATCATCTTAACTGTAATTTTTGTGATGATTGAATCTTTTCTAATTCTCTCAGCCATCATTATAACCAAGCAAATACTACTTTAATTGTTTTTTCCATCACTGCAAGTGATCCTTAACCTATAGTACCATTATGTCTATTGATCTAAATTTTCTTTTTTTTTTTTTTTTTACTTTTGTCTAATGTTTATTTTTATTTTTGAGAGAGAGAAAGACAGAGTATGAGTGGAAAAGGGGCAGAGAGAGAGGGAGACAGAATCTGAAACAGGCTCCAGGCTCTGAGCTATCAGCACAGAGCCAGACACAGGGCTCAAACTCACAAACCGCAAAATCATGACCTGAGCCACCTATAGATCTAAATTTTCAATAAAGTTAATTTTATTTTGAAGAAAGGAATTATTTATATGTCATGGCATATACATATATAAACACTTTTATTAATTCTCTCTTTGGGAGAATCCAAGGAGAGCTAGAGAGGAGATAAAATATGTTTAATTTTTAGCTTTAAATATTCCACTGTGTATCCTCTCTACTCATTCTGTTATGAAGTAGTTGAATTAGGTATGAATAGTTTGACAAGTCTTTTTTTACTTTATTTTATTTTATTTTATTCTATAACTTTTTGATAAGTCACTTCAGAAAAAAAGAAAGAAATTCAAACTGTATTGTCAGGGAATACTTCAAAGAAAAGATTGAACTTACAGCCATTCCTGTAAGAGGACATTTTGGAGATAGACAAAGAGGAAAGAAAAATTCAGACAGAGGAAAGGTGTCTATTTAAAAGAAAATGAGTATTTCTACCATTGCAGAACTATTAGATAATAATATTGCTGGAATAAAGTCTTTAGGTAGGAAAATATTGGGGCATAAAGGCAAAAAATGCACTGAGTTAAGAACCTTGAATGATACTGTACCTAGTATACTGTGTCCATCATTGTTATTCATTGGGGAGTTTCCCAAGGATTAATCTAATTCTGCCATGGTCTGCATTCATTGTAACTCTTCATGCACTCACATACACGCAAGATATGCAAAAACCCTCACCTTGTTTCAGGAGAATTTACAGTAATCCAGGATTCTGGACTAATTGGTGTTTGAAAAACGAGTTGGTGGGGTAAAGTGCAGGCAAAATTCAGAAACAAGCCATCCTCTGAGTTCCTTCCATTCATCTCTTTATCCTTCTGAAACTGATATCCTTGCCCTTCTCTTTCTCTCAGTCATTTCTGGAGGCCATTTTGGTTTCTCTTACCCATTTTCCTAAGGAATATCTTATTCCATCTCCCAAAAGGAGACAAATGGTATCACTGGAAAGTCTATTATTTTGGCATGAAAAGTGAGAGGTTCTTTCAATCCTCATTTTCTGAAAAATGGGAAATACTTTTCCACCTAAAAGTGAGAAATATTAAGAAAAGGGACATGCACATTGAACTATACAATGAATACAGCAAGATATAACCTTGCTGCAGTATGATAAAATGATCAGATTTTATCCTCTAGGTAAGGAATGTTTTTTTTTTTTTTTTTTTTTGTCTTGCATTATACAGTGTCTCTACACCAAGTGATGTCCTGATAAATCCCGAGAACCTGTAAATATGTTACCCTACATGTCAAAAAAAAAAGACTTTGCAGATGGATGTGATTAGGTTAAGGATACTGAGATAGGAAAATTATCTAAATTATTGATGTGGGCCCAATGTGATCACAAGGGTCATTATAGAGGAGATAGAAAAGGCATAACTAGAGAAAAATTGTTATGACAACAAAAGCAGAGGGAGAGAGAGAGACTAGAAGATGCTATTCTAGTTCCTTTGAAGATAAAGGATGGACCACACACCAAAGAATGCAGGCAGCCTCTAGAAGCTAGAAACGGCAATGGAACTTGTTCTTCCTTAAATCCTAGGGAAGAAATTCAATCCTGGTGACCATTTTAGACTTCTTTCCTTCAAAACTATAGAGAACTAGTGAAGGAGATTAGGTAGAGATTAAGATGCTGTTATGAAGTTATCCATGTGGGATTATGAAATCCTAGACTGAAGAGATTACAATGTAAATAGCAAGAAAGGATTATTTATAAGGAGAAAATTTTGGATGGAATACAAATTATTTTTAGGGCCAAAGAAACATAAATAGTTTAAAACATATCCTTAGTTTGGGTTTTGAGCATGGATGAGTAGGATTACATAACTGAAAAATAGAAATTACAAAAAGCAAATGTGATTTGGGATTAAAACTGGTGAATTTAGCTTTCTGCACAGATTCACAATTAAGTGATCATTCATTCGTTTATGTATGTCAAATCGGGATAAAAAATAATGGTCAATACTATTACAGGTAATCATAAAATATTAAAGTTAAAGATGGTGTTTGAGTATTATAAAAATTCTACAAAGAGTTCTCTATATTTCCCTGGTCATCCTGTACTCTTTATAAATACCAAAGGCAATGATCCTCTCATTTTACTTGGATTCTGCAGAAAAGGAGGAATGTGTATTATCCCCAAATAGTCATAAAAAATTATAAGATTGCAAGATAATCACTTACTGTATACACACCTAGTCCATAGAGGTATAGGACTTGATTTAAATTCCTTAAAATTAGGATGAGTCCACAATGCCTTCGTAGCTACTCTCCAAATGTTTGTAAGTCTTAGTTTAATGCATAATCAGTAAAAGCTCCAATATAAAGGGGCACTGACTGGGTTGGTCAGTGGAGTACACAACTCTTGACCTTGGAGTTATGGTTTTTGACCCCACATTGAGTGTAGAAATTATTTAAAAATCAAATTTTTAAAAAATCTCCATTATAAAAATAAATCTAAAATTAACCTCAAAAAATATTTTTAAAAAGGAATACAAATAATATAGTAATTCCTTACATAGCTAATGCTTAACTACAATAATGCACTAATAAATGCAAGAACTATAAAACAATTTCTTTTTACAATATTACTTGCAAATGAAAATGTAACTACGCCCAAACTTATCCAAATATCTGAATGTATATTATTTATATTAAATCTCAAAATAACTTTGTCCTTGTTGTGTTAGTAAAAACCCTAACATTTATTCCACTCTCAGCAATTATTACATCGGCACTCCTTTTCAATTACTCATCACATGATAACCATATAAAGTCTTTTCTGTCAGAAACCTTAACACCAATACATATAATAGAGGTTTATTTTGAAATTGTTTTAAAAGAAAAACATTTAAAATAATGCGATTATAGGCATCTAGCTTTGCAAAATTAAATATGAAATAAATGTTTGCTACTTTTAGAAGGAATATATAGGCATTATCAAAAGCTTCTTTAACTTTCTCTATTGTCTTCTTTTATGAAACTGCTTAGCAATCCTCTATGCAGCTAATTCTAGCTTTCCACCAAAATTATCTATAAATAAGGAGAAGATGACACACTAAAAATAGTATTAAATTTTCTATTGAAATATTAGCCAAATTTAAAGTCAGATTTCTTATACCCAGACTTCTCCTCACCATAAAGAAGTTATCAATGATAAAAGAGTTATCAGCCTAATATTTGTTTTAAAACATTAAAAAAATAATTTGGAGAAACTATAGCAAATTTTAATTTTTTTCTTTTCCCATATCCCTTCTCACTTCCCTCCTCAAATAATGGCCCTCAATGCTTTAATGACAATTTATTTGGTCCACTAAGAAGAACATACCAAAGTACCCACAGAGAATGAATAAATCAATTGGGTCTTTAAGTAAATTTTAGAAACTTAATGGGACAACTAGATTTTTAAAAGCTGTTTTTATGGGCACATTTCATTGTTTGTTCCTTACTCTGAGCTTTAGATATCAATATCTAATGAACAAAAGAATCTGGGTAAAAAGTCTACCCACAATCCTAAATTGGCTTGGGAAAGTATGGTAGAATTACAAGACTACATTCACCCAGGGAAATTACTGTTTCAGCGTTAGGATTTGGGAAGCCAGCAGTAAAGATGTGTATAGATAGACTAGATTTATGGAACCGGACTTCAAGAGACAATTTATACAAGAACTGGAGAGGTACTGAATAAGACATTAGGCTTTTAAGAAGGGTAAGCTTTTCATCCTAGGAAAAAGGTATAATTTATTTTTTAAATATGGACTGCTATCACTCTGGTGAGTTGGAAAAGAAACATGATATTTAATGTTAGTAGAGGGTTCCTGCCACCTCATCCCCTTAGATTAAGTCCCTAAGTGGGCTACTCTCACTCATGAGTTTACACAAATACTTTTTTTTTTAATATTAGCAAACTGATCATAACTTTCTTCCTTCCTTTCTTTCCTTCTTCTCTTTCTTTCTTTTTCTCTCTTGTTTTCTTTTTTCTTTCGAAAGATATCTTTATTTCTACAACAAAGCCCTCTAACTGTGATTCTCTCAGCTTGTACAACCCATATTTTCTGCAAGGATGAAACCCACAGCCTCCAGCATTGCCTAATTTAGTTTGTCAAGTAATTACAACTATAAACCAAAGCTTGCTGCTCATCTGTTTCAGGGCTGACCTACCTCAAGTCAGGGTGAAAGGGCAATGAAATGCAGGAGGATGACAGACACTCAGGGGTACTCCTGAGATGCAGGAACACCAGCATTAAGGGAAGTAAAACCAGCTTTGGATAGGGGCTCAGAAGTTACATCCCAGATGTGCTTACTGGACACAACAGGTCACCTCCTCATACTTTACAGACCTGGGCTTCCCCCTCCTCTGCTCCAACATCAAACAGAGGGTTGTTTTTCCAAGATGTACTGCCAACCCAGGACCCCAGGGACCTGTGCATTGGCCTCTGCCAAATTTTAAATGCCACCTCATGAAGAATAGCAGTTGACAATAGAAATTACGCAGTGATGTGGAGTCGGGTTCGTGCTGCACATCTGCACACTGCTTTTTATGAATCCTGCTCCCCCCTTTACCACACTCATGATAGCAACTTTGTACATAACTTTATAAAGAAAATACAGTGTGACCAAATAATTTATAAAGTACTCAAAAGTCAAGTAATTTAATGCATCAAGCACCAAGTTACTAATTTAGAGCCTTAAAAGGCATCTGAATCAACGAAGCATAGGTCACTGTCCTTACATGACACAACAGACAACTGGATTTAGTCCAAGTCTCTTACATACATGTGCGGCCACCTTGCTTTCATGTCTATGTCAGCACTTTTTCATATGGCAGAGAAATTAAACTATTCCTCTTTATGATCACTGTTGCTCAGAGTTATTTCTGGTATATGCAGCCAAAATTAATACTAGCTAATATGGATACAGGTAGCATTATTTTCTATTTGACTTCTTTACCACAAAACTTTAAAAATAATTTTATGTATATTACTTCATAATATCATGAAGCATATATAACATAAATATATGTAAAAACAAAAACAAAAGATATTTATACAAATGAATATTATTGTACATCAGTGACTAAGTATCAATATCCTAATGCTGATGAAAAAATGATATGAACAGTTTTTTTCAAAAAATAAATGACAATGTATATAGAAAGTATAAAAAGATCACTTAATATGCTATTATTTTTAAAATATGCAATGATATAAGTCAAATATATCTCAAAAAAATTGAATGGAAAAAAATAGATAATTTTGTTTAATTTAAGTGAGGTAGTGCATACCACATTTTGGAAATGATCAACCATAACTAATGATTGGAATGGGATCACTACAGTATTTTGCAAGGAGTCTTTGGTAACAGATATTGAAATCATTCAAATATAGATAATATTTGAACCAGAAATTAAAGTTCCATAATTTATGTTTTATATTATATTTTCATAATTATAGAATTTCTCTTTCTTTTTGGTGTATCAAGTTCTCCAGGCATGTGTATTGTGCAAGTGTAACTCAAAGGCCAAAGTTTCCTTCATCCACAATCCAATAATTTATCAAAATACTTTTCTTTTGGATGAACTCCACTGATCTTCCATTATTAATGGCAGTGCTTTCTTTCATAACTCTATCAGATATGCTTTGTGCTGTTTTGTGTCCTTGTTCAGATGTGTAGACATCTGAGTCTTTATCAAAAATTGAACAAATCTCTTTACCTTTCCTGCCATCTTTGCTTTTCATAATAGTAAGACTTACCATCAAACATATATCAGTTGGAAGAATCAAGTTAATGAGAAGTTACCGAGACAATGAAATTCCAAATAGTAAGGATATTTTCTTAACAACTCCCTCAACTCCCATACTTGAAAAGTAGTCATATAAGTAACTCTTTGATAGAGAAAAGGGTAAGGTAAGTTGGCTATATACACCATGCTTTTACTGGAGGCCAACCCATTACACATTACTTCAGCTGGGACATAACCATAGAACCAGAAAAGCATAAGCCCTGGATTCACTGTAGGCTGGACCTCAGCTTTCCCTCTTGACACAATGACTTACACATCACTTTTCTGAAGGGTTCCTCAATATTGACATTAAATGTTCATAATATCTTTTTGTGCTCTTCAATAGTAAACTTTAAGTCCAATAAGTACACTGTATTGATAAAAATTGTATTAATAAAAGTATATTAGGGACACCTGGATGGCTCAGTCAGTTAAGTGTCCGACTTCAGCTCAGGTCATGATAACGCAGTTCATGAGTTCAAGCCCCACATGGGGCTCTGTGCTGACAGCTCAGAGCCTGGACCCTGCTTTGGATTCTGTGTGTGTGTCTCTCTCTACCCACCCCCCAAAAAAAAACCCCTGGCTCATGTTCTGTCTCTCCTCTCTCTCAAAAATAAATAAAAAATAAAAAACTATATTAGTACCTTGTATGTATTTCTTTCATAAACTTGAAACCTATAAAAACTCAAATAGAAAAAATATGAAGAAAACTAAGTTTATGCATATTAGAGATGTTAAATATTATTGCTTTTACAATAATAAAACCACCAAAAGTGTTTCTCCACATAAAAATGTATAGAATTATTGTTTAATAACACTGTATGATAAGGAAGCAATGCTTAGATGCATACATGAATATTTTCATTCATTGTGAAAACATAAGGAATATATGCTTTCAGTTTAGACTCCCTTAAATCAAAGACAGGAAAGCAGTCACAGAATACCATTGCATCATTTATATTGCCCTATTTGCTAACAGATCATTTTAGAGTGTTTCCTTTTTTAAAAAATCACTAGTCAAAATATATTTTTTTCCAAGATAGAAAAATGTGCTTGTGTTCTACTTATACTCACCAACTTCTCTAATAAAATTGAAGGTAGCCAATGTTCATTTAAATGATAACTAATAAAAGAAGCATATATTTTAACTATGAGAGAATACAAAATGGGTAAAAATAATTGGGTTTCAATGCAAATACAAATACAATGTATTTGATGCCATAAAAGTAGCATATTACTGTGTTAAAAGTATATAGCTTCATCCATCTTACCCTTTCACAAAAACTGTGGATACAGATCTGTCACTCTTCTTGACATAGCACCGACAACAGGCCTATCCCACAGAATGATGAAAACCTAATGCAATAAGAATGTCTAATCTTTGCAATCACATATTCTTTCCTTGAAGCTCTGCCAGGAAGTGTTTCCTCTGAGGGCAATGCTCAAACTTTTCATTACAAAACTCAAAACCACTTAAACTCACAGAATTTAGATACCCACATTTGCATTAAACTTGAAAGATTGGAGTTGAATTCATCTGGGGAGGGGGTCTCTGAATCTCACTAAGAAATTATAAACCCTTTTTTTTTTTCTGTCTTGAAAATTAAATGCTCTGTGGATGGAGATCATTGGTTTTGTATCAGGTTTGACTTAGCATTCCCATTTCTTTTGGGATTCTGTGCTTTTATGGGATGTCATGAATACCTGAGTAAAAGACAAAAATACAGACAGGAATATTTGCTTAGGGCTCATTGTTGATAGGGAAAAAAATGTGTTTGAGCATGTGTGTGTGTGTCTATATACCTGTAATGCTGTAGAAACTGATTTGCCCACTATATTATTAGGTGATGATATATATGATTTATTTTTCTCTTTGAGGTCACTTGAGTGCACTCAGGGACAGTGTTGAACTCTTAAAAAACTCTTTAAAACAAAATGAACTAAACTCATTTTAACATGTTTCTGCCTGCCTTGAAAATCATAATGGAAAGTGACTTCTAGGAAGTTACCATTAAAAAAAATAATAATAACACTTCTTTTGTAAAAATCCAACATCACAGATGAAAAACTAAAACCTGACTCTATTTCCTCAAAGAATCCCTTATTCTTTTTTTTTTACTTAACGTTCCAGAGAAAGATTTTAGATCAAGAGTCATCACAAATATTCTGTAAAATCTCAACTAAAAAATATTTTTATGCTTTATGGACCAGAGTCTTTGTTCCACCTATCCAACTGTGCACCAAAGCAACATGGTTATATAAAACTTTATTTACAAAAATAGGAAGTGAGGTATATTTGGCCTGTGGGCTCTAGTTTGTCAACCTTTGTCTTAAAGTATGAATATATGTAAATTACAGGAAAATTTAAGGTACAAAATCTAAATATTTTCCTATAATAATAAAGTATGCATGTATAATAAATCTATTCTTCTTAATGATTGTATATATTCACATGGAAGCTTGTTAAACTGAAAATGATTCATTAATATTTTTGACATTCATTAGAAATCACTATTTATAACAATATTTCTATTTCATTTTTCAGAAAAGAAAAAAGAACGAAGTGACATGGATGGAGCTAGAGTGTATTATGCTAAGCAAAAGAAGTCAGCCAGAGAAAGACAAATACCATATGATTTCACTCATAGGTGGAATTTAAGAAACAAAGCAGATGAACACAACGGAAAGAAAACAAATAGAGAGAGGCAATAAATAAATAAATAAATAAATAAATAAATAAATAAATAGACACTGACTATAGAGAACAAACTGAGGGCTGATGGAGGGAAGTGGGAAAGGGATGATTTAATGGGTGATGGGCATTGAGGTGGGCACTTCTTGTGAGGAGCGCTAGGTATTACGTGTAAGTGATGAATCACCAAATTCTACTCCTGAAATGAATATTACACTATTTGTTAAGTAACTAGACTTTAAATAAAAACTTGGAACAAAAAAAGAAAAAAGAGTAGAATAAAATGTAAGGTTGATATAAAGGCAAATTTTAGTTTTTACATTTCTTAGATTAGTTTTTCTACCTAAATCTTACAAATTTGCCCAAAGTACTAAAATAAAATCCGTCTGTCAGATATTTTGTACATATTGTATGCATCCTTCTGCACATATTGTATGTTTCTTTTTAAAAATGAAACAGGTGACATCTAGGTCACCTAACCTATATGCAATTCAATGTGATATGAATTTACCTCAGAATATCTTTTTAAAACTGGCTGGTTTTTGACTGCGACATACTAGAAGTGAGGAATTTAAAAGAAAAGAAATGGACATAGGCATACACAAACGAAATGGTACACTGTTTACATATACTCACTCTCCATTTTGCCTCCTTAATAAGTGACATCCAGGGTCAGACAATCTTACAGGTACCGAATCTTTTATTAAATAATTTCTGACCATTAGTATTAAGACGGGTCTCTGTCTCCAGCACTGAACTCTGACCTTTGTTACGCCATCACAACACATTTTCAAACCTATAAACTGTAGTAAATTAAAAGGAGACTCCATGTCAACAGACACTGTGATAGTAGTAGAACTGTTTGGAAAGAGTGAATATTGATTTGACTGGTGTTGAATGCAGGTTTCAGCAAAACCCGACAAGAAAAGATCAAGATGGAATAATTTTAAGTGGCTGAAGAACAGCCTTTGCAGGACATGAATTTTTAAGGGTCTCTCAAACATCTCCCATTAAGACATTTTGGCCAGACGAGCAGGAAAGATAAGTTAAATTTAGGGCGTTTCTTTTGAAACAAGCTAACTGTATCAGATGACTTGAAAGTAGCTACAGTTAAGGAGGAAGAAGATGCTAAACTGAATACTGGGATTGGTAAATACACGACAGGTTTTTAATTTAAGAACTGTATCTAACAGGGGGGGGAGGGGGCTTTGTGGTTACTTTCAAGCAGAAATAAATGAATGCTAATAGATCAAAAGGTTACAATGTTTCCATGGGAACTTGAATCAACACTGTGGCCTATAATGCCTCTAACTTCTTGATGGTTAAAATAGGTAACTGCAAGTGGGATTAAATTACCAGGTCATATTGCAAATATATGCTTAAGTTTTAATAAACTATCAAACTATTTTTCATTTTATACTTCAGTCAGCCAAGTAGGAGAGTTCTACTTATTCTGTGTGCCCCCATACAATTGGCATTGTTAGTCTTCTTCATTTTTACTATTGAAGTATGTGTGTGCTTATCAAAACTTTTCTTTTAAAAATGTATTGGCTATAATGTACGTAAAACAGAAGCATGTGTTCTAAATACGTTATACTTTTGAGAAATCAACTTTATTGAGGCATTTTGCATAATGCAAACATATATTTTTAGTCTAAATGTGAATGAGTTTTGATAAACATACGACCCCATGAAACCAGTATTGTCAAGATTATCAGGCATTTCCATCACCTCTAGCAGTTTTCTTATCCCTTTTGCTCACTGACCTTGCATCCCTATCCACAAAATCATGGTCCCTCATGCTTCTTTTGGAAATGTAACAGTACCTTCTGGAAGGTGTTTGTTTGTTTGTTTGTTTTGGGTTGTTTGTTTGTTTGTTTTGTATAGTTTTGTTTTTGCTATTATGGTTAGATATATGTGCCATTCCAAGGTAAGTTTTGTATTATTGTGAACTTAGGGTCACAATTCATTTTCTTCCATATGGATATATATTGTTCATGAACCATCTACTGAAAAGACTATGCTTTTTCCTTAGAAATTTATCAACACTCAATTGTGGGGGGTTTATTTCTTGATTCCAATCCCCTTCAAATCTTTTGTCTGTTTGTCTATCATTACGTCAATACCACAGTCGTGAATATTTAAATGTTATAGTAAGACTGAAATCAAGTAATGTGAGACTCACATTTGTGTTGGAAGTGGTGGGTTCTACGTCTAAAATTCTATGATTTCATCAAATAATTCATTAATTCAACTAACAATTATGGCATGATTATTTTTATCGGCTACTTTGTTCTGCACTAAGGAATGAAAATGAGGAAAGTTTACCTGTCAAGACTTTATATTTTAAAATACAATCTGATCTAGAAACTGTTAAAATAGAAATATATACCAAAAATAACAAAAACAGAAAATGTAGGAAATAATTTATCTGTAGAGTGCAGAAATTCTCACAAGGCTAATTATACCTGTAGTGGGATTGTCCATTCTCTTCCTATCACACAATAATCCAAAGCACAATAATGCAATCATGTGCTAGGAGACCACAGAACAAACACATTTGTTTCAATATGCCAAATAAGATTGCTGTAGGTATAGTTAATTCAGTAGTGGGCCAGTGAAGAATAATGACCTATGAAAAATATCCAGGTAGTAAAAATTTATAAATGTTAATGTTCTATGGGATATGTACGTTACAATGGCGAAGGAGAGTAGTTGTCAAAGACAACTGGAGGATTGTAACTGGGGTGAATAAATGAACTGGGCTATCATCTTCAACTTAGATTTTAATATAAGAAGGAGGAGACACAAGTAGTTGATAATTTAGAACATCATGCAGCTGAGGTTCTTAACAGGTATTTATGGAAAGGCCATTGGGTCATTATAATTAAGTGTTTGGGAAAGATAAGCAGCCTTTTAAATACCAGTGATGCATCCCTAATTACTTACCCCAGAAACTATCTCATTAAACAAGTGAACTGGATCATAAATGTATTATGTCCATATTAAAATCACAGTCTTTGAAAGACTTATGTGAACATTCAGATGGATAGTACTTCACAATTCTATCATTTATATATTATTATTTAATTTGAATGCGTATTTTGCAGTTAAGTTATTCATGAATATTCTGATGTATATACTTCCTCAGAATTGATTCAGTTATAAGAGTCATATAAAGATGGAAAACAGTTTCTTGGTTTTCACAACATCATCTTCCCCAAGGTCAACTTTTTCATCATTTAAAATTATTATTTCAGGGATTCAGTTAAGTAATTGCTTGAATACATGCATGAATAAAGAATAACTTCAAAATATTTTAGTCCTTTGAAGGTACACATCTACCCAGTATTTATGAATAAATGGAATAGACTCTTGGTAAAACAAGTATATAATTCAGGATCCTTGATTTTCAAGAAGCAACATTATTTCTTTTTCTACGACCTGTTACTCAGAAAATATAAACATCACTTTAATGAGTAACACTGAATATCTTTGTATTTGATAATTTCTCTTAACAATAAGTATGATTTATCTGCAATGCACCTATTCTGGATACTCTGGAAGATATAAAAAATATTAATGGTAATTCAACAATTATTTTTCCAGTTGTATTAAAGTATGTAACTAAATCAATCCATGTCATCAGAATGCTGCATAACTATGTTATTTTACCATTTCACCTTCTCCATCCTTGATATTCTAATCCACCATTGCACTGGTTTTATTAATAATAAAAATTGCAAATACTTATTCAAAATTAATGATGTGCCAGATGTTTGGCTCAACCTGTGCATTAATTAACTCATGACTCTCCAAAATGGGTTGTTTTATCTCCAGAGGTATTGAAAGTTTCTAAAGAAAGTGTGTGTTGCATAATCTGAAAGAATTCATTCTAGGCACACAACCTTCAAATATCATAGTCTCTAAAACTTACATTTCTTTAAGTGTCTATGTTGATGCTCATTCCCCTATCTTCTTTGCTCTTTCATAATGGCTTTTCCCCATATTTGGGGGGAAAAGCAGAATCTTTCACTAACCATTAATCCAACAATGGTTCACAAACAGAATATTTCAAAAAACTTGTATTTATATTAAGAAATTAGAATATGAATAGAAAACTACTGATTAAAATAAGCTTCCAAATAAGATGATGTATATTTATTGTTTTCAGGATATTTTGAAGGAAGACCTTCAAATATTGTCAGCTAATAGGTTATTAAAAATGATAATTGAGCACTGGAAAGACCATTTCTCCCACTACACACAAATTCAGATACTCAACAAAATCATGACTTTTCCTCAACTCAGAGAGTTAAAATCTTAGGAAACAATCTATCCAGAAATTGGAATAAAGGCACATCCTGAAAAGGAAAGGTAGGAAGCAAGCATTTACTCGTGTGGGGCAGAGCATTGGAGGAAGAGATGCCAGGCACCATAAAAGCTGGTAAGAATAATGCAGTTAAAACTGTTAAGTTGCTAAAGGCTGAATGCAGGCTAGCACAAGACTATAGAAACCCTTGGAAAACAGACAAAAGGGAAATTCACATTCACTCACAGCATCTATTCCACAAACCTCACCAGTTACAAGAAACATAGGAGGGAGAGAAATTCTCCCTCTTGGTGTGGACCTGTGAGAGAAGAGCATCAGAGACTCGGAGGGAGAAAATAAGCTCCACCCCACAACCTTAACCCACATCTTCCCTACAGAGCCTTAAAGCACTAGGCAGCAAACTATCACCCTAAAGGCACAGTGAAAAGATCTATTTGAAGGAAAAAAAGAATCAAATAAAACACTTCTACTCCCTGGAAAGGGACAGGAAACCCTCTTTGGACCAGATAAATTGGACGTATTCAACCATCATATAAATACAAGGTAAATTAGAGCCCTTTTTCAAGACTCGGAGACATGGGCTCTGAATACAATTTAGGCTGAATAAAACAGAAAACACTCTGTTCTTCTCAGTACCCCAAAATATCTAGGAAACACCAGGAAACATACAACAGCAGTCTACCACTAGTGGCAAGACAAGAGAAAGAAGAAGAATCCTTCTAAAGAGTAAGCTTATAAGGAAAGCCTAAAGCAAAGGATAAAATGAGAAAATTAAGTAAAACTCTCAAGCAGTGAGCCACCCCCCCCTCAAAACACACACACACACACACACACACACACACACACACACACACACACATACACACACACACACACACACACACACACACAAGGTAAAGCTAGAGGATTTGAATCTGGTGCTATACTAAAGATAATCATAGAAACAAGGAAATCCATACCCAGAAAATCTCTCTTATGGTATTCTCCATCTAAAGTGTCACTTAACGGTTAAAGGGTGCCTGGGTGGCTCAGCTGGTTGTGTCCAACTTTGGCTCAGATAATGATCTTGTGGTCTGTGAGTTCCAGCCCCACATCTGGCTCTGTGCTGACAGCTCAGAGCCTGTAGCCTGCTTCTAATTCTCTGTCTCCCTCTCTCTCTGCCCCTCCCCTGCTCATGCACTGTCTCTCTCTCTCTCTCTAAAATAAATAAATAAATAAATAAATATTAAGAACATTTAAAAAAATAATAATGTGTCACTTAATGGTTGACCCTGGATACCCAGTACATTAGTGGTCCATTACAAGGAACTGGAATTGAAAGAAGCTTTATGAGTCTTAAAGGAAAATGGATCAAGCCCAATAATCAACTTGGCTATATGCTTTAGCCAGTCATGAGCAATTATAGCCAGCTGGTAAATTCAGAGTGACCAAGGAGGCAAACATGATATTAAGAATACAAGCCTTATACAAAAAAGGATTTAAGTTTCCTCAAATCATTTTTAAAGAAAAAAATAAGAAAATTAACAGGCGTGCCTGGGTGCCTCAGTCAGTTAAGTGTCCAATTCTTGATTTTGGCTTGGGACATGATCTCAGAGTTGGTAAGTTTGAGCTCCACATCAGGCTCTGTGCTGACAGTGTGGAGCTGTTTGGGATTGTCTTTCTCCCTCTCTTTCTGCCCCTCCTGAGGGCTCTTGTTCTCTAAAATATTAAATAAACAAACAAACTTAAATTAAAAAAAGAAAATAAATAACAAAGAATGCAGGTCAAAGCACCATAAGATGATCTTTTCCCAAGGACCTTGGTAAAGGCTGTTTCCTTTTGAAGACCTTCTGCTTTCAAGGGATGGCAGAAAGAACCTTTGCTTGGGTTCTAGAAGTAGGGACAACGTTCCAGTACTCTGAGTATTATTTATGCCTCATTAATTGGGAGAGATGAATCCAAGAATAAATTCCTTTAAGTTTATCACCACCTTGTGGCTATCAACACCTAACAGAGTTCTTTCCACTAAGATCTGAAAACTTTCACTCTCTGATGTTTCTTCCCAAAGATCAGATTTGGGTCTTAGGCCATGCACAATTGCTTAGGAGAAGATAGAAGAAAGATCACTGGTATATGTTGAAAAGATGTCAAGGTGTATTGCATGACTCCTCTATAATATTTGGCTATGTCTACTTGTTACAGTGTAGGGTGTAGACTCAGAAGTGATATTCCCTCGGGACACCTGGGTGGCTCAGTAGGTTAAGCATCCAACCTCAGCTCAGGTCATGATCTCACCGTTTGTGGGTTCCAACCCCACTTTGGGCTCTGTGCTGACAGCTCAGAGCCTGCTTAGGGTTCTGTGTCTCCCTCTCTCTCTGCCCCTCCCCTGCTCATGCTCTGTCTCCCTCTCTCACTCTCTCTCTCTCAAAAATAAATAAACATTAAAAAATTAAAAAAAAAAGAAGTGATATTCCTAGATGCATAGGCCAATCTGTCCCTAACTCATAGGGGAAATGTTGAAGTACCCAAGAAGGATCAGATCTTATTGTTATTAAATCACTGTCTATAACATATTAAACTAGAACTCAATAATAGAAAGATACTTAAAATCCCCATATATTTGGGGAAAAATAATGTATTTCTAAGTAATTCATTGATCAAAGAAGAAATAGAAAAGAATGTTATATTCAAATTATAGAAAAATACAAGTGCAGTGAATCAAAATTTAAGTTGTGAAGTTAAGTGGCAGCAGTGAACACTTACTTAGAAGAGATATTAATGCTTACTTAGAAGGTCATATTAATGACCTAAGCTTATTTAAAATCTAGAAGAAAACAGGAGCAAATTAACTGCAATACAAGCAGAAGAAATAAATACTAAAGAACAGTCTATTAATGATATTGAAAACAAAAAAGAGAAACCCCTAGAGAATCAATGAAATCAATAACTGATCCTTTGAAAAAATCACCAAAATTGATCAATTCTCATCATAGTGAATAGAAAAACATACATACACAAATTACAAATATTAGGAAGGAAAGAGGAGAAATGACATCATACTTTACCAATATTAAAAGGATAATAAAGAAATATTACAAATTTATGTCCATAAATATAAAAATTTAGATGAGATACTATAATTATTGAAAGATGCAAACTAGTAATCATCACTTAAGAAAAATTAATAATCTGAATAGTTTTATATTTATTAAAGATATTGTACATGTAGTTCACACTAAGAAAACCCCTGGCCCTTCTGGTGAGTTTTACCTATTTTATTTTATTTTATTTTATTTTATTTTATTTTATTTTATTTTATTTTTATTTTATAAGCTTTTATTTAAATTCCAGTTAACATACAGTGTTATATAAGTTTCAGGTGTACAATATAGTGATTCAACACTTTCATACAACACCTAGTACTCACCACAACAAGTGCATTCCCTAATCTCCATCACCTATTTATTTGACCCATCCCCCTGCCCACCTCAACTGTGGTAAACATCAGTTTGTTCTCTATAATCTATTCAAAGTCTGTTTCTTGGTTTGCCCCTCTCTCCTTTTTCTTTCCCTTTGCTCTTTTTTTTTTCCTTCAATTCCACATGTAAGTGAAATCATATAGTATTTTTCTTCTCTGACCTATTTCACTTATCATAATGCTCTCTAGATCCAACCATGTCATTGCAAATGGCAAGATTTTGTTCTTTTTATGGCTGAGTAATATTCACTCTGTGTGTGTGTGTGTGTGTGTGTGTGTGTGTGTGTGTGTGTGTGTGAGAGAGAGTGGGTGTATAGACAGATGATAGATAGATGATAAATAGATACACATAAAAAAAAAGATACCACTTCTTTTTTATCCATTCAGCAGCTGATGGACACTTGGGCTGTTTCCATAATATAGCTATTAATGCTGCTGTAAACATTGGGGCGCATGTATCCCTTTGAATTGGTATTTTTGTATTCTTTGGATAAATACCTAGTAGTGCCATTGCTGGATTGTAGGGTAGTTCTCTTTTTAACATTTTGGGTAACCTCCATATTGTTTTCCAGAGTGGTTGTACCAGTTTGCACACCCACTAACAGTACAAGAGGATTCCCTTTTCTCCTTTCCAATGCCTATTGTTTCTTGTGGTGTTGGTTTTAACCATTCTGGTAGGTGTGAGATGATACCTCATTGTAGTTTTGGTTTGTATTTCGCTGATGATGAGTGATGTTGAGCATCTTTTAGGTGTCTGTTGGCCATCTATATGTCTTCGTTTGAAAAATGTCTATTCATGTCTTCTGCCCATTTTTAATTGAATTTTACCAAACATTTAAAGAAGAAACAGTACCAATTCTGTAACAGTATAAACTTGTCCAGAAAATAAAAGAGGTAAGAATATTTTCCAAATTATTCATCAGACTACTGTTTGCTTAATTCAAAAATCAAATACTGAATGAGAAAAAAGGATTAGACTAATGTCCCTCATGAAAACACATACACAATTCTTTACTAAAATAAAACACAAAAACATAAAATCCAACAACATGTAAAAAGTACAAAATAATACATCATAGCCAGTTTTAGTTTAACCCAGGAATATAAGACTGGTTTAATATTTTAAAATCAAACAATGCAATTTACCATATTAATAGACAAAAATTAAAACCCATATCTTAATAGATACATCAAAGTCCTCTAACAACACTAAACATTTATCCATGATAAGCAGTGTAAGCAAGGAATAGAAGAGAATATCCTCAACCTGATGAACAATATCAAAAACAATCACACACACACACACACACACACACACACACACCAAACTACAATGAACATCAAAACCAATGCTGAAAAACAAACTGATTTTTCCCAAAGCTTAGAACAAGGTGAGGTTATATAATCTTCAATATCATATTGGAGGTCCTAACTTGTGCAATCAGGCAAGAAACATAAACACAAAGTATACATACTGGAAAGAAAAAAAAATGTTCTATTCACAGATAACATACCTATCTATGTAGAATATGACAGAATCTACAAAAAAAGTTATGTGAACTAAGAGTAAATTTAATAATGTCACAGCATGCAAGGTTATACCAAAATCAATTATATTTTAAACACTGATTGAAAATTAAAATTTAAATTTTTTTAAACATTTATTTATTGTTGAGAGACAGAGAGAGAAAGAGCATGAGCAGGGGAGGGGCAGAGAGAGAGGGAGACACAGGTCCGGCTCCAGGCTCTGACCTGTCAGCACAGAGCCTGATGCGGAACTCAAACTCACCAACCATGAGATCATGACCTGAGCCAAAAACGGACGCTTAACTGGCTGAGCCACCCAGGTGCCCCCAAAATTAAAAACTTTAAAGTACCATTTTCCATAATATAAAAAAATATGAAATAGTTATAATCTATTAAGACATGTAAAAGAACTGTATGCTGTAAAGTACAAAATACTGATGAAACAATCAGGAAACCCAAATAAATAGAGCTATGTACTATGTTCATGGAATGAAAGTCTCCATAGTGTCAAGATGGAAATTTCACCAATCAGAACTATAGGTATATTATAATCCCAATAAAAATCCAGAGTGAGTTTCTTGTCACAGAAATCAATAATTCCTCCTAAAGGAACTAGAACAGGCAAAATATATTGAAAACAGTTATATGTCATAAACTACATGATTTTAAGACATAATGTAAAGCTATAGTAGAAAGTTTGTATTGTTAAAAAGATAGACTCACACATCGATAGAAAAGAATAAAGAGTGTAGAAATAAATCAATATATATGGTCAACTGACTTCCAACGATTTTGCCAAATTCTGTCAAGAATGCAGAGTAACTGAAACTCTCATACATTGCAAGTGGGAATGTAATTTAATACAATCACATTGAAAACAATTTAAATGTTAATTAAAAGTTAAATATAGGGTGTTTAGGTGGCTCAGTTGGTGATCCTGCGGTTCGTGGGTTCAAGCCCTACATTGGGCTCTGTACTGACAGCTCAGAGCCTGAAGCCTGCTTCAGATTCTGTGTCTCCTCCTCCTCTGTTCCTCCCTGCTCGTCCTCTGTTTCTCTCTGTCTCTCTCTGTCTCTCTCTCTCAAAAATAAATAAGCATTAAAAAAAAAGCTAAATATCCACCCAACATGACTCAACAACTCCTCTGTATATTAATTAACTAAAGTGCAACTTTATGAACACACAAAAAACCTGTATGACAATGTTTATAGCAGATTTAGTAATAATAAATAATCCAGTGAAGAAATGGGCAAAAGACATGAATAGACACTTCTCCAAAGAAGACATCCAGATGGCCAACTGACACATGAAAAAATGCTCAACATCACTCATCATCAGAGAAAGACAAATCAAAACCACAATGAGATACCACCTCACACCTGTCAGAATGGTTAATATTAACAACTCAGGCTACAACAGATGTTGGCAAGGATGTGGAGAAAGAGGATCTCTTTTGCACTGCTGGTGGGAATGCAAACTGGTGCAGCCACTCTGGAAAACAGTATGGAGGTTCCTCAAAAAATTAACAATAGAACTATCCTATGACCCAGCAATTGCACTACTAGGTATTTATCCAAGGGATACAGGTATGCTGTTTTGAAGGGGCACATGCACCCTAATGTTTATAGCAGCACTATCAACAATAGCCGAAGTATGAAAAGAGCCCAAATGTCCATCAATTGATAAAGGAGATGTACTCCATACATACAATGGAATATTACTCAGCGATCAAAAAGAATGAAATATGAAATCTTGCCATTTGCATCTACATGAATGGAACTGGAGGGTATTATGCTAAGTGAAATTAGTCAGAGAAACACAGTATCATATGACTTCACTCATATGAGGATTTTAAGACACAGAACAGATGAACATAAGGGAAGGGAAGCAAAATAATATAAAAACAGGGAGGGGGACAAAACTTAAGAGACTCTTAAATATGGAGAATAAACAGAGGGTTGCTGGAGGGGTTATGGGAGGGGGGATGGGATAAACGGTTAAGGGGCATTAAGAAATCTACTCCTGAAATCACTGTTGCATGATATATTAACTAATTTGGATGTAAATTTTAAAAATAAAATTTAATTAAATTTTAAAAAACAAAAAACAAAATAAAAGTAGAACTATCATGAAAAATAAATTACAAACACACCAAATACCCTTCAACTGGTTAATGGATAAACCATTAAAGTACATCCATAAAACAGGATTATTCAATAATAGAAAACAGCAAACTACTGATATATACAACATAATTGAATGTCAAATATATTGTGTTAAATGACAGAAGTCAGATTAAAAATGGCCGTGTATGGTATGATCCATTTATATGACATTTAGGAAAAGGCAAAACTTTACATAAAGAGACACATCAGTGCTTGTCACAGGCTGTGATTAGGGGAAAGTTTTATCTGCAGAAGTGCACAGGGAAATTTGCAAGGTGAAGGATAGAGTTGTTCTATATCTTGTAGTGGTGGTTACGTGACAGTATATATTTTTCAACACCCACAAAATTGTACACTAAAACCAGAGACATGTTGAAATCTAAATTATACATAAATTAAAAATATTAAAAAAAGAACATTCATTGATAAACTAATATGTGAGCTTGGAAAAGTCATGGAAGAAATTCAAAGAATTATGTGATGTTGCTATAATGGAATCATTTTCATTTCCATCTACTTGTTTATTTGAATGTTTCTTAATGCTTATATTATAAAATAAAATACAGCAAATATAATTTTACCTAAATCTATCTCCTTCTAGCATTAAGTGAATAACTAGTCATGAATGCATGAACTAATTGCAAAGCAAAATTTTACTTCATCTATTCATTAATAGATGTATTTCCAAATAGTTTATTCATGTGTAATGTTTATTAAAAAAACAATATATTAATTAACAATGTGAATTAAAATATTAATATCAACAATACAAAAGAAATTATTTTGTATTTGAGTTTCTTTAAAAATAAGCTTACATTTAATTAATATATAATTATTACTATAGCAATATTAAATAATATGCAATATTATATATTGATATATAATATAGAAGACATAAAAGTGTTGATCATATTATGGATCACCATGTCAAATTCTTTTCAAATTTATGATATACCAAGAGATAACACATGTATAATATATAAATACTAGTTATATCATTTGTATATCTAATACAGATATCACTGTATCATTAGAAAGGTATGTTATGATGATAAATGAGTATTAATCACAAAATATGACAGGATAAAATTTTATTGAAAGACTGGATTCCAAACAAGTTCAATTTTCTCTGTTTTGAAATTAAACCAAAAAGTAAAACATCAAAATAGAAGCAGAGGATTAGATAATTGATTAATTTGATCATTATCACTTAGTTGGTATGGGCAAAGCCAGGTCTAATCCAGATTTATTTAATGCTAACATTAATGTTTTCATGTTCTTCTGTGATACACTGGCAAGGTTTTTACAAATAATATATGGAGAAAACATATATAAATGTAGATATTTGGGGTTTTGCTGCTAAAAATGTTTTTATCAACTATATACTTTGCATTACCTTTCAATGCATCTCCTTTTAAATATTTACTTATTTATTAATTTTAGAGACAGTGAGAGTTGGGAGGGGCAGAGGGAGAGGGAGAGAGGGAGAGAGGGAGAGAGGGAGAGAGGGAGAGAGGGAGAGAGGGAGAGAGAGAGAGAATCCCAAGCAGGCTTCACGCTGAGGCCATAGATACGATGTGGGGCCAGATCCCATGACCCTGGGATCATGACGTGAGTTAGAATCAAGAGTTGGCTGTCCAACTAACTAAGCCACCCAGGTGCCCCTCAATGCATCTTCTATAAAAAGTTTTCCACTCTTAATTCTTTACAGAGTTGACCTGGATAAAAATTTCTCGTCTTAATCATTGTGTTGCCTCTACTTGGCTTCCTTTTTTTTCTTTCATTTTCTTAGCATACAGTTGAGGTTATGTAAGCTTTCATTTTCATTTTTGTCTTTTCTTATAGGAAATTTGAAATGAAACATAAGGATAAGTTGCTAACAACTGCTTTAGCTTTAGTTGTAGATGTTCCTCCCTGTGTAGACATTTAATATGTGTATGTATGTCTTTTTGTGTTTGAAAGATTTATAAGAAATATATATAGTGTCATATATATATTTATTACTTAATAGATTTTAATTTTATATTATAATAATCTATAAAGGAAGTATTTTTTATACTTTAAACAATAAATCTCAAGACTATTCTTCAATTTTCTCCTTTATTAAATCTTTTTTTTAATGTTAATTTTTTATTTTTGAGAGAGAGAGAGAGAGAGCACATGTGCACAAGTAGGGTGGGGGGCAGAAAGAGAGGGAGACAGGATCTGAAGCAGGATCCAGGCTCTAAGCTGTTGGCACAGAGCTCCACACAGGGCTTAAACCCATGAATCGTGAGATCATGACCTGAGCTGAAGTCAGACACTTAACTGACTAAGCCCCCCAGGCACCCAATGCTCTCCTTTATTAAATGAACTTTTAATTTATCCATATTGCTAGGTCAACCTTATGCTAAAGGTTAACTATGCACTACCTCAAATTATTTTGGAAGTGAGAAACAAACAGACAAAAATAAGATCTTGGAATCCTTAAAGCACAACTGAACTTTGAAGCCTTGAAAGTGGGTAGAAGGGAAGAAAATACTTTGTTTTTCAACATTGTTTTGTTATAAATACTATGTACAGATCATAATATGCTATTGTAACAGGTTGAAATGAAATCTGTTGGTTTATGCCAAATTCGAATTTCGAAAATAGACCACTTGCTGAATGTTGGAAGTTGATATGAAACAAATGTGGAAAGGTCTCTCTAAATGTCAAAGCTATCCATTTCAAACTAAAATTAGATTAATTTAGCTCATTAATAAACTGATGACATTTTGCACAGCAACAATTTGTGTATGATATAAAAGTCTCCAGTGTGCAAAGGAGTAGAAATACAATTTTGTCTTTTTTTTAAGTGAATCATTAGTATTACATATTAATTGCCTCTTAAATACTTACTTGAATAATAAAGAAGTCCCAAAGGCATTAATTTCTTAAGTTAGATATCCCTAGACATAAACTTTGATGGAAAATAATCATTAATACATGCAAAAATAATTTTTAGGAGAACTTTAAATTTCTTGTATTGATTCTATTTTTGGAGAGATTCTGGAATTAGCATTTTTCATATACTCAAAAATATTATAAATTAATTTGCTTTTATTTGCCAGGTGCTTTTAAAAAGCATGTAAAGCAAAAGCTGTGAACATTATTTAAATGCATCATGACTTATTTTACCATTTGTAAAGTTTTACCAAAAATTACATATCATAGGCATCTTAGTTGGAAAGCTGAAAGATTTTTGACATAAACATTATACAAAACTTCCCTAGAATTTATACAATGGCACTATTTTAATTATTTTTATAAAATATAATCAACATTTCAGATATTTTTTTCTACCTAGTTTATTATTTTTAGGAGAAATATATTATCCCAATATAATTTACAATTTAGAGAATTTTTATGTCTCCATTAGTCAATCTAAAGCTTTATTATTTCAAAAGCAGATGATTTTTCTAAGCAAAGATTTTATACAATGTAGCTAATTTTCAGGATAAAATAGCAACAATAGGATCAGAAGGTAAGAAAGTGACTTAAAGGTCATCCTGAACATCTCAAAGGAGCTAATGACTTTACAGGCATTTTCCCCTCAAGTGAAATCAATCTCTAATTGATCCACACATTTGTGTGCACTTGATACAAAATAATCATTCCTATCTCTATTTTGTAAGTGACAATCCTAACTTTCATGCTTTTAAACATTCAAAAAAAAAACTATAGGTGAATCAATTATATATTTTAGACCCTAACTTTCATTAGGTTTTTTTATTTCAAATACCTATATTTACAGTGAATACTTATTATAGTCTATGATTATGAATTTCTTACAGATAGTTGTAGCTGAATTGGTTTTGTGTATTATTTTTCTATGCCCTGTATGCAACCTAAATACCTATCAAAGGTCACCTCCACTTAATATATCTAGAAAGAGAGGAGGACCCCAACGGTGCCATCTACTAGATCAGTGTTGTCCCAACTTTCTGTCCTTTTCTACAAGTGGTCATTGGTGTTTATAGTGTTCATTATGGCATAGACAAAGGCACTCTAGGCTTATTAGGCTCAATGTCACTGCTTACACAATTGCCCCCTGAGGTTAGAGAAGAAAACACTCAGAGCAGGTTCCACCTCCTGTTATGACTATCTTTCTTACTTCTATGAGCATATAAACTTATGTAGGTGTTCAGACTTCACATATAACACTTAGCTCAAAGGAGATAAAAATGAACATTGTGTGTGAAATGTAAGGTGTCTTTGAGAAAAATAAAAATTGCAGTGTCTACCCTGCCCTCATAATAAAAGGTAAACACCCTTAAAGAGTAAAAACCTTAAAAAGCCATTGTATTGGGTTGTTCTGTGAATTCTAACCTCATCCTCTGGCCCTAAGATCTGCACGTATTTGCAGATGCATGTTTTGCTTTAACCCTTGTGTGACTTTCAATACCTGTCAGAGTTGGTCTTGATCTTGAATCCATCACCTGGAAAGGTAGAAAGTAATTATTACGAAGATTCTGGAGGGAGGAAAAAAAGCTTTGGTCTTTAGAACAGAAATTTCCAAAAACTGTTGGGATGGTGAAGGAGAATGAAGGAGAATTTGCCATTGTGTGTTTTACAGAATTCCAACTGGGTTCCATGGTCCAAAGTGGGTACGCAGTAAGGGAAACCCCAAAATTTGTTTACCTTGGAGTCTTTTCACCAGGCTGATTGCAACTATATTTCCTTACTCTTTAATTATTCAGCAAGGTTAATTTTAAACACACACACATACACACACACACACACACACACACACACGCATGCAGATACTTACAGATGCCTCAGAAATATTGCAATTTACACCATATTGAAGATAATTTTTTAATAAATGGATTATAGCTGACCATGTTCACAACAGAGGTAATGTTTAACACCATTATGTATGGCAATTAGATATCAATGGATTTGTTTTACAAATCTTCTAACAATTATCCAAAAATATAGTATTTCTCTCCACTCACTCAAATCTTGTTTCATAAAATGTACTCATTATCAAAAACACAGCTATCTGTTTATACTAAAGTTTATAGGTTAATATTTTAAATGCATTTTTTCTATAAGGAATACTAACTATTTATGGTAAACTAAATAGACAAATTGAATTTTTCTTAATCTGTTTGGTAGATTGTTACCTCATTTACCAAGAGAGCATTGATCCTAACACAATGGTTAAGGATACAAGCTTCATAGTGAGATAGCATAGAATTAAATCCTTTTACTCACATTTACTACTCTGCTTCAGGGCTTCCATGAGGCAGTGGGTGGGAAGATAAGGGAAGGCCCACATGGAAGCTGGAAATAGATGGATGACTAGATAAGCTAATATCTATATTTATAGTTCATCAGTGAGAATTTGATCACAGAAATAGAATCATGAGTAATGATATAAAATAGAGGGTTGACTATGGGGGTCTGACTTTACAAACATGTACCCTTACAAATCTTTACACAGATTACATACAGTCTTTGCTTCTTCATCAAGTGCTCAGTACAAGATCAGGTGAGCAAATGGCTATGAAAGAAACATGTGAAGTGGGGAAGTGCAAGGTCAAATGTAACATGCAAGGAAGAGCTGGAGCCTGTGCCAGGTTCTCATTGCCTCCCAGCTTCTGTCCTTATGTTGCAGGTGATCTGCAAGGGAAGCTTTTGTCACAGATAAGCACCTATACTAGGATCCAAAGAAAATGAAAGAAGAGATCCAGGAGGACAAAGAGAAGCTGAGCGCCTGGATATTGCTGCCACAGATTTGCATACTTGGGCCTAGGACTCAGAAGAGCTAAAGAAATAAATCCAGGGGAGCTGGAAGGGCTATAAGTTGAGCTGCTGCCCCAGAGGATCAGTGACAATGTGCATGAACTGTAACAGCACACAGCACACTTTCAAGAATCTTTCAAGAGTATGTGTACAAATAATCACAAGGTGTCTTTTGTGGCGCATACTACCCTGGAACCATACAGTAAAGTTATTTCTGGAAAATGCATTGCTAGTTCAACTAGTTGAGACATTTTAAACCCATCACAGCCTATACTACTTCAACATGTCATCTATATACTCATTTTTTAAAACATACTTCCAAATAAAGAAATTGAAACCACACTTCCAGATAAAATCAATACAGTTATCTGCTGCAAACCAAAAACAAGGTAACTCTCCTCTCAAAAGAACATTCTAAATCTTTTTATACATCTTTGGTGATGTTTATTAACTCAGCCTCTGAAAGTGTTCTAACTGAGCTTTAAAAAGTCATTTTATCTGATTCTTGGGCTGCATCAGCAAAAATACAAGATGAGCTTGGATCATCTGATAGCATAAGAAAGGAAGTGTTAAAAATCCAAAAGTGTGAGGGCATGTCAAGAGACCTGAAGGCTCACACAACAGAGCTCGCAATGGCCAGAAGTGTAAGTTAAAAGACAAAATGAAAATTATAGTGCTGGATTATAACCTGTAGTATAAGATAAATATATGTGAATTCACACTATTATACATAAATGGTAAAATGAATAAATAAATGGGGAGAAGAGAGAACTCTATAGAAGAATTCCAAATAATATTTGTAGATATACTCTTCTCCAGATGGTGAACCTTATTTATCTCCCAGAACTTTAGGGTGGGCAGGACTTAAGTCCAAATATAGGAAAGGAAAAATAGTTACTTTACAATAGGGAAATCTGGCAAACGCTATTTTAACCAAATGATTAAAGGTAATATCACCAGTGATGCCATATGGTTATCATGTGTTCCTGATATGATGAAATAACAGGCACTCCATTTCTGTAACAATCTTTACCAAAACCCATAACTCTGGTCGAATCAAGATAGAAACATCTGACAAACCCAATCAGAGAGAATTTCTACAAGATAAGTGGCCCGTACTATTTATGAGTCCTAAGGAAAACCAAGAAACTGTCACAGAAGAGATTAAGGAGACATGACAGCTAATTGCAATGTGGTAACTGTGTTGGATACTGGGGAGAAAGAAGGGCATTAATGGAAAAAACTGATCCAAATAAAGTCTGGAGTTTAGTACATTGTAAATGTACCAATATTGATTTCTTAGTTTTGACCAATGCACCATAGTAATGTAACATGATAACATTAACTGAATGTTATATTAAGTGAAACTGAAACTAGGTGAAGGATATATGAGAACTCTCCGCACTTTCCTATAAATCTAAAATGTACCAATAAAATATGCAACTTTCCCATAAATCTAAAATGTACCAATAAAAATCGTACTTAAAAAAGTAGCCATCCCCTGGTCTTTTAGGCCAGCTAATTCAGTGATAAGAAATATGGTAAAACCAGTAAAAGTCATAAGCAGGAGCCCATTGTCATAGTTTGATACAAAATGAGTTTTGTGATCACAAGTAATACTGTGTGAAATGCTATGACTGTGAGTGAAACATTCTAGAGATCCAAAGGTGGTGGTTTGGGCAGAAGCAGAGTATGAAGAAGGCAAATGCATATCACATAAGGGTCTATTCCATGAGGATGAAAGTGTTCATAAGTAATTAGTCTGCTACCAGGTTATACCAGAATTAATTATGCCATATTGGGAAATCATTGTTGATCTCTCCTGTTGACAGGTTGTACAGTCAGCAGTGGTTCTAACCAGACAAACCTGAATGACTGCAAGTCCATGCTGTTGAACCCATGTACACACTTGATCCCTGTTGCCATCACAATTTTATTCTTAAACTTAATTGAGCATAGACGTTCTATAGATGTTCTAATAGAAAAACTATTATTCTCCATGAATCTATAGAGGCAGTTGGTAGGGAATAGGCAATGTCGCAAGAATGGGAACCATTTGCTTCTGGGCAACATGCTCAGGCATTTGCGCCTTCAACTCTTGCTTGAAATCAAGTCATATGTACAATACCCAGTTGATGATGTGGTGCCATTAGCATACCCAACATTATGGCTTGGTGTGTTACACAAAATACAGTTCATGATGGACATCTCAGATAGTATCCTAACGTGGGAGTCATAACCTAGCATTCACTATCATAGTCAAGATACAGAACACTTACGTCACCACAAGCATTCTTCATGGAGCACTTTGAGTACATACTTTTAGAAAGACACAGTTTCCAATACCAATAAAAGTTACTGTGATAAATTGGAATAAACTTTATGGAGTATATAATACTCTGTTAAGCAACATTAATGAAGATCTGAATAAAGGAAAGTATATACATTGAACACGGAAATAAAGATTCCCAATTTTAAATATGACAATTACCTCACATCAATCTAAAAATTCAATGAAAATCCAACATAAAGTCCTTTAGAGTTTTGTTTTGTACATTGAATGTAGCAAAATTGATTCTAAAATTCATATAGAAAAATAAACTCCAAGACCAAATAGTGTAATTTTAAAGAAATATAAAAAGTTTGCAGGGCTTGCACTAGGTATTAATATTGAGGTTGCCTGGCTGGCTTAGTCAGTTAGAGCATGCAACTCCTTCATCTCAGGGTTGTAAATTCAATCCCCAAATTGGGTGTAGAGATTACTTAAAAGTAAAATCTTAAAAAAAAAGATTAGTATAAACCTGCATTAGGTAAGAAAATATGATATTGTGAAGAATTGGTAAAGATCAACAGAACACAGGAGAAATTCCAGACCTACAACTGAGCACATTATGGCTCAATGATGTATGATGTCACTTTGCAGATGTGTATATGGTTCTGCATCAATTGTTAATTCATATGGGAAAAATAAAATTCCACTCCTACTGGGAATATTTCCCTAAAATCATTACCAAATATATTAAAGACCAAATATGAAAAGTAAATTCCAAAATGTAAAGGGAAACATTTGATAACTATATAGGAATACATTTTAAACAATTTGTAAAATGCAAACGTTTAAGGAAAAGATTAGTAGATATTTCATGAACTTAAAACACCTCTTCTTCCAGTCAATACTGAAGTGAAACCAAAAGACACTAAATAACAGAATATATTCACCATGCATAAATCCTAATCTACGACCTATAATATTTGAATTGATATTATTTAATGAGCTGAGTTTTGAGTAAACAGATGTTCATTATATTATTTTTGTACATTTGCATATCACAAGTATTTCATACATAAACTTAATATGGTAAGGTATTATATTAGCTCTTAATTCGTCACAGTGTTTTACTCCAATTTTTCCAAACATTTTATCAGAAATAGTAATAGATTATATCAAGATCATTTTTGGCTTCTATTAATAAGGTCATTAGATTTTCTAATTGACTTGAAGACATGAAAATATTATATCAATACATTGCCTAATTTTATACCTCTTAGAATTCCTGAAGTATTTTATTTAGTTATATTAGGAAATTATTTTGTAATGCACTATTGACTACAGGTTTCTATTTTAGTCAGGGCTTTTATACAATAAGCAGTATTGAACTAATTTTTTTCTACATCTGATATTTTCTAACATCAGAGAAATCCTACATTTATAAACCATATTCAGGAGTTTTCTTTGTGTTTATGTAATTTGAAAATAATATAGCATGAAATATCTCTGAACCTTGAAATCTGAAATAATACACTATTATTCTTTCATTATTCTCCTTTTAAAATTCAATTTGGAAATAAATCTTTCCTTGCCAGGCATCCATTTCATCCTGCACAATTTATAAGTGATTTGTATGACCAAGTTTGTAAACTTTTTCTGATGTTTGAAATAGGATATATTCTTTATTTTGTATTAATAAATTCAATAAATAACTACTAATTTGACTATATAATAGCAATCAAGATTTCTGAAGACAAAAGTATTTTTGTCTTTAATCTATAAAAGAAGATTAATGTCATATTATAATTTCCAACACTTTCCTTAGTTTCTACTTGGTCTTGATTTATATATTTTGCTATGATAGATGGTGCCTAAAGAAAATAAGTAATATTTATGTAATTGACCTTTTTCTCAAAATAAATTGACCATCTATTTCTGTTTAGTGATTACTACCCTGCATTCTAGTATTACTATAACAATATTTCTTTATGTTTGTGCATTTGCCTTGTAAATCTTTATTCATATCATTATACTTGACCTTTCTTTTTATGATGTGTTCTCTTGTAAAGTGCACATAGATAAATTTTTTAATTCAAGCTGCCAGTCATTGATTTAAGGATTATTAATATGTTTTTTCATTACATTAATTGCATATATTCTCTTGGCTCATATGTTTGATATTAGGCCAATTAATATGTACACTTTGTTTTATAATCTTTGTTCTATGCTTGATATTACTAATAAATAATTTTGGAACAGAATAGAAAATTCAGAAATAAACCTGTACTTGTATGGTCAATTAATCTTCAACAAAGCAGGAGACAATATCCAATAAGGAAAAAAATAATCTCGGGCACCTAGGTGGCTCAGTTGGTTAAGCATCCAACTTTGGCTCAAGACATGATCTCACAGCTCATGGGTTCCAGTGCCACGTCAGGATCTGTGCTGACAGCTCAGAGCCTGGAGCCTGCTTCGAATTCTGTGTCTCCCTTTCTTTCTGCCCCTCCCCTGCTCGTTCTCTCTCTCTCTCTCTCTCTCTCTCTCTCTCTCTCAAAAATAAATAAACATTAAAAACAATTAAAAAGAAAAAAAAGAAAAAAAATCTTCAGTGAATGGTGTTGGAAAACTTGTCCGCAACACACAAAAGAATGAAACTGGAGCACTTTCTTATACCACACACACACACACACACACACACAAAACACCTCAAAATGGATTAAAGACCTAAATGTGAGACCTAAAACAATAAAAATTCTAGAAGAGAGCATAGGCAGTAATGTCTCTGGCATTGGCTGTAGCAATATTTTTGTAGATATGTCTCCTGTGGCAAGGAGCAAATATACACTACTTACACTATTAAATATATACAAATAAAAGTGAAAATACACTATTGGGACTACACCAAAATAAAAACCTTCTCCACAGTGAAGGACATAATCAACAAAACTAAAGGCGACCTACTGAATGGGAGAAGATATTAGGATCTAATAGGGATCCTTACGGAGAAGAAGAGTTAGGATCCAAATATATAAAGAACTTATATAAATCAACACCCAGAAAATAAATAGTCCAATTAAAATTGGCCAAAGACAAAGAAGACATCCAGATGGCCAACAGACATGTGAAAATATGCTCAACATCGCTCATCATCAGGGAAATGTAAATCAAAACTGCAATGCGATATCACCTCACATCTTTTAGGATGGCTAAAAGCAACAAACAACACAAGAAATAACAGGTGTTTCAAAGGACGTAGACAAAAGGAAACCCTCTTACACTGTTGGTGGGAATGCAAACTGGGGCTGCCACTGTAGAAAACAGTATGTAGTTTTCTCAAACTATTAAAAATAGAACTACCCTATAATCCAGTAATAGCACTACTGAATATTTACCAAAAAAAAAAAAAAAGTATAAGAACACTAATTCAAAGGGACGCACACACCCCTAGGTTTACAGAAACATTATTTACAATAGCCAAATTATGGAAATACCTCAAGTATCCAATGACAGATGAATGAATAAAGAAAATGTGGTACATAAATACACAGTGGAATATTATTCAGCCATAAAAACGAATGAAATGTTACCATTTACCAAGACATGGATGGAGCTAGAGTATAATACTAGCCAAAATAAATCAATCAGAGAAAGATAAATATCATATGATTTCACTCTTATGTGGAATTTAAGAAACAAAATAAATTAATAAAGGAAAAAAGAGAGAGAAACCAAGAAACAGACTCTTAAGTATAAAAGAAACAAACTGATGGTTAACTGATGGGTTAAATGAGTGATGGATATAGAGGAGTGCACTTGGTTTGACAAGCACTGGATGATATATGGAATTGTTGAATCACTATATTGTACACCTGAAACTAAAATAACAGCGTGTTATTATACTGGAATATTTTTTTTTTCAAAAAAGAAAGAAATTATTTGGCCACATATACTGACTCTAATCATTTACTTGTGGTTTCATGGAATGCTATGTTGAACAGGATTCTGAAGCAATGAATGGATGAATACCTGAGTCACTAAACCAGGCAAGCAGTACAAACTATTTGACTTGCTAGCAAAATGCAGGAAAATCTAAAATGGGTGATGGAGAAGGAAGAATCCAAATATTACTTAAGGCCACAGGACCAGTGGTAGCTTCCAGCAGATATGATAGCTTGGTTTGATTATCTTCTTTAAATATCTAATTCCAACATGTTGCTCTTTGTAGAATCCAAATTTCACCCTGACACTTGAGGATAAAACTATGGCAATATGTTCTCATAGAAGATCAGGTATAATAAGGTGCTATGAGATTCAAATAGTGCAAGGGTAGTCTATGTAACTCTCAACATTTGGTCAGTCCTACTTTCCCATTGTATTTGGCCAACTGAAGTATTTCTTGGATAATTATTGACTCCACAGTTGAAATCCTTATCACATTGGTTCTACACCTAACATCACTGCCTTTTCATACTCTTTTCATGGAAAGAGTCAGGTTTCAGCATAACTGTCACTATCATAGCCAAGATGGAAGTCACAGAAGCTCCAGCAGCAAGGTCTGACTAACCTAACTCATAGATACTGGGTTTTTCCAGAAGTGCTGAATAACATAATCCTAAATCAGGGGATTTCTCTCTGCTAAGAGAGGTCAGATGACTGGTGAAGTTAAAGTGCCATGAGGTAGACATTTAACACTAAGAGGCAGGAGATAAAAAGGAGACTGTAGATTATTTGCTCTTTCTTCTGGCCCACATGGATGGTTCTGAGGTTTCATCAAAGACGACAAAGGTGACCAAGAAAACAACTAAGTTTCATATGAGGCTGGGATGAACTTAATAATGCAAGATATTGTATTTTCACTCCTTCCTAGTTTATTGTACTTCCTTTTTTGAATCACTCTTGTTTCACTGAATTGTAACCAAAAAAGATGAAGCATGTAAGCTTTGCCTGAAGTCAGGTTTTAGGGAACCTACGTGAAGAAGACAGGTGATTGCTCAAAAAAATGACACTTTGCCTACATCTATTTTTAAATTCAAATATCCTTATCTCAAATTTCTAAAGGTATCTCTTTCTATTTCTGATATGTTTCTATTGTATTCTGATTGTTATATTTCATTAACCCCACGTTTTAAATACATTTCCTAATTTGGTCAAAGGATCTATCCTATCATCAATGAATATCACCACTATTGCATTTGCCATCTTATTTCTAAGTTTGTTTAATTTTCTAATTGTTGCTACAATATAGTGACCCATAAAAATATAAATCTCATTGGAATAGTATGAAGCTAAGTGAGATAATACATATCGATGAGATAATATATTTAAAACAGTACAGAGCATGGCACACAATAAGTATTCAATAAATCTAGATATTATCACTTTTTTCCTATTACCATTTGTGGTAGGCTAAAAAAGTATCCCCCCACAATATCAGGCACTAATCTCCAAAATCTGTGACTATTACATTATGTAGGAAAAGATGTTATTAAATTAAGGATCTTGATGGATGAGATTATTCTGGAATATTTGAATGGGCTGAAATGCAATCACATGTATCCTCATAAGACAGATGCAAAGGGAGATTTCATATAGAGGGACAAGAAGACACAGACAGAAGAGAAGGCAGTGTGACAAAGGAGATAAAGATTAAAATGATACGAGCAAACACAAGTCAGAGAATGACAGCAGCCACAAAAAGTTGTGAGAGGCAAGGAACACGTTTCTCTAAAGTCTCCAGAAGAAGCACAATGCTAATTTCTTCTGTTTTAAGCCACCAGTTTTGCAGTAATTTGTTACAGCAGCCATAGGACACTAAAACACTATTACAATTACTACTATTTCAGATTACAGGAAATATTCCATTGAAAACATATCTCTGGTAGAGAAACATTAAAGTATAACAATAGATGCACTGTAACATGATAATAGGACTTTTAAGACAGATTTTCTTTTTTAACTTAAAGGTTTTAAGTAGCAGTGACATTATTCAGTTTTCCATGGGGAATTAAAGATAACTGAATATGTTCAGTTTTTAGGCCACATTTAGTAGTAATGATAGAAACGGAAACATCCTAAATTTATCAGGGTAACCTCTTTTGAATAACTCAAGATATACTCTCAAAATCCTTCTTTATAGGGCATCCAAGAAACCATTATCAAGTGATAAAGGTCAGCACATGCATAAAACCTATGTACTATCTTAAGTACTATGGGAAAATAGAAGAAAGTAGAGTTGTTATATTTTTCTGACTAGAGTTTCTTTATTCTGACTTCACTATCCTTAATTTTTACTTTTTATGTTTCTCTCAGTCATTGAAGTTACAACAGTAAAAAAGCTACATCATTGATATACTGTTTTGTTAAATACTTAGGATTATCTTTCTGGTTTCCCATGAATAATGTCTGGACTGAATATGCATTTCTAGGGAAATGATAACTTCTTTTGAAATTAAGATATTATATCATTATTTCTTATGTTAAGAATTGCAGAAAAACAGCTATTCAGCCTGAATTTTATTTATTTAAATAAACTATACTTGCTTTTTAAAAACCTTCCCTTTATTGGGTTGGTTATAGTGTATATTGTCTTAATTACATAAAATGTAAAAAAAAAAAACCCAAATACTCTGTGTATCATGTGGATATATGAACATTATGAATTCTAAATCTATAGTGATTGTATAAAACTGAACATTAAACAACTAAGGGAGAGTTTTAGGTAAAATGTGCTATATTTTTTTCAAAGCTATTTGGTCACAACATAATAGAGTAAGATCCTAAAGCTAAGTTCCCTCCATTAGCCATTACTCTTCTGATTTACTAATTATGTTTCAATTTTCTCAATATTTATTGTGATATTTAATGCATGTAAGGAACTTACAATATTGCCTGAAATTGTAAGAAATGTTGGATAACTTTTGTTGGTCTTGTACTGTTATAATTAGCTTGCATTTCTGAGAATTTTTTTTGTTTTAATGTCCAGAAGTGTAAGTTATTTTTTTCTTTCTTCAAATATTTATTTAAATTCCAGTCTGTTAACATATAGTGTAATATTGGTTTCAGTAATAGAATTTAGTGATTCATTATTTACATATAACATTCAGTGCTCATCCCAACAAGTGCTCACCTTAACATCCATCATCCATTTAGCCCATCCACCACTGAGGATCCTTTCCTCAACCTTCAGTTTGTCCTCTATATATAAGTGTTTCTTATGGTTGACTTCCCTCTCTTTTTTATTTACTTCCCTTAGTTCATCTATTATGTTTCTTAAATTCCAGATCTGAGTGAAATAACAGGGTTTTGTTTTTCTCTGATTGACTGATTTCATTTAGCTCCTTCCACCTCATTGCAAATGGCAAGATTTCATTCTTTTTGATGGCTGAGTAATATTCCAGTGTGTATATATACCATGACTTATCTATTAATGAATCAGTGGATTTTGGGGCTCTCTCCATAGTGTGGCTATTGCTGATAATGCTTCTATAAACATCAGGGTGCATGTGCCCCTTTGAAATAGTATTTCTGTATCCTTTAGGTAAATACCTAGTAGTGCAATTGCTGGATTGTAGGGTGGTTCTATTTTTTTTTAATTCTTTTTTAATCTTTATTTATTTTTGAGAGAGAGAGAGAGACAGTGTGTGAGCAGGGGAAGAGAAGAGAGAGATGGAGACACAGATTCGGAAGCAGGCTCCAGGCCCCAAACTGTCAGCACAGAGCCCCATGCGGGCTGGAACTCAGGGACCATGAGATCACAACTTGAGATAAAGTCAGACGCTCAATGGACTGAACCACCCAGGCGCCCCAGGATAGTTCTATTTTTAACTTTCTGAGGAAACTCCATACTGTTTTCCAGAATGGTTGCACCAGTTTGCATTCCTACCAACAGTGTAAGAAGGCTCCCCTTTCTCCACAACTTCATCAACATCTTATGTTCTTATGTTGCTGATTTTAGCCATTCTGACAGGCGTGAGGTGGTAGCTCTTCATGATTTTGATTGGTTTTCCCCAATTATGAGTGATGTTGAGCATATTTTCATGTATTTGTTGGCCATCTGGATGTCTTCTTTGGAAAAATGTCTATTTGTGTCTTGTGCCAATTTTTTAATTGGACTATTTATTTTGGGGGTACTTATTTGTATAGGTTCCTAATGTATTTTGGATACTAACCTTTATTGGATATATCACTTGCAAAAATATCTTCTCCCATTCAGTCAGTTGTCTTTTAGTTTTGTTGATTGTGTCCTTCACTGTGCGGAAGATTTTTATCTTGATGAAGTGTCAATACTTTGCTTTTGCTTTTGTTTCCATTGCCTCTGGCGATGTGTTTAGTAAGTGGCTACAGCCGAGATCAAAGAGGTTATTGCCTGTGTTATCGTCTAGAATTTGGATGGTTTCCTGTTTCACATTTTCGTCTTTCATCCCTTTGAATTTACTTTTGTGTATGGTATAAGAAAGTGGTCCATGTTCATTCTTCTGCATGTTACTGTCCAGTGTCCAACACCATTTTTTGAAGAGATTATCTTTTCTCCATTGGATATTCTTTCTTTTGTCAACAATTAGTTGACCTTATAGTCATGGGTAAATTTCTGAGTTTTCAATTCTGTTCCATTGATCTATGTGTCTGTTTTCATGCCAGTAGCATACCTTCTTGATGATTACAGCTTTGTAATTAATTTGAAGTCTGGAATTGTGACACCTCCAGCTTTGTTTTTCTTCTTCAAGATTGCCTTGGCTATTCAGGGTCTTTTATGGTTCCATACAAGTTTTAGGATTGTTTGTTCTAGCTCTGTGCAAAATACTGGTGGTATTTTTATAGGGATTGCATTAGATGTGTAGAATGCTTTGCATAATATGGACATTTTAACAATATTTTTCTTCCAATCCATGAGCATGGAATGTTTTTCCATTTCTTTTTGTCCTTTTCAATTTTTTCCTCAGTGTTTTATAGTTTTCAGAGTACAGATCTTTTACCTATTTAGTAAGGTTTATTCCTCGGTATTTTATGGGTTTGGTGACATTGGAAATGGGATCGATTCCTTGATTTCTCTTTCTGCTGCTTCAGTATAGGTGTATACAAAAGCAACATGTTTCTGTACATTGATCTTGTATCTTGTGACTTTGCTGAATTCATGTATCAGAACTAGCAGGTTTTTTGGTGGAATGTTTGACTTCTTCCTTGCTCATTTGGATGTATTTTATTTCATTTTGTTGTCTGATTGCTGAGGCCAAGACTTCCAGTGCTATGTAAAATAGTAATAGTGAGAATGGACATCCTGTCTTGTTCCTGACTATAGAGGAAAAGCTCTCAGTTTTTCCCCATTGTGGATGATATTAGCTGTGGGTCTTTGTAGATGGCCTTTATGATGTTGAGGTATGGTTCCTCTATTCTTACTTTGTTGAGAGTTTTTATCAAGAATGTATGCTGTATTTTGTCAAATGAATTTTCTGCATCTGTTGACAGGATCATATGGTTCTTATTCATTCTTTTATTAATGTGGTGTATCATGTTGATTGATTTCCAAATATTGAACCATCCCTGTTGCCCAGGAATAAATCTTACTTGAACGTGGTGAATAATTCTTTCAATGTATTGATGGATTCAATTTGCTAGTATCTTGAGAATTTTTGCATCTATGTTCATCAGGATTATTAGCCTGTAATTCTCCTTTTTAGGATAGTCTTTGTCTGGTTTTGGAATCAACGTAATTCTGACCTCATAGAAGAAATTGGAAGTTTTCTTTCCTTTTTTATTTTTTGAACAGTTTGAGAAAAAATAGGTATTAACTCTTCTTTAAATATCTGGTAGAATTCTCCTGAGAAGCCATCTGGCCCTGCATTTTTGTTTTTTGAAACATTTTTTATTATGGATTCAATTTTTTGTTGGTTATTGATCTGTTTAAATTTTCTATCTCTTCCTATTTCATTTTTGGTAGTTTGTGTGTTTCTAGGAATTTATCCATTTTGTTTAGATTATCCAATTTATTAACATATAATTTTTCATAATCTCTTATGACTCCGTATTTCTGTGATTTGGGTTGTGATCTCTCCTCTTTCATTCATGATTTTATTTATTTGGATCTTTTTTGTTTTTGACAAATCTCGCTAGGGGCTTATCAATTTTATTAATTCTTTCAAAGATCCAGTTATTAGTTTCATTGATCTGGGTTTTTTTGTTTGTTTGTTTGTTTCTATATAATTTATTTCTGCTCTAATCTTTATGAGATTCTTCTACTAGCTTTAGGCTATATTTGCTGCTACTTTTCTAGCTTTTTTATGTGTAAGTTTAGGTTGTGTATTTGACACTTTTCTTGCTTCTTGAGGTAGGCCAGTATTGTACGTATTTCCCGCTTATAACCACTTTTGCTGCATCTTAAAGGTTCAGGACTGTGGTGTGTTCATTTTTATTTGCTTCCATGTAGTATTTTTTTTATTTCTTCTTTAATTAACCCATTCATTCTTTACAAGGATATTCTTTAACCTCCATGTATTTGTTATCTTTCCAAATTTTTTCTTATGGTTTGACTTCAAGATTCATAGAACTGTGGTCAGAAAATATGCATGGTTTAATCTCAATCTTTTTTGTATTTGTTGGGTCCTGATTTGTGACCCAGTATGTGATCTATTCTGGAAAATGCCCCATATGTACTCAAAAAGAATGTGCATTATGCTGCTTTAGGATGAAATTTTCTGAATACATCTGTTAAGTCCATCTGGTCCAGTGTGTTATTCAAAACCACTGTTTCCTTGTTGATTTTCTGCTTACATGATCTGTCCATTGTTGAAAGTGGGGTGTTAAATCCCCCTACTATTATCATATCATTATCAATGAGTTTCTTTGTGTTTGCCATTAATTGATTTATATATTTGGGTGCTTTCAAATTGAGGACATAAATATTTGCAAATGTTAGATCTTGTTGGACAAACACCTTTATTATGAGATAGTGCCCTTCTTTATCTCTTGTTACAGTTTTAGGTTTAAAATCTAGTCTCTGATATAATTATGGTTACTCTGACTTTCTTTTGATGTCCATTAGCATGATAGATGGTTTTTCATTCCCTCACTAGTCTCTTGTACGCAGCATATAGATGGGTCTTGTTTTTTCAATCCATTCAGATACTCTATGCTGTTTGATTGGAGCATTTAGGCCATTTACATTCACTGTGATTATTGATAGATATGATTTTAGTGCCATTATATTATCTATAAAGCCATTTCTGGAGATTTTCTCTGTTCTTTTCCAGTCTTTTTTGCTTTTGTTCTTTCTTTCCCCTTTAATATTTCTTGTAGGGCTGGTTTATTGGTCACAAACTCCTTTAGTTTTTGTTTGTCTGGGAAACATTTTATCTCTCTTTCTGTACTTAATGACAGCCCTGAGGGATAAAGTATTCTTTATCTGATGCAGATTTTTCCCATTCAGCACATTGAATATTTCATGCCACTCCCTTCTGGCCTGCCAGGTTTCTATGGAGAGATTTGCTAACTTGATTTGTCTTCCCTTGTAGGTTAGGGATGTCTTTTTCCTTGTTGCTTTCAGGATTCCTTCCTTACCTCTATATTTTGCATATTTTACTAGGACATGTCTTGGTATTGGCCTTCTTTTGCTGATTTCCATGGGCATTCTCTGTGACTCCTGGACATCGATGTCTGTTTCTTGCCCAGATTAGGGAAGTTTTCAGCTATAATTTTCTCAAATAAACTTTCTTCTCCCTTTTACCTCTCTTAGTCTTCTGGGACCTCTATTATACAAATGTTATTATGTTTTATTTAGTCTCTGAGTTCTCTAAGTCTACATTCATGATTCAATATTTTCCTTTCCCTCTTCTCTTAAGCTTCATTATTTTTCATAATTTTATCTTCTATCACTTACTCACTCCTCTGTTTCATCCATCCTTGTGTCATTACATCTAGTCACTTTTGTATCTCAGTTATAGCATTTTTTTGTTTTGGCCTGACTAGTTTTTAGGTTTTATATCTCTGCAGTAAGGGTATCTCTTGTGTCTTCTATGTTTTTCTCAAGCCCTTCTAGTATGCTTATAATTCTTGTTTGAAGTCTGGTTCACACATATTATTTATATATGTTTTGATTATATCCCTGGACGTGACCTCTCCTTGTTCTTTCTCTTGGGATGAATTCCTCCATCTTGTCATTTTGTCTAGGACTCCCTTTTGCGTGTTAGGAAAGTCTGTGCCTTGTCCTATTTTCACTAGAGCTGAAGTTTTGCAGCAGTCTATGATCAGTAAACCTTGTATGTGAGGGTGGATTGTGCTGGTCTTCTGGAGGAGGGACTCACTATTGCCCTGCCTCTCAATCACATTTGCCTTAGTACAAAAGGCACCGGCAGAGTGCAGGGGGGTGGGGCTTGGTGTAAGGGGCTCAAGCCTCCACTGTATGCCCTGTGCCACTCACTAAGTCCATCAGTGCTGATGGAAGGGATGAAAAATGGCATCAGCCACTCTCTTCCTGAAAAGAATCATTGGTGCTCACTGCTGTTCACAAAACCCTCACAGAAGAATGAACAATCTTTCCTCTTGTGTTCCAGACTTTGGTCAGATCCCTGCCTTCACCCTGTCTGTGTCTGAGCCGTCTGCCCACCTGTATTTTACCTCAGCACATGACTGGGTTTCAAATTTTGGCGGCCCAGCATGGTGAAAACCCCTGCTGATTCTTTAGGGGAGGGTCACACCACGCTGTGGCTGGTACTGGTTTGTCCCAGAAAAGTGGTCAACCATAGGGAGCATGGATTTTATGGTAAAGCATAGCAAAAAGTCTGCATCCAGGTCAGCTGACTTCAGCAGGCATCTCTGGTCTATGCTAATGAATGGGGCAGCTCAGTGGTGCCTGCTGGCTCTTTTGTCCCCTGAGAGGTAAGAGCCACCTCTCTCAAATGCACTCCAAAAAGGAAAATTGTCTCTCCCACCATGACCCAGGGGATCCTCAAAGCACGCTGTCCACTCCTGAGCCTCTGTCTTCCTTCTGCTTAGGAGAACCACTAAGCCTGCCAGGCTCAACCCTGGCAATGGCTTCAACTTCTAAAACTTCAGACTTTCAGCTCTGCTGCCCAGAAAAACTTGAGATAATCTGCACCTCTTGTTTTCCCAATGATTTTGTGGAAGTGTTTTTCTTGTTAAATCTCAGTGTGCTGCTTTATCATCTACCCCCACCCTGGCTCCAGGCTCCTGGCTCCATGAGCAGAGGCCCCTCCCCTCCACAGCACCTGCAATTCTTTTCTCCCCCAAGTCACATCTCTGCACCTCCTACTTTCCACGATGTAGCCTCTTTTCTCCCTCCAGTTGTGCAGATATTTCTCTCAGTCCTCAGATCAATTTCCTGGGTCTTCAGAATGATTTGAATTATATAGCTGTGTTAGAGGGATAAGGCAAGCATGAGGTCCTCCTATGACTGCCATCTTAATTTCTCCTCCCAGAAGTGTAAGCATTATTTATCAATGCACTACAGAGTTAAGGCATGCTATAGCTGCTTCCAAGAGTTTGAGGGGCAGGGGAAGCAAATCTACTCAGTCACAGTATAGTATCCTTTTTCTAGCCTGTTTGGTTAATATTTTTTAAGGATTATTATGCCAATAATAAGAAGGATTATTGGTCTGTAATTTTATTTTTGTAATTGCTTCTAAGATTTTCCTATTAAGGTTATGCTAATATTCTAATTGGGCAGGTAAATGTTTTTCCTCTTTCTACTTACAGAAAAAAAAATTAAGATTAATGTCATTTCTTACTTGGATGTTTGATGGAATTCATCAGAGAAAGTCTCTGGGCCTGAATTTTTCTTTTAGAAATGTTTTTGGTAATAAATTAAATTTATTCAACAGATACAGATCTATCTATATTTTATATCTTCTATAACTTCTTGTAAATTGTATTTTCAACAAATTTAAACATTTGTCTAAATTGTGAAATTGTTGACATGAAGTTGTTTTATAGTATACTGTGATTACTATTTTAATGACTGTAAAATCTTTGCTGACAATCCCTTTATCTTATTTATGTTATTGTTGATTTGTGTTTTCTGTGTTTCAGAAGAGTAAGGGGAGAAATTGTCAATTTTGTTGATATTTCAAATAATCAGGTTTTAGCTTTGTTAATTTTTTTATTTGCAGTCTTTTATCTATTTCAGTGATTTCTGCTCTTCATTATTTTCTTCCTTCTACTTGTGTTTGTAAGTTCTCTCTCTCTCTCTTGTTGCATCATAAAGTAAAATTTTAGGTCACTGATGTCTTTAATGTAAACACTGAAAACTATAGCTTTCCTTCTAAGCCCTGTTTTAGCGGCATCCTAACAAATTCTCATACAATTCTGTTTTCCTACCAGCTCCTTATTTTATGGTTTCACAACAGAATTATTATATATGTTACTTTGCACTTTATGAGAAATGTCACCTCTGCCTCTCTTCCTGTCTTAAGGAAACTTTCTTTCTTTTGCCCCATTGCCCTACCCTGCTCCACTTTGATTCTACTCCCTGAATTGTCTACATAAGGTAGAGTTTTGTCTTGGTAGGGTGCCAAGTTGTGTTAGTTTAAATTGTTTACGGGGTTCAACTGTTCCTACACTCTAACTTCTGCGTAACTCATGAGATTAATCTGTAATAACTCTTTTTGGTTTCCATCGCTCTTTCAGATTTCCCCAACATACTTCCCAGTAACCAGAAATTTTAGCAGAAACCATGTTTCGTTCTTTGTGTTTCTTCCCATAGTAACTGACAGAAGTCTTGTAGCTGCCAGTGGTTTATCCCTCTCATTTGTATTTATGGGTATGCAGCAATATATTCTGCTACCAAGTTTTGCTCCAGATATTGTTTAAGACTCAGCTTTACTATCCTGGCAGCTTTGCTTATTTTTATTGGGGAATTTGGAAAGACAAAATAAAGCAATAACTATGACCATGTCATCCCCATTTTCTTCAAAACCTCTCTTCTTGTAATTCTTTTTATCCCATCTTTATATAACTGACAAGTATGCATCTGTAAATTATTGTATAAATTATCTTATAACCTGCAGATATTAAATGTATATAGATTTCAAAACACAAAGGGGAAAAAAGATTATTCTAATGAGTAGCCACATGGTAACAAATCAATTTCTAATCTTTCCCAAGGATAGGAAATACATATTTAATAAGCTTACTACATTTCAGCTTTTTTGTAAGTAAAATCTAGATGTCAGATGTATAAAATATTTATAGTGTAAGCTTTGTTTTATATACGTACCTTAACAAGGTTTTTCAGGGAATTTCCTAGGTAAACCATAGCATTGATTTGGTAACAAATATACAGCTCAGAGTAATTTCTGAAACTAATCCCTACTCATTTCAATGCAGCAGAAAATCAGTTGGGTCAGTGATGATGCAAAATAAATATACTGTGAAAACAAAATGGTTTCCTTGTATTGTGTCTTAACTGCCTTTAGGGTTTTACATGTTTTGCCAAATTGAAATTTCATACAGTAAGAATAACTCCTGATAGCTCTGTACCTTCCTAATCCCATGCTTTTCTGATAATGTCCTTTCTAGAATAGAAAAAAAATGAGAAGTTAATTGCTTAAACTCTGAAAAATGCTTTTCTTTGAACTCAATGAAGCACAAAGATAAATAGTGTATTACTAAAGGGAATTTAGCTCTATTTACTACTGCTTGTAGTGTGAAATTGGTTGTTTGTGATCTCTAAAGACTTGCTTTCTTTTCAGAACATTGTATGCTAGCTCTGACTACAGAGAAAGATGAAAGGTAAAAAGAATGTAGATTAAGGGACATTCCTTTAGTTAAACAGTTTTTAAATAGTTCTGTTTTGGTTTTTTGGTGTGAATTTTATAAAAACCTTGATTGATGGCTTCTCAAATAATGATGTACTATAGTATATTTCACCATGCCTTTTTTTGTTGCCATTCTTTCATTTATCATCCATACACTTATTTTATTTAGTAATTGTTTGTTGTGTTACATCTTTTTGATTTATTTGTCCATGTCTATTTTGAGAAATTTTAACTAGGAATATACAATCTGTTTAAAATCAGTATTAGGGTTTATCACAACACTCTAGACTCTAAACATAGCTCTTGACACAGTTTAAAACATAAAGCACATTTTCATATGGTTTTATCATTGAGAAAAATACAAAATGTATATTACAAGTAATATAAAAAAAGGTTGAAATATGTTTTGGAGTAGTTATTTCACTATAAAACAAGTATGATCTTAGAGTACTTATGTACATTTTCTGTGAATTCTAAGTTAGTGATATACATGCCATATATATTTAGTTTACCATGGAGACAAGAAATCAATACATTACATCTTTTTAATCATTTGCATGTTGGTATTCCATCAAGTGCAAGGTTAAATGTTATTCCCACTAGCTTATGTTACATTATTTTGTTATTGTTCTTAGTTCCTTGAAGAAATGAATGTGGCCCATTTCTTTGTTGTCCATTGTTTATTAGGAAAAATTCAAATATATAATAAAGTGAAAAGACTGATACAAAGGTTAACCAATATTTTACATATATATACATGTATATATATATATATGTACACATGTATATATACATATATATACATATGTATATGTGTGTGTGTGTGTGTGTGTATATATGTATACACACACACACACACACACACATATACATAAAATACCTATCAGGTTTATATTTATCTATAGATAGATTGACTCATTTGTAAGTAAATTTCAAAACTAAGATATATATAAAATGAATTGGCTTCTGACTATGATTGAATAACTGACATTTCCTATAAAGGCTTTGTGTTAGACACATCACAATAAAAGTACTGAAAATCAGTGCAAGTTTAATTTTATATATTAAATTGTTATGAATTTTATATATTGAATTGTTACAAATATATAATTAAGATTTTAAGACTACATTCATAGGTATGGCATTTCTACCAAATAGCTATTTATTATTTTTAACCCCTAAAACATTATTTTATGCCTAATCATCATCACCTCCTCATTGACTATCTAAATTCTAAAGCTTGATCAAAAAAATTCTATGACTTATCCACAGAATTCTGCTTTTTCTATTTCCTATGCCATAGATATTTGCTAGAATTTATCTATTTCAGATATTAAAAGTCTATATTGAACAGCTTTGTTTTGTTTCATAAATTATTGCCTATGGTGAGAATGAACTTATCAAAACCAGTTTATAAATAGCAGAGAAAATACATAATAATACCTACTTGTAGGCACTAAAGTGGGGCAATAGAGCACATCCACCTGGGCAAGTCATCAATTTGAGCACATTTTCAAGTGCAAGAATTCACTACATCGGCATTCAGAAAGAGCCGTTCAAATGTCAACTTCTCCTAAACTCAGAAGCTGAGTAGCTCCTGAGTGATTTGACAGAAGTAGGTAAAAGAGAAAACTAAAACCAAACAGATACACACAAAAGAAGTCACAGTCGGGTAGCCTATAAATATTATTGGAAAATAAATTAGGTCACTGAAGAAGTATCTTTTCTTTAGAGTACTGAGTAGCATTTATATTTTTCCAGTGCTTGTAACAAATGACAATAATAAGGAATCCATGCATTACCCAAAGAGTGCATTAGTTTTCACAAATAGATTTGGACTACTATACTAAATAAATATTAGGATGTAAATTACAAAAATAGGCACCAGCCGGGACATGAAGCAAATTTCCAACCTTGAATGAAGTTGTTAAACCAAATACACATTCAAAATCACAACTATAAAAAACAAAACTAATTATAGAATCAAGTGTAATTTTACTTATTGCACTATGTTAGAGTAAAACATTTATTTAAGAATAAACAGATGTGAAGGTGGAAACAACAAACCTAGTGGGATAGGAACCATGTTTCAGTCATTACTTCACAAGCAATTATTCTAAGCCATGTTTTATTTTTATTTTTTGTGTTTTTTTTAATGTTTATTTATTTTTGAGAGAGAGTGACAGAGCATGAGCCAGGGAGGGGCAGAGAGAGAGAGGCAGACACAGGATCTGAAGCAGGCTCCAGGCTCTGAGCTGTCAGCACAGGGCCTGATGCGGGGCGTAGAACTCAAGAACAGCGAGATCATGACCTGATTTGAAGTCTGAGGCTTAACCAACTGAGCCACACAGATGACCCTTCATGTTTTATTTTTAACACAGAAGTTTTCATGTTAATAGTGACTTCTTATTCTTGTTTTACTGGGAATTTGAAATACTGAGCTTAAATCTTCCACTGAATAATAAAGTTGATTAACCAATCATTTCTATAATAAATATAAAACATGGAAATTTGTTTGATGTAATAATTCAGATGTGTGGGAAAAATTTCAACGTGATAATGAATGGTACTTTTTATGGGTACATTTTTATTTTAAAATATTAAGAAGCCAAAATACTTCAACATGTGTGGTAGAAGTTCAGGAAATATTTAGGCTTTAACTTAGTAATCAAATAAGTGCATTTATACATGCTACCATACTATAACACTGAGGAATACAATTTAACTGGAAATTAGAATTAAGAAAAGAAAAATAGAACCAATATGGATTTTAAATCTTAACTATACCTTGTTCATTTTTTCTCTTCAAAAGAAGGAAATAGAAAAGTGATTTTAATTTAAAGAAACTATCAAATTAAAAAAATCAGCTACTGAGAAAGAACAATTTTCCCTGAACAGAAGACTGTGATTTGCCCAATCTACGTATGTGATCTAGGGTGTGTGTATGTGTATCTAAGGCCTGCACTGAAAATATAGAGATATGAGACTCTTGGGTTTGAAGGAAGATATAGCTACCACCAGTGTAGAGAAAGAATGACTGAAATACAGAATGGAACGTAGTGTCAAAAGTCAAAAAGGGAACCAAATCTGATATAATAGAAAAAATAATTTTGAAACATTTGACTTAAGTGTTTTACTATATAAACATCTCTGAGATTTCCTGTTGTTTCTACTGAGAATCACGAGCATGCAAGATCCTAAGAGGTTCAACCACCTGTCAAGTGTACTATGCCTTCTTTCTGCAACATTCCTGCTTTATATTTGAAAACCTTTAGTGATACCAACTTGTAACTCCACTACCCTTTTCCATAGGATAGAAAATAACTGTCTTCTTGGACTGTCAAAAATTGATTAGCTTCTACATCAAAAATTAAAAACAAGCAGAAGGACAGCACCATCATGGGGAGAAATATGAATCTTTGAGAAGATGGTTGTTTCAAATTACACATAGAAAAACTTCTGCCTCCTTCCATTTTCAGGTGTGCCTGTTTTCCACCCCTACTGTTACTCATTCTGTTAGGGTTTTCCAGAAAAAGAGAACCAATAGAACATACACATACACACACACACACACACACACACACACACACACACACACACACAGGGACAGGTGGACCATCAGGTTGGAGACCAGGAAAGAGTCAAAGCTGCATTTCAACTCTGAAGGCCATCTGCTGGTAGAATTCTTTCTTTTTTGAGAAGCAGTCAGTTTTTGTTCTATTGAGACCTTCAACTGTTTGGATAAGGTCTACAAACATTATGGATGGTATCTGCTTTACTCAAAGTCCACAGATTTAAATGTTAATTTCATTCAAAATACACCTTACAAAAACATCCAGAAAAATGATGAAATATGTGGACAGCGTGCCCCAGCCAAAATGACACGTAAAATTAATCATCACACTCATCTTATTCCACTTCTTATCTTTCAGGATGATAGTTATATGCGTAGGGGAGTTTGATTTATTATTTAGCAGATTTGGGATATAAGTGAGAATTACTATTCTAAGATAACATATTTTATCTTTTTCCAACGTCTCATACCCAGAAAGCATGTAAAAGCGGAAAACTAAGAGTGTTGCCCTGATATCTGCAGTCCTATTTACCTAACAGAACAGGAAACTGTATCAGGACAAACCTTGGCCATCTTCTTTTTTTTTTGGGTCATACCTTGAATTATTTTTTTTAATGATTTCTTTCATATAAAATAAACTGGGGAGAGAAAGTAATATATCTAAATCTTCTTATAGAGTTAGATACTCATTTTGGTTTTTCTACATCTTAACATTCTTTTCAATTTTATAATTTTTCCCTTTAAACTCTTTTATGCTAACTTCCATTAAAACACAACACATTAGGGGTGGCTGGGTGGCTCAGTCGGTTAAGCATCTGATTTTGGTTCAGGTCATGATCTCACTGTTCGTGAGTTCGAGCCCCATGTCAGGGTCTGTCCTGACAGCTCAGAGCCTGGAACCTGCTTTGGATTCTGTGTCTCCCTCTCTCTCTGCCCTTCCCCCACTTGCACTCTGTCTCTCTCTCTCTCTCTCTCAAAAATAAATAAACATTAAAAAAATTTAAGAAATAACACAACATATTATTTTTCCTTCTTCCTTCCTGATTCTTAATATTATGGGTTAGTCCTGTCTGCTCTAATTCCTAAAGATTGAAGTATCTCAGATTTACTCATGAGCCCCATCTTCCACTCATCACTTCCTTCATAAGGAATCTCTTTTTTTGCCATCATCTTAAATTGCATCCATAGAGTAATTCTGATGTTCATGTAGAATTACCGTTACTTCTTGCTCCAGACCCATAAAAGCAATAGCATAGTTGATGTCAGCACTTGATCATGTCATGAATATCTTAAACTTAACATGTCCACCTATTAAAAATGCTTCATCTCCAGTCTCCCAAACCTCTGATAGATGCTTCATTTACTAGCCAGTGAAACATATTCTTGACACCTCTTCCCCTTCATCCTCCCTGTTCAAACAAATACCAACTTCCTCTGAGTTTCTACATCAGTTTATAGATGATAATAAATTACCACAAACTTAGAGCTTAATAAACAGATTTAATTCTGTTACAGTTCTGGAAGTCAGAAATCTAAATGAAGTTTCTGGAGGTCAGAAGTCAAAAATCAAGGTGTTGGCAAGGCTTGTTCACTCTGGACACTTCATAGAATTCATTTCCTTGCCTTTTCCAGCTTCTCGAGGCTGCTGGCATCCCTTGGTGGGTGCCTCCTTCCTGCATCTTCAAGGCCAGCAGTGCAACATTTCAGTGTCTCTCACTTCTGTTTTCATCATCACGTCTCCTTTGCTGACTCCCTCTTTTCCATATAAGAATTCTTGTCATTGAGACACCCAGATAATCCTAGATAATTTCCCATCTCAAGACCCTTAATTCCATCACATCTATAAAATCTATTTTACTATGTAAACTACCATATTCACAAGTACCAGGAAATTGGATGCAGACATCTGGTGGAGAGGCATTATTCAGTGCACCACAGCCTCCTTACAAAATATTTCTTTAATCTCTCCTCTTCATAACTTCTTACTTATACTTTTCCAGTCCCAGGTACCATCACCTTTTCCTGGAATGACTGCTTCACTGGTTTCTGATTACCATTATTCAGTCTTCCAGTACATTTCCCACTTAATGACCACAATTGGTCTCATTAGAGAAATATATGATCATATTACCCTGCTTAAAACATCCTAACAGTTTGCCATTGCATTTAAGGTAAATTTTGTAGTCTTCACCATGGCTTTGTATAATCTGACTCTTACATAGAATTTCATACTTCACTTAATGCTCCTCTTCCCTTAGTCACTACACAACAGCTACCTGCCTTCCCATTTAGCCAAACTCATTTTACATGCCTTTGCAAATGCTTTACTCTGTAATGCTTTCCCCCGACTCCTTATAATGCAATATGGTAGTGCAAGATCTATATTATACAAACATAACATAAAATTACAAGGTCTATATTATCCAGGAGATTTATACATATGCTCTTATACTGCACAGTACTTTGAAAAGAGCTCCAAATATTTTCAGTGTTTCTTCTTTCTTTAAGTTCATTTTAATGCAAATGAAAATTTTCTATAGCAGTACTTTGTCTTCTATCTCAATAGATGAGCAGTTCATCTGCATTTGTTTTCAGATTCATTCTCCACTCCTCACTTTCCGTACAGTATGGTGCTAGAAATTAATTCTCCTGATTCCTTTGCAAACTACCTTCCAGCTCTGTTCAGTCAATGGGAGGTCCTGGTGGACATATTGGAGGACAAGAGGAAGGAGACGCTACGGCATTCTCATGCATTACATTAGGTAGGGTAGTATGTTTGGCAGAGACTGAGTTTTCTCCATGGTTCTTGTTTCTATATTTAGCACCTCTGTTATAGTACACTTCTGCCAGGTAGGTCTCCAACTTCAGTTGTGAGGCCACAGATCCTGATTTCCGTTAACATTACATGCTCCCTTTTCCCTTCTAACAATAGGGATAAGGATAGCTTCCTTACTGATTGTATAAGTCAGGATTCTCCAAAGAAAAAAAAAAAAAAGCAATAGGATGCATATATACATATAATACATTATATATATATATATATAATCTATACATTATATATATAATCTATACATATAATATATAGTATAATATATATGTATTATATATAATAAATATAATAATTATATATATTATGTACATAATATATTATATATACACACATGCATTTTATATATATAAATGTATGTATACACTCTGTATCTCCTCACAGAGGCTGACAAATTCCAAGATCTTAAGGTTAAGTTGGCAAGCTAGAGACCCACTAGAACCAATAATGTAATTCCAGTCTGAGTCTGAAGGCCTGGAGCTGTGAAACTCAGGAAGAGTCAATGTTTCAGTTTAAGTCCAAAAGCAGGAAAAAAAATTAATGCCTTATTCAAAGTCCACCAGCAGGAAGAATTCTCTCTTACTCTGGGGAGGGTCAGTGTTTCTGCTTTATCCAGGCCTTCAAATGATTGGGTGAGGCCCACCAATTTAGGCAGGGCAAACTGCTTTACTATCTACCAATTTCTGGACCACCTGGGTGGCTCAGTTGATTGAGTATCTGACTTCGGCTCAGGTCATGATCTTGTCTTTGTGGGTTTGAGCCCTGCATTGGGCTCTGTGCTGACAGCTCAGAGTCTGGAGCCTGATTTGAATTCTGTGTCTCCCTCTCTCTCTGCCCCTCCCCAGCTCACGCTCTGTCTCTGTCTCTCAAAAAAAATAAAACGTTAAAAAAATGTTTTTGAAAATAAATAAATGTTAATCTCATCCAAAAACATCTCCACAGAAACACCCATAATAATATTTGACCAATTCTAGGTGTTCTGTGGCTCAGTCCAGTTGACACATTAAATTAACCATCACACTGCTGTTAGTTGTTTTTTAGTTTCTCTTACCTTATACTCTGTATTTTCACATTGAAAAAGAATGATTACCTGATTTAATTCTTCTTTTTTACATATTTACTTTCAGTTTTCCTGTCTGATATAACAGGCTTCCTTTTTAATTGGGTAATTTCCCCTTTTTTATGTTCTAACTACCCCCAACATCTATATTTACTATAATTTATTCACGTCTTTGAAAACAATCCATAATTTGTAAATAAATGTATAAACAATGTTTACTCCTCTTCCCAATTAATTTCTTTGAGTATAAATCAGGGTATATTTATGCATTCATTGCCCTTTCTCTCAATATCCCTTGTTTTTAAAGGAGCGCTTTGTGCATTTTAAGTTAGAACTTAAAAAAAAAAAATTTAAATAGTTTCTTCCCTTTTTTTTAAAAAAAGTCTATTTTTCTGTTCGTAAATTGTTTTGTCAAGACAATTATTTTATAAATTGAATGAATGTAAGAAAAATAGCATAAATTTTGTAATAAACTGTTAAGTTCATACACCTTAAGAGTTGTTCTATGGTATTATTGCACTTATCAAAAAATTATTTAATAATGCACTTATCAAAAAAATTGCAAACAATAAATAAGTTCTATATGTTAAGTACATGTAGAATGTGAGTAAGTAAATACAGTGAAGAAATGTGGTAAAATGTTGCTTGGCTAGAAGTCTTCTAATTGTCAAGGATCAAATTCTTAGCTTTACTAGAATTTAATTTGTATCAGGAAAAAGTCACTCATGCTTGAATTTCAAAAAAGAATTTTGAAAACGAAACTGTCAGGGAGGAGCCAAGATGGTGGAGCAGCATGGAAGCTTTTTGTGTGTCTCGCGTCCATGAAATACAGTCAGACCAACGCTAAACCAACCTATACACCTAGAAAACTGATTGGAGGATTAACACAACAATCTGCGCAACCTGAACCACAGAATTTAGCAGGTATGTGGCGCAGAGAAATGAACTTGGGGAGCGAGAAGCCACGGCGGGCAGGGAGGTGCTTTTGCGGGGGAGAGAGGGCGGAGACTGGGGAGGAGGGCAGAATACGGGAAAAGCACCCCTCCCCAAAAGCAGCTGGAGAGGAAGTGGAAACTTGGAAACGGCTGCAGGGACTAAACTAAAAGGAGAGAAAGAGAAAGGAGAGAGTTTAAATTCCATTGAGACTGTAAACAAGGGGAGCTCAAAGACTGCAACTCCGCAGCTCCATACCTGGCGGTGCTCTGGTGGGAAGGGTGAATCCCCAGGAACAGTGGTGTCCGGGAGGTTCTCGGGCCACACGGGGAAAAGCAGTTCCTCTGCTGGAAGGATATTTGGTAGAGACTGTTGAAGCCACCTGGTCCCAGCGGACCCCAGAAAACGGCTACATTTGCTGGTGCTAGAACACGGTCATTAACTGTGAAGCCTGGTGCCAGACGTGTATTGTGATTTTCCATAATCCCTGAAAAGCCGCTGCTACGCTATCTCGCAAACTTTCTGGCGCGGGCTGGCACCTGACCTCAGTCTTGCAGCACTGGACTGCAGCACTGGCAGCAGCAGGACCCAGCAGGCATTCCTGAGTGCAGCTGGCATTCGGCCATTGCACGGCGAGACTCTCCCCTAGAGGGGTGGAATGGGTCAAAGCCACAGTCCTTCAGAAGTAAGGGGCTGGGGAAATCAGCCGCATCTGAGACAAAACTCTGGAGAGAGGTACTGCCTGTGGCCTGGTCACGGAGAGTGAAAAAGCAGGGAGTGGACGAAAACTGAAGACAGAGGACGGGTGCAGGATTGCTGATCAGGGAGAACAGACTGGGTAACTGGATGGCGCCATTTTTACCCCTCCGGTGCATGCGCATACACACCTACTAGGCCACAACTCTCCACCCCAGTAGGCTACCAGCGCCATCTAGTGGAGAATGGAGCTGTTACACTGAGCCCCGCCCAACTGGGCCAACCTTGCTCTTCAAGAACACAAGTCTCACCGCCAGCTTAATTTATGCATTATAAAGAGCTACATAGACTGACTTCTAGGGGAAAATGAAGCAATTTCAGTCCTACTTCAATCTGTTAGTAGGTTCATCTATTCAATTTTCTTTTTTTCTCTTTTTTCTTTTTCTCTTTTACAATTCTTTTTCTTGAATACAGAAAGACAAAAAACCTCATCTTTATTTTCAATTTTTATTAAAAATATCTTTCTTTAATTTTTATTACTATATTATTTACTTTTGTGTAAATATCTTCAAATTCTACTCCCATCATTTTATTTTACTCTACTTCAGTGTATTCACCTATACAAATTTTCAAACAATTTTCTTTTTTTCCTTTCTTTTTCTTGTTTTTCTCTTTTTTGTTTCTTTTCTTTTTCTTGAATGAAGACAGAGAAAAACTTCATTTTTACTTTCAATTTCTATTGAAAATGTTTTTATTTAATTTTTTACTATAATTTTTGCTTTTATGTAAATCTTTTCAAATTCTGTTTTACTTCCATCATTTTATTTCAGTCTACTACAGTGTATTCCCTTTTTCAAATTTTCAAATGATTTCTTTTTTTTCCTTTTCTTTTTTTCTCTTTTTCGTTTCTTTTCTTTTTTCTTAAATATAGAAAACAAAAAAAATTCGTATTTATTTTTAATTTTTATTAAAATATTTTTCTTTATTTTTTCTACTATATTCTTTACTTTTGCATATTTTTTTTCAAATTATATTTTACCCCCATCATCTCATTTTAGTCTACCTCAGTGTATTCATTTTTTCAAATTCTCAAATAATTTCCTTTCCCCCCACCTTTTTTTCTCTAATCTGTCAAACCACTTTCAACACCCACACCAAAACACACCTAGGATCTAGCATCATCTATTCGATTGCATATGTGTGTGTTTTTTTAATTTTTAATTTTAGTATTATTTTAATTTTAATATTTTTTAATTTATATTTTTCTACCTCATTAACTCCTTTATGCCCTTCAAAATGAAAAAACAAAGGAATTCACCCCAAAAGAAAGAGCACGAAGAAACGACAGCCAGGGATTTAACCAAAACAGATACAAGCAAGATGTCTGAACCAGAATTTAGAATCATGATAATAAGAATACTAGCTGGAGTCGAAATAGATTAAAGACCTTTTCTGCAGAGACAAAAGAAGTAAAAAATAGCCAGAATGAAATTAAAAATGCTATAACTGAGCTGCAATCACAGACGGATGCAGCGGCAGCAAGGATGGATGAGGTAGAACCGAAAATCAGCCATATAGAGGACAAACTTATAGAGAATAATGAAGCAGAAAAAAAGAGGGAGATGAAGGCAAAAGAGCACGATTTAAGATTTCGAGAAATCAGTGATTCATTAAAAAGGAACAGCATCAGAATCATAGGGGTCCCAGAAGACGTGGAGAGAGAAATAGGGGTAGAAGAGTTATGTGAGCAAATCATAGCAGAAAACTTTCCTAACGTGGGGAAAGACACAGACATCAAAATCCAGGAAGCACAGTGGACCCCCATCAGATTCAACAAACACCAACCATCAACAAGGCATATCATAGTCAAATTCACAAAATACTCAGGCAAGGAGAGAATCGTGAATGCAGCAAAGGAAAAAAAGTCCCTAACCTACAAGGGAAGACAGATCAGGTTTGCAGCAGACTATCCACAGAAACTTGGCAGACCAGAAATGAGTGGTGGGATATACAATGTGCTGAATCAGAAAAATATGCAGCCAAGAATTCTTTATCCAGCAAGGCTTTCATTCAAAATAGAAGGAGAGATAAAAAAAGTTTTCCAGACAAACAAAAATTAAAGGAGTTTGTGACCACTAAACAAGCTCTGCAAGAAATTTTAAGGGGGACTTTCTGGGGGGAGAAAAGATGAAAATAAATAAATATTATATATATATCAAAAGCAACAAGACTAGAAAGGACCAGAGAACACCACCAGAAACTCCAACTCTACAAGAATCATTATGGCAATAAATTCATATCTTTCAGTACTCACTCTAAACGTCAGTGGACTCAATGCTCCAATCAAAAGACATAGGGTAACATAATGGATAAGAAAACAAGATCCATCTATATGCTGTTTACAAGACACACTTTAGACCTAAAGGCACCTACAGATTGAAAATAAGGGGATGGAGAACCATCTATCATGCTAATGGTCAACAAAAGAAAGCCGGAGTAGCCATACTTAGATAATCTAGACTTTAAAATAAAGACTGTATCAAAAGATGCAGAAGGGCATTATATCATAATCAAGGGGTCTATCCACCAAGAAGACCTAACAATTTTAAACATTTATGCGCCAAATGTGGCAACGCCCAAATATATAAATCAATTAATCACAAACATAAGGAGATGCATCGATAGTAATACCATAATAGTAGGAGACTTCAACACCCCACTCATAACAATGGACAGATCATCTAATAAAAAAAGCAACAAGGAAACAATGGCTTTGAATGACACACTGGACCAGATGGACTTCACAGATATATTCAAACATTTCATCCTAAGGCAGCAGAATATACATTCTTCTCCAGTGCACATAGAACGTTCTCCAGAATAGATCATATACTGGGACACAAATCACCCCTAGGTAAGTACAAAAAGATTGAGAGCATACCGTGCATATTTTCTGACCTCAACGCTATGAAACTTGAAATCAACCACAAGAAAACATTTGGAAAGGTAACAAACACTTGGAGACTGAAGAACATCCTACTAAAGAATGAATGGGCTAACCAAGCAGTTAAAGAGGAACTTAAAAAGTATATGGAAGTCAATGAAAATGATAACACCACAACCCAAACCTCTGAGACACAGCAAAGGTGGTCATAAGAAGAAAGTATATAGCAATCTAGGCCTTCCTAAAGAAGGAAGAAAGATACACCACCTAACCTTACACCTTAAGGAGCTGGAAAAAGAACAGCAAATAAAACCCAAAACCAGAAGAAGACAGGAAATAATAAAGATTAGAGCAGAAATTAATGCTATTAAAACCAAAAAAAACAGTAGAACAGATCAATGAAACCAGAAGCTGGTTCTTTGAAAGAATTAACAAAATTGATAAATCAGTAGCCAGTTTGATCAAGAAGAAAAAGGAAAGGACCCAAATAAATAAAATCAAGGATGAAAGAGGAGAGATCACAACAACACAACAGAAATAAAAACAATAATAAAAGAATATTATGAGCAACTATATGCCAATACAATGGGTAATCTGGAAGAAATTGACAAATTCCTAGAAACATATACAGCACCAAAACTGAAACAGGAAGAAATAAGAAATTTGAACAGACCCATAACCAGTAAGGAAACTGAATTAAAATAAAAAATTGACCAAAAAACAAGAGTCCAGGGCCAGATGGCTTTCCAGGGAAATTCTACCAAACATTTAAGGAAGAGTTAACACCTATTCTCTTGAAACTGTTCCAAAAAACAGAAATAAAAGGAAAACTTCAAAACTCTTCTATGAAGCCAGCATTACCTTATTCCAAAACGAGATAGAGACCACACTAAAAAGGAGAACTATAGACCAATTTCCCTGATGAACATGGAAGCAAAAATCCTCAACAAGATATTAGCCAACTGGATCCAACAATGCATTAAAAAAATTATTCACCACGACCAAGTGGGATTTATACCTGGGATGCAGGGCTGGTTCAACATCCGCAAAATAATTAACGTCATTCATCACATCAATAAAAGAAAGGACAAGAACCATATGATCCTCGGAATAGATGCAGAGAAAGCATTTGACAGGATACAGCATCTTTTCTTGATAAAAACCCTCAAAAAAGTAGGGATAGAAGGAGCATACCTCAAGATCCTAAAAGCCATATATGAACGACACAACGCTAATATCCTCAATGGGGAAAAACTGAGACCTTTCCCCCTAAGGTCAGGAACAAGACAGGGATGTCCACTCTCACCACTGTTATTCAGCATAGTATTGAAAGTCTTAGCCTCTGCAATCAGACAACACAAAGAAATAAAAGGCATCCAAATCAGCCAGGAGGAGGTCAAACTTTCACTCTTCGCAGATGACATGATACTCTATATGGAAAACCCAAAAGATTCCACCAAAAAACTGCTAGAATTGATTCATGAATTCAGCAAAATCACAGGACATAAAATCAATGCAAAGAAATTGGTTGCATTCCTATACACCAACAATGAAGCGACAGAAAGAGAAATCAATAAATTGATCCCATTTACAGTTGCACAAAAAACCCATAAAATCCCTAGGAATAAATCTAACCAAAGAGGTGAGAAATCTATACACTCAAAACTATAGAAAGCTTATGAAAGAAATTGAAGAAGACACAAATAAATGGAAAAAGATTCCATGCTCCTGGATAGGAAAAACAAATATTGTTAAAATGTCGATATTACCCAAAGCAATCTACATATTCAATGCAATCCCTATCAAAGTAACATCAGCATTCTTCACAGAGTTAGAAAAAATAAGCCTAAAATTTGTATGGAACCAGAAAAGACCCCGAATAGCCAAAGCAATCCTGAAAAACAAAACCGAAGCAGGAGGCATCACAATCCCTGACTTCAAGCTATACTACAAAGCTGTAATCCTCAAGACAGTATGGTACTGGCACAAGAACTGACACTCAGATCAATGGAACAGAATAGAGAAACCAGAAATGGACGCACAAACGTATGGGCAACTAATCTTTGACAAAGCAGGAAAGAATAGCCAATGGAATAAAGACAGTCTCTTCAGCAAGTGGTGCTGGGAAAACTGTGACATGAAGAAGAATGAACCTGGACCACTATCTTACACCATACACAAAAGTTAACTCAAGATGGATGAAAGACCTCAATGTAAGACAGAAAGCCATCAAAATCCTCGAGGAAAAAGCAGGCAAAAACCTCTTTGATCTTGGCCGCATCAACTTCTTACTCAACACATCTCCAGAGACAAGGGAAACAAAAGCAAAAATGAACTATTGGGACCTCATCAAAATTAAAAGCTTCTGCACAGAGAAGGAAGAAACAATCAGCAAAACTAAAAGGCAACCGACAGAATGGGAGAAGATATTTGCAAATGACATATCAGATAAAGGGTTAGTATCCAAAATCTATAAAGAACTTTTCAAACTCAACACCCAAAGAACAAATAATCCAGTGAAGAAATGGGCAAAAGACATGAATAGACACTTCTCCAAGGAAGACATCCAGATGGCCAACTGGCACATGAAAAAATGCTCAACTTCACTCATCATCAGGGAAATACAAATCAAAACCACCATGAGATACCACCTTACACCTGTCAGAATGGCTAACATTAACAACTCAGGCAACAACAGATGTTGGCAAGGATGCGGAGAAAGAGGATCTCTTTGGCATTGTTGGTGACAATGCAAGATGATGCAGCCACTCTGGAAAACAGTATGGAAGTTCCTCAAAAAACTAAAAATAGAACTACCCTATGACCCAGCAATTGCACTACTAGGCATTTACCCACAGGATACAGGTGTACTGTTTTGAAGGGATGCATGCACCTCCATGTTTATAGCAGCACTATCAACAATAGCCAAAGTATGGAAAGAGCCCAAATGTCCATCGATGGATGAATGGATAAAGAAGATGTGGTATATATACACAATGGAGTATTACTCGGCAATCAAAAAGAATGAAATCTTGCCATTTGCAACTATGTGGATGGAACTGGAGGGTATTATGCTAAGTGAAATTAGTCAGAGAAAGACAAAAATCCTATGACTTCACTCATATGAGGACTTTAAGAGACAAAACAGATGAACATAAGGGAAGGGAAACAAAAATAATATAAAAACAGGGAGGGGGACAAAACAGAAGAGACTCATAAATATGGAGAACAAACTGAGGGTTGCTGGAGGGGTTATGGGAGGGGGAATGGAAAATGGGTAAGGGGCATGAAGGAATCTACTCCTGAAATCATTGTTGCACTATATGCTAACTAATTTGAATGTAAATTTAAAAAATAAAAAATAAAATTAAAAAAAAACTGAGTACCATGGGATCCATGGGATTTAATAAATGTTATCTATAAACAGAATCCTCACAATTATCAGAGGGCCTACCTGGAACTCTGCTAAGAAGCCTCTTTGTGTATAAGATTCTATAGTAAACCTGGCGATTCATAATTATCACACAAAATAAACTCATTTTGAGTTGCAATATCTTTTTCTAGGCTTAATGTTTTTTGGATTAAATTGTTCATTAGAGGTGAGTCCAGATGGGCAGGAAAATAGCTGCTCTATAAATATCTCTTCTTATATAGGAAGGTTAAACACTTCCCAAATACGAAAGTCTTATGATAGAACACAGAGTTAAATCCAACACCAAATCTATTAACATTTGAACAGAAATAATTTGCTCCTTGTTCAATTATAAGATTATTGAAAATAACTTTTAATATTTTCAGTAATTTAGATCATCTTAAAGACTCCCTGTAATTTTTTTATGAGATACTAATGTGATTGGAACATCTATTTTTCTGACAAATGAATGAAATTATCTGATATTAGTAAATCTGATTATAAATTAAATACATTAATATTAATCAGATTTTTTCATTTCTTAACTAATGAGAAAATTTTAATTAAGCTTTTACTTTCTTACTGATTTAAGCTCCATTTTTCCAAGCACATCCCAGAGGTTTATTTGAATACCTGCCATCATGGCTACCTTTCTGAATTCATGTTAATCTTCCTAAAATCAAATCTTAGCATGGAGCATCCATTGCTCCACAATTTCCATACAATACATACCAATTTTCAGTGATTTTCACCATGGGAAATAATTCTACCCATTCTGTGTACTCTGTTTCCTCCTCAACTTTTGCTCATCCTCTTTATCCAGCTTAGAATAAGAAGTCTTTGTGAGACATACAATAACCAGGCTTCTTTTCATCTTTTCCCTTTCCTGCAGAGTACCTGCCACCTACTGGCTACACTATGTTCAGATTTTATATCTTAACTTAGTTATGGTTGCAATAAAATATCAAAATTAGTTAAAGAGAGTCTCTTTGTATTGCCCTGGAGAAATTTGTATCTAGAAGATGAGAAAATAATCACATATACGAAGCAATTTGAAAATAATTTTAAATAATAGAAAGGTGGTTGAGAGTGTATACCCTGTATGCCCTAAAGTTCAAAAAAGTTCAAAGAACAAGACAGTTATTTCCTTCTTCCTCCAAAAGAAAGTCAAGATTCAGATTGACCAAGGAAGGAGTTCAGTTCTAAATAAGGAAGAAAGTGTGTGTGTACATTGGTAGGGAGGGATATGTATTGAAATATACACAGTTAAAAGGTAACTGCCAACCAGTTACATGCTCAAATACCCTCCCCCTAGGACCCAAATAGCTAAGTGGCATCTGACTAAGTATTCATTTATTTTTGCATCTAGTTTAAACATTATCTAACCGTTCACTTCCTATAAAATATCACCACTGAGTCAAGCTTTGATTGGACTACTGAAAGCCATTTAAAAGTTTCATTGTTGGTATATATTGTCAATTTGCCTCTTAAATATGTTCTAAACAATAGAGGTGGATTTGTGTTTGATGATGACTTTTTAGATACAACTTCAAAAAAAAAATCAATGAAAGAAATGATTAGGTTGGACTTCATTAAAATTAAAAACATCTGTGAAGATGTTGTCACGAGAGTGAGAATACAAGCCACAGACCAAGAGAAAACATTTGCACAAGTCTGATAAAAGACTATTATCCAAAATATAAAAAGAACTAAAACAAAATCAACAAGAAAATAAAAATCTTATTTAAAAAAATGGGCAAAAAATCTGACCAGACACCTGACCAGAGAAGATATATAACTGCCAAGTAAGCATATGAGAAGAGGCTCAAAATGATGTGTCATTAGGGAATGACAAATTAAAACAACACAGAGATACCACTACACACCTGTTATAATGGCCCAAAATGGAAACATCGGTCACACCAGGTGCTAGCAAGGGTATGGAACAACAGGAACTCTCATTTTTGCTGGTGGGAATGCAAACTATACAGCCACTTTAGAAGACAGTTTAGTAGATTCTTACAAATGGAAACATATTCTTTCATATGATCCAATAATAATGCTCCTTGTTATTTATTCAAGTGAGTTGAAAACTTATGTCCACACAAAAACCTACACACAGGTGTTTACAGTAGTTTTATTCATAATTGCCAAAACTTGAAAGTAACCAAGAGGCCCTTCAATAGGGTGAATGTATAAACAACCTGTGATACATCCAGACAATGGAATATTATTTATTCAGTGTTGAAAAAAAAATGAGCTACCAATCCATGCAAAGACATGGAGGAACCTTAAATGCATATTACCAACTGAAAAAAGTCAATCTGAAAAGGCTATATACTATGATTCTAACTATAGATTTCTACCATGGGAAATAATTGGTAGAAATTATTTCTAAAAAATACAAAACTATGGAGAAAGAAAGAAGAAAGAAAGAAAGAAAGAAAGAAAGAAAGAAAGAAAGAAAGAGAAAGAAAGAAAGAAAAAATCAGTAGTTTCCAAGGGTTAGGAGGGAAGAAGAAGAACCCAGAAGATTTTTAGGAAAGTGAAAATACTCTCTGTGATACTACATAGGTGAATACATGTAATTATACATCTGTCAAAACCCATAGAATATAAAACACAAAGAATGAAATCTAATGTAAACTACAGACTTGGATGATAATGAAATGTCAATGTAGTCTCATCAGTTATAACAAATGGACCACTTTATGGTGGGATTTTAATAGTAGGGGAGGCTCTGAATGTGTGGGGTTGGGAGGTATATGGCAACTCTGTCTTTTTTTCACTTGATTTTTCTGTGAACCTAAAACTTCTAAAAATAAAGTATATTAAAAAAAACTAGATCCAAACTAAATGAAGTACTAGCTGCCTATACCTAACTCTCTACTGTGATTCTCTTTAATATGGACTATTGATAAGAAAGTCATAATCACTAATGTATTCAATATATGATTTCTGCCTAACCAAATGGTGATTGATGTATGTGAATGAGATGAAAATGCTTTAAAGAGAGAGAGAGAGAGAGAGAGAGAGAAGGAAGCAAACCATAAAACAGACTCATATAGAGAAAACAGACTGAAGATAGCTGGAAGGCAGGTGGGTAGAGGGATGGGCTAAATGGGTGATAGGTTTTAGGGAGGGCACTTGTAATGAGTACCAGATATTAAATGTAAGTGATGAATCACTAAATTCTACTTCTGAAACTAATATTACATTATATGTTTACTAACTGGAATTTAAATAAAATTCAAACTAAAAAAAAATAACAAGGTAAATGCATTTTAGATATACAGTGTTCCAAAATAACTAGTCACCATGAAAATAAAATAATCTAATATACCTGTAAGTCACACATTTTAATCTTTTTAAATGTTTATTTATTTATTTTTGAGAGAGAGACAGAGAGATTGAAAGGCAGGGAGAGAGGGAGACAAGAGAATCCCACGCAGGCTCCGCGCTGTCAGCACAGAACCTGATGCAGGGCTCCAACTCACAAACCATAAGATCATGACCTGAGCTGGAATCAAGAGTTGGGTGCTTGGCCAACTGAGCCACCCAGGCAACCCCACACACATTTTAATTTTGATAAAGAGAAATACAGAGCCAATCTGTTATTGTTTGTATTTTCATGGATTGATGACAGATTTTTTTCTCCTATATTGACTTTTATTCCTTGTTTGTGTTGGGTTTTGTCCACTTCATAATTTTCCCCTGGAATATATGATTAATATTTTGTTATCCATACGCTTCTTCTATATCTGTTATTTATTGTTATTGGTCCATTATGCCAATAAAAAGTAATTGACATTTTGGCTTGTTTTTCCATGAGTGTTTACTATTATTTACTTCTCTCTCACTGCTTCCATTTTTTTTTTTTGTTTTGTTTTTGGCTCTGCAATCTGAATAAGTATATTCAGTATTCTCAAACTTTTCCCTTCTTTCCTCCCTCTCTCTCTCTTTCTTTTTCTTTCTGTCTCCTATTACAATGGCTCAAGTAATTCTGTGTCATCTGTCCAAAGAAGAAAATTATAAATCATTGTATTTAGAGGACTCTAGTGTAATGGAGGAGACCCTACCCAATTATGCTATTTGGTCCAATCAACTAACGAGTTTGTACACTCTACTAGAACTTCTGATTAACTTCTTATGGAAACGTAAATAAAAGTGGACAGACAAGGGTAATCAGCTGTCTAGGAAATATCTCTAATTTAAAAAAAAAAGAGAATAAAGCTAATAAGTATGAACAATGGAATTCTAAGTAAATAGATTTAATTTAGAAGAGAAAATAAAATTTCAAATAAATGTATAATATTATTCTATTGATAAGAGAATATGTTGACCATATACAGAACATCAATGATATTCTAATAGCAAGAAAGAGAATCAAAAAGAATTAGAAATTAAGAACAGGGCAGCAAAACTAAAAAAATTAATAGAGTGAGGACTTTTTCCAAGAAGGACTTGATAAACCTTTTCATATTCTACCTCTAAGTACAAAAGAAATTCTGGATATTACCTAAAAGACAATATAAGAAACTACTAACAGGCAGGCAGAAGATGGCAAGGAATCTTAGGCCCCAAAAGTCAATATGGTTGTGACTTTTCTGGGTTTCTTTTTGCCCCCTACACTCCAGGATTAATACTGAAGAAAGTGGAAACACAGAATTGGGAACAAACTAAAAAAAATGTAAAAGCCCCAACAAAAGCCAAAGGATCTAGGAAAGGGCAGTACAGCATATTTTTAAGAATAACTTTTAAGAATAACTTCCCTAACAAGCTAAATACCGCTTGAAGTAAACTGTCTCTTTGCTCATAGCCATACCAGCAAAGCCCAAGGCGGTAGCCCAGATTTCCACCCCTCCAGGCTGTAACAAGGAACCCTGATCCCTTCACCTCCAAGTGTAGTGTCAGTGAAGGTGGAGTGGAGAGCTGAAACTTTTGTTCCCACTGGGCTATAACAAGATTCTGAGGTACTGGTAGAGACCCTGTGGAAGCCCAGATTGCCACCCACATCTAGTAGTAAGGAAGGGTACTTCCCTTTCCCTCTGGGGTCATGTCAGAGGGGCCTGAAGAATGTCCCCTCACCATTACCCAGGACAGGAGTAAGGAGGCCGCTTCTCCCCCTCACTCCTACCTACAGTGTCAATGAAGTCATGTGGACAGCTATAATGAGGCACTCGTACCCTTTCCAGTCAGGGAACTTCCAGAGAGTCTGGCCTACTGGTAAGCCAGGACTCTTATCCCACTGAGAAATAATGAGGACCCTCCTCTTAAGGTGTCAGTTAAGGCCAAGTGAGTAAACCAGGCTTTTAGTCCCACTTGGCAGGAGTAAGGTAGTGGCCTCTGCCTGAGGGGTGACAGAGAGACCAGGTAAAACAGAAAGTTTAAATAAGATCCAGTGTCTTATAACATAATACCCAAATGTCCAGATTTCAATTAAAAACTATTTATCAGACCATGAACCAGGAAGGTTACAAACTCTATGAAAAAAATACAATCAATTACATATGAACACTAAGATGACAATAAGATTAGAATTATCTGACAAGAATTTAAAGCAGCCAATCATAAAAATGCTTCGGTGAGCATTTATGAACATGCTGGAAACAGATGAAAAAATAGAAAGTCTCAGTGAATGATATGATATAAAGGAGAACAAAATGAAAGTAAAATAACCAAAAAATAAAATAAATGAAATTTTAAAAATCTCAAAAGATGGGTTCAACAGCAAAATGAAGAAAACAGAATAAATAATAAGTAAATTGGAAACTATAACAGGAAATTATCCAATCCGAACCACAGAGATAAAAATAGAGGGAAAAATGAATACAGATACAGGGATCTGTGAAACTGTAAGAAAAGACCTAATATTTGTGTCACTGAAATCCCAGAAGAAGGGCAGAAAGAGGACAGGGTTGATAAATAAGGTCCTGAATAAATCAAGGCTAAAAGCTTCCTGAATTTGGCAAGAAATGCAAACCTACAGATTTAAGAAGTAAGCAAACCCCAAACAGGGTGAACCCAAAGAAATCCATCATAGTCCAAGAAAACTCATAGTCAAACTTCTAAAAACCAAAATAAAAGGTCTTGAAAGCAGCAAAATGGAAAAGACATCTGATGTATAGAGGAGTAGCATTTCAAATAACAGCAGATTCTTTTTTAGAACTATGGAGAAAGAATCATCAGACAGAGAAGTAAGTGACAGAACATCTTTCAAGTGCTGAAAAAGAAAAGCTAACTAATAGATATTTTAGAAAGAAAGAACAGAGACTAGCAAGAGAATAGTAACTTGATTAAATAACTGAGATGTTTACAATTACAATACAGAAGGAAATGTTTGAAACTTTAAAAAGCTCTGAGTAGCTGGGACAGTGAATGTAAAAATATTAACATCAGGCATAACAGGGTGAAACGTAGAACATAGGGATGAAAGGAAATTCTAAATCCTCCTACAAAAAGAAAAGAAGTTTAATATGTCAATGATCAAACATTAGAAAGGCATGGAATTTTCAATACCTGTTTTCAGCATCTATGCCTAAAACAAGTAGTTGTCATTCATTAAATATTTTAAAATAAACAAACAAAAAATTATGTAAGAATAATAAGCTCACTCAGAAATTAGCCTTCCTAAAAGTGCAATTTTTAATTTTTTTAATATTTATTCACTTTTGAGAGACAGAGACAGAGAGCATGTGGGGGACGGGCAGAGAAAGAGAGACACACAGAATCCAAAGCAGTCTCTAGGCTCTGAGCTGTCAGCACAGAGCCCGATGCAGGGCTAAAACTCCTGGACCATGAGATCATGACCTGAGCCAAAGTCGTACACTTAACCGACTGAGCCACCTAGGCGCCCCTTAAAAGTACAGTTTTCAAAGACCGTTAACCTAAAGTATTGTAGAGTGCAAATATTTTATAATCTATTTTTAAATATGGAAATTAGTATTGCAAATAAGCAATGAGTTATCTTCTACTTTGTCAACAATTAGGTGTTTGCTTATTTGTCAGAAATAATGTAAATTTGAATATTAAAAAGGCAATAGGTATGGTGAAAAATTACTATGACATTTACCCTAGGCAAACAAAAGTATAAAAGAATTTAACACTATTAAAATCAGATAGACAATCAACTGTAAGACAGTTATTAGAAAAACAAAAATCTATCATTTGGAGATAAATGTCATGTCCTAAGGAAACAAGAAATATACAAGGGCTGAACGTAGTTTATTTTGACTTTGTAATTAGTCTTGGGAGCCAAAATTAATGGATTACACTGAAGAAGCCCAAACAACTGCTTAGTCTTAGAGGACTAAACATAATTGATAATTCACAGAGCAAATCTAGACCAAAAGGCAAAGAACAGAAGTACAAGTGTAAATGATACAGCAATACATTAACATTTTCTTATTTTACATTTATTGTTGCAATGATAATATTATTGGCTACAGTTCATTTATTGCACAGGAAACATGTACTCATTTAATGAGAAAATAGCACTGAATATGACTTTATTTAACATTGTTTAAAAGATAGAACAAAATGAATAGAGAATTTTCCCTTTTTTTTAAGTTTATTTATTTTGAGAAAGAGCAGGTGTGCATAAGCAGAGGAAGGACAGAGAGAGAGAGGGAGAGAGAGAATCCCAAGCGGGCTCCCTGCTGTTCATGGAGCCTGAGGCGGGACTCGAACTCATGAACCGTGAGATCATGACCTACGCCAAAACCAAGAGTTGGATGGTTAACTGACTGAGCCACCCAAGCACTCCTGAATAGAAAATTTTCTTACTATGATATTATCTATCTAGTCTTTTTGCTAATTTTCCATTCAAGAATATCTAGTGTTGCTTTAAACATACATGTATACATACACACATCAACAGATTAACTTATTGAACAATACAATTGAATTGTTGAGAAAATATTTCCAAATTACATATATATAATAAAGAGCTAATATCCAAAATATATAAAGAACTCACACAACTCAGTAGTGAAAAAGAAACAGCCTGATTTTAAAATGAGCAGAGTATCTGAGTAGGCATTTTTCCAAAGAAGATGTACAGATGGCCAATAGGCACATGAAAAAATGCTCAACAGCACTAATCATCAGAGAAATGTAAATCAAAACCATAATGAGATATCATCTCACAGCTGTTAGAATGGCTATTATCAAAAAGACAAGAAATAACAAGTGTTGGTAAGGCTATGAAAGAAAAGTAAACCCTTGTGTACTGTTGGTGGAACTGTAAATTGGTGCAGCCACTATGGAAAACAGTTCAGGGGTTCCTCAAAAAATTAAAAATAGAACTGCCATGGGGCGCCTGGGATTGAGCTTCCAACTTCAGCTCAGGTCATGACCTCACGGTTTGTGAGTTTGAGCCCCGCCTCAGGCTCTGTGCTGACAGCTCAGAGGCTGGAGCCTGCTTTGGATTCTGTGTCTCCCTCTCTCTCTCTCTCTCTGCTCCTCTCCCACTCATTCTCTCTCTCTCTCTCTCTCTCTCTCTCTCTCTCTCTCTCTCTCAAAAAACAAACAAAAAAAATAAAAAGAAAATAGAACTACCGTATGTCCTAGCAATTCCACTTCTGGGTATATATCTAAAGACATTGAAAATACTGATTTGAAAAGATATATGCAACCCCACATTCATTGCAGCATAGTAGCCAAGATGTGGAAATACAACTTAAGTAACCATGATTGGATAAATTGATAAAGAAATTGTGTGTGTATGTAACACACATACATATATGCACACAAAATGAAATACTATTCAGCTATACAAAAGAATGAAACCTTGCCACTTATGACAACAGGGATGGCTCTCAAGGGCATTATGCTAATTGAAAAAAGTTAGAGAAAGACAAACACTATATGATATTTTTTATATGTGGAATGAAAAAAAAAAGCTCATAGCTACATAGACCCAGATTGGTGGTTGTCAGAAGCAGGGGGTGGGAGATAGAAAAAGAAAATCTTGTATATCTTTGGCAAAACAAAAGAAAAGAAAGAAAAGAAAAAAAAAACAGCATAGCATTTCTTCCTCTGCTTTAATTTTTTCACTAATTGATCCTTGAATGTGAAAAAGTTATCTATTGATTTATCAAATGATTTTAATGATGAGAATTTTAAATGACATATAAGGTCAACAATCCGCATTTATATTTAACTTTCATTTTCATTAATTCAAAAAAAAGAATACTTGATGGTACTTTAAACACAGACATAAATGTACACAGACATGCACACACCAATGGATCAGTTTACCGAACAGGGCAATTGCCGTATTCCTACCCTTACCTCTTTTCTTTCACTAGAGCAAAACATACAAAAAGAAACCTGTAAGTAATGCTTAAAAAGTAAATAGTAGTGCATCTTTAAAGTGATTGTCCTGGGAATATTGATTCTGGATATAAATGGGGGAAAAAAAGTAATAATACATTTTTGATGCCAATACTGCAACAGTCAACAAGGTATACCACAGTTTCAAAAAGTTTTTTATGTCTTTTTTTCCATGTCATGGTCAATGGACTTAGCTGGCATAGCTCAGAGCAGCAGGGATTCACACTTGAAACCACATTGTGGACAGCCTAGAAATCAAGCTTGCTTGGGCAAACTTGCCTATGAAGGAATTCACCCTAAGGACAAAGTAAGTAGAATCTCACAAATCTGGTTCACGGTCGTTATGTCAAAGTTGAAAACAAGGGTAATTCTAAATATCCGAAAGTATCCATTGTCTCCAAGTTTGTTCTCTAGGTAAGTTCTCATGGACTTATATTTTAGTCACAATGTAAAAAATCCAGCTAAATGGAAATAAAAGAAGTAAAATAAAGATTTGGCACATTGAGTGTTCATGCATCAGCACTATTGATATTAATATATTCATAACCCGGGAAAGATATCTAAACTCAGGACATCAGCAGGAAACAGCTGCATCACTATCTTAAATGGATATTCATGGCACTGCTGCCATTGTTAACAGCGACTTTGGCAGCATGAAAGAATGATTCTGTTTTTATGGCTTCACACAGAAGACATAAGAAGTGACAGACATACAGGTATTTCCACGTTTCGAAATTTTGTTACACCACTTCGCTTTAATGGGAGACCTAATTTGTACCTGTTTTTGCTAACTGAAAGAAATCTGAAGAGGACTTTTGATTTTATGAAAAAGACTGAAAAGCAAAAATTGTATTCTGCGTTTCTTTCATAACAAGCCCTTATAGAGGCCGTGAACACCCAAGTTGCAAGAGTGGCCCCTCCAGGCTCCTTCCCTGGAAACTACACTCAGCATCTCAGCATCAAGTGCCTATCTTTGGACTGTTTCAGTTAAATATCTCGATTTATTTTGTGCATCTGTTAGCAAGAGGTGTCCTAAGGTATCAGAAAAGTCTAAGATTGTTTTGGGGGTTTGATAACACTAAAAAATTTTTTTCATATAAATTAATGGTAATTGCTTCTTCACTCTGTTATTTTGGCTGATGGAAGTTTTCATAGGAACGCTCTACTTTTAGATAGGAGGAGAAATCTATAATATGGCAGGTAAGAAAACTAGATCATGAAGCACAGTTGAGTTTTAGCTACACATTTCCAAGAACAATTTGTAATAGTATCTCCTAACTGATATATCCTAGACACACGTAGTGAAAAGTTTAAGAAACGTGGACCCTACCATCATGACTTACCACTCTGTATAGTGGAGAGGTATTGTCAGGATTTGTTACTTGGTTCATTAAATAGGAGCAATAGTTAACAACTTTACTTGGAAAACAATTTTTTTTCATGTTTTCTTGAGCAGTCAGCAAAAAAGCACAATTCTGCTACCCAAAGTGTACTCAAATATCAGAAAAAAACTTCAATACGTAGGAATTGTAAACTGGCCAAGATATTTATCACTCAAAATCATATCTAAATGACTCTATCATGATGATATTGTTACCCAGTGTAAAAAGCATTCATTTTTATGTTTTATTCATTTTTTATTTTATTTTTGGGGTGGTTGTGGGGAGAATGACAACATATTGTGTGAGACCAGCCAAGTTCCAGAATTTTAGGGATATAATCACAAAATAAAACATTAGTAACTAAGCATATATAGATATACTCTATTTCCCATAATGTTCTCATGCGGTAAGGAATTTCAAATCTGTTTAGTACTACACAGCTATGAAATATTTCACTGTTTTCAAAATCTTTGAATTATGATTATCAACTCTGTTCTGTTAACACAAGAAATGGCCAATAACCTTGGCTTCCATCCTACTTACTCCCAATTTATCACATACATACAACAGCTTACTTTTTGTTAAATGTCCTCATCCTTGCCAGTGTCAACTTAGCAATCATAGATATTTCCTTAAGCATCTTTCTAAATGACTGATGCTAGACCACTAAAGACAAGAAAATATTGAACTGCATATATTCATATTATTTTTACCTGAGCTAAATTATTAATCATACCTTAAAAGTTTCATCATTCCCAAAGTCTCTGCTACTCACATAGTTATTTGTGCTAATTTATGCTTATTTTCTTTATATTATGTGAGTGAATTAACAAAATAACAGAATATTAAAGCATTTAATCATCCATCTTTCTTTCAAAATAGATTCACAGAGTTTTGGTGTTATATGAAGCAGAATTGTTCTTTATTCAGGTGTTCATATGAAATTTATGTTGAAAACATATGCATTAGTTTTTACTGGCATCTCTTTGGCAAGAGATAAATTAGCAAGTATATCTGGATAGACTTTAGAAATTATGGACTATTTCATGTACAAAGTGTTGATCTTACTCATATCTCTATTTGCAAGGAAAGATTAGAAATTTTGCTCTTCAATCTCCAAAATCAAATGCAGTAAAATCACACGGAACCTTGTGCAACATTGACAAACTTCATCATTTTAGAAATTAGATAAAAATACCTTAACAAATTTCATCAGAAATTTGATCTATATTTTGGTGGTACTTGTTTTTTAAATTTCTGACAGGAAGCTCATAACCACTTTCTACTCCTAATCATAACATGCCCAATCTTTTAAATGCCAGACTAAGTTTCAATGAACCACATCAAAATAAAATGGCATTACTTTGAATTCTGACCCTAAGGAAATGCCCTTAAAATGTGATTTTAGGAGCTTCCCCTCATTAGTTTAATGAATGCTACTGAACTTTGTCTCAGTTGACTCTTTCATAAATAACTCTTGCCCAGCTTAATCCTTTCTTCAAAAATTTTCAGGCAGTTAGTGGTTTTAACTCCTATTTTTGTCACTGATGATTAGTACATACTGCTGAGCTTAGCCAATTAAGCAATGATATATTTTCATGAATCACTAATTTCAATCAGAGCACATGCTAAAGGAAAACCTTATTTTTAATATACTTCATTAGACCACAAAGTAATCCATTTTAATATCTAAGTTTTGGGACTTTCCCATATATAGTAAAAAGTTGGCTGTTGGTATGTTTATTCTTTTATATCAATTTCAAAAGATTTTGATAAAAAAATTCCATTTTCTCCTATCTTCTCAAAAACCATAATACATTTTTATCATGCTCAAATTCAATACATGACACATTGTGTTGGAAAACATTAAAAGTTTCACACAATGCAAATATCTTAAAAAAAAAATCTAAACATCCTTGGAATGAAGCTTTCCAGAAGTGGCTTTTGAAAGAAATGACTACATTTTATTGTTACTAATTTACTCAATAAGATTAAGACAAACATGGGTGGCTCAGTTGGTTGAGCATCTGACTGTTGATTTGGGTTCAGGTCACTATCTCCTGGTTGGTGAGATTAAGCACCACGATGGGCTTTGCACTGAAGGTATGGAGCCTGCTTGGGATTCTCTCTCTCCCTCTCTCTCTCTGCCCCTCCCCTGCTCACATTCTCTTTCTCTCTCTCAAAATAAATAAATACACATTAAAAAAAAAAAAGAACCAACACTTTGTGTGACTTTATTTTATGGAAATTGAGTGTACCAAAAATAAAGAGTATGGACTGGTAGAGGATTTAAGATGACATGTAAGGCAGAAATAAAAAACTTCAAGTTCAAATAGCATGAGTACAAGAAGAGTTCGGATATTGAGGGAAAAATAAAATATATGTAGGTAGAGACTGGTAAGCAAGTTATAGTTGGTCGATATTAGGCCAGTTGAATCTCACTGATCATGATAAGTAGTTTAATTTTTTCTTTTAATTCAATGAAAATCCATTGAACAGGATAGTGACATAAATCATTTTACATTCTACAAATATTTTAGGGGATATTTAAATGTAACTATTTTTCTGTGATTCAAAATATTTTGTTTTAGACACAATTATTCTGGGAAATGACGCATAGAACTACCTCAGGAGAAATGTTAAGACCACCTGGATGAGTTAAGAGTTTGGAAAAATGGCAAGCATAGGGATAGCAAACAAACAAACAAACAAAAACAACCAAGCTAAATAAAAAAACACCCAACCACAACAACAAAACCTGAAACTCTACTGCAATACATCAGAAATGAGATAATGATAAATGATACTTTGGCCTATGATGGTTGCACTAGAAATGGGTATAAATGGATAGATTTAAAATGTATTTTTAAAGTAACGCTAAAGGATTTGTTAGTAGGTTGAATCTGGAAATGAGAAAACACTCAAGTATGACTCATAAACTTTTGTTGTGAGCAACCGTGTGGTGACACTTACGAGGTATTCTTTCCATACATTCCATATATTACTTGACATTTATTTCAATAAAAATAGAACAGAGAAAATAAAAGTTTGGGGGAACAAACGTGATAATTTATTTTATTTTTCTGTATTCTAAAATGATCAGAACTAGAACAACATGATCTGCTATGATGATATTCAGATTCAGTTTATTCAGGTGGAATTTACCATATCTGAATTAGCACATTTGAGTTAGCTAGAAACCAAATAAGTGTGTCTATATACAACTGATATAAATCTGTCAAGTTTTTTCAGTCACACATTCAATTATTTTATATTGAGCATCCAGCAATCATGTGGTTCTTTCCATTACTTCCTGAATGTGTATCACTCTAAGAAATTTGCAAATGCCTTTAGATTATTATTTTTTTCATGTTTCCAAATAGGGAGAAATCACAGGTGCCAAGATGTATTTAATGTTAAATGAGGAATCACAAGGGAGAAATGAGAGCTGCTACTTGGAGAAAGAATAGAAATCAATTATAAAGTTAAATGTTAATGTATTTAGTTGGAGGAGACAGAGGCAAGTCAGAGATGAGGAAGGAAATGCAAGGAGATTTTTATTTTTATTTTTATTATTTTTTTTATTTCTCAACTTTTTATTTATTTTTTTAATCTTATTTTTTATTTTTTTAAATTTACATCCAAGTTAGTTAGCATATAGTGAAGCAATGATTTCAGGAGTAGATTCCTTAATGCCCCTTACCCATTTCACCCATCCCCCCTCCCACAACCCCTCCAGCAACCCTCAGTTTGTTCTTCATATTTATGAGTCTCCTCTGTTTAATGCAAGGAGATTTGTAAAGAGCATAGGGATGGGCAGTTAGCAGAAGTCAGGTTTCACACACAAAAAGATGCAGACTGTAATGATGAGGTGCCAAAATGACAGGTGTGACAGGCACAAATCAGTAATGGAGATATTTACAGAGGTGCACTACAGCTGTTGGCAAAATTTTGAAATAGGCCAAGTTAGTTTTCAGTGCCCTCTCACCTCCCTTCCAGCATCCCTCAATCCGACTTGAAGCATTCAGTGTCCTCACACTGACCTCTTGATTTATATGCTTTCCCTGTTCCTGTGTCCATGCAAGTCAGCAATTTTTGGTCAATACTCCATAACTGATACAGTAAGTTTACCTCACTTCTGTTACATTCATCCAGGTCCCCACCCCTTCATGACAAACTAATTCAGGAAACTATATCCATTGTTGCTAATGGCTAGATGTGTTAGCAATCTAAATGTCTTGTTTGTATATGGCTTCACATATTCAGAGACAAAATAATAACTGGTTCTAAAGATGATGATTAAAGCAGGATATGGGAACAGAATGTCAATCTAGCAGGTAAGATTATCTGTAGCAGATTGGCTTTTTGGAGAATGAAGAAATTATATCAGCTAGATGTTTGCTGAGTATACATGTACATAACAGTAACCAATAAAATATCATCCTACCCCATTGTGTGTCCAACTAAGAACAATTTGTCAAAAAAGTATAAGTTCTACTTTTTCAATAGTCTATCAGTGGTAAAATGAATTAATGAAAAACACAACAAGAGAAAGGATTAGTAGAAATTTTCTTAATGAAATAATCAGAGTATGTTCAGAACTTTTAAGAAAAGCTTCATTTGTATCAATCCAAATGTAACATTTTGGTAAAAATCGTATTTTACACTGAAACTGTTTATTTTATAACATGTGTTTACCAAGCAAGCATATAATTCCAAGTTTATTTTCTCCAAACTATTGTAACATAATAAACCAGCACTGAGACACATACACATAATTGAATAAATAAAATAAAATTGTATGTCAATGCTTTGCAGAATAACACATAATGTTGTGCTAAAAAATACTGTAAATATTATTTCTGTGCAAATCAAAATATAATTTAATCACACCTTTAAAGATGCATTGCATATGGGTTTCAATATAGTATTGAAGAAAACAGACACTATTTAAATAAGTAAATAAAATTTTTATTAACTATTTTAAAATAGAATAAATATGTTAAATATTTCGCAAACTATAATGACAAAGTCAACATAACCATTATCTACATCAGCCATGTATCAATAAAATTCTTATTTTTAAATCCTAATAATTTAGTTTTGAAATTGAATTGCCCAATTAATTTGAATTCTCTATTATTTCACTGGCTTTACAAAATATAAAGCTATAGTACATATTGAGTCCCACTGTTTTGGAAACTGTTTCTTACAGAATTTAATGTATCATTCAGATAAGCATTTATGTAAGTCTCAGTGATCTTTAGAATAAACAGAAAACAGGGGGTGGGAGAGAGAGAGAAAGCAGGAGCTTGTGTAGTGGCAGAAAGTGTGTGATATAATTTGCAAAGGAGATAAAATACTCCTTAAAGTAGTGTGTGATCTAGATAAGCATATTTCCAACCAGAGTGTTGAATGTGCCACCAACTTTCTTCTTGACAATTATAGCAAAATGCGAGAGAATGGTGTTTAAAAAGAAAAAGAATTGTTGAACATAAGGGAACAACGATCTCTGGATTGAAGATAGCCAGACTCTCCAGGTGGCAAAACATGTTAAATTTAGGCATGTCATCTGGGCAGAACCAAATCCAACATATATTCAGGAAAAAACAGTTGTATTAATTTCCTAGTTCTGCTGTAACAAGTTATCACAAACGTGGAGGTTTTAAACAATACAAATATAGTATCCTACATTTTGGAGGTCAGAGGTCCAAAATGGATCTTACAGGACTGAAATCATGGTGTCACCAAAGCTGTATTTCTTCTGGAGACTCTAGGAGAGAATCTGCCCCTTGCCTTTTTTAGCATCAAGAGCTGTCCACAGTCCTTGCTCGTGGCCACATCACTCTGACCTCTGGTTATGTCATCACATCCCCTTTTCTGAATCTGACTCTTCTGGATATTTTATAAAGACCTTTGTAATTACATGAGGCCCACCCAGATAATCCATTGATAATCTCCCTATCTCAAAATATTTCATTTAATCACATCTGTAAAGTCCCTTTTGCCATGTAAAGTAACATATTCACAGGTATCAGGGACTGAGACAAGGACATTTTTGCAGGTTATTATTCTGTTGTCTATTAATAAACAGTCTAATAATAAAACCAAGGATCTGACCATAAATCCTTTCTTAAAACCTCAGGCACACCTAGGGCAGTGCCTCAAACCATTGATATGCCAATTAATAGCTTCCAAGAATGCAAGGCAGTGTTGTTCAGCAGCCTAAACAGAAGCACATGCAAAAAAGTATTTGTCTCAAAGTGATTTGCAGGTGTGGCCTTTGTTTAGCGAATTTAACCCAGTAACACTCATAGAAGACCCAAAAGAGCTTAAAAAGAATTGCACTATACTGCCAGCTTGAATTGAAAAAGACAAGACAGAATCAGATAAAAAATGTCCTACCAACAATAAAGAAGGGTTTCCTTTTTTCCATATCCTCACCAACACTTGATGTATCTTGTTTTCTTGACGATAGCCATTCTGACATGTATGAAGTGATATTTCACTGTGGTTTGATTTACATTTCCCTGACTATTAGTGATGTTGAACATCTTTTCATGTACCTGTTGGCCTTTTGGGTGTCTTCTTTGAAAAATGTCTATTCAGTTCCTCTGTCCATTTTTAAATTCAATTATTTGTTTTGTTGTTGTTATTGAATTATATTAGATCTTAATATATTTTGGATGTTAAGTTGTTATCCAAAATATGGTTTGCAAATATTTTCTTCCATTCTGTAGGTTGTCTTTTCATTTTGTTGATTTTTTTGGCTATGTAAAAGCTTTTTAATTTGATATAGCCATATCTCTACATTTGTTGATTTTGCTTTGTTGCTTGGTTGTGTGTGTGTGTGTGTGTGTGTGTGTGTGATATCCAAAAAATAATTTCCAAGACCGATATCAAGGAGGCTCTTCGTTATATTTTCTTCTAGTTTAATAAACAATATGCAGCTTCCTCAAAAAGTTAAAAATAGAACTATCATATGATCCAGCAATCCCACTTCTGGGTGTTTATCCAATGGAAATTAAAACAGGGTGTTTAAAAGATATCTGCACTCCCATATCTTCCACAGCATCATTCACAATAGTCAAGATATGGAAACAATTTAAGTGTGTATCAATGGATGAATGGATAAAGAAGTTGTGAGATAGATACATGCACAAACAATGGAATATTATTCAGCTATGATAAAGAAGGAAATCCTTCTTTATTTGCACATTTTTGACATGTGCAAAAATATGGAGGGTCTTTGAGGGCATTATGTCACACAAAATTATTATGTGATGTAATTGAAGTGTTAGCTATTGCAGTGGTGATAATCATTCTGCAATATATACATGCACCAAATCAATGTGTTGCATGCCTTAAACTTATACAATGTTATATGTCAATTATATCTCAATTTAAAAAAAGAAAAAAATTCTATAGGAAACCAAAAATTCTGTAGGCAATAAGAAAGCTGAAGAAATCCCTTCAGCAGCAAACATGGGCTATATTTCATGAAAAAGGAGAAATTACTCAGAGGATGGTTCCTAGGGCCATAGTATATCATTCTCAAACTTTTGAGCCCTAATCTAGAAATAGGTAACATGTGTCATTTGGAATTCAGAAAGGAACAGTGAGTGCCGTCTCTTTCCCATTCTCCTGCTTTATTAATAAGAAGGCCTATGGTAGTAATTCTATGCCTACCCCAATATTGTATGTTGAATTTATGAGGGATGGGATGGAGTGGAGCAAATAATTTGTGTCCTTAGGTCACAAGTCCTCAGATCAAGAGAACTTCCATTCCAAGGACCATACCTGAGATGTCTCACCCATGCCTGAAGCTGATTTCAAAGACAGGATCCTGTATTTGAATGGATAATAAAAATGAATGTGGGGGCGCCTGGGTGGCTAAGTCGGTTAAGCGTCCGACTTCGGCTCAGGTCATGATGTCTCGGTCTGTGAGTTCGAGCCCTTCGTCTGGCTCTGTGCTGACAGCTCAGAGCCTGGAGCCTGTTTCAGATTCTGTGTCTCCCTCTCTCTGACCCTCCCCTGTTCATGCTCTGTCTCTCCCTGCCTCAAAAATAAATAAAAAACATTAAAAAAATTTGTTTTTAAAAATGAATGTGAATTTGGGGAGTCTTTGGATAAAACAGGTGGATTTTGCATGAGGAGTGGGCATGTAGACATGAATCATTGCGAGGCCAAAGGATAGACTGAGCTTACCATTCTCCAATGAGTCTCACATCTTTGTATTTACATGTTTGGATTGTTCCTTCCCTCATTGAACAAGACGGATTTGTGGACCAATTAGATATTGTGGACATGATGTTGTGTGACTTTTGAGCATAGGTCCAAAAATACATTAAAACTTCTGCCTTTAGCTCTTGTATCACTCTGGGAGAAGCCATCCAGCATGTCATAAGGACACTGAGGCAGCTCTGTACAGAGGCCACTTGTGGAGGAACTGGGACCTCTCATCAACAACCAACACCATCTTGCCAACCAGATACATGAGTAAACTTTGTCATGGATTTTCCAGCCCCAAGTTAATCCTTCAGAAGACTGCAGCCCTCTTTAATGTCAGTGAGCAGCAGACCCAACCCAATGGAATTAACTGCTCAGACAAGATGCTTTAGGCTTGCAAAAGTTATGAGGTATAATAAATATTTATCATTATCTAAGTCACTCGTTTTGGGATACTTTGCTACACAGCCATAAATAACTGATACAAGCAGTTTTGTCTCAAGATGAAAAAGTGTAACTTTAGTTTCCATTATGTTTTTCACATGCATATAAGTAAGCAATTCCATTCTATTTCCCCCATACCAGAGATATAACTTATACCAGAAAACTTATATATGGTGTAATACTTTCTTCTGACTTTAGCAGTCCACCACAAAAATCTCCTTATTTCATACATGTCAGGATATGTAATGACCAGTTTCATGTCCTTGCTTTATACAAAGCTTCAGTTTCAGAAAAACAGTTGGTTTTGATATATAGTCAACTTCAGTTCTATTTTCTTTTATCCAAATAAAACGTTCAGTTCTAGTAACCACATCCTCCAGCAGGCGACTCAGTGAATTTCTGTAGTATGCACCTGTAGCTAGGGGATAACTAGCCTCCACTAACTGTCAAGTGTCTACCAGAGAAAAATAGCAAGAAGAAAGCCACTCAGCTGCACACATGTGTATATTTCTTGAAGATGGAGAAATTACTCAGAGACCAGGTATAAGAGCTACAGTGTATCATTTCCAGATTTTGAGCCTTAATCAATGAACTGGCATTTTCAAAATGCTGCCTTCGGAGATTTCTCATCCTTTTTATTGTTGCAGTACGCCTGAACTGAACTGTACTCTGCCACTTAAGAAACTTGAGCTTATCATGTTTTTTAACAGTTGATAGGTGCTTCACTGATGATAATAGCAACTGCGACTTCTATTACTTTCAATTTTATCCATTGAGTATGTCTAGGAAAAGTTGAGGTAATAGAAGGGTTGGTGGAATGATGTAGGATTCAAGAGATTTCACTGACACCAAATTTCAGAAACCATCATATTATTTGCTTCAAGATATATCATTTTAAAACATTTATAGCGTGCTTATATTATTTGCTTTGTAGGCAAATGCCAGGAATTAGAATGAGTACAAAGAATTTCAATATATGAAAACAGGATTTGAAAGGTAGTGGTGGAATTTATATGAAAATGAATTTTTATTGTCTGCATATTGCACAAATGTCTATATAATATGCTAATTAAGGAGGCTTTCAAGGCAACAAACTATGAATAATGTCAATTTTCCTTTCTTTTTAAAGACTCAATTAGCTCACAAAAAACATGAAGAAAAAGTAGAATTTTCTCCTGTAGTTACTATGAAAATTAAGAATTCAGTTTGTAACCTAATGTTAAAGTAAAATTTTAAATAAGAAAGGTAAAACTAGTTAGTTGGGCCCACAGAAGCCTCATATCCATCAGTAAGTATTTCACAGTCCAAAGTTTTGCCCTACATCATTTAAACACTGAATTTTCTCACAAACTAAGAATATTTCTGTTCCTTAGGGAGGGATTTGCTTTTAAAAAATATTCTGGATTGACATATAAGTCATATGCCAAATTATCCATATTCAAGAACTGCAAAGTTATAACTTCAAAGGAAATCTGGACACAAGTTTTTCTGCTGGAAAATTTTCTCTTTGTGGGTATCTTCATGGGCAGTCAATTTGCAAACAAACATTTATTTGGGGAGAGTAGAATCTGAGTAAATAGAGAATGTAGAATACTCTGAAATTTTAATATCATCAAGCTTACAAATTCTAAGGCATCCATCTGGAAAATCAGAATATATTTCCCACAGCGAGCAAAAAGGTCACATTGTTGGGCCAGTACATATTTTGGGCACACATTTTGTACTGACAAATTTAGTCTTCTTTCTTCTGTCATTATTGAGTAGGAAATTGAGATCATTCTGTGCACTCAATGTTGTATCTGGAATCAGAATTATTGGGTAACAAATGATTAACATAAATTTTTAAAAAATCTCTAAATACTGATCAACATTTTCTTGACATTTAATCTTTTAGAGATCAAATCTGAATATAATTTGATATGGTTTTTCTGTTTCATAAGTAAGCTGATAGTTTTTGCATGGTAGTGTATTGGTAATGTTTTCCCTTTATCATTGTAACTCAAAACGTAATGCATGATTCCCTTTTCACTAATTTTGTCTAAATTTGGTAAGCACTTTAAGGATACCATCCCAGTAATTTGTCAAATCGGGAAATCATCTTTATTCTGTTATGTTTGATTTTTTTCTTTATGCTATGAAGCTAATTATATGAGTTTGTGCCTCTTTTTTTTTTCTTTATCCACAATGCCAACCATCGCATTTTTAGAAAGTTTGTGTTACTGGCCTTACACCTGATATTCTAGGAGAAATTCTCAAAATGTCCTGAGAATCACTGCTGCAATTTTTCTCAGTGTATTCTTCCCAACTTCCTAAGTGAATGGATCATAATTTTGCTATTACATATTCAATTACCTGTTAGTTTCTCCACTTTCACTGGAATGCTTGCATCTCAATAGGATGTTATAAATCTTTGGTCTGCTATCATTCTTCCAGATGTTGCTTTATGACTTCTCACTTTATTTTCATAGAGGTGATATTTCCTTGTACCTTTTTAAGAGCATAAATTTAAAGTCTCTATTTTTCCTTTATTTGATGAACTTTCATCACCTTTTCCTACAAGTCTATAATCTAATACTGCTTTTCTCTTATTTTTCAAAATATATTCTACATTTTGGATTTTTAATATTGTTCTGCTTACATATCTTTGATAGAATATAGGTCCAAACAGACCCAATGTTTGCCAAGGAAAAAAAAATGGGACCATTCCTCTGCTATTGCCACCATTTATCTGTTGCTTATAGCATCCTGCTCTCCAATCTACAGCCTGAGATGAATGAATACATCTCTTAACACGAAGTCTGACATCTTTAGTACCTTTGCTCAGGACAAATCTCCTAGACTGGGCTGCTATTGCTTCACTAAGGCCTGCCTTTTAGATATTTTAATTTGAAAATATATTGCCCTATGGCTCCTTTGGATTTTGTTTTTCCTTATAAATCTTATGTGGTGCAACTATAGCTCCCAGAAGAAAACCATGGCCAGCAGTACCTACTCAACTTTCTGACAGATGGAATATAAGTGAAGAAGTCTCAGAAAGCTTTTTTGGAAAGGTACAAACTGATAAAGATGAAACTGTACTGTATTTCTAGTTATCCAAGTTTTCTAGTAGGTAAAATAAGGCATCTCTAAACCAGCAAGGGGGCAGGTCTGAGCCTTTGTTAGCTACTTCCAGGAAAACCATACTTTCCGGATAGTGTTACATCTATGAGTCACTAGTTACGTTTCTTAACGTCCCTACTTGTTTTTACCCAGTGAAACGTCTCCGATTTTAGAAATAGTTGGTCAAAGCCTTAGTTTTCACCGACTTAATTGTATTTTTCAGTTGTTGTTTGTCCTGACAGACAGGTATTTTAGTGGGATATTAAGAGAGAACATACAGGGAACTCATAAAAATATTTTGCAATCCACTGATTAAGCTCCATTTCCTGAAAACTTCACTAGCACTAGGATTCTTATGGTATTTGACTAATCCATTTCTTTGTTTCCTATTAGCTGACAAGATTTCATTGACATAACTTTCCCCCCCAAATAGGCAGCACCGTATTTCTAAATAGTTAATTTAGTAAGTAACTTTCAAAGTGGGATCAAAAGCTGAAGGATCGGTTTAAACAAAGTTTATACCAGAGATATCTATTTATCTAGAAAAAATGCATTAGTCATGAGCCAATTACCAAGGCTTAAAGTTGAAGTGCCCATAAAATTCAATGTATTGGGAATCACATCTACAATATTCTGTAATACTTCTGATCAGCTTATATTCAATATTTTTAATATTTTCATATATTACGACCATCCATGTACTTTAAAAGACAGCAATGAATTTAAGTCACTGTTTTGTTCACTAATGTATTCCCACAGACTAGAAATGTGCTCAGTAGATATTCAGTGAGAGAATAATTCTACAGACCACATGGACTAAAAGACAAATTCATTCCAATGAGGTCAGTGGTAGACAAAAGTGATTTGCTGACTGATAGATGATTCTAAGTTGCTTCTGGGTAGACCTAAAGTGGAAACTATTTTCATAAAATACTAAGGCATTATTTACCCTTTCTTCACTGTGCTAACATTTACACCAATGATACAAAAGCAATGGTGGGTGAAATTTCTGGCAATGACACCAAACTTTACTCATAGTTATTATATCTGCAAAGTCATCCACTTGCAGGAGAATAAAATGCCAGTTTCAATTTTTAATGTCCTTGATGAAAACATTGTGTCATTAATTTTATTCAATTTAGACAACTAAAAACATATCTTCTTAAATATCTTATATGATAAAATGGGGAAAATATATAAACTTTTTTCTTTGTAACATCACTGTTGTTGAAATGACTGACAAACAAATTGGTTATTCAGGTTTGATATTATAGAAGATGGTAAATTAAAATATAGCAATAATATCAAAATGTTAACAATTAATGAAAATAAAAGAAAATATAGGACAATACCCAAATATAAAAATATAATATGGTATATGCTAAATAAAAAATTTCATGTAAATCATTTTAAATATCTGCTTAACCACATATAAGAAGGCTCTTTGTAATTTTTTTTTAATTTGGAAAAAATTTAAGGTCTATACTAGGAGTCTGTTTATCAAAATTATGGAATGTTAAAACTTAATTATTAAAATATATACAGCCCTATCGAATGAAAATGTAGTTATTTGCTTCTTGATAAAGAAAGAGTAATAAAAAATATTTACTAACAAATGCAAATTATAGAACAGAGTGCGTTGTGATGCCAGTAATATATCGACACAAAATCATGGGAAAAATATCTGAAAAAGTTTATACAAAATAATAGGACTGCTTAACCATGTGTGGTTGGATTTAGGGTGATGGATTTTTTTTTCTTTTGTTTTTCTTATCTGTGTTCCTTGATTTATTTTTTAATATAATGACTGACTGTGCCTTGGTTAATAAGTATGTAGGGTGAACAGAAGAGTGTGTATATATATATATATATATATATATATATATAATTTCAGTGTCTGGTCTCCTCAATCTTGTGACTCTTAGTCCATTACAGAAAGGCCGTGGCAATAAAAATTTTGGAGACTTTTTTGGTAGATCTTGATGTGCTCACTGAAAACCTTCATTGGACTCTGCTTTTTGGGGCTTCATTTTAATCACATGATTAGCTAATGTTTTAATTGGCAAAAACAATTTTCTTCATTTCCTGGGAGAGTAGTCATCAAATATATTAATGAATGGAAGAATGGCACTCATAAAGACAGATCAGCTAATCAACCAGTAGGAGTTTTCTTAATGCTTATTAGGTGTTCATTACTTTGCCGTGAAAACATTGTTTTTCTGAAATCCAAGAGGAGGCATGCCCTAAGGTTGCTGAAAATTACTTGTGTTGCTAAGTGTTTGACAGAATACAATAGGAAAGGATGTCAAACAGCTACTTCTCCCTGATGAACATTCTGTTTTAAAGGTAATGTGATCTGCAATGCTTATTTTCCTTAAGTTGTACATTAGTGTACATTAAATAATAGAATTTCTGCCACTTGCTAAAATAATTTCTATGACTTTAGGTATTTCTTAAGAAAATGTATTGTTCTGTAGGAGAACCATGTTGCTTAAGGCACATTTATTCAGATGTTGTCTCCTCTTAGATAAGTCTAGCTATGTTCTGAAAAGAGAAATAAGGCATTCACTCAGCCAACATGCAACTAGCAATAAAGCAATTGTAAAGAAAATTTACAAAAGTACATATTACTTCTTTAAATGAAATTTGCTTTTTCAGTGTCACTGCCCAGAAGACCTTCAGACGACATTCAGACAACATATGCTTTACAGACGTGTACCTGAAAGTTTAATTGACCTACTTCTGGTTATGGATTTGCACATCCTGACAAGGAATGAAGAACCATGTTGCTGCTGAGAGATACTATGACTCAAGTGATTATACCCCTTAAACCAAATAATGAGAAATACATTCAGACCGTGGGCAGCATGACTGAAATTGAGGTGACCTCATCATTATATTTATGGCCAACCATCCAAATCTACCTAACCCAACACGATTTTCCAAACTATTCCAAAAAACTATGGACATTTTTCAAATGAGGCTGGAGTCATTACATTAAAGCCATGTAAGTGGGTAGACAGGGTGCCCTAAAACCTCTCCTTTGTCCTTTATTCTTTTAAAAATCATAGAGTTAGTTTGGAGTGGTTAAAATTACAATATCTGTTTTTGCCTTCAACATAGAAACTGTGCACCTGTGACTGTGATCTAGTTTGGGCGATTAAGAGCTGGCTTGGGTCAGTAAAGGTTAAGACAGACAAATATATTTTTTGTGGCAAGTAGTACTTTCCTAGCAAGAGGCAAGGAAAAGGCTGAATGACAAATAAAATGTTCAGCAATTATGTGAACTATAACCCTTCACAGTCAGAAACTACAATGACAAGCTTTCATATCCCGAGGGCTTGTCTCACTCAAGAGGAAAGTAGTGAGCAGACATGTCAAAATTAGAGTTCAGTTAATTAGGTGACAACCATTTGTCTAATTAGGAAGCATATCTCGAGAGCAATGGGTATAGAAATGGGAATAGAAGAAAGGTGATTTTTCCTATTTAAAGGTAAATTTATTATCTGAGAAAAAGACATTCTCAAGAAACATAAAACTATGTAATTACAATATAGATGCAAGAACAATAGTTAAGAAATTAAGAGTGCTTTTAAATAGCAATGCTGACCGCTGGAACCTCTTTAACTAGTAAGGAGTACATAGGACAAGTACACAGGATATAAAACAAGAGGATTTAAAAAAATCATTTCTTAATATAGTGAAGTCAAGAAAGGCAGCATAATGTGGCAGAAAGTGCAAAATCTTTTTTTTTTTTTTTTTTTGGAAAGAGCAAAATCTGAAAGTCAAGAAACCAGTATGCCGTTATTTTAGGCTGTGCCACTACCTCATTTTGAATATTTAGCCCAGAATTTCTTTTTGAGCTTCAATTTTTTTCTCTACAGCATTAGATGGTAGGAGTAGATAACTTCATAGCCTCTGAGATTACTTTTTTATTTTTTATGGATGCCTGTTTTTGTCACTAAAATAAGAACGTTTTTTCTCTGATTAAGCTATTATTAAGTCAGATCACTTTGGAATTCTTTAGATGAGAGAACTTTTTCTGTAAAGTTTGTATAACATAGACCTCCAGTTTGAGAAGAAAATGAAAAATCAAGGCAGTCCCCAAAACAAGCATATTTTTCACAGGAACACTAAAATCTCCTTAAGCTTTTAAATTCAGTTTAGACCCTCCTTCTTACAAACAATACTAATGGAAACACATGTGTTTTGTGTTTAAACTTCTAGTAATCATTACATGGAAGAGTATGATTAAAAATAGGCCACAAACTACATTTACGTGGTACCTAACATTTCTATGTGTCATATTAAAAAATAATTGGACAATTGGGTTAGGAGATAAAAAGCTAAATACGGCTTTCTTCTAAATTTGAGGGCTTATAAAAATCCTTCAAAAATAGGTTGATTACATCAAAACACTAAAGGAGAAAGCAGGAAAAGACCTCTCTGACCTCAGCTGTAGCAATTTCTTACTCGACACATCCCCAAAGGCAAGGGAATTAAAAGCAAAAATGAACTATTGGGACCTCATGAAGATAAAAAGCTTCTGCACAGCAAAGGAAACAATCAACAAAACTAAAAGGCAACCAACGGAATGGGAAAAGATATTTGCAAATGACATATCAGACAAAGGGCTAGTATCCAAAATCTATAAAGAGCTCAACAAACTCCACACCCAAAAAACAAATAATATCCAATATGAGGCCAATATCCCTGATGAATATGGATGCAAAATTCTCAATAAGATACTAGCAAATCGAATTCAACGGCATATAAAAAGAATTATTCACCATGATCAAGTGGGATTCATTCCTGGGATGCAGGGCTGGTTCAACATTCGCAAATCAATCAACGTGATACATCACATTAACAAAAAAAAAGAGAAGAACCATATGATCCTGTCAATCGATGCAGAAAAGGCCTTTGACAAAATCCAGCACCCTTTCTTAATAAAAACCCTTGAGAAAGTCGGGTAGAAGGAACATACTTAAAGATCATAAAAGCCATTTATGAAAAGCCCACAGCTAACATCATCCTCAATGGGGAAAAACTGAGAGCTTTTTCCCTGAGATCAGGAACACGACAGAGATGCCCACTCTCACCGCTGTTGTTTAACATAGTGCTGGAAGTTCTAGCATCAGCAATCAGACAACAAAAGGAAATCAAAGGCATCAAAATTGGCAAAGATGAAGTCAAGCTTTCGCTTTTTGCAGATGACATGATATTATACATGGAAAATCCGACAGACTCCACCAAAAGTCTGCTAGAACTGATACATGAATTCAGCAAAGTTGCAGGATACAAAATCAATGTACAGAAATCAGTTGCATTCTTATACACTAACAATGAAGCAACAGAAAGACAAATAGAGACACTGATCCCATTCACAATTGCACCAAGAAGCATAAAATACCTAGGAATAAATCTAACCAAAGATGTAAAAGATCTGTATGCTGAAAACTATAGAAAGCTTGTGAAGGTAATTGAAGAAGATATAAAGAAATGGAAAGACATTCCATGCTCATGGATTGAAGAGTAAATATTGTCAAAATGTCAATATTACCCAAAGCTATCTACACATTCAATGCAATCCCAATCAAAATTGCACCAGCATTCTTCTCGAAACTAGAACAAGCAATCCTAAAATTCATATGGAACCACAAAAGGCCCCGAATAGCCAAAGTAATTTTGAAGAAGAAGACCAAAGCAGGAGGCATCACAATCCCAGACTTTAGCCTCTACTACAAAGCTGTCATCATCAAGACAGCATGGTATTGGCACAAAAACAGACACATAGTCCAATGGAATAGAATAGAAACACCAGAACTAGACCCACAAACGTATGACCAATTCATCTTTGACAAAGCAGGAAAGAACATCCAATGGAAAAAAGACAGTCTCTTTAACAAATGGTGCTGGGAGAACTGGACAGCAACATGCAGAAGGTTGAAACTGGACTACTTTCTCACACCATTCACAAAAATAAACTCAAAATGGATAAAGGACCTGAATGTGAGACAGGAAACCATCAAAACCTTAGAGGAGAAAGCAGGAAAAGACTCTCTGACCTCAGCCGTAGCAATCTCTTACTCGACACATCCCCAAAGGCAAGGGAATTAAAAGCAAAAGTGAATTACTGGGACCTTATGAAGATAAAAAGCTTCTGCACAGCAAAGGAAACAACCAACAAAACTAAAAGGCAACCCACGGAATGGGAAAAGATATTTGCAAATGACATATCGGACAAAGGGCTAGTATCCAAAATCTATAAAGAGCTCACCAAACTCCACACCTGAAAAACAAATAACCCCATGAAGAAATGGGCAGAAAACATGAATAGACACTTCTCTAAAGAAGACATCCGGATGGCCAACAGGCACATTAAAAGATGTTCAATGTCGCTCCTTATCAGGGAAATACAAATCAAAACCACACTCAGATATCACCTCACGCCAGTCAGAGTGGACAAAATGAACAAATCAGGAGACTATAGATACTGGAGAGGATGTGGAGAGACGGGAACCCTCTTGCACTGTTGGTGGGAATGCAAATTGGTGCAGCCGCTCTGGAAAGCAGTGTGGAGGTTCCTCAGAAAATTAAAAATAGACCTACCCTATGACCCAGCATAGCACTGCTAGGAATTTATCCAAGGAATACAGGAGTACTGATGCATAGGGGCACTTGTACCCCAATGTTTATAGCAGCACTCTCAACAATAGCCAAATTATGGAAAGAGCCTAAATGTCCATCAACTGATGAATGGATAAAGAAATTGTGGTTTATATACACAATGGAGTACTATGTGGCAATGAGAAAGAATGAAATATGGCCCTTTGTAGCAACGTGGATGGAACTGGAGAGTGTTATGCTAAGTGAAATGAGCCATACAGATAAAGACAGATACCATATGTTTTCACTCTTATGTGGATCCTGAGAAACTTAACAGAAACCCATGGGGGAGGGGAAGGGAAAAGAAAGAAAAAAAAAAGAGGTTAGAGTGGGAGAGAGAGCCAAACCATAAGGGACTCTTAAAAACTGAGAACAAACTGAGGGTCGATGGGGGGTGGGAGGGAGGGAAGGGTACGTGATGGGCATTGAAGAGGGCATCTTTTGGGATGAACACTGGGTGTTGTATGGAAACTAATTTGACAATAAATTTCATATAATAAAAAAAAGACACAAACTTCCAGTCATAAACTAAATAAATAAACACACTATAGAATGTACATCATTGTGACCATAATTAATAAAAGCGTATTTATTAATTTGAAAAAAATAGGTTGATTAGAGAATGAGCAACTTCTCAAGTTATTATGAGTAGCTAACATTTAATTAATATGATACTCTAACATATTTTCTGAAGAAAAGTTACTTACCATATACTTTATCATAAAATATAAAAATTACCATAAGTATAAAAATTATTATAAACTCCAACTAATAAACTGTTATGATTATACTTAAAGCTAAATTAATTAATTCAAATATGCTTCTTGAAATACTCCCATTGTTATAAGAAGAATTTTAATGTCTATGCATCAGATAAAAAAATAGAGTCAAGAGACAATTCGTTACACTTGAGGGATATCTTAACGTCAAATTTGAAGTAGTTTTGTGTCATTGTCAAGAATTTAGTCAGGGCACCTGGATAGCTCAGTCAGTTAAGCATCAGACTTCAGCTCAGGTCATGATCTCATGGTTTGTGAGTTCGAGCCCCACGTCAGGCCCTGTGCAGACAGCTCAGAACCTGGAGCCTGCTTTGGATTCTGTGTCTCCCTCTCTCTCCCCATCGTGCTCTGTCTCTCTCTCAAAAAACCCTCCCCCACTCGTGCTCTGTCTCTCTCTCAAAAATAAATAAACATTTTAAAAAATTAAAAAAAATAATTTAGTCTCTGGTGTCATATTGGCTTAATTTAAGTCTCAGCTCTAATATTTAGTATTTTGTGATCTTAGATTAATTATATAGCCTAACTGCCTTGGTTTCCGCAAGATAATAGTAATAGCATATAACTCTATTATTCTGCAACAAAGTACAACAAACTGGGTGGCTTAAAACAAGATTAATTTGTTGCCTCATAGTTCTGGAGCTAGAAGTCCAAATTGTAGGTATTAGCAGGATCATGCTCCCTCTGAAAGTACAAAAGAAAGATCTGGTGCAGGACTTTCTATTAAATTCCTGTAGTTCCTTATCTACGGCACAAAACTGTAATCTGCCCATGTTGTTCTCCCGGTGTGTGTGTAGTCTCTTCACATGGTGATTTTTTATGAGACCACCAGTCATCATTGGATTAGGGGCCCATCCTGTTCCACAATGACCTGATCTAGACCTGACTAGATACCGCAACAACCTATTTCCAAATAAGGTCACATTCTGAGGCAATGAGGGTTAAAACTTCAAGCCATGAATTTATGAGAGGGTCACAATCCAACCCACAATGAACTCATGGGGATGTTATAATCATAAAATGGTAATGTACAAATATATACACATTTATATAGGAGAACATTGGCATGTGGAAAGCACCCAGCTGAAAATATGAGCAGGCCTCTACTTCTCATGGAGAACCAGAAATCAATTATGGTACCCAAGTAAGGAAACATTAAGAGAGAAACATCTGTTTCTCTTAATCTCTATGAATCATCATCTTAATCTGCATCACCATTTTTTTTTTACCTACACTACACCTCTTGCTATCTCTCTACTTTTATCTACACAGTTTCCCATACAAAAAGCAATGTGAGTAATATTTTTTTAGTAGGCTTCTTATGCCCATTGGGGAGCCCAGTGCAGGGCCTGAGCTCACAGCCCTGAGATCAAGACCTGAGCTGAGATCAAGAGTCAGATACTTAACTGAGCCACCCCAGCACCCTGAGAGTAATATTTTTTAAAACCTAAATCAAATCATGACCACTCCACTACATAAACTCATGCAATGGTTCTTGCCACACTAAGAAAACAATCAAGTTTTCTACCACGTTCTACATGTCCTTCATGAATGATCTTTACATTGTGTCACCTACTTTATCTCAAACTTTTACTAACAGTATGCTAACTTCATCTCTGTGACTCAGAAATGCTCTTGGTAACTCAAGCACGTCTCAGCTGCAACTTTACTTGCATGCTTTTATTCCAGTCTTTGCACAGCTGACTTTTCAACTCTTAGATTTCAGCTCAAAGGCCCAATTGAATAAGCGTTGTTCTTAGAGTCATAGAGTTAGCAATAGATAACATTTATTGACTGCTTATTATTACTCTAGTGGCTCTACATGCTCTATTTTAATTAAATCTCAGTACAACACCATAGGTTACATTCTGTTATTGTTGCCATTTTACTGATGATGAAGCTGAGGCTTCATTAGGTTATTAATTTAACCGAGTTCCATTATACCTCCTATACTTAAACCCAGATTTTCTGAAGCAAAGCTTGTGTTGTATTAGTGACTATTAGATACTAATTCTTAGTTACAAGGAGAAATTTAATTTGGTATTTCCTAATTGAAGAAAATGCCAGAGATTCTGAAAAACTGGTACAGAATGTGCAAATCATAGAAGTTTAGGGCTAAGTGTAGGAATAGACAATTTTACATACCTCAGTAATTTTAGAGGTATTTTATTTAAAAGAATGCAATAGCATCCATAATTAAGAAAAGCATCAAGGAAAGGTTTTCATTAGTAAATTCTTTCCACAATGGCATAAAATAGTGCAATTTAAGAAAAATGCCTATGTCTATATAAACACTAAACTTGGGGCTTAAAGGAAAATGTTCAGATACTTGATAGTTACTCCATTCCCTGATTTCAAAAAAAAAAAAAAAGAGTGAATAAAATGTTTGCCAGTTCACGATCAAACTTGCTTTCTTAAATGTGTTTTCCTCTAAAAATCATTCACATGAAATGGCTTACATGATAGCATCTTGTGAGAAATACAAATGTTAGGAAGAGGAAACCCAAATCCATATTCAACGTTTGCAACTGAACGTAATACAAGGGTTGTGTGTTGTTGTGTTTTTTTAAGGCATAATGATGTAATTAACATTTAATTTTCTAAAAGAATACACATCAAGATAACAATTTGTCCTGCAATGTATAGTAAAGACAGACATCTAATTATGGCTAATATACTAGAATTTTAAAGTACCGATTAGCACAAGTGTGTAGGAAATATGATGAAAGACTTTACTTTTCCTAACATAACCTGCTTAAAATCCAAGGATCAGAACTTATCCCACAGTATGCCATCTTGACCACACCAAAGATCTTTCAAATTTGTAGCCAGAATCATATTGATAAAACAGGCTTAACTTCTGAGTTCCCCAATTTCATAGGAATCTAAGGTAAATGAGGAAGGGTGCATTAACTTCTGTTTATGCATTGCTTCTAATCAGATTATATTATTTAATTTTATTTCAGAATTTATCCTCTTATCCTTGAGAATATAGATAAACTTATTTTATTTTGCAACATTTGTAATGTCAAAATATGGCTCTTTCTAAGGAATATAATCATTAGAAGCTATGTTTGGTCCCAATGAAATTTCCTGGTAACTTTCCTACTAGACATGATCATAGCCTTGGTTTTTGTTAGAAATATGTCTTTATTTTATTGTTGTCATTGCCATTTGGCAATTCTTGGAAAAGCTACAAAGCTCATGTCTTGCAACATAGGTGCTGACCGTGTGAACATGGATCTACACCAGCTCAGACTGCTGTTGTTATTAGCACAGCTGAAATAGTAATACCCTGAGTTTTCAACTGAAGTAATAAACCTTTACGAATATATTTATGGCAAAAGATTCCATTGCAAATTTGTTTTCTCTTGGTCCTTCTCAGCAACCTTATTATAATAGGGTAGTAGTGACCTTTTTTTAGATTAAAGTCATCAAGGAGTTGAAGCTTGAGACAATTTTACAATCTCTTAAAATGGGAAATCTTCCTTTTACTGAAAAGCCCCATGGGAAAATCATAGGAAACAAATGCAATTCTGAAAACTACTTCATTGATGAGATTTTAATGACAATGTGTGATGTCTCTTTGAAGGGAGTTAATCAGCATATCCACTCATTTTGTGAAAGTCAGAGGGGGAAGAACAGAACAAGAGACACCAACCATAGCAGATAGTCCAGCTTCCAGTTCCAGAGAGTGTCATAAGGGACTAAAAAGAATGAGATTATGAAAATGGTAATGTTAAAATGGAAAAAAAAAAGCACTTCTGTTAATGGCATGTAATACCATCCTTACAGATCTAAGTAAGTAGACAAGAGGTGGGTTATAAAGTAAACTGAATTCTAACATGTTCTATTACCCCTATGATCTTTTCAACAGTGCTGGAGTCCTTATAAAAAATTAGTACAGAAGGCCTTGGGGAACAGTCATGCCCACACTTTGCAACTTGAAATTTATCTACCTCTATACTTCCTTCTGGGTGAGGACCAAGGAAGTACAACTGAATAAAACTAAGCATAGCATCAAAGATTGTATAGCTAAATCACAGAAGAAGTACATTCTGAACTGGATACTGCCAGTTGGGAAAGAAAAAAATATTCATGGCCTGTAGAATTGTCTAAACTGAAACTTTTTCATGAAATAACCATGTATTAATCAAATTTAAACATCTCAGATAGGCAGCAGAATACTATTCCTTCTCGTCAATGTTTCAAAAAAAAAAAAAAACTATCAAATGATAATTCACCCATTCAGAACTAGAATGCAGTTTTCTTCAACATGGTTGAGATTCAAGGAGGAAAACTTAGGTTCATACTGATATTTAGAAATACATTTATATTGTATAATTAAAATTAATCAGTTCCTCTTCTAACACAGCAATTGAAGGCAAGGTGAGCTCAATTAGAATACAGTGATTGTTGAAAGAGTAATTTACTATGCACAATCCACAGTGTGGATATTATAGTGCCAAATTCAAATTTTATTAAATATTGTTGAGTGATGTTGTCTACCATAGGCAAAAGATCCACTTCCATAAGTGGAAAATCATTCATAGTCTTCTGTCAATGTCTTTGTTATCAATGTTTGGTTTAGAAAAAAAGCAAAGGTCTAGCTTGTTGTCAAGAGACAGTTTTATTTTCTGAGGCAAATCACTTAACCTCTTTAAACTCAAACATCCTCATAAAATGCAAGGGTTGTCTAGTTGAACTCTACAGCTGTGCCAGTTACGAAGGACTCTGAAATAAATAAATTAGATGTTGCCCTTATGCTATTCACAGACTGGGGAATGGCAGAAATGTAGACATTTGCAATCCACTGTATGGTCTAAGCTAAAAAGTGTAAGCAAAGAGTTTGAGAGCAGTGAGGCATAATAATGCAGAGCATGTGACCTAGGTGCTTCCCAATAAAAAGGATTAGTGATATTTTTGCCACTTAGGACAAATTTGATTATAAATTGGCCACACATTTCAAAATTTTTGCAATGAAAATTTGAAATAGCTCTCTTCAGCAATAGTATTTTCTCAAATACGCACACTAATATTCCAGATATGAACATTATACTATATCTTTACAGGCATAGCATGTAGGTATAGGAATACCAGTTAAACAGTTGGTCAGTCCTATCTTAGTTTAATAATTAGGGAGTGAAACCATTATACAGATAGTTCCTTAAAATGACTTTATTATTGTGGATTAAAAATCTGGGTTTTGTCAAGTATTTCTGGGTTTAAAAAGATAGAAAATGTGCTTAACTTTATAATCAAAAGAATATCAAAAAAGAATGACAGTTAAGTCAGTTTGTAAATGGGGGTCATGATTTGAACTTGTAGAAAGGAAGTAAAACGTGATCCAAAAGGGAATTGTGAGTACAGCTAGGAACAGAGTGAGGGAATATACAAAAGTATTGATTTTGTACTGGGCCAGTGGCCGTCAAGGAATTATATAAGTGAATCCATGAAACCAAGACATGATGCCCCCATAGAAATAATTTAATAAATTATAATTAAACCAGAGTTTATATTGTAGCTGTAAGTAAGTTAAAATTATACCCCCAAACACAAGCACACAACAATATCAAATACTGTAATTCAAGGCCTCATTAACTTAAGAGCCTCTAATAAAAGTTTTAAGGATTTTCCTCCCAGAATCACTAGCTCCAAAAGCAAGTTTAAATGTAAATAATTAGCACCGTGGTAGGTTTCAGTTTGATATAGTGAAGATGGCAGGACATCTAAACATTGGGTCCTAGCATTAGCAGTATTGATTTAAAAATAACTTTAATTTGGGAGGCGCCTGGGTGGCTGAGTCGGTTAAGCGTCCGACTTCGGGTGGACTTCAGGTCATGATCTCGCCATTCCCGAGTTCGAGCCCTGCACTGGGCTTTGTGCTGACAACTCAGAGCCTAGAGCCTACTCCACATTCTGTGTCTCTCTCTCTGCCCCTCCCCGCTCACACCCTGTCTCTCTCAAAAATAAATAAACATTAAAAAAAACTAAATAACTTTAATTTTTACCTGTTTGGAAATACTGATAGACTACCATTCCAAGCACTATTTTGGTGATCTGATATATAGTCTAAGAGGCACTTATTTGTTTTCTATATGAAAAATACTGTGAATTGGACCAAAGAACTAAGGATCCTCATCAGAATTGCATTCTCAACACCAAAAAGGGAAACATTCTGATTCCACTTAATTGTTTCTTCATCCTCATTCAGTGCCTACCTTTCATGTTAACTGTACCTTTGACATCATCTTTGACAAAAGAATGAAAAGACTTTAATAAGGATAATCCCTGAGGGATTTAACCTTGGGAAATGGGGCTACCTGCTTTCACCTATTCAGATGGAGTATGCCCGTGTCCTTCCGTGCAAGGGGATGATATACATTTGTTCAAAGAAGCCACATAAGACTGTAACAATTTAAACACAGGCCCAATGACAGGAAGTTTATTACAGTTGATAGGGAGAGGTAAAACACCAGAAAAGACAGGTGTTTTAGAAAATAATCTCCAAGGCAGCAGTCAAGCCAGAATATGATAACCTCCCTGCTGAAGGCCATAAAAGTCAAGCAAGCACCCTCTAGACGCAACCTCGGCACAGGGACCTGCCAAGAACTGCAAAAAGGTGCAGCTGACAAGTGTGTTTGGTGCTCTGTGCAGGTTTGCTCAGTAGAACTTAGAAATTCAAAATAGTGGGGCGCCTGGGTGGCTCAGCTGGTTAAGCATCTGACCTCGGCTCAGGTCATGATCTCGCGGTTTGTGAGTTTGAGCCTGCATCAGTCTCTGTGCTGACAGCTCAGAGCCTGGAGCCTGCTTCAGATTCTGTGTCTCCCCCTCTCTCTTCCCCTCCTATGCTCATGCTCTGTCTCTCTCTGTCTCTCAATAATAAGTAAATGTTAAAAAAAAATTTTAAAAAAGAAATTCAAAACGGTGAATAGAAAAGAATGGTTGTGTGTGTGTGTGTGCCACTATTTTAGGACTGATTGTTACAAGTTAGAGAAAGAGGCACTGAACACTCTTCGGTTCACATATCAGCAAGTGATTAATCTAGTTGGGGATGTGGAAGTAAATCATTCGTACCAAAACAGAATAATTAAAAATTAGGAAAATTAAAAAGTGAGTCAGAACAAAGAAACAACCGTCCACTTTAAAACTCTAGTTTAGGTCAGGCATTCCAGTAATCTGTCTCTGTCTATATATACATATATTTATTACACATGTATGGCTATGTGTATGTGCATATACATAAACATAAATGCAAATATAACAGGCAACTGACAAGTACAATATATGCGTGGCATATATATGCATATACATGTATGCATATATATGGCATATGTATGTTTACACACACACACACACACACACACACACACTCACATACAAAACAAGTGTGTCTGTACTCATAGTAGCCATACTGTCTTATTTTAAGATAAGAACAACCAGAATATATATTAAAGAGGAATCAATTTTTATTTCAGATTCTCACAACCAATAAAATATTGATTTTTCACATCTCCTGACTTTATTGCTTCAATATCATTTAGCAAACTTGCTTATTTTGTGTGATTTGCAATTGTCTATGTGCTTTTCCGATCTCCCATGGAGATAGGAACTGTAAATTCCTCAGATACCACTTAATTTTATTCACCTCTGCATCTCACATGTCTTGCTTAATTCTTTGGGAAGAGTGGGTTCTGGTAAATTCTTCTCATACTCCAAGTTGGTCACATGCTGAAACACAAAAAAAAAACTTTCCTGCTGTATTAGTTTCCTAGGGCTTCCCATAGCATAGTATCACAAACTGGTTGGCTTAAAACTCAGAATTTTATTTTCTCTGGGTCCTAGAAGTCTGAAATCAGGTGTCAGCAGGGGGGCCATGCTCCCTCTGAAGCTTCCAAGGAAGAACGTTCCTTGCCGCTTGAGCTTGTAGGAGCCCCGGGAAATTCCTTAGTCTGTGGCAGCACCACTCCAATCTCTGCTTCTGTCCTCACACAGCCTTCTTCCTCGTGTATCCATGTCTTTTCCTTTCTTATAAGGACACAGGTCATTGCATTTAATGTGACTCTAGGGGCACGTGGGTGACCCAACCAGTTAAGTGTCCGACTTCAGGTCATGATCTCACGGTTCGTGGGTTTGAGCCCCACGTTGGGTTCAGTGCTGACAGCTCAGAGCCTGGAATCTGCTTCCAAATCTGTGTCTCCCTCTTTCTCTGCCCCTCTCCCACTCATGTTTTCTCTCTTAAAAATAATAAATGTTAAAAAAATAAATAAAGTCACCCTAAATCCAGGATGATTTAATGTCCAGATGAGGTCACATTCTAAGGTTCTAGGTAAGCATGAATTTTAGGAGGACACTATTCAACCCACTACACCTGTAAATCAGACATTTCTATTTTAATGTCAATAAATTCACCATTTCTTCATCCAACAAATATTTATTGAGCTTACTATTTATTGAGTTACTGGTTTACCAGTGAACCAAACAGATAATTCTCCGCTCTCAAGCTGCTACTCACATTTTAGTAAAGTGGAGGGAGGAATAGCAAATATAGATAGGCAGACAGAAGGATGGATACATATACGGGGAGGTATACAGATAGAAACAGAGCAATAGAAGTAGAGCTAGAGATAGAGAGGTGACGAGTACAGTGAAGAAACACAGTAAGATAAGGAAAATAAATGTTGCATCATTAAGGTTCTACTTCCTTGATTTGTGTTGGCAAAATCTACATAAGCCTTTAAGTAATATTTTGAAGTGGAGTCAGTCTATTTAACCTAGTATTACTGTAACTTAAATGGCTCCTCAAAATGAATTATATCATTCTCAGAGGACCCTTCTGTGCAATGACTTATGGTAAATATCTGATAGAGCTATAATTTTTAATGTTTATTTTTGAAGAAAGAAAGATTTCACCATGCTATTTTTAATGGTGGTCTATGAAAACTAATAGATATAAGGGTTTTAGCTTATTTGTTTTGATGAAGAGAGAGAGAACATTAAGCAGGCTCCACGCCCAGCATGAAGCCCTATTTGGGGCTTGATCTCATCACTGTGAGATCATGACTTGAGCTGAAATCAAGAGATGGAGACTTAACCAACTGAACCACTCAGGCGCACCTAGACCTCAGGTTTTTAAAGAAATGTAGTTTAAAAACAGAGTCATTGACTAACAGTGGTAGAGAAAAGTCACAGATTTGCATTTTAATAACTATGATGAGATTCAGCTTCCTTACTTGAAAATGGGGACAGAATGGACCCTTCAGTAGACGGTTGAGAGGATTCAACCAGATAGTGTATGTGGGGGTAGCCATCTAGCACATTATCTGGAACATAGTGGGTTCTAAACAAACATTAGTGGAACATAAATACCTCTTCACTCTTTCTCTTAATATTCATCATAAAAATGTAATACAACCTTTGTTATCATATAGCTATTGGATGTTTGTTGTAATTGAACTGAATGTATATCTTTGCCTCATCTATAATAGGAGCTATTAATAAGAAAACCTAAAAGAGTTCAGAAAAATTGCATTCTCTGTTAAAGAGTACTTTCCAGACCCTCTTTTAAATTATTTTAACCTACTGAATTCAAATCTTCCTTTTAACTAATGGTGTTCATCTATGAGTTAAACATACTGCAAGCTAAATTGTTTTAATGCAGTAGACAGTTTTACCCTATCTCCAGGAAGTTAATTCACCATACAAATGCCATGCACTGCCTCTTCTGATAGTTGCAAGCAAATGGATCCTGAGTAGCATCCTCAGTAGTGCCCCCATACTATGATAAGTAGCTTGTTTATGAATAATGTGAGTAATCAGAAGAAGCAGCTGCATTAATTTAAGGATGGGGGATGGTGCCATTCTACCTTTAAAACTGTATCAGTCTTTTAGACTGAACAACTGCTTTTGATTAAGAGTGAATATTTCTCTCCCATCTCTGAAGTGATTTTCGCTCTAATCAAACTGATGCCAATTCTTTTATTTTTAATTCAAGTCTAGGTATCCCTCTACTTACTGTCAAGATATTTAGATGAAGTATCTGTTCCTTTTGACAGAACAAACCTGTAAGAGTCCTTGCCTTAGTTTGTCATGCAGTATTTAATAATTCCCTCCTTGAATTCAGAATTTCTTGAAATGGGCTGAAATCTAAAAATATTCCTGGCAGAAGCAGTTATACCAGACATCTTAATTATTATGTTTCCAAGGAAATGACAGACTATGTAAGGGAAGCTGACATGTCTCCCCGCAGCTATGCGCTTTTTATATTGGAACTTGAGGCTATTATAAATTACCTAGGCCAGAGACTGGCATGAGCACAAAGCCTCAGATACAAACCAGCTGCCACATAATGAAGCTGGTGTTAACCCCTTCAGATTTCCCTTTTCTGCCTTGTGGTACACTAGCCAAATAAATATAACACCTCCACGAGCATACAGATTTCTCAAAGGGCAGGAAAAATATTTCATTGTCTCATTTTCCCTTTTTTCTTGAACGCTTGCTGTTTATTGTCCGTCCCACTGTTGGAATCATTCCTGAGGATCAAATTGAACAGGAAGGTGGAGTAAACTGGAGGTGAAGAGGTTGGGATCTGAGGAGGGCAGGAGGTAGGCAGTTGTTCTGTAGGGCTGATGCTCTTGACATCTATTGTTTGATTGGAGTCCCTGTCCACTCTGCGGAATGCCATGTTTCCACATCAGGAAAGGAACTTGATCTTTGCCCCTGCTGCCTCCTCATTAGAGGGGAGGAGAGAAGCACATGGGCCATCTTTAAGCTAAGCAGCTGACAAAACAGAGCTGCACAGTAAACTGAACACAGCAAACATGTTAAACTGTTTCCTGTCGGGAAGGTATTTTGAACTGTACTGCCATACTCTTTAGCTTGCTTCTTGAATTTGGGCCATTATTGGGCTATTATTCCATTGCTAAAATCCTCAGCCAAGCCTAAGTCCTGCTGCTAACAGTTGAAAAGGCAACAATTAACAAAATTGTCATTCCCACATACAGAGAAGTATCACATGGGGCCTGATTAACTTTGTAAGTGTTCTTAAGTTTCTAGGATTATGTGGCTGATATATTTCATTAATAAAATGAAAATACCGCTATGTATTTTTTTACAAATATATTTGTAAAATGCTTTGTTATCTACAGAGAGAAAACAATGTACCACTAGAAATGCTAAAAGACTTTGGAGATCGCAGGAAATGGGCTAGAGCTTGGTTTTGGATCTAACACTTCCTTTCTATATTGCCTTGGATATGTTTTAATGTCTATTTTTTTTTCAGGAAAAACAGTAAGACACACAAAAAACATAAAACAAACCAAAAATCCAGATATGGTATGCCCTGCCAACTTCATCCTGCAGTTGCAAAAATCAAATGAGAGGAAAAATGTGACAGTGGTTGAAAGATTGTACATTTTTATCAGCATTTCATGGGCTTTCTTTCATTGTTAGAAATTGCTCTGGGAACACAAATCAGCAAACACTGTATGGATGAAATAATGAGTGGTGTGATTTTGGTAACGAGTGCCTACTTGATAAATCCAGCGGAGAAGGACCTTCATTCACAATCGAGTATCTTGTCAGTCTCTCATTACAAATAAAACCAAGGGAAATCCATCAGGATACTGACAGAGGCTGTTAGTAGGGACTCCTGCTTATAGACAGCTGAGTCCGACTGAAGAGTTTATAGAAGTCCAGCCTCTACACTGCTTCTTTATTAGTTATTCCAGAAGATTTTCCAAAGAATTTATATTTAACTTCATTTATGTTATTTTTATAGGTAGTTTATCTTAACATAAACCTTAGAAATAAGGTAATATTATTTTCAAATAAGATCATTAACAATAATTATATAAATATGAAATTATAATCAAGAATATTTCTGGGGCACCTGGGTGGTTCAGTTGGTTAAGCACCCGACTTCGGTTTAGGTCATGATCTTGTGGTTCGTGAGTTCAAGCCCCGCGTTGGGCTCCGTGTTGACAGCTTGAAGCCTGGAGCCTGCTTCAGATTCTGTGTCTCCTTCCCTCTCTGCCCCTCCCCCACTGGTTTTCCTCTCTCTCTCTCTATCTCTCTCTCTCTCTCAAAAAATAAACATTTAAAAAATCTTTTAAAAGAGTATTTCTTAGCATCCATGCAAATTTGTTTTCATTATGTAGACTATTTAGTTTTGTACCCAAAGTAGACAATTTCAAGATGATTTCAATATTACCAATGTTTTATGCACTTACTGGAATTAAATATTCTCTTTGTTAATTATAATATAGATAATAAAAACCTTGGATTATACAAAGAAGGGTGGGGTGCCTGGGTGACTCAGTTGTTAAATGTCTAACATCGGCCTACATCATGATCTTCTGGTTTGTGAGTTCAAGCTTGGAGCCTGGCTCTGTGCTGACAGCTCAGAGCCTGGAGTCTGCTTCAGATTCCCTGTCTCCCTCTCTCTCTGCCCCTCTCCTGCTCACTTTCTCTCTCTCTCTCAAAAGCAAATAAACATTTTTTAAAAAGAAGGAAAAAATTACTATATAATATCATTTTAAAATATGTTTCACTGGTCAATTCTGAGTTGACAGGCAATAAAACATATCCAGTATAAATATTTCTATGCCTTTTTTTTTAATGTTTGTTTATTTTTGACAGAGAGAGAGAGACAGAGCATGAGTGGGGGAAGGGCAGAGAGAGAGGGAGACACAGAATCTGAAGCAGGTTCCAGGCTCTGAACTGTCAGAACAGAGCCCAAGGCAGGGCTCAAACTCACAGACCGTGAGATCATTATCTGAGCTGAAGTCGGACGCTCAACCGACTGAGCCACCCAGGCGCCCCTCTATCCCTTTCTGATAAAATAAAATATCAATTACTAGGTAGATTGCCAATTTGAAACTGTATATCAATTTCAAAATTCAGCTCTTCGCTCTTGCCATAACTCACTTGTAGCAAAGTTACCAGTCACATTTTCTGAGCCAATACACCCATTCCCCAGCTGTTGTGAGTGTTGATGGCTAATGCCTCATAGATTCCTCCCTCTTTGGAAAGTTGTCTTGGGCAAAATAGAACCTGCATCATCTGATTGGTTTTGCCCACCCAGGGGTAGCCTACAGCCAAGGACTGACTAAAGGCGGACACAAAATCCCAGTCCACTTGCCCGAAAATGGGATCAACTTTGTCTTCCAATTCATGCAATTTAGACTTCAGCTGAGACCACATCCTTGCATACATCTTCACTGTGTCATCCTGCTTTCTCCTAAGAGTAAACCTTTTCTCCTAAGAGTAAATCCTTGCTAAATCATATGTTCCCAATCTTTGTCTCAGCCTCTGCTTCTAGGGAACCCATTCTAAGACAGTTTTAGGTACCAGGAATGGCTATAAGAAGACTCTAGGGATTCTGGAGTTTGTTCTCTCGCCAGCTAGTGAACAACGAGAATCCCCTCACTGCATAGGTAGATATAGATGTTTCTTAACATCCCCTAGCAGGCAATTGCTAAGATTTTTATCTGTGATGAACTGGGGTGAGTGGGAGAAGATGAACTGGCTTATGTCTGTCATTTCAGAGGTATAGGGCAAATGATAGTCAATGATTGCTAAAGTGGTGCTTATTATGGAGTACTACCAATGCTTTGAAAAGAGAAAGTTATCAGTTTAAACAATTAAATGAAAGTGTGGGCTGCTGTGGAAGAATTTAAAGTAAACTTCATAGAATATAGCCTGGAGGCAGCTAACGTGTGGACCAGGATCAGGACCCAATCCTAAAAGTAGCAGAAATATAGAAAATTTTGAAATCACAGTTTTGGCAAGTGTCCAATAGCAGGACCCTGATAAGAAAGTAGGAACCTTGGGATTGGAATATCTGGGTAGATGCTCTTGAGATTTTCATGAGTCTTCTAGAATAGAGAAATGGCCAAACCCTTCTCATTAGGAAAAAGCTCTCTCCCTTGTTGAAGATTACTGTAAAACTTCAAATGAGAGAGGTAGGAGGATCTTCTCCTACCTGTCCTCCTGCCCACTAGCATGGACTCACTGGGGAAGAACTGAGACTAGTATGGAAGGAGGGGTATTATAAACACTGCAAGGCATAGGTTCTGGCTTTTAGGTACCAACAGGAACCAAGAGCATATGCCTAGGAGTGAATCATGAGGCTTCTGGAATAAGGGTGGCATCATATAAAATTGAGTATGTGGGGGGTGCCTGGGTGGCTCAGTTGGTTAAGCGTCCATCTTCAGCTCAGGTCATGATCTCACAGTCTGTGATTCTGAGCCCCGTGTCAGGCTCTGTGCTGACAGCTCAGAGCCTGGAACCTGCTTCAGATTTTGTGTCTCCCTCTCTCTCTGCCCCTCCCCTGCTTATGCTCTGTCTCTTTCTGTCTCAAAAATAAATAAAGATGTAAAAAAAATTTTAATTGAGTATGTGAGTTACCAATAAGGGGACTTTCTTCATGACGCACCTCGATTTAGCACTCTGGAAAGAACCCCCAAATTCAAATTCCTGGAATGCTCACGTTTGTACTTTTGAGGATGTCACCTTCCCTTCATTACCTACAATTTGAATCCATAAAACCCTGGTAACACTTCAGAGCTCGGTCTCTGCTTTGATTCTCTTCAAATTTAGTATGTCATCTCTGTGACCTGTGTCACCTTACGCACACCTGTATCAGCAGTTTTCATATCTGTACAGTTCTCTTCTATTAGCAAGGATGTTGGCTTTAATGTGGTAAAAATGAATGCATTGTTTATACTTATGAGCCAGGCTTTGTAATATCACCCCAAAATGGCTGCTAATGGTCCAATATCCACAGTTCTTATATGGTTCCCAAGTTTGCCTTAGAATCTGCTTGACAGATCCTATAGGATCAGGGGCTGTTGCTAGCATTATCACTTCCATGTGGTCTGTTTGTTATCCTCTGCTGGAGAATGATAATCCCCTTATGTTCTAAGCTGACACCTTCACCAAGCTCTCTGATGTCTCTGGATCTTAATTATAAACAATACTGTTAAGAGAAGTTTCTTTCTTGTTCAGGCAATAACAATAACTCTCTAAGCAAAGGTGCAGCTAATATCACAAGCTTGAAAAGTTATTTATGGTTTTGAGGCTAGTAAGTACCCCATTTCATTCTTCTGCATGCTATGCCCAGAGCCAAGTACCTGGAGAGAATATACATCAAACAGTCTAAAAAGTATGATATGGAAGTCTGTAGGTAGGTGCCATGGGCAGGCTAATAATCAGGTTTATTTTGAAACAGATATTCTTTAATTATTTTTTAATATTATACTGAATGTATTCAATACTGTAAGAATGAAAAGAACGCAACATGTATAAATAAAAACTATATTCATAAATAAATTTAACAGTTAACTCCTAATTGATTCATAGACAATGTCATGAGAAAATATTAGTAAAACATTTCACACTTTTCTGTAATACCTGATTATTCCCATTTGTGTGTGTATGTGTATAGATGTGTATGTATTTATTGCAGCTTAAGCATTTTCAATTTTCTTTTTGCTCCTTATATAAAGAATTGCTTTTAAAACCTACAGTTAAATGGCACTGGATTGTAATCCATCCCCTTGATGTTTTAGAAACCTTTATATATAGTCACCTAAGGCAGTTACCTGTCTATTCTACCCAATCATCAGGCTCAGGATTAAATGGCTTTACAAAAGATGTAAAAGAAAGTAGAAAATCAAAGAGGCTACATTTCTTTTCTCCACAGTTGTTCATGTATCCAGCCCAATTATTTTTTATAAATGTTCCCCATTGGTGAATTTTTTTTATTAGAAAAGTGTGAATTATTTAAAGAATACAAATTACCCAGAAGTTTATTAGTGATCCAATAAACAATGAATTTTATTTCCATATGCAAAAAATATATTAAATAAGAACTGGTTTGAATAATTGTAAGGTGAATCCACCTTCCCCATTTTTAGAGTATTGTTAAACCTTTTGGTTTAATGGTTGTTATTACAGTCATTCATCTTTTCCTCACTACGGTTTTACTCTCCATCAATAAGTTTCCCCGAAACAATACTGAATTCTAATACTTTGGTTTATAAAATCTATACATGAATAAGTAGGAAAAAATTTAAATAAACTTTTGTATTAAAATATAGCACATAAAAATACACAAATAGCAAGTGTACACATACATGAATTATGACAATAGTCATATACCCGGGGCGCCTGGGTGGCTCAGTCGGTTGAGCGTCCGACTTCCGCTCAGGTCACGATCTCGCGGTCCGTGAGTTCGAGCCCCGCGTCAGGCTCTGTGCTGAGTGCTCAGAGCCTGGAGCCTGTTTCAGATTCTGTGTCTCCCTCTCTCTCTGACCCTCCCCCATTCATGCTCTGTCTCTCTCTGTCTCAAAAATAAATAAACGTTAAAAAAAAATTAAAAAAAAATAGTCATATACCCAGTTAACCTCCAAACATGATAGAAAATAGACCATTACCTATATTTCAGAAGTTTCTCACATAAACCTTCCAATTACCTCCCTCCTTCCTGTCAAAGCTTAGTCATATTCTGACTTCTAAAATCAGATAGATTTGTTTTATCTGCTTTTGAATTTTATATAAATAAAATTTGTGTCTAGGTACTTTCACTCAACAATTTATTTGGGAGGCTTATCCCAATATAATTTTGTATGTAGTAGTTCATTTTTGTTTATTGTTATAGCATATCTCATTGACTATATAATTATTCTTCTGTAGATGAACATTTGGATGGTTTCATCTTTGGCCATTACAAAAGTATGCTGCTATGAACATTCTTGTACATGATTTTAGTGGCCATTTGTATGCATTAATCTCATGCATATACATAGAAGTACTAAGTGAATTTAGAAAAAATGCAGTATACAAAGTAAAAATACATATATCTATTGCATTTCTCTGTACTAGCAACAAAAACTGTATGATGAAATTTTTTTTTAAAAAGGTTTTTTTAACGTTTATTTATTTTTGAGAGAGAGAGACAAAGCACTAGCAGGGGAAGGGCAGAGAGACAGGGAGACACAGAATCTAAAGCAGGCTCCAGGCTCTGTGCTAACGCGGTGCTCAAACTCACAAATCATGAGATCATGACCTGAACTGAAGTCAGGCACTTAACCGACTGAGCCACCCAGGCGCCCCCAGGATGAATATTTTTTAGAACTCATATACAATAGCATCAAAACCAAAGTAATTCGGAATTCAAGTTTTTAAATATGAGCAAGATCCACACTGAACTACAAAATATCACTAACAGAAATTAAAGATCTAAAAAAAGCAAGGATATACATGTTTATAAATTGGAAATTTCAATATTTTTAAGCTGTCAATTCTCTGCAAATTTCTCTATATATTAAAAGCAATTCCCAAAATCATGTCATCAGTATTTATTTTTTAAATTTCAAATTTTAATCTAAAATGTAAATGGAATGCAAAAAACATACAATATAAATAGCATTCTTGAAAAAGAACAAATTTGGAAGTCTTACATTACCTGTCTTAAAGACATAATACAAAGCTACTGTAATGAAGACAGTGTGCTACTGAATGAAGGATCAATAGATGAAGAATCCAGAACTAGATCCAGACTTATACAATTATTTTATTTGAAACAAAGTTTTAATATTATCTTAAAGACATAATACAAAGCTACTGTAATGAAGACAGTGTGCTACTGAATGAAGGATCAATAGATAAAGAATCCAGAACTAGATCCAGACTTATACAATTATTTTATTTGAAACAAAGTTTTAATATTATCCAACGGGAAATGATAAGGTATTTGTTTTCTTTCTTTCTTTTTTCTTTGCTGCTTCTGTTTTTTATTCCAAGTTTGTATTTAAATTCCAACTAGTTGACAGACAATGCAATATTACTTTCAAGTATAGAATTTAGAGAGTCATCACTTAAATACAACACCCAGTGCGGATCACAATAAGTGCCCTCTTTAATCCCCAACACCTATTTAACCCATGCCCCCGGCCACCTACACTCTAGTAACAATCAGTTTGCTCTCCATTCTTAAAAGTCTATTTCTTGGTTTGCCTGTCTTCTTTTTTCTCCTATGTTCATTTGTTTTGTTTCTTAAATTTCACATACGATATGTGGAATATCATATTTGCCTTTCTTTGATTTTGCTTAGCATAATACTCTCTAGATCTGTCCACATTGTTGCAAATACCAATATTTCATTATTTTTTATGGCTGAGTATATATATCATCACATATTTTTCATCCATTCATAAGTTGATGGACATTTGGGATATTTCAATAATTTGGCTATTGTACATAATGATGCTATAAACATCAGAGTACATGAATCCCTTCAAATCAGTACTTCTGTATCCTTGGTTAAATAACTACTAGTACAATTGCTGGGTCACAGGGTAGTTCTATTGTCTATTGTCTATAGTCTCTACATTTTTGAGAAATCTCCATACTGTTTTCCAGAGTGGCTATACCAACACTGTATCCTACTCAATGCTTGTTTCCTGTGTTGTTAATTTTAGCCTTTCTGACAGGTATAATATCTCATTATAGTTTTGATTTGTATTTCCCTGATGATCAGTGAGGTTGAGCATCTTTTGATGTGTCTGTTGGTCATCTAGATGTCTTCTTTGGGAAAGTGTCTATTCATGTCTTCTGCCCATTTTCTAACTGGATTATTCATTTTCCGGGTGTTGAGTTTTATAAGTTCTTTATACATTTTGGGTAATAACCCTTTATCGGATATATCATGTGCAAATACCTTCTCCCATTCCAAAGTTTGCCTTTTGGTTTTGTTGATTGTTTCCTTTACTGTGCAAAAATTTTTTATCTTGATGAAGTCCTAATACTTCATGTTTGCTTTTGTTTCCTTGCCTCTGAAGATGTGGTCTAGTAAGAAGTTGCTATGGCCAATGTCAAAGAGGTTACTCCGTATGTTCTTCTGTGGTATTTTGATGGTTTCCTGACCCACATTTAGGAATTCCATCCATTTTGAATTTATTTTTGTGGCTGGCGTCAGAAAGTGGTCCAGTTTCATTATTCTGCATGTTGCTGTCCAGTTTTCCCAACACCATTTGTTGAAAAGACCATCTTTTTACCATTGGGTATTCATTTCTGCTTTGTCGGAGATTGACCATGTAGGTATGCATTCATTTATTGGTTTTCTATTCTGCTCCATTGATCTGTGTGGCTGTTTTTGTGCCAGTACCATACTGTCTCCATCACTACAGCTTTGTAATATAACTTGAAATCCAGAATTGTGATGCCTCCAACCTTGCTTTTCTTTTTTAAGATTGCTTTGGCTATTCAGAGTTTTTTGTTGTTTTTTTTGTTTTTTGTTTTTTGTTTTTTATGGTTCCATACAAATTTTATGATGGATTGTTCTAGATCTGTGAAAAATGCTGTTGGTATTTTGATAAGCATTGCATTAAATGTGTAAATTGCTTTGGATAATATAGACATTTTAATAATACTTGTCTTTCCAAACCATGAGCATAGAATGTTTTTCCATTTCTTTGTGTCCTCTTCAATTTCTTTCATAAGTCTTCTGTGTTTTCTGAACACAGAACTTTTATCTCCTTGGTTAGGTTTATTCCTAGATATCTTCCAGTTTTTACAATTGCAAATGGAATAAATTCCTTGATTTCTCTTTCTGCTGCTTCATTATTGGTATATAGAAACACAACAGATTTCTGTACATTGATTTTATATCCTGTGACTTTACTGGGTTAGTGTATTCGTTCTAGCAGTTTTTGGAGTTCTTTCAATTTTGTATACAGAGTATCATGAGGTCTGCAAATAGTGAAAGGTTGACTTCTCCCTTGCCAGTTTGGATGCCCTTTATTTCTTTTTGTTGTCTGATAGTTGATACTAAGACTTCCAGTACTATGTTAAATAACAGTGATGAGAGTAGACATCCCTCTCTTATTCCTTTCTCCCAATTTAGCATGATATTAGCTGTGGGTTTTTATATAGGGACTTTATTATATTGAGGTATGTTCCCTCTAACACTACTCTGTTGAGGGTTTTTATCAAGAATGGATGTTGTACTTTGTCAAATGTTTTTCTGCATGTATTGAGAGGATCATATGGTTCTTATCACTCTTTTGTTAATGTGGTATATCATGTTGATGGATTTATGAATATTGAACCACCCCTGCAACCCAAGAATAAATCTCATTTGATCATGCTGAATGATTCTCTTAATGTACTATTGGATTCAATTTTCTAGTATTTTATTGAGAATTTTTGCATCCATGTTCATTAGGGATATTGGCCTGTAGTTCTCTTTTTTACTGGAGTCGTTGGTTTTGGTATCAGGGTAATGCTGGCTTCAGAGACTAAATGTGGACGTTTTCCTTCCATTTCTATTTTTTGGAACAGCTTGAGAAGAATAGGTATTAACTCTTCTTTAAATGGTAGAATTCCCCTGTGAAGCCATCTCGTCCTGGACTTTTGTTTACCGGGAGGTTTTTGATTACTGATTCAATTTCTTTGCTGGTTATTGGTCTGTTCAACCTTTCAATTTCTTCCTGTTTCAGTTTTGGTAGCTTATATGTTTCTAGGAATTTATCTATTTCTTCTAGGTTGTCCAATTTGTTGGCATACAGTTTTTCATAATATTTGATTTCTGTGGTGTTGGTTGTTATTTCTCTTCTCTAACTTGTAATTTTATTTGGGTCCTTTTTACTTTCTTTTTGTAAGTCTGACTAGGGGGTTGTCAATTTTAATTTTTTTTTTTCAAAGAAACAGCTCCTAGTTCCATTGATGTGTTCTACTATTTTTTAGTTTCTGTATCATTTATTTGTGCTCTAATATTTATTATTTCCCTTCTTATCCTGACTTTAGGCTTCTTTTGTTGTTCTTTTTCTAATTCCTTTAGGTGTAAGGTTTGCTTGTTTATTTGAGATTTTTCTTGCTTTTGAGGTAGGCCTATATTGCCATATAATTCTGTCTTATGACTGCTGTTTTTCTGCATCCCAAAGGTTTTGGGACATTGTGTTTTCATTTTCATTTGTTTCTATGTGTTTTTTATTTTTTTCTTTGATTTCCTGGTTGACCCATTCATTCTTTAGTAGCATGTTGTTTACCCTCCATATATTTGTGGTTTTTCCGGATTTTTCCTTGTGGTTGCCAGTTTCATGGCACTGTGTTAGAAAATATGCATGGTATGATCTCAGTCTTTTTGTACTTGTTGAGGCCGGATTTATGACCTCCATTCTGGAGAATGTCCCATGTGCACTTGAAAATCACGTTTATTCTGCTGCTTTAGGATGAAATGTTCTAAATATATCTATTAACTCCAACTGGTCCAGTGTATCATTCAAAGCCATTGTCTCCTTGTCAGTTTTCTACTTAGATGATCTATCCATTGTTATAAGTGGGGTATTAAAGTTCCCTACCTTTGTTGTATTATTATCAGTGAGTTCCTTTAGATTTGTTACTGTTTTCCTTATTTTGGGGTTCCATATTGGGGACATTAATATGTACAATTGTTAAATTGTCTTGTTGGATTGTCCCCTTTATCATGATATAGTACCCTTCTTCATCTCTTGTTATAGTTTTTGGTTTAAAATCTAGTTTGTCTGATATAAGAATGACTACTCTGGCTTTCTTTTCACATCTATTTTCATGATAAAAGTTTCTCCATCTCCTCACTTTCAATCTGCAGGTATCTTTAGGTCTACAATGGGTCCCTTGTATGCAACATATAGATGAGTCTTTTTTTTTTTTTTTTATCCATTCTGACACCCAGTATCTTTTGACTGGAGCATTTATTCCATTTACATTCAGAGTAATTATTGATAGATATGTATTCAGTGCCATTTTATTCCTTGTTTTGTCATTGTTTCTGGAGATTTTCTAGCCTTTGTCACTTTTGGTCTTTACTTTCCACTCAAAGAGTCCCCTTTAATATTTCTTGCAGGGCTTGTTTCATGGCCACAAACTCCTTTAGTTTTTGTTTGTCTGGGAAACTTTTTATCTCTCCTTTTAATCTGAATGATAGCCTTGCTGGATAGAGTATTCTTGGCTTCAGATTTTTCCCATTCAGTGCATTGATTATATCATGCCACTCCCTGTGGTTTGCCAAGTTTCTGTGGAGAGATCTGTGCTAACCTTATTGGTTTCCCTTGTAAGTTAGGGACTTTTTTGTCTTGCTGCTTTTAAGATTTTTTCTTTATTGCTATATTTTCCAAATTCAGTTACAGGATGTCTTGGTTTTGCCTACTTTTGTTGATTTTGATGGGAGTTCTCTATGTTTCCTGGATTTGGATGCCTGTTTCCTTCCCCAGATTAGGGAAGTTTCCAGCTATTATTTCCTCAAATAAATATTCTTCCCTCTTTTCTCTCCTTCTTCTTCTTCTGGGAATCTTATGATAGGAATGTTATTACATCTGATGGAGTCACTGAGCTCTCTAAATCTATTTTCATGATCCATAATTTTTCTCTCTCTTTTGTTCAGATTCATTATTTCCATTATTTTAACCTCTATATCACTTATTAATTCCTCTCCTTCTTCCATCCTTGTGTTCATTACATCCAGCTGTTTTGAATCTCAATTATTGCATTTTTCATTTCTAATTTTTAACTCTTTTAGCACAGTGATAAGAATCTCCCTGAAGTCTTCCATTCTTTTCTCAAGCCCAGTGAGTATCTTTATGATTGTTGCTTTAAATTCTCCATCAAGCATATTACTTATATCTGTTTCAATTATATCCTTGGCCATGAACTTTTATGGTTGTTTTACTTGGGATGAATTCCTCTGTCTCGGCATTTTGTCTAAGTCTCTGTCTTTTTCTCTGTTAGAGAAGCCTGTTATTGTTAAATGAGAAATGATGCTACTTCCACTAGAACTGAAGCACTGAAGAACTCTCTTGTTAGGACATGTGGTGTGTGTGTGTGTGTGGGGGGGGTTCTGGTGTTTTGGGGAAGGGGTGCACAGTGCTGAGTCTCAGGCATACTTGCCTGAGATAAGCAGTACCATCAGAGCATGACTTGGTGTAAGCAAGGTGGGTAGCCAGTGTTGGCACTGTGCTGTTTACTGAAGCTGGTTTATGCTGAGGGGCAGGGGAGGGAAATGACACCAGCCAGCTCCTTTATCCCCAGAGAGGGGTCTCCATGCTTGCAGCTCTCAGGGAAGAACTCCCAGAAGAGCGAACAATCTCCCCCTCCCCAATTCATCCCAGGTGTTTTTCAGATTGCTGTTTTCATGCTGTCTATTTCCAGGTTGCTTGCCTGCCAGAAGCAGCACTGTGCACTTTCAGCTGTATCCCAGCCAAGACTACTGATTTTTAAAACTCTAAACTTTAGAGATGTGATGTGGTAAAGACTTGTGCTGGTGTTTTGGGGGAGGGTCTTGCAGCACTGGGACGGATGCAGGTTTGACAAGTAAGGGCAGTCCCATCAGAGAGCAGGGACATGGGACCAGGAGGAAGCAGGCTAAATGGCCAGTGTTCAGGTTAGCCATCCTCAACAGGTATCTCTGTGTCAAGGTTAAGGAGCAGGGGAAGGAAACGGTGCCCACTGGCTCTCTTATCCCCAGAAAGGCATCTGGGGGAATACTACCTCACACAGATGTTCTCTGAAAAGGGTGAAAAATCTCTCCCCTGTAAACCTTAGGCATTCTTCAGATTGCACCATCTGCCCCCAGGTTGCTTCCCTGTCTTCTATCCAGAAAGAAGGCAGTGCCTCAGAGCTCTATCCCCGCCAAGCCCACTGACATTTAAAACATCAGTCTCCAAGCCCCATTGGTTGCAAAAACTCATGAAAATAAGACATTCTTATTTTCCCGGCCAATGGCTTTGGGGAAGTGCTATCCCTGTGTGATAACTCTATGTGCTACTCTCTCACCTTTCACTGTCACCAGGGATTCCTACCCTCTGCAGTACCCATGATCCATTTCTCCCCCAAACCACATCTCCAAAGTTCCTACCTCCTAGATGTGGCCTCTTCTCTCCCTGTAGTTGTGAAGTTTGTTCTGTCAGTCCTCAGGTCGATTTCTTGGGTATTCACAATGATTTGATAGTTATTTAGTTGTTTGCCAGGGATAAGATGAGCCTAGGGTCTTCCTACTATGCCAACATCTTAGCTCCCTACCAAGGGAAGTTTTTCTTAAAAAGATGCCAGAATAGCTGAATGTTCATTTGAAAAAATTTAACTTTGACATATTCCTCACATCTTATATCAAATTCAATTTAAGATGATCTATATCTATGCAAAAAGCTAAAACCATGAGCTTATAAAAGAAAACAAAATATCTTTTGACTTAAGAAAATGAAACAAATATTAGATCATAGAAAGCAAGAACTATAAAAGAAAAATTGATAAATTGGATATTGTCAAATTTAAAAACATCTGCTTATCAACTCTTGAAACTCAGTAATAAAAAGGGCAAAATTTTGAAAATTTTATGAATTTTGAATTCACAAAAAATACAAAAATGTTCAAAAATGGGTTAAAAAAATGCTTAATATGATTAAGTCATCATGGAAATTCAAATTAGAACCATAATAAGATATCACTACAAAATTTACCTCTTCATAAATAGCTTGTGACTTTTCCCCATATGAATTTGCACTTTAGATTCAATACTAAATCAAAGGTTCCTCAAGCAATTTTCTGAAACTCTTTTTCTACATTATTTCTTCTCTGTTATTCTTTCCCACAAATTTCAGATGCCTCAGTTATTACAAAATGGATTTGCATCTCTTCAACACAAAATACAATTTGAAGTATGATTTTACCAAACACAGGCAAGAAGTGGAGTAATAGAAAATATCATCCATTTTTGGTGATAATGTAAAATGATGGAAATACTTGAATAAAGTTCAGGCAGTTTCTTATAAAACTAACATACACTGAACACACACCCATTACCTAGCAATTTGAATTCTAGGTTTGTGAAGGAGGAATACAAATATATGTCCTTAGGATTAACTGCACAAAATTTTTCATATCAGCTTTACTTACAATAGCCAAGGACTGGAAACAAACCAAATGTCTATCAGTAATAGAATGCATAAACAACTATTGTGTATTAACACAATGGAATAATACTATATAATAAAAGGAATAAACTAAAAATACATGCAATAGCATAGATAAATCTCAAAAAAATCACTATGCTGAGTGAAAAATTCTCACAATAATTCATGAAATACAATTCTATTTACTTGAATTCCAGAACATGCTAAACTATTCTATGATGAAAAAAACAAAAACAGTGATGACCTCTGGGAGGATAGGGCTGGGAATTAACTGGGAAAGAGTAAATAAGTTCCCTAAGTTGATGGCAATATTCTATATCAACATGGGGATCAAATACACACATGTATGTATTTATCAAAGCTCAATTAATATATACTTAAGATTTGCCCATTTCATTGTATATACAAACCTGCACATAATAAATCTGTAAACCAATACAGAATCCTAATTAATGGTATACATTGTTGAAGTATGTAGCAGGAAGTGTATAAATGTCTGCAATTTATTTTAAAGTACATCAAAATAAAATATATCAATGGATGAATACCAGGATGAATATATGAATAGATGTGCGAAAAAAATATGAATGATAGAATCTAGATGATGAGTATGTAAATGTTAACTATAAAATTCTAAATTTTCTATATGTTTGAAAATTTTAGTTATAAATTGTTAAGAAAATACTTATCAGGATCTTTTTTGCCAGCCATGTTGGAATAAATGTTACCAGACTTTCTCTCTTACTGTAACAACTGGAAACAGCAAAATATATGAAACAGAATTTTTCCAAGAATGGATGACAGAGAGCTGTGATCCAGGAGAACAGGGAAATAAATGACAGAAACATACATCTGTCCATGTTTTCTGGCTGGAGTCATTTTCTAGAATGAAGACCAGGGAGGGCAATACTAAGCAGTATGCAGTGAACCCTCTGATTCGAAGAGATGGAAACCCAGTTTGGAATAACTGAGCAGCTGGAATTGGTGGGAGAGAATAACATAGAGTAGGGAATAATGCAGGAAAAGAGTGTCAGAAAATTGCTTAGGGTCCCCTTGATTTCACGGTTGAATCTACAGTGCAAATTCATAGCGTAAAAGTTCACAAGATCAGTCAAAGAACTAACCAGATCTGCAAACTGAATTATTTTATTTTATTTTTTAAATTATTTTTTAACATTTATTTATTTATTATTGAGAGACGGAGAGAGACATAACATGAGCATGGGAGGGGCAGAGAGGGAGACACAGAATACAAAGCAGACTCCAGGCTCCAAGCTGTTAGCACAGAGCCTGACATGGGGCTTGAACTCATGAACCACAAGATCATGACCTGAGCTGAAGTCAGATGTTTAACCGACTGAGCCACCCAGGTACCCCTAAACTGAATTATTTTAGAGCTCATACTTATAAAATGTTTGTGTTGCCACTAAAGAAACTCCATGGACAACTCAAAACATTCACTAGAGATACCTAAAGGATTAAACATAATAGAGACCCTGAAATAACCCTTCTCTACAAAACCTACAAGTCCCAAATGAATCTTCTCTACAAAATCTATAAGTCCCAAATGAATCAAGCAGATATGCAAGTAACCTGCATGCCTCCCAAAACAAACTTCAACACTCATTAAAGTGGGATTTAAAAAAAATAAATAAATAAAGAATCCAGAAACCAAAATGCCTAATATTTACAATGCCAGGATGAAATAAAAAATTACTAGATGTGTAAAGAAATTTAAAAAGATGGCCCATAACCAAGAGAAAATCAACCATTGAAACAAATTCAATAATGGAAGAGATGATAGAATTAATTAGTAGAAAAGGACTTTAAAGCAGGTTAAAACCTCAAAATTCTTAAGGAAAACAGAACTTAATGTGGAAAGAAATAAAAGATATAAAAGGAACCATGTAGATTTTATACCTAAAAAAATATAACATTAAAAAAAAATTACTGGTTGACTTAAAAACAGGTTATGTTAGGTAGAAGCTAGACATGAACAGTGGAAGGAATGCACTGAGGCAGAGTCCCAAGTCCTTGAAGGGGAATGATAGACACATGGGCTGGAGGGAAGGATGGTGATAAATAAGCTACACATTAAAAGACCAGGAGTACAGCATCCTGACCTTGTGCCTTCCAAGACCTTGAGAGTGACAGATCAAGAGCCACAGGTGCAGAGCAAGCACTCTTCTCTTCCTCCTCTGTCCCTGGGTAACCTTTAGACTCATTAAAATGCATTTGCATTGCAGTTATTTGCATTGCAGCCTACCACAGAGAAAGGCTGCCATGATGGTTCTGGTACAAACATTGTAGGATGAAAAACTCCCCCACCCATGCTGTGGGAAGAGTCCCCAAAATGATTGGAGGCAGCCTTCATTAGAGACTACCTTGCTGTATGTAACAGCTCTTCCCAGCCCAGAGAGATCCCATAATATCCAATCACCAAACAACCTAGGAGTCAGTTTCACCCCAGGGAACCTACCTTCTATCCCATCTTCAGAATGTACTTTCTCTTTAATAAACTGCTTTGTGCTTGCTACTTTTCCTCTGGCTATCTTTATTCTGAGTGCAGATCCCCATATAAATCTTCTCTTGGGAGGGAATCCAAGGGCCAGACCTCCGTTCACACAACATAGACTCTCCCACCAGTAACAGCTACATATTACAGAATAAAAGATCAGTAACCTTGAAGACATAGCAGTCTCAGTGGCCCGCAGAACGGTATTAAGTCACCTAACATATACGTATTTGGAGTAGTAAAAGGAGATAAATGTGGATAGAAAACATTTCTTTGAAAAATTCTCACAAATTTTCCATGTCAAGGTAAATTTTAGACCTACACATCCAAGAATGTCAACAAAACCCAAGCAGGACAAATAAAAAACTGCACTAGAGTACATCAAAATCCAATTGCTGAGCACCACTTAAATAAATAAATAAATAAATAGCAGCCAGAATACAGAGTAAAGAGATGTATTATATACAAATAACAAAAAAAATTAGAAAAATCTTTATCAGAAATTAGACACATGAAAATGGAACATCAGTAAAGTACATAGTAAAGGAAAAGTATTAAAATGCAACTAAAATGCTATATCTAGCAAAAATACTTTTCAAATTGAAAGTGAAATACAGATGGTTTCAGAAAAATGAATGCTTAGAAAAGTCATCAAAGGTAAATTTTAACTGCAAGAACTTAAAGTTTTTCAGATTATAAGAAAATAATAGAACCGCTGACAGGTAAGCGGTTTGAAGTGCTCAACTTGAAGTGCTCACGCCCATCCTTACAAGAAGAAAAAGATGAACAAACTGAAAATCAACATTATTTGGATTTATCAAAGAACTGAGCTTGCAAAAGCAAATCTGAAATCTGAAAACAAAGGCAATATAGACAATCACAACTGAGATCAATTTATCTGAAACTGGATCATCTTGGGAAATAAATGAAGAGGAACAGTTAAATGGTAATTTTAATGACTTACCAGAAGCTAAGTGTGGAGTACCATGAGAGTGAGAAAAACCCGGGGACTGCAGAATAGGGAGTCCTTCAACTTCCATGGGTTTTACTTCCAAATTCCCCACCAAGCTATCACTGTAAAGATCTGAGAATGAACTCTTCCTGGCTGTGGAAGGAAGAAGTAAACGCTAATCATTGAAAAATTTAAAAATTAAAGAAAATCTCCAAGAGCACTCTCCCTTAAAAGTCCTATACTCCAAAGAGATTTTAACAGAACCTTATCCACATAGAGAGAAGAGAATTCCATACACCCTATCCTCTTTAAGCTTATCGTCTCACCTAAACGAGAAGAGCAAAAAAAAATGTTCTACCAACCACAGCGAAGGCAATAGCCAAGAAACACAGGGATTGCAAAAGACTGAGATAATATAATCATAATTATGTAGAACATTTCCCCTCTCTCATTTTAACATCACATCAAGAGGGTCCCAGTAATGAAAATAGTAGACTGAAACCAAAGGGTATATTTTGCAATGTCCCTGAGTGGGATTTATCTGAGGTTTTTGTAATGATTAAACAAGCTTATATGTTTTTAGAAAGATGATAATAGAGGAAAAGTGCCATTTTTATTAGATCATATCAAAGATTATCAACATGATTTAACACTATTGATATAAATCGATCACCTGGCTGAGTGAGGCTGTTTGTCAGGTGTCTCCGCTATAAAGCTACTTTTTTCCTCCTTTCTATACTAGACTACTTGGCAAGAAGTCACCATGCTTAACCCATTTTCAAGGAGTGGTAAGTTATGCTTCATCCCTTTGAGGGCAGAATTGTATGAAGATTTATCTATGTAGATATATAAATTGTATGTATTTTCTTCTGCATGGGAAATTTGTCTCCTTTCCTACACATATTCAATAATTTATGTACACCAGTGTGGACCCTATTTATTTTGTACTTTGGGTTACATTCCAATACTATGTTGTTTTTGTTTCTCAAACTGTTCCAGCTTTGCCCTTTGATACCTTTTTCAATAGGTTTCTTTTTCCTGTTGACATATTCCCATTATAAGTTGTGTGTGTTGTTCTTTTCATTGTCTTTCTCTTTCTTTCTTTCTTTCTTTCTTTCTTTCTTTCTTTCTTTCTTTCTTTCTTTCTTCATTTCTTTTTCTTGCTTTCTTGCTTTTTTTCTTGCTTTCTTGTTCTTTCTTTCTTTTTCTTGCTTTCTTGCTTTTTCTTTTTCTTACTTTCTTGCTTTCTTGTTCTTTCTTTCTTTCTTTCTTCCTTCTTTTCTCTTTCTTCTTTCTTTTCTTTCTTTCTTTCTTTCTTTCTTTCTTTCTTTCTTTCTTTCTTTCTTTTTCTTTCTTTCGTTCATTCATTCTTCCTTATTTTCTGACACTACAAGATACTCCAAGCTCATCTTGTACATTCCTTGCCCTAGTCCTTTTCATAAGGATTCTCAGTATATTTTATTGGAAAATGGCTTTAGAAACTAATACATGTGTGTTAAGTGTGCTAGTGGGCTGTCATTGTTTCTAGGTCTGTCAGCTGACAGAACAAGGAAACATATGTGGGTATATTAACTTATTATACATATATATACATATATGGGCTCATGTTGGACTTAAATTTAAATACGTATGGTTACATACATACAGTATTTCTGTATGTGTGACCATACATGTTTAAATTTAAGTCCAACATAAGTCCATGCTGATATCTCCAAGTGTAATCTGTTATCACTTAGATATGTCAATTATGTATTTTGATATATCATTCCAGATGAAATGAAGATATAAGGATCATTTATTCTACAGCTCAAGGAGCTTAAGTGATGTCATAAATTGTATTTCTATTAGGATTGTTTGCAGATGCAAAATACAGATGAGGGCAGACATAAGCATCCAGGTGTTAAAATAAAATTATCTTTTCTCTTGGTTCTATTTTGAAGGATTAATACTACAACAGTTAATTTGACTATCATTCTCTGTAGAAATTTCTTTTATGAAATGAGTAGCCACATAGAACATCACACCAATTTTAACATCGTTAAAATCACACTAATTCATGTTGTGTCCTCCATGGATATAGCACACTTAGAGAATTATTTCCATTTTTCTGTTATTACTCATAAGGATTTAAAATTATCTACAGGTTACATATTTTGTTGTTACTATCTTCAGAGATGGAAAACTTTAATAATGTCAGGTGACATTTGGTATACTGCATACACACACACACACACACAGTGCAATATTACTCAGCCATAAAAAAGAATGAAATCTTGCCACTTACAATGACATGAATATAGCTAGGGAGTATTATGCTAAGCAAAATAAATCAGTCTGGAAAATACAAATGCCATGTGTTTTCACTCATATGTGGAATTTAAGAAACAAAACAAATGAGCAAAAGGGAAAAGAGAGAGAGAGGCAAACCAAGAAATAGATTCTTAACTATAGAGAACAAACTGATGTTTCGGGGGCAGGGGGGATGGGCTAAATAGGTGATGAGGATTAACGAGTGCACTTGTGAGGAGCACTGGGTGCCATATGGAAGTGTTGAATCACTATATTGTATACCTGAGACTAATATTATACTGTATGTTAACTAACTGGAATTTAAGTTAAAACTTAAATATATATATATATATATATATATATATGTATATGTGTGTGTGTATATATATATATACACACACACACACACACACACACACACACACATATCAGGGCATGTGTGTTCTCTAAAATTATGTCATAACATTGGTTATACTTTTGGAGAGGAAGGCTATTATTAACTATGAATTAAGTCATATCATTTCCATCTGTATTTCAATATTCTTCAGTAACTGATTTTACCTTACCTATCCAATCACATCTCCTAATTATACAACAGAAACCTTCCCTATGAGTGAGGTAAAACTCCAAAATACTATCAATATTTATCAAGGTCACATGACCTATGTCCATGTTCTTTTTACAACGAAATGTCCTCATATTTCTTCTCTGCCAATAAAAATATGTCATTTCTTGAGGCATCTGGGTGACTTAGTTGGTTATGCTTCCTACTCTTGATTTAGGCTCAGGTCATGATCTCATGGTTCGGTCCAGCTCCACATCAGGCTCTGCGCTGTCAGCATGGAACCTGCTTGGAATTCTCTGTCTCCCTTTCTCTATTCCCCTCCCCCACTGGCACTCACTCTCTCTCTCTCTCACACACAAAATAAATAAATAAACTTTATATATATATGTACATATATATATGTACATATATGTACATATATATATAATTTCTTAAAGATTTTTCCCCAGTTTCAATGTATCATCTCCTTCCATCTACAGACAAACTAATTTTTCTTTCTCTGAATTCCTAGGGAATTTACACTTTGCCATGCTTCTAAATTGCTTGGTCCCAACATTTTAATTTTTCTTAGATAATTTCCTTATACTTACTTGCAAAACTAATTCGCATCCCCTACAATTTCTAAATCTTTTTCTTTTACACACTACACATAGGATAAGACAGCAGTGATGAATATATAAAAAAGAGGAGACTAGGTTTATGAAAATATGCTCATGAAACTTTGAACAGTAAATTGCATTATTGTCCTCAAGTATTCTGTCTTCCTTCTCTATAGGCAGATTATACAATCCTGCTCCCATTGACTTCAATCATGAATTCCTTACTTTCACACAATTATCTTGTGTTAACTAATGGAATGGAACGTATGGCACATCCAAGCTGACATTTAAGAGGCATTGCAAATTCCCAACTGCTCTTTTGGTCCTGTGCCCTTTACTACGGGAAAAACATGTCCCAGATGCTCTGTCCACTGGGATAGCAAAATGTGAAGGCATATCGTGCAGACCCCGACCTGGACTGCATCCCAAAGCAAAGCTATAACAAACACAACTGACAGAGAAAAATAGCTTTTTGCTGTTTTAAGTCGCCAAGAATTTTAGGTTGTTTATTTTATAGCATGTCCTAGCAATATCTAATAGACCCAACTCCAGAATTTAGCATCCGAAAGTCCTTGGGAAAACATAAACTTTTCAAACCACATTTTTGTAATTTGTATAGAAGGTGAAGCAAGCTCCACCCTGATGTAGCTACTTAGGAACTGCCATGGAAAGCATTAAGTGAGATTTTTAAAAGTCTAGTGAATCTTTTGATTTATTTTTTGACAATATAATGATGTAGTTTTAAAGTATGTAAAATACTTAAAGTAGTTCATGCAATGAAGCAAATGTTTTACTATGTTTAAACATGAAGTATATAAATCGCAGAAAACTATACAACTCATTTATTATTGGGATTATATTGAGAACTCAATAATATTTTGTTATTTTGATTTAAATTTTGTTTCAGAAGTCAAGGAATCTTCAGATGATGGATTCAAACCCAATTCCCAGTTATGTATATTATTTCTTTATTCTGTTGACTCTGTCTCTTCTTTGTAAAAATTTGAAATACATATTAGTTTGTGACTGAGAGGCCATCTTGGCCGTTGCTAATTATATATCTTGAATCACTTCATCCTCATAGTCTGCTTGGAGTTTCCTACAGAATACCCTAAATAATATAAATAATTAGGAGAATTAGAGATTTAAACATGTGTTTTTAAATATATTTAGCTTCATCATATACACTTTCTTAGCACTTGGCTAGTAAAATGCTATGATGAAGAAAATTATAAGATTTACTAAATTCTATGACACCTACCTTAAAAAGTAGTAGTACAGTAATAAATGAGAACCCTATATAGTTAAAAGTCAAATCTGTTGTTAATGGAACAAGTTTTTAAAGGTATGTTAGTGAGTAAACTGACATAATTTATTATTAGCTTCCATAAAACCTTTCTTTTTTCAAGATTTAGATTTTTTAATTACATATTAAATATGAATTGCAGTGTTAGCTGAGATTATACCAACATCTTTGGTGCTATTTATTCAAGATATGACCTATTACACATTTTTGTAAATAACCAGTTGATCTCCGTGATATTTTTTTTATCTTAAGCAGCTTAAAAATCTAAGGCTAAGAAGAAAGCATTATTAAAAGAATCTTTTCCTAGCAAAATAAGGTTATCACACTTCCTAACAAAAGTGAAGCTGTGACACATTTTTTTGTTTAAATTTTTAAGTTTTTAAAATTTTCAAAATTGTTTACGCAGCCTAAAAATTTGTAAGCAAAACAATTATATCAACTTACAAATTTATGTAACATTTAAAAATTTCCCCAGAAATTCTTATATTTAACATAGCTATCTCTATTTATTCTTGTCAGCAAGGAATACATGACCCACTAAGTATACATTAAGTAGGGATATTGCACTTTGATGTAAAAAGAATGAGAGATAAATATTGCCTCAATCACTATAGATATGATTTAATTGCCTTCATAAAATCAATTCTTAGTTTGAATCTGTTAGAAATTCTTAAAGTTATAGCAATATTAATCATTCAGTAAGACTAATATATAATCTTTAATTCACTTTACCTGCATAATTTAGCTCATTTTACATGACAACCAGATTAAATAAAATTTAATATCCTCATATATATGAAGTATGACAAAGATTCTTTGCTTGACCAAACTTTAATCAGACTCCTGAACCTTCTCCTAGGCACATCTATCTGTTCATTTCCTTGTAAAGTCTAGTTTTAGCAAGAACCCTGATAAGTCAGTTTAATCAGAACCTCTTACTTTTCATACCTGATTACCCTGAATACCCTAACAGGTTCCTCATTCTCCACATCTTCCAGATGATGTCTGATCACTCTGGCCTGTCCTCAGCAAGAATCCTGTTAGGTAAACTTAGCCAGAAATTCCCTTATCCCTGATGTTTCCTCTTACTAATTTTCTATCCACTGACCACCCTCTATCCTGCTCCTTAGCTATAAATACCCACTTGCTTATGCTGTATTTGGTATTAAGCCCAATCTCTCTTCCCCACTGTAAAATTTCATTGTAGTGGTTCCTATACCTATTGCAATGATGCTGAACAAAATCTGCCTTACTATCCTTAATAAGTATCACCAGATAGATTTTTCTTCAACAAATTTATCAAGTATAGAAAAACCTTGAATTGCAAGTAACTTGTCCTGTGAGAGTGTTTGCAAGACGAGCAAACATTTCTAATAAATTTTAACTTGATAAGCGAGCTATGTCTTGCAATATGAGTAGTGCATGATGCCAAAAGTCACATGATCACAACTGAGCCAATGGGTCTTCTCTCTCTCTCTCTCTCTCTCTCTCTCTCTCTCTCTCTCTCTGTTGGATTGTGGGTGATCATCTCCCATGCTTAGATGCCTGGTCTCAGGCCACAGTGTTTGGCCTGAGAATCTGAAAATCAGTGATTTTTCAGAACACTGAAAGGTGCCCACAACTGATACTAGTGTATTTTTTGTCACTTCAAAGCACCTACGACAGTCCTTTGCTTTTCCATTCAAGGGTAAGTTTACGATGTTTTGCTTCATTGTAGGTCTGGCTTACTGCAGATAGAGACCTTTTCCTCTGCTGCCTTATTGTCAGTTACATTAAATACAGTATATGACAAGAGTTTATCAATACTGGACTGTAGTCAACATGGCTGTGAGTGTATACAATGGCCCCCATGCAGAAAAAGGTTGAAGAGAAAGGCAGTAAGATGGAGATGATTATGGCGGAAGTTAGGGAAATCACTGAGAAGTACGAACAAGGTATGTGAGTGGCCAAAATTGCAAGATTTAAGTCTACATCTGTATCTCATCTGTGTAGGAAGAGGAGAAAAAGGTGGAGGAATCCCTCACTTCAAATGAGATTAGGGAGATGTATAAAATGTAGGAAACAGTGCAAATTTTGTAAAAAGCACCACCCGAATAAGGCTGTAGCAGTGCAAGCAATGAATCTATTTAATGACAATACAATGGCCCATTTCCATGAAATCCTCAAAAGGGGGCAAAAGCAAGTGGTATTGGATAGGTTCCTTGTTAAAGTTACACAAAAGGAAAAAGAGTCTATTGAACCAATAGATGGCAGTGATTCTTTTCGTGATAGTGAAAGTCATACTATACAATAACCCTCCTGTCTCCTGTCTCCCTCACACCAGCCACAAAGGTTTTCAAAGTTAAGTGCAGGTTAATTTATTTATTTTTCTTTATATTTTGTATTTTCTTTATTATTTTGTATTATATAATAGTACTGTAATAATTTTTATATGAATATTTTTGGTTTTCCATTATTTCTTATAGGGAAATTCACTTTGATACACAAGTTCTTTGGATTACAAACATGTTTCTGGAATGAATTATGTTCACAAACCAAGGTTTTACTGTATATATATATATATATATATATATATATATATACACACATACACATATACATAGTTGATATATCTATCCTAAATTATTCGATGTTAAGAACTAAAAATAATATTATCTTGCCCATTCTGAAAAATATAATAGATCTAAATGAATCATCAATGACAAATATCAATTAAGCACCTCCTATAATGAGGCACTGTACTGAGTATATTGCCAAGGATTTACCAATTATTGAAACTAATAAAGAGCTCTTTGAAGCAATATTCTTCATAGCATGTGTTTTTGACCACCTGTAAATTCTTCACAGAAATATAGATTAAAAGTCACATATTATATCTAGTATGTCTGTATTTTAGTTTTAGAATCTCAAGAATATAGGTGATTCAAGGTGCACTAAAAGTTCAGAAACCCAATGATAATTCTGAAAACTCAAAGAAGTCAATTCAGAAAATCAAAGAATGACTCTAGATATCTACATTTCTAACAACACCGTGGTGATTCTAATATAAGTAACCAATGGAATACACTTGCTCCAGTAGCACAACAAAGCACAATAAAAATTAACACAACAAAGATTCCCGTAAATTCCAAGAAAGGTCTGGTATCTGCCTAGTTTCTCTTCTCTTATATTCTTTGCCCTTGCCGTTAACATATCTCAAGTCCACAGATTTTTAATTATTTGGAATTGAAAAATTGGTACAAATTTTTAAGAATTAGAGTATTATTTTATTCGCAGAAAGAAGTCATAAAGAATTATTCTTACCATAAATTTTGGTACAACACTTCAGTTATATTCAAGAGAGAGAGAGCTGGGACACAGGAACACTGTACCTTTTCCAAGTGGACTGTGACTTACAAGTCCATCATAAAAATCAACATCTATGGTGAATCTGCTGCAATAAAACTGCATGGAATTTTAGAGATGATGATCATCTTCCTTGAACTTCTTCATTTTAAAGATGAAAAAATAGACTCTAGAGATATTTAATTATCCAGAGAGGCACCGCCTAAACTTTATGTAATAAACTTAATCTACAATCTACTCAGAAAAAATATTTTCAATTTGGAAATGACCTTTGGCTTCCTAAAATCTATTAGATTTTCTTCACTCTTGCTACTGTCACAAGGATTCTAAATGCATTTATGAGTATTATTAATAACTCTCTCAGTTAGCTTTAGTTTCATAATAAAGGTCTCTAGAAGTGAGTGGCTTTTTTTCTCTCTTGAAATACAGAATTTTATTTAGAAACTGCTTAAAGTGGGAAAAGAAACCCTGTCAAGAAAGATCAGGTGGAAAATGAGTTTCCAATAAAATGGAATTTTAGGGCAACAAAAGTCTAAAAGGCCACAAAAGAGAAACAGAACCACTGTTATTTGAACAATGGCTAGTTACTTGCACTTTTTTGGCATTGTCAATCACCGAATCTGTGAATTCCATCAGAGCACACACTACACAACAATTTTATCATAAAATACCTGCTTTCTACACACTTGTTAGGAGAATCTACCACCAGAAAGAAATCAATACAAATACATCGGGGGCTGAACAATATCAGTAGTGGGTGACACACATTTTGCAGAATTCTGCCAAACAAAGGAACTGAATAGGCTAGGGGCAAAGCAAATGAGGAATTGTTAAGAAATGGAATAGTTTAAATATCAATAAGCAATTCAGACACAGTACTATATTTTCTACAGAAGAAAATGAACACTTAGTAACACACTAATGAATTTATCTCCAGAGACATTAGTGCACTGGCTAAGTATTCCAGTAACAGTGGATGGCTGTGGACAGCAGGTACCGAGAATACCCAGCTTTGCAGGTCCCAAGGTAGCTGTGGCTTCACTGGTCACTGTCTTTGCCAGAGGTCCAGAAAGAACTTGCAATGTGACCATCTGCCTGATGAACTTACACTCTAAGTGGCAAACTTTAAGGAGCCAAAGAGGAATCCCCGATAGGCAAGGGAAACAGGGAAGAGAAACATATTAAATGTAGACTTAAAAGACAGAAAAATGGGACACAGCCCCATTCAAATCCAAGAGATGTGAGCAAGTCTCCAAAAGTAGCTGATGTGCCCAGTCTTTAAAATGTGGACACACCTCATTTCCCAAAAAGCACAATATATAGAAATTTCAGGGATAACTGGAAAAATCATCAGAGAAATGTCCACTGAAATTCAAGCTCTCCAACTCAGATCTCAGGGCTGAAATATGCCCTCTATTCATTCGGGCAACAATGCCTCTTGCTTCTTAAAGCAGCAGTATGATTGGTAAGGACACCAAATGGCTTTACAGAGCCACTATTTCAGCTTTCCTTCTGGGCTAAGGTCTAGGCCTTTGCAGCTTCAAACAGCCCTGCAAGGCCTATGAACAGCAGATTCCAAAGATCCCGAGGTCTGGCCCTTCCTTCCCAGACACAATGTCAACCATGTAAAATCTCCTGTGGTGTTATATTTTTATTTTGAAATATGGAAGCGTATTTTAAATACTCTGAAGACATTTATTTATTAAAACGTTCTCTGCCAAGATTTCACATTAGCTTCGAATTCAAGCCAGTCTTTATATTTCTCTACCAAGGTCTCAACCTCAGTGTGTTACATAAAAACACCTTCTCCAGCAATCAGTATTACCAGGGTCCACATGGAGAGCCCCATGGCCAGCCTCTTTGTTCCCTGGACGAACCAATTGGATGTTAATACTGCTCTGCTACAACTCCTAACTTAAACTCATTGAAAATGAAGTGCCCTTTAAAAAGAGGTAATTTTTGCTTATGAAAAAAAAAAAAAAACAACAAACAGTGAGTCTTCTAAGAATAATAAAACGGAGTATTTTACAGTGAAGTATGTGACCTAGAGTGAAGACTTTGAATGCTCCTCTGCTGGTCCAGGCTGCTAATACTCTTCTTGTTCTTCCGTGGGCCCCCTTCATCGGGTACCACAAAGCCTTCATATGTGGCATAGAGAATGTACATGATCCTCTGCAATACAGGGTTGTTTCCCCCCTCAACCTCCAGGCAACTCAATTCAATGTTCCTTAGCTTTCCAAAGCAAAAGTCTCTCTCTTTCTCCAAGTTTTCAATGATAAGTTTCAATACACTGACCTGCTGCATCAATTCAACTGCTTGCCATCCCTGTTGCCTGCATCAGGATCCTTTCATACCGTGCCCCAGCCAGCCTTAGGGGCTGCGGTAGTTCTGAGTGTTGCAATGGGCCTCAGCGGAGCTGCACTGCTAGAGCTGAGAGGTTTCCTGGGTTTGCTCAGAGCTGGAACAACAGGGGAGGAAGCCGCTGAAGTTCTTCCTTATCTGGCAGTTACAGGGTCATAGTGTTTTCCATCACAGCTTGCATCATAAAACTTCTTGAGAGGTGCCTGGGTGGCCCAGACGGTTAAGCCTCTGACTTTTGATCTCGGCTCAGGTCACAATCACAGTTCATGGGACTGAGTCCCATGTCCAGCCTGCTTGGGAATCTTTATCTCCCCCTCTCTCTCAGCTCCTCCCCCACCTTGAAATCTCTCTCTTTTATTCTCTTTCTCTATCAAAATAAATAAATAAACAAAAAACAAAAAACAAAACAACGAAGGCCAAAAAAACCTTTTTGAACCACTGAACAAATTCAAAATTGTCCTGAAACTTTCCTTTCACTAATTTGTCCACAGGAATTATTTTGTCAACACCCATTCTTTTAAGACCTGCTTGTAGTGTCTTGAACTTCTGGATGTACTCAGCTTAGCCTGGAATTTCACCTTCTTCAAGGCCATGGAGCCAGGGAACAGGCCATCCATAAACTGACAATAGGCAGCCCCTGAGGGCAACTGTTCAATCTTCGTCAGATTCACCTGCAGAGAGAGACTCCCTGATCCAGTCCAGCCTGTCATGTGGACTCAGGTTGTCACTGGTGACTGACATTGGGAATACCTTCACTGTTGTCTTTGGCTCTCAGCAGTACTGCAGCCATCACCTGTGCCCAGCTTGGGTTCAGTCTTTGTTTCCTCTCCTTCAAACCAACCGATCCTGCCTGCCACCAGCCTTGATGACTTCACATGCATTCCCCCACACCCATCATGCACCAACGTACCTAAAAGTGAATGGCTTTAGAGATCCGAAGTTTATTAACTGGTCATTCTGTGGGTTAACAACTTGCCTTGGGCTCAGATCATTGTACTGCTGGTCTGTGCCAGGCGCAGATGCTCTCAGCTGGGCTCACTCTTGTACCTGCAGTCAGTGTCTAGTGTAGTGGAGGACTGGTTCATTGCACCTAGAGCACATCTATTTTCTGTGGGGCCCCCTGTCTTCCAGTAGGCTAAAGGGTAAAAAAGGAAAAGGAGACAATGGAGCCTGGAGTCACTGAATACAGCTCTCTAGTGTGTACCTTTAGTAGGATGTAATAACTGCCATAAAGATAGAATTGGGGGATATACCCAATCTTTATTCTCTTAACCTTATATTTCATGCCAATGCCAGTTAGCTGAAGCTAACAAGGGTCAAAGGACAAGAATGTCCACGTAACGTCAGCCTCCTGGAATAAAGAACAGGACAAAGAAAGGCAATTCACCTATCTAGAACATGACAAACACAGAGTAAACAACATAGAACTTTTAAACTTGTTTACCATTGTTTTACTGGTTATTGCAGAGATGAAAATATGAATCTTGACTTATTTTGGTCTAAGTTAACCACAAGTTTTGTGCTTTATTCCAGACAGAACAAGAAACTTCAGGCATTTTAACTCTCTTCACCCTTCCCAACACACTGTTCTTATGCATATTAATTATGAATTTAAACTTATCAACACTTTACTATTATTACTATTTTGGTAGAATTAATATTTGGATTCACCAATATATTTATAGCCTTAATTTCTGTCTGTATCTCCAAGCTTCTATTCTCTCACTGTTTAAAAAAGCAATATTTAGTGTTTCCTTTACTTCATTTCTATTATGGTAAATTCTTTCAAGTTTTGTGTGTCTGTAAATGGCTTTTCTCATTTTCATTCCAAAAGAATTTTTTCTCAATCTTTAAACTCCTAGATTGACAGTTATTTTATTTCAGCACTTTAAAAATATAATTTGTCTTCTAGCTTTTATCATTGTTGTTGAGAAAATAGACTTAAGTTTTATTGTTGTTCCTTTGAAGGTATCATGTTGTTTTTCTCTGGGGCATGTTAAAATTTCTTTTGTCTTTGCTCTTCTTGCAATTTTAGTCTGTTGTGTTACTACATAGATTAATTTTGTTAAAATCCTACTTTGGAGTCTTAGGTTTTCTTTAACATATGGTTTATTTTCTTCAGCAGTTTTGGAAATTTTCAGCCATTCCATCTTCAAAATTTTGTCACCACATTCTTTCTCTTCTCCTTCTGAGTCTCTATAAACATATCCCAGGTTCTCACCACACTCAAGGAGAAGGGATCATATAATGTGTCCATATCAGAATGGGAATCTTAGAGGATATCTTGCAATTCTACCTATCACAGAGAGCAATATTCCTGACGGTGCTGGGAACACCATTACCTTCCATCTTGTGGTTGTAAGAAGCTACTGTTATTGTTCAATACTAATGACTTAACATCTGTATTTTTTTTTAGAAGACAAAAGGATATTCTAATGGTAAAATTCCTTTTTAATGGGAACTACTGCAACTATACTAGAGCAAAGATAGAGTAAATTAATACACTTTTGTAAGAAATCATACATATTAAGAAATGTAAGAAATTATTTTGTATAACAAGAGGGGTGAAGCTTCTTACAATGCGTTGTTTCAGGAAATAATTCTCACTTATTTGCTCTATTTGTGTTGAGATGGTCCCAAGTCTACATACTTGTTCCCAAGTCAAGTACATCTACTTGGAACTGATATAAAGCAATAAATATAATTCAAATATCATTCAAACAAGTCTGTTTTCATAACTTTTAATTAATTTTTGTTACTAACATAACTTTAAGTGAAATAGAATCATAGTGATTATCCAGCACAAATGACAGTGCATCAATATGAATAGGTCTATTACATGTTATGTATGTATATATAAATCTACATGTATAATGCTATTTCTCTCGAAATAGTTCTCTCACGAGAACTCCCGTGGCCACTGTCAGGTGGTATAGTGATTGAACTGTTAATAGAGATTCAATTTGGGGTTCCAATAATAGCTGCAAAGATGTAAAATATCCTACGTATGAAGAAGATTTACAAAACACAAAATAGGTATGCCATTCAGATTTTATAATAACTTCTCCTGAGGACAAGGAAGTTCAGAAAAATTTTAATATTTGGCTTTGTCTTTAAGATCTACTTTTATTTTAAAGTGTGTAAAGCAGCCGTTTTTCTTTCCATTTTATTACATTACATGGAATACAGTCAAAGAATACAATACAAGGGAACCAAGATCTTGTTAGTTAGATACATATGAGTTGAATCTTATATGATAAAGGCATTCAACATACACTCACATTTCAATTGTTCTGTCTTGCAATTTAAACATCTCAATTCAGATCACCTTACCCATTTCAGGTCATGAGCTCTGATTCACAGTTACCAGTCTGATCTCCTATATGAACATAAAAAGTTGACTTGTAAAGTAAATACCAATTCATGTATGAAAATTGTTATTTATTAGAAAATAATCCAGAATTCTTAGGTTGTCTATGTAACAAATTTATTTCAGGATATAGAACTGGAAACATATTTCTGGGGGCACCTGTGTGGCTCAGTTGGCTAAGCGTCCAACTCTTGATTTCAACTCAGGTCATGATCTTGTGGTGCATGGGTTCAAGTCCCACATCAGGCTCTGCATTGACAGTGTGGAGCCTGCTTGGGATTTCCTCTTTCTCCTCTCTTTGTGCCTCCCTCATTCTTTCTCTCTCTCTCTCTCTCTCTCTCTCAAAAAATGAAAAATAAGCATAAAAAATAAAAACATTTCTGGGTTAGTATAGAATAATAGTAAGAAGAGAAGGATTATCTTACTTCTATCATTATTTCTTTGTAATTGATGACTAATAGAAACTTCACAAAACTTAAACATTTTACCATTTTGCTATCTTTATTTAGTGAGAGAAACATAGTTTCTAATAATTATTTCCCCCAAATTAAAAAATTATACAACATATAGCATAGTTTGGTAGAAATATTGAAATTTGAAGGCAAAAATGCCAGGGTTCTTGTCCTAACTTTATGTCTGTGATTTAAATCAAATAATTTTAAGAACTTCAGTTCTTTCACATTTCTAAAATTATGTAATGATTTTTCATTTTACTAATTAACCTCATAAGCTTTGGGAATCAAATGAAATAATGTACATACAATTATTTTGTATACAATAGAGCTCTAATAAATTTAGGTATGACTATTGTTAATATTATCAAAATTATGCCACTTTGTAAGGCATGCTAATGAACCTTAATTCAGTATAGTTGTGAAAAACATCATTATTAAGAAACAATACGTTTCTGTCTATTGAAGGAATCTAATATATGACCAGTACATACCAATCTTAGGCCCTTTTATTCTCTAAACAATATTTATATTTGTTTGGTAAACTATATTTTAAACATTTTGAGAAGACAGAAATTGAGACCTAGAGGTATAAGTGGTTTGTCCAAGAAGCACAAATAATAACATCCAGAATCTACATTTAATTCCTGTCTTTGAATTTGAATTCTCTCAGTTTGAAGTGAAAAGTCTTGAGACACCCATTTATGTCTCACTAGTTTACTAAACAGAATGGAATAAACATGTCATATGCAAACTACTGAAAATAAATGTTTAAGACTTTGAAATTCAGTTATAAATTGGGCATGATTTATTTTTATGAAAGTCTACATGTGTACTTTCTGTACACATGAAGAATCGTCAACTCTGCAAAATATGCCCTCTTCAACAGAGAATTGCCCCTTTAGAGAATAGTACTGTTCCCCTGAAAATACAATCAAAATGCATAAGTTAGCTTGGGGAAAGGCTAATCTTATCTTTGTTTCAAACCCCATTTCTCCATCACCATCTTTTTGTTTCCATATACGTGATCATCAGGGTATATTGACAGTGGCCAGATTTTGGATGAATTCCAAGATGATTAAATGCAGGATGTACCTTGAGGAAATAATGAAACAGGATCAGATGGGGTGCAAGTCTTAGGAGAGGGTTGTGGTAAAAGTTAGGAAGGAGATGTGGAAATGCTACTAATATCACAAGATTTACAGATGGATTAAGGTATTACTGAGCAAACTTCATGTAAGTAAAAATTATTTCTTTCTAAAGAGACAAAATACCCTAATGCTTGTGTTACAGCAAGCATGTCAAGAAGGAGTTAAAAGTCCTTTTTGATAAAGCAATAATATTTTTCTTAATTTTTAGCAAACAGTTTCAGGCTTACCTAAGGCTTACTGAGTTTCCTACCATATACCAGACATTTTCACATTTATTACTGAAATCTTCACAATGGCCCTAGAAAACTGGTATTAATAATCTCACCCTGCAGATGAGGAGGTAACATCAGTTGCTTAAAGTAAAAGGCATTTTAAAAAGTGACTGAACCCAGACTACTTACTCCAAATCCAGTATTCATTCCTTTAAGTACCACCATCTGTGAGGACATTTCCTATTATTATTGAAATGTCCCTAATAATTTGATAGAAATTTGAATTTGACAGATCTAACAGACTCCAGATGAGTTCTTCAGTTCTTTTAGTCTATCTCATCAGCAGGATCACCCTGATAACATCAGTTTTCCAGTATCTCACATACATGTTGCTGGGAAAAATCATAAAATCATATAAAAACACTCACAGAAACTAAATTCTATTACTCAAATTCCAAGGTCCAGTCTAGTAATGCTTTAATCACCTGACTGTGGATTACCCATCTTGCAGATTTTCTGTTACATGGTTACATTTCTGGCTAGTTTCAGTAATACTCTTCTCTCAGTGGGTTTAGTGTTTAGTGTTAAAAAATCTCATTGTAATTTTAACCTCATTTTTTATCAACTGACCTTTCTTTTATTGAAGGTAACCTGGAGCAACTTCTATAGAAAACATGGAGGTAAACTGATCATAAATCATGTTAGAGACATGAACTATGGAGAGGAAAAAATAGCATTAATTCATAAAACCTTAAGATAGCAAGGGGTGTTGGGGTTATATATTATAAAGCAAAAATCTTCTCCATGACCTTCCTGACAAGGGACCATTATAGGTTTTCTCTTTGAAGGATATCTTTTTTTATTCCACAGTAGGATGAGGAAATTTCAAAAAGAATCTATTAACTGTGCTGGAGAGCTTGACTTCTAAAAGACAAAATCCCAGCTCTCTAAATTCTATGCCACTCCTGGCAGAAATGTGGCAAATGTGACTTTGTGGGTTTCTGTGAACAGCTTTTATTGAAGAGGTTAAGCCATTGTTCAACCATGACTCTAAATCCTCTCAAAATGAACACATGTTTCTGAATTGATCTTTAGTCAGTCATGTACCCTCACCTCTTCTACTTTTAAAAAATCCATGACCTTCCCAGGGTGCACATCAGCAGAGAATAATGTTTCTTTCATATATGATGTTATACACTATAAAACAATATATACATTTAGAAGACTTTTAAATATATGGGACCTAAATCAACTTACTCTTAAAATTTCTATGCCTTTTAGTTTTAAAAAAGTAATTTATATTTTGTATACATTCAAATACGGATTGGAAGGTAAAATAAAAATTATGAGATTATATAAGAATTATACTTTTGATCATTTTTCTTGTTTTATTGTGTTAAAAATATTTATAAAGAACATACACTTTCAGCAGAAAATGCAATTGAAATTTAAGCACATTGTTTCCTGGGATGCAGATATGACCATGTCATGTAACCTGGTGGACCAACCGAAGCAGAGCCTCTTGATAGGCACATGGAAGGGCATGGCTGAGTTACAACATCCTCAGCATGAAAAAGGAATGTTGTCTCTGAGAAAAGCAGAACTCTGCCTTTCACAGTGGTTCAAATTCAACCCCTCAAGGACTAACATGTTTTTTCGAGAAAAAAAGAGAGAGGTCTATGAATAAAAGCTTAAAAGATTTTATTTTCAAGGCAACCTGAGTAGCTCAGTTGGTTTAAGCATCTGACTTCAGTTCAGGTCATGATCTCATGGTTCTTGAGTTCAAGCCCTGCATCGGGGTCTCTGCTGTCAGTGCAGAGCACGCTTCAGATCCTCTATCTCCCTCTCTCTGCCCCTACCCTGCTCACTCTCACTTTCTCTCTCAAAAATGAATAAATAAATAAATAAATAAATAAATAAAAGTCTTTTTTAAAAAAATTATAGTTTCAGATAAAGGTGCTATAAAATTCCCAGGTATAAAATAGTGTTTTTTTTTTTCAATAAAACAAAACAAAACAAGAAATATGCTGATTTTTCCACATTCTCATATTTAGTGGGCACTTTGAGGACTATAATTCAGCAGTAACATCTATAGTCTGTTGTGTCCCATGGGAGCTGACAGATTAGTTTTATAAACTCACATGGGTCACTCCTGAAAAATACTCAGAAATACTGGAGGACATTTTGGAGGATGCCACATCAGTTAAGTAAGGTCCTAAAGATGGGGATTAGAAACAGAGAAATATGAGCTACTTATGCTACAGAAATTCAATTTTTACTGAAGGCTGGGGTGGCCCATGTTATATATAAATATTACAAAGAACAACAGCCCTTGTAACTTTTTCTTCCCAAAAGTCAGGTATTTTCCTGTGAATATTTTTTTCAGTTGGTAAAATTATAAAATGACGTTTTCAAAGTGTTCTGAATTGGTCTCATACAAAGACACTTACTAAACGGTAGCTCTTATACAATGTGAGGAGCTTGCATGATATTTTAAGAAGTTTAAACAGTGGAATCTTTAGGGAGTTCACCACTGCAGCAATCAGAAAGATGGAAAAAGGGAAAGTAAGAGAAGCAATAGAAAATTCAGTTATGAAGGTACTCTGGCACTTAGGTGGGGAAAAAACAGGGAAATGTGTAGAGTTCTGGGGAGAGTTTGGAAGGCAAACTCAAGAACTGGTTGGAAAATTGAATCAATAGAATTTGTTGACAGTTATCACACTGAACAACATGTGCCAGGGGCTGTCATGCATAATTTTCTCTCAAATTTCTCAGTCTAGCATGGAAAATATAAATACAGATAGTTATAAATATGTGACATTATGCAAAGAAGTCATGAGACAATACAGCAGACACTGCAAATTCTATGCCTTATATCAGCTCAACCCATCTAAATTCAGTTAGAGCTACGATCATAAGTATCCAAATGAGGCTGATAGCTTCATGTGAAATCCTTTATCTCAAGACTTTCTAGCACTTTGGGAGTTTACTCCACCTACCACTGTAGACCTGAAGTGGAAACGGGGAATTAGCACACCAACACCTGCAGAAACCCTCAACCAATAAGGGATGGTACTGGTAGTCCTGTTTTCTGTGGAACATTGTGACGTGTGTCCTTTAGAGATTCTTAGAGTGCCCCCATTATTAACTGCAGCCCTGTTTTCCACATGGTAAAATGATGACACATTCTTTACTTTCATTGTCTCACTACTCTACTCACTCACTGTGCTTCCTAAGACTGCCTCCCAAATTAATAACCTAAATTTGTCTGTTTCACCATCCTTTTTGCTTTGGTTGAGGGGTAAAAGGATTACAAAGTAAGAGAGTTGTAATGAGAGGTGGTGTTAGAGGGCAGCCTTCAGAATGAGCTTTAGGAATTGTGTCACTTGGTCAGATGTCAACAAGGACTACACTGTTAGTGGTAAATAGGATGGTGACAACCCCTGGCAGAATGCTAACTTTTGGCAAGGTGTAGCTTCCCAAATGACTAAGATCCTCACCATAGTAGATAGGGATGAAGTATAGGTGGAAGCACACTGTCATATACAAATTCTCCAGCTCTTGGAAAGCATAAGACAATAAAAAGTATGGTGGAGCTCACTGGTATTTTCTGGACAAGTCTTAACAAGAAAGACAGACAGGCAATAAGCTAGCCTCCTCTTGGAGAAGAAGATCCCTGATGGTTACTTGGAAGAGATGAATACATATTAAGCTGTTAAATGGAACTGACAAAAACAAACATTTCAATAGTACAAGTGAGAAGCTTCACTGTGTTGGGGGAGAACTATAAGCAATTCCTTGGAGGCTAGAGTGAGGGGCTGGTGACAGATCTGGACAAGGTGTCCAAGGCCAGGTCAATGAGGCTTTTACGTGTCATTTTAAGAAGGTTGGATTTTATCCTATAGGTAATATGGAGTGATTCTTGAAGACTTTTACAATGCTACCAAATACAGAAAATGATTTGATTATTTTATCAATTTTTTCAAGACAGAACATAACAAGTAACATTATAGATGCACAGGAAAGCAGTTAATTTATTATATTTAATGGATGCTTAAGGACATTAGGACTTACTTCTAACAGAAACTGATTTGAGAAAAGCTTAAGGGTTTCATAATGTATCTTACTACTACTTTAGATTAAACATACCACTCTTTACTTAAACTTGAATTCTTTGAAATTAATACCAAATTGAATGAGACTATGTACTTCACATTCCCTCATGTTCAGAAAGATGATCAAACTAGACTACCTTAGACTAAATAGAATTCTTAACAAAAATATCTTAAATGTGTCATCAAAAATTACTCTACTGCCAGAAATAATGAGGAAGGAGTTCATCTCTGCTGTTCCTTTTTAATTATGCATCTAACCTTCAAAGCAACAACTCATACACAAACATAGTTTCATAAATTATGTTCAACTTAGTATTTTAAAATCAAATTTTTGACTGTGATTTGAAAGTTGGAATTCTGTCCCTTAAAATTACACAACATATGAGAAATTTGTTTTTTTATTTGGTTTCCTTGTTTGATTTCTATAGAAATTTGTCTATACAAATTGGGTAACCAGAAACTTTGAATGAGGAACAGCAGGGTGACATTGTTAAAAGAATTTCAATTTTAGGTTGAATATAACTGTGACAAAATTTGCAACCTTTTTTGGTAAGTCAACACGTGACTGTTTTTTCTCTCTGATTCCATAATAGTTATTTGAACATTATGCCAAAATACTATGTTAAACAAATTAGTAGCTACATGTAGAACAATAAAATTTATGTAAGTAACATTTATTTATACCTCAAATTTTCATTATATTTGTATAAACTAATAATAGAGAAATTATTGGATCCACACCAGAAACAAACCATAGATAAGATAGTGTTATATTCAAAATTTTTTTCTCAGGGCCCCTGGGTGGCTCAGTCAGTTTAGGCATCTGATTTCAACTTAGGTCATGATCTCGTGGTCTGTGTGTTCGGGCCCCACACTGGGCTCTGTGCTGACAGCTTAGAGCCTGGAGCATGCTTCAGATTCTGTGTCCCCCCCCTCCCCCTCTGCCCCTCTCCCACTCATGCTCTCTCTCACTCTGTCTCTCAAAAATAAATAAATGTTAAAAAAATTTTAAAAAAAACAACTCTTTTCTCTATAGTATCAGAGACTAAAGTTAAAAATAAATAAAACTTAAAACTTCAATTATTTCAAACTGTATTAATCAGAATGTTAGTTTTTCTGCCAAAAAAATTAACAAGCTTCAAAAATCTCAATGTCTTAAATCAATAAAGCTTGTATTTTTTTCTTCTTTCATCAATACTATATGTCCAGTGCAAGAGAGTTGGACAATGGTTGGGGACAATGCTCTAAGTACCAACCCATAAATCCAGGTTGACTGGGGTTCAACAATGTGACTGCCATCTTCTGCAACTTGGGAAGAGAGAATACAAAAAACTCCCAACTATTGTTGTATAATCTAGAAATGACTAGAAATGACTCCTACTAATTTTTTTTTTTTTTTACAGACTATTTTACAGAAATAGTCATTTCTGACTCTCTCAGTCATGGGAATCCACCATGCTGCAAGAAAACATGCTTGCATGCTTAAGAGAAGCATGCTTGGATTCTTTGAAATTAATATCAAATTAAATATACTTCTCACTCCCTCGTGTTTAGAAAAAGGATCTACCTGAGACAAAATATGATATCTTAACAAAAATATCTTAAATATGTCATGATAGATTACTGTACATAAAAGATTACTGAGAATCTGGATACCCATAAGCATTAATTACATATGCCAAATTACTAAGAACTATAATTAAATTATCAAATTTTAAAGTGGAAACTATAAATATCACATCGTTACTATAATAAACTAAAACAATTTGTTCAAGTTGTATGCCTTGAAGTGTTCTTGTATAATAAACTGATTTTATTTACTGTCCACAGATTTCTTTCAAAGAGGTTCTGTTGGAACAAGTAGATATTAACACAACTACCTTGAATTTATGCAAGGTCTTATGTCAAGAAGCCACAAAACATTTATTCCCTTTATTATTCAGATTTGGTTAAGTAATGCATGTACTCACATTTTCCTTGGAAACTATTTTTTATAATTTACATTTCTTCATTGATTATCTACTTAAGCACTACAAATGGAGTTTGTTGCAAGATCTGAATACATAATAATGATATAGGTTATAATTGCATATTGCAACTTATAACTATGACTTGATTTTCCAAAGCTTTTGTTTCTCTCTATTCCTGATAGGCTAGGAATAATACACAGAATTAAAAAAAAAAAAAAAAGGATTCAAAGGTAATGCACTCCAAATCAGCAACAACTGTCATTTCTGATTGGGAGGATTAAGGTATTTATTCCTCTTGGAGACATTTTTCTGTACTTGCTTCTGTCTCACTTTTTATCATTCTTTCCCATAATAAAGTTGGTAACCATAACATATAGTTTAAAATTAAGCCAAATGTAAAGTCATCAAAATTTCTAAGTTAAAAAAAATTTTTTTCTGTAAACATTATGTTTGAATGCACTAGACCATTTATTAATTGTACAAATGATTGCAAATTATAATTTTCCACCTCATGATTATGTCCCCTAAAATATATTGATAAATATGCTAGTTATCCAACAGTATCTATTTTTTTCTTCCAAAGAGAAAATTCTTTTCAGGATATAGGATCTCCCAAAATGAAGACTATATTTCTTAACTTTTCCCTCCTTTGTATTTTAGTATGTGGCTGAGCTCTAACAAATGAAATCTGTCATGTATTTCTGGATATCTCTGGTTTATTTCCTTTTGCTTTTTCCTAATCCATTTCTTCCTACCCTTCCTTTTCAACCTTAACCACCCCACCCCACCATCCTACCCCTCACCATAGAATAGTCAGTTGGAATGAACCTGAGTCTATGAGGACTTGATGGAATAGAACCATCATATATATTCTTCAGTTATGAAAGAAATAAGCATCTGTTTTAAGCCACTGCTACTTTTAGTTTTCTGTAAATTTTATCCACACAAAATCTTAATTTGATATATAATACCTCAAAGAACTATTGTGGAAATTAAATAATATTTCTTGTTCATTAGCATGTGCCTCTTATTTAGTAAATGTTTAGCTAAATGTTTCCTCTTTTTAAAAATGTAAATCCAAGTTAGTTAACATATAGTGTAATAATGATTTTAGGAATAGAATTTAGTGATTCATCACATACCTATAATACCCAGTGCTTATCCCAACAATTACCCTCCTTAAGGCCCATCCTCCATTTAGCCCATCCTCCCACCCAACACCCTGCCAACAGCCCTGTTTGTTCTCTGTATTTAAGAGTCTCTTATGGTTTGGCTCTCTCTCTCTGTTTTTATCTTATTTTATTTTTCTTCCCTTCCCCTATGTTCATATGTTTTGTCTCTTAAATTAAACATATGAATGAAATTATATTATATTTATCTTTCTCCGACTTCTTTTGCTTAACAAAATACACTCTAGTTACATCCACGTTGTTGCAAAAGGCAAGCTATCATTCTTTTTAATATATATATTAATTTTAATATAGATATATAATATATTAGATATAATATATTTTATATATTATATTTAATACAATATTTTTAATATATTGGATATAATATATATTATTAGATATAATTAGATTTAGATTAGATTTAATATATATTATATATATGTGTGTGTGTGTGTATATATATATATATACACATATATATATGTACATATATATATATGTGTATATATATATATCACATCTTCTTTAACCATTCATCAGATGATGGACATTTGGGCTCTTTCCATACTTTGGCTATTGTTGATAGTTCTGCTATAAACATTGGAGTGCACGTGCCCTTTTGAATAGCATTTTTGTATCCTTTGGATAAATACCTAATAGTGCAATTGCTGGGTTGTAGGGTAGTTCTATTTTTAATTTTTTGAGGCCCTCCATAGTATTTTCTAGAGAGGCTGCTCCAGTTTGCATTCCCACCAGCAGTGCAAAAGGGTTCCTCTTTGGGGCGCCTGGGTGGCTCAGTCGGTTAAGCGTCCGACTTCGGCTCAGGTCATGATCTTGCGGTCCGTGAGTTCGAGCCCCGCATCGGGCTCTGGGCTGACAGCTCAGAGCCTGGAGCCTGTTTCAGATTCTGTATCTCCCTCTCTCTCTGACCCTCCCCCGTTCATGCTCTGTCTCTCCCTGTCTCAAAAATAAATACACATTAAAAAAAATTAAAAAAAAATTAAAAAAAAAAAGGGTTCCTCTTTCCCTGCATTCTCGCCAACATCTGTTGTTGCCTGACTTGTTAATTTTAGCCACTCTGACAGGTGTGAGGTGACATCTCACTGTAGTTATTATTTGTATTTTCCTGATGGTGAGTGATGTTGAACATATTTTCATGTGTCTGTTAGCCATCTGGATGTCTTTTTTGGAAAAGTGTCTATTCATGTCTTTTGCCCATTTTTTCACTGGATTATTTGTTTTTTAGGTGTTGAATTTGGTAAGTTCTTCATATATTTTGGATACTAACCCTTTATCTTATATGTACTTTTAGATTTCTTCTTTAATTTCTTGTTTAACCCATTCATTGGTAGGATGTTCTTTAATCTCCAAATTTTTTCTGGTGGTTGATTTTGAGTTTCATAGTGTTGCAGTCTGAAAATATGCACGGTATGATCTTGATCTTTTGTAATTGTTGGGGGCTGATTTGTGACTCAGTATATGATCTATTCTAGAGAGTGTTCCATGTGTACTTAAAAAGAATGTGTATTCTGCTGCTTTAGGATGAAATGTTCTGAATATATCTGTAAGTCCATCCAGTCCAGTGTGTCATTTAAAGTCATTGTTTCCTTGTTTATTTTTGGTTTACATGATCTGTCTATTGCTGTAAGTGTGGTATTGAAGTTCCTCACCATTACAGTATTATTATCAATGAATTTATGTTTGTGATAAACTGATTTATATATTGGGGGGTTCATGTTGGGGGCATAAATATTTACAATTGTTAGATCTTCTTGGTGGATAGGCCCCTTAATTATGATATAATGCCCTTCTTCATCTCATTGCAGTCTTTATTTTTAAATCTAGTTTGATATAAGTATGGCTACTCCAGCTTGTCTCCGATGACCATTAGCATGATAAATGGTTCTCCCTCCCCTTTCTTTCAATCTGCAGGTCTCTTTAGGTCTAAAATGAGTCTCTTGTAAGCAGAATATAGATGGGTCTTATTTTCTTATCCATTCTGATACTCCATGTCTTTTGATTGGAGTCTTTAATACATTTACATTTAAAATAATTATTGAAAGGTGTAAATTTTGTGCCATTGTGTTGCCTGTAGAGTTAGTGTTTCTGGTGATGTTCTCTAGTCCTTTCTATTCTTTGTTGCTTTTGGTCTTTTTTCTTTTGTTTTTGTCTTTTCTTCACTCAAAGGGTCCCCCTTAAAATTTCTTGCAGGCTGGTTTAGTGGTCACAAACTCCTTTAGTTTTTATCTCTCCTACTATATTGAATAACAGCCTTGCTGGATAAAGGATTTCGGGCTGCATAGTTTTCCCATTGAGCATGTTGAATATATCCTGCCAATTTTTTCTGGCCCGCCAAGTTTCTATGGATAGATTAGTATCTGCTGCAAACCTCATCTGTCTTCCCTTGTAGGTTAAGGACGTTTTTCCCTTGCTGCTTTCATAATTCTTTCCTTATCTGCATATTTTGTGAATTTGATTATGATATGGTCATAAACAGTTGATGGTGATGGTCAGTTTTTGTTGAATCTAATGGTAGCATCTGTGCTTCTTGGATTTTGATGTCTGTGTCCTTTCCTGGATTAGGAAAGTTTTCTGCTATAATGTGGTCACATAAACCTTCTGCCCCTTTTTCTCTCTCTTCATCTTCTGGGACTTCTATGATTTGGATGTTATTCCTTTTTAATAAGTCATTGAGTTCTCTAAGTCTTGTGTTGTGATCTTTTACCTTTGTTTCCCTCTTTTTTTCTGCCTCATTATTCTCCATAACTTTATCTTCTTTATTGCTGATTCTCTGCTCTTTGTCCATCCTTGCCATCATGGCATCCATTCGAGATTGCATCTCAGTTATAGCATTTTTTAATTTTGGCCTGGCTAGATTTTATTTATCTCCACAGAAAGGGATTCTCTGATGTTTTCTATGTTTTTTTCAGCCCCAGATATTATTCTTATTGTGGTTCTAAATTCTAGTTCAGACATCTTACTTATATCTGTGTTGATTAAGTCCCTGGCTGTTATTTCTTCCTGTTCTTTCTTCTGGGGTGAATTCCTTTATTTTGTCATTTTGGAGGAAGAAAAAAGTTAATAGAATAAAACATTAAAATTAAAAAATTAAAAACAAAACAAAAAACCAAATAAAGGATGGTAGATCCTAGGTGTGTTTCATTCTGCAAGTTGAAAGAAGCTTGATAGAATAGAGAAAAAAGGGGAAGGGGAGAAAAAAAGGTAAGAAAAATTTAAAAATTAAAAAAAAAATACATAGAGAATAACATAAAATAAAGAAAATGAAATAAAATAAAAAAAATTTTTAAATTAAGTAAAAAAATAAAAATAAAATTTTCTCTTTTTGTATCCAAGAAAAAGAAAATAATTTAATCAAAAACAGAAGCAAAGAAAATGAACAAATAAGTGAACCATCAAACAGAATGAAACCTGCATGAAGTTACATCCAGTTTCTCCTAGAACTGAAACTCTGAAGCATTTTATAGTCTGTACACTAAACAGATGGAGTGACTTGTGCTGGTCTTCTGGGGGATGTGCTTGGAAGGCCCCCAAGTGTCAGACTCTGTGCTTCACAGTTTATAGAGTCCTAGTGGTATTGAAACTCTCTCCTTTCTCCTCATCAATGGTTTAGGGGAACAGATTTCTTGTTCAGTCCTTTGTGAGTGTTTTTACTCTTCTCTCTTTCTCTCTGGCTACTTTTGGGTGAGTGCTTTTCTTGCACACTCCTGATGCACGGCACTCTCCCCTTTTCTATCTTTCTTTCTGTCCTCTCTCCATGAAAATAGCTCCCTACCCTCTCTGGCTTTTCTCTCCCCCAGTGTCCCCCTCCATGCAATGTACCTGCCTAGTTGTGTGGCTCAAGTTATGCAGATTGTTGCATTAATCCTCATATCAATTTCCTAGGTGTTCAAAATGGTTTGGTGCTGATCTAGCTGCATTTTAGGGACAAAACAAGCTGGGGGGTTCCATGCTGCTCGGCCATCTTAACTACTCCCTCTTAAATGTTTCCTCTTTTAATAATTATGTAAGGGATGTCCATTCTCACCATTAATATTTAACATAGTACTGGAACTCTTAGTCTCAGCAATCAGACAACAAAAAGAAATAAAAGGCATCCAAATTGGCAAAGTAGAAGTCAAACTCTCACTATTTATAGACCATCTGATACTCTACATAGAAAACCCAAAAGATTTCACCAAAAAATTGCTAGAATTCATGATCAGCAAAGTTGCAAGATATAAAATCAACATACAGTAATCTGTTGCATCTGTATATACTAATAATTAACCAACAGGAAAGGAAATCAAGGAACCTATCCCATTTATAATTGCACCAAAAACAATGATACCTAGGAATAAACCTAACTAAAGAGATAGAGATTTATACTCTGAAAACTATAGAACACTTATGAAAGAAATTGAAGAGGAGTCAAAGAAATGGAAAAATAGTTATTTAAAAATATTTATTTTTGTGTGCTCAAGCAAAAGAGGTCAATTTGAGGAACAGTTATTGAAAACCTCTCTTTCTAAGCCTTGCAACAAAGAACAGAAAGCTAAGCTTCTGTTCTAAAAAAATAAAATAAAATTTATTGGGAGTAAATACTAAAATAGTTATAAGAAAACAAAAATTTATGCAACTTACCACAATTCAGTTATAAACTAGAAGCTGTTTGGATTAAAAGGAATTTTATTCAATCATTGTTTCCAGACAATGTTTATGTAAATTTAAAAATCTAGAAAAAATTTCATAGGCCAAATACTTCATCAGATAGATAGATAGATAGATAGATATATGCTTGATTATAAAACTTGAAATTTGAAAATATTTTCTTCTGACCCTGAATTTTATACCAATAATAAACTGTTAAACTAGCTCTTAACTTTTAAATTCAAATTCTAGCATTAAAGATTCTCCTCCAAGTAAAAGCTACAATAATATATTTAAAGCAAATATTTTTCTTCTGAAAGATTGATTTCAAAGATGAAATTGTTCTTCATATTTATGTCACATATCTGTTTGTAACAATATACCATGTTAACCCCCAAAGTTCAAGATTGCAAATTTTAAATATTTGTTGTATTTTCCCATATAATAGGTTTTTCATGGTCATGTGTTTTTTGAGTCCCTATTTGCCAATGTAAGTCAGAGAATGTAGTTTGAACACTGTTTTTGTTTATATTTAGTATTATGGTCTATTTACAGTAAGTACTTAATATTTATTGTCTTATAGGACCACCAGTTTCTTTAAAAATAAAGGTCAACCAGCCAAATTTTATTCCTAATTAAAATTATCACATTTATGATATTCAGGTCAATGAATATATTTATTCCATTGGAAAGTCAATAAATCTTTTAAGGTAAAGGTTGAAGGCAAACAAAATGATCAGATTAGGTGAGACAGTATCACTCTTTATTAACTTTCAACTAAACATGTTGTAGTTAGTGTTAATTGATAATTTAGACTACTATTTAGCTTTTATATTCAAACTAAAATATCGAAGAGTATTTTCCAAGTAAATACTCCTACTGAAGTTTGGAAGGTAATCTTAAATTTGTGACACTAAATATTTTAAATGATAAAAGTATATAAAATGTGTATTTTGACCTAAAATATATTAAATGTATTTGAGTTTTTGTGGATTTTTTTCTGCTAAGGATAAGTAATAAAAAATTTTCTATGAAACTTATACAAATAAGAAAAATATCGAGTAATCTTAAATCAGTTTATCCCAGTAAGTTTGGTGATTTTTACAAGCAAATTGAATTAGACATTTGTTAATATCCTATTCAACAAAATATTTGAAAGTTTTTTTGAATCTTTCAAGGTAGTCTCAGGTCATATTTAAATGCTGATATGTTTTTTAACAGTCATGGAAAATAGTATTATATCATTTACTTTCAGCATTCTCAGAGACTAAGAAATGCAATTTAAAAGTACATTAACATGCATATTGATTATATATGATTATAATAAAAACTAGCAAATTATATTCATATATATTTTTTCAAGTGCATAGGAAATTGTTATATTAAAATTCAGCAAAATTAAAAATCTACAACCTCTTCAGTTTTGATCCCTTCTACCTCAATTTTCCTATTTTAGGTAGGTTAAAAGACCAATTAAAGGGCTATTTCAATTTTTGCTTGGATTCTATACAGTGGTGTATCAGAGTGAATATAAGTTTCAGCCCTGTTTAGCCAACAACATATGAACTTCTTCTAAAATTTTGAGGTTGTTGAGAATAAAAGTTTTACCTGGCAACATGTCACATTTTGAACTTCCTTGTTAGAATGGAAATAAATAAATAAAAAGGAAAGAGACTACATTTCCAACTGCTTGTGTAAAAATGTATTCAAAACAACAATGGGAAAAGAATAGTGAGATATATAAAAACAAAGATGGCACAAGTGATAAAATATTGGTAACGAGAACATTCCTTCAAATCAAACAGAATAAAGGTATGATTATTAAGTATATTTTAATTTTATGGGCATAATTTACCTCTCCACTTTAAGATTATTTTAAAACTGAATATTTCAAGTCATTAAATAAAAGGAAGAAGGAAGAAAGCCTCATTTACTGGCTCTTATTTTTTGCTATACATATGTTACCCCTTTTTTTCTTCTACAATGTTACATATAAAGAAAATGATGAAGATCTTTCTAACTCTAAAGTCAGGGATAAAAACCACAATTCTGTGCTGTCTTAAACATACTTATGTGTTTGTACAACTCTTTGCAGAGTATCATTGTGCCAATGATAATCCTTTAAACTAGAAATAGAACATTATTATTACATCCAATTTTTTTTTTAACGTTTATTTATTTTTGAGACAGAGAGAGACAGAGCATGAACGGGGGAGGGGCAGAGAGAGAGGGAGACACAGAATCGGAAGCAGGCTCCAGGCTCTGAGCCATCAGCCCAGAGCCCGACGCGGGGCTCAAACTCATGGACCGCGAGGTCATGACCTGAGCTGAAGTCGGATGCTTAACCGACTGAGCCACCCAGGCGCCCCATATCCAATTTTTAAAGATAAAACTCCCTCAGGGCTGCTAAATGACTTATCTGAATTTATCTAGGTAAATAGTCTAGGATTTCTGTTGTTGCAATTATATAAAGGTTTTAATCATTTTAAGTTGCATACCACTGCAGGACTTTTGCTCTGTGACTAGTTGCTAGGCAGCTACACTTTAACAGAAAATCATACATAATTAAATTACTGTTTACACAATTAAATGACTATTTTAGAAAATAAGACTAAGAAAATTGTCAAATATCAAAAATATAGAAAAAATTATTAATGGCATTACTAGTCCATCTAAATCAAATTGTCATTAATACTTTGCTATATTACCCCCATTTTTCCATTACTAATTTATTTGTAGTCAAACTACAGCAATATTTTTGCATTTTTTTATTTGTAAATTTTTGTACTGATGTGTAGTTGAAACATAATGTTATATTAGTGTCAGGTGTACAACATAATGATTCAACTCTATATGTTATGCTATGCTCACCACAAGTGTACTTACCATCTATTACTATATGGCACTGTTACAATACCATTGACTATATTCCCTATGCTGTAATCTTTATTCTCATGACTTATTCAACCCATAATTGGAAACCTGTATCTTTCCGGGATTTTTTTTAACCACTTAAACCATATTCTTTTCTCCTCTGTGATAGTTTTCTCTTTGAATACATCTTGTTGAAAAGCACACAAATATTCATTTACATACCTTATTTTTATATGTCTTCAAATAAAATGGATGTTAAATATGTTTTTGGTGCAGGGCATTATTTTCATTAACCTCTAATATATGACAATGTTTTGCATATTTATAATATCATTATTAATAAATGAAATAATAAAAATGATACATTCACATATTTCAAATAAAGTTTTCCTTTGTTATTATATTTCACAAATAATAATAAACTTCATTTCTTACAGATATTGCTACAAATATCTTAGAACACCACAAGTCAACTGTGATATGAGACTTTTTACTATTCTCTAATAAAAACTTTAAAAGCTGAACTTTGGAGTATAAACCCTTCAGAGTAATTCTTGATTCTTACCCACATCTATTTGAACTTTTTTATGTCAACTTTCTCTGTTTGTTTTATTTTATATGTTGTCTTAGATAGACTCTCAATGTGTGATGAGAACCTCATTCTCTGTTTGAACTGGAAAGAAAAATGCTTCTCTAGGTAATAAAAGAGATCCACTGGTAAGCTGTGTTTTCTGTGACTGGCTATGGCCAGAGCTTACCAGCTGACTGATGGCCAGGTTTGAATGTATTTCATAGCCTGACTATTAGATCACAGTGGAGGAAGAGATGATAAAATCAGCCTGCTTTCTTAAATGAGGTTGGTATATACTTCAGCTCTGTTTTTAAAAAAAACTTATTCTCTTCCTTCCCTTTAACTTAAACTATGGAAATTAAAAGTCTTTAAAATTAGAGTCAGTTTATATAAGTAACAATATAAAATGAACTGTGCTGTTAGTGCAGAGCCAGATATGGGGCTCAATCTCATAACCATGAAATCATGACCTGAGCCGAAATCAAGAGTCAGATGCTTAACTGACTAACCCATCCATGTGCCCCTGAACCCTTCAGCATTTAGAATCAATTATTATGTGACCGCTTTAATTCTGCTTGTTTATGAACTCATTTTTCAGCAGATCTTTTTCTTTTGGTCTTCCATCATGGCTGTCTTTCTTGATAACCAAGGGTAACTTCTCACAGTCACATCAGCTCACAGAGACTAGATTTACCTATTATATTTCCATTATTTTTTTTACAAAAATAGCATTTTTTTTCTAATTTTTCATATATTACATCTTTTATGCTAAATGAGCTCAAGTATTAAAAAATTTTAAGAATGAATGTTAACATTTCCTGAAATGCTACAATACTAAGATATTTGCAACTAACATTCTGGAAAAACCTTTCATATATTTTTAATGTTTGTGTATGTACATATTTGTAAGTGTGTAAATATTTTAATCTGAAGCAAATCTACTTACAATCTTATAGTAATGTGTACATACGCTTGTATTTATTTTTGTCACTTTGCACTTTACAAAAATGGGATCATTTTTGTACCATGGCATTATGAATGCATTAGGGGTTACATAATATTTCACTAAGTGGATAAACCAGGATTTACTCAAGCATCAGTTAATGAATGGACATTCACTATGTTTCCAGATTTTGCCTCTATCAATGCTGCAAAAATCATTGTTTTGTATATATTCTTATGTTTTGGTGTATACACATCTAGGAAGCAGATTTCATGAGTGTATCTGTTGGATCAAAATATATATATTTATATCAATATATATTAAAAAGCTGTTTTCCAAAATGACTCTAAAATTTGCATTCCTAATAATAATCTATGAGTTTATTAATTTTGTCATGCCATTAAACGTAAAATATTTTAATTTTATTTATTCCTACCTGCATCCATTCATGCATTTATTTATGCTTTTGGTCAATCTGAGTAGTGGAAAATAATATCCCATCATTTCTTTACTGTGTAATTCCCTGATTACTGGTATATTTGAGCAATTATTCACATATTTACTAGCCATTTTGGTATTTTCTTTATTGAAATGCTTATTTATATGCTTGCCCACTCTTCTATTAGTGTCTTTTCCTAATTAATCTGTAAGCTTTGTTGTAAAGTATAGATGGTATACCTTTATTTCCTATATTACCTGAAAATATTCTAATTTATCATGTTTCTGAATTATTTTACATTGTATTTTCCCAAATAATTTCTAATTGTCACCAAATTTATCTTCCAGAGTTGTATGTACTAGCTAAAATTATCACAACTAAAATATTAAGATGTTTATTTTATACTTATTTAATTACATTTGACAACTGAAACTATTTATCTGAAATTCCAACTTACTTGGGGTTTGTTGTAGAACTGAATTCTTTTTCTTCCCAGTAAATAACCCATTATTATGGCCCTGTTTATAAGTAAATTCACTTTTTTGCTCAAATGAAATGCAACCTTGTCATATATTAAATCGTCATACATAATCAGATAAAATAGTCAACATTTTTCTATATTTTTAATCTATTTTTCTCTTCATAATGTAATACCCTTATGTTTTAATTTGAAGATTTACTGCAATATAATATCTGGCAAGCTCCTCACATTATTCAACTTTTTCATTGAGTTAGTACATATTATCAGATATATCTCCTTCTGTATAAAATTTAATATTTTATTCAAATGTAAAAGACATTATTGTCATTACATTTGAAATAGAATTAAATTGATCAAATAATAATTTAAGAAATATTCACATTTTTATTTAGTCTTTCTACCTAAAGATATTTATAGAAATCACCTATTTAGAAGTTCTAGATAGAATACAAATGGCACTATGACTGTAGGTGAAGTTCTGAGAATCTGTACTTCCAAATTCTATTGCACATCCCCATATTGGGACAGCTTCTAAAAACCTCCAAGGTCATGGGTAAACTCAGCCCTGATCAATGGGAATCACTATGTTTCAAATATTATATGTCAGGAACTTTCCCAAGATATAAGAAACTATTCCCAAAAAAACTATTAGTGTCAAATGTGATGATGAATGATTCAATGATGACAAAATAAAAATCATCCTTTGTGCTCATAAATAGACAGTTGAGCATGCAAAAAGAGTACTCTGAATGTCTGTAAGTAAATACACATTTCACTGGTAACTCAGAATTTCCATGAGAAAGGGTTCTTGTGTTAAATATATTATGGGGATTATACTAAAGTTACTTTAATAGGCTAACAACTGGGTAAAGAGATCTCATTTAAGATTTTTGCCTTATAAAACAAATATTTTACTTAATCATTTGTTGGATCACTGGTACCAACCCAGTTTCATGATTGTATGAAAAGTCTTTATATTTCCTTCAACACTCCCTTTATCTCTTTTAAAATAAAAAAAATTACAGTAGTTATCCATTAAGCCTTTTTAGCCCTTTGATAATCTAACTTCATAGCCAAATATACTCTTGACAATCTATGACTATTACCTAATGTTATTTGCAAGGTTTTAACAAAAGTTTTCACTTCCTAAGAAAAGGGTGAAAATCTTAAAAACTGACAAGGTTTGTGAAAAGTCTCAATTCCAATCAAGTCCAGATTTTTCTTCATTTTATAATTCACACTATGTGAACTGTTTTTTGTTTCAGAAAATATTATATTAATTCAATTTAAACTTAATTTTGTGCACTTCTTTTGTAGGAAGAGAGTAGATTTCTGGATTAGTGAATGTTTCCTTTTTTATTTAATGTTTGTTTATTTTTGAGGGAGAAAGAGGGACAAAGCATGAGCAGGGAAGGGGCAGAAAGAGAGGGAGTCACAGAATCTGAAGCAGGCTCCAGGCTCTGAGCTGTCAGTACAGAGCCCGGATGTAAGGCTTGAACTAATGAACCAGGAGATCATGACCTGAGCCCAAGTCGGACACCAAATCGAGCCACCCAGGCGCCCCGTGAATGTTTCATTTCATTATGGTTTAATTTTATGTAAATATGGGAATTTGAGAGATATAAAATTTAAAGTCATTATATCTGTAAAAATCAGAAACAGTCCGTCTGTGAGAGATTAGTCTTTGGAGCTAGACTAGGCTTTCGTTAATGCTTCTCTAGTTACAAGCCACTGAACCTTGGACAAATTAGTTATATTTTGTGCTTTCAATTTTCTTACATTGAGGATTAAATGAGTTAACACAGGTAATTGCTTATAAGAATGCCAGTATGTTAGTTATCATTATTTTTTTTTACTTGACTCAACAACTTTGAGTAGTTAGGTAAGAATTGCACTTTCTAACACATGTAGACACAGGTGCAATGATTTATATCTATCCAATCAAGAAGCAGTCATGTCCTATTATCAAACCAGGGTTTCTTATTTTCTTATCCAATTCAGTTTCACATGCTGTTGCAGCCAAGTTCTATTTGTATATATGACATATTTAAAATAAAAAAGGAAAAAAAAAATCAAGCTCTTGAAGGTGTCAGGTTGAGGGAATGGATATGAGTCTCGGCATCTTAAGGCTTTTTTTTTTTTGGCGGGGCGGGGAGGGTATTTTACTCAACCATCACTACTGCAGTGCTTACTCTGTTCCAGGCCCTGTACTATGTTCCGGGAAGAACCAGTAAAGAAGGTTCAGTCTCATTGATAAAATATGAGTTTAGATTAAAGAATCATTAAGGATCACTCTTCCACCTCCTGAATTAGAATAGTTTATGTGTTCCAAGTAAAGCTTTGAATACTTAAAGTGTGGCTATATGTGAAAATTATCTTATTAATAAGTTAATAAATTGATCTTATAAATCAACTTTGTTTCTGAAAATGATTTAGAAATATATGTATATGTATACTTTTATGAAAATGTATATATACACACATATACATAACATGTAAAAGTATATATATAAGTTTATATATTTTCCCTGTAAAACAATTTCCAGAAGACAAGACAGTTCCTAAGTATTATAAGCACATATTAATTAACAAAATTTTATGGATTTGAATGTTGGCTTCATGAGTTAACAGATGTGTGACATTGACCAATTTCTTTAATTTCTTGTGCCTCCATTTTCTTTATCTATAAAATGGGGATAGTAATACTATTTACCTAATCAAAAGGTTATGAAGGTTAAAGAAGTTATTATATACAAAGCACTTAAACATTACCTAGGATATAATAAATGCTTTATAAGTGTTAGCTAACATGTTTTCATTATACTTAAACTAACTTTATTTTTTTAATGCCTATTTATTTATCTTGAGAGAAAGAGATAGAGAATGAGCAGTAGAGGGGCAGAGAGAGAGGGAGACAGAGAATCCCAAACAGGCTCTGCACCATCAGCACAGTGTCCAATGTGAGGCTAGAACTCACGAAACTTTAGATGGCGGCCTGAGCCAAAATCAAGAGTTGGACAGTTAACCGAGACACTCAGATGTCCCTGCTTTCATTGTACTTAAATAAATTTGATCAGTTTACTAATTTCCACCCTGATAAAGGTTGCAACAGGTAAATACAAGCATATCTTTCAGTCTTCTTGATCTAAACAACACTGATCAAGAAGGATCATTTCATGTGCTAAATTCTCACTGTCTACATCTTCTGCCCTCTAGCTTAAAAGATTAACAGGCTCTCACACTTGTGATAAGATTATTCTTTTCCTAGGAAGAATCAAGATTGAGTCCTACATATTTGGAGAAGACCTTGCCTATCCTTATCTCCTATATTTATCTGTAGGAGTCTAGTCTAGTCGCATTCCTATTCACTCATTAATTTTGTCTCAATTTTCTTATTAGTGATATCGATATTCATACAAATGATTCTTCTAACATTTTGATCGTTAGTACTTGAGCTCTCTCATCACTTCATATTTTTCCTCTGGCTTTAATTAGCCATTATTTTCTATGGTTATACACTACACTTTAAGTGCCACTAAATCAATGTCTCTATAAGCTCAATATCAAGCGTCTCAACTGCTAACCATTATCTGTCCAGCTTACTCTTTCTGGTACCCTAACTCTAAAATAACTTTCACCTCACTACTAAAGTCTGTTAATCCTCTCATCTTTTCATTATCTTTTACTTCGCTTTATATCTTCCCTTCTCTTTTTCTAGCTTACCTTTCAAAAAACAAACAAACAAACTTTTATAAGCATCATCTTGTATGCCACTTAAGTTTGTCATTTGTTTGTAATCATGGAATAAAATTCCATCCTGATTTAACTCATTCTCCTCTGGTTCTTAACCTGTACCCACAAAATTGAAAATAGTTGGAAAAAACACAACTACTTTGACACATGGTTAAAACCATGACATAAATCTCAAATGAGCCCGTAAAATGCTGCTTGGAAATTGAATTACATTTCTCCAATCCAACCACTTTGTTCATATATTAGAGCATTAACCATTACTTTATACATTCTTTTCAAACCTGAGTCATCTCCTCCTGATCCTCAATCCAAACTTCTTAGGGTTGCTTGGGTGGCTCAGTTGCTTAAGGGGCCAACTTGGGCTCAGGTCATGATCTTACAGTCTGTGGGTTTAAACCCCATGTCAGGCTCTGTGCTGACAGCTCAGAGCCTGGAGTATGCTTCAGATTCTGTCTTCCTCTCTCTCTGCTCCTTCCCCCACTCACACTCTGTCTCTCAAAAGTAAATAAACATTAAATTTTTTGTTTAAATTAAATTTCTTAATGCCTGAGAAAATCAAAGCAATAGGAAAATATAAGGTCCCACTGCTATATCCCTACCACCTTCTCACACCTTTATTCATTTTTCCGAACTCTCTCCTGTCACTCAAATTGAACTGTTCACTGCTACCTAAAGCCAACATTTTCCCTTCACCTTTTCATTCCCTCTTTCACAATGAAACACAACATTCTGGGAATTCTGTCATCTCTACTGCATAATCACATTTTTCATAGGTGTATCAACATGGTGTTATTTTCCAATCTTAAAAATCCATCTCTAGAAATTATCCTTCAGTAACTCACTCTCTCTCTGTAGCCCGTTTATATGAACACTTCTTAAATGAGTGCTCTATACCTTTGCTATTCAAATAATGGTCCTTGGACCAGCATCATCAACATTATCTGCAAAATTGTTAGAAGTGCAGAACTCCAGCTAGACCAACTAAATCAGGATCTATGTTTAACAAGATTCCCACGTGATTGGTATGTACATTATTAAAGTTTGAGAAGCACTGGTTTATACTCCTCTCCAATTTTACTTTTTCCATTCTCAAATCCTTTCCAGTCAAGATTTCACTCTTAGAGCTCCACTGCAATTGCTCTTATCAATGTCACTGATGACATCCTCATTGCTAAATTCAATGGCCAGTTCTCAATCATTATTTTATTTGAAATATCAACAGCATTTTAGAAAATGTGTCACTCTTTCCTCCTTGAAATACCTTCTTCACTTGGCTTCTCTCACAAAGCTTTATGTGAATTCTACTTTGTTAAGTCCTCCTCTTCTCTGTAACCTCTTTTAAAGCACTCAGACTCTAGAATGTTCCTCTTTTCATTCTCTCCATATTACAGATCTCGTGAATTTAAATGTATTTATAATCTGACAACATGCCTCCTCTCATTCTCTGGACTCACATATACAACTGCTTACTCCACCAATCCACTTGGATGTCTAACAGATATCTCTAACTTAACATGTTTAAATTTGAGTTATGTTATTCCTTCATAAAACTGCTCCATCCACAATCTTGCCATTCTCACTTAATAACAACCTCACCTTACAATTATTCAAGACAAATGTCTTTAAGTCAAACTTGACCTTTTTCTTGAGCCTATAATCTGCATCCCATCCATCAGGCTATCATATTGGCTCAACCTTGAAAATATATCCATAATTCAATTGCTCAAATCAATTCCCCCGTTATCATCTTCATTAAACTACCACCACCCCTTGATGGGATTATAGCAATAACCTAGTTGTTCTTCCTCTTTCCAAACCCCTCTCCACCTTACAATTTATTCTCAACAAGCTTCCAAAGTATCCCTTTTAAAATGGAATTTGGACCATGTGCTTGTGTGCTTAAAACTCCCAAAGAGTTCCACTTTTATTCATGGTAAAAGCCATGATCCCCAGAGCACTTCAGTATCTGGCCCTTGTTGTTTCTCTGATTTGTTTCTTACAACTCACCATCTTGCTCACTACACTTTTGTCATACTGGCCTCCCTATGCTATTTGAACAGGTCAGTAATGCTTCCGCTTATAGAGAAGACTTTGCATTTCCTGTGCCATATGCCTAGAATTCTCTTTCCTTAGATATAAGCCTGACTTGCTCACTCACCTACTCCAAGTTCTAAATGGTACCTTTTCAGTGAGACAGAGCTGATCACCTATTTGAAAGTACCTTGCCCAGACCTATTCTTCTCCTTTATGCAGTTTAAATTTTTTTCATATAATTTTCAAATTATAACTATATCAGATAAGTATGATTTCAGTTATTAAGTATGATTTCAGTTATTAATGATTTCAATTATAAGTATAATTTCAGTTATTGCTTTTTTCCTTTATATGGGATACATTTTTTTTTTACTTTTGGGACCCTTATATATTATTTAAACCTGAAAAATAGTAATGCTCAAATTATTTATTGGATAAATTAATAATAGTCACTATTTATTAATAATGTATCCATTATGAATATATTTTTATTACATGAGGAATGAAAATTTTATGCATTTTATAACATTACCTTGAAAACATATTTAGTAGCAAGAAATATGGTGCCTGAGTAAAATGCTTCTGTATAAATAAACGTATCTTCAGAAAGCCTAGTAAATAAATATCTCAGTGATAAAAATCTCTCTATAAGATGTCTCCTGTGTTACTAGAGCCCTGATCACAAATCATGGATTTGAAGTACATATCTATAGCTCAGTTGTGTATTTATTTTAAGGCTAATATTTCTTAATTTTGTCACTAAAAGAGAAAGCTAGCTTCTCCAAGATGATGACGGACAATAAATAAAAACAGATTTCCCAGACCTTGTGAATTGTTTTAACAATTAGGACCTATGGCTATTCATTGACTTAGGTAAAAATTTTCCATAAAAATAATTTTACATGTAATTATATGATATTTGCAAATTGAACCTGGAAAGTTCTTTGACCTGTCTGCACCCAATCCAACAATATCTACTTAGGAGCCCCTCTCTCTTGCTACCTGAGGTTCTATGTACTATAAGTTAATCTTTACTTTTCATCTATCTGTTGATTACTCTCCACCAGCTCAAATATCTATAAGATCTTTTCACAATTAATGAAAAAAAAGGAAAAAATATTCCACTTAAACCATATTTCTTCTCAGTACTCTTTTACTTTCCAAACTCCTTACTAAATTGTTCTTTTTCTTCATATCTCAAAATCATTGTTCAACCTACCACAATCTGCCTTCCATCTCTTTGTTACCAATATAGATAGAGAGACAGATAGATAGATAGACAGATCTAATTAGTGTCACCAATTAGCTCTACTAAATTTGCACAAAATATTTTTTGGCAATATTGTACAACCACTCAGGAGCAGCCGACACTGTTGACAATTCACTCCTCCTAATGCATTCTTTTTTTTTTTTTTTTTTTTTTTTTTTTTTTTGGGCTTTAATAGGCTCCATCACACTATCCTGTCCCTCATTGACAATCTGGCTGCTGATTCTCTAGTCTGTTTGTCATTCCTCTCCCTTTAAGCTTTCCCTAAGTGCAAGTTTTCTTTCCTTGAGGACTAATCTTTCAAAATTCACTTTTCTCATGGGCCATTTACTCTCTTAGTTACTCTAAGTATGCTAATGTCAAACAAGACTATGTCTCTTTCAAATATATCATTTGCAAATATCTTCTCTCATTCTGTAGGTTACTTTTTAGTTTTGTTGATTGCTTCCTTCACGTGCAGAAGCTTTTTGCACGGCAAAAAGGGACTCCTTTTTGCATCAAGGGACTCCTTAATGAAGTCCCAATAGTTCATTTTTTCTTTTGTTTCCCTTGCCTCCAGAGACAGGGTCTAGTAAGAAGTTGCTATGGCTGATGTCAAAGAGGTTGCTGCCTGTGTTCTCCTCTAGGATTTTGATGGTTTTGAAGGTAAGTATTCAAAATCTAAAAAGAACTTATCGAAATAAACACTTAAAAAATAAAAATAAAAATAATTCAGTGAAGAAATGGGCAGAAGACATGAATAGACATTTTTCCAAAGAAGACATACAGATGGCTAACAAACACACGAAGAGATGCTCAATATCAGTCATTATCAGGGAAATATAAATCAAGGCTACAATGAGATATCACCTCACAACTGTTAGAATGGCTAAAATTAACAACACAGGAAACAACAGGTGTTGGTGAGGATGCAGAGGAAGGGAAACCCTCTTACACTATTGGTGGGATGAAAACTGGTGCAGCTACTCTGGGAAATGGTATAGAGGTTCCTCAAAAAGTTAAAAATAGAACTACCCTATGACCCAAAAATAGGGATGCATCCCAATATTTATGGCAGCATAATCAACAATAGCCAAATTATGGAAAGGGCCCAAATATCAACCAACTGATGAATGGATAAAGATGTGATGTCTATATATATGATGGAATATTACCCAGCCATCAAAAAGAATGAAATCCTACCATTTGCAACAATGTGGATGGAGCTAGAGTATATTATGTTAAGAGAAAGACAACTACCATATGATTTCACACATATTTGGAATTTAAGAAACAATAGATAAACAAAGGAGAAGGTGGGGGAAGAACAAAAGAGAGGAAGGCAAACCATAAGAGACTCTTAACTATAGAAAACAAACTGAGTGTTGATGGAGGGGGGGTGAGTGGGGGGGGCAGGCTAAATGAGTGATAGTTATTAAGGAGGATACTTGTGAAAAGCACCGGGTGTTATATGTAAGTGATGAATCACTAAATTCTGCTCCTGAAACCAATATTGCACTATCTGTTAACTAACTAGAATTTAAATAAACCTTGAAACAAACAAACAAAAAAACTAAAAATATTTTCAGACCCAATATGAGTTCCAGCTGTATGTACAATTTTTCTATTGGTTCTTACCACTGAAGTGACTCCAAAATACCACTTTTCAACTTGATCAAAATTAAATTAATTAATTCAACCCCTCACTCCATCTCTGACACCTGAATTCCTTCTAATGTTTCTTATATTTTTATATCTCCAATTGCCAAGAACAGAAACCTAAGAGTCATCTCAGAACTCTCCCTTTACTTAACCCAAAATTAATCAGTTACCAGCCTGACCAATTCTCTTTCTTCAACAACTCTAAAATATGTCCCCTGGCACTGCCCTGTTTCAAATAATTATGGACCATTCCAACAATCTCATAACAGTTTTTCCTTGGTCTCTTTGGATTCGCTGTACACACTGTAGGAAGAATAATCTTAAAAGCATTAATATAATCTCTATCCTATTTAACAATTTCAACATCCTTATTCTAAAATAAAAACTGATTAGTAAAATGCAAAATTCTACACCATCTTCCAGCATTGTGTTCCAAATGTGCCTAATTCCTCTCTGGTCTTCCAACTGGCTATTGCATACATCTGTATTTTCACATATACAGTGTTATCTGCCTGGAATGACCCCACCTCTTTGTCCAGCTTTCTTAACTTCTATAATTTTTTTTTAAGATCTTGCTTTATCTTTGACTAGGTTAAGAGCTTCTGCTGTGTATATATATAATCATATATATATATATATATATGTGTGTGTGTGTGTGTGTACATATGTACATATGTTTGTCCATCTATAATCCACTGTTATTATTCTGAAGTGCTGCTGGCATTGTGGGAAGGTGAATGAGATGGAATGTGTTCAGTATAGTCTTCTGATTAAATCTAAGTCTTTCAGGAGGCCTGAGTCTTGGCTATAACTTTCAGAAGTGTTTCTACCATGTATAGCTCCTGTCCTCACTCCTCAGATATTACAGAAAAACTAGACGGTACTAGAATGTGAGGAATGCCCTTCCCCAACTGGAATAAGGGTCTGGCAGAGATTTACCCCTAAAGAATAGGTCTTTGTCAAAGAGAATATTCTGGGCTTGATTCATTAATAATAACTCTTCTCATACCTTTTCCATAAAGGCATGCTATGAAGGTATATTTTTGGATCTTCACTGTGAATCTAGTGAATTCCCAAAAGTGAAACTCATAAGAATTTAGGACTACCCTTAAGATATGGTCCCCAGGATATTCCCACTCTCGAGGGATTCTAGTCCATATTGAGCCTCCAGCAAATGACCAATATTACCATTTTCTGGATCCACTGGCTTTTATACCAGGTAACCAGATATCAGCTGTGATTCTCTAGATTTGCCTGTTTCTCAGTATGTTGTAGGCAATGGTTTGCCCTAAAACCTTAATTCTCTGATGATTCTAGGAAAAATAACTGATTTTCTGTTTGTCCAGCTTTCAAATGTTATAAGGATGAGTTTGACAACTTCCAAATTCTTTACATGTTAAAGAAGAAATCAAAAGTAACACAATTTATCCTTATCCCCTATTACTGCCTGTTTTTTCTATTGAACTGTATGTGTTGGAGAATAGTCATGTTATCTTTCTTCTTTACTCAGTGAGCAGTTCATGCCTTAGAACATGCTGAAGAAAATAGCTATTTGTTGAATGTATTTGTAGAATGCATTAATTAATGAATAATGAACACTTCAAAAAGAGACTTTACTTTTATAAAAAATAAATTTTTAAAGGAAAAATTCTATTTGAATTCCACATTTTTGACAATTAGATAAGAATCTCAATAAAGTTAAATTAATTCATGGTCTTGTGGAAAAATTGTTTTAAGTCAAAATTTATTATTTTAACTAACAACCTTAGTTAATATAACATTTTAAATGCTATTTCTAAATATGCTTGTGTTTTTATTAATAATTTCCAAAAGTCTTTAAGTGATGTATAAATTACTGGGAAAAATATTGTCTTTTTCTGAGCTAGATCTACTAATTATTCATGATACGAAAGCCCATTAGGTCATAGACTGCTTATTCTTTATCTTACTTTTAACTATTTGTATAAAGTAATACAATGCGTTTCTTTTATACCACACTCTTAGTCTTAAAATGGATTAAATTTTTCCCTCTTAGAAAAAGTTTTTATGGGTTTACAGTTGTCTTTCCAGGATCTTCCTTTCTCTTGCCCAACTGTGAACCTGTCTAGTGTTATTGATGGAAGTGATTGTTTAGCAATGATATTGTATGGGAAACTCCTAAATTCTTGGGGGAGAATATTGGTTTTGAACTCCTGTTTGAAAACCTTGGCTCTGCCTCTGGCTATTTGAGTAAGTTTAACAAATTGTTATTAAACCTGTAAACTTCATTTACCTGCACTTCCTGTTGGAAGGAATAGCATCATTTGCATTATGTTCTGGTTGTAAGTGCAGTATCTGGTGCTGAGGGGATGCTCACTAAAATATAGCATATATCCCTTTCTTCTTCATTGATGGCAGCACATGATGTTTATTTACATCTTAGCTATTTGTGTTTGGAAGAGATGGTTTTCTACTGTGGGAAGGAAAACTGCAGGTTGGCTGAGGGGCACCTGGTTGGCTCAGTTGGTTAAGCACCTGACTTCAGCTCAGGTTTTGGTCTCATGGTTCGTGAGGTCAAGGCTTGTGTGGGGCTGTCAGCTTGGAGCCTGGAGTCTGCTTTGTATTCTGTGTCTCCCTCTCTCTCTGCCCCCCCCCCCCCCCGCTTGTGCTTGCTCGCACTCTCTCTCTCTCCCTCAAAAATAAATAAACATTAAAAAATATTTTAAAAACTTTAAAGAAAGGTTGTCTGAAAATGTGTAAAATTAATTCTCATCTGGTATCCAGTCCCTATACTCAATCTTATTAAATAATTAATTTGTATCACTAGATACTAGCTCAAGAGATAAAACAACAGAGTCACACAAAAGCTTAATGATTAAACAAAATTCTAATTTGTCGTAAGAAACCTAAATATTACCCCAGAACTATTGAAAAGCATACATTGATGGGAGGCAAAAGCAATTACTGAGCTAACAGTCAAGAAAAATGAGTAGCTTATGCATTTTTATGTCTCCATTTTAACTAAGAATTTGAAAATAACTTTCTAGGTGTTCTGGCCCTTTGGTCGGAGCTTGGATAAACCTCTTAATGCCTTTTTTTTTTTTTTTTTTGACACTGTGCTAACTAGCTACCTTCTGAAATTAATTTTATTTTTCAAATAATATTCGCTAGAGTCAAAAAGTTTATCATTTTTAAGTTCATTAAGTTCATTGTAGTACTGAGGAAATATCAAAGCTACATTTCAAATAGTCATTGTAAAGTCAGCTATATGTCCAAATGAGAAATTTCTTTCACTATATATTGTTTAAGATAATTTCACAATCAGTGAAAATCTAACCTCCAAAACCCCCCACAAAAGCCATAGGCACACTATATATTCATTGATTATGCATACCACAAGTATTAATTTAAGAAATTGGCTGCTGTGAGACATGCTGGGGCCAATAACGTAGGTAACAACCTTTGGCTCTTGTTTTAGAAAGGTTTTTTTAGAACTCATTCAGCTTTAGAATTCATTATGCATTAATACAAAATTATATGTTAGGCATTGTTTCTCTGTATATATTTCAAATGTGTTGTTTTGTTCCCTTGCCCTGTATTTATTCCTCAGTCCTCTCACTTTCTGGTTCCATCCAATTGGTAACCTCATAATTATCCGTAAAACCAATCTCCACTCTCCAGCTCCACTGCTCCTGCCTTAATTTAGTCTTACATTGATTCTTCCTAAGGACAATTTTAATGTCATCCTAATTAAAGTATTTCTTTCATATTGTTCTAGTAATTTTTCACATAATATTAGAATCATCATTATGAAACCCAAAAACCTCCATTCCTTATTTCAAATTACCTTTTGGCTGATTTTTCAGTTCCCAGAATAAGGAATGCATTTCAGAATCACATAATATTTTTCTTCCTAGTGTTTTACCACTTTAATATGAAACAGTTTAAGGTCCAGTTCAGATCTCACTTCTGAATATGAGCCTTCTCTAATTCCCAGGAAGATTCTTTCTACCATCATGTAATATACTGGTTTGACTGACCTTGATCACATCACTTAATCTCTATAACTTGTAGGATATATGAAATAGATGTAAATATGTTATAAAATTGTCTGGAACTTAGTATGAACTATATAATACTAGCATTATTATTATTATTATTATTATTATTATTATCATTATCTTTTTTATCTTTATTCTCACACAGTTCTGTTGGCATGTCTTTTCCATTATGCTGTAATATTCCTAAGGTCAGGAATAACTTATCCTTTTGATCTGTAAAACCAATCACAACACCGGCATTCAGTAGGTGTCCATAAATATATGAAAATGAATAAAGCAAAAGAACTAATAAGTCAATATTAACTAACAAGAAGTTATGCAGGGAGAGAGTGGTGAAATGTGGGATTTCACTCTGAATAAGGTGACATAGCAGTGACTCTGTGCCATACTTCAAGATGTGGAGAAGTTGCTAAATGAAGCATTCCCTTGGTGGGAAAAGAATTAAAAGTTTGATAATGGTCATTACATAGAAATTGGCATCCTCAGTAGAAAACAAAGAGACAGAGAAAGAGAGACAGAGAGAGAATTATTGTATTTGGTATCTGTTAACCTCTTGGTGTGTGATAATAGACCTCAAAATTTATCATTTTAAAACATTCAAAATGTATTTTTCTTAATGATTCTGTAGGATGACTGGACTCAGCTACACAGTTCTCTTCCATGTTATGTTTGCTGAAATCATTCTTATGAAACCACTTGAAAAATGCTGGGGCTGTAATATTTAAAAGACTTCATTCTTAGGTCTGGCCCAGTTTGGAGTGGCTAGAATATCTGGAATCTGGCTGGTTTATTCTCTCTCTCATTCTCTTTGTCTGTCTCTCCCCTTGGCTTCCCATTATTCATTAGTGTAACCCAAGCTTCTTTACATGGTGCCCAGATCCCAAGAGGGTGAAATCTATAAGACCTCTAAAGACCTTGGTATAAAAGTCACAAAGGAGGGGCACATGGGTGGCTCAGTCTGTTGAGTTTCCAACTTTGGATTTTGGGTCATGTCATATCATGGTTCATGGGCTTCAGCCCCTCATTGGGCTCTGCACTGACAGCGCAGAGCCTGCTTGGGATGCTCTCTGCCCCTCCCCGACATGTGCAGGTGCAATCTCTCTTTCTCTCTCAAAATGAATAAACGTTTTTAAAAAATGTAAAAATGAGGGGCGCCTGGGTGGCTCAGTCGGTAAAGTGTCTGACTCTTGGTTTCAGCTCAGGTCATGATCTCACAGTTCCAGCCCCTCATTGGGTTCTAAGCTGACAGTGCAGAACCTGCGTGGGATTTTTGCCCTCCCTTTCTCTCTGTGCCTCCTATGCGCTCTCTCTCTTTCTCTCTCTCTCTCTAGATCAATAAATAAACTTAAATTTTTTCTTAAAAAAGTAAAATTAAAAATTAAAACTAAAAAAGTCACACAGGATAACTTCCACCGCATTTTATTGGCCAAAACAAAGTCCAAGGACCAGCACGGTTTCACAGGAAGAGATCTATCCTCCACCTATTCATGGGAGGAATAGATAAGGATAGGAAGTATTGTTGGTGGTCATGATCGCAGACGATTTACTATAATCATCTTTTTGGCAGAAAAGAGTTACACTTGTTGTGATTGATATTTATTTTAGGTGAGATAAAGATGGTGGCAGAATCATTGTGAATATCTTTCTTTCAAGTTTTTTTTCCCCTAAATAGTTCTCAAAATTCTTTCTTGAATGTAACTGCCAAATAATTATAACATGATCAACCATTTTAGATAAAATATTTAGAACAAAGGAAAAAATTACATGGAATAGTTGAGATACACTCTAAGATCTCCTCCTAGACCATGTGAATAAACTACTCCAAATTACTCAAAAGCATCCAGCACAATTCTTCATGGAACACAATATTAATATCTATTAATATTTATTAATAGATATTAATTTCATGTATGATGTGTCTAGCTAATTAATTTTGAATTCATTTAGTTAAGTAATATAGAATCCAGTTCGACACTCCTTTGGATATGGACTGAGTACAGTTGGATGAACCCACATCAGATATGGCAAAAACCAACTATCACTAACAGAAGGGCTGCTCCTGAGAAAGTAGATAGTTGAGATCTCATTTGTCACTTTCAATGTGATGTTTACGTCCAATGCTAGAATTGAAGTGTTGTTGATAAATAGTTACTGAGATATATTGGAATTTGAGTTGGTAAAAGCTCTCAAGGTTTTTTTTCCCATAATGGTCAAATGGAATTCTCAAGATGTGAATAGAAAGAATATAGGAGAACTGTAGCCTATCAATAATCATATGCTCACTCAATACAACTAATCTATTCAGCCTGTTCTATAATAGAGTAAAATAATTACAGTGTGATGGAAATCCATCACCGGAATAACAGGGACTTAATCAGCTGTAAGTAACTTGTAGGCAAGAAAGGTCCAGATATAGCGGTAGCTGCAATATAACAAGACCCACAAATTTTGAGAGCAAGAGAAAGAAAAATTAGGGAAGAAAAGAAATGCAGAAGGATAGTTTAACACAGTTTTGTCACACAAATGTAAGCTTCTAGTGTAACAATTAAAAACATGAAAATGTATGATGGTATGACACCTAAAATGACATGGAAAAGCAAGCAAGCAGAATCAAAGAAGAAATGTCCTGTATAAACTGCTACAAAAAATTAAATAAATTAAAATTTTTTAACACCAGATCTGTAGTATAATATAACTGATATAATCTAAATTTCCTATATAGGTTGCACTATAACCAGTGTGTAACAAACAAGACATTTCCAGAAAACAATTACAGTCTGCCCCATTTCAAATAGACCTTTCAGCACAGACCTTGAATAGACTTTAATAGACTAGGTGACATTGGTGCTAGGCTTTCATTTCATCATAAACACATTTTGAAAGGTTGAAATACTTATTGTTGCTCTTTTGTCATCATTATCATCTGCTAAGCACCAGTGACTTTCAAAGTTTCTTCCACGCCCCTTTCTAGTTCTCTATCTAAAGTATTAAAGTTTTCTGAAAATTCAAGCTATATCAGTTGAACAAGTCATTTTTCTTTCTGTTCTTTCATTTCAAAGACAGGATGAAATGTTGAGAATATAAAGACTTTAGAATAAAAGAGAAGCAGCTTTGCATCCTTAACCACTTAATGGTATTTAATTTCTTATTCTCATAGTGTCATGTCCTGATTTATAGTTTTAGGTACAAAAAAACCTCAATCACCACCTTCACCCAGTGATGCAAAGAATATATCTTTTACGTGCTCAAATTGAAGAAAATTCAGACCCTCTCCCTCCTCCTTATTTGGCAAAAGTCATCCAGGTGTTTATAAAAATGACAAATGTCATTTCATCCGTTTCATTGTTTGCACCAAGATTTAGAATAGTCACTTCCTGAAAATTTGGAAGTTCATAACTACTACCATAAGCAGGTAGCTCAGAGTAATGGTTTGCATTTCTGGCATAGTGACAAATTTGGAGGCATCCACAATGTTGACTACCTAGAGAAATATCCCTCAAGTGCTGCTATTGTCATTACTCTGGTCCTGCCAGGATCACGGTTGCCCCTGCCCAAGAGCCAGCACTGAGAACTTCTGCTCTAAAACAGGGAGTGGGAACTTAGCTCTGCCCTTTGAGGTTGGTAGACATCTCAACTACCAATAACATGCTGCGCGAGCCATTACTAAAGGCAGTCATTACTGAAAATAGGATATTGGATATAAGATTTTCTGTCCTACACTATGATGTTTGTGAGCAGTGAATAGTTGCCATCACTGCTATCAGTGTCCTACAGAAACCTCATTACAGGTCAACATACACAAGGCTATTGTATAATAAAATTTCGTTAGACTTTTAGTTTTAACCTTTGTCCTCACTGACTCAGTTAATTTCCCGAAGTACATTCCTACTCAGAGAGGGGCTAGTCAGGCAAAGTTCTGAGGTCTGCTTAATTTCGGCAGTGAATTTATCCAATGGTCGTTTGATTTCATATATTTCCCTCCACTGCCTTTGGCTTTACTGACAGATTTCTGAGACTATAAATTTCAGGAAGCAGTGATTATATACCAAGACCATTCCTGCTCATATGCTCCCTGTATGCTTCGTGGAAGCTTGATTCTTTCTGAAAGCTTAAAAATTTGTATTCTTAAAGTTTCTTTCAAATTTTGGCTCCATCAACAATACTTCCACATTATCATCATTAGAATCTCCGTCATCATTTTCATCAGTAGCAGCCAAACAAGCAGCTGTCAATTATCTTTACAATAGGGGTCAGGGCAGGTATGTTCATGATCTCTTCAATTCTAACAGTCTACACACTTTGTTCAAGACTTTAATAGCCTTACACTCATCAAAGAATGGACTTCTTAGTATAAAACCAGTGTTTTCTAATTTAAGAATATTTTTAGACTAAAAATGAAGTAAATAGCAGTGATTATGAATCAGAATTGTTTTTCATTTTTATATACCTTTTCGTTCATTTAACATTCAATTTTTTAATGTTTATTTATTTTGAGGAAGAGCACACAAGCACAGGGCCGAGTAGGGCACAGAGAGAGAGAAGAGAGGGAGAGAGAGAGAGAGAGAGAGAGAGAGAGAGAATCTTAAGCAGCCTCCATGCTCAGTGTGGAGTCCAATGTGGGGCTCTATCTCACAACCATGAGATCATAAAGTGAGCTGAAATCAAGAGTCAGATGCTCAACTGACTGAGCCAACCAGGAACCCAATGTTCACTTTTAATTCACATTTTCAGTATTATTTCCTCTCTAATTGTCTTATTTATAAAATGGCTTAATTTTCATAATAATGATTCAATAAGTCATATGTTGACACATTAACAATGATACTAGGCCAATAAACAAGGTAAGTCCTTTTTTCTCATGTAGCAAAGTAACATAAGTATCTTTTACATGTTTTCAGACAACAAAATTCCAGTACATATAAAAGGAATAAAACATTTCATAAGCTCTCTATACATTTTAGAATTAATTTGTGTAATAATTGTTCAAAATGTTATGTTTTCTCTTGTTAATCTTGTGTGATTTCTAGAGCAAAATGCTTTTCTCCCAAATATGTTATCAGTGAATAATCATTTTGAATGGTATATTGTGATACACAATTTAACTACTTAAAAGCATAAAGAATAAACATTTATGCTTTTTTTAAATGTTTATTTATTTTGAGAGAGAGAGAGCACACATGCACGTGGAGAAGGGGCAGAGAGAGAGGGAGAAAAAGAGAATCTGAAGAAGGGGGCATGCTGTTAGCAAAGAGCTCAATATGAGATTTGATCTCACCACCGTGAGATTGTGACCTAAGCCGAAATCAAGAGTAGGACACTAATGGACTAGCCACCCTTAAATGTTTATGCTTTTGTTTTCTCTTTACCTTTAATGGCTATAAGAAACTAAACACATTGAGGGGCACCTGGGTGGCTCAGTTGGTTAAGCATCCAACTTCAGCTCAGGTCATGATCTCACAGTTTGTGGGTTTGAGCCCCACACCAGGCTCTGGACTGACAGCTCAGAGCCTGGATTCTGCATCTCCCTCTCTCTGCCCCCTCCTGCTTGTGCTCTCTCTCTCTCTCTCTCTCTCTCTCTCTCTCAAAAATAAATACTTTTTTTAAGAAAAGGAAATCAAATACATTCAAAGTACATTAAAATTACCTTTTAGTAATAATTTTTATAAGTTGTTCCTTTTAACAATATATGTATAAAATAGCACTATCTGTTCTGTTTCAAATTCCAAACTCTTAACAAAGCCATCTACAAATGCTAATATGGCAGCAAATTAAAACAGTTTCCTCTCTATAAATATTTTAGTTCATTTCTTGTATTTAAAATTTTTTGAATGTTTATTTATTTTTTAGAGAGACAGAGTGCAAGCAGGCAAGGAGCAGAGAGAGAAGGAGAGAGAATCCCCAGCAGACTCTGCACCATCAGCACTGAGACCAACTTGGGGCTCAAATCCACAAACCATGAGATCATGACCTGAGCTGAAATCAAGAGTTGGCCACTTAACCAACTGAACCACCCAAGTGCCCCTATGTTTTTCGTATTTTAAAATGTATGATCTTGTTATAAATACACTTTGTATATACCTCAAAATTAGTTCTTTTATGAGTATGGTCTTAGAGAAAGTTTCCTCTTACTGTATGAAAGAGATTTCCATTTTCAAGTGAGGCCTTCTATTTTAGAGATAATACATGGATTTTGGAAAACAATATAATGTACTTTATAGAGCCACTATATATTGGTGCTCTAGAGCATACATGGTTACATATGTAAAAACCAAAGGAGATGCATTGTCTAATCAGTTAAATATGTATTCCAGCTATTATAAAAATAGAAGGAAAATGAAAATTCTTATGATTTTCCTATCAATGTATAATTTAATTATTCATTTTGAACACACATCAATAAGCAGTGTCATTTTCCGAGGTCAAATTATGTTTTAAAGAAGAAAATAACACACGATAGTAGGAAACAATGACAACGCAAGCTTCTCACCAAAGTACCTAATGTATAGGTTTATGGAATAATAGTACATTTAGCCCCCATTGCATAATAAAGGCTCTTGAAAATTTCAGTATGACATTGAAAATTTAAAGAGAGATAAGGAGATAAGGAGTAGGACAAAGATTTTGTTGAGAATTTTTGTGTGATTTTGTTGCTATCACCAATTTTGAAAGTACTGTAACACTTCTTTCAATACCAAAGAAAGAAAACCATATCTATTGTTCAACATTAAAGTTCTCCATCCCTTCAGAGAACACCAAGATTTTTGTTTTTTTTATTTATTTTTCTGTGTTTTACTATTTTGTTTCACTAATATCTCTGGTCACAACGGCAAAGACTTGAAGCTTCTAAATTTTGTTAAAATCCTAACAATTTCAAATCAGTATGTTTTCTCATGCCAAAAACAAAAACAAAAAATAAAAAAAAAAAACAAAAGAAAGTAAAAACAAAACAAAACAAAACCATTCTATCTATTATAATCAATTCTTCACTTCAAGTGTCCATAAATCAGAACCTTGCCAAAAAAGGAGTTTTTGTGTTCCATCACATTTAGTTATGAAAATGTAACAGCATATAATTTTTATAAAGATTTCTTTTATTTGATATAATTAAATTTATGAACAAACAAAAGTCTACAACTATAACTGCAAAGCATGACTTTCAAAAGGTTATCAATTGGGAAACATTCCGAACATAATAATATTAGAGGCATAAAGATTATAGAGGAACAAATCATGCTACCTTGCTGGTCTAAAATAATATTTTCACATTTTATATAAATATTTGTCTCCAGACTAACACAAAATAGAAAAAAAAATCTAAATAAAATGTTACTGTTTAGGAGCTTTTTGAAATCCATCTGCCATCACATTGGATAGATGGTTATGTTTATGACCTCTGTTTTAGAGCTTTGCCATGTATGCTTTTTCAAACCAAGATCTCTGAAAAAGGAGCTGCCTTCCCTGGTAAGCTTTATTTAGAACCTTGATTTGGCCTAAAAGAAACTTTTCCAGTCTTGAGATTAGAAAAAATGTCAATTTATCCAAAGCCAATTTGTTTTTTCACTAAATTTTTTTTTGGTGTTTTCGTTTCATAGCAAACTTGAAGAAACAGCACAGAAGACAACGTTAAAACAAATATTGCAAGAAGGACAACTCAGAAAATTATTGAAAATAAATTGAACTTTAAAAAAGTGAAAAAAAAATTGATTACCATTACTATGAAATTTGCCATTTAGAAAGTGACCATTTTAAAGTTGACTTTCTGAAAATTATTCCTCCCTGAAACATTATATTGGCATTTCACTTTCAGGATCCTACATTTATATTTAAAAGGATTACTGGGCTCCTGGGTGGCTCAGTTGTTTACGTGTCTGACTTCACGTAACTGATCAGGTCATGATCTCCCAGTTCATGAAGTCAAGCCCCGCATCAGGCTTTGTGCTGACAGCTCAGAGCCTGGAGCCTGCTTTGGATTCTGTGTCTCCCTCTCTCTATGTTCCTCCCCGAAAATCACTCTGTCTCTCTCTCTCAAGAGTAAACAAACAATAAAAATAAATAAATAATAAAATAAGGGGTGCCCGGGTGGCTCAGTTGGTTAAGCATCCAACTTCGGCTCAGGTCATGATGTCACAGTTTATGAGTTTGAGCCCTGAGTCGGGCTCTGTGGTGACAGCTCAGAGCCTGGAGCCTGCTTTGGATTCTGTGTCTCTCCCTCTCTCTGCCCCTCTCCCACTCATACTCTGTCTCTTTTTTTCTCTCTCTCAAAAATAAATAAACTTTAAAAAAATTATAAATAAATAAGTAATAAAATAAAAGACCTGCAAAAATTAAAAATGGAAGAATCCTCCTCTGTTCCTTATTTTTTGCATCGCAACCATATATATTGCTATAGAACCCCATGAGATTTATGATTTTACTGAAATGTTAAAACTTCCAATAAAAAGACATTATTACTATAATTATTTGACAGTAAAATATTTCCTTTCTGACCATGCTCTATGCCCACTGTCAGTTGAAGGAACCCGGGGAAACTTGCGACTTTTCCAGTTTGTCAAAGAAACTCAAAGGATAGAGCCCTTAGGCATAGTCAAAGTAATAATGCAAATTCCACTACAATGGCCTAGTAAATGGCTCTTTCTTCCATCACATGCAAGCTTGTGCTTACACTTAGGATAATTTTGAACATGATATAAATGGCTTGCAAGGAATGTATGGACTAGCTCTGTTTTAATTAGGATTATATTTGACTTCTAATCTCAGAAACCAAAGTAACAGTGTCTTTTAAAAAGTCAGAAATGTGTTTAACTCTCGTATTCATGTATATACTTTTGAGTCTGTATGTCAAATTCTATAACGCCAGGCTCCTTTTGACTTGTTTCTCCATAATGCACAGCCTCTTTGCCCACCTAGTTAAAAAAAAAAAAACTCTTGCAGTTCTAGCTATTACACCAACATTCCAGACAAAAGGAAGAAGAAATAAGGAAGACAAGAGCACAACCTATCACTTTAAAGACACATTGCAGAATTAGTACACACTACCTCTGTTTAATTTCCACTGACTTGAACAGAGCCACGACTATGCATGAAGCTAAGAGATGTAGTTTTTATATGGCTAAGTACCAAGCTGAAAATTGAGAATCCCACAAAGCTATTCTTTTCCAATTATTCCTATATTGAAGAAGGCTCATCTTCTGCAAGTTTCCTCTTAAGAGATGAGAGATTACAGTAATTCTTGTGTTCTTGCCTGTAAAAAACTGATCTTCTGGAGACTTGTTAAATGAGGACATCTTGGATGGTTATTCAATTCTTGGCTTACATTTTAGTGCCCTTGAGTTTCCTGAAAATGCATCTTCATTTTGGTCCAGGTTTATACATTGCTGTCAAAATTCTGATGCCAACTTGATTTTTTTCCTCCCTTGTTAATTAATTCAATTTTTCACCTTGACCTATGGAATTAAAACTTTATCTTTAAGTCCCAGAAGTTTTACTTACATATTTTGAAGTAGACTATCTCATGTGAGATTTCTCAGAAGTAAGGGGCTTTGAGGAATCTTAGATGAAAAGATCAAGGATCACTTAGCCACTCCTGTATGGAGACAACCCAGTAAAACTTATGCAATCAATGGTACACAAACAGGAAATGAACTTTTATTATTTTATCCCCTAAGATTTGGGTTTCCTATCATTTTTTAATTTTTTTTTTTTTGTTTATTTACTTATTTTGAGAGAGAGAGCATATGCGAGTACACATGGGGGAGAGGCAGAGAGGGAGGGAGAGAGAATCCCAAGTAGCTCTTCACTACTGTCAGCATGAAGCCTGAGGTGGGACTCAAATTCACAAACCCATGAGATCGTGACCTGAACCAAGATCAAGAGTCAGACACTTCACGGACTGAACCATCTAGGCACCCCTGGGTTTACCATCATTAATGATATATCAATCTGCCTTGACATATCAGAATTGAGTAAATTTATTTCAGAGGCTAAAAATATGAAGATATATATTCTGAAGTGGCAACACAACCAACAAAATTTCACAGAGAGAAAGAAAACTGTTCATATTCCTTACAAACATAATGCAAAAACCATTAATGAAACATTTCACACAAACTCCGACGTATAGAAGAATAATATATTTCAATAAGTGGCAATTTCTTCAAGAATGGTAAGTTGATTTGATGTTAAAATATCAAAAAATATAATCCATGATAATAGAATAAGGAAGAAAACCCATGTCATAGTATTAATGGATAGAGAAAAAGCATTTGAAGAAAACACCCCTTTAAGTTAAAAGTTTTCAGTATATTAAAAAGAGAAGGAAATTTCTCAACCTAATAAAAAGGTATATACAAAAAACTATAGGCAATAACATACTTGACTGTGGAAAAATAAATGGAGGCCTTTCTCCTAAGACTGGAACCAAAGAAAGGTTGTGACCTGTCATGAAGTCTATGAAACACTGTTTGCAGGCCCCAGTCAGTATAATTAAACAAGAAAAGAAAATAAATAAAAGAAATAAAGAACTTACAAAATTAAAAATTAAAAAAAAGTAATGCTGTCTTTATCTACAGATGATATCCTGTGTCCATGGAAAATCCTAAGTGCTGCTGATTTCTAGAATCTTGGAGTAAGGAGTGTGACAGACCATGTCCCCAGAGTAGAATTCATTCAACTGGTGAAAATCATAAATACCAAATCTTTTAAATGGAATATAGCAAATAAATATTTACTCAAGAAAAATCAACTAAATCTCAGAAGAATGAAAATCGGTGGTACTTAGACTACAATACACTCCTATTTGTTCCCCAGTGCCCTTAACACATACATCTTTGCAAGCTTACTGTGAGAGAAGCTCTACTCCAGGTGGGTAAAGCTAAGAAAACAGCTTTCCCAAGCTCTCAGTAAAGGGCTATGGTTTCACCTTCAAGAATAAGGACACTAGCATCTCTCACACCCCTCCCATATCTATATTTTAGAATCTCTATTACAGCCACCTGCAGCCCAAAGGACTAGGTTTCCCACTCAGCCTCTATTCAAAGGACAGAAGCTCTACCCCATGCAGGACAGGGTGAGAGTACTGGGGTCCAATCACCTGTACTTCAGCTCCCTGTGAAACAGAGATTCCTTGCCAAAAGGGGCAAGCCAAGACCAAGTGGCTAAATCTCACACCTGACATGTAGATTATGGTTATCAACTGGGAGACTTAAAACACAAAGATAATGCCAGTAGGGGATAGATAGAATTTACGAACAGACAGTTCCACAACTCTAAGAGTTCTAAACTAATTCAGAGCTTGGAGAATTCATGACCTAAGGGCATTCTTGAAAACACAAGAAATCACAGAGGTGAGAAATTAAAAGGAGGTTGATAGTTCCAAGTTATTTTCACAATAAGAAAAATGGTAGGCCAGCTAAAAGTTTAACAGAGGAAATGAGGGAAGACAGCCAAGAGTCTTCTTGGAGACAAAGAAAGCCTGAAATTGGAAATACTGTCTCTGAAAAAGGATCTAACTTTAATTAGATCAGACTGTAGAGTACGATATTGTGATTTATCATAAGAAGTATATATTTGGTCTTTGTCCTCTTTTCTGACACAGAGCTTCTAAAACCCTTAAAATTTCTTAAGTGGTGAGAATGAAAACGTATCTTTTGATATGTTAATGAGATTACTTTTGGAGAGCTCCTAATGAAGGGGGCTGGTTACTAGTGTAACCAACTATGCTATTAGAGGAATGGAATTTCATTCCCACCCTGGGACCTATAAGAAGGGAAAAGGGGCTAGAGACTGAATTCAATCACCAATGGCCAATGATTTAATCAATCATGGTTTTGTAATAAAGTCTCTGTAAATACCCAAAAAGGATAGTTCCAGGTTGGTGAACACATGGAGATAAAAGGAAAATGGGATGCCCAGAGAGAGAGCAGAAGCTCAAGCCCTTTTCTCATACCTTGTCCTATGGATCTTTTCCATCTGGATGTTCCTGAGTTAAACATTTTGTAATAAACCTGTGATCTAGCAAGTAATCTCTTGAGTTATGTGAACCACTTTAACAAATTAATTGTAACCTCAGATCTATAACAGATAGATCAGAAGCACAGGTGACAATGTGGACTTGTGACTGCACTCTGGGGATAGGGAGGAGGAGGGCAGGCACTCTGTATTGTTATGGGTGAGAGAGTCTGAGTTGTGTGAATGAAGGTCATGGTCCTTGGATTCCCTGAGACTTATGAGATTCATGTAGTGCTCTGCCCTCAAATAAAGACAGCCAGAAGGAAAGTAGCAAACACAAAGCAGTTTATTAAAGTAAAACTATACTCTCAAGGTGGGAGAGCAGGCAGGTTCTGTGAGGCAGAACCAGCCCCTAGGTTGTTTTGGGATTGGACATTATTGGGTCTCTCTGGGCTGGGGGGAGCTGTGTACAGTGGGGTAGTCTTTAATGGAGGCTGCTTCCAATCATTTGGGAAATTCCTCCCACAATTTGGGAGGGGGTGTTTTTGACCCTACATGTTTGTACTGGACCATCCTGTCTTTCTCCATCAGGTGGGGCTGTACCTACAATGCAAATGCATTACAATGAATCTAGGGGTTACCCTGGAGCAGAGGTGGAAGAGGAGAGCACTTGTTCTTCACCTGAGCCTCTTTGGTCTGTCAGGCCCAAGTCTTGGAAGCCACAAGTTCAAGGTGTTGTGCTCCTGGGCTTATGATGTCTAGTTTAAGTATCATCATTCTCACTTCCAGCTTATGTCTGTATCATACCCCATCAATGACTTGGGACTCTGCCTAGGGCATTCCCTCTACTGCTCATGTCTAGTTCTTACCTAACCATATGACTGAGCCTTTAACCTGTGGGATCTGATACTATCTCCTGGGAGATGGTGTCAGAACTGAGTTGAATTGTAGGACACCCTGCTTGTGTCAGAGCATTTCTTGGTGTATGTATGGGAAACCCACACACACAGACATTGGAACTGTGTAATCAGAACCCGTTAGGATCAATTCACGCCCAGGGCATTGTTGAAAACATGGATCAATCAGATGTCTATTAGTGGAGGCTAACAGGTAGGTGTAATATCAGTAGGAGATCAGCCAGAAACTTAATGGAGAGAAAAGGGAAAGTTACAGTCAAAAAGAACCTGGCCAAAACCATACTGATCTGAAATTCAAGAAAACTGTGTGCAAGCCTAATGATATGCATTCTAAGAAGTGACATCAGAGGCTAAACTTTACAGTGGAAATTACTTTATTGAAGTAGTTCAGCCAAATCATTTAAAAAAATAAACAAGCTAACAATAACAATAATAACACGCCCCAGGTTGGGAGAAGGTAGTGTCAGTATATATTGCTACAATATTTTTTTAATTTTTTTAACATTTATTTATTATTGAGAGACAGAGAGAGACAGAGCACGAGCAGGGGAGGGGCAGAGAGAGAGGAAGACACAGAATCCGAAGTGGGCTCCAGGCTCTGAGCTGTCAGCACAGAGCCCAACACGGGGTTCAAACTCACAAACCGCGAGATCATGACCTGAGCCGAAGTTGGACGCTTAACCAACTGAGCCACCCAGGCGCCCCTATATTGCTACAATATATTATCTAAAACGTCGTTAAAAAAACCTATAAAACACACAAGAAAAAAGAAAGTATGGGCTATTCACAGAAAAACAAGCAGACAATAAAAACCGCCTTTTAGAGAAACCCAGATATTGGACTCACACAAAGATCTCGAAGCATCCACTACTATGATCAGAGACTTATGTAGAACCATGTTTAAAGGATTAAAGAAAAATGTTATGAAAATGCCTCATTAAATATAGAATACCAGTAAAGTTATAAGAAATATATATAAAGGACCAAAAGGAAATTTTGGCATTGCAAAGCATAATCATCAAAATCTACAAAGTGAGAATAATTACAGAAAACTAGAACAAAAGTAGAAATAACATTGAGGCCTATCTTAAGAAAACTTTGGCCTGACACTTTGAATACAATAATCTGATGCATATGTGGAATAGAATGAACATATTTGGGGTACTTGGGGCAGATGCATTGCTATGTGGGTGCCACTTTGGAGGTATAGGACGTAAGGTAGGTTTTTTGTTTGTTCATGCATACACACATACATGTATTTATGTGTTTGTTGTATGCTCATGAAAAAGAGAAAAACAGAAATGGGCAAAGTAAAAAAAATAATTAGAATGAATTTTCAGATGACACTTGAATTATATAGGACTAAATTTACTAAATAAAGTGAATTGATATTAATGACCTTTCAAAACAGTAAGCACCAGGCTCAGATGTTTTCATTGATGAATTCTACTAAATATTTAAGAAAGTAATGATACAAATTCTCTACAATCTATTTCAGGAATCAGGGAGAAAATTTCCAGCTCATTTATGAAGGTAACATTACCCTAATACCAACCCAGATAAAATCACTGCAAGAAAAGAAAACTAAAGCCCAATATCTCTCACGAATACAGATGGGAAAACTCCACGATGTAATATTAGCAAATCGCATTTAACAATGTCTTTTATATATATGTGTATGTGTGTATATATGTGTGTGTGTGTGTGTGTGTGTGTGTGTGTGTGTGTATAGAGAGAGAGATCACAAAAAGTAAAATTTATACCACATATGTGAGGTTGGTTCAACATTCAAAAGCCAATTAATGTAATCTCCCACATCAATAGACTAAAGAATAAAATCATATAGGCACATCAATTGTTACAAGAAAAGTCACTTAACAATATAATGTCCATTCATGTTAAAACTCAGAAAACTAGGGGCGCCTGGGTGGCTCAGTCGGTTGAGCGTCCGACTTCGCTCGGGTCACGGTCTCACGGTCCGTGGGTTCGAGCCCCGCATCAGGCTCTGTGCTGACAGCTCAGAGCCTGGAGCCTGCTTCCGATTCTGTGTCTCCCTCTCTCTCTGGCCCTCCCCCCGTTCATGCTCTGTCTCTCTCTGTCTCAAAAATAAATAAAAATTTAAAAAAAAAAAAACTCAGAAAACTAGGAATAGAGGGGAACTTCAGCAACTTGATAATATCTAAAACTAACATCATATTTAATAGTGAGAAACTGGACACTTTCCCCTTAAGATCTAAAATAAGCAGGGCCCCCTGGGTGGCTCAGTCAGTTAAGCATCCGACTTCGGCTCAGGTCATGATCTCACAGTTTGTGGGTTTGAGCCCCGCATCGAACTCTGTGCTGAAGAACCTGGAGCCTGCCTCACATTCTGTGTCCCCCTCTCTCTCTGCCCTTCCCCCACTCATGCTCTGTCTCTCTGTCTCTCAAAAATAAAGCAAAGGGGCGCCTGGGTGGCGCAGTCGGTTAAGCGTCCGACTTCAGCCAGGTCACGATCTCACGGTCCGTGAGTTCGAGCCCCGCGTCAGGCTCTGGGCTGATGGCTGGGAGCCTGGAGCCTGTTTCCGATTCTGTGTCTCCCTCTCTCTCTGCCCCTCCCCCATTCATGCTCTGTCTCTCTCTGTCCCAAAAATAAATAAAAAAGCGTTGAAAAAAAAATTAAAAAAAAAAAAATTAAAAAAAAAATAAAAATAAAGCAAAAACATTTTTAAAAAATTAAAATAAGCAAAGATTCCCCTCCTGATCACTCTTATTCACCATCATACTGGAATCCTAGCTACCACAATAAGGCAAGAAAACAATATAAACGTATACAAATTTGGAAGGAGGTAACATAAGTGTTTTTGTTCTTAGCTGACATGATTGCCCATGTGGAAAACCCAAAAGAAATAATGACAAAATTCCTGGAATTTGTAGGTGATTATAGCAAGGTTGCAGCATACAATGTTAGTATACAAATGTCATTTATATTCCTATATCTTGGCAATGAAAACTGGATTTTGAATTTTTTTAGAAAATCACAATTTATAAGAGATCAAAAGAATGGAATTCTTAGACAGAAATTGAACAAAATATGCACAAGATCTATATGCAGAGAATTGTAAAACTTTGATGAGAGAATTCAAATATCTAAATAAATGGAGAGAAATGACATGATCATGGATTAGAACATAGTACTGTTAAGACTGTCATTCTTGATTACTTGATCAAGAGATTCAATGCAATCCCAATCAAAATTCAAGCAAAGTATTTTGTAGATATTGAAATACTGATTTTAAAGCTTATATGGAAGAGGAAAAGACGCAGTATGTCCAACATAATACTAAACAATAACAATATTGGAGGCTTAACACGGTATATGACTTCAAGATCTATTAAAGTATATAATAATCAACACAGCATGGTATTAGTGAAAGACTAAGCACATAGATCAATGGAACAGAGTAGAAAGCCCAGAAGTAGACCTACACAAATACAGTCCACTGATCTTTGACAAACGAATAAGGCAATGTAAAGAAGAAAGGATAGTCTTTTACACAAACAGTGCTGGAATATGAAAGAAAGAAAAAGAAAGGGAAAGAGAGTGGGGAAGGAAGACAGGACGGAAGGAAGGAAGGAAGGAAGGAAGGAAGGAAGGAAGGAAGGAAGGAAGGAAGGAAGGAAGGGGAAAATAAAGAAACTAAACACAGACTTTACACTTTTCACAAAAATTAGCTCAAAATGGATCAAAGACCTAAATGTAAGATGTAAAATATATTCGACTAGAAGATAATATAAAAGAAAAGTAAATGATTTATGTTTTGGTGATTAGTTTTTAAATGCAACATCAAAACAACAATCTGTTTTTTAAAATTTATAAATTGGACTTTACTGAAAGTAAAAATTTTTGTTATTATAAGACACTGAACAAAAAGACAAGGCAATAACTGGAAGAAAATATTTCTAAAATGTCTCCTATAAAGGACTTATATCCAAATATCCAAAATATGAAAAGAACTCTTAAAACTCAACAGTAAGAAAACAAACAATCCAATTTTTTTTAATGGGCAAAATGTATGAACAGATGTCTCAAAAAAGAATATATGGCAAACATGACAAGTAAGTATTTGAAAATATATTTAACATTATATGTCAGTAGGGAACAGCAAATTAAAATAACGTGACACCACTATATACCTTTAAGAATGGCTAACATCCAATCAAAAAATTGACTGTACAAAATGTTTTTGAGGATCTGGAACAGCAGGAGCACTCAGTCTTTGCTGATAGAAATACAAAATTGTACAGCCTATTTAGAAGACAATTTCACAGTTTCTTACAAAACTAAATACCACACCAAACAATCCAGCAATAATCCTTCTATATATTTAACCAATTGAGTTGAAACGTCTTCCCACCCAAACCTAGATGTGAATGTTTGCAGCAACATTATTTATAGTTGCCAAAGGCTGGAAGCAACCAAGTTATCCTTCAATAGGTGAATGGGTAAATAAATTATTATGCATCCATATAATGGAATTTTATTCAATAATAAAAATAAATGAACTATCAAGCTATGGAAAACATAGATGCATCTTAACTGCATATTGCTAACTGAAAAGAGTCAGCCAGAAAATACAATGTAGTATATGATTCCAATTATGTAAATTTCTGAAAATTAAAGAAATATCAGTGGTTGCCAGAGATTTGGGGGTAGAAGTAAGGGAGAGTTGAATAGGTGACATACAGGGGACTTTGGAATGTAAAACTATTTCAAATGATACTGCAATGAGGAATGCATGACATTGTGCTTTTGTCAAAACCCATATAACTTTACAGCACACGGATTTAAACTAAATGTATGCAATTATTTAGGAAGTTGAAGGATGCCAGGATGGAATAATGACTCTAATACAGCAAGCTAAGTGCATTTCATATGTATGAAACAACCTCACTGAAGAGGTCAGGATGTGTGCATGGGGAGATGTGGTGACAAAGTAACTTTGGAAGCAAGTGGGTAAAAGAAACTATAAATAAGCACTGTATTCTACTTGATAAAGTTTTCCAGTGGAAAGCAATTCTTATACTGCTATACACATATGTTGAAATTGAACAAATAACCAAATGTATGGTGGATGGAGGAAGCCAGGTTCTTACTGGTGAGGTGAGAATTTATAGATAAGCAAAAGGAGGCTAGAACAATCCATGTGGTGATACATTATAGTTGTGACCATCAGTATGAACTCATATTCAGTTTTATATACATGTAGATTGTTAAAAAAAGAAATATTTATAGATATGTGTATATATACACATGTTAACATACACATATATACCTTCTTGTTCTGTCAGCTGAGCTGGCCTAGAAGTAAGGACACCTTGGTAGCAAAGAATATACCTAATACCAATACCTTCGTTTCTAACACCATTTCCCAGTAAAAGAAACCATGCTACTTGGAGAAGTGGCTGACTATAGGACTTGAGCAGGAAATACATGTGATGAGACTGAAGCATCTTGTTGAGTCAAATCAAAAAATAAATAAATAAAACCTACATTGATGGGGTGTGAAAAAGACATAGGAGCCACAGGGCACATTTCCCAAAGGCCAGTGTTGGAATGTTTCATCAACAAAATAAAACAATATTAAGCTAATACCCAAAGTATAAAATAAATATCCATAAGTCCATATGGAACAAACATAAATGATTGAAAAGACAAATCTCCCATGCAGAAGAATTCCAAATAATATGTGAAAACTACTTGTAATACAGTATCCTAAATGGGATACTAGACAAGAGAAAGGAGCATTAGGGAGAAACTAAAAGAATCTTAATAAAGTATCAACCATAATTAAGGATAGTATATCAAAATTGTTTCACTAATTGTAACAAATATACCATATTAATACAAAATGTTAATAAGAAAAAACTAGATGTGGAATAGAAGAACCTGTATATTATCTTCTTAATTTTTCTGCAAATCTAAAACTGTACTAAAATGTGTGTTTAAAAGAAATGAAAGATCAGGGGCACCTGGGTGGCTCGGTCGGTTAAGCGTCCGACTTCGGCTCAGATCATGATCTCACGGTCCGTGAGTTCGAGCCCCGCATCAGGCTCTGTGCTGACCGCTCAGAGCCTGGAGCCTGTTTCAGATTCTGTGTCTCCCTCTCTCTCTGCCCCTCCCCTGTTCATGCTCTGTCTCTCTCTGTCTCAAAAATAAATAAATGTTAAAAAAAAAAAAAAAAAAGAAATGAAAGATCAGAAAAAGATATCACAAAGATATTAACTTTAGAAAAGCAGGAGGGATTATACTAATATCACATAAATCATGAATTCAATTTATTTTGTACAGTTACATTTATGAATAAAGTTCAAGAAATCAAAAACATAAGGACATTATGATTTTAGTTTCATGCTCTCTATTCACTAGAATCTCTTCCATATACTACTTTGAAATCAACAAATTACCTCCATAACATGTTTCCACATTATGTTGAAATTCTAAAGGTTAGATTTCATGATGAAATGTTCATCTCCCCACATATTCTCTTTTATGTTGTTGCAAATTAGCCAAGAAAAATGCCTCAGGCTCACTCATTCAGAGAAAATAAAAGGTGAAATATTGAGAATTTGGAGCAAAATTGGCTATTTTATGTGAAAGAGTAAAAAATTAGTTTCCCATTTGCAATAAGATATTTCTTATACTCAAAACTCAAGAAAAAGGAATTATCAAAGTGCATAAGCCATGGAAAATGATAACAAAATAATTTTTAAGAAGCCTTTTTAACCTATTCACATATAAAATTATCATATTACAATACTTCTCACATTAAATATCACTGTGCTAAAGGTTATTTCAACTGAAAACCAAGAGATAATTCAAATCGGTATACTACGTTCTTGTGTCTCAAGATATTATATCATTATTTTTCATTCCCTTTTATAAATTACTGGAAAAATATTTTAACATCATTTTATTTAATGATTACTAGCTTCTAAAAGGTGTTTATTCCATAAGAAATAATTCCCCATTTCTACTTTAATAAGTAAAAATAAAATAACTTGTCTATTGTGTAATCTCATCCATTTTATTCACAATATCATCACTTTGTGACTTAGATATTTAATCAATGTAAATATGAGTTTCTTTAAAGAATGAGCATGGTTTTTATGTTAACTTTTAGTTTGTTCCCCTTAATATTTAGGAATTTAGGATAAAAGCATCCAACAACATACATGGGGATGAGAATTAGGCTGACATGTATAAAACTTCTATTGATCACATTCTTTAGAAATATATGTCACACTTATGTTTTAATTTTAAATATCACAGAATTGGTATGATTCCAATTATCCACAACTTATATCCATTATCATTTGATCTTATAATTTTTCCAATGAAAAAGCAATACAACACCTCACCCATCCCAACCCTGCCCCATGCAGAATCATTCATTACTGATTCCTGTTTACTTTCTCTGAGTAATGAGCAGTTTTGCTCCATATGATACCACTGATGAGGACAGAATTCCTAACAGAGTTGGCTTTAGTTGAACACTCTACTCTATGGTGCAATCTGGAACTATATCCTTAAGGCCACTCACTGTGAGCTCTCAATATGGGAACACACTGCAGCCTCCCATCCACTGACACTCACAAATTTTCATATATCCTCCTACCAATTCCAGTTTTCCTATATTCAACAATTTAATTAATTAAATGTATTTAAATTAAAATGACAATAATATGAAAATGCAATAACAAAAAAAACTAGAAATATAAATACCTATATAGACAGATCATAAAATTCTACTGAGAGACATAAAGAAGGATAAAATAAGTATATGAAAATCATTCTGGGGGTACCTGGGTGGCTCGGTTGGCTGATCATCTGTCTTGATTTCGACACAGGTCATGATCTCACAATTCATAGGTTTGAGCCCCAAACTGGGCTCTGCACTGACTGCACAGAGCCTGCTTGAGATTCTCTCTCTCCCTGTCTCTCTGCCCCTCCCCAGAAAACACGTTCTCTCTCTCTCTCTCTCTCTTTCTTTCTCTCTCTCGAAATAAATAAACTTAAAAAAAAATCATTCTGGGGGCACCTGGGTGGCTCAGTTGGTTAACCTTCTGACTTCAGCTCAGGTCATGATCTCATGGTCTGTGGGTTTGAGCCTCACATCAGGCTCTGTGCTGACAGCTCAGAGTCTAGAGCCTGCTTCAGATTCTGTGTCTCCCTCTCTCTCTGCCCCTCCCCTGCTCATGGTCTGTCTCCATCTCTGAAAAATGAATACACATTAAAAATTTTTTTTAAATCATTCTGTAAGATATTTCAGCATAAATATAAAATTATAAAATCCCAACAATTGAGTGTGGAAATCCATCATGATCCTTAACAGAATTCATTGTGTTTACTTTCTTGTTTTGCTTAGTTTAATTTTTGTTATTTTTCTAGGTTTTGGAAACATCTAAGTATGAAATTTTATCTAGTAAAATAAATACTTGTAAGTAGCCAGGAAATTTATGTTTTAAATGTTGTAAAGGAGTCTTACTATATGACATACTAAAAGAGTATTTAAAATTATAGTAATTGAGTAGTAATGGTTCACAATTAGATTCAACTGAAATAATCAGTAAATAATTTCAAGTAAATACATACTAAGTACTATATCACTCAATTCTTTTCCAGTTCCAAATGACTAACACAAAATAACTCAGGTGTAAGGTTAAGAAGGATTTAAGGCAAGGTTTAAAGGGTGCTCAAATTATATCTTATGCCACCAGGAAGAGATTTTCTATCTCTCTTTCTCATCTCCTTTCTCCTTCCATAAATCTCCATATTTAGCCAGTTTTCCATTCAAGGTAGATATTGTAACATAATATCCTGTTTCCTTCCCCATTGAAGTTCAGTTAGAAAATCATAAGAATTTCTTCCCCAGAATATTTAGCAAACATCACAGTACATCTTTTTTGATCAAATGGCAATATAGAAGCCAATTAATGGGCTGACAGAAGCCTTGTTCATTTGTTCTACAGAAACAGTTTGGAGGTGGAGCTTTATCAGTAAGTTGCACAAGTATTCCCCATACAGCTGTTCCCTAAAATAATTTTTGTCTCTTCACATGACAGGTCTAGTTTTGAAATTCACACATTCTAATTTTCAAGTTTAGTTTTGTTATTTAATTATTTAATAGTAAAAAGGCTGAATTTCTCTCATGGAGAGAATGTTGTAGAAGTATGTGATGTAATGCCAGAAGAGCTGGAAACGAAAATGTAGATATATTTGTTTTGAATAAAGGAAAAGGACATTTCTTTTACCAACAGAGCAATGGGTAAATATGGAGAAAATTGGTAGTTGTAAGCAGAGAGAACACTTGCTTAATGAACTAATCAGGAAGAAAGATTACATAATGGAAGTAAAGAGGAAATGATGAGATAAAAATCTTAAAGAAAGAGTGGAAGGTACTGAGAAACTAAATAGATGATGGAGTTGCTAGTCCTCTTGAAACTGGAGAACAAAAACTTTACTTGCATCTAGGCACTTTATTATTAGTCACTTTATTTTATCTAAAAGGAACTTTGAGTTACTACCTTGAAACAAACATGCAGTATGTTCTGCAAACCCTGAACAGCTGAACAAATGGATAGGAAAGGCAATAGAATTGCATATAATGGCAAAAAGATTAATTGATGTCATAGATGATGGGATCTGGGCTGGACAGAAAAGAAAAAGAAGTTTAAAATGAAATAACAACTAGAAAAGGAAAGTGGAGAACTTGGTAGATCTGAAAAGAAGGCTATTAATATTGAGAGAGTGATAGAGAAGCAAAACTTTGTTCAAAGAAAGCAATATTCATTTCAGAGCTGGAGAGATTTCAAGAAATGAATTCTGTGTTGTGACCATAGGAATGAGCTTGCTAAAGTGACATGTGAATAAAGATCATTCAAATTTAATTGGACTGTGTGAAAGTATTAATGTGTCTTTTCTAGGCTTATCCAAGTTTAACCAATGTTGTAATGGAATGGTTCTATGAGAAATGGTCAGAAAAATTTAATCTAGCCCTAGATTCTTCATGCTCCATTTTCCAGTAATAGACTTAGAAACACTTTAAACTGGTGTTTAAAGTTTCACTCATGTACGTGATAACTCACCCACTCATCCTTTAAAAAAAAAGTATTAAGGATATTATTTGTCAGGCATTGTTATATACATGAGTGATACAAAAATAATATGACATGGTCTCTCTCTGAAAGAACAAAATATATAGAATGGATATTATTATGGCAGAAGACATGAGACACAGTAGCAGAAAGATGGGGGAGTAGAATCGAGGAATGGGATACCAAGGAGAGCTCCATTCTCTAAAGTAACTGGAGGAAAAGAGAAAGAAAAATAGATGTTTTACTCCCGAAAAATTTTTTAAGGATGGACTTTAAAACCACCAATTAAGATGAAACCCATAATCCTCTTAATCAAGGGGAAAAGAAAATGCTTTGACTATCTGAAAACTATCCTAATCAGGAAAATTACTGGAACTGTGCTGATTAATACCATATTCAAATGATTATTAACAAGGAGAAATGTGGTACATTAACATAAAATTTTGAAATATTGAATTCAATGTATCTTTATATTTTTAGAAATGAATACTGGGAATTTATAGGATTTAAATCTGGGAATATAAATATAACTCAAATGCTAACATATGCTATAAAAACTACTAGTAAAATAATCCATATAATTCTAGAACATATATGTCACTCTTTATTTTCAGTATTTTCCATCTACTGTGTTATTCAAAGAATGATAAAAAATATTAAGTTATCCCAACCAAGAAATCATGAAAACTTTAACACGTAGTTCTTAATTTCACATGTACTGAGAAGCCTTTCAAAACCTAGATAATATGCATTTATTCAAACTTTTCATTTACCAGTATTCATGTCCATAAATCAGCTTGTCTTTTATACACTAGGATAATGTATATCCAGGTTCTGTTGCTGCTAAGATCCAGGCATGTCTGGACATGTTTATCTCTTAGGAAGCTTCTATTTATACAGAAGTCTTAGGGCAGAAAGAGACAGACAAGACAAAACCTGACCTAATATCAAGCCTTAGTCTTCTGAGTTAAAGAGAAATTTTATTTATGATACAGCCACTATCATACAGATTTAATATTTAGCTTAGCCCTCAATGGAGTTACCTCTCAGTTGTGTAGTAAGCAGCATAGGAATGAAAAGTTGAAAAAGATTATATTCTGAACTCTCTAAAACCTTTGGGTATACTCAGAACTTTTTTGAGATCTTTCTAATAATACTTTTAAAAAATGCTTCCTCATATATCTTTCAAGAAGTAGGCTATGCTATGTAACAGATAAACACAGAAATCAGTCTGATGTGAGTTGGGAAGTCTTTGTCCAATTTACAGCTAGAATGTTTAGATCATATGATCTTCTGGGCCATAATATTGAGGAAGAGAGGAAAGATGGCATACTAGCTCTTAACTGTCCTGGCCCAGAAGTGCTGCATATCACCTCCACTCATAATTCAATCTCATAATTCAATCACAGTGTCTCAGCTAACTTCAAGAGAAGCTAGGAAGCGAAGGTGCTCTCAGGAGCCGAGGATGGATGGATAGATAGATAGATAGATAGATAGATAAATAAATAAATAAATAAATAAATAAATAAATAAATAAATAAATAAATAACAGGATTTGGTGAAAGCTGGCCTCACACTAATCTGCCACATTGATGCAGGTTAATGTCTACTTTCAGCATTAGGTGTCAGGGTGTCAGCAATGTTTCTCAGAGTGCAATGGGTACTAGGTTAGCAGGTGATTCTGGAGGGCAGTGGCAGAGGTTAAAGTACAAAGTTGAACACTACTGGAGTAACAGCTGAGCTCTATAGGTGCAGCCATATCTACAGGAGGAAGGGAGACATCCTTATCCAATAAAAGCAGAGTGGCCAAAGGGGGAAAGAAAAATCTGATGCCTGTACTATGAACCATGCTAACCAGCACAAGTAGTCTTGTGAGAAATATCACAATATAAAATTAAGGAAAATATGCTGGGAGAAATGGAGAAACTAAAGTTACATGTTTATTTTATGATTTCTCATATTTCCACTTTTGTTTTTTTGTTTGTTTGTTTGTTTGTTTTTAAGTGGTCCTATGTTTAATTCTCAGTCTGGTGCAATCAAAATAAACACATTAGAATTTTCACACTTTTATTGGTGAATTTAAGATAAGTTGGATTTAGGCAGTTTATCTTTGAATTTCCAGCTTGGAATGCTCTTGTTGTGTTCTATTCTATTATGTTCTGTAAATATTTGTTGCTTCTTTTTATGTGGAAAGCATTACTAAAGGCATTGAAGGAAATATAAAGTTAAATAAATGTTTCTTCCCCTCAGGAACATTTAAACAAATAGAATGGTGAGTTAAATTCACAAATATTCATGAATCAAAACAAACAATAGTAAGTGCAGTAAATGTGGTACAAAGTGATGTAGAAAATGAACACAGAGAACACTTCTAACTTGGGAAAAAAGAAAAACTGAAAACCAATCTTCTAAAAAAAAAATTACCTTCTTTAAATTTCCATCCCAACAATTCTAATGAAAGCAATCATAGCTTTGCAGGGATTAACAAATCAATCCCTGATCTCTCTCAAACCCCAGATAACCCCCCACTTCCTGCTGAACACATCTATTAACATCTTTCTCCATCCTCGTGACTGCTACTAGCACTGCTGTTTTTCCAGTCAACTGGCTTAAAACCAATTTGCTATTAACTTTCTGTTATGTATAATTTTCTATATTCAATCAGTTGAAATTTGCTTTTCCCCCTTTACAGTCTACCTTATCCTAATTTGGCATTATCTGCCTGCTGTATCTTACCGTAATATTATTTCTCTCTGTGCTCTATGGTTCCCCTCTTAAAGCTCTCTCTTGACGCATCCTACGTGACTGCAGTCAGCCACCAGTTTGTCCTTTCAATGCCCTGGCCTCTGTTAACCAAATAGAATGTTAAATTATTCAGAATCTATTTGGTTTACGATGTTTTACTCTATCTAATATTACACTGTTTTGCTTATGACTGACAATACCTTACACCTATTAGGTACATTTTGAGCTGAAATGAATTCTATAAACTACGCCACTTAAAACTGAAAGAGAAACTGTGAAGCCAGCAGCAAAAAGATACCAAAATACTTTTTGAATAGTTTCTCCAACATTCTAAACTGTATAATTTAGATAATGATAATTAGATTGTATCAGTGGTATATTTCCAATTTAAAATATTTCTCACTGATAATACTTTGTAATAATATAATTCACTAGAATGATAGACGTGGCTTCCAGAGGGAACAAAAAAAAGGAATTTTTCTACTTAGATCCAATAGTTTCTTCGGGTCTTTCAAAATTATAGAAGTTTTAGAAATAGAAAAAGTATTCCTATTTACCACTTTATAACAAAAAATGTTGTAACATTATTAACTCTAGGATGGCTTGCCAAGTCCCATCAGACCTTGCAGGAAAAGGTCAAAATTATTTATACATTATTTTATGCTCCAATATTAGTAATAGGTTAAGGGGAAGCGACTATTTAAGAAAAAAAATGGACCTTTTAAAGATCTCAAGTGGAAGTACTGCCAAGGAAAAAAATTATGAGATCATAGAACTCTAGTAAAAATGTCAACTTGCCTGTTTCAGTGTTTTATACATTGGTTAGTAGTTGTGCCAGGATATCTTTTCACAACGGAAAAGAATAAATTATGCCACCATTATGTGAAATATATGGACCCCCACAGAGAATGCTTTCCTTTATAGATCCTGTGCACTGTGGCCTCAGTTCAGCTCATAAAACATGGAACTGTCAAAACATCTTCTGATTAGTAGTGAAGTATTTTTTGAGTATTTCAGGGGGAGTACTTGGTTTATTATTCAAAGTGAAGATTATATTTCAAGGGAAACTGTCTAATACTAGAAACAATAAAATTATGTTGCATGATGTTATATATTGTCTTTTTGGCAGAAAGTAGGTTCATTCATTCTCTCCAAACATATTTAAAATTTTATGAGATTATTATAACAACATAAAACACAAAAGCCTAAATCACCAAAGCTTTTAGTTTATAAAAAATGAAATCTGGAAAAATTCCTTTTTTGGGGGGCCCATGATCTTTACCACTTTAAGACACTATAATTAAAGAATGCTATAATTGATTGTTTACATATATATACACATATATATGTTTGTGTGTGTGTATACATATATACATATATACATGTATATATATATATATAAATACATATATACACATGTGTGTATATATGTACACATAAAAAAATCACTGTTCAGTCATTCTTGCATAGCTATTTTCAGTAAAATGGTGAGAAAGATCTAATAGTAAGTAACAAGTACCTAAAGGTGAAATGAGATTATGGAATATAATTTTATTTCCCCTATGGACAAGATGGTATATGAAGCCAAAGTCAGCAACAGGTAGTAGTTTGTACTGGTGGGGACTCTGTCATAAGCAATGGTCAGGATCCCAGAATGAAGAGCTGGCATCAAAGAGAGCTGTAAGGACTCATATATTCCTTAACATACAAATATTTATCAAACACTTACTGGGTGCATTTCATTTCTCCAAGTACTAAGGAAAGAATAGTAAATAAAACAAAAAATACATTCTTAGGGGGGTTACATGACACTGAAGATAAAGTAAACAAATGTACAAATATATAATATAATATCTGGCAATAATAATGCTGTAAAGAAATAGAGTTGGCTAAGGGATAGATGACTTTCTAGTAGCCCCTGTGAATCAGGGATGCCGGAGAGGACTGGAAAACTAGAGGACTAAGCAATGCCAGGCTGTTTCCTTCAAGTTCCTGATAGTGTCAGCTTCACACTGGTTTTTCATCCTGGTAATGACAACTGAAACCAGCAGCAGCAATTGATCCCAGTTTGTTGTCTTTGCAGAAACCCCAGACATAGTCCCTTTGGGTCCCTTCAGAAACAACAGTACCACAGCTAGCATATTCTACGTGGTCCTGTCCTCACATTGCCGGTCCCCCAACTTCACAACACTAGGACCAGTCAAGCAAGTCTGAGATCTGCAAGTTTGAGATCCAGCTTCACGGTGTCCCCTTATGCTTTTAATTTTTAATAATTCCAAACTTTTCCATTAGTTCCACAACTCCCAGGAGGGATAGCTGCTTTCTGCAGTTACTATCTCCATGATATCTCAGCATTCATTTTTTTTTTTGTCCTTTTTCTCAGTTCTTCAATATCTAGTTACCATTATCTTTTACTTTATATTAAATTCACTGAGTTAATATAACTAGTGTTACTTCCCTCTCCTAACTGGACCTTCAATGATATACTTCTAAAACACAAATATATAATTTGTCTTCCCAGTTGCTCCCTGGGTATATGTATACACACACAAGCATACACACAGATACACAAAGACACACACGCTCACTCACACACATATACACAAGGTTGCCTCTTCCAGTGTTCTTTATCTCAGTTCACACCATGATCATACAACCAGTTTTGCAAGACAGAAATCAAGACACTGCTCTTAAAAACCTTATATCCACTACAATTCAATGAATTTTCCTCTTAAGTATCTCTAAACTCATTTTTTCTACATCTTTCCCTCCACTTCACTGATATATGCCTCCAATTTATATGTACCCCTCACGGTCCTTTACCTGATCCACAGTTATGGCAACCCAATTAGATATTTTTATTCACTCTATATCAATCTTTAATCGATAGTTGAAACCATCTAGACATTTTCTTTTTTTTTTTAATGTTTATTTATTTTTGAGAGAGACAGAGACAGAGTGCAAGCAGGGGAGGAGCAGACAGAGAGGGAGACACAGAATCTGAAGCAGGCTCCAGGCTCCAAGCTGTGAGCACGGAGCCCCATGAGGGGCTTGAACTCACAAACCACAAGATCATGACCTGAGCTGAAGTTGGATACCCAAACGACTGAGCCACCCAGTCACCCCTATTTAAAGACTTAATTTAGTTAATGCAATCATCCTCAATCCTCATGCCTTTCCTTAGGATACAAACTAACATCTTTAACATCATCTATAAAATCTTGAAGCATCTAGCCCTTGTTTATCACTGTCAGTTCATCTTTCAATATGTCCTACCTACATTTTGTACTTCATCACGCTTAATCTTCATTAATTTCTTGATTGTTCCAGGCATCATTCAAGGATTCTGTATATGCTGATTCTTCTACCTGGAATGCACTTTTTTTTCTCAAATGATTAATCGTCCATGACTTTATCCTGCATGCCTTAGCTTAAATGCTTCTTCCACACTGAAGCCTATTCTAAATCTCTTCATTACATTACACTTCTTCTAATTCCTTCTCATTGCTCATTCTAAGTTTCTGGGCTTGAGTCCTTAGTCGATGCATGGAGAAAGCTGAGCTGAAATACCAACAAATTAATTCCTCAGAAAACAATCCCCAAACAATGAAAGTTGGCAGATAAATAAATCAGCTTTTTTGACCTCAGGTAGGACAACACTTATATTTCGAAAGTTCCCAGAGATCTTCAACAGGAGTACATCAAAATTGTCCATAATCAGAACCTACTCATTAATCTAGCCAATATACTCTTCTCTTTTTTCTCAGTCTGCCATTCCATATCAGTAATTCTAGTGAGCACCTCGCAAACAAACTACTTGTACTGAAATCTCTGTCTCAAGTTTACATCAGGTAGAACCTAAAACTAAGACATTATCTATTGTGGGGTCTTTGCCCAAATGTCAGGGGGCTATTGGTAGTCAGTTCACACTAAAGTAATGCCATAAAAATTTATGGGAATCTCTGGGAGCATGAAGAATACTTTAAAGCCCTGATACTCAACTAGAGGTGATTTTGCCTCCCAGGGGACATTTGGCAATATTTAGCAACATTGTTACCACTAGTTGGGGAACTACTGACATTTACTAAGTATAGGTCAGGAATACTGCTAAACACACCACGATAAATACACAGAACAAGAATTATTCTGTTCAAAATGTCAATGGTGTTGGTGTAAAGCAATCCCTGTTTTAAAATAATATGACTGGGAGTCAATCATATTGCTGAGGTATTCACAAATCAAAGCTTTAAAATTATTGTATAAGAAAATAAAATTATTGCTCAGTCAGTTAAGCATCTAACTCTTGATTTGGGCTCAGGTCATAATCTCACAGTTTATGGGTTTGGCCCTACATCAGGCTCTTCACTGATAGTGTGGAGCCTATTTGAGATTCTCTCTCTCTCCCTCTCTCTCTGCCGCTTCTGCACTTTTGCTTTCTCTCTCAAAATAAATAAATAAAACTATTAAAAGGGGGGGAAAAAAAAGAAATGCCTAAAATCAAATACCTTAAGTCTCTCCTTAAGGAGATTTAGAAAAAAAGAGAAAAGTATATCTAAAATAAGTAGAAGGAAGAAAATAATAAAGAGCATAAATGGTTGAAATAAAAAACAGACAAATGACAGATAATGTTAACAAAGCCAAATTTTCTTTTTTAAATATACAAACAAAAATTAATAATCACCTAGCTATAATAATCAAGAAAATAAGAGCAAGAACTGAAATTAATAATATCCAGAATGAAACCAGGGATATCACTACTTCTCATATAGAGATTAAAAAGATAAAAGGTAAATACTATGAAAAACTCTATCCCAAAAACATTTTGACATTAAATGAGATGGAAAATATTTTCCCAATGCAAGTTACAAACATTGACACATGAGGAAATAGAAAACCAGAGTAGCCCATTTACTATTTAAGAAAACAAACTTACTATCAAACATGATCATATAAAGAAAACTGAAGGTCCAAATGATCCACTCATGAATTCTAACCAGCATGTCTTGAACATATTTCACTAACAGTACAGACTCTTCAGAAAATAGAAGATAAGGAAATATCTCCAAACTTATTACATGCTATTAATATGACCTAATATCAAAATGTCAACAGACATTAAAATTTTTAAAAATTGCAGACCAATACCCCTCATGAGTGTTGATGCAAAACTACTTAACAAAATGATAACCAAAAACATCCAGTAGAAAATAAAAAGGATAAGAAACCATGAAGGCAAATCTGCTCTAACATTTGAAAATCTGTGTTCAGGAGGTATACCATTAAGAAAGTAAAGAGGAAAAGTCATATGGTTATTGTAGTAAATTAAGAAAAGGAATTTGTAAAAATGCATTATCTATCCATGATAAAAATTCAGAATCTTAGGAATAGATAAAAGCCTCCCTCAATTGATAAAGAAACATACATGCAAAATTTACAGCCAATATCACAGTCAAAAGTTAAATATTGGATAATTCTCCTCCCATGATTAAGAACAAAGCAAGGGTGCCCATTCTCACCATTTCTATTCAACCCTGTACTGGAGTCTTTAGGCATTGTAATTAAGCAAGAAAAAGAATTAAAAGGCAATCTAAAAAACAAACAAACCAACAAACAGAACTCACTCCCTACAAATAGCAATTTTTTATGAGATAAATCTTTAGAAATTAACAAAACTGCTACTAAAACTCATAAGTGAATTGAACAATGTCTTGAGGCACACAATCAATGCAAAAAGAAAAACCCTGTACTTACTTTCAGTATCTAACGATAGGAAAATAGATGATTTTAAATTTCCGTTTACAAGGAGTATGTATCCCCCCCCAAAAAAAATAAAATAAAATACTTAGAAATAAATTTAATCAAATATAGCTGAGATCTCTAAACAGAAAAATAAAAGGCATTCCTATGAGAAATTAATAAATACAAACAAATGGAAAGGTATTAGTCAAAGAGGTACTAGTCAGAGACTAGTAGAAACAGTAAACTTAAGATACAAATTCTGAATTGATCTATAGATGATGTAACACCATCCCAATCATACTGCCAACAGATTTTTCCCCAAGAATTTGACAAACTGATGTCCAAATTTGCATGGATAAAATGGAATATTAAAGAAATCCTGAAAAAAAAAAAGGATGAAGTTGGGGAACTTATACTACCTGGCTTTATAAGACTTATTGTAAAGCTACAGTAATCAAGACAATGTGGTACCAGCATAAGTAATGACAAACAGGTCAGTAGAAGAGAATAGAGAGACCAGAACTACATCTATATTTTTATAGTCTTTGAGGGTTTTTTTTTCAGCTTTATTGAGATATAACTGACATATAATATTGTATAAGTTTTAAGGTAGACAGCTTTTCAGTTTGATATGCATATATTGCAAAATGATTACTACCAGAGTGTTAGCCAACAATTGTATCATGTCACATAATTACCATTTCTGTGTGTGTGTGTGTGTGTGCACGTACATACGCGCGCATGTGGTTGAAAACACTTAAGATCTACCCTCTTAGCTACTTTCAAGTATATATTACAGTATTATTAAATATACTGACCTGTTGTATATTAGTTCCCTAGAACTTATTTATCTTAAAGCTGGAGTTTGTACTCTTTGACCAATATCTCCCCATTTCCCCAGTTATTTGTTTTTTAACAAAGATGCCAAACAATACAATATTTAAATAAATGATTTTACAATAAGTAGTGCTGGAACTATTGAATATATGTAAAATAAAAATGACCATTGACTCCTAATGAAGGCCATAAGCAAACATTTGAAATGGGTCATCAATCTGAAAGTTAAATCTGTAAAGCTTTTAGAAGAAAGCGTATGAGATGTCTTATCTATTGAGAATAGGCAAAGTTCTATGAGAGAAACGTCAGAGTGATGACATTAAAAGATAACATTAAAAAAATGAAGGATAATCCGAAGACTGGAAAAAAAATGTTCGCAGGACATATAGTTGACAAAAGGTTGATATCCAGGACATATATATAGGTATATACACCTCAATACTTTTTTTAAAAAAGAAAATTATTGTAGCAAATACCTCAAAAAGGACATACACATTGTCAATAGCATCTGAAAAATGCCCTACAGTATTTGTTAAAAAATAAACCCACAATGAGGTCTCACTCTACACCTATCAGAAAGGCAAAAAATAAAAGCAGACAAGCATTACCAAATATTGGCAAGGATGTGGAGCAGTAAGAACTCTCATACATCATTGGTGGAATTGTAAAATGGCAAACCACGTTTAGAAAAAGTTTGGCAGTTTCTTTTCAAAATTGTTTTCAAAACTCTAACTAAAGCAAAACAATCAAACTAAGAAAAAAATTGTTATCCTATAAGTATAGCAATTCCAGTCCTAGGTACTTACCCAAAAAATTTGAAACATATAATCCAAAATATTTTTACAGGAATGTTCCTCACAGATTTATTCAAAATAATAAAACTTGGAAATATTCCAGGTGTCCATCAACAAGGAATGGCTAAACAACTATGTTGTATTCACACAATGGAATATTATCAGGAATATAAAAGAACAAATTGTTGATACATGCAACAAACTGGATCAATATGAAAAGTATTATGCTATGAGTTCTATGAACTAAAACTGTATAGTACTGACACATGAATAGACAAGCAGATTGTTGGAATCGAATAAAGGTCCAGAAATAGATCCAAGTGTATATAGAAATTTATTATATATCACATGATAAAGATGGCATTTCAAATTAATAAGGCAAAGAAGGACATTTTAATAAATGGCACAGGGACAACTGGTTAGCCATTTGGAAAAAGATAAAATTAGATCCATACTTCACCACATACTCAAGAACTTAATTCCAAATGGATCATCGATTTAAACATAAAAAAAAATGGAGCCTACAAGTGCTAGAAGAAAACATATATGAATTCCTCTTTAATTTCAGCATCAAGAAAAGACATTCTAACCATAATTTAAAAGCCAGAGACCTAGAAATGGCAGCTAATTTTACTGCAACAAAACAAAATAAGAAAATCCACCATAAACAAAGTCATAAGACAACTGACAAGCTTGGAAGTATGTATTGTAAGCTTGTGATACATATTCCAGATGAAGGGTTAATTTTCCTAACATGTAAAGAACTCTTAAAAGTTGGGGATGCTGGATCAAAAACCCAAAAGAAAATTAGGAGAAGGATACAAAAACAATTAATATTAAAGGAATAAAAATAGCCCTAAACATGTGCAAAGGTATTTATTCTCAGTCACAGACAAATGTAAATGAAAACATCAATAATACAGCATTTCTCATTTATCAGGTTGGTGAAAATTAATATGACATCCTGTTCTGTTGACAAAGCTTTGGGAAAACTAGCACTCTCATTCATACATTGCTTCTGGGAAGGTAAATGCTAGAACCCTTCTGGAAATAAATTTCCAATAAGCTAGCACAATTACATATACACTTATTTTTTCATCCAGATACACTTATTTTTGATCCAGTAAATCTAGTGATTTACTCCATTTATACACAACTCCAAGATAAAAATGCATATATACAAGGCTATTCATTGCGACAGTACTTATAATTGCAAAATTTTGAAAACAATAAAAATGCCCATACCCAGAAGAACGATTAAATAAACTATGGAACCCACACAATGGAGTATTATGCTTCTGTAAAAAGAATGAGGAATATCACTACATACAAATATGGAGTGATATCCAGGATGGATATATTGTTAAGTAGAAAAGCAAAATGCAAATTCATATGTATAATAAGTTACCTTTCACGTAAGGAAAAGGAAGAAATAAGAAAATATATATCTATCCACTAATTTAAAACAAAAATGACACAAAGAAATTAAATTGATTACCAGTAGGGTGTGAGTGGAGACTGGGTAGAAAGATTGGGGAATGCAAACAGGATGATGTTCTCTTTTTCTCACTTAATCATAAGCAATTAATAAACATAGTTTTCTTTACAAAATCTAAGAGCAAACGATCAATAAAGGTGCTCTCTCCTTTTGTCTGCTAATATCATAACATATATTCCAAACTGTATGTAGAGTTTTCCTTCCTTGTTTCTCTTCTCTGCCTTAAATAAAACTTTAAATGTCCATTTGACTTTACTGAGACATTTTAGATTTTTTTTCAGGAAACCTTAATTCATTCAGGGTTATAGCTTTCATAACAAAAATTTCTCCCCTGGTCTGTCTTGCTTTTACAAAATACGTAGCTTTTAAAAGTCAAAGACTCTGGAGTCAGACTCCTGAGTTTGAACACTGGTTATTACTTAGAACCTTTATTTTCTTCACATGGGTGTTTGGAGATAAATAATGTGTAAACTATCCAATACTCAGGAAAAGTACTCAGAAAATGGTTTTCCTGTCCTTTCAAATTACTACATACCTTAAAGAGTTAAATGTGTGACTCTCAGCAGATTTGATCACTAAATAATTGCATGGATTGTTCAAGTACAATTAATTGGATAATTTCTTTTAATTCTATTTATTTTGGCCTAACAAGATAGTTTAATTGAAAATGTGACAATTAAGAAAATTCTTAGATATTAAAGGCAATTATCAGTTATATTTAATCAAGTTTTTGAAGGGCACAGGACTGATGTTTAAAAAAGAGAACATTCAAAGACATTTAAGTTTTATTTCCTTTTTGGTCAAGTTTTTTAAAGAATCTTTTATATTTTTTTATTTGTGTGTGTATTTATTTATTTATTTATTTATTTATTTATTTATTTATTTATTTTAGCAAGAGAAGACTCAACCCTAAGAGATTATCATTTGTGTGCATATTTATCTCACAAATTCCTTCCTTCTCAGGTCAGTAATGAACACTGCTTGTGAAGGAATATATCCATTCTTAGTAAATCACTTGACTTTATGCATGCTTTAAGAACACATACTTAAGGTGCTTCTTCAATATTTCAACTAGGGTTTAAGTCCACTTCTCCTTTAGTAGATGAACAGTCACTTGACAACTGAGATTACTTTTATGGACATTTTATTTCCAGCTAAGTCTTACACATCTGTTCTACTCACAGATTACAATTTCAAAATGACTGTAATTCAGAATTTGACCATAAAAGAGTAAGATTAAGTGATTTAAATGTATCTGTATGATCTTTGTTCAATGCAGCATATATTCATAAGGCTTCCTCAGGTTTAAGATGTAAATTATGATATATGTGCTCTTTAATTGTAAATTAGATTCACCATAAAAGAGTCCCATGATTATTACATATTTGTGATTATTCAGACGCCAGTGTAAGATTATATTTGAGATCAAATTTATTAAAGTGAACTACTCAAAAATGCAGAAAAATGAATCATTCTTTGATCTATCTTTCTCTTGTATATAACGTCATAAAAAGAGGTTGATTCACATCATCAAAGGGAAAAAAAGATAGTTGAGATGGCAATGATTTTTTGGCCAATAAGACTTCAGTCTTCAATGGCATTTACACAAATTGAATTGTACTAAAATTTAATTTGTAATATAATGATTGCTGAGACATGAGTACTTCATTTAAGCTATGTTAATTGACTACAGAATTTGCCTGTACCAACTGAATGAATGAGTGATAAGAGATTTGAGTTTTTTTCATGTATAAAGCTGCTTCTACAAACTTTTAAAGGTACATACTTCTAAATATTTTCTGCTTCCTGGAAGGGGTTTAATCAAATATTGTAGCATAAATCTCTTCAATACATGGAAAAGACTTTTTCATTATTTAGTCTTCACCTGCAACAGCCATCTGTTCAATTAGAATTCTATTCACATATGCACTAGATGTAAAGTGTAAAGTGTCCTCACAATTGTAAAGTTACCAATATGACACTTCATGTTTTCAGTTAATATAACAAACCATGCAGCATATTAAAATCAGTAAAACATGTTTCCTATCTAAGAATAATGTATTACCAATGATATGATCAGGAGCTCAACTACATTTTAAGCATCAGGCAAACTTACATAATAAGTGTGTGTGTGTGTGTGTGTGTGTGTGTGTGTGTGTGTGTTGAATAGTTCCAAAATATTTTGAAAACTTAAATTCTGTCGATGATTTTATTGATAGGTGGACTTTACAGACCTTACCCTGGAATTTAGCTCATCTTTGTAAGCTGGAATAGTCATTTATACACATATGAATTTAGGAATATAGGAATCCAAGTATTAATAAAATCATTTCTGAGACATAAAAGGAACCTCTGAAACTTCTTTTTTTTTTAATGTTTACTTATTTTTGAGAAAGAGAGAGAGAGAGTGGAGGAAGGGCAGAGAAAAAGGGAGACAGAGAATTTGAATTGGGCTCTGTGCTGACAGCATAGATCCTCATGCAGGGCTTGGCCTCATGAACTGTGAGATCATGACCTGAGCTGAAGTTGGATGCTTAACCAACTGAACCACCCAGGCATCCCTGAAACTTTTAATTTAATTCTTAATTCAGAGTTTCCATGCAGTCCAGAGTATCTCCAACAAGTATTTAACAAGCCTATTTATGAGACTACATTGGTAGGAACCTTATCTTTCTATCCAGTCAGAGCATGACTGTGTAAAGTTGAATTTTTAAAGTATTTTGTAAATGCTTATTTACAAAAGCACTCTCTCTGTCATATTTATTTGGATTATGAATAATGAGAGTAATATTAAATACACTAGAGAGAAATACACGAGAGAGAAAGCACTAGCAGGGGAAGGGCAAAGAAAGAAGGAGAGAATCCCAAGCAAGCTCCAGGCTGTCAGCACAGAGCCCAATATAGGCTTGAAAACACAAACCGTGAGATCATGATCTGAGCCAAAATCAAGAGTCAGACACTTAATCAACTGAGCCACCCAGGTGTCCCTAAATTTGAATTTTTGAAAGCACAGATACGACTTGCAAATCCTAGTCACACAATATGTAAATAAATGTTGAAGCGAGTAAAGTTTTCTTTTTTATAAAATTGATGAATGTATTTAATATTACTGTCATTATTCATAATCCAAATAAATATGACAGGTATATATGCCTATAAAAGGAGGTTTTGTGATTGGTAAAAAGGATAGGTGGACTTTTTCTATTCTTGTAAAGATTCAATTTGTTACACAACTTATACAAGCTGTCCTCAATTTGTAGGATAGTTGTTGTTAATTCCTCCAAGAACTAGATTCCAACCTGAATGATACAAATGTTGTTGACCCACCCATCTGACTACATTATCTTCAATTTGTTTCTTTATATCAGGAAAAAGATCTTTAACTGAGATAGAAATCTGAAGATTCCTATGTCCCAGATTTAGAGCTTTTTGTCTTTGGAATGTTCTTCCTTCCCTCTGGATGTGTAGTTTCATTTTAACTTAAGGGAGAAGGCCAAAAAAATTTTTTTTCAAATATCATATCAAGTTTCAGCCAGGACCAAAAGTAAATATTCCTGGCAGTGTTGAATAACTCCAAAAGATACTACCTTCCCAAGACAGAGAGCCACTCTCAAAAAAAAAAAAAAAAAAAAAAAGACAGAAGAACTTACACAATCCCCCTGAGAGCTATCAACAGTTGGGAAGACCCTAGCCACAAATGAAGTGCAGCCCACACTTCTTTCCAGCCATATTTTGGGGGCCCCCCACCTGCATACACAAGAGTAGATCCACCTGCATGCACAAGAACAGACAATGTGCATGCCCCAGACAGACAGGAAGCCAAGCCAACTTCTCAGTACACTAAAAGAGATAAATAAAAAGGAAATAGCTATCCTTGAAAGAAAAACCAAATTTTAAGAGTCTGGACTTGGAAAGGAAGGGATATGAAATTTTACCTTCCTTTCTTGGCCTGGCACTCCAGAGATCCAAGAGAACTGACTCAGGTAGAAATTCTCACCTTTCCCTGGCTTCTGCTAGTTTTCCCAAGATTCCATCTGCTGGTGTCTGAGTTAGTAGGTTTAAAGTAGAGAGTGTAGCCCAGGTATCTACCAGAATTTACAAGATTTTCCATTAATTTTAATCTCAGTTTCCCCCTGACTGTTAAGAAGTAACTGGTAGCAGTTTACCAGAGAGTCTCCAAGTCCTGCCAATCTTAGGAGGTGTCCAGATGAAGATGCACCTTTGAGGGTAGACATATGGGCATTTGAGTTAGTGTAGAAGGATTTGACAAAACCTTTAAGGACAATCATATATAGAAAGATTCAATATCATAAAGATAATAACATATCTGCAAAATGAATCTTTAACTTCTATACTGCTATTATCTTTGTTGATTTTGAATTTTGATCCTAAGATTATTAGGAGGAAAACTACAAATTTTTTTCGAAATATGTCAGATTAATTCTCAGCACTCCAGAAAGGCCTTTCATGCTGCCTTCATTTTTCAATGCGTCCTTTATTTCTGTGACTCTCTAGTATTCTTCTAATATATTGCTTATTTTTGTTTAAGTTGGTCTGAATCAATATCGTTGCTGCAATTCAGAGAATTTTAATTAATAGATTTGTTTAAGCTCAAACTATTCATTTAAGCATCTATGACTCAATTTCTCCACCTGTAAGAAAATATATTGCTGAATATTTTCCAAAATTCCCTCAAGCACTCAGAAACTTTTTTTCCCCTCTCTGTTATATATATGCAAAGGGAAATACATATTCTTTTCTGTGGTGTCCCAGTTGATTGCAATGAGACACCCATTTCTGGGTTGGTGTTTTGATAATGGTCCCTTAGGAGCATGTAATAGGAGAGGCCCAAATATTTTAGGCTTCTGGTCTTGTAACTATCGTAGCTGTAAGACCACCAACTTGGTGGACATTTGTTTACTCTTGTAGTCTCTTCAGATTGGAAAGACAACTCAGTAAAATGAGTACTCGAGTAAAGGAGAATACAGAGGAGTAGTGTGAGTTGCATCAGTTTTATAGTTTTTTAGGTAACTGTTGTGTCTTTAATATTTTGTTAGCCTTTTGCAATGAATCTTTTTTATGTATGTATGTATGTAATTATGTATGTTTGTTTGTATGTATGTATGTATGTATGTATGTATTTATTTATTTACTTTAGAGAGAGAAAGAGTGGGAGAGAAGAGCAGAGGGAAGGAGAGAGAGTATCCCAAGCAGGCTCCATGCTGAGCATGGAGCCCAACACAGGGTTTGATCCCTTGGATCATGACCTGAGCCGAAGTCAAGAGCCAGACATTCAAATGACTGAGCCACCCAGGTGCCCCTACAATGAATCTTTTAATGAAGCTATTTTGGAATATTAAACCTCTTGGATGTTTCCGCATGTCAATTAAAATAGGTATCCTACTACTACTACTACAGAGTAGTTTACTGATTTGGGAAACCTTGTTTTCAAGTGCATTTCTTAAATGAACAATCCTATCTAATTAGAAGGTTTCCCATAATGACCATTGTAATTCTAGGTTCTCCTAGTAAGATTTTGCATTTTTGTAGGTATCTACACCCTTGAAGACCACAGTCCTCAGATATAAAGTAAGCCAGTGTGGCAGAATGCAGAGCACTAAATTCTCTGAAACTTGAAAATCCCATTTCTTTAGCTAAACATTAGGGCTCTGGGAGCCAAATTAATACTTAAGAGAGATATGTCATTGCCTCGGGGATTTTGTGGTGTTTTGCAGTACAGTGAACCTTTTCACATGGAAATTTTCTTGAGTTTGGCGGGCGATTTAATGTCAATCTAATGGTTGTTCAATGGCCAACTTATCCTAGCATGGGAAACTTAGAAGTAGGTGGTGAGCACATTAATAGCTTACAAGTGCTCACTCATGCCCACCAATTTTGTGGCTTTAGCTTCCAAGATATACATTAGCAATAGATCTGTTATTCTTATCACAAGAAGATTTCTTTATAGTGGCAGATTCCTTGATAGTTCTTAATGTCTGACTTGTGCCTAGTTAAATTTTGATTATGCTGGCCAAAACATTCTGATTTCTTGCCTTATTTCTTGAAGTCCAACAATGATTTATATACATATATATATATATATATATATATATATATATATATATGTATTTCAAATAAAGTTTGTTTGGAGAGCTGCACACAAGGAAACAGAGCTCAAATCCCAGAGTGACTTACCCACAGCCCTCAATAATAATGACACGATAATCAAACTCAAAAGGTTCAGTGGCACCATACCTGTGTATCTTGCTATCCTGTAGGGTATTAGAGGTGTACTTCGGATCCCAGTCCTCATCACCAAAAGCTGTTAAAAAATAATTAAAGAAGACAATTAGGTGATATAAACAAACTTTGTTTAACATTCAGGAAGTGGACAGTCTCCTTTCAGAAAACTGCAAAATGGGGCAGAAGGCAGGAAGCTTTTATAGGATAAAAAATAAGGAAAAAGAGAAAGACAGAAAATATCTAAAGGCTTGAGATGCATAGTCAATCTTCTTTGGAGTGAAAAGATCCAGAGTTGGTTAGCATTTGAGGACTGGCTAGCTGGATATACTGTTTCTGGTAAGGCAGAGCATTTATAGGGACAAGAAAGTTAACTAAGTTTTGGTTTGCTGATGTGGCTAGCATCCTGGACAGGAGTGGCTCCATCTTGAGCCTAGAAATGTATTCCAAACCTAACAACAAAGTCAAATGCTAGTTCTTTGAGAAGGCAAATAAATTAAGAAAACCTGAAGAGACAAATATATATTTATATATATATATTTATATTATATATATTTAGATATATATTTAGATATATATATAATATTTATATTAAATATATATATATATATGGAAAATGGAACACACACAAAGAATCTATTCACAAAGATAATACCATGATTATATAATATAAAGGTAATACTGAAACTTTACAAACTGGATAAACTGTAACATTCAAAGTATTGATTTACTATTTTAAAAGGCAAGAAAATTACAGGTATTTTTATACATCTAGTTTAGTGTAATAGTAATAACAGAAAAAGGCATTTGTGGTAGGTAATTTTAGGTACCAATTTGATTATACCACAGAGCACCCAGATATTTTATCAAATATTATCCTGGGCGTGTCTGGGTATTCTGGAATGAGATTAATATTTAAATCAGTAGACTGAATAAAGAAGATTGTCCTCCCTAATGTGGGTAACCCTTACCAATCATTTGAAGGACTGAATAGACCAGTAAGGTTGACCTTTCCCTAAGTAAGGGACAGCTCCTCCTGACTGCTTTGAATTGGGGCATCAGCTTTTTCCTGACTTTAAACTGAAACAAATAGTAGCTCATTCTGGGCCTCAAGCACGGACTGAACTATACAACTGGCTTTCCTAGGACTCTAGCTTGCTGACTTACCCGGCAGATCTCAGGATTGTCAGTCTCCATAATAGTGTGAGCCGATTCTTTACAACGAATCTCTTTTATTACTTCTGTTTCTCTGGAGAACCTTGAGTAATAGAGCAGTGAAAGCAAATTGTGGAGTGATTCTCCATATGAAAAAAAATGCAAAAAACATAAACAAAATAATAGAAAACCAGTAATATGGATGTATATATGTTTATTTCCATACACATACACCCCATGATCAAGTGAGATTATTCTTAGGAATGTAGAGAACATCTTTTTTTATGAATTTTGGCAGATGAATCGTTACAGGAAAAAGAAAATCATGAGTTTAGCTGTAGCTAGAAGAAAAATGATAGATAAAATTTAAAGCTCATTTACAAATACTTTACTAAGACAAAATTATAAGAAAAAAATTTAATTTAATAAAAACTACCTATCAAAACTCTTTAGCAAATATGTGATTAAAACATGTAAATATATTATCTTGAAAAAAAAAACAAAATTACCCACTATCATGGATTCTATTCAATAGGATATTTACTAGAAGTCCTATGCAGGCCAGCAAAATTAAAAAAAAAAAAAAAAAAAAAAGAATGAGGCATACAGGAATTAAAAATAGATAAAAATGATGTGGTTTTAATTTTAATTTTGTTGTTTTTAAGTGTTATAATCTTCTTCAATAATTTTCTACATGGAAAAGTCAATAGAATCCACAGACAAAATAATAAGATGAATAAGCAAAGTTAAAATACATAAAATCAATGTACAAATCATCAGTTTTTATGCTTTGGCAAACTAATTTTAAATGAAATTTTTAAAACCCAATTCATAGAAACAAGAACCCATATGGTATAAAAGAATAAATCTAAATTTTCAAAATCTTTACATATAAAATTATTTTTAGAAAGTAAAAGAGACCTCAGCAAATAGACTAATAAACTATATTCATATATAGAAAAAGACATTATCATAAAGATAATAATATATCCCAAAATGAATCTTTAACTTCTGTTACTGCTCTTACCTTTGTATAATTTGAATTTTTAATAATAAAATTACTGCGGGAAGATTTTTTGTAAATATGTCAGATTAATTTGCTTCCAGAAAGTTCTTTCATGCTGACTTCATTTTTCAATGCATCCTTTATTTCTGTGATTCCTAGTATCCTTCTAATATATTGCTTATTTGTTTTTAAGTTGCTCTGAATTGTTATCACTGCTGCAACTCAGTTTTAATTAATACATTTGTTCGAGTTCAAACTATTCATTTAAGTGTCTATGACTCAATTTCCTCACTTAGAAAAATAAATTTTACTGAATAGTTTCCAAGCTTCCCTCAAGCACTCAGAATCTTTGTTTCCCTCTGTTATATATATATATATATATATATATATATATATATATATATATACACATATATATATATATATATATATGCATGCAAAGGGCAATATATTCTCTTAAATATAAAATCACCTCTCTTAGGAGAGAATTAAAAGAATTAAAACTATTTGCCAATCACATTCTATTAGCCTAGGTATATTAGGTAGTCTTATGAATACCACTACTTTGAACCCAAGGTATTTGCCTTTCACACATGAGTGATGTGTATGGTTCTAAGATTGTACAACAAAACACTTGCTGGAGAATCCAACAATACTTATGCTGGTTGTAAAATCACCATAGCAACACAGCCCTGATCTGGCCCTGAAGGCTCCTTCAAAGCATGCATTGTTCCCTAGATCAGTAGCCAAAACAACCCATTTTTATCTGGAGAAGAATTCTAGGAGAAGAAAAAAGAAATTAAATAGATTTTGCTATGCTCTGTTGAAAAAAAAAAATTGACGACACTAATGTCATGCAGTGGAAAAGTAACCTCAAAATCTCAGCTGGAGCTCAAAGGGAACATTTGTTTCTTTCTTGAAAACAAGTATTTATTTATTTACAAACCAGATTTTTCTTTAGTGTTTAAATAACTCATGAAAAGTTTTAAAAATCTGAAAAATACAAATAAGCATGAAAAGGAAGCATAAATGACACATAGTCCTCTCCACGACTCAGATATTCATTGCTTTAATTATTTTTCTTTTTAAGGAAATGGCACAACCTTTTGAAATGTCTATGTTAGGGTCTGTTGTGACAAGAATCTTTATTTACATGTGGAGGATCTCATTATTCAAAAGTATTAAAGGTATATCTAATAATTACTTACTTTTATTTACATTAGTCTCTGGCAAGGAATTCTTTACTCCAAAGCTAAATATTCACTTAGAAAAATGTAGCGAAAGCAGTAAGAATGAAAGACATTAATAAGCTGACATATCTTCAGTGATAAACAGTTGCCAAACATATACATTATCAGAGAATAATCTCATATTCGCTTATAGCCTATTCAATGTAAATTCTTTTTACTTTTAACTTATAAAGAAGTCTAGGCTGACTCCTAGAACTCGAAAATTTTATAGAATTTCTGCTTTAATGCCTTATTAAGCTATTTAGATATTTTAAGCTTCTATTTCTCTTCTTAATAGCACCAATTAAGAGAAGTGAATATAAATCATACTTCTTCTTGGTGTTCACATATAGATAGTACTTATTGAATGTATTGCCTGGAAATTAATGCTCCAAAGGGCTTTCTTTTGTCAACATCTGAACCACTGTGTATACACTTTAATTGGGTGTGTATCTAATAAATATCATAAAAAGTGAAACATTGAATGATGCTCTGGTTTTATGTTGTTTCCAGAAGATTAAAACACACACACACACAAATCACTACATTATAATTTAGTGTGTCTTTTCAAAAGAATAACTGCTCAAGGGCACCTGGGTAGCTCAGTTGGTTAAGCAGTGAACTCTTGATTTCAGCTCAGGTCCTGATTACATGGTTACTGAGATCAAGTCCTGCCTTGGGCTCTGCTAAAACCGGGAGCCTGCTTGGAATTTTCTCTCTCTCCTCTCTCTGTCCCTACACAACTCACACTCTATCTCTCTCTCAAAAACAAATAAATAAATGTTTTTTTAAAAAAGAATAGCTTCTCAGTATTTCAAATAAAATTATGATGTAAAGACTTTTAAGTCGTCTAGTTTATGGTGAGCAAGAAGGAGTGAGAAGGAGCAAGAAGGATAAAGCCAATTATAGCTTTATCCTTGACACAGCATTTCCGGATTATCAAGCATCTTAAAAAAATACCACAATTACATTGGGCTGTAATGATTCTCAACTTCATAAATAATATCCCCAAATCCATGGATGTAATAAATGCCATAAAGACTTTAGAACCTTGTTTTCTTTACCTCAAGCAAATGTTATTTCCAATATATTTTTGAATTGAATAACTTTTTATTAATTGATAATAAATTATTTTTAAATAAGCAAAATGTAAGACTGTGAGATAGAATCATTGTTAACTCACTTGAAAATTCTAGGTATTCCTTTCTTTTCAGTGAAATTTTGACACTATTATATGACCCTGAGGTTTAAGCATTCTACTTTTTTGTGTGAATATATAGTTTCCTATTTAAACGTTAAGCAAAACACATAAAGTTCTATCACAAATAGTGATTTCTGTTTAAGTAGCATGTATTTGAAATGGAAGTTAGATGACAGGAGGAAACCATTTAACCATTTATCCATTCATTTGAAAATATTAATAGGATTCTTCTATGTGCTAACTATGATAGGCACATGGTTTCCATGGAGAGACAAAAAAGAGAAAGAGGAATTTCTCCCTTGAAATAGATATTGGATATATATAAATAAGTTACTCAGTATCATTCACATAGAACTGAGTGCCACCATTAAAAAGCAACATCTGAAAGTTTTTAATAATACAGATTTTTACTATGGTTTTCATTGAAAGAGTAGAGTTTACAGGGCTCATTACATATCAAATGTTCGTAAAAATCTTTTTTTTAATCTTTCTCTTTCCACTATTTCTAACTTATAGCAACTACTAAAATTTCTATTTCTCAGTTATACCAGTACAGTTCATTAATTGCCACATTGCTACAGATCAAAGCATTTCTTCCTCTTCTTTCTTGGTATATATATCCAAAACCTGAAAAATACTACCTGCCATGTTCAGCTCTCTGGAAAATATGTACTTCCTTCCATTCTACTGATTTTCTTGTGAGAATGAGACACCTCTACCATCATAATATCCTCATTACTCACAAGGTCTTGGAAATACTATTTTCATATAATAGAAATTTGGAGACATTTGATGAGGCAGTTGGCTTACTGAATGCTGATATGCTCTATACAACAAACACATGTTCCTGTGGCTTCCTATGTATGTTACTGGCCTCTGTTCCTTTATTGGCATTAATAAAAAGTCAACCCCACAATTTTATGTGCTCCTCTGTGAAGAAGAAACCAATTCTGATGCACTGCACCTACTCTGGCTTCCATATCCCCATCAGCAAGAGGAAGGTCAGAATGTCTGGATTCCATTTACTTTGAGTAAGACTGCCATTGGTTGGCTCCATTTCTACAGCAGCAAAAGTGGAAAGAAACGTAAGGGGTCTTCTTTTACCTGGTGAACTCTCCCCATTTCTCCCCCCACCAACAACCTTATATCCACCTCTCACTTTGGGCTCATGGAAACTTTTCTCTTTATGCCCATTAGTCTAGTCATTGCCCGCAAAGGGACCTGGTCCATACATACTCCCAATATCACTTCTCCCAAACTTCTTACCCTGTCACTTTGCCTCCTGTAACTCAACAGTCCTTTATGACAAGAATCACTTCCATTCTCATTTGATATTATCTTCACTCTCCTTCCGGTTTTGAAGCAAGAACTGGCTTTATGTTATAAACCCCAGGGACCCCAGAAAAATTATCTTTAAAGAGTGGTCATCTTTGATTACATGTCAAATGCTGAACTCAATCATAATAATATTTAGTGATATCAAATACCTAATGTGGTGACCTTCTAATACTCTCACACTTCTCAGAAAACATTTAATACTAACAAAAACCCTGCGAAGTAAATCCCTGAAAGTGAAACTCTCTGAAAGCACTGTTTATTCTGAGTTTCTAATTACTCTCACTCACTTCTCTATTAAATCAATTCCAAGGCTGATTTTCCTTTTCTCCACAACACAGTGCTGACAAATATTCATCTCCAACTAGACCTTTCACTCTTGGATTTAATGAATATGCACAACTGATTATCTAGCACCCTTATGGACATCTCAAATCGCCAGAGCTAAAATTCTTATTCAACCTGCCTTCACATGACTATCGCATCTCAATAAATGGCAAGTTTAAACTTTCAGTTGCTCAGGGCAAAAATCCAGAAGTAATTTCTTTTTTTTTTTAATTTACAAAAAAATTTTTTTAATGTGTATTTTTGACAGAGAGAGAGAAAGAGCTTGAGCTGGGTAGGAGCAGAGAGAGAGAGGGAAACATAGGATCCGATGCAGGCTCCAGGCTCTGAGCTGTCAGCACAGAGCCCTACGTGGGGCTCGAACTCACAGACTGCAAGATAATGACCTGAGCTGAAGTCAGACGCTCAACTGACTGAGCCACCCAGGCGGCCCTTTTGTAAAAAAAATTTTTTTAATGTTTACTAATTCTTGTGACAGAGAGACAGAGGACAAGCAGGGGAGGGGCAGAGAGAGAGGGAGACACAGAATCTGAAGCAGGCTCCAGGCTCTGACCTGTGAGCACAGAGCACGATGCAGAGCTCGAACTCACAAATCTTGAGATCATGGCCTGAGCTGAAGTCAGATGCTTAACTGACTGAGTCACCCAGGTGCCCCCAGAAGTAATTTCTGATTCTTTTCTTTCTCTTACAGCTTTTACCCAAGCCATTAGCCTACGCTTTTAGTATCATCTTCCAAATATATACAGATCATGACCGGTTCTTATCACTTCTAAACTATCACACTAGTCTATATAAAGTCACCATAAAGTTATTATCTCAACTAGTACACTTTCAGGAATGAAAAAACTGAGAATAATCCACCAGAAAAACAGGAATAAACTGGGACTTTTCTATCAAAGAAAGTCACTGTGGTCAAAGGCTGTCACCCTAAGCCAGAGCCACAATCAAATTCTAGCCTATGCAGTTGCAACAGCTTCCTAACTGATATCTCTGCTACCTCTACATTTATTATTTATTTTAGTGTTTATTTATTTTTGAGAGAGAGAGAGAGAGTGAGAGACAGAGTGCAAGCAGGGGAGGGGCAGAGAGAGAGGGAGACAGAATCCGTAGCAGAGTCTAGGCTCTGAGCTGTCAGCATAGAGCCTGATGCAGGGCTCAAACTCACGAACCAAGAGATCATGACCTGAACTGAACTCAGATCCTTAACCGACTGAGCCACCCCAGGTGTCCCGCTCCCTGTACATTTAATTAGCACCCTGCACTTAAAATGTAAGCCAGTCCCATCTCTCCTCTTCTCAATACCACTTAAGAGTTTCCCATCTCTATTAGACTTAAATTCAAAATTCATCAATTGCCTAAAGGCTCAGATGATCTAGCCACCACCACCCTTCCACTACCTCTGTTAAAGAGGTCATTTTCTTTGCTTATTTTATACTGCTGTAGCCATACTTTCACCTAACTAATGATAGAAATGCCAGGTCATTGCACTTGCTGTTCTCTCTGCTTGAAATCTTTCTCCAGATATTCCTTGGCTTTCTCCTTCACTTGTATACATTCTCTGCATAAATGTTATCTCAACACAAATTATTTAAAAAAGCATCCCCAAAGTCCCTGTCTCTGATTTATGTTTTCCATAACACTTAACACCATCTAATATATTATAATATATATTTCATTATTTTTTGTTAGTATCCCCCTCCACTATTATGTAAATTCTATGAGAGTGGGCATTACCATCTTTTTTTTTTTAATAATGTATTTCCAAAACTCAGAAGAGGTCCTGGTAAATATTAGGGATTTGATAAATATTTTTTAAATAATTGAATAGATAAATGAGTCTCCGTAGAAATTTGATCCAAGAAAAATGGAAAGGATTTCTTCAAATAATTCCATATTCAATGTCTGATATTCATTAAGTCAGATGTATCCCTTATAAATTCCTAGAGCCTATACCTAAATTCTTCTCAAGAAAGCACATAGCCAATAAAAATGAAAGTTGCTATTTCTGCTTTCATGTAGAAAAGGTTAACTCATTTTGATAATCTAGACAAATCTTTTTCTAAAAGAATTACAAATTATTTTTTAACTTTAAGTGTTTATTTTTCAAAAAGAGAGAGAGAAAGAGCATGAGACGGGGGGGGGGGGTGCGGGGGGCGGGCAGAGAGAGATGGAGACACAGAATCCAAAGCAGGCTCCAGGCTCTGAGCAGTCAGCACAGAGCCTGACACAGGGCTCCAACTCACAAACTGTGAGATCATGACATGAGCCAAAGTCTGACACTTAACTGACTGAGCCACCCAGGGTTACAAATTATGGAAATAATCTGCTCTCAAGGAGGTACAGCATAACTCTACATTTTTCATGTGGGCTGTGCCTAGTAACTTCCTTCCAAAGAGTACAGTATGGGGATGGGGAAAAAAGTGTAATTTTACACTGGAGAAACTTGATACCCTCAGCCAAGTGATCAAGATTAACATCAAGAATATTAGACAATTTAATAGAATGTACCCTTAATATGATTAAAATGTTATTTTATGATGTGTCTTCTTTTGAAAAACCCATCGTTTTAGTCTAATCATGAGAAAAACATCAGATAAATGCCAGGTGAGAGACATTCCACAAAATACCTGACCAGTATACCTCAAAATTGTCAGGGTCATCAAAAACCAGGAAACTGTTATAGTCAGAAGGAATCTAAGGATACATTAGAACTAAATGTAATGTAGGATCCTGGATGGGATCTTGGAACAGAAAAAGAACATTAGGAAAAACAAAGGAAATCTGAGAAAAGGATGAACTTTGGTTCCTTATTACATATTATTAAATAATAAGGTATAAATATTAGTTCATTAATTGTGATAAATATACTAAACTAATGCAAGATGTTAATAAAAGAGAAAATTGAGTGGGAAGTATAAGAGAGCTCTTGGTACTATCTTTGCAACTTTTATGTAAATCTGCAACTGTTCTGAAAGAAAATGTATATTAAAAAGTATAATAAATTATAATTGTTATGTATTAATGTGGCCATTCTTTAAAAAGTTATCTACTCCAAACTTGATACTTATCCAAAGCTCACACAATGATTTAGAGCAGTGGCTTTCCAACAGAACTTTCAGAGATGATAGAAATGTCCTAACTCTGCACTATCCAATATGGTGGCCAGTAGCCAGAGATGACTATTAAGCATTTGAAAGATGCCTAATATGACTGAGAAATTTAATTTTTAATTGTGTTTAATTTTTATTGTGTTTTATTGTGTTTTATTGTGTTTTATTGTGTTTAATTGTGTTTAATATGAAAGTAAATTATCCTAAATATGTAGCTATTACATTTTAAATGGTGCAGATAAAATGAATTATATATTGGTCACAGAGGTTTTGAAGTTAGTATGATTTATTAGTTCTAGTGTGACTTTTGTTGTTGTTTTGATTGTTCTACCTTACAGTAATAAGGGCTTATTTTCCTTAAAATACATGAGCAAATCACAGATGCATATCTGCCTTAAATCATTATACAAAAATAGCCTAACACAGAAAACAATATCACTTACTTCTGAACTGGTGTAAAAGTGATGATTAAAACTGTGAAAATGAGTCTATGTTCTACAGTTTTACATACCTGATCGATATAAAGTTGACAAGAAAAAGAGATAAATATAAAACTGTGCTTTCAGTTATAAAAAGGAAAAATCAAGGATCGAACTTATTAATACATGTATAGAAGTCATTTAGTAACTTCAACTCTCAATAGGTACATGCAACAGTTCAAAAAGATCGGGGTAAGTAAAGTGATTGCTTGCTGAAAGCAGTTTCAAATTATAAAAAAGACATACCTGAAGTTATAGAGACCATATCTTTATTAGGGGTTGGAGAGAGGCAGAAATGGAAAGACAAAACTTTTCTAAAAATCTATAACCCTGCAAGATATTCTAAAGCCAATAAATACTACAAGGGTGAAATGCCAGGAGTACACGATAAAATTATTTCCAGTAGAAACACAGGCAGTGTTTCCAATAGTGAAGATTTTTATCGTATTTTAATTGAGGGTGATTTGTTTAAAAAGTTAGCAGCATTTCCCTGGATATGACAAATTTTAGAAGAGTGATCATTCTTTTTATCTGCCTTCCAGTGCATACTTAAAATTTTAGTAGCCCGTCCTGGAAAAGAGATAAAATCCAATGGTGCATTCTGTGGTTGCATCTACATTGAGCAAAGGTTACTATTATAGTCAAACAAAAGTCTAGTCATCACTTCTTTTTCTATGGAATTTGAATAAACGAGCCCTGAAGAATAGTTCTTGAGTGAATGTTATTAAAGATTAGTTTTCTAGGGATTTTTTTTTATTGCAAGATCTCTCTAGTGTTTGCTCTTCTGACATCTTTCCCTGCCTGAAATTTTGAAGAAAAACTAATATATTCTCAGTTCAGAATATCATAACTTTCTAACCCTCTCCTGTGGTTAAAACATATTATTCACTTAAGGTCAGCATTATGAACATAATCGAAAATACGAGAACTGGGAACAATGATGTGAACCAAGTATAAAATATATCAAAAGCAAGAATAGGCATATTTATCTCCTAGGAAAATCAGTTTTTATTAAAGATTATCTGCAGAGACACTAGTATCTTTTTTCTTCTATTGAGAAATCAGTATTTTTTTCACTATTAGTTTTTCATTATTAATTTTGTTCATTGTTTGTGTATGTCCTATCATTTAGAACAAGCAATTGTTGGGTATTTTTGTCTTGGAATATGGAATAAACCTAATTTCAATAAATTAATGTTTTTATCATTAGTTTCAATTAAATGGATATTTATATTTATAGAAGAATCATTTTTAAAATTGTTACAATTATTATTTCAATTTACCAGTCTTTAAATAATAAGTAAAGTGCAAGCATAATTTAAGCACACATTTTGCTTATTATTATTAATTTTTCAATCAGGATCTAGCATAAATCGATCTCAATGTGCAACTATTAAGCCAATAAAGGTTAAACATGATGTAATTCAAATTAAAGCATTCCAGGATGACAGAGTAAAAATGAAGCTAAATACCGTAATTATGTTTTCTTCTCCACTAATTTAAATTGACATTTAATGTGACTAATCATAAAAGTAAAATGTCAATAATAGCAACATTAAAATTAAAAGAAATAAGCAACAAGCAATTTATTTCATTCAAAGGTAAAAACTGAATTTATTACACCACTTTGCCATCACTTACAAAATCAAAATAACACTATTCTGTGGCAAAGGAACTGACTCAAAATTGAATAAATTACATCTACTCCATAGTTTATAGACTACAACTTTCATCCCTCTAAATGAGGATACCTTAAAAGAGTTTGCTAGAATTACCTCCACAGATTTCCAAGGAAATTTAATACAGGAGATAATAAAATATTTTAAAACCAGCAGAGATACTGACCAAACAGAAGGAAGACAAGCCATAGAGATAGAATAGAGATGTGTGCCATTAATTCTTTCATTGATGGACAACGGGGCAGTTCTACAATAGGGGCAACATGGCTTGGAGTTAATACTGAAAGATTTCGATATTTGAGCATTCATTTGGCTACACAAGTGTAAGCCATCCAAATGTAAGTTCTGTCTCTAACACAACCCTGCTTTGGGGATGTGCCTCCTCCGTAACCCAAGTCTATTAAATGATTCTATCACAGGGGTTGGCCACAGATGTCAAAGGACCTGAGCACTGGCAGCAGAAACATTCAAAGTTGTGTATCTCTTAGGCTCATGGGTTCCATGGGCAAGATATGTTTGTTTGTTTCTTTGTTTGTTTTAATTGTCCTTTCTCAATTTCCTTTAGGACAGTGGCTTGTACTGACTTTTTTTTTAAGTTGTTATATTTCTACATCATTTTCCATATGAATGCTCCAAAACTCAAAAACTTCAATGAAGTATTGAATTGCTTTTATCTGCTATTATAGCAATCTGACTGCCTCAGTGTTTTGAGTCCATCCACACCACTGTTACCCGGAATTTTAATGTCTTACCTGGACTTTGTATACTTTACAACTTCTTTTCCACTTCTATTCCCTTCCAAGGGTTTAGTGATAAACAGTATTTTATGAAGTGTAACCATATTATATATCAATAGCATTTTGCTAAAGGATAATACATTGTATATTTTTGTTATACCTGCTTATCATTTGCCTTTCCACTTAGAATGTAAGCTCATTGAGCCACACACTTCTCTTTGATCCCCAATCACTTAGAATAATATTTGACAAATAGACATCTAATAGTATTCATAATGAATGATTGAAAAAAAAGAACTCCAAAAAATCAACCTACAAAATGGCTTCCATGACAGCAATTTACTCAAACTGTATTCTCAAAGATAAATAATAATCTACACATATATATACATATATGCATACATATATATATATAGGTATGCATATATGTATATAATCTATAGGTGTGTGTCTGTATTTATATGAAACAGATAATCAACCATCAAAAAACCAGAAAAAAAACTTCACTTGCTCCTCAGTCCACTTCATGTCTCCAACCACATCTTCATCTCCTTCCCTTATTATCCCTTATTCCTATTAACATCCGTTTGCTTCTATAACACAAATTCATCCTCTCCTTCTCTCTCTTCCTCTGCCTCTCTCCTCTCCTCCTTTCCTCTTTTCATCCTCTGGTAACTTTTTGACTCTGGGAACTTTGTAATAGTTTCTTTTCCTTTGTTGACATCAAGTTGCAAATATTCTGCTAAACTCTATCATTGTGCTTCATTTACTTGCCTTGACTATTATGGTCATTACTCTAAGCTCCCAGATTGAACTGTCTTGAACTGATTGATGATCATTTCAATGACTTACTAGACTTATCAACCCAAACACACTGCATTTAATTTATTGTTATTGAGAAATACAAGGCAAAATGCAGCTTCAGAAATCTGAGCCAATATCAATTTCAAAGAGATAAAAAAAAAGAATACATAAATGAACGTTATTATAGAAAACAAAATATATAAAATAGAATATATAGGCTACACACTAAAAAATACATGATTAAAAAGAGAATTATAAAATAGTAACTAACAATGAATTAAGAAATGCAGTGACATAAAAGAGATGAAAAAATAGATGAGAAGAAACTGTAGAAAATAGGCATATGACTAACAGAATTTTCAGAAGGAAAGAAAAAAGAGTAAATAAAGGAAAACAAATGTTGAAGAAACAACAACCGAATTTTCCAGAATTGAAAATTCTGGATTTAAATTGATTTATATTATTGGATTGATGCATAATACCAGATTAAAAAAAGCATTGATGTTCAAATTAGGATTTTAAAAACCCACTTTAGCCTGAAAGTTGGATATATTTATAACAATAGACTTTTTCTTTAATAAGAAAAATAAAAGAACATTTCAAATTCAATGCCACTAGTGGCCAAATTCTTCATAGTATTATGAAGCATTATGTATCTAATTAACAATTAGATTCAGTTAGTCTCTCAGAGAAGCAACTATATACATGGTTAAGGTGTCTACTTCTAGTGCCAACAGAAAGGATTCACATCCCTGCTTCACCATTTGCCAACTGGGTAACCATGAGAATATAATTTAAACTCTCACAGCTTCAGCTGTATCAATTATGAAATGGGGTTATTCATAATATCTGCATTAATAGAGTTATTAGGTAGATAAAATTATATATGTGGCACAATGTCATGAGAAAAAAAGATCCATAAAAAGTATTAACAACTCTTATTTTAAAATTATTTTCAATTTTATCTATAAAAAATAAAGTACATCTTTCATTAACTTTTAGTAACTCACGAATCATATGTGAAGTAGAATATTTATAACTTTAAAAAATTATAATTAGAATAACTATATGATGTGTCATCCAATAATAAGTATATAATTTATTCAGATCAGGACATTCTGAGACTAAAGGGGGAGGTTATAAATGATTATACCAGAATTACCATGGTATAATTCTATACTTTCCAAAGAAAAGAACTTGTATAATCACTTTATCCACAATTAAGTTGGTTTTCAGTCATAAATTTTACATAGCTAAACTGAATCTTGTAATCACATGGAAATTGGTACCTCTCATAGATGAGCATACCCCATTGATGCCTTATCTAAATCTGCCACTAAATTGAATTCATTGAAGAGATAACAATTTAAATTCTGTTCACATTCTAAAATTACAATGCTATGTCTGCCTAATTCCAGTCCTGCTAAAATTACAGAATTATTTAACTCAATAAAGACACTTTTCACAAATTCACATTGTATTCTTAATACTTTAAGAACCATAGTGTGGTTTATATACACAATGGAGTACTACGTGGCAATGAGAAAGAATGAAATATGGTCCTTTGTAGCAACATGGATGGAACTGGAGAGTGTGATGCTAAGTGAAATAAGCCATACAGAGAAAGACAGATACCATATGGTTTCACTCTTATGTGGATCCTGAGAAACTTAACAGAAACCCATGGGGGAGGGGAAGGAAAAAAAAAAAAAGAGGTTAGAGTGGAAGAGAGCCAAAGCATAAGACACTCTTAAAAACTGAGAACAAACTGAGGGTTGATGGGGGGTGGGAGAGAGGGGAGGGTGGGGGATGGGTATTGAGGAGGGCACCTTTTGGGATGAGCACTGGGTGTTGTATGGAAACCAATTTGACAATAAACTTCATATATTGAAAAAAAAAAAAAAAACCATTCTATTATCTTATACTCATTCCTTGTTTAGTGCTAATCTACAAGCAATATCAGATGCAACGGAGAGTGAATTGAACAATTTCTTGAAAAAAAAGTTACCATACAATTGGAATGAAACAACACAAAATATTTTTCACTAATCACTGAGAATGTGCTTTTTTTACTCTAACTCTTCAAATTTGAAATCCTAAATAAAATTGGTATTTCAAGCTGATATATTTTTAAAGTAATTTTGGACAGTAAATTAACTTTTGTATAAATTCTACTTCCCTAGAATAGAGATACATCATTTATTTAAAAAAAAAACTCAATGAAATAAAATCAAACAATGTATTTTGTTCATTAAACAATGAAATAAAGATTTGTAAATTTTGACAGGAAAAAATCAATGAGAAACTTTAATTACCTATGCAAAAATATAACTTTGGTCCTAGGTAATTTTTGACTTTTACAATGATCAAGTTAATTAGATTGCCTTTTCTTTTCTTTGTAATTAACAAAGTACAGTCATAGTGAATGCATTTTATAAAAATTATCTGTGCTTAAATAATTCATGAGTGTTTAAATAATCAAAAAAATTGAGGGGCGCCTGGGAGGCTCAGTTGGTTAAGCATCTGACTCTTGGTTTCAGCTCTGTTCATAATCTCACAGTTCATGAGTTTGAGACCTGCATCAGGCTCTGTGCTGACAACATGGAGCCTGCTTGGGATTTCTATCTCCCTCTCTCTCTGCCCCTCCCTGGCTTGCTGTCTCTCTCCCTCTCTCTCTCAAAAAAAAAAAAAAAAATATATATATATATATATACACACACACACACACACACACACACACATATATATATATATAATTTTAAAAAATTGAAACAGGAAATTTATTCAATAAATATACATTTATAAGATTCTAACACTAAAAGGAGCTACAATATGATTCATGCCTCTCTTCTACAGGGAAGCAAACAAGACTATAAGAAACATGATAAACAGAATCATCTGTCCATGGAGAAGTGTCTCAGAATGAACTCATACCACAGTAAAAATTTTTAAATATGTGTATTGAAAAGACAACTCTGCTCTCTCTGGCTGTTGGAAAATAGTAACACTAAAATATAGTAAATGGTTATTAATCTCTAAGCATGTCAACCATAAAAATTTATATATGTGAACTGAGAATAAGAGGTGTGAAAGAAGAGGAGTAGGTAAAATGGGTCTCTTTAGAGCAAAGGCTATCATTCTGAAAGTCCCTGGTTTTGAGAATAAAGTCTTCATGCCCAGTTAGTGACTAAGGAGTAGAACGTAAAAGGAGCCCCCAGTGAATTCCTCAAACAATGTTGGGCTGCATATGATAACTTGAGTTGAAAATTAACCTCTATTTTGCAAAACTTATATTATGCCCTTTGTGATGATCAGCAGAAGTTAATGGTTTGGGTTGCACTTTGTAATAGATAGCTCTTTCTTGTCATCAGTATTAGAGTCAGAGTTAGAGATGGGTGGGTCAACCATAGATAGGGTTCCATTTGAAATAAAGAGAATTTTAAAACTAAGGAGGTGGATGGAAGAAACAGAAATCTCTGAGGGAAAATCTTGATGTGGTATGGCAGAGACCTGGCACATGCTCATAAAATTCATTCTCGTCTTTCTGGACATGGGTAGATTTGTATTTCTCACCTTCTTTTGCAACTAAATGTGTCCAAAGCTAAGTTCGAGCCAATAGAGTATGAGTGGAAGTGGGAAATCACTTTGGGGTCAGACCATAAAAAACTTAGATATACAATACCGCATCCTCTACATTTCCAGCATCTTTATACAGATGAACAGAGTGACATTGAGTCCATATGCTAAAAATGGTAGAACTATAAGATGGAATTGACTTGAGTCCCTGTCTCATGACTTGGACGAGGAAAGCCACATGCCAAACAAGAACTCTCATTAGGGGCTTTACAAGAATGACAAATTAATATTTATGATGTTGAACACATTATTTTTGCTCAGGTTTATTTACTACTACAACAGTGGCCACCTGCCTAATATAAAACTTGTTTGTGAAAGTGGAGTGCTTCAATTGATTTTACTTGCTCCCCTTCGTCTTTGAAAATAGGTTATTGGATTTGACCATTATGCAGTCATAAAAAAGAGTTCAGGAACTGAGTATTGGTATTGGGTGCAGGGAGGGTTTTTTTTTTTCCAAAAAGTTCTGTAGTCTGGAAATATAACTAAGAATTTAACCACACAGGAAGGCAGGGATGATGGAAAACCTTGTTTTGTCTTTGTTTTTAGAATAAGGATGGCTTGAAAGCATTTATAAACCATGGAAATAAAAAAACACAGAGGAAAAAAGTTATGTTATATGAGAAGGAATGATAGAATTAATGAAACAATGAGTAGTATAATGCAAAACTGGTAAATTTGACATGGTGGGAGAAATGTTAAATGTGTAAAAGATGAAAGGAAATAAAGAAGATCAGACATGCACACACATATAGACATACAAATATATATGCATACATACACATACAATGTAGGATGAAAGCTACAATGAAGGCTGAGAGTTAGATTCTTGTAGATATATGATGCTTGAGGAAAATACACTAAAGAGCTAAAAAAGAGCAGAATAGGAAAAGCTCAACATATACAATGGGCTACACAAAACTGCAAAACAACTTTGCAATGGACATTTTTGAGTAAAAAAAATGTAACTAATAAGCTATCATGGTTTTGTTTTTAAAATAAATTTATACTCTAGTGTATATTATTAGTCTTCTGCCAAATACAACATGCATTGTATCATCAGACAAGCAAAATAGCAGTCAAAAAAGGCAGATTATATTAGCCTAGATTTTATGTCAAATGTACTTCAATGTATTCTAACTCTTTGAAAATTCATAATGTATATATGGATTACACTATAGCTCTCAGTTAGCCAAAATAATTCCAATTTACTATTCTGTGTGAACAAGAGTTTACTATGCATTAAAATGCATAACTAATCTGATTCAATGGCCTGTGAAAATGTCAATTATTTTCAGAACAAGCTTGAGGAATGTAGAATCGCCTCAAGGACTTTATAATTGTAGACATATTCTGGAAAATGTACTTGTAAATTCCTAGTTTAAAATTGCTCATGTTTTAAGATTCAGACTGATTCACCTAGAGAGTAAGAATGAGTAGTTAGTTTTTAAGAATCAGATCAAATACTTTAATACTTGTAATATACCTTAAAGGCAAATATTATCATCATAATGCTCATAAACTCACAACATATTTTTTTTTATTTCCTATAATTTCCTTTCCTATAGAATTATTTTGGAAATAGAATTTTTCTTATACATAACCTCTGTAGTCATGGCATTAGTCATTGTATATGCCCTTAGTAAAATATTTTAAAATTATCCAATAAATCTTTTCTCAAATGTGTTACTGACTTTCTAAATCTCTCAAAATAATCTAGAAAATCAATTACTTCATAATTTAAAATACATATATAGAATAGCATATAGAATTTGTCAAACAGATTACTTTTTATCACATATATTCTTATTTTAGAACTATGAAATTGTGATTCCTTTCCAGTTAGTTTAGTCTAACTTCCAGGAAAATTGCAAATTTTCCCTTGGTTATCTCTGAGCCATAAGACCTATTACTCTAAAAATGAAGTTGTAAAAATATTGAATTTAAATGCCAATTCTTTTAATATGGGTAAGGTTTTTGGGTATTGGGATATTCCTCTGGTTGTGACTACATATTGAAGAATGTTTTGAAAGGGAACATTTGAGCAACAGTATTTCAGCAACGGAATGTGTTCCCCTAGAGAAATATGTCTGGAACATGCTTCTTCCAAACTGTTCTCTTTGATTATAGGGAAGAGAGTTTTCCCCACCAAAATATTGGCTTTCTATAATCTAAACAATTAGAGAGGTCTACCTTTCTCCTCAAAAGAATAGTACAAATGCTTGAAAAGAACAAGTGTGGGGCACCTGGTTGGCTCAGTTGGTTAAGTGTTCGAATCTTGATTTCAGCTCAGGTCATTATCTCACGGTTCATGAGATTGAGCCTTACGTCCAGCTCTGCACAGACAGCACAAAGCTTGCTTGGGATTCTCTCTCTCCCTCTCTCTCTGCCCTTTTCCCACTCACACTCTCTCTCTCAAAATTAATAAACTTTGGGGAAAAAAATGTGTGAATTTGAATTAGGTAACTCAAGAACACGCCTCAGCAGTTGTCCTGCCCAAACTTCCCAAAGTCCCATAGCACTCTATTAATTGCATAAACACAGTTGTCTTCTCTTTATACTAAACAATGAAGAGACTACTGGGGTATAGCCTAAACATTCAAACAGAAACACCTTTTAAGCTAATATGGCAGAGATTAGGACACTAGGGATTTTTAATGGTAAAACACAGAACTCTTATTCAATATGGCTACAACATTCTCCTATCTGGCATAGATAGACCAGGCGGATGGAACACTTCCTTACAGAATCTTATATCACTGTGTGCACATTTTATATCCATTTAAAAAATCATATAAATCTAACCTGAAAAGCTCTATGTATTATCATAAATACATAAAGTATAATATTATTAACAGTTATTAGGTTCTAAAATCAGCAGACATAAATCCTGTTTCTGGTTTTTGATAATAATGTAACTTATCTTTAGTTTCCTTACTAGTAAGTTGCAATACTCATATAAAATAATATATAAATTAATGTTTAACTTGTAGTAACTTGTATAATATGTAGTTGCAGATACTATAACAGTGTTTACATATTAGCCAGTTTATATTCTAATTTCTTCATTTCATGAAAATTAAATAGTAAATATTTATAACAATATGCAAATGTCTTTATTGCATAACCTAACCTTTAAGAAGTTAAGGACTTCCTCCTGTACTGTAACTTAATTTGCTCTAACTATAATTTGGTGTCTTAAAGGAGCTAAGCAGATGGCTAGAAAATGTTATGTGTCTGTTTATATGAAAACATCTTCCTTTTCAACAGTCCCCTACTTATTTTTACTTCATGGTTATCAGGCAAAATTTTTTAAATGCATCGTAAAACCTCTAACACATTTCATGCATTTTCTAAAACATGTTTTTTTTTTTTAATTTGCTCAATTGAATATCTAGTATACTTAAATCAAGGTCTACTTTTAAAAGAGAAGAGAAACATAAAGCATTTAGTTGGATAATTTAGTCCCAGAAAAATTTGACTGCAATATTTGATAATATAACCTATCTTTTTTCCATCATCTCTGTCCTCCATCATTCTCTTAGTGATATCCACATGTAACACACCCTTATGAAGACAACAATATCCAGTCTCAAGACAATTCTGTTTAAGCAGAACGCAAAAAGGAGCCTCATACACACCAACCCTGTGCTTTTTAATTTAAGTTCACTCCCTAAATCTAAAGGCTAGTAGGTTAGCTTTGACTTCAATGCTTATGAGCAGCTATCACAATCAACCTCACACTGCCCTGTGGGTCTGACTCCAGCCATACCCAGTCTGTGCCACATTCAGCGAGCTCTAGGCCCTAGTTTAGCTCCCAGTTACAGAACTCCACGCTCCCTTTATCACATCACTCATTCCTGTGAATTATAATTTTATACTGCTTTCCCACCCTTTTGACAATCTGGTATTTCTTCCCAGTAGATCAATCACTCTCCACATATAAGGCTAATGTACCTCAATTACTTCCCACTAAGCTTTCTCCCTCAATGCCTCAGTTTTGTCTTGATAACCTCACTTTTGCCCCTGGATCTGTTTTTAACAAATGGATCCATCAGAAATTACTTTCTCTCCACATTTTGCTCCCAGGGATGATAAGCTAGCCTTGCCTCAGCTGTGTCCTGCCTTATTTCAGATTGCCCATCCGGACTCCAGGGATGGCTCTTTCCCTCTGTGCCTTAGACTTCCTGCTCCATCTCCTCTCTTCTGCCCTAACACTGCTGGCTTTTCTCTTCATTATCTAGTGTTGCTGATGACCCATCATAGCCGTGCCACCTTCTTTAGCTTTAGCTTTAAGAGAAATTCTGATTTGCAATTTATATCTGCATTTATTTTGATTTGTGCAGGTATTGCAAGTGAGTCTTTCCTTAACAGTTTAATTCTTCCCTGAAGAAGGTGTATTTGCATAAAACACCTACTCTAAAAAATTAAGTAATCCAATCTCATACACTTATGTAAAGGTAATACTCCCTTTAACACAACTAGATTCATGGATATGAAACTAGGCAGTAACACAGACCCCCGTGATGAGAAGGATTCCATGCTTGGTTTAATGCTATGCTGTCACCATGTTGAAATTCTTAATAATTTCATCTTTAAACTTGGGTTTTGGAGTGAATTCCAATAGATGAATAGGCAATACACATCAGCAGAGAAGTTACCTGCAATATGCACATCCACTGTTCCTTGTCACCCTATTTCCATATAATATTTGAGGTCCCAGAGCACAGAATTCCACTGGAAACATGACATGTGGGACTTCAGTGAGACTCAGAGTGACTAAAAGATAAGCTTGTTTTGTCTATAACCCAGAGAGGCCACACTTTCCATCAGAACCAGAATTTGCTCCAAATACAGGAAAGCAATTGTATGTTAATGGTAAAAGAATCTTTTCTTATGTGTGTTAGTTATTTCTCTGTATTAGTCAGCCACTTATGCTGACAATAATCACATGGTAATGAAGAGAAAGATAGGGCAACCCATAGTTCCTTTTCTTTTCAGTCCTTCCTCACTTACCAGTAAGCTGAAGGTAGATATTTTAAGTAAAATCTGCATATATCAGGAAGTGAAATGAAAACAGTTTTGTGCAGCATTTTCACTATTCTTGTAAAATGAAATATATAGGCATGTACAAGGTATCTTATACAAACTGTGCAATTTTAGGAATTCTGCATATGAGTTCAATGTTCTAATATTTGCATTTAAAACTAGACGTACACACTAGGGGTGACTGGGTGGCTCAGTCAGTTAAGTATCTGACTTCAGGTCAGGTAATGATCTCATGGCTCGTGAGTTTGAGCCCCGCATCTCTCTCTGTGCTGATAGCTCAGAGCCTGGAGCCTGCTTCAGATTCTATATCTCCCTCTCTTTCTGCCCCTCCCCTACTCGCACTCTGCCTCTTTCTCTCTCTGTCTGAAAAATAAACATTAAAAAAAATTAAAACTAAACTCACACACTATAAAGATCAATGGTAAAATCCATGGTAATAATTCATGTATATATGTAACATTTTATATGTATTATATATACATAATATATATCACATATATCATATATATTATATTATAAATATATGTAGGGTTTTTTTATTTAGAAATTAAATAAAAGTACCAAGATAGGTTGAGAGAAAGACTATGGAAGGAATTATAAAGTTTCAAATTGTACCTTTAATAGAACTTTTTCTTTCTTTTTTTAATAAATGGCCCTGTGTTTTCATTTTGCACTGGATCTCTCAAATAATGCTATCAGCTCTGATCCTTAAAAAATGTATTTGAATGTGCTACGCAGTCTGTTGCCGATTAATCTTCTTGCATTTTTAGTGGTCACGATATATTGATTACAAGAGTAAGTTTATTTTATTTCTTCTCTGGGGATGTCCACAGTTGACAAAAATATACTTGTTGGTCTCTATCCTCTTTTTATTTTTATCCCCCTTCCTACTCCCCCAGTAGAGTACTGTATAAAGCTTAGCAGTGTTTCTGCTTGATCAATGAGATGTCTCCCTTTTCCAACAACATTTTCTATAGCAGGCTTTGTCCCCCTGGGACTTAAACACATTGATGCTTCCATTCTGCTATTTTTCTTCATTTAGTATCTCATCCTTAGAGAGCACAAGAGGATAAATAGATTGTTTATCCAGGTGTGGTATGACTGTTGTTACACATACAACATGCTGACTCTCTCTGTACCCTTCCTGTAATCAGTGGGATAAAGTAAAAAATACCCTAATATATATTTCTCTGCTGTTTCTTCCCAAGTGTTTACTGCTATCTTTTCCTCTAGCTACATAAATAATCTCACAGATACCTATAGGTTTAGACTAAAAATTAGGTTCTAGAATGGACTTATCTAGTGGTCTTGACTTTACCTTCCTAATCTTGGGAAGATCCACACACTATAAGACTTATCTTAGCATACAACTTTTAAAATAAAATTAATTTTCCCCACTATTCACCATTTTAATTTCAGAATTTCACATGATAGTTGCTAGATCTTTTAAATGGTTTTTAAACATGCATTATCTGTATCTGCAGGTTATCTGTTACTGCATTTATTTTAGAATGGCATTTGAAACTGTTTAAAACTTAGCTTAACATACCTTATGGATACATAAAAAGAAAGAAAGAATATTAAATAGAAAATAAAATTTTCTGAAAACATTAGAAAACATTTTTTGGCTTATTACCCAAAAAATAAAATTAGCTCATGAAATTTGTGTATTTCTGAATTATATCAAATTTTCAGAGTGACCTCTAGAGTATTCAGTAGATAATGCAGTTAACCCTAAAGAGACATTGAAATAAATGTATATAATGGTTTAAAATTTTTAAATTATATATATATATATATATATATATATATATATATATATATATATAATCTCTTTTGAATGAAATAAAAGAGTGTAATTGTTGTTTCCTTGGGATGTATGCATTTTTTTTTGCCAATAATTTTAACAGACAAATTTTCTATCACAGAATAAAAGACAGAGTAGTATGGCAGGGTTTAAGAACAGATTATAGATAGCCAGGCTGACTAGGCTACAATCCAAGCTCCACCACTTACAGTGCAGTAAGAATTAAGCAAATTATTGAATTCTATGTGCCTCAGCTTCCTCATCAGAAAACAGGATACTAGAACTGATCTCATACATACCTTACAAGAATTATCTGGGCTAATATTTGTGAAGTGCTTAGAATAAGTACAGGCATATAATAATTGCTAGATATGTTTTGGTATGTAAAATTTAAGATTAATAGACTTAATGATATTTTCAAAAAAAATTTTAATGTTCATTTTTGAGAGAGAGAGAGAGAGTGGGGAGGGGCATACAGAGAGGGAGACACAGAATCCAAAACAGTCTCTGAGCTGTCCACACAGACCCTGATGCAGGGCTCAAACTCGGAAACCACGAGATCATGACCAGAACCAAAGTCTGACGTTTAACCGACTGAGCCACGCAGGAGCCTCTACTTTATGATATTAACACTACTTTTTTATGCCTAAGTATATCATAAACAAGTGAATAGAAATAACTCCAAAACCTGCCTACAAGACAATGGCATTCAAATACTATTTCTGGTGATGTTAAGATTTTATATTTGTAAACTCATGATTCTGTAGAATTCTGTAAATTTAATATTTCCAAGACCACAAAAAATTAAATTCAAGTTTAACTCAATTAGGTAATATAAAGAAGGTAATATAGGTAGGTAGGTAATATAAATATAGATAGGTAATATAAGAAGCAGAATGCCAAAGAAGCCTATTGAAAAGGTAGCAGAACCATGAGTCATAAGGCTGACACATGTTGCACATAATAATATCAAAATATAGGCCAATCCAATCTTGACTTATTGCTAAATGTTTGCCTAACTATGCTAATTGGTAAATAATTTGAGATATAATCAAAGACTAACCCAATTGATCAGTGCACTATTTTGAAGCTGATTACCAAATCCATACAAAATCATATATGATCGCTTTTGTTTGGTTTTGTTTTTATGCACAAGCAAACCATCCAACTAAACCTATAGTCTAAATAAATGGGTCCATTTTAATGTTTAGTGTATTACTAAACACTAGCACTGGACTAGTTTAGTGTATTACTAAGTAGTACTACAAAATTAAATTGAATACATATAGTTTTAGAACTGTTTAGTAGAGAAATCAGATGCAAAATTGAAAAACTTTCCTCCTCTCATAAAATCTTAACATACAGACTCTCACTGGACATTTTTCTTTTAAGTTTATTTATTTTTGACAGAGACAGAGTGTGAGCATGAGCTGGGGAGGGGCAGAAAGAGAGGGAGACACAGAATCTGAAACAGGCTCCAGGCTCCAAGCTGTCAGCACAGAGCCTGACGCTGGGCTCAAACTCACGAACTTTGAGATCTTGACCTGGACCGAAGTCGGTTGCTTAACCAACTGAGCCACCCAGGCACCCCGTGGACATTTTGAACTCTAGCCACTCTGAACAATTTTTCAAACCTGACTATAATTTTATGCTTCCATTTTTTTTCTTGAATTGTTTCAGATTGTCTTCTGTTCAAAATCCAAATTAAAGCTTAATTCAAATGTTGCCTCTTGTCTTAAGTCCTAAAAATCCTATTCTCAAAATGAACTGTTCTCTAAGTTGTATTGCCTTCGCAACTTTTCAATTTTTTACTATGAGTTTTTTGTCCTATGTCAGAAGGCCTCTCCTATAATAGAGGTAAAAATTTATTCTTCCATCTTTGAAATTATAGAGAAAAATATAAGGATCCTAAATACATCCTAATTTTTTCCTTAAATACTTTACAGGTTTTTCTTTAATGTATATTTGAATACTTGTTGAACTTAAGAACTTATTTTAATGTTTCTATAAATGAGTTAAGAATTGTTCCAATTTTAATAATTAAATATTCTATCATTATCCTCAGTTTAAAAGCCACTATCACTCCATACTAAATATTCATCTACTCATGTGTTTATTTCTTGATTTTCCATAATGCTGCATTGCTTGATTTGTCCTTCAGATCTGATATTATATTGTTTACATTACAATACTTTAAAAATTTTTGATAGCTGGAAGGAAACGTTCAAGTACTTCCCCCTCTTCCCAGCCCTGCATTTTCTTCTCTCTAAAATTTGTCTGGCCTATACTTGCACAATCACACTTCTATCTACAGATATAAGAAGTATTCAAGACTCCCTTCAATTTCCAAAAAAGAAACTGTTGCAATTTTGACTGGGATAGTAATAACCTTATAGACTAACATAGAATACAAATGATATCTCTAAAAGTTTTGTATCTATTAAATTGATTTAGTTTCTATTCATTTAGAACTACTTTTATTCCTTTCAATAAGGCTTTTAATTTTCCTCATAAAAGCCTTATGCATTTCTTATTGGGTATATTATTAAAGATTCCAGAATTTTTTCTCAATTGTTTTGGGATGTCCATTCAATTACATTTTCTAGTTGGTTACTCTTGTTGTATAGAAACACTAACAATTTTCTTATTTTGATCTTGTTTTTGGCCACCCTCCTAGATTATTTTAAATCACATCGTTAGCTGAGAGCATTGAGTTTTCTATGGAAATAAGCACATTATCTGAAAATAATGATAATTTTAACTCTCTCTTTCCAATATTTATACTTCATATGTCTTTTCCTTTCCTTAATGTGTCTGTGAGGAACTCTGCTATCATCTTTAATGTCGGTAAAAACAGTAGCATATTTTTCTTATTCCTGACTTTAATTAGAATTATTCTACTATTTGACAAATACATTTGATGTAAACTTCTGCTATATATGTTTTCTCAAAATTGTGCAAGTTTATTTATAACCTACTTTCCTTCCCTCCTTCTTGCCTTCCTTTCTTTCACATTCTGTGGGTATGAAATATGTCATTATGGCTTTAATTTGCATTTTTATGATGACTAATGATGTTTCCTAATGACTAATAAACACCTTTTCATGTACTTATTAGCCATTCTGATAGCTTCCCTTTTTTGAGATATAATTGACGGGGCACCTGGGTGACAGTTGGTTAAGCATCCAACTCTGTTTTTTTTAAGCTTATTTATTTATTTTGAGAGAGACAGAGACAGTACCAGTCAGGGAGAGACAGAGAGAGGGAGAGAGAGTCCCAGCAGGCTCCACACTGTCAGCAAAGAGCCCAATGCAGGGCTCAAACTCACGAACCATGAGATCATGACCTGAGCTGAAACCAAGAGTCAGATGCTTAACTGACTTGAGCCACCCAAGTGCCACAGTCATCCAACTCTTGATTTCAGCTCAGGTCATGATCTCTCAGTTCTTGAGTTCAAGCCCTGCATCAGGCTCATGCTGACAGTGTGGAGCCTGCTTGGGATTCTCTCTCTCCCTCTCTGCCCCTCCCTGCTCACACTCTGTCTCTTAAAATAAATAAATAAACTTTACGAGAAAAAAAGAAAGATAATTGACATATAATATTATACTATTTTCAGGTGTACATGACTCAATATATGTATATATTATAAAATATATAGACAAAAAATCTAGTTAACATCCATCATAACACATAGTGATTTTTTAAATATTTATTTATTTTTGAAAGAGAGAGAGACAGAGTGTGAGTGGGTGAGGGGAAGAGAGAGAGGGAGACACAGAATCCAAAGCAGGCTCCAGGCCCCAAGCTGTCAGCACAGAGCCCGACGTAGTACTCGAAACTCACAAACTGTGAGATCATGAGTGGAAGTTGGAAGCTTAACTGACTGAGCCACACAGGCACCCCAAGTTATTTTTTTTTTTATGATGAGAACCTTTAAAATCTACTCTCTTAGCAAGTTGCAAATGTACAAAGCAGTATCATTAACTATAGTCACCATTTTATATGTATATTACATTCCCAAAATGTACTTGTTTTCTAACTGGAAGTTTGTAACTTTTGACTACTTTCACTCATTTGCCCACCCCCTGCCTGTGATAACCACCAATCTGTTCCCTGTATCTATCAGTTTTTGTTGTTCCTGTTGTTTTCAGATTCCACATATAATTGAGATCATATGGCATGTGTCTTTCTCTGACTTATTTCACTCAACAAAATGCCCTCATGGTCCATCCATGTTATGGTATGGCAGGATTTTCTTCTTTTTTATGGCTGAATAATATTTCACTGTATGTATACACAACATCTTCTCTATCCATTCATTCATCAAGGTACACTTAGATTGTTTCCATGTCTTAGATGTGGTGCTGCAGTGAACATGTGGGTGCAGAAATCTTTTGACATTAGTGTTTTTTGTTGCCTTCTGATATATACCAGAAGTGGAGTAGCTAGATCATATATGATAGATCTATTTTCAAGTTTTTGAAGAACCCTTGTTTCTTAGAACACTACCAATGTGACTTTAATTTTGTTAACTTCTTGAGAAATCCATGGAATTTATCGCATGTTTTATTCTTTTAATCTCTTCTGCAGTGGACTACACTGATAACACTTTCTAATGTGGATCAATCTTGCATTTCAGATAAATGTCTACTTCTTCAGGACACAGTTTTAAGAATTCATGATGTGAACTTGTGGATATTTTATTTATGAATGGTGAATCTATATACACAAATTAATTTGATCTATATTTTAATTTTCTTTTGTTATCTTTGTAGAACTTTGATTTCAGAGTTATCATAGCTTAAAAAATAAACGATTAATTTTTCAACTTTTCCATTCTTTAAAACATTTTACATTATGAACTATCTTTCCTTAAAAGTAATCTGGATGTGTAAATTGTTATAATCCTTATGTTGTTTTAAAGAGTATATTTTTTTATAAATTTTTCATTTCTTTCATGTATTACTTTATCCCTATTTTTCTCTCTGAAAAATCTGGATTATATATTTTCTCATGAAAAAATATATTTTTCTAGTGCTTAACTTAGTTCAAAAATTTATACAAACAATAGGAAAACTTCTGATAAATTTAAAATAATCTCAGGGTACCTGGGTGGCACACACATACCACTTCTTTGTCCATTCCTCTGTCAATGGACACATAGGTTGTTTCCATGTTTCAGCTATTATAAATAATTCCTCAATAAATAAGGGGGTGGAGATATCTCTGAGACAGTGATTTCATTAACTTCAGATATATACACAGAAGCAAAGTTGCTGGATCATATGGTAGCTCTTCTTTTAATTTCTTGAATAAAGTCCATACTGTTTTCCAGCGTGGCTAAACCATAGCCATATACTAATTTACATACCCACTGTTGTGCACTAGGATTTCCTTCTCTCCACATCATCACCAACATTTGTTATCTTTTCTTTTTCATAGTAGCCATCTTGTCATGTGTGAAGTGATAGTTCATTGTGGCTCTAATTTGCATTTCTCTGATGATTAGATGTTGAGCATCATTTCATGTACCTGCTGGACATTTGGATGTCTGCCTTCTTTGAAAAATCTCTCCAGGTGCCTACTTTTTAATTGGATTATTTGTGGGGGTTTTTTTGTTTGTTTGTTTTGTTTGTTTGTTTGTTTGTTTTTTTGTTTTTTGTTTTGTTGGTATTTTTACAACTGAGTTATGAGTTCCTTATATATTTTGGATGTTAACACCTTATCTGGTATATGGTCTGCAAACATTTTCTTCCATTTCATAGGTTGTCTTTTTTCTTTACTTAGGCAAATGCTGCACTTACTTTGCTGCTTGTGCTGGAATGTTAATAAGAAAACTCAAAGTCTGCATCGGGACTATAACTAGATGTGCCCTCCAGATAAAGCTATTTGGAGAAAAATTCATGGGTACTAAAATGTGGAACACACAGTATCAGTAATGCTATGCAATGACGGAGTCAGCAACCAAGAGAAGAAAATATTCAAAAAAGGTAAATCTCTCTTATCACATAATACCCAAAAAGGGGTGTTCTTCTCCCATCTACAAATTCCTCTTAGAAAATATTTACTTCTTTCTATTTTAAAACCATTTCTAGGGGCACCTAGGTGGCTCAGTTTATTGAGCACCTGACTCTTAATTTTGGCTCAAGTCATGATCCTAGGATTTTAATCCCAAACGGAGTTTGGAGCCTGTTTAAGAATCTTGCTGTCTCTCCCTCTGCTTCTCTCCCCCTGATTGCTTGCTCTCTCTCTCTCTCTCTCTCTCTCTCTAAGTAAAAAAAAAAAAAAATTAAATTAAGCCACTTCTAGAAATCTAAAGTGTACAAAAATATCTTAAATGTATTAAAATGATACATAGAAGATCCTTGTAATATAGTCTCCTAAGTTCATGGTTTTAGTCAGTTGACTTTCCCTATTTCCTCCGCCTTCACTTTAGCAAATTGTTTGTAAAATTGCCACCATAACTTACTCTTTCATCCTTATTTTTGAATAGTATCTATGTGATTCAACTTTAGTCATATGATTGCTTTGGGTACTGGACTTTAGAAAACGTAGCATAAACAGAAATATGAAAGTTCTTGTACATTGGAGATTGCCCTGTCTTGAAGTTATTTGAAACTAGCTACCATTCAGAGAGTGTAGTCACACCAGAAAAGATCACTGAGGAGACTTGTCCAAGAAATTTCATCTGCATCTGAGCTTGATTTAGACGATGAATTCATAAGACTCAATTTTTAAATGAGAGTGAGTACATTTTCCACATGAAAGAGATATAAATTAGTGCATCCAGAGAACGAATGAGACACATCATTCATAAGATGGCCATCATAATTTCACTTGTTGCTCTTTGTCCTTGGGTATTTCCTCCCGCAGGCTGAGATTGGCTGCATGACATACTTTGGCCAACGGGACTATATCAAATGTGTCACAAGGAGAAACAAAGAATGTTTGCTCATTGGCCTTGCTTCTCTTGTAGCTTTGAAATGCAGTCACCATGTGAGATACTTCAAGACATCCGTAAGACACATAAGTGAGGTCATCCAAGACGAAACAAGCCCCTTGTTAACCCAGAAACTGACTACAGTTGCTTGAGTGAGCTAGGCAAAGAAAACAGAAGAATAACCCAGCTAAACTCAGACCAAATTCCCAAACCAAAGAGTCATGAGTTGGTAAATGATGGTTGTTTTAAGCCATTAAATTTTGGGATAATTCCTTACATAGTAAAAGCTAATTGATGTAACCCAAACTCTATACTTCACCCTGATAATAACTGCAATTAGAGAATATCTTTCTGCCTTTGTGAAAAACAAACCTTGTATATAGCATTTCTATTTTTTGGACTTATTCCTGCAAAAATATTTTAACAATAAATATTTTATAGATATAGATACAATTTTCTAAAATTACTTTTACTGACACTAATTATTAATGCTTTGCATTTTCCTTTTAATTAATGCCAATTGAAAATGCTTCATACTGAGAAAATGTATGACAATTTACAATAAAGTCAATTAATAAACATAACTTAAAAAAAATAAATGCAGTGCTATTTCTCCAATAGCTAATAAACAACCACTGTAGGTTTCTACACATCTATTGGATTTTCCAAGAAAACAAGTTACCATAGCAACTCTAAAATAATATATATTTTAGACTATTACTAGTTACTTGAACTATGAATATTTCTTGAACTATGAATACATGTATGAATATATCAGTTCATGATTAAACCCATTGACTCATCCAACTTATATTTGAACATCTGTAACTTTATTGCTTTTTAAAATAAACACAATATCCTGATCCAAATACTTTTAATCATTTCAACTGCAGAAACAAGTATCTAGAAAGCCAATTAATCTCAGTACAATTAATCTCAGTACCCCAACGTTATACAAAAACTCCACTGATTCTACTATCTCTATATCAAGTATGGAAAGAAGCTCTGAGAGATATTTTATATATATATATATATATACCAAATAGGAATCCTTAATAACTATGTGAGAACTCTAGAACCCAATTCCTACTTCTCAATCATTAATTAATGAAAAAGTGGCAGCAACATGTACAGATGTGAGCAAAGAAGAAAACCAGTACTGTAATTCCAAGTTTCCTATTATTTAATACAAGGGAATTGAAAGCATGGTGCCTTAGAAACCTCAGGTCTGGACTTATTGACTGAAGAGTACCTTCCAAACTGTTCTAGGGGGCTCTTCTTGGTTGGAGAAAGGATTTTCCTAAGGTTTAAAAGATGTACCTGGGGTGCCTGGGTGGCTCAGGTGGTTAAGCGCCCAAATCTTGGTTTTGGCTCATGGTCTCACAGTTTGTGAGTTCAAGCCCCACATCGGGCTCTGCACTGACAGTGCAGAGTCTCTTTGGAATTCTCTCTCTCTCCCTCTCTCTGACCCTCCCCCACTTACACTGTCTCTGTCTCTATCAAAATATATAAAATTTTAGAAAACAAACAAACAAACAAATGAAAGATGTACTTAAACTATCGAGATGGTCTCCTAACTATTCTTGTCCACAGCACCCCCAACTAGTGCATTCTTCAAATTCTCATCAGGGTTGTTTTCCAGAAACTTTTATCATATCAGGTAAATCCTAGGCTTCAAAATCGTTCCTACTTCCCCACTGTCTGTATCATTATGTATACACTGTCTTACCATAATGAGGAGCCCAACCTCTGCATTATTTTTCAGACCCAAATATGGGCAGTTACAAAGACTTTACTTGGCAGGCCTCATAGGACCAAACTGCTTTCACCTACCTCAACCACAGCCAAACAGCGCACAGCCAAAGCATTGCGGTTGTTGAAGAGAGTGTTAGTCAAAGAGTCAACCTCCACCCCACCTTCCCAGGGCTGTTCACATTCTTTGTACTGCTGCATTCCTAGCCCAAGTGTTTTCATCCTAGATCTCTTTTTGTAAGGCCTTGGACAAACATCCTTTTCAGGCACCTCTGCAGAAGCCTCCTTATGGGGAAGAGTAGGGGGAAAACTTGAAGACACTTTCCTCTATTCTAACCCTATTCCCAGTATTTTTACAATCCAAACCCTTTCCTCCCACCCTTCCCTTGACTTTAGGAATCTTTTGTTTGGACTCCCTTGATAGTGAGATGACTCCCACCTACATCTGCACTGATCCACCTGACCCTTGACCTGTATACCATTCCATGGGGAAAAATGGAACAGAGGGAGTCTACACTTTCTCTAGTTTTAGCTTCTTGCTTATATCATCACAGGAAGTGATTAAAAGCTTAACTCTTTAATTTTGGGCTTGTAGCTTTAATCCTTTAACCAGCTACTTGGATATCTGACAGCTCAACTTTCTTGCTTTCAGCACATTTGAGCACTACACACATGGCACTCATCCTTTTAAAGTTTGCTCCAATGTATCTTCAGGGCACCTTTTCCGTCTACAACTCCATCATTCTTGAGATTCAGCCACAGTGTAATTGCACCAGTCTCCATTTTTATCCTTCCTTACTCAGTTGTTTTGAACAATTCCTTGGCCAGAAACCCTCCCTTTCTCCCTGCCACTCTTACAAGAGTTTTGCCAAAGGTTTATACATACCAGGTTATACAGCAATTTATATGTCTACGTATTTCTTCTTTTAATAATGATTGAGCTCTTGGCAGTCAAGGGTCAAAACACATTTTTGTTTATATTCCTAGTTCCTAATCCAGGGTTTTGCACATCAAAAGTGTTAACTAAAAACCATAAATCCCCAATGAAGATTCTTAGATTTCATCATAGAGCTGAATTAAAAGTTGTATTTAGTGGGGCGCCTGGATAGCTCAGTCGGTTGAGCATCCAACTCTTGATTTCAGCTCAGGTCATGATCCCAGTGTTGTGGGATTGAGCCCCGCGTTGGGTACCATGCTGATCAGGAAACCTGCTTAAAATTCTTTCTCTCTCTCCATCTGCCTCTCTCCCCCATTTGCACACTCTCTCTTTCTGAAATAAAAAAATATGAAAAACAGAAATAAAAGTTGTGTTTAGTAGTGTGTTGTACACAAAGATGATTGGATTAAGGATAAACACTTGTTTTTGATTATTTAAAACATTTGTGTAAAGCATATGCAAATTTAAACCTTGTTACGTAGAATTATAGTTCTGACATTTCTATGAGTTGATATAATTGAAAATCTACACAGTGAAAAATCTTTCCTCTGTACTCTGAAGAATTTCTATAATGCAGGTAATACTCAGTGGAAAATGAGCTGAGGGCTGAGTTCTAAACATTCATGCTATGAATATTGCTGAAATAAAACATGATATTCATAAAGCTTAGTCTTTGTTTTTTAAAAAAAATAGTGCTTTTCTTATTTTGTAGGTAAAATAATTAATATTGTAACTTTTAGTCTCAACAATATAAAGTAGTTTTGACAAACTTTTGGTGTTATGTAAAGCCAAGACTTACACTAAAATAAAATGTAATCACCTCTACTTTACTCCCTGTTTTTAACTTTAAAAAACGTGGACAGGGATTTTTTTTTTTAATTTCTGACAGATGAACCATTGTCACACTTCTCTTACGTCAAACCCTATGCATTTGATTCTTATTCTCAAACCTCGTAATTTTTTTGTCTCACTTTAAAATTTTGGTATATTCTAATACCTGTAGTGTTTTCTCTCCTCTCCACTCTATTTGGCTCTATCTAGTCCACTTTTCTTTTCCTCTTTCATGCTCAGTATGTAGATAATCAGTTACTTTTTGGAAAATCACACATGCTTATATAAGGTGATATTTTTATGTAAAAGCTTATGTTATTAAAATGGCTTTTTTAAGATAGCCTGATAATAAATATCCTGTCACAATCTGAAATAGTTTTAAAGCTCTATCATCTAGGAAAATATATTCTCTTTCACATTTGCCATTTCTGGTTTTTGTATATGATTCTAACATTTGTTATTTCACTTAGCTAATATTTACTGGTCACAAAGTATAAAGCCAGGAATGTTGTTTAAAAAAAAATTGCTGTTCTCAAAAGTTTCAAGTTCAGGAAGTGAAAATATATGTAGTGAATATTTGCTACACCATGATCCGTACAATTCAAAAAAAGGACCTTGGCCTCCAAATCCTCCTGAGGCCTGAAAGATGTATTGAAGGTTGTCAGCAAATATGAATCACCCAGCACCTTTCAAATCCCAGGCTAATTGGTAAACATGTTAAATAAGACCAAAACAAAACCAATGTTGAACAAGACCAAAACATTTTCTACAGTCTGAGAGGGAATATTTACCTGGAGAGATAGGAGATTAAAAAAAAAAGAAGAAAATGAAGGCGTAGGGGAGGACAAATTCAGAGTTGTGAAGTCATGACCAAGGTATGGAATATACAGAAAACAGAAAAATCTGTTTTGTTTCTGTCTGTTTTGTCTTTGCTTTTTTCTTTAGGGTGGTGGGGAACTTGGAGTATAATGCAAAGGTAAAAAACTGGAGAATTATTCAGTAGACTGTTCTTTAAGTGTGTTTCTATAGGGTGAAGGAAATAGAGTTTGTTTTGTTTTGTTTGTTTGTTTTTTCTTATATGCAGCCAGTGATTTGGACTACTTGTGCAAATTCGATAAGCAGAGTTAAAGAGAGAGGAGATCACAAGTGGGACAGTGATAGTCCAGGATGGTACAGTTCAGGAGTTATAGGCATATATCTCACAGTTCCTAAGTGCTTCCCTGGACTGATAGACTTTAGCAACAATACAATAGCCAAACAACTACAAAAAAAAAAAAAAAAAAAAAAAGTTAAATAACAATTTAGCAATTAGTCTGAGGTTTTGTTTTTTTTTTTTTTTTAACCTGAAGGGGTAACATTGACTTGTTTCAAATTGATTCAAAATATATTGCCTTATGGGCACCTAGGTGGCTCAGTCGGTTAAGCATCCCACTCTTGATTTTGGCTGAGGTCATGATCTCATGGTTCATGGGGTCAAGCCCGACATAGGGCTCCACCCTGACATTGTGGAGCCTGCTTGGGATTCTCTCTCTCCCTCTCTCTAACCCTCCCCTGCTTGCCTCAGAGTGAGTCAGCTCATTCAGTATTGCATCTAAAGTTCCTTCTTGATTCACTCAGCAAATATGTTTGAAGTCCTTACTATATGACGGTGTTTGTTTTTTCATGCTAAAGCTCCAGCTATGGCTAAAACAGACATCATACATAAGGAAGTAAGATAAATAAACAAAATATATTGTGTATCAGATACTGATGTTTTCTAAAAAAATAAATAAATAAATAAATCAGGAAGGGAGAGAGAAATTGCAGTGATGGGAGTATAATATTTTAGACAGAGATGGAGAAGGAAGGCGTTGCTGAGGCAATAACTTTAAAACCTGAAGGCAAAGAGGGAGTGAAATATGTGGATATTGGAGAGAAATGCACTCCAGGCAGATGAAAGAGCCAGGAGTGAATGCCCTGACTCCTGAGCTGGCCTGGCAAGCACAAAGGAATAGTAATGAGGACAGCAGGAGAGGAACAGGGTGGAGGAGAAGGGGCAGATTTTCCTCTAATTTACACTAGTCCTCTCTTATCTGCGGTTTCAATTTCACTTTCTACATTTTCAGTTACCCACAGAAAACCGTGGTCCGGAAGCAGATGATCCTCCCTCAGACTTGGTAGCAGAAGATCAAGAGCGACCTAATGCTAGGTCACAATGTCTATGATATTCACCTCACTTCATCTCACCATGTGAATATTTTATCATCACAAGAAGGTGACTACAGTACAATATGATATGTTGAGAGAGAGAGACCACATTCATGCAACTTTTATTACACCACATTGTTATAATTTCTCTATATCATTATTAGTTATTATTGTTAATCTTTTACTGTGCCTAATTTGAAAATTAGATTTCATCATAGGTATGTATATATAGGAGAAAACATAGCATACATAGGGTTTTGGCACTATCCGTGTTTTCAGGCATCCACGGGAGTGTTGGGCTCCATTCCTGTGGATGAAGGATCTACTACATACACAAACTCATTGTGGAGTTGTGAGCTAAAATTATGTCATCTGCCCTGACAAGATTATACTAGAAAGAGTGTTGCATGTAGACTAAAATAGACTGGGGTGGAAGTAAGAAGAAATAGGACACAATTACAATATGACCACAGGCAAAAGATGATGGTGGCTTATACCAAGGTTAAAGCACCAGAAGTGTGCAGAAAAGGGTATTTTCATCATCATAAGTAGCTAACATGAATAATAAACAAAGTCAAAAAATCCACCTAAGTAGCTAAACTGATAAAATTCACAGAAATAATTATGAGTCCTATGTTGTTTTCCATGAGAATGGTGTAAAAATGGCCTACCTCTTCCCTTAGAAACTATACAGGAGGAATTAGGCTAGGCAGCTGGTAAAGTTAGGTTTAGTGGTTGATAAAATGAGACAAACTCTTCCCTCTTTTTTGTTTAAAAAGACTACCAAATACAAAACGGAGAGCTGAGTCATGAAAAGATGGCTTCCAGAGCAATAAGAAATGGAGGCATCCAGAACTACAGAGATTGTGTCACAGATCACAGGTTGTACAGTGCAGAAGGAGAAGCAGGGACTCTGGAGCCAGACTGGGTTTAATGACTCTCTGCTGTGTGACTTTGGGAAAGTGACATAGCATCTCCTTTTAAATGAGGGTAATGGTGACCTACAGCATAAGGCTGGCTGTCCTTATTAAACAAGTTAATTGTGAAACCATTAGAACAATATCTGGCACATAGAAACAGCCATTTAACTCTCAGCTAGAATTGTATTTTTCCTGAAACTAAAGAAAAAAGTTTCACTGTTTAATTCACAATTTTCTTCTTGTTTACATTAGACCCCAAAAGAACACTATTCCTAAAGCATAGGTTGATGTGACAAAGGAGGAATTTGGGATTAGAGGTCAATTATTTCTTGAGTTCAGAGATCTCAATGGAGCAAACTACAGTATGGAGTTGCATAAAAATTTCCAAAATGTATGGAAATGAGAGGAAAAACTAATAAAGGAAGGCATGTAGACCAGTACCTTACACAGAGTAAACACTCAATAAGTACTTGCTTAATGAATTATGTTTTATAATTTATTAATTTTACTTTATATATCCCTTCATTAGACATTGATTTGATTATTAAAAACACATTCTGCCCTCAGATTCTCAAATAAATGATCTACCATAATTTTTTTCCCTTAAAATTTACAACTACAGGAGTTGATTCTACCAAATAAAAAAAGCTACTAATTTAATATAGTCTCAAAAAGTGTGACAAGATGTGATTTGACATAGGGTCCAGGAGCAAATGGTCAAGAAAGAATTCTTGATACATTTTCAGTACAAAAAAGATGGACTTATTAAAGCACAGGGACAGGGCCCAAGGGCAGAATGTTAATTCTGTAGTTCCTGGAGGAATGTCATATTCTGCCTCTCTCAAATACTTGTCAATGGCCGCAAGTTATAAGAAAATTTAATTTTGTCTACATTTCCTTTTGCCTTTTGCCTTTGTTCTCTACATCACGACTGATAAAGTATTTGTACTGGATTTAAAGTGGAATAATGTTTTAATGTGTTTATTGATTCTGATTTTAAAAAGCATAACTTTAATCGGGGCACATGGGTGGCTTAGTTGGTTGAGCCTCTGACTTGGGTGCAGGTCATGATCTCATGGTTAGCAAGTTTGAGCCCTGCATCAGGCTCACTGCTGTCAGCACAAAGCCACTTTTGATCCTCTATCTCCTTCTCTCTCTGCTCTTCCCCCACTTGGGCTCACTCTCTCTCAAAAATAATAAACATTTTTTTTTATGTGGAACTTTAATATTAGGGAAGTTGGAAATACAGTCTTTTATTGGATGCTTTGGCTCTGTAATGACAATGACAATATGTTTAGAACTCAAGTGGGGAAACATCTGTTTAAATTCTATGTAGTTTCAAAGTGCTATGTTTTTACAAGAGAGGATTTGTACTTTTGTCTACGGTGTTATTCATTTTTCCCATTTTCTGAGCAGGAAAGCACCATGTTGGGTACCTTTTAGAAGGAAGAATCTTAGATAGAAGACTATTTCGTACTTGCATCACTCATTTTTTACTCTGTAATTAATTTCTTATGTAATATTTTCAGTTGGTTTTCAAATAAAAAGTCAACTAGAAAAGAAAAACTGGTAGAAATATTATGTCTACACTTCATTCTTATCATGCAATCACTTGGCACACGTTTATGTTAGCAGTCTAAATATGGCTGAGACACCGATTTATAAAAATAAATTTGTAACTAGAAACTGTAAGTAAATTAGATCCTATTCTCTGCAATAATTTTTAAGAAATTACTCTGAGTTTTATTGTTTTTATTTATTCAAAAGACAAGTCTCTTTGGGGTATTTAACAGAATAGATTTAATATTTATACAAACGTTTATATTTCCCAAATTTTAATCTCACCCTAAAAAAAAATGTATTCTGGTAATTGCACTTCAGTACTGTAATTATCATTGCTAAAGATAAAAAATTGGCAGAAGTTTGGAAAAAGAAAGAAAAATACCAAATTTATACATTTAAAAAAAACCTTGATTTTCATATCTATTGTCATTTAGAATAATTTCCTTTATTTAAATCAATTTGTTCTACCTTAGTCATCATTCTGCCAAAAAAAATTACAGGATATTAAATTCCTGCAAATAGTTTGAAATTTGCATATTTATGTTTATAATTAGAGATTAAAACTCTATTTATATTTCACATAACTTCACTTGCACTGAAAGTGTAGAAACAGATCTAAGTGAACAAATTACATCATTCACACAAAAACTATATGACTCTGATTCTTACGGTGCTTTTTTTTAGGTTAAAAATTAGTAATTCTCTGGGCAACTGGATGGCTCAGTTGGTTAAGCATCTGACTTCGGCTCAGGTCATGATCTCGAGATTTGTGAGTTTGAGCCCTGCATTGGGCTCTGTGCTGACAGCTCAGAGCCTGGAGCTTGCTTCGGATTCTGTGCCTCCCTCTCTCTCTGCCCCTCCCTGCTCGCACTCTGACTCTCTCTCTCTCTCTCTCAAAAATAAATGTTTAAAAATAAATAAATAAATAAAATTAGTAATTCTCATTTCAGTTTAGCCCTATCTACAAATATAATAATAAACATAATAAACATCAAAATTATTGTACAGTGGACCAATTTATGACATGACAGAATGAAGACCCACTTCAGTGTTGTTGACCCACTTCTCAGGGAAAATGATGAAAGCTAAAACAAAACAAAACAAAAATCACAGGCACAGAAGTCAAAAGTTCTGAATCCAAGTTTGGATCTGCCATTTATTAACCAGATGAGCTTTAGCAATTACTCAACATCTCTGAGTCTCCAGTCTCCTTATGTTTTAGACAAACATAAATTATTTTAAATTCAAAGATTTAATATACATGAAAGCCTTTTGAAAATAAGAAATGTAAGCAAATATAAAAAGTTAAAAAAAATTTTTTTAATGTCTTATTTATTTTTGAGAAAGAGAGACAGAGTGTGAACAGAGAAGGGGCAGAGAGAAAGGAAGACACAGAATCCAAAGCAGGCTCCAGGCTCCAAGCTGTCAGCACAGAGCCAGATGCGGGGCTTGAACTAATGAGACATGAGGTTATGACCTAAGCCGAAGTCTTATGCTTAACCAACTGAGCCATCCAGACACCCCTAAAATGTTTTTTTTCAAGTGAAAATGTTTTGGGAGCTTAAGCTAAGCAACTAGATTATTCCAAGTCACCCTTTAGAATTGCTTCGTTACATAAACCCACCCTAATGGAGAAAACAACTGGCAAAAATGGCTTTTTTTGTATTGTATTGTATTGTAAAAATGATTATTCTTTCTTTAAAAAGACAGTTTGAACATCACTACAGGCAAAGAAAACATATTAGTAATAGTTGAACAAGCACTAGATCAATAAACTCTAAATCAAGCATTTGAGGATTTATTGAGTATTTTAATATTACCAATGCAATTATCAAAAATGCCAGAAGTTTCTAAAAAGTTGTCCTTCTATTCATGTTGATCATTCTTTAGAAAAGGAGCATATGCTTCTTTTTGTATACAAAACTAGTAAGAAAATTAAACACTTCTGAGTAAACATAATTTATATTGACAATACTTTGAAATTAACTTGCTTTTATCTATAGAAGTGACTTGCTATGACTTATATTTTATATATATATATATATATATATACATATATATATATATATAAACTTGTAATACAAGTGAAATATGAGGAAAACACGGATTCATGAACCTGAACTACGTTATAGTTTCTTAGAAATTTCTGTAAATCATGATTCTGTTTTAGCAAAATAACCAATGCTTGGGGCAGCTGGGTGGCTCAGTCCATTAAGCATCCAACTTTGGCTCAGGTCATGATCTCACAGTTCCTGAGTTAGAGCCCTGCATCAGGCTCTGTGCTGACAACTCAGAGCCTGGAGCCTGCCTCAGATTCTGTATCTCCCTCTCTCTCTGTCCCTTCTCCACTCATACTCTCTCTCTCTCAGAAATAAACATTAAAAAAAAAAATGCTCAGAGATGGTTTTAATTTTGATGGACACAAACATAATTTTAGTTTTGATAGTTCCTGAGAACAATGTACCAGGTAGCAATGTTTATGAATAAAATTAAAAGAGATTTAAACAAGGTTGGGAGGAGGGTAGAATTTATCCTGATACAAAAAGGAATTAGGAAGTAGTCTGTTCCAAACATTCTTCAGTCTCTTAACAATATCATTAAGATTCTACATTTTTCTCTTTGTCTTCTTTTCCAGTATCTTTTGTGCTATGATTGCAAGTTGATTTCTCCAGGTCCTAGCATGATGAATGAGAAGAAAATCACAAGCAGGAACGGGGTGGGGTCAGAAGCAAATGGGACTTTTATCTCATTTATCAGTGAGAGTAAGAAAAATATCTATAAGCCTCTCAAGCTGACTTCCACTTACATGTCCTTCTAATCTGCCAGAACTGGAACCATGGCCAACCTTAGCTGCAACTCAGATGACAATATACTTAGTCTTATGTTTTTGCTTTACTGTTTAAAGATTAGCAATTGAGATGTTGGGAATAGGAAGCTCTTGGATTATGTACCCAACAATGCCTAGCAAAAGTACCATGAAAGAAGAAACTATTGGGTAATTGCAAAGCATATATAGAAATTTTAATTTATAATTAAATATATAATAATATATAATAAATTATATATAATAATTGATAATCATATATATAATTTAATTTATTCATGAGAAATAAATCTTAAATATTCTGATGAATAACTTTGAGCACATTTTCCTTTTTGTGCTCAAAATAATTGGGACAGAGTGTATGAGTGGGGGAAGGGCAGAGATACAGGGAGCGAGAATCCCAAGCAGACTCTACAATGACAGCACAGAGCTCGAACCCATGAACCACAAGATTATAACCTGAGCCGAAATCAAGAGACAGAAGCTCAACCAACTGAGCCATCCAGGTGCCTCTGAGCACATTTTTCAATTCACAACTAATTTCTGTACGAAACTCCCTTCAAAATTATTATTTTTCCAACAGTATTAATTATGCTGCCACAAAGACGTCTTAATTTGGTGCTAATCTACAAACACTATGTGACTTAAATTCTATTCTACTATAGGATTGTTTCCAAGCAAAATTTTCAACTAACATCCTTAATAAAAAGTTTCTGCCAGCAACTCAAAGATTATAATTTGTTATTCACAAATATCCAGTCCTCTTATTCCAAGAATATTTGCACTTTTCTACCCATTTGAACTCAAGCATAATCATATGACATTTTTTGACCCATTGCCATGTGATTTATAGTAGGAGAATTCTTCCTAGGCCAGTGAAGTGGGGTTTGCCCTTGTTAGTTTTTACCAATGGAAAGGGAGTGGAAGGAATGGACTAAACACCTGATCAGGCATCACATAACCTGGCCTATTTCTCTTGTTATTTTTTCTGGATAAATCCATGGACTAAAAATTGGTTCTTATATTTCATACTAGAAGAAAAATTTTAGATTAACATTTTAAATATTAAATAACCCAGTGCTTAAAACTATAGTGATTCTTATAAACAGTCACTATTTATCACCTGACTAGAGTATGTCCTAGGGGAGGCATCTCCATCCAGTTGAACTCTGAGGAAATGTATTCAGGTACTTGAGAGCAAGCTGAGTAATTCTAGGACACCGTTAATGTTACTATATTCAGAAGCATCATGATCCTAATTGAGGCATTGGCAGAAAACCTAGAAGTAAAGACACTTTACAAATATTGCCTTGTGTTCTTAAAATGCAGGCTTATTTAGAGGCTAGAGCCTTTATCAGATGACCTCCTACATAACTAATACCTTGAACTATACTGATTTACTGAACTCTATACCTTAAAATTACCTCACATTCTCAATGCTTAGTTCTATATAATTTAAGAACATCTGAAATGATGAGCTCTAAATTATTATGAAGCCATTACTTTATTCCTTGGAAATATATACTCCTTGGTAAATGTTATTTAATTATTCTCAGGTAACTGTATTAATTCATTTACTATTGTTAATAAGTAGTAAAATTAAACTATACATGCTGCAATTTATTTAAGTTGTAAATATTTAAACATAAATCTAAATATATTTTTTTAACATTTATTCATTTTTTTATTTTTTTTAACATTTATTCATTATTGAGAGACAGCGAGAGAGCACGAGCATGGAGGGGCAGAGAGAGGGGGAGACACAGAATCCGAAGCAGGGTCCAATCTGTGAGCTGTCAGTACAGAGCCCAAGGCAGGGCTCGAACCCACCAGCAGTGAGATCATGACCTGAGCCGAAGTTGGACGCCTAACCGGCTGAGCCACCCAGGTGCCCCTAAATCTAAATATTTATAAGAACACTGAAAGGAGAAAAGAAACAAAAGATCAAAAGTAACAGTAGCAACAGAACCTTTACTTTTTAACTTTTTGATGAATTGATTAGATGCATGTAATATGCTCAAAGGAACTACATGTGTTTGACAAAGATATGCTATGTAAAATCCTGGCTAACTGAAACTACGTTTCTATAGCAAGTATAGTTATATAAAGTTTGAATAAAAAGAATCTACCCAAAGCAGCAAGTATCATTATAGAAATCATATGTATCAGAAAGAAATAGCCAACTTTTTTTTTTCAATTACAAGGATATTTTTCCTCTTAAGTCATTCAACCATAGGAAATTTAAAGTAATATATATATAACTACATGTCCTTTATTTCATAGGAAAGGAATTGTCTGTGAGGTTCAGTAAAATTTCAAGGATGTTGATCAATGTAATGATCTAATTCACTATGTGTCTCTTTTGTTTTTCATTTACACTTGAATGTGCAACATCTTAGACTCTTTTGTCAGTTCTTACTGAATTAGACAATTTTGTCTATGGAAGCATGACGATGATCATAAAAGTAACTATTATAGCAAATGTCTAACCTCAGAATTATATTTAATGAGATGCTTCTGCTTTGTATCAATACTTTATTTGCCTTAGTAAATTGGATTTTTTTGATACTTATGATGAATTACAAATTTTATTCAGCATTTTATTCTGAAAAATTCTTCATTCCCCATTTATACTAAAATGGGTCTAGGGAACAATATGTTGAAGAGTAAGAATATTATATATGGGTTTGAGGAAGAGAGAAAGATCATAACAGGCCTCATTTGTAACAAAATAAAATAATATATGAAAGTTTGACTAAATCAATAACTAATGGTAATATATCCATTTTATAACAAGTAAATATAACACTTCACAATAGCAACTAGTCACCTGTGCCCCATTATAAATTAGTTAGAACCATAAATCCAGTAACTTCATGGTTCTTATCGATTTTACTTACTGATATGATAGATTTGTAGCCTGACTATAATCTGTTTAGTCATTGTCATGATTCATTATTCAAATAAAACAGCTTACATTGTGTAAATGTTCTTTTACTACTTAAGATTTGAAAATAGGAAGAAATTTGTGTTGCCTTATTAGGAAAAGTAATAGAACAAAATGGTATAAAGATAATGAATACACTTAAAATACATCGTATATATCTAAATACTATTATTGTTAATGAGGACCTCTGGAAGCTTGGTTATTCTTTTAAAATCACTCTCATTTGAGTGTAAAGTTTTTAAGGCATGAAAACTCTGAAAATAAAAGTGGAAACTAATGTATCATGTATATAATATACTAATTCAGTAGTTTATTTTTTTGTTATTTTTTATCTTGTGTTCCCAAGACTGTAACTAGTATTCACCTTAGCTACAGACCTAGTCGATGATCTCAGTGATAAATGTCACTGCATCACACCTCACTTTCTTTCCTTATCCTTGTTATCGTAGATCAACCCATCTCTCCAAAGAAAGCCAACTGTGACGCAGTTCACTATTTTAACAAACACGGAGTAAAATTGCTAAATGTTATTTATTTCTGAACTAATGTTGGAAATTATGCTTTATGCAACAAAACCATATTATTACAGCACAAATAAATGTTGGAAAGTTGCTCACACACACACACAAGCACAAAAAACAAAACAAACAAAAAACCAAACAAACAAAAGAAACCTTGCAGTGCTGAGTTTCTATGTGTAAGGAGAGTATGCACAGAAGATGAACTCACCATCACCTAAGGACCAAATCAGAAAGCCCTTTGGCCATACTAAGGTGTTTATGCCTCATTTTTCAGGCAATGGGAAGCAACAGAAGATTTTTAAAGCATTGTAGTTAAAAACCAATCTAATGTTAAAAGATTACCCTGACAGAGTAGTATAGATAAATTAAAGAGGATAGAGGATAGAGCCTAGGGACAAAGATTAGAAATGACGCTACTAGATGTATTCAGTGAGAGAGTGTGAGATGATGAACTAGAGCATGAGGGTGTTGGGAGACAGGTTTAAAGACATACAGGGAGGAGATTTCATAGGACAAACTAAATGAATGGGTGTGGTACAAGGAAGCAGCTATCTACTCAGAAATTTGGCCGCGGCATTTTTGGTTCCTGGTCACACATAATCTTTACTATTGACATTCCTTTAGAGCAAACAGAGACTGAGGCAGAGAGCCACGTGCCAAACCCTTCAATGAATCAAAGAAGAGTTTGGAAATTAGTGGCTATTAGAAGGTAGAAAAATAGTAGTATAATGAGACAATTTTATCTTCTAGCGGAGGAATTTTTAAACAAAGGAGAAATAAAACGGATTGGAAAATGCTGTAAAGGTTCAGAAGAATATTTTTAATATGTTTTTTTCAAGATATTGGGACATAAGGCAGAATCCTCCCTTTCTAAAATGTAGTGAGAGTTTCAAATAAGATAAATAACTGGACAGCATAAATAATCTGGGAAAAATTTAAGCGTGTTAGGATATTTATTGATATTTATTGACAATTGAGTGTATTTGTTAAATGTATAGGTGAAATAATTAGACACCAATTCAGAAGATGGGTGACAGTCTATAGCAGGTGTACTCAACCAGGTCCATTTGGCCATCTATGGGACAATTGGCAATGTCTGGAGGCATTTATGGTTGTCACAGTTGGAGGCAAAATATAGAGGATGTGCTAATGGCATCTAGTAAGAGGCCAGGATGTTGATAAACACCCTACAGTGTGTAGGGCATGACCCCCCAACAAAGAATTATCTGTCTAAAATACCAATACTGCCAAAATTGAGAAAACTTAGCCTGGGGATTAGTTTGGAAGCTATAGATGAAAATCAACAGGAAGAAGTGATCAGAGAGACTAAAGCAAAAAGAGAATGGAATTAAAAACCTCAAAAGAATTACTCTTTTTGGCCCTGGTTCACTTCACCTTCAATCCTAATTTATATGATTTTCTGAGGTATAGGGGAAAACTTTGTGTAAGTTTTTTAATAAATGCTTTAAAAATAATAATGCTTTGACCCTAAAGGAGATTGAACATAACTCCCTACTCCTTAAGTATTGGACTTCCTTCCAAAGAATACACTGTAGAAAGAGGGAGAATAGTGTAACTTTACCGTGGAGAAACCTGACAAACACTACTTCAAGCAGGTGATCAAGGCCAAATGAACAGTGCTAAGTCATGTTAATAGCATATACTGTTGATAAAATAGGATGAAAGTGAAATGTTATCTCCGTGGCTGTCTTCCAAAATCCTATAATCCCATTCTAATCATGAGAAAAACATCAGAGAAATTCCAACAGAAAGGCATCTTACAATATACCTGATAAGTACTCCTTAAAATTGTCAAGGTCATCAAAAACCAGGAAAGTCAGAGTAGTTGTCAAAGCTAAGAGGTGCCTGAGGAGACATGACAACTACATGTAATCTAGTAACCTGAATGGAATCATGGAACAAAAAAGTACATTAGATAAAAAGTTAAGGAAATCTGGATAAACTATGGATTTTAGCTAACAATAATATTTCAGTACCAGTTCATTAATTGTAACAAATGTACCATACTAATGTAAGATGTTAATAATACAGAAAACTGTGTAGAGGGAGGAAGCATATGGGAATTCTATACTATCTTCTCAATTTTTTGTGTATATAAAACTGTTATAAAATTGGAGTCTACTAATAAAAAGTTTTAATGAAATTTTAAACTAAAAAACATAATAATGATTGAATGTAGTTTATGCCAAAATTTGATAAACAAAGTGAAAACAAAAAAAATCTTTGGAAATTATTTAGGAATTTACTTACAAAATAACATTTAAAATTGAGAATTTTCATCCTTTTTACATATGTTCAGTAGATAAAAACTGCTAATGCATAACGATAACAGAAATGTATTGAATATATGCATACAATAGCTATGAGATTTTTTTTTCAAATGTTGAAGTATGAAACATTAGTTTACTAGATTCTAGTGAATACTAAGAATGTAATTATCTTGGAAGAGAGCTTCATTCCCAGCGCAAGAAAATTAAAATACTATATTCAAAAGATAAACTTTCTTTGACCACAATATTTTTCTAATAGCTTTTCTCCACCAAGACACCTATTGAAGAGACTTTTTTTCCATTGAGTCTCCTTGGTTTCCTTGTCAAATATAAGTTGACCATATACATGGTGGATTTAGTTCTGGGCTCTCAATTCTGTTCTATTGGTCTGTGTGTCTCTTTTGATGCCAGCATCACACTATTCAGATTACTATCGTTTTCTAATATAGTTTGAAATCAGGAAATACGATGCCTCTGGCTCTGTTCTTTCTTGGGATTGCTTTGGCTATTTAAGATCTTTTGCAATTTCATATAAATTTTAGGATTATTTTTTCTATTTCCTTAAGAAATGCTATTGGGATCTTGATAGAGATCGCGTTGAGTCTATAGATTACTTTGGTTAGTTAAATTAATATTTAACAATATTAATTCTCCTAACCCATGAACACAGGATTTCTTTCCATTTGTGTCTTCTTCAATTTCTTTCAATTGTTTTCAGTGTATAGATCCATCACATCCTTGGAGCGCCTGGGTGGCTCAATTGGGTAAGCGTCCAACTTCAGCTCAGGTCATGATCTCGCAGTTTGTGGGTTCAAGCCCTGCGTTGGGCTCTGTGCTGACTGCTCAGAGCCTGGAGCCTGTTTCAGATTCTGTGTCTCCTTCTCTCTCTGACCCTCCTCCATTCATGCTCTGTCTATCTCTGTCTCAAAAATAAATAAACGCCAAAAAAAAAAAAAAATTAAAAAAAAAAAAAACCAGATCCATCACCTCCTTGGTTAAATTTATTCCTAAGCATATTATTATTGTTTTTGATGCAATTGTAAATGAGATTTTTTTTAAATCTGTTTTTCAGATAGTTCATTTGTGTGTATAGAAACATTGTTTTTGCATGTTGAATTTCACAATACCTTTTGTTGTTGTTGTTGTTGTTGTTGTTTTAAATAACGGTCACTGCTTCAGGATAACCCACTCAATTTGAGAATAAAGGAAAAGAATTAACATTTTCTGAGGTTTCACTCTTAACATCGACCTTATCATTTATTTTCACAACATTAATAACACCATCAATGAGAAACTTTAAGCAATATTATATTTTTCCCATGAAGTTAGTAAATATGGGTACTGAAATTTGGACTCCAATCTGACAAAAAAGCCAATCTTTCCTGCAATCATAATGTGCGTTAAAACACTTCTCAAACATAAAAAGCATATTGCCAAATTAAAATGTTGGAAAAATCCTGGTTTAGCTACTGAATGATATGGAATTGAAATCATCCTAGAGTAAATGGGGTTTCATCTTAAGGGCTAAGTAAAGGTTTGAAAAATATTCTGAAGATCTTGGCTCAATACAAAAGGAAGCTGCCCTACTCCTAAAGTAAAAGGCTACTGGGACAAAAAGGTATGGGTTTCTTTTCCATAGTATTTGTGTTTGCATCCTCCAGCTTCCCAATCTCAATTATGTTGATCATCTCAAAGCATGAAATTGATTTGAGGCTTTGAACAGTCTTGTATTTGGTATTAACAATACAAAGATTCCACAACCCCATCAACACTTGCTTGTACACACACATATTGCTTCCTGGAGAAACTCCTCATTTTTTCTACCTTGCCTCACTGTCCTTTTAAATTAATTAATTGATTTATTATTATATTTTATTATTTATTATATTTTATTCTCAGATCCCACTCTCAGTCCCTTCTTCCATCCCCTAGGCAACTACTCTAGTTTTGGCTTCTATATGTTTGGCTTCTATTTGTTCTTGAAAATATATGTTCTATTTTGAGCATGAAATTGAACTTATATAATTAGTATTGTGTTATGCATCCCATTTTTTTTTTGCTGTTTTCATTAAACCCTATGTGTCATATTTTGTTTACAACTGGAATAACACATAATTGGTTGTTTCAAACCTCTGCATAATACTCTAAGGTTTGAAATCAGTACAAGTTCCCTGCAGATTGCCTTTTAACTTACTGAAAGTACAAATCAGAGAACAGTGAACAACTGTACATGTGCCCATTTATGGTATTACGTTAGAATTTCCATGAAATACTACCCAGGAGTAGAATTTGTATTGAATAAGTCTTAGTTGGGATATGCTTCTAACATTACTTGGTAGGTGCCAGAAGTTTATTCCAAATTCAAATGCAACTTGCAGGACCTGGGATTACTTCTAATGTCCTATCCCCACACACTTGGAATTATCCAGATTTCTGACGTATTCAGGCTTAGAGGTAAAGGGATATCACATGGCTATTTTAGTTATCACTTCCTTTATTATATTTAACATTTTGAGATTCCACTTCCATGAATTTCTGCATATAACTTTGACAATTTTTCTATTGCTGTTCCTGCCTTCTACTTTCTAATTTGTAAACATTCCATTTAGATTATAGACACTAACCCCTTGTCAGTTTTAGACAATATATATATTTATCTTTCCATTTTCTATTAACTTTTTCCATAATGTTCATGATGCACTTTATTAAATAAAAATTTTAAATCAATTAATCTTTGCTTATGGTTTTAACTGCTTTGTAAGAAATTTATTGAAGTATAAAATGCATACAGAAAAAAATAATAGTCTTTTCAATAAGTGATATTGGGAAAAATGGAAGTCCATATGGAAAAAAATATGAACCTCATATCTTACATAAATTTAAATTAAAATGGATCATTTACCTAAATGTAAAATGCAAAACTATAAAATTTCAAGGAAAATATGTAGGAGAAAATCTGTGTAGCCTTCTGTTTGGTTATGCATTTTAGATACAACACAAAAAGTACTGTCTATGAAAGGATAAGATGGTGAATTGGACTTTATTAAAATTAAAAATATTTGCTCTGTGAAAGACACTATTAAGAGAATCAAGAGAAACCATAGACTAGGAGAAATATTTGAAAACCACATATCTGAAAAAAAGTAATTGTATCCAGAAAATACAAGGAACTCTTTTTTTGTTTTTGTTTTTAAGTTTATTTACTTACTTTGAGGGAGGGAAGGTGAGGCAGAGATAGAGGAAGAGAGAGAATCCCAAGCATGTGGTGTGCTGTCAGCACAGAGGCTGAAACGGGGTTCCATCCCATTAGTCATGAGATCATGACCTGGGCCAAAATCAAGAGTGACACTTAGCCTACTGAGCCACGCAGGCACCCGTACACAGAACTCTTCTATTTATTTTATTTTATTTTATTTTATTTTATTTTATTTTTTATTTTTTACATGGAACTCTTTTAATCAGCAATAAGAAAACAACCCAATTAAAAATTGAGCAGAAGATCTGAATAGATATCTCATCAAAGAAACTATACAGGTGGTGAATAAGTGTATGAAAAAATGCTCAATATCGTAGGTCATTAGGGATATTTAAATTAAAACAATGACATACCACTACACATCTATTATGATGGCTAAAATCCAAAAACTGACAAAACCAATTGCTGGTGAGAATTCAAAACAACAAACCACTTTGGAAGACAGTTTGGCAATGCTTATAAACCTGAGTATAATCTTATCATGTGATCCAGCAATTGCACTCCTAGATTATTACTCGATTTGAAAACATTTCCACACTAAAACCTACATGAGAATGCAGCTTCATTTACAATTACCAAAATCTGTAAGCCACCATAATGTCCTTCAACAGGTTAATCGATAAACAAATTTGGTATATCCATACAGTGAACGACTATTCAGCAATAAAAAGGAATAAGCTAGCAATCTGTGCAGCATCAGTAATGAATCTTAAATTCACATTGCTAAGAGAAAGATGCCAGTCTGATAAAGCTACATACTGTTTGATTCTAAATATATGACATACTGGAAAAAACAAAATTATGGAGATGAAAAAATGATCGGTGGTTGTCAAGAGTATGCGGTGGGAGTGGTGAATATGTTAATCACAGAGGATTTCTTAGGGTGATGAAACCAATTCAGTATGGTCCACTATAGTCGTGGATCCATGACACTATGCATTTGTCAAAACCCATAGGACTTCACAGCACAAAGAGTAAACCAAAATTTTAAAAAATCATTTGGGAGTTCAGGGAATCCCAGGACCACTATAGGAACTCATCTCATGCTTCAGTTAAGTCACTATCCCCACATCCCTAAGAATAAAAACTGTATTTCTATCCAGTGATCTTGTGTCATTTTCCTTCTGTCTAAAGGACTTGTAGGGTAGATCTGCTGGTGATAAATTCAGTTTTTGTAAGTCTGAAAAAGTTTTTTTTTTTTTTACCTTTGTTTTTGAAAGATATTTTTGCTGTTTAGAATTTGGGGCTGATAGCTTTGTTTTGTTTTTCAGTACTTTAAACCACTGTCTTCTGACTTGCATTGTTTTTGATGATGAATCTGTTGGCATCTTTATCTTTGTTCTCTATGTATAATATGCCCTTATTCTCTAGCTGCTTTAAGATTTTTCTTATCAGCAGTTTTAAACAATTTGATCATAATGTGCCTTGTGTAGTTAAATTCCTTTTTCTTGTGCTTTGGTTCATTGAGCTTCTTAGGATTTTGAGTTTATAATTTTCACCACTTTTTGAAATATTTCAACATTATTTCTCTAAACATTCTTTTCTGTTCCTCCCTCTCCTTTCTGTCTTCCAATTACACATATATTAAGTCAGTTAAAGTTGTCCAACAGCTCACTAATGCCTTTCATTTTTAAAAATTCTGTTTTTCTCATATGTGTTCACTCTTATGTGGATCCTGAGAAACTTAACAGGAACCCATGGGGGAGGGAAAGGAAAAAATAAAAGAGGTTAGAGTGGGAGAGAGCCAAAGCATAAGAGACTCTTAAAAACTGAGAACAGGGGCGTCTGGGTGGCGCAGTCGGTTAAGCATCCGACTTCAGCCAGGTCACGATCTCGCGGTCCGTGAGTTCGAGCCCCGCGTCAGGCTCTGGGCTGATGGCTCGGAGCCTGGAGCCTGTTTCCGATTCTGTGTCTCCCTCTCTCTCTGACCCTCCCCCGTTCATGCTCTGTCTCTCTCTGTCCCAAAAATAAATAAAAAACGTTGAAAAAAAAAAAAACTGAGAACAAACTGAGGGTCGATGGGGGGTGGGAGGGAGGGGAGGGGAGGGTGGGTGATGGGTATTGAGGAGGGCACCTGTTGGGATGAGCACTGGGTGTTGTATGGAAACCAATTTGAAAATAAATATCATATATTAAAAAAAATTCTGTTTTTCTCTACATACTTGTTTTGATAGTCTTTGTTGTTATTTTTTCAAATGTACTAACACTCTTGCTGTGATGTCATGTCAGCCATTAATTCTATACAGTATATTTTCATCTCCTATACTGTAGTTTTCATCTCTAGAAATTGGATTTGGAATTTCTTTTTTTTATCCACTATGGCTCTACTTAACTCTTTGAATATATGGAATACAATATTAGGTTTAAATGTCCTTGTCTGCCGATTCTAACATTTGTTAGTTCTAGTTCTGGGTTGGTTTTAGTTGTTTTGGGGCTTTTTACGTTGCATTTTACTGCTGCTTTGCATGTCTGGTAATCATACCTGAATGTCAGACAAGTGGAATCTCAACCTTATTGTGTGCTATACTATTTCACATTCATATAAAATACTCTTTAGCTTAGTTCTGTGTTGGAGATAAATTACTTGGAAAAAACTTTTTATTTGGGTCTTACTTTTAAGACTTGTTACTAAGGACCTGAATACAATTTAGTTGAGGGCTAGTTATTTCCCACTACTGAAGCAAGATTATTCTGAGTACTTAACTAAATCTATGAATTATAAGGTTTTTGAGACTGGTATCATTTCTTGCTAAAATATTTGGAAGGATTCATAAGGGAATCTGCCTTAATCTGTTCAGGCTGTTACAACAAACATACCATAGACTGTGTGGCTTAAAAAACAAACGTTCCATTTTTCACAGATCTGGAGGCTAGAAAGTCCAAAATTGAGTGCCAACAGATTTGATGTTTGGTAAGAGGCTATCTCTTGGTTCATAGATGGCTTCTTCTCACTGTGTCCTCACAAGGCACAAAGTTTGAGAGAACTTTCTGTGGTCTCTTTTATAAGGGCACCAATCCCATTTATGAGGTGCCCACTTTCATGACCTAATCACCTTCTAAAGGCCCCACCTCCTAATACCATCACTTTAGGGGTTGGGATTTCAACAAATAAATTTTGGAAGAACACAACTATTCACTCCATAACAGAATCCATCTAGACCTGTATTTTATTTTAGGTTTGTTTTTGCACAAAATTATTCATGAAATTGTGAATTTAATTTGGTTAAAATATAAGACAATCAGATTTTCTAGGTTTCTTGCGCACAAATATTAGCCAATTCTGATTTCACAATAAAACATTCCATAACACATAATAAAGTGTAAGCCACTATAAGCAGAAGACAGCAGAAATTTAATAAAATGCAGGTTTAGATTTTTTAATAGCAAAGAGTGAATAGCCAAGGCAAACTCACACAAACCATAGATTTTACCCAACACCTAACGTGACTAAGAACTCAACATAGGCAAGCACTGGGTATAGACTAAACTTCTTTTTGAAGGAAACTGAAACTTTCAGATGCAACTTACAAAAATGTTCCCTTTCTCCTGTATACTGCATTTTGGTTTCAGATTAACAGGCCAGTTTTGAATAATGCATGTAAAAAATGTTCTCTGGGGAATTCATTTTGGTTTGGAGGCTCCTCTGCTTTATTCTCTCTTGATATACAGGTAAGTAATCTGACCATCCATAATCTACAAATTCATAAATATATATTTTATTGATAATAAAAATACAGACTAAATGTACCCTGCTAATATAATCCTCTAACATAGCATTGAACTGGTTTTATATATTTCTTGTCAAAGTCATTGACATTTTAGAAGGTAGTCTGGTCCAGGACATTCATTCTTTTAGATATCCAAGTAGGGAAGGAATGAGTGAGAGGACCACTATGAGCCCTTTCTTTCTGAGTTAAATCCAGACTTTAGATTTGGACAATAAAATAAAATCACCAAGAGAATAATTTAGCAATGATATTGCCAGCTTGAACATATGTCATAAATTTGAATACATACCTTACAATCCCACAATTTTGCTCTTTAAACCAGAACATTCTCACATGTACAGAAGGTTATAGGCACGAGAGTATAGAGCAAGAGTATTTGCAAATAGAAAAACTATATAAACCAGTGAAAGAAAGAAAGGACAAAGTACAAATCTTAATAAAATTTAAGCTCATCAAAATGAATACAGTTAAATATATTTTGACATATACATACAACTTAATACTATATAGAAGGAAAAGTAAATGAACTAGAAGTAAAAGTAAAAACTAGAAGTAAAAGCATAAACATGAATCTCACTAACATAATATTATGCAAACAGCAATTTGAAGAAAAATACATCCAGTATATAAAACACATTCATATAAAGAAATGCAACTTTGCAGAATTCATAGGGATCCATACATATAGAGAAAATTACAAAGAAATACATGTGAATTATAAACACCAAATCTGTGGTCTTAGCTGTTTCTGGGGCGGGGGGGGGGTGTTGGGGAAAGAAGGAAATGTGTTCAGAAAGGAATAACAGAAGGGCTAAAACATATTTGAAATTGTATTATTAAGTAAATAATGGGCACATTTTCATGGATTATAAATAATCCATACTTAAATTTTAAATGTTGTTACCATACATTTTATATAACTAAAAGAATAAAAACTTGTCTGTGAGGAGGTATAATTGTCAAAAAGCAAACACTGTGATGTTTCCCATTAAATAGCAAAGGCCTATGTTGGACATTTGTTTATACATTACTCTATATAGTGTAGATACTATAAAAAAAATTGGCTGGATGGAACAGAAATAATTCCCTTAGTTTTAGCTGGATATGAATTTCATTGATTCCTTAATGAAGTTCCTTTCTAATTTGATAACATCCTTGGTACCATGTCTCAATATTTCATTAACAAAATAGAAAATTACTATACATTGTTCTCCATCTATTGTGCAGAATCAACCATCCTCATCTAATTTTTAAATATCTTTACAAATTTCCAATTTAAGCAATCTCATTCTATCGTGTTTAGAAAAGATCTGAACTAGTAGATTAGGACTAAAACCTAAAGTCAAGGTACTGTGGCCAGGAGTGGGCAGTCCAAGCAATCCAGTAAGCACTGATGTGTAAAGCATCATTTCTCACACTGTAATGAGTGTCCCTCCAGTTGCTAACAATTATTCCTATCTTTAAAAAGGTCTTTGGCCACAGGCGTTTGGGAAACTTGGGTTAAATCAAGTTAATCAATTCATTCGCATATGAATTCTCAAAGCCTCTTATATGCTAATGTATCTTATGAATTAGTGAGTATAGGGTATGTCAGCAAGACCATGTGTCCTTCCCAAATCTATTTCATAATGGAAACTTAATTTTTGTTAACCCCCTATAAACCTCTGAATTTTGTCTTAAGGCCTACTTTTGAGGAATCTGGGTGGCTCAGTTGGTTGAGTGCCCAACTCTTTATTTCAGCTCAGATCATGATCCCAGGGTCATTGGATAGAACCCCACATGGGGCTTAGCACTGGGCTGAGCATGGAGCCTGCTTAAGATTCTCTCTCTTTACCTCTGCCCCTCTCCCCTGACTGCTCTCTCAAAATAAATAAATAAATAAATAAATAAATAAATAAATAAATAAATAAATAAATAAGTATATAAGTAAATAAACAAACAATGTACTTCTAACTGGATGCAGACATGAATAAACATGCCAAATATTTTTAAAATTAATGAAATTACAAAATAATTGACCTTTATAGACATTAAGATATTTATGTAAAATTTTATGCTTCAGCTTTCACTAAAATCTAAAATCTAATATTTTTCACTAAGATCTAAACACAGCTTAAATGAATCTGACTTTTTCAACAAAATGAAGCATTTTATCTCTTTCAAACAACTGAATGTTATCATTAGTTCGTTAGCCTTAAAGTTAACTTGAATTTGTAGAAAAATAAAAGGTATGAAGAACTTTCCACTAACTAAACAATGAAACAGACAACACTGAGAAAGAGCGTTCTCTGTTACTGAACCTTTTTCAAACAGCAGCTGAATGGTTCCCTCTAAAATATATAAAGAGTATTCTGGGGGGAGGGAGAGAGAGGGAGAGAGAGAGAGAGAGATTCCTGTATTGGGTAATCCCTAAAGTACATTCAATGTCTTGGTGTTCACAGGTGACAAGGGGTCATAAAGAAATTGGATGTCCACTTTCTTAATAAGTGTCTGAGTCAGGAAATGATTGGAAGCCATTCAACCAGACGATTATTAAGTCTTTTCTCAGCTTGAATGTCTGCAAAAATTTACCTCAGTGTTTACTTTATACAGTAATGACATAAAACTTATATAGCCACAGGCCATAGGTTGCTTTAAATGTATTCAAATCCTAGACATAGCTGTTTTACTGTCACACAGAAAGATCTCAAACAAAACTAAATCATTCATTCTGAAGTTGCCTAAGTATAAGAAATGCGTAGGTCTTCATAATAGATTCAGGAGCCTTTTTACATAATCTTTAAGAAATGTGTTTAAATTTCTGGAAAGATAATTGACTACCTCCATCATAGCAGCATATCTCATTTAGATGAACCAAGCTATAGAGAGTAGTATTGTTTAAAATTACCCTGGAGTGAAAAAGCTATTTCAGTGAAACACAATGTTATTAGTTTTGAGAACTAACATTGAATACTGGTACAGTCATGTGGATAAATGCGGCAAACACGAAAAAGCACAATTAAGGAAATAGTAAGAAAGGTAATAACTAATGATTTATGGTAAGTCAGTTGTAATATAATGAATTTTAGCATTATGAGTAAATAAATGACATTGAAAATAATTTGTTGGTATTCTTCCACTTATAAAATAGATTTTTTTAATAAATAAGGTCAATTGCCTAGAGGCAGGCTCTTGCATTAATAAATCCTTACATATACTTACCTAGAAGAGGAAGATTTACTAACATACCCATACACAGGTTTATAGCAGCAAGAAATAGGAAAGGTAAAGTAGAATTGTAGCTGTCATTCATACAGATGATTACAGAGGTAGTTTCCTTTTTCCTTATATCTTTTTAGTCTGACTGTAGCACCCAAGAACTGCTACAATATCCTGACTTATCTTTCTGAAGAATGTTATAATAAATTGTGGATAAAAGAAACAAAGTAATGTGGAGAAAGGGGAAGTGGAGAAAACAGGATACAAGCAGCACATGTGGCTCCCATAGGGACTGAAAGGAAAAATGCACATGCAATAAATGCCTGTTGGGGAGAAAAGAGCAACGGACGGGCTCAGGAAACCAGCCTTGGTTAATCCTTTCATGTTAAACTCTTTAAAACTTACTTTTCACAATTTTAAAATTAAAGCAAGAGGGATTGCACAAATAAATTTTAAAGTATTTTCTTTACAAAAAAATTGTTTTAGTTTATTTTTATTTATTTTGAGAAAGAGATAGCAAGCAGGGGAGGGGCAGAAAGAGAGGGAGACAGAATCCCAAGTAGGCTCCACACTGTCAGCCCAGGGTCTGATGCAGGGCTTGAACTCATGAACCATGAGATCGTGACCTGAGCCAAAGAGTTGGACACTTAACTGACTGAGCCACTCAGAGGCCCTCTTTTTTAAAATTCTAAACTCTGTGTTCAAATAAAGTGGTCTTTATGTGTGAGTGTAGATGTGTGTGTGCATGTTCTCTAGTGCTGAAATATTCCAAGAACTAAATATACTTAGGGTATTAAGAGTGCTGCACCCAATTCTAATGTGTGCTGTGGGGTTTTCCCACACCAACTATTTCTCTGACACCAGCTGAATTCAACTGAATTCTGACACCATCTACCTAGAGATAGCTTCAGATCCCATAGTTTAAGGGTTCAGTTCAGCAAGACTGCCCCCCTCTTCACACACACACTTCAGACCCCAATCACAAAATCAGTTTGCAACCTGTGTTTCTGACGTACCAGCTATAGGTTGGAAGTCCCGGCAACCCCTTTCTTGGGTTCAATTAATTTGCTAGAGCAGCTCCCAGGACTCAGGAGAAATAATTTACTCACTACATTACAAGTTTATTATCAAAGCATATAATCAGGAACAGCCAGGTGGAAGACAAGCATAGGGTAAGGTACAGGAAAAGGTCTCAGAGCTTCTACACTCCTAGTGAGATTCTCCCAGCATCTTCATGTGTTTACCAATTTGGAAGCTTTCGGAACCCTCATTTTTTGGGATTTTATGGAGGCTGCATTACATAAGCATGACTTCAAACTCCATCCCCTCTCTCCTCTCTGGAAATTAGGGGTGGGTGGGACTAAAAGTTCCAAGGATCACCTTGGATCCCCTGAAACAAGCCCCATCCTTAGGTGCTGTCCAAAAATCTCCTTATCAACAGAACAAAAGACAGCTTTGTCACTCTCTTCATTTAGAAAATTCCAAGGGTTTTAGGAGCTCTGTGCCAGAAGCAGGGATAAAGATCAAATATATATTTCTTACTATAAATCACAAAATTGCAGGTATACTAACTCCATTTTGGTATTAGGTAGAATGTAAATAAATTAAAGAGGTTTCAAGCTTTTAAAAGCCCATGCTACAGGGGCACCTGGGTGACTCAGTTGGTTGAGTGTCTGACTTTGGCTCAGGTCATGATCTCAGTTTGTGGGTTCGAGCCCTGCATCAGGACCTGGAGCCTGCTTTGGATTCTGTGTCTCTCTCTCTCTGCCCTCCCACACTCGCACTTTGTCTGTGTCTCTGTCTCTCAAAAATAAATAAAAGTTAAAATTTGTTTTTTCATAAAAAGAAAATAAATAAATAAATACAAACCCATGCTACATGGTTCATTTAGTATGTGTTAGATAATTTAGGCAATGAGTGATTTATATACACTTGTTAAATTTGCACATATTTTTCAACACCATTAAACCCTTAAACACTTAAAACAATGTTTTAAGTTTTTTTTTTTTTAATATTTATTTTTGAAAGAGAGAGAGAGCATGAGTGAGGGAGGGGCAGAGAGAGAGGGAGACACAGAATCCTAAGCAGGCTCCAGGCTCTGAGCTGTCAGCACAGAGCCCGATGCAGGGCTTGAACCCACAAACCATGAGATCATGACCTGAGCTGAAGTTGGACACTTAACCGACTGAGCCACCAGGCAACCCCTAAAACAGTGTTTTAAAACTTTAAAAAAAGAAACCTATCTTTCAATAGACAAAAGGAAAAAAAAAAGTTGTAGATATGGCCCTAAGAACACAGTCTCTCCAGACATACCTAGTTAAGCATTTTTCTCACGAGGAAAAGGATGTAGGTAATATTCCATGGAAATAATGTCTCCTTAGACTCAACTTCAAGTACCTAATCTTTCATCTTGGTAGAAAACCAGAGAAATAGGGTGAAGTTTCTGTGCTGCATTCCCTCTAGATAAATGGATTACTGGCAATAACAGTCCAGGTATAAGGTTAGAGAAATGAATTTTTATGATGCTCTCTATGTGACTGACAGCACATCACCCCCATTACAGTATTGCTAATGTCTTACTGGTCCTCATTCCCAAATGTCGTTGGTTAAGAAACATGGGGATCGTCACTCACTGGTTCATTATCTTCCAAAATCCAATCAAAAGAGTGGGACTCTAATTCATATTAGCTATTTTAGCGGAACTGTGTGGACAAATGGCATATCTAGACACTTATTTATTGGATTGTACTGACCAGTCCATTGTTAACTCTGAGTTACATATATTCAGTTAAAATATGCTGACCAGCTGAAACCCAAAGTCAGTATAGCAATATTTCTATTTGCAAAAGGAAATAAAAACTCTCTAAGGATAAAATCCTACATATACTACTATCAAATTCAATTTTCTTTGTTCTGAAAAAAGTTAAATATTCATGATCTGAATTTATTAAATATGACACTTAAGAAATACACTGTACAACCCTTAAAAAGACTTTTAATGTATTCTATGTCTGGAACTACAAATGTTATAAAAGACTGGCCCAAAAATGTGTGATCCTGTAACATAATGCCATCTTTCTCCAACCATTAACTTAAAGTAGGTTGTTGGCAGGCTATTGTTAGGGTGACAGAGATTGGTGCGCTACCGTTCAATCTTTGCCAATGTTTGCCCTAAATCTTTGATTTCTAAGTTGACTTTGCTCACTGACCCAACTCTAGTGGTCACAGACATGTAAAAATAACACAGACTTCTTCTTTGGAATCTCATTTACTAGGACAATCTTGCTGATCACATCATTCTCTTCCTGTTACGTTTTATTATATTTGGGCTTCAACAGTATAATTTAAATTTCTATGAATTAAGCCTGATACAACTTTTTTTCTGTTACAAATGTCTCACCTTCTGAACATTATTACCAAACACAGTTTGCTATCTAGAGAGATATAATACTCAGTGGTTAAAAGCAGGAACTTTGAAATCAAACAATCTAACTTCTCCATTTACCCTCCTTACTGAATTACTATGCAAAATGAACTCATGTAAAGTGCTTAAAATACTGGCATACTATAAGTGCTCAATATGTATTGTTCTTTTATTACTTACAAAGAGGACTACTTAGGACCAACTATATTAGAATAGTGTAGTCTTCCAATAGTTCAATTTAATTGAGTTCCATATTGTTGCTTGATACCAAAACCCCACATGATAATAAAATATTAATTTTACTTCTATTTGACTTCCTAATCATTTCCATATGTATATATTTATTGCTTGATTGTACGTCCTCTTCCAATATAATGCATATTCCACAAGAGCACCGACTTTTTGTTCACTGCAGTATCCCCAACATCTGACAGTTTCTGCATATACTAGAATATTGATAAATACTTCATTAAATAGGAAATTACTGTTTTTTCTAGGAAACTTGTACTACTGGTAATCAGGCCAAGAAAAAACTCAGGACAATCCTGGGTAACAGAAGAAAGTTAGGCCTCCCAGCTTTTTCTTTTCAGAAGTGTATGATAAAACTGATAACATTCCAACTCAACCTGATGAAGAGATACAAAAATGAATATAGATGTTTGCTAGAATTCAACCAAGGTTTAATATTGGGTAGTAGAAATATAAGTTAGATATTTTCTTTTGGTTTAGTGATACTTTTTGTAGTTTCTACAACAAGCAAAAGTTACCTTTTTCAATAAGAAGAAATATGTATTCTTAATAAGCTAAAAGATGGAAAATTATTTAATTATTTCACAGAATTTAAAATTCTAAAAAGAAAACATTGAACACCATAAAATGTGTTGCTATACTTTTTGTTTGCCAGATATTTGGAACTAGATTCTTTCCTACAGTATATGTGGAACATCATTTGCCAAGATTAGACATGACTGAGCAATACCTGCCCTTTCTTCCAGGCACACATTCCTTACTGCACAAATGACAGTCATATGAGGGAGAGGAAAACCAGTAGGAGGAAAGGGAAAGCAAATGAGAAAAAAAGTATCCGTCTCTAAAACCTGGAGCATAAGGAGCTAATTTGCACAATGACTTCTTTCTACATTGGTAAATCTTGTGAACTGAAGCAAGTCATGATTATTTAAATCCTTCTAATGCACAAACAAGAAAATACCCCAAAATGGTGGAATCCAAAGAAGAGAGAGAGGTCATGGCACCGATGCAAAAGTATCCTGCCTTTAACCCCTATATATCATGGCTCCCTGTTCTTTGAAGGAAATAGGAAATTGGAAGATATCCAACTCTCCAATCAATTGTTCTTTATATTTCTCTTAGAGCATTGAAATAAACGTATGTATTTTGTGTTTACTTGAATATTAACTATTTTTCCACTAAAATATAAGCACCATGAAGGTGGAATATGACTTAAAATATAAGTAGTAACTATTTGTTGAATAAATTCCATTCAATTAACAAGAATAACATGAATTTAATGAATAACAAGTTTATAGACTTCCTTATATATACCCCTATAAAAGCATGTGTGTGTGTGTGTGTGTGTGTGTGTGTGTGTGTGTGTGTGTGTGTAAAAGAAGACCCTCATAATTCAGCTTCTAACATTGTCTATGATGATGGACTATATGACCATTCTTTCATTTGTCCTCTCTTGTACTGCTACTGCAGCTGTAATCCTACTAGAATTCTGTAAACCATAGACCATACTTCTAAGCTCATGGCATCACAGCCATGAGTTAGCTTACTTATTTCATGTGATATTCATGGTCATATTACTGCAAAATGAAGATAACTGTGTATCTTTATATGTGTTGGATACAAATCTCTCTTGTTGTTTGCCTCTTCCTGCTTTCAACTAATCAAAATAGGGAGGTACCACAAAACTCCTGTGAAAGCTTTTTCTCTTCAGTCAATCTAGAATCCTTTGCCACAGTGCCTTTCATATTATAATAAAGATTTTTATGCTTTATTTTTAAAAATTTTGTTACTGCTGTAACTCTATATTTCATTCAAGTAAATATATGCAAAATATTCCCTTTCTTATTTTATGTTCACTGTTATGATCTATCTAAACTTTGCAAAGAAACTTTCAACACGGAGTCTCCAGAGCCAAGCGCAGACGAGAGGCCCACGGAAGAGGGTAGGAAGGACGGCGAGGCGGTGCGCGCTCCACGGACTGGCGGGAGTGAGCCGGGGCGGAGGGGCGGCTCTCCGGCCAAGCAGAGCCCCCAAGTCTGGCTGGCAAAAGCGGAGGGGACAGACGGACTGTGTTCTGACAGCAAGCGCGACTTAGCGTCTGGGAGGTCATAAGTTAACAGCTCTGCTCAGAAAGTGGGAAGGCTGGAGGACAAAGGGAGGGAGAGCTGCTGAGCCCCCGGACGGCAGAGCTTAGCTTGGCGGGGAACAAAGGCGCTCGCCAGCGCCATCTCCTCCGCCCATCCCCCAGCCAAAATCCCAAAGAGAACCAGTTCCTGCCAGGGAACTTGCTCGCTCCACGCAAACACCCAACTCTGTGCTTCTGCGGAGCCAAACCTCCGGCAGCGGATCTGACTCCCTCCTGCTGCCACAGGGCACCTCCTGAAGTGGATCACCTAAGGAGAAGCGAGCTAAGCCTACCCCTCCTGCCCCCGTGCACCTTGCCTACCCACCCCAGCTAATACGCCAGATCCCCAGCACCACAAGCCTGGCAGTGTGCAAGTAGCCCAGACGGGCCACGCCACCCCACAGTGAATCCCGCCCCTAGGAGAGGGGAAGAGAAGGCACACACCAGTTTGACTGTGGCCCCAGAGGTGGGCTGGGGGCAGACATCAGGTCGGACTGTGGCCCCGCCCACCAACTCCAGTTATACACCACAGCGCAGGGGAAGTGCCCTGCGGGTCCTCACCACTCCAGGGACTATCTAAAATGACCAAACAGAAGAATTCCCCTCAGAAGAATCTCCAGGAAATAACAACAGCTAATGAACTGATCAAAAAGGATTTAAATAATATAACAGAAAGTGAATTTAGAATAATAGTCATAAAATTAATCGCTGGGCTTGAAAACAGTATACAGGACAGCAGAGAATCTCTTGCCATAGAGATCAAGGGACTAAGGAACAGTCACGAGGAGCTGAAAAGCGCTTTAAACGAAATGCAAAACAAAATGGAAACCACGACGGCTCGGATTGAAGAGGCAGAGGAGAGAATAGGTGAACTAGAAGATAAAGTTATGGAAAAAGAGGAAGCTGAGAGAAAGAGAGATAAAAAAATCCAGGAGTATGAGGGAAAAATTAGAGAACTAAGTGATACACCAGAAAGAAATAATATACACATAATTGGTATCCCAGAGGAGGAAGAGAGAGGGAAAGGTGCTGAAGGGGTACTTGAAGAAATTATAGCTGAGAACTTCCCTGAACTGGGGAAGGAAAAAGGCATTGAAATCCAAGAGGCACAGAGAACTCCCTTCAGACGTAACTTGAATCGATCTTCTGCACGACATATCATAGTGAAACTGGCAAAATACAAGGATAAAGAGAAAATTCTGAAAGCAGCAAGGGATAAACGTGCCCTCACATATAAAGGGAGACCTATAAGACTCGTGACTGATCTCTCCTTTGAAACTTGGCAGGCCAGAAAGGCTTGGCACGATATCTACAGTGTGCTAAACAGAAAAAATATGCAGCCGAGAATCCTTTATCCAGCAAGTCTGTCATTTAGAATAGAAGGAGAGATAAAGGTCTTCCCAAACAAACAAAAACTGAAGGAATTCATCACCACTAAACCAGCCCTACAAGAGATCCTAAGGGGGATCCTGTGAGACAAAGTACCAGAGACATCACTACAAGCATAAAACATACAGACATCACAATGACTCTAAACCCATATCTTTCTATACTAACAGTGAATGTAAATGGATTAAATGTGCCAACCAAAAGACATAGGCTATCAGAATGGATAAAAAAACAAGACCCATCTATTTGCTGTCTACAAGAGACTCATTTGAGATCTGAGGACACCTTTAGATTGAGAGTGAGGGGATGGAGAACTATTTATCATGCTACTGGAAGCCAAAAGAAAGCTGGAGTAGCCATACTTATATCAGACAAACTAGACTTTAAATTAAAGGCTGTAACAAGAGATGAAGAAGGGCATTATATAATAATTACAGGGTCTATCCATCAGGAAGAGCTAACAATTATAAATGTCTATGCGCCGAATACCGGAGCCCCCAGATATATAAAACAATTACTCATAAACATAAGCAACCTTATTGATAAGAATGTGGTAATTGCAGGGGACTTTAACACCCCACTTACAGAAATGGATCGATCATCTAGACACACGGTCAATAAAGAAACAAGGGCCCTGAATGATACATTGGATCAGATGGACTTGACAGATATATTTAGAACTCTGCATCCCAAAGCAACAGAATATACTTTCTTCTCGAGTGCACATGGAACATTCTCCAAGATAGATCACATACTGGGTCACAAAACAGCCCTTCATAAGTTTACAAGAATTGAAATTATACCATGCATACTTTCAGACCACAATGCTATGAAGCTTGAAATCAACCACAGGAAAAAATCTGGAAAACCTCCAAAAGCATGGAGGTTAAACAACACCCTACTAACGAATGAGTGGGTCAACCAGGCTATTAGAGAAGAAATTAAAAAATATATGGAAACAAACGAAAATGAAAATACAACAATCCAAACGCTTTGGGACGCAGCGAAGGCAGTCCTGAGAGGAAAATACATTGCAATCGAGGCCTATCTCAAGAAACAAGAAAAATCCCAAATACAAAATCTAACAGCACACCTAAAGGAAATAGAAGCAGAACAGCAAAGGCAGCCTAAACCCAGCAGAAGAAGAGAAATAATAAAGATCAGAGCAGAAATAAACAATATAGAATCTAAAAAAACGGTAGAGCAGATCAATGAAACCAAGAGTTGTTTTTTTGAAAAAATAAACAAAATTGACAAACCTCTAGCCAGGCTTCTCAAAAAGAAAAGGGAGATGACCCAAATAGATAAAATCATGAATGAAAATGGAATGATTACAACCAATCCCTCAGAGATACAAACAATTATCAGGGAATACTATGAAAAATTATATGCCAACAAATTGGACAACCTGGAAGAAATGGACAAATTCCTAAATGCCCACACTCTTCCAAAACTCAATCAGGAGGAAATATAAAGCTTGAACAGACCCATAACCAGCGAAGAAATTGAATCGGTTATCAAAAATCTCCCAACAAATAAGAGTCCAGGACCAGATGGCTTCCCAGGGGAGTTCTACCAGACGTTTAAAGCAGAGATAATACCTATCCTTCTCAAGCTATTCCAAGAAATAGAAAGGGAAGGAAAACTTCCAGACTCATTCTATGAAGCCAGTATTTGATTCCTAAACCAGACAGAGACCCAGTAAAAAAAGAGAACTACAGGCCAATATCCCTGATGAATATGGATGCAAAAATTCTCAATAAGATACTAGCAAATCGAATTCAACAGCATATAAAAAGAATTATTCACCATGATCAAGTGGGATTCATTCCTGGGATGCAGGGCTGGTTCAACATTCGCAAATCGATCAACGTGATACATCACATTAACAAAAAAAAAGAGAAGAACCATATGATCCTGTCAATCGATGCAGAAAAGGCCTTTGACAAAATCCAGCACCCTTTCTTAATAAAAACCCTTGAGAAAGTCGGGATAGAAGGAACATACTTAAAGATCATAAAAGCTATTTATGAAAAGCCCACAGCTAACATCATCCTCAATGGGGAAAAACTGAGAGCTTTTTCCCTGAGATCAGGAACACGACAGGGATGCCCACTCTCACCGCTGTTGTTTAACATAGTGCTGGAAGTTCTAGCATCAGCAATCAGACAACAAAAGGAAATCAAAGGCATCAAAATTGGCAAAGATGAAGTCAAGCTTTCGCTTTTTGCAGATGACATGATATTATACATGGAAAATCCGACAGACTCCACCAAAAGTCTGCTAGAACTGATACATGAATTCAGCAAAGTTGCAGGATACAAAATCAACGTGCAGAAATCAGTTGCATTCTTATACACTAACAATGAAGCAACAGAAAGACAAATGAAGAAACTGATCCCATTCACAATTGCACCAAGAAGCATAAAATACCTAGGAATAAATCTAACCAAAGATGTAAAAGATCTGTATGCTGAAAACTATAGAAAGCTTATGCAGGTAATTGAAGAAGATATAAAGAAATGGAAAGACATTCCCTGCTCATGGATTGGAAGAATAAATATTGTCAAAATGTCAATACTACCCAAAGCTATCTACACATTCAATGTAATCCCAATCAAAATTGCACCAGCATTCTTCTCAAAACTAGAACAAGCAATCCTAAAATTCATATGGAACCACAAAAGGCCCCGAATAGCCAAAGTAATTTTGAAGAAGAAGACCAAAGCAGGAGGCATCACAATCCCAGAATTTAGCCTCTACTACAAAGCTGTCATCATCAAGACAGCATGGTATTGGCATAAAAACAGACACATAGACCAATGGAATAGAATAGAAACCCCAGAACTAGACCCACAAACGTATGGCCAACTCATCTTTGACAAAGCAGGAAAGAACATCCAATGGAAAAAAGACAGTCTCTTTAACAAATGGTGCTGGGAGAACTGGACAGCAACATGCAGAAGGTTGAAACTAGACCACTTTCTCACACCATTCACAAAAATAAACTCAAAATGGATAAAGGACCTGAATGTGAGACAGGAAACCATCAAAACCTTAGAGGAGAAAGCAGGAAAAGACCTCTCTGACCTCAGCCGTAGCAATCTCTTACTCGGCACATCCCCAAAGGCAAGGGAATTAAAAGCAAAAGTGAATTACTGGGACCTTATGAAGATAAAAAGCTTCTGCACAGCAAAGGAAACAACCAACAAAACTAAAAGGCAACCCACGGAATGGGAAAAGATATTTGCAAATGACATATCGGACAAAGGGCTAGTATCAAAAATCTATAAAGAGCTCATCAAACTCCACACCCGAAAAACAAATAACCCAGGGAAGAAATGGGCAGAAAACATGAATAGACACTTCTCTAAAGAAGACATCCGGATGGCCAACAGGCACATGAAAAGATGTTCAACTTCGCTCCTTATCAGGGAAATACAAATCAAAACCACACTCAGATATCACCTCACGCCAGTCAGAGTGGCCAAAATGAACAAATCAGGAGACTATAGATGCTGGAGAGGATGTGGAGAAACGGGAACCCTCTTGCACTGTTGGTGGGAATGCAAATTGGTGCAGCCGCTCTGGAAAGCAGTGTGGAGGTTCCTCAGAAAATTAAAAATAGACCTACCCTATGACCCAGCAATAGCACTGCTAGGAATTTACCCAAGGGATACAGGAGTACTGATGCATAGGGGCACTTGTACCCCAATGTTTATAGCAGCACTCTCAACAATAGCCAAATGATGGAAAGAGCCTAAATGTCCATCAACTGATGAATGGATAAAGAAATTGTGGTTTATATACACAATGGAATACTATGTGGCAATGAGAAAAAATGAAATATGGCCTTTTGTAGCAACGTGGATGGAACTGGAGAGTGTGATGCTAAGTGAAATAAGCCATACAGAGGAAGACAGATACCATATGGTATCACTCTTATGTGGATCCTGAGAAATGTAACAGAAACCCATGGGGGAGGGGAAGGAAAAAAAAAAAAAGAGGTTAGAGTGGGAGAGAGCCAAAGCATAAGAGACTGTTAAAAACTGAGAACAAACTGAGGGTTGAGGGGGGGTGGGAGGGAGGGCAGGGTGGGTAATGGGTATTGAGGAGGGCACCTTTTGGGATGAGCACTGGGTGTTGTATGGAAACCAATTTGACAGTAAATTTCATATATTAAAAAAAAAATAAAGTTCTAAATGTCTAAAAAAAAAAAAAAGAATGCTTACATGAAAGCAGCAGAACTTCAATGTATCATAAATCATAAGCATAAAAACATAGACTTATAATCTCCTCCAAAAGGCAGTCTAGGCTAGAAAAACACTATATGGACACATCTATTATATACTTCATGACAGTAATTAACTTTGGGCAACTAAATAACTTGGATACAACTAGTTGGATATTATACAATGAAAACACATCATGCAGAATTCTTTCTCTGATAAAACAGTTATGTATTTTATAATCTGGAAATGTTATCTAATTATAGATAACATTGACATCTGAATGTCAAAGCTTAAAGAAGTACATCAAATGACTTTCTAAGCATTTTAAATTCAATTCATTTTGGTTATTTTTCTACCATGTTTACCAAGGTTACTTTTTTATTGTCTTATGTTAAAAATATACTATAATACCAAGATATGAATAGGATTATGATTTTCAGAGATAACCATGTAAAAATCAATAAAATTAAATTGATGGTTTCATAATTTTAAAAAGTTAAGAAAAAAATGAACTCCAAAGAGATGCTTTGTTAAAGAATTCTAATTAACTGGATGAATAAGTATAATAATATGATTATACAGAGCCATTTGTATAATAACATTTATAACAAAATTATGTTATACTATGAACAAATCACTCAATATGCTAACTTCAAAATTCAAATTAACCTATGTTCTCAATCACTTATTTTCATTTAAAATAGAAAAATGAATGAGTTTGGTATTTTGATGTTTATTAATAAAAAAATATAATGTAACAGGATTAATGAATGATTCTGTTAAATGTTTCAATTTTTTTTTATAATATTACACACCAAAGTTAAGGTCAGTCTAAAAGTATATGTAAACTCTGGATGAATTATTATATAGCCATGTTATCATAACTGCTTTTGAGCAATCCATGAAAAAAGGTTTTTGCAGACTAGGTTTTGCAGACCAAAGGTTTTACACAGACCCAGCTAGCTGCACTTTTGTTCTTCCGTCTGCTTGAAGGAAGAATTATGTTTTAGAGTAATATTAAATTACAATACCAGACTACATGCCTCAGCAGAATATTGTTTCTTTTTTTTTTTTTTTCTTTCAAAACAAATAGTATTGACTTCTGGTTTTAGCTCTGACATGTAAAGACCTTGGAAGTCATCACTCCCTCTTACAGCCAAGGAAAGCTGAATAAAACAAAAATCAATGACTTTAATTAGACTCATCTGAGAATTGAGGTCACAGGATAAAGCCTAACCTAAAATCTGTAGAGACAGGAAAATATACAGAAGCACAGGCTACATTAACTTACCTGGATCAGAAGTCACTAGAGTCGTAAACTGATAGAATCGCTTAAATGATAACTTTGATGAATTGCTAGAAGCAGAGAATAAACTAGTATGACAATAAGAAATTCCTGGGTTTCACATTTCAAAATCTTAGTGATCCCCACATTTTTATAGTTTTAATGTCCAGGAACCCAACTAGGTTTTCATGTTGAAGAAGCAAGAAATACTCTTGTGTTTCTAGCAAGGATAGGGAGGAAAACCATTTTGACATGTTATTCTTCACAGTAAAGGACTACCCAACAAGAGAAAAACTATGAGACTGGTCATCCACAATAAGTTATCTATGGGGGAAGGGAAATTAACCACCTACAGCCCCTCTAGCCTTTCTGTCTCACCTAATGGAGGAAAAAGAAAAAGCTGAGAAACACTTGTGAGACCACCATGGACACACCCACTAGGAGAATGAAACAGAGGACAATACTTCTCTTCCAACATTTTGCTACCGTATCAACAGGGATTCAGTATAATAACATTGGATTATAGCTAAAAGAGCCACAAAGCTCAGAGTCTATTAAAGAAGGAATGTTAGGAAAACACCAAAACACAGGGAGAATTTTAAAGAAACAAAAAACAAGGACACTAGAGGAAATTGAAGCCTCTGACACCAGAAACTACAGCAAACATCAAGCACAGCCCAACTTTTCACAAGATTAACATAAAGCCTCACATTGAAATGCCTCTTCACCTCAGTTCCTATTACCTGACATTCTTGGCTTTCAACAAAAAAACTGCTAAGACCAGAAAAAAACAAAAAAACAAAAACAAAAACAAAAACAAAACAAAACAACAACAAAAAAACACCATACATTCTAAAGAGATGAAATAAGAATCAAAATCAGATGTGGATATAATAGAGATATGTTGGATCTATGAAACTTCGTATTTAAATAACTATGATTAACAGGCTAAGAGCTCTGGTGGAAAAGCAGACAACTTGCAAGAACAGATGGGTAATATAACCTGAGAAATGGAAACTCAAAAAATCAAAAGAAAATACTGAAAATCAAAAACAGTGTGACAGAAATGGCAAATCCTTTTGATGAGCTCATTAGGAAACTATCAGTGAGTTTTAAGACAGATGAATAGAAACTTCCCAAACTGAAATTAAAGAGAAAAAGTTATGAAAAAAAATACAAGAATTGTGGAACAATATCAAAATGTTTAATTATATGTTACTGGAATACCAGAAGGCAAAGAAAAAAAAAAATAGTGGAGCTGAAGAAGTATTTGAAGAAATAATTGGAAGGATTTTTTCCAAAATTAATGGCAAACACCAAACCACAAAACAGGAAGCTAGCTCGGAGAATAGCAAATGGAGTAAATAAAAAATCTGAATTAGATGGTTTACATTCAAACTGTAGAAAACGAAACATAAATAAAAAACCTTGGAAGCAATCAGAGAAATAAAACATACTACCCATAGAGAAACAAGAATGAGAATTATACTTATTCCTTGTTAGAAGCCATGCAAGTAAGAAGACATTAAAAATGAAATATTAGTGCTGAAAGAAAACAAACAAACAAAACTAACCCAGGGGTGCCTGGGTGGCTCAGTCTGTTGGGCATCCAACTTCAGGTTAGGTCATGTTCTTGTGGTTCACGAGTTTGAGCCTGGCATTGGGCTCTTTGCTGACAGCTCAGAGCAAGGAGTCTGCTTTGGATTCTATGTCTCCCTTTCTCTCTCTGCCCCTCCCCTGCTCATTCTCTCCTCTCTCTCTCTCTCTCTCTCTCTCTCTCTCGTTCTGTGTCTCTCAAAAATAAACAAAAACAATAAAACTTTTTTTTTGAAAATTCTAAAAACTAATCTGGAATGATTTAAGCAGTGAAATTATCATTCAAAAGTGAATGTCTCAGAGACATAATGTCTCAGAGAAAAAAATGTGTCAGAGAAATAATAAAAGAGAATTTGTCACCAGTAGACCTTCCCTGTCAGAAATGTTAAAAAATGTTCTTCAGGAAGAGGGAAAGTGATATAAGTCAGAAATTCAGCTGACATAAAGGACGAGCATTGGAGAAGAATAAATGAAGGTAAAATATTTTCTTATTCTTAGTTTATCATTTAATAGCTAAGTTATTTGTTCAAAGTAATAACAGTAACAATATATTGAGAGATTATAGCTCACCTATAGGTGAAATAAATGAAAGCAATACTATAAGGGACAGGAAGGAGAAATTAGTAATATTTTTTATAAGATACTTATATTATGCATAAAGCAGTAGTACTATTTGAGAGTGGACTTAGATTAGTTATAAGGGTCCATTGCAAATTCTAAGGTAACCACCAAAAAAAAAAATTTAAAGAATTATAATTGATATGGCAAGAGAAAAAATGGAATTGTATAAAATGGTCTGTTAAAACCAAAAATGCAGGGCACCTGGGTGGCTGAGTCAGTTGAGTGTCAGACTTCAGCTCAGGTCATGATTTCACACTCCGTGAATTCGAACCCTGTGTCGGGCTCTGTTTCAGATTCTGTGCCTCCCTCTCTCTGCCCCTTCCCCACTCATGCTCTGTCTCTCTCTGTGTCTCAAAAATGAATAAATGTTACACATTTTTTTAAATATAAATTAAAAAAAAAAACAAAAATGCATAAAAACGGGAAGATAAAAATCAAAAACAAATACAACAAATAGAAAACTTTACATAGGAGATATAAATCAATTATTTCAATAATTATTTTAAATGTGAATGGTCTAAACATATCAGTTAAATGATGGAGAATGACAAAGTGGGTTTAAAAAAAGAAACAGACCCAACTAAATGTTGTTTACAAGCAACTCACTTTAAATCTAAAGACTCAGGTAGGTTAACAATGATAGGACAGAAAATAATATAATTATGCTAACACTAATCCAAAGAAGGCTGCAGTAGCTATATTAATTTCTTAAAAAGCTGACTTCAGAATAGGGAAAAATTATCAGGGACAGAGAGATGTATTACATAATAATAAGGAGGTCAATTCTCCAAGAAAACATAACAATCCTTAATGTGTATGTGCCTAACAATGGTGTCAAAATATGTGAGTCTAAAAATGTAAGGAGAAATAAACAAATCTATTGTTATAGTTAAAGACTTAAACATCCTTCTTCCAGTAAATGATAGATCAATTAGGTGGAAAATCACTAAGGATATGGTTGATAAAACAGTACCATCTATCAACTAGACCTAATTAACTTTATAGAATAATTCAACCAAAAATAGCAGAATACACATTACTCTCAAGCTCACAAAGAGCATTCACTACTGTAAACCACATTTGGGGACATAAAACTTACTGACAAATTTGAAAGAAGAGAAATCATAAAGTGTGTTCTCAGACCACACTGAAACTATACTAGACTCATTGGAAGGGAGCCGCCTTCCAATAACAGGAAGATAGTCAGAATTCTCCCAAATATTTAGAGATGAAATAAAACACCAGTAAATATCAATCAAATAAATCTCATGAGAAATTTTTAAAATATTTGTAATCAATTGAAATGAAAATTTATCATAACTTACAGGATAGAGTGAAAGCAGTGCTTACAGGGAAATTTATAGTATTAAATGTATATATTAAAAATAAAGAAAGATATAAAATCAATAATCTTAGCTTCTGCCTTAGGACAATATAGAAATTTAACTATAAAGAAATCACAAAATAATAAAAGTAAATTAAGAACATAAATCAATGAAATCGAAACCAAGAAAACAATAGAGAAAAATCAACAAAACCAAAAGCTGATTCTTGGAAAAGACAATAAAATTGATAAATCCCTTGTCAGGCTAAACAAAATAAAAAGAGAGAAGACCCAAATTATCAATATTAGAAATGAAAGATTGATGATCACTACTGATTCATGGACATCAAAATGATACTAAAGAAATATTATAAACAACTCTATGCTTGCAAATTTGATAATTTGACAATTCCTGAAAGAAATAAACTACCAAAACTCACACAAGGACAAATAGATAACCTGAATAGGCCTAAATATATTAAAGAAATAAGATCTATAATTAATATCCTTTAAAAAAAAAAAGGCCCATATGGATTCACTGGTGAATACTACCAAATGTTTAAGTACAATTCTCTATAATCTCTCCTAGCAAATAAAAGCAGAAGGAACATTTCTTAATTCAATCAATTACCCAAATACCCAAACCAGATAAAGATATTACATACAAGGGAGAAAAACTACAGACCTATATCTCTCATGAACATAGATGCTAAACAAAATATTAGCAAACTGAATCCAATAATACATAAAAAGAATTATACACCATGACCAAGTAGAATTTATTCCAATTATGCAAAGCTATTTCAACATTTTAAGTTAATGTAATTTAATCTACATTCTATAAATGATTAAATGTCTAAAAACTAGGGCATGAGTGCTCAAATGTTTGGTAAGCAAAACATACAGTAATTTCTCACAAGTATTATCCTTGTTAGGCCATAATCTCATTACAAGTGTGGCAGAGGAGGACAATGTTCAAGTGTAATTTAAAATTAATGTAGTTCACAATATCAACAGGTTAAAGGAAAAAAAAAAGCATATGATAATACACAGGAAAAGCACTTGACAAAATCCAACACCCATTTATAACAAAGACTCAGCAAACGGGCTAGAGGGGAACTTTCAACTTGATAAAGGACACACAGTAAAACCTTACCTTCTAACAGTATACTTAATGCTGAAAAACTGGATGCTTTCCTCTAAGATTAGGGAACACAAGACAAAGGATAGCTCCTCTCATTACTACTTTTAAACATGATAGTGAAAATACTAGCTAATACAATAAAACAAGAGAATAGAATATAAGGTATAGCTCTTGGGAAGGAAGAAATAAAATTGTGCTTGTTCACAGATGACACATTTGTTTATAAAAAAAAAAAAGAATAATCAAAAAAATCCTTCTGGTTCTAAGACATGATTATATCAATATTGGAGAATGCAAGGGTAATATACCAATGTCAATTGCTTTCTTATATATCAGCAATGAACAACTGGAATTTGAAAGTAAGGTGAGTACTTTCAATACATCAGCACTACAACATCTCTCAGAGGTCTACTGAGATCTTGTCAACTGAATATCACGGGGGATAATGGGAGAGCTTCTGGAGAGCTTCTAGAGCATAATAGACATGTTACTACTACTATCATCTATCTCTTGATCAGTGGTTCTCCATTAGGGGAGATTTTGCATAGGGAACATTTGGCAATGTCTGGAGACATTTTTGCTAATCAGAACTAGTTCAAAGGGTGCCAGTGGTGTCTAGTGGGGAGAGAACAGATATGCTGCTAAACATTCTACAATGCACAAGACAGCCTCCAGGCACCCCAGCAAAGAATCATCTCCCCAAAATAATCATGTAATACTCTACTCTACATAGATACACATGCCAAACTCATACTTAAATTAGATGGTTTCAACCAAAGTGAGAGAGGAAAGATTTGAGGTTGACTGAGAAATAATAATCCAATCACAGTGGAATAAATTAATTTAAAATTTAAATTAAAAAATAAAAACATGTATCATTTCAATACAATAGATATATTTGTGTAATATTCACCAAAGAGAAAGAGAGCATTTTGCTTATTTTTACAAAAGAAAAGTAAGCAATTTTTAGAAAAATTGAACAAAAATTGAAATCACAATGCTTACATTTCAATTTAAATAAATGTCATTTGAGCTATAATTTAACATATATGTAATTTAAAAGTCAACAAACAATGTGGAAGTGATTTCATGTATTTTTCTTTCATGATAGAATTATCAAAAGTACAGTGTATACAATAGGACATTCTGTCACCTGAGAATCAGTATCTCTTCCACCTGCCCTGACACTCCCTAGCACCTGCTCTTACTTGAGCTTGGATGCTTATCTCTGGTATTAAAAATTTCCATGTTGGGGCACCTGGGTGGCTCAGTCAGTAAGCATCTGACTTTGGCTCAGGTCATGATCTCACTGTTCGTGAGTTTGAGCCCCATGTTGGGCTCTGTGCTGACAGCTCAGAGCCTGGAACCTGCTTCGGATTCTGTGTGTGTGTGTCTCTCTCTCTGCTCCTCACCCACTCACACTCTGTCTCTCTCTCTCAAAAATAAATAAGTGTTAAAGACACAAAAATCTGCACAACCTGAACCACAGAATTCAGCAGGTACGTGGTGCAGAGAGGTGAACTTGGGGAGAGAGAAGCCGGCAGCGGGCAGGGAGACACCTTTGCAGGCTGAGACAGGATGGAGACTGGGCCAGGGGAGAATACAGGAAAAGAACCCCTCCCCAAAAGCAGCTGGAGAGAAAGTGGAAAGTTGGAAACAGACGCAGGGACTAAAGTAAAAAGGGAGAAAGGAGAAAGGAAAGGGTTTAAATTTCATTAAGACTGTAAACAAGGGGAGCGCAATGGCTGCAACTCCGCAGCTCCATACCTGGCGGTGCTCTGGTGGGAAGGGCGAATCCCCAGGAACAGAGTGGTGTCTGGGAGGTTCTTGGGCCACACGGGGAAAAGCAGTTCCTCTGCTAGAAGGACATTTGGTAGAGACTGTTGAAGCCACCTGGTCCCAGCAGACCCCAGAAAGGGGCCACATTTGCTGGTGATAGAACACGGTCATTAACTGTGAAGCCTGGTGCCAGATGTGTATTGTGATTTTCTATAATCCCTGAAAAGCTGCTGCTATGCTATCTCGCAAACTTTTTCTGGCTCGGGCTGGCACCTGGCCACAGTCTTGCCGCACCGGCGGCAGCAGCAAGGCCCAGCAGGTGTTCCTGGGTGCAACCTGCATTCAGCCATTGCATGGCGAGACCCTCCCCCAGAGGGGCGGATCGGGTCAAAGCCGCATAAGGGGCCGGGGAAAACAGCCGCATCTGAGGCAAAACTTGGGAGAGGTACTGCCTAGGGCCTGGTCACGGAGAGTGAAACAGCGGGGAGTGGAGGAAAGCTGACGACAGAAGACGGTGCGCGATTGCTGTTCCCGGAGAACAGAATGGGTAGCTGGATGGTGCCATTTTTACCACTCCCACGCATGCGCATACACATCTACGAGCACTACAACACTTCACCCCAGTAGGCTAGCATCGCCATCTAGTGGAGAACGGAGCTGTTACACTGAGCCCCGCCCAACAGGGCCAACCTCGCTCTTCAAGAACACAAGTCTCACCCCTTACATACTTTATGGACTATAAAGCGTACATAGTCTGACTTCTGGGGGAAATGAAGTAATTGTAGTCCTATTTAAATCTGTTAGGAGGTCCATCTATTCAATTTTCTTTCCTTTTTTTTTTTCTCTTTTACACTTATTTTTCTTGAATACAGAAAGAGAAAAAAATCATTTTTATTTTCAATTTTTATTAAAATTTTTTCTTTAATTTTTTTACTATATTTTTTACCTTTGTGTAAATTTTTTCAAATTCTATCTTACTTCCATTCTATTTCAGTCTACTTCAGTGTATTCCCCTTTTCAAATTTTTAAACGATTTCCTTGTTTTCTTTTTTCTTTTCCTTTTTTCTCTTTTTCATTTCTTTTCTTTTTCTTCAATGCAGAAAGTGAAAAACTTCATTCTTTCAATTTCTATAAAATATTTTTCTTTAATTTTTTTACTATATTTTTTGCTTTTATGTAATTTTTTTCAAATTCTATTTTACTTCCATGATTTTATTTTAGTCTACTACAGTGTATTCACTTTTTCAAATTTTCAAATGATTTCTTTTTTTCTATCTTTTCTCTTTTTCATTTCTTTTCTTTTTCTTGAATACAGAAAGAGAAAAAATTCATTTTTTATTTTAATTTTTATTAAAAATACTTTTCTTTAATTTTTTTCTACTATATTCTGTACTTTTCCGTAAATTTTTTCAAATTCTATTTTACTCCCATCATCTCATATTAGTGTACTTCAGTGTATTCATTTTTTCAAATTATCAAACTAATCTGTCAAACCACTTTCAACACCCAGACCAAAACACACCTAGGATCCAGCATCATTTATTAGATTTGTGTGTGTGTGTGTGTGTGTGTGTGTGTGTTTAATTTTTTAATTTTAATATATTTTTTTTACTTTTCTTAATTTTAATTTTTCTACCTCATTAACTCCTTTTCTCCCCTCAAACTCACAAAATGAAGGAATTCACCCCAAAAGAAAGAGCAAGAACAAACAACAGCCAGGGATTTAACCAACACAGATACAAGCAAGATGTCTGAACCAGAAATTAGAATCACGATAATAAGAATACTAGCTGGAGTCGACAATAGATTAGAATCCCTTTCTGCAGAGATAAAAGAAGTAAAAAATAGAATGAAATTAAAAATGCTATAACTGAGCTGCAATCACAGACAGATGCAGTGGCGGCAAGGATGGATGAGGCAGAACAAAGAATCATTGATATAGAGGACAAACTTATAGAGAATAATGAAGCAGAAAAAAAGACGGAGATGAAGGCAAAAGAGCACAATTTAAGAATTAGAGAAATCAGTGACTCATTAAAAAGGAACAGCATCAGAATCATAGGGATCCCAGAAGAGGAAGAGAGAGAAATAGGGATAGAAGGGATATGTGAGCAAATCATAGCAGAAACCTTTCCTAACCCGGGGAAAGACACAGACATCAAAATCCAGGAAGCACAGAACCCCTATTAGATTCAACAAAAACTGACCATCAACAAGGCATGCCATAGTCAAATTCACAAAATACTCAGGCAAGGAAAGAATCATGAAAGCACCAAAGGAAAAAAGTCCCTAACCTACAAGGCAGGACAGATCAGGTTTGCAGCAGACCTATCCACAGAAACATGGCAGGCCAGAAAGGAGTGGCAGAATATATTCAATGTACTGAATCAGAAAAATATGCAGCCAAGAATTTTTTATCCATCAAGGCTGTCATTCAAAATAGAAGGAGAGATAAAAAGTTTCCCAGACAAACAAAAATTAAAGGAATTTGTGACCATTAAACCAGCCCTGCAAGAAATTTTAAGGGGGATGTTCTGAGGGGAGAAAAGATGAAAATATATGTATATGTGTGTGTGTGTGTGTGTGTGTGTGTGTGTGTGTGTATATATATATATATATATCAAAAGCAACAAAGACTAGAAAGGACCAGAGTACACCACCAGAAACCCTAACTCTACAAGCATCATAATGGCAATAAATTCATATCTTTCAGTACTCACTCTAAACGTCAATGGACTCAGTGCTCCAATCAAAACACGTAGGGTAACAGAATGGATAAGAAAACAAGATCCATCTATATGCTGTTTACAAGACACACTTTAGACCTAAAGGCACCTACAGATTGAAAATAAGGGGATGGAGAACCATCTATCATGCTAATGGTCAACAAAAGAAAGCCGGAGTAGCCATACTTATATCAGACAATCTAGACTTTAAAATGAAGACTGTATCAAGAGATGCAGAAGGGCATTATATCATAATCAAGGGGTCTATCCACCAAGAAGACCTAACAATTTTAAACATTTATGTGCCAAAAGTGGCAGCACCCAAATATATAAATCAATTTATCACAAACATAAAGAAACACATCGATAGTTATACCATAATAGTGGGAGACTTCAACACCCCACTCACAACAATGGACAGATCATCTAATCAAAAAATCAACAAGGAAACAATGGCTTTGAATGACACACTGGACCAGATGGACTTCACAGATATATTCAGAACATTTCATCCTAAAGCAGCAGAATATACATTCTTCTCCAGTGCACATAGAACGTTCTCCAGAATAGACCATATACTGGGAGACAAATCACCCCTAAGTAAGTACAAAATATTGAGAGCATACCGTGCATATTTTCAGACCACAACACTATGAAACTCGAAATCAACCACAAGAAAAAATTTGGAAAGGTAACAAATACTTGGAGACTAAAGAACATCCTACTAAAGAATGAATGGGCTAACCAAGCAGTTACAGAGGAAAATAAAAGTATATGGAAGTCAATGAAAATGATAACACCACAACCCAAAACCTCTGGGATGCAGCAAAGGCGGTCATAAGAGGAAAGTATACAGCAATCCAGGCCTTCCTAAAGAAGGAAGAAAGATCTCAGATACACAACCTAACCTTACACTTTAAGGGGCTGGAAAAAGAACAGCAAATAAAACCCAAAACCAGCAGAAGACAGGAAATAACAAAGAGTGCAGAAATTAATGCTATCGAAACCAAAAAAAACAGAACAGAGCAATGAAATCAGAAGCTGGTTCTTTGAAAGAATTAAAAAAAAATTGATAAACCACTAGCCAGTTTGATCAAGAAGAAAAAGGAAAGGACCCAAATAAATAAAATCAAGGATGAAAGAGGAGAGATCACAACCAACACAACAGAAATAAAAACAATAAGAGAGTATTATAAGCAATTATATGCCAATAAAATGGGCAATCTGGAAGAAATGGACAAATTCCTAGAAACATATACACTACCAAAACTAAAACAGGAAGAAATAGAAAATTTTAACAGACCCATAACCAGTAAGGAAATCGAAGTAGTAATCAAAACTCCCAAAAAACAAGAGTCCAGGGCCAGATGGCTTTCCAGGGGAATTCTACCAAACATTTAAGGAAGAGTTAACACCTATTCTCTTGAAACTGTTCCAAAAAATAGAAATAAAAGGAAAACTTCCAAACTCTTTCTATGAAGCCAGCATTACCCTGATTCCAAAACCAGAGACCCCACTAAAAAGGAGAACTTTAGACCAATTTCCCTGATGAACATGGATGCAAAAATCCTCAAGATATTTCCCAACTGGATCCAACAATACATTAAAAAAATTATTCACCACGACCAAGTGGGATTTATAACTGGGATACAGGGCTGGTTCAATATCCACACAATAATTAATGTGATTCATCGCATCAATAAAAGAAAGGACAAGAACCACATGATCCTCTCAATAGATGCAGAGAAAGCATCTGACAAAATACAGCATCCTTTCTTGATAAAAACCCTCAAGAAAGTAGGGATAGAAGGATCACACCTCAAGATCCTAAATGCCATATATGAATGACCCAAAGCTAATATCATCCTCAGTGGGGAAAAACTGAGAGCTTTCCCCCTAAGGTCAGGACAAGACAGGGATGTCCACTCTCACCACTGTTATACAGCATAGTATTCGAAGTCTTAGCCTCTGCAATCAGACAACACAAAGAAACAAAATGCATCCAAATCGGCCCGGAGGAGGTCAACCTTTCACTCTTCACAGATGACATGATACTCCATATGGAAAACCCAAAAGATTCCACCAAAAAACTGCTAGAATTGATTCATGTATTCAGCAAAGTTGCAGGATATAAAATCAATGTACAGAAATCGGTTGCATTCCTATACACCAACAATGAAGTGACAGAGAAATCAAGGAATCGATCCCATTTACAGTTGCACCAAAAACCATAAAATACCTAGGAATAAATCTAACCAAAGAGGTGAAAAATCTATACACTGAAAACTAGAAAGCTTATGAAAGAAATTGAAGAAGACACAAAAAAAATGGAAAAAGATTCCATGCTCCTCAATACTACCCAAAGCAGTCTACATATTCAATGCAATCCCTATCACAATAACACCAGCATTCTTCACAGAGCTAGAGCAAATAATCCTAAATTTTGTATGGAACCAGAAAAGACCCTGAATAGCCAAAGCAATCCTGAAAAAGAAAACCAAAGCAGGAGGCATCACAATCCCAGATTTCAAGCTATACTACAAAGCTATAATCATCAAGACAGTATGGTACTGGCACAAGAACAGACACTCAGATCAATGGAACAGAATAGAGAAACCAGAAACGGACCCACAAGTGTATGGCCAACTAATCTTTGACAAAGCAGGAAAGAATAGCCAATGGAATAAAGACAGTCTTTTCAGCAAGTGGTGCTGAGAAAACTGGACAGTGACATGAAGAAGAATGAACCTGGACCACTTTCTTACACCATACACAAAAATAAACTCAAAATGGATGAAAGACCTCAATGTAAGACAGAAAGCCATCAAAATCCTCGAGGATAAAGCAGGCAAAAACCTCTTTGATCTTGGCCGCATCAACTTCTTAACACAGCTCTGGAGGCAAAGGAAACAAAACCAAAAATAAACTATTGGAACTTCATCAAAATTAAAAGCTTCTGCACAGCAAAGGAAACAATCAGCAAGACTAAAAGGCATCCGACAGAATGGGAGAAGATATTTGCAAACAATACATTAGACAAAGGGTTAGTATCCAAAATCTATAAAGAACTTACCAAACTCAACACCCAAAAAATAAACAATCCAGTGAAGAAATGGGCAAAAGATGTGAATAGACACTTCTCCAAAGAAGACATCCAGATGGCCAACCGACATGTGAAAAAATGCTCAACATCACATATCATCGGGGAAATACAAATCAAAACCACCATAAAATATCACCTGACACCTGTCAGAATGGCTAACATTAACAACTCAGTCAACAACAGATGTTGGCGAGGATGCAGAGAAAGAGGATCTCTTTTGCATTGTTGGTGGGAATGCAAGCTGGTGCAGCCACTCTGGAAAAGAGTATGGAGATTCCTCAAAAAACTAAAAATAGAACTACCCTACGACCCAGAAATTGCACTACTAGGCATTTATCCATGGGATACAGGTGTGCTGTTTTGAAGGAACACATGCACCCCCATGTTTACAGTAGCACTATCAACATTAGCCAAAGTATGGAAAGAGCCCAAATGTCCATCGATGGATGAATGGATAAAGAAGATGTGGTGTATATATATATATATATATATATATATATATATATATATATACATACACATAGCAGAGTATTACTCGGCAATCAAAAAGAATGAAATCTTGCCATTTGCAACTATGTGGATAGAACTGGAGGGTATTATGCTAAGTGAAATTAGTCAGAGAATGACAAAAATCCTATGACTTCACTCATATGAAGACTTTAAGAGACAAAACAGATGAACCCAAGGGAAGGGAAACAAAAGTAATATAAAAACAGGGAGGGGGACAAAACAGAAGAGACTCATAAATATGGAGAACAAACTGAGAGCTACGGGAGGGGTTGTGGGAAGGGGGATGGGCTAAATGGGTAAGGGGCACTAAGGAATATACCCCTGAAATCATTGTTGCACTATATGCTAATTTGGATGTAAATTTTTAAAAAATAAAAAATAAAACAAGTTATAATTTTTTTTAAATTTTCATGTTAAAAACAAAGCAAAATAAATTTCCATGTTTTTCCCTTTATTAATTACAAATATAGCTAAAAATGGTAATTATAGTAAATAAATAAATAAATAAATAAATAAATAAATAAATAAATGTATGTCAGATATATTCACATAGCTCATCCCCTGGTGATAGGCACTTGAATGTATCTCTCAAAAGGAAGAAAAAGTACATTTCCAGGGTTCCCTTTGTCATTTATCAAGAAAAATAGTATTGCCTTTGCTTTGGGGATTTTTCTTTCAATTTTTTAGAATATTGATAAAAAGCAGGAGCCAGAGAGCTATTTTCCGGGAAAAATCTATTTTCATTTTTAAAATATGTAATCATAGAGCAGTAAGGCTGCTTATAAATTAAATAAATATAGAATGTGCTGAATATCTCACCATCCACCTGTATCTCTCTTTTTTTGAGTCCCCATAATTAGAGAGGATGTGTGGCTGGCACTCCAGACACAGTAGACGTTGCTTCCAGCTGGGGACCAGTAATCTCAAGTTTGATAGATCTGTCACTAAATTTCAAAATGGGATTCAAAAAGCAGGAAAAGAGTCAAACCTTGACAGTGATGACCTGTCTAAAGTGAAAATAAGGAACATATTGAATTGCTTATTTAAAATGCTAAGAAACACCGGGTGATACATGGAATTGTTGAATCACTATATTGTACACCGGAAATTAACATAACACTGTATATTTACTGGAATTAAAATAAAAACTTAATTTAAAAAATGGAGAACAAAAGGAAACTTGAATGCCTTGATTTGTTTTCTCATTTTATGTAGAGATTTATAAAGGGAAAGCTAATATCTTGCTTGGAAAAATTTTTAAGACATTCTATAAATGATTAAATGTTTAAAACCTAGGATATCAGTACTCAAATGTCCAGTAAGCAAAACACATACAGCGATTTCTCATAAGTATTATCCTTGTTAGGCCATAATCTCATTACAAATGTGGCAGAGGAGGACGATGTTCATGTGTGAAGGCATAAATGAGAAAGATCAGATTAATTTTAGAGGCAGAAGAAAGTTTAGAAAAGGTGGCATTTGACTAGAATGGCAAGGATAAACAGAAATTCCAAAAATTGAAATGATAAATATTAAAAGCAAAAGTCTACTTATATCTGGACAAATGTATTTATTGACCAACAAAACATGAGTTCTGTGGTAGACACAGATAGGTGCTGCCCAGAGACAATCTCTTCAAGAATGAAGTTGCTGCTAAGCTACAGCATATTCAGCAGGTAGGCTTCAGCTCTTCGCTCCTTCAGGGGCTGCGTCAGTTTCAGAAGTCACATCATTTTGAGCCCATATTTATTGACTGAGCAAGGTGAGGTACAAAGTTCCTGGAATTTGGGCCGGATATGACACTCTGGTGGGCATTACTCACTCCAGAGCTCCCTGCCAAGCTGGCTAGGGTTTTGTGAGGCCTACAGTGCAATTCAGTGACTTCTATGGCCAGGTGTTTCCTCTTCTCCCTTCACAGAAGTTGATAATTAATCAACACTTCGCACCCCAAGCTCTATCTTGGCTCCTGGAGAACCCAGAAATGGGGTCCAAGTAAGTAGGTCCTAAGATGGAGTACTGGGGCTAGCTGACTAAGCAACCTGCAGACAATGAGGACACATCACTGGTGGCAAGTGAAGAACATTTCTCCAGAAAAGTGACAGTTAATGCTTTACCAGTGGTAAACTGGAAAGGTGTACCAGGGAAGAGGGGAGTACATTAACACAGGTGAAGATCAAGTGCTACAGGTTAGAGAGGAACTAGCAGGTGTAAGGATAACAGGACAAGATGGCTATGGCTAAGGCCACTGATGTTCCATTTAGAAAGGGAACAAACAGCTGAGGTACCAGGCAACCCAAAGCCAAGTACGAAAGCCAGAGGCCTGTTTGGTTGCCTACAAAGTCACTCTCATCATCTGCATGGCAGGGCAGAAAAAGCCAAAGACCAAGTGTAGGACCTAATAGACCAAGTAGTTAAATGCCCAACAACTGAGAAGACCAAAGGCACATCAGTTACACTGCAGTCAGAGCTCTGAATAGGAAAACCTTGGACCCCAGCATGTGAGATAGAGCTGCTATCTGAATATGTATGGAGTGGATCCTGTAGTGCAAGGGGTACACAAGGGTAAATGTGAAGATGTGCCTTCCAAACCCTCCTTAAGGGAAGGACCTGATGTGGGGAATATGCTCACCAGACACTGTCCAGCTAACATCCTCTTCAGGATCTGCCTCAGCTATAAAGACCAGTTTTGTCTGAGGTCACACTCTTTCCAGGGCAACCTATAACCCATTACTAAGTGAGGGGAGGTACAGAAAGTTCAGCCCAAGGCATGACACTCCAGCAAGTGTTGTTCCAGAGCCCCTGCTGGTTTGGTCCAAGCTTTGTCTAGTCTGACTTTTGCAAAACTGAGTCTGACTCCTGTGCTTTGCTCTCACAGGTTTCCGTCTTTAACATACATCTTGAATCCAAACTCAATCTCAACAACTGCTGCCAGAGATACCACACTGCAACTCAAACAGTTTAGACAGAAACTACATACAAGAAATAACACACAATTAGAAGGTAACTGGGGTTTTTTGTTGCCTGTACATTATAGTTAATGAAAATTTGATAGGAAGTATTTAAGGTGATTTTTTTTCCCGCACTTGTGAGAAAGAGAATTTTTGTCATTTGTAAAACTATCCAATTCTTTGTAGGTTCCTGGGTAAAATCTGAAACTGCCTCCCATACAGAGAGAACAAGGAGAGATGGAAGAAAGAAGCAAGCCACTCCAGACTAGTAGGCAGCAGTTTAAATACAAGGCTCCTCTTGGGCAGCCGCAAGATGAGTGGATCTCTGCTCCCTTCTGCCAGAATCTTAAAATTCTTAACTGGGTTCTGTCACATATACCACACAGATGATCTCAACAACACATTATTCTCTCAAGGCTGCAACCTTGAAGATGGCTCCCATTGTGGGAACAGTCAGGAGAAGGTAGGATCCTAAGACAGGGTGTGGGGGGAGAAGCCTCCAATAGCCAGATGGAGCTCACGGGTCAACTAGAAGTCACATCCTCTCAATAATTTCCTCCAATGCTGCACCCTGGAGACTACTCCTTGCAATCTTACATGCTCCCCCTCTTCAGCAATGTGCCCTGAGCAGTCATCAAAGTATTTTATCACCATGGAGGTGACTTATTTGGCTGCTTTCTGGTTGCAGCAGAGGCCAATGGCACAGCCACAATATAAGCACATACAAACAAAACAAAACAAAACAAAACAAAACAAAACAAAACAAAACAAAACAAAACAAAAAAACAGGTTAAGTTAACGATTCTCAGTACAACTAACAAATTTCGCCACCAAAAACCCCATAATCTGAACCACTGATTTACTAAGTCCCCTGCGCTCGAAATCAGATCACTTAGGGTATTCACTTGTGTCCTTACATGTTTTAATAACGATGATACATTAGTAGATTCATCAGGTATGAGCACGCAACATTTTCTTCAGAAAACAGCACACTTGTGAGGCATTAATAATGTCCAAGACCACAGATTTTCTCATTAGAGATACTTCAGCGTTTAGTAAAGACAGATTTTGCCAGCTATCATTTAGGGGTTGATGGGTGAATGCAGTAAGGGCTTGTATGTGTGCTGTAACATTCTCCAAGCCAATGGATTAACAAAGAAGGTGGCCAAATGATCATACTGGTGGAAAACAGAATGTGCTTATCTGGCCTTAAGGAGAGGGAGGTTGGCAATTGTGGTTACTATGGGAAAGATTCTTGCCTGTGCACAGAAAATATCCAGGGTGCAGTGGCACACCACCCAGATGGAAGCCATGGCCAAAGATTCATGCCACAAAACACTGGAATCCATCAGGGGCTGCCCAATAAATGCCTGGGTAGGGGTACCAGGAAGTGCCAAATAGATGCTATCCTTTCATATGACAGAATGACTACAGTGTTCCAGTGATATCCATCCCATATTCCCAGTTCTGTTTAGAACTGGTTGAGCTGGTTCTGTTTAGAGTGATTTTTCTATTCCCAACATAGGATTGCCTAGGTTCTCTAAAGTCTATAGCCTAAAATAAGCCACATGAACCCATATCAAATCTGGGTGTAGACTCCCATGGTTCTAATGGTGCTGTTTTAGGACCGCTCCAGTTAACATTTTGACAAGCTACCTATGTAATTTGATAGAAAAAGAATACCAGTGTTATTGACAGTATATATGTTATAGGCCAGGTTTCTGGATCAGTATTGGTAATATCAGATGAATTAAGAGTACCAGTCCTAGCTTGTTTTTCCTTAATGTACCTTTAGTGTCTTTAAGTTCCCTCCCTGGAATACTGATACTCATCATGGAAATCCTGGTGAACCAGAGAAGGACTGTTGTCCACATTGATTCCTTTGACAGGTGTATAATGGGGTTCACTATAGAAAGATAGTTCCATCAGATGCTCATCCTGTGACTAGATATTATAGGAGCAGCAGAAAATCTAAAAAGTCCAAATATCTGAAAAGACATATATTTGGTAGGAAATTATACAGGAAAGTCTTCCTCCTCTGTAAGAATTACACTTGCAGCCTGATCCTTTACATGTGGCTGCAGGTTTAGGAATTTGACCTGGTTGCACATACCATACATGTTGGCTGGGGGAGGCAGCACTGGCCAGCAACAGGAGAAAGACTGGGGGAAGGATATGTCAAACCAGGACCTACCCTGTCTCCTCTTTCAATGGTGTGTGTTCCATTTCAAATATAGAGTTTTTCAACAGATCCAGCTTGAAGGACAGCAAGATCCAGTGCAAACTGAGTATTAGTTCCTCTTCACTCAGGGGTGCAAAGTACCTCACCCATTTCAGGATGTCCCAATCCAAATTCCAGTAAATCACACCTTTCCCAGGCATGATGCAGCTTGGTATTCTCAGCAGCATAGCACATTCATACTGGTGAGAATCAGAGCAATGGCCATCACTCATGACTTCTATACCTTCATGGGATTGGGACTTTTGGCCGAGTCCCCAGTCTGGCATATGGGGCAATAGTCTTACTGGTTGATCATTCAAACGTACTAAAGACTGAGATAGTACTTTAGTCCAAACTGGTCAAGGTAGTTTTACCTGTTTGTAATTTAACCTCCTGTTTTAGTATTTTATTCTTCTTTTGTACCAACCCTGTTGCTTGCAGGTTATAGGGGAGATGGAGCCTCCATTCAATGACATGTTCTTTTTCCCAGTCTTTGCATATAATGACCTTATAGATGTGATCCCTGGCATTGTCTATTCAATGAGGGTATCTGGACGTGGTATTCAACTTTTCTAATCCCCGAATAGTGGCAGCCTGGTTAATGTGGAGATAGGGGAAAGCTTGGGTTAGACCAGCCACAGTGTGCACACAACCAAGGCATATTTAGAATTCTCTCTTGGAGGAAGGGGGGCAATGTAATCAATTTGTCAATCCTTTGCAGGTTGGGAACTCCAGGGGATGGCTCCAGACTCCTTTGGCAATTGCCTTGGGCATTATTTAGAGTACACAGGACATGCTATTACTGCATTAACCAAGTCCCTGTTTTCCCAGGGAAATCCAGCATCCTTGACAATATGCCACTCCATCTAAGCTCTACAATGGTCACTCTTCCTGTGTACTCAATCTGCTATACCTACTGAAGGGGCAGCTACATCAATAAACTCAGTGGGCCTATATTTTCTCATCATGAACATGTCCTGAATTAGGGGCTGACCTGCTGGGGGGAGTTGGGTTGTTACTGGCTTTTGTTTTCCTTTGCATTAGGGGTCAGACAGCTTGAGGTGCTTTGTCCTTTTCATTGTCATCACCATCACTGTCTTCTTCACTACTTTCCCTGTGATTCCACCTGTTAGCATCGCAATCAGGCACTCAGATCTTAATCCAAGGCAGCTTGTGCCTTCCTAGCTTTGCAAAATGGCATCTTAAAATCTCCAACTTATTTCTACTTTGTCTGCCAGACCAGAAGATAGCAAAGAAGTGAGCAGCCACACATTCTTCTCTAACCTCAGCTTTTCCTAGGTAAGCTTCAGCCTCTAGTGGGGCATCAGTGATCACCCAAGCTGCCACAGTAGAAATCAGCCAACCCCAGCAGCCACTCATTCCCCTTCTTTGCCCCAGTGCACTTTATGCAGTCCTCAAACAAGTTCATCAAACCAGCTAGTGTTTACTCACACAGTAATCCATAAGCAACTAACATACAGGCTACCCTTCCTTACTTGGAGCTTGATGGCCAACTTGAGATTTCCTTAATGGACACCTCTTTCCCAAGACCCATTTCCTTGGTCTTGTGGCTGGCTTGCCAATTGTTGGGAGTTCCCCACATGAAATCCAAAACTGGTACCTGTAAACAGAGGGCAAGGAGGTACTAAAGAAAGAGGTAGACCACTCCAGATTGGTAGGTGGCAGTTTTTATAACCAAGCAAATTTACATGTAAGGCTTATCATAGGTGGCTGTAATAGGAGTAGATCTCTGTCTCCACCTGCCAAAATCTTAAGAGTTTATACAGAGACCTTAACAAGTTTCAGTTACAACAGTCTAGATATTCTCAAGCACAAATTTCTCTCTCAAGGGTGCATTGTCGAAGTGCCTTATAGTGTGGGAATAATGGGCGGAATGTACATTCCAAGGAAAATAAGGGGGTGGAGGAGCCTCTGATTGTCTGGGTCGAGCTTGCAGGACAACCAGAGGTCATGTCCTCTCAGAGACCACCTTCAACATGCAGAGTGTGATTGTGAAGGCTGAGATAAGGATTACAAAATGCTTAGCCCGATGCACACAGAACATACTCCAGACAAGATCTTTGTGTGAGCTATTTATTGCCTCATCTCTAACAATCCCCTGTCTGCTCATAGATACCTCCCTCATTCAGGCTGTAATATCTGTTGTCCTAAAAAGGACTTGATATAATTGACTAAAGCAAAGGCATTAAATTATTGTAACTTAGCAAGAATTAATTACTAAAAGCCAGGGCTAAGATATGAGACAGAAAGGTTTGGAAGAAAGCTTATCATACAAGTGTTTCTCACTTGTAAGAATGTAAAGGCTCATGTTGAGACTAGATAGGAAAAGAAGTTAAAAGGCAAGCAAAATGCGAGAGGTCTGTTAAAGTCTTTGGGTACCTGAGACTGAAGGTAACCAGTGCCTTCTTCCCATCTAGAACCTTAGGAGGCAGCAGTTTAACTATAGTCACCAGGCCATCACAGGGGTACTAAAATAAATCTTCTTATGTACAAGCCTGTTTGGGATGCTGAAAGAGAAGCAGGGAAAGGATATCCTAGTGAACATCTTAGGAGCAGTTGTTTTAGGAGAGTTGTTTTAGGAGCAGTTGTTTTAGGAGAGTTGTTTTAAAGAGCAGTCCAAAATTCTGATTTCTAAAGAAATTAATGGATGTAAGTTGAAAGGAGTCAAGTGCCTACAGACTGAAAGGATCTTACAATTATGAAAAGAACATGAACAAAGAGTAGCCCATTTGGGCAATATATTCAGGGCTAGTTGAGAACAGAGGCATCCCAATGCATGCTAACTGGATTTGTAAGCATGGCTAATAATTAAACTCTTAACCAACATAATGACATAAAGCTCTCTTAGCCCAATAAATCTTAAAAGCTAATCTGGTTATAGGAACTAAAGAACTGACATAGTATAAATATAAAATGACCAAGTTTGCCTGGAATTGACCAAAATTAGGTATTTTTCCTAAAAACGTTGCCACATTTTTACATATATGAAGCCTGAGGCCTGCAATTTTGAATCTAGGTCACTATATAATAATTATTATTTGTGTCAATAATTAATAGTTATGTCAGAAATCCAACAAAGCTTTTTCTAATGGTAGAGAAACACAGATTTTTTAGAATAATCTTATTTAGATATAACAACATGTCTATTAAGAAGATATTTTCCTTCACACTGAAAAATTAGTAATCTCATGAGTCTGCTCCCTGTGAACTCTGGCATGACAGAAGATCACTTAAAGGCAGAGAACAGGATCCTGTAGCACAAAAGCAATCTGACATCAAATTTAGCACTGCAATTAAGTAACAAAGCACTGATTGGTCCCTGGAGTAACATACGCCCATAGATTACGTGTCAGGATTGAAAAACTGGCAAACCTAAGAAGGTTTATACCACAATACAGCCACAGCTCCTGATATGTCCAAATTACTTAACTTATTAAAAAGATCTGTGGTTATAGTTAATTTACTTAAATCATCTCATGTTTCTCTTCATGCAAGTCATTCAATAACTAGAAAAATCTAATACAATGTAAAAACCTGACAATATATAAACTATGAAAATAAATTCTGTATTTAATTATCTCATTTGCTATATATATAAGGATAATATATAAGCTATAAGGACTACATTTGATTTCTATGCTAATGATTTGTGAACTAGACAAACATATTATCAGTAGTAAATTTGAAGCAGAAGTGTCTTCCAGAGAACATATAGTACATTATATACATTGAAAGGGTTGACTCTGTTAAGACTTGAATCCTACTGGCTAGTCGTGAATCCTACCAGCTAGTTGGGGAAATAACATGCTGCTTCAAGGACTGAATAACTAGTATCACATCAAATAATAGCAAAAAGACTGTTTCTTAGTTGCCCCACACAGACTACACAGCATTTTGTAATAACAAATTATACTCAACAATGTAACAATGTATGTCTGTAGCCAGCTGCCACTTGGCCCTGATTTTGTGACCCAGTAGGGAGTCTGGCTTATGTATAACGGAGATATGAGATCTCTCCAAACCTTCCCTGATTTCCTTATGTCTCTCAATTCCTGGTCACCTGCTGTGCTGACTGATTTACTATTCATTTCCTCATTTCATATAAATATCTCATTGTAAATACTAACATCACTCACAGGCTACATCTCACAGGACGCAAATGACCATATCTGTGCAATAAGCTTTCCATTTAAGATTTCAGCCAATTCATGATCTTAAAACATACAGCTGGACTTTCTTACTATCTTTTGTGTTACTTTCCAGTACAGATTAATTTTTCCTGTTCTTGATACATTTCTACATTGCCCTAAACTATTGAATTCACAAGTAGAGAAGATTTTATTCTATAATTCATAAAAACATAAGTACTTAGCCATTTTCATTCATTTAAAAATTTTTTCAATGTTTATTTTTTAGAGTGATAGAGTGTGAGTGGGGGAGGGGCAGAGAGAGGGAGACAGAATCTGAATCTGAGCTGTCAGCACAAAGCTGATGGGGGGCTCGAACTCACAAACTGTGAGGTCATGACCTGAGCCAAAGCTGGATGTTCAACCCACTGAGCCACCCAGGCGCCCCTCGTTCATTTTTAGATGCTTTGAAGGAACGAAACATGCCTTAAGGATAAAGGATGTTTATTGGCTTTGTTAACTAAAAAGACAAGGTGTAGGTCAGATTTCAGACAAAATTTGATCTGAAATCCACCTTAAATTCTCTGTGATAATGCCTACTCTGAGTTTAGCATGGTGGAAAGATAGGTGGTATTAACCTAACTGACTTAGAACAATAAGGACCCAACTCTGAATTTGAGGGTGGGATTAATTGTACCCTATTACTTACTGATTTATTAGAGAAGAGTAGAATGTTGGGGTCTACCCAACATCTAATCATAGCTCTTAAGCTTATGAAGGTTTATGAAGGTATCAAGACATACAGAATTTACAGGAAGATATATTAGCCTTTTGAAATGCTGGAGCTATTGAGGGGCCTGGGTGGCTCAGTCGGTTAAGCATCCGACTTCGGCTCAGGTCATGATCTCGCCGTTTGTGAGTTCGAGCCCACATCGGGCACTGTGCTGATAGCTCAGAGCCTGAACCCTGCTTCGGATTCTATCTCTCTCTCCTCTCTCTGCCCCTCCCTGCTCATGCTCTCTTTCTGACTCAAAAATAAATAAAACATTAAAAGAAAAATTTGAAATTCCTGAGCTATTATAAAACCAATCCATTTTCTCTCCAAAAGGAGACAACCCAACCCCAAAATTTTAATACCTATGCCAGACTCCCCAGGGATATATCATTATTTTTTTCAGGCCCTCTTCATAAGCCTCTTTATGGCCTAGTGATATATGGTTAAATGAAGGTTTATCTTTCTACAACATTTACATTATCTCATCATAATAATTAAATGATTAATAGCTCAACTTTGGAAATGAGAAGAATTGTGTAGAATATATAGAATCCATTGACTATGACACATATATAACTAGACAGTAATGCAAGGACTCTACTCTGGCAGTTTAGTAAGGTTTTTTTGGTCAGTCAGTCTGGTAGCTTCTAGTTTTGCTTTCTGGAAGAACTGCTCTTGTTCACTGTCCTCCATATCTATGGCTGGTATAGGCACAGACACAAATGCTTTCTGGGAACTGGATCAATTTAACAATACTCTTATTAAAAGAGTGCTTTAATCCAAGGAATGGAAATCATCATCCAGCTTGTATCACTCTTGCTTGAAGATATTTTAGCAACGTAGACTACTATGGTAAGATGAAATTATTTTCTCCCTTTCTTTACTCCTTCCTTTATCTGCGCACTTTACAGGTCACATTACTTTACAGGCCCTCCCACATGATGCAGCATATATATATTCATGCCTCACTAATTTGGTCCAGAAATAGGACTTGATTGGCCAATCATATATGTTAATAGACGTGATTCAAACAGAGGATTGTAATGTGCCTATTTGAATTTGCTTTCTGGTGCTTCTACCGCCATCAGGAGATCATACCTTAGAAAGTCCGCTGGTCACAGAATAATCAAGACAGAAGTATGTCACTTGGAGACAACCTAGTTGAGTGTAGCTTACATCTATCTGCCTTACCTAAGCCAAACCACAGAGACATGAGTGAGGAACACAGGTTTTTCCATTGTATGCTACTGAGTGTGGAAGTGTTTTCTCACAAAAGATTTTTGAGAATATAGATGGCAGTGCCAAAATTCGTACCCAGAAGTGGGGTACAGTCACACTAAAAATGTTCAATATACAACATTGTCTGTGGGGGTCAGAAAATATAATCTAGGAGAGATTCATGAGATTCATGTACTCATGAGAGAGGCCTGTAACTCTCTTTCTTTGGTATCTGGTTCTGGTATCAGGGTGATATTGCTTCACGGAACGCATTTGGAAGTTTTCCTTCCAGTTCTATTTTTTTGGAATAGTTTGAGAATAATAGGCATTAACTCCTCTTTAAGTGTTTCATAGAATTTACCTGTCAAGCTGTCTGGTTCTGGACTTTTGTTTTGGGGGAGTTCTTTGATTACTGATTCATTTCATTGCTGGTCATTGGTCTCTTCAAATTTTCTGTCTTTCTGCTTTAGTTTTGGTAGGTTATATGCTTTTGGGAACTTGTCCATTTCTTCTAAGTTGTCCAATTGGTTGGCATATAAGTTTTTACAATATTCTGTTACAATTATCTGTGTTTCTATAGTGTTGGTTATTATTTCTCCTCTTTTATTAGTGATTTTGTTGATTTGGGTCCTCTCTCTCTCTCTCTCTCTGTCTCTCTCTGTATAGGCTTATACATGATCAGGTGGGATTTATTTCCTGGATAGAAGGGTGGTTTAATATTCACAATCAACGTTATATGTCAAAACAATAAGAGAAAGGATTAAAACCATGTCATCATTTCAAGAGACTCAGAAAAAGCATTTGACAAAGTATAACTTCTATTCACGATAAAAACCCTCTACAAAACAGGTCTAGAAAGATATACCTTAGCCTAATAAAGGCCTTTTATGAAAAACCCACAGCCAATATCATACTCAATGGTGAAAAGTTGAGAGCTTTTCCACTAAGGTTAGGAACAAGACAAGGATGTCCACTCTCACCAATTTTATTCAACATGGCACTCTAAGGAAGTCCTACTCTAAGCTATTATACAACATAAAAAAATAAAAGGGATCCAAATTGGTAAAGACCCTGGATTAAATAGGTGATGGGTATTAAGAGCACTGGTTGTGATGAACACTAGGTGTTCTATATTAAGTAATGAATCACTAAAATCTACATCTGAAACTAATATTACACTGTGTTAACTGGAATTAAAATAAAAATTGAAGCTAAAAAAACAAAACAAAACCAATGTTTTATAAACATCTATGTAGGTGGGATGAGATATAACAAATAATATGGTTGTTTTTTTTGAAATTGGGAGTGTAGTTTTAATCTCTCATCACTTGCTGAACTCTATAAACAGACTAATGGATTATAAAGATCATGTCTGTTGGGTGAGAGATGACAAAGAATCTAATCTGTTAGTATTTTCTGTTTGTATATTGGCTGTTTTGAGCTTAAATCAAGAATTTGTAACCATTGTGTAAAAAAAAAGAATTTGTACCCCTTGGACAAGAATAGTTCTTTGATATGAACAAATGAGTTTTGTAATTTGTGGTTATTGTTGACTCATGGCTAATATTTGAAAATTAAAATTATAATTCTGTCTGTGTCTACATCTCTGGTTTATTATAAGTCTATAATTCAGAAAAGCCTCTATGTTTCATTATGTGAGGTTGTGCTATTTTCCTATATCCAGGGGCATTCATAAATTAGATTATAAAACTACTTTTAAAAAGCAGGGGGAACCTGGGTGGCTCAGTCAGTTAAGCATCTGACTTTGGTTCTGTTCATTACTTCATGGTTTGTGAGTTCAAGTTCTACATTGGGTGAGCTTGAGCCCAGTGTCAGTTGAACATGAGCCACGCTTTGGGTGAGCCCCACTTCTCTCTCTTTTCTTCTCTCTCTCTCTCTCTCTGCCCATTGTGGGATTCTCTCTCTCCCCCTCTTTAAAAATGAAATAAAATAAAATAAAATGAAATAAAATGAAATGAAATGAAATAAAATAAAATAAAATAAAATAAAATAATAAAATAAAATATAAATATAAAATTGGTGATATCATAATTCCAGATATCAAGTTATATTACAAAGTGGTAGTAATTAAAACAGTATGGTATTGGGGCGCCTGGGTGGCTGTCAGTTGAGCATCCAATTTCGGCTCAAGTCATGATCTCATGGTTCGTGAGATCGAGCCCCACATCGAGCTCTGTGCTGACAGCTTGGAGCCTGGAGCCTGCTTCAATTCTGTGACTCCCTCTCTCTCTGCCCCTCCCCTGCTCACACTCTGTCTCTGTCTCTCTCAAAAATAAATAAAACATTAAAAAAATTTTTTTAAACAGTACGGTACTGGCATAAAAATAGATACATAAATCAATGGAATAGAACAGAAAACCCAGAAATAAACCCACAATCATATGGCAATTAATCTTTGACAAAGAAGGAATGAATATACAATGGGAAAAAGAAAGTCTCTTCACAAAATGGTGTTGGGAAAACTGGACAGCAACATGCAAAAGAATGAAACTAGACCACTTCCTTACACCACACACAGAAACAAATTCAAAAGACACCTGAAAACAAATTCAAAATATGACACCTGAAACCATAAAAATCCTTGAAGAAAGATCAGGCAGTAATCTCTCTGACATGGGCTGTAGCGCCATTTTTCTAGCTATATCCCCTGATGCAATGGGGGCAGTGGGGAGATTGTTGGGGAGAATGTATGAAATAGGGATGAGGATTAAAGAGTACACTTATCATGATAAAAAAAAATAATACAGACATGGGAAGAGGCATTTTCTGCTGGGAGGAAATTTGGTAGAGGATGAAGGAAGGTAGGTAAAGGGCGCAGCAGACCCGATTACAGCCAGGTTAGCTGTGTTGGATCAAAGATGCTAGGGTACGGAGAGGCCTAGTGCCAGATGTGTGTTGGGATTTACCACAGTCCCCGAACCACTGCTGCTACACGATTATGCAAATTTTTGCTTCAGAGGGCTGGCACCAGTCACAGACTCTGGGCCTCTGCAACGACATGGCTGCATGAACATTCCAGGAGGGGGGAGGGGCTGGCACTGTCCTTTGCTCGGGGAGACCCTTCCCCAGAGGGTCAGAGCAGGGTCAAGCCACAAGGGCCTTAGAAGTGAGGGGTTTGGAAATAGCCCCATCTGTGATAAAATTCGGGAGGGAGGTGCTGCTTGGCAGGCTGATGGCTTGGTGGTGGACAGTGTAGAAGCGGAGAATGGATGGAAACTGGAGACAAAGAAGGAGTGTTTGGGGCACCTTGGTGGCTCAGTCGGTTAAGCATTGAACTTCCGCTGAGGTCATGATCTCATGGTCTATGAGTTTAAGCCCCACATCGGGCTCTATGCTGACAGCTCAGACCCTGGAGACTGCTTCAGATTCTGTGTCTCCCTCTCTCTCTGACCCTACCCCACTCATGCTCTGTCTCTCTTGCTCTCAAAAATAAATAAAAACATTAAAAACAATTTTTTTTAAAGGAGGGGTACTTGATTGCCTGTTAAGGAGAGTTCTGATGCTAGAGATTGGGAAGGTAGGTGATTCCCTTTTCACCTCTCCCGCACAGGTGCATACACACACCACACCAATCCACTCCAGTAAGCTAAGCGACGCCACCTTGTGGAGTACAGAGCCTTTACACCAAGCCCTGTCCAACTGTGCCAGCAAGATAAAGGGTTAGTATCCAAAATCTATAAAGAATTATCAAACTCAACACACACAAAAAACAAATTATCCACTTAGAAACAGACAAAGGATATGAATAGACAGTTTTCCAAAGAAGACATCCAGATGGCTAGCAAACACATGAAAATATGCTCAACGACACTCATCATCAGGGAAGTACAAATCAAATCCACAATGAGACCAACTCACACCAGTCAGAATGGCTAAAATTAACAACTCAGGCAAGAACAAATGTTGGCAAGGTTGTGGAGAAAGGGGAACTCTTTTACACTGCTGGTGGGAATTCAAACTGGTGCAGCCACTCTGGAAAAGTGTGGAGGTTCCTCAAAAAATTAAAAATAGAACTACCCTACAACTCAGCAATTGCACTACTAGGTATTTATCCAGAGGATACAGGTGTGGTGTTTTGAAGGGACACATGCACGCCAATGTTTATAGCAGCACTATCGACAATAGTTGAAGTATGGAAAGACCCCAAGTGTCCATCTATAGATGAATAGATAAAGAAGATACACACACACACACACACACACACACACACACACACACACTGGAGTATTACTTGGCAATCAAAAAGAATGAAATCTTGCCATTTGCAATAACATGGGTGGAAATAGAGGGTATTATGGTAAGTGAAATTAGAGAAAGACAAATATCATATGACTTCACTCATATGTGGAATACAAGATAGAAAACGATGAACATATGGAAGGAAAGCAAAAATAATATAAAAACAGGGAGGCGGGACAAAACACAAGAGACTTAAATATAGAGAACAAACAGGGTTGCTGGAGGGGTTGTGGTGGGGGGGATGGCTAAGTGGGCAAGGAGAATGGAGGAAGACACTTGTTGGCATGAGTACTGTGTGTTATATGTAGGGGATGAATCAGTGAATTCCACTACTGAAATCATTATTGCACTATATGCTAACTGACTTGGATATAAATTAAAAAATAAAAAATAAAAATTAAAAATTAAAAAAATAAAATTAAAGGATAAAAAAACCTTAAACTCGAAAACCAGAAATTTGTGTTAAATAATGGCCAACCATTTGTAACAACTATCACCTACAACAAATTGGAAAATAATAAATATACCTAATTATCTGTGGCTTTAGGAAAGAGGATTACCAGGAAGCATGCTGAAAGCTAGCCCCTACAGCTGCATTTGATAAAATTAAAGGGGAAAAAAAAGGAGCAAGCTCTGTGGAAAAATGTCCAGCTTGCAAACAAAATTGACAGAGAATATAGAAATCTCAGAAAGTCTAGAACTTACGTAGCAGGTTGGAAAATAAAAACATTTTCCAATTCTAATAAAAGATTCAGTTTAATATAAATACTATGAAAGTCCAATAAATTCATCTAGAGATATAGTTCAAATCAAAGGTGGAATGGTTATTCCTTCTAAAAGAATTCAACTGGTGCTTATTGGATTTGCTTCTCCAGAGCAGACAATGAGTCAATGTTTCAGGTGTAAGTGATTTATCAAGAAAACACTTTCAGAGAAAACTAGCAATGAAGTGTAGAAAGTAGATAAGGAAATGAATGAAACTAAGCGGGATACAATTTTAAGTCTCAGATTCAATTTGGTACATATTCTATGCATAAATTAGCCTTTTGAAGTTGGTCTCATTTCAAGGTAAGCAATTGGACTTTTGTACACCACTGAAATGTGAAAAAATAATCTGTTACATCACAAAATTTTAGATTAAACTGAGTAATATATTTACTTCAAAATTTGGCACCGATTTATCAATCGCATCCCATGATACCCAAACCAAAGCTAGTGCTCATGTTGACATATTGTCTTTGAATCTACTACTAACAAATTTCAGTGTTCTGATAACCTCTCCTATAGTAATTTTAACCATTATTGAAAAATTTAAGAGAAAGTACAATATTTGGGATAGGAGTAGGAGCTTGTTCTTCCTCTGCCCAAATCACAAATTCTTCTATCTATTGTCTCCATTATCTTGCTTCCATATACCTTGTTTGGGGGCAGAGACAAACTGGTCCAAACCTACTCAACTCCAGAGTTTTGGGCTTGCAGCCATTTGGTGATTACAGTCCTTAAATAGAAAGTGCTCTCCTAGTGATGTTAGAAATACTGCTTTGCGTGAGGCTAAATATATCTCTTCATGTGGACTTTACTAAAATCTAAATCAAGTTGACCAAACCCTAATATTCTGAATTTTTCTGAGAGTCCTGATTGATACTGAATTATATGATCCAATAAAATCCACAGATTACAAATAATGCCATCATAGCCATTGTGGCTACAGTAAAGTAGCAAAGTGATCAAAGAAGAGAATATTAAAAGATAAGGTCAAATAAATGTGGTTTTGGGTGGGAGAATGGGAGGAATAGTGTTGTCAAATAAATGTGAGACATCCAGTTAAATATGAATTTCAGATAAATGAAAACTTTTTAGTATTAGTTTATTCTGAATATATATATGTAATATATAATATATAACATTATATATTATAATATATATTACATATATACATAATAGTTAAACATAGTTACACATCTGTATTTAAATTCTTGTTCTTCTGAAACCCAAATTTAACTGAGAGTCTATTTTCTTTGTTGTTTTGTTTTGTTTTTGCTAAGTTAGCAATCATGGGGATGCAGAGGGGATGGTGATGAAAGGGCATATCATGTAGGATATTAAAGCCATGTCAAAGTCTTAGTCTTTTCCTTTAAGGGAGATGAAAAACAGTGAATGGTTTTAATCTGAGGAAAGACATGATCTGTCTTACAATTTTAAAGAATTTCTCTGGGTAGAGTTAGGAATAGCCTGAAAGGGAAAAATGATGGAAGCAGGGAGAGATGTGAGCAGAATTCTCCAGCAGTTCAGGCAAGAAGTGCTGGTGACTTGTGAAAGTGTATGAGTGTTAATAGTGCTAAGTGCTGTGATTCTGGATTTATTTTGATGGTGATATATCCAGGCTATGTTAATGGATTAATGATGAAGTATAAAAGAAGCCAAGGATGGATACAGTGGGGTTTCCCACCCCCTTGCCAACTGGAAGAAACAAGTTCCCATATGCTGAGATGAGAAAGCTTGCAGGAGAAGCAGGTTAGGTGGATGAAATGAGGAGTTCTATTCTGGACATGTTAAGTTTGAGAAATTTAATGTACATTCAAGTAGAGCACAGTTGGATCTTAGGAGACATGCCCAGGATGAAAATAAAAATTTGAAAATAGTATGCTTATGGATGATATTTAAAGTCACTGAGCTAAGTATGATCATATTCACAATTATTTTGGAGGTTATGTCTCGTCCTCCTGAGCCAAAATTTATAATTGTTATCATGAAACATGCTGAGATATGACACCAGTTATTGGTCAAATTGCCACAAAAGGTAGTTGGTTTTAAGAAAAATATGTGATCTCCTTGCCAAAAAATGGCCCTAGTGAGGTTACTATAAAGTCTTCAATGAGAGAGGCTTAGTACCCTCAGAACATTATTATAAAAAAAATTCCGGTGAATTTATAAATTATCTATAAAATTTGGTACCTGGGGAAGAAGCAGATCTACCAAAACTGATAGGCCTAACTAACATCTCATTAATATGTAATATCTTTAATAAACTGACCTTCAAGAAGACATTGATTTTACCTTAAAATGCTTCTATGCTCTGTTTATAAATTTGAAACAGTAACTTTTCAGAGTAGACAAAGTATCAATAATTCATGATGTTACATTAACATAATTTTCACCTGTGCTTTAATGGCCCAGAAAGTAATGATTTGTAGTTTTATGCCCGAGATCCTTCTGTGATAGTTTTTACTTGGTTCAAATACCTCTAACTTTATTATATTTTCATATACCAAAGAGCAAAATGAATAAATAAATAAATAAATAAATAACCTAAACATGTAATTATATCATTAAAACTCAAAATTATGATTTTAACCAACTTCAGGCACTTTACAAATCAATAATACTCAAGTAAATTCATGGCGACAATATAGCCTGAGTAACAAATATCTGAACCGAAATTCCCTAAGGTTCCATAGGTTAATGAACATGAAACTCTGAAACAGTCTTAAGTTTAAGAAGTGTTGAAAATAAAGGAATTAGATAGTTCTTTTTTGCAGTACTTCTTAAAATATGCATCATGGTAATGTTCTTTGTGAATCTGAAAAGTTTCTGAAATTTATTTGGATTTATTTGTAGCACACACTTGAGGGAAGAAAACTTCCCTGAATATATACTACTGATTATGTGTATTTTGCAAGCAGATTGCAAATAAAAGTGTATTTTGCAAGCAGATTTGCAACAAAAGCAAAATTGCAAAAACAAATGAATGAGAGGAAGTTATTTTTAAGAATATCGATCTACAGATTATACTAATTCTCAACTATGATATGTAAAGAAACAAGATAAGTAGACAGATAAATATAAAGACAGACATGTAGATATGGATACACTGACTATTAGAACAATAGAATTTCATCATAGCTATAGTATCATATAACAAAGAACCATATTTAACTTATTATAGAAAATTTATACTGTGTATTTATATTTTGAAAATGATATATAACTTGATCTATAGCACACATGAATCTCTATATAAACTTGGTTATGACAAAAGTTTAATGTTCAAAACTTACAGGTTATTCTCCAATCTACCTTGCAATAGGGAAATAATCTTTATGTTATCCCTAACAAATTATTATTTATACTTTATCATAACAATATACTACATTAAGCATAACTTAACCTATGTTTTGAATAAGACAGATCTGAGCCTAAGTTTCAGATACATCATGAGTTTGGTTATATAACTGTTAGTTTCTTTACTAAAATATAAATAATAGTATCAATTCATAAGACATTCTGGAGGATTAAGTGGAAAACTATATAAAGTCCAGAACTTTAAATAAGTTCAAGCATATTTAATATTATTTTATGACTCTTATTAGCATTTTTATGAAATAATATAGCAGTACCCAGAGTTTCCAGAAATCTTCCCAAACCTCTCTAATTAAATTAGAAAAACAATTTACAAAGAGTGATACCAAATAACTGGAAATAGATGTAGCTAACATCATTGACTTATACATTTATACCCTACTTTAAGGGTCATATATATATATATTTTAATTTTTTTAATGTTTATTTATTTTTTAGAGAGAGAGAGAGAGAGCGCAAGCAGTGAAGGAGCAGAGAGAGAGGGAGACACAGAATCCAAAGCAGACTGCAGGCTCTGAGCTGTCAGCACAGAGCCCAATGCAGGGCTCAAACTCATGAACAGTGAGATCATGACCTGAGCTGAAGCCGCATGCTCAACCGACTAGCCACCCAGGTGCCCCAGAGGGTCATATATATATTAACTAATTTACTTACTACATACTATTGTTATGTCCATTTTACCTGTGAGAAAACTGAAGCACATAGATATTTCCAAATTCCAAAACAAGTAGTAAATGACAGAGCTGGAAATTGAACCAGTAGCTATTAGGCTCCAGGACATCTGCTCTTTACTTCTATCATATGCTGCCTCCCTAACTATATACAGACAGATGACAGATAGATTAAATAGATTATTGAAAAATAAATGAATTAAGAGAGTGAGATGAAATCAATGAGAGAACAGGGTGGGAGACACTTGGCCCGGCAACATGAGTGTGAAATTCATCTAATTTAGACTGGAGAATGGTAATAGACCTAAACAAAGCCTTTACCAACAGAAGAGAAGATTGATAAGTAAAATTGGGAGCTAAGGAGGTAGTCAGAGAAAAGATGTGTAACTAGTGCTCAGAATTTCATAGTGGGGCAGTTTCATGGCTTTCACACTCTGCCTGGCATGTGTCTCTTTAATACTATTAATACTCTATAATACTGGGTAACCACAATAAGATACCAATTAACATTTGAATCATGTAATACTTTCTTTCTCTTACATCTGATTCCATTAATTCATTTATTCATAAATTTAACATTCGGTACCTTTTGTAACCAGGCACTACTGTGTGTACTTGAAATATAGTGATAACCTAGGCAGAGAATTTGATTTTCTAAAACATTCTATGGTTTGTACAATTATTGGGAAAAATCTGTTCCTTAAGCTCAATTGGTAAACATCAAATAAGTACTCAGAGGCAGTTACTCAGACAGGAAGAAGGACATGTTTCTGATCACTTAACAAAATGAACCTGAGGTGGAGGGTGAAGAAGACATGTGAGAAAGTGCCAGAAATCAGTTCTTCTATGCACAATTTCAATGATCCCTTCATTTCAAGAAAGGCTCCCATAATTCCTGAAAGCTTAAAAGAGACACAGATTTTACTCATACTCCCCTCGGAGATAAGAGAGAATGATATTCTCATTTCTTCCCTAAGCCTGTCCAGGAAGGGCCAGTTCCCATGAGAACAGGAGGTTGTAAACCAAGAGGAAAGATATGAAAGCCACCTAACATCTCAACTTACTTATAACACCCCAAGTATTTCTGGGGAAGATTTTAAATACCCATACACAAAACCTGTCCCCATTAAAGAGATGGTATGTATCTTCAGTTAAAACACTACTTAATTCCACATCATCCCCCAAAGATTCCACTAAGTAATAGAAGGTATTTTTTTTAATGGTTATTTTTTGGGAGAGAGAGAGACACACAAAGTGTGAGTGGGGGAGGGGCAGAGAGAGAAGAGACAGAATCTGAAGCAGGCTCCAGGCTCTGAGCTGTCAGCACAGAGCCCCATGCTGGGCTCGAACTCAAAAACCACAAGATCATGACCTGAGCTGAAGTCAGATGCTTAACCACCTGAGCCACCCAGACGCCCCATGTTTCTAATAACTTATACAAAACGAGAATACAGTAATACAGTAACCAGTTTGAGTGCAGTGATTATTCTGCTCATCTTTACCACTATTACCATGGAATAAAAGTATACACATTTACTGCTACTTTATTTTTCTGCTTCCCAAATTACAAAAAATAAAAGACTGATAAACATTACTGAAAGCTAAAATAAAAGTAACAGCTAGCTGAAAAATTAACCCATTTTATATGTGAAACATTAGACGCTCTGAAAAAGGAAGCCCTGCCTTATCCAAGATAGTATAAAGTATCTATGGCTGATGCTGTTCTTAAAGTTTATGACTTTGGGATCCTTTCACATCACACTCCTTTTCATATACACTAATCTTATAATGATGCAAAAAACTTGTACGGTCCCCTAATTGAAAGAAAAATGACATATAAAGTCACAAAATATTTTCCTCATCTTTTTATTATAAGAATGTTATTTAAATGAGTCTTATTTATGTGCCAGGTATTTGATTTTCTTTTCTTTTCTTTTTTTTTTTTTTTACTGATATAGGTGAATATATTTGGGTTTATTTCTGTTTCTTCACATGTATGCACTTACACATAGTGATTTATAGCCTAATATGAAAAACATGTTATATTTGAGAGGGCCTGGGTGGCTCAGTCAGTTAAGCACCAGACTCTTGATTTTGGCTCAGGTCATGCATGATCTTACAGGTGCTGAGCATGGAGCCTGCTTAAAATTCTCTCCCTCTTCCTCTGCCCCTCCCCAGCTTGTATGCACCCACACACACATACATGCACACTCTCTCAAAAATGAAAAAACAAAATAAAATAAAAACATGAATAAAAATTCTATGTCTGATGTCATGCAACTATTATTCTGAAAGTTAAAAATATCTATTCTTTCATACTATTTTTCAATGAAATATCAGTGTCTATCTAAAAAAAAAAACAACCTTATAAGATAGACAAAATAAAGACCCCTAAAACGGGAGCAAGGGGAGACAAAGAATAATGACAATAGTAATAATTCGCTTTCTGATGAAAGAATGGAGCAGAATGAAAACATAGTTGGATACTTGCTTGGACAGCCTTTTTGTCTTAGGAGATGGAATCTGAGAGTACTTAGAGGTTGATCTCCATTGTTATAGAAAACACACATTAGCAAAGAGCGAGGATTTCCTAAGCACCACAAAACATAGAATTGGGTCTTGGAAATGTTGATTTTTATTTGGTCGCAAGTCATTGAAACCAATAATCTCAGTGGGAGATGATACACTTAGCTCACTAATCCAAGGAAATATTTCACAAACCAAGCTTCAACACCTCCGTGTTCAGATCTCTATTCAAAATTTCAAATTACCAGAAAACAGACTGAATGAGGTGGTGGCAAGAGTTCCCAGCTGGGTCATTCTTGTAACTTGTTGTAACGTGGGGGTGGGTCACATTAGCAGAGATGTGGCTGCCAGGGACACCATGAGTGTCAAGGGAAGAAGAGGGAGTTGCTAAACTCCCAGAAGCTATCTTAAATGGTAGTTACTGTAGAGCTGGCAATGTTTAATCATTTGTTCAATGTTACCATCTTCAGACCATGAGCAAAAATAAGAAAAGATGGTGTATACAGAAAAATAATTTCCTCTCTCTAACTCATATCCGATGTGATGAGGGAGCATAATGCAAGCTGAGGGCAAAGTATAAGCTAGCATCACCCATCCTCCCCACAGGTAGAATATGTGTGATATTCCTCAGACAGTCCTAGCTACACAAGAGCAAAGGAAAGGGGTTTAAGTGCTTGCCATGGCAATGTGGGAAACTAAGGCAAATAAAAAATTAAATTCCCTTACTGCCTATAGCCCATTGACAAGTGTCTGAAACCAGCAGAGTGACCTCCCTTTAGGAGCTCAGGTGCCTTCATGATGACACTTTGCTGGGGGCAAAAGAGAATCTTAGTTCAACATTATCCCTACCTCAAGGATCCTGTTAGTCTACTTTAACATATAAAAATTCCTTTGGAAACTTCCTTTATCTCAACTCTCCCAAGTACGGTCATCATACTCCAAACTTATGGCCACCTGATATACATCTGAAGGGTCTCATGACTGAGGTTTTACTAAACAATAATAAATGGCATTTGCCTAGCAAAAACTAGCCCCTCAAGGTCCTGGAAACCTTGCTTCCAAAATTCCTTAGAGACTTAATCTCTCCCTAACCCCTCCCAACCTGAGGGTATGTAATCAGTTACCAGTTATGACCCCAGTGAAGCTCTTCTTGCCCATGGCTCCTGTCTCCATGCTTTAATAAAATCACCTTTTTGCACCAAAGACTTCTTCAAGAATTCTTTCTTGGCTGTCAGCTCCGGACCACCCCACCATCACTCCAAAACTTCATCACCATGTATTTCCACAATGTATGTACACAAACATATACTCAAGTACTGTAATAGTCCTAGCTAAATATTTGGTAAATTATTAGGGTGTTGGTTAGTCTGCTTTAAGCAGGGATGATATACTAGTCACTTTAATTAAATAGAGGTTTATTTCTAATGTTATAATATTATTTCTAATGTTAGAGTACACTAGTAAGAGGTACAGACAAAGTAGAGTTGATGGGTTTTGGAGTGGTGGTTGTCCACAGCCGACTGCTAAGAAAGAATTCTTGAGATTTCTTTGGTGCAAAAAAGGTAATTTTTTTTAAAGCATGGGGACAGGATCTGTGGACAGAAAGAGCTGCACTGGGGTTGTGAGGAGTGACTGGTAATATAGTATGCAGTTGTGGGAGGTAAAAGCAAAAGGGATGCCTCCAGAAGCACTTTCATATGCTAAAGAGGACTCATGAGATACCTGAGGCTTTGCTATTGTCAAGCTAAGGTTGTTTTTCCTCTAGCAGGCATTAACATTAAGAGAGTAGGGGGTTCCTGGAGAAATGTTATACACTGTATTTGCCTCAAGTAGTTGTCAATGAGATGCAGGTTATAAAGAAATTTAATTTTACCTCCCGTTTACTTCTTGCCTTTATTCCCCGCATCACTATGGAGGGGAAGGTGATATTAGGGGCCCCAGGAAACTGAGTCTATAGGTTTCTGGAGATTAGGCTATTGATTAAGATTGCCTTTTTCTTGTAACTTACTAAAATATTTGTAAACTGATGGAAACTCATGTCCTGTTTGACAGTGATGTCTATCAGCTACCCATTTGTTTTCTTTCCTTTCTTTTGTTCTTGGGCAGCCAGGAATGCCTGAGTATCACACCCCCCACCTTGGATGGGGAGGGCTAGCTTATGCTTTGCCCTCAGCTTGCTTTATGCTCCCTCATCAGAGTGGCACTGTCATTCTTAACATATGACTTCCATGTGTGAATCCAAACCAGCTACTCCTTTTTTTTAATCACCTGCCAACCAAGGAGAAGGGAAAAAAGGAATTAAGAAGCTCATGCTTATTCCTTTTAAGGAGACCTGATGATGACTGAAGGCACTTCTGTTCACTTCTGCTGATCAAAGCTTAGTCAAATGTCCACACCTAAAATGCATGAGAAGCTGAAAAACAGTGTCTAATTTGGTCAACCATGTGGCCTGTTTATAACTGTTACTATGGAAAAATGAGAGATTGGATGTTGATGACAATAAACAATCTGTCACAAAGCTTTAAGAAGCTAAGAAATGAGGCCATCAAAATAAATTAAGAATGGGAAATGTAACAAAGATATAACAAAACCAGAAGTATGAAAACGAAAACTTATAATTCTCAAATAATCAAAGTAACATGGAATTTTCCGAAAACAGAGCCCCCAAGTTACAACAGAGATTTCAAGTGTTTGTTGAGTGAACCTAAACATGTCTCAAGTTTCTTCTGACCCTGAAAAATAGTAAAAAAAAATTATGATTTTGACCTAGTTGTGATACTTACAGTAAAAGCAGATGAATTGTAACAGTTACAATATATATCTTGCTTTTTTGAATTTTGGTTTTAAATTATAATATTTCCTAAAGTTTATCATTACAGGATGATTTTTTGTTAAAAAAAATAGTACTATTGATGGTATTTTAAGTTTCATTAAAGAGAACTTAAGATAATGCTAGTTTACTCTGCCTTCATGTCCATATAGCTCTTCCCCATATACTGGCAGTTTCTTGAATTACATGGAGTGTCCTTTGCAATGGCAAATTTCAAATCATGCAGTATATAAAATATAACTCTTATAGAGTTATATTTATTTATTATAGAATCATATCAGACACTTCTAGAAATACTAGTGCCATATGTCTCATTGATTAAATGGCAATAGACAATTTCCTTTTGGAGTTACCTATTTGTATGCCTGTATGCATTTAAGTAACTGTCCATGTTAAAGAAAATATGACTAGATATTTCAGTCAAATATTAAAAGCCAAATATTCTACACTGGATATAGACACTTTACTATTCCAATCAGATATGACCACTGGAGACAATAATCAACAAAGATCATCTCCAAATGGAAAAAACAAGGAGAATTTAACTGGCTGGCTGAGATACCTAATTCACTTATGTATTTAATTACTTATTTATGCCATTATAAATAATATATATTGATTATATCTTATGAATATACTGATGATATTCATTCTGTTTTATGGTTAAAATAAAATTCCATTATTATGCATTTTATTGCTCAAATTGTTCTAGCTTTGATCATGAGGAACTCCTTGTGGTTGACTCCTGTGTTCTATCAACAGATTTCCATATCTTATTAAGAGTTTTCATACTTTCTGGACAAGATATGTCAAGCTCATATTATATTTTCCTTGCCTGAGCCCTGGAATCAACTACTTCTTAAAGAATCCACAGTTCCTTTTATTGGAATCTACTGGGTTCTTTTTATGCTCACTACTGGGATGTCATTGCTTCTATCTACTTTCAGTAAACATATCCAGGAAATGTATGCATGCACACTAATCCATGCATAAGCACACATCTATACTTCTTTATCTATTTGCCTTCTTATCTACCTACCTACCTATCCGTCTATTTGTGAGAAGCATATTTACTAACTAGATTACAGCATTTTATGTATAGTTCTTTTTGCATTTAGGTTTCCAGTTAAGATAGTTTTCCAAAGTTAATAAAGTTTTTTTGTTTTCTTCCCTACCCACTTCATTTTTTTATGGGAGTTTTTTTTTTTTCATGTTTATTTATTTGTGTGTGAGAGAGAGAGATTGAGAGCACAAGAGGGCACAGAGGACCCAAGGTGGGCTCTGTGCTGATAGCAGAGCCCAATGTGGGGCTCAAATTCATGAACCAAGAGATCATGACCTGAACCCAAGTTGGACACTTAACTGACTCAGTCACCCAGGCACCACTTCCCTAACCACTTAAGTGTGGTTTTGTTTTTAATTTTCAATTTACTTAGGTTTATTTTTTAGTGTTCATATTCTGTTTTTATTCCCCCAATAATCTGGTTGGCTTTGTTTGTTTGCTTAGAAACATAAAGAAACTTATGAGCTATAGCACCATGGTTCTGAGAGTCCAGAGCCACAAAAAAGGATATACTCAGAGAAATGTCACTTCTTCCTCATTGCTATTACACCGGTCCTATCTCTGTTTTTTTTAACCCCTTCTCATACAATTTCTAATAGAATGTACATATAGAAATCATCTGAAATGACCATCTCTTTAAAGAAAATTTATACTTTTAGTTCTTACTTATATAATATATATTATACATACACCTGCACTTACAGAGAAAAAAAGAGAGAGGTCCTATACATTTATTTCATCTCAAATTCACCACAGTTTGTATTTTTGTGTTTTATTTTTTTTTTAAGATTTATTTATGTAATCTCTATACCTAATGTGGGGCTTGAACCCACAACCCAAGATCAAGAGTCACAAGCTCCACCAGCTGAGCCAGTCAGGCACCACTGTAGTTCTGTGTTTTCAATCAGGCAAGATGATCAGAATAAGTTTATAACAAAAAGTATGAGTCTGTTTTACTCAAATAGTCTAGGGCTTGGTGAAAACAAACCCAAAGTCTTATTATAAGTATGTCCTATATGTTTCATAGGACATATTTATACTTAACAATATTTTGTTGCTTATCTGAAACTTAAATTTAACTAAGTATTCTGCATTTTGTGTGATAGGCCTATCTTAGCAGGATAGAACTAGATCAGTTCATAAGGTGACATTTCATGCACACTTAGAGTACAGAATAAGAATCAAAGGTTCTACACAAACAGGGAGCTGGATCAAATTCTAAAGAATATATATGGAATGCAGTGCAGTTTTCTTTTACAGCTATAAACTCATATATATCTTAAAATTTCAATGTGATTTCTGGCAAAGCCTATCATGATCCAAGAAGAACGGGGACGCTTCCTTGAATGGCTCCTATCACTGCTCAGATGCTTTGGAAGACTGGGCTCAAAGATTAGGAACAATTTTGAGAGGCAGTGGGGAAGCTACTTTGGTTGCCTTCAGAATCATGACCCTAATTCTGGATGTTCTTGATTTCCATCATGGGAATCAGGTCTGGAATTAGGGAGAAAGGTATTACTCAGCCATCAAAAAGAATGAAATCTTGTCATTTTCAATGACACGGATGGAACTAGAGTGTAGTATGCTAAGCGAAATGAGTCAGTCACACATGTGGAATTTGAGAAACAAAACAGATGAGCATAGGGGAAGGGAAGCAAAATAAGATAAGATAAAAAGAGAGAGGGATCCAAACCATAAGAGATTCTTAAATAAAGAGAACAAACTGAGGGTTGCCAGAGAAGAGGTCAGTGGGGGGATGGGCTAAATGGGTGTTGGTCATTAACGAGGACACTTGTTGGGATGAGCACTGGGTGTTATATGTAATGATGAATCCCTAAATTCTACTCCTGAAACCAATACTACACTATGTACAATATGTTAACTAACTTGAATTTAAATAAAATCTTGAGAGGCACCTGGGTGGCTCGGTCAGTTAAGCATCCAACTCTTGATTTTGGCCTAGGTCATGATCTCGCAGTTCATGAGATCCAGCCCCACATCAGACTCTGGATAGATGCTGTGGAGTCTGCTTGTGATTCTCTTTCCCTCTTTCTCTCTGCTCCTTCCCTGCTCATGAGCTCACTATTTTTCTCTTTCTTTTTCAAAAATAAATAAATAAACATTAAAAATAAAGAAATACAATCTTAGAAGAAAGAAAAGAGAAAAAGAAAAGCAGTTTTCTGACTCTAACAAACAAAGGCTTAAGTTTCTGTTTTAGTCCTTTGCCTCTGTAGAGAATGGAGTTCAGGATTTCATAGTGGGGAAAGTTTCAAAGTCAGAAAAACCTTGCTTCTTTGGCTATTTAAACTGATATTTAGGAAAAGAATTCAGAATTCAGGTACATGTTCTTGAATTTTTTCTTTGACTTTTTCCATTTGGAATTTTTTGATGATTATTTTGGTGTTCCTATCAGAATCATATTCAGAGAAAAATATAGAGTTATCTACCACTTTAGAAAGGGAAAAAATAGCTGCAGCCATGGTGTAGGAATAGTGGTATTAGTAAAAGTCACATAATAGCATAGTTTTCAGAGGGCAACAAAAGTTGCTATATTTTGTATTCATCCCTCAATTATATTTTGCCACTACAGCTTGTGTTACAGTACAAACGGAAAATTATTACTAAGTGCATGTATTTGTTGTCCTAGTTTATGAAAGATCATCAGTGTTTTCAAACTGTGCATAAGGAAAAGTAAATTATTTAATCAAATTGTGTTGGGAAATAGTGAAAAAAAAAGAACATAATTACGTTTAATGTATTCTCCAAGGTAAAGCATAGTAATTTGTTTCAGTACTTGTAGTACATAGGGGTATTTCTAATATGTTTTCTTCCAGATATTTATCTGCCAATATCCAACTCATTAACACTAGCTATTAATATTTGATTTGGAAGAAAAAGATTTAATTTGTAACATAATTTAAACCAGATATTAGCCAGTATTTATACATTTTAAAAAGTATCAGCAGTCCTTGCTGTATGTAAAAGTGCAGTACAATACTCTGCAAGCTTAACTGTGCTAAATGATCTTACTAAAAATGGGGAAAACTAAAGTACATAAGCCCATGACCTTTAAAAATAGTAAACTAATAGTAAAAAAAATAGTAAAAAATAGTAAAACTAATATTTATTTTATATGCTGTAAAACATTAAGAATTAAAGTGTTTTTATTTCTTCATAAAAACACGTCAAGGGGTACCTAAGAGGCTAAGTCTGTTGAGCATCCGACTCTTGATTTCGGCTCAAGTCATGATCACAGAGTCATGGGACCAAGCCTAGCATCAGGCTCTGCACTGAATGTGGAGCCTGCTTGAGATTCTCTCTCTCCTTCTCCCTCTGCCCCCACTCACTCTTACAAAAAAATGTCAGGAGTTTGAATAGTGTTTGCCTTCTTTTCATCATGTATCTTACAGTATGGAGCAAGTATCTTTTCTATGACTTGGAAAAGTGTCTTATTCCCTTCTAAGTTTTGATCAGTTTCAAACATTTATCCTTTCTATTTTCAATGTCATGAAATATCTTCAAAGTTCCTTTAAATGTGAAGTTATTGGCCAGTGTCAGTTCCTTTGAGATATTTTGATTCTTTTTATCACAACCACTTTCTTCATTTGCATTGATGAGTTTGCCTCACTAGATTCTCCTAAAGGCTCTCAGGCTTTTCTAGAATTTTATTTATACAATATTCTACTTCCAGCATTATCATTTTTTGTTGTTTTACTGCATTATCTTTGTTGGCCAGTTTCCTCTTTTGATTATCCATCTTGTAAAATGCCATCTGAGTTTATCAGGGAAAACAAAGAGGCAATGTGACTATAGCTTTGCTTTCTGTGTGTGAACTGAATAACACACACACAGTGGCCAATCACTAACAGACTCTGAAAGAAGTGACGTGATTGGTCACTGATTCTGATATGCACCAATTATTTACATAGAGATTTGTGGGCTGAAGAGGTAGGAGCAATGTTTGTACTTTATGTGATGATTCACAGATAATGTACTGTAGTAACTGAAATTTGAATCATATTTTCAAAGGGCTGGGGTTAACTAAAGTGTTGTGAATGAAATTTGTTCTTATCCAAACTGCAAAGTTAGGACTATTTGTATCTACTGCAACCAGAACTAGGCTGGTTGTTAAATTTAGTCAGCAATGAATGCTTCCCTTATTGACTGATCAGGTGGCTCACAGAGGTTAACTTAGAAAGGACTTAGCTTTTGCCATAAGCTTCACAAGAACCCCCCAAAACACACCAATACCCAAGCAAATGCAGAATATAAGTAAAAATAGCATACTTATTGTGAAAACACAACTTGGTATGCTTATTGTATAAACACAACTTTAAGACCAGTGCCCTAGTTGTCCCAACCATATGGACAGACATAATCTTTTCATATACGGAAATTCCACTATATCAGATACTATCAGTGATAAAGCTCAGGATAGAAAAAATTACTTTATAGAGACCAGCATTCAGCTGGAACTTTGAGTTCATTACTATCTTAATAATTATTAGCCAAGCAGTGCTTCTACTTTCTCTCCACAAAACTGTTGGTCAATGAGTCTGCCAGCTCATGTCCATTAATATTAACATTATTCATAATTATTGAACTTGGCACAATGTCTAATCCCATCATACCATATTTCACTTTGTTCCTATAGAGATCATACCCATTCCTCCAATTCAGAATTCTTTCTTACCTATCTAAGCACTTATGCTCTGCCACATGGGCTCTATTCTAAAATATGAAGGAATTTGCCAAATATGTGAATATTATGCTGACATTACAGCTACAGTTATGTGCATTTCTTCTATCAATTCATTCTCCTTCCATGGAGAAAATAACAAATAACTTCAAATTGAAAATATTTATAAATATTTATACATAGTATATTTGTATATAAATATGTAATATGTACATTCTGAAAATTTATGAAGGATTTACAAAGCCTGAGAGTCCTTAACCAAAAAAAAAAAAAACCACAATTTTTAATGGAAGAGAGATAAAAGACATCTTTTTCCCAAACTACGGATCCTTTAATTTTTTTTCTATAAAAACAAGAAAATACGTGTTTGTTTTAAGGCAGATACTAAAACTTTGTGGTTATGATCTACAGGAAAAGAAAGCCCTGAAAAACTTATTCTCAGTAATCAGGAGCTAATGTTAAATTCTTTTATCTGACATTACCAGAGTTCAAAGATTGTTGTAAATGTCAGTAATCAAATCTACAAAGGATGTCTCTGAGGATAGGATTAGGAAGCAAACACATCCTGAAGTCAACTGTTAACCTCAAATTATCTTTCTATACTCCAGCAAAACATCAAGGAGATTAGAATCAAGGAAAAACCACACTAATTGATACTTACTAATAAAGGTCAGCCACAAGAAGTAATTAGACCTCTATGAAAACCCAGAAGACCTAATCCTCTGCCTGTGTTGCAGTCTTCAACTGGAAGCCCTTAGAAGACACTGCCTCACTATGAGTGAGGGGCATCCATAGGCTGTTATAACATGAAAGTGTTGAAGATTAGCAAAGATAAGCATTAGGATATGAAATTGGGAGAAAAGCAAATAGGACATAAGAGAAAAGAATCACCAAGTGCACCAGAGTATCACTTTCAAACTAAGATCAAGTGAGGAGTTATATGTTGATGTCACAGTAAGATGGGAACAGACAAAATTGTAGAACCAAATGATGCATTTGGAGTGAAGAATTCTCAGTTAATATGTTGGACCATGTAATCATGGGATATGTAAGGAAACCATCTGACCAAAGGTTGGATATTAGGCAATAAGACTGAGCTACTGTTACATGTTCCCACATGTCTCTTCTAAAGACCTAGGATTCATACTCCTTACCTTTTTTTCTTTACCCTCAAATTAAAAGCATGCTATAAAATATAGCATATAAAATAAAAGCATGGTTTGATTACCAGCTGCTTTGGAAACACTCTGACTTTGGGCAGTGCAATATTTGATTTCCAAAGACAATATCTCCATGAGTTCAGAGGCACAGCAGTGGACATTTGGACTTGAAAATCATTCAGTTTTCTAACATTCTGGGGCATTTGTAGTTTAATGAGGCCTAAATAGTTTACTCTACTTGTCTACAGTGAAGTTTTGACCTCACTCAAGTAATATAGATCATTATTCTTCCTTCACTTCTTTATTCAAAGACTATTAATGGCCTACAGTGTGGCAAGAGCTTTATTTTCTATTTATTAGGAATACAAATATATATGAGAAAGATTTCCTACTTTTAAGAGTTTAAATCCCAAGGAGTCTTAAAAGATGGGGGGAGACAGAAGCAGAAGATTCTAAGAACAACTTCTGAGTACATTAAGATACGGACTCAAACACTTGTTGTCTTTCTAGAGATGTAATTGCAGTAGAACTCAGTATATATCCTTAGCCTCATGCAGGCAAAAGCTTTTTGCAAATCATGTCAATCAGCACATGACATTATTAGATATGGGGCTAAAAGAAGACAGTGTTTGGAATAATGTAGATTGTACAAAATTGTCTGGGGTAGATATTGATCCCCATAATTGCACTATACAGTAATGATATTATATAACATCAGCGTTGGCATCCATCATTTTATTTATATTTATTTTTTGCAGTTTATTATGTACACATTTATGTGATTATATTTATATGTATTAAATTTTATTATGCATTTTATTCATTTGATATTTATTTATTGTCTGTTTTGTGGCTGTATGTCAATGTCGTATATAAGGCAGGCATTTTTTCAGTTTTAGTCTTTGCTATATTGCTAATGCTTGCAACCTAATAGATGCACAATAAATATTCATTGACTATTGTTTCATGTAACAGCAGGAGTAGGGCTCCATTATCAGATTTTTCTTACCCCCTACCTGTCAATGCTATATGCGGAGAAATGCATCTTTGAAGGGTAAAACCAGAAGTAGTGTCTGTGATTTGACATCACTTATTTTGTTAGCTCATGGAAAATTATCATGTCTCTGGTAGCCATATGGGCTATAAGCATGAAGGAAAGTACATTATTTTGTGGAGAGGTTAAATTGTACTGTGCTATTATCGCTTGATAATGCAGTGACACTTTACAAAAAAAAATTTTTTTGCAATGAGAGACGTGCAAAAAATTGACATGCATTAAGTAACACTGAAATACATAGACAAAAGCTATCCACACAACTATCAATCTTCTGATTACATCAAAGATAATGTCAATGTGCTGTTATTATGTTTTTTATACCTCATTTATACTTGCTAATCTCCTTTTATGGAAGAGAAAGCAGGCTTTGCTATTACAGCCTTTGTTAGGCAACAATATTTGACTGGAGTTTTAAAATCTTGTTTGCTTAGAATTTATTTTGCATAGTTATCTTCTATTATAGTGAGTGATAATGTTTCTAAAAATAATGACACAAAATTTTTAAAAATACTTATCTATGTTTTAAAAAGTTAGTTGATTTAGTGAAAACTAAACACTCTGACAGGAAATACTTGGACAGTGTTAAAGTTGTAAAGATGATATAAAAAAAGACTTAAATTTAGAAAACACCAGTTAAAATCCAGGGAGGTAAAACTGGTTCATTATTTGTCTGGAAGCATAATGGAGATATCAAGACCAGAGCTTGGTCTGACCTTAGGATCAAGGTCTTCATGATGTTGTATAAAGACCACAAAGAGATTGTCCTAAAAGGAATTTCTAATTCTCCTTCCTCAATCTCTACAGCTCACACTGCTTGTTCAAATAACAAATTTATTGTCTTCACCTTTCTTAAGATTTTCTGATCTTGATTTCCTGTCCAGTCTGACCTGTGGCCATTGTGCTTGTCAATTGTTTTTCATCTTTCAATTCTGACTCTGAGACCAATACACTCTAAATTGCTCCTGCACTTCAGCTTTGATATAATTTTTCTACATCTTTGAAATATCTTAGATTATTTTTTCCCAAGGCTAATACAAGCCCTGTGTTTTCAACCATCCTACATTCTCCCTAGGTGGAGCTCTTCACTCTACGTTTATAAAGGTGCAACCCAAGTGGACAATTCTAACTATTGTGTTGTATCACTCTACTCAGAAATGGATTTACCCTGACAGTAACAAAATATAAATATCACCAGTAAAGACAACATTCAAAACCATGTAACTAATTATTTTCCGTGATTTTGTGTTCTTTTCTAATGAGAGAAAGCAACATCAGATAAGCTTCATACCACATAAGCTTGATAGCAGCTTCAAATATAACAGTAAGAATGATTTAGGCATTTCTGAAACTAATGTATAATGATGTCAACTATACTTCAAATAAGTAAATAAGCAAATAAATACGGATTTAGAAAGAATGTTTCAGGCATATTAGAAAATAATAAAACATATATAAGAAATGATGGGAAACAATTACAGTTTGGACACTGAGGATTGAAACTATCCTCTCTCACAACATATTTTTTATAATAACATGATTTTATTATTCCGTTACCTTCATTAGCATAACTTTACTATTCCATAAGACTCTTTCTTATACAGGAAGATATATTTATTGTTTACAGGAGGAATTTCATGAAAGACTCATAAATTCTTCAATATAATCATCAACAGTTTACATTGTTACGACTCTGAACATTTAGCTTTCAAATCCTTGCTTTGCTATTTCTACCAATCCTAGACAGATATACCCTGATTCTTAACTAACCCTAATCAATCCTCCTCACTCTCCACATGGAAATACCACCTTAAATCAAACTGCAAATACTCAATAAAATTGAATCTTGTCTACCCTCCATGGGGCATTCACAAAGTTCTGTTGAGATGGTTTTCTCCTTTACCATGGTAAGCAATGAACTCAAATCTGTCTTATGAAGAGATTGTGTTGGTGATATTTGGGGAGCCAGCATACAACAGCTTATAAGCCCTTTTATGTATTCACATACCTGCAAAGAATCATTTTAGTTGTAAACTTCTATAAATTATGACTACACAAATGATTAAGAGGATATAATTTGCATATATATATATGTATATATATATATATATATATATATATATATATATATATATATACACATATACACACATACAGATGACTCCAATCTGGCAGCATCAATGGTTACTTTCATTATTTTTTTCCTCACCCTTTGGAAGATAGAAATCAGAATTTTAACATTTAAGCACTGAATGTGAATTTTCTACAATTTTTAAAATTTCTTCTGAAAATAAATGGTCTTATGAAAGTAACATTTGGTTATTTTTATGGGAAATTTTGGAATTGATTAAATGTAATTATATGTACTATTTCTTTTTCTTTCAGAGTCTTAACCCACTGAATTTTAATTCCAGAGATAGGGGAAACAGAAGGTCAATTAAAGAATGCTCTGGTCCCCGTTTTCAACTTATTCAATCTAGTTTCTTAATATTTGTGATCCCTTCTCCTTATTTTCCTGATAAAATGCAATGCTAGTTGCAATGGCAATGGCTCAAATCTGCATAGAAGGGAAAGACAGCATGATGACACTACAAAAATAATCATCAATTATTTGGAAATACTTCACTCATCTTTACTGCCACAGAGACAGAACAAAAACCTTCCACCCCTTTTCCATTCTGCATCCACAATATCCTGCTTCTTCTTTTTCCATTCCTGTTGGTGCTGTTCATTTAAACCAATTGCATTTTTGCAACCAGGTGTGTGATCATTACGTGGGGAGGTAAGAAAGAGAATGCATGAAAATTGAGGACGCTGCATTTAAATAGGGACTCTGCATTCCGCTGTGATGCCTGCAATAGTAATAAGCCTAGTAATAGTTCATATTTGTGGTATTTGCTTTCAAGATTGGACATAATAATATATTACTGGAGAGGTAGGAAGAAAATACAGAAAAAGGGTAAGGACCAATATGTTGGGGGAAAATGAGGAATGTGAAGAACCTCAGGTTAGGTCAATAAATAGGCCCTGAATCTGCTATCAAGCTCTTTATGAGTTAATCACTTAACTTTGACCTTTCCCAAAAAGAGAAATGTGATCTTTGTTTAAGGAAATGTGGAGGCCAGCTGCCAGGCCTCCCAGCTGACCTGCACCCACAGATAGGCAAACATAGCCTAGCCTTGTCCAACTTGAGAGCCCTGTCAGACATAACGGTACGGATCATTGGGTCCGGAACACACAATACAGGATCCAACATGGCATCCCAGCCACTCAGGTGGTGGCACTGACCCTGCTAATGGTCCATGGGACCATTCTTGAGTGTTCTGAGTCCAGCAATGCAGAAATGTTCCAGGGTGTGCAGGTGCACCTGGGCTCCCTTGGAGTCATCCTCACCTTCACCCCAGTCTCAGTTGCAGGAGATCTCATTCGCCTCAACCCTGAAAGAGGTTCTTGACAACCTAGACAGTCACCTGAAGAAATCTGAATACTTTTGCTTTCCTCTGGTTCCCACACCGTGAGAAGATCAGTGTCATCCACCAGGACCACACCAATAAGCCTCCCTCCTCTTCAGCCAACTGGTTTTGGAACTATGTTATCAGATTCTCTTTACTAGAGTTCTTGCTCTGGATCAGTTCCTTCCTGCAGGGTCTTGTGGGATGGATAAATCACCCCTTTTGGCTCCTGTTCACGTGGAAGGAGAGAAGCAACCTTGGCCATAAGATCTTCACCTACAAGTGCCTTTTAAAGCAGCATGTCCACAATAGGGTCATCCCCAGAGAGAAGACCAAAGAGGCCTTGCTAGAACTGAAGGTCATTGTGGGAGCCCACCCCAAGATGGTGGCCTACTGCCCTGTGGAGGTGTACTTCATCCAGGGGATGACATCCTATTGACTTCTTGCTTCCAGAGGCATAGCTGCTACACGAATATCATTATGTACGAGTTATATGCAAGGATGTGCCATGGCTGGACTACTGACTGGCTTAGGAGACCATCATGAAGACAGTCCCCCCTCGGTCAAGGCCCACAGCTGTATGTTGAAGGACTTTTGAGAAAATCTATCTAGCCTTTTCAAAGGTCTGTGTCATTTGAGAAAAGCTAAACCCCACTAGGATATTTCTGAATGCATATCTGGAGAAAGTATTGTACTGAAGCAGAAACAGGAAATAAATTGAGCCTACCCCATCCCCCAGGGCCACCTCCGGTTAAGTTGAAGGCTCAGTGTCCCACTGGCCTGATGGGGATCATACCTCTTTCTGCTGGCCCTCTGCTACAGCACCCACAGTGATGAGCCTAGATTGGGCAGGATTCCCCACTGTCCTACTTCCTTTGTCATCACAAAAACCCCATGCAAGGAAGAGCACTGCCTTTTGCTAATATTATATAGCAAAAAGATTCTGTGAAACACCACATGTATACATGTGATATAAATATAAAACATATAATAAATATATATATATATTATATATATATTTATATATATATAAAACATATTTCTGCTATATGTTAATATTTTTATACAGTTTGAATTATTTTTACATCTGTTTCTACCACCTATTTTAGTAGTCTGTTTGGATTATAAGTTCTAAGAGGTCAGAATCTTTGAGTTCTCCAAGTCAATTCAATGCATAACTAGAATTTTGAAAATCCGTGACAATTGCATGACCTAAGATACTCATTTTCAATTACAGATATCCCACAATTTGCTCTTATAGAAGGCTGTGTCACCCAGATGCATATATTTGCATTTGTTTACTAATGCCTTTATGTGTGCTTCACTCTGAGTAATTTGAGATTCCAAAATTACTTCTTTACTTCTTATTACTGCTAAAAGTAAAAGAAATTTATTAGCTTGGTTGCCAGTCCAACATAAGATAAAAAAGTGGTTTGTTTTTGTTTTTGTTTTTGTTTTTAGAATAAGTTAGTTTCTTTTTGGAGTGATCTGTAAGTCATATTCCAAATGTTTAAAACTATCCCCCCAGCACACAGGGTCTCATTGCATGGCACTATTATCCTGCTCTTTATCCCATTAAGGAAAAAATGGTTAAATACTTCAGGGGTTACAAAAACAACAAAATAAGCCTTGTCAGATGTCTTAACAGAAGGTAAAAGTCAGGAAATAATTGTTTCTTAAGTACGTTTCCCTCATAGTCTTTATAGGTCTCCCAGAATTGTGTAATATTAATATTTTACCTCTTCACAAAAGTTGAGGGGCAAATGATTTCACCATTGCTTTTCTCCTTGCTTCCAAACATTTGAAAGAGGAAATATGACTCATTTTGAAAGTCTTTTGGACAGTAGCCTTGCTATTTTCAAAGAAAATATTAGAGCCACCAAACCTAAGACTATGGATTTGGGTTTCAACTTAAAATTAGAGAACCATTAATTTCTTGATTCTACTCTAGCAGAATATATCAGATCATAGATATCAGATCATAGAAGGCTGTGCAGCAATGCTGAAAGAAGGAAAAATGCTATACTTTCAAGTCTGCAAAGACCAACAAAAAGTAAGACTACATATATTCACTGATATGTAAAGTTATTTCTGCTGAAACAAGGTCCTTTCCACTAAAAAATCACAATTCTCTCTTGACAGGTTTGGAATTGTTACTTTGCTTTCAGGAAATCATGAAAGGGAAAAAATTAGTCCCCATGTTCTGGAGCAGAGGCACCAAGTCAAATAAAAGAACCTCTCTAAGGATCACACAAATGTTTTCATTTACATAAATCAATATCATTCTATCAATGTCTCATTTGGAAAGGATCAACTGTAAAAGAACTCTTTTGCTAATGTCAAAGGAGTCACTTAGGACAAAATTTTTTACCATGGATCTCTGTCAAACGTCAACATCATGAAAAAAGGGAAGGAATCCTGACATGCTTATTTGTCCAGCCACAACCCACATGAAATTAGTTCACACCTTGGGGAGAAGCCCAAGTTGTTAGTCCACCACTGGTACATAGAGCACCCTGGAATGATTTCAACACCTCCCACTTGGGTCAAATGAATGTTCCTCAGACAGACATGACTTTGCAAACAGTGGGATACAGGTCAGCCTTTGCTAGTTCTCTCAGCCAGGTTCCTTTGTGCTATTAACAAACTGTACAACCATATGGGATAGCCTTGGGCCCAAAAAGCAGCAGCTTTGCATCTTCTACGTTGATGGAACTATTGCTTAAGTGTTTGATCTGAGCCCATTGTACCACAGAATTGTGTTAATTAGATACAGAATAAATGGACTATATTCCTATATAGACCAAGCTTTAAGTATCATGGTAACTTTTACTTAGGCCCCTCTCTTTATAAAGAATTTCATCAATATAATTCTAGATGTAAGTCATTACTATAATACTTATCTCTTATTAAAAATTATGCTGGGGGATGGGCTAAATGGGTAAGGGACATTAAGGAATCTACTCCTGAAATCATTGTTTCACTATATGCTAACTAATTTGGATGTAAATTTTAAAAAATAAAAAATAAAATTAAAAAAAATTATGTGAATACCTGCTCATGATTTAATATTGACTCATAAGATTAATATGAACCCTACAATAGTACTATTACTTAAGACAAAAACCGAAAGGGTGTGCCAAAACAGAAAATATAATAAAATAGTAAATGATGTCAACCAGTTATGCTCACTTATAAAATTATATTGTTCTACATTTTAATATAATAAACTGTCATTTTTTCTTATCCTAACTTCCAGATAAGAGATTCATTCAGTGTCAGACCTCATGATGATAACCAGCTGCTGTGTGCCACCAACACAAATGGTATTTAGTATTTAGTATCAAGAAGACAATTCTAGACCTACATAATGTGGTGTCATTCAGAGCATAATGTCAGCTACCTGAATTATTTGGGTGGCGAAATTCTCCTTTCTGACATATCTGTAAGGGACATCTGTCACTTGTGTTGCAATTCAATCAAACAAGCTGATGTTTTGAAAAGATCAGAAAACTGTATATTTATTTGTCCATGTTATGCCTTTCTATTTTATGGCAGCCAGAACATGACTAGGCCCTCAGATAAACCTCTCAGGAATTTATATATTGAAGAAATAATGCATAACACAAAAATAATAGTCAAAGAATGACTCAGTATGGTGACTGTGGCAAAAGTAGGGCCAGCATGGAGTTGAGAGTTTGACCATATTGACTGCCCACCCAGCCAAGCATCCAAAAAACTATTATTTGGCTGTCTGTGCAAACTAGATTCTCAGATCCTAGTGGTTTTCTGAGCCTAATCCTCTTGCCTTTCCATTGATTCCTAGAGCTATTTGATATCCCTTCAATAAATTCATTTTTTGCTGAATTCAAACAGAATTTGTCTCTATTGTTCTCAACCAAGAATTCTGAATGATACAGGCACATAGAAGGAATTATATCAGTGAGAGACTTTTATTCACTGGGACATTTTTATTCACAGTGCTGCTTTAATAACTATATAGCTTTATAAAAATGTCTTGAATAGTCATAATGAAATTTTCAGGTTGGGAGAATTTGCTAATGGTCAATATTTGCTGAAGTCCTGAGAGAATTCTCCAAGGTTCTGCCTCTTCAATCTTAGAAGCCTAACTACATTTCTATTATGAATTCTGTAGTGATAGACAGCTACACTAAAGTACCACATGTTTAAAATTATAACATTTTTCAATGTATTATTCTGTAGACTTTTATTAAAAATTAATTTTGATTTTTACTAATGTAATATAACTTATGAAAGCATAATTTGGACAAAGAATCCATTTTCCAATGAACCACCAAATACCATTATTTACCACTAATTTATAACACATGGCTTAAGTACAATGATAATGCATGTGTTTTATAAGCTAAGTGTGAATTCAGATCAACATAAATAATTATTTTGAAGGGTGCTTTATCAGAAATTATGTCCAAAATTCTACTCTATATTAAAACAAGGCTTCACATTATTTATGTGAGTAATGTTAACATTGGACAGAAGAAAGTAGAACATAGTCAAAACTTCTAGAGTATGTATATTATTTGGCAATCTAACTCATAGATTAAAGTATCTGTGTCAATGGGGTGCCTGGGTGGCTCAGTTGGTTAAGGCTCTGACTTTTGATTTCAGCTCAAGTCATGACCTCACCATTTGTGGGATCGAGCCTCATGTCTGCACTTACAATATGGAGACTGTTTGGGATTCGCTCTTCCTCTTTCTATGCCCCTCCCCACTCATGCTCTCTCTCCCTTAAAATAAATAAATAAACTTAAAACGTTTAAAATATCTGTGGGTCATTAAGTAAGAAGAGAAAAGAACAGAGACTTTCCTCAAGCATATATATATATATATATATACACATATATATATGTATATATATATATATATATACATATATATATATGTATATATACATATATATATACATATATATATATATATATACACACACACACATATATAGGCTGGAATATATTGGAATTGACTTATTCCAGAGCAAAGACCTATCAATAAAACATGACTACAATTCCTTTTTTTTTCTATACGTTACTCAGTGCTCACTATGATAAATGTATTGACTATATTCCCTATGCTCTACTCTTTATCTCTGTGACTTTCATTTTATAACTGGAAGTTTGTACCTCTTATCTCCTTCACCTATTTTACTATATGCTATTGACTATTTTACTTTTTAATCATTTTATACTGGTTCATTAGGGGAGTAAGCCTGTTTGAGAGTAATCACGTAGACATACTTGTGATATAGCTAGTATATATTAAATAAATGTGGTAGGATACTTATATTAACCATCCAAAGGTCCAATTGCCTGCTCTATAGATCCAGTGAAAATACTGGCATTGAAATGGTGAACCTGCATGAAGTTCTCTAGAATGTCAATACATTCAAGATCCCTTCTATGTATATTGTGTCTACTATGTTAAAGAGCAAGAGATTAGCACAGTCCTAAAGCTCTGTGTTCAATATAAATGTAAACTGCATTAGATCCTCCTCCTTGACCAAGATAAGAAAATAATACATTTTCCATATCAACAGGACTAGCCATGTACCAGACGCTATGTTGGTCTGTCCTAGTAAAGATACCACCTCCTCACAGAGACTGATTACACTACCCTTGGTTCAATTTATGATAGTCCATCAGCAGTGACCATGGTACTTATGGTTTTCTCAGGCGTCATTACAGTGAATTAAAATTTTTATTAGGGATACCTTCTTTAAATAATTAAGAGTACCACTTGAATCCTTCAAATTTTTGAGTGTGCCATGTACTTTTATGCTTCTTCCTGGGTTCCAATATGGTTTCTTATTTACTATCTTGTCCAGTAGCAATGGAGTCATTTGCTTTTTCTCAGACTTTCCTTCTATAATAGCTCTTACTTTACAAAGCATAGAATCAATACAAGTAGCCTACCAGCCAAAAATTATATCCAGCCTAATTTTGTACTCTGGAACCCAGCAAGTGACCACACTATAGATCTGTGGCCACTATGACATGAACTGAGGCCAGGTTTTCATTTATCATCTAGACTTTTTACAACCTCATTTTAACAAGGGGATATGATGGCATTTTGTGTTCTCTGTTGTCAATGTCAACTAACATCCAGTATCCAAAGACCTTAAAAAGATATTAGTATCTCTCTTTCCTTTTATATTTCTCGTTTTTCTGTAAATATATTTATGTCCATTTGGCAAAGCATTGGGTGAAGAACTACTGAATATATTTGTATGTCATTTCAGGCTTCTATTTCAATGGTCACAATTTCCCTTTTAATCAATGGACTTTGTATGTCTAAGAACTGACTCAGTTCCGCAAACTAAGAGACTATGATTTTCTATTTTGTTATCTGACGTCAACCTTCTGCTTGTCTTGATCACTTTGCATTATATAAGTCAAGCAACATACTTCATGACTGTTCATCTATCTTGTCCTTAGGAACTATTAGCTAATGTCAAGGCCTTTCTGATCTTACAGACATTACGCAATTATGTTCACCTAGCCACTGAATTAAATGCTATCATCTGGTCTCTGCTATTCTGTAAACTTACAAGCCACAATGACAATGGAGAGCCCCATTCCATAACATTTCCTATCCTCAACCCTGGCCTACAGAAGAAATACACCACTGAGCTACTCAACAATGCAATGGAGTATCCCCACTCTATTCACACATTTTATAATTTTAGACATGGGCAAATTCTCTGGGCCTTCCTAGGGAGTAGAATCAAATGGTACATTTTTTGGTCTTATATAATAAGTCAATTCTATCAAGTCTAATTTTCTGAACATTTTGAGCCCTTCCTCAATACACTACCAAGGCAGTTCTGCAATCCCACCCATTTAAGCATAAGCCTTCTATTTTTCCAATTTAAATTTCCAACTGTCCCATTTCAACAGCCAACAGCATATACATATAAAACATGTTCCTTTTCCAGAGTTATCAGAGACTACTCTCATTTTTAAAAATCCTTATCTTATCCAACTATAAATTCTTTCCTCCCTGGTCCTCCAGTATCTCTATAAGCCATATTCCCAAATACATTATGTTGGTTATTGCAAGTATGTTAGCCAGAGGCAGTAGTACTTTCATTGAATGATCACTTTCTTTCAGCAGTAGTGACAGTACCCCTCTCTTTAGGGTTTACAAAGATTTAACCTAGTTATTCCACTAGAAGCAATGAAAACAGTCTGAGGTAACACATGAGGACCACAAGCATCATCATGTAAGGTATCCCCTTCATGTGAACACTTTGCTTAATTTCTAAATTTTTTTTACACTTATTTATTTTTGAGCAGAAGTGGGGGAGGGGCAGAGAGAAAATGAGACACAGATCTGAGCTGTCAGCACAGAGCCTGATGTAGGGCTCAAACTCACAAACTGTGAGATCATGACCTGAGCTGAAGTCGGACGCCCAACTGACTGAGCTATCCAGGCACCCCTACTTTGCTTAATTTCAATCAATGAGTAGACTTGCCTGAATGAGGAAATATTTATGATCCAATGTTTTAAGAGACATTAGGAACTTTCAGTCACCTTTCTTGTATAGATTCCAGGTAGCACTGGTCCCAGTGGAATTAGATATACATGGAACAGACTTGAACCCAACTCAGAGTTTGGAGCTGAGCTAGTCAAGCTTAGATCAGATGAGTAGCAACCAATTCACAGACCACTGGGTGTAAAATTAAATAATTAGTATTCAAATCTCCTGAGTTTGGGAATGGCTGGTCATGCAGCAATATTATCGCAACAGCTGACTGTTACAGAATAGTATTCACTTCAGAAACTGAGTTATTAAATTAGCATATATAATTTCATAGTTTCTCCCAAGAGTCTGGTGATTTTATTATTTTAATATTTGCCGAACTAATGTGTCTATAAATCTAGAACATAGCATCTGTAGGTCACTGTTTATAGGAAGTACTATTCCCATAAAAATTAATTTTCCAATAGCATATATTACAACAGAATGAGAGCTTAGCAATCATTTTGCCTAACTTATTTCAGATTCTGACCAAATAGCTAATCAGCCAAAAAATAACTAAATAGATAGATGTGTGAATGAATGATTGGATAGAATTTAAAAGAACTATGGTTTTCTAGAGACTTACTTTTAAATGTTTGATCTACAACTGTTTAGTTTGTTCATTTTAGCCGACTGTATAACTCACTGAGATATAATTTTCCAACTGTATAGCAGGAATAATCATACCAACTTCCACAGAACTGGTGTGAGTTTATAATGAGATATACATGAATTTGCATACCACACTACATATCACTGAATCTGAAAAACAACAGGCATTCAATCTATGCTGAATTTCCCCCCTCTTCTACTCCTCCTATCATTATATTTAAAGAAGAATAATACTAAACACTAATATTTGTATTATGACTAGCTTCATAACTTTTGTTCTCATAAGAAGAGAGAAGAGACCTAATCATTTTGATACCTCTATTTTAATTTTTGTTAGACTTGTCTAGGTATATTTTTAGTATGATTATGCTGGCTTATCCCATATGTATGAATAATTTGGGAAATCAAGGAAACCATGCCTGTATTTGAATGCCAACATGACAGACATTCTAGAAATACACACATGGATGTTTATTTTGAATTATTGAGTTTTTCTGGCACTTTACATTGTGAAATATTAATTCATTTTGAGTGTTTTAAAAGATGTTTTGCATAAACAATGGCTACAAAAATGAAATGGAAACTCTAACCAAGACTCTAAAATCACATTTTAAAAAGTGATTATCCATTAATTTAGCTTTTTCTAAGTGTTGAAATGGAATAAATTTTTTTAAAACAAGCAAAATTTCTGGTATAGACAGCTGCTGGTTCTTCCTTGACAGGTTTCTTTACTCTTCCACCACTGATATTTGAATTTCCTATTGACAAATTCACTTTTTCTTACTCAGCCACCAGGTTTCAGAGATGGCCCTGACCCTTGGCTCCAGAGAAGGAAGAGAATGAGGTTCTTGAGTGACGTTAGCCTATCAGCAGATTATGCTACTGATACAACCAAGGAAATCTTTACTGGTGCTTCTAGGAGAAAAAAAGATTAGTCTTTTGAGGAAGACACTCGAATAGACTCTCACTACATGGAAAAGAGGATATGACCTACAGTGTTCCTTTTTTTTAATTTTTTTTTTTAACGTTTATTTATTTTTGAGACACAGAGAGACAGAGCATGAACAGGGGAGGGTCAGAGAGAGGGAGACACAGAATCTGAAACAGGCTCCAGGCTCTGAGCAGTCAGCACAGAGCCCGACGCGGGGCTAGAACTCACAGACCGTGAGATCATGACCTGAGCCGAAGTCGGCCGCTTAACCGACTGAGCCACCCAGGTGCCCCTACAGTGTTCCTTTTTGATCCCAGAATAAACCTGCATGAAAATGTAATGAATCCAGAGAAAATACAGCCAAGTTGAGAAGGAGAGACTAAGCCCTGATCATATCTCTCGAGTATGAATCTAGACATACCTGAAGTCAGAGGTTTCCCTGGACTTTTAAGTTTTCTGAGCCAAAAAATATGAGGCTTGTTTACTGTATCTTGACAAATAAAGCATACTGACTGATTTTTTTTAAAGACGAAACTTATTTATTTATTAAATAAGTAAGGTTTTGTACTCATTTTTAGAAACTCAACATAACATATAAATCTTAGTCTCTGGAATCTTTTCTGTGTGTGAATTCTGCTTTTGCTGTTTAATGGCTGACCTTGGCAAAGTGTGTCAATTGAAGTGATATAACAAAGTGTAAAGACTTACACTTAGAAATAAGAAAAAATTGTTTCTCACAGTTCTAGAGGCTGGAAGTAGAGATCAGGGTTTTAGTATGATCAGGTTCTGGTGAAGGCCTTCTTCTGGATTGCAGACTGCTGACTTCCTGTTGTATCCTCACATGGTAGAAAGAGAGAAAACTGGCCCTCTGGCCTCTTCTTTTTTCTTTTTTAAGTTTAAGTATTTTGAGAGAGAGAGAGAGAGAGAGAGAGAGAGAACATGTGAGTGTGAGTGGGGGAGGAGCAGAGAGAGAGGGAGAGAGAGCATCCCAAGTAGACTCCATCCTGTCAGTGTGGAGACTGAGGCAGGACCTGATCTCACAAATAGTGAGATTATGACTTGAGCTAAAATCAAGAGTCAGATGCTTAGCTGCCTGAACCACCCAGGAGCCCCTCTGGTCTCTTCTTATAAAGGCACTAATCACACTCATCAGAGCTCTGCCCTCATGACATGATAAACTTCCAAAGACCCTACTTCCAATACCTCTAATACCTTTATGCTAGGGATTAGATTTCAAGAGATGAATTTTGGGGGGACAAAAACATTCAGTACATAGCAGTAAATAAATTCATATATTTGTTCCTCAGTTTCCTCATGTATATCATAGAGATAATAGTGTCTACATCACAGGGTGGGTTTAAATAAGCTAGTGTATGTAAAGCACTAGTAACATCTGGCATATAGTATATTCAATAAATGAAGCTATGATTATCATTGCCTTTAATTAATTAGAATTTTATACCATATATATTGAGAATCTTTTCATTGCACTTCTATACAACATGAGCATAAGATATTCCCTTTAAATAAGAGAAAATGTTAAAACAAATATCAATGCAAATATTCAAATATTCCAACTCTATAAATTCAATGAACAACCAAAGGAATTTAATAAAATTTTCTTAGCTTGAATACCGTATCATCAATACAGGAATAGGTTAACAATAAATTGGAAGAAACAGAGAACTTCACTGTGTGGCACACATAAAAGTCTAAATATAAGGAAAAAGTGAATTCCTGAAAAGTTATTAGTAATTCTGTACATTATATATTTAGTAAGAGGCAGGCTAAGGTATACTGAAGCAACCTCAAAATATTACAGGATAAAACAAACAGAAGTTATATTATTGAATTTTTAACAAGTTTTTACTGGCCCACACAATTGTCCTCTTTAAGGTGACTCAGTAAATTAGTTTGTTTTGATCTTGAGAATTTCAGTGAAAGCCCAACACACTAGATACAGTGAGGAAAAAGAAAAATTTGGGAAATGTCACTTCCACTTTCATTATATATTTTATAACTAGGCACATGATCCTACCTAATAGCAAGGCACCTAAGAAATTCAGTCTCCCTTATGCCACAAAAAGAAAGGAAAATGGGATAGTTTCAAGCACTAATTAATATCTGTAGATTAAAAAGTAAAAATGAAATTATTTACAATCTCTAACGAAACTGTAATGTTTTTAAAAATTTTTTTAAATGTTTATTTACTTTTGAAGGAGAGAGAGACAGAGTGTGAGCAGGGGAGGGGCAGAGAGAGAGGGAGACACAGAATCTGAAGCAGGGTCCAGGCTCCGAGCTGTCAGCACAGAGCCCGATGCAGGGCTCGAACCCACGAACTGTGAGATCATGACCTGAGCCGAAGTCAGACACCCAACCGAACCGACTGAGCCACCCAGGTGCCCCATGAAACTGTAATGTTTTATATATTAAAATAAAGCCCCTAATTTTAAAATTACAAATTAAACACGATCAAAGTAAATATTAATAAATAATAGTATGTCTGAAAATATCATGAAGGCTATATCATGAAAATCGTCATTAAGGAGGTATGAGTTTAGCCGCCTAAACTGTAATCACCATTGCTTAGAAATATACTATCATCTTTCTACCCTTAATCTTTTCTGATTAAGTCTTTTTTAACTGTTGCATAGTCCCTTTTACAATTGTCTTATTTCTAACAAGAGGTTTCCTTCAAAACCTTTGAGCCTATGGTATCTGATAAAATTAATTCAATTTATTAGAACCTCTCTGGGAAGGCATCAACACTAAAGATTAAATTAGTAAATTCTAAGATACAGTAAAAGATGTTTAGTTCATTATCATAACTCAGAAACAAGAACATGAGGTGATGGCCAGGACTGGAGCTAAGGTGGTTACTCTCTGAACTCCTCCGAATCTAAGTCTTTACAAGATAAGGAGTACTTCTTCCATCTGCTGGTTTCAAATACACACTTAGCAAGAACCACAATCAAACAGGTATTTCTTCTGACCACACCTCCAAACTCTAATTTGGCCTACAGCAGAGCTGATAAGAGGGCTGAAGACTCTTAGCTAGAGGTTTCCATCTCCATTCCATATTTATCATTTACTCAGAATTTCTTTAAAAACATTTATTTAAGTCCCCAAAATAAGACAGAATCACTGAAAAGTCTATGAACTTTGATCGTAGGCAACAGATTTAAAAATCTACTTGTGAATTCCCATGTTCAACAATAATGAAACTACATGTTAGTTTATAATTACAACATCTATAACATCATTTCAATTAAAAGAATAAAAAGTATACTAAAATAATGTCTTTAATTTTCTTTTTAACATCCATACCCACAAATATATATATTTTTTACTATCACAGTTTTGTATAAGAAACAATTATGGCACAATTATTTTCCTTTTCATTTATTTATTGTTTAAAAATAGAATGAATACATAGTCTAAATTTATCCTCAAAGGTAGGACAGAGTCAATGTTTGATTGATGAAACTTCCCTTCATCACATGACAGTGTAACTTCAAAGAACTAAAGCAAAAATGGGAACATTGCCTTTGTGTAGTTATTGTTATTTGAAAATAACAGCAAAGTATATAACATAGAATATATATTTTTATATTTAAAGGAATAAAATACAAGAAATTTTTCAGAAAGATGGAAGCTTCATTTTGACATGAATGAGCAATCTTCCCTCTGTAACATAAAACAGTAGCCAGAGGAGGAAAGCTAATAAAACAGGCAGGTTTTTTATAATAGTAAAAAATTATTGCAAGTGACAGAAAACTCAACATTTTAAAATTCTTTAATGAAAATACCAGTATTAGCAAAACTGTGGAAGAAACAGAACTCTCATGTATTGTTGCTAAAAGTGTGGACTGTTACAACCATTACAGGAAATTGTCAGCATCTACTAAAGCTGAGTATGTACCTATCCTTTGACCTGGTAATTACATGCCTAGGTATGCTTCCAACAGAAGTGCATACGTATGTTCATTGGAAAACGAGTTCCAGGGTCGCCTGGGTGGCTCAGTCAGTTGAGTGTCTGACTTCGGCTCAAGTTATGATCTCCCAGTCTGTGAGTTCTAGCCCCGCATCAGGCTCTGTGCTGACAGCTCAGAGCCTGTAGCCTGCTTCAGATTCTGTGTCTCCCTCTCTCTGCTTCTCCCCTCCTCATGCTCTGTCTCTCTCTCAAAATAATAAATAAACATTAAAAAAATAAAAATAAAGAAAAACGAGTTCCAGTATGTTCAGAGCATTACTATAAATAATAGCTTCCAACAGAAACTACCCAAATGCTTATCGGCAGAAAAGCAGATAAATAAACTGAGGTATAGTCACACAATGGAATCCAGAATATCAGCAGGAATAAACAAACAATAACTACACATGACAATATTAATGCATCTCATAAACAAAATATTGAGCCAAAGAATCCAGACCAAAAAATTCATATATGTTCCATTTATATAAAATTCAAAACTGGTGAAGCTAATCTACACTATGAGATCACAGGACAGGGTTGCCCTTGGATGTTACTGATTAACTAGTGGGGAGCCTAAGAGAAGCTTCTGGAGTAATAATAATGTTCTATTTCTTGACCTAGGCTTAAGTTACACAAATTTGTTCAGATGGTGAAAATTCATTATTTATGATAACTCAAAAATTATACTTTAAATTCATTAACAAAAGAGTGTTGGTTTGCAAACTGGCCCCTGTACATGGAGGGCAAGAAGAAACCAAAGAAAGAAGCAGACCACTCCATTGGTAGGTGGCAGGTTTAACAATCAAGGGAACTTACCTTTGAGGTTTGTCTTCAACAGCTACAAGATGAGATCTCGGCACCTACCCAACAGAATCTTAAATGTTTATACAGAGGCCTTAACTAGGTTTAGGCAAGTATACTGTTCAGATGGTCTCAACAACACTTACTCTCTCAAAGTTGCATCCTTGAAAATAGCTCCTGCTGTGGGACTGGTGGACAGAACATATATTCCTAGGGTGGGGGATGGGTGAGGAGAAGCTTCTGGATGTGTTGTCTGGTTTGAGCTCAGCGATGAACCAGCAGTCATACTCTCTTGATGACCTTTTTCAACAAAGAGGCATCTATTACAAACTTTAGATGTAACACAAGCTTCAAACAACCTGTTTCTCAGGTACACAAAGTGTGCCTGTTTTTCAGCTCTTTTCTCATCTGTGTTGAGTTGTGAGGCTATGCATGATGTGAAGAGCACCTCCAGCCACTACAGGTCTTTCCTTTCAAATATAAACTCAGTGGAGAAATAAACTTCTCATTTCATAAATGCTTTGTGCCTGAACAGCCTGTACTCAGCTATGTGACCATTCTTTGAGCCAATCAACAGAGCTAGCTAAAATAGAATGTGCTGAATATTGTTTCACTCAAATATTCACCCAGAGTTTAGTGTGGGGGCATTTTCTTCCAAATTATTTGGACTGAAAAATGGGAAACAGATTTTCTATCTCTAAAAACAAAAAAGCAAGCAAACAAACAAACAAGCATTTCTGTTTACTTACCAGAAATAGAGTGAATGGATGCTATGTGTCAGAGGTCAAGATAACTCTCAAACAATAGAGAGCAGATATGGTTTGACATTGAGGAGGATCATGAATATAGCTGCTCAGGTGAGCTGAGTTATTTCCCATTCCTATGGTGGGTGATGTAAGCTAGCAGGGATGATTATTGCCTGTGACATCACTGTGGTTGAAAGCATGAGCAAGCAAAGAAAGTCAGTGAGAAAATAAAAACAAAGGGGGAAACAAAAATGAGCCATCTTACAGGAAGTGGAACTGAAGTCAACAGAGACAAAGTAACAGAGTCTATCAAGGATATCAAATATAGAACAATTTGCGAAGAAACAACAACAAAACAGAATGGATTTTCAATTTAAAATTTTCAACAGTTAAACTGAAAAAATAGTTATGGTTGAAATTTAACTTGACCAGGAATATCTACTGAAAGAAATACAAAACATATAAAGAGTATAAATGATGAAAATCAGTAATGAAAAATGAGTTGAGGGCATAGATAAGAGAATTTTCACCTGTATAAAAGGAGTCCTCAAATTAAAAAAAAAAAAAGTGATAGAAGAGAGATAATATTTAAACAAATCAAGAAATTTTATTTTATTTGAAGGAGGATTTGTGCCTGAAGATTGACAAGACTCCCTAGGTCCCAAGGAGGATTTATTAAAAAGGTCATTTACTTAGATATATCCTAGGGAATATTTTGAATTCCAACAGTAAATATAAAATCTTATAAGCTTCTAGAAGAGCAAGTAACTTTTAAAGGAAAGAGAATATGACTAAATCTGACTTACTTATAACATTAAAACTTAGCAGTCAATGAAATATAATCTGCCGAGACCAAAGCAGTTATAGTCAACTTACTATTCACCTATCAGAGAAATGGAATGATATTTTCAGGTCTAAATAGATTCAGAATATCTATCACCCATGTGTTCTGAGGAAAATAATTACGAAAAAACAACAACAAAATGACAATTAAATCAGAACTAAGATATTATAAAAGATGAGGATCATATTGAGGAAAGAGTGGTAAGTAATGACTTGCAATTTACATAATTGACTCTAAATGGATAATGTTATTATGATTGGGAAATTGTAATTGTGCCGTAAAGTAAGGTTTCCTAAAAGAAATGAGACAAATTATGAGGAAAACCCTAAATCTAAATCAACAAAATCTAGGACCTTGAAGCTATAGAGAATGAAAAAAGAATAAAAGCATTTTAACTGTCACATCTAGAAAAATGATATGCAACAGAAACTGTTCAAAACTACCCAATACCCATTTTGTTTCTCTTCCTTACAATAGAAATTCAACGTTACTCATGGCATGATGTATCCAAATAAAACATGACATTTTCTGCTATGTCTTATAGTTGGAAGAGCTTCGTGACCAAGTACTAGGCAACAGATGCACGTGGAGGTTTTGATTTGATGGCTGGAAGGCTACTAAATAGCTGCTGACTGAACTGAGATGTAGGAAGGCCTATTTTGCCTTCTCTCGTTCTCTTCATTGATGCCTGGAACATGAATTTAATAGCTACAAGTCCTTGAAACAAAACAATAGATAGAGTCAAATTAAAAAATACACAAACATGGGGCGCCTGGGTGGCTCAGTCGGTTGAGTGTCCAATTTCAGATGAGGTCATGATCTCCTCGTTTGTGAGTCCCAACCCCACGTCGGGCTCTGTGCTGACAGCTCAGAGCCTGGAGCCTCCTTCAGATTCTGTGTGTCCCCCTCTCTGCCCCTCCCCTGCTCGTGTCCTGTCTCTCTCAAAAATAAATAAACATTTAAAAAAAATACACAAACATGAGCACACATGTACATATGTATGTAGAAGGAGGAAGAAAATACTGTGAAATATGCAATATGAAAGAGGAGCTTATACAGATTTTGAAAGACTACTACATATTATTATCAAGAAAAGTAAAATAAAATCTAGGTGATATGGATTATTTACATGCAAAGTACAAAAGATCAAAATTAGCCAAGAAACAGAAATTGTAAACATACTGTAGAAGAAATTATAAAAGTGATTAAATGTTGAAAGATAAGATCAACTAGATTTTATTGCAATATTTTTAGTAGTTAAAAAATAAAAGAAACATTAAATATTTATTTATAGAAGAGTAGTTAGATAAACTGTTAGCACATTCACACTATGAAATATTATGCAACTATTAAACAGAATGATTTCAATCTCTATTAATGAGATCATATTTAAATGATGTATTATTGTGTGAACAAAACAGTTTGTAGTATTGTATTAGGGAAATATTAATTAATTTTAATTTATTTTGTTTAATAATATCAAATAGCAAAACTGTGCAGTAATAATAGCAATATTGGTTTTCATGAGACACTGAATTCAAAAGATTCACAAAAGATTTAGGGAATAAATAGAGGCACAAAGAAAACCTACTTAAGAGGCGATTGTACTTGTTTTCTATTCTGCAATGACAAATTACCTCAAAGTTAATGACTTAATACAATTTTTTTCTTTTATAGTTCTGGAGATCAGAAGTTTAAAAGCAAGGTATTATCGGAGATATATCCATTTTAGAGCCTTTGGGGGGAAAAAATCTATTTCCTTGCTTTTTCCAGAATCTAAAGACAATCTACATTTGTTGGCCCATGCCTCCTTTCTTCATTTTGAAACCACATCACACCACCTTCTGGTTTAGACATCATACCTCCTTTTCTGTCTTTGATCCTCCTGTATCCCTTTTATAACTACCCTTGTTATTACATCAAGTCCACCCAAATAATCCAGAATAATCTCCGCCTCTCAAGATCTTTAACTTAATCACATTTGCAAAGTTCCTTTTACCATAGAAGTTACATATTTAAAGGATCTTTGTATTAGGATGTGGATATCTTTGGAGGGCCATTCTTTAGCCTACTACATCCATCAATGACTTCAATGCATTAATACAATAATAGCCACTAACCTAAAATTATTAGTATATTTACTAACTTTTTTCCTACTAAACTGAGAAAATCTATACAATCTGAATGTTATGTATCCAAGCTACAAATGAAGTCAGGATGTAGAGTTGAGGCAATGCTTTCAGTTCTAAAAAGTTAAAACTAAAAATGGATTCTTCTAATAGAAACATTAAAAAAAAAATATAGTCACATAAATAATTCAAAAAATGAAGAAGAAACTTTTCAGCATAGTTTCTGATTAATTGCACATAATAAAGGGAAAATAACTAGTAAACTGGCAAATGCAAATTAGGTATAAAATCTAAACCCTTCACTGAAATTATGCTATAACACTGAAAGCCACCTTAATCATGTTAATTACATGCCTAAGTATATTTTGATTGAATATACAGAGAACATATAACTTTAAATGCATCTAAGACTTTAATTTTAAGGAAAAGACAATCTTTACTTAACACATCAAGTGAAATTTGTCATTGTTATTTGTTAGATTTACATTAATAGTTAAACAAATAAATATTTTCATCACAAAATCCAAAACCATAATCAAACTGATAAAATCTGAGGTAAATTATACGATGTTTTAATAAAATAAGAGGGAGGTCCTTTCATCAAGCATCTTGTTTATAGTTCTTCTGTTGATATCTTCCATCAGGAAATATAGTACATAGAATCTGACAATTTTACTATTGGAAACAGACTGGCAGTTATTCAAGTAAATGTCTTTACAAATCAGCAGAATAAAGCATAGAAGAATTCACTTATTTATTCAAGACATACCACTAATTACTATGAGAGAAAAAAATCTACAACTATAACAAAGAACTCATATAATGCAGACATTTTATTTTTGAACATATCATAAAATCCCATTGTAAACATTAGTGTTGCAAATGTGTCTGGGGAAATTAGTTTAAAGAATTATTTTATTCTAGGTTGTTTCCTCAAGAGATTTTGCTCTTATATAATAGGTGATTTATGTCATGAAAAATGTCAAAGTGGCAAGCATCATCTCTTCAAAAAAGTCTGATTATTTATATGCTAAGTAGCATTAGATTTTACAATGGCTATTTATAATTCCATAGAAAATTAGTCATACATGACAAAACATTTAAACAACACCTATAACCCCAAATGGTCCGATGCGTCAGATGTCGATGTTAAATACTACATTTGCCTTGTTAATTGCCATGTATTTAGAAAACTACTAACCATGAGCAATGTATATGTAACATATAATTGTTTTATTTATTTCTTCTTTACACTTAATGAAATAAAATTTTGTAGATTGAGAAAGTTGCTTCATTGATTTGTTCTAAATGTTCAATATGGCAGAATAAAAATGTAAACTTTTGCAATGAAATAAATGCTTTTGAAGTAATGAAAAACCAACTAGAAGATAATCACTGTAAGATATTCTCTTGATAAGTGACTTTTAGGTAATCCTTTGGGGAATATCAAAATATATATGTTCAGTACACGAACTGAGAGGCAGACTCAGTGGTTAATTTTAAATTAAACTATATAAAGTTGGTTGTGATACTTGTGTACAAACAAAAGCACCTGATCTATTTAAAAATGTTTTTAATGAATATGTTATCTACCAATATTTGAATTGATTGTCCACTTATGTAATTTTATTGACTATAATGTTTGGTATAATCCAAAATGTCTAAGACATTAAAGAGATCCTTAAGTAGAAATAAATTTCATACAAAGGAAATCATTCTGATTAAATTTGTAGGTTAAATCACTAGCTTGGTCTATGTTATCATGAAACATTATTAGGAAGAAAAGCAATTTTTTTCTTGGTCATATGATTCAGAAGAGTTCTGAAAAATATATTGTTGCATTACTTTTCCTGCTGAAATTTGAATCATTATTCTTGAGACTATTCTGTTAAGCCTAGATGAATATGTTAAACAATTATATTAACAGCTCACTATTGAAAATTAAAGTTGGAGTTAGATACAACAAACAATGGAACCAGTTTGTGAGGAAGAAGAAGAGGAAGAACAAAGAAGAGGAGGAAGTGGGGGGATTAAAGAGGAAGAAGAGGAAGAAGGTTGTGATGAAATTCACTGATAGATTATAGGTTGGATGAATTGATTAACTGATATTTTTACTTTTCAACTAATGCTATTAGCATTGTGTCAAGAAATACAAAATCAATTTCTATCTACAAATCTTGCTTTGTAGCAGATCTTATAATTACTTATATAATTTAAACTTTATTAATTTATTCATTTGTAACTCAGCACAAAATATTGAAAAATCTCATTCAGATATAATGCATAATAAATTGAATGAACTAACAATTGATAAAGCAACATATAGCTGTCAATGACAAAACACATGCATTGGGATGTATTGGTCAAAGCCTGTTCCTGTGATAAATTCAAATGTATTATACTTCTTATGAACATTCATGACCTGAGAAGTGAATCTATCCTGCCCTGCTTTATGGCCTCCTCCATTTACTCAAGGACTCCTCATTATTGTGACCCCCAACTACAAATGTCTATATATATCTAAAATGAATTTAATAATAATCATAATTTCAGGGGAAGTTTTAAAGATTAAATAAGTCATGTGTATGAAGCCCTTAAGCATCATATATTATAGATATGATATATTTAAAAATTTATTTTTTATTTAATACCAAAGAATAAATTCAGCTATTTGTATATTTTCTGAGGTTACTAGATATTTGAAATTTCATTAGCCAGTGTAATGATGAGAAAAAGATACCCAGTTAAAACAATGAATATACATATGTAAGCCCATCGATAGGTGATTGATGGACAAATAGTTGGGCTTTGTCCAAATGGGCTATGCTGTTTCTCGTGAATCTTAGAGATGCTCTACCAAACATAGAAATAGCATTAGCAATTCAGGATTCATTAACGTAATATAACTTCTTAAAATTGATAGTAAATATTTATCTGGTTTTATTGTCCAATGGTAACTTTTTACATGAACAACTTTTAATTTTCCTGTAACTTATTTATAATGGACTGAAAATGAAACGTGAATATATATATAGAAAATTCCTTGACATTTAACTCATTGAGAGCTCAAATGTAATAAAAAGACTCTTACATTCAAATTTATTTACTAATCCCTTTAAATTCAAGTATATTTCTATAAATCTGTTGTGTTTGTCCTCTCATAATACCTCTCAAAGCAATAATGTTTCAATAATTTTAATCATTGGCATTGATTTCCTTTTAGAAAGCAAAGTTAAAATTGCTTTCTAGAGTTCTCAGATTTGGGGCAATTCAGTACACTGAAATTGTACCATCACTTGGCCTTGAAGGATTTGAAAACCTAAAAGAATAAATTCAGTTCTCAAAAGTTCTTAAATAAAGGTCCCAGTGAGTATTGGGAAGAATTATAAAATTATTTTATTGTAGTTTTATAGCTGGTCAACTTGGTTTTTATCTTTTTTTTTAATCCCAGAATCCGTCCAGGATACCACACTTCATTTAATTGTCTTGTCTCTTGGCTGTGACAGCTCATAATTAATATTTTCAACTGATATTCTAAACATCGGATTTTTAAAAATTTTACTGTAAATTACTCTTTCCTTTTAGAATATTAAAATTTACAGTAGTAGAAATACTCTAATATTCTCAGGAGTATTTGGTGGACTCTACTCTGTATTAATACTGTCTTCCTACCAATTAAATCTCAAATTTATTTTGTACTACAGCATTCTTCACACAAACACCTGTACCACTGAAAGTTAATTAATATTCTTACCTTTTAAATCAGGCTAGTTCTGGTACTGTGTAGGCAAATAATTTCTCTTGAAATGTTTACTGTCTTTCCTGAAGAAATAATATAGAAATTATTTCTAAATGATCCATGAGTATAGATACAACATCTTTTTATAATACATTGGTACTTGTATTGGAATCCTACCATGAATAAATACATAATAGCATCCTATTGAATCTGTTTCAGTTCTTAGTGTGGAAAACTGAGTGAAAACTTATTTTTGTTAAAGGTCATTCAAGAATTTGCCTCTTTGTAGAATTTAGGGCACATATCAGGAAGGAGGGCTTAAATTTGGATGATTGGCATAAAAAATCACTATAAATATCTTTGCAAATATATACATTGATGAAAAAATGAATCTATTGAAATAGTTTTGCATATAACTTTCTAATAAAATGTGGCAGATTCTAATAAAAAATTCTCTAATGGCTGAAAGAGTTGAAGAAGCACACAAAACTGTCTAAATTATTTTCTTAATTAGACATTGGTCTGAAAATTTCAGCCTAAAAATTTGATAGAAAAATATAATTAAAAACTCCTGGGAAGCAGCACCATACCCAAGAGAGTCCAACATGTAGAGAAAAAAGCAACATGAACAATCAGAATATATCCACCATAAAATCAAACTATTGGTGAGAGAGAATAATTTGAATAAAAATATAATAATTCTTAAAGAATTTCAAGTATTTCACATATACACACAAATTTCCACTTCTTTTTAAATATGGTTTCTATAGCTGCTATCTAACTCATAACAAATAATCGCAATGTTATTTTAAATACCATTTCCAGAAGCGATCATAATTTTAATTTTAATAAAAAATTAAATTAAATTTAATTTAAATTTAAAAGTTAAGTACAAAAAATAAAACTATTAATCTCACCAGTGAACATACATTAAAAATATTAAATAAAACATTAGGAAATTAAAAGAGTAATTTATTTAAAAATAAATACTATTCTAAGTATTTATTCTATTCTATTCTAAGACCCTCACACACAGTTGTCATACTAAAGGCAGCCAGCACCTCAGGAACATGTGTCTTCTATTTTGGTTTCTCACATTACATATTCCAAGTCTCCATTTAGAAGGCAGAACTTAGCTACCAGGCTCCTTTCTTTCCACCTGATTCAAATGCAAAAGCATACAGAGGCCATTTGCCTCAGGGGAGAAGAGGAAGAAATTGCAAGTCCTAGAGTCTAAGGTGGCTAATGTCCAACATTAAGTTCCTTTTTCTGTGTCATCAGAACATTTTTTTCTCCTGTGTCTGTACCCAGCTACATTGGACTTGAGCTTGTCAGCAATATGTTGAGGAGGTCTGTGCATTTTTCAGTCTGAAAAGCTCTGAACTCTATTGGAGATATACTGAATGGCTGATATACTACAGTAAATTCCTTTTTTGCCTAAGCTATTTAGAAGTGCTATTTGCAAGAAAGAATTGTGACTGGCACACAGCTTATAACAGTATTTCAAGTATTTTAAAATTGCATCAATCTCTCAGTAGATTCAATTCATTAACAAATTAAGAGACAAACATATGATTACAAAAACTGGGCCAAATTAACACTGGATTGTATGATAAATGACACTGAAGATATACGCAAATTAAACCTAAACAGCATGGGGGCACCTGGGGGGCTCAGTCAGTTAAGCAACAGACTCTCAAGTCATGATCTCACAGTTCTAGAGCTCCAGCTCTGTGTTGGACTCCCCGCTGGCAGTGTGGAGCCTGCTTGGGATTCTCTCTCTCCCTTTCTCTGCCCCTCCCCAGGCTTGCACACACACTCTCTTTCTCTCTCACAAAAAAAAAAATAAACTTTAAAAAACAAACAAACAGAAAAACCTAAATAGCATGTAAGCAGACTTTTACCAAAATTTAATGACAATGCAGCCCAGGGCCTATATCTTATAGATATAAAACTAGCAATATATATAAAGATATATCCTGTAGCATATTCATAGTGGTAAAAAATTACAAAGTGAATGTCCCTTAATAATAAAATGGTTAAGTAAATGATTTGTATCTCAGACATGTAATATTATGAAAGTATTACAAAAAATGACAATTCTATTTGTCTATTTGACAATTTTCATTTTTCTAAATGATTCCATCAATTATTGAGTGAAAATAGAAAGATACAGATTGCAGTATATAATACAATCTTAGTTTTAAACTCAAAACATGACAAAAATATATTCTTTGTATATATATAATATATATATGTGTATATATATATGTGTGTATATATATATATATACATATATGTGTATATATATATATATGTACACTCATAACCTTATGTATAAGGTTACATGAATCAAGAGAAGAGAATGAACGAATAAACACTTGGTTCTTAGCATGGGTTAGAACTTGGTCGGGGAACATGGTGAGATTAATGGCTGGGGTGTTATGCTTGGAGTAGATAGAAGATGTCAAGAAAGATAAAGCTTGCAAAAAGGAAAAAAAGTAGAGAGATTCAGATAACACAGAAACAAAAACAAAAAAAAAATGTAATACCCAAACATAAAGCAGCATGTGTGCTATGACTCATGTTATGTAATTTGCATGCATGATGATATTAGCTTGAAAATGAAAGACACTGTTTCTTTATAGCATAAACATATGGAGGCAAATATCATGAAAAACTCTAAAGTGGAGGGTATGTGCCTCAAAGGAATGGACCATAGTAGGGGAGGGTGACCACAGAATTACTATTCATTGCTGGTTTTTTGTTGTTGTTCATTTGTTTTGTGTGATAATGAGACACTTGTATTCTCCCAGAGAAGCTGAAAGGTGTGTTCTACTATGTTCTAAGAATGTAGTTTGATATGAACAGAGAAGAACTTAGGGAAGTCATAAGACAACTAGATTCTCTGGGAATCAAAAAAGCTTTAGGAGAGCTTTTACCTGGGCCAGGAATAAAACAGCTGTTTATGTTTCAACTTCACACAAATTTACAGAGAGTAATTCTCTTATCAGAGTACCTTGAATAGTGGTACAGGTGGAGATCACCACCCCAAAGGCTATCTATGAAACTGGGGAATGGAGAGAAAAATTTTTATTTATTTATTTTTAAGAGTTTCACTTTGGACCTAACTATCAAATGTCAAATTCCTCAAATTCACAGGCAAAACAAGCGTAAACTTATGAAATGTCTTGATCTAACTTTCAAAATATTTTTAATTGAGATATAATTGGCATATAACAATATATTAGTTTCAGGTATACAACATTATGATTGGATATTTGAATATATCGTGAAATGATTACTAAATAAGTCTAGTGAACATCCATTACCATAAACAGTTACAATTTTTTCTTATGAGAACTTGTAAAATCTACTCTATTAGCATTACTGTTTGTTTTTATTGTTGTTTTTGTTGTTAGCCTTTAGTGTCACTTCACAATTTAAAGAAGATACATCTATTGCATTGGTAAAGTTAATACAAAATAAAGTTTAAAGGCAAAATCAAATGTTCTTCATGTGGATCCTTTGCCTTATTTTAATGGCTTTCCTCTATTTAATTGGCTGCTCAAAAACATAAACCAAGAAAGAAATTACGGAAAAAATGAGGCTCACAATAGTAAGAATATTTTAATTTTTCCCTTTTTAACTACACTGAAAAAGTAACATACACATGAAACTTTTCTGTTTTGCAAAACATGTAGTAAGGCCAGGAACTGTTTTTAGACTTCAAAATATTTTTCTAGCTAACCAAACTACAGTTTTCATTTCTGTTTATTTTTAACAAATTACACTTTACCATTGAGCTATCTCACATGCCATGCCGTCCCCTTCCTTCATGCTTTCCTGGATCTTCCTTAATTGCTTCTGCTCATCCTCACTGCAGTTCTGGGTTATTCACCCTGAGGTTCTCCTATATTGGGTTCACTACTTTCTTTAAAGTAGCTTTGTGAATTAAATATTTATCTTAATTTGAGTATGTCATCTCTTCTTGATATCCTGAGAGATAAATTTATGTCAGAAGTTGTAATTTCTTTTGATGATATGGATGATGCCTTGTGCCTCTTTTCATCTTTGTATCTATCCAGGGCAAAGTTCCTTCAGTGTAGTAGATACTTAATAAATACGAAACCAATTGTTACAGATATCATCTTGAGATGAACATATTACAGAGAATTCTATGCATTATATATAATCTTAACAGAACCACTGATTCAGTCTTCATTTAACCAGCAGTGGAAATATGTTAAGAGTTTATTTTGACACTACAGTGACTCCAAACTGAAAAAAAAAGGCAAAGCTGCCTAAAACACTTAAAAGAGTCCCCCTTTTAACAGTAGATCATACACAATACAAAATATTCAAGGATTTTTTCTTAAAACATTATTTTTAATTACTTAAAATTGAATGTGAGATATAATAATTTTTAGTAGTTCACTAAATACCAATTATCATGAAATAAAGTCTATAGAAGTAAGATGAATCAATGTGGGAAAATAGCTTTTATTTTTCACAAAATGTTGAAATTCTAAATCTAGAAATCACTACCTGGCATTTTCACTTTAATGCATTTTCCTCTTACATTTTCTACTGATGCTTCTGAAAGACACTTCTGATAATACAAGTCCCTCTAGTGGCATCTGAAGTGAAATTTGTAATATAAGTAAAAAGTTATCATTTTTTGTTAGTGCTTGGAAAATACATTAAGAAACTTAAAAATTTCTTGATAAAACTGACATTTGGAAGTTATGATGCAATCATTTATTTATTGCAACTTTTTTTCATTCTGACATATGATATATAAGTATTCTTTGTATAAACTTTTAAATTGATTAATAAGAAGGTAACATTTTCCAACTTGAAAGGGACAGTTTGGTATGCAGCAAAAGGGATTATATTTCTTAAGGAACTAATCTGTGCTAGGTGTTTTATCCATTGATTCATCTAATTTGATCAGCCAACAGATTTTATCATTTCTACTTTAAAATTAAACAGGGGCGTCTGGGTGGTTCAGTCGGTTAAGCGTCTGACTTGGGCTCAGGTCGCGATCTTGCGGTTGGTGATTTCGAGGTTCTTGAGTTAGAGCCCCACGTTGGGCTTGTGGAGCCTGCTTCAGATTCTTTGTCTCCTTCTCTCTCTGCTCCTCTCCCACTCGCACTCTGTGTCTCTGTCTCTCTGTCTCTCTCAAAAGTAAATAAACATTAAAATTTTAAAAAATAAAATTCAGAAACTAATGTTACATGTCTAATTAGTGACAGAACATGGGGTTCAAACACAGGTTTATCTAAGGATTTTTTACTATACATTCCCCTTAAGATAAAATGGTTTAAAAATGAAGAGAAAGACTGACATGAAACCAGAAAATTTTGACAGCTAATTCTAAACTGACAAGTAGAAGGGCAATACTAAACTGTAAGAAGGTGAATGAGTCAAAAGAGATTTTTAAATGTCTGAATTCAGATGTAATTAAATTGACTCTCACTCTCTCCCATATTTTTTCTTTTTAACCAGACAATATCTTACTGAAAAGTAAATTGATAAGTATCTTGCTTCATTTTAAATTTGACCATTTAGTTTATTATATTTATCATGATACTCACTCTCTGATTTCTGTTGAAATTATGTAAGAGATACTATAGTAAACAATATTGGTCCATGTCAAGATTGAAAATAAAATATACAAAACTTATATAATAGGATATTTCTTAACATAATCTTGATTTTTAGTCTAAGAAGCCAACAGAAAGAAGCATAGTTGCATAGGAGATAGGAAAAACCTATTTTGGAATTTTTTCCCCCAGTTTTCCCTAAGAAAACTATAAAATATCAAAATTTTGACAATTCTTTGTTTCTAGTTTAATTAAGGTGTAATCTCTGAAATATAATCATAGTATTATTTTAGTATTCATATTTCTGGATCTGGTTAATATTTTTAATATCATGTGTTTATAAAAACAAATTTAATATTTGCCCACTGCCAATCATTACCAGTATGACCCCAAACTGGCACTTCTTTTAGGCAGGAAAAAATAATTCTTGTATTTCCATATTATTACCTAATTAAATCTACTCTTGAGATGCTAGCTCTTTCTCTATGCTGAGGATGAAATTTCAGACAAGACCCAGAGCTGGCTGCTCTTCACAAAAATATTCTCATTTGACTGGAAGAAGTAGGATGGAGATTGTCCCTGGATGTGACAGATGCTTAAAGCTGACTTTCCCCTTAAAGGCATTTTCATGGGCATAAAGAATGTAGGGCATAGAGATCCTATATCTCTGGTGATCTTTCTCTAAAGTGTCTTTGGGGGCACCTGGGTGGCTCAGTTGGTTAAGTGTCCAACTTCGGCTCAGGTCGTGATCTTGCGGTCCGTGAGTTCGAGCCCCGCATCGGGCTCTGTGCTGACAGCTCAGAGCCTGGAGCCTGTTTCAGATTCTGTGTCTCCCTCTCTCTGACCCTCCCCCGTTCATGCTCTGTCTCTCTCTGTCTCACAAATAAATAAACATTTAAAAAATAAAAATAAAAAAAAATAAAGTGTCTTTGATGTGATGTGCATCTTCTCTGGCTATTAGCAGATAATTCACAGTTTGTCCTCTGGACTTTCAGCATTACAAATCCAATCTCTCAGCAGTCATTGACCAGACCATCTAGGTGGACATTTTGTTTCTGTGGGAAATGCTCACATGTAGCCTGTTGTCCTTGGAAGTACAGAGATTTTCGAACCTCAGCTCGTATTCAGATTGTTTCAGCAGGCTTCTCAACCTTTCGATACTAGGCTATTGTTTTCAACAAGATCATCAGTCTCTGTTTGCGAAGCCCACACCCATTTCCTTGAAAGGGACTGAAAGCATACTCTTAACAGAATAAAGTGATGACAACATCCTGTCCTTTACTTTCTTCTGCCTTATATTCCCTAAACTGCATGTGTTAAAAACCACCACTTGTATTGACCAGAAACTGTGTAAGCTGGAAAAATAAAGACTATCAGTCTCCAGTTTAAACAAGCCCACCCTGGGGGTGCCTGGGTGGCTCGGTCGGTTAAGCTTCCGACTTCGGCTCAGGTCATGATCTCACGGTCTGTGAGTTCTAGCCCCGCGTTGGGCTCTGTGCTGACTGCTCAGAGCCTGGAGCCTGTTTCAGATTCTGTGTCTCCCTCTCTCTCTGCCCCTCCCCTGTTCATGCTCTGTCTCTCTCTGTCTCAAAAATAAATAAATGTTAAAAAAAAAAAAAAATTTAAACAAGCCCACCCTGGATGAGAAGTACTTTAACTTGATGAATTATTCACATTTTATTATTGGATTTTCTTATATCTGAGTTTTTCATTTATTCTGGATTCAATTCCTTTGTCATAATATGGCTGTAAATATTTTCTTTTGGTTACGGCTTACCTTTTCATTCCTTAAGGATGGTTTTCAAAGAACAAAAGTTGTTTTGTTTTTTTTTTTTTTTTTTTTTTTTTATGATGTCCAGATTTTTTCTCTTTAATGTTAAGTGTTTGCTGTATCTGCTATAAAATTCTTTATGTCTTCAAATTTTGTCCCTAGACATCAAATCTTTGGGATGTCATGTAGAAGCTTTATAAGTTTAATTTTTATTTTCATGCCTATGACCTATTAAGAATAAATTTTGTATATAAAGTCAAAGACAAGATTTATTTGTGTATGAGCATTCAGTTGTTTTAGCACTAATTTTTGAAAAAAAAAAAACAAAAAAACTATCTTTCCCCATTGAGTTACCTTGTTAACTTTGTCAAAATTCAATTGCTCATATATGCATGGGTCTATTTCTGGACCATCTATCTTATTCCACTAATCTCTATTTATATTTATGTCAACATCATACTCTCTTGGCTTATAGTATGTCTTAAAGTTACTCATTTAGAAATGGGCACTGTCCCTGCCCACAACTCCGGAGAAGTGGCACAGAGATTTTGACCAATGAGAAAGGCAGGCCATATAAAAAGAGTTTCAATCTCTCCCCAAAGGAACTGACTTTATTTGGAACATAGTGTGGGAATTTCAAGTCTAAAGTTGCTCTCAAAAGTCAATGCACATTTTGAAGATAAGTAATTAAGAAGTGTCATAGTAGTTCCATAGAGCAATAAGGTAAACTGTTGGTAGGCCAGCTAGTTTATCAGAAAGAATCAGAGGAAGAGACATCTAAAAGAATCCTTCCTGGTGTCAGAACAAACCTAAGATTTACTTCTAGAAATACTCTGGCAAAGCAGCCTATATTTAATTAGAACACATGGTTAATGTTTGTACCAGGACACTTTTGAAAATAATAAGTCAATCAGCAACAATTAGTTATAAAAAAAACAACAACTGGGTATGATACCAACTGAGGCACACAGGTTAACAGAGGCATCAGGGAAAGGGACAAATTGCTCAGCTAAAGCTATTGTCATCACAGGGTGACTAGGTACATGCTCAAGGCTGTGCCCTCTAAAGAGTGACATCAGAAGCTTCATACTGAAAAGAAAATAAACTTCACTATAATAGTCCAGCTAAGTTACTAAAAACAAAGCCCCAGAGTAGGATAATCAGTAACCAGAGTTGCTATATTACCTAAAATGGACAGCAACCAAAAATGTGGGACAAGCAAAGACACAGAAAAATATGGTCCCTATACAGGGAGAACAAAGTGGGCAACAGAAATCATCTAGGAGAGGGACATGATATTGGAGTTAGAAGATGAAGACTTCAAAGCAGCTGTTCAAAGAAACTGTGCTCAAAGAAGCAAAGGAGGATATGACGACACTATCTACAGAATAACAATAAAAACATAGAAATTATCTTTTAAAAGAGGAATCCAATGAAAATTCTGGAGTTGAAGAGTAAAATAATTAAAATACAACATTTAGTGGGGTGGGGGTGGGAGGTGCCTGTTTGGCTCAGCTGCTGTAGCATGTGACTCTTGATTTTGGGGTTGTGAATTTGAGTCCCATGTTGGGTATACAGATTACTTAAAAAATATTCAATAGGAAGATCAACAACAGATTTTAACTGTTTGAAGAAGAATCACCAAACATGCAGATTGATAAAGATTAAGAACAAAGAAAAAAAAGAATGAAGAGAAATGAACACATCCATAGGAAAACATGGAACCCTATTAAGTGTACCACCAAAATCCTAATAGGAATACCAGAGAAGAGTAGAGACCAGAAAAAATAGTCAAAGAAATAATGACTGACACAACTCAAATCTGATGAAAAACAATCTACATGTTCAAGAATCTCAACATTGAAAGTAGGAGTAGGAGTAGGAAAGTAGGAGAAGAACAAAGAGATCTACATTTAGATACATCATAGTAAACAGTTTTAAAAGACAGAAAATCTTGAAAGCAGCAAGAGAAAAAGGACTCATTACATACAAAAGAATCCTGATAAGATTAACAGCTGGTTTCTTATCACAAACCAAGGAGGTCAGAGAAAATGGGATGACATATTTAAAGTGCCAAAAAAAAAAAGAAAACAAAACCCAAAAAACTGTCCACTAAAAGTCTTATATTCAGCAAAACTATCTTTCAAAAAATGAAGACAAAATACAGACATTTCCAGGTAAATGTAACATAGACTATCCACTACTAGTAAACCCTCCTTGCAAGAAATACTAAAAGAAATTTTTTAGGGTGAAATAAAGTTTTACCAGACAGAATTTGAATTCACATACAAAATGTAAAAGTACCTTGAAAGGTAATTAAATAATTATAAAAGACAACATTAATGCATATTTCTTTTTTTCTCTAAACTGTTTAAAAAAGCAATTATATTAAATAATATGTATTCTTAAGCCTATAACACATAAAAATGTAATAAATTTGACCACAACAACACAAAGGAGGCAAGTGTGAGCAAAACTGTATCAGAATAAGACAATGACACCAGATTATAATTTGGACCCACAGGAACAAATGAAGAGATCCAGAAAAGGTAAATGAGAAAATGAAATTAATAAACTCTATATATATGTATAGAGTTTATAGAGTTTATTTAAAACTCTTCTCTTCTCTTAGTTTATTTAAAAAGATAAAATGATGTAATAATTATAACCATGTATTGTTGGATTTATTACATAAGTAGATATATGTGTAGAAATAAAAACACAAAAAAGAGGAAAATGGAGTATATGGGAATAATGATTCTGTATGTCACTGTAATTAAATTATTACAAATCTGAAGTAGCTTCTAATAAAATGTGCAGTGGCCCTAGAGCAACCACTAGGAAAATAGCTCAAAAATATTTTTAAAAATCATTGAAAGAGTAAAACACTAAAAGAATAAAAATATACTAGAAAAAATTCACTTTACGCAAAAAAAGAGCAACAAAGGGAAAAACAAGACATGAAACATACAGAAAACAAAATATAAAATAAATCCAACTATATCAGTTATAACATTAAATGTGGATAGAATAAATAATTCTCTATTTGACACAGAGAATGTCAAACTGGATAACAAAGAAAGATCCAGCTATATGCTGTTTACCAGAGAATCTTTAGATTCAGAGGTACAAATAGTTGAAAGTAAAAAAGTTATAAAAAGATATATCATGCAAACAACTATAACAAAGGTAAAGTGGCTATACTAATATCAGAAAAAATAAACTTTAAATGAAAAAGTGTTAATAGTATAGAAGGGATATTTTGTAATTATAAAAGTGTTAATCCATCAGGAAGACAGCAATGAGAAATATATATGGACTAATAACAGCCCCCAAATACATGAAGCAAAAAGCAAAACTGACAGATTTGTAGGAAGAAATAGACATTTCAACAACAATAGTTGGAGACTTTAATACACCACATTGAATAAAGGCCAGAAAAATTATAAAGAAGATCAATAATAACAAGTCTAAATTAGACCTAATAGACATCTAGGCTCTTAGACCTAGCAAAATACACATCTTCTCAAGTAAAAACAATAAGAAAAAAAAGCGATAAACCCAAAAGTTGTTTCTTTGAAAAGATCAATAAAACTGACAAATATTTAGGTGGACTTACCAAGAAATAAGGAGAGAAGGTTCAAATTACTAAAACATGAATAAAAATAGAGCACATTAGTACCAATTTTACAAAAGCAAAAAAAAATATGAAGGATAATATGATCTACTATACGAAAACAATTTACATAACATAGATTAAATAAGCAAATTCCTAGAAAGACTCAAATTACAGAAACTGACTCAGAAATAAACTATCTGAATAAACCTAAAAATAAGTAAAGATATTGAATAAGTAACTCAAACACTTTCCACAAGACAAGCCCAGGCACAGATGGCTTCACTGAAGAATTCTGCCAAAGTTTCAAAGAAGAATTAATAATAGTATTTCACAAACTCTTCCAGTAAATAAAAGAAGGAACACTTCCCAACTCATACTATGAGGCCAGGATTTCCCTGAACCCTAAAGCAAACAAAGACAACACAAGGAAATAAAACTACAAACCAATACCTCTTATGAATGTAGATGCAAAACTCCTCAATAAAATATTTATAAACCAAATCCAGCAAAATAATTATACATCATGACTAGTGGGATTTATCCGAGGAATACCAGGTTGGTTTAAAATCTGAAAATCAATTAATTTAATCCACTATCTTTTAATAGAAGATAGACATAAACCACATGTCATTATAATAGACACAGAAAATCATTTGACAAGATGCAACATCATAGTTTGATAAAAACATTCTGCACAGTAAAAGGTACCCCTTCCATTTGAGTCAGGGAGAAAACTTAGGATTTCAGCCTAGGATGTAGACTGTCCAGGATTTCAGCCTCCACCCTTGGTTGTGCACCTTTGGTCAGTGCAAAAGCTATAAAAAGCTACAAAGCTATCATGCCTGTAGTCTGGGTGAGGCATAAACATGTTGGAAGGACTCAACTGAAGCAACAGAGGTATGTTTTGCATGGTATACATTCCATGTTATGGAATGCCTAAGGCATTGACTGAATTAAGATCCTTAGAGAATTTTCCATGTCCCAGAAAAAACCTGGAGTAGCAGAATGAGTTCCATGCACCCACAAGTAACATGGACATAGCTCAGAGAGCCACCATTACTTATAGGACCTTTAGAAAAACAGTAAGTATGTATTATCGGAAACATAATGGACAGACAGATGAGGAAACACAAGATAAAGGATGCCTCATCAGAAGCTGGTGTGAACTGAAAACGCTGAAACTAGAATCCTTAACTCCAACACTGAGATTTGATGTCCCTAACTCCACCACCTATAACTAATTCTCTTTACAGATAAGAATCATAATCCTGGAGAAAGGCATGTGGAGATCCCTTCTGACAAAATGGAAACCTGAAATTAAAATTAATTTGAGTTATAAGAAATTGTTGTATATCTTGAAGCTGAGTTTGTCGAATTAGATGCATATTTGCTAACTTAGCTTAACAGATGTCATAAATGCCTTTCATAGCCAGGCCCTGACAAGAATTCTAGAGCCTCTTGAAATTACGTTGCTTAACTTACATTTCTGCCACCCAACAAAGGGATATCTTAAATACTGACACATAGTTGAATATAATATCTGAAACTATTTTATGTAGCTCTGTACAAATTCACAAGATAGCAGTGGTACTTAATTGGGAAAACTTTTGGGGGAAAAACTGAATAACTTGACAGATCTTAACTTTAATTTGAACATTTTGAACATTACTGACAACATTTTAACCATCTGGACTTCACAATATATAGGATCATTTTGTTCAACTTTTACTTGATTACTCAGACAATGGCAAATGCTTATTCCTCTCTATGAAGGTTAAAGAACTAACATTATTGCCAGTATTCACTTTCCTAACTCATTGGTGTTCACCTGAAGACCTTCTCCCTAAGGCATCCCAGTCTGTTGTTGATGCTTACCTCACCTGATCCCATTTCATCATGCATGAATTATCATTTTCATCTTTATGACATTAAATTACTCCTTTTCCAAATGTACCATGAAGATTCCATATTTTCCTCTATTCTAGGGACAAAAACTCTAAGTCATTATCTTTATAAGTGAAGATTGTTCTAACTTGGTAATATTAATAAAAATCACTATGGGATCAAACAACCTAAAGATTTAAAAGGAAAAATTTTGCATTTTATGATCCTAATGTGTTTATTTTTTATTCTCCTTACCAGTGATTAAGCTCCTTGTCTGAGATGCAGCACAGAGTACAAAAATCTAACCTTCTAAACTTCCATTCATTCTTTATCATACTATCTACAATAACCAAGGCTTTATAATATAAAGTTTTGTATGTGTAAAATCTAATATTGTATTTACATCCAAACTGGAAGACACTGGGAACAAGGATAAAGACAAATATACTAATTTCAGTTGTTATTAAAAGTCAATTCTGAAATATTTGGTTTAAATAACAAGAACATATTCTTCTCAAGCCTGAAGAAACTTGATGACAAGTCTGCCTGGTTATATATTCTATACCCATTATCTACAAGAAGGTTGTTTACTCCACTAATGAGCACAGAGAGCCAGCAGGTGTCTAGAACCATTTGGCAGCTTCTAAACTTTATATGCATATTCCAAGAATCCATTAGCTGAAAATAATATTTAGAAACTTAAATTTCAGAATCCTGCCAATGCTACATCCATAGGAAATCTAGAATTGGAAGATTACATTGTTATAAAATATTTCTCCCTAAAAAACAGCTGAAAAGATTAAGAACCATCTGAAATATTCACATGGCATCATCAATATCATAGTTAATATCTTTAAATTTTGCCAACATTCTTAAACTTAAAATATTGAATAATTTCACCTGTGTATCAGCTCTTTCAATGACTTGAGGTGGGAGTGACAGAGAGGAAGGGTTGTAGCTTATATCTTCATAGGCCTTATCATAATTAGGTTTTCTATGGAAGTCACAGTGTAGAGCAAGCTGTGGCCAGTTGATGACATCTACTCTCAATTTTCTGCTCCTGATTCACACTTCTCTTAATCCACTATTTCTTTAAGTACTTGGGAATGTTTTAAACTATTTTCTAGGAAAACTTCTGCTTTAACAACTGTTATGATCCAACCCGATAAATAGGACAGGCCTCCACTTGAGAAATAATATACGTCAGATTCCTAAACTGTTATGGTAAGATGTTAACTCTACCACCGAAATCTTATTTTTAATCATATTTATAGTCAATCATGTAAAATATGGCACTCCAATTACTAGCGCTAATTGTAATATTAGACTGATTGAAAGCTGGTCTTTGTCATAAACTCATATGGAATATTCATAATGGGGCTCTTTAGGGGCAAATTTTCCTTCCTTGTTTTGTGCTAGAATCTTTATGATATTGTTAAGCCAACACAAAGCTACTTACCTAACTGTATTATTGGAGTTATCCAGATAACTGCTAAATAATACCTTTATATCCAGATACCTTTCCTAAATTATAATTTAATTATATGGCTTTGGTGTCTTCTATGTGATGAGACAAGAAATATCCATTTGAATATTTATTCAGTACCCCTTTACTCTATACAAAAGTTTATTGAGGGCCTATTGAATGCCCCATATATTGTATAGGGGCTGGGAACAAAAAGTCAAACAACTCAAAGTCAGATGCCCCTAAGAAATTTCAGTTTAATTAGACAAATAGACACATAAATTGTTAAAGTATATGAATATACAAGTTGGTATATGCAGCGATTGTGATATGTCTGTGGTACTATGGGAGTACAGAGATGGTTCACTTAATGCTGTAATAGAATACAGGTTCAATTATATTACCTAATATACACGGGAATCATGGTTATTTCTTCTAGAAGTCAATGAAGAAAAGTGAATTTATTTCCATAGAGAAATTTTGTACTCTATTTTATTGTATTTTGAGAACTAGGCAGCCTAATTTGTCTTTTCATTCTGACTTAAATTCATTTCAGTAAGTAACTCATACTGCCTGATACATTTTTTAAATATCTTGTCCAAATTAGCTTTTGATGTTTACCTTGTAATTACTTTGTATTACACGTTTCTGATTGTGTAATTTTAAAGTAGTAAGGGTTAAAAGGTAATCTATTTTAATCTCCTAAAGTTTCAAAGGGATTAATTTAGGCCTCTGGGTTGTGAACCAAGATTGCATATCTGGTTACTTATGGAATTTAGATTAGAAATGTGGTCACCTGAATCCTAGTAACGTGCTTTAGTTATGCCATCTTTCTGGAAGATGAAATATAAATAATATAAATCAGAAAATAAGACATGGATGAATAGAGGAAAAGAAACAAAGGAAGGAGGAAAATAGAAAGTTAAAAAAAAAGAAAGGATTTAGATATAAAATAAATAAATAAATTTAGATATAAAAAAGAGAAAGGATTTAGATATAAAATGTTTAAAAATGCAACAGTCAAAAATCTCACCATTAGAGGAAAATACTAGTCTCTTGGCCACTTTTCTAGAATAATTAAACATAATATTCTCTTGGCAACTTTTCTGGTATAATTAAACATGACCCCAAATTCAAATAATGTCTATAAAATGAGGTGTGTCTCAGTGGCTCAGTCAGTTAAGCCCAACTTCAGCTCAGATCACGATCTCATGGCCTCTGAGTTCCAGCCCCTTGTCTGCACAAAGCCCGCTTTGGATCCTCTGACCCCTTCTCTGCCCTCCCAGCTCATGGTCTCTCTCTCTCTTTCTCTCTCTCTCAAAAAACAAAAAGAAACAAAACAACAATAACAGAAAACAACATATATATATATATATATATATATATATATATATATATATATACACATATATATATACACACATATATATATATACACACACATATTTGTAAGTATTATATTTGTATGTATATATATATACATATATATATATGTATATATATATATATATATACATATATATATATATATATAAAATGAAACAAAATATATCTTTCTCCAGGATCATTGATATAGGGTGTATTTTATTTTAAAGTTTATTTCAGAGAGAGAGAGAATGCATGAGTGGTAGAGGGGCAGAGACAGAGGGAGAGAGAGACAATTCCAAACACATTCTGTGCTGTCAGCACTGAGCCTGATGTGGGGCTTGAAACAAAGAACTACAAGATCATGACCTAAGCCAAGATCAAGAGTCTGACACTTAACTGACTGAGCCACCCAGGTGCCTCTATATGGTATATTTTAACTTGTAAGCATAAGTCTATTTATCCAGACATTGGGGAAAAAATGAGAATCACTCTTACCTCCTTGGCTACATTTCCTAAAACAGATGGTTTTTTTAAGACCCAAATGCTAACAGCTCAGGTCTCCACACTAGCAACCTAACATCTAGCTCGCTATGGGTTCTTGATTCATGAGGAGAAACAATTTATTAATTAATATAATTTAATTTATCCCTAAAATATTTATAAACTGAAAAACACATGTTTTTGTGTGTTTGCCACTCTGATTTGTAAAATTAGGAAAGCAGCATAATCTGCTTACAATTAAATAGGGGTAAAACCTGGCATGTATGTCATGGTTGTTTGACCAAAGCACTACCTCAGTTTTATATCAGTTTGTTAGTGTTTGGAGGAAAAAATCACATACCTTGGATATCAAACAATATGATTATTGAGAATTGTTTCAGTTTTCTATTGCTACATAGCAAACTGCCAAAAAATTAGTGATATGAAACAACCATTTATGACTATCCTTCAATTTACTGAAATAATTTTATGTGTGGTTATTTTCTGTTATTATCTATGGTTCTATTGGTTGACTGGGCTCAGCTAGCAATTTTTTCTCAGGGTCTCTCATGCAGCTGGGGCTGGAATCTTCCAACAGATCAAGTGGCCAAACAACCAAGATGGCTCACACACGTGACTGGCAGTTGATTCTGTTAGCTGGGAGATATACTGGAGCTGTCAACCAGCACACTACAATGACCTCTGCATGTAAGAAGCCTCTGGGCTTCTTATAGCATGGAAGGTCATGTTCCAAGAGGCAGAATCCTAAGCATTCCAAGAAGCCCACAGTTTCTTATGACCTAGTCTCAGATGTTACAGATATCATTTCCACTGCATCTTATTATTTCAAAGAAGTTACTATAGACAGTCTAGATTCAAAGGAATGGGGAATTAAATTCTACTTTTTGACGTGAGGAAGAACTTGTATATTCCAGGAGGAAGGAATTGATAGCAGCTATCTTTGGATATTACGTTCCCAAAGAGGTCTCACACAGATGAAAACTCATCCAACAACTGCTTGGGATGGGTTATAGGACACATCACACCAAAACATCCTTCAATTAATAATTTTGGATCTGTTCAAGTGTTTAAAGAAAATATGGAATAAATGCACATCTGCCACAAATTTTGCTCTACAGAACCCAGTAAATATTAACTTACCCTTTATATTTTAAAAATGAATTATTACATGCTGTTTACTTTCACTTTAAAGAATCTCTATATTGCTTTTTTAATATAATGGAAATGAAACAGACATCAATTAATCATTAACTTATTTCCTTTGTCATTATATTTTTTCTTAACTACCTTTTCATTTTCATTACTGGCCACTTATTTTTAATTATAAGAATATTGTCAAGATAACTATTAGTAGGCATAAAACTTTCGTTGAAAAAAGATATATTAAGCATATACTCTATACAAGTGGATATTAAAAACAGATTGATGAACATCCCTTTTTGTACATATGGGTTTTATTTACCATATTCTGCTAAATGTATCAGAATGCTTCCTCAGGTATAAAGCTAGAAATAACATGATGTATAATTGTATTGTCTGTCCCAGAGAGCTTTTGTTACATTAGTATTTTAAGAATAACCTGCCATATTCTACACAGCTGCCCAGCAAACAGTAATACCTTCAGTCATAATAACACTTCCTTTGCCTAGTTATCTTGAAGATCTGCTGTCCATATTAATATTTTTATCTTCCAAACATTGATGGAAAAATCACATATGCTTCACATTATTTGGATCCAAAGGTCTTATCAGTTATTGTTAAGAACAGCATAAGTCTCTCTACACGAAAATATTTTTTGGTGAGCAATTCTATTAGAATTCTCTTTTGGAGTATTTTCAACGTGCTTACTGTCTCACACACCTACAAGTATTTCACTTGCTCACATTAATATCTCCCATTTTATTAATTATTAGCAAATGTATGTACCCTTAAGATGAATATTAGCATGGCTATTACTATTAATTTATGAAACTAGTTAAATTGTACCTTATTGTTTTATTGGTATAATAGTAACAGTTATTGTTATTTTCCATTAAATTCATAGCATTCTCACAAGTGCCAAACAACTCACCTTTGCAGTCAGGAATTTTTATTTTGCAGACCATTTGAATGAATCCCCAGAAAAGGATAACTTTTAAATTGCTTTGGAGAGTCTTCTAATGCTTCTGTTGTTGTCAAGTAACCACCTGGGGAGTATTGTTCCATTTCTTCAAGAGGATAATGTCAATCTGTGGACCTATAACTCTAACAACAATGCATAGGTAATATAACCTCGGTTGTAGCATTATAGACTTATCAAAGTCTCTTCCATATTTCATAGATCAACTCTATTATTTGGTGAAGTCTTGAATATATGTTAACCAGTTACCACCTAAAAGAAGATACTATTGTCCTAGTAGGCATAACCCAGTCTGGAAGATGTTGAGGCAAGGATTTCAACAGAAAATCAGCAAGATTAGAACAGAAATTCCATTTCTGGAAAAGAAATTACAACATTTTAGCAAATTGGTTGGGAAGTCTGGTGTTCAATATTCTGTATTAATCTGACTCTTGGTATTTTTGGTTGGGATTGAAGTTATCTGAAGATGCATGTTTTCTGTTCTTGCTAACGGTAAAGAATAAAAGTGTGTCATTTCACGAAATATTAGCACACCATTAACTGGATAGAAATATGGATAGATTCTGGAAGACTAATAGGCCAGAAAAAGTAAGCCACATTTAGGTGGTATGTTAAACATATGACACATGTGATGCCATCTAAATAAAAATATACTTTGATTTCCTCCTGTCTCCTTAACTTTTTTCCAGTGGGGAAGGAAATCTTTCTTAGCACTATAAATTTGGACATATCCCATGAGTATTCTATTTTAGACAAGGGATAGTCATGTAACCTCATAATTGTAGACCCAATTTAGTACTTAGAATATCCATCAAAATACTAATTAAACACTAATTAATTCAAGAGTATGATTTCTTAAAACATTTTTCTCCTTTTCTAACTCTACTCTTCTAAACCCTGAGAGGCTACCTGTTTTTAGGTTGAGTGATATAGTTGACTTCTACTTTCTCTTCATATTCAAGGGTTTCCACATTAGTTCTGGTTTAATCTACCAGGAAAGAGAAGAGATTTAAGAGGATGGGACATTTTTTACTTGCATTGGTGGCTTCTCTGTTTCTGGTTCTGGCAGGGATTTAACTCTTTTTTTTTTCCTTTCTCATGAGCTGCTATTGTAAATTTTTTAGATTTTCACATCTGCGGCCATCTTTCTCATGCAGTTCCTTTGAACTGAGAAGAGGCATCTCTATTCCAATTGGACCCTTATGACTCATTCAACATTCTCTATAAACCTAGTGTTCATCTCCTGTATTTTAAATACTTTATTTTTTAATGCAGTTTTAGGTTCACAATAAAATTGAAGGGAAGGTACAGAGATTTTCCATATACCTTTTCCCATACGTGTGTATACACTCCCCCATTATCAACATCCTCCACCAGCGTACCTTTGTTATAATTAATGAACCTACACTGACATATCGTTAACACCACCCAAAGTCCTTATTTTACATTGTGGTTCATCCTTAGTGTTGCATATTCTGTGGGTTTGGACAAATGTATAATGCTTGTATCCATCACTATAGTATTATAAAGAGTATTTTCACAGACCTAAAATTCTCTGTGCCCCATCTACTTCCCCTCCCTACCCAGTAATCCTTGGTAGCCACTGATCTTTTACTGACTCTATATTTTGCCTTTTCAAGAGTGTCATATGGTTGGAATCATACAGTATCTAGCCTTTTCAGATTGGTTTCCATGTTCATGTCTTTTCATGGCTTGATAGCTTATTTCATTTTAGTGCTGAGTAATATTCCATTGTCTGGATATACCACTGTTTATTTATTCATTCATCTACTTAAGGAAATCTTGGTTGCTTCTCAGTTTTGGCAACTATGAATAAAGCTGCTATTACAGTGGGAAGGATTTTGTGTGGACATAAATTTTCAACTCCTTTGGGTGAATATCAAGTAGTATAGCTGCCAGATTATATTGTAACAATATGTTTAGTTTTTAAAGAAACTGCCAAACTCTTTCTTCCAAATGTAACATTTTGCATTGCCACCACCTGTTCCTCTTGCTTCTCATCCACACCAGCATTTGCTGTTGTCAGTGTTCTGGACTTGAGCATTTCTTATAGCGGTGTAATGGTGTATCATTGTTGTTTTACTATGGATTTCCTTGATAACATACATCCTGTTTTTTATTGCTGGAATTCTTCACCTTTTTACTGTCCCTCTGAGACTGAATTCAAAATGACCTGATTAAATAGTCATTCTCATATGTCCCATTCATTCCTTGCTCTACAAATTGAGGTTCAGACTGCTTCCGTTGCAGCCACCCCTATCTTATTTTTCACAAATTATGTAGGCTTTCTCAGGCATAATATATTATCCAAAACTACCACAAGATCTTCCAGCGCACATGCTCTTCTTATAATATTCTTTCCATTGAGATATGGGGCCTACATTTTCTGAAGAAGACTAGACCACACGGAGATGTCAAGTGTAGAAATTCTGATTGACAGTCCCAAATGAGGCATCAGCCAGCATCAACTGGCAGATATGCAAGGGAAGATGCTTGAGTCACTCATAGCCAATGAGTCTCCTGAGCTTAGGCCTCAGACAGCATGAAACAGAGACTGGCTCTGCTCCCTGATGTGCCCTGTTTGAATTCCTATCCCACTGAGTCCATGAGTATAATGGAATGATTGCTTTATGCCACTAAGGTACAAACAATGAAAAAGTGGAATATTAGGAGTGAATTATACACCAGCACTCTATGTCTCCCACGTGCAGCAAATGTATCTTAAGCTTCAAGTGGTCTGATGGATCTTTCTCAACTCGTACCAACCGTTTTATCTTTGCAGTAAGACGACAGATGTCTTCACAAAGGTTTCATCATAAGCTTCCTTCTCTAAACCTTAATCTTTTTTCTAACAGATGGGTCCAAGGGACAAGAGTGGATTCATGTAAAGTTCCTTTGTAAATGCACATAATAATCTGTCTTTCCTAATCTTGGTATCTGTTCACTGTCAAAATGTCAGTTTTAACATTTGTTACACACAGTATAAACCATCCATGGAAGTTTGGAGCAAAGATGAGAGATGTCTTCCTGTGAGGCTCCAAAGACAGGTTTTACACCATGCCCACAGAGATCAACAATAGCAATATAGAACCAGGAAACTCAGGGGCCCACCTCTAAAGAAATAAAATTGAATTTCTAAAGAGGATAAGGGTCCTGAAATGGGTTTTGTTTCCCTAAGAGTAAAGGGTTTATTATTCTAGCATAAGGATGGAGTAAAGTCTAAGTAGCCTGACTGCTTTCTGCCCAAAGTAAACTTTCAGTCAACCCTCAATGCTGAAGAGAGACCTGATTTGCAAAAAGAATTAATATAAGAGAGATCCACAGTAGCTAATTTTATTAATTAGTCCTTCCTTTAGAAATATGAATGAAAGCAAAATAACTAGTCTTTTAAAAGTTTTTATTTAGGGGTGCCTGGGTGGCTCAGTCAGGTAAGCGTCCGACTCCGACTCAGGTCATGATCTCACGGTTCAGGAGTTCAAGCCCCATGTCGGGCTGTGTGCTGACAACTCAGAGCTTGCAGCCTGTTTGAGATTCTGTGTCTCTCACTCTCTTTCTGCCCCTCCCCCGCTTACACACACACTCTCTCTCTCTCTCTGTCAAAAATAAATAAAAACATTAAAAATTGTTTTTTAAAGTTTTTATTTAAATTTCAGTTACTTAACTTACAGTGTACTATTAGTTTCAAGTGTACAATAAAGTGATTCAGCACTTCCATACAATACCTGGTGCTCATCACAAGTGCAGTCCTTAATCCCAGCACCGATTTAACCCATTCCCCCCACCCACCTCCCTTCTGGTAACCATCAGTTTGTTCTCTATAGTTAAGAATCCATTTCTTGGTTTGCTTCTATCTTTCTCTTTGCTTGTTTGTTTTGTTTCTTAAATCCCGTACATGACTGAAATAATATGGTATTTGTCTGTCTCTGACTCACTTAATTTGCTTAGCATAATACTCTCTAGTTCCATCTGTGTCATAGCAAATGGCAAGATTTCATTACTTTTTATGACTGAGGTTATATATATAACCTCTTCTTTGTCCATTCATTGGTCAACGGACACTTGGGCTGTTTCCATAATTTGGTTACTGTTGATAATGCTGCTATAAACATTGGGGTGCATGTATTCCTTTGAATTAGTATTTTTGTATTCTTTGGGTAAATACCAAGTAGTGCCATTGCTGGATTGTAGGGTAGTTCTATTTTTGACTTTTTGAAGAATCTTCACTGTTTTCCAGAATGGCTGCACCAATATGCATTCTCACTAATAGTGTAAGAGTGTTTCCCTTTCTTCATATCCTTGCCAATGCACACTGTTTCTTGTGTTGTTGATTTTAGCCATTCTGACAGGTGGAGATGATATCCCATTGTAGTTTTGATTTGTATTACCCTGTGATGAGTGAAATTGACTATTGTTTCACTTGTCTGTTGACCATATATATGTCTTCCTTGGAAAAATGTCTATTTATGTGGTCTACCCAATTTTTTAATTGGATAATTTGGCTCTTGGGTGTTGAGTTTTATAAGCTCTTTACATATTTTGCATACTAATCATTTATCAGATACGTCATTTGCAAATATCGTCTTCCATTCTATAGGTTGCTTTTTAGTTTTGTTGATTGTTTCCTTTCACTGTGCAGAAGCTTGTTATCTTGATGTAGTCCCAGTAGTTTATTTTTGCTCTTGTTTCCCTTGCCTCAGGACACATATCTAGAAAGAAGTTACTGCCAACTAGTCTTTTATGGAAAATGAATCTCCACTTCCATACTTTCCCTCCAAAAAGGTAAGTTAATTAAACAAAACTGGTGATCTTGGAAAATGGAGATATTTTAAGATTATATAATTGTTATTCTTTTAAAGAACTGTTCTGACAACACCAGCATCCATTTTTTTTTCTTCTTTGAGAACCACCCCTCAACTACTTTCAATTTGCATGGTCCTCAAGGTGATTAACCTACCCCCTGCTATTAGGAGTAGACATATGAACTATCCAAACTGTGAGAATTCTGAATCCCTTTGGCAATGGTAATTTAAAATTTGTCTGTATGACCAAAGTTGAGCTAGTAATAGCCAATGAATGTCATTCTCCTTTTCTGGTTAAGGCAGTTGGAAACAGATTTCTGTTATTTGAAACCAAAGAGGTCTGATTCATAGATTACTCATCATTATCAAAGAAAATATTACTATATAAAAACAAAAAAACCTGAACTTTTATTAAAAGAGACTAATCAGACATTCAGAAAGTTGTGGGTATTAAAAATAATGTTATTAAGGAAGTACAAAAGTGAGAGGCAGAGAGTTCAGGAAGAAAGAGTTTTGGAGGAGGAGTTAAGATGGTGGTGGAGTAGGGGAACCCTAAGCTTGCCTCATCCCTTGAATACAGAGAGATAAATATCAAATGATTCTAAACACCCAATAAATTGATCTGAAGACTGCGAGAACAAACTGCACATATACAGGTGCAAAAATGGCCACATTGTGGAAGGAGCTAGCTATTTTTAACAAGCAGGCAAAACAAACCTAGTTAAAATTTTCAACAGAGCAGACAAGGTCCAAATACCCCCCACTGCAGGCAAGGAGAAACTCTGCAGAGGATTAATCTGAGGTAAGGAGCATCCAAAGCATAATAGCAGAGTGGACACCATGAAACACCTCCTGAAGCCCCAGGCCCAAGACAGTAGAGGACCTCTTCTTAGTATGGCCATTATTCTCAGGAGCAGGAATATAACAGATTTTCCTAACAATTACACACACACACAAACATTGACCTAGACAAAATGTCATGTCTAAGGAATTCACTCCAAAAGAAAGAGCAGGAAAAAGTAACAGCCAGATTTAATCAATACAGATATAAGTAAGATTCCTGAACCAGATTTAAAACAGCAGTCACACAGATACTAGCTGGGCTTGAGAAAAGCATAAAGGACACTAAAGAACACCTTACTACAGTGATAGAAGAACTAAAAACTACTCAGGCCAAAATAAAAAATGCTATAACTGAGAGGCAAACTGATTGGTGGAATGGCAACAAGGATCGATGAAGTAAAGGAATGAATCAGTGATATAGAAGATAAAATTATGGAAAATAATGAGCTGAAAAGAAGAGGTAAAGATAGGTATTGGATCATGAAAGTAGACTTAGTGAACTCTATGACTCCTTAAAGAGCAATAACATTTGTATCATAGGAGACCCATAAGAATAAGAGAGAGAAAAAGGGGCAGAAGGTTTATTTGAGCAAATTATAGTTGAAAATTTCCATAATCTGGGGAAGGAAACAGACATCAAAATCTAAAAAGCACAGAAAACTCCCATTAAATTCAACAAGACATACAGGGCGCCTGGGTGGCTCATTAGTCAAGTGTCTGACTCTTGACTTTGGCTCCGGTCATGATCTCATGGTTCGTGAGTTTGAGGGCCACATGGGGCTCCACACTGAACGTGTAGAGCCTGCTTGGGATTCTGTCTCCCATTCTCTCTGCTCTCACTTCCACTTGGTCTCTATCTCTTTCTCAAAAATAAATTTAAAAAAATGTAAAAAATTCAACAAGATATAGAAACATAGACAAATTCACAAAATACACAGACAAGGAAAGAATCCTGAAAGCAGCAAGGGAAAAAGTCCTTAATGAACAAGGGAGGACAGATCAGGTTTGCAGCAGCTCTATCCACAGAAACTTGGAAGACCTGAAAGGAGTGGCATGATATATTCAATTTGCTAAGTGGGAAAAATATGCAACCCAGAATACTTTATACAACAAGGCCGTCATTCAGAATAGAAGGAGACATAAAGAGTTTTCCAGACAAATGAAAACTAAAGGAGATCATGATCACTAAACCAGCCCTGCATCATATATTAAATGGGTCTCTTTGGTTGGTGAAAAAAAAAGATTAAGAGCAACAAAGACTACAAAGGAACAGAGAACATCACCCAGAAACACCAACTTTACAGGTAACAAAATGGTACTAAATTCATATCTTTTGAATAATAATCAGTTTGAATGTAAATGGACTAAATACTCCAATCAGACACATAGTGTATCAGAATGGATAAAAACAAGATCCATTTATATGCTGCCTACAACAGACTAATTTTAGACCTAAAGACACCTGAAGATTGAAAATTAAGGGATGCAGAACCATCTAAAAGCTAATGGATGTCAAAAGAAAGCTGGAGTAACCATAATTATATCAGACAAGCTAGATTTTAAACCAAAGACTGTAACAAGATATGAAGAAGGGCATTATATCATACTTGAGGGGTCTATCCATCAAGAAGATCTAACAATTGATATTATTTTGATAATATTTATGCTCTCAACTTGAAAGCACACAAATATGTAAACCAATTAATCACAAACATAAAGAAACTCATTGATAATAATAGCAGGGGACTTTAATACCCAGCTTACAGCAGTGGACAGGTCATCTAAGCAGAAATCAACAAGGACACGGTGGCTTTGAATAATATACTGGGCTGGATGGACTTAACAACATATTCAGACATTTCATTCTAAAACAGCAGAATACACACTCTTTTTGAGTGCCCATGAACATTCTCCAGAATAGATTACATACTGGGTCACAAATCAGGCCTTAACAAGCACAAAAAGGCTGAGATCATACCATGCATATTTTCAGACCACAATGCTATGAAACTTGAAATCAACCACAATAAAAAATTTGGAAAACCCTCAAATACATGGAGGGTTAAAGAACATCCCACTAAACATCCCACTAAAGAATGAATGCGTTAACCAGGAAATTAAAGAAGAAATTAAAAAAAAACCCTCAAATACACAACCTAACCTTACACTTAAAGGAGCTACAAAAGGAACAGCAAATAAAGACTAAAGGCAGCAGAAGAAGAGAAATAACAAAGATCAGGACAGAAATAAATGATATAGAAAATAAAAAAAAACAGTAGAACAGATCAATGAAATTGAGAGCTGTTTTTTTGAAAGAATTAATAAAATTGATAAACCCCTAGCCAGACTTATCAAAAAGCACAGAGAAAGGACCCAAATAAATAAAATCATGAATGAAAGAGGCGAGATCACAAACAATACCACAGAAATACAAACAATTGTAAGAGATTTTATGAAAAATTATATGCCAACAAACTTAACAATTTGGAAAAAACGGATACATTCCTACAAATATACAAACTATCAAAATTGAAATGTGAAGAAATAGAAAGTTGATAACCAGCAAAGAAATTGAATCAGTAATCAAAAATCTCCCAACAAACAAAACTCTAGGGCCAGGTGGCTTTCCAAGGGAATTCTACCAGACATTTAAAGAACAGTTAATACCTATTCTTCCCAAATTGTTCCAAAAACTAGAAAAGGAAGGAAACCCTCCAAACTAATCTATGAGTCCAGAATTATCTTGATTCCAAAACCAGACAAAAACCCCACTAAAAAAGAATTACAGGCCAATATCTTTGATAAACATGGATGCAAAAATTCACAACAAGATATTAGCAAGTCGATTCCAACAGTACATTAAAATAATTATTCACCATGATCAAGTGGGGTTTATTCCCTGGTGCAGGTGTTTTTGCAAATCAATCAACGTGATACACCACATTAACAAAAGAAAGGGTAAGAACCATATGATCCTGTCAATAGATGCAGAAAAATCATTTGACAAAATACAACATCCATTCTTGATAAAAATCCTCAACATACTAGGGATAGAGGGAACATACCTCAACATCATAAATGTCATATACAAAAGAACCACAGCTAATGTCATCCTTAACGGGGAAAAACTGAGAGCTTTTCCACTATGGTCATGAAGAAGACAGGGATGTCCACTCTCCCCATTACTATTTAACACAGTACTGGAACTCTTAGCCTTAGCAATCAGAAAAAACCAAAAACCAAAAACCAAAAACCAAAAAAACCTTCCAAATCAGCAAGCAAGAAGTAAACTTTCACTGTTTGCAGACCACATTATAATCTATGTAGAAAGCCTAAAAGACTCCACCAAAATTTGTTAGAGCTAATACATGAATTCAGCAAAATTGCAGGATGCAAAACCAATTGTACAGAAATTAGTTGCATTTCTATGCACCAATAATGAAGAAGCAGAAAATGAAATCAAGGAATCAATCACATTTACAAATACACCAAGTTCAATAAGATGTCTTGGAAAACCTAACCAAAAAGGTAAAATATCTGTACTCTCAAAACTATCAAACACTTATGAAAGAAATTGAAGAGGACACAAAGAAATGGAAAAATATTCCATGTTCATGGATTGGAAAAAAACAAATACTGTTACAATGTCTATAGTACTGAAAGCAAACTATCCATTTAATGCCATTGCTATCCAAATACTAAGAGCATTTTTTACAGAGCTAGAACAAATAATTCTAAAATTTGTATTGAACCACTAAAGACTCTGAATAGACAAAGCAATCCTGAAAAAGAAAAGCAAAGCTGAATGCATCATGATTTCAGACTTAAAGCTTTATTACAAAGCTGCAGTGGTCAAGACAGGCAAAAAACCAGACACATTGATCAATGGAACAGAATAGGAAACCCAGAATTGGACCCACAACTGTAAGGTTAACTAATCTACAACAAAGCCAGAAAGAATACCAAATGGTAAAAAGACAGTCTCTTCAAATAATGGTGTTGGGGAAACTGTGTATCAACACGCAAAAGCATTAAACTGGACCACTTTCTTACACCATACACAAAAATAAACTGCAAATGGATAAATTACCTAAATGTGAGACAGGAAACTATCAAAATCCTAGAGGAGAACATAAGTAGCACCCCCTTTGACCTTGGCCATAGAAACTTCTTACTAGACATGTCTCTAGAGGCAAGGGAAGCAAAAGAAAAATGAACTATTGGGACTTCATCAAGATAAAAATCTTCTGCAAAGTGAAGGAAACAATCAACAAAACTAAAAGGCAGCCAATGGAATGGGAGAAGATATTTGCAAATGACACATCTGATAAAGGATTAGCATCCAAAATCTATAAAGAATTTACCAAACTCAACACCCAAAAAACAAATAATCCAGTTAAGAAATGGACTGAAGAATAAATGGACATTTTTCCAAAGATTTCCAAATGGCTAATAGCCACATGAAAAGGTGCTCGATATCACTCATCATCAGGGAAATGCAAATTAAAACTACCATGAGATATTGTCCTACACTGTCAGAATGGCTAGAATCAAAACAATAAGAAATAAGTGACAGTGGAAATGTAGAGAAACAAGAAGCCTATGCACTACTGGTGGGAATGTAAATTTTTTAGCCACTGTGGAAAACAATATGGAGATTCCTCAAAAATTTAAAGTAAACTATGATGGGACACAACCTCATAACTGTCAGAATGGCTAAGATTAACAAATAGAAAACAACATGTTGGTGATGATGCACAGAAAGAAGAACATTCTTACACTGTTGGTGGGAATGCAAACTGGTGCAGCGATTATGGAAAACAGTATGGACTTTACTCAAATAGTTAAAAATAGAACTACCCTAGACCCAGGAACTGCACTACGAGGTATTTACCCAAAGGATACAACAATACAGATTTGAAGGGGTACATACACTCCAATATGGAAAAAGCCCAAATGTCCATCAGCTGATGAATGGATATAGAATAGGTGACACACACACACACACACACACACACACACACACACACACACACAATGGAATAGTAGTCAGCCATCAAAAAGAATAAAATCTTACCATTTGCAACAATGTGTGGAGCTAGAGAAATAAGTCAGTCAGAGGAACACAAATACCATGTGATTTCACTCCTATATGGAATTTAAGAGAGCCAAAGCAGATGAACATATGGGAAGGAAAAAAAAGAGAGAGAAGGAAGCAAATAAACCACAAGAGACTCTTAATGACAGAGAACAAACTGAGGGTTGGTGGAAGGAGGTAGGTGGGAGGATAGGCTAAATGGGTGATGAGCACTAGGCGTTATATGTAAGTGATGAATCAATAAATTCTACCCTTGAAACCATTATTACACTATATATTAAGTAACTAGCATTTGTATACAAATCTGAGAAAAAAATATTATTAAACTTTTATTAAATTAAATATTAAATATTAAAAAAATATTATTAAACTTTTAAATTAATAGGAAGGAGAGCCAATAAGTTCTCTAAAATTTGATCAAATAGAAAAAGAATTGTAAAATATGATTGAAAAATTAACAGACATAAAAAAGGAAACCACAAAGTCCAAAATCTATATAACAGTATACCAAAGAGAGAAAACAAATAAAAGAATGTGTGAATAGAATATAACTAATAAAATAACATTTCCCAGAGACAAATACAGATGTTGTTTTTAAAAATAGATTTAATTTTTGGAGCACATGGGTAGCTCAGTTGGTTAAGTGTCCAACTCTTGACTTTGGCTCAGGTCATGATAGGCTTTCATTGTTTGTGGGATCAAGCCCCGCCTTGGGCTCCGAGCTCATAGTGTGGAGCCTCCTTGGGATTCTCTCTCTCCCTCTCTCTCTACCCCTCCCCTGCTTCTGTGTGCTCTCTCTCCCTCTCTCTAAAAATAAATACATAAACATCTAAAAATAGACTTTATTTTATAGAGCAGAAGGTACAGAGAATTCCCACTTATCCCCTTCCCCCGGCACACAGATTTTCTATTATTAACATCTTGCGTTGGTATGATACACATATTATAATTAATGAGCCAATATTGATACATTACTATTAAATAAAATTTATAGTTTATATTAAGTTCACTTTTTGGTTGTACAGTTCTATGGTTTTGATAAACGCATAAAGGTGTCATTATTGTTATTACTTAAATTTTGAAAATGAGCAGAAAGAATAAGAAGAAAAGTTCAATTCTAAATAGACTATCTTGAATTTAGGAACGCCAAATATAACTGGAAGATCCTTACCATTTTCAAAAAGAGAGAAAAATGGGGGTTAGATTCATTGAAATGAAAATCACTAACATCAAATATTAGCAATCATAGGTGACAATGGAGCATGATTTCAAAATTTTGCTAAGAAATAATTATACACTCAGCCAACCTGTAAGAAAATAATAAAAATTTTCTGACATATTAGAGTAGAATATTTTTTTTAAAAAAACATAAAGGTCTGAGTTTATTTCCCATATGCTCTTTTAAAAGAAATAAGTTAAATTGGTGACAGACTACAGGAAAACATATTTTAGGCCACATGGAAATATTATCATTAAATTTAAATATTAAACTAAAGGATTGAAATATTTTTAGAAGTCCAATTTAACAAATGGTTTTCTAGCTTTGAAATAGGTCAGTACTAGATAAATCTTACTGATGATTTAAAGAAGACAATTTTTATCAACAAAGAAAAAATAACCTAGTAATTTGAAAAACAAACAGGAAAACAAAAATGTTTAAACTAAACACATTTGACAAATTAATACATAGAATGATACTGTAAAATTAATGAAGTCCTAGAGAAGTTTTTAATCTGAGCCACTAGACCAACATGCTGGCACAGGATTAGTCCTTAAGTTTCATTTCATTCCCCCTAGATGTAATCACCAATGTTTCAGCGAATAATACTTGCATAATACTATAATCAACACAGTGTATTAGCATAACTGATACTGAAAATATGGAAAAGTTAGTCATAGTTACTAAACAGAATGTATATGTTTTAATTAAACCTTTGGGCTGTAAAACAATAATGGTAATGGTTATGATCATAATTAAGAATAATAATGCTATATTTGACAAGGTTATGGTAAAGAGACAGAAATGTAAAAGGATATATAGACTGCTCATTTCAAAACTTAATATTTGGGCAGCTAAGAGGTACTGTAAATAAAGAAGAATTAAAGATCAGTGGAGAAATAATTTAACAGTATATGGAGACAGAGAAAAATAGTAAAGAAGTTAGTGTAGGTAAGCTTAATTCCACATTTTCATATCAGAGAGTTAAAAGATGCTTTTTAAATTTGATAAATTAAAAAAACACTAACATTTTACCTAGAGCTTCACTATCCAATACAATAGTTACTAAGCCACATGTATCAAATAAATTTATATTGGTTAAAATTAAATAATTTACAACGTATTTCCAGGTTACATTAGCCATATTTCAAATGCTCAGTAGTCACATATGGCTAATGGCTGCGCTTTTTGGGGAATGTAGAATAGAACATTTCTCTCATATTGGAAAGTTCTTTTGGAAAACACTGATTTAGAATAATGAAAATAAATACCAGAAAACAAAATCTGAAATACGTAGATGGGTTAATCACAAGGATTGGGTCTAAGAGTTGAAAATCGTTAGAGATTTTTAATTTTATACACAACTGGGGAGTTTAGATTTGTATTTATATATGGTTATATTACTTTTAAAATAACAAAAAGTATAATAAAAAATGAATAATCAACATAATTTATAACTCTCCCAAAATACTTGTTATTAATTTTTAATAAATTAAATTGTACTTAAAGCCACATGAATAAGTAATGATAGATATAATTTTTTTAGGAAATACTTGGTATCAGCCAAAAAACAGGTTGAATGCAAAGAACATGAGCAAATACTCAGCTACTTATTACCTGTGTAACTCTGGATAGTTTATCTTTCAAGCTTCACTTTCTCAAATGCATATCATTGGTACTGTTATCGTTGAGTTGTTGGCTGTTGATAAAATAGAACAGCATGGCTCCAATTGCTTCCATTTCTCCTTTACATTTTGTTTTGTGAGGGAACAAATAAAGATCAAAATTGAGTCATTAGGTTAGTTGTGTCAGGTTAGTATCTGAAAGGAGGGATGGTACACAAAGGAAGTATTTAAAGACAAGGTAAAATAAATGTATTTGCTTAAATTATTTTGCATTTTTGCCTAGATTTTATAACAGAGAGTCATTGCTTTATTTTTGTCATTGTAGAATATTAAGATTTTCTTTAGCAAAAGCATTGCTGAAGGAAACATTCAACAAAACTAAAAGGCAACCTACAGAATGGGAGAAGATATTTGCAAACGACATATCCAATAAATAGTATCCAAAGTTTATAAAGAATTTATCAAACTCAACACACAAAAAGCAAATAGTACTTGGATAGTACCTGGCACACAATAAATACTATGTAACTGCTTTCTAAGTAATAGAAAAATTAATACTTTTAATTTATTATATTGCAAGATGACATTTTTATTGGATTTTCTTTTTTCTTTTTTTTAATTTTTACTTTGGTGCTTATAACAAATTAAAGTTATAGAAAGATAGCATCAAGTAACAACCTTGATATGCTAAAAATGAAACAGTGGTGAGCAGATTCTCAGGCTTTCCTATGAACCCTCATATTTAAAAAAAAAAAAAAAAAAACAAAAACTACTAACATGAAAACGGGATCCTGACATTTCTACATGCAAATTTAAAACTAAAGAAGAAGAAGAAAAAAAAAGCCCCGTAACACAAAGACAAACACATTATCATCTAAATGCAAAAGTCTTGCTGCTTCTTTAACGAATTTCTGGGTAAGGATATTAGTTTTGGAACCTCCACTACTGTTACTGAGTCCCTCAGGTTACTGTGATCTTATGAAACCCTGGCAGTTTAACAGCCAGAATAGGCATAGCAGGGTTGATGGCAGCTTCTGAACCATTTTTAAAATGTAGCATCTAGCAATGTAGACTAGGCACATTGGCAAGTAATTCTATTCAGAATTGAAATATTTTTAAATAATCTTATGGTTTTCCATTAGGGTGACTATTTTTAATGTCTTTGACCAACTCAATGTAATATACAAAAAGCACATCATGTCAGGCTAGCTTTGAAGACAATGTAAACCCATGTAGCAGCAGAGTTATTGTTCAAAGTGTGCTTCATTTTCGTTCATGATAAACACGACTGTGTGTCACAGAATTGTTGTAGTAAGAATAGGCTTTTCTTGTAAAAAGTTGTACTGTGCCTATGCAATGTTTACGTGGTTTTCAGATTCCTTTCTTATTTTCCCCAATAGTAAACAAGCAAACAGTGAAAATAAACCTATATATAGAGAGAATAAAATTATATCTATATCTTCATATAGATATAGACATATATAAAATATGTGCTATCCAATGTGGTAGCCACTGCCATATATGGCTATTTAATTTTAAATTTATTAAATTTAAGAAAAACTAAAAATGCATTTACTCAGTCATTCTAGACCACATTCACATACTGAAAAGCTATATGTGAATGTGGTTACTGGCTACTGTATTGAACAACACAGATATACAAAATCTCTAACACTGCAGTAAGTTCTATTAATCAGTTATTAATATATCATTTGTTTTAGATAAATCACATATGACCTTAATATTTTAACTTGTACATATTCTCAATAAACAAGAAACTTATTTTTTTCCCATTGGATAAAAATACTCAAAAACAAGCATGAATATACTTACGATTTTTTATATATTTACAAAAATTATACAAAATAAATCAGGAAGAAATAAATCAAGTCTTTGACTATACATTAATAATAATCAAAGTCAACTTAGTTTTTATGTTTTTTTCATTAGTATGTAAAATTTTATTTTTACCTCTAAAAATAGCAAAGATACTACAATTGAATTCCAAATACTATGAACATCCGTATATTCAAATCCTATGGGCCATTAATAGAATTTAACAGTGAAATACCAGAGGAGTCTCACATTGGCTCTATATTGGAATTTAGTTCCTGAGTAGCAAAAGCCCATTTTCATAACAACTCAGAATGGGCACATCTTACACGCAATATATGTATTTCACATATAGTAAGTTATAATGTTATAATGACTCAAATATTTAATGATCTTTAACAAACAGAAAAAGGAAAACTAGATACTTTTTAATAGTTGAAATATGTAATATTCAATTATCTTTTATGAAAAATTAAGATGATAAATTTGACTCAAAAATAAATATAGTTAGTGTTTAAACACACAGTTATTTAGCACATATTTTTTGTAGACATGTAAAAGAAACATTCTCTGCTTTAAAAACTTTTTGAGGTTCTTGAGAAGGCTGTATATGTGTATCAAAGTTAGACAAAAATGTGAAGAACCATAAGTTAATTGTCAAGTGATTGGTATAAGTGAGTTACATGGAATTTTTAACCATCTAATAATTATAAGATAATATTGAGAAATATTTATATTCCCTATAAACATTTGAACAGCCACAGTAAAGAAACATACTATGATTAAAATGATGGGGAACTCCTGACATAAAAGGCATATTAAGTTTTCATTGGGTTGTTATAGGTCATTTGGAAATATAATGAGATGTCATTCAAAAACTGTTCTTTTTATAATCAAATTTTAATATACACCAAAATATATAGAACTTCATAAATGCAAACATGGTACCTGACTTCAAACTAAACTGAAATATTATGAGAAACATTTTGATAAAAAGTACTTACAAAATCCAGCTTGAGATGCTGGGTTAATTATTTCCTTTCATCTGACACATTTACTCTATCTCTAATTTGTAGTAAGAGAACATGTTTTGCATTAATTGTATCAAAATAGTTAAAATGTTTAGCTGATAATGGTTATTAATATGGATAATATTATTAATAAATTTAACATTTAACTATTTGATATACCCAAATATTTGTATTACAAAACCTAGCTTTGTCTTTTCCTGAAGCAGGTCATGAAGTATCTTAATACACATATGATATGATAGAAAATTTCTAAGCCTATTTTGATAGACTAATTTGAATACATAAATAGATATTAATAGCAGTATTCCTGTAATATTTTATCTTATTTGTTAAGATGGAAATAGGTGTATTTCAATATATAAAGGTTTTTTTAAAGTTTTACTTTTAGTTTTACTTCTATAATTGGTCTCTGGTTGGTATTTAGAACATGCTCTTTAATGGTATTTATTATAATTCAATAAAAATGAAGTTTTTCATTCAAGTGGGCATGAAAGAAAAACTGAATTAATATGTTACTAACAAAACTGAAATAATTTAAAACAAACTTTAAAAAATTCTCTACATAATTTAGGTAAAATTAATTTTTGTGAATATCTGATGCCACAGAGCCTATTATGTAAACCTCATTAAAAAGGCAAGTAAATTGAATCTAGTTGACTTATTTGGCCATTCTGTATAGCCTTCAGTATTGTAATTGATAGTAGTAAAAGTTCATGTACTAGCTTTCAAAGGATGAAACAATCTTTACCAAAAGTTTAACTCAAGCAAAAGTAGTAATGGTAGAGATCCATGCCTTAAAAGGTGAGGGTATGATTCTTTTCCTCTTCACTAAAATAATGCGAAACTCTATTATGGGGTAATAGATGCCTTGTAATGGAATAATTCATATGTCTGTGACTGCAATATAATATAAGCTTCTAATAGTTAGGAACTAAATCCAAATAATCCTTGTACCTTCCCCATAATGCTTAGCACAGATGCACATGGAAATCTCACCCGGTAAATGTTACTGAATTAGAGTAGTACTAGAGAGAAGATTTTTAATGACTTGCAAACACATTAATATATATATATATATATATATATATATATATATATATATACATCATATATATATTTAATAAAATGTATGTATATATTTAATATATGTATATATTATATATATATGATGTATATATATTTGCACATATATTTTCTCTTATTACAAAATGCCATACAACATAAAAACAAAAGGTAATATCGGAGCAAAATAAGCTAATGTGTTTTATGTAGCCTCAAGTTGATTTATTTTCTGTGAAGTTTTTAAGATTTGATATGCTTAACAAAAAAGTGAAATAGCCAGCACTGCTTTTGAATGTCTTCTTTCAGAAAAATATTAACTATCTCCTAATATCAAAGAAATATTTCTGAAGTGTGTTTTCCTTCTGATTACATATTTTCTTAAAGTAAAGGGCCTCAGATTAACTATATTTGACTTTGTGGATTTTTTTTTTTTAATTTTAGTGGTCTGCATTGTAGAACATAAAACCTAAGCTTTTAATTAATTTATACTTTAAAGTTAATGACATGACAGCAACAATACTTTTCACAGCATGTCTCTAAATTTTATATTAACAAAAAAGACTTAGACAATTGTACCTATTCAAAGTACTAATCTTCTAAGACTTGATGTTTTGACATACTTGAGAATCAACACTCTTTATTTATGTAGCTTCTACCTTGACCTTAGAAAATGTAAATTACAGATATAAATGGATTAATTTACTCTTCTACCAGGATAAAATACCTAAGATTTTCTCAAGCCTTGAAACATGCTAAGTATTAAACATTATAATCCTTTTTTTCCTCAAAGAAATTAATTGCAGGTTAAGTCTCTTCTCCTTTCATCATTTTAAAAAGCAAATAGTATTTTTGAATACTATTATTTCTACTATAAAAGATAGCTTATACTAGTTTTTAGTGTTATTTACATATATTTTTAATTGAACTGTGGTTAACATACAATATTATATTAATTTTAGGTGTATAACATAGTGATTTGACATTTATATACATTACGAAATACTCACCATGGTAAGTGTAGTTACCATCTATCACCGTACAAAGTTATTACCATATTATTGACTATATTCCCTATGCTGTACTTTTCATCCCTGTGATTTATTTATTTTACAACTGGAAGTTTATACCTCTTAATCCCCTTTACCTCACATAGTCTTTATTTAATAAAAATTTAATCATTCTTACCTGAATCCAGACCAGGTATATGTACCATATATCATGAAGAACAGCAGTCTGAAAGAATACAAAAGAATTCTGAATATAGTGCTGAAAAATGAGACATGAATGCTTTTCTGAATATGGGTATGATTCAAACAGACAAGTGCAGATAAATCTACATGAATATTGCATCTGGTTCACTGAGTGGCTTATAATTTTGAAACTGTCACATGTCAGCAAATACATCAACACTGCTGGAAAATCAAAAAGGAACTACATTTCTGTTAAGTGAAATTGCTTCCCCCTCACATAAGATAACCATGACTATATTTTAAAAAGTTAGCTTTTAAAAACAAATTATTTTTACTTATATTATCATTAACTCTTTTCTGAGTGAAGAGAACTGACCACATAAAAGAAATCAACAAATGTTTCAGAATGAATATCAATATACACATTGTGTGTGTATATATATGTGTGTATATAAATATCTATGTATTTGTATGTACATATAATGTAGCACAATGGTCAAATAGTTATGGTAATTCTTTTGGAATCTCACTAGTCAAAGGTCATGATAACTGCACTTCAATTCATGTTCTTTGAGATGAGTTTTTTTTTTTTAAGAGGTCGTTATTTTCTAGACATGCAATTGACAATATCTAAATATATGAAGCAGTTTTTATTTTAATATTGATAAAAGTCTTGTAATGTTTTTCTTAAAAATCAAAACCAGAATATAACTATCGATTATCTGACCAGAAAGTAATATGCTTCACTATGACTTATTTACACAAACAAAAATTGTGAATTGCAGATGAATTGTAGGTAGGGGTAAAGATCCAGTTTAAAAATTCAAATCTAACTTTAAAAAGGTCATGGAAGTCTATTCTTTGGCAATAAAGAGATTGTTTAAACAAAATATCAGCATAATGAATCATTAACACTTCTAAGACTATTTAGACATAACGATTTATATTATAATGCAGCCTTTTACTTTTACAGTTGGCAAATTATAAACTGAATTTGCAAATGCCCATGTGGTCAGTCAGTATCAGTAAGAGTGGTAAAATCAAATTTTACTCCTTTAAGTACCAATACATAAACTCCATACTTGGCTATCTTTTCAGCAGTGATTTGCATACGTTTAAACTGGCATGGACACCTTTAAAGAGAGGCAGTGTTTGAATTCGTAAGGAGAAAGTAGTCACCAATCAGAAACCTTCCTTACATTCTCAAAATCACTTGCATTTTACATTTCTCTCCACGCAGCTGAATTAGACGTGGGGCCTCCTCAGCCACACTTCCCTCTGCTTCCAGTAGACTTTAGCCAATAACTGAACTTCAACTACCATATGTGATAACAAACATCGCAGGGTGGAAACACATCGAATGAGGATCCTTTCTCTCCCAGAATTCCGTAAGCGTCAAACGCCGATCCTTTGCTCCTTCATCAGCTATTTCCTCAACACTTGCCACTGTGCCATTTCCCTCTGCCCACTTTGAAAACATCGTCTACCCTTTATAAGAACACGGTTTTCTCCGCTCAGCATTCTCCATTGCCATAAATACGTTCTGAGTTTTAAGGAGGGCTTTTCAAGCTCACTCGACTGTGACAGGCTAAGTCCCTTCAAGAAAGAAGATGATGATGCTAAAGAATAACAGCAAATAAAGTATTACAGAACCCCCATGCTAGCAATATGGGTTGCTCTGCGCCACCCTATAAAAACGCATTAAGTTTAGTCTGAGAGCCTTTCCTCCTTGCTTTTTTCTTCCTCGTGTGAGCAGTCGCCTCCACCGGCGAGCAGTGGAGGCGTTTTTGTTGTCGACTAACCCCCTCTAGCGCCGAACTGGCAGCATCCGAGCCGCGGCTGCCAGGCGGGCCGAGCGCAGGGCTTGGCGGAGCTCAGGAGAGCTCGCGGCTCCGGCCCTGCCCTCTGCGCCCGCCGCGGCCGCGGGGCGAGGGCACGAGGGCCACGGACGCGAGACCTCTCCCTGTTAGCACTGCGTGTTGGCCCGGCCCTGCGCTGAGAGCCGCGTGATCCTACCGAGTCGCCAGTGAGTCTGCGGCTTCCCACCGACTCGAGCGCCGGCGGGGAGTGGGTGCCGCGAGGGGGCGGCTTGCGTGGGGAGAGCAGTCCGCTCGCCGCGCACCCGGCGCCGCCGTGGATGTTGCCGCGCGCCGCTCAGCCCTCGGGCCGCTTGGAGCGCACGGTCCGACGCCGCCACGCCGGGGGCACGCCAGGAGCGCTCCGAGCCCCCAGAATCCCAGCGCCCACGACTGCGACAATGCTTGTGACCTCCACCGCGAAGTCACCGCCGCACGGCGACGCGAAGACCTCAGTGAGCCCCGGCGCCGGGCACCCGCCCGTATCCAGCCTGATGTGACTCTCCTCAGCTGCTGGCTCGCTCTTTTTTGCCTTACTAGGACCCGAAGCAGCGAAGGAGGCCACAAAGTTGAGGCGCTCGCCCTAGTGGGCAAGTTTGGGCGACCCGAGCGGTTGGAGTGGTCGGCCGCCGCCAGGCTCGCCCCACACCGGGAGCGCCTGCCCACAGCACTCACCCCCTCCAGCGGCGGAAATGTGGAGAAATCAGGGAGAAACGGTGTCAGGGGCTGATTAGCCCTAACACGCTCGGCGCTGCTGCCGCGAAATGGGAAGCAAAGTGTTTGGGGGACTAAGTTCGGCCTTAGAAATGCCCGGAAAGAGGCTGCCAAGGCCGAGGCTCAGCGCGGACGCGGCGGAGTCGGAGGTGTCCTCTGTGCTAGCCGCTGCCGTTGCCACCTGGGCAAGGGGCTGAGGGCGCAGCGCGCACGTAGCTCGCTCGCTCGGACCACTCGCGGCCCCGCCGAGCCACTTCGTTTCCTTAGCTCTCGCCACACCGGCCGAAGGAGTGCCCGCGCGGTCCCCGCGCCCCTTCACAACTGCTGCGCCTCCTGCTTTTGGCTCTGCAAGTGCCCACTTCAGTCCGGAGAGGCGCTCGGGCCGCCGAACTGCCCGCCGCACCTGGTCGTCCCTCCCCCCACTTCCCCCCCGTGAGGCGCCCTCCCCCGCCCCCTCGCTCCCCTCCTCCAAACCACAGCCCGAGCTCGCTCCTGCGCGCGCGCTCTCCCGGGCCCAAGTGAATAGTCCTCGCGCGAGCGGGACACGGTGGTGGATGCAATTCCGCTCCCTTACTGCCGCCAGGAGCTCCCTGGCGCCGCAGGCAGCGTCCTCCTCCGAAGCAGCTGCGTCTGCACCTGGGCAGCCTGGACCTTCGTGCCCTGCCCCCGGGGCCTCGCGCGGGGGGCGCCCCGGGACACCTCCTGAGGGCCGGGTGGAGGAGGAAGAGGAGGAGGAAGAAGACGTGGACCGGGACCCCTACCCTACGCAGGACACCTGGTCCCGCTGCTGTCATTTCTCTTTAAGTGGGAGAAGAGAGCCGGGGAGAGCCATGGGGGGCTGCGAAGTCCGGGAATTTCTTTTGCAATTTGGTTTCTTCTTGCCTTTGCTGACAGCTTGGCCAGGCGACTGCAGTCACGTCTCCAACAACCAAGGTAAGGGACGGGGCGGAGAAGGGGGAGGGGGGGCGGGAGGAGGCGGGTACTCTGACGACCGGTGCATTGGTCGCCTCCTGCAGGTAACTTTGTCCCGGGGTAGGCTTCTTCGGGTTCGCCACATGAGGAGGTCGAGGTTGTTGTCCCCTTTACCAGAGCGCCAGGAGCGGCAACCTCCCCGAGTTGCGGTCCCTTTTGCTCCCAAATGTCTTTAAACGGATGTGTGGGCATCAGCAGCAGTTGGGTCCCACCGCTGGCGGCCGCGGGACCGCTCCCCGCAGCGCTGTCTCCCCAGAAGGTCAGGCTCCGTGGCATACGCTTAATGGACTTCTGGCTCTTCGCTGTGGCTAACGGCGCGGTTACTCGTAGGTTCTCACTTGCTTTCCTGAAAGCGGATAGCTCCCGCTGTACCCTGTGACTAAATACCAGCCTTGTGCCTGTGGTAGCTATGTTGCCCTCGCCCAGCCGCAACCCCTTTAGCCCATCCAGACCGAATGTAGACTTGCTGGAAATTATTCCTGGACCAGATGCCCAGATTTTTGTGGTTTCTTTATTGCCGTGACGAGGCGGGGGTGGGGGGGGGGGTCGCGGGGAGAAAAAACGTTAAGTGTGAATTTCCAAGTTGTGAATATCCTACTCGTAAAGTGGAGTCACTGACAGATTTTTTAGGAGGAAGACTTTGGTAGATAAAGTGGTAAAGTGAAACTGTATAGTGTGTGAAAAGTGAAAGTCAGGTTTACACAATGGAAAGCACTGAGAATTCTTGAACGTTTTCTTTCCTTCTATTCAGTAGTCTTTATGAGACATACCTCACTGGATATCTGCTGTGAATATTTAAGGTTCTGTAAAAATATCACCTGCATAATCTAAATTCCTTGAACTAAGTGGCGAACAACCATAAAAGTTTTCCAGCATGTACCTGGCTGGATGTTCTCATTGGCGCCGTGATGACCATCAATATGTCACCTGTTATGTCACACGTTTCTAAAGACCTCAAATGTAAAACTTCAATTATAGTTACAATTTAACATCTAAGGCTTTGAAATAATTTGCAGATATAAAAATGGAGGTCAGATGATATGAGTGTGCACTTGCTTTGTGAGGATGAGAAGGTAGAGAGAAGGCAAGTAAAACAACACAGCCCTCTTTTGTGTCATAAACATATGACCATTTTATTTTATTTGGAAATATAATTATTCAGAATAAGAATTCTGTTCTTATTTATACAGCTGCTACTTTTGACAGGTTTTCCTAATTATTTGTTTTTTTTTTTACCTGCCAGATTGAAATCATACATGCATATGTAAATTTGGAAATCATACATAACTGTCATGTCTTTGAAGATCTGTCACAAAAGTGCCACCTATAGTACAATACTTGCCTGTGTTGGTGTATACCTTCACACACATTCCTCATTTGTTTTCAAGGGCAATTGGCATTAAATATTGAAGGAGTAGTTACTTAATATACCTCTGTAAGAATAGAAGGTTTTAAAAAATAGCATAAAATTATTTACTTGGACTTTTTTTGTGGGGAGACGACGATTTTTAATGATCAGAAACTCAGACGTTTATATCGTAGTATGTGTTAATATTTAGTATGTTAGTATACATGTCTTTAGTAGCCACAGTAGACTCATTTACTAGAAATATTTAACAGTTATTTCCATGCAATCATATCCCTAAATCAACATTTAGTTTTTCATTAAGTATCTATGATATACCAGTTACCATACTGGGCCCTGGGGAAACTAACATAAATAAAACACATATCAGAATCTCCAAGTGACTAAAGTGCCATTCTACCAAAATGTGTCAAGTGTTAAAATACCACCTTTCAGATATTCATGTTAAATTTAAGGGCATTGAAGAGTTATTTGTTAACCTCTTGCAGTAATTTTTATTTTTTATGAGTTTCCCATGCTTTTTAAATACATTTTACCTAAAATATTTACCAATATATGTATTATATGTGTGTTTGTGTCAATTCGCTTAACGTTTGTGAACATTACTTAGTTTACCCATCAGTTAAGGAGGATCTTAATTTGAATTTTTATTATTATAATAGAAACACAGGCTATGCATAAGATTACACTTGAACAATACTGTACCTAAAGGCTAAGTTGGATAAAATTTAGAGTTCTTCAACAGAAGATTATAGAGAAATATGCTCCGATTTTTTTTATCAGACACAAGTGATTGCTTATAAAATGGTTTATACAGCCTAAATTCATAGTGATTAGAAGTTAAGCCTTATGTTACTTTAGGATAATATTTGAATACTGAAATCATCACACTAATGGTTAATAAAATGTCAGACTTCAAAATGTTATTAACATTTTGGAGATTTTTTTTAATTTGTAGTTTCATGAATTAGATAACATGAATCAAAACATTCCTTAACAATTTTTTAACATTGAAAATATGGGGCATTACAGTATGTGTACAATATAAAAAGAATAATGTAAAACATAAATTAGATTTGTTATACACATGATAGTAAATATTAGTAATATGATTAATATTTAATTTTAAGGAGGTAGTATTTATTTTCCTAGTAATTTGTCTTATAATGGAATTTATATTTTATTTTAAAAATTTGTTAGGGTAAAATTTCATTTTTATATAATTTGTCTTCTGATTAAGGATATTTACAAAGTAATTTTTTAAATGTTATTTATATATTTTTACCAAATTATATAAAATCTTCCGTGGTGAGTAGATTCACCTTTCCCTCTCCGTTTTTCTATTACTTAGCCAGGGTAAAATGATGATAATGACAAAAAAGTGAACTACTTCATTTTTAATATGATGCTTAACAAGGTACTGAGAGTAACTTGACTATAAGAAGCATCTCTTGTCCTTTAGCTGGATGTGAAGCTCTGCACTATAAAGACAAAATAAATCAATTTGACGCTCTCTTCCTATTACCTAAACCTCCTTGAATCGATCAGAAAGTAGAGTTGCTTCCTAGATCACTTCATCTGATTAAGTAAGTGAAAACATGATTTGTGTTCAAATTTCTCATATTCCATTAATTTTCTCTGTATTTAAAACCACAATATTTATTAAGTAATACCAATTTTAATTTAAAAATAACATTTTATCTTCTTTATAAGCTTTATTTCTGTACTGGGCATTTAGGTGAATATAAAGCATAATCTTATTTCATATGTAAGTAACCATGTCTATCAATTACAGTGGTTAGTAGCCACCAGGGGTCCATTTATTCGAAGATTACTCTGTTTTAGCTAATAGTACTGTATAGCCTAAAAGTGTTGATTTATTTCTCAGATCATGTTTCCAAAACTAATCAGAGACTAAAGTAATTGATTAAAGCAAAATATGGTTCGCATACAAGAGTCTAGTGAACTCATTTTACTACAAAGATTGTGTGAATTGATCTTTTTTTTTTCCAGGATACTTAGGAAAAATTAAATAAACAAGCAAAACAGTAGTCTGACTCATTACTATCACTGAATTTCTTAATTTGAATGCATTGACTGTAAAATCCCCTGAGTTGTATGTGAATACAGGTTAACATACCTGAGCAGAAAAATATCGGCTTAAGAAAAGTCATAGCCTAAAATTAGTTGAACTTCCATCAGTATTGTTCACAAACTGTAAAAGTAAATATTGTTCTTATAGAAAGGGATGAATTGAAAATTTTTTAGAAAGTTTGAGTGAACTTTATCGAAAATATTAAAAACTTTGTTAAATAAGAGAAACTGGATGATTTACAAAGTATGTTTCTAAAATACCTTTCACCTAGATAAAATTCATTTGCAGGGGTAAGCTGTTCATGGTTGTAAAGGGGCAGGAGTTTGTAATCACATGCCTTCTTATTACCTATAAGTATAAAAACAACCTAAAGTGTCATTTTATAATACATTTACAAATCAGAAAAAATCATGTGTAATTAGTCATTATGATTAGTACTCAAAGTAGAAAGATAAAATGTCATTGATATGTATTGATCATCTAAGTATTGTTTGCTCTGGGTTTGGGATAAAAGTGTATCTAAAAACTTTTTCATGCACGAAAGTTATACAGTGTTCTTTAAGGGTCTCTTTAAAGTAGAAGTAACATGAATAAAATGGTTTTATTTCGATTTTCCTAAGAGGAAAAAATACATATCTAGGAGACAAGACAAAATTAATGTTTCCATTACATCTTTTATTTTTTTTTTTTTACATTTTCAAGCTTTTCTGTATGGAATTTGTATTACTTTCATGTTACAAAATTAAATATTAAGAAAAATATTAGAGTAGAATCCTTCTGTTTCTTCACTCATTATTGCCAGCATAAACTAGTACAAAAGGCATTATGTATTTCTTGTATTTCCTTCTCCTAAGATCTTTCCCCATCAGAGGCACCACATCTCAGTCAGTCTCTACCTTTATTCACATACCCGAGTACTTCAGGGTACATACTGCATTTGTCCCAGATGGCAAGAGAATGGATTGTACTTTATACTGTACATCAACCAGACTCCAGCAGTAATAGAAGTTAGCAGTAATAGAAGTTTCTTCTTTGTGTTTGACTCAACATTTTTTGGGAGCGTAAATTGATAGAGATCAGTACATATAGTTAAGTAATCAAAATGGGTTGACTTTGCCTAAAGTACAATATAATCCAACTAAATTTATAAAGAAGGATTAAGTTGTTTATGCGTCTACCATGTTCTTTTCTAAAATAAAAAAATATGTATTTGAAGGGTGCAATATAATTTGATATACTACGTCTACAGCATTTTGATCAACTTATAATTTCATTAGACTGGGGAAGTGACATTTGAGCCAAATTCTAGGGAGAAAAAATGTAGAAGTATGGAAGGGGAAGAATTGCATTCTAGGTATAGAGAACTGCCTTGGCAGTGATCTGGAAAGGAAATGAGCTTGACACATTTGAAGAACGGAGTCCTGTGTGACGGGAGTTCACTGAAAAACAAGAGAGTAGCACAGTGGGCGGTCTGAAAGATGGCTAGGAACCAGATCCCACAGAGAAGAAAAGGAGTCATGGTAATGAGTTGTGTTTTAATAATATTCTAGGTAAAATGGGAAGCTTTTGAGAGATTTTAACCAATTTTCATTTTAAGAACATTATGGCTGATGAACAAAGAAATGATTGGAAGATGGCAAGAATAGAATTAGGGGTCTGTTGCAGTTGTTCAGGAGAGGGGTTATGGTGGCCTGGCCTAGAGTGGTGGTAGCAGAAATGGGGAAAAGAAGACGGATTTGAGATACATTTTGGAAGTAGAATTTGTGGGACCATCTTATCTTTACAAAGAAATAAGTGTAGATATTCAGCATTTATATCTTTTTTTTTTTTTATTACCAAGGGGCCCAAACAAATTTTTCATTACTCCCCATAAAAATTACCTTGCCATATAATTACTGATACTTGACAGGGACAGGAGGGGTGATTATATGATATTCTTGGGGGCAGGAATGAGGGAAGGAACATACTTTCCACTAAGCAATAGTAAATTGCATGTCATTTAACAAATTTCTTTGACCAGTTAATTATCAATTGTTTGAATTCCCTTTTAATAATATTATATAGGTGCTGTTATTAAATATATAGAATCATAAGAAGTCTTAACAGTCCTATATATTTAGTCTGTATTTAGAAAATTCATACTCTGGAGAAGCTTCATTTAAACATTTCCAAATATTCTTAAATATATATTCAAACATAGTAAATCTTAAATTTTACTTTACTGCTTAAAATTTTCTGAAAAAAAGGCTACTGTTACAGTTATTTCCTTTCAGTAAACATTTTGACTTATGTAATATACAGCCTCAGTTTTCAATGATAAATATTATAACTGAAAGGAAACATCCACTCTTTAAAAGATATTTATTGAAGGCCTTCTGTTTGATAGGGTGTTTACTTGCCATCTATAATGGATAAAGGAGAAGTTTCCCTTCCAAAGAATATGACCCAATGAGGAGTTTCCAGTCTCTTTCCAGATCTGGCAGGAACATTTTGTTTCCTTAAAATGAGGTACAAAAGCGATTAGAAAAACTTTGAAAACACGTTTGTTATGTGATAAGGTATAGCAGTACTGACAATAAACCCTCATAGAACATGTATATATCATTTATTTGAAAGTGATATCTAAGATTACATTTTATCTCAAAATGAGTCACTCGATAATCATTAAGCATCTCGCTTGTGTCAGGAATTATGCTAGGTTCTGAGGCTACATTGATGATTATAGTACAGTCTCTGTTCTTTAGAAGCTTAGTCTGCACTGTTGATGTTGTATATCTTTGAATCATCTTTAATTACTTGGTGATTTTTATAAGATGAAGAATTTTATAGTAAATGAGATTATGAGGGAGAGAGGGAAGGGAATAAAATACTATCAACCTTTTTACACATTTTACTTATAAAATTGCTTCACAAGAATCTTCTAATGTTTTATGATGGGTATATATTTAATTATATAAGAAAAAGCATAAATATACATCTTAAAAATATATTCATGGTATAAAAACATATTTCATATACCTAATGGCTTTCCACAGACTGACATGTGGAGTGAGCTTTTGTTCAAGCTGGCATATTTTGTTTTTTTAAGGTGGACTAATTATTGAAAACTGTAATTTATGTTGAAGATGCCAGTTTCCAGTTTCAAATAGGAGCAAGCATACCTTTTAATTGAACTTTGAGTGAGAATTAAGGTTAAAGTGTGTATTTTCAGTCCATGTCCTGAAAAATACTTCAGCTACTTTCCTAGGATACTGCTGAGTCCTCTGTTGGCCTGTTTGATGACCTGTACTTGCATAAAATTGAAAAGTCATCACTCTTCCTCATATTTCCTTTCATAACTTCAGGTGTAAAAGTCATACTTACTTTTTGGTCATAGGAGATACAAGATAATATCTCCTTAAAAATTTGATATTCAGGGGGTGGAAATAATGTTATTTTTATCTTGTAATGTTAGATATCTTTGTGGATCTCTGGAGCTGATAAAAAGTAAGCATATGTGTAAATATAGATGTAACTTATTTATTATGCTAATTTACAAGTAACATAAGACTAGGATAATTATATATTCTTTCAGGTTGTACTGTACTATGATACTTATATTTTGTGGTACATGAGCATCGCAATGAGAAACACGTTCTAGTACATAAAGTGTAATATGTAGAATAAAGATAAAACACTTGTCCACAATTAAAAAAATGATCAAATGGAAATTTTCCTACCTATGATAATTATTAATAGGTATATTTTAACTAAGTTAATCAATAGAAACATTTTGTGTACTTAGAAATGAAAAGGTATTACATTAGTATGTATTCCAAGTAAGAATTATCAAAACTAATTGAAATTGCCCTGAAATTTGAGTTGAATTATATTTTAATATCACCTTAGTTTTTACTTTAAAAGGCAGGAGTTTTTTTGTTATGTTGCTGAGAGATGATACTTTAATATTGTTGAATATAATATAAATTAAATGTATAGAGAATTAAAATGAACAATGTGTGCTATTCTAAAAATTGATAGCTTAGACAATGACATTTATTTTTAAATATGATTCAGTAGTTACATAGTTTATACAGACACCAAAATGAAAGAAAAATAGGGATAGAAGAGAGAGATGAATTATGGCTCTATTTAAAAAATAAACCTGTTGGTTAAGGAATCTTTCATTATACATCTCTCATAAAGTTCCGACTTAGATTCCTTAATCTCAGCAAGTATAGAAGTGCCCATTGATGACAAACAGTCTTAGCTAAAACTTAAACCCAAAACTACAAATTTCCCTCCACACTACCTCTGAATTTAAAGTATGCTTAGATAATGTTTATCTTGTGAATGCAAGTGAAAATAAGTAGTAGCTGCCATTAAGTGTGACAGGGAAGAGCTGAGCAAACTAGTAGCTAGCATTGCAAAAATCATGAGAGTTTTGTCAATTTTCAAAATTAAGTAAAATTTCTATATTGGTCCACTTGTTAATAATTAGTATGTCTCAACAGCAACAAAAAGACAAGTGGATAATAGGACAATTTTAGGATACTAGAAAATTTAATGAGGAAAGTTCACCCTTAACTTAGCTATTTTTCACACATAATTTAGTGAGGAAGCAGTCAGGAAGAGATCTCAATTTTTATCTTGAAAAGAAACCCAAAATTTCAGAAGTATATATTATTGTTAAAACATATTGCTTAGTATAGTTCAAAGTAAGTAAAAATTAACATGCTCCAATTTTATTGTTATATTTATGATACTATATTAGAGCAAAAAGGTATCTGTAGTAGATGCAATAACTTACTATCTTACAGTGTTATAGTATAATAATTTCATTTTATAGGTTAAAAAAACTGTAGTTCACCAAGGTTATTAAAAGCATCAGTTTGGTTCTTTGTTTAATAAAAATTAAATGTGTAAGAATCTTTATAATACTCACTAGTTTAGGATCAGAAATCTATATATGTATGCGTTGTTTTTTAGATTTTCCAGAGCCCTATTACCTAGTAAAGCAGAATTAAAATATAAGAATTTATTTTAAAGGTTAGTATTCCAAAGTTTTAATATGCTTATTAAGGCTAAATGAAGCTTTTTTTCCCCTAAAAATGTAGTGAAGCCTTAAAATCAGATGAAATTGTTAGCCTGTTTCTATAATAAAGTCCTCAAATACTTTTTGATTGGAATATAGCTGTTGTTACCTTTGGATTTTTTATTTGTTCATTTATATTTTTATTACTTAGATATATATGGTTTATTTTTTTCTAGAATTCTCAAACTAGTTCAACAATAAGGGTACATTCATCCAATTTTTAAATGAAATATATTGATAACTCTTATGTTTTTTTTTCACTGTGCTGGGCACATGAAATACAAAGGCAGGTTATTGCCAGGAACTTCTGAGAGCCTAAGATCTAGTTAGGCCATTTATATGTTATTGAATAAGTGAAGCATTAATTTATATATCAAGGTTATATGGATTAGCTGTTGCATAGATAAGTTCACATCTATGAACTATTGTATACAGAGATGAAAAGATAAAAGTACTGCCTTAAGGGTCTATGGATTGATATATGGAAACATTGAAAATAAATATTCATTCCCTATATTGGCCATGACTTTATGTGACTGCTAGAAATGAGATAAGTTAAGATCTGCCTCCTGACCTTAAGGACAATGTTATGAAATTGAAGAGAAATACCAGACAGTTAAACATTAGTGATCTATTATTGCAAATATAAAATGAAGGGAAATAACATCAAGTTTTACGAATAAATGAGTCACACATGGAAAATAAAAATGAGCTTCACATTTATCAGTTTTCATCATCATGAATATATGAAGTTATTAAGAGAATTAAAATGAGTAGCTGCTCCAGAGATCTCAATTCTTTAAAAAAAATTTAATGTTTATTTTGAGAGAGAGAGAGAGAGAGCAAGCAAGTGAGCATGAGCAGGGCAAGGGGCAGAGAGAGAGGGAGACACAGAATCCGAAGCAGGCTTCAGGCTCTGAGCTGTCAGCACAGAGCCCGATGCAGGGCTTGAATCCAGGAGCATGAGATCATGACCTGAGCCGAAGTCGGACGCCCAACTGACTGAGCCAAAGTGCCCCAGAGACTTCAATTTTTAAGTTACTTTGAATAGTTATTATGCACTTAAAGATTAAGATTTATTCTACATACAAATGCAAAGTAAATATCCAAGTAATATCTTACATTGAGCATAAAACTTTTAAGTTAAGTGGTACAACTTGGCTTTTTCAATAGAGTTTTATCAGGTTCTTTAAGAAATATATTTAGTGATGGTGGCTGCTTTTATAAAACCGACAAAATCTAAATTTTAATGGATTACTATGATTTTGTCTACTGAATATTTTATCTTTAGATGAAGGCAAAATTGGAAATACCTGTATGGTTTATATTATATTTAATTTAAAGATTAAAAATCTTTTTGTAGGTTCTTTCCATCTCCTAGTATGTTAATTACTTGTTTTATTATATAATTCTTTTCCCTAACTCTATTAAATATTTGTTTTTAGCAGTGTTTCATAACTTTGAAATTGCTTTAATATCTAAAGAAATTAGGTAAATTGCTGTTTTATTGATTTCATATTTGAACAATGTGCCTGTAGAAACACATAGAAATAGAAATTGCTGCCAGAACATGGTATTTTTAAACAGAGAAAAATCAATAGCAGATTATCCATGATTAGCTGTTGACATTTAGATTTGTATATTTAGAATGTCAAAATCTCTGAAAACTGTCAATTTAGTTTCTAAATTACAACAGTATTCTCAAATACAACATTTTATTTTTTTATCTTTTTAAGTTTATTTATTTATTTTGAGAGAGAGAGAGAGTGGGGGAGGGACAGAGAGAAAGGGAGAGAGAGAATCCTAAGCGGGCTCCACGGTGTCAGCACAGAGCCCAATGTGGGGCTTGATCCCATTAACTGTGAGATCATGACCTGAGCCAAAATCAAGAGTTGTCTGCTTAACCGACTGAACCACCAAAGCACCCTTCAAATCTAACGTCTTGTGGTTCACATCTTCCCTCCAACATAAAGGTGTACTTATAAAAAAACAATTAATTGAAATAATTATAGATCTTTTGACAAACTGGACTTTAATTAATTAAAAAATTAGAGATCTGCCAATAAGCCTAATGGATTACTCATATCTTTGCATGCATCTACGTTTGTTGTTATTATTATTACAATATGCTAGTATAGGCATTATTTCTATCTTGTGAAAATAAATGTATTTATAAGGCATATTATAATTGGATTAATATATTCTCCTTTAACCATTATACAATACCTGGAATATGGTTATTGCTATGTCATAAAAATTATTTTGATTCTATGCCAGAGTATATATCATATATCATAAGTCTTCATGCTATATCATAAAAATTATTTTGATTCTATGCCAGAGTATATATCATATATCATAAGTCTTCAAAGTATTTTCGCCCACAGGAGATGAACCTAGGCTAGGCTGACCTAGGCTGTCAGAATGTAACTTGTTGCCGGACTTTACTAGACTGATGATTTTTTTGAGGTTTAATATTTTAATTATATAAGATTATGATTTTATAAACACTATACCACACACACACACACACACACACACACACATTGCTTATACATGGATCCCATTCTCCAAATACACCAGTAGCTTAGTGGAAAGTTCTATCCCTGATGTGGCACTAGAATTTACAAAGCTTATATGGTACCTGTAAAGATAATGAAAAATCAGAGAAATTTCCTTTTTAATATGTTTGTCACTGATATATATTAATTCTCCAAGTCCAAGATTATTCTGTTAAGTGCAGTTGCTCTCAACTTCCAATTTAAAAACATGCACTTAATTCTTTCAGTGTAAAAGTAGCAACTATTCCATGTGAAGTGGCTATTTTTAATTTATTTCTTTTAGCTATTAAATTGGAATGATTATGATTTTTGCTTTTGTTACGTATAAATTCTTAATATACTACTTATATATGTCATTTTAACTCCAGGTGTTTCCTCCAAGTTTGTCTTTAAATAAATGTATTAATATTTGGATATCAAGATTGGTTTCAACCTTCAAATTTTCCCACTCACTATTCCTTTCCCTTTAAGATTGCTTCTGAAGGCTCATGTACACATTGATAAATAAGCAGTTGGGAAATAAGATGTCCATTTGCCAATGACTACAATAGTATTTTATATACCAATGATAAGCTTCCTGGCAAAAAGTCAGTTATAGAATTACAACTAATAGAAGTTATTCTGAAGTGGCGTTTCTTACCTTCCAATTTAAATCTAAATCATTCTAAGCCCATTTATGAATATCCACATGAACAAGAATGGCTGATACTTACCTAGTTGTAGATGGAAAAGAGGGGGAGCAAAAGGTATGCTCAAGTGTAGAGATGTTTACTACATGGAATGAGGCTGACACAAAAGCAGATTCATGAGGCTTTACTGCAAGTGTAACTTTATCTTGAATCCACACATACATACACAATCTTGTAATGTTTAGCTCTAAAAAACTCCTTGGATGAAAAAACCTAGAAAACAGTTGCATGGGGGTTAAGAATTTGACTAAGAGCTAAAGCTAAATCTTTAGCTAAAAGCAACAAAGTTTTCTTCCCTACTTCTCATTTCTTTTTTCTTAAAAAAATTTTTTTAATGTTTTATTTATTTTTGAGAGAGAGGGTGTGAGCAGGTGAGGGGCAGAGGAAGTGGGAGACACAGAATCTGAAGCAGCCTCCAGCTATCAACGCAGGGCCCAATGTGGGACTTGAACTCACAAACCACGAGATCATGACTTGAGCTGAAATCAGAAGCTTAACCGATGGAGCCACCCAGGTGCACCCCTAGCTCTCATTTCTTAACAATTAATATTTTTGGAGAAGTTTACAATTTTATGGAATTATGTCTATTGATCTTTTTCTTGGTTAATTTTCTGAGTTTTTTTTTTAAATGTGTAGAGAATCTTTGCACATCCTATTTAACTGTATTTTCTAGTATGTTATGTCTTCAGGTTAGTATATCCTGCCTCTAATGATGCTGTGACAACAAACATTTCTTTTGAAGATATAAAATGTTCCAGAAAGCAATTAAGCAGAATATTGAAATATAGTCGTATGCTTGGATCCATTAATTCTGTTTTCATGAATTTAAATTCTAGGGAAATGCATAGAAAAAGAGGCTAACATTTATATACAAGGATTTTTTCTGTCTTATTTATAAAATTGAAAAATTGGAATCAGAATACATGCTCCCAAATAGAAGAGTCCTTATAGAGACATAACTTGCTTTATTTGGAAAAATTTCTTTCTTCTTTTTTCTTTTTATTTTTTTTTTCATTTATTTTATTTTTGAGACACAGAGAGATACACAGTGTGAGCAGGGGGCGACAGAGAGAAGGGGAGACACAGAATCCGAAGCAGGCTCCAGGCTCTGAACTGTCAGCACAGAGCCTGACATGGGGCTTGAACTCACGGAGTGTGAGATCATGACCTGAGCTGAAGTCAGACTCTTAACCGACTGAGCCACCCAGGTATCCCTGGAAAAAAATTCTTAAATGAGGGCATGTGAATCAATAGGAGCCCCAAATTCCTCTGTGTGAGACAGTGGAAAAGTCTGTTTTGCTACTAAAAAGAGAACATTGGAGAGATGGTAGGAGAACCAGGAAAGAAGCCTTGTAAGAAACAGTGTAGTGTAGTGCTCGCTTCGGCAGCACATATACTAAAATTGGAACGATACAGAGAAGATTAGCATGGCCCCTGCGCAAGGATGACAAGCAAATTCGTGAAGCGTTCCATATTTAAAAAAAAAAAAGAAAAGAAATAGTGTAGTGTAGATTCTGGGGTCAGTTTAGCTTAGACAAGAGGAGAGTTTAAAAATGATGGTGACTGCCATTCTATTTGATATTGTTTGCATGACTGAGATGTTAACTGATCACCCCAACTTCACGTGCACAATTTTATCAAAATCTGTTACACTCCAGAAAAATGATAATAGAAAATAGGAGTAAAAATTCTCTGAGAAAATAAGAACAGTTAGATAATCAACCACCCTTCAAAATAAATTCCTGGAGATACAAGATTTAGCTATTCAGCGAAATGGGGTTTGGTTCTGGAGAAACTTTGCCCTATTCTTGTAGGTGGTTAAGAACAGCAGCTGGGTCAGGAATTTTATTCTCATCTAGTCCTAAAACGAGTCTCTAATCCCTTCAGAGGAGGCAGCATGGATCCATCTAACATGACAGCATTCCCACAGAAAATTTATAGAGGGCAAAGAATTTAAAAAAGAAAAGGAACAAAGCTTCCTCTGTGTTTGCTATGTGTGCTATTTCTCTCATCAGGAAATACAGGTCAAATGTGTAAGAAATGGATTTTAGAGAAGTAAAAGGGAAAGTGGTAACTTTAACAGTATGTAATCTTGTTTCAGATGCTTTAAACACACTAGCTTCACTTTCATTTTTATGAATGAACAGAATAGCTTGGCCACCTGTACTTTGCTCATGGAAATGAGCCCTGAAGTCAGGGATTTGGCTATAGTTTCCAGCTGAAGTGAAAATGGGGGAATGTTTTAGCAAAAATGAAGGAATGGGGTGGGGCTCTGTTTGCCTTCATCCCCTTTTTCCTGGGTGATAAACACTATATCATTTCCCAACACCTCTATAGCTCCATCATTCTGAGCTTTCAAACACATTTTGTGGTGGCAGCCACCAATCCTATTCTCTCTTTGCTGCCTGATATCCAGCCAAGAGCTGACTTTACATTCTCTCTGATTTTTTGCAAACAGGATTAATTTGGTCACATGCTATCACTGACAAATTAATCTCTAGGAAGGGTATATTTTGATTGGCAACATTTCCAGGTTTGGAGAAATTGTAGAAAAGAACAATGATTCGTACAAACTGGTTGGGATTACCAGGGTCAGGAAATAGATCCTGCATCATCTCATAAGGAAAGCTTCAGACTCAGATTATATTTTTGGCTGTATTTTGGAGGTTGCAAACTATCCCAGTCCACCTTTATAATGGTTGTAAAATAGGGCACACTGCAGCATGCGGACCACTCTTAGGCGTATAAGTGTCATTTGTTTATCAGGAATACTGTTGCTTAGAGTAACAAATGTTCCTTTAAAAAAACACATTTGATGAAGAGGTGGCATCATTGCTTTCACTTTTGGAAATTTTATGAAAGGGAAAAAATGAGCCCACATGGTACAATAAGAAAGGAATACAATTAAATACAGTCATTTCCTTTTACTCCAGGCAGTTTTATTTCTGTCAGTTATCTGTGCTCTCAAGCACCTTGGGATGCTCCCTTTCCAATAAAAGCCTACTAGAAATAGCTGGCTTAGGAGGAGTCTGTGTTCCTCAGAAGTACTCGAAGAGAGGTGTGGTTATTTGCTTGCTGTCCTGTTCTTGGACACTACTTTAGTATTTTGGCAATTAATGTGTATTTCTTCTTAAACTAAGTATATGGCAATCCATAGAAGGATGAGAGCTATCTTCCAATCTCATGGGGAAACAGAGAGAGCATCTGCTTCCTCTCCCCTTCTTCCTTCCAGCATTCTGACTTGATGATTGAAATCTTGTATTAAATGCTTATGACTGTCATATGTAGGGAATGGAATATATTTGAAATAAATATATGTTTAGCTTGAGTTACTGTATTTTGTTCAAAAGCTTAAAAATAGCTTACTTAGCTATTACCGTAGCTCTTATAACCTGTTAGCAATTATTTCCACTCTGACTTACTATCTGTCCACACACACACACACACACACACACAGCCTGAAACACTATACTACTTGCTCTATAAACTTTTTTTCACTGGTGTGCAATGGTTCACATAATTCCAAGTGTCCCATTTTAGTGCTATAATGAAAAGAACTATAAATTTAAAGTGTGTGTACATTTTTATCTTTTTGACTGTATTTCAAGTCATATTACATTAAGTATTTGAAATATAACCTGTGTGAGCCTGTAGTTATTAGGAAAACCAGTTCTAATTTAAGTTCAAAATAAATGGATAGCATCTTTGTGCTAAACGAGGATATTTTTCTGAAAAACTCAAACATGTTTTACTTTCAGTAGTCTCTCCCATTAATGCACGTATGAAAATGTATCTCCAGTTGATGGAGGATTTGGCATACTAGGAAAAATAAAGAAAAAGACCAAATGCTTCTGAACTATGTATATTAATTTAATTCTACCACTTTATCGTTTTTATTCCACCTCTCTAAGGTAAGTAAGCAGCATAAATTACTGCCCTTATTTTACTAATGGAATTTATATGGACATTAAGTTACTTGGCAAAGCTGATAGACCAAATTAGTAACCACAAAGGAAAAAGAAAGCCGATCTTAAGCCTGTGAGATCAGTGTACTTTCTAAGTGAGAAGGAGAATTTCAAGCAATGTCTGGAGTATTAAAAATGCAAAGATATTAAATTTAAATATTGTTTCTCAATATTAATGTCTTGAAAGCACTTAAAAACACTGAGCCTATATCTCTTATAAAATAATTAAAATCTGTTTTAAAAGAATAGAAAATTATTTGCAAAGAGTCTTTATAAAGAATCTCTAGATAGCATGCCTGGCTGGCTCACTCATTGGAGCCTGTGTCTCTTAATCTCAGAGTTGTGAGTTCAAGCCCTACACTGGATGTGGAGCCTACAAAAAAAAAATCCTTGGAATATACAATTTTTTGTTATTAGCAATTAATAGTATGGCTTCAAATGATACTGTTATTTTTACTCTCATTTTCTGTATATATTGTTTTTTCTTGCTTTTTCTTTATTATTACTCTTTCTGTGGCTCTTGTTTACTAATTTGTCTTGATATGTTTTAGCCATTTGTGTAACTAGCCTTGATTAACAAACAATAATAAAGACTAAGACTTTAGTACCTAATGAGAGGCTGTATAGTTTGAATCTCCAGTTCCTGATGTTCCTCTGCATGGGCTACTTTTCATTTTCCTTCAAATCAGATCTAGCATAGCAACTACCAAGTCTTAGTGTCTATAAGAATTGCTGCCGAGCTTGCTGCCACTATTAAGTGGCACATTTCTGGGCCCACTACCAATGAATTGGATTTAATGTTTGAGATAGTGTTTAGGACTATTCATTTTTAATAAGCACTCTCCAAAATTTAGATGCAGATGGCTTGAGACACTCCAACTTACAGATCCCCATCTGTATCCATTCTAGTTCTTTGTTTGCAAGCTGTAGGAATTAAAATAAGCAGAAAAGGAGCTTTAAAAATGTTGAATAATCTACAGAAGCAAAGAGAATCCTAGAGAATCAACTTTAGAAAAAGATGGAAACCAAGGCAGCACCTGGGATCTAGGCATCAGGAATTAAGTATTAGCCGCATTGGGCTGAATTGATTTCAGCCCTTTTTCTTCCTATAATTTTATCATTCAGCTAAAAATCTTATTCCTGCCAAAGTGAGTCTGATTGGCTAGATTGTGTCATGAACACCAGCATCATTGAAAGAGTAGAACTCCTTGATTGACAACCTTACCGTGACTGGACACTATATGGCACAAGTAATTTTTTAAAAATGCTGTCAGTAAAACAAGTGGAATGGGTAATGGGTGGCCCAAACCCAGCACATGTCCAATGACTGATCATGTAATATTATTATCCAAATAACTTTTTAAAAGAATTTTAGCCCTTACACTAAAAGCTTAATTATGAAGTGAATATAAGTTTATATAATTAGAGTCTGTAGAGTTTCCTGGTTAAGTAGCATCAATTTTGCTACTATCCTCAGTAGAGTATTATTGATTTAGGGGGCATATTTTAATAGAACCATTAAGCCAGTCTCCCAAAACGGATAGTATATATTTGCTTTTACTCAAGTATACTTTAAAATGTCCCTTGAGGGGCGCCTGGGTGGCTCAGTCGGTTAAGCGTCTGACTTCGGCCCAGGTCATGATCTCACGATTCGTGGGTTCAAGCCCCGCATCGGGCTCTGTGCTGACAGCTTGGAGCCTGGAGCCTGGAGCCTGCTTCAGATTCTGTGTCTCCCTCTCTCTGCCCCTCCCCCACTCACGCTCTGTCTCCCTCTGTCTCAAAATTAAACATTAAAAAAAATGTCCCTTGATAAAATTCTTATTTTACAGTATAGGAAACATAGGTGACCTGAACTAAACTTTGCTTTACAAGAAATTTGATCTTTTAATGAATGACTTAGTGCTATTATGTTCAGGCTTTCAGTGTATTAATATAGTGTACAATATTTTTGGTCATTACCATTTGCTTGATTAACATGAGAAAATTTGTAACACAAAGTATTGTGCCCAGTATTGATCCAACTTCTGTATACAACTATTGTACTTTTTTTAAAAAAGTTTATATATCTTGAGAGAGAGAGCGAGTGAGCAAGCCTGTGGGTATACGAGAGTGGGAGAGGGGGAGAGACAGAGGGAGAGAGAGAATCCCAAGTAGGCTCCACAATGTCAGCGTAGAGCTTGATGTGGGACTCAGTCTCATGAACTGTGGGATCATGACCTGAGCCGAGATCAAGAGTTGAATGTTTAACTGGCTGAGCCACCCAGGCACTCCTACAACTATTGCACTTTTGAAAATAAACATATTCCTAAACTATAGAACAAAATTGATATGCATCTAAGCCTTATGTTTTTAAAATATCCAATTACTGACATTTAAGGGGCTTGGATTTTCATTTTAAAATAATTACTTTTCTGTAGCCCATTTCCCCAGAAATAGCTGCTTAAATGCAGTGGTATAAACTTTGAGTTTTTGAGTGTTCACTCCTTGCTGGGAACTGTACTAAGTACTTTAGTGTATTTAATTGTATAATCCTCACAACAATCCATAAAGTAACCAGTATCATTATCATCCCCATTTTATAGGTGAGGAAATTAGGACACTAACTAAGTAGGTAACTTGGCATAGTGTTGAAGTGTATTAGTTACAGAGTGTTAAGGGTTCATTTGTGTCTCCCCCCCCCCACTCCCATCCCCCGCACCAAAATCAGTTGTTTTTAACCCCTATTGCCTCAGTATATTGTATATTACCTTCTTTGGGAAATAAGATTGTTGCAGACATAATCAGTTAAAATGAGGTTATACTGGTGTAGGGTGGGTGGGCCCTTAATCCAATATAATTTGTGTCCTAATAAAAAGAGGAAATTTGGACATAGACATGTATGTAGGGAGAAGCTACGTAAAGACGAAGGCAGATATTAGAGTTATGCATCTGCAAGGCAAGCAACACCACAGATTGCCAGCAAATTGCCATAAACTGGGAAAGGACCATGAAATAGATACTCTCTGGCAGCTCTCTGAAAGAGCTAACATCTGTGTCTCAGACATCTAGCCCCCAGAACTAAGACAATACATTTCTGTTATTCTAGAGTCCCCTTTTGTGATACTTTATTATGACATCCCTAGGAAACTAACAGAGTAAAGGATTTGGATTTCTGGAGTTTACATTCTTTTTTTTTCCCCCCCTAAATGTATCCATCCTAAGTATATAGTCAGTAAGGTTTTTTTTTCCTCTTAAGTTTATTTATTTACTTTTGAAAGAGCACAAGTAAGGGAGGGGAAGAGAGAGAGGAGACCCAGAATCTGAAGCAAGCCCCAGGCTCTGAGCTGTTAGCACAGAGCATGACTCAGGGCTCGAACGCACAGACCAGGAGATCATGACCTAAGCCGAAGTCAGAGGCTTAACCGACTGAGCCACCCAGGCACCCCAAGAAGTTTATGTTCTTAAGCAACACACTATATTGTTGTCTTTCTGAGGTTAAGAGAATGAATAAACACATCATCTCTTGGCATGTGAAAGAGATCTCAACTAGGAAAGCTAATCTAGACTAAGAAGCTGGTAGCATTTTTTTGGAGCTTAAAGTGCCTCTTTGCAAGCACTAAAGAGGAGCCTAAAGTACTACTTTCCTTTAAACTGACAACAAAAAAGAAACAAAAACTGACTAAATATTGTTGGAAAATATCTGAGAATTTAATTATAAATTATAAATTTATATGAATTAAGTCTATTTAAATATATTAAAAAGTATCCCCCTTACTAAATGTCTAGGGAAAGATAGAAAATCTTGAGGAAGATTTCTGTGGTTGCTGTTTGGCTGGTAACTGTTTACATATATCTCAGCTCATATAGAGTACGACTTTTCCATAAACCCAGGCCTGATAACTAGTGAATTTAATAGGAAAAAATGTAGAAGAAAAATATGATTCTTATTCTACAAACCGTAATGGAGAATGTGCATAGCCTTCTGCCCATAGCTTTTTCTAATTAAAACCGACAGCTGTAGAATAAAGGAAAAATCATGCATAACCTAGGTCTCTTCTGTTCAGAAATAAATGCAATGAAAGGTAAAATGAGAAAGAGTTAGAAGTAGGAAGTCCTTAGAAGGTACATTGATACCTCAATTCTGAAATAGTAGAAGCAATAATGAAAATCTCAAGATGTCAGAATGATGTGAATTGTCAAGGATAGAAAAGTAAAAGAAGGCCTAGAAAATTTGGTATTTTTTTTTCTTCCAACTTCAAGAGATTAAAGATGAGTTAAGGGGAGTTTTCTGCATGTATCCAGTAGAGGAAATAGCTTACTATTAAAGTTTGGTCAATATGATGCTTGATTTTCTATCTCCTTATGTTTCTTAAAGTTTTACTTTGTTCAGAGCTGCGTAATCAAATAAGCTTGAGACTGAATTCCAGTCCTATGTTTATTAAGAATGAGTTTCTTAGAAACTGGCTTAATACTTTGGCCTTGCTTTAAACCTCTAAAAAATAACAAAAAGAACACTTAATCAGCTTTGAGAATTTATAGATGCACCTGACCACACAATCACAATAATAGCTATTATTAATTGAGTTATTAGTATGTTTTAAGGACTTAGGTGCACCATTTCATTACATCCTCTCATCTGAATTAGGAAGTAGGTCATGTTGTTTATTCACACTCAACATCTGAAAAAACAAAGTCAGACTTTGGGGAATTTACTGAAGGTCACAATCTAGTAAATTATCTAAAGATTTTGGAACCAAACCTAGATCACTACCTTTGAAATAGCACACATAGTGTTTATTAATTATATTGCCAGTGGCCTTATATCAAGAATACAAATATGAGTAAACTTAGTTCTTTGAGAATTTACTAATGGGAAGAGAGAGTTAAATGGGTGGAGACAACTTGCTATAGATGTTGTGATGGAAATATGAGCAGGTTACCAGTAGCTTCAAAGGAAAAGATGGTCACATCTACTTTCAGGCACTAAAAAGGACTTTATATAGGCAGTGAAGCTTGAGCCGAGTGTTGAAATATTAGTTGCTATTCATTAAATGATTGGTGACTACAAATCATTCCAGACAATGGAAGTAATAAGTACAAGGTCATGGAGAACACATATGATAGCATTTTGTGGGGGACCAGTAAATAGTTAGGAATGGGTAAAGACTATGAAGAGGAGTGAGGTAGGAGATGAAGGAAGAAAAATAGGAGTCAGGACAGGAAGAGCCTTGAATGCTGTGCTATTAGTGGTTTGTTCTTAATCATGAGAACCCAGAGGTTCTTAACGCTGGCTATATATCAAAATCACACTGGGAAATTTTGAATAAGTGCCCCAAATTTAATGAATTTTGAACATCTTTCTTCCTGCTCTTGTTAACACTCATTAAGCATATAGTAGGATCTTAATAAATATTGGTTGATTGATCTTAGTAGTTAGCTTTTATTAGCTATTACAACCCTTCAGAAATATTTTTAGTTATGTTACTGAGTTACATGAAAGGAATTTTTTTCATTATTAAAAAGTTTCATTTTTACAGGGGTGTTCAAGAATTAAAAAAAAAAAAAAGAGAAGTGTCTGGGTGGCTTAGTTGGTTAAGCATCCAGCCTTGGCTCAGGTCATGATCTCATGGTTCATGGGTTTGAGCCCCATATCGGGCTCTGTGCTGACAACTCAGAGTCTGGAGCCTGCTTCAGATTCTGTGTCTCCCTCTTTCTGTTTCCTTTTTCCACTCACACGCTATCTTTCTCTCTCTCAAAAATGAATAAATGTTAAAAAAATAAAGAAAAAGAATTAAAAAAAGATATTAAGTTAATTATGACCAATAGCCATCAGTGTGATATGTTGATATATTTATTGGTGATTTACTAATAAATAGCCAAAGGGTACATTTTGTGAGCAGCACATTCATGTATTCTTACCCTAGTTATACCACGTTAGCATGATATGAGGCACACTGAACTTTTCCATGATACTGAAGCTGACAATCTAGTTATTTCTCTATTTCAACTTCTAATATAGAATGAATATTTTACCTATGGGTGTTTTGTTTTGTTTTCTTTTTGTTACACACAGATTTAGTTTGTCATTAGTGCTTCAAAGACAGAAATGAATTAAACTAATCTAAAAAAACTTATCTAGGAATAAAAAGAAAAGCTATTCAGTTTCACATATAATGAGATTGTAATAAGTCACTGAGTCCTAACAATAAGTGAAAAGCTTAACAGACTGAAAAACCAACTCCTCTTGGACCTGTGGGAGAGGGGTGGATACTGGGCAAGTTGTTGCCCCCAAGATTGGAAAGAGAGGCAAATATAGGGAAGTCACTTTCTCAGAGCAGAGACTCACAAATGGAAACAACCACAGGAACTATTGCTGGTACATCATGTCTGGCTTTCAAGAAAAAAAAAATTACAAAGTATATCAAAAGGCAAAAAACACAATTTGAAGAGACATAGCAAACATCAGAAGCAGACATGGTTGGAATGATCAAATCAGGATTTTTTTTTCTTCTAAGTTTTTACTTAAATTTCAATTAGTTCACATATAGTGTAATACTAGTTTCTTGAGTAGAATTTAGTAACTCATCACTTAACATACAACACCCAGTACTCATTGTAAGTGCCCTCCTTGATACCCATCACCCATGTAACCCATCCTCTTGCCCTCCTCCCTTCCAGCAACCCTCAGTTTGTTCTCTGTAGTTGAATCTGTTTTATGGTTTGCCTCTCTCTTTTTCCTCCCTATGTTCATCTGTTTTTTTTCTTAACTTCAAATCAGGAATTAAAAAAAAAAAGTTTATTTTGAGAGAGGGAGTACATGTACATGAGTGGAGGAGAGGCAGAGAGAGAGAAAGAGAGAGAGAGAGAGAGTCCCAAGTGGACTCTTATGTGGGGCTTGAACCCATGAACCATGAGATTATGACCTAAGATGAGTCAGTTGCTTAACCGACGGTACCACCCAGGGGCCCCTCAAGTCAGGAATTTAAAACAACTATGATTAATCTGCTAAAGTCTCTAATGGATTAATTATACACCATGTAAGAGCAGATGGACAATGTAAGTAGAGAGATGGAAATCCCAAGAATGAGACAAAAAGAAATGCTAGAGATTCAAAACAGAGCAAAACACCTCAAACAGGAATAAAGAATGCCTTTAATGGGCTTGTTGTTAGACTGGACACAGAAGAACAAATCTCTGAACTAGAGGATATGTCAATAGAATCGTGAAAAAAAACAAAGAAAAACAAAACAAAAACAGCACAGACTATCCAGGTACTATAGAATAACTACCAAAAGTACAACATACACATAATGGGTATGCCAGAAGGAGAAGAAAGAAAGGAATGGATGGAATATTTGAAGTAATAGTGTTTAAGAACCATAGATCCAGGAAGTTCAAAGAATACCATGTAGAATAAATGCCAAAAGAATAATAATAACAATAAACACTGAGGCATATTGTTTTCAAACTACAGAAAATCAAAGAGAAAAAATCTGAAAGAAGCCAGAGGCAAAAAAACCACTCACCTATAAAAGAACAAAGATAAGAGTTGTATCTGTCATCTTCATAGAATAAGCAAGAAGAGAGTAGAATGAAATAGTTAAAGTGTTAAAACACCACTAACCTGTAATCCTGTATCTTATGAGATTATCCTTTAAAAGTGAAAGAAAAAGATATTCTCAGACAAAAGTTGAGAGAATTTCTTGGCAGTAAGCCTGTCTTGCAAGAAGTTTTAAAAGAAGTTCTTTAAAGAGAAGGAAAATATTATACGTCAGAAACTTGGATCTTCATAAAGTAAGGTAGAGTATCAAAGAAGGAATAAATAAAGGTAAAATAAAAACAGAAAACATTTTTTCAAAACAATTATAGCAACAATGTAATATATATACACCTACACAGTTATTTGTATTATATACTGTTAATAGGTAATTGTATATTCATGTATGTGTATATCTAAGTGAAATAAATGACAGCAACAGTACATGGGACAGGGGAGGAAGTAGGATTATTTTGCTGTCATAAGGTACTCTACCTACAAAGAGGTATAGTTTAATTTGAAAGTAGATTTACATTAGTTGTAAATGTATATTTCAAACTCAAGGGCAACCACTGAAGAAAAGTAAAAAAAAGTATATCTGATATGCTAATAAAGGAGAGAAAGTGGAATGATAAAAAAAGCTTAATTAAAGTCACAAAAGGCAGAAAGAGAGTGAAGACTAAAATAAGAACAAAGTACAAAAACAATAAACAGAAAACAATGAGTAATTTAGATATTAATCTGATTATATTAATAATCATGTTGAACATCAGTGATCTAAATGGACCAACTAAAAGCGCTTGCTGGAATGGATCAAAAATCAAGACACAATTATCTTTCCTCTACAAGAAAACCAGTTTAAATGTAAATAAACAATGCATTAAAAGTAAATAGATGGAGAAAAATATACCATTCTAACACTAACTAAAAAAATACATTAGTAGCTACACCAATTTTGGACATAACAGACTTTGCAGCAAGGGAAGTTAGGGATAAGGAAGTGCATTACATAATGATAAAGGGACCAGTTCTTCAAGAAACCCTCTCCAAGAAATCCTTAACATGTATGTTCCTAACAACAGAGCATCAAATTTTGTAAGACAAAAATTGATGAAACTGCTGGGAAAAATGAATGAGTACACAACCATAGTTGGAGTCTTCAGTATCCCTCTATCAGAAATGGACAGGTCCAGCAGGCAGAAAATCAGTAAGGACGTGGTTGAACTTGAGAAAACCATCAGTCAACTAGATATAATTGACATCAGTAGACTACTACATCCAACAGCAGCAGAGTACATATTCTTCTCAGGTTCACATAGAACGTTCACCAAAATAGACCCGATTATGGATCATAAAACATACTTTAACAAATTTAAAAGAAGATAATTCACACAATTTCTGTTTAGGTAACAGGATCAAACTAGAAATTAATAACAGAGAAGTAACTGGAAATCCCAAAATACCTGATATAAATAACACACTAACCAAGTCTGAATCATGAGGGAATAGAAAATCTGAACAGAGTAGTTACTACTAAGGAAATTGAATCAGTAATAAAAAAAACCTCCCAACAAAGAAAAGTCCAGGACCAAATGACTTCACTGGTGAGTTCTACCAAATATTTAAAAAATAATAATACAAATCTTTCTCACACTCTTCTGAAAATAGAAGAGGAGGAAACAATTCCAAACTCATTTTATGAGGCCAGCATTACCCTGATGCCAAAACCAGACAAGGGCATTACAAGCAAAGAAAATTACAAACCAATATCTCTGGTGAATATAGGTGTGAAAATCCTTAACAAAATATTAACAAAACAAATTCAGCACTCTATTAAAAGGATCATACACCATGATCAAGTGGGATTTATTCCAGGGACATACAGGTGGTTCATCATTTAGAAATCAATGAATGTGATGCACCACATTAACAAAATGAAGGTTAAAAATTATGTGATCATCTCATTAGATGCAGAAAAAGTACTTGACAAAAAGTCAACATCCATCCATGATAAAAACTCTCAGCAAATTGGGTACAGAGGGAACATACTTCGGCATAGTAAACACCATATATTATTAGCCCATAGCCAACATTATACTTAATGGTAAAAAGTTGAAATTATTTCCTATAAGATTGGAAGCAAGACAAGGATGCCCATTCTCACCATTGTATTCAACATAATAGTGGAAATCCTAGTCAGAACAATTAGTCAAGAAAAATAAATAAAAAACAAATGGAAAGGAAGAGTAAAATTATCTTTATTTGCAGATGACATGGTATTATATATAGAAAACTCTTAAGACTCCACCAAAAAGTATTAGAACTAATAAACAAATTCAGTAAAACAGCAGGATTAAAAAATCAATATACAAAAATCAGTTGCATTTTTATACAGTGATAACAAACTGTCAGAGAAACTAAGAATTCAATGCCTTTTACAATTGCATCAGAAAGAATAAGATACCTAGGAAAAATTTAATCAAGGAGGTAACAAATCTATACACTGAACACTATAAGACATTGATGAATATAATTTAAGAAGACACAAATGGAATGATATTCTGTGCTTATGGATTGGAAGAATTTATATTCTTAAAATATGTGTGCTACCCGAAATAATCTACAGGTTCAATGTAATCCCTATCAAAATGTCAATGTCATTTTCATAGAAATAGAAAATTACAAAAAACCAAAAGACCCCAAATAGCCAAAGCAATCTTGAGAAAGAAGAACAAATCTGGAAGCATCATCTGTCCTGATTTCAAGCTATATTACAAAGCCTTAGTAATCCAAACAGTATGGTATTGACATAAAATATACACACATCAGTGGCACAGAATCACAAGCCCAGAAATTAACCCACATGTATGTGGTCAATTTACAATGTAGCAGTCAAGAATATACAGTGGGGGAAAGAACAGTCATTTCAATGAATGCTGGGAAAATTTGACAACCACATGCAAGAGAATTTAAGTGGACCCCTATCTTACTCAAGACAGATTTGAGACTTAGTTATAAAACCTATAAGGTAAAGCTCCTAGAAGGAAAGATAGGGGATAACCTCCTTGACATCAATCTTGGCAATGATTGTTTGCGTTTGACACACAAAGAAAAGGCAACCAAAGCAAATAAACAAGTGGGACTACATAAAACAAAAAACCTTCCGCACAGCAATGGGAGCCATCAAAATGAAAAGACCACCCATGGAATGGGAGAAAATATATTCAAATCATATATTTGATAAAGGGTTAATATCCAAAATGTATAAGGAACTGGCATAGCTCAATAACAAAAACACAATCCAATTAAAAAATGGGCAGAGGAACTGATAAACATTTGTCCAAAGAAGTATAAATGGCCAACAAGTATATGAAAAGATGCTCTAAATTACTAATCATCATGGTAATGCAAATCAAAACCACAGTGAACTATCATCTCACACCTGTGATAATGCCTATCATCAAAAAGATGAAATAACACGTGTTCACAAGGATACAGAGAAAGGGATTCCTTGTTCACTGTTTGTGGGTATGAACATAGGTGTATCAATTACAGAAGTAGTATGGAGCTTCCTCAAAAAATTGGAAGTAGGACTACCATATGATCCAGCATTCCCATTTCTGGGAATATGCCCAAAAGAAATGAAAACAGGGTATCAAAGAGATATCTGCACTCCTTATCCATTGCAGCATTATTCACAACAGTCAAGATATGAAAACAACTAAGTGTCTGTCAACAGATGAATAGATATGAAGATTTGGTGTATATATACAATGTAATATTATTCAGCCATGAAAAAGAGGTAAATCTAGCCATTTGAGACAACAGGGATGAAACTTGAGGGCATTATGCTAAGTGAAGGAAGCCAGGTAGACAAAGACAAATAATACTGCATGGTATTGCTTATATATGGCATTATTTTATTTTATTTTTATTTATTTTTTTCATGTTTTTATTTAAATTCTAGTTACATAACATGTAGTGTAAATATTGGTTTCAGGAGTAGAATTTAGTGATTCATCACTTACAACAAACACCCAGTGCTCATCACAGCAAGTGCCTCCTAAATACCCATCAACCATGTAGCCCATCTCCCTCCCAACTCCACCATCAACCCTCAGTTTGTTCTCTGTTGTTAAGAGTCTCCTTTGTTTTGTTTCCCTCTCTCCTCTTTTCCACCCCCTTCCCATATGTTAATCTTTTTTTGTTTTTTAAACTCCACATGAATGAAATAATATGGTATTTTTCTTTCTCTGATTGACTTGTTTCACTTAGCAGAATACATTCTAGCTCCATCCATGTCATTGTAAATGGCAGTATATCATTTTTTATGGCTGAGTAATATTCTGTTGTATATATAAATCACATCTTCTTTATCCATTCATCAGTTGATGGACATTTGGGCTCTCTCCATAGTTTGACTATTGATAATGGGTCTATAAACAATGGAGTGCATGTACCCCTTTGAAACTGTATTTTTGTATCCTTTGGGTAAATACCTAATGGTATTTGCTGGATCATAGGTAGTTCTATTTTTTAGTTTTTTGAGAAACCTCCATGCATTTCTCTCAAGTGGCTATAACAGTTTGCATTCCCACCAACAGTGGAAGACCGTTTCCCCTCTGCATCCTTGCCAATATCTGTTGCTTCCTGACTTGTTAATTTTAGCCATTCTGACAAGTGTTAGGTGGTATCTCATTGTGGTTTTATTTGTGCTGCTCTGATGATGAGTGATGTTGAGCATCTTTTCATTTGTCTGTTGGCCATCTCTATGTCTTCTTTGGAAAAGTGTCTATTCATGACTTCTGCCCATTTCTTCACTGGATTGCTATACATTAGTAGCTAATACACTAATACATTAGTAGCTATACCAATTTTGGACATAACAGACTTTATTATGATATAGTGCCCTTCTTCATCTCTTATTACAGGCTTTCTTTTAAAATCTAGCATCTCTGTTAGAAGTATGGCTACTCTTGCTTTCTTTTGATGTCCATTAGCATGATAGATGGTTCTTTATCCCCTCACTTTCCATACGCAGGCGTCTTTAGGTATAAAATGAGTAGGCAGCATATAGATGGATCTTGTTTTTTTTAATCTATTCTGATACCCTGTGTCTGTTGATTGGAGCATTTAGTCCATTTGCATTTAGAGTAATTATTGAAAGATACAAATTTAGTGCCGTTTGTTATCTGTAAAGTTGGTGTTTCTGGTGATATTCTCTGTTCCTTTCTAGTCTTTGCTGCTTTTGGTCTGTTTTCTCCACTCAAAGAGTGGAGAGTCTTGCAGGGCTGGTTTATTGGTCATGATCTCCTTTAGTTTCTGTCTGGGAACTCTTTATCTCTCCTTCTATTCTGAAGGACAGCCTTGCTGGATAAAGTTTTCTTGGCTTCTTATTTTTCCCACTCAGCATGTTGAATATATTATGCCACTCCCTTCTGGCCTGCCATGTTACTGTGGAGAGCTGCTGCAAACCTGATCTGTCTTACCTTGTAGGTTAAGGACTTTTCTTTTTCCCTTGCTGCTTTCAGGATTCTTTCCTTATCTCTCTATTTTGCAAATTTAATACAATATGTCGTGGTGTTGGACTGCTTTTGTGGATTTTGATGGGAGTTCTCAGTGCGTCCTGGATTTGAATGTTTGTTTCTTTCCCCAGATTAGGAAAATTTTAGTTATAATTTGCTCAAATAATCCATCTGCCCTTTTTTCCCTCTCTTCTTCTGGGATTCCTATGATACAAATGTTATTACACTTTATGGAGTTCCTGAGTTCTCTAAGTCTACATTCATGATCTGAATATAGATCACATACCTTTCTTTCTGTCTTCTTTTCAGATTCATTATTTCCCATTATTTTATCTTATATATTACTTATTTATTCCTCAGGTTCTTCCATCCTTGTGTCATTATGCCAGTTTGGTTTGTATCTCAGTTATAGCATGTTTTACTTTGGCCTGACTAGTTTTTAGGTCTTTTATCTCTGCAGGACTGCCAACTGTCTTCTATGCTTTTCTCAAGCCCAGCTAATATCCTTATGATTGTTATTTTAAATTCTGGTTCAGGGATATTACTTATATCTGTTTTTTTATTAGATCCCTGGCAGTGACTTCTTGTTCTTTCTTTTGTGATGGGTTTTTCCATCTTGGCATTTTATCTAGTTCTCTGTCTTTTGTGTGTTAGGAAGACCTGTTCCTGAGAGTAATGGCTTTATTAAGAAGAAGTCATATACTGTCTGGGGCCTGATGCTTCAGGAAATGCTTATAGTATATGTTGTGTCCACTCTGCTGTTGTGTTTTGGCTGCTCTTTCCCTCAGAACAGTCCTCTGCAGAGTTTCTCCTTGTCTGCTATGGGGAGTGTTTGGACCTTGTCCACTGTGTGGTGAGTTTTAACTAGGTGTGTTTTGGTCTGCTTGTTAAAAGAATCTAGATCCTATTTCCCCTAGAGCTGAAGCTTTGTAGCACTCTCTGGTCAGTAGACTTGGCTTTTTTCTGGTTGTCTGAGGGAGGGTCCCAATGCCTCTCTAATTGTCAGGCACACTCTAATTCAGAAGTACCCGCCTATCACAGGGGTTTGGGGCTTGGTGTATGTGGCTCATGCTTCCTTATGGACACTGTGCTGGTCATTGAAGTCTGTGCTCATGGCTGGGGTGAAAAATGGTATCATCCGCTTCTCCTTTCCCATGAGAAGGGAGTTCTCACCTGCTGGGGTTCAGGAAATCCTCACAGAAGAGCACACAATCTCCCCTCATTTGTCCCAGGCTTCTGTCAGATCCTTGCCATCACCTTGTCTGTGTCCAAGTAGTTGCCCATCCAGCAGTGTGGTGCTTCTGTGTTTTACATCAGGCACTCCAGCTGAGTTCAAAACTCCAAATTTTAGGGACCTGGCACAGTATAGATCATGCTGATCTTCTGGTGGAGGGTTTTGCCAACTCTGTGGTTGGTGCCAATTTGTCCCAGAAGGGCAGTCATGCAGACTCGCAGGGGCTTGGATTTTATAGTAAAGAACAGCAAAAAAAAAAAAAACTGGTGTTCTCAGTAGTCTCTATTCCTGTGCTAATGAACGGGGCAGCTCAATGGTGCCTGCGGGCTCTATTGTCCCCTGAGATGCAGGGCTACCTCTCCCAAATGCACTCCAAGAAGGGGAACTGTCTCTCCCAGTGTTACCAGGGGGATCTTCAGAGCACGCTCTCTGCTCCAGGCCTCTGCCCTTCTTCTCCACAAGAACACCTCTACTGCCACCAGGCTCCACCCCGGTGATGCCACAGACTTCTAAACTTCAGACCTTGAGCTCTGCTACTTGTACAAACTTAAGATTATTAGTCTTCCTTGTCTTCCCTGTCAGTGCTTTTTGGGGAAGTGTTTTCTTTGCAATGTCTGGCACCCTGCTTCCTCTCTCTGTCTCTTTCTCTCTCTCTCTCTTCTCTCTTCCCCTTACTCTCCCTTTTTCCCTCTCCCCTCTCTCCCTGGTCAGGGTTCCCTCCTTTCAACAGTACCAGTGATTCTTTTCTCCCTCTAATTACATCTTACATCTCTGTACCTCCTACCTTCCATGTGTGGCTTCTTTTCTCTCTCTGGTTGTGCAGTTTGTTTTCTCAGTCCTCAGATGAATTGCCTGGGTGTTGTGAATGATTTGATACTTATCTAGCTGTATTCAGGGACGAGGCAAGCATAAGGTCCTTCTATTTCTCTGCCATCTTAACTCCATCCATATATGGAACCTTAATAAAAAAAAAAAAAAAAAAAAAAAAAAAACCTTTGGCACCTGGTTGCCAAAGGTGGGAAAGTGGGGAAATTGGGAAGAGAGGTTGGTAAAAGTATGTAAACTGTTAGCTATAAGATGAATTAGGTTTGAGGATCTAATGTGTAACATGGTGATTGTAGTGGATAACAGTGAATTTTATAATTGAAATTTGCTAAGAGAGTAGAACTTAGATAATCCCATAAAAATATATGAGGCGATGAATATATTAATTAAGTAGATGGGAGGAATCCTTTCACAATGCATATAGATATCAAATTATCACAATGTGTATCACCTTATGCATTTTTATCTATCTCACAATTTTATTTGTCAATTATACCTCAATAAAGCTGAGGAGAAAAAAAGAAAACAGAGGAAGATGATAAACTGAAAACATAGTAATTGACCAATAGTAAAAATTATGTGTTGACCTTAAATATAGATCTTGCTTTCATTCAAGTATTAATGTTTTCCTCTGTATTCTCAAATATATGGTATGTCTATATGTCATTTCTTATCTGTATCATTTCTATGCCATAGAAGTGCTAAGTAGGGAAAAGTTTATATTTTTATTACAGACGTCTTCTGAGTTAAAGTATTTTTATTCAATTAAACATTTTTAATATTAATACAATAAAATTTTTATTTACTTTCAAGTGATGTTTTTAAAAAGTGGAGTTTTTTGATACTTTAATCATGGAAATATGGCTGTAACTGATGTTTTGATTTCTTAATGTAATGTTGTGCTTTCTTTTTATTATTATATTTGTATTGATTTATTTGGGCAATTGGGTGTATAAAATAGGAATTTAGAGGTATGTGGAAAGCCAGAAATCACTAGCAAGACTCTGTAATTTTGATCTGAGTGAAATGAGACTGAAAAATATTAACTGATTTGTCCATGGTCATTTAGCAGTTATTGGCAAAACGAATACAAGAACCTCTACAACACACTGAAACTTCCATATACGACATAAGTGATTTTCATTGATTTTCCCAACAAGTGTGATGATGGGATAAACCTTGCCATTTCTAAATGGAGATACACAAATTTGGAGATGAAAGTTATACAAAAAATATAGCTAAGAATTTCACAGTGTCAAGGGGAAATAAGTGTCAGTAATTATTTCTCATACTGCTTGTATAAAATTTGTCTCATGTTCTATATGATGGAGATAAATTCAGTAGGAAGAAACTCAAACCATTGAGAGACTATATAGTTAAAAAGTGAACTAACTTTGTGCTATGTAAACTGTGCAACACTTGACACTGTCCTTAAGTGTGCAGCTTTGATCTCTTTTTCCATAAACAGGATAGTCATATATTCCCTCTCTCATTCTTTAAAATTATTAAATCCCTTTTCCCACTTATGGGTCTGGTGCATGAACAACTATCAGGGAAAACCATTTAGGCCATTAATATTTAATTCATATTTTGCTAATTTATTGAAATCATGAGAAAACATATGAGTAGCTTAAGGAAATAACCCTCTTGCTTAACTCCCTTAAGGAAACACCACACAGACTAATTGGCTGGCTGATATTGCTTTTTTTGTGGCTATGGGAAAATATTTCCATCTCTTTGAGCCACAGTTTTCTCCTTGGGAAGGTACTGATAATCCTTAAAATTTCATTTTACCATGTTATTGCAATAGAATGTAGTTTGTCAAAATCTTTTTAAAATTGTGAAGTGCTGCACAATTGTATTATTTCATTACTTTCATCAGCAATGTTCGAACACTTTTAAGTAGTGTTGATCAAGTCATTTAATCATCCATTCCACATTTATTGAAGAAACACTAATTGAATTCCAGAAACTGTGATTCATGTTGGCATTAAAAAGATGAACCATCCTGCCTTCCTTTTAAGTCAAGAAGAACGGTGGGAGAGGTAAGGGCAGGTGAGCCAGTTGTGTTCAGGTGTTGTCACTGTGATTGTACCTGTGCACACTTCAGCCTTGCTGCAGCACATAACAGTGTACATTGGTCTATTCTATCAGTAATTGGCTGGTCCTAGATTATCAAATTGACATATTGCCAAAAGGGGAAAGGAAGCCTGAGTAGATTATATACACTTAATTTCCTTTCAACGTTGGGAGATAGGTAGTGACACTGTGCCCTTTTTTGTAAATGAGGAATCTGAGGTACAGAGAAGATAAGTAATTTATCAAAGATTACTCATATAGGATGAGAAAATAAAAGGAAAACAGCAATGTCTGAAAGTATCTACATTGGGCAATATAAGATGAGGAGGCAGGGAATGGTGACTTTTCATATCTGCTGTTGTATAGCAAGTAGAAGTGTGGCCTGCATCCTCAAATCATATTCTAGAAATAGATGGAAATAGCTTCTCATTAAGAAATTCAGAGTGGAGAAATATTACAATGGTAATTATAATTAAATACGGTAAATATTTTCTGGTAGGAAAATTCATAGGATTTTCTGCAGGTTGAGGAAGGGTGGTGCGACTTACTCTCCATGCAGAAATCAACAAAGGCTTTTCACAGGACATATTGCTTGTGTAGTATTTGTGTGTGTGTGTGTGTGTGTGTGTGTGTGCGCGTGGTAAAACTGTATACCACAGTTCAGTGGTATTAAGTGTATTCATACTATTGTCAAGCATCACCACCATTTATTTTCACCTTGCAAAGTTGAATCTTTGTAACCCATGAAACGGTAACTCCCCATTACCCTCTTCCCAGCAGCCCCTGAAAATCATCATTCTACTCTTTTTTTTCTTTTTTCTAATCTCTCCTTTTCCCTCATAACTCAGTCTTTGTTAACTACTGTTTTACTATATTGTTGCTGTGTTCACTTTTTTTACCCTCCACATATAAGTGGAATTATGCAGTATTTGCCTTTCTCTGTCTGGCTTATTTCACTTAGCATAATGTCCTCCAAGTCCATCCATGTCATTGCAAATTTGATTTATTTTAAAGTTGATTAATATTCAATTGTATATATACCTACATATATGTGCAGTATAGTCCATCCATTGATGGACATTTAGGCTGTTACCATATCTTGGGCATTGTGAATGATGCTGCAATGAACAAGGAAGTGCTAATATTTCCTCAAGATAGTGACTTTATTTCCTTGGAGTATACACCTGGAAGTGTGATTGTTGAATCATGTGGTAGTTCTGTTTTTTAATTTTTTGAGGAAACTCCACACCATTTTCCATAATGGCTGTACCAATTTATATTCCCATCAACAATGTACAGAGGTTCCCTTTTCTCCACACCTTTTCCAACACTTATCTTTTGACTTTTTGATTATAACCATCTTAACAGATATGATTTAGAAAAATGCATTTCAGGTCCTTTGCTGAAAAGGATCTGAATAACTTGATTTTTTTTGTTGTTGTGATCAAGTTCTAAGAGTTCCTTATATATTTTGAATATTAACCCTTCATAATGATTTTTAGATGTTTTCTCCCATTCTGTAGGTTGACTTTCATTTTGTTGATGGTTTCCTTTGCTGTGTAGAAACTTCTGTTTGATGTAGTCCCACTTTTTTATTTTTGCTTCTGTTACTTGTGTTTTAGATGTCATATCCAAAATAGCATTAACATAACCAATTTCAAGGGCTTTTCTTACATGTTTTCTTCTAGTTTTACAGTTTTAGATCTTATGTTTAAGACTTTAATCTTTGAGTTGATTTTTGTGTATGGTTAAGATAGGGGTCCAATTTTATTCTTTTGTATGTGGGGATCCAGTTTCCCAACACCATTTACTGAAGAGACTCTCTTTTCCCTATTATGTATTCTTAGCACCTTTGTTGAAAATCAGTTGACTGTACATGTGTGGGTTTATTTGAAGGCTTTCTATTCTGTTCCGTTGATCTATGTGTTCGTTTTTATGTGCAGAGTCTTGAATGACATTGTTTATGATGAGGGAGAATCAACATAAAATGGCTTTTCCAAAGGTTGAAGAGGCCATTCCAAGATGCAGAGAGAGCTAAGAACCTGGCATTTCTGCAGAAAATGCAACTAATTTGGTATAGTTGACTTTGGCGGGGTGCAAAAAGGGATTGGAAGTACTGGACAAATTGGAAAAATGAGGTGGTCCTGAACTATTTTTTTAGTCAGCATGCTTCAATTATATTCTACTTTTGTACCCTTTTCATTATGTTGTGATATCTTTAATACCTTTAAATAATAGCTTATTTAATAATTTTTGGTGTAATATGACAACTTTGGATACAGACATCTTATTTTGATTGCTATAAAATTATAGTAACATTAATAATTAAATTGAAATTATACAAAATAATTTATATATAATGTTATATTAGTTTCAAGTGTACAACACAATGATTTGACAATTCTGTATATTATGCTATATTTACCACAGTAAGTATAGTTAGCATCTGTCACATATAATGTAATTGCAATATTATTAACTAGATTTTACCTTTTTGCTTAATAATTAATACTATTTAAAATTGTTATGTAAGATACAATTACGATTTTTACATAACTCAAAAGTATATTTTAATATATCAGTTATAATGCATTTACTTGATATGCTATAAAAATCTATTAATATTTTGATATTTGGAATTTATCAAATTTTCACTAAATTCTCAGTGGTAATTTTTATAATGGTCATATTCTAGCTCTACATGATAAAATAAACAAGTGGTCAAATTGCAGTTTTACATACTTATCTGCAGAGAACACATTTTGCGTGTTGAAAGCCTCCCCCAAGTAAATAATTAAACACAGTTTTTACCACAATTATCTCTTTAATGTAACTCTACATTAGTATTCTTATTGTTCCTACTTTAATTGGTGGTCATTTATGGGTAGATATTTAATATATGTGACTGAGAATGAGCTATAGCTAGTGGAGCCTAAGAGAAAGGCTGATTGAGTGCTTGCTTTATCTCTATAAACTGTCACTTGCTTGCATCCCTTTGACTTTCATTTTAAGGGGAAAATTTTGAATAATTTTATCCATTGACTTTTTAAAAAAGCAACTGGAAAGCCAAAATTATATGTTTTAATTTGTACATTTAATACTAGCATCAGAGACCCAAGGGTTTTAGTTAGAATATGTTGTAATTGATTAGAAGCCATTAATAGATTTTTAGAAATAAGGAGTCTATAATGTAATTAATATTTTAGAATACTCTTTCTGGAAGTGATTAAATGTTTTGGAGACTAGAGCCAGTGGTATCAATTAAAAAAGTAATTTTACAATAGAATAGGAAAGAGGAAACAGTGATTTCTAAGAACCTTGTGAGCTTAAGATTTGGTATCTTGGTCCTGATTGTTGGGTTTTGGTTGGGTTGTTGATTTTGTAGGCACTTACTAGGCAGTGGTTGGCACAGCAATGAAATGATTGGCAGGTGTTAAAAAGGAAAGGGATTAAATAATCCAGTTTCTTTAAAAAAAAAAAAAAAAAGATTATTCTGGTCCCTGGATGAACAGTGTTTGGATGTTTGGAGAGGGCAAGAGTTGTTAATGGGACACAAGTTAGGACACTATTGCTGTTATTCAGGGGTAAATGATGGTGATGTGGACTAGAGCAGTGGCAGTGAGTGTGGAGAGTGGATAGATTTTAGAGGATCTTAAACCAGCCAGTGAGTCGTCCAGGTCAGAAGTGCTATATGACTTAGCCAAAACTGATTGGCTAGAGCTAATAACACCTTTAGGGCCCAACCATAAAGGGATAAGAAACACAATTGTACTTTGTGCCTGGAAGTTGGAGATCTATATATACTTTGTGAACAGCAATAATGACTTTCTTAGTTTGTCCTCTGGTAACTGAATACTTGACTCATTCTGCCTCTTGTCAACAAAATACACACTTACCTTGTGGTGTTCAGGAAAACTGTTATTTCTCTACTCTTAATCTATTCAGAATTATTCCTTTTTCTTGAACTATACTGGGATGGTAGTAATAATTTATCTCCCTAACTCAGACTTGACCCATTCTTGTGGGTGAAGGTGGAATATTGGGGAGGGTAGGAAAAGTAACAATTGAAAACAAAAGAGAACTGAACCCTGATTACTGGATAGTGTTTTGGGGTTGGACAAATCAGAATTTGTTAAAGTTGAGTCATTAGAATGACTGTTTAGAGGAGAAAAAAGGAAATATACTTCTTTTGGCTTCATTGTGGCAATCAAGTAAGTCAATAATACTGGATTTTGAGAAAGAATGAACATTTATTTCCAAGTTGTAGTAGCTAATGTCAACATTCCTGGCTCTCCATTTTCCAGGCACACAGTAGCATTGGATTTCCTAGCCACCTTTGGGGTGGGTGAGACCACGTGGCTAGTACTGTCTAATGAGTTTAGATCAGAAATGATGTGTATGTTACATTAAGTGCCAGTGTAACACTCTCTAGAGGCTTATTTTCCCTCTTCCATGGCAGCGATCATGTTTATGCCTTCTTGTTCATCCTTGGATTCTAGCTACCATGAGAAGGGCCTCCATCCAAGAGCACAGTGGAGCTCATTGAACTTCTGGAGTTTTTTTTCCCTACAGCATAGCTTATTTTAGCCTATTTTAATATACCTAACAATAGTATATATTGATATACTTTTTGATCTTTATAATAGGTAAAAGTTAGCATCTCAGTTTTATTTGTATTTATGAGGAATATTTAATATCAGTTGCTGGCAGCAGTGCCACGAGAACACCGAACGTTCTGGTTTTGCCACCAGCACTGAAATTAATTCAGTCTATGCTTCCTGCTGTCCCTCACTCCAGGTTAAACATTTCATTTAAGTGCTCCTAGGTCATGGTGCCTGTGATACAGCTGCCAACAAGCCAAATATCTGCCTTCCTTCAGATTCTCTCTTGAGGGGCAAACTCCCATCTCTAGCTGCAGATTTCTCCCTAAAGAAAGATAAGATTCATGTGAAGGCATTATTCTCCAGATCTGAGATCAAAGGCATGAAAATGTGATCTCAGAAAATCTTAAAGCATAAAAGAACCAGTAGTGCTACCAGTGTCATACAGGAAAATGGGGAACCTTATCCCAGGGCTCAGCATGAGTTAATGTTTACACCAGTAAGAAGTAAGATTATGTCTACTAAGCCAATAATAGGTGTTAATTGACCTTTCCTTGATGTGTTATATTCCCATAATCCATGAGGAAACATAAGAAATACAGGGGGAAAAAAAGGTGATGTAGCTGCTCTCCAGATGACTATATCTGGAAGGTTACACTTTCTGCACAGTGTTGCTCCCCTACCTCAAGTCTAATTGTTTCTTTAGCACTACATTCTAACTCTAACCTTACAAACAGGCTTAGATTATTATCTTAATTCCTTTAAAACACATTGTAAGTTTCAACTTCATGGTAACATTTTCTAAGTAATTAATCCATTACATATGGTGATGGTATTAAGACCTTTAAAGGTTTATTGCACCTTAATTGGTTTTACTTTCCCTCTTAGAAAATCTTTAATTTTATTCAAGATATACTTCATTAATATCTTACTCTTTTTCAATATAATTGGAGAGAATTCCCCAGAAAACAAAACCAGAAGCATCACTTTGTTCCGATTGGAGTGTTATGTCTAAATATCTTTATTTACTTAGCATCTTGAGTTGAGGGTGGTTTGGTTTGCGTGTGATAGCTGTTTACTCTTAATATCTATTTTTTAAATATTTCTATCAGCCAATTTTTAACTCAGTATGTTTTTTTTTTTTTAAGTTAATTACCTTAAGAGAGAGTGTGAGCAGAGGAGGGGCAGGGAGAGAGACAGAAGAAAGAGAATCCTAACCAGGCTCCACACTGTCAGCACAAAGCCCAATGTGGGACCCAATCTCATGTCCCACAGGATCGTGACTTGAGCTGTAATCAAGAGTCAGACACTTAACCGACTGAGCCACCCAGGCACCCCTTAACTCAGTATCTTTAAAATTTGGTGCAATCATAAAACTTAAAGTGGTGTTCTCTATTAAAACACTAATTTTAAAAAATTAAGTAAAAGATAAAAATGCTTTCATTATAGCAGAATTCCTACTTAGTTAGCTTCTGCTAAGCATCTCCATGTAGGGATCTCCTTTGTGCAAGCCAATATGCATTGCCCATCATCTGCAGTATGTTGTCAGAGAAGATCTGTCAACATCTAAGGATTGTCACTGATCTCATATTTTGGTTAATGAGAATATAATGTCGAGAGGTTGAATTGAACAAAATATTTTGCCTTTAATCTGAGGTTTTTGTTTTTATTATTTTTTTTAATCTTGCAAGAATAAGGATTCAATGTTTAGTTTTCAGCTAGAAATGAACATTAATGAAAATATTTGGGGACTGGATAGCTGAGAGTGTATGTGAAGACCTGTGAATGTTTGTGTGATGTACGTTGTTTGAAACATGTTCATTTAATAATATTCCTAACTTATAGATTAGAGATATTTATAGAACTCTTTACTAAAGTCAAATTTAGTTTAGGTTAGTTAGGAAGAGAAGGATGTTTGTCAGTTTTATGAGGCATTTCTATCTGTCAGGTGGCAGTGAACAAGCAGAAAGGGTAGTAATGAAGTTGGGTTTTATTCTTTAGAAATCATGAACTCCTTTCTCTAGCAAGGGAAATTTGGCTATGAGTGTTCAGAATAAAGGGATTACTTACATGAGGAACAAGGGATATGTACAAGTACAATTATCACTTGGAATGACAGCCAGCCAAAATAGGCTATCTTGAGAGCATATGAATTATCACTTTCAGCATACCCTGGAGTATCTACTGTTTATATGACACCTTGATAAAAGTGTGTACTTTAGTGAAAACAGTACTTAAAAATAAGAAATTTTTCATTGTCCACTTCTTTAACTTGTAATTCTTATTATTTTTTAAAGAAATCAATATTGATCAATAGATGTGCTTTATAAAGTGAGCATATTTATATTTATATAAAATGCACAAAGCATATTGGAGTCATATTCTTTTCCACTGAATTCTTCTTTGCTTGAACATGGACCCATTTGAGCCCTACAGGTAGGGTATACTTCCCATTCAGGCTGAAAGGTAGGAGTAGCTTTGACTTAATAGAAAAATTTCAGGAATCTTTAACACTGCAGCATAGATTGCTATATTAGGTTAATATTTTATATTTGTTCTAATATCTAGGCTTCTCTGTTTTTCCTAAGGTCAAATTTTGGTCTAGTGATGGAAACTCTGTGCTTGACTCCTTACTTTTGTCTATAAGCTTTATTCCCAACTAGTGTTTGTGGTATTCCCCGTATATCTATAGTTAAACTTCCCACGAGTGACCCTGTGACTAGACACAAAAATGTATGTCACACATTATTCTTTTGACCTCCTCAGTTATTCATATTTAAATTGAGACTAGCCTCTGGATATATGTTACTCTCTCTAATTATGCTCTGACATTCAATGTTTTTACCTACTAAAGATATAGGTCTGCGTTATCTGGCTTATCATACAGAGACATCAAATATGATGAAGCATTTATGATAAATTACAAATTGAGTTTATGTAGGTATAATGAAAAATATATCTCAAAGAGGATTGGGATATTTGGAAAATAATTTAAACTTAAATGATTAAATTTAAAAAAATCTGTTTCTGAGTGACCTTAAAGTATCTTTATATATGAGACGTGAGTTATTAGTATACTAAAAGTCATTTGGCTATTACTGGTTTGTTTACTTTGTTAAGAGTAAGGTAATTGAATATCTGGGTTGTGATTAGCCAGTTGAGAATTGTGGCACAATTTTTTCTCAGAATAATAAAATTGTGATGAAATGTGTGTCAAATCATCCTGTGAGGAATAAAAGTGGATAATTTCTATAAGCAAGTATGGGATACATTTGATTTTGATTCCAGTGGAACTTGGCCTGTGAAAAAGTGAGGCAAATGTGAAAAAGTGAGAGGCAAATATAAAATACTACAGGGAGGGATGAGGTACTGAGTGTGAGAGAGAGATCAAGATAGGTAGTAAGAATGGGGAACACCAGCTAAAATAAAATCAACCAAGATGATCCTAGCTGATCTTCAGTGCATCCAGTCTGTGTGAGACTAAATAATTAAGTGAGATATAAAGCATGGGCAAATTAAGATAAAAGAAATATATTCTACTTTCAGTGAAGGTGCATTTATTTGTTATATTCTCTACTGTGTCCCTAGCAATTAGCACAAAAACTAATGTAAAGGTGAGACAGATATTTTTGAATTAATTAGTAAAATTTTTTAAATGAGGAAAGCCTGACTTTAAGAAAGTAGCTTATATGATCAAAGAAGAAAATTAATTTCCACATCTTAATAGATTTTCCCCCTTTAGATAGCATGATTAAATGGAAGAATGTAAAAAAAAATATGTTATACTTATCCAAATATAATCAATCTGTTAGAATTCAAGGTGGGGGCATAAAGGAGATTTATTAATTTGGTGAGGAGTTGTGTTAGGATTAGTCTCATGCTGTGCCCAGTTAACTTTCATTCAGCAATGTAGTTCATGTGCTGTAATACAAAGACTTAGTATCTGGCTCAAAATGAAAATAAACTCCTCACATCTGTAATGTTGATGATACCTCTCTGCTGATGTTCATCCAAATGTCTTGGTGATTGCTCTCAGTAGATTACTAAAGATCTTTTTGTCTTACTTCCCTCTTTGTTTTGTCTGCTCTAACTTTCTGACCATCATTAGTGAATTCTCATAGTGAACTTCTAATCTTTACCCACAGTGAAAACTGATTAATTATCTCATCATTTTATAAGGTCTGACTTAATTTGAGTTAACCAGGAAAGGGAAACCTAGCACATTTCTATATATCCTTCATAGATCATAGGTTAAGGAGTTTGTTGGTGTAAAGGGTAAGGTCCTACTGGCCACACCGTATTTTGTAGTATCTCTTCGTTCTCCTGATTCAGAGCTGGCTTTACTTTTCAGTCCCAATTCCAAGACATATATTGTGAATTTAGCTAAACTTACTAGCTAATTACAAGATTAGTTAAATTTGTACTGTTATGCAAAATAGAGTATTTCTTCTCTTGAGAAGAAACATAGTCTTTTAGAATTGACCTTACATGTAAATAGATACAGGAATATGGATTATAATCCATGAGATGATGAAACATTTAATAGATGATATTCTTCAACTCTAGGATTATAGTCTTTAAGAAAATTATTATATAAGAACTTATTTTTGCTAAGTAGATTGGGGGTAAATTATATCAAAAAATGAAATATTTATATATTTTTGGATATTTTGGACCTGTGTGCTATCAAAAGCTAAAATATAATTTACCTCAAAAGATATACAATGAAGTTATTATAAGCCACTTAAAATTTGATTTGATTGGGTAATTAATATAGGGGCAAGTATAATAGAAAGAGTCGTGTTTATTCATTTAGTACGTATTATTGATTGCTTATTAGTCACTATATCAAATATCAGTGTTAAGAAGATGGGAAGTTTTGTTGAGATGTGTTTTATAATGCTCACAGTTTTCTTGGATGTAGCAAACAAAAATAACTTGGAGTACTATCAGCAGTACTACAACTTGGAGATGTATTAAAAAATCGTCTTTCAAGATGGTTTTATGTATACCTGTGTATGGGCAAACATTCTTATGTATATGTATACAGTTCATTAAATTAGTCTTACAAGTCAGATTTTAATATTAGTTTTTAATATTGGTTTTTAGCTTTTTTCCCCTATTGAAATTTTACTAATGTGTATTAAAATTCTAAACAGGTGATGAGGATCATAGATTATTTTAAATTATTTTTAATATTTTTACTTTTGTAAAAATTTGTTCAAATCTAATTTTTTCTAAGAATACCCAAGAAAATATCTTAAAATAAAGATTTGTGAAAACTATCAGGTGACCACATCAAGTTTTATCTGAAAATTAAATTAACACACTTTATTATGCTATATAATAGTTAATGGTTTTAAAAAAATGTTCAAGAATTTCTTGTGATGGGATAAATTGGACAATTCATCCTTTAAAAATAAGATGTATTTTAAGCTAGACTAGACTGCATTTTTTGTTATTATTCTTAGATAATCTGAATGAATAACTTTATGTCTATGTATCTTATAAAAATCTTCAAGATTCATAATCCCATTTAGATACATACAAAATACTGGTGTTAATATATTTTATTTGTTTAATGTTTTAAAATTTATTTTAAGAGAGAGACAGTGAGAGTGCAGGTGGGGTAGGAGTAGAGAGAGAGGAGAGAGAGAGAAATCCAAGCAGGCTCTACTTCAATAGAAATGTGAATGACTCTGGCTTAATAGTCATTCATTTCACACTATGGGAGATTGGGCAGTAAATGGGACTCCTTATAAAATCAGTTAAATTTAATATAAAGTTTCATGATATTTACTTCTAAAATTTTAGATAAATATAAATGTAATTATTTTGTTGGTTGTATGTTAGGAAAGACCCACAGAAAATAATGTAAACTTTTGCATCTTGCTGTGTTAATTTTCTGTAGCTGCTTATTCGAATCCTTAAATCAGAAAACCAGGAGTTCAGGATCCCTGTAAAATCTCTTAGATATGTTCTCCCTTTCACTCTGCTAGCACTACAGGCTGATCTATTTCCTTTTCTCTTAAACTTTCTTATTCACTTGTTCTTGATAAGATCAGAGAGGCCTTAGCGTAGTGGTTAGGTCCTTGAGCTTTAAAAAAAACCCAGCAGGCATTAAATTCAAATGCTTGTGCATTGTATTAGCTTTGCTTCCTGGAGTAGGTTTGTTTCTTTACCTCTTCAAGACTTTGCTTTCTTAACTGGTAAAGTGGAGGTAGTAATAGGAACTTAAAAAAAAAAAAAGGTTTGAAATAAATAGCAAATAAGGTAATGCATGTAGAACATGTTTATTTAGCTAAGTGTTTGACTTATAGGATTTAATAAATGTTAGCTAAAATTACTATATTACAGTATAGGATTTTAAAATGAGACTCATAAACTCAGGTGAAATTCCAAAGACAAGAGCAATGTATAGGTACCAATACCTACATGTATGAAAATGAAGCACTAGACGATTCCCTTTGCACCTCATGGCTAGAAGTTTTTAAGAACCTATTTTTCCAGCACTTATAGTCGACTAGTTTCAAGTATTGTAAGTGGTTGAGTTTGGGGAGATTGGAAGGACTTGCATTTTGGGGTTACAGAGGGGATACTCTAGTGCAGGGGACATTAAAGGGACAACCTAAAGGTTAATATATGTTCTGGGGAGGGGGTAGAGGATGGTACAGGAGACAGTGACTAAGTGGCCTAAGACAGGAAAGCAGAGGCAAAGACAGGGCTGCACCAGGAGGGAGCTACATAACTGGTATGTAGAGGTAAAATGTGAGGATTTCCATGTCTAATTGTGGACCATTAGGAAAAGAACAGTTCTGAAACCTTTTGGAGAGGGTTAGGGTTAGGATTAGGCCTAGTAGTTTCTGGACAGGATGCTATAAGGTAGGAGCTGAGGAGGAAGTTGAAAATAATTAACTAGAAGAGAAAACGTTTTCTTCAGAATTGGGGTTTCCTAGCAAGAGAATTTCCATAAAATGGTCATCTAAGGTAAAGTCAGTTTTGACCATCTTCCAGTCCCAGAGACCACCAAAGCCAGATAAAGACTGAACTGAAGCAGTCATGAAAAACTGTACCACTGTCTCCTTAATCGCTTGGCTTGATCCTGGTGAGTCCAGAATAGCAGCCTGTGAGTGGCAGATTATGAAGGGAATCTAAACACATTCTCTTTCTTGTACTGCAAGCTTCCAGGCCTTAAGCAAAACCAAACTGATGGAGAAGTGCAAAGTAGTGTGAATTTTAAGTTTAATTATTTTCCTGAACTGAATATTTAAAATTTTTGAAATACAACATGTTAAAAGGCTAAATAAAAAGGCATGGCAAAGTAATGTTATCTGCCCAAGATTTCAGTGGAGGATAGGGTAACACTATGTTTAAGGATAGCTGGCAGAAAATTAAAATCAAATAAAAATACACATAAAATAAATGTAATGCATAATTACCTAAACTAAAATGTAAATATAAATACAATTCAGTTTTTTCAATAAAATCATCACTTACTGTAAGTATACTCTTACCTATATGACACAGGATACATATCTTGCTGCCCTCTGGAAGCATGAATGCTAGTTATGGGAATGTAATTTTACGGTGTAGTAGGAAAAGCAGTATACCTCAGGAAAGATAAGGATTTTTTTTAGAGAAGAAGAGTTGGCATATAAGATTATATTAGTTTCAGTTGTACAACATAATGGTCAACATTTATTATACATTACAAGATGATCCCACCAGTAAGTGTAGTTACCATCTGTCACCATACAAATTTATTAAAATATTATTGACTGTATTCCCTATGCTGTACTTTGCCTTCCTGTGAATTATTTATTTTATAACTGGAAGTTTGTACTTCCTAATCCCACTCACTTATTTCACCCATTTTTCCCACATTCCTCCCCTCTGGCAACCACAAGTTTTCTGTATTTATGACTCAGTTTCTATTTTATTTATTTATTTATTTATTTATTTATTTATTTATTTATTTAAGATTCCACATAAGTGAAATCATACAATGTCTTTCTCTGCGTGACTTATTTCACTAAGCTCACTATCCTCTCTAGGTCCATCCCTGTTTACACAAATGTCAAGATTTCATTCTTAGGGTTGGGTATGTTGTTTATATTACCACATCTTGTTTGTCCATTCATCTATTGATGGACACTTAAGTTACTTCCATGTATTGGCTATTGTAAATAATGCTGCAGTGAACAGCGGGTGTGTGTATCTTTTTAAATTAGAGTGGGTAAATACTTAGACATGGAATTGCTGGATATTATGGTAGATTTTTTTATTTTTTATTTTTTGAGGAACCTCCATACTGTTTTCCACAGTGGCTACATCAGTTTACATTCCCAACATAACTGTATGAGGGTTTCCTTTTCTCTACATTCTCACCAACACTTATTATTGCTTGTCTTTTTGATACTAATCATCATGACAGGTGTGAAGTGATATCTCCTTGTGGTTTTGATTTTCATTTCCCTGATGATTCGTGGTATTGAACATCTTTCCATCTGTTTGTTGGCCATCTATATGGCCTGTGTCCTGACAATTTTAGAACATTGTGTTTCTGTTTTCATCTGCTTCAGGGTATTTTTTATTTCCTCTTTTATTTCTTTTTTGACCCATTGGCTGTATAACAGCATGCTGTTTAGCCTCCATATCTTTGTGTTTTTCCTTTCTCTGAAAATTGATTTCTAGTTGCATATTGTTGTGGTCAGAAAAGATTCTTGTGATTCCAGTTTTCTTAAATTTATTGTGAGTTGTTTTGTGGCCTAACATGTGATCTATCCTAGAGAATGTTCCATGTACACTTGAAAAGAATGTTTATTCTGCTGTTTGGGGCTGGCATGTTCTGTATATATCTATTAAGTCCACATGGACTAATGTGTCAGGACACTGGGTCCATATTGATTTTTCTGTCTGGATGATCTATCTAGTGAGTAAGTAGTGTTAAAGTCTTCTGTTATTGCATTATTGGAAGTTTCTCCTTTTATGTCTACTAATATTTGCTTGATATATGTAGGTGCCCCTACGTTGGGTACCTATAGGTCTCTTTGTGTCTTTAGGTTTGAAGTGAGAAGAGACACAGTCTCTTTGTGTCTTTAGGTTTGAAGTGAGACTCTTGTAGGCAGCATATGGATGGGTCTTGTTTTTTTGTTTTTGTTTTTCATCCATCCAGCCAACCTATGTCTTTTGATTGTATTACTTAGTCTATTTACATTTAAATAATTATTCATAGGTAGACATTGGCATTTTGTTAATTGTTTTCTGGCTGTTGTAGCTCTTCTCTGTTCCTTTCCTTTTCTCTCTTGTGATTTGATGACTTCTTTAGTGTTACTTTTGGCTTCCTTTCTTATTATTTTTTGTGTATATGCTATAGATCTTTGCTTTGTGGTCATATATCATGTGTGGTCATGTGAGTTCATATATCACACCCTATGTATGCAGCCATCTATTTTAAGTTGATGGTCACTTAAACTCTAAAGGCACAACATTTTTACCCTTACCACCATATTTTATTTTTTACATCATTTTTTTTTTTGTGTATCCCTTATGTAGTTATTGTAGATATCCTTAGTTTTGTACTTTAACTTTCATACTATCTTTTTAAGTGGTTGATCCACTATTTTTTACTACATGTTTGCTTTTACCGATAAGATTTATTTTCTTTCATATTTTTTTTTACTTACAGTTATGACCATTTATTTATTTGAAATATAACATACAGTGTTATATTATTTTCAGTTGTACATTATAATGACTCAACGATTCTATACATTAATCACTGAGTACTCATCAAGATAAGTGTACTCTGAATCCCTTTTATTTCATATGTATACATGTACATACATATACACACATACCACACCTTCTTTATCCATTCGCTTATCAATGGACACTTGGGTTACTTTGATATTTTGGCTATTATAAATAATGCTGCAATAAACATAAGGGTGCATTTGTCTTTTCAAATGATTGTTTTCATTTTTGGTGGGGAATAATGCCAAGTAGTGGAATTACTGTATCATATGGTAATTCTATTTTTAATTTTTTGAGGAACCTCTAAACTATTTTCCACAGTGGATGCACCAATTTGCATTCCCATCAACAGTGCATGAGCGTTCCTTTTTCTCCACATCCTCACCAACACTTTTTATTTCTTGTGATTTTTATTTTCACCATTCTTACAGGCATAAGGTGATATATTATTGTGGTTTTGATTTGCATTCCCCTGATGAGTGATGTTGAGCATATTTTCATGTGTCTGTTGGCCATTTATATGTCTTTTTTGGAAAAATATATATTTGGGTTCTCTGCACATTTTTAATCATGTTCTTTGTCTTTTTGTTGTTGAGTTGTATACGTGTTTTTATATGTCTTGCATATTAATCCCTTATTGGATATATCATTTACAAATATCTTCTCTATTCAGTAGGTTGCCTTTTCATTTTGTTGATGGTTTCATTCACTCTCCAAAACCTTTTGGTTTGGCTTTATTCTCAGTAGTTTATTTTTGCTTTTATTTTCTTGCCTGAGGAGACATACCTAGAAAAATTTTTCTATGACTGATGTCAAAGAGATTATTGTCTGTGTTTTCTTCCATGAATTTTATGGTTTCAGGTCTCACATTGAGGTCTTTAATCCATTTTGAGTTTATTTTTGTGTATAATACAAGAAAGTGGTTCTGTTTCAGTCTTTTCCATGTAGCTATCCAGTTTTCCCAGCACCATTTGTTGAAGAGACTATCTTTTCCCCAATTGTGTATTCTTGCCTCCTTCATCATAGATTAATTGACCATATAAACATGAGTTTATTTCTGGGCTCTCTGTTCTGTTCCATTGATCTATGTGGGCAAGTACCATACTGTTTTGACTACTACAGCTTTGTAGTATATCTTGAAATATGGGATTGTGATACCTCTAGCTTTGGTATTCTTTCTAAAGATTGCTTGGCTATTTGGGTCTTTTGTGGTTCCACCCAAATTTTAGTATTATTTTTTCTGGTTCTGTGAAAAATGTTATTTTGATAGGGATTGCATTAAGTTGGTGGATTGCCTTGGATGGTATGGATTTTATCAGTATTGGTTCTTCAAATCCATAAGCATGGAGTATCTTTATTTTTGCGTTATCTTCAGGTTTTTTCATCAGTGTTTATGGTTTTCAGAATATGGGTCTTTTATCTCCTTGGTTAAATTTATTTCTAGGTATTTTATTTTTGGCCTTTTATTTTTGGTTTATAGAAGACCCTTTAACATTTCTTACAAGCTTGGTTTAGTGGTGAAGAACTCCTTTAACTTTTGTTTATCTTGCCACATGGAGTATTCTTTATTTTAGTTTTGTTTTTTGTTTTTTTTTTTTTTTTTTCTTTTGGCACTTTGAAAGTATTGTCCCTCTCCCTTCTGGCCTGTAAAATTGCTGCTAAAAAAGTCAGCTGGATAGTCTAATGGGAGTTCCTTTGTAAATAACTAGTTGCTTTTTTTTCTTGCTGCTTTTAATATTCTCTTTAATTTTCAGCACTTTAATTGTTACGTGTCTTGGCATCAACCTCTTTGGGTTCAATTTGTTTAGGATTCTGTTTCCTGAACCTGTTTTTTTCCTTAGGTTAGGTTGTTTTCAACTGTTATTTTTTCAAATAAGTTTTCTGCCTCATTTCTCTCCTTCTTCTGGAATCCATATCATGTGAATGTTCTTACGTTTGCTGTTATTCTAGATTTCCCTTACATACTTTTTTATTTTTAAAATTCTGTTTCCTTTTTGCTGGTCAGCTTGGGTGATTTTCATTACCCTGTCTTTCAGATCAGTGATTCATTCTTCTTCATCCTCTAATATGCTATTGATTTTCTCTAGTGTATTTATTGTTTCAGTTACTGTATTCTTTGACTCTGATTGTTTCTCTTTTATATTTTTTATCTCTTTGTTGACATACTGTGTTCATATGTTCTTCTCCCAAGTTTGGTGAGGATCTTTATGACAATTGTTTTGAAATGTTTATCAGGTAGATTGCTTATTTCCATTTCACTTGTTTATTTTTCTGAGGTTTTGTCTTGTTCTTTGCTTTGGAACACATTTTTCCAGTGTCTCCTTTTGCGTGATTCTCTGTTTCTTCAGCTCAGAAATGGATTTTAATCTGGTAGTAAACACTAACTCTCTGAGTGACCTTCAGTAAGTCTTCTCATATTTCTGGATCCTATATTCCTCATCTGTGATATGATATAATATATAAATAATATAAGCTGTCATATGGTAAGTTTCGAGTGAGAAGCAAAAATTAGCCGGGCATGCTAAGTATATTTAGAGGAAGTAGAGTTTATTGTGGTCTTGATCAGTTGGGGAAATTTTTTATGCCAAGGCTACTATTATTTCTCATTTGGACTTTTACTGATAGCTTTCTGATAGGTCATTCTTCTAGGTCCTAGAAAAAGGTTGCTGAACAAGGTGACTAAGGTCCCTAAACTTACAAAACTTACTCTCTCCTGGGAAATATATGATTGAATACTTACAGTAAATAGTTACATGTTTTTCAGCTATAAAATATGCATTAGTCTAAGGAGGCCCATTAAACATGACACTTCCTCATCATTAGGTAAGAGAGATCAGGAGAGATTCTAACAAGAATTTCATGGAAACTGTGACCAAGGGTGAGTGGGTAGTTACCAAGATGAGATATTAGTTTGTGAGAAGGCCCAAAGAATTTGAGGTTTTTGAGAACATTAAATAAATTTAGTAAGGCCTGGAGCACTTCGTTTGAGGGATAGAGTGCTAAGAAAAAAGGCTTGAGATGACTGTCAAGAGCCTGTAGGGACATATGACATGTTGGTCACTTGAGAGTTGCTCAGAATTTTTGTTGAATTTAGGTAATACTCGAGAAAATATCATCTTAAAGAAGAATATAAGAAAGGCTTAGTGAATAAATACAGATTTGCAAATTGTATTTTGTTTTTTAAATTGACTAAATGTTTTAGCTTAGTCACACTTATGATGGTATGGTAGGAACATTTCTTTATAATGTGTGACATTTTGGAGTTGGCCTGGAGCAACTGGAGTATTAATCTTCTAGAAAACTAGAAATTCCAGCTCTTATCCACATGGGTCCAATACTATGTCAAGAAGGTATTCATCAAAGTTTAATCTTTTGGACAGGATGAATTCAAAATTGTTTCCTTATCACTCAGTTTCATGAGTTTGGGTCAGTTTAGTAAATGTTCTCAGCCACCCTATTTTGAAGAATTTTATGTGGTGCAGTGGCATCTCAGTGGCACAATCAGTTAAGCATGTGACTTGTGATCTCAGTTCAGGTCTTGATCTCAGGATCATGAACTCAAGCCCCATGTTGGGCTCCATGCAGGGTGTGAAGCCTACTTAAAAAAAAAAAAAGAATTCTATGTGGTACTATATATTTCTTAGTTTTTGAAGTATTCATCTCACAAACCATTTTCTAATGGAAAATGGTTTACTTTACCTTGACCTATTCCCCTCCATTCCATATGTACTTGAGTCCCTCAAAAGTTCTTGGGTTTACTAAGTACTTGATAGATGATTGACAAAGGTGGTGATAAGGAGACAAATGACTGTTTTTGGTGTTTCTCACATCAGTAGCTTATATATCTGGGATTAGGGCCTCAGGCAAAACTATTCATTCAAGAGGTTTCTCTTACAGTTGTTTTTATGGAATTTCTTTGAGATAAAATTGTTTCAGTATATCATCCATTTCTCTGTAAACAAGATGACTATGATATTACTGCTCTTATAATAGAGGGCGTATGAGATAATTGTCACTGACTCCAGGGTCAGAGTAGCCTACCTCTTCCTGATTATAGTCAACTTGGCCCCCTTGTTTAGAAAAGAAAGGAGTCTTTCCTTAGTAATAATGTGAAATCTTGACTCTGTTGGGACTTCCATATTTCCTAATATCTACAATTTGCTCTTCTAAGACACAAAGACATGTCATCAAAATTTATAACTATATCTTAGAGCAATGTTAGGTATGGGGATTTATTAATATCCCGTTTTATTTTCTGAGGTTTTAGTATATCTAGTATCTAATAAAAATAAATTTCCTGGAAATTTACCTGAAAACCCAACCAAATAAGGGCTCTATAAAATTGTGGTATCATTCTGGTTACTTCAAAGTGAAAGTGTCAAATCAGTAGTATTCTTATATTTCACTGCAAAGATGTTGTAGCAGCTTCCATAGCTCTTTTAAAATGTTTTTAATGTTTATTTATTTTTGAGAGAGAGAGTCAGAGTGAAAGCAGAGAAGGGGCAGAGAGAGAGGGAGACACAGAATCTGAAGCAGGCTTTAGGCTCTGAGCTGTCAGCACAGAGCCTGAAGTAGGGCTTGAACTCACAGACTGTGAGATCATGACCTGAGCCAAAGTCGGATAACTTAACCAACTGAGCCACCTGGGAGTTCCTCTTTTAAAATGTTTTTAATACCATCTGATGTTCCTTTCCTAGCTATTCTCCAATTCTAGTGGCCATAATACATCAACTTTTCTTAATCAAGAGCACCAACTGATTTATTTTATTCTGAGTGGATGATTCTCCTTTTTCATGGGTATTTTTTCCCCTTCTATTTGAGTGTATTGTTTTAGATTAGTTACATACATATTAATTAGAATACATATATATTACATATATATTTATGTAATCTTAAAATGTGTTCAAGAGTACTTCAAATATATTGTATATATATAAAATCTCTCTACGTGGTTTCCATGGAAATTTCTTTTGCGTAAGTAGTTGAAGCTCCTGAATCGTTATGATTTCATTTAAGTTGTAATTTTTTTCTTTCCAATATGATCAGGATTTTGGGTTTTGTGACTTTGCCAGTCCTTTAACTCTGCTCTAGTAATTTCTTTTTAACAATCTGATAGAAAAGCAGAAAGTTATTTTATTATTTATTGCTTTTGGAGCAGTGGATTTATAATCACAGGACCTTAACTGCTACCTCTTCAGTGTACTCCAGTGTACTTTGTAGCTACTGAAAGTGTACTACTTTTTTGTGTGTGTGCTCTGAGTTGTCCATATTTATTGACCTTTTGAACCATTTACTAATTGTGGCATAGTATGTATTTTGTTATTCTGAATTTCTCATTTATTTACATTCATTTTGCTAATCCATTCAGTTATTCATTTTTGTTTATATGTTTTCTTTTTTTTAAAATATTTATTTATTGAGAAAGAGAGAGAGAGAGAGAGAGAAACAGAGTGTGAGTGGGGGAGGGGCAGAGAGAGAGGGAGACACAGACTCTAAAGCAGGCTCCAGGCTCTGAGCTGTCAGCACAGAGCCCAACTCAGGGTTCAAACTCATGGACTGCAAGATCATGACCTGAGCCGAAGTCAGATACTTAACCAACTGAGCCACCCAGACACCCATATTTGTTTGTTTTTAACCCCTTTTCACCACTCCCACTGCCCCAACTCTTGTCCAAGCTTCATCGACTCTTGCCTAGATTATTGAAATAGCTTCCTTTTTTTTTTTTTCATATACAGAGTTTATTTTTTATTCTCTTTAAATCCTAGTTAGGTAACATATAGTGTAATGATGGTTTCAGGAGTAGAATTTAGTGATTTATCACTTACATATAACACCCAGTTCTCTTCACAACAATTACTCATTTTTAAAATAATGAATTCAGGAAAAGTGTGGGGGGTTGAAATAGACAGTTTTAGCCTTTAAAGATTTTAGGTTATATGGAAGAATAGTTACACCAAGAAATATATACGTTGTAGTAAAATTAAGTGAGATGAGTACTGTCTGTGAAGTATGTACAAATTTCAATGGGGCATAAGAGTAAGAGCATGTATATATTTTGGGAATAAGTTTAGGAAGGTTCTGTAAGACATCACATTTAGGCTAAGCCGTAAGTGATGACTAGGAGTATTTTTGCAGGACCAAAACAGTGAGAGAATTCCAGTAAGAAAGGAATAGCATGAAATAGAGAGAGGGGAGAGGATGAAATGAGTTTGAGCATTACCAGTATATCAGAGTAATGTAGGGCAGGGATGGGGTACTATAGAAAATGAAGTAGGACAGATAGATGGGATCAAGCCAGGAAGTATCTTGCATGCAGTGGAAAGGATCCCTTGTAAGGCAGCAGTTACCTTACTGTGTTTTCTTGAACATTTTACCGTAGAATGTTAATGTATATTCAGTGTCAAAGAGGTTCTAGTACCAAAAAGGTGAGAGAAATACTGGGTTAAAAATAATAAGGAATATCTTATTTCATGTCTTCTCCAATTCATTATTATATACTTTGCATCATTAATCTAAAAGAAATATAGACAATAGTTCCACTCTATAATCATGACTCTTTTTAGAGGCTTTCCATGAGCCTAAAATATAAATTAGATTCATAGCACTTCTTATAATATAGGTCTATATTTATTTTATTTTTTGTTTAATTTCTGTTTCTCATATTAGATTATAATAACCCTGAAAGCATGTGCTATGTTTATTTTGATTCATCTTTTTACTCAGAACCTGCTAGAATGTTCAGTGTATACATTATGAACATTTCTTTTGCACATTTCTGGCAAATACTTTGGGAGAATTCTCTAAGTGATAAGGTGAACCACTGAGGAATTTTGAAAAAAAAGAAGGGAAAATTTGGATTTATATTTTAAGCAGATCACTGAAGCTGCCTTGTGGAAGTTAAATGAGAGGAAAAGGACCAAGGGACCCTAGTCCAGTTGAGAGGTGAAATGGGTAGTGGAGAGAAAAACTGATAGATTTGAAGATGATTTAGGATGTTTAGTGTACTGGTTCCTGGTTGGTGTGGTAACAAATTACCTTCAATTGAGTGGCTTTAAAAAACCAAAAATTTATTCTTACCAGTTTGTAAGTTAAAAATGGGACATAGATCTCTTTAGGCTAAAATCAAGGTGTCAGTGGCACTGTGTTCCTTTCTGGAGGCTGTAGGGTAAAGTCCATCTCCTTACCCTTTCTGGCTTCTGGAGGCTGCCCACCATCCTTGGCTCATGGCTGCCTTCCTCCACATTCAGCCCAGCAAGGTTGTATTTCGCTGCACCTTCTTCTGTAGTCGCATCTTCTAATGACGCCCTCTTCTACTTTTAAAGACCTTTATTATTACAGTGGGCTCACTGGATAATCTAGGATAGTCTCCCTATCTTCAGGGTTAGATGATTATCTAATTCAGTCTGCAACCTTAATTTACCTTTGCCATGTAACATAGCATTTTCACAGTTTCCTTGGATTAGGACATGAACAACTTTGGAGGGGGGGGGTCATTATTCTGCCTACAACATATACTTTGCAAAATTATAGATGAGCAGTTAAGGGTGAGTTAGGGTTGGATACAGATTCCTAATTTGTGTACTTGGGCAGATGCTGTGTGCCAGTACCTCAAATAGGGAAATCAGGAGGTAATATCTGTTCATAGGAAAATAATCGAGTCACATGTGGACTTGTTAAGTTTGAGGGATATTGAAGGAGGTAATCCAGAAGATATGGCTAACAGTTGACCTGTGAGATGGACCTGGGTAATCAGAGGCTTCTCGCCCCCTCCACTGTCCTTGGAATGTACAGTTCTGCCCATTATTCCTGCAGTGGGAGCTGTTCCAAAGACATAGCCTTGAGAGAGTAAGGTGTTGTTGAGACCATCTGGATGGTACACTTGTGAGAACCCATTTGGGGCTTCTGTAAACTTAAGATCTGGCAGGGAGATATGAAGGTCCACTCATCTTGTGGCTGCCTAAGACAAGCCTTGTTTATTAAAACCTGCCACCTACTAACCTGAAGGCTTTTTGCCTCTCTTTCTTTGGTCTTTCCCTGCCTTCCCTATACAGAGGCCAGTTTGTGAACAGGTAAAGGGCTTGTGAATTGTGTCTGATGGGTAAGAGAGATTTGTTCAGGAGATACTGTTTTGGAGGTGGGTAGAATTGAAATAATAGTTGAAACCCTCTAACTGGTAAGTTTTTTTTTCTGAAAAACATGAAGACAGAGAAAACAAGAAGTAACAGATTTCTGAAGAACATACAATTGTTCATTATTCAGAATATGGCAGTTTTAGATTATATGATCAAATAACGTCATCTAGGTAGGAGAAAACTATTAAGTTTCTCAGAAATAATATTAAGTTTCTATGTATTGACAAATCAATGGTTTTAAGTTTTTAAAACTTCTCTCATTTTTGGCTGATAAAAATAAGGATTGTAGTAAAGAGCAGTCTAAGACCAAAACAATCTGTCCAACCAACTATGGACTCTATGCCTAAAAGTTTAGATTCTTACCAAATTGTGCAGCAAGGTTGCAAATGTTATTCCCTGTCCTTATTTGAAACCATATAAGAGTCAGTAATTGGAATTTATTTTACTCACATGTGAGAATCTTTCTTGGGAAAAATACATAGTACTTTGTTATTAACGAGAGTCTATAGATAGAACCATTTTTTCCCCACAAAATAAAAATTAGTACTTCCAAAATTTAGCCAATACTAGGCTATAACCATGGAGACTGTAATATGCCTTGTAAATAGTGTTTGAAATGCCAAAGTTATAGTTGGCAATATGTATGTTTGAAAAATAATTTTTTGGAAGTAATGAACTTCCTATTGTTTCTTCTGCACTGTTAAAGTTAAGCGCTTTAAAATGAGTAGATAAAATTGTTTGTTCCTTACATGGAAATAGACGTAGAGGACTGTAAAAGTGAAACAGGGGTTACTCCTTTTCAGTAATTTAGTACTTTCCTAGAAATCTTTGATCTGTAATTTAGTCTCTTGAATGTGTTTACCTGCAAGGAAGGAGATTCCCTGGGGAGATAAATCATCAGTGAATAAATCGTCCTTCTCATTTATAAATTAGTCTCCTGTATGTCTGATTACCAGGAATAAGTCTCCTAAAATATAATCACTCCTCCTTGGAATGATAAAAATCGAGCTTCTCAGCCATGGCAGTTGAAGATGGAGTTTGGATCCTGATGACTTCACCAAAAGAATTTCTCAACATTTTATATTTCTTACCATAATCCATGTCTTGGGTAATCAATAAATTAAAACTGATCACTGCCTTATGAAAGCCTATATCTGCTTTCTTATGCTTAATTATGGTTGGGAAACCTGTGTTGGATAAAATATTCTCCATTTGCCTAAATGCTAAAATGCCATTATCCTCTTTATTGCATAAGATCCTGGTGATAAACACTTTCACAATAGCACTTAATGACTTGCCTTCCCTACAGGATAATGATGATAATGCCATTTTTTGTTGTTGTTTTGCTTTTTTCTTTTATTTTTTCTGCCAACACTAAAGTGTCCATCTGTCATTCTTTCCTATATACTGAAGCCATGCTGCTCTTGGCATGGGTCACATTTGTAAATGTTTCATTTATGAACCATTCCTCCTCCTGACTCGTCTGCAGTACAGAAATATGCAACAGAAGATCAGCTGTCTTTACAGTTCATGTGCCTCTAAATCTGGCATCACATTTGCTCTCTCATTTCCTCAGTAGTTTCAGTAGGAAATTGTCCTACATAATTCTCATGACATTATTTATCAAATTTTCCTAAAAAGCTGTTTTATGTATAAATGATACAACAACTCGTTGTTTTAATATTTTATTTTTCTTCACATTTTTCCTGCCCATTTCTCTCATTACAGACTTTTCTCTTCCACAAGCAATACTACTTACTAAAATTCTCAGTACAATTCAATTTAGTGATTCACGAGACAACACACATTCCTTAGGCAGTCAAGGATGGTGAAATTATGGGAAAAGGGTTAAAAATTACATTTTATTTAAATTATTCTTTTACAGCATCTCTCCCAAAATATATATTATTATATGAACAGATTATCAAGTTTTATGACATGACAATCATGTTTTATAAGCAGTTGACTGTTTAAGTGTTCATGGATGGTTTAGTTAGCTGCTTTAGAGGAGTCTTCAATTGGCAATTTGGCTGTACCTTTTTTAGAAACTAAAGCGAGTATGGATAATATTTATGTAAGCAGCTGGAGGGAGTAGATGGAGAAATCTAAGAAAGAAAATAAAAACATTTCTCTTAGCTTTCTCTTGAAGAAGACTCTTCAAGTAATCAATTAATAAGAGAAACTCAAAGGGCAAAGAAGAGACAATCATGACCCATGACACGAAAAGCAAACTTTTGTTTGTTACTCTTGTTTTTACATGCTAAGTCATTCATGCTACCCTGGAAGAGTGGCTAAGACCAGAGTCTGTCAAGAGCCAGGTTAGAGTGGATACTAAAGCTTAGGGAATTACTTGGTTTATGGCAGAGCAATTCCCAACAGTTGGTAGAATAAGAATTACGACTTGGCTAAGTTTACACAAGCACATCATATATTCTAAACAGAGGGTAATTTATTTGAATATGGTAGAAGTTGGAGTTTTACACTTGATCTTAGCCAAAAGGCCAACAAGCAATTAGAAATTGGAGTTTTAGGAATTCTTTTGCAATATAGTTCTATGAGAAATTGCTTATGCCGTGTGATTTTAGCTATGCCATGGAAGAGTCCCAAGTTCATTGTCACCCAAAAGGTGCTGTAATCAATTCAAATTTAAGTTGGATAAATAAATAATGTAGGAAGGGATAAGGGGAAATGAGTATTCATAAGCACATTTGTGTGCTATTTTACTTAAGATGTTTTCTTGATATGATGAGTGTGTTCAGTGGGGCAACAGATTAGAAGGGATAATTTGAACATTGTGCACTGTGAGAGATGAGATTAGATGCACAGAGTTTGGACTGAGAGCAAGCAGCCTAAGGGTACTCTTTGATGAAAGGGTAGGGGTAGGGATGGAGCAGGGAAAAGGACTCCAAAAGGTATGAAAATGTTTGTCTTCTGACAATCCATTCTGTGCTCAAAACAAATGCCTACTTTAACTATATTTTTCCAAAGACCACTTTGTCCCTTAACCACTTCTTAGAGAGATCATATGTGAGCCTTCTCCCTTACAAAGTAAGCACAATGACTATATAAATTTTGTCCAGTGCCTGCCTTCCCACTAATCCTGCACTATATTTTCAGTAGTTGGTTAAAAATGTTTCCTCGAAGGCATGAGTTTTTTGTGCATGCTCCTTCTACTCATCTGTTCCTTTGTTCATTCATTCATTCATTCATTCATTTTATTCAACAAATACATGCGTGCGCGCACACACACACAGACCCTGCCCTTGAGGAGCTCATACTATACTGGGAGAACTAATTTTTAAATTGATACTGATAATTATGTCTTGATTTGGCCATAATTTTAATGGAAAAAATGAGAATATTGCCCTTTCACCGTTGTCTAATATGTATATTTTTCAAAATTTTAACAATACAATTAAGATTTTTACTGGATAATTTTTTAAAGCTGATGACTTAAGCTTGGGTTAGTAAATGTTTACTTATAGTAGTGTGTAGTTTAATTTTTTAAATTCGTACTCTAAGTAAAACACTATCTCTTCTGAGAAATTTAGCAGATATTTCTTGTTCAGGATTGTTTTGAAGAGTATTCTTCAGGTAGAAAATTACTATTTCCCTTACTGTTGACTACTGGGATATATTTCTACAATCTATTCATTGTTTGGCACTTCTGTAGAAAGTGAGATAAGTTGTCCAATTATAGTTTATGGAGATGTTGATTTGCTATTGGATGTTTGCCCTTTTGGAACAACAATTTAATTCTACACATTCTACTAAATAGCTGCCGCCTTTTCTGCACCTTCTGAATAAGGGCATTTTAAGCCTTTTTGCTATTTACATGTTTGAATAAACTATGGCATGTGAGTTGACACAAAAATCCTAACAATGGGAGTGAAAAACATGACATCAGGTATACTCCTTGCGGCTATACATAGTATCCTATAAACTTTCTGTAGTCTGTAATAGCTAATACAGCCTCTGGAATATAACAGCCTCAATAAATGTTTGTTGAAATAATATCAAAATGTCTTAAAGTAAAATCAAGTAACATTTTTATGACTATATGTCCTAATGAAGGAGGTTAAAAATGTTTTACATTATGTCTGTGTAAATGAAATGGAGAAAAAAACCACTATTGCAAAGGGGAAAAAACAAAAACAAAAACAAAAATTCCTTTCCATTTTCCAGGGGAAAAATAAAACTCTGTTTTACTCATATAATTTTTTCTTAGATTCTAGTAAAGGTCATTTTTTCCTTCTCAGTGCAAAGCTACTCTTGTTTCTTTTTAAAGTAAGGGTTTCAATACTTTATTTAGACTGTTCTTCCATTATGTAGAAGTGGCTTTACATTATTTTGTTGTAGATAAGACTTTCAAAAAGTATTCATAATCTATTTTGACCAGAGCTAATAAAATAATATTTAAGTGCATTTCAAACCTTGAGTTTCATAATATTCTTCCCAAAAAAATAGAAAGTGTCCAAAGCCCATGGAAGACAAGTGAAAAATATAAGAAAGGAAAGCACTAGAAAGCACTAGAAAGAAGCATCTCCGATGCTGTGTAAGTGATGGGGAGAATATTTAGTGGTTTGGGCTAACTGGAGTATATATAGTAAATGTTGTGAGTTTCTGTGACAGATGAGAAGATCAACAACATTTATTAAATGTATGACTAGCAAATCTAAAACCAAAGCCAAATAGTCTTTTCTACTATTTAATCCCTATGTAATTGAAAAAAAATGGAAATAATACAGGTCCTAAACAAAGCTACTTAGTTGATTTATAGATCAAAGTGATGAAGATGTCAAAATGGAAGAATTATATTTGCTGTTGATTAGGAATCTGTCAAATTTCTTTTCCTTTTTTTTAATTCATAGAAATAACTAAACAACTTGATGGGGAAAGCAGGACTTGTGAGGTGACTCATTGATAAGTCTTAATGACCTTGCTCAGGAGCCTAGGAGTAAACCTGTCATTTGGTGACCTTGTCATGGATCAGATCTATACTTGGGTTCTCCTTGGGTCTTTGGGGTAAACTAGCCCATCTGAATGGCAGGCATTAAAAATTATTTAAGACTAAAGCAAATAAAGCTGTGTCAAGCAGGTAACAGTATAGTTCTTTTGAGCAAAATAGGTGTGGAAGTGATAAGGATGAACACTACTAGTTATATTTTTAATCAAATACTATTGATAAAGTTTTCACTGGCAGTACTTGACTCTGAGGTATAACTTGCCTTCTATACAGCAAACTGGCTTGAATTTTTTTTTGCTCTTTTCTCTATTTAAGGTAATAATGAAGGAATAATTTCTCTGATTATTAGAGCTTATTTTTCCATCATAACTAAAAAAAACAAACAAAAAAGTGATCTGTTTTCCAGAAGGGACAGAGGCAGAGAGATTTGAACATGCTTTCTAAAAAAGATAACATTTTCTGGAAGAGTAGGAAGTTGAAGGGTATGAATTCAAAAGTTCTAGGCTTGACTTCATCCTATAAATTTGAGAAAGGTGCTTAATATCACTATGTTCATGTTATCTTTCAGATAGGATTTTCAAACTCTCACATCGGGTAGAAAAAACAATCATGAATAATACCTATATTAAAAACAGTTATAGGGGCGCCTGGGTGGCTCAGTTGGTTGAGTGTCCAACTTTGGCTCAGGTCATGATCTCACAGTTAGTGGGTTCGAGCCCCGCATCAGGCTCTGTGCCGATGTCTTGCTCAGAGCCTGGAGCCTGCTTCAGATTCAGTGTCTCCTTCTCTCTCTGCCCTTCCCCCGATCATGCTTTGTCTCACTGTTTCTCAACACTAAATAAATGTAAAAACAAACAAACAAACAAACAAACAAACAAAACCAAACAGGCAGGTAACCACAGAATTAAGAAAGGCATGACAAAACAAAATGCTGTAAGTACACCTAATGAACAAATAATTGTTCTCAGTTTCTAGACAAAAGTAGTTTTGTTAGTTTTAAGAAGGAATGATTCTCTTTGGAAAATGTTGGCTTAAAATAATACCAATACACAAAGGGACATAGGAGTAAACTTAATAATCCTACATTTATTTAAATCAATCTGTGGTTGATTTTTAGAAATTAAATATTGATTTTGACTCTATGTGAGGGTAGATACCCATTGTATACAGATCTGGAAGTTACAGCTGTGATTTTTGTCAATCAGAAATATACGATTATGCCAAAACTGGTAGTTAATGTAGTAATCTGAATGTCAGTTTAAAGCAGGATGTAAACAGGATGACGTTCAAATAGACTAGTGCTAATATACACACAGATATATATGCATGTTTATCTATAATTCAAAGTATTCTCTGACTGTATTATATTTGGTCATGATGTCAGAAGTATTCCTTTTGTTTATTTACTAGTTTGTTTGGAGCTATGGGGGGTTGTAGGGTATGTTACAGTCAGTGGAACATGACTGGAATTTACTATGAAAAGCCTCTACTACTATGTTACTAAAAAACTTAGTAACTTACGTTACCTTTCTGGGCTCTATTTGTAAAATAAGACTCTAAATTGAAGATTATAAGAAGAAATTCCTTTTTCTTTTTCTCATAAAGTCTATTGGAGAAAATCCCAAACTTGTGTTTACTGGTATCTGAACTTTAAAAAATACTGATAAATATTTGGACTCAATTCACATGCCATTAACTTTAATTTTTACAAAAAAATTATCCTAAAAGAATAGCTTAGTGGGTTGATTGATCTCTTCTTTGCCTAATTTGTCAAAATGGCATACAAATAAAATCTCCTCCTTTTTTATTGTACAGTTGGAGTAAAGATGATCTAGCATATATGATAAACCTGTATGCTAATTGCTTTAAAACTAATATCTTAAATTCATTAAAAGGGATGTAGATAAAGACTTGATAAATTATTTAAGGCAAAACTTAGCATTGAGCTTTTTTATCTTGGATACTCATCAGTCTCATTTAATTCAGTATTATCAACCTTGCCTTTATCATTTCATATCTTCTTTTAGAACATAATGAAATTTTCTTAAAACTTCCAAAATAATGAGTAAAGGGAGTACTAAAAATTAAGAGATATTTTCAGACAGAAATACAATATGCTGGAAATTTATTTCTGAAGGTTAATAGGAAAATTGCATGTGGTATAGCAAATATATTCTATGCATTATGTTGCTTATTAAACAAAATACACATATTTTCAAAACTTTGGTACCACCAACCTAGTCCTACTTCCATTTATTTTTGACTTATCCAACTTCTCATTATGATGTGAATAAATAATTATATTTTCATATGTACTCCTTACATAAATAATAAGTATTGTGCTATATTTAAAAGCTTGCAGTTAAATTAAAAATAAAAAAAGTATTGACTTTTTACTGAGTTTATGTCGACATCGTGGTTTTTTCCCTGTTTAAGTTTACAGTATTTTTACACTCTGGTAGGAACTGGATAACTCTTGTTTAAAACCAGCAGGAGGAGCTCTCACCTTGCTGGGTTCAATGCAATTAGTGAGCCTGAAAAACCTGAATTTATGGGGTTTTTACATATAAAACAAATAGTAAAATTTAAACATTTATCACGTTTCATGGTATTAAAAATCTCAAAACTCCTTAGTTTTATTTTAGTATCAGTTTATCATTCACTTGTCAGGAATGCAAATTTGGAATTTTACTGTTCTTATGAATTTTTAAAAGGTATGATTGCAGTTTAAAGAGGAAAACAGAGCAATAATATAAATCTTGTTTCTTAAAGCTAATCTGAAATAAAAAAATTCTAAGGATTTACACTTTTGTAGGTATACATATTTTCCTTTTTTGTTTGTTTTGAAATGAGTATACTTCACAGTTTACAAATGCTAATTATCGAAAACCGAGCAGCCTAACATTTTAGAAAGTATATTTATATCAACTAATCAATTAATTAATTTTCCAGTCTGTGAAAAATAAATCTCTATTGGTAGACTTCAATATTAAGGATTTTTGAACACTCTGCTCCAGTAAACATCTTGACTTAAATGGCATGATTTGTAGGTAGTACTAGTGAATTTTCTGTAGAAACTATTCATGAAAAACTAGGATAAAAACTTACAAAGATTTGGGTGACTGGGTGGTTCAGTTGGTTAAGCATCTGACTCTTGATCTCGGCTCAGGTTATGATCTCACTGTTCCTGAGCCTGAGCTCTGTGTTGAGCTATATTGGGCTCTGCACTGAATATGGAGCCTGCTTGGGATTCTCTCTCTCTCCCTCTCTCTCTCTCTGCTCCTCCCCTGCTCTCTCTTTCTCACTCTCTAAAAAGTAATCAATAAATTAAAAAAAAAAAACTTACAAAGTTTTTGGATCAGCAAAAGAAATAGTGATGTTTTTCTGCATCTACAGAAATAAAAGAGAGGGAGGCAGACAAAGAAACAGACTCTTAACTATAGGGAACAAATTGATGGTTACCAGGAGAACTGGGGATGGGGATGGGTTAAATAGGTGATGGGGATGAAGGTGTACTTGTAATGAGCACTGGAAGTGTTGAATCACTGTATTGTATACCTGAAACTAATATTATGCTATATGTTAACTAACTGAAATTTAAATAAAAACTGTAAAAAAAAGGTAAGAAAAACACTTAAAATTGAAAGACTTTAAGTGTTTTACAAAGGACATTCTAACATCACTGTCCTTGATTTGAATCCAAATCTGTCAGTTTGTGATATAAAGGAAAATTACTTAACCTTTTTGAGGCTCAGTATTCTCATTTGTAAATTGAGCATTTAGAAAAAGACACACCTTCTAGGACAATGTGGAGATTACTTGAGGAAGAAAATACATAGAAACTTCTTCCAACAGTGACTGTGAATTAGTATCATTATTTTTCTAGCCTTCAGGGAAATAATGATGTATTTAAAAAATATAAATGTTCTAGATGAGGGGTACCTGGGTGGCTCAGTTGGTTGAGCGGCCGACTTCGGCTCAGGTCATGATCTCGCAGTCCGTGGGTCCGAGCCCTGCGTCGGGCTCTGTGCTGACAGCTCAGAGCCTGGAGCCTGTTTTGGATTCTGTGTCTCCCTCTCTCTGACCCTCCCCTGTTCATGCTCTGTCTCTCCCTGTCTCAAAAATAAATAAAATGTTTAAAAAAATTAAAAAAAATGTTCTAGATGAGTAACATTAAACTTTTGTGTATCCCAAAGTGCATACTGGTAGTAAATACTTCTGAATTCTTTATAATAGTGTATATCAAAAATGAAAGTAACTTTCATTTGATAATGAGACAAACTTACAGCTTTGAATATTATTATAATGATATCTTTAGCTTCTTTCTCTAATAAATGAGATTATTTTTGTTATACTGAATGAACCCAAATGACATCAAATATCATCTTATGTATTTGTGTGTGTGTATGAGAATGAATGTATGTATATGTGTGTGTTTGTGTGAATATGTATGTATCATCCTTGTATCATCCTTAGTGTACTTTCTTTTACTTCCAGGCTTCTTAGAAATATATGTTAATATGGAGTAGATGAAACTATAAAGAAATCCTTTTAAAAAGCTTTAGCCCTTTGTGTGTCTTTTTTTTCTCTTTAGGTGATGTTTGCAGCCATTGAAAACCATTAGCTAAGTCTATTAATTCATTAGGGGTTAGAAAACGGTATAGCCTAGTTCAGCCATTCCTTCTTCATTTATTAACTGAACTACTTCAATAAGAGCAATGTTCCTTCTTTAACTGTTTTTTTTTATTCATAAGTAGTTTATATAGCAAAATCAAAATAAGGGTGCCTGGGTGGCTCAATTGGTTGAGTGTCCAATTCTTGGTATCAGCTCAGGTCATGGTCCCAGGATCATGGGATCAAGCCCTGTGTGGGGCTGTGTGCTGAACATGGAGCCTGCTTAAGATTCTCTCTCCTGCTCTTTCACTCTCCCCCACTCACGTGTGTGTATGCACTCTCTCTCAAATAAAAAATAAAGAAACAAAGAAAAAACAAAATAAAATGTTTTATTGTTTTCATATTAGTTACCAGTTTTTAAAATAATGGTGTCCTAGTATTCTATAAAAGTTGTCAGTAGGTATATTTATATCATTATGAATGCATGGATTTGAGCATATTTGTGAAGTCCCTATAGTCATTAACCTTGTATATGATGAGATTATCCATTTTTGGCCAGTAGAAGCCTATCCAGGTTGGTTCCCAAGTCTTTTTGACACAACTCTAGTAAAACATTGATATCTTCCTTGATTTCTGTATAAGCATTACAAAACATCACTAATGAAGTAATTTTACAAAAAAAATAAAAATAAATTGAACTTCAGTCTGATCAAGTTACTAAATATATCTACCAATTTAAAGAATATAAAGGGAATGGGGGGCATGTTCAATGATATCTTACAATTAGAAAAATCTAGAACGTAGGACAAAATAACCTTTTTTTTTTCCAGTAAATTTGATTTCAAGTAATGAAAAAGATAACTGGCCAGGCATTAAGGAAATATATTAAAACAACAATGAGATACCATTATACACCTGTTGGAATGCCTTAAAAAAGACCTGGACAATACCAAGTCCTGCTGAGGATGTGAAGCAACTGGAAAACTGGTATTCTGCTAATGGGAATTTGAAACATCATAGCCATTTTGTAGTACAGTTGGACAGTGTCTTCAAAATGAGGATTCTCCATAAACCCAGGAATCTCTATTTACCATGAAGAAATGAAGGCATAGGGTCATATAAAAACCTGTACATAAAAGTTTATAGTGGCTTTATTTATAATGTCCCCAACGGGAAATAGCTCACATTTCCATCAAGTAGGGAATTCCATACAATAGGATACTTTTCAACAATAAAAAGGAACTATTGATACATGCAGCAACATAGATGAATCTCAAATGTGTTATGCTACAAGAAAGAACCAGTCTTGAAAGACCCCATGCTATACTATTTCATTCATTTGACATTTTGGGAAAGGCAAAATCATAGGGACAGAAGTTAGATTAGTAGTTGCCAGGGACTGGGCTGTGGAAGGGATTAGCCATATTGGATAACAAAGGAAGTTTTGGGGGTGATGGAAATATTCCATAGCTTGACTGTAGCAGTGGTTACATGGATGTGGGTGTTTGTCACAATTCATAGAAATGTACATTTAGAAAGGGTAAATTTATTGTAAGTAAATCATACCTCAATAAATCTAACAAAAAAAGTTAATGGGATAAAGTGTAGATTAAAAAACAAAAGTAGATTGTCAACTCAGTGTAATGAATAGGACTTATTTAGAGCTTGATTTTTCTATTCAAGTAAGTAGAGACAATAGGGATATTAAACACTGGATATTTGATGGCATTAAGGAATTACTACTTATAGTAATGAATTAAGATACTGTAGCTATATAAAGAGGAGTCTTTATCTTAGAAATATATACTTAAATTTTTATGGATATTACTGGAATTTGCTTCAAAGAAATCCTGCAGTGGGAGAGAGTAGATAAAAACATGTGGATGAAGTAAGATTGGCTATAAATTGGTAATTATTGAATCTGGATGATGAGTACATGAGGGTTCATTTTACTGTTTTCTCTACATTCTAAAATATGTTTGAGAATTTTCCACAATAAAATTTAAATAATTGAAGCTTAGTTCTACAAACGTATGTTTAATGAATTGATTTAAACAGTACTGAAAGAATATTCTGCAATGACTAATGTTACTCTGTCAAGGCTGTGTCCCTGAAATAGCTCCCACTATGGGAACAGTAGGCAGAGCTCATATTCTGAGAATAGGGGAGGGGGGTGGGGGGATGAGGAGCCTACAGTTGCCTGAGTCCAGCTCGAGGGTCAAATGACAGTCACATCCTCTTGATTACCTCCTTCAACACTTGTCAGTTTTAAAAGTCAGCTATTAAAAATAACTTAATTCTGTTATTCAGTTATCTGCCTTATTTAGCATTGTTAAACACAAATTACATGTTTTGGAAATAAGTTAGGACTACTTTATGTTATTTTATTATTAATATTATTATATATTAGAATTTAGTATACATAGTTAATTTTAAAGTAAGTAATGCAACTTTTTAAAGCTAATGCAATGAATAATAGTAAAGGTAGTTGACATTAATGATTTAAATAACATATTTTTTCATCAGTTGAGATATTCATGTAAGTTTTTTTTTTTTTTTATTTAATTCCAGTTGTGTTGCTTGATACAACAACTGTGCTGGGAGAGCTAGGATGGAAAACATATCCATTAAATGGGGTAAGTTTAATTATGTTTTTAAAACTTTCATCCTTACTAGGTTTTAGAATTTGTTATAATAGTTAAAGGAACAGTGAATTTTGGCTCTAGTTACCATGAATTTTAGCACATAACTAAAATCTCTTAGAAAAGATTAAAATACAATTAGAATTGGTAACCAATGAGAATGATGTATAAAAATATTTGCTTTTCTTTAAATTATCATTATTCTTTAATACAGTGTTTATATAATATTAGACTGTCTCCCCTATAAATATTTTTTTCATAGAAAAAAATTCTATGTATAAGAGGTTTTTGTATATAGGTTTATTAAATTTGGTAACCTCAGTGAGTATTTGTCCATAAACAAACTTTAGATTGTTATAAAAGAAGTGGATTTTACAGATATTAACAATTTATTTTTTATTAAAACATATGAGTGTAACAAACCAGTGTATGTTTTTGAACTTGACCAAAAGAAACATTATGATTAGGTTTTGTTACCTGAGAGTAGTTGCTTTTGAAAGGCATGTGTAATTTAAAGATGTGTAATTTACAAACTAATTTTTCAAGTCCTGATATCACTTTAGCTGTGGTTATAATGGACTTTTTATGTGGTTTAATATATTTTGCACATTTTCACATTGCAATGTGTTTCTACTTCTTTTTTAATTTTCACTCTTATGTGGATCCTGACAAACTTATAGAAGACCATGGGGTAGGGGAAGGAAAAAAAAAAAGTTAGAGAGGGAGGGAGCCAAACCATAGGAGACTCTTAAAAACTGAGAATAAACTGAGGGTTGATGGGGGGGTGGGAGGAAGGGGAAAGTGGGTGATGGGCATTGAGGAGGGCACCCGTTGGGTTGAGCACTGGGTGTTGTATGAAAACCAATTTGACAATAAATTCCATATTAAAAAATTGTTTCAAGTAAAAATAAAAGGATGGTTTGTGAAGCTTTTTACATAGATTTTGCCGAATTAAGGAAAATTTATAGTAACGGAGGTAGTCAACAGTTATTCAGGTGTACTTGGGTTAGCTTTTCTTCCTTTTTTTATAAATTGTATTTTTCTCATTCATCAGATTCTTAGTTGATACTTTTATATTGTTTTTTTTTTCCATTACATCTGCAAATTTAAATTTGAAAGGAGAAGTTGACTGAAAAATGTTTTCTTTTTAGAATCATTCAAATATTGCTGTTTGAATTTGACTTTTTATATAAATAGTCATTAAATGTGTATTTTCAAGTATACATTTCTGTAAAGAGTTAACTTTTCTGTCTGTTCAGCAGGCTTTTTGTTTCCTTAGATTTGTTTGCTTTACAGACTGATTTTATTTTTTTGAAATTTTCCTTTTATTTTCATAGAGCTCTCATCAAACCATTCCTGAAAATATATCTTTGAAACTATATTTGTACATTCATCATCTTATTTTTAGTAAACATCAATATTTATTGATTGTATTAAACATGTTAAATTTATTAGTTACTTTCAAGGAATGAATGATTTTTTTTTCTAAAATATCCCTCCAAGATATATACATATCTGTGTTCTCAGTGTACAAAGTAATTTATAAGAACGTATAAATCCTTAAAAAGTTTATAAGAATTATTTTTCCATTGTTAAAAAAAAATGACAAAAAGTTTAGTGATTATATTATCACTCACCTCATGGAGTCATAGCCAAAGAATCCTGTGAGGAACAGCAGTTACACCCCTGCTGTCGTGATTGTATTTGTCTTGATCAGGCTGTTTCAAAACAAACTGGTAATGAGGAGACACAGGGACTTAGTGAGTTACAAGTAAACTTACTGTAAAGAACTATTGTTCTTACAATGATCTTGTCATAGGTGTTATGAAAGTGAGATTTTTTTTCTACTATATCTAGTTTATTAGTTTCGAAGAGAAAGGGCAGAATTGTCTGAAAAGTAATGCTTACTCCATAGTTTTCTATTTGCAGACACTGCACTAAGAATTTTACATTTTATTTCCATAGTAGCCTTATGAGGTATATCTGAGTTCTGGTTCCCAGTTGGAGAAACCTCTTCTTAAAGAGAGTAAGGAACAAAAAATACCAACAAGTTATAGGCTAAATCGTGACTGATGGGATTTATTTCAAAATAAATTATTTCTACTAAAGCCTATATCTTTATCATGGCATTGGTAACAGAGAGGAGCATTGGAAACTTCATGAAAGGCCGATTAATTATGTTGGTATTTGCATAATTGATTCAGATTTCTTTTCTCCCCTTGCCAAACATAGTAGTTGACTGAGATGAACATTTTGGACACCAGCCATGGATTTGCAGGAGGAAAGAGAGAAAGGAGAGGAAGGAGACAACAGTAGAAAATATGTATGATAGAATAAGGTGGAAAAGGGAGAAATGGTTAACATTTATCAGGCATTTACCATATGCTAGGCTTTGTTCAAAGAAGTTTATTCACATGAGTCCTAGAAATCAAGAATCATTTTACCCTATTGAAACATACGGAAATTGAGACTCAGGTACATTAAATAACCTTTACAAGGTCACAGAGCTAGGAATTAGTGCAGTGAAAATTCTAAGCCAAACAGATCCTAATTTTTAACACATATATGTGCTTCTTATTTCCTTTAAGATTCTACCTTGTAAATATAAAGACCAGTGACCAATATGTATAAACTACAGAGGGAAAGGTAACACAAGGATTCAGGCATTAACACATAAATTGAATACTCAATTGCCTTGGAATGTCACTGTTGGGATGATCTATATTACTTTTAGATTATCCCTCAAATAATAATGCATATATGGAAAGTGAAAGCAGTAGGAATAATTGAAAATGAGAGTATATGGACATAGTTTATAATAGGTGCATGAATTAGAGGAAACAGGTTAATCAAGGGATACAATAAAATGGATAGATGACTTAAGTAAGTTTTAAAGAAAATATATAGCTTCAATTTCTCTTTTAATGAAGGGTGTATATTACTGACAAGAATGGAGTTTACTTAATGCTCTTGATAGGTAAAAACAAGTAAGGAAATAATCAAGAAGGATGAAGAACTTTGAAAAAGGCTACTAAAGATGGCAAGAGTGAAAATCATTTATTTTTTTCAACGTTTTTTTTTTTTTTTTTTTTATTTATTTTTTGGCACAGAGAGAGACAGAGCATGAACGGGGGAGGGGCAGAGAGAGAGGGAGACACAGAATCGGAAACAGGCTCCAGGCTCTGAGCCATCAGCCCAGAGCCTGACGCGGGGCTCGAACTCACGGACCGCGAGATCGTGACCTGGCTGAAGTCGGACGCTTAGCCGACTGCGCCACCCAGGCGCCCCTTTTTTCTTTTTTTTTTTTTTTTTCAACGTTTTTTTTTTTTTTTTTTATTTATTTTTTGGCACAGAGAGAGACAGAGCATGAACGGGGGAGGGGCAGAGAGAGAGGGAGACACAGAATCGGAAAGGAGTGAAAATCATTTAGACATCAGTAATAGTCAAATAATTAAAAGCCTATAGAAACCGTTAATCAATTTATAACATTTAAACTACCATTTATATCTGTATATTAAAATTATATCTATTTGAAATTGTATGACTTTTTTTCAGGTTGTCACATTTATTGAGCCATGCTAATATGAATGGTCATTTTAACTAAAACTGACTTTTTTCACTAAACTTGACTACTTAAGTTGATTTTACAAATGTGCCACAGGTAGAAAAGACAGCTAGATGTTAAATTGGGTAATTTTATGATATCAAGTATAATTGGTATTTCTCTAAATGAAGTATTTTCTAGGAATAACATTTTAATTGATCATTTTTTTCTTTTTTTTAAATGTTTATTTATATTTGAGAGAGAGAGAGAGAGAGACAAAGTGTGAGCGGGGAAAGGGGCAGAGAGAGTGAGACACAGAATCCAAAGCAGGCTCCGGGCTCTGAGCTGTCAGTATAGAGCCCAACATGGGCCTCGAACCCATGAATTGTGAGATGATGATCTGAGTTGGATGTTTAACCAACTGAGCCACCCAGGATCCCAGATAAATTTTTTTTTCTATAAAGACTTGAACTAAGAGACATTTTTGAAATTATATACTATTTATATAAAATAATGTGATTTAATAAGTTATTTAATAGTTTTTTTTTCTTTTTACTTAGAATAGCCATCCCACCAGTAGTATCATGCTAATGTGGTTACAGGAATAGACATTTGCAATGTTGTAAACACAACCATTACTGGTTATTTGAGTAGTAGGTAAGCACCTCTGGTTACAGAATGTGGAAGATAGGTGACTGAATAGTCTTGAGCAAATGACCTTTAGGCTTGCAAAAATGAAAAAAAAAATGTATATATTTGCTGAAATGCTTGCTTGTCAACTCACTTGTACTAACATCTAAAATATGTGGTGTCCAGGATTCAATTTAAATTTTTTTAAATGTTTATTTATTTTTGAGAGAGAGAGAGACAGAGCATGAGCAGGGGAGGGACAGAGAGAGATGGAGACACAGAATCCGCAGCAGACTCCTGGTTCTGAGCTGTCAGCCCAGAGCCCAACTTGGGGCTCGAACCCCCAAGCCGTGAGATCATGACCTGAACTGAAGTCGGATACTTAACAAGCTGAGCCACCCAGGCGCCCCCAGAATTCAATTTAACAAACTTTTCATTTTATGCTCTTTGTGCCAAGTACCCTATTAGGGTGCTTAAAAGTATGCTTACATAACTTGCGGAGTCTTGGAGTATAGAGCTAATTCTGCACAATTATAAGGCCAAAGAGTGTCTTCAGGTAGTTTTGAGTAATGGTTTCTGAAAAAATAATAAAAGGAGGGATTAATTCTGGTCAGAAAAAATGGTAGTAGGATGTGACATCAGCTCTTTCTTATAAACTGTGAAGGAATCACATATGGGCTGGATGAGAGGGTGGAAAGCATCTGTTAGGCAAAAAGAATAACTTGAGGAAAGGCACAGAATTCTCAAATGTGTGTGCATTATGTTATAGGAATGTTGAGAATAATTTGTGTGGTTGGGTGAAGGGTTTTGTGGGAAAGGAGACTGTGATGATAGGCTAACCATATTGTGGAAAACTTAGAATTTCAGTTTCTTAACTCATTTAGATAGCGTATGTCTCACCCCCAGTAAATAGAAGTAAAAGTAAAAATGTTCTGGATTCAGTTAAGCAAACAAACAAAAATTCATAAAGCTTTCTTTTGTTTTAGATAATAACATAGACCCTTGGAAATGAAAGGTAAGCACCTTAGAAAATCGTTAGGAAAGGATGTTCAAAATATAGACAATATGACATTATTGATATATTGAGAACAGAGTACAATTGAATAGTTACACTTGTATATATGCTGGAGCTTGGTTTTAGAAAAGAATGAATACATCAAAGATTTTGGTAACCAGTGGTTGTAATTCTTAACACTATGCTCTCAGTGCCTAATGTCAAAATTTTATGTCTACATAATTTAAAAATCTTAAGAACTTTATCCTGTAAGTGTCCCTTCCATCCTTAATCTGTCAGTGTATTACACTAACATAGTGAAATGATGATGATATAACAAAGTAGTTAATAGTGCTATGGTAATCAATGAAAGAATGCTGCATATAAATTTTTACATAACATATGGAAGTTATTAGTGAATAGTGGAGATTTTTTTTTCATAAATATTAAGTACAGGGCATATGCCCTTGATTTTCCTTTTGCTGTAAATCACTAATAACTAACTAGTTAATACTAAATCTTACCCAGTGCAAAAATGAAAGACCCATTTTAATTTTGAAAATCTTCTGGGAAGGAGATAGTCTTTAAGAAGTCATGTTATTGTAATGCTAATGAGAAAAAAGGAAACATGAAGGATACTGTTCATGCAATAACTTTGTACAAAAGAAGAAATTAAAAAATATATATCTCTTGAGTTCTCATAATCTGAAAAAGAGTTAAAGAAAATCACATAAATTTTCTTGAAATACTCGTGGTTTACTCCTTTCAATTGATAGTTTTATTTATTGATAGTTTATTTATTACAGTTTGGTTTTGGCCAATATAGAACATTGTAGATGAAATAGAAAAATACAGTAAGACCTGTAGTTGAATGTGACATTCAAAATCCGTAATACTCATTACAGATCAGGTTCCATTCAATACTTCCCAGCAGTGGGTATATCACAGTGGGGCATCCTGGCTCAATATTAATTCTGACTAATAAAAAGTAACTGGTACTCACCAGAAAAGTAAAAGACTTTTCATAATATAGAAAAGAAATTTCATGATTAAAGACATACTGTTTCCTGTGAGCTTTATTAATTATATTTGATACTACTTAAAATGTAATAGCTATGTGGTTTTTAATTTTGATACTGTAATTGCAAAGATAAATGACTTGTTTGGGTAGCCACATACTGATTATTAACAGTACTTATACCTGAATAAATCCTGATAGTTGAAAGGTAACATTTCATAATAATAATTCCATAAGGTATTATTTGATTTATATTCAATATTACACATACTTAATGTTGGGGTGCCTGCATGGCTCAGTTGGTTAAGTGTCTGACTCTTGATTTTGGCCCAGGTCATGATCTGTGAGATTGAGCCCTGCATCGGGCTCTGCGTGTACAGCCTGGAGTGGGCTTGGGATTCTCTCTCTCCCTGTCTCTCTGCCTCTTGTCTGTGCTCGTTCTCTCTCTCTCTCTCTCCCTCCCTCCCTCCCTCCCTCCCTCCCTCCCTCCCTCCCTCAAAATACGTAAACATTTAAAAAGTACTTATTGTTGATGGAAAGAACTTGATTTTTAAGTTTTTTAATGTTTATTTACTTTTTAGAGAGAGAGAGAGAGTGAATTGGGATGGGCAGAGACAGAGGGAGAAACAGAATTGGGTGCAGGCTCTAGGCTCTGAGCTGTCTGCACAGAGCCTGATGCAGGGCTGGAACTCACAAACCACGAGATCATGACCTGAGCTGAAGTCAGATGCTTAACTGACTGAGCCACCCAGAGGCCCTGAAACAACTTGATTTTTAATCACCCCATCAACTCACCCAGAAGATTTTAACTATTTATTTTTATTCATAGTAATAATTTTAGCAAGAAAATGAAAGTTTTGATTTTCCCAGTTTTTTTCTCCCACTCTTCTGTTTTGGCTACTTGTAAAACATAGTAGATCAGATCTTTGTTACAGAGTTGTAGTGGACATAGGTATAGGCACACCAATACTCAAAATCAAACTTCTTTTCAACAGTGAAGTACACTGTAACAAAAAGAAGAAACTGAATGCTAGTAGAAAAAAATTGCTATTGGATATTAAGTTGTATTTTATATTAGTTATGACAATTAGAGGTTAGAAAACTTTGTTTCTGAGATGTCAAATATTAATTTCAAATACCATATATGTATTTTTTGCACATTGTGACTTAGATGATCTTTAGGGTTTGAATAATCCAAGATGATACAAGATATGTGATCTTATCTGTTAAATATAGTGAATTACTATTAGGAAATTTATTCTGAAGCAATTAGGAAAATAGTGATTCAGGTCATTCATGTCTAAATAAAAGCTATAAGTGAACATAGTAATTCCATTACTATAATAATTTTTATAATGGCAAAATGATTTTTGTAATAAAAGAGTCTTCTATTACAATTAAACTGTTTGGAAAGGCACTGTATTCCATATATCAGAGCCTGTTTTAAGGCCAACCAGGAAACATAAAATCCATGGAAGGTAGAATTTCCTTGAAGAGAACACAGGAATATGAATTACCCCAGCTACAGGCCCTCTTTTAGCAACTTGTGCTTGGGTAAATGACCTCCCCTGCATGTGGGCAATGCGAGGAAACAGGTGAATAAATATGCATAGCTTATTAGAGTCCATAAATTTCCAAATATTTAATATCTGAGCCACTGTGATATTTTTTGTTTTTTTTCTAAGTTTTTATTTAAATTACAGTTCATTTACATACAGTGTAATATTAGTTTCAAGTGTAGAATTTAGCGATTCATCACTTACATACACACCCAATGCTCATCATACCAAGTACCCTCATTAATAGTCATCACCCATTTAACCCATGCCCCTGCCCACTTCCCCTCCAGCAACCCTCAGTTTGTTCTCTGTAGTTAAGTCTTTTTTCTTGTTTGCCTTTCTTTTTTCCCCGCTATGTTCATCTGTTTTGTTGCTTAAATTCCACATATAAGTGAAAACATATGGCATTTGTCTGTCCCTGACTGAGTTATGTTGCTTAGCATAATAGTCTCTGGCTCCATCCACATTACTACAAAAATGACAAGATTTCATTCTTTTTTTATGTCTGAGTAATACTCTACTGTGTGTGTGCGTGTGTGTGTGTGTGTGTGTGTGTGTGTGTGTGTGTGTATACATACCACAACTTCTTTATCCATTCATCAGTTGTTGGACATTTGGGCTCTTTCCATAATTGGACTACCGTTCATAATGCTGAGCAACTGTGATTTGTGGCACTTTTCTGTGAACTATATCAGACTATTCCTTCCTATATAGTAGCATCCTCTCCAAAATAAGTAAATATGTGAATTGCTTTCTTAGTTTTTACCAGTTGAAAGAACATGTATTGAGTAGTGATGAAACTAATTCTATGGTGAGGAAGAGAAGTAAGAGTAAAGCAGATAGTAATGATTTGGGAAATCAGATGTGAAGTATTTACTGATCTGTGAATATATAATTAGCTTCATATTCTCTGGGCAGCTGAAAATAAGTATGTATGCAATTCATTTTTCCAGTATCTCTGCGGTTTTTTATTGTATATTCTTGTTGGTGTCTTCCCATAAGCATGCATATATATATTATGTATATATATTATATATATATATATAATGGTATGGGTCACTTTAAGCCAGTTACCTTTGATTTATATAACATAATCTTTCCTTTATTCTCTTTATTTTTTACACTATTACTTAGAAAGCTTTAACTTCCAGTCTCCTAGTTCCAACAGAAGTTTACAGTTGTTCTTTTAAAATAATTCCCATATTATATAATTTAAACTCAGTTTATAAACTGTTTCATTTAGGAGCCCCTGGTGGCTCAGTCAGTTAAGCATCCGACTCTTGATTTCAGCTAAGGTCATGGTCTTATGGTTCGATTTGTGCTCATGTTGGACTCTGTTCTGAGCACAGAGCCTGCTTGGGATTCTTTCCCTTTCTGTCTGTCTTCCTACCTGCATGCACACACATACAAGTTATCTCTCTCTCTCTCTCTCTCTCTCCCTCTCTCTCTCTCTCTCAAAATAAATAAATAAACTTTAAAAAACCCATTTCATTTATAAACAAAAGAGTCTACATCTAAATCCAAAGCAAGCACATACAAATGCTAAATTCTCTTATGAACTCCAAGGGATTATTAGTAAAATACTTAACAACTAGATGAAATATAATCGGCTAGATATTCTTATAATCTTGTTTGCATTTTAAGTGATTGACTCATTCCTAAGCCCCACCTCCAATCTCCAAATCCTGTTGTTCTACCTCCTTGAAGCTCTTTCAGATCATTCTCTATCATTACCGCATCAATTTGGTTCCTCATCACCTCCTCCACATCAGCATGGTTATGTTTTAAATTATCCTCTTGCTCTGGATTTTTCTCCAGCCCCTTCCACCAACCTTTCAAACCCATCCTTTATCCTGTGGCCAGACTAATCTGAAAACTGAAGATCAAATCTTGTTCCTGTTTAATCCCTATTCCCCTTATCTACCATTTGCCCCATGACCCACAGCTGCTTCTCACTTTTCACCTTCTGATGTTCTCTGCCCTTTAGCCATGCCCATTTTCCAGATTTTTTTTAAAAGAGACTTTTGTAGTTTCTTCTATGTAACTTTCTGTTACTTTCGTGTAAGACTATGCTATTGAGTTTATATGGAACGTTCTCTTGTCAACCCTTATCTTCTCTGGCTTTTTTCCTGTTGGTATTTTAAAGCAAAGAAGATTTTCCATCTTTTCTGTGTAGACTTATTACTGCAGAAAGTTGAATTTTAGGAAACTCCTTTTTTTGGGATACCCAAAACTCAATACATATCATAGCATTTATTTCACAAAATTTAAATGTCTGCCTCCTACCAGATTGTGAACTCTCAAAGAAATGGATTGCATGTGTCACCTGTATCAATTAGGCAGTATAGTGACTGACCTTTGACATGTTCAGTAAAAGTTGGTTGAATAGCTACATAGATATACAAGTAGCAAATTATTTTACATAAGTTATTGGTTAAGATATCTTAGATAAGATATTGGTATTACAACTCTCACTGGAGCTGGAACAGTTTGATATTACCTTTGGGCTGAATCAGCTATGAAGAAAAGACTAAATGCTTGTAATAATTGAACTGAGTTCTTATTTAGCATTGGTCTTGAGTATAGGCAGAATGGTTTATATATTTATTCTCATTTTTGTATTTTAGGCAATCCAATCCATTTTCTCATCATGAATTTTTTTTTACATTAAAAGTAAGTTGAAAGGTGGGTGGGAAAGATACTTACCTATGAAATAAAGACTATAAAAGAGCTTAAAAGGTATTTAAGCAACCCCAGTCAAGGCATAATACACTTTCAAAGAATTAATGACTGGTTTAGAACAGTTGATGATCTGAATCACATCTGGGAAGTATTAACCCCAGATGGATATTAATCCTGCACTTTGTTATTAAAGAGGAAGATAAAAAATAGAACATACGGATTTTTAATGGTTGATAGATGGACTGCAAATTTTAGAAAATTTATGTTAACCAGTCAAGCTTCAAAAAGCATAGGTCAGCATTAAATGTTAAATAGGTTTTTGTAATCTGTATTCCGTGCAATTAGTATTTTGAACTAATGTATCATAGTAAGCAAAATAGGTGTTTAATGTGGTTTAACTTTGTTTTATCTTAGGAAAGCAAAACCTGTTGTGCCCATAAATGTAATACTTGACTTAGTCTTCATCTCTCCCATAATTAGGTAGCAATAAATATCAAAATATTTCAACATAATTTAAAAAGTCTTTCAAATGAAAGCATGAAACTAGGATTTAAAAATATACACACACATACACACACACACACATTTTATCCTTTGAATGTTAGTTCATTCTATAGACCACATTTGGAGAGGTAAAATTAAATCTGTATTGTTGATTTAGATTGCTCAATTTAATAATTTTATTCATTTAATCAAATTATATGCTTTCCTTAAATGCAGTACTTTCTGATGCACATTAAAAGGGATTTCTTCATGGTTCCTAATGAGAATTGCTCTCAGAAATACCCACATTTTAGGTCTTACAGTAAAGAAGTAGGTACAGAAAACATACAATAGTTATTTTTTATTCTTTCTATTTATGAACACTGGACTAGTTGTTTGGATTAATGGTTTGCCTGGAATAGTCCTGGTTTATTTTTGTTGTCCTAGAATAATTATTGTGTCCTATTCATTTTTGTTTGGTTGTTTGTTTGTTTTGTTTGGTTGGATCCTTGTTTGGTTGGTAAATTGTATTGCTAGTGTTCAGGTAATGTTAATTATATTACAGATAAACCCCAAATATATAATTCAAGCACAAAAGAATATTATTCTCCCTATGTAAGAGTCTAAAGTGAGTATTCTTTAGTTGTTGTCATGAGTTCCTCCTTCTCTTCTCCATGGAGAGGATAGTCCTTTTTAAAAGTTCAGAAGTGGCACATAGTATATTCCCTCATATTTCATTGGCTACAACCCGTTCACATTATTATACCCAACTACAGAGGAAGAGAAAGTATAAGTTAATCTGGGAAGAAGAGAAAATGGATTTTAGTTGAATGGAGTGAACTACTAGTTGTCATGTAATATCCATTCTCCTTTTTCTCTCTCATTAATAGAACCTTTTAAGGCAGCAGTGTGTCTGACTAAGGAAACTGAAGTGTCTAAGTGTATTTTGCAGCCAGTTGTGGCCAAAACATTATGTTTTAGCCAATGAGATGTAAATGGAGATGTTTTGTGTAGGATGGCTGCTTAAAATGAGCTCTATCAACTAGAGGTCAAATCTTTTTAATAGATACATCCCCTTTTGCTATCTAGAATGCAGATATGATATGTAGAGTTTTACAGCCATCTTGAGCCTCACTCAAGCTGAACTTGAGGATGAGATCACATGCCAGGATGTTGCCTATTATACAACCATTAAACTTGTATTTACATTGTAGACTTAAATAACATTGGAATGTTGTCTTATATAATACTGAGTGAAATAAAGAAAAAAAATTTGGTCTTTATTTTAAACTGTTAGTGCTAGAACAAAAAAAAACATGAAAGGAAATAAAAACACTAAGAATATGTTTCTCTAGGTCTTGAGAATATGGGTGATTTGGTTTTTCTGTTCTTATTATATGTTTTTTGAAAATTCTCTATAATAGGTGTACCTTTCTTTTATTATTAAAAAAGAAAACATGTAATAAATATATATTTATTTATGCTTCAACTTAATTAATGTGTAATTTTATCAATAGTGTGATTTAATATTGATATTTTCCCAACAATCATAAAATGACTTCGTTACCTCTGTAATCCAGAGTTGATATATAAAATCAACATATGTTATATGTATGTAGGAAAATACCTTAATTTTGTTATATGCTTCCTGAGCTTAGAAAGAGGAAGACTAAGAATCTGGTTTCATTACATCTCTAAGAGATGTTACCTATTAATTTATATAAAAAATAAGAAAGACCGCCTTGATGCAAATGATTGACATTGTGATTCAGAGAGAAAAAAGAATTGTCAGTGTTTATTCAACAGTCATTAATTTATCTTTTTTTATCCATCTATCCACCCATTTAGCAACTATTTATTATAAGCTGTATTGTTGGCTATAAGACTAAAATAATAATGAAAATTTGGTCCTTGTTATGGAAGCAGATAGACATTAATGAAATAATCATATAATATGGTAAGTGTAAAACTCAAAATGTGATAAGTATAAGTTTTATGAAGGAGAGATGCCACTGGACTTTATAATAAGGAACTTAATCTGATCAGAAAAATCAGAAAACACTTTCCTAAGGGACAGTGGAGAGGAGACAGAGGGTAAGCATATGCTGGCAGGAGAAAAGAAGGAAAGAAAGTACTTCTCAGAAAGTGGAAACAGAATTTGCAAGGCATATGAGACTAAATTAATGAAGGTCCTTGTGGGTAGAGATCAGAAAGAGAGAAAGAGTGAGAGAAGGAGGGAGGAAAGGAAGGATACAGGTAAAGCAAAAAGAAGCAAAGAGTAAGTCAAGCAAGAAGAGAAAGAAGGTAAAAGAGGCTAGGAGCATTATTAACAAACAAGGCCTTGTCGGCCATAGCAAGGTATGTAATCTAATTATCTTATCTCAATGTAAATTTATTGGAGTGTCGGAAGCAGACTTATATTTTGAAGATATCACTTTGTTGAATGTGGGCAGAGTAGTTAGAAAGCTTCAAATCAGGGACAGGGACTTAACAGGCTAGTTTTAGGGTCGTAATATTGTGCATATGGCTGCTAAAGCTATTGTGATCTAATGCCATTAAATATTATCATATGTATTCTGGCTATGATTTGTCTGTCTAGATATATAAAGGTTTGTATCAGTCCAGTAATGGTTTATCCCTTACATGATATTCAATGATGCTTTCCAGTAGCTTTTTAAGATTTGATATCTCTAAGCACCGAATCAATTATAATCGTTTACTAGAGAGTAGGAATAAAATATGAATGATAAAAAACATAAAGTTAACCTTCACAAATATTGTCTACCTTGTTATTAATTGATCCTTAGTATCATTAATTTCTAGTACACAGATTAGTTTAAGGGAACTGAATAAATTGATTTATTATTTTTGAGTGTGTATTAATATTATTACAGAAAAACATACTTCATAAAACTTCACTTACAGGGCACTTAATATGTTATTAATGTTGTGCTTTATTTTATTATGAGGTATTATCTACCCTTGGGTTTAAGGCTTTGTAAGACTATGTTTTTATCATTTCAGTGAAAATCTAAAATGCAGATAAAACTTTCCTTGGATGAAAACTATAAATATTGTGCTTAAAGTGTCCTATTCATAATTCCTTATTTCATTAATGATCCATTTCTAGTGTTAGCTTTTGTAAAAGAAATGGGGGTAAAAATCAATGAGTATAATAATGGATACAAGGTCAATATATAAAAATTACTTTTGGGGCTCCTGGGTGGCTCAGTCAGTTGGGCCTCTGATTCCGGCTCAGGTCATCATCTTGCACTCTGTGAGTTTGAGCCCCACGTTGTCGGGCTCTGTGCTGACAGCTCAGAGCCTGGAGCCTGTTTTGGATTCTCTGTCTCCTTCTCTCTCTGCCCCTCCACCTCTCATGCCTCTCTGTCTCTGTCTCTCTCTCAAAAATAAATAAACAATAAAAAATTACTTTTATTTCTGTATACTATCATCAAAAAATAAATATTTTAAAGTATCATTTTTAATAACATCAAAAACTACAGATATTCAGAAATAAATCCGAAAAATTATATGCAGGGACACTTTGCATTTGAAACCACAAATAGTCTTTAAAGAAAACAAAGACGTACAGAAATGGAAAGTATATATGTTCATGGAGTGGACAAAACACTATTACGTATTAGTGGATTCTCTCAAAATGCCTTATAGACTTAATGAATTCTATCAAAATAGATACTTCATCTAGTTTTTGTTTTTTTCCTTTAAAAAAACTGAGGTGAAATTGACATAAAATTAACCATCTTAAAGTGAATTATTCAGTGTAACCACCACAGTATTGTGGAACTATCACTTCTACCTAGCTCCAAAACATTTTCATCCTCCTAAAAGGAAGCCCCATATTCATTAAACAGTTCCTCCCTGTGCTTCCTTTCCCTCAGCATCTGGCAATAAGCAATCTGCTTTCTATCTCTATGGATTTACCTATTTTGGATACTTCATATAAATGGAATCATACCATGTGTGACCCTTTGTGTCTAGCCGCTTTAATTTAGTGTAATGTTTCTGAGTTTCATTCATGAGCTTCATCTATGCAGCATGTACCAGTACTTCATTTCTTGTTATGGCTGAATAATATTTCTTGTATGTGTATGCTACAGTTTGTTTATTCATTCGTCCCCTGATGGACATTTAAGCTGTTTCTCCCTTTTAGTTATTGTTATTAGTTCTGCTATGCATATACATGTATATGAATACCTGTTTTCAATTATGTAGGGTGTATACTTAGCAATGGAATTTTATGTTTAACTTTTTGTGGAACTCCCAAACTGTTTTCCACACTGGGTGAACCATTTTGCATTCTCATATGTGATATTAGAAGGGTTCTAGTTCCTCCGTCTCCTCATCAGCTCCTGTTATTTTCCATTTAGTTTTGTGTGTGTGTTTATGTGAAAATTGATAAGCCAATTCTAAATTTTTTTACAAAATCAAAGAATAACCAAGGAAATCTGGATAATAAAACAAAATATTGAGACATTTATAGCATAAAACATCTAAACTGATTATAATGTGTAGTAATTAATGCAGTATGATATTGGTGCAAGTATAGACAAATTGACTAATAGAACAGACTAGAAAATTTAAAAATAGACACCATATATTAGGTTACCTGATTTGTAATCAGGTGACATTGCAGTAATATGTTTTCAAAAAATGTTCTGGGGTCAATTGAATAACTATATGGGAAAAATGTATCTTGACCCTTCACATAATACATAAAAAATGGATTGGAGTTCTAGATGTGAAAGATAAAATTATAAAGCTTTCCAAAGAAAATACTTATAAGTTTCAAATGGGAAAATATTTATTAAACATGACCCCAAATTTAATGAACAAACACAAAAATGTAAATTGATCTATATTAAGACCTTTTGTTATTGAAAGAAACCATCAAAAATAGGAAAGGACAACTTAGATTGGAAGAAGGTATCTGCAGTACAGCCACCAGACAAAGGATTCATCTGCAGAATATATATTAAAAAAAAACTTCTTACAAACCAATGAGAAGACAGTTGACAGGAAAGAAAACTATGCAAAAGACTTGAATGAGTATTAGAGAAAGAAGTAGCCAAATAATCAATAGACCTATGAAAATGAGCTCAATTTCTTCAAAATGCATCAGAATATAAAACTTGAGATGATAGAGGGATTGATAGGTGATTTTAAAAAGGTGTAGTAGAATGTTGGGACACCTGGGTGGCTCAATTGATTAAGCATCTGATTCTTGACTTTGGCTCAGGTCATGATCTCTCGATTTGTGAGTTTGAGTCCTACATTGGGCTCTGCACTAACAGTGTGGAGCCTGCTTGGGATTCTGTCTCCCTCTCTCTTTGCCCCTCCCCTGCTTGCTGTCTATCTCTCTTTCAAAATAAATAAAAATAAACTTAAGAAAATAAAAAATAAAAAGATATAGTAGAAGGTTAAAGTATCAAAGTGGTGGATATATGGATGTTCATTGTAAAGTTCTTTGAACTTTTTTATATTTTTGCTGTTATAATAGAAATGTTGGAATAATAACATAATGAGTTTTTAATATATACATAACAGAATGGCTAAAGTTTTTTAAAAGTCAGGTTTTAGAAAGGATTTGGACTCATACACTACTGGGGAGTGTGAAAATCATTGTCAATACTCTGGAGAACTGTTTGGCAATTTCTAGTAATTGTTAACACTCCCATTTCCTACCACCTTACCTCTGGATATAAATGCAGTAGAATTGCGTAACATGTTCACCAAGAGACATGAATGAATGAATGTCATTCAAGAATAAAATAAATAAATAGTGGTCCACACCCCAAAGGCAATATTACAAAGCACTGAAAATGAACAAACTATGTCTTCGTGCAACAGGATGGATGAAGCTCATAAATATAATGTTGAGTGAAAGAAACTGGAAACCAAGGAGTATATACTGTGTGATTCCATGCATATATAGATTCAAAATAGGCAAACTATTATATTAAAATTCAGGATAGTAGTGACTGAAAGAAGGAAAAAGAATGTCTTCTGAGATGCTGCTAATATTCTGTTTTTGATATGGAGATGATGACATGGGTCTGTACATTTACCCATACACTTGGTTCTGTTCCCTAGGAGAAACTCCCTGGTTTGTTTCGTTTTGTGACTCTGGTTCTACCCTTGATAAAGTTTTTTATCATCCACAACCACAACTGAGATGTCTTGGGGGATGCACAGGTTTCATAGTCTACTGGTGTAGTTTTAAAGACTCACAAATGGCTTTAGAGCTGTGAAGGCTTGCTCATTGCCAGGTATATCATTTATTTGAAAACAACATTTTCTTCTAAACATTTAGGCTTAAGTCAGTTTCACATTTGAGTAACTATAGCAAATGATCTAAAATAGATGGTACATCATAGAAGGGTACCCCTATTCTGCCTGCATCATAGCTTTGGCCCAAATTTGACCTATTCCTTCTTAGAGTGCATTCACCAGAACTAGCTGCATGCCCTCAGCTAATTTCAGTGGGAGTAAGCTATGTAGGGAAGTGCATGTAGTAATTGTTGAACATTATTTCTCTATAACATCCTCTCATTCTCAGAATTTACTTTTAATTTGAAGACTCGTGGGTTTTTTTTAAAGTTATTTTTAATCCTCTTGAAGAAAATTCACAACTATGATCTCAGGTATTCTATTTTATTGTCATAGGACAAATACTAGAACCTTTCAATCCCTTCTATTTCTTAGCAGGTCTTTCACAATTTTGAATGCTTTTCTCTTCTTGTAGGTAAACCAGGATATGTTTCTATATATGTTCCACTATTTTAATCATTTTGTCAAGTCAAGTGGGTAGCCTGTCCCCTGATTTCACAGCAATAAATATATGTGTGAATCTGTGCATATGATTCTTTTTGTAATCATCTCTTTTTATTTCTTTTCACTCTCTTTTTGTCTACCCCTACATTTATTTTTATCTTCTTATAATGGAAATTATTCCAACATTTATATCATTGACATCTTAAATATATTTATAATTTTTTTCAGACTATATTATTAACCTATTTTCTTCCTTTCTTTCTCTCTTTCTTTCTTTCTCTCTTTCTTTCTTTCTTTCTTTCTTTCTTTCTTTCTTTCTTTCTTTCTTTCTTTCTTTCTTTCTTTCTTCTCCTTCACTTTCTCTCTCTCTTTCTTTCTTTCTAGAGTCAGGGAGGGGCAGAGAGGGAGAGAGAGAATCCCAAGCAGGCTCCATACTGTCAGCGTAGAGCCTGACACACGGGAATTGTGAGATCATGACCTGAGCCTAAATCAGCAGTTGGACACTTAACTGACTGAGCCACCCAGGTGCCCCTGAATCTATTTTTATCCATGTTTATTTACTTTGTCTCATTATGATTCTATTCACTAATCCCTAGCATTAGATTTCTACAGTTTGGTTCACTCCTTTGTTGCCAAGCTGGGCCTGCATATTGCTCAGCAACCATGTTTGTTTGGTTTTAGCTTCCTATCCTGAGTTGAAGTGGGCAGTCAAATAGTGTAAAAAGTCAGTCTTGAACCAATAAGCCTCCTCTGTCTTCAGCCTCATGTAAATGATTTTTAGTTCTTTGCCCTCTGAGGACAAAGAGTTAAAACTACCAGGCACAAGTACTTGTTTTCACATCAAGATGTCAGCAGCCCTGTGGCATCAGGTCTCCCTAATACTTTGCATCTTTGTTCACTTTTTCTTCCAAGGACTTCTTACCTGGTTTTTACCTTGGCTATGGTAATTTTGATTATCTAGTTTTATATTTTATTTATGACTTCTCTATGTTGAATAGAAATGGATTATCAAAGCAAGGGGTTATGACATCACTTGACCAGAAATTCAACATAACAAAAGTTAACTTTCACTCACCTGTTGAATGGAGGACCTTATATATACCTGTTAGTGTTTTGTAAACTTTTCATTTATCTATTAAGGTTGAATAGGTTTTAAGTTATCTATATAAAATTTTAGAACCAGCCCTTTGTCTGAAAGGCATTCAAGATTATTTATTTTTTAAGTGTGAACAATATTTCTGTCCTTTATCTTGTTACTCATTAAAAAAAAACACTACAAAATTATAATAGCTATTTCTCTCAATAGCTCTCATAGTATTTCAGGGAAAAAAGTCATAATCAAATAACTGTTACAGTTTTATTGTAATAACAAAATAGTATGATTTTTAGAAATATATTTTATTGTCATTCTCCAATAGGGTCTCTACAGATACCAAAAACAAAGTTTTTTACAAACACCGGTTCCATCCAATGCCAATTACCTATTTTATGTGTTTTATATTTAGCTTCAGGTGAATTTTCTCTCTCTGTTTATTAGCATTCTTTGATGCTGAGTAGTGATTTTGCTATGTGTTTATTAGCAGACTAAATTTCTTATGGCATCTATTTACTCATTATCTAATTTGCTTTCAAGTAGATCTTGGTGGGTGCTAGAACAAGATCACACTGGATAAAGAAAGAAGACAAGCTACTCTTTGCTTCTGGTTCTTCAGGTTTATACCTAGGAAGCAGAGAGGATGTTATTCAACTAGAAGTACATCTTTCTGTAGTCTTAGTCCTGGACTGGCTCTTCTCTTCACAGACTCACTGTCTGTCTAGAAAAGCAGCCTTCAGTCAGTGTCTTCAAAATATGCTCTTTTGTAGCCTTTTCCTTCTATATGTAACTAAATGTGTCATTTATCTCTGAGTAGATGTTAACAAACATAATCATAAATTCTAATGTAGCTACATATTTGGAAAGAACAGCAAAGTAAAGGGAGAGGAATGCTAATTAAAATTAAAATGTAGTTCAGCGACTTCCTTTATGTAAGAATTTTTCCAAATGGGTTCCAAAATTCGCAAGTTTTTTTATTAGTGACCTGGCTGACAATGTGAATAATGTAATAGAAATCTTCATGACAGGGGTGCCTGGATGGCTCAGTTGGTTAAGTGTTGGACTCTTGATTTCAGCTCAGGTCTTGACCTCAGGGTTATGAGTTCATGCCCAGTGTTGAGTTCCATGTTGGAGGTGAAGCCCACTTTAAAAAAATACATCTTCACAACAAATTTTGGCATTTCAGTACATGTGATTTGACAATTTCTCCCTTTGCCAATGGAAAGAATAGCATGGGGCAATGAACTAGTCTTCCTTGGTGAATTAGCCAGTGCTTCCACTTAGTGTTAGGCAGTTCTCAAGGCAAAATGTTTTCCCCTCAATGCATAATGTTTAACCCTAAAACCATAAGACTTCAAAACCTAAAGCAAATGAAAATAGAAATTGTTAGTTTTATAAAGTTTTACACATTACTTGGGTTTTGAGAAATCAGTGTTGGTTTATTTACCTGTTTGGAATGAAATTTTGCTAAAGAAAGAAAACATCTGTTGAAACTAATGGTACATAATTGAAATTTAACCTTTAACTAGGACAGTGCCTAGAAATGAAATGCTGACTTTCCATATGTTACTGTTTTATATTCACTATACAAACTATTTTTAATATTAAAGTAATTAAATGTGTCTATGTATTTAATATTTTTAATGTGACTTAAATATTGTTATTGGGAGCCATAGTAAGGATAAGACATAGATTTATATTGAAACTGGGAAAAGATAGCTGATAGAAGAAATCTGTCATTGCATGAACGGTAGAGAAGGATAGTTTTCCCAACCGCAGCAATACTTTCCTGCCTTCCATCTCCTAACCCTCACTTACCAACTATCTCATCTAGGGATTCAGAGTAATCACTCAAAGCTTCAAAGTATTCTTCTATTGCCAGAATTTAAGTTACTTAAATAATATGTATGACCAATGAATCTTTATTTTTACATGTAAGACATGTAAATTATTAGTCAATTTTATTACCCAGTTATGACTAGTTAAAAGTACAACCTAAATAGGAATTATTACTATATATCATAGCATATGTCATATCATGTGTTCATTTCCTAGGATTTTTGTGACAAATTTCCACCAACTGGTTGGCTTAAAACAACAGGAACTTATTTTATTTTCTCATGGTTCTAGAGACTAGAAGTCTAAAATCAAGGTGTTGGCAATATCACATTTCCTCTGAAGACTCTAGGAAAACATCCTTGCTTGTGTCTTCCAAGCTTCTGGTGTTTTCCAGCAATCCTTGGCATCCCTTGGCTTGTAGCTGCATTTCTCCACTTTCTGCCTCTGTATTCACATGGCTCTCTTCCCTCTGTGTATGTCTTCTTACAAGGACACCAGTCATTGGATTTTGGTCTGTTGTTATACATTTTGATGTTAACTTGATTACATCTTCAAAAATTATATCTCTGTTTCAAAATAAGGTCATATTTACAAGTTCTAGATGGAATTGTAAGGTGGGGGGGCACTATTCAACCCAGTCTGTGTCAGCATATTAATTTTCACAGTGGTATAAAAGGTATACTCATGATTTAAAGTAAAACAATGTGACAGATACATAGATTAATTCAATATGAAGTCAGTACAGTTGTTCAGTACCTGTTTCTTTGAGGTTAACATCTGACATTTTGAATAAACTCATTCTCACTGAGAAGTAGTTGAGATGCTAAAAATGTTTGATAGTTATGTGCTGGTAGAATAATTGCCCTGTGTCTTCTGTCTTTTAATATTTCTTTACAAGCAGAGTCCTGTTGCCATGGAGGAGCCTGTCTTTAGTGAAATCTGAAGAAGCACTGTTAAATACAATATGGACAATAGAAGAAACAAAGGGATTTGAGAAATTTGCAAATGTTTTTTTGTAATTTCAGGAAATAATCTTAATTTTCAATTTAAATATGGTCTCCAACAGCCCTTATATAGATCTTGAAAAAGTTTATGAAATTATGGAAATATATAATCATTTTCTGTTTACTTGTAATGGTTTTTCAGGTGCTTCCCATTGTCAGACTTTGGTCTGCTCTATACTATGAATCAGTGGCAGTTGAAGTAAATTAATATGCAGACTGTTTTTTTTTTTTTTTAAATGAAGTGAGCACTATCAATAATTACTCTAGAACAGTAGTTATAAACAGTGCATACAGTCCTGTTAGCTATTTACCAACTTACTGATCTCTTTATTGGTAATTGGAATAATTGTGTCTCTCACATGCCTCAACATGGAAAAAAAATAATGATCAAACATAGCTTCTCTCAGTCATGGCTAATGTTTCATAGTCCTTGAACTAAGGAGGAGAAAGGTATTAATTCAGTAAGAAGACTGTGCAAATTGGTGCTCCCTGTTTTGCATAACTCCCTAGACAGGTAAAATGACATATGTAATTGGAGGAAAACATAAAAGCTACTGTCTGTTTAATTTAAAATTTCACATGTAACATATTACATATTATTCTTGTGTACATGTCTTTTTTATCCCAGGTACTTGGATTACTACAAATGAAATTAAATGGTATTGAATATCATTAGATTGTCATTGTAAATATTCTGAAGAAGACTTAATTTTTTTAAAGCACCTTAATCTTGGTGATACCTTTTTTGCAGAGAAGGATCAGAATTTTCTTTTTAGGATCCTCGATTTTAAATAACTTCAAATTGAGTTATGTAAATTAATTTGTTGAGTCTTACTTATAATACAGATATGTGAAAAGATAGATGTTTCAGGGATATGTTTTTCAGTGTTCGGGTATAAGAAAAAGCAAAAAAAAAATCAAAACAGAGGAAGAAGGAAGAAGATAGTGAATACAGTAAACATAAGAAAACAGGAATTGGAGAAGGAAAGAGATGAGGCTTTTGAGGAATACGGAATACAGCTGTAATAACAATCATGGAAAGAGATGTTTAGTTTTTAGAGATTGTTTATTATATATAGAATGTTACTAAGAAGCTTTACATGGCATGTTTTTGCCACAGGAATAGGCTCTGGCATGTGCCACTGCGATTAAGCATCCTATTCATCTCTGTCAGTCGTGGCCCTTCAAAGACTGATTTCAGAGAATTGCCTGTTATGAGAGGGAGGACATGAGGAAACATTTGAAAGAACAAGTGATTAATGGCATCATTACTGAGTCCTGTAGCCATTATGCAAAACCTACAGTGTTTGTGTGAGCAAAATGGAAAAAACTGGAATATCCTTGGATTTCCACATTCTGAATCTTTGACCCAAAATGCATTAATATAACAGGTCACAGGTTGAAGATAAACTCAAGTGCCTGGCTAAATAGGAAGTGGTGATCAGTGTTGATTCTAACTACACATTTTCCTGGGAGTAAAAAAGAACTAATGTTATTTCTTTTGCATGAATTATGACATTTGTTGCTTAGAAGCAGCATATTAGGAGAGGCTAAAACTCATGGAAAATGAGGCGTTCAGTAAGACAGGACAGTTTTTATTAATTCATGAGACTCCCATCAGCTAAGAGATTCTGAAGTTCTCTGTCATGGACACCATTAACCCAATTATTTTCATGAGGCTTGCAGCAGGCCTAAATATTTGAGTATGCTAATGAGGAAATAGTACATATATTGGCAGTCAAAGAAGAAAATAGATACATATCTGCAGGCTTCTGAGGATAGCCATCACACACACACACACACACACACACACATCACATGTATATATATATATGATTAAATGAAAAAAGCTATTACAGGACTATGTCTATAACACTACCTTATTTTTAATCTTGAAAAAGTACCTACAAAAATTATTGGCACTATATATGTATGCACAGTATACATACAATCATAAATACTTGGTGAGTGATTTCCAGTTGGTTATATTGCGGCACTCCCAGTTACCTCCCAGATTCAGAATCGGATTAAGAGGACTCTGGTAGAAGATGACATTTATTTACTCTATACCCTTTTGCAAAAAAGTAGAATTATACATGATATTCACATTAATTTTTATTTTTTATATCACATTCATTTTTATGCTTTCATATGAAACAAGGAAAATGAGTTTCTAAAAAGGGACAATTATTAAAATTTTAGTGGTCATAACAGAATAAAAATAAAGTCACATGATTTGTAACTTAAACTCACATTGAGGGAACAAAAACAGCCTTCGTTTGTTGCCAAATGGATGAGAATGGTGTCCTGTTCCTAAAGGAAAAAAAGTAGAGGGGAGTATGTTACAAAATTCATATTGCCAAGGAGAACAGGGAGGCTAGATCATGCTTTATTTTTTGGCTCAGAGTCAACAAGTATAATTATGATTTTGAAGAGTTTCAAGTAATCATTACTCAACTTCCAACGAGTCATAGAAATGGTGGTATTATAAATTATTTTTATATACAATCATTTCCACTAATCACTCATTAATGTGTCTATTCTGCCAAACATCTATTAAATATGAAGATTAAAAAGTGCCCAAAAAAAGTTTGAACATTGTCCTGGAGGGCATATTGTTAATTTTAATTTTAATTCCAGTTAGTTAACATGCAGTGTAATATTAGTTCCATGTGTGTGATATACCGACTCAACAATTCCATACATCACCCAGTGCTTATCACAATAAGTGCACCCCTTAATCCCCATCACCTATTTAACCAGTCCTCCCAACCACATTCCTTGTGGTAACCATCAGTTTGTTCTCTAGAGTTAAGAGTCTGTTTCTTGGTTTGTCTCTTTCTCTCTTTTTTCCCCTTTGCCCATTTATTTTGTTCCCTAATTTCCATATATGAATGAAATTATATGGCATTTGTCTTTCTCTGACTGACTTGTTTTGCTTAACATAATACTGTTTAGTTCCATCTGTGTTATTGCAAATGGAAAGCTTTCATTATTTTTTATGGCTGAATAATACTCCATTGTGTACATAATATACCACATCTTCTTTATCAGTTTATCATCAAATGACACTTGGTCTGCTTCTATATCTTAGCTATTGAAAATAATGCTGCTGTAAACATAGGGGTGCATATAGCCTTTGAATTCGTGTTTTTGAATTATGTAGGTAAATACCCAGTAGAATGATTGCTGGATCATAGAGTAGTTCTATTTTTAAATTTTTGAGGCCCCTCCATACAGTTTCCTACAGTGGCTACACCAGTTTGCATTCCCACCAACAGTGAACGAAGGTTCTCCTTTTTCCACATCCTCACCAAAACCTGTTGTTTCTTGTGTTGTTGATTGTAGCTGTTCTGACATGTGTGAGGTGATATCAATTTGTAGTTTTGATTTGTATTCCTCTGATGTTGAGTAATGTTGAACATCTACCTTTTCATGTGTCTGTTGGCCATTTGTATGTCGTCTTTAGAGAAATCTCTGTTTGTCTCTTCTGCCCATTTTAAATTGAATTACTTGCATTTTTGGGTGTTGAGTTGTCTGACCTTTTATCAGATATGTCATTTGCAAAGCTCAACTTCCATTCTGAAGGTTGCCTTTTAGTTTTGTTGTTTTCTTACAGAAGCTTTTTATTTTGATGTAGTCCCAATAGTCTATTTTTGCTTTTGTTTCCCTAAGAAACCTCAGGTCTCACATTCAGGTCTTTGATCCATTTTGAGCTTGTTTGTGTATGGTGTAAGAAAGTGGTCCAGTTTTATTTTACATTTTCCTGTTCAGTTTTCCCAATACCATTTGTTGAAGAGACTGACTTTTTCCCATTGGATATTCCTTTCTGCTTTGTCAAAGATTAATTGACCATATAGTTGTAGGTGTATTTCTGGGTTTTTTATTTTGTTCTATTGGCTATGTGTCTGTTTTTGTAACAGTACCAAAGTGGTTTGATTATTACAGTTAAAAAAAATTTTTTTTAATGCTTGTTTATTTTGGAGAGACAGAACACAAGCTGGGGAGGGGCAGAGAGAGAGGGAGACACAGAACCAAAGCAGGCTTCAGGATCTGAGCTGTCAGCACAGAGCTCAATGCAGAGCCCAAACCCATGAACCACGAGAGCATGACCTGAGCTGAAGTTGGACGCTTAACTGACTAAGCCACGCAGGCACCCCTGATTACTGCAGTTTTGTAATATAACTTGAAGTCCAGAATTGTGATGCCTCCAGCTTTACTTTTCTGCTTTAAGATTGCTTTAGTTATGGGGTGCCTGGGTGGCTCAATCGGTTGAGCGACCGACTTCGGCTCAGGTCATGATCTCATGGTTTGTGAGTTTGAGCCCTGCGTTATGTGTCAGGCTCTGTGCTGACAGCTCCGAGCCTGGAGCCTGCTTTGGATTCTGTGTCTCCCTCTCTCTCTGACCCTCCCCTATTCATGTTCTGTCTCTCTCTGTCTCAGAAATAAATAAACATTAAAAAAAAAGAAAATGGAACTTAAAAAGTTTAAAAGAAAAAATATTGCTTTAGTTATTTGGTGTCTTTTGTGGTCCCATACAAATTTTAAGATTGTTTGTTCTAGTCCTGCGAAAACTGCTATTGGTATTTTGATAGGAATCACATTAAATGTGTAGATTTCTTCGGGTAGTGTAGACATTTTAATAATATTTGTTCTTCCAGTACATGAGCATGGAATGTCTATTTCTTTGTGTAATCTTTAATTTCTTTCATCATTGTTTTATAGTTTTCAGAGTACAAATCTTTCACCTCTTTGGTTGGGTTTATTCCTAGTATCTTATTATTTTTGGTGCAATTGTAAATAGGATTGTTTTGTTAATTTCTCCTTCTGCTACTTCATTATTGGTGTATAGAAATGCAACAGATTTCTGTACATTGATTTTGTATCCTGTGACTTTACTGGGTTCATTTATCAGTTCCAGCACTTTTTGATGGAATCTTTTGGGTTTTCTGTATACAGTATCATGTCATCTGCAAATAGTGAAAGTTTTACTTCTTCCTTACCAATTTGGATGCCTTTTATTTCTTTTTGTTGTCTGGTTGCTGTGGCTAGGACTTCTAGTACTATGTTGAAAAGATATGATGAGAATGGACATCCTTGTCTTGTTCCTGATCATAGGGAAAAGCCCTGTGTTTTCCCATTAAGGTAATTGATTTTAGCTGTAGGATTTTCATATATGGCCTTTATTATGTTGAACTATGTTCCTTCTAAAGCTATTTTGCTGAATGTTTTTATAATGAATGGATTTTGTGCTTTGTCAAATGCTTTTTCTGCATCTGTTGAAATGATCATATGGTTATTATCCTTTCTGTTATTAATGTGATGTATCATGTTGATTGATTTGCACATACTGAACCACACTTGAAACCCAGGAATAAATCTCACTTCATCTTGGTGGGTGATTTTTTTTTAATGTATTATTGGATCTGGTTTGCTAGCATCTTGTTGAGGATTTTTACATGTGTGTTCATCAGATATATTGTCCTATGCTTCTCTTTTTTTTTTTTTTAATTTTTTTTAGCGTTTATTTATTTTTGAGACAGAGAGAGACAGAGCATGAATGGGGGAGAGTCAGAGAGAGAGGGAGACACAGAATCCGAAACAGGCTCCAGACTCTGAGCAGTCAGCACAGAGCCCGACGCGGGGCTCGAACTCACATATCGTGAGATCGTGACCTGAGCCTAAGTCGGATGCTTAACCGACTGAGCCACCCAGGCGCCCCTTATGCTTCTCTTTTTTAGCGGTATCTTTATCTGGTTTTGGTGTCAGGATAATGCTGCTCTCATAGAATGAATTTGAAAGTTTTACTTCCTTTTCTATTGGACTAATTTGAGAAGAATAGGTATTAACTTTTCTTTAAATGTTTTGTAGAATTCACCTGTGAAACCATCTGGTCCTGGGTGTTTCTTGGGAGTTATTTGATTACTGGATGTAATTTCTTAGTTGGTGATTGATCTGTTTAAATTTTCTATTTCTTCCTTTTTCAGTTTTGGTAGGTTACATGTTTCTAAAAATTTATCCATTTCATCTAGGTCAATTTGTTGGCATATATATATGGTTTTCATAATATTCTGTTATTGTATTTCTGTGGTGTTGGTTGTTAATTTCTCCTCTCTCATTTGTGATTTTATTTATGAGTCATTTCTCTTTTTTGTTGATAAACCTGGCTAGAGGTGTATTAATGTTATTGATTTTTTTTTCAAATATTCAGCTCCTGGTTTCATTGATCTATTCTATTGGTTTTGGTTTTTGTTTTAGTTTCCGTATCATTTATATATGCTGTAATCTTTATTGTTTCCTTCTGCTGATTTTAGGTCTTCTTTGTTGTTCTTTTTCTAGTTCCTTTAAGTGTAAAGTAGGTATCCTAGAAAGTATTTTTTATTTGTTGTAGTTACAAGTAAATATGTATGAAAACTTAAAAGACATCACTGTTTCCTATGGAGAGTGGGATGATTATGCCAACATCACAAAACTTATTGCTAATTTAATATGCCAGAGTATTATATTACCAATAAGAAAGACAAAAGATGGGAAAAGACCATGGAAAGAGCTAGGGCAGTGGAAACCTCTTGGCATTGTTTAGCACCTTCTGGGATTGCTGTATTGGAAATATGGGCACACTTGCTGTTAAATTGAGCAGGTATTTGGCAGAAAGTTATTTTTAAAGCAATGGGCTAATCTTGTCTTGTAGGAACACAAAAACCTCTCTAATTAATTCCAACACAGAAATTAAAACAGGAAATGGTTTACAAACATATTTGAAGGACTAGAGGAGTAAAAGATGGAAAAACCCTAGTACTGAAGGGGCAAAAATAAGTGATTATCCAGAGTCCCATGACAGAGAGCTCCTGTGGCTGCTTCTGTTGTTCAAAGTACTGACTCTCCATTTTTCAGCAAGCCAGGAGTCACACATCTACCCACACTGGCAGAATTTTGGCAAGCACAATCCGGCCAAAGCTCTTGGCATTCATCTATGAAGTGGCTGGTGTCCACATCTCAGTTGATGCTGCTGGATTGCCTGTTGCCAGAGCCAGTGTGGCTGTCCTGCTAAGGACTGCAGGACTACCCCTCCTCTGCTGCCAGAGCCAGAAGTAGACTAGGGGAGTAACAATGCCTTTTTTCCTGCTTTCAGTCTACCATCAGTGTCTCTCACTGACAAGATCCAACTGGAAGTTAGGCAGCAATTGATTCTGGGAAACTGCCACTTCATGTGCTAATTATATTAATTTAACAAATAGATATTGAACATTTTCTGTGTGTCAGATATATTTTAAACACTTAAGACTCAAAAATTAGCAAAACAGACAAAACCTGTGCCTCCTTGGTGCTTATATTTAAGCCAAGAGAGAAAGGAAATAATTGCATGTGTAAGTTACTATGATGTAAAGTGGTGATTTGTGCTAAGAAGAAATAAAGTAATGACAGAAGAGTGAAGACTGTTAGTGAAATGGTGCTGAAGTTGGGGAAGATCTCCCTGATAATATTTGAGCAAAACTCTTTAAAAAAAAAAAAGAATGGTGAGCCATGTGGACATCAGAAGGAAGACTGTTCTTGGGAGAGGTATCATCTAGTGCAAACCCTTTCAAGTTTGGATGATTGACAAATGTAAGGAAAAACATGGGAGCTGGTATAACTAGTGTGAATGGAGCAAGGGCATGAATTATAGGAGTTGAGGACAAAGATATCATTCCCCTCCCCCCTGCATTTATGACAGCTCATTTGACTCAGATATTCTATGGAACTCTCTTTGAGAGACTCTGCTTAGAACGCATGATAGAAATTTGTAGATATTTGCCAGGATTCCAGCATTGGCAATACTTCTAAATTTGATGTACAGGATGATGTTATTCATGAAATTTCTGCCAAATACAATTAGCTCACACAATACATGAAAACGATAATATTTTACTTGTCAAATTAAAGTTGTAAACAGACAATAACACTGACAAAAAAGCATTAAAACTAGTGTTCTTGTTCAGGCTAATATCACTGTATATATTGGAAAATAGGTACATACCACAAACCATAAAATCAGTAACATTCTTACCTAGTATTACCATTTATGAGAATCTTGACTAGGGAACGCAAAAAGTACACGTGACATGTGCTTCAAGATGTTAATTGCCTAGTTATTTAACATTTCTAAGAGAACGAAGAAAAATGGCTTTAGAATTCAAAGTACATTAATATTTATGATAGTACAAATAGTTTCACTAAATCACAGATGTTTTATGGTGACTTGGGTCTATTAAGAACTCCAAGGTCTTAAGATCTTTCCTGTTCTGTGAATAATTTTATAGGAATATTTAGTTGTAAAATTATTTGAAAACTATTTTAAATAGGATATAGAAAGTTCTTCCTGTGTTTAAATTTTTAATTATAATTTTAATGTTCACAATTATTAGTCTGAGCATAGAGGCCTGAATGCATCTAATTAAGGATGAAAATACAGATTTAAAAAAATCATATGGAATATTATCATATCTTTCTACAAAGAAAATAAATTAAAAGTTATTAATGTTATCTAAACCAAATTAAGTATTTTATAGTTCTGTGAACACTGGGTTCAAGAATGGTAAATATACTTGAACCGAAATACCTGACATGCTTTGTCACTTGTAGAAAGACTTATAGCTTAGAAAAACTTGTAACATGTAGGAAATAAGACTATTAATTATTTTTATCAGGTTTTACTTACTATTATAGGAATCACCAAGAGTGACAGTCTCTACAAATGCTAGAGAAGCGAAACTGGTTTTAAGTTACCATATATGGATGTTTTAAATATAGTAAATTGTAGTCTACAAGAGTTACTTTTATCATAGATTACTTACGGTTTATAGAATCTCATATTTAAGATGTTTTAATTAGAATAATATTGTAAATATATACCTAACCTATGTAGGAATGTGTGTGTGCATTCTCTCTCTCTCTCTCTCTCTCTCTCTCTCTCTCTCTCTCTCTCTCTCTCTCACACACACACACACACACACACACACACACACATACACAGATTAGTAGTTCAAAAGTTAAAACTACATCTTATAAAATCTGAGTATGATAGGTCTGCTGAGTACAAATAATACTGAGAAATCCCAGAGAATTGCCCCCCAATGTTATTTTTCTCCCCCTCCCCCCCTTTTTTTAATAAAAGCTAAATTGTCCAGATTCACTTACCAAGAAATTGCTAAGCAAAGCTGCAAGAGAGAGAAGTGGCAGGCAATATAACTTCCATTCCCCCTACTTTCTCTCTCTCTCTCTTTTTGTTTTTACTTTTATTTCTGCAGATCCTGCAGTCTCAGATTTCTACTCTGTTCTGACCAACACTGTATGTGAAGTGGGTCACGTGTCAGCCATCTTTGGTAAGTTTCACTGAATCCCAGGCTTTTGTCTTCCTTGGTTCTCAGTTTCTTTATTCCTGGATCCTATTCCTCATGCTCTAACATCTGCTTCACAATGCATCAAGATCCTCTTGTCTCACTTGTTTACCCACTGAGTACCTTGAACACTCTGATCACAAGGGAACTCATATCAAAGCTATTTCCATTCACACATCCTGTCATGACATGTGCCTTTGTGCCCTGTTATATCTTTCTTCCTTTCTTTCTTTCTTTTTTTTTTTTTAAATATCTTTGTGTCTTTGCACCTTTGTTTACAATTTCTAGTTTGTTCTTTGTCGTAATTTTCTATGCTACTTCTTGTGGTCTCTCAGACTACAAAGCAGCAGCAAACTTTTTACAGTAGCTGGCTTAGGACAACCATTGAGTTGGGAAGTAAGGAGTTTTCAAGATATATTTTTCTCTAGAAAGTTTAGAGTACAGAAAGGTCATGCAGAATTTGGATCACTGGAAATAGAGACTGGAAATAAATAGAGACCAGGACATGGGAAGAATACTGATAAGAGAAAGGATAAGATTATTAGGTCTAGATTTGTAGGACACTGAGATTCCAGATAAATGATTCCTGGATTCCTGGTAGGGGCGGTAGGCAACAAAGGAAGAAAGAATTGAGCACTGAGGAAATTAAGATACCTTGGCTGGGTTTACAAATAAGACTTCTTGCTACTTATCTTACTCTTGATGAAATATCAAGGAAGGTGATAATTAAAAGATCTGTAGAAGTAAAGTAAAAATAGTAATAAAATGACAAATGACTTGCATTCCTGTGATTTCTATTATGTATCATTTATTAAAATATGTTTAGCATTTCCTTGAGACTTTTACTATAAATACCTTGAATGCCAAGATTTTAGTATTGACCACTTAAATATTTTACCTTATTTCCTTATTAACATTGTGCACCTCTTGTGTTCAAGGAACTGTTACAGGTGTTCTTTATTACATACTCTCCAGAAAAGATGTTTATTTACTTCTTTTTATTCAAGTTATCTGTTCATTATGAATATGGAATAGTTGCAAATAAGATTAATTAGCTTCTAGTATCTTGCAGCTATTTCTAGACCTTTACCTATTTTTGATAACAAGGGGAAAATATTTTGATATTTTTCTCCTGCTATTGTTTTAAAATTATTACTTATTTTTTTCATTTTTTGTTTGCATTGATATATAATCTTTTATTGGCATTAATAGTTTCAATTTTTGTATCTTTTATATTCAGTAAAAGTGTCAGTTTCAAGAGAATATACAGGGATATTTTATGTTTTTGACTTTCTGTAATTAATGATTATTTTATAATTGATTTTAAGATATCAGTAGTCCCTCCCTAAGGTCATATGTCTGGTACAGCTTAATGAAATAATGTACAGTATATCCTGAGATAATCAACTGTGAGAAAATGTCAAAGTTCGGTACCATTCAAACAAATGAGTTAACTTTGTTTAGTTTTCTTTTCTATTAGTGTGTTACATGTTTATGTATATTTTCATTCCAAAGGCCAATTTAGCCTTATTTACATAACAATTTCTATTTTATTCTACAAACACAGGAATACAATTGAATAACCACAGAATTTTTGCAAAATTTTTTCAGATATTTTGCCATATCTGATCACCAGTGATAGAGTGTGGCAAAATGAAATATTGAACTGGATAGCTTTTTTGTGTACTTGGATAGCTTATTTTTAGTTCTCAACCAAGATCAATAAGTAGGGTAAAAATTATATTTCTTCATTCCTTTTTTATTCAGATTTAGCAATTTCATTTCATATTCTGAGATAACAATAACTATTATTAACTGAGTGAGTCAGTGAAGTACAATGGAATCTAGGGGCAGCTGGGTGGGAGAGTTGGTTGGATATGAGAAGATAGTTTTATACTGAGAGAAGGAAGTATTTGAGTCTTTTTAAAATTTTACAATAAAGAAAACTTTTTTTTCTGTATTTTTATTGTTGTAAACTGTTGATGACTTTGAAAGCAAAAGCTATTTGAGTTTATTTGGAGGCATTGAGATGAAAGGATCATCTTAATCCAGTTTTAAGGGGATGGTTTTGTTGATGTTAATCTACTATGAGCCAGAAATAAAGCTTTCAGAGATTTGTAAAGTAATTGAAACACTGGGAAAGATGAAAAACAGGAGCCAGAGGTTTCTTTTGCTTTATATTGATTCAATTAGTGAGACACAGTTTTCAAGGTTTCAGCAACAGTGATAGAGAGGTGCAGGCTTTGATGGTAGATAGGATATTTTTTCATGTTCCTTTAACTGGTTGTTTTTGTTCTAAAAATAGTTTGGAGAGATTTTTTTAGGACAGAGCTAATGTGGTATGTTAACTTCCTAAGGAATTAGTTTTTATTTTTTCTATTTTTATTTTTTTTTAAGTTTATTTATTTTGGGAGAGAGAGAGAGCAGGAAGGTCAGAGAGGGAGAAAGAATCCCAAGTAGGCTCTGCACTGTCAGCGCAGAGCCTGATGCAGGGCTCAGACTCACAAACTGTGAGATCATGACCTGAGCTGAAACCAAGACTCTGGGTGTCTGAGCCACCCAGACACCCCAATAATTGGTTTTTAAACTAATATACTTAGTGTAGATGAGAATTATTTGGGCACTCACTCAGATTATTAAGAAAAAAATAATTATTTTTAAACTTTTTAGGCTGGTCCACTAGATTCAAAATCTTTGAATTAATTTTTAAAAGTAAGTTCCAGTGAAACATTTTGGTGTAAAGATAAACATAATAGGAATTTTCACAAATATCTTTAAATATTTGTTTGATATTTATTCTTTTCTGCTGTCTTCCTCCCATTGACATTTCAGAATGGCTAATATCTACATGTGAGATCTTAGAAGAACTGTATAATGTGTGTATGTTTGTAATAAAAATAACAATGTATCTGTGGTTTCACTTACTAAGTTTATTTATATTTTACCTCTTTCCATAAAAGGTATGAGGCAACTTATCATAGCACTATGTAAATTAATTTATAACTTTAGAATTAAATATGGAATAACTTTTTAATATATTCTAAATATTACATCTTAAGAAGACTTCAGTCTTTTATGTTCAAGGGACTCAATATATATTTTTTATATAAATTAATGGAATGAAGTAAAAAAAAAGTGATAAATCTTCAGTGAATTGCATAACCCAACAGTTATATGACTAGAATATCATGGCCTAAAATCCAACTTTCTTTAACAGGAAACTGTGGATGGGAGTTATGATGTTGATTTTGTTGCAGAGTTTATGCCTGATCTGGGCATATATTTCTTCAGTCCCACAATGTGGGAATTGGTCTAAACATAATCTAAGCTTCCATCCTTACATCTGGTGTCCGTGAATAGCCCATTGGTGCTTATACCCTCCCATAAATAGTTAGCTTGTTAATTCCTCAGTATGCCCAACTCATATCTGTGTAATTCCAAATGCCAGTAAAGTTTTTCTTATACTGAGATGAAATCTGTCTTCGTAAGTTTTGTGTTGTTCGTAGTGCTAAGTGTGCCCTCAGTATATTCATAAAAATTGATGAAAATATTATGCAGGACTGGACAGGGCATTTTGTTATGTTCACAGTTTTTAACCACAACAACAGACATTTTTAAGTCCTTTTTAATCAGTACCTTTTGAACTTGGCTATTCAGTTAGTAGTAATCAAATAATTGTCCTTTTAGTTTCACAAACATTTTTCCATCGTGCACAGTAAGACATTGCAGAAACTTGACAGATGCCTTGCAAACTCCTGATCGATTTTGATGGCTGCATTTTCTAAGAAGGAAGGAAGTATGAAAGGTGGGAGGGAGAGAAGGAAAAGCAGAAGAGAGGAAGGAAAGAAGGAACGAATTCATTTACATATGTAAGATTTGCTATTAGAGAATCCATAGGATTCTTTATATGCAGGAATTTTGCTTTGCATATATAATTCCCTTTACATGTTCAGTTTCTCCATGTGTGTCATGAACCAATTGCCAATAAAGAGTGAAAACAACAGATATATCCTCATGAAATTTATAGCCTAGCAAGAGATAGAGAAAAGTGAACAGGAAATTCCAATACTGTGAGATAAATGTGTTGATGTGATAAAATACAGAGTACTATGAAATAATAGAGGAAGTGCCAACCCCAGTTATACATTTATTCTTGGGAGAAGTAGCATCTATTGAAGACCTGAAGGTTGAGTAGGATTTATTTAGGCAAAAAGTGGAAAGGCAAAAGTTTTTTAGAAATAATCAGAAGTCCTTCAGAGAGAGAGCACAGTAGTGACTTAAAGAAAGGAAACATGGTTGAATATTCTAGCAGCATGGTTTTTGAGAGAGGGAAAAGCAGTGTAAGGTGGAACTAAAGAATATCTAAGAGGAGTTGTAAAAATTTTTTTAATTGAAGTATAAGTAACATACATTATATTAGTTACAGGTGTACAACATATTGATTCAGCAATTATATATATTACTCAATGCTCACCAGGATAAGTGTAGTCACCATCTATCACCATACAACATTACAGTATTATTTACTGTATTCTCATATGCTTTACTTTTTATCTGTGTGACTTATTTATTTTATAGCTGGAAGATTTTGCCCCTTAATTGCCTTTATGTCTCCCACCCATCATCCCACCCACTTCTCCTCTGACAACCAGGAGGTTGTATTTAAGAGTCTGTATTCTGTATTTAAGAGTCTTCTGTATTTAAGAGTCTAGGTTTTTGTTTGTTTTTCCTTTTATTTGTTTTGTTTTTCAGATTATGCATATAAATGAAAAGTATTTCTCTTTTTCTGTCTGATTTATTTGCTTAGCATAATATCCTCTAAATCCACCCATGCTGTCACAAATGGCAAGATCTTATTCTTTTTTATGGCTGAGTAATATTCCATATATGTGTGTGTCTTTTTTATCCATTCATCTGTCTATTAGTCCATCTATCATGGACACTTCTGCTGATTCTGTATCTTGGCTGTTGTAAATAATGCTGCAGTAAACACAGGTGTGCATGTATCTTTTTTGAATTAGTGTTTTCATTTTCTTTGGTAAATACCTAGTGAAGGAATTACTGGAAGTATGGTTATTTCATTCTGCAATTTTTTTATTCAAGTATAATTTACATAAAGTGTTGTGTTTTTTGTTTAATTTTTGTTTTTGTTTTATTTTTATGAAAGAGAGAGAGAGAGAGAGAGAGAGAGAGAGAGAGAGAGAGAGAATCTTAATCAGCCCTACATTTAGCCTGAGACCCTGGGGTCATGACCTGAGCTCAATTCAACAGTCAGATATTTAACTGACTAAGCCATCCAGGTATCCCCACATACAGTATTATATTTGTTTCAGGTATACAGTATAATATATATTATGATATATATTTTAATGTATTTAATATATTTTTAATTTTCTGAGGACCCTCCATACTTTTTCCCCCAGTGGCTGTACTAACTTATATTTCGAGCAGTGGTACACAAAGGCTCCTTGTCTTTTGCATCCTCACCAACACTTACTATTTCTTGTCTTTTTGATTCTAGCCATTCTGACAAGTATAAGGTGATATCTCATTGTGGTTTCGATTTGCATTTTTCTGATGATGAGTGATGTTGAGCATCATATCATGTGTCTATTGGCCATCTGTTATGTCTTCTTTGGAAAAATGTCTATGCCCATTTTTAATCAGATTATTTGTTGGGTTTTTTTGTTTTGTTTTGTTTTTTTTCTTTTGGTGTTGAGTTATATAAGGTTTTTATTTAATTTGATATTAACTGTTATGGGAAGTATCATTTGCAGATATCTTCTCCTATTCAGTAGGTTGCCTTTTTGTTTCATTGATGGTTTCCTTCACTGTGCAAAAGCTTTTCTGGTGTGGTCCCAGTAGTTTATTTTGCTTTTGCTTTCCCTTACCTAAAGAGACATTATCTAGAAAAATGTTGCTATGGCTGATGTCAAAGAAATTACTGCCTGTTTTCTTCTAGGAATTTTATGGTTTCACATTTCACATTTAGTTCTTTAATCTGTTCTGAGTTTATTTTTGTATATGGTGTGAGAATGTGGTCATGTTTCATTCCTTTGAATGTAGCTATCCAGATTTTCTAGCAACATTTATTGAAGAGACTGTCTTTTCCCCAGTGTGTATTCTTGCCTCTTTTGTTGTAGAGTAATTAACTATATAAGTATGGGTTTATTTCTGGGCTCGCTCTTGTTCCGCTGATCTATATGTCTATTTTTTTTTTTTTTTGCCAGTACATAGTGTTTTGATTATTACAGCTTTGTAGTACATCTTGAAACCTGGGATTGTGTTTAGAAAGGCCTTGTGTATGTCACATTAAAGAACATGGACTTAATTGTAAGGGAGTGGCTTAATCCACTTTATATTTATGGAAGATCACTGTTGGCTGCAGACCTGGTTGTATCTTACTATGTACTATTCACTTTAAAACTTTTAGTAGGGGTGGGCGCCTGGGTGGCTTGGTCAGTTAAGCGGCCGACTTCGGCTCAGGTCATGATCTCACGGTCCGTGAGTTCGAGCCCCGCGTCGGGCTCTGTGCTGACAGCTCAGAGCCTGGAGCCTGTTTCAGATTCTGTGTCTCCCTCTCTCTCTGCTCCTCCCCTGTTCATGCTCTGTCTCTCTCTGTCTCAAAAATACATAAACGTTAAAAAAAAATTAAAAAAAAGCTTTTAGTAGGGGAGAATTTCCCAACTTTCTAAACCTGATCATATTCCCCTTGCATATGCTCTTTAACACTTTGCACATCACCTGCAGAGTGCATGTTATAATTATAATAGAATAATAATTTATGAGGTTAGATGTTCAATGTTACATTCTCCTCCTGAATCATAATCTCTGAGATAGTAGAGACCAAACTATCTGGTATATTGCTGTATCACCAGCACCTGTCTCAGTACGTTTTATGTAGTAGGTATGCAATAAGTATGTTTTGAATGAGCGATCTATAGGAATCTAAGTACCATGAATAAGAAAGCCTTTAAGATTAACTAATAACTTAGCTAAAGAGAACTAAAACTCAATGATGATTTTAATCTCTTTTTTTTTCTCATCCTTATCTCTGTAAGACAAACAGTCGTTGAGGATCCTTCTGTGCCAAGTATTGTGATAGAAACTAAGGAAGATGGGGTGCCTGCATGGCTCAGTCAGTTGAGCATCTGTCTCTTGATTTCTGCTCAGGTCATGATCTCCCTGTTCATGAGTTTTAATAAACAGTTTTTTTTAACGTTTATTTATTTTTTGAGACAGAGAGAGACAGAGCATGAACAGGGAGGGTCAGAGAGAGAGGGAGACACAGAATCGGAGACAGGCTCCAGGCTCTGAGCTGTCAGCACAGAGCCCGACACGGGGCTCGAACTCACGGACCGTGAGATCGTGACCTGAGCCGAAGTCGGCCGCTTAACCGACTGAGCCACCCAGGCGCCCCTCCCTGTTCACGAGTTTTAACCCCATGTTGGGCTCTGTGCTCACAGTGCAGAGCCTGCTTGGAATTCTGTCTCTCCCTCTCTCTGCTTCTCCCCCACTATGCACACATACTCTCTCTCAAAATAAATAAACACTTAAAAAAAAAGAAACTAAGGGAAATAAATGATAAGGTGTGTGAATAATAAATATTTAAAAAAATAATGGCTACAATTCAAGAAAGGTGTATTGTAGAGGTACAATCAGCAATATTAAATAAACAGCTAAAAGTATAGATTTCTTCTCCTTATTACATCTTAAAGAAGAAAAAGCTTTATCTTTTATGGATCTTTCATATCCCTGAAGCTGCATATTACCTTTAAAATGTCTTTTATACCAAAATAGAAAGAATTGCCTGAGTAGAGCTTCTTTTAAAGTATAATTAGAGACTTGCTGTTAGTGATTTATCAACAAAGATAAAACACTAGTCTAAAAGATTAGGAGATATTGATGAATTGGAAATAGCTACCTTGTTGCTATTCTTAAAAATCTACTTAAGTTTTTTGATCAATGATAAGTGAGTGAGTATCTATTCAGGAAAATTTTAAATTATGTATAAATAAATAAAATTTTTCTGCTTTTAAGCCAGAAAAATCAATATTATTTTAAATACTGTTTGTAATTACATATTTCAAAAAGCCATTGTAATTACAAAAAACAGCCACAAATATACTCATAAAAGTACCTAATTCAAAAGGATCCATGTAGAATTTTGGCTTCCAAAGCAAATATTAAATTGAAAATTTTCTGGTAAAATTAATTTCAGCTCTTTAAGTTATCATTTGTGATTTAAAAAGAATAAGAATTCCAGAGATCCCAACTCAGTGAAATTTATGCAGTGTGTGAAGAAACTACTTCATAATTTTTGGCAGAGTTAAATGGCAATATGGCCATTAAGTAGAGAAATTACTAGTAAAGGATATAGGTATTAACCAGAAAGAAAAGCAAGTTGAGAGAATCTTGTTTGCCAGGGAAATAAGATGTATGGATATTCTAGAATAAAATTCTCTATTTTGATTCCCCCCACCCACACTCTTTTCGATATTGAAATAAACTAAAAGAATGTTGAAGAAGATTATCTAAATTCTTTTGTGAGATTTTGAGAGAATTGTGAGGTTAAAAAAAATCAAATTTTAGTTGACTAAAATTGCATATACAGATTGGTGAAAAACAGTGTTAAGAAGCAAAACCTTTAGATAGGTAATTCAATTAAATATTTTTTGTCTCTGCTATTAAATATGGGTACTGTGGATTGAATATAAAAGTTTATAAAGTTATGGGAACATTGAGGCATCAATATTTGCACTGTGAAGAAATAAGATATGTCCCCTTGAAAGGAAAGTAAGGGAAAAGGAAGTTAAAATAAGCCATAGTAGCTACCAGTTAAACTTTAATGTAAGGAAAATGTCACATGTATTAAAATATGTATTTCTTTATATTGCTTTAAAATTGAGCATTCCTTTATTCATGTGTATTATTAATTATTTACATTTTAATGTTAATAAGCTGTTTTCTGTTAGTGGTACATAAAGTAATTTAGGCTAATCCAACATATCTATACTGGAGAAAACGATTGTTCCTTAATGGAAGCCATAGAATTACTGACTTAATGCATAAGCATGGTTAAATTGTTAATGTTTGGCTAGAATGAGAAGTGATTAAGGTAATAAATTCTACCTACTATGTACCTAATGCTTCACATATATTTTGAAATTCATTCTCACAAAAACTCTTTCATTAATTGATATTCTCATTTTGTAGCTAAGGAACCTAAAGCTTATAAAGTGTAAGAAAATTTCTTACATAATACAAGCACTTATTTTTCAGGGAGTCAAGATTTAAATAAAAATGTGTCTTATTCTAATCCATGTTCTTCTCTTTATACTGCAATAGCCCTCTCACTTGATGTTGATAACAGTAGCAATTGCAGCAGCATTAGTAATAATATAGTGATAGCATATACTTATTGGGCTTACTGTGTGCCAGACACTGTCCCAAGCACAGTGGGGACAGTATTAATTTAATACATTAATTCCATTTAATTCAAAAAAGAACTCTGTGAAATATATGCTGTTTTGTCATATTTTTATTGGTGAGAAGAAGAAACCAGGAAATAGGAGAAACCACGATTGTATGGGTGTATGTAGGTTTGTGTGATTCTACAGATGCAGGTAGAAATGCAGGCTTTTAATAAATTAAAATGGTATAGTACTTTGTATTTCAATGTGGTTTTAAATAAATTTCATCCTTTTAATAATTTATGATTTAAAAATGCTGATAATTGAGTCCTTGAAAAGGTTATAAAGTATTCAAGTCCTAAAGAAAGAGAATAGACCTATCCATATTTGTGGGTGGGTAAAAGACTGATGTGGGCGTATTTGAACTTCTTGGTCCCAGGGTAGCCTAAAAGGCATAATTAAATTTGATTTTTGGTTTAGGAGTTTGAGAACAGAACTGTAGGGAACCAGTTCATTCATATTGGTTGCCTGTAAACAGATGTCTAACTGGAGAGAAAGAAGTGGTGATTTTGATTTCTGTAGAGGAGAAAGAAATAAAAGCATACTTGATAATTCTCATAATGTTAAGTTCCGGGAGTAGTTGAAATCCTTTTGTAGGCTTTTCCTTATGTCATCTTTACCATTTGGTAGTAGTAGCATGGTAGTATTTTTGACATTACTTGGTAGGTTAATAAATATCCTTCTGTATTTACTGAAGTTCTGAGGGGGGAAAAAATGTATGTCTTGAAGGGACCAAAGAAAAAACAATGAACTCCACTGTGGAATGGTAGAAAGTAAGTTTGGTCTAACATGGCAGAATGCTTAGAAGACGGTCCTTTTGATTAAAAGACTTATTACTACATGAGGAGACTATTATTATTATTATTATTATTATTATTATTATTATTATGAGTCTCCAGAATCAGGGGGTCAGTGAGTTCAAAATACTGGGCAGTCAGAAAATATAAGAAGCTCCCCCAATCGCAAAGACTCAGTAACTTCATAAAATTTGCAAAATGAGAAATCAGTACATTTTTATTGATTAACTTGTGTAACTTCGTACTTAGTAATCTTCAAAAGTATGGAAGATTTAGTATTTGCGAATATCTACAGTGCCATTAATGTTTTCAATTTTATAATTACAATTAAAAAAAATTTTCCAGTGGAATTTCTTTGATTCTTCTATATGGTATCTTTCAAATTTTTTTGCCATTGACAGTATAATTTTTATATTGCAGCCCCATATTTTAGAAAGTTATGAAAATACTTATTGTTACTATTTTCTATTTTACTTTTTCTAGTGTTTCCCCCTCCTCCTCCTGCTTTTCCTCCTTTTCCTCCTCCTCCTCCTCCTCCTCCTCCTCCTCCTCCTCCTCCTTCTCCCCTCATCTCCATTTCCCCTTCCTGTTTTTCTCTCATCTTGGTAGTCGTGACCCACTATCATTACATATTTTTTAAATGTTTATTTTTAGAGAGAAAGAGAGAGAGAGAGAGAGCACGCACAAGCCAGGGAGGGGCAGGGAGAGAGAGAGAGACAGAATCCGAAGCAGGCTCTAGGCTTCTAGCTGTCAGCACAGAGACCGACATGGGGCTTGAACTCACAAACTCTGAGATCATGACCTGAGCCAAAGTCGGACACTTAACCGGCTGAGCCACCCAGGCACCTCATGACCCACTATTATTTTGATGACCCAGTCATGATCGAGATTTGCAGTGCATTGAGATTGGAGCACAAAAAAGATTATGAGTTGTAGATAATTATTATTAAATTTGCATATATGCTAGAGGTTAAAACAGGTTTGAAGGGAAAAACAACTAATGGTATACTGTTCCAACTGGGCAAAATTATGTTTTAAATTTACATATTAAATATTTATAGCCTAATGTTATTAAAATATGAAAAAGTATCCTTTTAAACCCTTACCTTTAAGATTTCAAAAGTTGTGCTGTGATAAGCTAAGTTGCATAATAATGGATAGTCAGTATATAAAGGCATTGCCTGATGGCTAAAATTTCTTTGCCCATTCAGTGATGGAAGGCAAAATACAAGACAGCAAAGAGATATGAGTAGGAAATACATTAAAAATTTGTACGGTAAGGGTTTATAAAACATTGGGACCTTACTTTATAAGGCTTTTTGAAATTGTGTTTTAACAGTATTTTAAATAATTCATGGTTGGCTTTCATGTTTTTTAGTAAAAATAAATAGACATTTCACATTGTAAACATGGATTGAAGTGTGTATAAAAACATAAAGGAAGATATTACCCTAATTTAAAAAAAATAGATGTTAGATGCTTGGTGTCTATTTATAGACTCTAGAAATAGGATAGTCAAAACATGTTTTAGGCTTTTAAACGAATTTTGAAACAGTGTTTTGTACAAGTTCCAATTAAGAAGGTTAATGTTTGGGGCGCCTGGGTGGCTCAGTCGGTTGAACCTCCGACTTTGGCTCAGGTCATGATCTCATGGTGTGTGAGTTCGAGCCCCGCGTTGGGCTCTGTGCTGACAGCTAAGAGCCTGGAGCCTTCTTCGGATTCTGTGTCTCCCTCTCTCTCTGACCCTCCCCTGCTCTCTCATGTTCTCATGTTCTGCTTTCTCGGTCTCAAAAATAAATAAACATTAAAAAAAATTAAAAAAAAAAAGGTTAATGTTTGAGTTTATAAAGCAGATGACCAGAATCCTACTATGAGTTGCCAGTTCTACCCTACTAGGAAGCAATATTTATGACTGTAAAACTTCTAAATTATTTATTATTTCTATGACTAAGATAATGACACTTTATGCAGTCTGTAATGGGGAAGGTAGAAAGCTAGTTAACTACTTTGAAACCTTAAAAAAATTGAATATTTTATAGAGTTAACCATAAGTTGTCTTGATTTTATGAAATGGTGCATTCAGAATTATTTAGCATTTTTAAAAGTAGTTTAATTCAATATATTATGCAGTCTTTATTTGAAATACATAGCAATTTAGTAATACTTCTTGTTTTTTTTAAATGTTTAGATTCTCGCTTATATATGAGGGATGACCAAAAAAAATTGAGTGATCTGAAAGCATAGTATATTACTTTTGATTCATTATTTTATTTCACATTCTTATATACTTAAGTGTCTGACTAATAAATAAATTTCTAGTGGGGAAAGGAGTTTCTTTAGTTATAATACTACATAATGAATTTAATGTGTTTTTGAACTAATTTTTAAATAAATCAAATACATAAACAAGGAAATATTACTTTAATAAAATATGTCACAGTTTCTTAATATAAACTGGGAAATTTTATAGTGAACATAAAATGAAATCTAGGTTATTCCTTTTCATTCTACTACTTTATTCATAAATAAAATATGGGCAACAATTGAATATGGCCATGTTTTATAACTATGTATTTGAAAAAATGTCTATTCTTTACAGGGTTTAAGGATATGTTATATATATTTTGCATTAATATCAAGAGTAAATAATTAGATAATCCATTGCTACTACTCTGCAAACCAGAGGAAATACGAAGTATCATGAATATCAAAGTTAGAGAATCTTTTTGGGAATGACAAAAGCTCATAAATTCAGGTTTGAGATTAAGGATTAAATTTACATGTCTATATATAAAATACATTAAAAAAAGAAGTTTTAGGAAGAATTCAATTAAAGTTTGTGGCAGGATAATAGATTCCATAGAAATTCATAAAAGTACATTAATATTATCTACAAAGGAATGTTATGTTGTCTCTTGCTTAAAAATGACTCATTTAGGCACTTCATTTAATTTGGCTTTAGGGAATTTTTTATGTTTATGTCTATTTCAGTAAGAGAAACTATCTTTTTTCAGGCTACTGAGGCAGGGATTTTAATTGACTTTAATAACTTTTAGGTATTGGATACTATTTAAAGTCTCACAGATGTAAAAGCCTATGCCTTTGGCCAAAGTAGAAATGTGTGTCCATCTCTAATAATACTTTTCTTAATATTTCTTTACTTGACAAATCACTTTGCTGCAAGCTCTTTGTGTTAATAATAAGTACACTGTGGATTTTTTTTTCTTTTTTTCCATTCTGTGTTGTGTGTTACACTACTTTATAGAAGAAGAAAAGGAGTGCATACAAATCATAGTATGTCTCTGAGTGTAAATCTGTAATTTGTAAAGCTCTCCTTTGGTAATTACCCATTTATTTGATATAAATACTCATTAAAAGAATAAATTTTTAACCAGTTGCATATGTAAAAGCTAAAAACATAAAGCTTCCTGGAAACAAAAACAACAGGAGAATACATGACCTAAAAGTAGGCAAAGATTTCTTAAAGACTACTCAAAATCCTTACATTACAAATTAAGTTAAGGAGACCAGGGAAAGGCAACAGAAGTTGATTTTATCTTTTGCTTCTCATCATAACAAATGGTTGGTGGAAGAAAATAATAAAAATAAAATTGCCAAAATAGTTTTGTGTTATGTAAGTTTTCTTATCAGTGACATACTTTCCTGTAACAAAAGATGTTTAAACTTAAACTTTAAATTAATGCCAAATTAATTGGTGGAAAAAGGGATTAAGTGATGGAAAAGCACACAGGATTTAAGGGTGTAATTTTCATCTACCTATCATAAATTAGAAAGATCCCCTTTCATTACAGTGTAAAGTACAGGACATATTAAACAAAATGAAAACATGCCTTCATTTATTCATTTATTCAATTCACAGTATATTTAGTGAACGTTTATGTAGTGCCAAAGACTTGCTCTTCAGGAGTTTTTAAGAGCTAGTGTCAAATTTCTCTTGGCCAATTAAGTTGTATTTACAATGACAAACAAACCAGCTAACATTTCCACTTAGATAAGCTATCTTTGTATTAATATATAGATGTTTCTTTTGCAATTTGATTATTTCAGAAGCCTTTGAAGAAGACTTCTTATAGGATTTTCTTTATAATTGTGTGGGTATATGTATGTCTATACTATATTATATTTTTTAGGATGTACATATATGTATGTGTATATTTGTGTCTTTCTGGGAAGACATCCCTTTATTTTATTTTATTTTTTATTGAGAGAGAGAGTGCAAGCAGGGGAGGGCAGAGGAAAAGGGAGAGAGAAAATCTTAAGCAGGCGCCACCAGTGCGGAGCCTGATGTGGGGCTCAATCTCACAATCATGAGATCATAAGCTGAAATCACAAGTTGGATACTTAACCAACTGAACCACTCAGGTACCACAAGACCTCCATTTTTAAAAATAAAAATAAGTGCGCCTGGGTGGCTCAGTTGGTTGAGCGTCCAACTTCAGCTCAGGTCATGATCTCACAATTTGTGAGTTTGAGCCCTGCATCGGGCTCTGTGCTGACAGCTCAGAGCCTGGAGCCTGCTTCGGATTCTGTCTCCCTCTCTCTCTGACCCTCCCCTGCTTGCACTCTCTCTCTCCCTCAAAATAAATAAACATAAAATTCTTTTTTCAATAGACCCATAAAATGACTTCAACTTAAATAGAATTTCTTGTTCTCTATAGTGGAAACCTAAATAATTAAAACTTATATATGTTGTAGAATAAAAATAATTTGTTTCAGTTTTGAGTAGAATTTGAAATACTAATTTATGTAAGCTTCAAGAAAAAGAAAATTTTATATAATGCAAGATTTTATGGATTATAAAAGAGCATTAAATTTAGCCATCTTTTGTCTGGAATTCTTTAAGGCTATTATCTATATAAGAAAAAAAGTTAATTCTAATACATATATCCAGATTATGTTTTACTTTAAGACTGAGAATTATACATATAACTTTATCTATAAAAATAGGAAAATATGCATTGTAAAAACTCACTGGTGATAATGTTACAGGTGATTGCAAGTTTCTTCATGATTAGCATACAATGAGAACATTACTTTGTAAAAGTTATTAAAATCATCTGATAATTGAAAATTGGTAAGCACTTATTTTTCTTTTCCAGATCAAACATATATAGAGGAAAATATTAACTATATAAATCATGTTACGTGTTTGCTTTTTGTATTATTATGATTTTTTCCAAGTACATATATGTTTGGTTAAATTTTTTAAACTTCAAAAATATCCAGAAAAATCAAATGTATCATTTCTAAAATCATATATTTTTATGATTGTTTTTCTCCTAATGTAAAATATTTAGGATTATAAATATTTTTGGCTAATATTGGCAATGGTGAATCTCTCAATGCTTTCATCAGTCTCCTCAATTAGAATAGCTAATAAATACTAAATAAATTAATTTCTAGAGATGATTTTGAAATTTATTGAAAAGTCATGACGCTGATGTACTGTGTATATTTGTGATAACATTGAAATCAAGTTAATGGAGCTTCTGTTGGTCAAGATTATGAAAATTTAAGCATGAAAAAGAATAATGACTGAAGTTGATTGAAACATATTAAGTATATTAAAATCCATTGGTCTACTTTGATGTGAAAGAGAGAGAAAACAGAAAAAAAAACTATTATTTGATAAATATTATACCAAATCCTGGGGTGCCTGAGTGGCTCAGTTAGTTGAGCGTCCGGCTTCAGCTCAGGTCATGGTCTCACGGTTTGTGAGTTCGAGCCCTGTGTCGGGCTCTGTGCTGACAGCTCGGAGCCTGAAGCCTGCTTCGGATTCTGTCTCCTTCTCTCTGCCCCTCCCCACTTGTGCTCTGTCTCTCTGTCTCTCAAAAGATAAATAAATGTAAAAAATTAAAAAAATATATTATACCAAATCCTTACTCTGAAAATTTGTAATTAAAGAAAGGTATTAAACATTTATGCTTATTTTTGTAACAACTCTATTTCTGGGTAACCAAATAGTCTCAGTTCATGAGGTACAGGTTTTCATTACAGAAAAATGCCTTCTACTAAATAAAGAAGGAATGGTAGTATTAGAAAAATCACCATTTAACAAAACTTAGTGGAATAATTAATTCAGCACATACTGTCAAAGGATATTAAACTCATAGGTAAAATATTTGCGGTAGCAAATTGATTGGATTTAAAAAGTAGAATCATAATCAAATGCAAGATGTACACCTCTATTGAAAATGTCAGTAAATTTGAAAATAGACTGTGTATGTAGATAACATTAAAGAATTGGTGTTAATTTTATTGAATATGATAATAGTATGATGGTTATGAAGGAAAATATTTTTAGAAGAGTCTAGCTAAAGTATTTACAATGTTATGTATAAATTAAAAATGATAAATAATGATATTTGGAAATAAATCTAAGTGATGTACCTCCTCCAACTTTTTATCCTCCTGAATATATTTTGGGCAATGTTTTTTTTAATATTTTAAAAACCATTATAGAGTGTAGGTTAATTATCTACCCATCTTTTTCATTTTATTACTTCATCAAAAGCCTATAAAAAGAAAACCTTTATCCTAGTATTTAACATATTTCACATTACTTAAACCACATGAATTAGAAATTCATAATGAATTTGATATAATGAAGAAAATGATGAATGTCTAATAGGATTAATCTGCTGAATTTAAAAGGAAATTAAATTGCCTTAGTATATCTCCCTCTACTAATGATATATTTAATTAATGGATTTCCAAGTTTCAAAAGTTGCCGACCTTCCTTTGTTATTTATATATTACTAAATTTCTTTAAAGTTACTTACAAAAATGTTAGTTTAAATATTTGCATACTTTCAAAATTCACACTTTGCCATAGACAGATCTAGTAAATAGTAAATAGTATAGTTTCTTAGGATTCTACTAGCTCTACTTTGGTTTTTAAATTTCCCCAATTAAAATTAGTATGTTATAACGTAATTCACTTGCAATTCTACAGTTTCATTAGCACCTTGCATTAAGAGGGAAAACAAGAAAGATTAGGATCAAGAAGACAGACATTTTGGGAGCACAAGTACGTTTAGGACATGGTAGTTTTTTTGGAAGAGAAGAATTTAGTATGAAATTATAGGGATACAGATTTTATGACTATTTTTTAATTTTTTTAAAGTTTATTTATTTTGAGAAAAAGAGTTTGAGTGGGGGAGGGGCACAGAAAGAAGGAGAGACAGAGACAGAGAGACAGAGAGACAGAGAAACAGAGAGAGACAGAGAATCCTAAGCAGGCTCCATGCTGTCACCACAAAGCCCAACATGGGGCTTGATTTCATGAACTGCGAGATCATGTTCTGAACTGAAACCAAGAGTCAGACGTTTAACTGACTGAGACACCCAGTTACCCCCAGAGTTTGAGTATAAATTGAAATTGGAGGAAAGTTAAATATGTAAAACAACTAATTGTGGATTGATGAGTCAGACAAGGGAGAGTGTATACATACTTGTTTCTATTTGGGGGTATTATAAACAATACTGTGATGATCATCTTGTCATACAACACGAAATGACCAGATACCAGTTGTTATTATTTATAGGAAATGGCTTTATTACTGTAGTGTTTTGTGGCAAATTTTTTATAACAATTATGAAGTAGGCTCTGAAGTAGTAATTTAATGTAGAGAACCAACAAGTTTAAGATTTCTTACACCAAAAATCATATTAGTTGGTGTGTCTGGGTGGCTCACTCCATTAAGCGTCCAACTCTTTATTTCAGCTCATGTCATGCTCTCATGGTTTGTGGGATCGAGTCCCACATTGGGCTTTGTGCTGGCAGTGTAGAGCCTGCTTGGGATTCTCTCTTTCCCTCTCCCTGCCCCTCCTTCCCCCAAAATAAATAAACATCTAAAAAATGATATTACTTGCTAATATTTTTACAAATATCTAAATATTAAGGTGTTTTCCTTTCCCATACATCCCACTTCAACACACACACACACACACACACACACACACACACACACATATAAAACAAATTTTATCTTGTAGTTTGGTTTCCTTGAAGCAGCAGAATTTATGCAAGTGATTTTTTTCAAGGAAACAACTTTTGCAAAATAAGGGTTTAGAGCCAATACTTGAACTTCATAAGGATCAACAATAATTTAAAATGCTTTCCTCAGTAAGCCTTAAAAATACATTTTAGGTACGTCCAAATGATCTGCAAATTGTAAGGCTTTTGATACCAATAAGTGCTAGAATCAAGTTGTACAAAGGCAGAGATTTTTATGTGTTTTGCTCATAACTATACCAAATGCCCAAAAATTACTTGGTGTATAATGAGCATGAAATTAATCATTATACTTCCATTAGCACCATATGAGTCTACTTTACCAAAGCTAGTAATTTTTTTTTTTTTTGGTGTGAAACCTTGAAGTAAGATTTCTTGAAATAATGCTAATATGGATTTCCACATTTGAAAATGGTTCCCATATATACACTATGCTCACCCTCATCATTTTATAAACTTGTCAGTGATGCAGCCAACATTTTACTTGGTCAGTGTTTTGGAACTCAACATATATAATGTTGGGCTTTATTTTATAAACCAATTTAATAGACTAAAGATTTTGATCTATAATAATTCTTGCTAATTGGTCATTGGAATTAATCATTGGTATTTCATTTTTGTAAATCATCTGAATATGACTTTTCTTAGCTTTCAGAACTTCTCCATGGTCCTTACTTTTTTAGATGTTCTCCATGTGTGTCTTTGAACTTCAGAACTTTCATACAATTTTAATGAACATTAGCTAAATATTTCATTCTATGACAGATTCCATATCTTCATCCAACTCTGCCATATCAAGAAAAAAATTATCTCTACCCAATTCTGAAAGAAGAGTAGCATAATGCGAACGATGATATTTTAAGTTTATTTATAAAACGCACAAAAGAAAAAAAACAGAAGCCACCTCATTAACATCACTTGGTCAATTATAATATTTAACTTTTTAAGAAGTACTTTAAGGTTGTAATTTCTAATTGAGTGCCCTAACTTTTAAATAACTTAATTCTGTAATATTTTCTAGAAGTTTTAATTGAAGTATAACTGACATGCAGTTTTATTTTAGTTTCGGGTATACAACATCATGATATATTTTTATACATTACCAAATGTAAGTCTAGTTACCATCCATAACCATACAAAGTTACTACAATATTATTAACTATATTCCCTATGCTGTATATTATATCCTCATGATTTATTTTATAACTGGAAGTTTGTACTTCTTCATTCTATTTACCTATTCTGCCCACTTCTCAACACATTCCCACTCTGGTACCAGTAGTTTGTTTCGTATATCTATGAGTCTGTTTCTGGTTTTTTTTTTGTTGTTGTTTTTGTTTTGTTTTTTAGATTCCACATATAAGTGAGCTCATATGATAGTTGTCTTTCTGTATCTGATTTATATCACTTAGCATTATGCTCTCTAGATCCATCCATGTTTTTGCAAATGGCAAGATTTCATTCCTTTTATGGCTGAGTAATATTCCATTGTACATATATATCACATCTTCTTTGTTTATTTACCATTAATGGACACTTAGTGAAGAATGCTGCAATGAACATAGGTGTGCATGTATCTCTTCAAATTAGTACTTTCGCTTTTTTTTGGATAAATACCCGGAAGTGGAATTGCTAGATCATATGGTAGTTCTATTTTTAATTTTTGGAGGAACCTCCATACTGTTTTCCATAGTGACTGCACTATGTGTGGTATATAAGAGTTCCCTTTTCTCCACATTATTGCCATCAGTTGTTATTTCTTGTCTTTTTGATGATAGTCATGAGGTGATATCTCACTGTGGTTTTGATTTGCATTTCTCAGATAATTAGTGATGTTGAGCATCTTTTCATGTGCCTATTGACCATCTGCATGTCTTCTTTGGAAAAATATTTAATTCCTTTGCCCCCATTTTTTAGTCAGCTTGCTTGCTTATTTATTTATTTGTTTGTTTGTTTGTTTATTTATTTATTTTTGGTATTGAGTTTTTTAAGTTCTTTATATTTGGATTTTAACTTCTAATTGGATGTAAGATTTGCAGATATCCTCTCGCATTCTTTAGCTTGCCTTTTCATTTTGTTGATGGTTTCTTTTGGTGTGCAAAAGCTTTTTAGTTTGATATAATCCCATTTGTTTATTTTAGCTTTTGTTATCCTTGCCTGAGGAGACTGTTCCAAAAAAATATTGCTAGGGCTGATGTCAAAGAACTTACTGCCTACGTTTTCTTCAAAGACTTTTATGGTTTTATTATCTTACGTTCAAGTCCTTAATCCGTTTTGTATATTTTCCACAATTTAATGTTCTTGTTAATTCAGCAACAAACTACTATTCCAACAACTTTAGTACTTTTGTAACCATTTACAAAATGATTTATGTATTAGTTTTTAGTTTGTTTTCCTAGCAAACAACTGATGTCTATAATTAAAATCTCCCAAGATCCTAATTAAAAAAGAACCAATAATTTTTATTTATCCTGCTTGGAATTTGCTGAGCTTCCTGAACCTGTGGGTTTCTTTATGATGGAACTTAGAAAAAATTTTGTCATAATGTTTTTGAATGTTTCTGCCCCAATCTCTCTCTCCTCTCTGAGATCCTAAAAGGTGGATGCAGGGTATCTTCATATTAGCTCTCAGGTTATTGAGGTTGTATTCCCTTTTCTGTTTTTCAGTCTTTTCCCTCTGTATGCTTTAGTGTGGATTATTTCTATTAACCCATGTTTCACTGATTCTTTTTCTATTTTGTCCAATGTATTTTTAATTTAAACTAATGGATTTTTTTTAAAATTTCTGATACTGCATTGTTCAATTCCAGAATTTCTGCTTAGCTGCTGTCTTGTCTATTTGTTTCAATTGACAGATTTTTTTCTTGATACTGATTCACATTTTCTTGTTTTTCCATGTTTAGTAAGTTTTATTATATACTGAACATTGTGAATGATGTATTTTAAAGACTGGATATTGAAATTTTCTTCTGAAAACCTTTGACTAGTCTTCTAGCAGGCAATTTAAATTACTTGTAGATTACCTTGATTTTTTTTGGAGGCTTGGTTTTAGGCTTTGTTAGGGCTATTCAGTCTATTAATTGTTTTGCACTTAGTTGTAGAAACAATCCCTTAGTCTGCAGACAAGGACAGCTGGAGTATTTACAAAGTCTGAATTTGTTGAGACTTAACTGTGAATTCACCTCCCTTGGGGTACTCAACTGCTAAAATCTCTGCTAAGCTCTTTCAAGGCTTTCAGTTTTTTTCCTCTGGGCTGCTTTTAGCCTTGCTTAGAAAAAGAGCAGTTTGAGTGATGTGTATGTGCAGCTTTTGGACCCCACCTTTTTTGGCTGTCCACAGTCACACCCCCAGCCCTCATTTCCAGCTGCTCTGAAAGTCAAAAGTCCAACTTCTGATTCCTCCATAGAGATTCAGTAAAACAGCTTTCTAATTGAGCTCTTTCTATTCCCTTCCAGTCGCCCCCCTATATTAAGAGACTGTGGGCCCTCACTATGAGGGTGTCTGAAATCTGACACAGCACCAGTGTCACCAGCACTTTTCTTTCAAAGATCTCATTCATCTCCTTTAGATTCTGCCTCCCTTAAGTCTCTTCCAGTTTTTCCCCAGAGTTTATTCTTACTATTAGTAGAAGACAATTTATCAGAAGCTAGCCTACCTATATCAAAGGCTGAAGACATGCCCTTGTAGTTTTTTTAATAGTCTTTCTAAATAACTGATATAGTAACATTTAAAACCGTGGACTTGTGAAATTTTATTTATCCTTTAAGATTTGTGACTCTTATGAGGCTATATTTTTGAGGTGTTCCCCTCCCCCCACTTGGCCATCCTGTCATAACTTCATGTTACTTTTACCTTCTGCCAAAAGTATATGTAGATATTCTTTTTTTTTAATTTTTTTAATGTTTATTTTTGAGAGAGAGAGAGAGAGAGAGAGAGAGAGCGAGCACGAGCGCGAGCGGGGGAGGGGCAGAGAAAGGGAGACACAGAATTCTAAGCAGGCTCCAGGCTCTGAGGTGTCAGCACAGAGCCCTACATGGGGCTCAAACCCACTAGCTGTGAAATCATGACTTGAGCTGAAGTCAGATGCTTAACCAACTGAGCCACCCAGGCACCCAATATTCTTTATTTTTAAAGTTTATTTGAGAGAGAGAGAGAGCGAGCGAGCATGCTTAACCAACTGAGCCACCCAGACATCCCTATACATAGATATTCTTATATATCTCTCTTTAATTTCTTCTTTTCTGGGAAGTTATGGGTATCTTTAATACCATTCTGTACAAGCAAACAAAACTCAATCTTAGAACATTTTTTTCCCTTTATTTTAGGCTAGAAAAGCAGTTCACCAGGAGTGCACTGGAGTTACCATTCTAGGATGGTTATATTTAGAGTAGAAAATTCCAGGGTTCCAAGGATATTGCTGCACCCTATCAGCATTATCATAAGGGGAACAAAAGGTGGGATAGGTTAATGACCTTTCATACCCTGGACTTAAGGACTATTTTTACCTGAAAGCATGTCAAAACCAGCAAGCACTTTTATAATCTCTTATCCCTACCTATTACTAAACTCAATATGTCCATTGAGTTAGATTTGGAAATGTGCTGAGGGAATCCCAGTATTTTCAATGGCAGCTCAACAGAAAACTTTGTCATTTTTTTACCATAAGTCTCTCCCATTGCCACATATTATATTTTTCAGTGTAGGCCACTGTTATCTAAAGTGTACGCTGGGGAGAAATGTCCCATGATGTATTTCATCAAAAATAGAGGCATATCGGGGTACCTGGGTGGCTCAGTCGATTAAGCATGCAACTTCAGCTCAGGTCATGATCTCAGGGTTCATGAGTTCAAGCCCTGTGTTGGGCTCTGTGATTACAGCTCAGAGCCTGAAGCCTGCTTCAGATTCTGTGTCTCCCTCTCTTTCTGCCCCACCCCTGCTTGCACTCTGTCTCTCAAAAATGAATAAGCATTAAAAATTTCGAAAAAAAAAGGAATAGCATACCCTTCCTAAGTTAAAATAGCATTTTAAAGACTGAAATATTTTAAATTATAAAAATAAATAATCCAACACAAACATGCAGACAACACTTAAATCTGATTCTCAGGTTTCCCAAAATTTGTTTCACTGAGGAATTCTTTTTTGTTATTATAGTTCTCTCATTTCTTCCTGATGCTGTGCAAAATTATTTTGCATGTCTTCAATAAATTCAGATTGGTCTTAGTCCCTCCATGTAACCTTACCAGTTGTTTTCTATTCATTCTTTATTGCTCTCTAAGCTAATTAGATACTCACTGGGAACTTTAAAACCCTTTATTTAATAACTGAATAATTGTATTAATCTTTATTTATGCTATAATGAAGTTTATAATTAAGGATGTTCATGAGCTGCTACCATTCTTCTGCTTACTCACCTTAATACTTGAGAATCTATATACTTAGAAAATTTCACTTTCTTTCCTTTAAACTGAAGTACATACTCAATCTTTTATAAGACATTGCCTTAAATTGCCTAAAACAATTTGATATTTAAAATTTTGCTAATATCAACTAGTACATATGTGTGGCATGTCTATTTAATTATGTGGTGTAATAATCTTCCAGGAAGAAAAAAGAATTTGCCATTTATGAACCCTGTATTTCATTACTAAATCATGGAAAATGAAGTTTTTACTAGTTTCACCTCTATAATATGCCTGGTTTATCTGTCATAACTTTGAACATGTTTCTCTTAGACTGTGCTTTTGTTCAGACCAAACTTTTCCCTGGTTCAGTTTTTTTTTTCTTTTTCTTTCATAGTTCGCTCTTTTCAGTTTTGAATTCTTCTTGCTTATGCAAAGTGCCAACCTATTAGCCAGGAATTTGTGAAAATCAAACTAATTTTATTATTGTTGTATGTTTTAACTTTGGCACCTTCAAATTTAAAAGACATATTTAAATTGAATACTTAATGAACACTTGGGAACTCTGCGAACTCTTATTTTTGTAGATATCTTGGAAAGATTTTATTTGCTTATGTTATAGCTGATCTTAAAGACAACACAGCTTCTATTTTGTAGGTTTTTGTCACAGCAAGTTGCCTCTGAACATACCTTCAATTCTGCAGGTTTTCTTATTGTTCATAATCAGGTGTTCTGATTACAGATGATTTTCCTTAAGTCTTTGCAATATTGTATTGGTGAACACCTTCACCTTAGAAGTTTCTGTTGTTAAATCATTGGTTCCCCATCCGGTATTTTCTGTTCATTCTGAGTAAGTTAAATAGAGCTTCTCTATCAAAATGTGAAATATATTTCCCTGTTTTAATGAGTTCTTTTCCCACAGGGAGAAATAAATTTGCAAACATTTAAGCCACAAAGACGGATGTTTATAAATCGACTCTTGTGATTTTTAACTTAAATTTAAGTCACAGGACAGTATTAATTTCTCCCAGATTTTCCTTCCTTGAATCAAGCTTTGGTCTTCATTTTTGTTTTTAGAGTTTATTCTTAAAGGTTAATTCTAATTTTATTCTGTCATTATTATTAAAGAAATTATATTAACACATTTGAGTTTTATTATCTTAATTGTAAATTATCATTTGTTTTTTAGAGTCAATTTTTTCAGCATACCTTATTATTTTTGAAATGTGTTTCGAAATAACCAAATACAGAATCCTAGAATAATCCAACAAAATATATCAATATCAAGCAGAAATAGACATTTCTACTGATATTGTATTTCATTAAGCAAACTACATATTGTGTAACTGTAATTTCACTATATGTATAACTATGTCACAGTCATATGGTAAGTGGATATAAGAATATTTGTAGAAATTAATTTATAGTATTCATATTAATTTACATTGTTTTCAAGTATTAGTGAATTTTAGATAAAGTTATAAATTTAGAGTACACAAGTGGGAAGGCAAATGACATTGAAATAAGTATTAACAAATTTAAGTACCATAAAACAATTAAATAATTCAAATGTTTTTTTCCTAAAGGACCATCAATCCTAAATATGAAAACATCAGCTAGAAAATGTTTGTTTTGAGAGAGAGAGAGAGAGAGAGAGAGGGAGAGAGAAAATCCCAAGCAGGCTCTGCACTGTCAGCACAGAGCCTGACATAGGGCTCAGTCTCATAAACCATGAGATCGTGCTCTGAGCCAAAATCAAGAGTCAGATGTGTAACTGACTATGCCACCCAGGTGCTCCCCACAAAAATCCTTTATTTTTATTTATTCATTATTATAAAGTTTATTTATATATTTTGAGAAAGAGAGTGAGAGAAAGGGAGAGAGAGAGAGAGAGAGAGAGAGAGAGAGAGAGAGAGAGACTGTGTACAAGTGGGGGAGGGGAAGAGAGAGAAAGAATCCTAAGCAGGCTCTGTACTGTCAGTACTGAGCCCAGTGTGGGGCTCAAACCCATGAACCTCGAGATCATGACCTGAGCCAAAGTCGGAGGCTTAACCGACTAAGCCACCCAGGTGCCTCCCAAAAAATCCTTTAAATATGATCATTTTAGATATTGTATTGGTTTCTAGCATTACAAAAGTATTCTCCATTACTTCTTTTTTCCGTATACTAGCACTATAAAAAATGGTGATACTGTTTACAATTTATATCCACTTTCAATTATACTACAGAAATTCAAATTTATTGGCTCTCTAGTGTCCATCCAAGCCTTGTAAAGTTTAATCCAGTAACATTGAGTATTTAGATTAATAGTTACTGTTTTAGCAACCTCTCTTTTTAAAAAAATTATTACTATGTTCGTTTTCACTAAACCAGAAGATAAAACCCACATTACCAACGTTTTTATGGATTTTAGAAAACAACTATAACTAAATCATCCAATAGTTTTACTACATGCCAGGTAGTTAATACTGGGGAAGAATCAAATCAAAATATATTTTTCATGTTGTAACTAATTATGCTGATCATTTCAACAAACTAAAAATGATATATATATTTGCCAACATATAATCTTATCTTTTTCATTCAATTCATTAGAAATGTAATTAGTGATACTTTCATTTTCGGTAAACACAAATATATAACTATTTCATATATATGTGACATATGTATGTAAAATTATTATTACACATGGAAATAATTCTTATTTATCATCATTAAACAATGCATTTCATTTTTTCTGGACTGTATAGGGCCATATACTATTTAAATATTTTTGAAAATGTAGCTTATAAAGATAACATATCAAAAGTTTTATATTGTCCTAAAGCATCATATTTCATTTTTTATAAAGGATACCACCCTAAATACTTCAGTTTTTCTTAGAAATCATTTTTATGTGTGTGTAGTTCTAAGGATGTTTCTGATCTGACTCACACAAGCATAATTTCAAATATAGCCTGATTTGAATTAATACAATGTAATTATATTTTTCTTGAGGATATTGTTAATTTTACATGAGAGGACTCATTAGTGAAAATGAATACGTGTGTCATACCATATAACACCTTCACCATGCAAAGTTGCTAAAACAGTATGGAAAAAACCTCATAAGGAAAATTTGATATAGCTTTCCTATGCTTTTCCAGACCTATTTCCAACACTGCTAAAAGGGGGGAAAATTCGAGAAGGCACTGAAGAGACCACCTCACCAGACCCTGATGTTACTTCTCCTCTGGATGTACATGCTGCAGCTCCATAGGAGCCAGGTTGGAAAAGTTTCTAGGAAAACAACATATTCCTTAATAACATATATTTTTAAGTAGAAAGATTTTTTTTTCCTATTTGGCAGTTTGTCTTTTTAGGCCCCAGAGTTGAGTACATGAAAAAGTCTATACTTTTAGTTTGAACTTAACATTTGTTTCTTCATTTTTTAAAAATGAAGTGGAAAACATCTGGCTTCTCAAAAATATTTTTGAAATGTAATGGTTTTAAAGTATGCAAAATTAGCTAATTAAAAAAATCATGGTTCTGTTTTATACATACTATAAAAATATAAAGCTGTTTCTAATCCATTATACTAGAGTTTAATGTTAAATTATTATAAAAATGATATCAACTTTTTCAAGCACTTCTGTATATACTACATAAATGGCAGTAGATAATTTCTATAATGCTCTTTTTTCTAATACCTCGAGCTCAGTATATATTATCGCTCTTAATTCTAAGTGAAACTTTAAACGTAACTAAATATTCATATAATGTTGTTAATTCTCTATATCTGGGTGGACTCTGGAGATACAGGTCAGTGAGTTAGCAAAATGAACATAAAAGGGCATTTTTTTATAAGACTAATCTCAGAACCTAAATTTCAGATTTTGTATATTTTGAAATATAATGAATCTCTACTCAGGTTATTGAAATGCAATTGCAATAAAGAGAAATGATACATTTCACACCTGCAAAGATAATTCCTACTTTTGTGCACTTATTTCAGAATTAAACTGTCAGTGGTATAACCTATAGCTTTTCTTAGATCTTGTATTAAAAAATTAACCTCATTTATTATGTTCCCATAGTTAAATTATGTTTTTCATTCTTTATTAATATATTTTTTGATTATTGCTAGGTGATTATATCTTTAAAAAGGCTTGAATGTGGGGTGTGTGTGTGTGTGTGTGTGTGTGTGTGTATGTATGTGTGATAGTAATTCCATGAATAGAAGTTGCATATTGTAATTGTAACTGACGTATTTTTTTAAAAACAGTCAATTGCTTCTTGGCCTTTTGGCTAAATCATGTGTAGTATTTGTTCTTATTAGCTTAGTATCTGATATGTCCTCTATTTAAAGATAATATATTAAATAGATTTTTGGAGGAGGGAGGGGGCATAGTAGCTTGCTCCATCCATTCCTGTGCGTTGATCTGTTATTGCAGTACTTCCAGGAATGGTGCACCTCTACACACACACACACACACACACACACACCCCACATTCAAGCCTTTTTAAAGATATAATCACCTAGCAATAATCAAAAAATATATTAATAAAGAATAAAAAACATAATTTAACTATGGGAACATAATAAATGAGGTTAATTTTTAAATAAAAGATCTACGAAAAGCAATAGGTTATACCACTGGCAGTTTAATTCTGAAATAAGTGCACAAAAGTAGGAATTATCTTTGCATATGTGTAAGGTAATATTACAGTGGTATATGTCTACATGTCAACTAAATCCCAGCGTGTTACTTCTAAAGTTTGAGATATCTTTCTAATTGTTTATAATTGTCTTGCCAACTTCTTCACAGAAAAATATACAGTAACCTATACTTGGTTTAAAGCCTTCCTCTCATTTGCCTTGTATTACAATTATTATTTCAGGGGATTTTGTTTTGTTACTCTTGTTCTTCTTTCCCTAGTATTCAGTTATAAACTCCTTGATAGAAGTGATCATATGTCAATGTATCATTATGTTTCTGTCCCCATGAAGTGAGATAAATTGATTATAAAATATTAATTACATAGCAAGTTTGTTGATAGAACTAAATGTACAAATTCAAACGTTAAAAAAAATACTTGGCCTAAAAACATGCTTTATATATAAAATAGGCTATTGATTCCTAATATGTTGTGTTTATTAATTTCAGAATAATTTATGGGTTCACCTGCCTGGAAACTGTAAAGCAACTTTGGCATATGTGGCTACTGTCTTTTCTTAATGGTCTAACAGACTGCTATTTTGGACAGACTAGAATGGTGGTCCAAATCATATTTTTAAAAATTCTAACTTTTTCATGTTGCATTGAATAAACATTCAGTGAAAGTGAACTGTTTAGTATCAGCCTACATAAAATAAGTAATAATAAAAATAACCCTAAAGGAAGGAAAAACATAAACCCTAAAGTAAGGAATAACGTAGGGTTATTTTATTTTATTTATTTTATTTTATTTAAATATTTTTATTTAGTTTTGAGAGAGAAAGAGAAACAGAGCACTAGTGAGGGAGGGGCAGAGAGGGAGAGGAAGACAGAATCTGTAGGAGGCTCCAGGCTCTGAGCTGTCAGCACAGAGCTGGATGCGGGGCTCAAACCCACAAACCATGAGATCATGACCTGAGCCAAAGTTGGATGCTTAACCGACTGAGCCTCTCAGGCACCCTGGGTTATTTTTTATAATGAGAGCATCATTGACAAATTTAGCTGCTCTAACTTCTTTATAGTACGGATTAGCAAAACTGAAAAGAGGCAGCAATTGTTAAGAGAAAAATGGACCAAGGAACAAAATTTTCTAACAGGTTGAGACAGAGAAAAAAATAACTTAACTAATCGTATTAATCAATAAATAATTTTAATTGAAGTGCCAAACATATTTTTTCCAGTCAAGAAGAAAGGGTCATAAGTAGATCATATTTAGGAGTTTATAGTGACAGGTGAAGTTTAGCAATAGCTCTCTGCATAACTGCTCTCAATGAATGAAGCAAGTCTCTGGAGAGGCTGTAAGAAAGGATTATAGTCCTTTAGAAATAGTCTGGGGACTAAGAGATAATTTAGTTTAAACCTGTCATTTTGTCTCAGTACAGACCATATTTATATCTGTATGTGAGTATACATACAGGTGTGTGTATATATTTATATATGTACACATACATATATATGTATGCACATAATCATATTAAAAATTGTAGATGAAAGGTGAGCTAGAAATCTTTATTTTCCTGGGGAATAAACTATAAAAATTAACTATTAACATAAAGGACATAACAAAGAAGGTGAATTTAAGATTTGGGAAATTATCATTGAAATATAAGCAAGGTGAATTATGCAATTCATGATATGTATTCTTTAATATTAGTAGTATTAATCTAATGCATCATCAATTGTAATTGTATTATATATGTGTCCATATAAATATACTGCCATATGTTCATCCCCTTCAGCTACTATACACTTCTCTAAAAAATCCTTGAACAATTATCTATATATTATCTCATTACTTCTCCATGAAAGAGCTATCTGTATTCCCCATCTTTTCTCACAAAACCATTCCAGTCTGATTTTTGTCCAACTGTTCTGCCAAAAAAACTCATCTTAAGATCACCTATAATGCTCACATTGTCAAATTTGGCAGCCTTTGTCTTACATGAGCTATCAACAGCATTAATCATATATAATAGTTACCTCCTTTTTGAAACAATTGTATCAGTTGGTTTTCATAACATCACTCTATTTTGTTTCTTTTCTTATGTTTTCTATTTCCTTGGTTGATTTCTCCTCCAAGGATCAGTAACTTGACTCTTATATTGCCATTTAGTCTTCATGTGGTTTTATTGAGCCTTAGATTTTATATTAACTAAATCCTGAATTTATATTCCAGCCTAGATTTCTCCTCTGAACTCAGACTTGTGCATCCAGAATTGTACCTGCTCAGCTTGGATGTGTGTCAGGCATCTTATATAACTTATGCAAATCTGAACTCCTTATTATCACCTCTTCCTGTTCCTTCCACAGTAATCGCTGTTTCATAAAAGGGAGATCCAGCATTCGAGTAACTCTAAACAAAAACTTGGAGTTATATTTGACTTAACATTTACCTCAAACTTTACAATGGGTTCAACGGCAAATTTCTGTGGCTTTCCTTATAAATATGTACAGAAGTTTTTCTTTTAAAATAAAATTTTAATTTTATTTATTTATTTTTAAGTTTTATTTAAATTCCAGTTAGTTAACATACAATGTAATATTATTTTCATGTGTACAATATAGTGATTCAAAGCTTCCATACAATACCTAGTGCTCATCACAACAAGTACACTCCTTAATCCCCATCACCTATTTAACCCATCCTCCCACCTCACCTCCCCTCTGGTAATGATCAATTTGTTTTCCATAGTTAAGAGTCTGTTTCTTGGTTGCCTTTTAAAACCATTATTGTAACCACTCTGGTTCATGATAGCATCACCTTTCCCTTGGATTAGTAGAAATAGCAAGCACTAAGTAGATTTTGTGATTCCTTATTTACCATCCCCCCTAAGAGTCTATTCTACTTATAGACCTGTGTTGTCCAGTATGGAGCCCCAGAGCTGATGGGTTCCCTGAAATGAAATAATTTTCACTTGCCCTATGTTGTCTGAATTATACATGTGGACAAATTGAATGGGCAGCTAACTTGTATGTGACCAAGACTAATGAAGGTTGTGTAAGCCAGATATTGGAATTAGGATGGGTTCTCAACTTATTCTAGTAAGTAGCATATACTCCCAGACTGAAAAAATTAGAATATAGATCTGTATGACTATCAGAGCACTTAACAATTCCATATTTAGTTTTCTTATCTAAAATAACAAAAATAATGTTACCTAAACTTTGTAGATTTTTTGAGGGTTAAGTAAAAAAAAAAAATGTAAAAATCAGTGCAGCACAAAGCTGTACTTACAGATTTATATCTATAAATGATAAAAAATATATGAATCTATAATTACTAATAAAATCAATAGATTTAAATTGAGAACTTTAAGCATATCTTAAAGGCTGCAGAAAAGTGAAGGAGAGCAAATTTGCAATTATTAAAACCATTATGATTCTGATGCCCAGGAAATAATATCAGCCTCCAAAATGTACGTGGAGAAAAGAAAATATAGAGCAAAACTGTAGTAAGTCAACATTTTCTCAATAAAATTCATGTGATTTAAAAAAAAATGAAAATCTGTACATGTTTTAGATAATTTTTCCCAACCATTTTAAAATAAGTATGAGGGCAAAAATTGGGATTTTCATTTGTACTTTGGTAAAATATAACTTGTATGTTTCTTAAAATAGACATACTCATTTAAAAATTAGGTTGTTTAAAGATCAATTGCTTTCATATGTACTTTATATGCTTGGTATGTCCTATAAGACATCAAGGACATTTTCTGTTATTGCTTGTCAACTACCACACAAAAGAAACTGAAGACATTTTTTTAATGTTTATTTATTTATTTTGAGAGAGAGAGAGAGAGAAGGCAGGGGAGGGGCAGAGAGAACCCCGGGGAGGGGCAGAGAGAACCCCAAGCAGGCTTCAGGCTGTCTGTCAGTGCAGAGCCCGACACAGGGCTTAATCCACAAATTAGTCAGACTCTTAACTGACTGAGCTACCCAGGCACCATGAAACTAAAATTTTTTGTGACTACTCAGTCTGTATTCTGTTATAGTTCATATTTGACTTTGGTGTAAGTTTAGGTATTTTGGATATTTTAAAATATATTTCAAATATTAGAGATCAGTACACTCTTTAACCTATAGGAAAATGTAGCAAATCAGTAAGATTTTACTTTGATGTTACTTTGCTTCCCTGAAAGTTAGAAGAGGTTAAATATCTTAAAAATCAATTAAATTTTAAGAAAAAGTCAATAAGCATTTAACATGTAATTACATTTTAATACATATTAATTACATGAAATAATTTCATATTACAAATTATAACATGGAAGAAAGTATGAATACGTGGTTAGTCATCTTTTCTCTATCTCCGGAAAGCCTCCTTATACCACAAATTCAAGGAATTTGTAGTATATACCAGATCCAAGATAAATGAGAACCTTGCCAAGTTACTTTTTAAACCAAATGACTGTACCGATTGTTGAGATGGCTTACTGGGTAATAATTACCAATATTGATACTCAGAGGATTAGAGCAAGGTGTAAAAGCTTCAGGGGCCCCAGCGCTGATTGGTTTTCTGAAATGAGGTTGTCTTCACACACCCTGCATTGCCTCTTTTGACTGTGTGTGCTGAATTATGAGTGAGTGGGACATTTGGAGGCCATGCTGTGCTCTTGCCTCTTGCTATGTATGGAATTTTGTTGTGTGCCCTACATACTGTCATAACACCAAACAAAGATGGTGTTACATGAAACTTTGGTGTCGGATTATTATGCCTGTTGCACTTGATTATTAATTCAAAACCAAGAACACTGCTGTTTATTCATAGGTATACACCAGGTCCAATATAAATGAGAATCTGGCAAAGTTACAGATTAACAGAGAGGAGTTGTAGGTGGTTTTTCACTTCTTTTAAATATAATTATAGAATTTAACTAAAGTGATTAAAGAGAAAATGATAACATGAAACAAAAGTAACTACTTGTAATAAATGATATAAAATATATAGAAGTAATGTAGTTAATGAGAAGGTGGGCTATCGATTGAAAACTCTGCTCCATTATTTATTGTGTCACTTTGGGGATATTACCTAACCACTCTATGCCTCAGTTTCTATATAGTAAGGTTTGGTTCATAATAATTAATGACTTCATGGGATTATTTTGAGAATTAAATGATTGAATTAAACTAAATGCTAAATAGTACTATCTATTAGTATAGCACATGACATTAAACCTCTATAATTATTGGGATTATAAGATATAGGATTAAAATAGGTAACAATTTTAATGACTAAAAAACATTAAAAAGGAAAGAAGGAAAGAGGCATGAGGAGAATTAACTCTGAAATGTTTGACTCTATGCACATACAATTTTAAATTGTATTTTTTTCTTTTCTGTCCCTACTATTTAAATATCAGTGTGTTTAGTGCTTTCTCCTCCATTTTTCCTCTACTGCTTAAACTTACTTCCTCTAGAACGTCTTGTCTGTGCCTGCCATAATCATAGAAGGCTAGATATTAATCAAAATATTTTCTGTTGCCCTGAAATTTTATCTGAGCCTCACCCATGATCCACATTGACTACTGGAAATTCAGTCTTAACATTAGATGCTTTATATTCACAAATTTAATGGTCTTAACGTTAAAATATTTGTGTCCTTCACTTCCTAAAATAATGTCCTTTTCATTCAGTGTCTTTTAACTAATGAAGTTCTATCTAGGCTGACCTCAGTTTTATTTTATTTATTTATTATTTATTTTTGAAAGAGACAGAGACAGAGCCTTAGCCCTGAGCCAGGGAGGGGCAGACAGAGAGGGAGACACAGAATCCAAAGCAGGCTCCAAGCTCAGCACTGTCAGCATAGAACCTGATGCAGGGTTTGAACTCAGCAACCACAAGATCATGACCTAAGCCAAAACTCGTTCCTTTATTTACAAAGACAGAAAAACTGTGCACTGAGTACATTATAAATGCAAACTTGGTATCATAGTCCATACATGTATAGCATTTTAGAAAAAAGAGATCTCTGTGACCTGAGGTAGTCATGAAACAGCATGGTCTCTGGTGAAGATAGGAATTAAAGAGTAGAGTTCACTTACTATTTCTTAGCAACCTAGGAAACTGATTCACATGGTTTGAGCTAAAGGCAGAAAAGGGAGTAGCCCTAATCCTAGAAGCCAAGATTCTCGGAACACTTAATCCTTTTTTTATTACCCAAGCTGAGTACTTGTCCCCATTCTTCCACACTATACCAGGCATAGACTGTCATCATTTAGCATCCTCTCCTACCCCCCTCCAGACAAGAAGGTGAGCTAGTTATTGTTGGAGCCTTAGTTCAATAGCCTGGTAAGCACCACTGAGCACAGTGACTAGTACATAATAGATATGTTTTCTAAACTTACTTTCTATTTTGTATCAGGGTCAGTATTTGAATTCAGGATTTTCTGGATTTTCCATAGCCTATGTTTTCCACCATACCATGTAACTTAGGTTTGCCATGCTTTGTTGTATGCCAATCAAATATTTAATTTTTTAACAAGAAATTGCATTTGGAAATTCATTTATATCATTGAAAAATAAAGTATAGGATTTACATTTCAAATTATTAAATCACTATTGAGAAGTTGTATTTGTAAATGTAGTATTTACATTATTGAAAATTATAAATGAATTAACAGAACTATAGTCACTTCTAATTTTAAGGCTCATTTTATCATCTCTCCTTTCACTACAGAAACAATTTTAAAATTGCTTTAAATATTATACAAATTATATGTTAATAATAAAATACTCAAATGATATCAAAGTCCATGAAGTAAAAAAATGTGAAGTTTTTAGCTCCCACTTCCTCTATTAGAGTTAACTACTATTAAAACTTAGTATTGTTGATGCAAAATAAACAAACATTTTAAAATTTCTATGGGGTGCCTGGGTTGCTCAGTCGGTTAAGTGTCCAACTTTGGCTCAGGTCATGATCTCACGGTTCATGGGTTTGAGCCCCACCTCGGGCTCTGTGCTAACAGCTCAGAGCCTGGAGCCTGCTTGGGATTCTGTGTCTCCCTCTCTCTCTGCCCCTACCCACCCCTCTCTCAAAAATAAATAAAACATTTAAAAAAAAAAAGAATTTCTAAAAAAAAAAAAAATGGAAGAAAGTTTTGTTTGAGCCCAAGTGACTGCTCTGGGAAGGGAACGTTTGGTGTAGGGCCATATACGTTTTTTTAAATTAAAATTTACAAATTATTACATAAAGATCTTTTTCAGAAATTTGCAGACCTTAAGTTTCTACTGTGTTCAGGGATGTATGACTCTAATCTTTTTTTAAATTTTTTTTTCAACGTTTTTTTATTTATTTTTGGGACAGAGAGAGACAGAGCATGAACGGGGGAGGGGCAGAGAGAGAGGGAGACACAGAATCGGAAACAGGCTCCAGGCTCCGAGCCATCAGCCCAGAGCCTGACGCGGGGCTCGAACTCACGGACCGCGAGATCGTGACCTGGCGGACGCTTAACCGACTGCGCCACCCAGGCGCCCCGTATGACTCTAATCTTATGGGAACCAGGGAAGTCTCTTACTTTTTATCTTTTGTATTTAGAATGCTCCTTTTGGTTATTTTCTTTAAGCACTTGTACAGTTAGTGCCTGGGGCAGAAATAGAGCCCATGCTTTGAGGTTTCATGGAGTCATTTTGGCTTTGCTAAATGTTAAAGTATAGCTTCCCAGGGAGCCCAGGAACAGGGCCCACAAACAGTAAAAGTTGAAAATTCCCTTTATATGTATCTATCTTTCCAGGCCCCGTCCCTTTTTTTTAATGGTCCGGTTCTGCACAGTTTTAGGCAGATTTCTTCACTCTCCCTTGATAACATCATGGGCAACCTTCTGTATCAGCATGTGCTGATACATCTCATACTTGTCATTCCTGCTCTCTTATACCTCCCTCCATATCCAAATGATTAGCAAGTCCTATCAGGTCAGCCTTAAAAAGATATCTAGTATCCATTTACTGCTGCTATTTTAATCTAGATGCTATTTTAATCTCCTCTCACTTGAACTATTTCAATAGCATATTCACTGATACCCTCCTTCACTTGCCTTCTGCAGCCTATTATCCATATAACCAGAATAACCCACTTAAAAGGTAAGCCAGATCTCATCATTGCTCATGACAAAACCTTCCAGTCATTTGAAATCTTATTAAGAGGGAAAGTCAAAATCCTCTAATGCCTGCTTGAGTCTTAGTGGTCTTTCTTCTCAGCTTTCTCTTTGAATTCATTTCTTTACCACTCCCTGCCTTGCACACTGAACTCCAGTCACACTGGCCCCTTGCTGTTTCTCAAGTAAGTTGTGCTTCCTCCCAACTCATGCAATTTGATCTATTTCCTACTCCTTTCATGCTCTTCCCCCATATTTCTTCTTGTCTTGCCCCCTCAGTTAAGTTTCAGATATCACTTGGTTATCTTCTATAAAAGAAAACCTTTCTCTTTCACTCACTGCCCCCTTACCTTACTTCACTTTATTTTTCTCTATAGCAGTTTTCACCAGTGATATTTCATAATGTTTCTTCTTAATTTCCTTCAAAATAAGTTATCACCTAATAAACATTCTGTGAAAGCAGAGAGTTTATCTTATATTTTCACTGTTGTGTGCCCTAAATAGAACACTATCTGACACATAACAGGTTCTTAAAAAATATTTATTGAATGAATTATTGAATTATATGAATGATTAATGAGCTATATTAACATTTCTATGTATTCTAAAGTATAAATCAACCATAATTTATCCATTGACCTATTATAGATCTTTCATTTGTTTCTAATTTTTCCCTAATAGAAGTACTTCCCAGTGAACATTCTTATGATGTATTTCTATAGCATATTTCTAAAAGTAGACATACTATATCAAAGGGTATAAAAATTTAAATTTGATATATGCTGACAAGGTATCTTTCAAAGATGGATTATATGTATCTTTATAATAATGAGTGTTTTTATCCATGGACATGTTATATCTGTTACATATATTCAGGCTCCTTGTATTTTAATGAGTTTTATTCATACATGTGAATAGACTTGATATTCATACTGTTTATGGCTTTTCAATGTCTATGCAAAAAATATTTATTTAGTACTGTATGTTTTCCATGGAGGCAGAAGGGAAGCAGTTTTGGTATGTGAAGAATTTCCACTTAACTTGTGGAAGTTAGGATTAGTTCAATTTTATTTTTTTTTAAGTTTATTTATTTATTTTGAGAGAGAACAGGGGACCACACATGCAAGCGGGGGAAGGGCAAAGAGAGAGGGAGAGGAGATTCTCAAGCAGACTCCATGATGTCAGTGTGGAGCCTGACCTGGGGCTCGATCTCACAAACCGTGAGATCGTGACCTGAGCTAAAATCAAGAGTCAGATGTTTAATCTGACTGAGCCACCCAGGTGCCCTGGATTGTTTTTTTTTAATACTTGTATCAGTATTCCCAGTCCCTTAACTCCTTTTTGGTAAATTTCAAGATTAATGGCAAAAGGAATACATGACCTAAGAAAAAGATACTATGGTGTGAATTTATAGAAGCAGTCAGAAATTTTAAGAAATAAGGGTTGAGTGGTACTTTTTATTGAATAATCTTTATTTTAACCATCACAGACAGAGTTCAATGATTTAAAAAGGTATATAATGAACAACACTCATTTTATTATCCATGTTAGTAAATCTCGTATTTCCCACCTTCTTACACATTATGCTAATGACTTTTTCAGATGAGTGCACTTTAATTAAAATATAGGAGTCACTTGAAAAGTGTTATAAGTAAGAGCAAATACAGACTGTGTTTGTGTGATATGAAAAATGTTTTGAAGAAATCAGCTGAAGAATCATTTGCTGGTAGCACTAAGGGATAAAAATGTTTAAAACACATGCTTTTTTCATAGTTATATGAATTAGTATTCAGTAGGAAATGGGGTAAACATGCCCTCTACATTTCTGAGCAAATGTTTCAGCAGGTTAGTGTCAAAGGTTGCTAAATGGAAAAATGTTCCATGCTGTAAAAAGAACATGAAAATAAATTTTAGAACATTACTCAATACATATGCACTTCTTTACAAGTGCCTTCCTAAACCTTCTGAAGAAATAACAATTTATATACAGAGAAATGGCTTAGAGATTGGTAATTAGAAGCAAAATTTCTTTCCTTGAAGGTTATTGAGAAACTGCTAATAAGAGGTTACATAGGTGATAGTAAGTAATCCTGATGAGTGAATCACAAAGTTTAAGCATATTCTGATAGCTATAACCCATTGAACTGACTAGACTGCTTCTAACCCAACATAATTCAAATGAATACAAATAATGCACTTAACCCAAAGCTGGGAAACAGCTCTCAGGTTTTTGAGATTCTGGGAGGAAATCTGATGGACTCTGTTAGCTTTTTTTTTAATTCCTTCTAGTTGAATGTTATGACTTTGGAATGAAAAGAAGATATGTTAAGTAAACAGCAGGTGACAGAACTTAGAATTCCATACAGAAGCGTTCCTGGAAAGCTAGAAGACACGTTTTGCAAAGACCTGAATGAATTAATTTGGCAGGAGAATTGTCCTTGTGATCAGGAGGGCATGAAAATAAAATTTTATAAAAAAGAAGAGAAAATTGTTCAGGTAATTCCACAAACCCAGTTCAAGAGAGGAAATACGAGTGTAGAAAATTTGAATCAGTGATGAGAAAAATAGAAATTGAATGAAATAAAATACTTCTGGACCTAACTGTAAGTGTATTGAACAGAGGAGGAATAATGTGCAGAGTGATTTGGAAAATAACAAAGAGTCATTAAAAGGAATTTGGATAACAGCAATGCAATGTTTTTGGTGGATCAAAACATAAGACCCAAAGGGAGAGAGTCTATGAAGCTGAAGAGTATTTGGAGACATTAAGAGAAGAAAAAGTAAGTGTTGGCAGTGTTGGATGGCTAAGGACATTGCCATGTTACACACAGAGGTTCTCAATTTAATTTTGAAAATTTGAACCAAATGAACATACAAAATGGGACCTCTAGTTTCTGGATCTTTTCATATATGCAGAAGCGTGCTTTACTTAATTTTAATGAAATTCTCCTATTTCTCAATGTAAAGAATCTGTAATGGGGAATGCATTATTGCCTTGAGTACCTTGTAACTACAAAGAATAATAGAAGTTATTAAATTTTAATCACTTGTTAAGTTCCTGTCAACATAGCACTAAATGGCATTGTGAAAATATGGAATCCTTGGCCTGAATATTATGTTTTTTGAGTTTTGTTTTTTCCAGGAATGATTACATTGCTCATGAAACCAGGAGCAAAACTCTACTTGGGGTGATTAAAGAAGCTTTAATATGTAGCCTTTGTAAGTTTCTTGAAGTATGAGTAGAATTTGGATGGATAGAGATATAGTATGGAAGAAGATGATAAGCAAGGTGGAAAAGACAAAGGAGCAAAAAAGTTAAAGTAATGATTTCATTTTGGCAAGGTTTGCAGAGATCTTAAAACCCAAACATAAACAGACTCTGAGAAAATGGTTCAAGTACACGAAATGTCTTTGGGAGTTACCTTGGGGTTATCTGCCACCGGACACAAGTGACCTGCCATATTTGTAAACTAATTTTCTAGAATCCTTTGGTTGAGGACTTCTTGAAGTATGTGTTGATTCCCTAGAACCTGTGATATCCTCTCTGGTGTTATAGATATTTTTCTCAAAGGGACTTGGCCTGCTATTTAGTTGATAGGCTTGGGGTATGAGAAATACTGTAGTGCAGAATGTGGGTCTGGTATAATAACTTCACTGTCAGCACTGATATTAGCTTTGATGTGTTCTGGTCTTGAAATTCCTTGGTTTTGATATCGAACAATGCTGGCATGGTGTCTCAGCTATCTCATTTCTTAGAACATCATGATCTTTTAGCCAATGCCACAGATCCCTGCATGTGCATTTCCTCTGATTGCCATTCAAGCTTGGCTGCCCATTTTGGCACTTAGAACAATTACATCCACCTTTCATCTTACATTTAAGTGTTACCATCTGGCTGCTGCTATTCCAAACTCCCATCATTACTATTCTAGCTAGGGAACCAGTTTCATAAGCAGACCTCCAACTCTACTTTCAGATCTGGTCTATAAATCCCAACTGAGTTTCTCAAGATGAGGTTATTCTCATTAGCACATTCCTTTTGGCTATAGGGAAATGTGCCTTTAGGGCTGTCCCAGGAATATAGTCAACTGGTGGATTCTTTACTGTTATTTAATGCAGCTAGTGTTGTATGTTTATCTCTCTGAAGTTTTGATCCCTTCATCAAAACTTGTCATAGGTAGTTTTACCTTTTTTACCCTAGATTATTATCACCCTCTCCCCTAATCCCTGCTTCGAATAAGTATCCTAAACATCCTAACAGCATGTAATGACCACTCTAGGTGTCATTAAATTCCGGGTTACAGATGAAGGGTCCCATATTAAACAACTCTCTTTTATCTGGCCTTATATTATGCCCTTCCTTGTCTAATTGTCTTAAGATCTATTCCCAGGCATCATTTCACAATTCCGCCTATACATATTAGCCAGGGCTTATAGTTCTTTTGATCAATAATCCCTTCCCTCCCAGTGAAGGGGGAGTACTTTTATAGTTGGGTTACACTGAGAATTGACTGTACTTGTTGGCCTAGAAGCCTTGAAGAAGGTGGAAAAAGAGATCTTGAAGAAGGCTGGCCTCATCTTACCAGATATCTACCTGAGAAAAAGCCACGGAATATTTCCCAGGCAAAAGGAGGCTGTTCTCCTTTAGCAAAGGTGAATGAGCTATTTCTGCAGGCCCACCCATTTTAGGAAAATCTGGGGATTCAGGTTCTCAAAGATTTCCATTCATCTCCTTCTCTGAGTCTTAGATCCTTCCATATATATGCCTGACTTTATTTAAGAGACACAACTAGGCTGTGAAATCATTCTTCTCTGCAGTTTTGTTTCTTGCACAACCAGGTCCTAAGCTTGCTTTGCATTACTGACTGCCTTTACACTACAGATTAGTATCTTTATAAATACCATTTTTTTAAAAAAAAAAACCTTTATTTCACTCTATTCTCCTGAGTTGGATGCTACTGAGTTGAGTATATCCTTTTTTTTTTTTTCTTTCAGTGCATTGATAGCATTTAACAGTAACCATTCTTCTTATAATTACCTTTGCTACTGCAGTGTCATTCAAATCCTGGAGTTACTACATAAACTAACGTAATAGCTCCACCTTATGACATCTTAGTTTACCATAGGTAAGGATGTTAGTAATTTAGATACTCTAGAATCCAGGGGTTGTCATTACCCCAATCATTGCCAGTAGTAGAATCCTTGCAACCATTTGGCCAGTGAGTAATCCATTTACCGAATCATTTTTTATACAAACTAACTTAGTTGCAGTTCCCCTGTAAGGTAATGGTGAGAGGATAATTCAGGTAGTTTATTTGGGAGCAGGGTTGGGAAGGAAAAGTGATGCAGAAAAAGGATGACAGCAATAAAAGATATTTTATTAAGCTAGTGAATACCATGGATAACTGGAGCTTAATACCACCAGGACATTCAGGGAAACAGTATAAAACACATGTCTCAAACCCTAAATTTGATGAGTTATTTGCTGAGGGCTTTTCCCATAGGGATGTTAATTTGTCAGCACTTCTTTTTTTTTTTTTTTAATTTTTTTTTCAATGTTTTTTATTTATTTTTGGGACAGAGAGAGACAGAGCATGAACGGGGGAGGGGCAGAGAGAGAGGGAGACACAGAATCGGAAACAGGCTCCAGGCTCCGAGCCATCAGCCCAGAGCCTGACGCGGGGCTCGAACTCACGGACCGCGAGATCGTGACCTGGCTGAAGTCGGACGCTTAACCGACTGCGCCACCCAGGCGCAGCACTGGGTATCAGAAGCACCCAGCACTTCTGATGTGGTGTGTACATAGAGCTTCTGTAGTTTGAGGGGGTAAAAAAAAAAACAACTGTCATGCACAGAATTGATGTTAGAACATCCCAAAAGGTCAGAGGAAATGGGCAGAGCATTTTACAGAGGAAATAGGAGGAGCATTTACTTCCTCCTACAGACACAACAAATATATAGCTACATATGGACTAATTCCCTCTGTAAAGAACCTGAGAACTAGCTTAACACCTCCATAACAAAAGATAAAAGGGACCACCATACCAAGATGAATAGGAGAGTCAGAAACATACTCTCAGCAGAAACCCCATACCTGCCCACAATGAGGAGGGATCTCAAAAAACAAAAACAAACAGATATAAATGGAGTTTCTCCCTAAGGAGAAAAAAGGTTTATGCCCCATACCAGGGACCCTAGCTTTTGAGTCCTGGACCAGAGAGATGAGCCCCTGAAATGTCTCATTTTGAAAACCAGTGAGGATTATGTTCAAGGGAAACACAGGGCTGTAGGGGAAAAGATTTTGCTTTCAAAGTGCCCACATGCAAACCTATTCACCCTGGTACACAGTGCAAAAAAACCAGCAGTTTGGAAAAAGCCTAGGCCATAGGTGAGGAGATTTACTTGCTAAACTTAAAGCACCTGCCAGATGGGCCAAAGTCTGCTGGAAGTCTCTGAGTATTCAACACTGGTAGATGCTATCTTTATAGCCTCCCTCTACCTTGCTGGCACCAGTACTGGCATGCATCATTTTTTTACCCTCCTAACTGCCTAACAGCACTTGGTGAACAGCCCCACCCCTATCACACCTCACTTGTCCTGCTCCAACTGACACACAAACCTACCCCAAACCCCTCTATACCACTTGCACATGCCTGTCAGATACAGCAGGTGAGCCATCCTGTCTCCCCTGCCCCCATCACTCTTGTAACCCTGCTAGAGCCAGTGGCCATGTTCAGACACAGAGAATGCCCCTTGAGCACCAGGCTCGGGTTGTCAGGAAGGATTGTGATTTTGGACTCCATAGGTCTGAAATAATTGGGGAGACAGCTCAGTAGACAATCAAGAACTAAAGCAAGGTTAAATAACATTTATGTCTTACATAGAACCACTCCTTAAAGACAGGGAGAGAGATCACTATTTCACATAATACACAGAAACAGAGAAAATCAAGCAAAATGAGGAAATAAAGGAACATGTTCCATATGAAGGAACAAGATAAAACTACACACACACAACCTTAATTAAGCAGAGCTAAGTAATTTATCTGATAAATCTGATAAATCATTAAAGTAATAGTCATAAAGATGCTCACTGAAGTTGGGAGAAGAATGGATGAACACACTGAACACTTCAACAGAGAGATATAAAATAAGAAGAAAGTACCAAGTAACTCATACAGTTAAAAAATGTAATAACTGAACTGAAAAATGCACTAAAGAATTTCAGCAGGAGACTAGATGATACAGACAGCAGACCCGTGACTTGGAAACAGGATAGTGAAAATCACTCAAATAGGAAAGAAAAAAAAATGAGGATAGCTCAGGGATCAGTGAAGCTACAAGTATACTAACATTTGCATATAGGAGTCCCCGAAGAAGAGAGAGATAAAGGGGCAGAAAACTTGCTAGAAGAACTAATGGCTGGAAACTTCCCTAACCTAGGAAAGGAAACAGACATCTAGGTCCAGGAACCAAAGAGAGTCCCAAACAAGATGAACCTAAAGTGAGCCCTAAACAAGATGAATCCAAAGAGATCCAACCAAGTCACATTATAATTAAAATGTCAAAAGTTATAGAGAGGATCTTGAAAGCAACAAAGGAAAACAACTGATTATATACAAGGAAAACCCCAGAAGGTTATCACCTTAGTTTTCAGCAGAAACTTTGAAGGCCAGAAGAAAGTGGTATGGTATACTGAAAGTGCTGAAAGAAAAAATAATCCAACCAGAGTACTCTACCTGGCAAGATTATCATTCAGAAATGAAGGAAGGATAAAGAGTTTCTTAGACAAGTAAAAACTAAGGGAGTTTATCACCACTGAACTGACCTTACAAGAATTATTAAAGGGACTTCTTTAAGCTAAAAATAAAAGGCCCTAAATAGAAATAAAAAATTTATGAGAGGAAAAAAATCTGACTGGAAAAGGTAAATATACAGTAAAGATAGTGGACTAACCACTTATAAACCTAGTATGAATGTTAAAAGACAAAACTAGTAAAATCAACTATAACTACAATAATATGGTAAGGGATACACAAAATAAAAAGAGATAAAATATGACGTAAAAACATAAAATATGGAATGGGATGGAATAAAAATGTAGTGCTTTCAAAATGTGGTTAAACTTTAATGACTATTAAAATAGACTGCTATATATAGGTTATTATATAGGAATCTCATGGTAACCACAAACCAAACTCTAATTGATACACACAAAAAATGAGAAAGGAATCTAAGCTTAATACTAAAGAAAGTCATTAAACTACAAAGGAAGAGACAGAAGAAAGGAGCAGAGAAAAACTATAAATATAGCCAGAAAAAAATTAACAAAAAGGCAGTAAGTACATGCCTATTAATAATAATGTTAAATATAAATGGGGTAAATGCTCTAATCAAAAGACATAGTATGGCCGAATGGATGAGACAACAAGACCAATCCATATGCTGCCTAGAGGAGACTTACTTTAGATCTTAAAGACATACACATACTGAAAGTGGAGGCGTGGAAAATGATATTCTACGCAAATGGAGCAAAAAGAATGGGGTAGCAATAATTATATCGGACAAAATAGATTTTAGAACAAAGACTATAACAAAAGACAAAAAAGAACAATACATAATGATAAAGGCACCAATTCAACAAGAGAATATAACATTTGTAAATATTTGTTCACTCAACATAGAAGCACCTAAATATAAAAAAGATATTAACAGACCTTGAGGGAGAAATTGACAGCAATACAATAGAATTAGGTGGCTTTAATACCCTCACTGACATCAATGGGTGAATCATCTAGAAAGAAAATCACTAAGGAAACATGAGCCTTAAACAACACATTAGACCAGATGGACTTAAGAGATGTATACAGAACATTCTGTCCAAAAGCAGCAGATTCCTTTCAAATGCACAAAGAACATTTTCTAGGATAGATCACATGTTAGGCCACAAAATAAGTCTCAATAAATTTAAGATTGAAATTAAGCATGTTTTCTGACACAGTGTTATGAAACTAGAAATCAATTACAAAGAAAAAAATTGGAAAAAAAACCCACAAACATTTGGAAACTAAACAGTATGCTGCTAAATGACCAGTGGGCCAATGAAAATACCAAAAGGAAATCAACAAATACCTTGGAAATGTAAATGGAAATACAACATTCCAAATTCTATGGGATGCAGCAAAGGCAGTTCTAAGAGGAACATTCTTAGCAATACAGGACTACTTTAAGAAATAAGAAAAATCTCAAATTTACAATCTAGCTTTATAATTAAAGGAACTAGAAAAGGAAATGAAGCCCAAAGTTATTAGAAGGAAGGACATAATAAATATCAGAATGGAAATAAATGTAATACAGGCTTAAAAAACAATGGACAATATCAATGAAACTAAAAGCTGATTCTTTGAAAAGATAAACAAAATTGACAAAACTTTAGCCAGACTCATCAAGAAAAAGAAAAAGAAAGGGCCCAAATAAATAAGATCAGAGATGAATAAGAACTTAAAACTAATACTAAAGAAATACAAAGGGTCATAAGAGCCTACTATGAACAGTTATATGCCAACAAATTAGAAAACCTAAAAAAAAAATGGATAAATATCCTAGAAACACACAGTCTTCTAAAACTGAATCATAAACAAATAGAAAATCTTAATAGACCAAATACTAGTAATGTGATTTAATCAGTAATAAAAAATCTTCCAACAAATGAAAGTCCAGGACCAGATGTCTTCACAGATGAATTCTACCAAAACTTCAGAGATCTAATACTTATCCTTCTTAAACTAGTCCAAAAGAATTAAAAATGAGGGAATATTTCCAAGCTCATTTTCAATGCTAGCATTATGCTGATAACAAAACCGAAGATACCACAAAAAAATTACAGCTAATATCTCAAATCAACATAAATGCAGAAATCCCCAATATATTTGCAAACCAAGTTCAACACTACATTAAAAGGATCATACACCATGATCAAGTGATATTTATTCCAGGGATGTAAGAATGGTTCAACATCTGCAGATCAATCAACGTGATACACCACATGAACAAATGAAGGGTAAATTATCTAAATAGATGCAGAGAAACCACTTGACAAAATTCAAAAGCCATTTATGATAAAAACTCTCAACAAAGTGGTTATGGACAGAATGTACCACAACATAATAAAGGCTGTAATATGAAAAACCCAGAGCTAATAATGTCAAGCTCAAAGATAAAAAGCTGAAAGTTTTTCTCTAAGATCAGGAACCAGAGAAAGATGCCCACTCTTACCACTTTTATTCAGCATGTTGGAAAGTCCAGCCACAACAATTAAGAAAGAGAAAGAAATAAAAGCCCCAAATTAGGAAGGAAGAAATAAAACTCACTATTTGCAGGTGATTTGATAGTATATATAGAAAACCCTGAAGACTTCCAAAATACTTAGAACTAATAAATGAATTCAGTAAAGTTGCAGGATACACAATTAATATGCACAAATCTATCATGTTTCTGTAAACTAGTAATAACTATTGGGAAGGAAATTAAGAAAACAATCCTATTTACAATAACAAAAAATACCTTGGAATAAATTTAATGAAAGAGGTGAATGTGTGTGTGTGTGTGTGTGTGTGTGTGTGTGTATGAGAGAATATATAAGAAAAGACCATCTCTTCAATAAAGGGCATGGGTAAGTGGGACAGCTTCATGAAAATGACACTAAGCTACTAGGTTATACCATATACATAAATTCCCTCAAAACAGATTAAAGATTTGAAAGTAGGACCTGTAAATTTATAAAATTTATAAAAGAAAACAAAGGCAGTAAGCTCCTTGACATTAGTCTTAGTATATTTTCTGGACCAGACTTTACAGAAAAGTGCATGAAAAGCAAAGTAAACAACTGGGACTACATTATATTGAACAATCTTTGCACAGTGAAGGGAACTATCAACAAAACTGAAAGGTAGCCAACTGAATGGGAGAAAATATTTTCAAATCATATACCTGATACGAGGCTAATATACAAAATATATAAAGAACTCATATGACTCAATAACAAAAAAAAAATCTGATTTTAAAAATGGGCACAATATTAAATAGACATTTTTCAAGAGAAGACAGATGAGCAACCGGCACATCAGAAGATGCTCAACATCACTAATAAGGAAATGCAAATCAAAACCATGGTGAGATATCCCTCCACACCTGTCAGAATGGCTAGTATTAAAAAAAAGAAGAAGAAGAAACAAGAAATCTGAAGCTGGTAAACATGTGGGACCCCTCATGCATTGCTGGTGGGAATGTAAATTGATGTAGCCACTATGGAAAACAGTATGGAAGTTGCTCAAAAAGTTAAAAATAAAGCTACCATATAATCCAGCAGTTTTACTTCCAAGTATTCATTTGAAGAAAATGAAAACACAAATTTGCAAAGATATATGCACTCCTATGTTTATTGTAGCATTATTTACAATAGCTAAGGTATGGAGGCAACCTAGGTGCTATATAGATGAATAAAGATGAGCAGACATGCACATGCTGTCTCTCTTTGTTTATGATGGAATATTAGTCATAAAAAAGAACAAAACATTGCCCTTTGCAGCAATATGGCTGGACCTTGAAGCCATTCTATTAAGTGAAATGAATAATACAGAGGAAGACAAATACTGTTTGATTTCATGTACATGGAGCCTCTAATAAAACAAATGAATAAGCAAAACAAAACAAAATCAGACTCACAGATACAGAGAACAGACTTCTAGTTGCTAGAGGAGATCAGGGGTAGGTTGTAGGCAGAATAAGTGAAGGGAATCAAGAGGTACAAATTTCTTGTTATAAGATAAATAAGTCATGGGGATGAAATGTATAGCATGGGTAATATGGACAATAACACTGTTAACTTAGTATGGTGACAGATGATAATTAGACTTATGGTGATCATTTTGTAATGTATATAAATGTTGAATTACTATGTTATACATCTGAAACTAATAATGTATGCCAATTTTATCTCAATAGAAAGAAAGTTAACTGATGTCAGATCTGAAGGTCATTGAATGCCATTTAAGAAAATATTTAGGCTTGATTATTTCTTGGGTGAAAATGTTGCACATACATAGATTGGGGAACAGAGACTTAATTGGGTAGTGCAATGCAAGGGGGATGCGACATGATAATATTCCTTCTATTTCAGTTCTGATCAAGACTTACACTCAGTTCTAATACTAAAGTCACATTAGAAGCATTCACTTGAGAGAATAGCATTCTGAGTGTATTTCAACAATACTATTTCTACATAAAACAAGATTCCATTCTAAAAAATTGGCAACTTACAATGTAGACAAATATTCCTAGGGTTCTTTCCTGTATTCCATTATGAAGATTCACAGAAAATGTTATCCTCACCTTTAAATTTAAATATATTGTTTTAGCTAAAGCAAATTAGCCTCATTCCAGCATAATCAATTTCACATAGAGAGACACAACACGGTCCATACCTGCATTTTCTAGTCTACTGTATTTTTTTCAGTCACCTGTATGTGCCCTTTGAATTCCATTTAGTAATATGTCAGTCCCAGTAGTGGTTTGCCAAAGACAAGGGACAGAAATTAGATGCATAAGAAGAAACAAAAAAAGAAGGAAGCATTGAGGAGCATTTTTGGAATAATCCGAAACCCACTTAGAAACAAAAGCGTAAAGGGGTGTCTGGGTGACTCAGTCAGTTAAGCGTCCAACTTTGGTACAGGTAATGATCCCAGGGTTCCTGGATTTGAGCCCCATGTTGGGCTCTGTGCTGACAGCTTGGAGCCTGGACTCAGAGCCTGGAGCCTGTTTCCGATTCTGTGTCTCCCTCTCTCCCTGACCCTCCCCTGCTCGTTCTCTATCTCTTTCTCAAAATAAATAAACACTAAAAAATACAAAGAAAAAAGCATAAAAACTAAGAAAATGTTTTTGTATCTTAATCACTAATCTAGTAATGGTTGCATTAATTTGTTATCTCTACATAGAACACCAATAGGCAGATTCAAATTAGGCAAACCCAGGTCTCTACCCACTCATAAAAACCCCTACAGATTTTGCTATTTCTGGGACTTCTAGTCAGAAACTTCCCTCTACGACTAAGGTTGAAGATTTTCTTACTGGGTCAAATGTAGGCTGGCTTTCTGTTTCTTTCTTTTTAAATTTTTTTTTTAATGTTTATTTATTTTTGACAGAGAGAAAGACAGAGCATGAGCAGGGGAGGGTCAGAGAGAGAGGGAGACACAGAATTGGAAACAGGCTCCAGGCTCTGAGCTGTCAGCACACAGCCCGATGCGGGGCTGGAACTCACAGACCGCGAGATCATGACCTGAGCAGAAGTCGAGATCATGACCTGAGCAGAAGTCGGACGCTCAGCAGGCTGAGCCACCCAGGCACCCCCTGGCTTTCTCTTTCTTTTGGAGGAATTCTCTACTGGTTTTCACAGGTTATTTCAATAAATCTAGTAAAAAGACTTCTGTAGGATGCAGCAGATTGCCAGACATGTTTCAGTATTTATGTGTCTACAATGGAGACAGTTTAAGTTCATTTCCAGAAAACTTATCATGTGTCACACAACTGAGTTCTGATGTCTCCTCCTTGTTTAACAGAAGTGATGTGCAAAAACATCAAGTACTACAAAAAATACTACAATTTAAGCACTAATCTCGCCTACATATGTTTATATAAAGTAAAAAACAGCATCTGTGAAAATGTAAACCTTTAGCTTTGGGTAAAATAATATATCATATTACCAAGGTATTATAACCCTTGCCCAATTTGCCAAGGTTTAAAAGAATCATTCTTTTCATGCGGCTCTCACCCATGTTTCTCTCCCAGATTTCCAAATTTTTAGGATGGCTTATTCATGTATAAGAAGTGAGATCTAGTTAAATTTTTTCACTTTCTGGAAGTAAGAAGCCTCTTGAGGCTAGAAGAACCAATTATGGTTGCCTCTTAATTCTGACTGCTTAGTTCAATGATACAATATCATCATAATTCTATGTAAGTCCCCTCTTGCTTTATTTGTTTAATCCTGTTTCCTACTCAAACTCCTTTTACATAGACATCTATTCTGTTGTATTTAAGGTGAACACCTTTAATTTGTATATGTTCTTAGACATGTAAATTGTCTTATTAATACATTTTGGTTTTCGTAAATTATATTTTATTGTAGATCTCAACTTGATCCTATTTTTTCATCAGCCCTGTGTTTTAACAGCCCTGTGTCTTTGTTACTCAAAATACATTTAGTCTTTCACTACTAACTTCTGTGAATGTATTCTGTCAGTGTTTGGTTCCACTACATTTTACTTATCTCTAGTGATTACCTCTAACTTCCAATTACCATAAATCATGCTATGATGAACATACTTATACATTTCCAGTTATGGACCTGAATATTTCAGTGCAGTTTATGTATTTGTGAATATGTATGTGCATGTACATGTCTTATGATATATGCATACTTAAGTTTCAGAAAATTGTCTATAGTAGCTTCAAGAATCTACTTCTTTATCAACGATGTATGAAGTTTCTTCCTTGTCTACCTTCTGAAAACACTTGAAAAGATAGAGCTTTTTTTATTTTTGTCAATCTTCATGAATCTAAGATGTTATTCCAGTACTGTTCCAGTTTCTTTACATTTTAGTGAGTTTGTGAATATTTTGATGTACTTGTCTTTATCCTATATCCTCAGGGATTATTTTTATTGAGGTTGCTGGATTTTTATTATTGATTTGCAAGAATCCTTTATATAGTCTGCATATTTTTCCTTTCTAAGTATTACCACTGGAAAAAACATATCCAAATCTGTCACCTACCAGTTTTGACCATGGTGTCCTTTGTTGAGTAGAAATTCTTATTTTTATATAATCAGATTCACCAGCTTTTCACTTTATATTTTGTACTTTAGATTACTGTTAAATAAGTCTTTCTCGAGCCCTAGGTCACAAAGATATTTGTTTATATAGTATATTAACTTTGAAGTTTTATCTTTTATATTTAGATCAGTTGTCTTTGGGGATCAACATTTTTATGAAGGATAATATAGAAATCTAGTTTTATTTTTCTTTATACACTGAGTTTTTCTACTGAACAGCCATCCATTGAAGTGATTGTGTATACACTCTTTGATATTTACTTCCCATATAAACATGGTCTTTGAACTCTATATTCTGTTTCATGACCCATCTGCCTATTACTATGTTAATATAAAAAAAATTTATAACTGTGGAATTACAGTATATTGTAATAGTAATAGGAAAACTCACCACTGTAGGACATTTTTTTTAAGAAATAAGTATTTTTGAAATTCTTTCCTGTGTATTTTAGAATAAGTTTACTGAGTTTCTTAAAGATAATTAGCTAGTATTTATTCTATAATTCAATTTAACTTAAAGATAAATGTGGAGAAAATGGACACCTTTAGCCTATTAAAGTATCCCATTATTATCACAGATTATAGTGTCCCATCTAAGAGCATTAGATGTGCCTCCATTTATTAAGAACTTCTTTTGAGACCCTCGCAGGAAGCCAGCTGAGCTGGCAAAGCAAAAATGTGATTACAAGGGTCAAGTTCTCATACCACAGATCACAGTACAGAAGGTTACCTCTGAAGCTGAGAGACAGTACTTAATAATGTCTCAGATAAGAATTAATTGCTCTTAAAGTTTGGTTGAATTTGTTTAAGTCTATTAGACTAGGGATTTGAGGCATTTATTTCTGCCCTCAAGTTTGAACCATATTTCTGTTGTTGCTATTGCTATTACTTTTTTTAGGGAAGTAATTTGTTGATTTTTTGTAGTGACTAAGATTGTTATATTTTTATTATCAGAAGTATGTGAATTAACTAGAATTAATATGGAGAATTTAGTTTTCTGCGCTTGGAAACTATTTTTTTTTTTTTAACGTTTATTCATTTTTGAGAGAGAGAGAGAGTGGGGGAAGGAGCAAACAGAGAGGGAGACACAGAATGTGAAGTAGGATCCAGGCTCTGAGCCATCAGCAAAGAGCCAGATGCGAGGCTTGAAATCACTCACCACGAGATCATGACCTGAGCTGAAATCAGATGCCCAACCAACTGAACCACCCAGGCGCCCCAGATTTATCAATTTTAATTGATTTTTTTTCCAAAGAACCAGCTCCTGGTTTCAATGGTCTGTTCTGTTGTTTTTTTCTTTTTGTTTCTTTTCATTTCTTAGTTTCTTTATCCTTTATTTCTGTTCTAATTTTTATTATTTCCTTCCTTCTGCTGATTTTAGGTTTTGATTATTGTTCTTTTTCTCATTTCTTTAAATGTAAGCTTAGGTTGTTTATTTGAGATTTTTCTTGCTTGTTGAGTTAGACCTGTATTGCTGTAAACTTCCCTCTTAGCACTGCTTTTCTTGATCCCAAAGGTTTTGGACGACTGTATTGTCATTTTTGTTTGCTTCTATGTACTTTTTATTGGTGGACCCCTTTCATTGTTTTGAAGCATGTTATTTAACCTCCATGTATTTGTGGTCTTTCCAGGTTTTTTTCTTGTGGTTGACTTCTCGTTTCATAACATGGTCAAAAAAATGCATCATATGACATCAATCTTGAATTTGTTGAGGCTTGTTTTATGGGCTAATATATGATCTGTTCTGGAGAATATTCACGTACACTTAAAAAGAATGTGTATTATGCTCTTTTAGGATGGAATGTTCTAAATATATCTGTTAAATCCATTTGTTCCAGTGTGACATTCAAAGCCATTGTTTCCTTGTTGATTTTCTGTTTAGATGATCTCTCTCTTGATGTAAGTAGGGTGTTAAAATCCCCTACTATTATTTTATTATTATCAATTATTTCCTTTTTGTTTGTTATTAACCATTTTGTGTATGTGGGTGGTTTCATGTTGGGTACATAAATATTTAAAACTGATAAATTTTCTTATTGGATTGTCCCCTTTATTATTTTATAGTGTCCTTCTTTGTCTTTTATTATAGTCTTTATTTTAGACTCCAGTTTGTCTAATATAAGTATTGCTACTCTGGCTTTCTTTTGACAGCCATTGTATGTTATATCTTTCTCCATCTCTTCACTTTCAATTTATAGGTGTCTTTAGGTCTAAAATGAGACTCTTGTTGGCAGCATGTAGATGGGTCTTTTTGTTTATCCATTTTTTTAATATCAGGTTTTTTTTTAATGTTTATTTATTTTTGAGACAGAGAGAGACAGAGCATGAACGGGGAAGGGGCAGAGAGAGAGGGAGACACAGAATCGGAAGCAGGCTCCAGGCTCTGAGCCATCAGCACAGAGCCCGACGCGGGGCTCGAACTCACGGACCGCGAGATAGTGACCTGAGCTGAAGTTGGCCGCTTAACCGACTGAGCCACCCAGGCGCCCCTCTCCATTTTTTTTTATCCGTGTGTTTTGTGGTTGTTACTGCAGATTTTCTCTGATCCTTTCTTGTCTTTTTCTCTCTCATGGTATTCTAATTTTCTTTAGTGACATATTTGGATTTCTTTGTTATTTTTTGTATATTTATTAGTGGTTTTTGATATATGGTTGCCATCAGGTGTGTATATAACCTCTTCATATAGCAATCTATATTAAGTTGATAGTCATTTAACTTTGAACCCATTCCTCTTCTTTTTGAACCCATTTATTCCTCTTCTTCCCATGTTTTAGATATATGTTATTTTACATCCTTTTATTTTGTGAATTCCTTGACTGATTTTTATTTTTTAAAGAAATATTCATTTTTTTGTTTCCTACTTTTATACTGTCACTTTTGATCTCTCATTTCCCCCTTTATTTCTTGTAAGGCTGGTTTAGTCATGAACTCCTTTAGTTTTTGTTTGGGGAACTCTTTATTTCCCCTTTTATTCTGAATGATAGTCTTTCAGGATAAAGTTTCTTGGATACTGCTTCTTCTCATTCCACTCTTTGAATATATCATGCCACTCCCTTCTGGCTTGGAAAGTTTCTGCTAAAAAATCTCTTGCTAGCCTCATGGTTTTCTACTGTAGGTTACTGTCTTCTTTTGTCTTGCTGCTGTTAAGATTTTTTCTTTATCACTGTATTTTGTCAGTTTAATTACAATATGTCTTGGTGAGGATCTGCTTCTGTTGATTTTGATGGGAGTTCTCTGTGCCCCCTTGATTTGGATGTCTGTTTCCATCTCCAGATTAGGTAAGTTTTCAGCTATTATTTCTTCAAACAAATGTTCTGCCTCCTTTTCTCCTTTCTTCTTGTAGGACCCCTGTAATACAAATGTTGTTACATTTCCTAAATCTATTCTCGTTTTGTATATTTCTTTTTACTCTCCTGTGACCGACTTGATTACTTTCCATTCTGTCTTCTAGGTCATTAATTCATTCCTCTGCTTCTTTTAGACTGCTGTTCATCACATTAAGTGTGTTTCTCATTCCATTTATTGAGCCCTTTATCTATACTATTTTATACTATCTATACTATTTTATTCCTTATTTCTGTATTAAGGGTCTCACTGATGTCTTCTATTCTTTTCTCAAGTTGAGTGAGTATCCTTATGATCATTGCTTTAAATACTCCATCAGACATGTTATATCTGTTTCACTTGATATTTGGCTATGGCCTTTTCCTGTTCATTCATTTGGGATAATTTCTCTGTCTACTCATTTTGTCTAAGTCTCTGTGCATGTACTGTGTGTTAGGAAACTCAGCTATGTCTCCTGTTCTTGAAGGTAATGACCTTCTGAAGAACCGGTCCTGTAGTGCTCTGCTATCTAGTGTTCCCTGTTCCCCAGGGCCTGGTGCTTCTAGGGGTGTCGCCATTGTGTGCTGTGTGTTCTCTGCTGTATTGTTTTTACCACTTTATCCATTAGGCCAGTCATCTACAGAAGCTGTCTTTGCCTGTTGTGGAAGTGTTTGGTTCCTGGCCTGAATGTGACATGTTTTACTAGATGTGCTCTGGTATGTTTGTGAACTAAGATCTATCACCACCACTGCTGGAAGGGATGATCCACAATACTTTCAAGTAGGGAGGCACAGTGTGAGCATGAGTTTGGGTCTTCTGGGGGAGGAGGGCTGGCTATGAGGGACTGAAGCAAGTGTGACTGGGAGGGGCAGTGCCACCAGAGTGGGGGCGGTGGGGTGTCGGTGCTTGGTATAAACAAAGGTAGGTAGGAAGTGTCACTGCTGTGCTAGTTCCCTTAGGTGTCTCTGCATTTATGTTAGTGGGGGGGAAGGAGGGAAGGCAAATGGTATAGCCCCTTTCTTTGTTGCTAGAGAAGTCTCCCAGTGAACACTGTCTCTCTGGGATGCGGTCTGAAAAGGGTGAATAGCCTCTCCACTCTGCCCCAGATGCTCTTCAGATCACTCTTTCCATGCTCTATGTTCATGGGTTGTTTGCCTTCTCTTTAAGATCAACACATTGTCCTCCAGGCTACATCTCAGCTAAGCTCACTGACCTTTAAAACTCCAGGCTTTAAGCCCCACTGGTTGCCATAAGTTACAAACTTTGGTCCTTCTCACTTTCCAAGTCAGTTGTTATGGGGATTCATTTTCCCTTGTGCTTGCCTGTGTGTTAGTATCCTTCTCTGTGACTGCAGCTTCCTCCCCAGAACAGCAGCTTTCTCTCCCAAACTGTGTCTCCACACTATCTACCTTCTTTGATATGCCTTCTACTCTGCCTTTAATTTGTGGAATTTGCCTTGTCAATCTTGAAGTCAATTTCTGGGTTTTTTAGTATCATTTGATATTTATCTAGTTGCATTCATGGGAAAGGTGAGTCTATGGTCCTCCTACTCTGTTGCTGTCTTTCAGCTTAGTTAACTCATTTTATAGTTCTATTTTTCCACTTAATAAATCATGGATATTTTTCTAAGCCATTAAGTGTTCTTTTCAAAATGAGTTTTAATGACTAAATGGCATTCTTTCATCTCACTATTCCACAATTATTTTTTAAACCTTATTATGATAAAATTCTAGAAGTGGAATTACTAGACCCGTGGCTTAAATGCATTCTCAGAATTCTTCAATATATTGCCAAGTTTTTCATGATTGGCCATTATGCCAATATTTTTTCTAGGAAGTCCTTTTACTCTTAACTTTTTGGTGTTATGTTGATTAGTTGTTACTCTCATTAACATGCAGTTGTGTGAACAATTAGTTACTCTTTCTGGTGGGTGGGGGTGTGTGTTTTAGTTACTGGAAAATTCTTTATTTTGCCAAGCATTTTTATGGATTTTTATATTTAAGTTTTGAAACAGAGGTAACAGTGTAGGGCTAACCAATCTAATTAGTAAAAGAAATTAATCTAATGTGCTTTAAGAAAATTTGAAATAGGGACCATGGATCCACAGCCAATATTTGAGTTGTAGTTGGATTTTGTTTATTGTAAAATCCAGGAGTCTTTAAAAGTAGATATTTTTTAAAAGTAGATATTTAACAATTATTGTTTGGTAACGGACATGTATATTTTGTCTTCTGTCATGAGCTATTATATACCTTCTATGTGTATGCTGGTTTACAATTTTTTCTTTTCATTGTCCTTATGACACTCTTTTCTGGAATTATTCTATCTCCTACTTTACTATATTTCTACTTTCTCAGATGTATATGTTTGTTGATTGTTTTCTAGTAGTTTGTAAACCATTGAGTTTAGTTTAAATTATTACTCTAAATATTGACTATTTTTAGTGTATGTTAAATCCTTTTAAGTAAATGTTAGTGATGATACTAATTTTGAATGTACTTCTTAACTATGGGAACCATATCTATTTAAGTATATGTAGTACTTTGCTTAATTCTATGACCTTTTGATTTTTAGCTACTTAGGAAATGCAATATTTTGCTTATTGGGTTATGAATTATAAACTTTCATAGAAAAAATGTAATATAAGCAAACACAAAGAGGCACATAATATTTTCATGTATTTTCAGAGAATATCCATGTAAAATAATTCATAAATATTTACTGACAATACACTCATGTTCTTCTGTTTCTTAAAAATATCAGATTAATCAGAAGTATATGTGATAATTAACATCCAATCATTTTTGTCTTTTAAAAAGCACCTCAGTACAGAAGTACCTAAGTTCATTGGGTCCATATAATATATTTCAGAGCTGAAAGATTTATGTTCCCAACATGACCTTAAAATTCTGTTATGCATCATAAGTTTTATTACTATGCTAACAGCAATTTTAGTTTATTATTCTGTAGAATATATGTAATATTCAGGGATAGTTTTTTCCTTGAAGTTTGGAAGGTGAATGGTTGTTAAGCATTGTTATTTGGTTAGCTTCAAATATTGTTTTGTTTTGTTTTGTTTTTTTCCTAAGAAAAGATTAATGGAACTTTTTAAAAGGTTGTTTAACATAAAGGGCAAGTTTATTATACTCCCTGGCTTATTGCACAGTAATGATTGTGTCAGATCCTATATAAAGCCATGCAGTTCTTTTAAATAGTTTAACACAAAGAATATGATACATCTAAACTATACTGTAGTTCATTAATAATTTGTGAGATTAAAAAGAGGGTATAGGGGAAAATTCTCAACTTGGCTCAATAGTGTAAAACTTCCCTTCTAATTACTAATAATTTGTTGTTTTAAAATAATTTTTAATAAATAGAAATCAGTCCCACAGAGTTATTCAAAAAATAGTGCCTATGCTTTTATACTTTTCCCATTATATATGCACTTATATTCTGTGTTCAAGAGTCATTGAATACAAATATGCAAAATAAGTAAGTATAATCTATTGTAGTTTTATTCAAGTCAGAAATACACATATGGCACATGTCAGTTAATGCAGAAAAATCTCAGTTTGAAGCCTTTGAACTTGCTGACGATCATTAGTTTTACCTGTAAGATTTTGATATCAAGTTTTGACCTACCAGGAACAATTCCCATTGAAATGTAGTCCTGGGTAGAGTTGTAGCTTGTTTTTGTGTTTTGTTTTTTTTTTGGGGGGGGGGCAGGGAGAGAGAAAGAAAGAGAGCGTACATGGGGGAGAGGCAGAAAGAGAAGGAGACAGAGGAGCTAAAACGGGTTCTGCACTGATAGCAGAGAGCCTGATGCAGGGCTTGAACCCAGGAACTGTGAGATCATGACCTGAGCTGAAGTCAGATACTTAATCAACTGAGCCACCCAGGTGCCTCTAGAGATAGTTTTAATTGAATTGTGAAGGTCTACGTATTTTGAAAAAACAAGTCAAAATAGATATTTTTGTGAAGTGTCAAACAACATATGGACCAGAACATAAACTAAGAAGATATGTACAGAATCATCTTCTTACTTTGGAATAATCTCTACAAATTTATTTTACACATTACATGTCTATAATAAGAAAGCACTTGTCTCCAGATTTCTGCTTGAAGATTATGCTTCTGCCCACACTGGCACTGCACCAGGCCTTTTCTTGTCATAGCTGCCAGAACTTCTCCATTAACAAATCCAGTAGATATTGGGCTGTCTTTATTTTACTGGACCTTCAGCAGCATTTGATGTGCCCAAACACTTTCTCCTTTGTTAATCATTTTCTTCTTTAACGTGTACAGAATATCCGGGAGGTTTCTTCTGCCACTTTGTATTAACACGTAGAGTTTGAATATTCATTTATTTCATACTTCATGTTTGCAAGAATTACCAATTCCTAATTTTAATATACTTAAATATTATACCTTTTACCTAAAGTAGAAAGTTAATCAGAATCGGGGCTATAGACTTTATCAGTAATTAGAGCAAAGGTAATTTGACTGGATCAGTAAGTAGTCCTTTTTATCTCAAAGTCATTTTCTATTAAAGGATAGCTTCTAAGCAGCCTCGGCACTATTTCACCTGGTCATTTCACTCTCTCTTCTGGTATAGACACATTTTCTTGATAACATTTTCCTCTCCTCCTCCCTCTGTCTTGAAACACACACACATACAGACAGAGCATCTCCCAGTTCTAAACCTGAGTCTTCATCCTAACTTAAAGTCTTGTGCACTAGCATAATGCTGGCTGAGTCATCTGATGTTTGCAATTAAGTCATCTGATATTTTTATGTTCAGCTAAGTCATTATGAAAGTTCTAAAATAAGATTAGTTTAGGAGATTGCTCAAAGTGTATATATCTCTCAATAATGTGTGATATTTAGAATACTGATTTAAGAAGTAGTAAGTCTCAGAAGCATTAGCAGAAGCATTCAGGATTGGTTTAGAATTCAAGCCTTCTATTATTCATTTGTACATTCAGCAAATATAGAGAACCCACTCTGATCCTGGTGTTGTATCCCCTCGTACTAGGGATGCAGTGATGGACAAAACAAAGAGCCTTCCCTCACAGAGAATACAAGCTACTTAAATTTAGTTCAGAGACTTCATATGGGCCAATAGGACTTTTCAGATACTTGTGGTGTTGACTTTTCTGTTTTCTCTCTAAATTTAAGAAGTCAATCCCCTCGTCCATAAAACCAGGATGATATGATTTATTCTACCATACAGAAATGAAATGAAATTAAATATAGTTTGTAAATATAGTTTGTGAGATTATTTTTAAGTTTTCTATATTTTGCAAGGTATTTTATTTAAAGTATTCTAGGGGCGCCTGGGTGGCGCAGTCGGTTAAGCGTCCGACTTCAGCCAGGTCACGATCTCGCGGTCCGTGAGTTCGAGCCTCGCGTCAGGCTCTGGGCTGATGGCTCAGAGCCTGGAGCCTGTTTCCGATTCTGTGTCTCCCTCTCTCTCTGCCCCTCCCCCGTTCATGCTCTGTCTCTCTCTGTCCCCAAAATAAATAAAAAACGTTGAAAAAAAATTAAAAAAAAAAAAATAAAGTATTCTATATTTGCAAGGTATTCATGTATTGTTGAACATAAGAGAATAATTAAGATGAATACTTACATCTTTTTTGTAGAACTCCTATTCAAAGATGATATTTACACTATGTTATTCATTTTTAAGGGAAAATCTCAACTTTTTATAACAATTAAGACTTTCAGACATTCAGAAGATAGACTCTAAGAAGTTTTAATCTTCATATGACAATGTTTTATGGGAAGAATTATTCCTTCTTAATGGAAATTATCCTTTTTCCTATAATATTTTGATCCTGTTAATAGGACAAATGCACCAAAAGTAATAAATTTATTTATAAAACTTACTTAGTCTCAGCAGTTGTCTTCCAGACATGCCATTGAGTTCGTACTTTTTTTTTATTAAATATCTTTGTAGTGCTAATAAAAAAGTTTTATGTTTGCCCAAAGTGAAATAGAAATGTATCTGCACATGATACATTTTGCTTCTTGTTTTATTCTCTGAAAGTAGTTATCATTTAAATGCAGAGCCTTCACTTTTCTGCTGCAAAAACAGATTTATGTTATTAACTACATGCCTAGCAGCAGAATTCAGGGCACTAATTTTCTAAGTTTATGTCAGTATATTGACTCAAAGTGAATATTTAAGTGGTTCTGAGGAAAATATCACATTAGAATAAGAAGGCCCCTTTAACAAGCTTTTCGTTGATTGAGAATATTAGATACTTATGACTTAAAAATTAAGCCATTACAACGTTACATAATGAGATGCCTATGTACGTTCAACTTTAGTTTATTTGGATTATGCATGGTAAGAGGTAGAATGTTTGGAACAAATCAGAGATTCACCAAATGAAGGCTTGTCTTCATTCTCAGCTCTTCTATTTTTATCAATCTTAGAATGATGTTGAAGGTTTTCTCCCCTTGTTTCCCTTTATCATTTAAATTTGGTTCAATTTTGAGGAATAATTAGTTATAGCCACATACTACAAAACACTTGGTAAGAAGTTATACATGGAAACTGAGAATATTAGATTTATCATGGTTTTATTGTTGTTTCTTTGTTTTACTTTGTCCTATCTTTAGATTATTTTTTACTTTTAGAAAAAATCTGAGTAATAGGCTATCTCATTTATTTATGAATTAATCAAATGGCAATGTAATGGTAGCTAATCTAAAAAGGCATTTGCTCTTTTGGATTGTATATCTTTGAAATAATCTTCTGTTATATTCTAACTTCTTTGTATATATTCTGTCTATATATTTATCAAAACTGCATTTTAAAGAAATAAATCAAGAAAAAATATTTTTCACCACATATTTATCTCCCTTTTAGCTTATGGCTGGGATGTGTTACAAATGGGGGCAGATATAAGTTTAAGACTTATCAATTTGATACTAGAGTGTTTAGTAGTATTATTATAGTAAATGATTTTTTAAAAGGCAGAGAGAAAAAGAAAGAGAAGAACAATTTCACATATATACAAAAAAGTACTTATTCATTGAGGAAGCACAGGTAAAGGTGAAACCCAAATTATTATTATTTTTTAATGTTTACTTATTTATTTTGACAGAGAGAGAGAGAGAGAGGGAGGGAAAAACATAACCACCAGTGGGGGAGTGGCAGAGAGGCTGTTAGCCTGGAGCCCAGTGCAGGATTCAATCTCAGGAGAGATGCGTGAGATCAGGACCTGTGCAGAAATCAAGAGTCGGATGCTAAATTGACTGAGCCACACAAGTGTCCCCCCAAATTATTATTATTTTTTAATATTTTGTTCTGAGAGAGAGAGAGAGAGAGAGAGAGACAGCGAGAGGGGGAGGGGCAGAGAGAGAGGGAGACACAGAATCTGAAGCAGGCTCCAGGCTCTGAGCTGTCAGCACAGAGCCCAATGCGAGGCTCGAATCCACGAACCGTGAGATCATGACCCGAGCTGAAGTCGGACGCTTAACCGACTGAGCCACCCAGGTGCCCCCCAAATTTATTTTTTTATAGCTATCTCATTCTTCAATGTTATTAGAGTGCTACTTTCCCTAGTCACAACTATCAGCATATTTAACTTTGTTTCTTACTAATTTGTTTTTCTTTTTGCCAAAAAGCAGACCAGCCCTGAAGCTGGTTAGTGTCCTAAGGTATCTAGGATATGATTTTCCCCCTCCCTTTTCTGTCTGGAGATACAGTAGTGAGCATGGTAGTATGAGGATAATTCTCTTCTTTTGCTACAAGTTTTCTTGAACTGTGGTTTTTGAGTAAGTAATCAGGACTTAATACTGCTGTTTGAAATTACAATTAGGTTACAGCCCTTTCTATGCTGAGTAACAGACTATCTGCTTTTATTTTAAAAATTTAACAGTTATTTTTGAAATAAATGTTTATATTCCTGATGAATTCCAAAGATTTTTCAGAGAGAAGAAGGTATAAATTTGAAAGATTTACATTAGCAGTTTAGATGTTTGGGTCAATTTGCCAGCAAATTGTCTGAATATTCTTGCCTAGAAAGGCTATTTGATTGCTTTATTTTGTTCTCTGAAAAAAGAAAGAAATCTGATTCCACAATGACTGCTAGTTGCTTTAAGAATTAATTTTCTTGTTCTAATTTTCTATGCCCAAAAGGAATCCAGCTTTTTGGCCTAGTTTATTTAGCTTGCTATGGAAACAAAAATTCTCTGTGTGTGGGTGGGGATGGGTTTTTAGAGAACCTCAGGCATAAAAGGATTAAGTACTGTTCATAGCTGTTTGTACTTCCTGTCACTACTAAGAAACATTCACTTTAAATGAGGCTGCCCAAGAGATCTATCAGTGAAGAAATATTCTTAGGTGCTGTAAAGCACTAAGCTGTATGCACAAACTTTTGGTAAATGTAACCCTCTACTAAGTTTTTCCAGTGTGTAAAAGTTCCTGCTCCTATTTAAAACAAGCACATGCATAACATTCTCTAGTGTAAAATATTTAGATGTACATAATCTTTATACCTGTAGAAATTGCACTATGAAATAATCAAACCTATCATTAGTTCTGCAGTTGAAATTAAGTTGATTAATTCTGTCAACTATATGCTTTTACATAATAGGAACTTAACTGAAAATATTTTAACTCCTCCATCTTATGTTGTTTAGTTTTCTATATTTTCATGTAAGACTTAAAATACTACGGTATAAAAAAATTCACTGGTAGGCCACCTGGGTGACTCAGTTGAATTATCAGTGGCTTCAGGTCATGATCTCACAGTTCCAGAGTTCGAGGCTCACATCAGGCTCTCTGCTGTCAGGGCAGAGCCTGCTTCACATCCTCTGTCTCCCTACATCTCTCTGCCCCTCCCCTGCTCGCTCTCTCTCTCTCTCTCTCAAAAACAAACACTAAAAAAACACAATTCACTGATAATATTTATAGTAGATCAAAACTCAAGTTATGTATTAAAAGATAAACTGAGGCATATTAACATTTCTAAATGTGTATTTGAATAAGCATTAATTTGAAATCAAGCAGTGTCAAACCAAAAGTGATTAAGGGTCATTCTGCTAATAGGAGCTAGGGAAAAGGCTGTTATAGAGCAGAGCAGAAGTCAAAGGAAAGCTAGGAAATTATTTTATTGCCTGTTGCTTAAGTGGGTGCCTTATTTGGGAAAGCCTTGGTTGACTCCTTATGATTTGTTGTTCATAGGTTTTGATTTTCTAACTTTGGAGCATTTATAGGAATTTACTATAGTTTAGGTTTCAGTTTGATTAAGTAGTCTGCAAAAGCGTTAGAGCCACCTTGGTCTAATGGTATCCTTGCTTAATTACTTTGATACATGCTCCTGCAGAGTAGAGTATCTTGCAAATTGTATTTGCTCCTACTGCCTGGATTAATAGAAAAGAGAGAGCTTGTCATATGGTCGTTTTATGAGTCCTTTTTTTTTTTTTAGATCAAGGAGTGGATATATGAATTATATGTAATGAATAGTAAAAGCTTTGCAACTTGAAGTTTCATCTTGCTCAGTGAAAGCTTTTGGTTAAGAATCAGTTGTCCTCTGAAGGGTTGTCAGGAAGTATGTCTCAGGATCCATGACTATTTGTTCTAAGGATGTTAATGTTGGATATGGTATGGTGAAGTCCATGTGGCCACTGGGGGAAACAAGAACTAGACTTGGAAAAACAAAGTTTATTATATTCATCGGACTCAGTAAAGGAGTAACCACATGCCACACAGGGCCACAGGGGAAGTGACAAGTTTTGGTCAAGTGGCAGAAGATGGGGTGAGGGAAAAGCCTGAGCCAGAGCCTTTATTGGGTTTTCTGTGGGAAAGGCAAGGTAGGGCAGGGTAAACAGTTTAGGATTAGCTGGTTAGTATAATTCTGTGGGCTTTAGACTATAGAAGTGCTCTCTAGTTGCCTGGCATCTATAAAGCTCTGGGATAATTTAGGGCAGGGGAAATATTAGTTTGGTACCAGAGTTAAATAAGAAAGTAGCTGGGGCTATAAACTCTAGTTTGGTTGCTTTCATATGCAAATGAACATAATTTCAAATGCAAAGGCCCAGGCCCCTTTGCTGTCTCTAAGAATTGGCTAGCCCTGGGAGGGGTAGTCTCTCCCAGGCCAGTAAGTATGCCATCAAAACAAAAATACGGAAAATAAAATTAGAAAGCTTGGTTTCTGTTATGCCCAGAATTCGTGATCCCCAAAGACCGCCAGGGAGCCGAGGCCGTGTAAAAGCAAAAGAGCCTTTATTCGAGCTAGCTCGAGCTCAATCCCCTACCTGCACGGAGGCAGCGGTGAGATACCAGGGAGAGAGAGCGAGTTTTAAAAGGACAAAGGTTTTATTGGGGCCTAGGGACAGTTGGTGAAGTAATGGCTGTGGCCTCAGCCGATTGGCTGGGGAAGGGTCCGAGTCCTGTTAGGCAGGTGATGGGGGATTACTCAAGGAGAGGATGCATGGTCAAGGTGAAGGACACAGAACAAGATGGAGTCGGCTGGCTTAGGCCCGCCCTTTCAGTTTCAGTCCTTGGTCCATGCGGCACTGGGCAAGGACTAATTCCTAGGTATTGGGTTCCTTATCTGTAATATGAAAATGAAAATATTTGTTTTGCTTTACTGGATTGATGTGAAACGAATGTAAACATTTGTAAAAAATAAAATTGTAAAAAAGCTTTGATAAATATAAATTCAATATACAAATAGTTTCTCCTAGGAATTAGTGAATCCAAGATACCCTCGAAGATTTTATTTTTTTTTTTAACGTTTATTTATTTTTGAGACAGAGAGAGACACAGCATGAACGGGGGAGGGGCAGAGAGAGAGGGAGACACAGAATCGGAAGCAGGCTCCAGGCTCTGAGCCATCAGCCCAGAGCCTGACGCGGGGCTTGAACTCGCGGACCGCGAGATGGTGACCTGAGCTGAAGTCGGACGCTTAACCGACTGAGCCACCCAGGCGCCCCAGCCCTTGAAGATTTTAAAAGAGAGAACCCTTTGGTTTACAACTGATTCTTGCTTAACCAAAATTCACTGAGCAGAATGAATACTCCCAAGTTAAAAAACTTTTCCACTCATCATTTTGTAAGTTATCTATCTACTCCTTGATCCAAAGAAAGGGCTTTTAAAACTAACATGAAAAAGAAACTTTCTGTTCTACTTGTCCAGGCCATAAGAACAGATACAATTTGCAAAATACTTTACTTTGCAGAAGCATTTATGGTTTATTTTTTGTGGTACTGAGCTCTTTTCTATATTATATATTAGTAAACTGTTTTATATATTGGTATTTCAAGTCCTATATGAAAATATTTTTACAAACAGCATGAGATTAAGGAGTCATAATATTTTGGGTTATCTATTATGTAAAAACAAACAGCTGACAGAATTGACCAACTAAATAACAGAATTAGTAACAGGTTTGATACATATTTTCATCTTGTAATTTCTACAATTTCCAGGTATGTGTACATCTAAATATTTCACAGCTGTAGAATAAATTGTGTGTTTGTTTTAAATAGGGGCAAAAACTTCTACCCGTTGAACATATGTGGTACAGTTACAGTTGCTAATAAGTGTATGTATGTAGATTAATCTTATATATTAATTGCTATTCATTCTTCTTCTTGCAAGAAGACTTGAAGCCATCTGAGCAAGGAATTCTGGGGTCTTCCCTACAGTGTGGTACAGAAGGAAAGTGTAGGATCTGATGAGGGAGCATAAGACCAACTGACAGGCTGCAAACACTACCCCCCCCCCCCCCCCCCCCCCCGCAAGTTGGGATATGTGTGATATTCCTAGGGCATTCCTGGCTGCCCAGGAACAAAGGGAAGGGGAAAAACAAATGGTTAACTGATAGAGATCATAGTCCTGCAGGTCGTGAGTCTCCATCTATTTACAAATATCTTAGTAAATCAGTAAATCACAAGAAAAAGGCAATCCTATCAAAGAGCCTAATCTCCAGAAACCTATAGACTCCTTTTCCTGGAGCCCCAAGATCATGACCCTTCATAGTGATGTGGGAAACAAAGGCAGAAAGAAATGGCAGATAGAAGTAAATTTTCTTATAACCTGCAGCCCATTGACAAATACTTGAGGCTGGAAGAGTAAAACTTTTCTGCAGGAACTCCCTTCTTACTTAATGCTAATGCTTTGCTAGAGGGAAAACCTTAGCTTGACAATAGCTAGACCTCCAGTATCCTAGGAGTCTTCTTTAGCCTATGAAAATCTCATTGGAAACTTCCCCTGGACTTTACCTCCCCCAACTCCACAGTATATAATCATGGTCCCAGGGCAGCTGTTTTCTGCCCACAGGTCCTGTCCCCGTGCTTTAATTAAATCACCTTTTTGCACCAAAGATGTCTTCAAGAATTCTTGAAGAATTCTTCAAAAATTCATTGAATTCAACGAGTTCAATCCCAATTATCATGCAGGCAAAACTTTAAAGTTTCAGATTACCAAAGACTGAAAGCTATCTTAACAATTACCCATGAAAACTTTGCAACAGAATTAACCATCATTTAAGTTGCCTTTTTGCTAACAAATTGCAAGAGACAACACAAGCTTATTTGACTTTTCAGCAAACCTGGATAAGAATAATAAGAGTTTCATGTTTAATGCTGATAGGTCTATCTTAGACCAACAAACTTAAATTAGCTTAAACACCAAAATGTTCCACCTGCATCCATTTAAAAAACAGTCTGTTCCCTATGGTCAGTTCTTACCTGGAATCCCAGTGGTAAAATCTGAAATGGGCGGTCCAAGTGGGTGCTCTTTCCTCCTTGACACAGAGGGTGGGAGGAGGAATGAATGAGGAGGTGGAGGATGGTATAGAATCAGTAATGTAGGCCACATCCTAGGTGATGCAGAAACAGTAGGAGGCAGAAGAGGTGAGATGCCACCAGGAGGTGAGAAAGAGGGTTCCCAGTCTTACATCTCCTCAGTTCAGACAGAGGAGCAGACACCATATTTGTATTCCTTTCCACCAACAAGTGGGAAATGTGCAGTCCATGTCAGACCAGAGAAGACGGAATTTTCCCAAAACAAAGGGAGTTTCAGCAGCTGTTCTGCTTGGTAATATTCCTTAAAGTCCCTGTCCTGGGGTAGACTAACCACAGGTGGCTCCCATTAGAGCCATTAACCAGGAAATGAATGAGCGAGAAGCCCCCACATCTATTAGAGGGACAGAGAGAGAGAGTCAGATAACCATTTATTTTGCCTCTTTCCTTTGTTCTTGGGCAGCCAGGAGTGCTTGAGGAATATCACACATATCCTATCTGGGGGGAGGGGCATGTTTGCAGCCTGTCAGCTGGCCTTATGCTCCCTCATCAGGATCTCAGTTCTTTTAAAGAACTTAATGACTTCTTGTTGGGGTCCATCCTCCGGTGGGTATATTGTGCCACTGGTATGTTCAACCTGAGTTGATTGGAAGGCCAAAATTGGCAGCTTTTTGTAACAGGAGAGGGGCACAGCTTGGACTTGAGGGCTGGGATGCTGTATATATGTGCATATGTGAAGACTTTCATGGTGTGGGAAAGAGCTAGAGTCAGGGAAGGAATTAGAAGTGGGATTGGTTAAAGTTAAGGGCAGTCTCTCTATGGAGAGATACCAGTGTAGATAACATACAATGTTATATTACTTTCAAGTGTACAGTAATGATTCCATAGTTCCGTATATTTCTCAGTGCTCATCAAGATTAAGTTTACTTTTGATCTCCATCAACTATTTCATCCATCACCCTACCAATCTCCCCTCTGGTAACCATCAGTTAAGAGTTCGCTTTTTGATTTGTCTTTTTTCCCCTCCCCCCTTTTGTTCATTTGTTTTGTTAAATTCCACATATGAGTGGAATATGGTATTTTTCTTTCTCTGATGTGCCTATTTCATTTAGCATTATACCTTATACATCCATCCCTGTGTTGCCAATGCCAAGATTTCATTATTTTTTATGGCTGAATATTTCATTGTATATACCATATCTTCTTTATCCATTTAGCTATAGATGGGCATTTGGTCTGTTTCCTTAGTTTGGCTTTTGTAAATAATGCATAGGGATGCAGGGGGCATCTGGATGGCTCTGTTAAGTGTCTGACTTTAGCTCAGGTCATGATCTCACAGCTAGTGGGTTAGAGCCCCCTCACTGGGCTCTGTGCTGACAGCTCAGAGCCTGGAACGTTCTTCGGATTCTGTGTCTCCCTCTCTGTCTGCCCCTCCCCCGCTCATGCTCTGTCTGTGTGTGTCTCTCTCTCTCTCTCAAAAATAAACATTTAAAAAAAATAATGAATAGGGATGCATATATTCCTTCGAATTAGTGTTTTCAAATTCTTAGGGTAAATACCCAGTAGTGCAATTACTGGGTCACAGAGTAGTTTTATTTTTATTTATTATTATTATTTTTTAAATTTATTTATTTATTTTGAGAGAGAGAGGGAGAGCACTTGTGCATGCATGAATACACTCAGGTGAGGGGCAGAAAGAGAGAGAGAGAGAGAGAGAGAGAGAGAGAGAGAGAGAGAGAATCCCAAGCAGGTTCCATGCTGGCAGCAGGGCACTCGACTCATGAACTGTGAGATCATGACCTGAGCCGAAGTTAAGAGTCGAATGCTTGACCGACTGAGCCACCCAGTCGTCCCTATTTTTAACTTTTTGAGGAGCTTTCTTACTGTTTTCCACAGCGACTGCACCAGTTTGCATTCCCACCAGTAGTGCACAAGGGTTTCCCTTTTCTCTACCTCCTCACCAACACTTGTTTCTTGTGTTTTTGACTTTAGCCATTCTGACACGTGTGAGGTTATAGCTTATTGTAGTTTTGATTTGCATTCCCCTCATGATAAGTGATCTTGAGGACGTGTCTGTTGGCCATGTGTATGTCTTCTTTGGAGAAATGTCTGTTCATGTCTTCTGCCCATTTTTAACTGGATTGTTTGTTTGCTTTCTGATGTTGAGATGTATACTTTTTTTTTATGTATTTTGGATACTAACCCTTTACTGGATGTGTCATTTGTAAATATCTTCTCCTATTCAGTAGGTTGTCTTTTAGTTTTGTTGGTTGTTTCCTTTGCTGTCCAGAAGCTTTTTATTTTGATGTAATCCCAAAAGTTTTTTCAAAAGCCAAGTATTTTAAATTTGAACTTGGCCTTCCATCTTTTTATGAAGGTATCTTTGCAATGTAGGCAAAAAGAACATACTTAGAATTTGATATGATTTAAAGAATGATTTATCATTTTAACATATTTAGACGCATGCTATATGAGCCCTCATACTACCATTCTTACTATGGGCCCCACAATTTTAGAGGTCTTACTTAACACTTGAAAATTATAACAAAAAGATTACGTAACTACATAAATGCAAATATAATTATGTGTAAATGCAGTATTTCTGAAGGCTATATTATGATTAAATTGTCATACCATTTCTATATCTGCTAATGTTTATATTTTTTAGTAAACTTCATAATCTTTTAGGTATACCAATATTGAATTTATATTATAGTTTTAGTTAGATTCAGATTTAAATATCTAATTTCAATTACTTTAAATGTTTTAGATAAGATAGAATTTAGCAATTGATCTGTTCTAATTATTTCGGTACTCAAATCTAATTCTGACTTTTTTTTTAATAAAAGAAAGAAAAAGCACTAATGACCATCAAATATCACAAATTTAGCCGAGAAAATGAGGTACCATTTTGTTAAGAATCTTTATGCAGTGTCTTTGAGAAGAACCACGTTTTTCATTATCCATGTATATTTTGTCATTTCCTTATCCCTTGCTTCAGCTCAGTTTTAATTCAGTGAATGTATGTTACATTCTTCTCATTCCTGACCTTTCTTTCCATCTAAGTATTTCCCCCACACCCAACACATTTTAAATAAAGATATAAAATGATTTCAGAATTTATTTTTGTCACAAGAGGCCATTTTTGACATTTTAGTTAAATTTCATATTTTAGGAGTAGTTGTGATGACCATGATTAATACTTTTTATTAATACGAAGAGATACAGTGTGAAGGTTTTAAGATGTAATATTTAAACAGAATTCATTGAGAATATAGCCCTGTCATTCTATATGGAAAAGTTCAGGATGTGGTATAGACATGTATTTCCTGAGAAACAAAATCAGTTCTTATTAGAAATTATCTAAAATAAGAATAATCATTTGTTGAGTACCCTCAGAGGCTCTCCAATGGGTGAAATGCTTGGAGTTTTAGATACTGCTTTTGATATTTCACAAATTTTATTATTTGCATCTTGCTTCACTGCTTATATTCAAAATGGTTACTTTGCTTATTAAATAAGCTATAAGAGGGGCACCTGGATGTCTCAGTCGGTTGAGTATCTGACTTTGGCTCAGGTCATGATCTCATGGTTCATGAGTTCAAGTACCACATCAGGCTTGCTGCTGTCAGCCAGTCACCGCAGAGCCCACTTCAGATCCTCTGTCCCCTTCTTTCTACCCTCCCCCACTTGCAGACTCCAAAAATAAATAAATATTTTTTAAATATGAGCTATGATAATGCTTGTTTGCCTTAAATTCAAATGTAAGAATTACATAAGACCCATGATTGCTAGGATGAAAATCATTTAGATGAGTAATTGCATGTATCTTTATGAGATTATTGGATCACTCCTATGTTTATCAGGGGTGTTTTGCAAAATTATATCCACAGTTCCAAAGGAACTTATTGTTTTTTCTGGATAGTATCCTCTCAATTTAAAGCTAGCAACTTGTAAATGAAATTTCAGATACAGATTATTTTTAAGTTTACTTGAGAATATAATTCTTTTTTCATGGAAATGTACAGTAGATATTGAAGACATTTAAGTGTCATAACTGTCCTGTAGACTGAAGAAAGTAGTCAATCTGTTAGAAACTACTAATTGAAATTCAACGAATCTTGATTAAGTGACTCTCTACTGCCAATTAGAGTAAGAAACTGCAAACAGAATGTGTTAAATAATCATATTATAAATCACTGAAGTCTGGTATTAAGAAATAAAATACTTATTCATGATAGAAAATAGTTTATTATTTCCAGTATATATTAATAGAAATGAGAAATTATGATAACTAGCATGTTTTTCCAAAAAGGCTATAAAATTAACAGAATGGTTTGTTTTTAATCTATTGAAAGTTATCACTGTTTCTATACAAATAAAATACAATTACAACCTAACTTTATAATGTACAATTATCAATATTATATGTGTAAATGCGGACGATGCCAATTTACTTCAAGATACTTAGAGATTTTTATTAATTTTTTAAAAAAGGATCAACAAAGTTTATTTATTTTTGAGACTGAAACAGAGCATGAGTGGGGGAGGGGCAGAGAGAGAGGGAGACACAGAATCCAAAGCAGGCTCCAGGCTCTGAATTCACCAGCCACCAGTGGGGCTTGAATTCACCAGCCATGGGATCATGACCTGAGCTGAAGTTGGACGCTCAACTGACTGAGCCAACCAGGCACCCTTCAGAACCTACATTCTTAACCAGAGGTTCATGGTTAAAATCCTGCTGCATTATTGGTTTGAATAGCTTCATTTGTATCCTTTTTATTCATGTTTCTTTGCTAAAACTGAAAATATCAGAAGTAATCATATCTGCTTAACCACTGTGGTTTTATAATCACTTAATTTTTTTTTTCCTTCTTGCAGTGGGATGCCATCACTGAAATGGATGAACACAATAGGCCCATTCACACGTACCAGGTATGCAATGTAATGGAACCAAACCAAAACAACTGGCTTCGTACAAACTGGATCTCCCGCGACGCAGCTCAGAAAATTTATGTGGAAATGAAGTTTACATTAAGGGATTGTAACAGCATCCCATGGGTTTTGGGGACTTGCAAAGAAACATTTAATCTGTATTATGTGGAATCAGATGAGTCCCATGGAATTAAATTCAAGCCAAGCCAGTATACAAAGATTGACACAATTGCTGCTGATGAAAGTTTTACCCAGATGGATTTGGGTGATCGTATCCTGAAGCTAAACACGGAAATTCGTGAGGTGGGTCCTATAGAAAGGAAAGGATTTTATTTGGCTTTTCAAGATATTGGGGCATGCATCGCCTTGGTCTCTGTCCGTGTTTTCTACAAAAAATGCCCCTTCACTGTCCGTAACTTGGCTATGTTTCCTGACACCATCCCAAGGGTTGATTCTTCTTCTTTGGTTGAAGTAAGGGGTTCTTGTGTGAAGAGTGCAGAAGAGCGTGACACTCCTAAACTATATTGTGGAGCTGATGGAGATTGGCTGGTTCCTCTTGGAAGGTGTATCTGCAGTACAGGATATGAAGAAATTGAAGGTTCTTGTCACGGTAAGAAAGATGCATTCAAATAATTTATCATGCATTTAAATAATGTTTTTAAAAGGTAAATTTATTATACATTTATTTTCAAGTGATAAATTTTTAAATGCTATTACTGGTAGAATTAATTGTGCAAGAAATTATTAACTATAAGATAGTTTCTTATTACTTTTCCTCCTGGAGAGGATATATGAAAATATAAAATAAATTGTATACCATGACAAGTGTTGCTCCATATTGAATTCAGTAAACCAGTTAAACTATATGAATGGCTGTATTCACCAAATTTTTATAAAGGAAAGCAACATTAATAGCAGCAACAAAAACCAAAAGGGATTCAAAATGAACATTTGCTCAACTTTCAACATTTGCTCAATGATGACCTATAGAGAATGTGGCATTTAAAGATAGTTTAAAAATAATTCTCTCACGTTTACTGATAGTAATTGTATAGTACATAGAGAAAATGAACTTATATTTAAATAAGTGATAAATTCACATATATGTTACAAAAACATATAGGATAGTTTATGCAGGTGTTGTGTTTGGTGATTGAGTAGTGACTATACTAGAGCTTAATTTATCTTTTGAAACTATTAAATACAGTTTTCCACCATATAACAAATTACCTTTTAGTTGTAATAATAATATTTCTGTAAGATCTGTCAGGAAATATTAACACACACAAGGGTAATTAAGTTAAAGCCATACCTTTCACATTGTTATGATAATAAAATACCTGTAATTTTCAAGGTAGAACATTTTTTTTCTTTATATATAAATCATTTTGTAAGGGCTTATTAACCTAATAAATTTATACATTAACAATTTTTACATAAAGATAATATATATCAATTGTGTTTGGATTAAGATTTTATAATCAAAATATAAATATAGAAATAAAATTATTGTAGATAAGTATTAACATAGTGCAGATATTTCCCTCTTGATGGTAGGTGATTTATAAGTTTCTTTTCTGTAGTACCATATTAAATTTAGTGATTTCTTTTTTTGTGGTATATTCATGTTCTTTAAAAAGGATGATAATAAGAAAAAACATACTTGTATGCATGTAAGGGTCATGGGAAATATATGTGTTTTTTTTTTATTTTTTTTAACATTTCTTTATTATTGAGAGACAAATTGTTAGCAGGGGAGGGGCAGAGAGAGAAGGAGACACAGAATCTGAAGCAGGCTCCAGGCTATGAGCTGTCAGCACAGAGCCCGACACCGGGCTCAAACTCACAAACCTAGAGATCATGACCTGAGCCTAAGTCAGACGCTTAACTGACTGAGCCACCCAGGTGCCCCATGTGTGTATTTTTAAAGGTTTTATCTATTTATAAAACACTTGGGTTCTTGAATGTTCAAAAGTTCACTAACTCTGGTCAGTTCTAATGATTTTATTTGGTTGTTTAAAAACATTTGTATAGAATCTGTGGTATATTTTTTGTAAAGCATGAACCAGGTTTCTTCCACTATTTAATTATTAAAAGATGTTTCATTGAAGTTTATCAATATAGATTTAATTCCAAATTTTTATTTACCCATAACAAGGATTTACAATGGAATAGTCAGAAATGATTCTTTGAAGGAATTTTATAAACATTTCTATATGTTGGAAAATAAACTAAAGAAAGATTAATATAGATGAATAATTAGTGGGATTAAGGGGATAATAAGTGCTGAGGATACTGATACTAATCATGTAGTTTTACCACATTTTAAATTAGGTAGAAACTAGTCATTCATTGGTAAAAATAATAAAGATTTTAAAATACGTGAAGAATAATTCCCAGGATTTATGCGATTAGCTTTTATTAAATATTTGTATTTTTGTGGCATTAATCACAGAATAAAAGGTAGTGTCAATTATTGATGACTAGATTCTTTTTTGGTTAATATGTTTGCTCTGTGAATTTCATTCTTATTTATATACCTTAAACTCTTCCAGTTGTTAGATAAGGATGATTTTGGACAAATGATAATCATTATCAGCTTATGTAGAGCTACTTCTAGACTCATCTGTTTTTATAGCTTGTTATCTTTATTTTAATTTATTTGATTGTAGAAATGCAGGAGAGTGGGTATAGTACAATGTTCATCATCTTGTAGTGGATGGCAGGAATTGGAAGAATTAAGCTTGAATTATAAATCCATGGCTTATTAACTTTGAAATCACAGTTGCCTTATCCATAAATAAAGTACTGGTTGTCATCAACTCATGACAAAGTATATAGAGAAATATTAAAAAATGCACATATGCTTGTTCCAATTAAATACAATAAATTGCTATTTAAAAACACAGGGGAAGTCAGAGTGGATGCAGAGACCTCATTTTTAGAGAGAGGTATCTTGTACTACCACCAGTCTCCATTTTAGAGTATTTATATAAGTGTCTGTTTTGATGCATTGCATTGCCCTTTTATTTTCTGTGATAATAATTTTTATCAGGTTCTATTGCCATCTGTCAACAACTTATTTCACAACCTAATCTTTGAATTACATGTAAACTAAATGGTAAATTAATTGGAACTTATATGAATAAAACCATAGCTCAAGGAAGTATATGGTCACATATATAATGTATATGTGTGTGTGTACATACATACATATATACACACACAATTGATTTGAGCTATTAACATTTTTGAGTATTTATCTGTTAATCACTTTTGGTAGGTTGGTAGAGATAAATACTGATAAGCCTTATGTTTTACTTATCTATTGTTACTGAGTGATAAAACAACCCAAAATGTATTAGCTCAAAACCACACTGATTTATGTTTTCTCAGGCCTCAACAGGATAATTCTTTTGCTGTAGGTTAAGCAGAGGTCAGCAGTGCAGCTAAATTCAGCTGTTGAGGTTGACCAGAGCTGGAACGTCTAAGACAACCTCTTACCTTCCAGAGTTCCTTTCCATATGTTGTCCCATCATTTAAGAATCTAGTTTAAGATATTTTACAGTATGGTGGCTACCTTAAGAGGGAATTTTTCACATGGGCAGGTAAAGAGTGGGTATATGAGGGGGTAATAACACAAGGGGGTGAATACCTGGAAATATGTTTATAGGGAGCTGGCAATGTGACAGTATATCACAGTCCACTCTCTGGATTCTCAAGATTAGTGTCTCTCCTTCATGTACACAACCCCACATTCTCCCAAACATTTATTCCATTATGGCATCATGTTGAAGTCCAGAAGAGCACTGTTAAAACCAGCTCCAGACGTAAATGAAGCTTCATAGCTCAAGTTCCTCTTGATCTGGAGAAATAAGAACTAAAAAGATAAATTATCGTTCCTTACACAGAACACATTGGGATAGGGACAGGATAATTGTAAAAGATTTTCCCATTCCTAAAGGCTGGGAACACAGCAGTTACTGGTCCATTGTGATTCTGAGATACAGCTGGATGTTGTCAAGATCTCTTATAATAAGGGAGGGTAATGAATGTTCTTTGATTGGAGCCCAGTTCTGCTCCCTGGGATTGGTTCTCTGTGGTACTTAGTTTCATTCTATGGTTTCTGGCTTTGCCTTCTGAGTCATCCCATCCCTCCCTGCCTCCTTCCTTCCTTCCTTCCTTCCTTCCTTCCTTCCTTCCTTCCTTCCTTCCTTCCTTCCTTCCTTCCCTCCCCTGTCTCTGTTTATTTTCATCTTCCTTATTTATAAGAATTATTTATGTGTCTGTTTCACAGGGCTGTCAGATAAAGGAGTATTTTAAAAGCATGTGTGTAATTAAGGGTAAGAAATTTATTGCTATGAATGACCATAGCATTGAGAACCAAGCTCTGCTGATAGTTAAATGTGGACACTAGTGGTATACCTATGGAGTGCTCTGTGTCTTCTCATTTCTGTGAAATAGGAAAGTTTTATTCAAGGAGGGTTACAGTAGATCTGGTTGCTTTAGATCTGGAAAGCCCTAAAAATATCTGTATCCCTCATTTATAAATCAAAATGTTAAATTACTGAGAACAGAGTTTTATTCCCCAGGGCCACTCAGTAACTAATACCAAACTAAGAACTAAAGCCTAAATATTTTTAAGTCTGGTCTTTGTGTTTTTCCTCCCTACTTTGTTCCTTCTCCCATTCCTCAGTTTTCTCTTTCTTTCTGTTTCTCTTTGATTTCCTCATTCCAGGCATCTATACCCTTAATCTTGATTTAACTTTTCCTGCCTGTCCACCAGTGCAGAGGAGCCCTAAGTTATTATTGATCATTCATTAGGGCTTTTTTTCCTGTGTTTATATTTTGGAATCTGATAGGAACACAGAACAGTATCTACGTATCTATTCTGAAATTCAGGATACTGATAATGATGGAGAAATTTATAGGCTTACCTGAACTTTGCTGTTACATATGATAAACAGGAAAAATTATAATGAGGTTTTAGGGATTCTGATAATTTACTTGAATAGATTTGAGAACTCTTGGTCTGCTATATAACAAAAACACGGTAAGCTGGTTTAAAACAGAATTAATCTGTGTTTACTCATACTATCAATTATTTATGAATGATGTGTATTTATTTGCATTTAAATAACTCCTCATTATATTTTATCCTAAAAGTTATACTACTCAATATTTGAACATGTGATTCATTTCTCTGTAATATTGTTAAGGCATATCTAGATCCAAATGCTAGGTGCATAAAGGGGAGAGGTTCTTTTATTCTTGCTATCAATCAGGTTTAAATAGACATAAATATTATATTATGCAGATATGCTAAAATTTAAAACCAAACAGTCATTTAGGTTATTCTGTTATATATAGGAAGCAGTATTTTATTCTCGGCACAAATCTCAACTTATTTTTCATAACTATTTTAATTTTATCTCATAGGTTTATAATTAAAACTATCATACTTAGGCATAGTGGTGTTACATATTTTATTTTTTTGTCTTAATTTATTCCACAAAGAATTTGAATAAAAAATAATGTTGATTCATGAACCATTAATTTCCATCAAATAGTCTTTCACTGCATATATCTAAGAATATCTTAACACTATGGAAGAAATAATTGGAAAGAATTAACATGAAAAATTGAATGCAATTTTTGTTCAGTAGTGAATTTTGAAGTGATATGAATTTCTAATAAATTCCTCTTGGATATTAATTTAAAACAAATCTCATTAAGACAGTGGCACTTGTACTTAGAGATAATAGAGTTTGGGCTTTTACGCTTATGTATGTGCAAACACACGGCAAGGATATATTCTTCCAGCCTTTAAGTATCACATGATGTAATTTAACAAATAACACTTGACTATGGAAATAAAAGTTCTGAAACATTGAGAATTTTTTTAAACACTCTTCCTCTTTCTACATATATGCTTTTACTTATGTATTTTTCTCTAGTGCTGCTTTAAAATTCAGGAGGAAAGGATTCTGGCAGTTCTCAGACCATTGCATTACTGTTCACTGAATGAATGGGATATACAGGGCCTTTGGTGACATAGCTATTGATTTGATCTCCTGAAGAGTGTTGTTATTAAGGCTTCATGGCTCTGTCCTCTGCTGCAGTTCAGAAACATTTATGCTCTGTGTTATGATCTTCTGTCTAATCATGTTATCAGAGATGATTGTGGAAGCAGAGAGCATAAAGAAATTTTGAGACACCAGGATTTGCTGACATTAAATAAGGGGGTTTGAGGATATGATGGAAAGCTGAAAGTTGAGATTGGGATCAGAAAAAAAGGGCATACTTATTGGCCCAAATAGTATCTTCACTTTCTAAAGGTTTTCAAAACTAAATATAAACTCTTACAATATAACCTTCAATTCCAAATAAAGCTGCTTTTTCATGAAGCAATTCCTGACTTTCACCCAGCTTGAGAAGAATATGAAATCAAGAGGCTCCAAGGAGTCTAAAAATAGAAGGTATTCTTTCCAAGAAAGAGTAAAGTTAAATAATTATATTTTGTTCTTTGTCACAATTTTAAAAATAGGTTAAAACATAAGCTGGCTTGAAATGATCATTTTTAGTATGTGATTTTAACTAAATTTTAACTTCAAATTTAGTAACTATTTTACTCTCTGCTGACTTGAATGCTAAAACTACTATTTCTATAGGGGCTATCCTTAATTTAAAAAAATCCTTTCTTAATACATATATTTAAAAAAAGATATTGGGGAACCTGGGTGGTTCAGTCAGTTGGGCGTCCGACTTTGGCTCAGGTCATGTTCTCATGGTTCCTGGTTCGAGCCCTGTGTCGGGCTCTGTGCTGACATCTCAGAGCCAGGAACCTGCTTCTGATTCTGTGTCTCCCTCTCTCTGGCCCTCCCCAACTCATGCTCTGTCTCACTCTCTCTCTCAAAAATAAGTAAACATTTTAAAAAATTAAAAAAAAAGATAGAATTATTTAGCATCTCTATTCACTTTTCAAACATAGTATACTATGCCATCTACTGAAATTGCTACCAATCTTGAAATTTAGTTCTACCTTTTAAAGAAATAAAATTAATAGGTTTATAAAGTCACCCCTTAGATACATCAAGATATATTAAGTTTTTATACTTGCTAATTTTTTCTTTATTATCTCCTGTTACCTGGGTTCATTATGCTATTTGCTGAAGTATATTTCTGATCTTTTGGCAAGGTACTATAAGTGTTTAAACTCTTCATTTAGTGTATATTTAAAAATAGCTTTATTTTAACCTCCTTTTTCAAAGATTATTTACTTGGACACAGAATACTAGGTAACTATTATATTTCCTTAACATTCTGAAAACATTATTTCCCTGTCCATGAGAATCTACTGAAATTGTAGTTGCTAATGTTCTTCTGACTAATTCTTATTACTTGGGAGATTATAGGTTCCATAGTTTTTCTCTTCTATAGATTCTTTATGGATCTTAGTCACATTAAAATTAATTTTGAAAGAAATTTGTTCTAAATTAATCTCCCAATCTCAGTGTATTGGTTATATATTTAAGCATTAGTGTCTTTTTTTCTTTTTTTCTTTTTTTGGAATTGTTACTTGTAGGGCTGTTTTCTATTTCTCTCTCTCTCTTTTTCTTTTTTTTTTAAATTTGGAGATGTTGTAGTTGGTCTAATTCTGCTCCCTGAGGCTTTATATAAAGCTATAAAGCAAACTTAAGAGCATTAATAAATTTACCAAATAATTCATATTGGAATTCTTGGTTGATAGGAGTTACACCCAATGCAGTGATTCAAGGATCTAGGCTTCTTGCATTTAGGGGACCCACCATCTTTTAAGAGTTTTGTAGTTATCTGTGTCCAGAAATTGCAACAGGAGATTGGAGAAGGTACAGGTGATTTTTAACCAACTCAGATATGAAGAGATACATCATTTTACGTACCAACAGTAAGAACTGATTATATAGTCACACCTAGCTGGAAATAGAGGTAAGATGTTGTTAAGTGATGTCCCTGACTCAGTAGTTACTTTCCAACAATGCTTCTCTATTATAGAAGAGGAGGCCCTAGTTTCTGTAGCTACTTGGTCATCTCTGCTGTAGTCTACCACTTTACCCACAAAATGTGTATGCTCATTCTCATATATCTGGTAATACAAAGTTTTCTCCACTAGGTTCACATATGTTTTGTCAACTGGTAACCCACAGATTGAATGAAAACCTACCTACTCCTAACATAAAATATACAATAGTTGAAATAAATAGAAAACCTTTCTTTCTTAAGAAAGAATAAACCCAGCCATAGCCATGATGGATAGGCATTGTAAAGAACAGATCTGGGCATGTGAGTTCACTGGGACATTATTACCCATTGTTCTCAAAGGCCATTGACTCCACTGTGAGCCTCTTTTATCATCCTGACAACTTCTGAAGTAGTTATTGGTGGCTGAACAGCTTTCATACCTGTTTTATGATAATGTTTTGAGAGCTTGATGATTATTTCATAGCTATAGGAGACCAGACCAAATTTGTTGGCAATAAAATTTCCTAAAAGTCAAATTAGACTTTTAATCTATCTGTCAATCCATGTGCCAGAAACTACACAGAAGTCTACACCCAAAGTTCTTTCTTGGACATAGTTTTCAAGTATGAATACTTAACTAATGTATCTACTTGCTTCATTATTCATATGCTTTGTTAACCTAATGGCAAGTAAGTTGAGGTCATTATAAAATAGGGGTGGGTAGATCTTGGACATAGGTCTGAGTCTTTTTGTTTAAGATGTCTTAATCTGTTTTTGGTGCTCAAGCTGCTTTTTCTTAATTTCCTCTCCATGTGATGGAGCAGAAGTGATCTTTAATAATCCTGAAAGCACTAAAGTTCTATACTCTTCTTTCCTTTTCTTTGAAACTTTCAATCCAGCCAATATTGATTGAGGTCACCTGTTCCTGGAAATAACTTGTTAGATGCATCAAGTTTCAGTCAACACAAATAAATCAGTAGTTTACCTGTTTCCAAATTATTGCAGATAAAATTTTACAAAGAAAGTTACTATTATGTAATGTGGTCTCCCATCAGTGTAGTCTCCTATTACAATTTTACATATCACTTGTCTTCTGACTGCTAAGCTAATGCAATATGTTTTAGGTTTTGGTTTTGGGTATATCCCAATTGAAGAGGATATATATATATATATATATATATATATATATATATATGTATACACACACACACACACACACACACACTCATATATATGAGGATATATTTGTAGATAGATATTTAAAAGCTGAGAAAACAAAATTCCAAATTCTAGAGTCTAACATACAGTTTATTTTTCACATACATTAGACCCCAAAGTGTTCCTGGTTGTTGACAGTTTTCCCTCATACAAAGAATAGAGAATTACACCATTTCCACTTGTAGCTTCATTATCACACATGCCTTATAGTCATCTGTATCCAATAAGTGGAAGAAAAAGGAGAGCATATACAGTACATACCTTTTTCTTAAAAGTTTTGGCATAAGAGTGACTTATAAATTTTACCTACAGTAGCCACATTTGTAAAAATTACATAATCCATAGAGTAAAAACTTTTCAGTGTTAACCTTAATATTAAGCTATGTATGTCCAGTAAGTATAATCAGGATTTTTGTCTATCAACAGACAAGCAGAAGCTGTGTAACAATGTTACATCAAAGCAGATACAAACTGAACTAATTATGCTAAATTAAACAGTAAAAGAAAAGTTATTTGTATGTATCCATACCTTATTCTGTTTTCATAGAAAAAAATAGGATTCAACTATTTTGAAGAAGGGGGTGATTATTTCTACATAGCATCCACAAGTAAACATTCAACATAAACCTTACACTGGAATATTATGTAGTACATTGAAGACATAATGGCAACATTTTACCAGAGAAGAAAAAGATCTTACTTTTCATTTTATAGAAATATAATAAAATAATAAAGTATTGCATTTATTAAATCTGTATATAATTCAGATTAAATCATATTCTAAGCATCAAAACAGCTATAAATAGTACAATTATAATATGCATATTAAAATTTGGGAATAATTTCATGTTAAAAATTTTTCATTATATATTCATAGCTAGCTTTGGAAGTACAGAGGTATGATTGACTATTCTCTATATGAACAAAAGTGTAGTAATTTGCATTTTCAGATATTTACATATTTAAACTCTAGGGAAGTATATTTCAAAGGACAGCAAAATTGTAAGAAAAACAAGCATCAAAGGAAAAACTTGATGCAGAAAAAGGAGTGGGTGAAACAATGTAGAGATACAAGTACATTTGATATGTTTATTTGGTTTAAGAAATCTTGTGATCCTTTGTGAGAAAAGCATTCTTGATTTCATTTATAATAAGTTACTATAATTACCTAGGAGTTAGTGATAAATACACATTGTGATGACATTGGGGGACATTAATATTTTTGAGTCTTTGGAAATAACAGTATTAAAGAGATCACTGGTGTTCTCAGTTATGCACATGGCCTTTTTAAGAAGTAAGTCTTCTTTTGTACTTGAGTTTTTTTCTTTTTTACATATAATAGTATACAGTAAAAGAATTTAGTGTTAGAAATAGCTTTCTATCATGATTCTGTATGAGCAATAAACTTTGATAACCAGTTACTATTTTCAATCTGAGCTTAGGACAAACTATCTGTTTTCGGAATGAGTTCCAATAAATAAGGAATGTGGTATTTAGTCTCAGTTTTACAGGGAACTGTAGAATGGTGATAAATTTAAAGGGATGGAGATTTCCAATTGCCAGTTGCTATATACAAGGACTATCACCATATAAAGAAGCATGCAATACCAAAATTGATGGGAACTCTGGGAGCGTAAAAACAAGTGCTGCTTTATCTTCAACAATGGACAGGGAAAAGGCATGATTTATTCCTATTATTTGACAGCATCAAAAGTGACTGTTAAAAAAGTCATGAAAACCTCTTAAAAGATGCAAACCCTGTTTCTTTGGACAGAAATAAACAACCATTGTTTTGGATAGAATTCTTTAAGTAGAATCACTCCATTTTCTTTTGTCTTTTTATTAAAATGACTAATATCTGTATTTCTTTGTTTTATTTCTATTCTTGTTTTAAAGTTAACTATTATCCAGGGTGGGTTGTTTTTTACCCTATCACAGTGAAAAATCTTATATTCTTTATCTCTATGTTGACCAATTAAATATTTTTAATAAAATTAATTGTAAAAATTTTAATTGGTAAAACTTCGAAATGGCAATAAATATGGATTATGTGAGAGCTTTTTAAAAGACTTTTTAAAATTAATTTACTAATTGCATTATGACCAAGAGCATACTCTTCTTAAAGTCTAATTATATGTGACTATATTCACAAGTAATTCAGGTTGCTTAATGTGAATGAATTTGCCAGGCAGATGAAATGTTATATTTAATTGTATACTTTTCAAAATTATTCTGTAAATAGCATACATTAATTAGATGATATTTTTGTTCATGATAGTTGCTGAATATTTAAAAATTTCACAGGCATCTATTTAAGGGGACTATAAAATTCCTCTATAAACCTATTGATGAGGTATGTTATAACAATATATTTCCTTAGATGACCCATCTTTGATTCATTAAATTAATTTGGTGTCAATGCATTTATTTAATGTTGAATTATACGTTTTTCTTACATTTTTAAAAAATTGGTCAGAGGGTATCCTAATGCAATGAAGTAAAAATGTGTTTTGAGTGATGTAAAGAAGAATAGAATAATTCTTAGATGAGAAAGTGTGTTTGTGGATGAGAAACTGAAACATTCAGAAGATATAAATATTAATTTAGAATCATAAATCACATTCAAAATTCTGATTTATCATTGTTTTAGCTACTTTGAACTCAGTAAAAGTGATTATAAATTTTATGTGAAATAATAAATGGAATGACATGTGGATTATTTGAAAAGAACAGTAAAGGTGAGCAAGAACCCTGACAGATATTAAAATATATTTATGGGAAATTATTTAAAATACATAGTTATTAAGTCCCAAAGAAAAATATTTTGTCAGTGGTACCAAGTAGAAAGAGAAAGAAATAGACGAAACTGCATAAAGTAGTTTAATTTGTGGTAAATAGAGATTACTAATGGGGAAAATTGATGGATTATTTAATACAGTCGTTCTTAGTTAATAAGGGTTCAGACTGACGAGGGAAGAGCAATAATGATTTGGGTGTAGGGTTATCACTATCACCTCTTACTAAGTCCTAGAGGAATTACTTTAACTGTTGAGGTAATCTTTCTTTAGAATGTGTGTAATTAACCTCCACCTACCTTAGTTTAGGGAACTATGGGAACAACAGGAATGCCACAGAGAATTTCTTGTTGCCATAAAATGAAGCCTAAGGCAAAGTTACAATGAAAAGATGCTGATTTTTAAGATACATATTAGATTTTTCATGGAAATTCACGACTATAATGAAACAGTAATTTTTTTTAAGAATTAAAAAGGCAAAAGAGAAACATTACTAAAGTACTAAAGGATGAGACTTTACAGCAAAAATTGTTTTTGTTTTTCATTTGTGTTTTAAAGAAGGCATCATCTAGGTATTAAATATGGAGTTTGGTCAATCAAAGGAAAATCTTAGATTATTTTTGATATTGTGAAAGGAAAAATGATCAGACATTGTTAAAGAACTGTAAGGCAGACATTATTTAAGGGGACTACTACAAAGGAGTTTTGGAGTAGAGGAGAGGAATTGAACTCTGAATTCAACAAGGAAAAGTGGGAATTTATGGACAAAGAACAGGGTAGGGGTCAGTGGTTGGAAAATTATTAAGAGGAAACATCAGAGGTAAGGGATGATTCTGGCTGGACTGATCTAACGGGATTCTTGCTAATGGCAGATTAGGGTGATCAAATATCAGGAGATAAGGAAGTGGCCAAATATTGGGTTGAGGGATTCTCTCTAAACTTAAGACTTAGCACGATTCTTGTTAAAACATTTTTTTATAGATAATGTTTGCAAAACTCTTTCCTATAGGCAGATTAAAGCATATCTGAGAAATATGAAAAAAATTATCAAACTTTTTCTTTCTGTTACTGAAACCCAAGTTCAGCTGCCCGTCATTTGTAAGGCCAGTACTCAAGAGATAAGTTTTGATTGGAAAGGAAACAGGAGTTTTATTCAGGAGGCTGGCCACCTCAGGGGGAAGGCCAAAGGCCAACTGTGAGGTTTCTGCCTGGCCCAGTGGTTTATAAATGAGTTTAGGGTAGTTAATCAATAAAGGGAGTACAGTGGTCTGTGATATTTCTTGATTATGTGCAGACTCCCATCAGTGCCAGCTACAGATGTTATCTCAGTGCTTGGAGGTTGTGCAGCAGGGTCTGGTTCCTGAGTGCCTGTGGGTTGTGCAGAGGTGCTCTGTTCTTTCTAGAAAAGAATGCATGATCTATAGATACACAAAGAACGGTTAGTTAATCAATCACCTGGGCTAAGGGTGTTGCTAAAGCTTAAAGAATACTAGGTTGGCCAGAGGGGCTTAGGCCGTTTCATTTTGAGCCAATTATTAGGGTGTAACGTTTTTGCAATTAAACATAGAATAAAACCTCTAGTGGAACGGTTTTCCTCCAAAGTTAGCCATTTTTTTATTCATTCATTTATTAAAGTGTCTGTGCTAAGGAATATAATTTCAAAAGCATTCAGTGGAGGATTTCATATTGATTTATTTTGGGGAAACGAGATTTTTATTAAATATCTGAGAGAAAAGATCAGTTAGTAAAAAATGTAGGGATTGTGTGTGCTTTCATTAGAGGAGAATTAGTTCAGAGCTGTTTGCTTATAAGACCTTTCTCAAGGACTCTCTTTGATACTAGCTTGTTAATTCTTATTCAGCAATATCTTGACTGGTTCCCATACTAGACACTGAAAGTGTATTTGTTAAAAATTGGCAAGTTGATTGTTTATATTCTTTGTGTAAAATAATACGCAGGAGCAAATGATAAGTAAAAATCGGTTTGTCTTAGAAATTACAGTTTTACTTAGAAATTACAAGAAAACAGACTTTATGTGAACTATAAGGTACAATTTCCAGTGGTTCCCCTTTTTGCTCCTAATTTCAGATTTTATTGAATTTTCAGCAATGGTAGATGTATGTTTATTGTAGGCTCTAACCTTAACATTTATTGCATGCCTCTTATATCCTAGGATCTATGAATTGCTATGAATTACCGTGATCTCCGCTGCACAATACACAGAGACCTTGCCATACAATGCTGTTCAAACAATTGAGCTGTTACTTTTATGAAGGCACATACACTCACATAGCGCCCACAATTTGATATATTTTGCTTGTTATGTTATAAAATATATTTAGAATGAGTATTTTTAAAAAGATTCTCCCCAATTTTTGATAATCCTGAACAAGTATCTTTTTACACACATATTTCTAAAGTAAGCAATAAATTATACCTGTTAAAGAATAATAAAACCTTTGTTTTCAGCTAAAATAATAGTTTCAAATTATAAAGGGTGTTTTGTATGATGCTTTATGTATGTATATGAGTTTTTTTGTGATCTGTATCTTCAGTTGTTCCCCCTTGCAAATTTATTATTACTTTATTTTGTCATTCACTTATTTTTGTTTCTCTTTCTTGCTGTCTACCCCCTACCCTCTCTCTTATTTATGCCTTTAAAGAAATTAACTTACTGAATATTTTATTTGAATATTTTACTGTAGAATTGTGATTATATTTATGCTCTTCTTATCTTGTCTTTTAATATAGCTAGATATAGATAGATAGATATTCTAGTTATTCATTATAATTCATCACAATTAAGAATTTAGAAAAACCATTTGGCATTTAATCTTAAAATATATTTTCAGTATTTCACAGTGAGCGTTATCATCTCCTTTTTAAGGAGTATCGGTCTGCCTTATGTTATTTACTATTTGAATAGTCTTGCTCTTCAAATAGAAGAGTTCTTTCCTTTCTTTCTCCCTTCCCTCCTTCTCTCCCTCCTCCTTCTTTCCTCCCACCTGTCTTTCTCTCCCTACCTCCTTTGTTTTAATAATGTCTTGGAATAAATACAGAAAAACTTGATTGGAAGAAATGGAGAAATAATTGCTTAATACATCATTTTCTGTTAAGACTCTTTATTGTGTGTATAACTGGCATTCTTAAGGAGACTATGATCTTTGAACTATAGATATTAATGATACTTATACAATTTAATGGCCTGACTGCTAAATGGAAAACATATCATACAATTCTTATGCCTACTAATGAAACACTAAAGAAAGTCTAGCACTGCATCTGAAATGTATCTTTAAATGAGTATTACTTCAAAGGCAAGATCAAAGTATAAAATAATTCCTCAAGGAGATAGCAGTGTTTTTTTGAGAGAATTTTCCTCTCCATGTGATAACAATGAACGTTTATTTACTGTCTGATAGCCATGGAGTAGTAGCATTTCATGAGAAATATCTCAATTTTGCCATGACAATTTGACGGAATTCCCACATGGCCAGCATTTCAAAGTTTGTCTTCTATATATATTCAGAAACATGATAAAAAATGTTAATTCTAATTAAAATTATGCCTAGTTCATTAGTAGGTCTAATGAGGCCTCCAAGGATAAGTAAATCAAAATTGAAGATTATTGACAGAAGTTGTATTATTGGAGAAAAAAATAATTATCAAATCATTGACTTTGTTGGTTATCTTCACTCCTTTTCATAGAAAATTATTAAAGTTAGGAATTAAAAAGAGAGTAACATAAAACATCATTCTAAAAATATCAGTGGAACTATTTCCCCAGAAACATCACATACGTCTATATTCTTTCCCAAAATATCTGGGAGGGCTTGGATTATAGCTAATTTCATTTCTTGGGGTGCTTGGGTGGCTCAGTCGTTTAAGCGTCTGACTTTGGCTCAGGTCACAATCTCTCGGTTTATGAGTGTCAGGCTCTGTGCTGACAGGTCAAATCCTAGAGCCTGCTTTGGATTCTGTGTTTTCCTCTATCTCTGTCCCTTCCCTGATCACGCTCTCTCTCTCTCTGTCAAAAATTAATAAATATTAAAAAAAATATATAGCTAATTTAATCTCTTCATACAGAAAGACCATCAGGCTCTGTCTGGACCATCTTAATTTTTTTAAAAAAATGTTTTTATTTATTTTTGAGAGGGAAAGAGACAGAGTGTGAGCAGGGGAAGGGCAGAGAGAGTGGGAGGCACAGAATCCCAAGCAGGCTCCAGGCTCGGATCTCTCAGTACAGAGCCCGACGTGGGGCTCAGATTTGTGGACCAGGAGATCATGACGTGAGCCAAAGTCAGGCTCTTAACCAACTGAGCCATCCAGGCACACCTGGACCATCTTAAATGCCAAAATAAATATGCTTTTAGAATAAGAGTCTAAGTGTTGTAAGGACAAAAAGTCATTCTAGCTGTTCCCACCTCTAGTTGTAACAATTAAAATGTTAAAAAGAAACATATATATATCTTTCTATAATAATATAATAAGCATAAATATAAATTGTACATATATATATGTGTGTGTGTGTTTGTGAAAAGCTATGAGCTCATGATGATAATCAAAAGGGATAAGTTAAAATAACCACATGTACAATGGAAGGGGCTAGAGAGAAGTGTGGACAGTATTAGCAAGGATGGTACTGGAGAACCTGGTCCCACATCCCAAAGGTACAACTTCCCAAGTACCTTAAGTGGCTCTGGGTCACTGAGAACATTACTGGGCTTATTTGGTTCACCAAAGCAGGTGGGTTTTTTTTTTTTTTAATTAGAAACTGAAAAATTTCACTGCTTTAGAAGATTTGTCAGAAGTGATGTTTTGGAATTAAGAGGATTTTTTTTCTTTTTTTAATTCAACCCTTTTACATTAAATTTCAGAATGGCTTCAGTTACGGCCTTTTTCTTTTTTTAAGTTTATTTGTACTACTTGAGTATCTTGTACTTTGTTCTTCCTAATGAAAAAACAACAGCTTGATTAATCTTAAAATATAAAAGGCAAATCCCAAATTGGTGAATAAACATTGGAGATTGTGTCTTACTGCAGTGGCTTTCTGTAGGGGTTGGTTTTTCTTAGAAGTTCCCTGCCTGTGATGGTCCACATAAGAAATAATGAATTGAGAAGAAATCATGTAGATCCACTAAAACTGAAGAAAAAAGTATAATTATAATAAACTGGGATTAGATTCAATGTGTGCTGTAAATTTTATAATAGTATTATCTCATTTCTTATGTACAGAAAATCTAACTGGTGGTCTTAATTATGGCTACTGGTTGAATATTTCTGCCATTTTATTTTTAGATACATTACTGTTTATATACTTTTTATATACTTTTTATATTAAAATAGTAATTCATATAGAAATTAAATTATGCAGGCACCTTATGATTTTAAACAATGCATCTTCAGTAATAAAATGAACACTTCTGATCAAGTAAGTGAGAAAATCTAAAATTTTAGTAATTTTGGTCCAAAGCCATTTCTCTGAATATCAGTAATTTGAACAGAATCTGTACTTTAATCTTTTCCCTAAACTTTAAATATATTATTTTCCAGATTTTTTTTGTTTTGATCAGTTGAAGTGATTATTCCCTTTTGACCTTCCATTCATTTTAGATATATAAAAATATACCGCTGTCAAGAATTATAGTTGGCCCTTCAACAACATGAGTTTGAATTGTGTGGGTGCACTTAGAAGCAATTTTTTTTAATAAATACAGTACTGTAAATGTATTTTCTTTTTCTTATGATTTCCTTAATATTTTCTTATTATAAGAATACAGTAGATAATTCATATAACATACAAAATGTGTTATTCAACTGTTTATGTTTTTGGTAAGGCTTCCAGTCAAAGAAGACAATTAGTAGTTAAGTTTTTGGAAAGTCTAAAGTTATACAGATTTTGACTGAACCAGACCATTGTTGTTCAAGGGTCAACTATGCTTGAGTTTTCACAGAGATAAACTCTTTATTTTAAAGAGATGATTAACTATTTAATAGAAATATCTTGATTTCGAAAAAGAAGCTAGATATAAAAATATCTAACAGCAAAGAGTTATTTGCTTTCTAAAAGATTTGTGTACTTTAAAATAAAATGTGTAGAATTCAGTTAAAAATCAAGAGATAAGGTACTTGCGTGGCTCAGTTGGTTGAGTGTCTGACTTTTTTTTTTTTTAATGTTTATTTATTTTTGAGAGAGAGAGAGAGACAGAGTGAAAGCAGGGGAGGGGCTGAGAGAAAGGGAGACAGAGATTCCGAAGGTAGCTCCAGGCTCTGAGCTGTCTGCACAGAGCCTGATGCAAACCTGAGCCAAAGTCAGAGGCTCAAGTGACTGAGCTTCCCCGGGTGCCACAAGTGTCTGACTCTTAATTTTGGCTCAGGTCATGATCCCAGGGTTGTGGGATTGAGCCCTACATTGGTATCCACATTGAGTGTGTAGCCTACCTAAGATTCTCAATCTCTCTCTCTCTGTCTCTCTCTCTAAGATTTTCAATCAATCTCTCTCTCTCTCTCTCTCTCTCTCTCTCTCTCTCTCTTTCTCTCTCTCTGTCTTCCTCTGACCCTGTCCCCTCCTCATACTCTGTCTCTTAAAAAAAAATCATGGGATAAATATAAAACTTCTACGTAACAACTTCATGCAGTATAATGACATACAATAAATAATACTTTAAAGTGTGCAGTTTGCTAAGTTTGGACATATGTATATGGCCAAGAAACCTTTAGCACAATTAAGATAATGAACATGTCCATCATACCCAGATATTTCCTCATCAACTTCTATAATTTCTGTCTCATCTGTCTTGCCTATAGCCAGTCACTATAGGCTCTATGCTTTGGTCCATATTTTCTAGAATTTTATATCACAGGGATTATATAGTATGCAGTCTTTTTCCTGGGTTTTTAATTCCACATAATTATTTTAAAAATTATTTATATACTTGCATGTAATACTTCATTACTTTTTTTGTTGAGTAGTACAGTTTTTGGATTAACCACAAGCTGTTAATGCATTCATTTGTTCATAGACATTTTGATTTCTGTTTTGGGCTATTATGAATAAAGTTGCTGAGAACATTTATGTACAGTTCTTTATGTGGACATATGCTTTTATTTCTCTTAGGTAAATACTATGAGTGGAATATCTAGGTCATATGATGAATGTATACTTAAATTTTAAACAAAATGATACATTTTTGTAGAGGGGTTCCATTTTATACCCCATTGGCAGAGTATGAGAGTTTCAGTGGGTCCACATCCTTGACAACATTAGGGGTAGTCATTCTCTTTAATTTTACACATTCTGAAGTTGTGTACTGGTATCTCATTGTGGTTTTTATTTCCATTTTCCCAGTGGTTAGTGATGTTGGAAATCTTTTCATGTGCTCATTTGTTCTTTCTGGTGGAGTGTCTGTTTAAATGTTTTGCCTATTTTTAATTATGTTATTTACATATTATTGAAATTTGAGAGTCCTTTATACATTCCCAAAACAAGTCCTTTGTCAAATATGTGATTTGAACACCATCTCCCTTATTCTGTGTCTGGCCTTTTTATTCTCTTAACAGGATTTCAAAGAACAGAAGTTTTTAAAATTTTGATTAAGTTCAATTTATTTATTTTATGTCTCCTAACTCCAAAATCACAAGACTAGTTTTCCTGTATTTTATTCTAGAAGTTTTATAACTTTAGGATTTTATTTAGGTCTCACATTTACTATAAGTCAACATTTTTTATAGGGTGAGAGGTATGAATAAAAGTTTATTTTTTGTTCATTATGGATATCCAGTTGTTCCAACACCATTGATTGGAAAGGCCTTCCTTTCACTACTGAATTGTCTTTGCATGCTTGTCTGATATAAATTTAACATATGTGTAGGTATAATTTTAGACTATTGCTATGATCCATTTGTCTATTTTTATACAATAGAACAATGTTCTTGACTAATGTAGCTGTATAGTAAGTCTTGAAATCAGGAAGAGTAAGTTTTCCAACTTTGTTCTTCTTTGAAACATTGTTTTGGTTAGGTTTTGCGTTTCCGTATGAATTTTTAGAATCAATTTGAAAATTACTACAAAAAAGAGAAACTACTTGGATTTTAATTGGGATTGAGTTAATTCTATGAATCAATTTGGGGAAAAATGACATTCTAGTAATAGTAATTCTTCTGATTTATAAGTACATTATATCTCTTCATATATCTTCTTAATTTCCAATAACAATATTAAAAAAAACATTTTTAGTGTATATATCTTCCATATCTTTTGAAAGATTTATTTCTAAGTATTTCATATTTTGATGCTCTTGTAGATATTTTGTTGATTTTCACTTCCAATTGTTGTTCACATACAGAAATGCAAATAATTTTTGCACATTGATTTTGTATCTTGCAAACATCCTAAACTCACTTATTCATTCTCAAACTATTCCAAAAAATTAAAGATACAGGAACACTCCCAAACTTATTTTATGAGGCCAGCCTTTCCTTGATACTAAAACCAGGTAATGGTATCACAAAAGAAGAAAATTAAAGGCTAATATCCCTGGTGAGCACAGATACAAACTTTCTCAATAAAATATTAGTGATCTGAATTCAGAAATACATCATATACCATGATCAAGTGGGATTTATTCTGGGGTGTAAGAATGGTTCTGCAAATCAGTCAACATGATACACCACATCAACAAAATGAGGGATAAATATTGTAAGATTATCTCAGTGGAGTCAGAAAAAACATTTGACAAAATTCAACAGTGATTTATGATAAAAACACTCAACACAATAGGTATAGACAGAATGAACTTCAGTGTAATAAAGCCATTTATGGCAAGCTCACAGCTAATATCTACTCAACAGTGAGAAGCTGAAATCTTTTCTTTTAAAGAAGAAGAAAAGGATGCCCACTCTTAGTACATTTATTCAACATAGTGTTGGAAGTTCTAGCTAGAGAAATTATGCATAAAAAAGAAATAAAAGGCATCTAAATTGGAAAGGAAGAAGTAAAACAGTCACTTTTGTGGAGAAAATGCTTTTATATTTAGAAAACTCAAAAGACCACCAAAACCTGTTAAACTAATAAATTAATTAAGTAAAATAAATATACTAAAATCTGTTGTGTTTTCATACCCTAACAATGAACTGTCAGAGAAATTAATAAAAGAATTCAGTATACAATTGCACCAAACAAATACCTAGGAATACATTTCTCCAAAGAGGTGAAAGATCTTTAATCTGACAAGTATAAGACATGGTTGGAAGAAATTGAGAAAGACACAAATAAATGGAAAAATACTCTATGCTCATGGAGAAGAAGTAATATTGTTTAAATGTCCATATTACCCAAAGCAATCTACAGATTTAATGCAAACTCTTTGATAATGCAATATAAAAATTCCAAAGTCATTTTTAAATGAAACTAAAGCAAAATTAAAATGTGTATGGACCCACAAAATACTTCAGAGAGCCAAAGCAACTTGAGAAAAGAGAAAAAATCTGGAGGCATTATATTCCCTGATTTCAAACTATATTAATAATCTATAATAGTCAAAACAGTGTGGTATTGGCATAAAAACAAACATGTAGATCAATGGGACAGAGTAGAGAGCCCAGAAATAAACCCATCCATATATGGTCAACTAATTTTTGACAAAGGTGGTGAAAATATATGATAGGGAAAGGACAGTCCCTTCAATAAATCGTGGGAAAACTGGACAACCCCATGGAAAAGAATGAAACTGTATTGCTATCCTACACCATACACAAAAGTTAGCTTAAAATGAATTAAAGACTTGAATGTAAGACCTGAAACCATAAAACCAGAAGCAAACCTATGCAGTAAGCTTGTTGACGTTGGTCTTAGTGATATTTATTTGGATCTTTCTCTAAAACAACAACAGCAAAAATAAACAATTAAAACTACATTAAACTAAAAAGCTTCTGCACAGTGAAGGAAACCATCAAAAAAATGAAAAGGCAACCTACTGAATGGTAAAGATATTTGCAAATCACACATCAAGTAAGAGATTAATTCCAAAATATTTAAGGAACTCATACACTCAATAATTTTTAAAAATCCTATTTAAAAAAATGGGCAGAGGATCTGAATAGAATTTTTTTCAAAGACATACACATGGCCAACATGCATATGAAAAGATGCTCAACACTAATCATTAGGGAAATGCAAATCAAAATTTCAATGAGATATTACCTCATGTCTGTCAGAATGGGTTTTATCGAAAGGATAAGAAATAACAAGTTTTGCTGAGAATGTGGACAAAGGGAAACTCTTCTGCACTGTTTATGGGAATGTTAATTGCTACAGCCGCTATGGACAATATTATGAAAGTTTCTCAAAAACATGAAAGTACAACTACTTATGATTCAGCAATTTTACTTGCGGGTGTTTGTCTGAAGAAAATGAAAACACTAATTTGAAATATTTACCCCTGTGTTCATTGCAGCATTACTTACAGTAACCAAGATATGGAAGAAACCTAAATGTCCATTGAAAGATGAATAAAGGGATGTGGTACATGTATACAATGGGTTACTACCCAGCCATAAAAAAAAATGAAATCAGACTGCGACAATATGAATAGACCATAAGGGTATCATGCTAAGTGAAATAAGGCAGAGAAAGGTACCATAGATTTCACTTTTATGTGGAATTTAAAAAAGAAAACAAATTAACAAGCCCAACCCAGATTCAGAGTACAGACCCATGGTTGCTAGATGGGAGAGAGGCTATTGAGGGGGATGAAATGGTTGAAGAGGATTAAGAGGCATAATCTTCAGGATAAATAAGTCACAGGGATATGATGTACAGCATGGTAACTATAGTCAATAATATTGTATTGCAAACTTGAAAGATACTAAGTAAGTCATAAATATTACCATCATAAGAAAAAATTGTATATGATAGATGGTAATGAGACTTACTGTAGTGGTCATTTCCCATTGTATACAAGTGTTGAATCATTATGTTGTACGCCTGAAGCTAATGTTGTATGTTAGTTAAACTTCAATCAAAAATAAAAAGATTTACCATTCTAAAAAAATGATGTGAATTGCATTCCCATGATAAAATTTCTCTTTGTCATGATTTAATATCCTTTATAAATATTGTTGCATTTCATTTCCTAAAATTTTTAAAAGAGTTTTTGCATCTGTGTACATTAGGGCTGTTGACTTATAGTTGTTCTGTCTAGTTTTGGTATCATAATAATATTGAATTTATAGAATGCATTGGTTAGTATTTCCTACTTTTCAATATTTTAGAAATTTTCAGAATTTATATTATTTATTTTTTAAATACTTGGTAGAGTTCAGTTCTGAATCCATTGTGTATGGATGTTGGCTTATTTTCTTATACATATATGCTGATCATCACTCAACTGAGTACCCAAGGGGTCCCTCTGTAAATCTTAGAGTTTTGTCTTATTTCATCAATCTCCTCTCCAGTTATATGCATGTATATATTATGTATGTGTATATCAATATATCCATATTTATTACATTTGCATTTTTTGAAATAAGTCTGTGTCTATCATGATTAGTTATACACTTTTTAAAAATCTGTGTAATTAGAGAAGGGTGAATACCAGTGTGATATATGAATATTGGTGTGGCAAATTGAATTATTGCCCTCAGTTCCTTTTTTTTATTTTTTATTTTTTTAATCTTTATTTATTTTTGAGAGAGAGACGAGTGTGAGCAGGGGAGGAGCAGAGAGAAAGAGGGAGACACAGAATCCGAAGCAGCCTCCAGGCCCTGAACTGTCAGCACAGGGTCCTATGTGGGGCTCGAACCCACAAACTGTGAGATCATGACCTGAGCCGAAGTTGGACACTCAACCGACTGAGCCACCCGGGTGCCCCTGCCCTCAATTCTTAATTCCTTGTATTCAAGCTCATTCCCTTGTAACAGAATAAGAGCCTAAGGTAAAGTTGCCAGTTCTGAGCCTACATCTCAAGAGGCCTAGCTTGGGTTTTGTTTGTTTCCTTGCACCTCTATCAACACCATGAAAAGTTAGTATTTGCTGGAGTAGAAAACCCAAGCTATAATGAGGAGCCAAATCCAGCCAAATCTACAGATTGAAGCAGGGTCACCCCATAAAGTCCAGGCTAGATCAGATGACCTCAGCAAATCTCCAGAATAAATATTAGGAGATGAATAATATAGATAAAGCCATATCTACTGAGAATGATAATATATGAATAATGCATACAAAAAGCTAATAGATCTGGTCATTACATGAAAATGACAGGATAACACATCATATAACCCTGGCCAAGCTAGAAAAATATATCATTTTTAGGGCAATCCAGTTTACAGTAACCTGAAATGGCCTGCACATTATCTCAGTCTGTTGGACCATGGATAAAGGGTCAAGAAAATTCAAGATGGGAATACAAAGCTATAACAATCAATGCTGACAAGGATAGAAACTAAAGAATTATATTATTTCTAGACTATGATGAGAGAAATAGGTATTCTATTATCTAAGCTTCTGGAGTAAAAGCTGTATCTAGTCTATTGGAGAGGTTTCACAAGCATATGCTTAACCCTTCCCTGTTCCCATGATCTAACTCCTCCCTTGACTGCCTCTATAACTTCAACTCCTACATTTGCCACACTTGATGTGACTACATTCCTACTGATATCACTTGATTTGTAGAACTCCCCAAGCTGCTTTTTTCTTTAAGGATTTTACATTAGTTGTTTCCTCTGTCTGAAGTATCTCCCTTTCTGTATTATTCTTCTAGAGGTGCCATGATAAAATACCACAGACTAGGTGGCCTACAAAACAGGAATTTATTTTCTCATAATTTTAGAGGCTGGAAGTCCAAAATGAGTTGCCAAAAGAATTGGTTTCTGGTAAGACATCTCTTCCTGGCTTGCAGATGGCTGTTTTCTTGCTGTGTCCTCACATAGCCTTTTCTCAGTGCATATATACTCCTAATGCCTCTTCCTCTTCTTAAAAGGACATTTGTATTCTTGTATGAGGGACCTGCCCTTATGATTTCACTTTACCTTAGTAACCTCCTTGAAGGCTCTTTTTCCAAATACAGTAACCCTGGAGGCTAGGGTTATGAATTTTGGAGGACACAGTTCAGTCTAAAACAACTTCCCTCCTGTCCCTACCGTTTAAATCATAACATGGCTGATGACTTTTTATTCAGGTCTTATTTCCAATATCACTTCTTCAGAGTGTTCCTCTTAGACTATGGTTTATCCCCAGTGTAATCTAACAGAATGGGAACTGGGACATATCTGGCTCTGTTCACTCATCACTAAGCTCACTATAACAAGAATTTTGCTTGGCACATATGAGGCGTTGGAAAAAAAAAACATTTGTTGAATGAATGCATTTTTCCAATGCTCTGGTTTATGGGGCAGCATAATTATTTCTGGGTGTGCTACACACTTTAAGAATACATTTATTGTGCCTTTTCTCAGAGATAAATACACGTGAGCTGCATGATCCAGCAAGATAGAACTCAATAATGTTATCCTAAGTATACCATTTAATAGAGTGACTGGTTTATTAAGGAGTTACAATCTGTTATTTCTTAAGTAAGATATTGTTTTAATTTTTTCCAGTAATTGTCCTTAGCTATGTTATAATGGAAATTCTCCCCGTTTTTTTTCCTTACGTGGGAGCTCTTCCTTGACTCTTTTTTGTACAGATACCATAACTTCTCAGACACCTGGGTTATTAGTTTATTCTATTATGTATTCATTTTAAAATGTCAATCTCCAATTCCAATCAAAGCTTTTCTACACATACCATCTGTGCTGACAGCTCTTACGTTTTGAGAGTACTGGGGTGTGGGTTGGCTTCCAGACACCCCTTTTCTCTCCCACTTCTAGATACCAGCTCCATCTGTGATGTGACAGGAACAGACAAATGTGTTTTTATAGGACTCAATGAGATTGCAGTCTTCTTTTTGTTGGTTGTTGCTACTTCTTAGACTGAAAGTCACCGTAGATATCCTCTGTGTAGCTGACCTCCCAGTGCTAGTGCTTCCCCTGTATGCTTTCCTCCAAAAATTATGCTATTGATGTCCCATTTCTTGGATCACTGAAGAGGCAGATAAAGATTCAGCTTCATTTTTTTCTTTATTCTTCACTAAACCCCCCAAAGACTACTCGTTAGGTTGAATCACTATATTGTACACCTGAAACAAATATTACACTGTATGCTAACTAACTGGAATTTAAATAATAATTAAAAAAAAAAGACTTCTTGTTAGGGTGACTTTTCCTTTTGGTAACTTACTTGAGTGGACATTAGCAGGTTAGCTTAGGTTCAGGAGCCTTATTCATATGCGTACCATGCAAGGAAAGTCCACAAAGAATAAGAGGACAAGTTACTCACTAGAGCTTCTTGTTTCAGCACCTCCCTCTCTCTATTTTGGTCATTATTTTCATGCATGGACAGCATTAAGCTATCCATGGACCCACCAACTTTTTAGAAGAGGGAATAGATCTCATTTAATAAATTTGAGGGGGATACTTTATGCTATTTAATGTATGTTTTAAGGATATTTAACCTAACATTTATGAAAAATTCTTTTGACTGTCTTACTTCACATCACCTCGAAAGACCATTCTCTCTTATCACTCATTATTGCTGTAATGACTAGGGGCATTGAAACTGGTGAATCCTGACACTCCATTTTTTGAGATAGCTGGCCCCACATGTTGACGTTTGTGAGATAAGAGCATAGATTCCTAGCAATGATTAAATTCCAGTTGGCCCTTTGTTGGAATTTCTGGCTATGGGATAATTCCCATTTAACATTATATTACAGTAGCATTTTACAGAATAACAGGCTTTACAGTATATATCTTGCCTAAATTAAGTATTTTATATGAAAAAGTTTTCTTCTTTTTCTCATTTTCTATTTTTAGTTTACTTGTGTCATTCATACTGTCAGGTTTTGTAAGATTAAGTTGTATAAAATATTTTTATACTTTTCCTTTTTAATCTGTGTATTATATATTAAATATATTATGTGTTTTAAGTTACAGTATAATTTTATTTTGCCTTTATATATATTTTTTTCAAATTTGAATTTCTTTCCCATAAGGGATTCCTCATAACCAGAACCCTATTTAGATTTCAAGGACTTTATTCTTATATTATTCACTTTTGTTGTTATAATTTGCCTTTTAAAATCTATTTTTCATGTTCTGATATTATTAATATATATTAATTTGGTGAAATGTTACATATAAGCAAGCAGAACTAAAAACTATTGTCAGAGGAAATACATTTTTCAATTTTGCATTATATAACCTTTAGAAATAAATTCTTAGGGTTTTTAAAAACTTTTTTATGGTGCTTCTTTTAAAGTTATTTTCTACTTATGTTCATTTAGATAAAGAATCTCAAATAGAGAAATATCTCATTTTCTGTGCTAAAGAGTTATAAAATTCAATTATTCATAAAGACAAATATCAGCCTGAGTAAAGAATCATCTGTAAGACTAGCAGAATGAATCTATTGCAACATTTACACTTTATACCCTGGAATTGATTTTTTTATGCATTTTAATGTAAGCAGTATTCTGCATTTGAGTACATTACATAGGAAAGTAAAATGTCAAAGCTTATCCCTCTCAGAGTTCACAGTCTCCTCTCTCTCTCTCTCTATCTCAAAGTTAGAAGAATTCTCTTATGAGAATATTTGGTGGTCAGTTCATTTCTGATTCTTTTAGAACAGAAATTTGCATATCAAAGTCATGATACAAATAAACATATTCTATCATGGTCCCATCTGTTTCTCTCATTCTACTGAGACCTAGTGTAGAAATAAGGTAGTAGATGGGAGAAGACAGCTAATACATCACCTATATGCCAGTCTGTTTCAAATGACAAAATACACAAATGTTTTCCATATGTTTGAAGTTTTGCTTCTTTGAAACTATTAGAGACAAAATATTGATCTCAGTCATGGGTAGGGGTAGTAAGGTGTAATCAGCTATGATTTCATATAAAGAACATTATCGTTTTTACTCCTATAAACTATAAGCATTATGAGTAAATCAATTTTTAAGCTTTAGAATTAGCACATATATTCTGACATTTTATTTCTAATTGATCTGAAACAAATTCTAAAATTCAACACCTTAAATTCTCAAACATGAAGAGCTTGAACAAAGCATGACACGAAGACAGGATTTTTTTGTGTGTTTTTCTCTTTGAAGATGTAAAACTAGGAATCTAAAACATAAGAAAATCTAGTCCAAATTTTGAAAATTCAAGTCATTGTTTGCTGGATTCGTTTAACTCCCATCTTCTGTGAACCGAGTGTTACACTGAGAGATACCACACCAAATAAGACACAGTGTCTGCCAGCAAAGTTAACATTTGCAAAGCTGCTCACTAATTGCTTCCTATCTTTTCTTCCAATTTTACTGTTAGATTATTTTCTCAGTGACTTGATTCTGATTTGTTTTATTTGAAAAATTACCTAAAAAAATCTAAAAACCAACCACTATTTAATGACAAGTTTTCTGGTTTCTGAAATCACTGCAAAATGGAAACATTTTTAAAGACCATTAGCCTTTGTACAAAATTGGTTATGACTTAATTGAAAATGTTGCTTCCATAGGTAAAATTTTAAGACAAGGCAGTATAGTCTGGTGATGAGGTTTGCAGGCTCTGGAGTCTGAGCAAGGTCAAAGCTCATTTCTGCTACTCACAGAGTAAAGTAAGCTGTTCAACCATTAAAGCCAGGGGAGAAAGCAGTGTGTGTCATGTGGTTCTGTGAGTATTAAAAGAGATAATGTACCCAGAAGATTTAGCATTGCCCCTCTGACATTATAAGTATTTGCTATGTTAGCTGTTATGGTTATGCAAGTTTTCAAAAAATTTTAATAAAAAATAATTCAAAATCCTACCAGGGAGGAGGGAAAGAGAGAGAGAGATTAAATGAGTGAATGAATTGGGACTAAAGAGAGAGATGATTTGGGAAAACATGACATTAGTGGTTTGAAACTGGGCAGAGAAACTTTATACAAGTGAAGGTGTTGATGCTGCTTGAATAATATTGGTCTCAGTAGAATTTTAGCTATTTTTGGTCTGTTAAGAATTGGGATGAATAAACATTAACAGGTTAATGAAACCTCTGTCTGAAAATAAGTGAATCCAGTTGCTTGTTTAATGTACCAAAACCCAACCTTCTAATGCTTTATAATGGTCTCAGTTCCTGTTAAAACTGTGAGGAAATAGCTTCTGTCCCAGAGGTATACTGCCTTTAAAGGAAAGTCTATTTTTATTAACATCCCTTTGTGGCCATAACTACTGTTATGTGGTTAGAGTAAAATATTTTGCTGATGACCCATTTCTGTTTCTAATAGTTCTTAATCAAAAATGATATGCAATACAGACACAAATCTCTTTCCTCATACTTACTCTTAAATCCCATATCCTGATCCCCAAATGGAATTGGGTCTCTAGAATTCCTGTTAAAGCTGTAAGTGGCCAAATTTTCTTTCTTACTATCTATCATTTTAAACATGTTTAGCATCATTTCAGAGTTAAGTTTTATTTTGGTATTCTAAAAATGGGAAGTAAAAAATTTAGAAAGGATACAGAGGGTAGGATTAATGATGCTTGATTGAAGGAACTGGTTTATTTTACATAGAGAAGAAAAAGTCAAGGACTAGATTTAGTGACTATAAAAGGGGCAGAGCTAAATTGCAACTTTCATTGCCTGGATGAATTTGTGGAACTTCTTTAACCACTTTAAACAACAGCTTCCTAGTTTGCAAGATGAAGATAATACTTCTCTCTCATGACTGTTGGAAGGCTTAAATGAGATAATACAGATAAAATGTTGAATGTAGTACCTGGTAATAAAAGGAGATCAGTGAAAATGTCCTTTTTTCTTTGGTCTTTCTAATAGATGATGTGATCACCATGAATATCAGAATAGGAAATCACAGTTGTGATTACCTAAACTTTCAGGATTATCTGTGCCATAATGGTTAGCTGTGGAGTTCTCTCTCTCTCTTTCTCTCTCTTATTCTCTAAAGAAAAAAAATGAAAAATTGATTTCTTTTTCTGGAATAATTACAACGCTCTTTGCAATTCAGTTACTTCCAAAGAGCTTAAAAGTGACTATGATGATTTTCCATTTTATTAAGACTGTGTTGTTTATAAATGTTATTGATAGTATATTCCCTAGAAAGGTGCTGAACTGAAAACAATAGAAGTTAATATAATTTATCATTTACATGAACATAACTAATAATAAAATATTTGTATTCTTATCGATCATAATTAAATATAAACTTATGTCACTTAATAATTTTAATTCTTGAACTGATAAAAGCTTTTTCCTTGTCTGAGCATTTACCTCAGATCAGCTGATATCTTTTTGTTGCCTTTAGTTGAGTGTTATAGGGTCAAACATTTAAAAATAAATAAATGAAATATTGCAGATTTACAAAGTAAAAACAAACAAATATTAGAAAATTGATTTCATTGCCCATATGTCTCAAATGCAGCTATATTCCACTTATTGCAAAATAACAACAAAAAAACCCCTCCAGTATGCATGGAGCATCGTACTTTACTTTTTGACTGGATGTATACAGAATGATTAAATAATTACTTCCTTTAAAACACTGAATTATCTAAATATAAATGTGATAATATAGTTTTATAAAAATTTTTCCAAATTTTATTTTTATGGCTTCTAACAGGATTTAGTTAGTATAAGAAGGGAAGGTAGTAACATCTTATTTGCTGTTTTAAAAATACTAAATTGATATCTTTAATGACATGTAATGGCATATACTGAAAAAGATTTGAAAGTAAATGAGAAAAAGACTCCAAGTAATTTATATAAGAGAAATCCTGATACTAAATTCTCAAAAATTATAATGCTGAGTGAAAGAAGTTGGGAAAGAGTACATGCTGAAGCACAAAGAATACATATGAATGATACGTGAATTTTTAGATTGTAAACTCTTCTATTCTGATAGAAGCAAATCAGCAGTTAACTTGGGGCTGGGAAGGATGAATTGCAAGGAAGCACAGAAATTGGTAGGGGTGATGGTAAGATTTTGTAACTCTTTTGTGGTGGTTTCATCAGAATTCATCAGATTGCACACTTTAACTGGCTATAGTTCGTTTTACAGAAATCGTATCTTATTAAAGTTATTTTTTAAAAAGAACAAGGACAGTAGTTTCACTTTGCTAGTTTTGAAGTAAATAAATATAAAAAACTATAAGGCACTATTTTTTTACCAATGGGCTATAAAAACTAAAAAATAAACCAAACAACAGCAATAATGGTGTCATTTAAATCTAGTGAGGATGTGATGATCATGGCAATTTTATTGGTCAAACTTTTGAATAAGCAATCTGGTAATACCTTTCCAGGGTCATAAAAAATGTTCCTACCCATGGACATATCAATTCTACTACCATTAAATTGTCAATGAGATAATCCAGAAAGATAAAGTGATGTACAAAAAAATTTTCTTTTCAGAGTAGGTTATTTAGTGGTTTTGAATCTTAGTCCAAATATTTAGCTATGTAATAAATATCTCTTCTTTTATTTTTCTCAAGTCAATCTAATTCTATTCTTGAGCCACTTTTCTACTGAAAAGGCAGGAATTGAACCTGAGTTGTTATTACTGACTTCACCCAGTTGTGCCAAGTTGTTGAAACCTAACTCAATACCTATGAATTAGGGATGACCCTCAAACTGCCATTGTTCTGCACTGGACTACATCCCAGGCTGTACCATTCAGGGGTCTGCTACTTTCTTGCCACTTTCTGTGCAAGGCTGTCTTTGGACAGAATGAGACACCCTGTGTCTAAAAAGCCAGTCTCTTTGGCGCCCTAAAGAGCCACCCCTTTGATGTCTTGCCATCATCCAGAGTTAGAGCCATGCAACAGGGCTTGTATCCCCACTAGTTCTGCAACCCCTTCCAGTCTTTTAGCACCTTTTCATCCCCCTTCTTAGTCCTGAAAGTTCTCCTAAGCTCCCTTCCCCTTCCAGAGATTGTAGTATAATCTTTTCAATGAATTTGGCTACTTCTTAGAACTTTGGTATAGAGTTATGTGTTGTGTCTAATTACTGCCTCTTAAATTACCATGACAAATTCATTTTACTGAAAAACTATAAGGGAGTTAAATAGTCAAGGAATGAGTTAGAAAAGTATCCATTAGATGAAATATTATGGTTATGTTAAAATTTTAGGAATAGAAGCAGAATACAAACTTGTATAAACCATAAATGTGATTTCATAAGAATCAGGTATACTTATGATGAGAACATTATGGGAGTTTTTCCATGTTTTAAAGTTATGAAAGTGTGTGTGTGTGTGTGTGTGATTTATTAAGAAAAGTACATGTGCATTATTCAACATAAAAAAGTATGATGTGGCCAATTTAAATACAAAGAGCTAGAAAATCCTGAATAACTATAGTTGTCCATATTGTGAAAGTTGTGCACAATAGAAGGAGGGACTGAGAAGCCTTGAAGAAAAGTTAAGGGGTTCTTAGGAATGCACCAGTTCCTCTACGAAGGAACATGGAAAATCCTAAACAAGGAGTTGTGTGAGGAGGCTGTCAGAGACTCAGTGCATATTTTCATGAAGGGTGCTATGAACTGGCTTTAGGAGATAACAATTTAATTTTTACTATGTATACTGTTTTATTCAAGTTGCATATTTAATCACAATGATTGTTGTTAAAATGTTCTAAGTGTGCACTCATGTTATTCAAATTTTTCTAAGTTGAAGAAAACTTGTCAATAATTATATGTACAAAATTTAACCTAGGAAAAATTGCAACAGTTAATTTTAATGTTATATGTGAAAAGGTGGTCTATCTGTCACCATAAATAAACAATGAGGTAACATCTTGAATTCATCATGACATATATCATGGATTTTTCAGAAAATTCTAGAAGTTATATTCAAAACAAATTATTTAAAAATCACTAGTGAACAAACTAAAAACATTCTGATTTTAACTATAAAAAGTTAAAGTATAGTAGCTATATGATGGTGCTTGGCTGAATATAGTATGATAATGCTCAACATATTCTATAAAAAATTGATCATATTCTCATTAATAACTAAAATATAAGATGGTGAAGACTGTCAGGTCAGACCAAAATAAAGCAAAACCCTTAATTTCTAAGATGGAAGACTAGTGAAAACCCCAAGTTCATTGTTATGAAGGAGTATTGAGGTTCAGTGAAGACTACATTAGAAAAAAGCCCCAGTCAAAGCAGCATAGTTTCTGAGAACACACAAAAACTGCTATTATGCCTAATTCTCCCCAAAAATTATAATACATATTTTTGAAGTAATGAGATCTTGCTACAAAAAATATACAAGTGTTTATTGTAGCTTTATAAATCACATAACATTTTCTAAGAATTATTATGAAGTAAGTAAAACAATTTTTTTAAGCTCTGCCTTTATATTTCAGGGAGTTTACCTTAGTTGTTGTCTAATTCATTTGTAAACTACCTATTGACCACCATTCTGTCCCTTTATATCATAGGATAAAATTGTATCCTAAGGTGACAGTCTAATCCACCTACACTGGCACTTTAAAAACAAAAAAACACTTTCTTGACAACTTTTAATTTGAACATTCTTTTCCCAAATAACATAATCCAGTTGCTCCAGCTGTTTAAATGAAAATGTAATTCATTTCTGAATTATAATTTCACAATTTGTATGAAAACAAATCATCTTATTATAGTGCTGAGTTTTGTACTTCTTGACCTCCAATGAGATGTTAATGTGAACAGAGCAAACTGAACTCTGCTTCTGCTCCTTGGGGAGAGTTTTACAATCTTTGTAATGATCAGTGCCATAGCTGTAGATTATCACAACCTCAGTATTTTCTTTTTTATAGACTTAATATATAAAGTTATTTGTTGTCCATGAAAACACCATTTAGTATGATGTGAATGGTTCATCTAATTTTCTAAATAGAAGTTTCCATTCTTATTAGAATCTCTTTTAATCTTTGTGTCAGCAAATGTGTTATTTTAAAGGCATTATCCCTGGTTTGAAGTCACCCTCAGTAACATTTAGAAGTCAGCTGTGTCTGAGCAGATTTTTTTTCTTTTTACTTTTCCTTTACCTAATTGCTTTAAATCTTTCAGATTTAGCTGAAAACAGACTTAGATTCATTTTAGTAGATTATTTTACACCTGTTGTTTGCAAAGTAGCATAAGCAGTCTACTAAAAATAATATGCACACACACAGAGTACTGATTTTTGGTTTCAAAACAATTTGTTCATGGAACTATAATATAAACAATCACATGCAGAGATCCTCTTCCTCACTTTGAACTTTTCTGGAACTCAGCAGCTAAGATTCCTCAAATTATAGTTTGGAAACTTCTTTGACAATTGTTGTACTGCATGTTAAAAATCCTTTTGAAAGAGGGGCTCCGTCAGTTAAGCATCCACCCTTGATTTCAGTTCAGGTCGTCATCTCATGGTTTGTGAGATGTAGCCAGTGTCCCTCTCCGCCCTGACATCATGGAGCCTGCTTGGGATTCTCTCTGTCTCCCTCTCTCTCTCTGTTCCTCCCGTGCTCATGCTTTCTCTCTCTCTCTCTCTCTCTCTCTCTCTCTCTCTCTCTCTCTCTCAAAAATAAATAAATACACTTAAAAAAATAAAAAAAATCCTCTTGAAAGAAATAGAATTACAGGCATATTTCCACATGTAATTACATTTTCAGAGTATAATGCCAGACTTCTAGGCAAAATGTAAGAGTAAATGTAAACTCCATTCTTTCTTTTTCACAGTCCTGTTTCTTGTTTTGCTTTCGATTAAGATTTAGAGTATCTACAAAATCCCTCTAGAAATGAGTGAAATAATTATTTATGTAGTTAATTACTATAGGTCACAAGCACCCCAGTTTGCCCCCAAAGAAGAGCACAAGCATTCTAACCATTGTTGGAATCACTGTTATTTTGGCTTATCCCTCTCAGGTTTCTACTCTCTTTTTCTAATGCTAGAGCAAGCACTTTACCTTTTCAGCAATTCAAGTCCCTCAGCGGGATGCTTTGCAGATAAAATTTCTCTTTTGTATAGAATACTCAGTGAAGAGGTAAGCTCTAGTGGTACATAACTTTTATAGCCACTAGAACTTTTTACATGATGCCCTTTTATCATCCTTCCCTTCTTAATATCTCCCCAAGTGTATTTTGAAACAGTGATATGCCTCTTCTTGTATTGCAAGTAGTACTTGTTCTTTGATATTTAATACTTGATTCATGTATCTAGAAATCTGTATAACAGCCCTTAAGTTTCCCTTTTGAAAAAGGAATGGATTTATTTAAAGCAATGGATTGTACCTTAATAAAAGTCTTCTCTATTTTTAGTTCTATTGTTGACAATTTAGCTTTCAAAATTACATGATTTTTGTAGCATAATCCATATTCCAAAATAATTTTATTTATATTTTCAACTTCTTATGTATAAGAGGGATGTTTCTTCATTTGTTGTCAGAGATTTCTCCTTTTAGAATTATATCTATTTTTCTCTTTTTCAGTTACTTGATGAGTGTCTGAATTTTTCTTCACTTGTTATGACAAAACATGATAGTGCTTTGATTTAATCCTTACCATATTTCAGTAGAGTAATTTTAAAAATAAAGTGTGAAATATGTCATTAAGTTTTTATCACTGAGTTATTTTGTTCTATTTCTCTCATAAGACTTTTGTCCTAGATATAGAATAATTTTGTTATGTACAGAATTAGATACATCAATTCATTTTGCCATTGACATCGATTAATCACAGAATCTAGTCACTACACAGAATCTAGTATCAGGGTGTCCTAGGTTCAAGTCCAAGTATGTAACTTCCTGGTTTATGACTTTGAGCAAAACAAAAATTCTGTAGCTTGCTTTTTCATCTATTTAGTAGGAATAACAACAGTATCTGTCCCATCAGGTTAGAAAGTATTAAATTTGAAAATACCTTCAAAGGTATCAATCAGCATGATTATAAGTAGGTAGCAAACACCAAATAGATGCTAGCTGGTATTATCCCCATTATTATTATGGTGATTTTCCTAATGCTGAGCAGAACAAAATCATTATTAAAACCCGAGTCATTAGTGTTTTTATATTTTAATCTGTGTGTGTGTGTGTGTGTGTGTGTGTGTGTGTGTGTGTGGCAAGTAAATCATTGTTTCTGTCCTCCAGTTTAGAGGTTCTTCACTTCTCTAAGGATTTCTTTTGCAATGTAAAGCAGATTAAATGGGTAAAGGTTTGGTTTTAGAGTGAAAGTCCTAGATATGGTTCTGGGCAGTATCCTGTGCTGGAGTTTTCTCTTGAACTAATCATTTAATCTTTTACGTTTAATTTTGTCATCATAAAATAGGGATGATAATCTTCTTAGATGGATGTTAAAATGAAAAAGTATATGTAATGGCACTCTAGATACCTTATCCAAATCCCATTTACTGAGCAATTGCAACCATCCCTTAACTGCTGAGTATTGGCTGCTAATGGCTCACAGCTGCCCCTCCTCCAAGAGTTGCCCTTGGCTGAGAGCTGCCTGGCCAGGGAAGGTATATCCACTGCAAACCCCTGGAGAAACCCGTAGCCATTAATGGATTTAAAAGGGGTTTCCAAAGTCCATACCCCTTCCCTTAAAGCAAGAAAAAGTCTGTAATATGATTCACATTGTATAGTTCCTTGTAGGATTCAACCAAAGCAAGACTGTGAGACCACATCATTGCAAACCTTCCCCTGTCCTACTCTGATTCCTCCACTTTATTTGAAAACACATTCACAATATATCACATGTGTCTAAGTCTTTGTTTCTGGAGAGTAGGTTTAACCAAATATATGTGAAATGCTTTGCCATACTTTCCTGGTAAATACTTTTTAAAGGTAACACAATAGACCATCAGGAGGTTCTTAAGAATACCTCCAATACTGAGAATTCTTAAGTAGGCAAATTATTTACATTTGTTAAAAAAATTAAAAGTACAGTAGAATTTAAAATTGTATTTAAACAAAGTAAATGGTAGATTTCTTAACCAAATTTATTAAAGTACCTACAATGTGCCAGATCTGTGCTAATTACTAAGGGGAAAAAAAAGATAAATAAGACAGGGTGTCTGCCTTCAAGGACCTTTTATTTCTGTGGGCAGTTATCCACAAACTAACTCTCTCTGTCTCTCTCTGTCTCTGTCTCTCTCTCTCTCTCTCTCTCTCTGTCTGTCTGTCTCTCTCTCTCTCTCTCACACACACACACACACGCACACACACGAAAATTACAATAGCTCTTGACATTTTCTACGAAATATAAAAACAAGGAATAGAGAATAAGAGTAGAATATAGGCGTAGATAGTTTTATTTGATTTCAAATATTTCTCAGTTTTGAACACTTTATTTTTAGTTTCATATCCTGAAGAAGTAGGATGATTTTTAAATGCATGTTTATATAAAACTCACAGGTAGCAGATAGTAAAGAGTTAAGAGAAAAAGTGGCAGCTGTTTGCTACAAGTTTACAGCTTTTGATCCTGGCTGTTTTGTTGTAGCCAGGGGACATTTTGAAGTAAGCTGTTAGGCAGTAAGTCCTTGTAATATAATTGAATACTGAGCAAATTGCAGCCTCAGAGTGTGCCCTTGTAACCTTTATACTACTAAGTTCAATAAAACTGCAGAAGACAATGAAGAGGAAACATGGCTCAGAAAAGAGAAAGAGAATAGAACAACCCAATTTGATCTATGAGTCTGTTTGATACTATAGACTCCAGTGGGAAGCAATAGTAGTTAAAAAGGGAAGCAAATCTGTTAATTCTAATGATAATAGAATATTTGTTACAAATATATACATTTATCAGCACTTAATTCTTGATGTCCACTTTGAAATAATGCATCTAGGCATTCTGAACCCTTATTGCCTTTATTATTAATAATTTTCAGATACTATCCAATTGGGTCTCAAGTCTCAAATAAGTATGTGGAGATACTAATTAAAATATTCATCATATAAATGAGCTAATATTATACAATGGGAATTCTGATAAGGACTTTAAAATAATATTCTAAGTATTGATCATATTTCATAACAGAACAACTTTGTTTTGTCTGATAGTTTATATCAAAATAGGTTATTAAAGTAAGAAACTACCAAAATGATGAAAGTGTGCAAGCCATCTTCAATTTATAATGGCCTTTGCTTTTAAGGATAGAACAGCTTACTATGAATTCTTAATGTTATGGGAACTTTGGGAACTTGAATTCCTTGGAGTGTCTTCTATATTATTATTTCTACTCTCTTTCTCTGATCAATCCTAATTGATTTTAACATAGTTGTAAAGATCCAAGGATTCTTGTTCTCCCTGGAGATGATTCCTGAAATAAAATAATTTAATTCGTGGGCTATGTCATATCCTTTGGAGATAATTTATTTTATAATCAGGAACACCAGACAAGAGATGCGGTTGTTTACCATGGAGTGGAGAAATTAAATTAACCATTTGTTTTCTAAGTCTTACTTGTATCTTATGTATGACTATGGATTCAAAACCTTATATATCATTGTTAAATATATCATACTTATGGTATTTAGAATTTAATGCTGACAGTTTAGGACTATAATGCCAAAGGACAGTTTACTTAAGAATTCTAATAACCTTTATTCAGTAACTGTCTCATTTTCTTTTCCTCCTCCTCCAATTACTTCTTGTTTCTACTTTTGCTTATTCATAAAAAGTGGAGATGAATTAACATACTATCTTCAGTTTATTTTCTCTGTAGCAAGAATTCTTAGGCAACAGCATCCAAACAGATGAACCCGTCACTACTGGACTGACTCTCTCAGTGCTCGTCTGCATTCCTACAGTATTACATTCACACCTCATTTAGGGCATTTGTTCCATGTTCCTGTGTTATAATCATTACCTGATCATTAATCCTTGAAATCAGATACCCTTCCTGTTTGTGCCTATCCATGTCCCTCTGATTTAATGCATGATGGGTGTAAATGGAACTGATATTTTTGAGTCTGTTGGACATTACTCCTGGAAGCCTTGGATGTGCCCTTGTAATGACATATGTGTAATGGTGTAATGTGAATTATATCATTTGGGAGAACTATGCCCTGCTTATAACCTAGATACAAACCTTCTGGGAAAGGGTGCCTCTTCCCAAACCTTCACATATTTATCGGACTCTGTTTCAGTCCTGATGTTTGCCTTTTCATTTACCGATTGAGTTGGTATGTTACACCTCAGGGAGCACAAACTTTAATGGCCCTGGATATATAGATAGGTCAGATTCATCCAGGGTATAATATCAAAGATCTGGATCCCTCTCCTGAGTTGGCCTGTCTCTTATCTCACCTTACCTGAAGTCCTGATATTTCACATCACCTCACTCCCACTACTGAAGAGGAGTATGCCCGTTGCTAACGTTTGTTACGCATCTCCATGCCCCAGAACTGTCTGTAGGACTAGAAAATCAGTGCTATATGTTTGTCTTCCTGTAGATCCAATCGTGGGTCCAGCCATTAGAGAACTCCTCTGCTTTCAAGCAGGCAAGGTTACTCAGCAGGAGGGACTGTGAACTTTTTGAACCTCAGACTAGGCTCTGAGTAGAAAAGTGTACACTTGTCTATGTCCAAATACAAGCAGTAAGATCAGATGTACTGCCCTGTGTACAATCAGATCAAACTAAAATCTTGACAACCCCTATACTGCTCACATTCTCAATAGCAGGCAATCTAGGGCCTGGTGTGATGACTTGGCCTAGCAGTGTAGCTTTCTGCAAGCTTGATCTCAGCAGGCAAGCCCTCAGAGCAGATAGTAGGTAACAGAAAGGTAGCTGTAATAGCAGACTGGCAAAGTAAAGCAACTCCCTGCTGCAGCCACTGACTCACATGAATACTGCTTTGATCTTGTATTTCATCCTTTTTTGTCTAATACTGTAACCTTTTTGTTTTTTTGTTTTTTGTTTTTGTTTTTGTTTTTGGTAACACAGGCTAGACTTTTCTTTGTTTTTGAAATTCCTTAGTGTGTGGAATTAACCCAAGAGTCTTACGTTCTAGAAAATCATGAGCCAAAGGCAAGATAGCTCATGCCCAGTCCTATGTTAGAACCAGAAGGAGGACGTACTATCTCAGCAGTAGTTCCATAGACAGGCCAAGTCTCCCTTGGCAGGGGCAGCCAGTCAGCTACGTATACGCAGATCAGAGCTGCCTGCTCTCCCCTTTTAGAACTTTGTTTAGCCATGTGTCCTAGAGGGATACTCTAATCCTCTGGGCAGCAATATAATGGACATTTGTACAATAGAAGTGAGTCATTCTGTATCAAGAACCCTGGAATACCTTTCTAAGAATAGAGGTATTTTCCATGCTGGTACTCTTCAGCAGACACTAGGGTACTTAGTTTATACCAAACTACAGGAGCTGCAATGAAATGCCCCTTTTCAGAGCAGTCTCTTCAGTGGGATCACTTTATTTCCACCCTCATACCCAGGGTGAGTTGGTTACTCTGGTTATGACTCTTCTCATTTATCTGATTCCTGATGTCCATTGCTTTTTCCAATGTCCCATCAGGATAAGAATCATCTAAAATTTAGCAAGTATAAAAATCCAAATCTTTATGATAAGGTCTATATAGGTATTTCCAAGCCTTTTTAATATACTGGAGCATGAAAATGTATCTGTTCAGCATACTGGGGTCAACATGCCTCTGTTGCTAGAGGTGATTGAACCCAAAGGATGCGCCCGGCCCTGCCAAAAGCCTTGATGGCTGAAAGAATCAGTATCCGCCCTGGCTGGGAATCCCTGGTTTATTAACAATACTCACTTCCTTAGCATTGCAGTCATGCTTTTTCACAGACTACTAACTTACCTCACCTCTCACTACTTCTCCAAGATACCCTGTTCTCTAGCCACATATAGTGTCCGTACATTTGTAATAGTTTTAACTTCCACACATTTGTAGATGCTGCTTTCTGTACATGGAATACCTACCCTATCTTTCTTCATCTGGCAAAGGCCTACTTAGCCTTTAGGATTCAGTCAAATATTCATAACCTATCTTTTGCTGAAAGATTTAGTCATTTCTTCTTCTGTGTTTCTTTAGCATTTTGCTCATACCCGCATCCTAAAATGATTCATATTGAATGTAATTATTTCTTTGTTACTCAGTCATTCTGAGCAAGAAAATGAAATTAACTTTCAATTAATCAACTTCTGTATGTCAAGTATGGTGCTTAGTGCTTTTATATATACATGATTGAGTTTAATCCTCTAAACTGTGTAAGTTTTTTTGTTTCAAAACTGTTTTTGCATGAGAAAACAGTGTTTCGAATCATTCTACAGTTTTCCTAAGGTGAAGTGTCTGGTAAGTGATGAAGAAAGGATTTCTTTGGATGTTCTGATACTTTATTGGCAATGCCCTTCTTACCGGCACAGTTCTTTACAACCCAACCTAATATGAAGATGCCAATTAAAATGCTTAATGAATAAAGGAAGGAAGGAAAGAACAAAGAGAGGAAAGGAGCAAAGAATGAAGGAAAAAAGAAGCAAAGGATCAATATGCCAATTATAGACTACCAAACAAAAACCCCAGGGCTTGTATGTAATATGCAGACTTAACCAGATTTTCAATTTCAGATAATTGTTGCATGATATTTTAGACTTTAGGGATATAGTAAATATAATGAAAAAGTGGAGTAAACTATTAAAAGTTTGGTGGCTCCACCTTTTTTAAAAAATTAAAGTGTATGTATTAAGGTAAACACCAAGAACTTCATCTAATTCAAGAAAAAGTTAGTCATTAGAAATTCTTTAAAAGAAGCTTTCTCACGTGGATAAACTTACAGAAGAATATAAACTAAAATTGGATATTATCAAATTTATCTAATTTGAACATGTTGACATTTAATATGTAGTTATGGATATATTTCAATATCTAATATTATACACTTAGTTTATTCTGTGGCTAAATTGGATGTTAACATTTTAGTAAATTATGCTATTCTTAAGATGTAATGTGATACATTCAGTAATATATAGTTAAAAAATGCAGATTCTCTGTTTTAAATGTACCATATTAAAGAAAATATCTAATACTGATATTTCATACCCTTGTAGAGTTCAGTCAAGATTATTTTCCTGGCAGATGGCAACATGCAAAACTAATTACAATATGATTAAGAAGGGTTGGAATGTCACAAAATGATAAATTACCATAAATAGGATAGAGGAAAAAAATCACATAGTCAGCATTTTTCTGATAGTCTTTTTGTAAAGGGTATGAAGCACTAGTTTATTTCATTTTTCTTTGACTTCCTTGGTTTGTCTTCTTTTCATTAAAAATATGGGTAGTCAAATATTCAAAATAATAGTATCATAAGTAACCAGAAAAAAGAGATAAATCTAGTCTGACATTATAAGGTGCCTGATTTCATTGTTTTCTGATTAAAAAGGAATATGTATATTTCTTTAGAAATTTTATGAAGAATAGGAAAAAAAACAAATTACTCATAGCCCCATTACACAAAGACAATATGTTTTTCCATATCTTTTTTAGAATAGTTGTAATGTAAAATTGTTTGTCAGCAGTTTTTGACTACTCTTTTTCTTAAAAGAAGGTGGGTATAGATGTATTTATATGTGAGTACTTGTGATGATTGAAGTTTATAGACGATTTCTTTTGATTGACTTCATTTCTACAATAAAACAAGAAGCAAGGTAACTATCTGAGAGTCATAGGAGATTTGAAAACATAAACAGTATGAAATAGACATCCAGGAATCTGTAAATGAATGGACCAGGGAGCACAATGTGATTTCTGGGAAGCGTTAAAGTCATCTAGAAAGGAAAATCCTATTTTATGTAAATTCCTCCATTGATTAAAAAAAAAGGGGGTGATTTTTCCTAACTCATAAAGCAAATACAACCTTAATACTAAATCTACACAAGGGTAGTGTAAAAAAAGATAAATCAAGCCATTTTCATATTTGAACAAAGACATTACAGTCCTAAAGAAAACTGAAGACTGAGTACAACAATGTGTAAAAAGTAATACAGTGTGACCTAGTTGGTTTTATCTCAGGTATTCAAGGATATTTTAACATAAAATCTTTTAATGTAATTCATTGCCTTAGCAGGTTAAAGGAGAAATATGATCATCTCAGTAGATGCAGGAAAATCGTTTGGTAAGATTCAATGCCTATTCATGACAAAGACTGTTGGCGTAGGAGGAGTAAAATGTAATGTTAACGTGAAAAAGGATTTTTGAATCAAAAACATGCTTTATTATGAAATTCTAGATGAGTTGAAAGACCTGACAAGATACCCACTGTCTTTATTTTGTCTTGCATTTTTCTAGATCCACTCATTCTAAGGATAGAAAACATTTAAAATTGAGAAGGAAGAAATAAAACTTGCCTTTTTTCAGTGATATTATTATCTGTATAGAAAATCCAAGATAATAGGGCAATAATCTATACAAATCAATGAGAAAACTCAGCATTATCACTGAACACAATCATTTTATAAAAACTGATAATGTTTCTACCTTCCAACAAGAAACAATTAGAAATTATAAATGAAAGGAAGTTTCCATTTATATAATCAAAAACTATAGGAATCCTGGGAAAAGATTACCAAGAAAAAGTTCTGCAAAAATTTTTAGAAAATAATTAAAAACTTTATGAAGAAAAAATAAAACTTTATTGAAGATCAAAAAATAAAATGTAAGTAGATTACTATATTCAGTGATGAGAACTCTCAATACTCAAAATATGTAAATATATATCATGAATGTTGACAAACTGATATATAATTTGTCTGAATGAGAATTTAGTTCAAATTTTTTATTTAAAATTTGTCTTTCTCAGTGTTGTTTTAAAAAATCCATATATACCTTATCATCATAGATAACTTTATATATTATATTAAATATTTTGACATATTTGATTTTCATACTAAGTTTCTGTGAACCTGGATTTGAATTTATGTATGGTATGATGATAGGATACATAAAAATTTCCTAACAAGACCCCTCAAGACAAACTATAGAAAAACTATTGAACATAATAATTTTATAAATATCTGAAGTTCTCTAAGAATATAAAAAAAATTATAAACATAAAAATATTATCCACATTCTAAATGAAGAGATTTGTAGCTCATATCACAGGCCCGAAATCTAGAGATAGGAAAACTTTGTACAGATTACCAAAAAAAAAAAAAAAAAAAAAATACAATCTTCAGTGCAATGTGCTCAAATCTAATATTTGTTATATTATAGGATGGGCCATTAAATAATTGGTTTGTATCACTTCAGTTGGAAGGAAAGAAGCAGTAGTCAGTGGAAATATAAATTCCCTAAAAGCAAGGATTATTAAGGTAACTTAATTTTCCTTCTAAAGGAGTTACTGGAGAAATGCTGTAGTTGATGTCAATTTCAGGATGCTTGACAGTCATTCACATTATCCTTATAGACAAATGAAGAAATTATCAAGTTTCAGGACTGTTAAATTATGGATCAATGTCTACTTTAATGGAATTCTCTAATGGATGTTACTAAGCTCTACTCATAGAAATATCATTTTTAGCTTGATCAATACAGTTGATAAAGATATAAACATGTTTTTGTTAAAATCAAAAAGAATAAAAACATGGAACATATAAATAATTCAATAAAACAAACTACTAAGATGAGGATTTACTTTGACACTCTTGGTAAAGAGTTTAAAAATTAATAGGAAAGAAGAGACAAGCAGATTTAGTTGTGCTACGACTGGATCTGTTGAAAGGAGAAAATTAATTTGGCTGGAAGAATAAAATATTAGGAATGTAATAACTGAATGTAAAGCCTTACTGGAAAGGTAGGGTTTTATAAGCAGGGACTGGAGTAAGAGCTGTTGCAGGTGGAGGAAACTGTATGTGAGTAAAGGCATAGAGGTGAGAAATTATGAGACATAGTCACAAATGGCTTGAATATGACATCTAGGGTTCCAGTTAGAAGAATCTTGAATGCCAAATTATGGAGTTGCTGCTTTATTTGTTAAACAATGTCACAATGTCAGTGAAGGTAGTTGAACATAAAGATTATTCTTACAGCAGGATGTAGGATGTGTTGGATCAGTGAGAGATCTTGTAGTAAAGAAAACAATAATTCCAGTAAAATGTAATGTCATTCTGAGCTGTAACATCAGTGGTAGATGGGATTGATGGAAGAAACACAGTAAGGGTCAATTCATCAGAACTCTAATATGTAAACATGGGGAAATCATTCATTTGATAAATGCTTATTGATTGGCAGGTACTAAAAATAAAACAGTGAACAAAATCAGGCAAAAATCTCTACTCTCAAAGAACTTATTTCTAGTGGGGAGAGACACAGGTGATAAATAAAAACCACAAAGGTAATGTATAATAAGTTAGAAAATAAATTCTATAGAGAGACACAAAGCAATGAAGAGGGAATAGGAAGTATGGTGAAGGCAGGGGAGTGAGAAATTTTATAATAAGGTGAACAGAAAAGGCCTTGCTGTATAGGAGATATTTGAGTGAAGACATAAAGAGGGTAAAGGAAGAAGCCATAGGGATGTCTTGAGGACAATTTTTTCCATAGAAGGAATGTCAAAAACAGATGCCCTGAGACAGAAGTATGTTGGAAGTACATGGGGGCCAGTGGAACTAGGAGGATTGAATGAATGGGATATAAGATCCAGAAAATACTGGAGAGATGTCTCCTGGGTAAAGCCAGAGAGGGGGCTTTGGTTTTCACTCAGTGGGAGATAGGAACCATTAGAGAGCTTTGCTCAAGGAAGTGTCATGATCTGACTTATTATATGTTAACAGAATCCTGTTGACACTATTATCTTATGATTATTCTGGTTACTGTGTTGAAAATAGATTGAAGGGAACAAATTGGAAGTAGGAAGACCAGTTATGAGGTTACTTGAATAAGCACCCAGGAGCAGTGAAACACTATCCTGGCAATTTAAGTTGGAGAAGGTATGGTTGTCAGTTAGTAAATCCAACAGAGCAATTAGCAAGAATGCCAGATTTTTGATGAAGATGATAATGCTGTTGTTGGGTCAGGTTAAATTTTAAGTCGAGATAATGCTTGTAATGCTCACAAGTGAATTGATTAATCTAGATTTAGAAGTCATCTGTGCCCAGGGATTATTAGGACAGAAATTATTTGGAAAATGTGCTTTAGTAAAAAACCATTGAAATTTCAAAGGAGTTAAAAGAGGAGCATTAGGGGTAAGACTATCTTTGAATCATTTGAAAACTGTCAGGTCAAATCCGGTATTTTCTTCTGGAGTCTCCCTCTCCTTGACAAGTAATCTAGGGCACTGGACTCAGCCTAGGTCAGGTATGAGAGTCAGCATTACTGAGAGGTTTGGATGAGAACCCTTCAAATAAATATTAAATACGAATGACACAAGGAAGAGAGAGACTCTGGGTGCAAAATCAAATGTCATGTCCAAGAGATCTTTTGTTTTTAAAATTTTTTTAAATGTTTATTATTTATTTTTGAGAGAGATAGAGTGCAAGCAAGGGAGGGGCATAGAGAGAAGGAGACACAGAATTGGAAGCAGGCTCTGATCTGTCAGCACAGAGCCCGATGTGGGGCTCGAACCCAAGAACCGAATCATGACCTGAACTGAAGTCAGACGCTTAACCGACTGAGCCACCCAGGTGCTTCTCATGTCCAAAAGATCTTAGTGAGAAGATTTAAAGCAAAAAATGAGAAACAGTAATTCATTTATCAATTAGTAGATAGATCCAGTGACTTTAAAAATATTTTTTTAATATTTATTCATTTGGAGAGAGAGACAGAGAGCAAATGGGGGAGGGGCAGAGAGAGGGAGCCACAGAATCTGAAGCAGGCTCCAGGCTCTGAGCTGTCAGCACAGAGCCAGATGCAGGACTCACACCCACAAACCAGGAGTTCATGACCTGAGCTGAAGTCAGACACTTAACCAACTAAGCCACCCAGGTGACCCTGGACTCAGTGACTTTTTATGTGTTCTTGGGCTAGATGGGACTTGGGCTGGGAAGTGTGTCAGAATGTTGAAAGGCACAATCAGTAGTAAGCCTAGAGGAAAATGTAAAAACTGAAATATGTGGGTTATTAGAAAATTTCATGTGCATACCAGGAAAGACATGTTTCCGAAAATGGAGTACATTGGTTTGAGAAGCATTAGAAAATGACCATTAAGCTGAAATGGGGAGCCCCACATCAGAGAAGGTTTTCTTTTTTCAAGCCAGGGTGAGGTAATAGTGTTTTAATGATCTCTGTATTATTCTCTAATTTTAAAAATATATGATTATGATACTGATACTTAGTTGGAACACAAAGCTTGCCTGTGATAGCTGCTGCTTTTTATGATTCTTCCTTTATTTGTCTGTTTATAACTTCTCACAGCCTTAGAAAGGAATAACTGAAAGATTGCTGTTCATTTGTTGGGTACTACCCATGCAGAGAACTTTACCATGAAGGCATCAGCATTCTATATTTTAGCCTGACTTTTTAGGGATATAGTAGACTTAAAAATGTGATCCTCAGCATAACCTTGGAATTCACTCAATAAATTTATGTACTAATATAGAACTTGAATTTACTTAGCCCTGGTATAAAGAATCCTTTTGAACGCGACTTCTATTGATTGAAAATATGGATCTTGTCAGAAAGAATAAGTTTATCCAGGAAACATGTCCTGTGATACTATTTCAGACGGGCTTGTCAGTACCCTCAGAGAATTGTGGAAATTGAGAATGGCAATAGCCTACTGGAGGCAATCTGAGAGACAATTAATAAGCTATGTATCACTCATTCGTTTATCATTAAATAGCCTGAATAATTTTATTTCTGCTGACAAAATATCTTAAAAATGACCCCTGGGGATGTAGAGTTTGGAAAGTATCTCTAGAGAGCTGCCTTTTTTTTCTCTAATAAATTGAAACAAAGAAGTACTTATTAAATCTCCTCTTAAAAGAAATAGAGTATGCATGTGTATGTGTGGCCCAGGGTTTCTGGTGCTTAAGACCTGGCCCCTGCTCTCCAGAAAATGCTATTTTGTAAAAGAGGTAAAAATGTATGTTATTACTATAGCACAAGGTATACTATAAACTGTGTGTCATATGGGTGACATATAATGTTACAGGAAGTCTGATGTGGATGTAACCTACATCAGAATAACCTATAATGCTTTTTAAAAATAAAGATCCCTTGGTCCTGTCTAATATAAAGCCATAAAACCAAAATCTCTGGGGTAAGACTTAGGAGTGTATATTTTTAAACTCAGTGGATATTAGATTTGGCACCCAAACGTTATTTGACAAGTGCTATAGTAGCTCCCTGCAAGAAGATCCACTTCCAGTTTTCCTCAGTTCAGTCAAGTTCCCTAATCCTGTTATGGTTCTCAGTCTTGGCTTTACAATGGAGTTAGTTGGAAAGCTTTACTGATGCTTGGGTCTCACCCACAGGGATTCTGGTGATATTCCGGTTTGCAGCCTAGGCATTGGGATGATATCCAGCCAAACATAGCATAGTTGTGTTTCAGATGTTAGAGCCCGTTTGTAAGGCCATTCATGACATACATCTTACACTCATCTTCTAGCCATAGTGACTACCTGCAGACTTCTACATGATGATGAAGAGGACGATGATCAATATAATAGTGACAGTCAGTATAAAATGTTGTTATTATTCCCATTTTACATATGAGAAACAGAGCTAAAGTGACTTGCCTAAAGCCACAGAGTTAGTAAATGACAGAATTGGGGTTTGAACCCAAGGATGCCAGATCTCGAGTTCTCACTATTAATACTACCGCACCTGCACATGTTTTATACGCTACCTTTCATGCCACTCTCATGTCACTGAACTACATCATGTGTTTACACTGCCTTGAAATGCCTCCCCCCAACCTCTTATATGGTGAGTTTTCACCATTTTTAGTTCACAGTTCAAATGTCACCTCCTACAGGATGTCTTCCCTACTTCCCTACCCGGAGAACTGATATTCCCATTGTAGCTTTTGTCAGGGTCTGTTATTTATTTATCTGTTTATTCATTTATTTATTTTGTCTGTCATATGAGTGTGAGCTCCTTGAGAGAAGGGAGTGTGCTGTGTTTTTGTGGTTCTCCTAATAATGTCTGGAATATAATAACTATTCAATGTATATTGAATAAGTAAATGATTACATGGAGGAATGCATCATTGAATATATGGGAAAGCAAAAGTGTATTTTAGTCTTATAAGTAAATTAAGTCAATTGAATTGATTAAGAGCCAAAGCCAAAAATGTGTCAGAAGCTGTTATAGAGCTTCCTGAATTCCTGAATGAGGTGTTTGGTTTCATTTGAAGATAGTGGGGGATTATAGAAGATTTTAAGTAAGGAAGTCATGTGATACGTCTTATTTCCACCACAAAGACTTAAGGAAACTCAGGGGGAACAACAGGGAAATGTTGTAAGCAAGTCTAACCATTCCAAATCATCCTGGATACAATTTTATCTCTATCCAGGGAGATCTACCTCCATCTAACCAAAGTCAGACACATGATGAATTGTGGTGAGAATGGAAGTGAGGGAAATGTGAGGAATGAAGGAATGATGCTAAGCCTATATTCAAGAGGTAGGATAAGGCCATACTGTGTATAAAGTGTTGCAAGTGCAGTAGTCAGGGAGGTAGAGTACATGTTTCAGGAGAAACGAGTAATTCAGAGCAGAAGCCAGGAACACCATCCAGGAAAAAAGTCTGCTTTTAGCTGATGCTGGGTGAGTGGTGAGGGGGAGAACATGGAGGTTTAAGGAACCCAGAATTACTAGTAACAATGAAAGAAGTGTTTTCTGATGGTAAACCCAGCAGTAGTGTGCAAGATAGTCTAGAGCAAGGATTGGCATCTGGAGAGCTAAGAATGATTTTTTTAAGTTTTAAATGGTTGAAAAACAATTTTAAAAAGAATATTCATGGACGCCTGAGTAGCTCAGTCAGTTGAGCCTCCAATTTCCGCTCAGGTCATGATCTCATAGTTCATGAATTTGAGCCCTGCATTGGGTTTGCTGCCGTCAGCGCATGGCCCCCTTCAGATTCTCTGTACCCCCCTCTCTGCCCGTCTCCCACTCATGCTGTCTCTTTCTCAAAAATAATACACATTAAAAAAATAGTGTTCATGACATGTAAAAATTAAACAAAATTCAAATTTGGCTGAACATAAATAAATACAGATGTATTGGGATACAACCATGGTCATTTACTTAAGTATTGCCTATTATTCTTTTATTACACTATGGTGGCACAGATGAGAGTTGCAGCAGAGACACATGTGGCCCAGAAAGCATCATGTATTATCTGGCCCTTTGCAGAAAGTTTGATGAGACTGGAGAAGATCAAAGCAGAGATTGATTAGGAGTCTTACCTTAAGACTATTACAATAGTCTTACATATTGTAAGGTATTATAGTAGCCTGTGAATGAAATAAAGATATTTTATCATGTAGCCTATGTATTTTTTAAGTTTATTATCTTGAGAGAGAGAGAGAGAGAGAGAGAGAGAGAGAGAGAATGCCTATGAGGGGGGTTAGGGACAGAAAGAGAGAATCAGAATCCCAAGCAGGCGCCTCCAATGCAGGGCTGGACTCAGGGCTCAAACTCAGGAACCATGAGATCATGACCTGAGCTGAAGTCCAGAATCAGATGCTTAACAGACTGAGCCACCCAGGTGCCTTTAAAGCTTTTAAAGTTGAATCTGTTGAAAATAATGTTATCTCAGGGAATAAATTGGAAGGGTGTGGGTCCTAGGAGAAGAGTTAAGAGTTAGAGTGTTATGATAAGGGCAGGGGTTCTGTATAGAGTAGACACGTGGGTAAGTCTGGTCTGGAGAAGGACTAAGACGCTGAGTTTGAGCAGAGCTGCAGGACCAGGAAGTGCAGAATGCTTTGGAATGGGAACATGTTATAAGTGCTAAGATAGAACCAATGAGTGAACCAGAATTGGATGTAAAGGAAAGGATAAGAGCTAGTTTCTTGACCACAGTAGGCATTTAATTACTAAATTGACTAACTAGAACTGATAGAACAGCCAAGCATTGGAAAGTAAAGCACTAAGAACCAAGAAAGGCAATGCAAAAGAGAGCACATTCCAAGGAACTTAGTTTCAGGGTCTAGCAGCAGTCAGTCTTAATACTGATCTATTATTTCCCATACAACTTGGATTTGCAAGACAGTGAACTTCCACATGTTATTTTATTTAAACCTCTTACAACTAATCTGGTAATGTAGATTAGGTAGACATTTGGACTTCCATTTTACATTTATCATAATGGAAAATCTGGAGTATCTCTCCAGATGCAGATTTTTTATGTCGCTAACAAAGCTTAAGCTTTAGAGCTCCCAATTTTTATGGGTCCCTTTCCCTGTCTTGATCTTAAAGGGAATCTCAAATTATCTGATTTCAAGATTAATAAAACCTTGATCTTACCTTGTGTTTTACCTAACCTAGATGGAATTGGTTGGGGCTGAAACTTCAAATCCAGGGTTTTGGTTTTTTGTTTTGTTGTTTTGTTTTTTTGTTTTTTTGTTTTGTTTTTTTGTTTTTTTGTTTTCTGTTATACCTTGTTGCCCACTGGCTGTCTTTTGTATCTTTCATGGCTAGAAGGTAACCAATTCCTGTGGGGCTCACACTACAGATGAAATGACAAAATTCTAAGCAACCAGCAGATGGAAAAAAGCATGTAGACAGGGTAAGCAGCAGTTTCTGACATAATATTTGACAACCAAAAACAGATGAAGAAAACTGCCTGAATCCCTAAAAATAAACATTGCACCAAGGCCTGCAAATTGAATATTCCTTTAGAATGATTTGTTACATGAATGGCTAACACTAGGTTTCCAGATGCTCTCCGTTATTCACAAACACATAGTTATTTTGAAGCTATTGAACATAAATATTAGTGTAGAGAAAAGACTGTTTAGGTTAGCTTACAAAAAAGCAGCATTTCTATTCCACTTCCATTTATTTTTCCTTTAAAACAATTTAATAAGTGCATCATTACAGAATGGTATAAAATATGACAGAATAGTCACTGAATGGATTTAAGCAACTACTTATATAAGGGAAGGCATAAATGTTCACTTTAAAAGTAGTTTTTCTTTATGCACCAAAAGAGAGTAAAATGTTTGCTTTTCGTTTTGAAAAAAATTCTTGAATGTAACAGCTATCAATGATATGAAATAAATCTTCTAATTAGTGCTTCAAAAATGTATTATTCTCAGAAAATTAAACCCTCTTTTGATTTTTACCAGATAGATAACATTTTATTTATATGACACATTTAATTCTACTTTCTTTGTGATTTGTTCAAGAAGGATATTTCAGATGGCTGTCAGTTGAGTGTCCGACTAGCTCAGGTCATGATCTCATGGTTCATGAGTTCGAGCCCCATGTCAGGCTCTGTGCCGACAGCTCAGAGCCTGGACCCTGCTTCTAATTCTGTGTCTCCCTCTCTCTCTCTGCCCCTCCCCTGCTGGCACTCTGCCTCTCTCTTTCTCTCTCAAAAATAAATAAACATTAAAAAATTTTTTAAAAGAAGGGTATTTCAGTTTCCATGAGAATCTATTCACATGTGTCTGTGTGTGTGTGTCTTTTGCCCATGTGTGTTTGTGTGTGTATTAAAAGTTTCCAGCTTTCACTGTAACTGAGTAGCTATTATGGCTTCTCCTCTTCCTCCTCCTCCTCCTCCTTCTCCTTCTTTATAAACCTTTTAAGGATAATACAACCTATACCTCCTCCTGCTATTGCCCTGTCCACCATTTTCCATTTCTGTTACCCTTTGCCCTCCCTCTTTGAGAAATAATGAGGATGATTCTGCTTAGCTGTGTTTCTGAAAAATGGAATCTAAATTGCATATATACTTACTTGATTCTAAGTAGTTGAATGGGAACTAGGCTGACATATTTACTTTCCTTTTACAAAATGTTGCAGACTAACTCTCAAAAAGCACTATATCAGAGATACACTTGAGGGCAACCTTCATCAGAATGATTTGGATTGCTTGTTAAAAATGCAAGTTCCTTTGTCTTAGCCAAAACCTTCTAAACCTGAACATCTGAGGTTCTAGAGTAGGGATAAATATTTTTAACAGACTTCTCAAGTGATTCTTACATTAAAGTTTGAAAATACAGGCTTATATATAGCCTACCTTATTTAAGTCCTAGGAGTGTTGCAAATGGATTATGATATAGTTGCTAAGAATAAAAGGATATTCTTCATCCATAGAGGGAACTTGGGAAATCTTACTTTTAAAACCTCTAGCTAATTAAGATTCATGAGTAGAAATGGTTTGTTTATAGAAAGACTTTTGCTTGGGTCATTAATTTTTAGAAAGGCTTATAATCTTTCAAGAATTAGATTCATCTGGAAATACACACGGGTTTGCAAACTGACACTAAAATGAACAGCTGAGTGCTTGAGTGTGGTAAAAGACATAAAGGAAACAGAATGAGTTGTTAGATAAAATGTAATGTTGGGGAAAAACTGTCCTCCAGGCATCTATTTCCTTATAAAACACTTGAAAATGATCTTTTCTAATAACAAATCATATATGCAGTTTTTTCCAAGACTATAATTATATTAAATAGAATTCTCATATTTTTCCTTTAGTGTTCCTTTGATTTCTCTATTTTTTAAATAAAAATAGTCTATTTCCTAAGGGATGACAATAATGAAAAGTTGTAGTACTTAAAAATATAGTAAAGGTTAAGAATAGAGCACTCCAGAAAAATAAATTTTGCATTTTTAACTTGGCAAATTTGACTATGACATAAAATATGATATTTTAATTTCAAATTTAATTTCCCATGCAACATAAAATATATTCTGCACTTACCATATGATTTTCCTTGTATTATTAATATGTTCTTTTACTAAAGACATGTGATATTACTATAACCAGAATGCCACTCTTCCAGTACCTCAATCATTTAGAGAAAATTGAGATCAGTACTTTATATAAATATTTGGAAATGTTACTCATCTCATGATGACTAATATCATCACCAGAGTAGATGATCCCAAAACTATGGGTGGCATCCCCAAACTACCTTAAATCCATTGTAGCTTTTATGTATTTCAGTATGCTTGAAATAGTCAAAATTTGCACCTATTACCTCAGCCTACGTAGTAGTTCCCCCTTCACTCTCAGTTAACGTGATTTAGATAACAGATTATATGCTGATTCTAAATTTGAGATTGTTATGTGCTGGTAGGTAAAAGCCCCTCTCCCATTTAAACATTTTCACAAATTCTTTCATCACTACCCCCATGATAGGTAGCAGAAGCACTGCCCCAAGAGATGAGAGGAATAGCTCTTCTGGCTTGACCTTCTCCCTCAATTTGGAGATGTTTGTGCTCACAAGTCTCATTACTTGTTGGTTCCTGACCTCGTGTTGTATGGCATTTTCTCAGAAGTGGAAAAGTTTATTTAGACAGAAGTGTGCTATTGCTGCTTTGGTAAAAGGAGAATTTCTTGTACCTGGACCTAGTGTTCACAGATCCATGTACCAGTACTACAGATAAATATAAAAAGAGTGAAAGTGTTTTAGCCCAGTGGTTGAAAACAGCCTCTGGAGTTAAATAGATCTGAATTTGCAATCCAGCATCCTCATTTACTTGCTATGTGAACTTGGACAATTCTTTTAACCTTCCCAAGCTTTAGTTTTTCTGTAAATGGGGATATTAAAGGTCTTTTCTTCCTTTTCTCATAGATCTGTTGTGAGGTATGATGGAGTTAAGATATTTATCACAGTGTATTACACATAGTACCTATTATTTTGACTGATACTATCACCAGCACAACTATTGCTGCCAATACTATTGCTTCTTCTAGATAAAATATACACTTCTAATAGGAAAATATGAGGAAAAAGTCTAAAGATAGAATGGATATGTGTGATCACTATTTCTATTTGTTGCCTTGCTCAAAGGTTAAAAAATTGTAGGGCGTTACCTAACCCATTCATACATTCGATCAACCAATACATACTGCTGAGCTAGAAGTAGTAAAAATGAAAAGAATAGTGGTCTAAGTATTATTTTACTTTAAACACCTTTCTTTTCAACTGGATGTCCAGGATACTTCATCACAGTTATTTTCAACTACCCTCCCACCTTTTTTCTTTCCCCATATACATTAATATTTAAAATAGAAAACTTAAAGAAAATAGAAATTTTTGATAACTCTACCTTATCTCATCCTGCCTAATGGAAGCAGTATTGGCAACAGTCCTTTTATCAGTTCTGTGTTGCTGGCCTCCCTTGGGCTCATTCTTGCAACTGCATATAGCAGGCCACTCACCTGGGAGCTGGGCTCAGCTGAGGTGGCTGGGATAGCTTGCTCTTTCTCTTCATGTGGTCTTTCCTCCTCATGAAGGAATTTTATGGGAACAGCAGTGTTATAGGAGGGCAATCCTCAATGTGAAAGGACATTTTAAGCTTCTGTTTAGGTCATGTTTGATGATGTCGCATTGTTCAAAGCAAATCAGATGATCAAGCCCAGAGTCATTGTGTGAGAAAAATACAAAACGTAGAAGTATCAGGAGGGCTAATACATTGAGAGTCATTAATATAAGACCCTACCTCGACTATCACACAGTAGTTTTTTGACAGAATGAAAATACTCCAATATGTGTATGAGTAGGGTACTTTCAGCTACTATTATAGCTGAGCAAGATATTAATTCTCTCATCTACTTCAGGCATGAAAGAACTTCTTGTCTTATTTCTTAGAATGGAAGGGAGAATTGAGCATTCTTGTAATGCAGCCTTGATTTAGACCCTGATCCTTTATCATTGGTAGGCACTAATGTTTCTAGCTCTGTACATAAAGCAAGATGAATTATCTAGTTTTATTGTGTTCTTGTGCTTATTATATGTTGTACTCTCATTTTTTCCTAAATAATGGTATTGACTTTTCTATGGATTTCCTATTTTAATTTAAACAGTATGTGAATCACATTTTTTAGTTGCAAGAAAATTAGAATAATTTGTAGTATTAAAATGCATTGCAGCAGAAATATTGGTAATTATTTTACCTGTCATTCTAAAATTTGATACTCTACATTTTTTTCCAAAACATAGCCACGCACATCTACATGTTCAATGTATGTCATTGTTTTCAATATAGGTATTCAAATGATCAAGGAATAGTTTTTGAAATCCATAATTAAATCAATAGCTTGACTTTTTCCTTATATAAAGGACCACACAAACCACTGACCTTCTCCTTAATCATTTTTAGCTTAAAACTGGACTTTAAAAAATCATTAAAGATCTGTGAATCAAGTCTACTGGTTTAAAGAATGAACTAATAGAGGTAGCTTGAGCAAGTCTTCTTAGTGATGTATCAGTAAGATTGTGTTTATTTTTTCATATTTGAAATGATTTCTCAAAAATACAAAAGGCTAAGAATAATGCTGGAGAGAAAATATCTGCTCTTAACTGAAATCTAACCTCAAGAGCTTGGGATTTTCATTCTATAGTGGGGTGGGGGGGGGCTTGGTGGGGAGGAGGAATTATCTCTGTCTGAACAGTGGAGTCTTTAGATCAAATACTAAGAATAGATAAAAAGATAAGCCTTAAGTAAGATAAACAAAAGTGAAGCAAGTGGGAGAATAAGAAAACTATTGTTTTTATGACTGTAGTAGCAAAGAGAAGGAAGCCCAGAAGAGAGGCAAGAAAATAAATATCTGTAAGTGTCTGATTTTCAGAGTTGTTGAACCTGATATCTGAGAATCAAATTTTTTCTCTCAAATGGCTTTTCTTTATAATAATAGCCTGTGAAAAATAAAACTAGCTGTCTCAGAGGAAAACACACTTCTTTCTCTTGCATTCCAAATACTTTCATTTAAAAGCAAACCTCAGACACCTTAGGGCAATCCTGTCTCTTGGGGAAGATAATCATTTTAGGATTTGATACAAGTGTAACACCCATTGAAGGTTTTGTAAGATGTTTCACTAGTAGAGTGCTTTATTTTTTTCAGTCATTAAGATGAATAAATTATTCCAGATATATTCTCATCAAGATTGTTATTATGTGTGGGTGCTGAAAGATATCATTTTTACCTATATGCATTTCTGAAAACTATAACAAATTAGGTCATCACAAATTGGCTCATATTTTCACCTTAACTATTTGATGTTGGAAGTTTTATTCCTGATCCAGGATTTAGCAGCAGATAAAAAATAATTGATAGAATATTTAGATTGTAATAAATACTCATTATTATTGAAATTCATTTCTCAAGTACCATAAAATAGACAAATATGTTGAACATATCCGTAGTAAAATAAGAGCTTATATTTATTGGACACTTCCCGTATTCAGAACATTATATAGGATACTTTTATTATATTAATGAGTCTTTTATTAGATGTTATCCTCCTATTATAGATGAGAAAACTGGAGGGGTTAAATAATAGGAATACCTAAATTAATGATATTAAGCATCGGGGGGTGCCCGGATGGCTCAGTCGGTTAAGCGTCCGACTTCAGCTCAGGTCACGATCTCACGGACCATGAGTTCGAGCCCCGCGTTGGGCTCTGGGCTGATGGCTCAGAGCCTGGAGCCTGCTTCTGGTTCTGTGTCTCCCTCTCTCTCTGCCCCTGCCCCGTTTATGCTCTGTCTCTCTCTGTCTCAAAAATAAATAAATGTTAAAAAAAATGATATTAAGCATCATATTATACTCTGTGACTTATAATTTAGGAAAACTAATGTATCACAGAGTATATATACAGAACATAAAGTACTTTCATAATTTTACCAAATAAGCATACATATTATAATAAGAACTTTTATGTAATTAATAACAGTTGAACTTGCCTTATAGAAATAAACCCTGGGATAGACACCCTGGAGTGGAGAAACAGATAATGATGGCTTGGTTGAATTCGAGATTTCAATAGAATAAAGAATTATAGAAACTTGGTAACCTACATTAGAAAATTATATGAAGAAGTAGCTAACAGTTTTCTTCTAGGACCCAAACGTCAAGAAATGAGATAACAGGAATTCAATGTGTAATGTGGATTTCAGAATAGGTAGACATAGACAGGAATTGGATGTGGAGCAAGTATTGGTCAAGAAGGGGAGCTATGTAAGTTCCCTTCTTGGCAACAGGACTAAGATCAGAATGGAGTTGTGAAAGAGATTAGAGTGGGGAAAAGGAACAAAAGTGAACTGGAGAGCCAAATGAAGGAGACACTGCCATTGTAAATGATTTTATCCAAGTATGCAATAAACAGAGCCTGTACTTTGAGCCCAGAGTCCTCGTCCTCTTGGTGTTTACCTGAAAGAAATCATGAGAAGTTCAACAAGTTGCAAGGAAAGGTCAGTCTTGTGTTTCTGGAAGCTGATAGAATTGGAAAGCATTCTCAAAGAACAATATATAATCAGTTAAAAATGGAATAAATCCACTACTCTGTTTATCGTGGGGAAAGTACAAGGAGATGAGAAGGTAAAAAGTAAGAACACTGAGCTTCGGATACTCCAACCCTAGAAGTCACTGCTACCTGGGAGGGAGCCAATGTCAGACTCAGACAGGAAATAGGAAGGAAAGAAGTGATTCACTTAGCAACCTTATAAATGCTCATATTATGTACTATATACTCTGCTCTGTGCTGGAAATACAGACATAAAAAGACACACTGTCTACCTTTATAAGGTTCCTGATATAGTTGAGGAGATAGCGAAGTATAGCAGAAATCATATGGAGACCCTTTAATAACCATGTACCAGTAGTCACAGGATGAATGGCTAAAGAAAAGAAAGACACTAATTCAGACTTAGTCCTTGGGGACTGGAGAGAAGAATGGAAGTGAGGACTCCCAGAGCATATATTCTTGGTTGTATCTTGAAAGTTGGATAGGAATCACACAGGTGTATAATGGAGAATAGTTATTCCAGGAAGATGGTGACAAATGAATCATCCTTTAGTTGTGATGTAGCCTCGTATGTTTAGTAATTAAAAATATGGCATTGATGGAGGTATTAGTCAAGGTCCGATTAGGAGACAGAAGCCACACAGTAAGTTGGACAGGAAAAGTTTAATATGAAGAATTATTAACTATAATAGGATTTGATTAAGAAGGGATTCTCTAGTAAGAACTAAGAGAACTGTAAAGATAAAAGAATAGCTGATGTAAGGAGTATCTTCCACTCCTAGAGCTGAGGAAAAGCTCCTAATAAAACCCCTCCAGCTTCCTGAACCCTGTACCCCCAGGGCTTCCTGAACCCTGTACCCCCAGACCTTGCAAGAGAGGGCATCACTGTGGATCAATCACTGCATGGCAGAGAAGTTGCTGGAATGCTAGTTGGTGGAATTTGCTGAAAATTTGCTTTCCGAAACTTACCACAAATTGGTCCTCTAAGGTGTCAGAGAAAGTTGTTCACAGAGAGATGTCTCACTAGAGGCTGCCAAACTCTGTGTGTGGAGGGGGGCGGGGGTGGAAACATGGGGGAAGATGATGGCTGCTGCTGGCCACTGTGTACTGTGGGGTCAAGTGCTGGAAAAGCTCTCTATACTGTAGGAAGCTGATGCTGGACAAGGAGACTTCTGGCACTGTAAGAGCCTAATGCTGGAGCAGGTGCTGGACAAGTTGTATACCTAGTAGGAGTTGTCCAGAACATATACCAGACCAGGAATGAAAATTCCTTCCTCCTCCAGTGCCTCTGTATCACCCTGTACTGATAAAGATTATTAACCTTCATCACAGCTGATAAGGAAAACTGATCTAAATGGCTCAGCTTAGTCTTCACAAAGCAAACAATGAAGAATGAATTTGGAGCTAAAGGGCAATAAATCATAACAGCACAATGGGCTAACAATGGATTGCAGAATACTTGGGGGTGTGGTGAATGGTGTTGGAGAAGGAAGCCAAGGTCAGATGGTTATGGATACATGGAAGGAGCAAGGGATTAGGGAATACTGTAGTCCATATTCTATAATGTGTGATATAATATTGGCTCTGGATACAGCACCTTATGAGAAATAGGTATCCAAATGCTACATTTCTGCATAAATCTTGAGACTGTAGAGAGAAATCCAAAGAAGACTCATAGACTAAATTTGTCATGGAGTTAAATTTGTCATGGAGTTAATTCTATTTTTTTTTTTTTTGTCAATTCATATAGAATCCTCAATTGCTTATAACCAGGGGTGGCATAATATAAATATTAGATTTTACTATAACTTGGGCCAAATAGTGTAAATAAAATGAGCCAGGATTAAGGGTGTGCCCTTATCAAGTTTTTAGAGAAGCTTACCCCATTCAACAATCCTAAAGAGATCCCTTTCTAGCAAAATACTCCCCAAAAGTCAACTCCCCTTCCTTCTTGGCATGTATCTTAATTTGTAGTTATGTATTAATACACAGTACTTGATTAAACCTGTATAATCCTCACTAAACTGTAAGCTTCAAGAGGACAGAGATGTGTTTTGCTCTCTGAGTAGTTCGCACAGTGCTTGACATAGTAGGACATCCATAATAAATGCTTCTTGAATGGGTAGTTGAATGAATCATTTTAGATTTTGCTACGATGGTCTTGATAACCCAGAACATTTTCTGTCTATTCTTCTCAGTGCCTTTCAGATAATGATATCTTCATTAATCTCATTTAAGTCTGGAGTGCTTCTGATATACCAAAAAGTGACACTGGTCAAGGGTTTTCCAATTTAGGTTTTTAAAATTACATTATCAAGCATTTTTATTTCCCCCTGTTACTCTCAGAGTTGCCGAAATCTCTGCTCCAGCACTGCACAGCTCCCCTTCCTCCAGCCACATTTGTTACGCCATGATTGCTGCTTCAGGATTCCTCCTTTAATGGCTGTTCTCTTCCCGGAAAGCAAAATAAATGGGAAGGAGAAAAGACTTGATTAAATTCTCAGGTTTTTTTTTTTTTTTTTTTTTTTCATGGTTGTTTACTGCTATAACCTATTCAAAATACATACAGTCACAATTTAGGTAAAGTATATTTGAGTTGAAAAATTTACTGCCAATCGAAAATATATATCTGGTATGAAAATTAATACCTTGAGCTGTGACTGTCAGATTCTTTGAACTAATGGGCCTTTACAGGGAGTGCATTATTCAGAATAGTTTAAAATATGCAAACAATGCACAAGGAGATTCATAAAGCTATAAAATTATTCTAAGCCAGAACAAAATTTCCCTGATCTTTAAAGGGATTTAGCTATTAATTTTTAAATGCTGAACATAGTTGACATTTCAAATTGAATTGTTACTGAAATAATCACATCGAATCTCTTGGTTAAATGTTCAAAGTAGAGCCCATGAAATATGCATGTTACCAAATCAAGGCAAAGGGACTTTCTTCTGAATACATGATTTTTATTTAGATAAAATGCTAGATGCTTTTTATTTACAAATAAAATAATCTCTGAAGAGTAAGATATGTTTACTGTTCCAAAAAAAAATTCTGTGTGAAACTCAAGGGGTTTATGCAGTGTTTATTCTGTAGTTAACTTCTTGTGTTTCCACTGTTTGTGAGGAAGTAAATTTAAAAAGTTAGGAAAGTCAGTTTCTGATGTCAAGATAATTAGACTCTGATGGTTAATACTGGGAAAATATACTATTTTAAGGTTTTTTTTACATATCAGCAATATTTCCCATAACCAGATTTCTCAAAGAGTGGTATTTGTATCCTTATTGTCTCATTAAACGAGTTTATGTGGTACCTGGATGAACATTTTATAATTTCATTCTATTTTTAATTTTGTATGCCTGGTTTCTACTCTATTCAGAAAATACGATACTAGTTTATGTTGTAGTAACTATATAAAGTTTACTTTTTATATAAATGTGGGTTTGTGAAAGCAGCTTTTAAAAAATCACATATAAATAATAATATATAGAGAACACAGATGTTCACAGCCATAAACATGGTAGGTGTTCAATAAATATTTGTTGAATATATGAATAAATGAGTAGTGTATCCGTATTAGACCTTTACATTTCTAATAAATGAAATCAAGGCGGAAATATATCTAGTGCATTTATTTTCTAGTTAATTCTTTATAATTTATTCCTAATCAGGAATGTTTTCCACTTACCATTGTCAAAATGCCTCATTTTCCAGGAATGTCTACACAGTTTGTTTTGCCGTGGGATCTGTCTTATAGAACTTACACAGAAGAAAGAATTAAGAAAACATAACATTTACAAAGTAATTTCAAAAGTGAAAACTTGTTTAGTGAAAAATAGATGTAGGGATTGCTCAATATGTGAATTAAATGTACTTTTAAATATATATGAATATGAAAAAGTCACTTATACTGTTGACTTCAGTTATAAAACAGACTGTATATTCTACGTTTTAGGAATCTTAGGAGACAGAAGGATTTTATAAAATATTTCCAAGTGAATTATGCTAGTGTTCCATTTGGGATGAGTTTCTGTCGATGAGACACAAGAGGAGATAGGTTTACCTTATCAGAACAAATGTCTGTGGCTACTGCCTTTTCATACATTTTGCTATAAATAAGCTGCCTCACTGGGGCCTTCCCAGCACATCAAATATCCAGTCAGCTGTGTAGGGACTATAGAGATTTTTAGAGTATAGAATACTTACAAGTATGTGTTTTCATTTTTTGTTTTAATAAAGCTAATTCAAAACTCAAGTTTTTACATGTCTTGAGCTCTAAATGTTTTCTGAAGTATACCCAAGTCAGTGCAGTAGGCATACTCATTCAGGGATTAAACAGAAAAAAATCATCACCAGATAAAGCAAATTAATCTGAAAAGACAGAATATGGAGCAGAGACCTACTTTAGCAATTTAATAGGCCAGGAGGGATGTCTTTGTTTTTTGTATCAGGATATCTCAGAATGATATTTAACACTATAGAGTTCTCTAGACTGAAGACTATTTCTTCTTTATAGTACATCTTCCATTTTGGAATTCTTTCCTTTTTTTTCTCACTTTCAGTAAATAATGATAAATTTCAAAAGTGTGTATTTAATTTATGCTGACTGCTGTTGCCCATCTGATTTAGCAGAAAACCTAAATAGCAAACTCTACATCATAAATTTATATCATATAATCTCTTGAATGTTAAATTTGTTCAAATATTTATTCAATGTTTGCCATGCAGTAGGTAATATCGTGTTGTATCAGAAATACAAATATGAACAAGATGTAATTCATGATCTATGGAACTTCAAATTCAGGAGGGGAAGCTAATGTCTTCCATCTTATACATTTTAATTGCAAAATGAGACAAAGGAAAGTGCATGGTAATAATGTATTTTTTATATATAATTCTAGTAACAGTGTTTCTGAGAAGTACAGCCTCCTTCTGTTTCTCCAGCATCCCTAACTCTTTCAGGCTGTGTGGCCTTGTTCTTGCTCTTTGCTCTGCCTGGAATGCTCTGCTATTGATATGGCATGAAATATCAGGAAAACCTTCCTTGACTGATCTAAAAGAGCTTTCCTCCTACCTCACTACTCACTCCATTGTATCTCTTGGTTTTCTTCGGAGCTTTTATCATTAACCAAGACTGCCTTGGTCATATGTGCTTGTTTATTGTGTGTATCTCTCAACTACCCTATAATTCTAGGAGGGCCTGGAATATTACAGTAAATAAATACCACAATTAATGAATGAGAAAAAATTAAATAACATGTATTCAGTATTTTATAATTGGCAATGTGCTTAGCTAAATGTATCTGTAACATGCTGCATTTTCCTAAAACATAGGCTACTATGTCAGAAGAGGATGTGGAGTTGGGGGAGTTGGGAATGGGAAGTCATGGGTGCTGAACCAGAGGAACTAAACCTTAATCTCATGGCATCTGTGGCATCTCTGGTTGCCTCATCAGTTGTGAGGCAATATTAAAAGCAATGTAGTGTCAATAATAAATGATTGAGGTTTATGAATGATTTTCTTATAAAATATTATAGAGCTGACAATACTATCTCTGTAATATCCCTCACATATTCCTGTGTGGGAGAAGAGGAGGCATTAGGAGAAATCAGTGTAGCATCAGTGACTATTTCTCAAGATGTTAATATGATGATAATGTTGAATTACTGTTGTATTTTTACTCTAAATTTTTTTGATGTTTTAAAAACAACTTATATGTGTTTCTGGGAATGTTTTGTGCATGGTAGGAATATCTTGCATGTATGTCAAAATAAAAAATAGTTTGAGAACTACTACTCAGAGTTACCTTTGTAGGAAAACAGGTGTTCTGGGTAGGCTCAATAACTTAAGCTATAATTTTGCTGAGAGGAGAGATGATCAGTGTGTCTTTGTATCCACAGTGTCTTATCAATGTCTGATACACTGAATATGATCTCAAAATTATCTGTCAAATAATAGAATTAATAAAATAGATAACTGATGTGATTTAACTGGCATAACAAAATCCTAAATGATGTTTGCCATCAGTTGATAGAATTAAATTTGGTAGTCTAGACTTTTTAAAAGTGATTATAGTGATTATTTTTCCTGCAGTACCCCAGCATTAATTTAGGCATCTCCCACTAGAAAAATGGGATTAGATCTAGTCTTTGTTAATAATTCCAACAAGGTGGGGAAGACTTTCCTTAGTAGATATTGTGGTTTATAATAACCTAAACCATTCTTTTCAAACTTCCCCATATACAGCACTATTCCTTTTTTGACTTACTACCATTTTCTGTACTCCTACAATAAAAACAATTGAAGTAAACTATGTTATTTATAGGAGTTTCTTTCCCCTCCAGCCTTTAGGGACTGTTATGGGTTGAATTGTGTCCCACATAAAGATGGTGAAGTCCTAATCCCTGTTATGTGTGAATACGATCTAATTTGAAAGTAAGATCTTTGCAAGTGATCAAGTTAAAATGAGATCATTAGTTGGGGAGTCTGGGTGGCTCAGACTCTTGATCTCAGCTGAGGTTGTGATATCACAGTTCATGAGATCAAGCCCTGCATCAGGACTGCCAGTGCAGAGCCTGCTTGGGATTCCCTCTCTCCCTCTTTTTCTGTCCCTTCCCTGCTCACACACATGGTCTCTGTCTTACAAAATAAATAAACATTAAAAATATTTTTAAAAGAGATAAGTCTTTTAAAAAATGAGATCATTAGGATGGACCTTAATTCCATATGACCCATGTTCTTATAAAAAAAGTACAGAGAGGGAAGACAGTGTGAAGACACAAGGAGAACACCATCGATAAGCCAAGTATCTAAGAGGGAGACATGGAACAGATCATCCCTTACAGCTCTTAGAAGGAATCAACACTTCAGACATCTTTATTTTTTTATTTCTGGTCTCTAGAACTGTAAGACAATATATTTCTGTTGTTTAAGCAACTCAATATTTGGTACTTTGCTACAGCAGCCCTAGGAAACTAATGAAGGGACAGAAATTAATTGAGAATCATGGTAATAGAATAACTGATTGGAATAATTTTAAAAATATTTAGTTATTAGGGCTATAGTTAGAAAAGTATATCTTTATCAATGATTAAATAACTTGAAAATATCTTTTTATAAAAATTACTGTAGACAAGGAGAAAATAATTTCAGGAACTATAATTTGCCAACAAGTGGCAGATTGTTGTCTCAATGTCAACTATTATGAAACACTAAGTAATCTAACCTTAGATTTTCCCATTGGGCAGGTACTAATCTGCACTTGAATTAACCATGAATTTTTTCTCGGGTTCAGGAACCCACTGTGATGTGTATTTTGCTCATAGCGTATGGGTCTTCCACTCCAGGCTTCAGGTTACCTTTGACATCAAAAACCTTATAACTTCTTGCAACATAGTAACGCAATGTACCCTCTTCTATTATCCTATCTTCCATTATCTTTTTATGAGGAGGGACTGCTTTCTTTTTTACATAGGGCGTTCGATGCCACATGTGATGTAGATTTACAGCCAAAATAAGAAGATATAGATGTATGATAATACATCTGCTGTATGAGATTACCTTTTTTTCCCTCAATCAGTACAGGAATCCTTGGCAGCTGAATTGTGGACCTTTCATCAAACTCATTCATTCACTCAACTCCATGTTTCTTTTTGGTAAATGCTATATGAACTGAAAAGAATTTCTAAAATGCTGTAACACCTTCCTTAATTTCTCTGTAATCTGATTTGTTTTGACTATTGCCTATTTTTATTTCTGAACATTTAAAAAGACTGTGGGGGCACCTGGGTGGGTGGCTCAGTCGGTTGAGCATCCTACTTCAGCTCAGGTCATGATCTCATAGCTTGTGAGTTCGAGCCCCGCATTTGGCTCTGTGCTGACAGCTCAGAGCCTGGAGCCTGCTTTGGATTTTGTGTCTTCCTCTCTCTCTGCCCCTCCCCCACTCATGTTCTCTCTCTCTCTCTCTCTCTCTCTCTCTCTCTCTCCCTCCCTCCCTCCCTCCCTCCCTCCCCCCAAAATAAATAAACGTTAAAAAAAATAAGAAGACTGTTAAACAGGAGATATAAAGAATGCAAAATTATTTCCTGAAATCGAGGCTAACCCAAATGTCTCTTACACTTAAATTGGAATTTCTTTGTTTTTAATGTTTATTTATTTATTTATTTAGAGAGAGAGAGCAGGGGAAGGGCAGAGAGAATCCCAAGCAGGCCCCATGCTGCCAGCACAGACCCCAATGCGGGCCTTAATCTCAGGAACTGCAAGATCATGACCTGAGCCAAAACCAAGTTGGACACTTAACCAACTGAGCCACCCAGGCACACCTTAAATTGGAATTTCTGACCTTTAGAGTGATTCCTTCACTTAAAAGCAAATACTACTTGAAAGAGACCCAAGAACAGGTAGTATCAGGAAGGAGAAAAATTAACTTATTCAGTCCTATTATTCACTGTCCTAGGATCACCACATATTTACATCAAAACTAGGAATAAATATAATGTCAATGCTATGGACTGAATGTTTGTGACTCTTCAAAATTCACACGTTGAAACTCTAATGTGATGGCATTTGGAGGTGGGGCCTTAGGAGGTAGGTAATTAGGTCATGAAGGTGGATCCCTTATGAATAGGATTGGTGCTCGAATAAAAAAGGGGAGAGATGGTCTCTTTCTACTATGTGCAGATTGAACAAGAAGGTCACTGTCTGTAAACCAGGAAGATTGCTGTCACCAACAGCCTGATCATGCTGGCACCTTGATCTTATACTTTGAGCCTCCAGAACTGTAAGAAATAAAAAGTCTGTGGTATGTTGTTATAGCAACCTGAACTAAGATAACAAGTAAACCAAGAAAGACAGCGTCCTCTTCTTATTCCTGAAAAGAAACTTCGGTGATTTTTGCCACACAAAGGATTTTGCTTTAAGAACATTTACACAACTGATATTGTTGTGTTAGAAAGATGCTATTTTACTCTGACTGCACATGGGGGAGCTATATCTAATAATTTTTGTCAATATCATGGCAATTAAACTTTTTAGAAATAAATTTTTAATATAATATCTCCTCTGTATAAAAACAAAATCCAAATAATTCAGAAGGGTATATTGTAAGATACAGTATTTCTCTTTGATCTTGAATATGACCCTATATCTCTCTCATAGAGAAAAAAAATGCTGAGATTTTCTGGAATATCCTTTGGAAAATAGTCTGTGCACATGTAAGTGTATATATGAATGATTACTGCTATTTATAATCCATTTATGAGTAAGTATATTTGCCTCCCCTTTGGTAAAAGTATAAATTATTGTTACTTTAAAGAAAAATGTATGCCAGATTCAGAAAAGGGAAAATCAGTATCTCACTATTGGATTAATTTACATTTATTTGAACCCTAGCAAAATTGTAGATTTTCAACATGTTTATTGACATTTATATTTTTCTTTTCTTCTTTTATGAGTGACCTGTTCATGTACTTTATTCATTTGTCTATTGTTGATAAAGTTTTTATCAATATGAGAAAAATATATACTATTTTATGTCATTTGAAGCATATTATAAATACATTTTAAACTTAGATCTATTTCTATAAATATATAAATATCTACAATATATACCATGTTGAGTTTTACAAGGTGCCACCTTTATTTTGCCAGTCTATCTCTGATGGGCATTTAGATTTTCTTTTTTCCCCTGACAATTGCAGATATAAAAAGTCAACACACTTGCATCTGTGTACTTATTTGATGATATGTGTAGATTATTAGTAAAATTGTGTGTAAAATTAGTAAAATCGTGAGTACTTGCATTTCAGATTTTGATAGATATTCCAGTTTTTTCTTTCAGAAATTGATAGCAACTTACACTCCTAACAGCAGTATTGGAGAGTTCTTGTTTTCCCATACCTTAAGGAGCCCTTAGACCTATGAAATATTTTATTCTTGAAGAACTTGCTAATTTAAATTGGTAGTTTAATTAGTAAGGTTTTCATTTTTAATAGTAGGAGTATGATTGGGGAGCCTGGGTGGCTCAGTTGGTTAAGTGTCCAACTTTGACTCAGGTCATGATCTCATGGTTTATGAGTTCAAGCCCCGCATCAGGTTCTGTGCTGACGGCTTGGAGCCTGGAGCCTGCTTCAGATTCTTTGTCTCCCTGTCTGTTTCTCTGCCCCTCCCTCACTTGCACTCTATCTCTGTCTGTCTCTCAAGAATGAATAAACGTTAAAAAAAAGTGGGAGTATGATTGATCTTGAGATTTTTTTTCTTTTGTTAATTTAAATGAAACAAAGATTCTCAAACTCCTCATTTGAATAATGACTCTGTAGAGTCACAGGATTTATTTTGATTTTATGCAAAAAGAAGCAAAATCCAAAAACTTATTTCTTTCTTATAACTTCAAGGAAACAGAGATAAATATGATTTCTGGGATCAAAAAATAATGGAAACAATAAAGCAGTGTTGCAGACTTTTTAGAAATCATTCTTTACACAACTCACAGCATCATTCTCTGAATTCTATCTAAAAATGATCCTCAGTTCCAAGTTCTGTTCAATGATTGGTAACAGAACAGGATTATGCATTTCCATACACATCTCCATAATGGACTGGAGAGCACAATGGACAATTCTGGGATGTTCTCAATATACCATGTTTTTAGGACATATCATATCATGTAGAATGGTGTCTTTTCTATAGCTTTGGGGGAAAAGGGAAGCTTTTTTCCTCAATTTTCCGTTATTTATTTCTTCAACAATTAGGACAGCCTGCGGCTTCAAGGCAAAATATGAGAATTATATTAGTATAGAGAGGGTGAAATGAAATCAATTATGAGAGGCTTAAATTACACATATTCAAGAAGGGTAAAGAGAGTTTTAACATATGGATTATGAAACATGATGTTTTACATCTATTTTGCTCTTGGCTGTTTGAGTTTTTTGCTTATTTAAAAATAAAGATAATATTGATATGTATGTTAGGAAAACTGGGTTAATTACATGTTGTATGTTCCAAGTATTTTTTCCAATTTTTTATTTGAACTTTGACTTTTGTGGGTCATATTTTTACTACTGCAATAATTTGAACTTTTATGGGGTCTCTAGATTTTATGCCACACTTTAAAACTATAATATAAGTTTGGCTTTTAGAAAATCTGTAGCACTTTAATTTATAATTTTCTATTCCTGAATGAATACTGAAGATTTTCAGTTTAATATTTATCATAAAAAAACAACTTATGTAGTGAATAGCAAACTATATTTCTCCCCTTTTACTTTGGTCACAATGGATAAATTAATGTACCAGTGTGTATTATCTGCCACATTTTAAAGATAATATAGTCTTGGGGCACCTGGGTGCCTCAGTCAGTTCAGTGTCCGACTTTTGATTTTGGCTCAGGTCAAGATCATGTGGTTTATGAATTCAAGCCCTGTATTGGGCTCTGTGCTGACAGCACGGAGCCTGGTTGGTAATCTGTGTCCTCCTCTCTCTGCCTCACCCCCTCTCATGCGCTCTCTCTCTCTCTCTCTCTCTCTCTCTCTCTCTCTCAAGATAAATAGATGCAGAAAAATCATTTGACAAAATACAGCATGCTTTCCTGATAAACACTCTCAAGAAAGTAGGGATAGAAGGAACATTCCTCAACATCATAAAGGCCATACATGAAAGACCCAAAGCTAACATCATCCTTAATGGGGAAAAACCGAGAGCTTTCCCCCTAAGGTCAGGAATGTGACAGGGATGTCCAGTCTCACCACTGTTGTTCAACATAGTATTGGAAGTCCTAGCCTCAGCAGTAAGACAACAAATGAAATAAAAGGTATACAAATTGACAAAGAAGAAGTCAAACTGTCACTTTTCACAGATGACATGATGCTCTACATGGGAAACCCTAAAGACTCCACCAAAAAACTACTAGAACTGATACGTGAATTCAGCAAAGTCGCAGTATATAAAATCAACGTACAGAAATCTGTTGCATTTCTATACACCAATAATGAAGCAGCAGAAAGATAAATCAAGGAATTGATGCCACTTACATTGGCACCTAAAACCATAAGATACATAGGAATAAACCTAACCAAAGAGGTAAAAAATCTGTATGCTGAAAACTATAGAAAGTTTATGAAAGAAATTGAAGAAACAAAGAAATGGAAAAACATTCCATGCTCATGAATTGGAAGAATATTGTTAAATGTCTCTACTACCCAAAACAATCTACATGTTCAATGCAATCCCTATCAAAATAACACCAGCATTCTTCACAGAGCTAGAAAAAAAACTCCTAAAGTGACCCCTGAATGACCTCGAAATGACCCCAAATAGTCAAAGTATTGTTGAAAAAGAAAACCAAAGTTGGAGGCATCACAATTCCAGACTTGAAGCTATCTTACAAAGCTGTAATCAAGACGATATGGTACTGGCACAAAAACAGATACGTAGATCAATGGAACAGAAATGGACCCACAAATATATGGCCAACTAATCTTTGACAAAGCGGGAAAGAGGATCCAATGGAAAAAAGACAGTCTCTTCAGCAAATGGTGCTGGGAAAACTGGAAAGCAACATGCAGAATAATGAAAACTGTACTACTTTCTTACACCATGCACAAGAATAAATTCAAAATAGATTAATGACCTAATTGTGAGACAGGAAACCATCAAAATCCTAGAGGAGAAAACGCCAACATCCTCTTTGACTTCCGCTGTAGCAGCTTCTACTAGAGGCTAGGGAAATAAAAGCAAAAATGAACTATTGGGACTTCATCAAGATAAAAAGCTTCTGACCAGTGAAGGAAACAATCAACAGAACAAAGAGGCAACCTTTGGGATGGGAGAAGATATTTGCAAATGACATGGCAGATAAAGGGTTAGTATCCAAAAACTATAAAGAACTTATTAGCCAAACTCAACACCCAAAAAACAAATAATCCAGTGAAGAAAGGCAAACACACAAATAGACACTTGCAAAGAAGACATCCAGATAACAACAGACAGATAAAAAGATTTTCAACATCACTCATCATCAGGGCAATACAAATCCAAATCACAATGAGATACCACCTAACACCTGTCAGAACAGCTAAAATGAACAACTCAGGAAACAGCAGATGTTGACAAGGATGCAAAGAAGGGAGAACAGTTTTGTACTTTTGGTGAGAATGCAAACTTGTATAGCCATTCTGGAAAACAGTATGGAGGTTCCTCAAAAAATTAAAAGTAGAACTACCCTACAACCCAGCAGTTACATTACTAGGTATTTATCCAAAGGATACAAAAATGCTAATTCGAAGGGGCACATGCACACCAATGTTTATAACAGTACTATCAACAATAACCAAATTATGGAAAAAGCCCAAATGTCCATCCACTGATGAAGAGATAAAGAAGATGTGGTGTGTATGTATGTGTGTGTATATATATACACACAATGGAATACTACTTGGTGATCAAAAACAATGAAGTCTTGCTATTTGCAACAACATGGATGGGACGAGAGTGTATTATGCTAAACGAAATAAGTCAGAGGAAGACAAATATATGATTTCACTCATATTTAAGAAACAAAACAGATGAACATAAGGGAAAGGAAAAATAAGATAAAAACAGAGAGGGTGGCAAACCGTAAGAGCCTCTTATACACAGAGAACAAACTGAGGGTTTGCTAGAGGGGGGGTGGGTGGTGGGATGGGCAAAAAGGGTGATGGGCATTAAGGAGGGAACTAGTTGGGATGAGTGCTGGGAGTTATTATGTAAGTGATGAATCACTGGGTTCTACCCCAGAAACCAATGCTACACTGTATGTCAACTAACTTGTATTTAAATAAATAAATAATATAGTACAGTCTTCTATATATATCTACAATAACATTAGAATTAATGAGATAATGTTACCTTCAGAGACATGATCATAAAATGGATTGCAAAACTCTGGTACTGGAAGTGATCACTTTGTTACTGAAATTGCCACAGCTTAATCTGTATTCTTGTGCCACAGGTCGGGAGGTCAGGGGGAAGATCAATGGCAGGATAGGGAAGATATTTCATATTTGGTGTTTTCTTTATAATGAGTCATGTTTCCAAAGTAAGCTTACCTCAGAAAGTATTTTTTTCATCTAAAGCCAAAAATCTCTCTAAAATTGCCTCTCTTACTATTTTTTGCAAGCAGTATCTAGAAGAGAATGTTCCAGTAAGGTATACAATGAACCTAAACTCAAGATTATATAAAAATGTGTAATAATAGTAGGAATAGCAATTACTAGGTCTATAGAAATACAGTTGATGACTTGACATTTAATAAATTGAACATCAAAAAATCAGCTCACACTGAGAAATGAATACTCTCCCAAACTCAATTTAAGAATATATAGTGCTTAGGGGCACCTGGGTGGCTCAGTCAGTTAAGTGTCTGACTTCAGCTTGGGTCAGATCTCATGGTTCATGGGTTTGAGCCTTGTGTCGGGTTCTATGCTGACAGCTCAGAGCCCGGAGCCTGTTTAAGTTTCTCTGTTTCTCCCTCTCTCTCTCTCTCTGTACCCCTCCCCCACTTGTTCTCTGTCTCTCTCAAACATGAAAAAATTGTAAAATCTAGAATATGTAGTGCTTATATATAAAGTATATACATGTACATTTATTGGCTTAATTTGAACATCTGTGACAAAATACATAGACATATGCATTATATATTTTCATAGTTATATTTATAGTATAAGGTGAGAAACAGGCTTTAAAAAATAATGACCTTTTTAAAAAAACTAGAGGCATTTTACTGTACTTTTGTGCATACTATTTTTATTAAAAAAATAGAGGGTTTCTTTGGTGTAGTTTTGTTTTGTTTTCTTCAATAAAATGCTACTATCATATATAGAAAGCAAACATTTCTGTCAAACTGGCATTAAAAAGAAGGCCCAGGAAGCAGAATTCAGAACATTCTTGGCCTAATCAGAAATTCAACAGGTATTAATGTAGAATTAATATAGTCTACATTATTATCTCTGATTTAATTATTGGGTCTATTGAAATTAGGCACAAACATAAAGAATTTTAAAATATCTTGCAAAAATTATAAGAAAATTTAAAAATAAAGTATAACATTACAGAGGAAGAGTTAAAATTTTTAATATGTAAAGGGCTTTCTTTTATAAGCTATGTTAAAATGCTACTTTCCCATTCAAAAATCTGACAAAGGACAAAAACAGGTAGTGCAAACAAGCATAAGAAAATTTTAAAAAAAAGCTAATATCTATAATAAGAGTGCTCAAACTCACTATAATCAAATATAATTTAATATCTATTGAGATAAGTATTTTTCCTTATCAATATAATGTATATGTTGTAAATGATTATACTTTCTTTTTTCTGGACAGAGTATATTGAAACTCACACACTTAAACACTTCTAATGTGAGTAGGCATTAAAACAGTGATTTCAGAACAATATAGTGCTGTGCCAGTATAGCAAGAGACCTTCAATAGTTCATATATTTTGACCATGTGATTCCACTTCTACTCTAAGGATATATTCACACATAGAGATTAGAATGTATGTTTACTATAATATTATTTTGTTTTTATTATTTTTAAGTTTATTTGAGAGAGAGAGAGCTCACATGCTTAACCAGCTGAGCCACCTAGGCATCCCATACTATAATATTATTTTAAGTTTATTTATTATTTATTTATTTATTTATTTATTTATTTATTTATTTATTGTTTGCTTATTTATTTATTTATTTATTTAGAGATAGCAAGCAAAAGTGGGGGAGGGGCAGAGACAGAGAGAGAGAGAGAGAGAGAGAGAGAATCCCAAGTTATGTGGAACTCAAACTGAAGAACTGTGAGATCAAGTTGGATGCTCAACAGACTGAGCCACCTAGGTGCCTCTGATATTATTTAAAAGAAGAAAAGAAATTATCTAGGTGTCCAAAATAAGATTGCTTATCAAAATTATGATATACCATAATAACAATGAAATTTTTATGCATCTATTAAAATCATATTTTTAAGTAGTATGAGGCCATGCTGCCTACATGTTGATAAAAGAAAATTTTAGGGGGGGTACCTGGGTGGTTCAGTTCAGCATCAGACTCTTGATTTTGGCTCAGGTCATGATCTCACGTTCTGTGGGATAGAATCCTGCATCAGGCACTATGCTGACAGTTTGGTTCCTGCTTGGGATTCTCTCTTTCTCTCCCTCTCTCTCTCTCTGCCACTCTCTGCCTCCCACGCACTTGTGCACACTCTCTTTCTCAAAATAAATAAACATTCAAAAAAACTTTTAGACAAGAAAATTTATATATCAACCTAAAATAATATTTTAAAATTTGCATCAAAAATTCTGAAAAAATACAAAATATTAGCTGTTTGCCTTTATGTGTTTGGCTGTTGTGTAACTTATTACATATTTTATACATTATTTCCAGTTTTCAAAATGAGCACATATTGCTTTTAATATTTGAAAAATACAAGAAAAGCTTATAAAAACTTCATGAATTAGATATGGGATTCATACAAGTAGAAATCAGAAAATAGCCTACATTATTTCACTTGATTTTTGATATCATTTATGTATAATGACATATATGTAATTACAGTGTATATAATAATTATAATCATAATGTATATAATCATATACTTTTAAATAAATATGTAGTATTAAAAGGAAATATTCACTTACTGTACATTATTTTTTATAATTTTTTATATTTAGCTATTATTTTATTTTGTTTTTTATATATTTTTTCAAGTTTTATTTAAAGTCAGGTTAGTTTACAGTTTAATATTTCAGGTGTAGAATTTAGTGATTCATCACTTATATAGAGCACCTAGTGCTCATCACAAATGCCCTACTTAATCCCCATCACCCATTTAACACATCCTCCCACCCACTTGCCCTCCAGCAACCCTCAGTTTATTCTCTGTAATTAAGAATATGTTTTCTGGTATTTTTTACTATTTTTAAACTGTTTCCAGCATCAGTTTTTCAGCTATATTCAATTTTTCCCCTGTTTTCATTTATTAGTATCATATATTGTTAGGGTGTTGGCCATGTATACAGTCCTTTTATAACTTTAAATTAGAAAACCCATATTTAGTTTCAGCACAAAGAATTTACTGCTTGTCACGTTAGTATAAAATTCTATATATGTTTATTGATTTTGTTCATGATCTGTCAGTTGTTTGTAAGAATGGGTGACCATGCATGCAACACCTGTAAAATAAAAATACTCATGAAAACTTACTCTAATCTTTGGTGTGTGGCATAATCAGTAAGCATGTTTATTTTTTCTTTTACGTTTTGTCATAACTGCCACTACATACCATTAAATTTATTCAGTATTGACTGACAACTTTTTTCACATTTTTAAAAGTGTAGTAAGTGTTTAAGTTTATAGTCTTCTATAACTGTTTGTTGAGAGCAGTCTGGTAAAATTTAACAGCTCTGAATTCCTCACTTTTTTTCTCATGTTACAAATATTTGAATTAGAAAATGCTTTGGCTTTATGATTTATAACAAAATATCTCCAAATTCCTTTTTGGATTATATCAATTAAATATTTAATATTCCATTCTATAACTCAGATCTATCACGTGAGAGCACATCATTTTAAGACCACCTAATTCATGTTATAAGAATTATTTTGTGCTCAACCTCCTTTAATGTATTTCAACAAATGTCTTTTATGAAGACAGATGCTGTCTCAAATCTACTTTCCCTACAATTACCACCCTTTTTTGAAACATGTTTCTACTTTCACTTCCCTATCTCTGCCTGGTCATTCCTAATTTATATCTTCATCATGAGTCTTTTACAAAACTATTCCTTAGTGTGACTGTGATCTCATGGCTAATCTCAGTATCACCATCCTCACCACTCCTTTTTAAGAATGAAGACTATAGGGGTGCCTGAGTGGCTCAGTCAGTTGGGTGTCCGACTTCATGCTCAGGTCATGATCTCACGGTCCGTGAGTTCGAGCCCCGCGTCGGGCTCTGTGCTGACAGCTCAGAGCCTGGAGCCTGCTTTGGATTCTGTGTCTCCCTCTCTCTCTGTCCCTCCCCTGCCCATTCTCTGTCCCTGTCTCTCTCAAAAATAAATATACATTTTAAAAAAATTTAAAAAAAAATGAAGACTGTTAATTTTTAGTAATTAAAGATCGTTAACCACTTGTTAGTTTTGATTCTTTAGAATTTGCTTCCTGGCCGTTTATCTTTTTCAAATCACAACTGATTATGTTTATCATTTATGTTACTTCTATAAAATTTAAGAACAGGATAACAGGACTTACCCTTAACTTCTTTCCTTTGTGTTTCTATCTGCCACATTTCTGTACAGTGCTTTCATTCAGCTATATTTATGTTCATAATGCTAGGTCTTCTTTCTATTCCTAAACTTGTTCCCTCAACAAAAATCTATACTTACGCTTAGAACTATGCACAAATGTTTGCCACCACTTTAAATCTTTCTTTCAAATATAAATTTCGAGCCTTTCCACTTTCAGAAATTCATTCAATAATCATATTCACACAAATTTTCAGATATGTATACACAAAGATAATCACAGAATCATTTTTTGTGACAGTTAAATGAAAAAATCTAAGATTTTCTCAAAAGAAAAATAAGTAAGTTAGACTACTGTACATATATACATTGAATTCTATAAAGCCATTAAAAAGCAACAACAGCAACAACAACAACAACAAAAACAAGGTAAATCTGAGGTTGAAACTATCCATGATACGGTGCAAAGTGAAGAAATCAGCATAATAGTATAACTAATATGAATTCATTTTTGTTTAAAATAGGTATTATATGTATGTGTTATGTGTTTGTAGGTGGGTATGAATGCATAGATAGGAATGGTGCTTTTTATTAAAGTTCTTAAAAATATAGAGAGATATTTGTGTATCTATCTACATATATGTTAAAAATTTTATATATATATATATATATATATATATATATATATATATATATATATTAATATAGATGCAGGGCCCCTATTATAGTATGGAGAGAAAAATTAAACCCTTATAGTAAGCTCTCTTTTTTATCCAGAATGTCTCTGTGGAAGAAATTTTATCCTGCTTTTCACCCATTGCAAAACATCAATTGCTAAATTTATTTGCATCATTCACAACAAAAATGGCAGAGCCAAATATCTGACTTTTTTGAGGTGATCACAGTGTATACACACACTCTCTCTCTCTCTCTCTCTCTCTCTCTCTCTTTCTCTCACTCTCACTCACATACTTCTGCTTCCCTGGAATAACTCAGACTCTTACAGCTTTTCATTGTTATACTAGAAATACTTTTTTGTGCAGAGTTCTCTGCTTTTTGCGTTCTGTGCAAGGTTCTTTCATCACTGAGTCTAATGTAACCACAGGTTTTACTTTAAATTTGTCCTGACCTCATTTATTCTGTGCAGTTACCATTCTTAAACTGTCTGAAATTGCTCTCAGTTTTTGTTTGCCAGTCATTTGCTTTTCCAAACAATACTCATCCAATCAAAAAACTTAACCAACTACTCCCAGTTGGTTCCAATTACATGATTTATGCTTTCTTTATCCTTATTTATGTGTATTTTGAGATTGTTCTATTTTATATTTAATCAGTTTTCCAGATGATCTTGTCCTGTCTTCTTTTTTTATTATAAATTCTTTAATTTAAAGCCCCATTTCTAAAAAAAAGGTTTTAATGTTTATTAATTCATTTATGAGAGAGCGAGAGCATGCGAGCGCATGCACATGAATGAGTGGGGGAGGGGCAGAGAGAGGGAGACAGAGAATCCCAAGCAGGCCCCAAGCTGTCAGCACAGAGCCCAACGTGGGGCTTGAACCCACAAACAGTGAGATCATGACCTGAGCTGAAGTCAGATGTTTAACCACCTGTGCCAACCAGACAGCCCCTAACGCCCTCTTTCTTAATCTATTCATGTTGCTATTTTACAGACAATGTTGATAATAGGATTTAAAAAAAAATATTTCATTAGTTCATAAGATGCTCTAGAGCATGGACTTTCTGAAATATATGACTGTAACTTCATAATGTCTGACATCATTTTATGTGCTTATGACCACAGGATAAATATGTGGTAATGATACAATAAGTGTGAAAGTAATGTATATGCCACATTTTTGGCTGTCATTATTTTTTTAATGTTTATTTATTTATTTATTTATTTATTTATTTATTTATTTAGAGAGCTTACACACTAATGGAGGAGGGGGCAGAGAGAGAGGATGAGAGAGAATCCCAAGCAGGCTCTGTGCTGTCAGCACACAGCCCATAACTGGGCTCGATCTCACAAACCTTGAGATCATGACCTGAGCTGAAATCAAGAGTTGAAAGCTTAATGGACTGAGCCATCCAGGTGCCCCTTGGCTGTCATTATTTTAAAAAAACTTATTTATCTAAATATTACAAAACCACTTGTAAATCTAAAGATAGTTAAGAAAGCTCTTAGAATCATTAACAAAATAATACATTTCATGATTTAAGTAATTACATAGAAATCCTTTTAGTACTTCAAAGTTTTATGAATGGTACCAGTTTAACTTAAAAATATTTTAAGATCATAAGACACATGATTGCTTCAAAATATTCTACTTTGAAATGACTTCCAATAACAATTTATAACCCACTCTGGTACTTAACATGATATGACAAAATAAATCAAAATTTTATAAAGAAATGTTTCTTTCATCAGACAACAATTTGCACAAGTTGTGTGTATGGTCAGAATGTGAAAGTTTAATTCTACTTTTAAACATAATTTCACAAACTCAGTCTTAGGAAATACATGTCCTCTACTCACCAGCTCTCTTTTATTCTCAGAAAGAGTTGTTTGAGTAATGGAGTTAAAAAACTTTGACAAACTGAGTCATAAAATCTGTACAAACTTGAAGAAATAATACTATAAACATAAAGTGACACAGCACATGGCCAACGTGTTCATGCACAGTGATTCTTTGAGAAAATGGCTGCATGTGACCTTAAGCAAGTTACTTTGAGTTTACTGAAGAGTATCCAGTGTTCTGTGATACATGCTTTATATGAGTCCAATATCATAGTTGCTTGTTGATAGCCTAATAAAGTAAATTTCACAGATTTACATTTCATTTATAGACCATCTGGATGTTATCAAAACAAATTTGCTATACAAATTCAGATAAAACAGAATGATAGTATGAGTTAAATATTACGATTGGATTTGTTGTTTCTGTTACATTTATGCTTGACTGTTTATTGTAGGCCTCGGAAACACAATTGAGCTTTGATTTGATTTCTATTTTTATTTCTTAAAATACTTTCCATCTCTTTTTTAGTTAGCCAGACTGAGTATATTTCTTTCATATCAATAAAATAAATCAAGTCCTCTCTTTGAAATCAATGAGATAAAATTCCCATTTGATAGCTATTTATCGGTATGATTACATTATAAATTACAATTATTTTTAAAATTCTCTGGAAATTATTGGATTAAGGTAAAATTAATATGTAATAAATATCTTAAATATATTGAGCTATAATATTGTCTTCTTCATGCTGAAGCTTCACAGTTCCATGTGTAACAAAGATCTCACCTTTTTTAGTATTTATATTCAACTCTAATTTACTTATGTGTCAAATAAGCATTCCCCAAATTATAGTTTATCTTTATTGTAATTACCATAAAACGATTTTGAAATTCATTGGTTTTAAATAATATTGAATTTTATAGCAATACAAATATTAAACTTTATGTAGAGTTTATCAAATTTTTAATTTAGTTGTACAATACTAAATTTATTGTCCTACTCTCTTCAGTGATACACTTAAGAAATGGAAAAGGTATTAATTTACATGGGCTTACCAGGAAATATAAGAATACACACAGACAGGGGTGCCTGGGTGGCTCAGTTGGTTAAGCGTCCAACTTCAGCTCAGGTCATGATCTTGCGGTTCGTGAGTTCAAGCTCCATGTCAGGCTCTGTGCTGACAGCTCAGAGCCGGGTGCCTGCTTTGGATTCTGTGTCTCCGTCTCTCTCTGCCCCTCCCCTGCTTGCTCTGTCTCTCTCTCTCTCTCTCTCAAAAATAAATAAACCTTAACAACAAAAAGAATATAAACACATATACATACATATAAACATACCTACATTGGCAGTATTCTTTAACATTCGTTGGTTATATTTTTTAATATTTTGAACATCCTAAAGATTTAAATATCTACCTAAATAACAATCATTCAATGTATTTATATCACAAAGGAAAATCAAGGTTTTCTACATGAGTAATTTTTTATTCTGATGAAGAAATTTTAATGACTTATTAATTTTCATATTTAAAGAGTTACTAATCTATAATTTATAGCTATCTTAAAAGTTTCAATTTTAGTCTATCATCAGATTGTGTATTTGTAATTTTAGGAGCAGTTAAATACTGTGGAATTATTAGTGGAGAAATAGAACTCATGGCTTTTGAGATCACCACAAACCATGCTGAATATAGTTCAGTAGAAGAAAGACTTATATTGTTTTCCTGTGGGCATGTCACAAAGGAGCCCTGCCTTCTATCCAGGCACTGCCCTTGCCAGAGGGCAAAAGTTTAATGGCTCTTTTTAGGAATGTCTAAACTATGGGAAGAAAAAGACCTAGATTACTTAAAAGAGCAAGAATTGTGCTGGCCCCAGATGAGGTGGATTTTTGGAAACTGGGGACAGTGCATGGATGGTGTCTCCTCCTGTCTCCATCTATACTGCAACAATCATGGTAGGAGCTTGATGGAATTATTTCTGTTGGAGGTAAATTTCTGAAGACTGAGTCTCAAATTTAGGAGATTGGAAATAACAACAAAGGCTCTACTGACTAAAATTATCATTGGAAAGTGGGCAAGATGGTCAGACCAAAGAGACATGGATAATGAAAATCTCAATTGAACTGAAAAGTCATCTCTTTTCCCAAGATTTCTGGACTGTGTAAGAAGCCAGAAACATTTATGACCTTAACAAAGGGGAAGGATCCTGTCAGCTAGGCAGGTGGGGTATTCAGAACCAGATTTGATTGATTCAGAAAGTGGAAAACTAAAAGGTTAAAGTTACTTTTCATCTGATTACTGTGGTGTATATTTATACTCATTGCAGGAGTCTGTGTATTAAAGTAGCATGTGTTGATTGTTTCACCAGAGTGTCATCTCAGATAATAGTAATGAGTAGTCAATCACCTACGTTCATATCCTCTGGATAGAAACGGAGTTTTAACTGGCAAGATAGCAGAGACTGCTGATGAAGTTTTCTTACTATTCAATGCAATCATTATTGGCATAGCTTTTATTGGCTCAATACTGACAAGTCCAAAGTAATTTAAAAATATCTGTTTCCTTATATCCCATTAAAACATTTTTCAGTTAGGAAACATATTCAGAGATGTTAAGTCACTTCTGAAGTCGCAGAATTAGTAAGTGGAAACCCTAAGATTTGAGTTGAAGTTTATGTGACTTGTAAGTCCATACTAGATTTTCAGTCACTGTAACTTGCTGGGAAATTGATCTTAATCGGCCTTTTTGGGCAAATACTGAGCAAGGATCATCCCTGGAACTCACTCTAACTCTAAGATACCTAGAGCTGTTCACTTGGCCCGGTCTGTCAGGTATCCGGAGAAGCATACCTGAACCCTAGTTGTATGGCCTCATTTCTGTCCATCTTTTTTCTCATATTTCCCCATGTGATGGATACAGATTTATTGGAACACATTTTGTGTGGATTTTTGTTGTCTCTGCCTTTACTGTACTTTTAACTTCTCTTTCCCCCTGCTCTTCTGGGTTATTCCCCACCATAGATCTCAGTGTCTGCTTGGGAGAGCACTGGGTTTCCTCTATCCCTTTTTGCTTTGATTGTCCGTCCCTGACATCTCTTAGCAGTGTCTATGTCCTTAGATTCTGCTAAATGCTAAATGCCAGCTCATTCCATCAACATTGGTTTCTTCGACATTACATATGGAAATGGTCTTAGCTAAAAGCAACATCTATCCGTGACATGCCAGACACTAAGAAAGTTTGAGGAAAGGATTGCTGATGGTTTAGCGCAGCATCTTTCCAAGGGTGTATTCACTATGTTTTATAGCCAATAAGGCACTAAATAGATGCTGGCTTTATGACAGTAGTAGTGTCCTTGACACCTTCTATATCAGGGTTATTTGCTGGATCTTAGAGAGGTTAGAAGAAGAGAAAACAGGATAAACATCAGTGCAGCAAAATGGTAACTCAGAAAGTTTGGATACCAGGTATTTACCAATTGGTAGAGAAGTACTTCACATTTTAACAACTTACAGTGTTTTACTAGGGAGTACTGGCTTAAAAACTATTAAAAACAACAAATATCAAACCTGTTAATGAGATGCTGAGTATTATATAATCTTTTCACGGTCCACTTTTCTAGGTATTGGTGTCATACTGTAATTTTTACAATGTAATTTAGTTCCTGAGTCATTGGTCTGTGGACTTATTTTTCTGTAATAATTTTTATTGAGTGGTGTTTCTTTCTTTGTTTTAAATTTTTTAAATATTTATTTTATTTTTGAGACAGAGAGAGAGCATAAGTGGGGGCAGGGGAGGTGCAGAGAGAGGGAGACATAGAATCCAAAGCAGGCTTCAGGCTCTGAGCTGTCAGCACAGAATCCCAACGCGGGGCTTGAACTGGTCAACCACAAGATCATGACCTGAGCCAAAGTCGGATGTTCAACTGACTGAGCCACCCAGGCGCCCCTATTGAGTGATGTTTCTAATGCTGGAATGTCAACAATCTGAAACTCATGCAAAATAGATTTCCCTTGACTCCCCTACTAAGTGAGAATTTTGGAGTCTCAGAAATCTATCATTTTCTACTTCTGTACATTGTTTTCCAAAGGGAGCTACCCAAACAAATGGAAATCAGAATTATTCAGACCTATTTTGTAAATGAATATCAGTAGTATCTGAGTGTCCACTTTGAAGCCTGTGATGTGGAAATGGCAATAAAATCTGTCACTATTCATAGGTTCCAAGGCAGGGCCAGCTTCCATCTTAGGAATTTCTAGAAGTAGAAAAGTGACTTTTCCAGAGCATTTGGTAAAGCCATCAAACTACGGCCACTAAGAAAGTTCATTGATTCATAAGTTTTATGACCTCTCTAGCTTCAAAAACTGATGTAAAACTGATGCAATGCTGGTTTAATTGAAAACACACAGGGAGATTATTTTCATCACTTCCTGAGTAAGGAACAGAGCAATATAAATTATATTGAAATTTTGTCTGTGTGTTTAATTGCTGAGTAGAGCACTGCAATTGATAGTTTAAGTACTAATTATTTTAATGTAATTATATTTAATTATTGTAATTGCTATTCATATCTTATGTCCTAATAGACATCAAGGGCCTTTTTCACAAAATTATGTTCTCCTCACGCTAGAAAGCAGAATAGGGAATTTATCTTAGTTTAGTTGAAACAAGCTATTTGCTACTTCATTTATTTCAAAATGAAATAAGTTACTTATTCTTTTGCCTTTTTGGTTAGATTATTTGATGAGGACATTTTGTAACAGATTCTGTGAAACCCTTTAAAATTAAAAAAAAAAAGAAATAGTGTGGATTCTTTGTTTATGAATCATGACTTTGAACATTGTATACATTTACTTATAGATCACACTATAAATTCACATCTTTTTTTTTTTTCCTGTTAGGCATTACAGTATAAAGAAAGGGGTGGTTACACATTGCAAATTTCTTTTTTTACTCTCAATTTATAATGTGTGGCAATATATTCAGCTCAGTAAGTGTGTAAATTACAGCATGAACAAGATTTGAAAATTCAAGAAATGGAAGGGAAAAGGCAATCTATAGTAACTAAAGAACAAATTCTAATTTATTGCCTCATATGATCTGAGTTTAATTTGTTTACATTTCACAAGGGAAACACCTATTTACCATGTTCTCTTTGATATAGTACATATAAAGCTGAAATATTGTGTTTCAGCTTGGATAATGGAGTCATTATCTCAATTGTAAACATTCTGTACCTGAAATTGGGATTCATGATGGACTCATTGGCTAAACAAAATTACCACAAGTAAAAACAATTTCTAGAAACTTTAAAGACTTGAGATTTACTTTTAAAATTGCTTTCTTAGTTACTATGGGGAATAGAACTTAGGGAAATGATAAATATTATACTTTTAGAACTAAGAAAAATATAAAATTATCTGCTATAGAGAATAAAAGAGCTAGATGTTTATAACACCTGGAAATAGCCACTAATAATTATAATAATCTCTAATGCTAATACCATACTTAGCAGGTATAGCCATTTGCCAGAAGCTTCATGTGTATTATTATATTCAGTCCTCTCCACAGCCCTGTGATTAAAACATTACTCTTTTTTTCATTTGACTGGGACAATAGGCACAAATAACAGTGTCCTAAGAAAATTGAGCTATATGATTTCCTGTTCAGACCAATTTTCTAACAGTGGAGTTATTTGCGAAATAAATTGTCCCTTGATGTTCCTCTCAAAATATGAAAATAGTCTTGGAAGTCTTTGTCATTTTCTATTCTATACATTGTTTCCAAAGGAAGCTACCCAAACTAATGGAAAACAACAACATTAAGAGATTTTTTTACTATAGGGGCACCTGAGTGGCTTAGTTGGTTAAGTGTCCAACTTTGGCTCAGGTCATGATCTCATGGTTCATGGGTTCAAGCCTGGCATCGGGCTCTGTGCTGACAGCTCAGCGTCTGCAGCCTGCTTCAGATTCTGTATCTCCCTCTCTCTCTGCCCCTCCCCCACTCATGCTCTGTCTGTCTGTCTCTCTCTCAAAAATAAATAAACATTAAAAAATTAAAAAAATGTTTTCTGCTATGGATCAGAATAACAGTAGTCCTAAAAACAGACAAAAATTTGTGGAAAACTATGTACACTGGATCATGTTTTTCGGATGGGCCCAGTCAGACCAGTGTTGCCCTCAGAATCTAAGCAAAATACACTATGCAAAGCAAGAGGACAGCTATTTGTGTCCTATTGCATAATGACTTTGTGGCCTTGGGAAATGTGCTCAATTTCTCTAATCTTCAGTTTTCATTCTGTAAGATTAGCTAATATCTATGTTTAATTATTGTGAAGATTAAAGGAAAAGAATGGCCACACTCTGCTTAGTATGGATGCATTATACACTCATTGAATGTTAGCTACTTCTTATTTTAACATTTTAATGATAGGAACTATATATTGTTTCTTTCAAGATGGCTCTTATGCAAAATAGAGTTTGGTTGTCTTAGCATCACTTGTGGTACTTTTAAGAAAAAAAGAAATGTAAACCTTTAAAAAATAACTGCCCAGGTGTCTTCTCTGTAGCTTCTGAGTTAGTGCTATGCTGTGCTGGGGCGGGGGGGTGGGGGGGGTGAGGTCGGGGCAGGGGTGGAGGGCAAGGGAAAGGTCCAGTTCATTATGATGGGAGAACCACTATGATAGGAAATTTGGTGTTTCAGAATAGACTCAATTAAAAGTTTTTTTTTTCTTTTTAATGTATTATTTCGTTAGCAAGGTTTTGTGTGTTTGTTTTTTAAATTTAACATATTATCACCACCACATTTAACTAAATGAATAATAAATAAAGCTTCTTACCTGGAAAGGCAGAGCTTGGACATTACAAATCCTTACTACGTTACTCCTTTCTTTAATTTAACAATGTGTTATATAAACCCACATCTTATTCTTATGTCAAGCAATGGGAATGTCATTACTGGAATGGGAGTGATGATAGCAATTAAGGTTATAGACAAAATATTAATATTCAAATGGAGATCAGTTTCAACTCCATATACACATACATATCATTCCCTAACCTTCTAGTGCATAGCTCCTATAAATTGTCTTCGAGGAAAAGGCTTACACCTAAGCAAAAAGAGACCTGATACTTCTCCTTGAATATATATTTTGGGGTCTGTTTTACTCAGATTTTTAAAAAAAATTTTTAAGGTTTATTTATTTTTGAGAGAGAGACAAAGCATGAATGGGGGAGGGGCAGAGAGAGACGGAAACCCAGAATCCAAAGCAGGCTCCAGGCTCTGAACTGTCCACACAGAGCCCTATGTGAGGCTCAAACTCACCAGCCATGAGATCATGACCTGAGCCGAAGTTGGACGCTTAACTGACTGAGCCACCCAGGAGCCCCTACTCAATGAATTCGTAGACAAAAGTGTTTCTACAAAGTAGTCTGAATCAATCTTTTCAACATATCTGTTATTGTTACTATTGTCATCATCATCATTATTGCTTTGATGAGTTACTAATATTCTCTTCTCAAGATATAAAAAAGCTGGTTACTAATGTTACTGGTACTTTGTTCTGTTTGCAGTGTGACTCCTTCATGAAAGAAAACATGTTATAATATTGAACAGTTCTATTCAAATCTGTCTAGGAACATCAGGAGGACATGGTGTGAGAAAATAGTGAAGTTTCATTCCCCTGCCTTTAGCTGCCAGTTTTCCCAGCAGCATTTGTTGAAGAGACTGTCTTTTTCACATTAATATTCTTTCTTGCTTTGTCAAAGATTAACTGACCATATATAGGTGTGAGTTTATTTCTGGATTTTCTATTCTTTTCTATTGATCTATCTACTTCTGTGACTGTAGCATACTGTTTTTATTACTGTAGTTTTGTAATATAACTTGAAGCCCAGAATTGTGATTCCTCCAGCTTTGTTTTTCTTTATCAAGATTGCTTTGGCTGTTTGGGATCTTTTTGTGGTTCCATGCAGAGTTTAGAATTGTATGTTTTAGTTCTGTGAAAAAATGCTGTTAGTATTTTGATAGGGATTGAATTAAATGTGTAGATTGCTTTGGGTAGTATAGACATTTTAACAGTATTTGTTCTTGCAGTCCATAAGCATGGAATGTCTTTCCCTTTCTTTTTGTTGTGTTCAGTTTTTTCATCAGTGTTTTATAATTTTCAGAATACAGGTCTTTCACCTCTTTGGTTAGGTTTATTCCAAGGTGTCTTATTTTTGGTGCAATTATAAATGGGATCGTTATGTTAATTTCTCTTTCTCTTTCTGGGTATATGGAAATGCAATGGATTTCTATATGCCAATTTTGTATTCTGTGACTTTATTGAATTTATCAGTTCTAACAGTTTTTTTGGTGGAGTCTTTTGGGTTTTCTATATATCATATCATGTCATGTGCAAATAATTAAAGTTTTACTTCTTCCTCATCGATTTAGATGCCTTTTATTTCTTTCTGTTGTTTGATTGCTGTGGCTAGGACTTCCAGTACTATGTTGAATAAATTGGTGAGAGTGGACATCTCTGTCTTGTTCCTTACTGAAGAGGAAAAGCTCTCAGTTTTCATTAAGGATGTTGTTAGCTATGGGTTTTTCATGTATGATATTTATGATATTGAAGTATGTTCCCTCTAATACCTACTAGTTGAGGGTTTTTATCATAATGGATGTTGTACTTTATCAAATGCTTTTTCTGTGTCTATAAAAAGGATCATATGATTCTTATCTTTTCTCTTATTGATTTGATGTATTACATTGATTGATTTGCAAATGCTCAACCACACTTGCAACCCAGGAATAAATTCCCCTTGATCATGGTGAATAATTTTTTACTGTATTTTTTATTTGCTTTCCTTGTATTTTGTTGAGGATTTTTGCATCTTTGTCATCGGAGTTTGGTCTGCAGTTCTCTTTTTTAGTGGTGTCTTTATCTGATTTTTGGTATCAGCATAATTCTGGTCTCATAAAATGAATTTGGAAGTTTTCCTTCCTGTTCTATTTTTTAGAATAGTTTGAGAAGACTAGGTATTAATTCTTCTTTAAATGTTTGGTAGAATTCTCCCATGAAGCCATCTAGTCCTGGAGTTTTGTTTGTTGGGAGTGTTTTGATTATTGATTCAATCTCTTTGCTCATTATTGGTCTATTCAAACTTACTGTTTCTTCCTGCTTTGGTTTGGCAGTTTGTATCTTTCTAAGGTTTTATCCATTTCCTTTAGGTTGTCCAATTTGTTGGCGTATAGTTTTTCATATTATTCTCTTACATTTGTTTGTTATTTCTTTTTTTTGTTTAAAACATGTTCACTTTTTTTAAAGTTTATTTATTTTTGAGAGAGCACGCATGAATAGGGGCTGGAGAGGGAGATGCAGAATTAGAAGCAGTCTGCAGGCTCTGAGCTATCAGCACAGAGCCCAACATGGGGCTTGAACTCATGAGCTACGAGATAATGACCTGAGCCTAAGGCAGATGCTTAACCGACTGAGCCACCCAGGCATCCCTGTTTGTATTTCTGTGGTGTTGTTTGTTATTTCTCCTCTCTTGTTTGTGCTTTTATTTATTTGAGTCCTTTCTCTTTTTTTCATGACAAGTCTGGTGAAAGGTTGATCAATTATATTGATCTTTTCAAAGAACCAGTTCCTGGTTTCATTGACTGTTTTAGTTTTTTGTTTTTTTTTTTTTTTTTTTTTTTTTTTTTTTTTTTTTTTTTTTTAGTTTCTATATCATTTATTTATTTTATAATTGTTATTACTTCCTTCCTTTTGTTGGCTTAGGTTCTGTTTGTTGTTCTCTTTTAGCTCCTTTAGGTGTAAGGTTAGGTTGTTTATTTGAGATTTTTCTTGCTTCTTGAGGTAGACTGTATTGCTATAAACTTCCTTCTTAAAACCACTTTTGGTACATCCCAAAGGTTTTGAACCATTGTGTTTTCATTTTCATTTGTTTCCATGTACTTTTTTATTTCTTCTTTTATTTCCTAGCTGACCCATTCATTGTTTAGTAGTATGTTATTTAACTTCCATATGTTTCTGGTATTTTGAGATTTTTTCTTGTGGTTGGCTCCTAGTTTCATAGAATTGTGGTCAGAAAAGTTGCATGGTATGACTCTTTTTCACTCTTTTTTCAATTTATTGAGGCTTGTTTTGTGGGCTAATATGTGATCTGTTCTGGAGAATGTTCCATGTGCACTCAAAAAGAATGTGTATTCTATGCTTTTAGGATGGAATGTTCTTAACATATATTTTAAATCCATCTGTTCCAGTGTGACATTCAAAGCTACTGTTTCTTTGTTGATTTTCTGTTTAGATGATCTCTCTGTTGAGGTAAGTGGAGTGTTAAAATACCCTACTATTATTTTTATTATTACGGATTTTTTCCTTTATGTTTGTAGTTAACTGTTTTATGTATTTGGGTGCTTCCATTTTGGTTGCGTAAATATTTACAACTGTTACATTTTGTTGTTGGATATTCCCCTTTATTATTCTCTAGTGTCCTTCTTTGTCTCCTGTTACAGTCTTTGCTTTAAAGTCCACATTTTCCAATATAAGTATTGCTACTCTGACTTTCTTTTGACAGCCATTTGCATGATGCATCTTTTTCCATCCCCTCACTTTCAATCTGTAGATGCCTTTAGGTCTAAAATGATTTTCTTGTAGGCAGCATATATAGGGTCTAGGGTTTTTTTGTGTTTGTTGTTGTTGTTGTTGTTGTTTTCCCAGTGTGACACCCTGTGTCTTTTGATTGGAGCATTTAGTCCATTTATGTTCAAAGTAATTATTCATAGATATGTATATATTGCCATTTTATTACATGTTTTGTGGTTGTCACTAAAGATTTTCTCATCCTTTCTTGTCTTTTTCAATGTTTGCTGATTTTCTTTAGGAATATATTTGGAATTCTTTCTCTTATTCTTTGTATGTTTATTAGTGGTTTTCATATATGGTTGTCATCAGGTTTGATCATAACCTATTCTGCATATGGCAGTCTGTATTCAGTTGATGGACGTTTAACTTTAAATAATCGTTTATTTCTCCCCATGTTTTAGAGATATTTTGTTACATATTTTATTTTACATCCTTTTATTTTGTGAATTCCTTGACTGTTTTTTTGTGTTTTTTTTGTTGTTTTTTTTTTTTACAGAAATACTCATTTTTGCTGCTTTTTGTTTCCTACTTTTATACTGTCACTTTTGGTCACTCCTTTCCACTCTTAGCGTTCTATGTAATATTTCTTGCAAAGCAGGTTTAGTGGTCATGAAGTCCTTTAGTCTTTTTCTGGGAAAATGTTTATTTCTCACTGTATTCTGATGATAGTCTTGCTGTATATAATATTCTTGGTTGTAGATATTTCCCATTTAGTACCTTGAATATGTCATGCCACTCCCTTCTGGCTTAGAAAGTTTCTGCTGAAAAATCTGCTGGTAGCTTTTCTCTTATGTGTTACTGTCTTCTTTTGTCTTGCTCCCTTTAAAATTTTTTCTTTATCACTATATTTTACCAATTTAATTATAGTATGTCTTGGTGTGGATCTGCTTTTGCTGATTTTGTTGCATGTACTATGTGCCTGCTGGATTTGGATGTCTGTTTCCTTCTCCACATTAGAGAAGTTTCCAACCATTATTTCTTCAAATAATGCTCCCTTTTCTCTCTTATATTTTTGGGATTCCTATATTAAGAATGCTATTACATTTGATGGAGTCACTGAGTCCCTGTATTTATTCTTGTTTTACATCATTTTTTTCTCTATTTTGTGCAGCTTGAATACTTTCCATTACTCTACCTTCTAGGTCATTAATTCATTCCTCTGCTTCTTCCAGTCTGATGTTCATTCTATCAAGTGTTTCTCATTTTGCTTATTGAGCCCTTTACCTCTGCTGTGTTATTCTTTACCTCTGTTAAGAGTCTCACTGATACCTTCTACTCTTTTCTCAAGTGCAGTGAGGATCCTTATGATCATTGCTTTAAATATCCCATCAAGCACATTTCTTTTGTTTTGCTTAGATCTCTGGCCATGTCCTTGTCCTGTTCATTCATTTGGGATAAATTATCTTCTCATTTTGTCTAAGTCTGTTTGTTTCTCTGTTTTCAGAAAGTCAGCTATATCTCCTGTTCTTAACAGTAATGACCTTATGAAGAAGAGGTCCTGTAGTATTCTGCTGTGTAGTATCCCCTGTTCCCCAGTGGACTGGTGCTTATGGGAGTGTCTCCAGTGTTGTGTTATGTACGCTCTGCTGTTTTGTCCTGGCTGCTTTATCCATTAAGCAGAGGCTCTTTTGCCTGTTGTGGACATGGTTAGGTCCCTGGACTGAATGTGGCACATTTTAACAAGTTGCAGTCTGGTATTCTTGTGAAATGAGACCTATTATCGCCATTGCAAGAACTGAGGCTCTGCAAAACTCCCCGTGAGGAGATGCAGTGGGAGTAGGGGTTTAGGCAGGTATTTTGAAGGATGGGACAAACTGTGCTGGCACTAAGGAAAGGGAGACTGAAAAGGGTCTCAGAGTATGGGGCGGCAAGGCTTGCTGTAAGGAATTTAGGTAGTGAGTGTAGGTGTTGTTCTGGCTCCTGCCAGTGGCCTTGTGCTTATGCTGAGGGGTTGGGAAGGGAAATGGTACCTGCCAGTTTCTTTGTTGTTGGAGAGGTCTCCCTGTGAATTCTATGTCTCTGGGACACACTATGAAATAAGCAAGTAACCTCTCCACTGTGTAGCCCAGGAGCTCTTCAGAATGCTGTTTCTGTGATGTATGTCTGCAGGATGTTTGCCTACCCTCTATCCAAAGGTAGTATAATGTCCTCCAGGACTTATCCCTGCCAAGCCTGTTGACCTTTAAAATTCCAGATTATATGCCTTGCTAGTTGCCAGAAGCCACGAAATTTGGCCACTCTCACTTTTCATGTCAGTTGCTATGGGCTTTTGTTTTCCCTGTGCACTCCCCTGTGTGCTTATCTGTCTCTTGCTCTTCTCCACAACCGTGGCTCCCTCCCCACCACAGCAGTCTCAACCCTTTCCCCTCTCAAACCTCATCTCTGCCCTTCCTACCTTCATGGATGTGGCCTCTTCTCTGCCTTTAGTTGTGGAGTTGTTCTGCCACTCTTCAAGTCAATTTCTGGGGTATTTAGGATGATTTGAAAGTTATGTAGTTGTACTCATGGGATGAGGTAAGTCTAGGGTCCTCCTGCTCTGCCACCATTTTCCAACCAGCCCAGCTTATTAAATATCTTGACCTAGAAGTGACATAGTCACCTTCATTCATTGGCAAGAATCAGTCAACATACCTACCCTCATAAAAAGAGGAGCTGATAAATAAAATCCCTAGTTGGACAGCTACTTCCTAGCTGCAATGATACATTTGGAAAGGGAATACAAAATATTGGTGCATATCCAGCCATCTTACCAAGCTAACTGTATGACTTAAAAAAAATGTATTTCCATCATTCTGTTTCCTCACAGAAAAAAAGAGAATAATACCCCTGAAAGATCAGTAAAAAGAGTAAATGAGATAATGTACCTTAAGTATTTGATGTATGGTCAGGTGTAAAATTAATTCTCAATATATGGTTCATGCTATTATTATTTTCGTCATCATGTGCTCTATGCTTTGTATACGTAAGATGATTACTTACTCCTCCGTCTCTTTACTTTAGTGATGTAATACTTCTGTCCCGTTTATTAAAGTGATTAAATCTCATAATTTTATAAAGTTACAACTATTTGTGTCCTTATTTTATGAGCATTCTTTCCTACAGGCATAGGAATAGCAAATGCTTTTCTTTCATGGCTAGGGGCTCTGTCAGGGAAATTCAGCTACTTTTCTGGGACTGAAAAATGGCCCTTTTTGGTCAATAACTATGCAGCTTCAGACAAGTCATGTAATAACCAAATGGGTGTCCTCTGGGTTTGTCTAGGTCATGGCCAGAGCACCCTCCATGTTGATTACTCTCGTTGCATTTCAAAACTTATGCCAGTTAGAACATAAGGACTGCTCTTCAGCATCAGTAAAGCTTCTTTTATTCTGTGTTCTAGAATCTATGCTGCTGTTAACACTGTGCTACATTGATTATGTTGTATGTATCTTCATATCTGTAAGCTATGTACCTTGTTTTCATATGGAAGTTTTAACATGCTGGAGCAAATCATCAGATAGTTTATTAAACTCTGGCAATAAATGTTTCTAAAACATTAGAGAAAAGAGTCAGTGACTTGAATTGAGCTGAATATTCTGATCAGAATATCAAAAATAAAGAGTAACTTTTAATCACTTTCTACTCTTATTATAGTTCCTGTCATAACAACTATTTTCTCGGTTTTTTAACGGAAGAACAAGCAAGCAACAATTTAATGTCAATTGTCCCGGTCTCTTAAAGATTGCATTGTCACATTAGTTTAACTTCAAATCAAAGTTTAGAAATATTAGTGCTAGGCAGCTATTTATCTTGAGTTATTAACATTTCTCAGTTATTAAAATCCAGTTACTTCTTTTATGTTTCAATGATTGAAATATAAACAAGAAATAGAGGGAAATGTCAAGTGTATCTCACTCTGATTAGTAGTATAATTGTAAAGTTCTTTTAGTATGGCTGCATAAACTATTATTTTTGCCTTTACATTTTAAAAGACTTCAACATTTTAATGGGCAAGATTCATGGGAAGAAAGTATTTGGAGGGACAAAAAAAGGAAAGTTGAAAGCTGAGGTATTGAAACATTGAAGATAAAGAGGGTGGCCCTCATTAAATAAATGTGATATAATGTAAAGGGTAAAGAACTTTGGGTAAAGAAAATCTGATTTCTAGGTGTGACTCTTTCTACCAGTGAGTTTGTGAGTTCCCGAGTAAGAAATTTATAATTTGAAGCTTTCAGTTTCCTTATCTTCCAAAGAGGGACAAAATTGATCCCCATTCTTTATGATTAGTATTTGATTTAAAAATTGAATAAAGAGAAAAAGGCTGTCATTAAAATGAATAAATACCAAGAAAAATAGCACTCTCTTTTTAATCAAAAACATTTTCTTTTCCTAAGAAAAGTAGAATTTTTCACTGGAAAGAAAAGGAAAACAATACATAACTTCCTACTTTCTGTAGTTGTGGTTTCCCCCTCCCCCTTTCCTTATAAAATTATGTGACACAGGCTGATAGTGTTTCCCCTTATTCCAACTGTCCTTAGACTAATGAAGTCCCTGATGTTTAGCTGGGCTATTGCTCCTTAAAACAACAGCTACATTTCCTTGCCTTCATAGCTACATGTGGCCATGCAACTAAAATCTGGCTAACCAAATGTGAGAGAAACTGATGTGTGTAACTCCTTGGTTACATCCTTTGAACTTGCTTCAAACTTTATGTGTATCATCATCACTTGAAAAGCTTGTTAAATAAATAAATAAATTCTCAAGCCTGGAGAGGAGCTTGAGAATTTGTATTTCTAGACCAGGGGTCTCTCCCCTTTACAGCACCTGTGATCCATTTCTCTACCAAACTGTGTGTCTGCACTTCGTACCTTACTGGATGTAGTGTTTGTTCTGTCAGTCTTCAGGTCGATTTCTTGAGTATTCAGAATGATCCTATAGTTCTCTAGTTGTATTTGAGGGAGAAGAGGAGCCTAGGGTCCTGTTAGCATCCCCACTGAGAATTTGCATTTCTAATAAGTTCCTAGAACATGCTGGTGCTGCTAGTCTAAGAGCTACACTTTGGGAACCTCTGCCTTGTCCTTTCGTCCACTGTAACGCTTGGAATGTGAATGTGATGGCTAGTGCTGCATCTGGATCCGTAAACTTGAGAGTCCTGGGAATGCAGATAAGAAAGCTGGAAGCCTGATTTCAGAAAACTGCAGAGCTACTATATCAACTATGAACTGCCTACATGTATATTTTTCTGTGAGAGAGAAATAAATGTCTCAGTTGTTTGTTAACTTATATTTTCTGTCAAATTCAACCAAACCTAATTAATAGCAATGAAATGTATTAAATAAAATTGGATCACCACTCTCCCCACCCTTCCTACACTTAAGTTTCTTACAGTGGTTGATGGCGATCTTTCACCCAAACACTTGTGCACACCAGGGAATTTTAAAACTAATATTTGTTCCAAAACTGAGGACTGAGGATCTAATATGAAATTCATTATTTAGCAATTAAGACATCTTTGAGCCGATGTAATGGGTTTTGCTTTAATTCCTGTTATTTCCAACGTTGGTCTAATAAAATGATTTTATATGTATCTGACTATATGGAGGAAAATACTTGTAAAGTATGTGTTTGTATATTTAACCTAAGGATATACAAATACATCTTACCCTTGCGTATTAAATTTTTGTAGCAAAGCTATATTTAGAGTAGTTTAAAATTATGTTATTGTATACATATATTTTAAATCTATGAGTATTTTATAGTAGTACATAAACATGTTCAAGGATAATGATTAATAATGAGATTTACTGACTTTATAAGTTTTGAGAATGCTTGGCCTTTAACCTCATGACTTTCGATTTTCTGAACTACTGAATATAACTCAAAAGGAGACTATAACCTGTCATGGGTTATGCTGACCAAGGCATTTAAATTCTTAGTGAGACATGTAAGAATAGTATATTCAGGTATTTTTTAATGCTAAAATCATTGGTAAATTCTGGTCTTTATTTACACAACCTTAAATTTCTTAATGTTTGAATAATCAGGAGTGGTTTTAATGATAGAAATGTCCATTTTAATTGAAAAGTGAAAATCAGAAGCTAGTATTTACTTCAACATAAGGGCTATAGAGCAAGATTTGCTTTTATGTTCAAATTTAGACCTATATTAAGAAAAAGAAATAAGTCAAATAAAGCCTTTATCATCTCTGTTAACCAACTTTTTAAAATTATAAGTAACTCAAGGTTAAATTCCCACATCTAATGTTTTTCTTCATTGTAGTTCCCTGAGAATATGTACAGTCATAAACACTTAAATGAAAATTCAAATTCCAACAGAAAAAATCCAACTTTCAGATATTTCACTAATGCTTCTCATTAAAGCAATTATATTTTGATATTATGAGAACAAAGAAAAAAAGATAAAATATAGTTTAAGAAGCTACAAGAATTCTTTAAAATGTAAGTATTGAGTATTTATGGTTATATATGTTTTATGAAGAATTAGGTGACTTACACATAAGTAAATCAATAATAAAAGGGAAATAAAATGTATAAAAGGAAAAATACAATGAAAAGTACAAGCTTTTAAAAAATGATGTAAAGAATAATTTAAATGCCTGGACATCATTGCTATATCTTGTTTGCTGGTAGTCAAAGCAAACAAGTCATAACCAGCTACATAATTGTCATTCCTTTTTTTATGGAGGAAGGAGATATACCAGCATTAAAAATAATAATAATAAAATTAAATTTAAAAAACTTTGGATTAAAAGCTTTGAATTTGAAAACCAGAAAAAAAATTGTGGATGCTAAAATGTTACTTGTACTCGAGTGACCATGTCAATTTAGATAAAATCACATTGTTTTTTTTATAATGAAATTACCACGTGACACTTTTAATGTATTATTTTATAGTTATTTGATTAAAACCTAACATGTTAACTGCCAGAATAGAAGATCCTGAGTACTAAAGTATGTCCCATATTTTGTGACACATATGTCAGATATCAAACCTGTGTTTACAATAGGTAAATGTTTTTTAGTAACTGATGAATTGTCAAAGTTTATGCTAAGAAATACCAATATTTTAATCACATAGTAGATAAATGAGAAGAATGCATGCAGCTAACATATCTAAAATGAAAATTCAATGTATGCAGTGGTTATTAAATTACATTTGTGGATAGGAATTATATCATTAGAGATGTCACATCTCCCTTCCTGTCAAATTAAAGTTTTTTAATACCAGTGTAAAATAAATCTTGTTTAGGAATTTGAATTTGGATAACTCAAGTTATATAACTCAAGTTAACAATGCTATTTAGGACTTTTCCAAGTGTTTCATATATAGAAACTAGCATATGTCTCACAAAAACCTTTCTTTTTTTTTAAGTTTATTTATTTATTTTGAGGGAGACAGAGAAAGCATGAGTGGGGGATGGGTAGAGAGTCAGAGAGAGAGACAGAGAATCCCAGGCAGGCTCTGTGCTGTCAGTGGAGCCCAACATCACGCTCAGTCTCACGAACTGTGAGATCATGACCTGAGCTGAAATCAAGAGTGAGACACTCAAACAAATGAGCCATGCAGGTGCCCCTCACAAAAACCTTTTAAGATGGCATTGTTAATATCCTCATTTTGAGGATATGGCTACTCAAGTGCAGAAAAGTTTACACAGCTAGCACGTGGTAGAACCAAGGATTAAATCAAGTCTGACTCCAGGCTATATGCTTTAATTAGGCCTTTGTTCTAGACCTCTAAAACATCTAAATAATTCACATTATTTTTTATTTTTATTTCAAATTATTTGGATGTTATTAAATTTCTGGGACTGTTGGAAATTACAAACTTGAATTGCTGACTTAATTTTTGATTTGCAGGATTACTTAAATCTTCCTGCTTTTTATGTTACCTTTCTTAGGTATTACATCTGGGTAGACAACACAGTTTATGGGAGAAACAAAACAGTTCCAGGAAAAGTAGGGCAAGATAAATTAAAACAGGTCTGAGTAGATTTTAAATATGAATCGGTTTAAACATGAATCATCTAAGTTTTGATGTCATGTGATTATGGCATATTACGTGAAATATCTTTGCCTAACTTATGATTAAAAAGTAGTTGAGCCTCTTAAGACTGTTTCTAGGCCCCTTAAGATAAAGAAGTCAGTAAGGTGGGAAAAGATAATACTTCTGTTATAGATCTACAAAAGAAAGGTGTTATCTGGAATACCTTGAAGGCTACATCATAATTTATAATCTACTATATTTATCAAGAAAATAGAGATACCATTGTTATGCTGTTCTGTCCGCCATTGATGAATGTGTTTGCTGCTGTTTGATGATTGCTAACAAATTGGTGGCTTCTGCTGTCAGCATTACTATCAGAATGCAGTTCTATTATATTCTCATTAACATAATGATAAAATTAACATTAAGAAAACAGTTTCAGTAAGAATTTATGAGATTCTGTGCAATTAAGCATGTAACAATATGGACAGAGAATTTGCAGAAGGATGTATAATAATAAAAATTAAAAAAATATATATTTGTAGTAGTCAGTGACCTGAGACTTTAGACTGTTTATTGCTGGCTTGTTGATATGTTAATGTGAAGTAATTATTCCAGTGAATTGAAGCTTAAAGTCAACATGTATATTCATTAATTTAGTTTAAGCTTCCTTATTGTTAATCACAGTTGGGGAATCTATTTTCAGAAAACTGATCCACAACTTTCCCATCATGCTTTGCCAACCATAAAATTTAAACATTCTTTCCTGTCAACTTTATAATTTCTAACTAGGAAATTTTTGATCATTTAAAATGTTAAAAACTTGTCTTTAAAATTAAGAAATTATTTTAGTCAGAAATCTGTTTAATATTGCATAGAATTTGTGTTTTGGTATTCACAAATATCTTCACATTTTTTTCCTGTAAGCATATTTATTAAAGCATTAGATATTTCTTAATAAGTATCTCTTACTAATCAGATAGTGTATTATGTCAGAAACAATACTATATGTTTATCTAATTCTCATTTTTTTCCTCTTTGTCACCCACCTGGATGAAATTTTCCAGCATTCTTTGTGCTGGGTAGACTCATGTAATTTTTCTGGCAACTGAGAAGATTAAAACAATATATAACACTTGTAGGCCTGGTCCATTAAATGGCTTCCCATATTATCTGCCAGTCTGTCTTCCATCTTTCTTCTCACATCCTAACGACAGAAATCCAGTGGAGAACTCCACGGCCACAGAGATACGGAGAAACACAAGATGAAATTAGCCTAGATCCTTGAATGTTCATATGGAACAGAGTCCCTTTACTGACTACACTGAACTGTAAAGTGACTGAGAAATAAATCTTTGGGACTACCAAAGAAAGTGGTATAAGAAATGAGTATAGAAAATTCACTAGTCTTACATCTTCAAATCTACCACCTGCCTTGTTCATTTTAGGTATTCAAAGGTTTGAATGGATGAATGAATGAATTAAAGCACCCGTCACATACCATACTACTTTTCAGAATTCTGTATATATTAATACTATATTTTATTAAGTGAATATTGAAAATTACATGATAATTACATTGAGATGTATCTTATATGGTGGGGGGCAGTCATGGAATCTTCCTGAAGATCCAAGAAGTTGATAATAATTAGAAGACCTGCTTCCACATTTCATCTGGATTTCTTAAACTGGTTTTCTAGCTGGGGTCCCTGCACCCATTCCTATTTTCTTCCTTACACAAGTCATCTTAGATGACACTGTCTATGTTTGTTTTATACCACTTTCCTCATTTGACAACTTTGTTCAAGACAATATGTTGCTTACCTATTGTCCACTGAATTAAGTCTATATTCCTCAACTTTTACTGCAAGACCTTTCATAAACTAAGCCTGTTTTCTCTCCAGCTCCCATAAGGTTAGTTCTTTGTAATTGGCTGAACCTCATGTTTGTTTCCTACACAAATTATCCTAACCCTGTTTGCATACTTTTGATTATGCTGTTTCTGTTCTGGAGTGCTCATGTACAATCTTATTCAGTCTTATTTCATGCTCATGTATTCCACAAGGATTTCTTTGATTCTGACAGATTACAAAGACTGAATTTCTAGACAGTAAATAGGGCCCATCCTACATTATTTATCATTTAATGGATGTTATCTTTTGGTGTTCTTCATTGTTTTTCTCTATGTATTTCCTCAAGTAGATTGTGAGTTCTTTCAGACTAGGCATCTCATTTTACTTGTAAGCAGGTCATTCCTTTTAAAGTCAGTTATGTATTGTATATTTTAAGGTTTTTTTTTTTTATTTTATTTTAAAGCTTATATTCTCAGGTTTTCAAATAAAACTACATGATACTTTTCAAGTGCCGGCACTGTTATTGTACATAGGAGACCTAAGTTTCCCTCGCTAAGTTTGGCCTCATTCAAAACATAGCGGGGTACCTTTTCTTATCTCTAAACCTTTATAATTCTAGCTAGTACTTCCCATATCATGTGGTGCAAACCTAGGTAAATTGCATGCTAGGTAAAAGCTGCCGTAGTGTCACCCACAATAGGAAGTAGTAGGAAAGGAGTGTTAGTAGAAAGTCACTGGTGAGCTCAGTAGGAGATAGAACACATGAAAACAGTATGCTTGTTGTTATCAGTAGTTAAACTAGATGGCAAAGGTTCCCATTTAAAATCAATCAATGGACGCCAAAATAGCTTAGTCAGCATGAAACATTGATATTTGCAGATTTTGTTCATTCTAACTCTATTTTAGGATTGGACAGGAAACAGCGATGAAGGAGCTTCAGGAAATGGCACACCTATTGTTATATTTATAGATCCTAAATGCCCATTTCTTCAAAATATGGCTGCAGTGCCAAGAAAGAAAGGCAGTACACAGGAAAAGAACACAATGGTTGGACCAAAATACATGTGTAATACTACATTATATGACATTACAGACAGGTGTAATGCTATATTATATGACATCACAGTTCTAGGAATTAAAGGGAATCTTTTCCAATAAGTCACCCCCCCCCCACACTCTGTATAACAAAAATCACTGCCTGAGAGGATCTGAGCACAGAATTTACTATCTTATAAGATAGCATATCCCATTTTTAAATAGTTTTCATCTACAATCTGCATTCCCCAAGCTATCCCAAGAATAGGTGGACAAGGGAAACATTAACAAACTATTGAATTTCTGGTGCTACTCTTACCCTGTTTGGGATATTTGACTTCTCCAAATACTCCTTGTTATTTCTTGAAATTTCTAAGGGTTCACATGAATGTGCTCTGAGGACTCTTTTTCATGTTAGCAATACTGCAGTCAGCATTTTCCTTTGTTGCTCTTACTTCCAATGTTGATGTTCAAGGCTCTGATGAACACCAAATGTAGGAGCCATTCCAGTGGCAATTGTAACATTCCTAGGGCATAGGGCAACCACAGCAACAGATGAAAGGCCAATATTTATAACCACCTCTTTGTCCTATTTCATTTGGCACAACAGTTATAAGGAAATGTAACTATTGATTTATTGTCAGGATTTTCCTATCAGAGTATGAGATGAGTGAGAGCAAGCACTGTGATTTTTTTTAGTTCAAAAATATTTGTTGAATGAATGAACAATTCTAAGCTTCTGTACTCAGCCAAAATTAGGCAATATTCACTTTTCTTTGGGTGAGTTCTTTTTTCCATTGAAAGCTGCCTAATCAAACATATAAATGGATATCTTTCAGTCTAGCTTTTGTGGACATCCATGGCTCAAATTTAGGGTGAAGGCTGTTTAGGCTTAAGGTAAAAAGTAGATTTATGAAGTTAGTTTTGGTATAAAATAAAACCATCTCCCATGGGCCTAGTTCACTCCAGTAGAGCTAAATAGGATAAAACTTTAACTCTTGCAGGGGAAGGAGAGTGCTTTAAGGTCTTAAATGAAAAGCTTCATGAACACTTTCAAGTGAAATTTTAAGAAGACTTGGAAAAATAGCTGTCAATAATGCCATTACTTGTAGTAAAAAAAAAAAAAAAGTGAAGATGCTAGGAGCTTCCACTTTTTCAGCTTTTATACAGTACAGAGATTTTTTTTGTGCTCACAGAGAAGGACGCTAGAAACAAAGTCATATGAGAAGCAGAGACCTTGGAGATGAGGATGTCAAGAAGATGTGTAGCATTCATTTATTCATTAATTGCAGAATATTTATTGAGAAAAGGCAAGGTACTGTGACAGATACCAACAGTAGTAAACTGGATGGACAAATGCTCCTGGCCTTATGAAGCAGATGGTCTAGTGGAAGAAAGACAAAAATTATAATTATTTTAAGTCATTAGTGATAGTCATAATAAGTATAGATGTGATCATATGCTAACCTGATCATTATTCAACCAAAATAATCATTGTCACTGGAAGTGCTGGTGTATATGAGACACATCATGTTGAAAAACATATTTTAGATCAATAAAAAATTAAATTTTAGGAGATATTAAGGAGCATTGAAATTTTATTCATTATATTTCTTACTTCTTGAGGAAATGAAAACTAACCATATTTTAATCTTTATATGAGATAGATACTTAACATATTTATTATATTTTAAATTAACACTCTTCAGTGAAACAGGTAGATTTACCTTCATATGTAGTGATTAGAGTGACTAAGATATTTGCTGGTGGGGGTGGATAATGGGTGCAAATTACTTAGACATGGTAATGGTACTACCTCCATGATATAATTTGCCACTTACACAACTCTCTCAGCAGAAATGTCAGATAACCGCCCACAGTTACACAGCTAAAGGGCAGCTGGAAATCATACTATTTGATTCTATTTGATTGTTGTGTCTGTTTCACTTTCTTTTAATTTTTTTCCATGTTAAACCACATTGTTTCAGATTTCATTTGTTACTGTTGTTGTCGATTTAATTTAGAAACCCAGAAATACTAGATCACCAATGTAGATCCTTCATTTTACAGAAGAGGAAATTGGAATTCAGTGAGATAATGTGACATGCTTCAAATCTTACAAAGATTAGACCAGAGTTGTCATAATTTGTAGGAAGCACTGAAAAATATATAATTACTGAATATATTTATATTTATGTAGTTTGTATGATAGTAAGAAGGCAACATTTTTCCTGAAAATTTTATTATTGGAGATCTTTAGAAAAAGATTTAGAGAGAGCTTTGCATATAAAAATGATACCATCTAGTGTGCTTCTGTGACTGTTAGTTAAAACTCCCCCAAACTCAGCCAGGGATTAAAGGCTCTGAGTTATACACCTAGAGATTTTCATCATGTACAGACTTAGAGATTATGTACAGCAGCAATGATAATCCATTTATAAATGTGGAATTTTCATGTGAGAAAATTTAATTTTTATTCATGAATTTCTTCTTTGCATGTTATAAAATATATCCTTTGAATTAAGTTTTTAGTATCTATTATTGTGGTGTTCATTTGTTGTGAGTGAATTTTTAAAACTTGTATTTGACATGTACCTAGTTAAGTACTTGTTTTCGGCTTTTAGCATAATAAGCAATATGTGCTATCATAGCTTCAATTTTCCTGCCAAGTAGAGAGTGACAGCTGTGTGGCAATATGTAATGCATATTTTCATCTACAGATAAATTGGAAGGAAGGAAAAACAGCTTCTGGGTGGGCAGGTCACCATCATTTAAATGAATCGTTAAAATTATATTTTTCCCCAGAAACAAAAATGTAATTGCTTTTCTGGTTAGATGCACACTGAAAGACCTTATTTATATTATTGTAACATATTTTCTTGCAATTTACAACTTTCCCAAGATCCTTTGGATTTTTTTCATTTGTGTTACTCTCTTTCATTCAAGCAATATGCACTTATTTCTCAGTAAAGCTCCATGATATTTGCTTAAATTTATCCCTGAAGGACAGAATTACTCAGTACATAGCATTGTAACTGAGACCTTGTTCTTCCACATTCATCTGATTGGCAAGCAAGGGAATTTAAGCTGTGACTGCCACTTAAGGAAGGTTCTCCTGCTCACCCGGACGGAGGAAAGATTACAGCCCTAGACTCAATATTTTAAATATGCTATATTTTAACTTCATTTCCAAGTAAAATAAGAAATATCATTTATTTATTACTTGTTTCCATTTTGTATTATAATGTCCTTGCCTGTATCCAAGAAGGCATAGAGTACCTTAACTATATTTCCACATCATGTGGTTTTAAATTTTCTCACCAGTATTTCACTTTACAATATGTGATTTGTAAAGATACGATGTTTATTTGATGACTTCCATGAATAGGAAACAATGAGAAAATTTTAATCTGTCTTTTCCTACTCTCCATTTGCTTGTTTATAAGTGATTTTTGTTGTTGTTGTTTTCATTATTTTATGTGTTGGCATGTCTTTATTGTGAAACTTCTAAAAGTTTAGCTTGGGTTAATAGCTTATGTGAAAACTATTGCTTACAAAAACAGCACACTATTCATGAGTTCTTTGGTATCCTAAGTGCATTTAATTCCACTTTGGACTTGAATGATGTCATTTGCAATGAAAAGAGTATTAGAGAAATAAGTCTGATACCTTTGATGATCATTTCTACAATATTTAGACCTGTCAGAGTAATCACATTTGGGGACACTAGTCAGATTTGGGGATGTTAGAAAGGAAGAGAAAAGCTAAGTGCTTTTTTAGGATTCAAGAATTATATTGGTTCAAAGTTGATAATAGTTTTCATTGTCCCCTACGTGCATGAAGAAGTTAACTTTATATATGAAGCTTAGTCAACATAGTCTAACTTTCTGTCTGGAACAGTACACCATGGGAGAGTTTCTTCTAGCCTAGCCTGATGCTTTACTAAACATTTGGGAAGTTTTTTTGCCTAAACAATATTTTATAGGTCTTTATTCAGAGGATTCAGGTATGGATCTGTGTCCCTTTTATACAGGATTCTTAATGCACGCTTTCAGTTTTATTGTGTTTTGTTTTGTTTTCCTTCTCTTGAAGTTTGCACCATAAAGTTAATCCCACTGTCTGCCCTTCACCATCATTACCAATAACTGACAGGACAGCCTCCATATTTCTTTAATGATTCACATAAAAATAATTGTTTTTCTATCTATTCAGTCATATTTGTGAGCCTCAAGTTCAACATCCTAGCTTACTGTCCTTATACTTCTAACCTACTTGGCTTGTTTTTAGTTACTCATTCCAAAGCAACTATCAGTTGGAGTCTCCACTGTGTGTCAAGCTCTTGTCTTGCCTACTTTTGCTTCCCTCTGGCTTAACAGTATCCTATAGATAATAATTATCCAGAATTGTAGTCTTTCTACATTATTGTACTATAAAAATTACTTGTATAACCCTTGCTTTGATTTTAGTGATCCTGTCTGAGGTCGGATTTACTGGAAACAGACTTAGAAACAACATTTGAGTTCAGGACATTTACTAGAAGTGCTCCAAGGAACAACACCTATGAGGGAGTGAGGGAAGTGTGACTGGGTGGATGCAGATGTTGAACTGAGATGCATTTGCAAAAGTGGCTTCACCCAATCCAACAGATTGCTCTGGAGCTAAAACAGCCATTCAGAATTGCCCCTAACTGAGGCAAGAGGATCCCCTTGTTTCTACTCATCAACAAGCCATTGATATATACTGCACACCACACCTTGTATGAGAAGCTCCTCCTTTTCTCAAGGGCAGTTCCCAAGGAGGTAGTCAGCTGCATTCCATCAGCAGCCAACACGCTTTGCAGCTGATGAGGCCTCAGTCCACAAAAGGAGATCTGGGTGGCATACCATAGTACCTACAAAAAAACTGTCTTCCCTGGCTTTTCTCTTTTTTTCCATCTGGAAGTAATACTAATCAAAGTCAAACCTTTCTCTTCCCTTCCCTTCCCTTCCCTTCCCTTCCCTTCCCTTCCCTTCCCTTCCCTTCCCTTCCCTTCCCTTCCCTTCCCTTCTCTTCCCCCTCTCTATCTCTCTCTGTATCCCCCTCCCCTTAACCTTCATAGCATTTCATCTATTTTTATATTGTAACATTTATTGCATTTTCTACTTTATTATACTTTTTCTAGTGTGTACGAGTTAAATTCATAACCACAGCATGGGCACTTTAAAGGTAGAGGCTGTTATAGTAATTCTCCCTTTCTTTCTTTCTTTCTTTCTTTCTTTCTTTCTTTCTTTCTTTCTTTCTTTCTTTCTTTTTCTTCCTTCCTTCCCTCCTTCCTTCCTTCCTTCCTTCCTTCCTTCCTTCCTTCCTTCCTTCCTTCCTTCCTTCCTCTTAATATAATTTATTGGCAAATTGGTTTCGATACAACACCCATTTCTCATCCCAACAAGTGCCCTCCTCAATGCCCATCACCCAGTTTCCCCTCTCCCCACCCCCCATCAACGCTTAGTTTGTTCTCAGTATCCAAGAGTCTCTTATGGTTTGCCTCCCTCCCTCTCTGTAACTTTTTCTCCCCTCCCTTCCCCCATGGTCTTCTGTTAAGTTTCTCAAGATCCACATATGAGTGAAAACATATGGTATCTGTCTTTCCCTGACTAACTTATTTCACTTAGCATAATACCCTCCAGTTCCATCCACATTGCTGCAAATGGCCAGATTTCATTCTTTCTCATTGCAAAGTAGTATTCCATTGTATATATAAACCACATCTTCTTTATCCATTCGTCAGTTGATGGACATTTGGGCTCTTTCCATAACTTGGCTATTGTTGAAAGTGCTGCTATAAACATTGTTTGTTTTTCAGGTGTGGAGTTTGGTGAGTTCTTTATAGAATTTGGATACTAGCCCTTTGTCTGATATGTCATTTGCAAATGTCTTTTCCCATTCCATTGGTTGCCTTTTAGTTTTGTTGATTGTTTCCTTTGCTGTGCAGAAGCTTTTTATCTTCATGAGGTCCCAATAGTTCATTTTTGCTTTTAATTCCCTTGCCTTTGGAGATCTGTCAAGTAAGAAATTGCTGCGGCTGAGGTCAGAGAGGTTTTTTCCTGCTTTCCCTTCAAGGGTTTTGATGGTTTCCTGTCTCATATTCAGGTCCTTCATCCATTTTGAGTTTATTTGTGTATATGGTGTAAGAAAGTGGTCTACTTTCATTATTCTGCATGTTGCTGTCCTGTTCTCCCAGCACCATTTGTTAAAGAGACTTTTTTCCATTGCATACTCTCTCCTGCTTTGTCAAAGATTAGTTAGCCATACATTTGTGGGTCCAATTCTGGGTTCTCAATTCTATTCCATTGGTGTATGTGTCTGTTTTTGTGCCAATACCATACTGTCTTGATGATTACAGCTTTGTAGTAGAGGCTAAAGTCTGGGATTGTGATGCCTCCCACTTTGGTTTTCTTCTTCAATATTATTTGGCTATTCAAAGTCTTTTGTGGTTCCATACAAATTTTAGGATTGCTTTTTCTAGCTTCAAGAAGAATGCTGGTGCAATTTTGATTGGGGTTGCATTGAATGTGTAGATTGCTTTGGGTAGTATTGACATTTTAACAATATTTATTCTTCCAATCCATGAGCATGGAATGTTTTTCCATTTCTTTGTGTCTTCTTCAATTTCCTTCATAAGGTTTTTATAGTTTTCAACATACAAATCTTTTACATCTTTGTTTAGGTTTATTCCTAGATATTTTATGGTTCTTGGTGCAATTGTGAATGGGATCAGTTTCTTTATTTCTCTTTCTGTTGCTTCATTATTGGTGTATAAAAATGAAACCAATTTCTGTACATTGATTTTGTACCCTGCGACTTTGCTGCATTCATATATAAGTTCTAGCAGAGTTTTGGTGGAGTCTGTCAGGTTTTCCATGTAGACTATCATGTCATCTGTGAAAAGTGAAAGTTTGACTTCATCTTTGCCAATTTTGATGCCTTTTATTTTATTTCGTTGTGTGATTCCTGATGCTAGGTTTCCCAACACTATGTTAAAAAACAGTGCTGAGAGTGGACATCCCTGTCGTGTTCCTGATCTCAGGGGAAAGCTCTCAGTTTTTCCCCTTGAGGATGATATTAGTTGTGGGATTTTCATAAATGGCTTTTATGATGTTTCAGTATGTTCCTTCTATCTCTATTTTGTCAAGGGTCTTTATTAAGAAAGGATGGTGTATTTTGTCAAATGTTTTTTCTGCATCTATTGACAGGATCATATGATTCTTATCTTTTCTTTTATTAAAGTGATATATCACATCAGCAAATATTTAACCAGCCCTGCAACCCAAGAATGAATCCCATTTGATCATGGTGAATAATTCTTTTTATATGCTGTTGAATTTGATTTGCTAGTATCTTGTTGAGAATTTGTGAATCCATATTCATCAGGGATATTGGCCTATAACTCTCTTTTTTTGCTGGGTCTCTGTCTGGTTTGGGAATCAAAGTAATGCTGGCTTAATAGATGGAGTCTGGAATTTTTCCTTCCCTTTCTATTTTTTGGAACAGCTTGAGAAGGATAGGTGTTATCTCTGCTTTAAAATCTGATAGAATTCCCCAGGAAAGCCATCTTGTCCTGGACTCTTATTTGTTGGGAGATTTTTGATAACTGATTCAATTTCTTCACTAGTTATGGATTTCTTCAAATTTTCTATTTCTTCCCATTTGAGTTTTGGAAGTGTATGGGTATTTAGGAATTTGTCCATTTCTTCCAAGTTATGCAGTTTATTGGCATATAATTTTTCATAGTATTCCCTGATAATTGCTTCAGGGAATTGGTTGTAATAATTCCATTTTCATTCATGATTTTATCTATTTGGGTCCTCTCTCTTTTCTTTTTGAGAAGCCTGGCTAGAGGTTTATCAATTTTGTTTATTTTTTCAAAGAACCAACTGTTGGATTCATTGATCTGCTTTACTGTTGTTTTTTGGTTTTTGGTTTTTGGTTTTTTGGGGTTTTTTTGGATTCTATACTGTTTATTTCTGCTCTGATCTTTATTACTTCTCTTCTTCTGCTGGGTTTGGGGTGTCTTTGTTGTTCTGCTTCTAGTTCCTTTAGGTGTTCTGTTAGATTTTGTATTTGGGATTTTTCTTTTTTCATGAGATAGGCCTGGATTGCAATGTATTTTCCTCTTAGGAATTCCTTTGCTGCATCCCAAAGCATTTGGATTGTTGTATTTTCATTTTCATTTGTTTCCATATATTTTTAAATTTCTTATGTAATTGCCTGGTTGACCCATTTATTTTTTAGTAGGATGTTCTTTAACCTCCATGTTTTTGAAGGTTTTCCAGACTTTTCCCGTGGTTGATTTCAAGTTTCATAGCATTGTGGTCTGAAAGTGTAAATGGTATGATCTCAATTCTTTTATATTTATTAAGGGCTGTTTTGTGACCCAGTATGTGATCTATCTTGGAGAATATTCCATGTGCACTCAAGAAGAAAGTATATTCTCCTGTCTTGGGATGTAGAGTTCTAAATATATCTGTCAAGCACATCTGGTCCAATGTATCATTCAGGGCCCTTGTTTGTTTACTGACTTTCTGCCTAGATGATCTTTCCATTGTTGTAAGTGTAGTATTAAAGTCCCCTGCAATTACCACATTCTTATCAATAAGATTGTTTATGTTTGTGATTAATTGTTATATATTTGGGGGCTTCCTAATTCGGTGCATAGACATTTATAATTGTTAGCTCTTCCTGATGGATAGACCCTGTAATTATTATATAATGCCCTTCTTCATCTCTTGTTACAGCCTTTAAAGTCTAGTTTGTCTGATATAAGTATGGCTACTCCAGCTTTCTTTTGACTTCCAGTGGCATGATAAATAGCTCTCCATCCCCTCACTCTCAATCTGAAGGTGTCCTCAGGTCTAAAATGAGTCTCTTGTAGACAGCAAATAGATGGGTCTTTTTTTTATATATAAATTCTGATACCCTATGTCTTTTGGTTGGAACATTTACTCCATTTACATTCAGTGTAATTATTTAAAGATATGGTTTTAGAGTCATTGTGATATCTGTAGGTTTCATGCTTGTAGTGATGTCTCTGGTACTCTGTGGTCCTTGCAACATTTCACTCACAGAGTCCCCCTTAGGATTCTTGTAGGGCTGGTTTAGTGGTGATGAATTCCTTCAGTTTTTGTTTGGGAAAATCTTTCTTTTTCTATTCCAAAAGACATGCTTGCTGGATAAAGGATTCTTGGCTGCATATTTTTCCTGTTCATCACATTGAAGATTTCCTGCCATTCCTTTCTGGCCTGCCAAGTTTCTGTAGATAGGTCTACTACTACCCTTATGTGTCTACCTTTGTATGTTAAGGCCTGTTTATGCCTAGCTGCTTTCAAAATTCTCTCTTTATCCTTGTATTTTCCCAGTTTCACTATGATATGTCATGCAGAAGATTGATTCAAGTTATGTCTGAAGGGAGTTCTCTGTGTCTCTTGGAGTTCAATCTCTGTTTCCATCCCCAGATTGGGGAAGGTCTCAGCTATGATTTGTTCAAGTACACCTTCAGCCCCTTTCTCTCTTTTCTTCTGGAATTCCTGTGATGCAGATATTGTTCCATTTAATTGAATCACTTAGTTCTCTAATTCTCCTCTCATGATCCTGGAGTTTTTTTATCTCTCTTTTTCTCAGCTTCCTCCTTTTCTTGCAAGCACTGCTATATTAAAAATGGGTCCTACACTGTCCAGGGCCTGGCCCTTCAGGAGGTGTTTTTTGGAGATTGTTACTTGGTCTCTGTTGTTAGTAACCTTGGTTATTTTATTTCCCTACTTGAAGTGATGTTTTGGACCCTCCACCAGGTATGCTTTGATTTGTTCCTTGAAGTAGCTCTGGAAAGGAAAACAGACAAACAGGAAACAAAAATATGTAAACCCACAAACAAATAAAACAAACAAAAACAAAAACTAAAAACAATATAAAAGCAAACATCCAGAAACACCAGCTACAGGTAAAGAACAGGTTGAAGGTGGTGCTGACGGAAGAGCACGTACAAAGAGAGAAATGACAGGGGCGGGGGAAAAGAAAAAATAAACATTGGCCAGGCAGAGAGACTAAAAGTCTTAATCTAACATAGAGAGAGAAAGGAAAATAAAGAAGGAGGTGGAGAAAAAGAAGCAAAGATAAAGTTACCCAGACAGAGAAACTATATGGCTTGATTATTCCAGAGAGAGAGAAAGGAAGGTGTAGAACATGTATCAAGAGAATGGATTAAATATGTCTATTTAAACAAACCAAATAACCAGAGTAACCAGCCTAGAGGAGGGAAGAGATAAGAAGGAGAAATGGAAGGGAGAATATATCTATATAACAAGAATTGTCCTAGAATTAATCCATGCAATGCAGCAGAGCTGGTCTGGAGGATGGAGCCATCTGATTCCACAGCTTCTATCCTGCTCTAGTAGATACGTAGTTACCAGGCTGTAGAGGGGTGGGGTTTGGTGTAGGCTGGTCCCGCTTCCACTGTGGATCCCAGTCCCTGCCTTGGTGGTGATGGGGAGAAAAATGGCACCCCCCCCCCCGCCTCCAGTCTCTTCTCCACCAACTGGTGTCCCAAATCACTCCTTTGGAGCCATCCTCACTGTGCCAGGGCACAGATGAAGCTATCTGTCTCACTCCACCGACTCCTTTGCCCAGGTGCTTGGCTGGAAATTAATCTCCCCAGTACTGGGGAAGCACCTCCCAATATGTGGTCCTGGCTGGTTTTGTCCTGGTCGCAGCACTTCAGGGAGGGGACTGGTTTCTCCAGCTGCAGACTGTGCCCTTGATCTACCACTCAACCCAGAGGTGGCTTCCCTCCTCCCCACGTGCACAAACAGGGCAGCTGGCCCCAGTCTGAAGATGGGATCTGTAGTTAGAGATCCTCTAACCTGCAGCTTGAGATGGGAATCCCTCTCCATCCTCGTCCAACTTTTTATCCCTTGTCCAAATACAGTCCTATGCTTCCCCAGCTGCTCTTTCTCTTCTCTTTATCTCTCCACAAAAGGGGATCCCTCCCTGCGTAGCTAAGTGGCCTGTTTTATGTCCCTCCAGTTTGCAGTCACCCACCTATGGCCTCTCAGGTTGTCCCAGTTTCTCCCTGGTAGACTCAGTCTCTTTTCCTCCCAGACTCTTGGGATTCAAAGTACTTTGGCTTCCACCCTTCTTTGTTTGAGAAACACAGGAAGTACAGATCCCTCTACTTCTCCACCATGTCAGCTCCTCTAGCCTCTAATGGTATTTCTTACTGCAGTTTGCATAGAGTAAAATCTTTTAAAATATATCTAGTGGAAAAAATGTTCTGTAGACTTGTTTGTTATAATTTTACCTATAAATAAAATAAAACAAAGACAATATTTTATGTATATCTAGTCATGAGACATATGATGAGAAATTTAATCACTTTTTATTTCATTTATAGAAATAAATGCCTAAAGACTAACTTTAGGCATTCTCTACACTAGAATTCTGCAGAAATATCACTGGCTTTGCGTGGGGTATCTTGGGACAGATGGCCAGTTCCTGATCACCATGAGGAGGTGATTACTACTTCTAACATAACATCTGCTGCTATTATGCTATTCATTCAGAATATATAAGTGAAAATTGGATGTAACAAAAGCAGTTTTGTTACAGGAGCTCCTTGATGAACAAGCCCTCTTACCTTCCATACCTTCAATTACATTTTATAAACTTGAACCACATTTAGGAAATTTTGTCACATCGACCATTTTTTTTATAATGATTAGCTTAGTTTACATCAAAAGGAACCTAAAATTTTTGCTAAGGATCTTCAAGCAAATAACAAAAGGCCATTTGATGGTACAGACAATTCCTTACATTTAAAGATTCTAATTTCACCAGCAAATACAATTGAATTTAATATACTTAGAACTGTTGGATTAATTTCAAAATGTCTCTTCTCATTGTTACATCACAACAAAATGTTATCACATGGTAAGAGATCTGTGTAGATTATTTTCAGGGCTCTTTTATTATTTTATAATTTCAGAAGTGTTCTTTGATGATTCTAGGTTTAGTATAATTTTATTTTCACATTGTCTCTTCTCAGTAAATATAAACAAATGATGATAACTAGGATCCTATATGTTCTCATTTAAGATATATTTTTTTACAACTCTATAGCTTACCATTTTTGTCTTATTTGATTAAGATCATAAGAAGAGAAAAAAACTTTTTAAATTGTGAATCCACTTATTTAAAAACCATCTTGGAAGTGGTGCTATAAACATTGGGGTAAATAGCAATGCTCCCAAGAGGGTATTATGCTAAGTGAAATAAGTCAGTCAGAGAAAGACAGATGTCATATGTTTTCACTCACATGTGGAACTTGAGAAACTTAACAGAAGAGGGATAAGGGAAGGGGAAAAATAATTTCAAATTGAGAGAGAGGCAAACCATAAGAGACTCTTAAATACAAAGAACAAGTCAAGGTTGAAGGAAGGGGAGCAGGGGAGACGGGAAATGGGTGATGGGCATTGAGAAGGGTACTTGTTGGGGTGAGCACTCAGTGTGGTTGTATGTAAGTGATGAATCATGGGAATCTACTTACAAAGCCAAAAGCACACTGTATACCCTGTATGTTAGCCAACTTGACAATAAATTATATTAAAAAAAAAAAAAGAACCATTTTGGAGTTGTTTTGTGTACAAAGGGGTTGAAGGATGAATGGGATGCTTTTTTCCTCAAAATTTTCACAAATGTGGTTGAAGAATCTGATATACAAGTGGATCTAATGCAATTGGATAAATGCTCTTTGGTACTGTGAAAAATGCTACTTGGAACACTTATAATAGAACTAATTCTTGACAGATTTACTAGAAAATAAAGTGAATGAAGGAGGTTGTCTTTGAGCAGATCCTTGTCAGATAAGCCTGATTTCTGATCTGCATAGAGTATGCATGAACAGTACTTCCAGAATAGCTGGGAAATGGGCTGTATCATGAGTAGTAGAACATGACAGAGACCAAAATTAAGGTCTAATATTAAAGGGCCTTAAAATAATTTTACCTGTATTTAATAGATAGCTATTTAAGGATTTTTTTGTTTTGTTTTGTGTTGGTTTTGAGAAAGGGAATAACTTGATCATATCTTTATTTCAGAAAGGAAGTTTTAATTTTATGTGTAGGATATATTATCAGTGGAACCCTAAATGAGAGGCAATTTAAATAATCTAGCTATGAAATTCTTGCATTATGAATGAAGGCAGGGAAAACTATCAGATATTTATTGCCAGGCAGATGAAGAAAATGTGAGAGAAGTGGGGAATTTACTGGAGTTTCTAGCTTGAATGACTGAGTGAATGGTGATAGAGTAATTAAAGTTTGCAGGAGAAGGAACTGAAAGTGGCAGGAAATATTAATTCACCTTTGAAATGTTGTCTTCATCCATGTGTCTATGGCACAACCAGATCTTTTTATTCTACAGAAAGCTTCAAATTTGCATCTGTAACTCAGCATCAGGAGTATGTATGCAGCCGCTGAAATCATTGAAATGAACGGGAATTCTGAGGGTTTGGAGGAGGAGGAAAGAAGGGAGAATGAGAATAGAGATTTAATTTTTTTTTTTAATTTTATATTTGAGAGAGAAAGAGACAGAGCATAAGTGGGGGAGGGGCAAAGAGGTAGAGGGAGACACAGAATCTGAAACAGGCTCCAGGCTCTGAGCTGTCAGCACAGAACCCAATGCAGGGCTCAAACTCACGAATCATGAGAACATGATTTGAGCGTAAATTGGATGCTCAATCGACGGAGCCACCCAGGTGGCCCTGAGAATAGAGATTAAAAAAGAGTGAGGACTCATATATTACATTCTTTGTGGCCGTATGTCCCTTTATGTAATTGCAGTCATTGTATGCACTCATTTAACATTATGCCCTAAGTTTATTCTCATTTTGTTATGGAATGAAAGGCCTTTAGGATGCTGGAGTTAACTGTATTATAGGGGCACTATCACTATATTTTATCTAAACATATCAAATAACTATATATAAAGGACACTTTTAGAAAGAATCCCCTTATTACTTAACTCCCTGAAAAAGAATCACAGAATCTAATGGTCTAGTTTTAAAAAATGATCAATTATATAAAAAGTTTTTGAATTTTGGCCCAAAGGCAAACAGAAGGTGAGTCAGCACTGGAACTTTTCTTCTTAATTTCCTTTTACATGTAATATTTTCTTCTGTAGTGAAAGCATATAGAGTAAAAGGGAAAAAACTAAACATCTTATTATTTGCATGCATCCAATTTAAAAATCCTAGCTGATTTTAAATATTTTAGATTAGAGGATTATCCTCTTTAAATTAAGGTTGCAAGCTTGACTGTGTTCATTTGCAATCAACTATGCATCTATATCTCACAAGATTTCCTATGCTAGAAATTAATTTGGTTACAAGGAGAAACCAAAAGTTAGACGAATAGTACAGCTTAATTATTTTAGTCTTAAAAGGATATTAAAATATATTTCCTACATTTGGTATCACTTCGTATACAAAGAACCATGTATTACTTAATATTATGTTCACCTCCTTTAGTGTTTGGCACAATGTTGGAACACAATGAATGTCTGTTGAAAAACATCCATGAAAGAAGTATTATGTATTACAAACTTCATTTTGGTCTCCAAATACTGTATCAAATAAGTAGGATGCTAAGAGTTCAAATTCATTAATTTGAATAAAATCATTAAAAGATTATACTGGATTAAGATTTGATTTTAAGTTACTGGTACAGAGCAATTTTATATACAAAGGATTATTGCAAAATCTTCTGGTTCTTTCTAAACCATTTCAGGGTCCCTGTCAACTTCTGATTCAGATGCTGTATAGGCTCAGTATGCATATTACTGACATGTACACTGGAATATCATTTATCTTCTTTTCTCATACTTAAGCTTTCTGCTTCAGTTTTGTAACTCTTTCAGTTATAAATATGCTAGAATCAGAGATTCTTTTAGTTGAAAACTACCTTAAAAACTACCTAGTCCAAATGCCTGTCTGACATGAACAGTACGTTTCACAAATGTTCATTCGGCCTGCGCTAACTCTCCCAGAGACCAGTAATTCTCTACTTCTGAAATTATCTCGATACAAAGATCTTGTCTAATATAAATCTTCTCTTCCCCAGTCTTAACACGTTAGTTCCTTTTCTATTTTGATGAGGAAGTGGCTTCCAGTTTGCTCACCACATCCATTTCAGTTTGACTACCCAGATCCATATGTATGGTGTCAAACCGATATGTTTTAGAATCATATAGACATGGCTTAAAGTACTATTTCCAGACTTTAGTACCTGTGATCTTGGCAAAATTGATTAAATTCTCTAGCATTCTGTTTTCTCATCTGTAAAATGGCACTAGCAACATTATCTCCCAGAGGTCGTTGTGAGAATTAAATGTGAAAGTGTCTAAAATATTTCCATACAATACCCTAGTAGTTTAATACATTTTAATTTCCTTTTCTGACTTTTTATGGTTACTGGTAGATCAATACTATCACTTCAAGTACTCTAGATATGGCTAAGTAATACAAAGATTACATTTGCTTTTTGGCAGTCCAATTATGCTATTTACTCACAAGGAGCTGTCAAGGAAAATTTTAAATCCTTTTTGTACAGGAGCTGCTAGCTTTCATATCACCCTCGTGTATACATTTTTTTCCCTCTTTTTTACACTATAATTGGTATAATGCTTCATGTTAGAGTCTGCTTGTGGCTCCAACTTGTTAAGCAGTCTTTTGGATCCTTGTCCAGTTAGCCCAGGTGTCTATTGGCTAGGTTCCCAAATTTGATTTCTGAGAATTTGGTAATAGTTCCCCCTGAATCAGTGATAAACCACTGAACCTAGGAGGGGAGCACATGTAAGCCAGGATGACAGCAAACTATGTACTGATCCATTACTCTGCACCTGCTTATGATTCATCTTACCTTAGCATCTAACATATTTTTTAGCTGCATGTTGCCTACAAAGTTACCATGAAGAAAAATCAGCAAATGTCAAATGGATTTTGGTAAAACCATGCTGGTTCTTTGCCATTCTTCCTCTGCAGAAACTCTTAACCATCCCATTTATAGTATATAATTTCATTTAGGATCAACATAAACCCAGTTGAAGGCTGAGACTCATTTGCTCACTGCCAGTGTTGCAGTCTTAGTCCAGTCTCACTATTTCCCAAGGGCCGCTGATAAAATCGTACACTCACATGGATGTCTGCTTGTAACATTGGGATATAGTTAGTCTGTGTAAGAAAACTTGAACTATATTAGAGTAGCAAGATATCTTCTTAAAATCCCTTATTCATTTGGAGTTCAAATTCCTTGTCAGTTTATCATATATTGTTTTGGGGTTCAAAAATTACCCTTTCTCTATATAAAGCAAAATATGAATTTAGATGCTTCTTTTGCATCTCATAAAAATTAGTGCTTTGAAGAAGTAGACATGCTATTTTTTTAGTTTATAATTTGTATAAGTTTAAAATAAACCATAACAGTCCTTGTTTTCTTAGAAATAGTAATTCTTAGAAACTGGATACAAGTGAGATTTATTAAACTTGGTGTGCAAATGTTATATATTTTTATAAAAATGTGTTTATAAAACATTGTGTGGATATTGCTTATACTGTTTAGTCACTCAGCTTTGCATGATTAGGAAAGTGCAGAAGCATGAAAATTAGTAATTGCCCAGGCAATTTAGAGAAACAGATAATGAACTGACTCAAATCTTCTAGGCAAACTGCTAATATGTGGAATGGGTTTAAAAAGAGAAATATCTTGGTTGAAAACCATGGTTGTTTTCTAAAAGGGTATTATCTAAGAGGGTTGTCATGTTTATGTTAACAAACAATTCATAGGTCATGAGTTTTGTCTCATAACTTATCCTTAAGCTGACCTAAAAACAGATGTGTTTAAAAGAATGCTATTTTCTCTATGATAAAACCATGATTCTGTGGTTTCACAGGATAAGTGTATATAATTATTAGTGTTTATTATCACTAACCAAATAGAGTTTTCAGCATTCCTGGTATATTAATTTATAAGTGTAAACATACCATAGTATATTGGCCCCAAATGATTTTATAGTATAAATTTAAAAACACTGGCTTCTAAATAATGTTTAATATGAGAAAGATAAAATTACTCTAAATTAAGATGATAAATACCTCTTCTCAAATGCTTATTAGTTTGGAATTTTACAAATGACAAAAGAGATTCAGAAATGTTATGTTCTGCAAAAGATCATGTAACTATTGAAAGAAAAGGCAGTTAAGCCAAAGTCCGTATTCGTTTCAGTATAATAAGCTGCTACAAATAGAAGATGTTCCCATTTCCCTTGCTACCAATTTAAAGAGTGAGTCCTGATGATATCACCCAGTTTCACAATACCCTAAGAAAGTAGTTTCCAATTATTTTGAGATATGAGCATCTTAGCAAAACTGACAAAGAGCTGCGTATCCTTGCTCTAGAAAAATTCACAAATGCACATTCATGATCTAGATTTAGTAGTGGCCTGCTGAACAGTTACTCAAGATCCTAATCTAAAAGTAGCCCTAACATGACACTAAGAATATGTTGAGATAGAGAAGAGTTGCTTTAAGAGAATTCTTCTTAGTTCTTCTATGTAATCCTGTACATAGCCAGAAGAATTACTTTCATAATTCTCTTGAGGAAGGAGAGACGATCTCCAAGATTTGGGCCACCTCTAGCCTATGTGGCATTTTGGTGCATACTCCCTGCCTTTAAGTAGATCCAGTTAGACATGTTGGTCAGCTTCAGGAATCTAATGACAAACTAGTTTTCCACATGTATTTGTCCTATTGGCTGGGTGCCATTGTGACCATACCATAGAGACCTTGCCCAAGGGCAGAAGTTCATACAACAGAAGGCTTTATAACTGCCTTCTCAAGAGGTTGGATTCAGTTAACAGCAACATTCAATATTTACTGAAAGGATTATACTAGGGTAGGGCTGCAATCCAGGACAGAAGACAAAGGATGATTGTTGCTGCCTGTGCTTCATTACTTTCCCTGAAGCAGAGTAATCTGTTCCAGCTCTACAATAATGCTGGGCAGATATATTGAGAATATATTGAAGGACACCAAATCATAAGCCCTCTCTAGTTTTCAAACTCTCTGGGATGTTTAGGTGTATTTGTCTGACCTGCACATTTATTAAATATTTTTTGTAAATTTTCAGGGAGTTTATAACCCCTTGATGCCTATAGATGTTGCTATGTCTTTCTTCACTAATTATTTATTCAGTGAGAACATAGGTGCCAGGAACTAAACCTGTTTCCGGATATGTCTTTAATAACAAGTGAAATAACTAGCATATTTGATAATATTTGACGTAAGTTATAATCCAGAAATTATTATAAAATTCACATGAAGTCATGATGTCCCACTGAAAAGAAAAGAAAAAACAGAAACAATGAGTAGAAACTTACATTGGTCCTCTTTCATTTTGAGCTATTCTCAATTGCTTCTCTGATATTACCAAGCTCTGTGTAGGAAGAATCAGCTTGAATTTTTTGTTTCTATACTTAACAATATCATCTGTCTGACACATAATCATAAAATGAAATGCCTATGGCTTTCAATTGAATTTACACATATTTTAAAAAAAATCAGACTGTTTTAATGGATTTCAGAATTACTTGCTGTTATACATCATGTTGATTTGGCAAGCATGGAAATCTATTGATTTTATGTGTTCCAATTTTCTACTGAGTGGCTAATCCTTTTTAAAAACAAAATGTATTTCAGTGGGAAGAAAGAAAACAGTACAGATATCTTTAGGCTGACAAAATTCTTACAGAATCAAAGAAATTGAGTGATTCATTATTAGATTATATACAGCATTTCATTGCTGGACATCTAGCAGTGATTAGAAGCTGAAAGATACTTGGTAAGAGACTGTTTCATCCATATAGAAGATAATGTGTTTCTGTCACCAATAGCCTTAAAAGCAATTTATGAACAGTGTTAATTATTATGAACAGTATGAAATTATTTATATAAAAACTTGTAAAAATGGAAAACACATAATAAAATCATATAGTTAAAAATATATGTATAAAGAATATATATGTGATACATTGATAAAGGAAATCCTACCATTTCTAAAAATAAAAGTCATGACAATGTTATTTGATGTTGAATTTGAAAAAATATTTATAGCTATCTTATTTATATTTCTATGAATACAAACTGTTGTTCTTATGTATATGTAGTTTTTTTTTCCAGAATATTTTTATCTGATTTAGAAATAACTATAAGGTATACTGCTTTTAAGTTTGATATAAAAAAAGAATGCTAATGTGTGTGGTTATCACTTTATCACTTATCCAGGGGCAAATGAAATCACAAATTAGACACAAATTCCCAATATTTTTGATAGTTTAAATAGGTAAATAATAGCACATGTAGCTAATACCATTAGTTATCCTAATACTTGAATTGCAGTGTAAGATTCTTGTCTTCAAAATTCAGTAATGTATTTAAAAACTCACATGTGCTGCCATAATAAACTTCCATAGCTAAATATTAATATGTACAATGCCCTAGCTTCTCATCTTCTTTTTTCTTCTTATATAATAATATTCTAAGAAAGGAGTTCAGTCTGCCTTAAATAGCACTCAGGTTGTGGCTATGTATTGCCCAACTTTATTGCCATCAGCACCTCGCGTTTCCTTAAATTTAGCAACACATGAGGAATAGGCTAATCCAATGAAATAACTCCTTGAAATATTGAAATTAGGAGCATAGTCATTGAAATTTTAACTGATGCAGAGATGGGACTGAGACAGCCATTTTCAGGCATGTGCATAATGGTAAATCAGTATAGAAAACAGTCTTCAAGGAGAATCAGAAAGACCAGACATATAAAAAAAAAAAAAAAAAGAATAGATCATTGTGTCCTAGAGCAATAGTGTACCGAACTCACCTTATTCCATTTCACAAGAACCAGTTGCCAAACTTTAGGGTATTTTTGCAGGTAGTTTGAAATCTACCGTGGTGGTACATTTATACTATGGAACCAGGCAAGCACTCCAAATCAGAGCTTCCCTGTCCCTGAGAGCTAGTAGTTATTTATATGTTTAGCCACAAACACTGATGAAAAGAGAGCAAAGAGGAGAGTAGTTCCTTAGATAACTGACAGGTCACAGGTTCCCAGCTGTAACTCCTTGCTTTATTTCTGGGAATGATTTCACAGCCTTCTAATAGACCCACATTTATGTCATGCTCATTTTACATAGTATGTACACACACACTCACACACACACTCACATACACATACACTTTGAGCAAGATGCCTTAGAAAAGGAGCATCCCAAATAATGAACTAATTGCCACAATTCTATTCTATACAAGTGGAAGATAAGAAACCTGAGAATGGTAATTTATCATGTTCAGCTGAAATGTCTTCTATATACACATGTTTAAATCTCTGTGCTTCTTTATTGATCCTATACAATTTAGAATTAACCCCACTAACATTGAATGGCAATTCTTCTGGCATTAGGGTGAGACATTTCTTCATGTCCATTTTATTGTTAATCTGATCATCATAAAGAGAAAATTTAAGGAGGGATGAATAAAGAGGATAAGTGTAGTATCTTAAAAGATATTTGAGTATTTTATTAAGGACTCTGTTTTTTTTTAATAGAGTGCTGTACCTAACATCTATGTTGGATTTGGTAGTTTGGAGAGTCAGCCTGATTTAAAAAAAAATGGAAAAAAGAATTATGCTAACTTGGATTGCCTTTCTGGATTTTTCCAAGTCTTGCTTTCACACTACTTCCTCTAATGCCTTTTAGATTAAAGTTAATCAATATTTTGTCACAAATTACCTTAAAAAGACTCATTCTTGGACATTATTTTGAAGAGAGGCCACCACTCCCCCCTTCTCCCAGTTCTATTATTCTAGCTAAACTTCTGGGTACAGATAAAATGTAAAATTCAGTGATACTGAGACACTATTATTGATTTTGGCAAGACATATCCAACCTTATGCGCATGATCCTAGGAGTTACTAAAGCCCAATATCTACTGCAGGTCCTGTCTTTATTGACCTCAGAAATTTTATAGTTAAGGTATCAAATGTCAGTAAGGGACATTAGCAGTTCCAGATCTACCTTTTGACTTGCTGGAAACATCTTTACTAAAAAAGTAATTGACCCACTTTTTAAAAGCTTTACAAATCTTAATTGGGAGCAGGTTGACCCCTCCAAGTGCCAAAGAATTTTACCTCATTAGAAGAAGTCCAGTTGTATTGCTTAGAAAAATTCAGGGTGTCATAACAGACTCTTGGAAAAGGACATGCCTTTGAGCTATCAGATTTAAAGACAGAAGAAACCAATGATATGCCTTGTTTTGTGTGTTTCAGTGTGTGTGTGTGTGTGTGTGTGTGTGTGCGCGTGCACACTCATGTTCGTGCGTGTTTAATGTCATCAGAAGAGACTAATACTTTCTTCTTTTTTGAATTTTTTAAAATGTTTATTTATTTTTGAAGGAAGGAGAGACAGAGCGTGAGTAGGGGAAGGGCAGAGAGAGGACACAGAATCTGAAGCAGGTTTCAGGCTCTGAGCTGTCAGCACAGAGCCTGATCTGGGGCTTAAAATCACAAACTGAGAGGTCATGACCTGAGCTGAAGTTGGTCGCTTAACCGACTGAACCACCCAGGCACCCCACTTTTCTCTTTGACCTTAAAGTCAAATGATGTTTAGGTGTTAACCTTTAGCTGAGAAAATATTTAGTTTGGATATTTATTGAAACATGCTTCTATTGACTGTCTCTGGCAAAATACATAAAATACAGAACATGGAAGGATACCTATAGAAGAAGGTGACCCAATTCAATAAGGCTGTTTTCTTTTCAGTTATACTAGTATGGAATTGTGATGTTTTACTAATGTATAAATAAGTAGAAATGCTTCTAGAAAATTTAAGGTCACATCTGTTATTGGGTTACTTGTTTTCCACTAATGCAATATGGACAGGTATTCATTGGAAGGCAACACAGAGCAGTATAATTTGTCTTTGGTATTGTAACAATTTAAGGCAGATTACTTTTTGGTATTGTAATTATTATAAGTTTAAAATAGGTATCAGGTTATTCTTTCCTTCTTTCAAGAGAAATAGAAAAATGACTATAAAGCCCTTATAGTTATGTTGATAAATAAATGATCAAACTGAAAACTTTCAGATAATATTACTTACATACATAAGTGGTTAAGTTTTAATTATTAGCAGAATCACAGTAATTCTGGGCTGATCAGTTAGCCCAGAAAATAACCACACACACACACACACACACACGCACACACGCACATATGCACACGCATATATCTCTTTTATTGAATTTCAGACCCAGTTATAAATGCTTTAAGATTGTTTTACAGTATTCACTCCAGTTCTAATAAGGACATAAGCAAAGGCTATTGATGTAGTTCATCTTTGTAGAACACAGACACGGCTTCAATCACAGTCACACTTCCTACTGTGCTTTGGTTTAGTGAATGGGTTACAAAATGAGACTTATTCAAGATCAAATGGCAAGCAGGCTTGAATCCCAAGGCTGTGATTATATGACAAAAGCCAATCTTAGTGCAGGTCTGGGATTTCCTACTACTTTAGAAGACAACTTTTTTTAACCTTCACAGTATTGCTGGTCTCTTAAACTTTTGAAAAGGCACTGAGGTTTCTTGTCTTGACCCACGTTTGAGATTTATGGATTTAGACCTGGTGGCCATGTCAACAAGTTATTACCACCACCTGATTCCAATAGCCAGGGGATTGCAGTTCTGTTGTCTCTGAATCCACACATAGCACTGGCAGCATGGAGCACAGTTCAGGAATGCTAACTCCAGGTGTGAGGCTTCAGCTGGCATCCCCTGAGTGCTGAAGAAAACAGTAATTTTCTTGCTTTCCTGAATAGCTGTGTCAGTCTGAGAGCAAGCAAAAAAAAAAAAAAAAAAAAAAAAAATATATATATATATATATATATATATATATATATATATATATCTCTATCTCCAAGATCGCTTTATTTTTGGCATTTAGCACAAATAATGCAATTTCACGAAACTGCAAATAATTACATAAAGAAACATAATAAGAAATAATTAGAAATAATTTATTAACACCTCGCTACTAAACAACTTTGTCCTGGGAATTTAGATATTGTTAAGAAAGATATATTGTTAAGAAACATTTCTTAATAAAGAAAAAATTACGACATCTTGTTAAAGATGGTAAGACAAACTCCAAGGAGCACTATTGTGATGGGAATGCTGGGGGTTACTACAATGGGGTTTTGTAATAGGAGAGAGAAATTGGGTTCAACTCCAAATAGAACAAAGAAAAGTGGTAATTCATAGCCCAGGAGAGGGTCGGAAATTTAGTAGATGGGAAATTCTTGGGATCTGGCTAAGGTGACCTAACAGGATTCTTGTGAAGGCAGAGTCAAGATGATTATATGTTACATAGGGATGGTGGAGGATGAGGAACATTAACAGACATTGAAGATGACCAGATATTGAGGGTGAGGGGCTCTGGTTGAATTGACTTTGAAAGATTCTTGCTAAAATTAGGTAATGCACAGACGACCATGGAAGCCCAAAAGTCGGGGACTACTTGAGAAGAGAATTCAGAGAAGCCTGAGTAGAGTTTGGTGACATAGAGAAACTTTATTGATATGCCACACCAAAAAATGACAGATTACTTCCCATGACACTCAGATAATTGCTACTAGGTTTTTGTAAATGTTACATCTGTTTTTGCTTTGTACTAAGGGACAGTGAAAATTCAGAGTCCTTACCTGTGTCAAACAAGATAACCAAACTAAATACATCAGAACTGAAGCTAGTATATATATTCAGTTTTTTTAAGTTTATTTCTTTATTTTTGAGAGAGAGAGAGACAGAGTGCAGGAGGGGTAGGGAGAGAGAAAGAGAGGAAGAATCCCAAGCAGGCTCTGCACTGATGGCATGGGGCTCAAACCTAGGAACCGTGAGATCATGACCTGAGCTGAAACGAAGAGTCAAACGCTTAACTGACTGAGCCACCCAGGTGCCTCTATACACTCAGTTCTGATGCTTAAATGATCAATATTGGTTTATTGAAAATCAGTTCTTTAAGAGCATAAAGAAGAGGATGAGCTAAAGGAGGAGGCATAAGAAAAAGCAACAAAAAGCTTAGATGTACTTGCAAAACAAAAAATAAAACTGAAACAATAACAAACATAAAATATTAAAGAGAAAAATATCATTTTATAATAATCTTGATGAAAGGATGTGACATTATAATTTACCTCACCTCTATGCCACTCTATTAGGTTAGATTACTTCATAACTAGCTTTGTTGGATACAGAAAGTGTCTGAACTCTATAAACTGAAAAATGTCTACTTTTATTTAGATATTTTTATATTTTCCTTTCTTCTACTACCTGAATTGTTATGTTCCCATTGGAATCAATGAGCTATAATCATTCAGAGATAATTTCCTGAGTGTCTGTTGTACACAAAGGTGCAGTGGTAAATTATGTGTTAACAATGTGCAATAAAACTATCATGGAACTTCAAGGTCTATCATTTGATCAAAATGAATATTATTTGGTGTCTGTCATAGTGGGTTTTGTTAGTGAAATTATTTATTTTCCTTTAGTAGTGGTACTGGAGACTATCACTAATTTCCTCAACCAACCTTTGTTATTTTCCCTGCCAGGTTGTGTGTATGTCTTCAGTATTCTGTTTGCCCTTCCTACATTTTATTAACATCTCAAGTTTTTTTTTCTTCATTTGCCCTCTAGTTGCCATCTGTCAAACTGAATTTACAATTCTTCTACATATGGATGGTTATATCTAATTTGCTTTTATTGTAAATTGATTTGGCCATAATTCAGATATAATATAATTTTTATAGCATCCTATTAACTTTTTTGTTTTGTTAACATCTATGGTCTATTTGATTATATAGGTATTTCTGATTTACTCAAATTTTCTGACTCTCTCTTGAACGTTATTTTTGTCATCTTTCCATACTAGTTAAAATATACCCATTACCTTAGATAGAGTTTACAACATTAATTTAAGAATTTCCATTCATATTTATCCTAATTTATCATTTTCCTTGCATATTCATGTGTCATTCCAGAATGACAAATTCCTTAGCTATTCTCATGACAATATGCACATTAATTCGTCTGACATTAGGGAAACATTAAGGAATATACACATGAACAATGCTAAGACTACATAAGGCTTCTAATAAAACTATGTCTATCCTAGGCAGTGTGTATATCCCTAGATATGCAGTTAAAAGTGGAAGTATTTCAGTTATCCTCCCTGCTATTCGCCCTGATTATAACCAAACTTTTTTTTTTCCTACTAAGAAGGGCTAAATTTGTTTCTGAGAGGATATGTTACTGCAGAGGTTTGTTTTTACTATGATTATTTTATTACAACCATTCATATGCACTTAATTTACACAAAGTGATCTTTAATTCAGTAGTTAATTCTTCCATGATTCCATGGGAAAAAGAATCAATAGTGCAGTTTATATACACCTGTGATACCCTGATACTGCAATGGCAGATTAAAATTACCATAGCAGAAAAGAAAAAGAACTAGTATTTGGAGAAGTATTATTATGTAAATTGGTACCCAAGTGTGTGCTTTACTTCACTTTTAGACATATATGAAGTAAAATATACAGAAGTCTTTATTATATGAATGTAATAGTTGTGGATGTGGGAATTTAAAAAACACAAATGAAAGCAGTAATATATATGTAAGTTTATATAAATATGGATAAATAGAGAGTGAGAGAAGATAGATAAATAGGTAATACACACTTGTTAATGTCCCCAAAGAACTATATAAAAATAGAAATAGATCAAGCCTACTTAGAATATTTATTAGTCATAACAGTGATTAAACTGAACTTCAGCAGGGGTGCCTGGGTGGCTCAGTTGGTTAAGTGTCTGACTCTTGATTTCAGCTCAGGTCATGATCTCATGGTTTGTGGGATCAAGCCCCATGTCGGGTTCTGTGCTGACAGGGCAGGGCCTGCTTGGGATTCTCTTTCTTCCTCTCTCTGCCCCTCCCCTACTTGTACTCTTTCTCTCTCTCAAAAGATAAATAAACATTAAAAACATTTAACTACAGCAATAAAATAATTATAATAATAAATTTTTGGTGCCAGATTCCATAATAAAATAATAAAGATGAAATAGGAAAAATCTGTGAGTTTTTATAATATTTATTTTTTTGTACAATATTATCACAGAAATATAGTTCCTTTCTTCCTCCAAGAGAGGACAGTCACGTCCATATGACCTTATTTGCAAATGGAAAGCTAAAAATGACCCAACTCGATGCCTGGTGTATTATCTAGGGCACCTGTCAGGATATTGGCAGCAAACAGCTAACAGACCAGAAAAGTTCTCATTTCAGTCAAGGTGTGTGAAGTAATGAATATTCTCTTGTTATTGTACTCTTATTTCTAAAAATAATAAGCAAGAGAGATGCTATCTTGATCAAAGTGTGTGGCTGTCTGCTTATACATTTGTATACAGGCTGTTTTGTCAGCAAATCAGCCTCTGGAGGTAAGCAGCCTGTGGTGGTTTCAATTATAATATAAATGATATGCCATGTTTAAACTGGTATGTTTTCCACCGAAGATTAAAATAAAATTAAACACATTTAAAGTGTATAAAAATTGTATATTACATGGTACTGGAACAATGTAATACTACCCATTTGTCAAATATCTGTGAATGCCATTATACTATTCAAAGAAGCTAGCCCTCAATTTAATAATAATGAAAGCAAAAATTATATATAAATATATATTTAATTAGTTATAGAATTAAAAACGAATCAAAGCCTTTGCTTTACAGAGCTGTCATCCATTTTCTAATCAATGTATATATTTATCAATTCACAAAATAAATAATTGATAAGAACTATCCATGTGTCAGGGACTGTTTCAGGGACTTGAAATATACATACAGTACATTCCAAGAGAGGTACTTTACAAAGTATAGGAGGTGGAAAACTGTTAAGTCATTCACTCTACCTGTTGTCTTTCTTAATTTCTTACTATACCCCTATTAATACACTCCTGTATTGGGGCACCTCAGTGGCTCAATAGTTCGATAGGTTGAACATCCGACTCTTGGTTGTGGCTCAGGTTCAAGCCCCGCAATTCACTTTCCTTCTCTCTCTCCTGGGGATTCTCTCTCTCCCTCTCTCTCTGCCCCTCCCCAGCTCATGCTCCCTCTCTCTCTCTCTCTCTCTCTCTCTCTCTCTCTCTCTCTCAAAATAAATAAATAAAAATTTAAAAAAAACTGTATCTGTCAAGGTAGATAGTTCCTTTCATGATTATATTTAAGGATATACTGACATGTTTACTTGCTCAAAATGATCTTTCACCTCCTTATTTCCCTGCTTAAATGGCACAGTGAATAAATATCCTCTAAAATCACAGTACACCTTGCAGGGCTTGACACATCAATCTGTTATCAACTGTATTCTACAATCTCTAAGATGTTAGTTTATCAGATTGCTTTACTCTTAGCCAATTGAGAATCCAAAGCTGAGCGAAGGCACAATTGCACAATATGGGGCATCACCTGGAGAGTGGGTCTAAGTAGAACATTGTCATGTAGAGAAGTAGATAAATGAATACTCAAAGTAAATTTACAGGAAGTAATCAATGTATACTTTCTCCCAGGCCTAAAATTGCTACAAAATTCAATAGATATAAAATAATAAAATAAAGAAAATATTGTTTTCCCTTGAGAATATTGCACCATAGCCACTCAAGGCAAATTTTCCCTCTTGTTGTAGCACAGTAATATTATAAAATGACATATACACACATACGTATACATACATATACATATACATATACATATACATATACATATACATATACACACACAAAGTTTTAAAATAGAACATTATATAATTAGCCCATAAATGTTGATAGCATGGAGAAAAGATAACTGGTGTTCTTAAAGCCTTCCAGTGATTGGTAAAGGTTGAGACTTGTATTAAAAGATAATAGACGTATATTGTAGAGGCATGACACCCAGTAGTAGTGAGCAGGAAGCTTACAGTGACTGAAATAGAGATGTGGATAAAGTAGGGAAGTACTTTATGTTGGGCCTAGAATATTGGATTAAGTCATGCATATTTGGCAAAGTCAGCTTTTGACAAAATTGCTCAAATTTTCAGTGACAAATTTCTCTCAGATTTTAAAGCACTTTCAAATTGAACTTGTAAATTGGCACAAGGTAATTATGACTAAATTTTTCAAATGTTCATATTTGCTTTGTCTTCTGTTTTCTTAGAAAAAAATAATTATCATAATACTTATTAAATATTTATTAGAACAAAGCACAATTGACAAAAATGGTCAGAATGACTCTGAAGACCGTAAGTATTTACATTCAACAATTAGAAGATAGAGTTACAGTTATCAGGAAATATTCCTATATCTAATGCTAATTTGCAAACATAAAATCATAATGTATTTTGTAAAATGTCTTTGAATATACAGACTAGGTATTTGAATGGCATGATGGTGTTCACTTATTGGAATTGGTAGTAAAATTTTTAGTATTAGTAATTGAGACTTTAGCAGTATGAAAGTGATGAGAATGCCATAGGAATGCCTATACCATGTAGGAGATCAAAGAGGTCAAAAGTATCTTCTCTAATAATAAGTTTAATTTGTTTCCAAGAGGGAATTCTAAATTTTATCCTTTTAAGTGTATCAACGTAACTGAAGCTCTTAATTCTATAGCAGATTACTGATACTGAATATGATATATAAAATCCTATTAGCAGCTCAGAGTGTGATTTTAGAAAAGTAACCTCATATTTGAACTAAAGAAAATTGCTTTTGCCCTGGTTTGTTTTCATGAAATTAAACACACACACACACACACACACATAAATATAACACACTGCAGAAAATGACTAGAGTCAAATATCAGTTAAAAACAAATGAAGAATGATTTGATATACATTTAGTTTAAACTTCATATGCATTATATTTAGTTATCCACATGAGGTTCTCCCACTGGATAGGTATTTTATCAACATAAGAAAATAACATCTCTTTTAATAGTATAGTATTTCAGAAGCTATATATTTAGATTGTTTCTTTGATATATTTTTCCAGGCAGAATTGTTTTTTGAAACTTCAATGAGTAAGATAGATCAGTGGCTTCTAACTCTAGATAAATGTTAGAATCATACAGGGAAATTTTAGAAAATACTGATATCTGTGTCCCACACTCAGGAGAATCTGAGGTAATTGAGGATGTGAGCATCTTGGACATTGGTATATTTGCAAATCTACTCATATGGTTGAGTAGTGCTGACCGGACTGCAAACAATGAAGAGAAATCAAGTATCATCTGTTCTGAAATATGGGCAAATATTTGCAGGATCTTAATATTGGATTTGATTTCAAAGAAACTAACCAAGTAAAATTATCTTCTATTAAAATGATTTCCCATAATAATACTTTAATGCATATTTTTAACATTAAAAACTGAAAAATCAACAAATACATTCTAAGTTAGGGGAAAATCATTACATTATAGAAAATGTATTAATATAAAGAAAAAAGGAAAGTAAAATTTCGTATTTACTGATTTTTAACATATTTAACTGAATAAAAAGAAATCAAGAACTAGACTATAACTAGAATGAAGGAAAAAAGAAATTTGAAATAATAGTACTGAATAAATAATGACCCATTTATTTGAATTTAGAAATGTGTGTCTTGAAGAGTTTTCAACATAACTGAGCACATGAATCACAATTTTAAATATTTACATTTATTTTTTATAAATTTCTAATTTTAAATGTTTAACAGATATTTAAGAAAAAATTGAATAACATGTTTACTGACTTTTCACAGTTTTCTTAGTATCGCATTTGAGATGAAAACACATCAGTCTTTATAGCTTTTAACTTATGTTACTAAAAATACAAATGACTAATTCATTTTAATCTCTTATGGACTCAGTTTAGTTTGTCCAGAAATACATTTTTGTACTGTGTAAAACATAAAAAGAAATGGGAAAAAAAATGAATGTTGGTTTTGTTTTCTATATTTCATAAGAATTTGAGTATAAAATAAGTACTTCTCTTATTTCCCTAAAGTTAGGAGGGAGTGCAATCAGAAAGGTAAAACCTGTATGACACTCAAAACCTTGACAAAGACACATATTTGCATTTATTTAGCCTGTGGCCAACACTCAGGAGGATATGACATGCTGACTGTAAAAAAACACCTGGATTCAGAGAGCCTGGGTGGCTCAGTTGATTGTCAAACTTCAGCTTAGGTCATGATCTCGCAGTTCATGAGTTCGAGCTCTGCATTGGGCTCTGTGCTGACATCTCAGAGCCTGGATCCTGCTTTGGATTCTGTGTCTCCCTCTCTCTTTGCCCCTACCCTGATCATGCTATCTCTCTGTCTCTTTCTCTCTCTCTCTCTCTCTCTCTCTCTCAGAAATAAAAAAAAACATTTAAAAAAGGTTAAACAAACATACACACACACACAAAAGAAAGAAAACCTGCATTCAAAGCTTGGCTTTTTCAGTAACAAGCTGCATGGAGTTGAGAAAAATCACTTAATCTATGCAAGCTATAAATTTCTGATCCAGTTGAACTTTCTAATCTTCGAGCCCAAAACTTCATTGATTGTATCTCAACATCCACCCCTGGCATTTCTCTTTGGAACCATCTCCATTTGAAAATTTGAAAAATCATTTAAAAAAATTTTGCTGACACACAAATAGAAGGTATTGAAAATAAATACTAATTACTAAGTGAAAGTTGGAAAAAATTTACCTAAACTTCGATTTCTGTTCATTCATTCTTAAGATATTTAATAAGTATAAGGGAGGGTCTGTTAGAGCCGTGTTTCTTAAACTTTAAAGTGCATTCAAGTTACTCAGGAAACTTCTTAAAATGCAGATTCTGATTCAGAATGTCTTAGGTGTGACCTGAGATTCCACATTGCTAACAAATCCCCAGATAATGCTAATGCTCTTGATGTTTTTAATCTATCTTGAGTAGCAGGATATAAAATAACTCACACTTTGGCTATATAGATAGGTAAACACTCTGAGAGAACTTTTGTACAAAATTCAACTAGATCCAAGATCAAATGCAAAAAACATTTAAGTATTACTGCATTTCTGAGTTTGCTGGAAAGTAAAAGAAACCTACACATACACACACACACTCCTACCCATCCCAGCAAGCTGAAACTATAGTAGAAAACTGTGAGTAGTAAATACTAAATGGGGATGTACACACACACACACACACACACACACACACACACACACACACAACCAGCAAGCTGAAATTTTAGCAGAAAGCTATGAGTGGTAAGCATAAAATGGGGTTGTACTGAGGCCAAAGCAGGTATCAGTGCTGCATCACATAGATAAAAGTCTTGGATTCCTAGCAAGGTAGCAGATCTGGACCTGAAATTTTTATATTGAAACAGGAACCCTCAAAAGGGATTAAAGTGATCTCAGTTTTTTTAATACTTAGAGACTCCCCGAAGAATCATTTCTGCATTTTCTGTTTAGGAAAGCATTCCCAATTATGCCTTTATGATTCCCACAGATGACATTCAATGAAATGTGGGCTCCTAAACTAAAAGTACTCAACATTCATAGAACCAAGCTATTATGATTCAGCAGAAACAAAACTCAAGCAAACCTAAATGGACAATGACCTAGATAGTATATAAAATATCTAAAGAACTTAAAGATGTAAAGAGGTAAAGAAACTTAAACTTAAAGAGGTAAAGAAACCATCAAAATGAGACCATATGAAAACTTCTAAAAATAAAAAAAACAAGATGAAAATAAAAACTCAATAGATAGATTAAATGACAGACAGAATAAGAGAAGTGAATGGGGGATAGATTTGAATAAATTACTCAGAATGCAACACAGATAAGTAGGTAGAAAATATAGAGACCTACAGAGCAGAATGAGAAATTATGCTATCTAACTACATGGTATCCAAGAAGTAGAGAATATGGTAATTAAAAGTACTTAAAGGCATAATGACTAAGTATTTTCCATAATTGATTAAAGATACAAATCAACAGTTCAGGAAGCTCCATATATAATAAGCAAAATAAGTATACACATAGACACGCTGGGAAGAAATTTCACAGCAAAAAGAGATCTTAAAAGTATCCAGAAAGAGGCACTGGATGGCTCAGTTGGTTGGGCATTTGAATTCACCTCAGGTTATGATCTCACAGTTCATGAGTTTGAGCCCCCCATCGGGCTCTGTGCTGGCAGCTCAAAGCCTGGAACCTGCTTTGGATTCTGTGTCTCCCTCTCTCTCTGCTCCTCCCCTGCTCACACTCTGTCTCTGTCTCTCTCACAAAAAAAAACATTAAAAAAAAAAGGATCCAGAGAGGAAAAGGGCATATCACTTAATATCACTTACAAAAGGATGACTATTGACAGATAGGAGACTTCTGAAAGCTTTAATGTAAGACAGACATGCATAGGGTGGTATATTTAAAGTACTAAGAGAAAATAACCATCAGTCCAGTATTAATTATCCAACAAAATGATCTTTAAGGTAGGAGGATTAAATGATGATACTTTCATTTAAAAATACATAAATTATGATACCAATATTTCTTCATTAGTGGAATTTTTGATAGTATTCCTTAAGAAGGTAATAAATCATATTCAAAAGGATACCCTAAACAATAACATAAAAATATCCAAATCTCAATCTTAGTCATAATTATATGTAATAAAATACTATCAAAAGAATTCCTATTTCACATGAAAAGAATTATATCTGGAATGTAAATATTCTTTACAACTAAAAAAATAAGTATAAAAATATCAATACATAAAGGTAATTTAAAATTTTATGTTATGTAAGTCACATTTATGAATTCACTGTACAGACAGGTGGAAAAGACTTGTCACTTTTCAAATTATTTGGAGGGCTGCAATTTAAAATGTGTTTCTTTATTTTGTATGAGTTCAGACAATTCCTGTATCCTTTCTCTTCTGGGTCTTTGATTCTCCATTTTGTACAGTCTCTCTGCCCTATGGTTGCTTATTCTACATTCTGTAGAGTTGGCTTTTACTTGCCAAAAATGTAGGCTAGTGTCAGATTGCTTGGATTCAAATCTGGATCTAACATTTGAACTTGGACAACTTACTCTCCCTCTTTTTCAGTTTATATATCTGTAAAATGGAGATAGTGATTGAACCTACAAAATTGAAGTTGTTTTGAGGGTTAAGTGAGGTGTAATAATGCTAGCACTCAGAGCAGTGCCTGAAATATGACAAATGCTCAATACTGTTTTTTTTTAAATTATCAAATATTCCAATGCCTTTAACATAGAAATTAATTTAGCAAGAATTTTTTATAAAACTATATTGGTATTTATTGCTAAAAAAGAATTAAATCGTTTGCCAAGTGCCAGTAGTAGACTAGGTCTAGAAACTTGTTTTGCTATTTTTCTTTCTTCATCTACATCTTTATGAGTAAGAAAAAACTGTCTGCATTCTTATGTTTCAGCACTTATGAATAATCAAAGATTAACTTCCTTAAAATATGGAATAGTTAGAAAATCAATTTAAAAATACTGTAGGTTACAGATTGCACCATGACCATATTATTTTATGATGCTATACTACATGGAAAAGGTTTTCACTGTGTCTGATTCAATTCTGTTATGCCCGTTGGAAAGAGTACTGAGAATGACTGCTCATACAGCTACCTCAAAAGCCTGCTAAATATTAGGTAGCAAAGTTATTTTTTGAACAGTACTAGTTTGCCAAAAAGTAGTACGATCAAGAAATATTATAATCTTATAAGCATAATATTGTTATTCTCCGTGGTTTAGTCAGTAGTTTACTTTGTGTGTTTGGGTGAATTTCTAGTATCCCCACCAAAAATAAGTGTTAGAAAACTATCCATTTTTGTTAATAGAGTGGGTATAGGTGGTCTCATACTGCTTTAATTTAAATTTCTCTGATCAACAGTGAGTTTAAGTATCTTCTGTTTTTTTGGAGTTTTCTATGTTTTCATTTAATATACTTTATACATTTAAAATTATTTATATGCAAAAACTTTAAAATCATATAGGTACTTAGGTTTATAACAAAAATAAACCAGTCCCTATGTACCCCCACCTCATTTCCTATCCCATTACCCAGAGGAAATCATTTTTACCTTCTTTGGCATTTTTTTCTAGTTTTTTATCTGCATATATCTAAATAAAATGCATATGCCATAATCTCAATTTTAGACATTATTTATATCTATTGTAGTAGATTTACAGCACTTTAAGTTAACTTTCCCCTTCTCAAATGTTGCTAAATCCATATTCAAGATTTCTGTTGTTATAATGCTACAACTATTGTTCACTGCTGGACCATATAATGCACAAGGAAATGAAAATTTTTCCTCTACAGTTTTTTTTAACTGGAATTACTGATCTCTTCATATCTTTCTTAGTGTACTTAATTGTCTTAAAACATGAAAGTAATTTACCTACATATCCTATGTGCTGTATTTTAATAAAACTTTCATACACTTAAATAGCTCATACATTTCTTCCTTTCCCCCTGTACATTTTTCTTCGATGGATCTCATTTTGTTTTTGCTTTTGTTTTAATGTCTGAGGCACAGTTGTTGTCCTAAGACTACCTTTTGCTGATTCTTGGATTTCCTTTGCCTTGTTTCTCTGCTGAATTCTGGTTTTGAAACCATATGTAGAGCATTTTCCTGTGTTAATGCTCTCATATTTTTATAGTCTGAATTTTATCAAAGCTTCTTGAGCACTTGAGAAAAAAAATTATGAAACATAAATGTTTACTCTTGGTGGGAATGCAAACTGGTGCAGCCACTCTGGAAAACAGTGTGGAGGTCCCTCAAAAAGTTAAAAGTAAAACTGCCCTGCCACCCAGCAATTGCACTGCTAGGTATTTATCCAAAGGACACAAAAATATTGATTTGAAGGGATACATGCATGCCAATGTTCATAGCAGCGCTATCAACAATAGCCAAATTATGGAAGGAACCCAAATGTCCATTGCTTGATGAATGGATAAAGAAGATGTGGTGTATATATACAATGGAATACTACTCAGCCATCAAAAGAATGAAATCTTGTCATTTGCAATGACGTGGATGGAACTAGAGTGTGTTAAGCTAAGTGAAATAAGTCAGAGTAAGACAAATACCATATGATTTCACTCATATGTGGAATTTAAGGAACAAAAGAGATGAACATAAGGAAAGGAGGGAAAAAATAAGATAAAAACAGAGATGGAGGCAAACCATAAAGAGACTCTTAACTGTAGAGACAAACTGAGGGTTGCTGGAGGGGCTTTGGGTGGGGGATGGGCCAAATGGGTGATGGGCATTAAGGAGGGCACTTGTTGGGAAGAGCACTGGGTGTTATATGTAAGTGATGGATGAATCACTAAATTCTACTCCTGAACCCAATATGCACTATATGTTAACTATTTTGAATTTAAATAAAATTTTGGAAGAAGAAAAAAAACACAAATATTTCGTTTTTGTATATCTATATCTGAATAGGGAATAAAAAACATCATTTTAACTTAATGTTAAGTTTACTTTTTTCTTAATTTTTATTTTACCTTGAAAATGTGTTAATTGTACATAGTAAATAAAATCAAGCAATACAGACAGATATGCAATGAAATGTAACTCTCCCCTCTGAATTTTTAATTTTTTTCTTTTAATGTTAATTTATTTTTGAGACAATGCAAGAGACAGAGTGCAAGCAGCAGAGGGGTAGACAGAGAGAGACACAGAATCTGAAGTGGGCTCCAGGCTCTGAACTGTTAGCCCAGAACCCAACACCGGGCTTTAACTCACAAACTGTGAGATCATGACCTGAGCCGAAGTCGGACACTTAACCGACTGTGCCACTCAGGCACCCCCCACCCTCTGAATTTTTAATACATAAGGGAGCTTACTCTAATTTTTCTGCATTTGTTTTCCAAAGTTAATCATATCTTACAGGTCTTTACAACCCTCATTGTGCGTAAGATACAGCCCTCATTCTCATATGAATGAGAATGTACAATACCATCTATACCATGTAGATGGTGTCTTGGGGTATTGTCCAGAAATTCTCACTGAAAGTTAAGTTGGTCAGTACTTCCTAGATATTCTGAGCTTTTAGATTTGATTTTCTCCTGTTCTAATTGGTTTTATTTTCATTTTTTAAACAGGAATATTTTTAGTATTCAATATGTTTATTTATACCGTTGCCTGTTATCCTTGCATATAGCTTTTTCTTATGTGTTTTTATTTCTCTTGACTTTCCTAATTTTAATTTTAAGACAGCATCGATAGCTTTAGGAAATGATAACAATAAATAAAACATTTTAATGCACTATGCTAATGTCCTATTTTACAGTTATATTACCACTTGTTCTCATTTTTACAAATGGCATTTATTTTTTAAATAAGTTGTAATAGGAAGAATTTGGCAATTCCTAAACAGTCACGGAACTCTACTACATAGATCCTTTATTTTGTATCAAACCACATTTATTGAAGAATTTATTTTTTTAATGTGAAGATTTTTTGTTAGCTGAAATAAAACCAGCAAAGTGATTTTTTTGTCTTTAAAAAGCAGTATTTTGAGTGCAGACTATAGCTTAAAAGAGAACAGCAAAATGCATCATATAGAGAGTTGAGTACTTTCCAACAATTCCATGAATGTATTGGTTGTAAAATTCTTGTTACCTACTTTTTAGCAAGTCGGAAGATCTCTAGTATACTTTGGTGAATTTTCTAGCATTGTGCTCTGTTTTTTATGGAAACTCTCTTTGGTTATTTGAAGCATTGTTGTGGAGTACATAATAAAACAGTGTTAAAATCTCCACGTGTGCAAACGTTACAGAGTATTAGTTTTTCCATAATTTTATTCCTTTTGCAGATGTTTGAATCAGTTTATTCTCATATATTAGCAAATTTGTCCTAAAATGTACAGTTTAAAATATAATGTTTAGTATATTCTTTGCTTGCTTATTTAAAATTAACCAGTAGAAACATCCTGTGAAAAGTTATTTTAGAATAATATACCTATATAGACTGATATATTTGTAGCTTTGGCACTGTTGACCCTTTTCTGCTTTTAGATTTCCTTTCCTTGAATGTTGAACCTCCTTCCTGGTTTCTGTGAAAAAGTTTTCTTAGTTTTACCCTATTCTTCCTTGCCATTCTTTCTTAGTATCCTTTGTTGGTTAGTCTACTTCAGCCCATGCGTTAAATGTGGGTGTTTTCTGAGAGCTCCAACAACAGCCTTCATTTCTCATTCTATATGCTGCTGGAGGGTATCATCTAGTTTTGTTATTTTCAATACCATCTATATGGTAATGCCTCCCAAACTGTATCCCAGTCTGTCTCCTTAGCTTCATTTCCAATAATCACGAGCCTATTGGGCACCTCTACATTATGTCTTCCAACTCAGGCATCTTACACCTAGTCTGTTCAAAGCTGAAATATTTTCACATCTCTCAGCCCCCTCACTCTACCTGTATAAGAGACAAACTCACACCAGCAGGTCACCTTATCAGCTATGTAGAAATTCAAAAGCAATATTTTCTCTCCTCTCATTTTCCATATTCATTTTGTACATATCCAGCAGATTCTACCTCTTTTTAAAGACTCTTCTTCATCCCTAGTTCATAATCTCATTATTTTGTCCTGATCATATTAACATTTTTCTGATAATTTCCTGTTTCTAATTCTTTCTACCTCCAGTTTGCTCTCCATGTTGCTGACCATATAGTCTTTCTAAAATGCAAAGAAGTTTAAAAGGAAAAAAAAAGTTGCAATATGTGAAGTGATGTAAGTTGCTCTTTTAAGAAAAATAATTCAATAAATTTAAAAATGCAAGTCTTGTTTGTCAGGCTTTTACTTAAAATAAGTAGGGAAAATAATCCTCTCTTAACTTTTCATCTTCATTTCGATGAAATTCAAAAGACAGTATGAAAGCATGCTAGTAGCATCATAGGCTCTGGCCACACTAAAACATTTACTTCCTTACCTAAAACTTTTTTGCTCACTTCTTCCCCTGGTGAAACCCAGCTCATCTACAAAACTTACCTTGGATGTTACCTCATGACTGAACAGATATTTTTTTTTACATCTTTTTACAATAGAGTGAAATGCAGATAACATTTATAGAGGTGATGATATATATTTGAACACATCTGATAATTTTATAGTTATAGATACCTGCCTTTATGGGTGTTACGGTCTGGGTATGTCTCTGACATTAATTCCCACCCAATCCTCCACACTTGCTGTGGTAATTTTTTGCTTATTTGATTTTTCCCTTTTCTTGACTATGTCCTCCCTGAAGAAAGAAACTGCATGTTTTATTTTTGTGTTTTCTTTGCAGGGCACAGTGCCTGACACAAAGTAGTCATTCAATAAATGCTTACTGATTTAATGAATTGATCTCATCTTGATGAAAAATCTTATTACAAAGCTATTTGACTAGTAGAAAAAATTGTAATAAGTCTTTCTGGAAGGACAACTTCCTCCTTTTTAGTAACGAAATACAATATTCATCCATTAGTTTGTCTATTCATTTAAGTGATTAGTTGTGCAACAATTATACATAGCAAAACTATACAAACATGCATCAGATTGATAGGATTAAAGAGCAACTGTGAAAGTCCATATTTGGGGCATTCTACAGACTATCTGACCAGTAATTCTTGAGATTGTCAAAGTCATGAAAGTCAAGGAAAGTCTGAGAAACTGTCACAGACCAGGAGTGAGATGACAACCTAATGCAACGGGGCAACCAAGATTGGATCCTAGAAAGAAACTGAAAAGCTAGGAGAATCTAAATAAAGTGTGATAGTTAATAGTAATGTGCAAACATCAGTTTCTTAGTTTTGACAAATGTACTAGAAGGTATTGATGCAGGAAACTAGGTGAAGGTATATGAAAACTAACTCTTCATAATGTATTTGCAACTTTGCTATAAATCTAAAATTATTCCAAAGTAAAAGTTTATTTTCAAAAATGCAATTGTAACAACAAATGGCTTAGTTGTTAACATAATACAATATACAGATTTTCTAAACAGTATGTGCACTCAAAGAACACTTGCAATAAAAACATTTCAATTTTTACAAATGTGTATCTTTTTCAAAATTTTAGTGGAAGTTGTAATTGTTTAAAAATGCAATTTTTCTTTTATTATAAGCTACTTGCTATAAGGTTGATTTTAAATTGAGGAGATATAAATGCTTTTATGATCGCACACTACATGTTAATGATCTGTTCTATATCAAAATTTGAAGACATTATTTTTCACCTGATTTTGTCAATTTTTTTTGTAAATCTCTGACCTCGAAATCAATGGAAATTCATACTGACTTTGACTACCTGAATATTACGGACCATTTTCAATTTTTATATTTTTAAAATTCCTCACAGCAAAATATGCCTGAGCAATTGGTCTTTTCATCTATTACAAACATAAAACATCCATTTTCTGATATCAGGGGACACATTTGAGGGGTGGGCAAGCACACATTTGTTTTTCCCTTTTTATTAATGTTTTGCTGGAGGGCAAATGTCAATGTAGCCACTTTCATTTTTTTTTTTTACCCCTCTTGCTGAAAGCTCCTGTAGGGAAATTCTGCACATGGGTTTCTTTGATGGTTCTTTTCATTTTTATCTCCTGCTGTGACTTTGACAGTCAGACTGGCAGTAGGAGACAGAAATAAAAGAAGAAGCCTTAAAGAAATGTTATAGCCTCATGCTGTGAATTTAGAAGATGACAAGGGTTTTTTGGCTTGCTTCCTCTGGCCCATGACTAAAAGAAGAACTGTCACCAGGTTTCAGTGCTAAGGGAAGTAATGAGAACATATTTTCTCATGCAGGCTACCTACAGAACTTTGATGCTCATGGCCCGCCCGAGTCAATATGAAACCCTGAGGCTAAAAACTGCAGAGGCTGGGTACAAAACCACATTACTAGGGAAGAGGCTTAACAATTCTCTGTGTACAGCTTCCATGCAGTAGGCATAAAATAAGCACTTATTAATGATAAGGCATGTAAATTTACCTTTCACACCACTGCACCAGCAAGAATCTATAATTGGTCAGTTTGTCTATCCCTACTGTAGCTAAGACACTCTTAAAAAAAAAAACAGTTAAATCATATTTCTGTAGAAAGGCATTTCCAACTCCTTGTTAACCAGCAAGGGATTCCATTTCCATTAATGAGAATCCTCAGGGCTATGCAATAGCTAATAATATTTCTAATTAGGAAATTCAAGAATTTCCTGTAAAAAGATTTCAAAATGTGAAATTCTTTAAGTTTACAATAAATCTTGAGAAATAAAATTAACCTCTGATGGATATAAAGTGATCAAATTTATCATTTTCAATAAAATGATATGAAGGAATCAAATTTATCATTTTGAATATATATTTTTAGGTAAAATGTGATTAATTTGTAAAATATTTTGTCCATAAGATTGATATATATTTATCTTTAATTAGAAAGATGAATATGCTTTATTTCAACTGAGATGTAGTCAATCTTGTTAATTTTTTAGGAAAGTTTAAAAATGTATTTGTAAAACGGATTCTAGAATTTCATGAAATTATACATATATATATACATTCATATATATATTTAAATGTATATTGTAAAAAGTAAAATATAATGTTTCCTTTACATATTAAAATATGCAAATCAAAATTTTGAAATTGAAAAAATGTAAAATATGTTCTACAAAAAGATGAAATATTATCTCCTGAATATAAAATTTCTAGAGTTGGGAACTGTGCAAAGTTAGAGATAACACACTCCACACAAGACCACCCTGATTTCTGACATCATCTGTATGTTCAGAGGTTCCCCAAACCACCATTACATTAAAAAAATCAGTAAAGAGATTCATAGAATTCACTGAAAGCTGCTATACTAATGGTCATTACACCTAAAGGATACAGATTAAAATCAGACAAGAGAAGAAGGGCATAATAGAGTCCAGGAGAGTTCCAAACATGGAGATTCCACTTGTCCTGTACCTAAGGAGTCAAGGTATCTTTACCCTCCCAGTATCAGTATGTTACAGTACACACAGGTATTGCCAATACAAGATGCTAACTTGAATTTTTATGTCTAGAATTTTAACTGGGGCTCCATCACATAGGCATGATTGATTTTCAATGGGGCTGATCTCAGTCTCCACCTCCTCGGATATCAGCTAATACCAGGTGACCCAAAATCCATCCTAAATCACATTGCAACTACTTGGCTGGCCCAGGGCTCCCCTGAAAAGATACACCTGTCAAGCATGACATCATAAAGACTAAGAGATAACCTCTCAGAGGTCAGGTGAAACAGGCCAGATCTCATTTTAGGTAAGGCTAAATTCCTTGCCACAGGACTTAATAAGTGTGTGTTCATGTTGCTTCTAGTTATTTTTTTTACAGCCATTGTTATATTCACAGCTCAAAACAAAGCATATTGACTCTGATTTTTTAGTTTATATGATAATAAAATTTATTCATCTTTTTTTGCTATGTTTTTTAATTCATATATATATACATACAAATATATATGTATCAGTATATATACTGATATATATATGTATATGTGTATACACACACACACACACACACACATATATGAGTTTGTCAAAGATGACAGAAACTCTCCTTAGAGGGGTTTTGAATAAACACTGAATTCTGTGAATTTAACTCCCTTCTTCAAAGCTTAGAAGTGCTCAAATCTGACTTATAATTTATTCTTATGAGAAGTCAACATTTCCCTCCTGAGTTATGATGAACTTTGATATAGAAGCAATAAAGTATTATCTTTTCTACTAGTCTTGAAAAAAAAAAGCAATATAACAAGAAACATCTCTTTCTCTAGTTAAAAATTTTGACCTGCAGACTAAATAAAAGCACAGAAACCTTCATGAGTATGGTGATTATTTGAATGCAGTTTTCACTACCACATCCTAAATTCAGGCCTTCACTATTGGGAAACAATTCTCTATGGGTCTCTCATGTTTCTGCACATCTTTTAAGCTGTCTTTGTTTTGGATTACCTTTTCAAGGACGTTTGTATAGTTAACAGCCTTGGACAAAAAAGACAGGGTCTCTCTGGAGCAAAGAGTAGCTTTGTTTACTTTCCAGTGTAATAAAGTTCATCTACCTCTGGAACAAAGTTTTGTCAGCCTACTACTTGATGTAAAAGATTTAGTTTCCTCTACTGTAATGCAGCCCACTGGGTATGCATATGCCACCTATCTCTATGGGAATTGCCACTTGATGAAACAACACAATTGCTGATATTTGATTACCTCTCTACCTGTTAGCAATAAAGTCCTTTGTCTCTGACCCAGGAATCTGTTGTCTTTTGCCAGTGTTCATAAAACTGTGGCAAATAGGTAAGCTTTCAAGTAGGAGAAATTTCAGCCCCTTCGCAGTTCCTGACACTCAAATCCACAAAAAGTGTTCCTTTTAGTTTCTCGTCTTGTAATTTCTGACCTCTTTAATCCACTGATCATTGTTTCTAATGTGCACCTTTGACTCAAATCTCTTGGCTACCCATTGCTTACTGATTAAAGTACAACACTAACTCATGCATTTATCAAACATCTTAAAGCATTTATGACTCACTTTTTAGGCTATGATGGATAGCCTAAACTTAGGATGTTATGATAAGTTAGCTATGCACCTGGCCCCCATAAGCTTAAGGACAACTGCAGTGTTTTAAGATAGAACATTCCAGTATTGGCTTTCTTGTATTACTTTATACTCTTTAAAGAACATGTGTTCCAACATCCTGGATTGAATCACAAAATAGATCCTATGACTTCCAACCCTATGCCTGTGTTCATTCCTGTACCTAAAATACTGTGATTCTGGATCTGCACTTACTAAAAACTAGTCTGTGCTCTAAGCCCATTTTAAATAACAATTTCTTTATAAATGTTTCCCTTTTAACTTAGAAGTGATCTTTGTCTTTGTCTCCTTTTATATGACACTCATTTATATTGTAATTGTTAAATCCATTCCTTTATCTTATACCAAATGATACCTGCTTGAGGAAATATAAAATATCCTATATATCTTTTATTTCTTACATTGCTTCCTACTTAGGTGCTCAATGAAATTGGAATGAATAAGAAACTAAATACAGATATGAGAAATGCCCAAAGCTTCACAAGCCAAACCCAAAACTTTCTTTACCATGTTCTGCCAACCAAATGCAATTTAAACATATACTTTCTTCCTTCAGACTTGGCCGTTTGAGCACCAGCAACACAAAGCATAGGTCTGCTAGTCTGAGTTTAGCATGGCTTGGGCCTTATTTGCATCATTTTTAAAAACTAAATAAAGATTATAATTAGACTTTGTTCTTTACTGAGAAGATTCAGAGCTCCTAACAAGTAATAAAATAACCTGAAACATAAATTTAGACAATCATTGCATGACAAAGTTCCATGACAAAAAGTGAAATAATTTATTTCCATTTTAATCAGTATAATAAATATAACTCTGTGGCATCATTATTAAAATTACTATAATTCATATTGATAATATTCTATGATTAATTTATATTGTGATCAACTAACATTTTTATAATATAATATATAACACTCTCATATTATATGATTATATTTAGTATGTATTAATAATAAATAAAATTTATTACCCATTTACTGTGTTAAACATTTATATATTCACCATAACTCCAACAGGTACATTCTGTTATTATTTCCATATGTAATGTGGGAAGAAAAATTAAATCTAGAGACATTAAGTAGCTTGCCTGGAGACATAAGTAGCCTTTGAAGATTAATGGCCATAAAGATTGAGTAACAAGGTGTCAAGAATTAAGCTTGATTTGGAGATTATACTCCTTTACAAAGTGTGTGTTTCACTAAGTATAATCCTTGACAAAAGAAGCAGAGAAGAGTTATGCTAACACACTGTTTAGGGTTGTTTCTCCCAAGGTTTTTTGAATCAGAAAAGGAAAATAATAGTTGTTGTTAGCAGAGTTTATACTGATAAAATTCACTACTGCAACAGCTCTATCTCTTTAGCATTTTTTAAAAGTTTATTTATTTATTTTGAGAAAGAGAGAGAGAGAGAGAGAGAGGGAGAGAGAGAGAGAGAGAGAGAGAGAGAAACAGTCGGGGAGGAAGAGAGGGGGCAGAAGCTCCGAAGTGGGTTCTGTGTTGACTGCAGAGAACCTGATGTGGGGCTAACTCATGAACTGAGAGATCATGACCTAAGCTGAAGTTGGACACTTAACCGAATGAGCCACCCAGGAGCTCCTCTTTGGCATTTTTTAAAGCTTTGACTGAAATTCAGTTAACATATAATGTAATATTAGTTTCAGGTGTACAATATAGTGATCTAGCACTTCCACACATCACCTGGTGCTTATCACAAGTGCTCTCGTTAATCCCCATCACCTATTTAACACATTCCCCCACCCACCTCCTTTTTGGTAAGCATTAGTTTGTTCTTCATGGTTAACAGTCTGCTTCTTGGTCTGCCTCTTTCTCTTTCTCTCTCTCTCTTTTTCTCTTGGCTTATTTGTTTCTTAAATTCTACATTGTCAGTGAAATCATATGGTATTTTTGTCTTTCTCTGATTGACTTATTTAGCATAATACTCTTTAGCTCTATCCATGTCGTTGCAGATGGCAAGATTTCATTCTTTTTATGGTTGGGTAATATTCCATTGTGTGTGTGTGTGTGTGTGTGTGTGTATACACATACATACATATATATACCACCTCTTCCTTTTCTATTCATCAATCAGTGGACACTTGGACTGTTTCCATAATTTGGCTATTGTTGATAATGCTGCTGTAAGCAATGGGGTGCATGTGCCCCTTCAGATCAGTATTTTTGCATCCTTTGGATAAATACCTGGTAGTACAATTGCCAGATCATAGGGTAGTTCTATTTTTAACTTTTTGAGGAACCTCTATACTGTTTTCTGGAGTGACTGCACCAGTTTGTATTCCCACCAACAGGGTAAGAGGTTTGGTTCTCTTTTCTCTCCATCTTTGCCAACATCTTTTCTTTTCCTGTCTTTTTGATTTTAGCCATCTTGACAGATGTGAGGTGATACCTCATTGTAGTTTTGATTTGCATTTCCCTGATGATAAATAATGTTGAGCATCTTTTCATGTGTCTGTTAGCCATCTGTATATCTTCCTTGGAAAAAATGTCTATTCATGTTTTCTGCCGATTTCTTAACTGGATTATTTGTTTTTTGGGTATTGAGTTTGATAAGTTCATTGTAAATTTTTGAATACTAACCTTTTATCAGATAATGTCATTTGCAAATATCTTCTCTCATTCCAAAAGTTGCCATTTAGTTTTGTTGGTTTTTACTTCACTGTGCAAAATATTTTTATCTTGGTGAAGTCCCAATAGTTTATTTTTACTTTTGTTTCCCTTGCTTCCAGAGACATGTCTAGTAAGAAGTTGCTATGGCTAGTGTCAAAGAGGTTGCTGCCTGTGTTCTTCTCTAGGATTTTGTTGGTTTCCTGTCTCATGGTGTGGTGTTGGTTGCTATTCTTCTCTCTCATTTGTAAGAGCAGAAATAAATTAAACAGAAACCAAAAACCAAAACAAAACAATAGAACAGATCAATGAAAACAGGAGCTGGTTCTTTGAAAAAATTAATAAAATTGATAAACTGTAGCTAGACTTAACGAAAAAGAAAAAAGAAAGGACCCCAATAAATAAAAGCACACCTTCACAAACAATCTTTAAGGTTTATTGATTTTTACTTTTGAGAGAGACAGAGTCAGCAAGAGTGGGGGAGGAGCAGAGAGAGGGCGAGAGAGAGAATCCCAAGCAGCCATCACGCTGTCAGCACACAGCCCGATGTGGGGCTCAAACCCACAAAGCCATGAGATCATGACCTGAGCCAAAACCAGGAGTTAGATGCTTAACCAACTGAGGCACCCAAACAGTCTTTCTTGGGTACTGTCTAGATTAGCAGTTCAGGAGACCTAATCCTGACATCACATGGGATGAATAATGCCATAGCCATCTGAATTAGAAGTTTAGGCAATTGGACTAAAATATACATAATTCATTCATATTATTAGACCACATTTGAATATGTAAAATAGATGACCATACAAGGAAACAACCTAGTTCTATATAAGATGTATTTGAAATAGAGGTTATACTGCATTGTACTATTCTGTTTTCTCAGGAGTTTTAACACTTTGAGATTTTAATTTATGGTTAACTTTTTTAAATAGCTGAGGGGAAATTAGAAGATTATTTTTTTCCTTATCTTAAAAATAAGAATAAGTAAACACTAAATAAAGATTCCTTTAAATTGTCAAGAAAGGTAGTATTAAGAAGTAAAATTCCAACTTCTAATGTTGCTCTGCATTTACAATCCTGTTAGGTCCTCTTTTTTTGTTAGAGTGAAGACTTTGAACCCAAACCTAAAAGATCTGGGTGGGCTTTGTCCCTTGGCAGTATGTTGAACAGAATCTTTCAGAAGTCATTCAATTACTCTGAGACCCATCTTATGCATTGAATAAGCGGCCTAATAATGCCCTTCCCAAATACCTGGATGATTAGAAATAAACTTCATAATAAATATGAAAATTGCTCAATACAAAAATGCTATAATGCTGTGTATTTGTTTTCTGTGTATTTGTATTACTTCCATAAAAAATATTCACAAATTTAGAAGCTTAAATGCAAATTTTTAATCCCATAGTCCTTTTACATCAGAAGTCCAGGTTGATGGGACTGGTTTCTTGGCTCTGTGTTGCATAAAATAGAAACCAAAGTGTTAGCTGGCCTGGGTCTTATTGAGAGACTCTAAGAAATCCAGTTCCTTATGGTTGTAGGTCTGAGGTTTCATTAACCTGCCTACAAAGGTGAGACTGCCCTTATTTCCTGTCTGACTAGAGTGCTTGCATTTAGGAGCCTACATCTCAGAGCCAGCAATAGCATGTCAAATTCTTCTCATGCTTGGAAGCTCTCTGATTGCCCCTTGTGCCACCATTCTTTTATGCCTTTTCTACTCCATATCTCTTTTCCACCTAGAGAAGGTCCTCTATTTTTAAGGGGTTGTGTGATTACATTAATCCCACTCAGATGAGTGGATACTCCAGAGCAATTTCTATTTTAAGGAGTATGGACTTAATGATATCTGCAAAGTCCCTTATACCATGTTACCTTATAACATACTCATAGGTTCCAGAGATTAGGACATCAGCATTTGGGAATGCCACTTTCTGCCTGCCACATACTATAAAACAAAAGTGAAATTATTTTATTAGCTCTGAGAATGGAAACAGGAGAATGAACCTGGAGGATTTAAACACTATTGATCAGAGTCAAGGAAGTATTAATTTTAAGACTAGAGTGACTAAACTTTTAATCCAACAATGAGTTTAGTAAAAAATCTTATCAGAATGCAAGAAGGAAAAGGGACTTGTGGAATAAATGGTCACAGCTGAAGCAGATTCCATATAGAGACTAATTCTTAACATTTTTGATAAAAATAAATATACTTAACAAAAATTTCCCCCAAAATGTAACTTAGTGAAGCTAATATTAACTAAGCAGATGAATATAAATATATCACTTATTGCCTATGGTGATTCACTTTGATTAACAGAGCTACTGATCTAATTTAAAACAACCTTGACTAGGATGCCTCAGTGGCTCAGTTGGTTGAGCATCTGACCCTTGATTTTGGCTCAAGTCATGATCCCAGGGTCATGGGATTGAGCCCCTGTCTAGGCTGTTGCCTTAACTTCTAGTTCAGTGAAATCATTTCTGTATCTCCTAGTATGAGCATTTCTCCTTTTGGCACTAAGACTTCTAGGCTAGTAGAGTACCAGGTTGTGGGAACAGAAAACAAATGCTTTTGCTGGTAGGTCACTAAGGGTAATAATAAGTTTACCACTCCCATTTCAACTCCTTGATTTTTAAACTCATTTATTCTAGCTGTGGGAGAAACAGCACCATATTATGGGTGCTGACTCAGAGCATTTGCACCCTTCTGGAGAGCATTACCCCAGTCTGCAAGGTATTACCATCTAGCTGGCACTGTAACTGAGTTTCCAAAAGGCCATTCCACTGTTCTGTTAAGCCATTCAGAGAGATCTGTGCACATATCTCTTCCCTAAATTTCCTTGTCACTAATTTTCCAATCATGTACCTTCCAAGTCCCTGATCATCCAGTCAAAACATTGGCCACCACCCATGAATCACACAGCTGGCCCTTTCTCCTTCCAAGCAAAGTGAAAGCCAGGTACACTGTCCTTCAGGGTTGTGTCCTTTACTGTTGCCCTTCAGTGATGTCCCAGAAGGGGGTCTGTAGTGCTGTAGCTGTCCACTCTTGGGGACTGCTTGCATATCATGCAGAACCATCTGAAAACCAGGCTGTATTCTTCTCTTCCTCTGTCAACTGATTGTAGGAAACTCTCCATTGGGGCATACATGCAATTTAGGACAGAGAAGGTAGTGTATCAAGAGTAGGAACCATGGGCATTTGGGCCTCTTTTCATACAACGTGTGCCTTCAGCACCTTCAGACTTGATAGCATATGTTATCACTTCTACTTGATAATAAAGTGTTGCTGTGCACATTTGACTTTATGGCTTGGTAAGTCAGATAACACCCATTTCTTGATGGTCAGCTCAGATTTCATGGTCACATGGTAGTTCATGTTTAAGCATTCAGTCTCTAATAAGGCCTAGCATCAGACCCAGAGCTGTTTTTTAAATGAGGAGTAGTTATTCATTATTCAGAGGATGGCTGGACATTGTTCCAAAACCCTAAGGGCCTGCACTCTTTTTTTTTTCCCCTGAAGGGACCTGCCAAAGACTACAGACAGCGTCCCTAACTGCCATTGACACTTGATGTACTATTGGATCTGCTAGATCATACAGCTCAAGTGACAGAACAACTCAGAGTAGTCTGGATCTGTTGCAGAGACTTTTCTTGTCTGGGCCCCACTCAAAACAAGCTGCTTTTGAGTCACTAAGTAAATGGGGTGGAGTGACACATGCAAATGAGGAAAATGTGGGACCAGATGTAAGAACTTACTCTTCATCTTATAAGGAATATCTTAACATTCTCCACAGGACCACTAGATCCCTAGAAGTTTCACTGAGGTATAAGGCCCCTGAACTTGTCAGATTTATTTTTTTACCCTTTAACATGCAAATGCCTTAGCAGTAAGTCTAGATTAGTTGCAACTTCTGGCTCCTGAGGTCCTGTCAGCATAATAGCATCAATGTAATGGCCAATGTGATATCTTGTGGAAGACAAAAGCTATCAAAATTCCTTCAGATTAAATTGTGACTGTGTTGTTGGCCTTACCAGATGTAAGCTAACTGCTTCTAGTGGAGATTACTGACAGGAATGGAGAAAAAGGCTGATCGATAGCTGCATATCAGGTTATTAGGGATGTATAATTTTGTTCAAGCATTAAAACCATATCGGGTACAGCAGCTGCAATTGGAGTCCTCACCCGGTTAAACTTAATCTAATCCATTGTCATTCTGTAGGATCCATCCATCTTCTGCACAGGCTAACTGGGAGAATTTGAATGGGGATATCATGGGAATCACCACTCCTGTTATCTTTCAAGTGCTTTTTTTTTTCCTTTCAAGTCCTTGATTATGACAGTAATCGCTGCAATCCCTCCAAGAATGCAGTATTGCTTTGGGTTTACTATTTTCCTGGGTAGAGGCAGTTCTAGTGGCTTCCACTTGGCCTTTGCCACCATAATAGCCCTAGCTTCACAGGTCAGAGAGCTAATGTGGGAATTCTGCCAGTTTCTAAGTATATTTATTACAATTATGCTTTTTGAAATTGAGGAAATAACCACAGGATGGGTTTGGGAGGCCCCTGGGCCCATTGTGAGATAGCTCTGAGCTAAAATCCCATTGTTCTCCTGACCTACATAAGCCCCTACTCTGATGGATGGACCACAGTGATGTTTTGATTCTCCTGGTATTAATGCCAGTTCATAGCCAGTGTCAATAGTCCCCCAGATGTCTGATAATTTCCATTCCCCAATGCACAGTTATCCTGGTAAAAGGCCACAGATCCCTTTAGGAAAGTCTCAGAGAAAAGATTAATAATATAAATTTTTGGCAGTGCACCAAAGGCTTTTCTGACTTGGCCCCCACTTCATTCTAAGGGGTTTGTGTCCATAAACTGGCTCAAGGGTGAGAATTGATAGAGGGGCTGTGACTCTTTTTTCTGGTTCAGGCTAGACTTTTGTTCATTTGACCTAGTACTTTTCTGCTTATACAGATCAATAAGAATTTAGTAGGCTTCCTGTTTCTCCTCTAGGAACACTATGATCAACTAGTCAAAAAGTCTGTGTGAGTCAAACTTTTCTAATCGCTGCTTTGACTCTGATGTCCATTAATAGTAACTACTCCTGCCTTGCCCTGGCAGTTGTGTGCTTCCAGTTGGCCCCTGCTACCACAGGATCCAATTTCCTGCATTGCATTTGTGTGTCCCAGCTCAGTTATTGTAGTTCCCACTGTAAGGTTTGGCCTACAGAACAGAATCATCAGAGATCATTCCAAAGGATGGTAGGGGCTCCTTTCACAAATTTATTTCTCATAGTCATGGTGAAAGGTATGTTTTCTAAACCTTCCCACTATGGGTAAATAGATCTTAAATGACACATTCACTCTACCCATTCTAGTCTCCCTATGGCTTTGAATTCTTTCTTCTGCATTAAACCAAGTTCTGACTTGTCCAGGTTGCTCACATGGGCCACGTGTTGGTCCATGTTTCAGCCAACCAAACAAACAGAGAGAACCTTTGTAACTTCCTGAGCTGTAACATTAAATTCAGAATATTTTTAGCAAGACTGTTGTCAGTAAAGTTAGCCTGATACAACTTTATGTTCCACAATTATCCCACATTTTTAACATTCATTCTTACAGGGTTCCCCAGATTTCTGTTTGTATAAATTAGAAAGCTCAAGGGGTTCTTTTGAAGTATATAGCACACCTTCTCATGGGTCACACTTTTTACCTCACCTTTAGGCTCCTACTGAGATTTGAATATAATCACAGGTCCAGAAGCAAAGAAGGGTGGTGAGGGTGAGTCCTGAGGACCCTGCATTGTCTTGTAAGGCAAATGTCTCAGGGGAGCCATTATAGTTTCCTCAGGCAGTGCAGGGTTAATTTCTTCAGATGCAGATGGGGATGATACTCCCAATGGGGGTGGGGAGGCCTCTTTCACTGGCAAAGAAGACATCAGAATTCAATGTCCCCAACTTCATTGGAATCTTTCTACACATCTCTGTTCCAACTTACAGTATCCCATTTTTCCCCCAGTCAGTGTCCTAACTTGAACAGTAGGTACTCATTAAGGCTAGGAGTTCAACTTACATTGTAATTCAGCCAGTCACAGAATACAATTCTGAATTTAGTTTTCAGTACTCTCAGCATTGCAGGTAGAGGAGAAAAGTCTCTGAGGGCTCACATGGAAGCAGGTCATCTATGCAGGGAATTCAAATTCCTGAGCTCAGCTTTTTCTCTCCCCATTTTGTATAGTGACATTAGGAGCAACTAGCCATTGTATTTGTTTGCCAAAAATGTTCAAAGTATCATATACACAACAATCATATCCTTGTTTCTTATTGCTTAGGAGTATCCTAAGGAGATGTTGTACATATCTCCATTGCCAGATCTTGCCATAGACAATCACTGCTCTCTTTACTACTAAAAGTAGAGTCATTAGCATCTTTAAATCTAATCAGATCATTTTCTGTGTCTATATGTTCCCACAGAAGACCACTTTGGACATAAATTCAGTCATTAGTGAGTGGTTCAGATAACTAGTACCTCTTGTGGATCTCATTCCAGGAACTATACATTTTGTGGTAATCTAAACTTATAATCTTATTATTTTTTTTCTTTATAAATAATAAGTCCCATGATTTAGTCCAAATATCATAAGTAACATTATAGTAGATACCTATCCTATTTCTGAATTTAACATATTTCCGTTAAAATGCATTACCCCATGTATGCCTTGTTTTTGTGGCAGCTTTGACTTGACACATACATACATATCAAGTAAAATGGTTTTTTTGACCAAACATCACTGAAATCCCATTATTTTTTATATTAAATAGACTAATAAATATGCTTGTACTAAATACTTACCATTTGATGTGAATTTTGCCACTTAGACCATCAATGAGAATAACATAACTTCATATACTTCTTTTTAAATGTTGAATATGTGTCTATCAGCAATGTTTTATCTAGCATCCTTCAGGTCTGCCAGTGTCTGTGGCCTCTTAAATGGCAGAGCCTCCTTCCATATAGAATTTGAAATGCCAGGGTTTGGCTTCTCTAGATTCCCTCTCAATTGGGGCACGGCATGCTGTAGGTTCTGCAGATGAGATTTGTAGGAACTACCAGTCTTCTTTCTGCTGATAAGTCGCGGCCATGATGGCAGCTACATCTGATTTCCAGAGAAAGGAGAAACAGCAATTCTACTGGCGATATCTAGTGACCCGTGTTGGGGGTGCTGGTAGTTCACTCTGTGACATCTCATGCCTGGATCTAGTTAGAACGTTGGATGTAGCCTCTGAATCCAATTCTGCCTGCCACGTATTCTGTGGTCTACTCAATACCTTTTTATTAAGTTGCTGTTCTGCCTGTATCACCCACATTCTTCCACAGCACTGACTAAGCTCACTTTATATGCATTAATAGAAATTGTTTAAAATGACCCACATAAATATGATCGCTGACCATTATTTTGGATGATTTTATTTGTTAAGTATTTTATTCAAACTGTTAGATTTCTGTAAGTTTAACTACTTTTCTTGGGTTGCTTACTTTTTTTCTCCTGTGTTACTTTTTTGGTATTCTTATTTCCCTTAAAGTTGTAAGACAAATAACCAGTTTGGTTAAATATTATTTAAAATTGTGAATTGGAAATCCTGAGTATTTGATGTTGAGGATAGACTGTATTCAAGTGGCATATGTTGCTATTTTGGGAAACAGTGTTCTCTTCACGAGGGAGTAAGTAATTCTACTCTTTCTCTCCTCTCACGGACAATTAGTTGTCAGATACTGGCTTTGCTTTCGTGATGCCATTCATATATCTTTATTCCTATTACCACCATCCTATTTGAGGGCCCTATTAACTCTTTCTGGAACTTTTGTGTAATGATTCTATTCCTTCAATCACTTCTGCCTTCAATCCACTCTGAGGCTGATTTAATCTTGCAAGAGCAGGACTCTTAGCAATATTCTTTACTTCTCACCACTGCCAGCTAACTTAAATATGAAACCCACAGCTTAGCAGATAAAACACCTTCTCAAACATATTTGTTACTGCTCTCCTACATATACAAAGCTAGAGCAAAACCAGCCACTTTACTGTTTATTAAATTGTGGTTTTTGTGGTTTTTTTTGGTTTTTGCATCTTTTTGTGTGTGCTGTTATCACTGGCTGTCACTTCCTTATTCCTGACCTATCATCTCTTATTTCTTCCTTGGAGATAACCATCTGTACACCAAGATCTCCTCAAATGTCTCCTGACTCCTCAACAAAATATAACCTTCTTGTTCTCTGAAATCTCACAAGGGTTTGCCTAAAATCTGTTTCAGGGATTTATAATGGATTATAATTCCAGCATCAGATTACACATATTTTCAATAAAATATCCATTAGTGTATCTTTGGCAGGGTATACATACCATTAAACTTACAAGGTATTTAATAAGCATTTCTTAAATTTTATTCATTGATATAAGTGTTTGGTGAGTTGCAGGTTACATAATAATCATGGGAAATGGAAATCAGAGCAAATAAATTTATAATGTTTAGCTCTAAGGAGGAACAGAAAATGTCTGAGGCTGGTAATGAACAGAGAAGCCAGGGCGTGTGGACTGAAGTGAAAAAGGCTAGAAGTGATTGTTATTGCCTAGATCATTATGACTCTGCCAGTTAAGTTTTCTGCAGAAGGGAATGAAGCTTTCACTAGCATTGATGAGCACCATTGGGTGGAACAAATAATCTAGAAAGTAGTAGGTAAAGAGCTTCATATTGGAAGTTGAAATGGTATTATCTTTTGATGATTAATAATTTCTTTGAAAGTGTATTTTTAAGTATTTAGTAGAAATTGCAATGTGTCTTTTGTCTATACAAAGCAAGTTTGTAGTGCAGTCAGACAAATACAGACACTTTTAGTTTTCATTTAAAAGACATGATTAGATTTCTTTACACCTATGAAAATATGAAGAAATATCTATCTTTTCCTTCTAAGATTAGTCTTTCCTTCCAAGGGACCTCTATGTTTCTTTAATATTGAATTTGGGTGATTGCGATATTGCAGAAAGCAGTTAGCCTCCCAAAGGAAGTTTTAAATTTAATGGAACAAGCATTTGGTAATACCATCTGTTGTTGTTATGTGCAAATATGTAAGTGCTGCTGTGAAGGACACGAAACGTGGCTCTTAGTTCTGAATACTTACTGTAAACAATTAGTTTTACCTTAAACCTTTATAATTAAAAAAGTCTGATAATAATTAACACAATATTTGTATTTTTACCCTTTTTAGTTAAGGTAGAAAAGCTGAAAGTATGTTTTGTTTTGTTTTGTTTTTGTTTTTTTGTTTTTTTAATCAAAGCAACAAACTTGCGGATAATGGTTTCTGTGCATAGAGGAAACCCTGCCTGGGATCGTATATATCCTGAGTATATTGTTTATCACATTAGGTTGGAACATTAAATTTGAATAGAAATTAAAAGTGTTTTCTCATGATTAAAAAATCACATCCGTGGGGTGCCTGGGTGGCTCAGTCGGTTGAGCATCCAACTTTTGGCTCAGGTCATGATCTCACAGTCCATGAGTTCGAGGTCTGCATTGGGCTCTGTACTGACAGCTCAAAGCATGAAGCCTGCTTCAGATTCTGTCTCCCTCTCTCTCTGCCCCTCCCCCACTCATGTTTTCTCTCTCTCTCTCTCTCTCTCTCTCTCTCTCAAAAATAAATAAACGTTAAAAAAATCACATTTGTTCAGATATGGCAGATTTTTTAGAATCACTGGTTTTAAAGAATCTTTGGGGGCAATATTGTATTAAGAATGCAGTATAAGGGCTGCTATGCACAGTTGTTCAGGCTACAGACTGCCTAACTCCAGTGGTTCCATATACCTTAGAAGAGGCAATGTAATTTTGCAATAACAAATGGCCTCTAAATCAGAGTGGATTATCATAACAAAGTCTTCTTTGTTGCTCTTTCTGTATGACCATTGCTTATAGGCTGTTCCTCTGATGTATGTCACTTTCATGCATGTTCTAGGCTGAAGGTATGTCTTTTATTATGAATTTCTGGTCATGATGAAAGTGATGGTGGTGGTGAAAGGGTTGAGAAAGCATAGTAAAGCATACTTAGGCTCCTAAAGCTTATACTGAGAAATAATAGAAAAACTTCTGCTTACATTTTTTTGGAGTAATTTGAGTGACAACAATTCACCAAGGCATAGAGAGGTATAATCTTCTTGCAAGATAAGGCAGAGAATATTGGAGAACAATAATAAAATCTACCAGAGGCTTTTTTATATGAATGAATAATGAGATCTTTCTGTTTTCTGTTTCACTTAGATTCTGAATTTTTTATGTTTGAATTCTCTCTATACATCCATTTTAGTTGAATTTCTTTAAAAACTTTACTATATGTTGAGGTATGGATATTCAGATTTAAATTTTTATTTAGAAACAATCTCTATCCAAATGAAATAGAGAATTGACTTAGACACATCATTAATTTTGAAATTCAAAACCCTGACTATTAATACTGAAGCTAGCCAGCTGATAATTGTGTTTTAAGTTATAAGGTGTCATCAACGATTACTTTTGTTCTTTTTTATGTTATCAGACTTTAAAATATAGTGTTCCTTGAGATACTTTTCCTGAAGAACAGCCTAATTTATCCAAGTCATATTAGTATATAATCTGTTTAAAACCAACATTATTGTTTATTAATAATTGATTCTATTGGATAATAAGTTTTGAAATATATCACATATTGAGGCCAGAAGCTCTTTAAAAAAGAGATCTCTCACAACTCTCATTACTAGTTCCACAGCATCAATTTTAATCCTATGAAGCTTTATTTACTTATTTCATTACTACATAAGTTAAGTTAAGGTTTTAGACTATCTCTCTCCTTGGTTTCAGAAATAACAGTATTTAAGTAGTAGTTGTAAGTTATAATAGAATTCCATTTGGATGAATTTAATCATGCAAATACACTCTAGGTTTCATTTTTAAGGTAAATAACATCTAATAATTCCATCTTTTTACATCATGGCATATACCCTTAAAATAATTCTGTTTGTAGTGTTGCTACAGAATTAGAAATGGCATTTAGCATAAAGTCATTAAAAATAATTATCATATTCTTTTTACTATTTCATTTCATCAAAGATTCTGACACAGGTTTTCTTCTATTTTATGTTCAATCTAGAATATACATTTCTTCAGGGCAATGGCTGGTAGAATTCCCTTCAGTGTTTAAATCTGCCTTCTTCTCTTCCCCTACCCTCTCTCCCCCTACCCTTCTTTTTCTCCCCATCTGGTTTAAATATCATTAGTATCTCGTATGTATCATGTGATTTCCTTGTACACTTTTTTTAGATGCTTATTATGGCCTCTCTTTGACATTCTTTGACACATCTTCCCATTTCATTTGCAAGTGTATAGAATCACTGTCAAATTAATGTAAGTATACAGATACATATTTAGACACTAGTACTTCATAAAATGCAATTATTTATGTATTAATTATCTGCTTATTTCCCCTCTTTCCCTCATTCAGCCTCATCCTATACCTTTCAATTAAATAAATTAATTGATTTTCCCCCACTAAAAATAAAGTTTATAGAGATTTTAACCCTCTGTGTATTTATCTCTGGTAGATTTCATATGCAATTCAGAATGTACACCTGAACAAGGAGGCTGGAAGGGAGCTGAAGTGGAAGAAAAATACACGTGTTATTTATAAGCACCTGCTAAATACCCTAAGCAACTTCAAGAATTAGACAAGAGAGCCCTATATGGAATGGAGTTGGAAAGAGGGGCAGTTTTATAGCCGAAGGCAATTAGCAAGTGAAAATTGTTACCATTAATGCCAACTTCTTTGGCACTCACAGCTGAATCAAGAAATCCAAGAAAGGCCACTCTTTTTGTTGTTGTTTTATTTTTTTTTATTATTTATTTTTGTTTAATGTTTTTTGTTTTATTTTTGAGAGACAGAGAGAGACAGCATGAGTGGGGGATGAGCAGAGAGAGAGGGAGACACAGAATCCAAAGTAGGCTCCAGGCTCCAAACTGTCAGCACAGAGCCCGACGTGGGGCTCGAACTCACAAACTGTGAGATCATGACCTGAGCTGAAGTGGATGCCTAATGGACTGAGCCACCCAGGCACCCCAGAGACCACTCTTATGAAACTTCTTTTAACACCTTAGGTATAACCTGCATGAATGAGCCCTTAATGAAGCTCTAATCATGGATACAGTTGCTAATATAAAGTTTGTGCTTAGAAGAGAGTAGGAGAAATAGGACCAGGTCTGAAAGCAGGTGGGAGAAATAAATTCCAAGGAGTGACACGTAGGCGCTCTGCATATTGCTGATTGTGGGGTCTTGAGAGTCCTTTTATTTTCTTGAGAATCATGCAAAAATGAGTGATAAGCTCATTATTATGTTTAGAAACTAACCAGGAAAGAATTCTGTCTTAGCTAGAGAAAAAGATTTTAGAACACAAGAGTTTAGCATGAGCTACAGATTTATAAGAGATAGAAAGCACTGATTTTACATGGTATGAAGACAAAAAGTTTCATCAGTGCTTGTTGAATAAATGAATGAATGATGTAAAAAAATAAGTACAAACATTTATTCCAAAGGTATAGAAACAAATTGCCTACCATCTAATGAATTGAAGATGAGAGAGGTAGATAAAGCTTGAATTTTGTTTCAATAATGGAAGAAATAAGTAGTACGATTAATGTGTAGGAGAGTAATTATCAGTGGGTAGAATCTGGGAGAGAAAAAGGTGGCCAAGAATGCAGTCATCTATGCTTATGAGAAGTAAGAGATAATGAAGATAGAAACAGGCATGGAGAGGAAGGCAGACATGCAAAAGATATTGCAACCACAGAGCCAGTGGATGTTTGAATTGGTTTGATATGATGTCTAGGTGAATTTGGAGGCAGAGCTAACTCCACTATTGGAGAGTTAGTGATTATTAGAATGGTAGTTCTATTACCAGAATCATAGCAATGTAGAGGAGGAACAGATTTAACTACAGTTAGTGAAGAGAGGGAAATGGTCAGTTCAGCTCAGGACAGAATGAGTTTAAATATCCACCTAATAAGATGGCCAGAAGATAATTTGTAATAAAGCTGTGTGACCTGAGAGGTCAGAACCATGAAAATCACCAAGAATCAATTTTGGAAGAGTCCCTATAGATTAAAATTAAAGAGTGGTTACAGAAGAGCAAGAAGTCTGTACCATCATACAAGTCAAAGCAGAAAATCAAGAAGGAAGTATTTCAACATTGCCCAATGCAATATTTGTGTGGAGAATTGAGAAAGGCAATCCATAACTTGTTTATGGCAACTTTTAAGACTGTGGGTTTTGTGAAATGGTAGGAGTCAAGTCCAGGTTGTAATGAGCTGAGGAGGTGGTGGGTGTTGGCATGAATGTGCGGTATATACAGACTGGTCTTTTGAACGTTTGCTGTGAATGGTTTGACAGAGTGTGTAGTGAGCTAAATAGGATATACAACAGTGTATCCAGACGTGTGAAATATGCAGAAATAGGAATTATATTTTAGCTATTGTATATCTCCTGTGGAGCTTTGCAGTTCTTGCACAGAGAAGTCTCTCAAAAAATAAGTGTTGAATTAATGAATAAGTGAGCAAGAAGGCCAGCTGGAAAGCTACTTACTTTCCTATCTAGAATCCTGAAACTTTGTCCTTGCAACTATTTCAGGAATAGATAGTTTAAGCAGAACTATCTAATTGCACTGTGATTGTTACTCATTCTAAAATACCTGACTAGTACATATACATAGAGGAAACATGAATTCATGCTTAGACACAACTTTAAGCATATAAAAATCAGTATATAATTAAACACAGTACCAAATATTTTTTTTTCAGGGCAGGGGGACTGAATTAGCTTTATTTTTAAGTGTTGTTTCTGACTCATAAATATTTATCACTGATTTGTATACATTTGCTTTTATCATAACATTACAAAAGTGTCATGTCCTGAAATAAAGAAATTGCTCTAAAATGTAGAAATGTACTTACTGTTATACTATAGATCAATATTTCACCTGGCTTCCTTTGAATAATAGCATCATCAGTCCACTGTCCTATTGCTCAAATGACTAGGTACATAGCACAACCAAATTGTTGTATTTTCAAGGAATCAAGATTATTTACATTTTTATTGAGCAAACAGCATGCTATTCATGGTTTTGACCTTGAGTAACTGAAGATCTGGAAAGTGATTTGTAGTCAGCAACAACATAATTATTTCACATACAGATTTCCATAGAATATGAGTTGATATTTTAGTCTAACATGCAAGATTTTGTCATTTTCTATTACTTCTCATGCCATATGCTATATAAATATATTGTGTATGTTTTGAAATGTCTCAGAGGTTTTGATTAGACCTAGACTTAAATTTTGAGAGGTTAAATAAACTACTATTAGTAATAAATGTCCATGTAAAATGTCATAAACTACTTTTAAAATGTATTAAAACATAAATGTCAAAGGTAACGAACATGGTAGCATAGTCTAGAAATAATTTTATATTAAATGTTTTAAAACATTATTTACAAGATATTTAAACAAATGTGAGCATATTTGTTTGGTCAGGCTGCCACATACTGGGTGGTTTAAATAATAGAAATTTATTTAATCACGGTTCTGGATTCTGGAAGGCTAAGATCAAGGTGTCTGCAAGTTGAGTTTCCTCGGAGACCTCTCTACTTGGCTTGAAGATGACCCTCTTCTTCCTGTGACCTCATTTGGCTTTTTCTCTCTGTGGATCCTTGATGTCGCTCTGTATGTCCTTATCTCCTGTTCTTATAAACACATTAATCAGACTGGATTAGGGCCTGCCTTACGTCTTCATTTAACCTAATCATCTCTTTTTTTTTTTTAAGTTTATTTATATTGAGAGAGAAAAAGAGTGTGTGTGCAGGTGAGGGGCAGAGAGAGAGAGGTAGAGAGAGAATCCCAAGCAGTTCCCTCAGAGCCCACGCAGGGCTCCATCTCACAAACTATGACATCATGACCCAAGCTGAAATCAACAGTTGGACGCTTAACTGACTGAGCCACCTAGGTGCCCCCCACTTTTTTGGGGTTTATTTCATTTTGAGAGAGAGAGAGAGAGAGAGAGGGAGGGAGGGAAGGAGGGAGGGATGGAGAACCTAATCATCTCTTTAAAAGCCCAATCCCAAATATAGTTACATTCTGAGGTTCTGGGAGTTAGGGCTTCAACATATGAATTTTAGGGGAACACAGTTCAGTCCATAACAATGAGCTATTGGTAGAAATTTCTGTTCATCCAAAAAATTTCCCAAGGTTCATGCAAATATAGAAAAGTATTATGAAATACACATCTAGTAAACCCATCAAAACAAATGTTGGCTAGAGTCTCAATTCTACAAGTATTCCCAGCAAGTCTCTTCTTATCATTATAAAATTATTAGTCTACTACTTATTCAGGTAAATATATTCTACAATTCAAATAGGAGGTGAAAATAAAAGTCATTAATCTAAATGTGTAAATTTGTAATTATCAATCCCTGCCAAAGCCACATATAATGCATTTAAATGTAAACATGTACTAATAAGCCTTTTACTTTTCTGTGTTTATGGACACTTTCTAGTATGCAAAATAAGTCATGTAAGTACTATGCACAATAATTACTGTTTCAAAATTCCATTTAATAAATTTGAAGTTACCTAAAATAGTCTATGCATAATCATTAGAATGTCAGTACACTGATTTTGAAGTATCAGTAGTAGACACACAATGGTTGATGACTTTTTTTAAAAAGGCAAATAGGAAGGCTAGACTTAGGGCAGGGACACCAAGTCTATTTAAGCAACCTGAAGTTTTCTCTCTTGAGTATCACCTCTATCTGGATGGTTCTGGTACACAGTGGCTACCCCAGACACCGGGGCTTTGCTTTTGAATCTGACCTCTAAACATAGTGATTTAACTATGAGCAGTCATAGCTGGACCAATTAGAACCCCTCTTCTTTGAATTAAAACTTGGAATAGGAGAAATGTAACAGCCAAGAATTGAGGAAGATGAGTCATGCCGGTGGCCATACCTCAGAGAAAAGGCCCACTGACCTCTGCTACAAAGGTCCCCAGGGGGTACACTGGCCTCTGCCCTTCTAGAGGTCAGATAGGATGTCTCAGTTGGTTTTCAAAAAATTGAACCTTGTGTTTCTTTCTTTCATTTTGCTAGTTTGGCTTATGTTGCCTATAACTCAAATGATATTCATATGTCTTTCTAATGTATTCTCAAATGACAACAATTTAAGAGTTTCCTGAGACAAATAATTGGTTCCCACTAAAAATCCTTCAGAATGCTGACTTTTTCCTCTAAATTTATCATTATAATTCCATGTTAAAGACTTGCTTATCTAAAGTAGAACAATACTGAAAATAGATTTAAGAAATACATAGAATTATCAATTTTGCATTGACATTTTTTTGTAATTAGTTGTTATCAATTGGCTGTTCAGAAGCTATACTTTTTTTTTATTGTTAGTATATTGTGATTTCTCTTCTGGGACATAAGCAGCATTTGCAATTATGGAAAATTAATGAAGTCAAGATAAGTATATCTTAATCTTGTCAGAAACATCAAGAAATTAGTCTAGTTTCCACTAGCCCTGATGATTTTGTGCAGAAGAAATTAGCTCCAGGAAGTCTATTCTGGGAGAAAGTACCATTAAGAATATTGACAATTTTCTTCATTTATATTTGCAAACAGTGTGACTTCCCACATGGCTTCATATCATAAAAGATCTATAGATCTAATTCAGTGTCTTAAATAAGGAAGTTTGAATTATGTGAGTGATAAACTTAAGACCACAACCTTTGTTTTGCTTTATAGTGGGACCCAAAGTGCCTGGGACCCAATAGCCAGAGGAAAGAAAGACAAAAATTTATAATAGAAATGTTTATTTTTTTAAGTTTTCTTTAGTATCCCAATTACTAGTTGTATTCTTTTTTAAAAAAAAATATAATAGAAATCTTTAAATATGGCAGTTTGCCCCTTTGTTTCTTATGGAGGAAGCATATATATATTTTAAATCTACTTTATCTTCTCTTCTCTTGGGGTTTACATTGTTTTTGACATGATTTACCTTATTTTTAAAGCTCAACCAAAAGTGGTAGAGTTCATCCTGCGTTAATTGTTTAGCTTAATTTCACTTATTAATGCTTTGTAGTTGAAATTCATAAAGGATTCCACGTGTTACCTGAGTAATATTTATATTATCCCCATTTTCAGTTGAGGTGTGATCAAGTAGAGTCAATGTAATTTTCCAAATATTATCCCACTATTTCACTTAAGTTTAAGTAAGAATTAAATACTTGGAACCTAACCTAACCTTGGAAGAATGTTGATTATCTCAAGAAATCAAAAAAATTCAAATTAAAACAATGATATGCAACTTTAAATTATAAATTATTAAGCAATAGGAAAATAGGGATAATATATGGCAGGAAAATTATTCCTTTCATATAATACTATTAGAATCAGCAATACCTTTCTGCTGGCAATTTAGCAATACATTGAAAAACAATGTAATTGCTTACCATTACTCAACAATCTCATTAGGAACTTATCCTAAGAAAATAATCCTGAATGAGCATTAGCTGTTTTCCAACAAAATTTTTTATATTTTTATTAAAGCTGTAAGAAAATAGAAACCACTTAAAGTGTAATAAAAGAAAACTGGCTAATTAAATTACTATACATCATATATTTAAAATATTATTCAATTGTCAAAATGATTTTGTAGAAATCAAGAACACAGAAAGAGGAGGAGTTAAGATGGCAGAGTAGTAAGGGGACCCTGGGCTTGTCTCATCCCTGGAACACAGCTAGATGAACATGGAACCATTTTGAACACCTAGGAAATCAATCTGATGATTAACAGAATAATCTGCATAATTTGAGGGAGACAACACCGCACGTATGTGGTGTGGAGAGGTGAATTAGGGGAGATAAGATCCATCGTGCCACAGAAGGGAGGGAGCCATTTTTGCGGAGAGGAGAAAGATGGAGGGGAGAGAGAGCAGCCATCCGGTTTGCCCAAGAAAGCACTCCCCCTGAAAGCAGCTAGAGAGAAAGAGTGAAGATAAGCACAGGGGTCTGCACAAGAAAACTTTCCCCGAATCATTGACAGAGGGAAAAGGAGAGGTTTCAATACCGCTATTTTTATAAATAGCGTTGCACAGAGTATGAAGTTTTAGAGGTCAGCGCCTGGTGGTGCTCCAGTGAGGAAGCAGGGTGGAACCCCAGGAGTGGGCAGTGCAGTCTAAGGATCCCCTGGGTTGATGGGGGGAAGCAGTTCCCCGGCTTGGAGTGCATTTGGGAGAGGTAATATAGCCTCTCCACGGGCAAAAGACCCTGAAGGCGCCATGAAGCTATTATGTTCACCCATATAGGAACAAAGAGGTGTGCTGAGGGCAGCAGACCCTGGCTCAGAGGGCTATGCAGCCTCTGTGCTGCCCAGTGGAAGACTATTTCCTGGGACAAGCCAGCACCAGCCACAGAGTGATGAGACCCTCCCCACGAAGATTGCTGTGGTCTGAACTGCAGTGTTCTCTGAATTGTGAAGTTTTGAAACACAGCCGACTTGTGATAAAACAGCCTGGTAGATAGATGGACAGCTTGGACACAAGGAGAAGGTGGGGAGCTGACGGAAGCGGGACACAGGAGGGGTAACTGATTTCGTGTCTGTGAGGGTGCAAACTTCCTGTTCTGTAGACCAGAGAGTGAGGTGAAGCCATTTTCACCATTAGTTCACCAACACTGATCACCCCAGTGAGCTAAACAGCGCCACCAAGTGGAGAACAGAGTGGTTATATTATGCCCCAGCCCCCTGTGCCCTCCAAACATATCTCCACTAGGGCCAGTTAACCTGAGAATCAGAGCAGCAGCCCCCCACTGCACCCTAGAAGACAAGCAAATCCCTTCCAGGAGCTTAGTCTACTGACCATAGACTGCTGCAAAGTTTCAGCTCTAGGGGAAACTTGATCTAGCTTCATTTGGTCTTTTTGTTTGTTTATTTGTTTGTTTATTGTTGCTTCTGTTTCTGTTGTTTTTCTTTTCTTTTGTTTCTTGGTTACAGAAAGAACAAATTATGTTATTTTATTTTTATTACTTTTTTAATTTTTAATTTTTTAATTATTTCCTCTCTTCTTTTCTCCTTTCTCTTTTTCCTATTAAGTTTCTCTTAAAAAGCAGACCAAAACACACCTAGGATCTAGCTACCTTTATTTGATTTTTTAAATTAAAACAATTTTATTTTTTTCTATTATTATTCTTACTGTTTTTTCTTCCTCCAAAATGACAATATGGAAGAATTCACCTCAAAAGAAAGAACAGGAAGAAACAATGGCCAGGGATTTAATCAGTGCAAAAATAAGTAAGATGTCTGAACCAGAATTGAAAACAACAATTATAAGGATAATAGCTGGGCTGGAAAAAAAGCATAGAAGACACCAGACAGTCCCTTTCTACAGAGATAAAAGAACTAAAATCCAGTCAGGCTGAAATTAAAAATGCTATAACCTAGACGTAAACCCAAATGGAGGCCATAAAAATGAGGATGGATGAGGCAGAGGAGCGAATTAGTAGTAGAGAAGATAAAATTATGGAAAATAATGAAGCTGAAAAGAAGAGGGAAACAAAGGTCAGGAATCATGAAGGCATTAGGGAACTCAGTAATTAAAATGTGATAACATTTGTATCATAGAAGTCTCAGAAGATGAAGAGAGAAGAGGGAGAAGAAGGGTTTAGGTGAGTAATTTATAGCTGAAAACTTCCTTAATCTGGGAGAGGGCAGACATCAAAATTGAAGAAGCATAGAGAACCCCCACTAAAGTCAACAAAAAAATGGCTATCACCAAGACATATCATTGTCAAATTCACAAAATACACAAACAAGAAAAGAATCCTGAAAGCAGCAAGGGAAAAAAAGTCCTTAACCTACAAGGGAGAACAGATCGGGCTCTCAGCAGATCTATCCACAGAAACTTGGCAGGCCAGAAAGGAGTGGCAAGATATATTTGATGTGCTGAATGGGAAAAATATGCAGCCAAGAATACTCTATCCAGAAAGGCTGTCATTCAGAATAGAAGAAGACAAAAAGGCTTTCTCAGACAAACAAAAACTAAAGGAGTTTATAACCAGTAGACTAAAACAGCCCTACAAGAAATCTTAAGGGGGACTTTTTGAGTGGAGGGAAGAAAAAAAAAAGCAACAAAGACTAGAAAGGACCAGAGAGCATCACCAGAAACACCAACTCTACAGGTAATGCAATGGCACTAAATTCTTATCTTTTCAGTAGTCACTCTGAATGTAATGGACTAAATGCTCCAATCAAAAGACATAGGGTATCAGAATGAGTAAAAAATGAGATCCATCTATATGCTGCCTACAAGAGACTCATTTTAGATAGTACAATTAAGAGTCTCTGAGATGTTCATTTTGAGGGAAAGTGAAGGAATACTTCGTGAGCTATTCATATTCTTTACAAATTCATGTAAAAACATGTTATTCTAGTTAGGATTTTCCTTTGTGAATATCTTTTATCTTCTTTAGTTAAATTATAAGTGAGGACCTCACTTTATAATATTAAAAATATTAGTCACTATTGGCAGTGTTGACTGAGAGTGTGTGCTGTACATGTGTGCATACACATGGATGTGAATGTTTTGCTGAACATAACTTCAGGTAAGATCCTGTCAGTCAGCATTATAAATTTCTTTAGACTCCAACCTTCCTTTTTCATTAAATTAACCAATCAATATCTGAGGCAATCAATGGATTCTGCAGCAGCTGACATGCATTCAGCAGTGGCTCAAGTAGCAGGGTGAGTTCAGTTCTATGTTATAGTTTAAAGTGAGTCAGCCGTTTTTCTTGAGATAATAAAATTAACTGATTATTTAAAAAAAATTAAAAGTACCATTAAAAATGATATGTTATATATAGTTTTATAGATAGAATTATATGAATTATATAGATAGAATTATATATGGAATAGTAGAGATATACCTTTGCCATGGTATTTTATTTTATAGACCACCGCTCACAGTTGTTTTTGTTTTTTTTTTTTTTAACATCTTGAAATGACTATCATTATTATAGAAAAAAAAAAAAGCTGTCAACGTTTATTTTAAAGCAACAGAGGGGTACCTGGGTGGCTCAGTCGGTTAAGCTTCTGACTTCAGCTCAGGTCCTGGTCTTGTAGTCTATGAGTTCGAGCCCTGCATCAGACTCTGTGCTAACAGCTCAGAGCCTGGAGCCTGCTTCAGAATCTGTGTCTCCCTCCCTCTCTGTCCCAACCCCACTCATGCTCTCTCTCTGTTTCTCAAAAATGAATAAATATTTTTTTTAAAAAAGCAATGGAAATTAATAAAATGTGACATGTTTTCAAAAGTAGCGATTGTTTCTACTTTTTAGGTTCTACACTCTAGAAATAATTTCCCAATGTACTGTTCCCATGGCCCATGGTTTCATTGGTCTGGGTTGTCCTTCCTTTCCCAAGATGTTCCTTAGCCATATATGAAAGCAGATGTTTCAAAATATGCTTTCCTCTCAGTCTGCTTCCTATTGATAGAATTTGGGACCCAATGACTGTTTTTAAGTTTTTAGCTTTTCTAATCCAGAGTGGTAGCTTTCAGTGGCTATACAGCTCACAACTGTTAAAACTTTGTTATCTTTTCATCCATTAACTCTAACCTGTTCCATGTGCTAAACTCATAAATCTTATAGAGATAATGCCCCTTTCTCTCAACTTAACTGCCAGTACCTAGACCTTGGTAGAACCATGCCTTTATTGTCTTTTCTTAGCCATTTTGTCCTAAAGGATTTATTGGGTGCCAAATTAATCAGTGAAAAAGTTTAAGTGTGTGATAGCCTAGCCCTTACCTCTGCCACTGAAAACATTTCTCAATTGTTAGAGATGAGAAACAATTGAGTCTTTCAATCCTACAAGACATGAATCTTGAGGATTTCCATTGCTCTCTGCAAGACAGCCAATTTTGTGTGTGAGCTCATCTCTTCTTGTGACATTGTCAAACACAGCCAATACATTTATCAGACTTTTCATCTAAAACTATGAGCTATTTTGGTGTGTTATCAAGTTGCCAAGAGTTTCACCATCATATAATATGGGTTGCCATCTTTCTAGTTCAATAACTATTATCTAGCCTGGCCCAGATGATACCACATGTTTTAGTTTGTTTGTTTTTAATAGAAACACCATATTTTCAGGGCTAATTCATGTAATGTCTTCTACATTAACTAGACTATGTTGTGATAGCAAATGACCCAAAATCTCAATGGAGGATTAAAACAACAAGGTTTTTTTTTCAATATATGAAATTTATTGTCAAATTGGTTTCCATACAACACCCAGTGCTCATCCCAAAAGGTGGCCTCCTCAATACCCATCACCCACCCTCCCCTCCCTCCCACCCCCCATCAACCCTCAGTAAAACAACAAGGTTTTATCTGTCGTTAACATTTTATGTTCACTGTGGGGCTTAGCCCTATGGCTCTTCTTCATTCTCTAATACAGGCTGAGGATCAGCCCTTTTCTGAGATTTCTGTTATGAGGCAGAGGGAAAGGAAAAATGGCAGAATGATGTGATGGCTCTTGAAGTTTCTCCTTAGAAATGACATATGTCATTTGTGTCCCTATCACAAATTAACCTAATTGGGAAGACACAGGATCAACCTAATGTCAGTGAGGGGATAGGGTAGGTAGGTGCAGTACTCTTACAGTTAGGGCCGTAAGTGGTAAGAAATAATTGTGTTATCATCCATACACTCCTTAGAAATCAAGAGAATGCAAGTTAAAACAAGAATAAAATACCATTTCATACATTTCTGACTTGGAAAAAAATCCAAAATATTGATTATACCAACTATGTTTGGAGATGTAGGGAAATAGGAACTCTTATTTACTGGTGTTAAAACTATAAACTGGTTTAATCACTTTAGAGAAAAATTTGGTAGCGTCTCATAAAGCTGAAGAGTACATAAACTATGATCCAGAAATTCCATACTTTTCCAGTAAATTTTCATACATGCATAACATAATAGCATGTGTAAGTTGGTTTATCACAGCATTATTTTTAAAAGCAAATAGTCTTAAATAATGTAAACTCTCAGCAATATGAAAATGGATGAATTATGGTATTTTCATAAAATGGGATGCTGAACATCATTTGCAGTGAATAAACTACAGTTACATATTTTAACATGAGTAACTCTTATGAACATTATTGTGGGGAAAAATTTTTCAATTGTGAAAGTTACCTGCCACCATGATATTATTACATTCTGTTTTGCTAAGGATATTGGAAACTGGCCTATAGGATATCTATAAAATCTGGACATGTGAAAATATAGCACCATCAAGGACAACTTCTATCTGTAAAAAATAAATAATATTATTTATGTTTTCAGACTTTGTGGACACTGTAGTATGAGATGTGTCAACAAGTACGAGTGAAGATTATCAGTATCACAAAATGCTCTTTAAATACTTCTTTTAAATTGTTTACGAAAAATACCTTGTAAAACACAAGCTTGCTTTCAGAATGTAGAATCATGCAGGTCAGGTGAGGTTTGTTGCCTAAAATAATATTGTTACTTATGTAGGGACAGAGAGCAATGAAATTAAAAACAATCCTACTGTAATTCTTTGTTGTGGTCTCCAAACAAAATTATAATGCTTTTTTTTTTAGCCTGTATTTTATTTTATTTTATTTTGTTTTATTTTATTTTATTTTATTTTATTTTATTTTTTTGGAGTTTATTTTTTTTATTTTTTATTTTTTTTATATATGAAATTTATTGTCAAATTGGTTTCCATACAACACCCAGTGCTCATCCCAAAAAGTGCCCTCCTCAATACCCATCACCCACCCTCCCCTCCCTCCCACCCCCCATCAACCCTTAGTTTGTTCTCAGTTTTTAAGAGTCTCTTATGCTTTGGCTCTCTCCCACTCTAACCTCTTTTTTTTTTTTTTTCTTCCCCTCCCCCATGCGTTTCTGTTAAGTTTCTCAGGATCCACATAAGAGTGAAACCATATGGTATCTGTCTTTCTCTGTATGGCTTATTTCACTTAGCATCACACTCTCCATTTCCATCCACGTTGCTACAAAAGGCCATATTTCATTCTTTCTCATTGCCACGTAGTATTCCATTGTGTATATAAACCACAATTTCTTTATCCATTCATCAGTTGATGGACATTTAGGCTCTTTCCATAATTTGGCTATTGTTGAGAGTGCTGCTATAAACATTGGGGTACAAGTGCCCCTATGCATCAGCACTCCTGTATCCCTTGGGTAAATTCCTAGCAGTGCTATTGCTGGGTCATAGGGTAGGTCTATTTTTAATTTCCTGAGGGACCTCCACACTGCTTTCCAGAGTGGCTGAACCAGTTTGCATTCCCACCAACAGTGCAAGAGGGTTCCCGTTTCTCCACATCCTCTCCAGCATCTATGGTCTCCTGATTTGTTCATTTTGGCCACTCTGACTGGCGTGAGGTGATATCTGAGTGTGGTTTTGATTTGTATTTCCCTGATAAGGAGCGACGTTGTACATCTTTTCATGTGCCTGTTGGCCATCCAGATGTCTTCTTTAGAGAAGTGTCTATTCATGTTTTCTGCCCATTTCTTTACGGGGTTATTTGTTTTTCGGGTGTGGAGTTTGGTGAGCTCTTTATAGATTTTGGATACTAGCCCTTTGTCCGATATGTCATTTGCAAATATCTTTTCCCATTCCGTTGGTTGCCTTTTAGTTTTGTTGGTTGTTTCCTTTGCTGTGCAGAAGCTTTTTATCTTCATAATGCTTTTTAAATGCGTAGGCATTTACATGTCACTATGGGTAAAGTAGGATAGAACTCTAATTGTGTTTCCTTAGAAAGATGAACATAGCTTTAGAAATGTCCTCTATCTCTACCTATCCCCCCAGTTTTCACCACAAAGTCCTTTTACTTTTTAAAAATTTTTCGAATTTATTAATTTTTGAGAGAGCGCGGGGGAGGGGCAGAGAGAGAGGGAAACACAGAATCCGAAGCAGGCTCCAGGCTCTGAGCTGTCAACACAGAGCCCAACGCAGGTCTCCAACTCACTGTGAGATCTTGACTTGAGCAGAGGTCGGACGCTTAACCGACTGAACCACCTGGGCAGCCCAGTTCTTTTACTTTTAACCTTTATATCCTTTTGACTTTGGAGATGGGAAATTATTAGTGTTTGCTTCAAGAGAAGCTTGTAACTGTGGGCCCACTTTTTCCATTTCAAATTTTAGTTCATTTTGTGATCTCTACTTAGTTCAGAAATTTTAACTTCTACTGAATAAACCATTTCTACTTTTACAATACAAAAATGACCAATATTTTAAAGATGCACACAGATTTTGTGAAAAAAAACTCATGTGTCATTCTAAGAATTCAGAGTTTTTTAGTTTGGCAGAGCTTCCTTCCCTGTGGGTGGCAGTGTATAATATATATGTGACGAATGAAGGTCTGATTAAACCTGAATGGAAATACTGCAATCCCTCATAAATTGACGCAGGAACTAGCAATGGGCAGGATCAGTAGAGACTGCCTAGGAGAGTTTGGGTGATTCGAATGTCCTAGGGCTTACGTGAAGACATTGCAATTCTGAAAGGAACAGCACACAACAACCAAATTGTACACTTGTAGCAGGTGCTGTCTTGTCTCACCCTTTTACTCTTACTGCTTCAGAATTCACTAGCCCCTTGAGGTTGGATTTTACTTTGTGGAGAATTAATGTGCCCCAGGAGCAGCCCTCAGTGAATGACGGATGAGAATTGGTATATAAATATCCCAACTTCTTCAGCTTTTTGGTGGGATAATTCTCAGCTACCTGTTCTACTCTTGGCTCTCTTAGTTTCCCAACTAGATTAAACTCCACAATCATCCACACTGGTAGCTAGCTTAAAAACATCTTTTTAATGTGCTGCCTCCCACTCATCCCCCTTCACTTTCCAGATAAACGACTCATACTGGATTTTTATTTCAAAGTCAATATCTCAAGGAACCTAGTTGCCTTCTATATTCTAACTCAGCTTCTTAAAACCATTTTAAAAGATTGTGTTATATTTCAAAGAGAAATAAGGGGACTTTCTAGTTAAAAAACATCTTTAAGTTATCCTAGTGTCTGAAAACATTGCTCGAGCTGTAAGGACCTATACAGGAAAAAAAAAATATGTCTGTGACTGTTACATTCCCTTGGTGATATTATCTATATCTGGCTTATTTTTTGATTCTAGATTCAGGGTAGCTGCTAGCTGTCATCTACTTGCTGTTCCAACTTCCAGCTCGTAAATTCTAGCCCAATAACTACAGAACTCCCTATCCCTGGCTCCACTTTTGCCATGTCTGCATGGGATATGACTAAATAGCACTGGATTTCTCAGCTGCATCATAAGAAGACATGAGGGTATAAGGTGGAACTAGTGAGCACTTTGCTTTGGTCCTTTTAATTCCTTAGATTTTCATTTGGCTGAAGGAACCAAACCAAGTTTACATAGGGATAAAAACCAAACTTAATAGAATGGAGATTTTACTGTGATTTCTTTCCTTTGCCTGATGATATTCTTGAAATAACAAAGTCACTTATAATGAAAAGTCGTCAAAGATTTAACATTGAAAGCACCCCAATGTTTATAGCAGCACTATCAATAATAGCCAAATTATGGCAAGAGCCCACATGTCCATCGATTGATGAATAGATAAAGAAGATTTCACACACACACACACACACACACACACACACACACACACACACACAATGGAATATTACTCAGTGATCAAAAAGAATGAAATCTCATCATTGGCAACAATATGGGTGGAGCTAGAATGTATTATGCTAAATGGAATAAGTCAGTTAGAGAAATACAAATATATGATTTCACTCATACGTGGAATTTAAGAAACACAACAGATGAACATAGGAAAATGGAAGGAAAAATAAGATAAAAACAGAGAGGGAGGCAAACCCATAAGAGACTCTTGAATACAGAAAACAAACTGAGGGTTGCTGGAGGGATGTTGGGTTGGGGGGACAGGCTAAATGGGTGATGGGCATTAAGGAGGGCACTTGTTGGGATGAGCACTGGGTGTTATATATAAATGATGAATCACTGGGTTGTACTCATGAAACCGTTATTACACTATAGGTAAACTAACTTGGATTTAAATTTAAAAAAATTTAAAATAAAAAGAATAAAAAGATAATTTTCAAAAATAAAAATTGTCAGTGCCTGAAAACAGTTTGTGTAAGTGTGAACTCAAAATTAGGGAAACAAAATAGTTTTCACTGGTTTGAAAGTTCATATTTATGTGTATGTCACTTGCTCCAACTTGAATGTGACACAGAAAGGTCTGGCATTTATTCAGCCTGCTCTTGCTGCTTGTTCTCTCCCCAGTTGACCAAGCGAGACTAGTGCTCTTGCTTCCTAAAAGAGTTAGCTTAATTGCAGTTGAACAGGGTTCACTGGCCAAACAGAACACCAGAGCCTTGAAGCATTGGGGTTGTTAGTACAGGCGTATATGAGACAAAGAGAAAGCTTCATTGTCTCTGATCTCAAAGAATTCATTAGCTAGCATAGGGGGCTGGGGATGACTACAAGTTAACTTAATTGTTTTTAATGTTTGTTTATTTTTGAGAGACAGAGAGAAAGAGAGAAAGAGACCGAGCATGAGCGGGGGAGGGGCAGAGAGAGATGGAGGTAGAATCTGAAGCAGGTTCCAGGCTTTGAGCCACATGGGGGCTTGATCCCACCAGCTCTAAGACCATGACCTGAGCTGAAGTCAGACACTTAACTGACTAAACCACCCAGGGGCCCCAATTTAACTTTAATAATAGAGTTTAATTGATACAGATAAATCATGGACAACAATGGCAGCAAAAAATGCCTTTTAAATAGAAAAATCTGAATCTCATGATGAAACTGATTTTAGGTCAACTTCAAACATGGTATTCTAGTTTAAAGGACAGTATTTGCAGAGGCTCTGGAGAATGCAGAGTATATTGGGGGAACAAAAAGTATTTAGGGTGGCTACATTGATTTATACAATAGGTAAGAAGTTATGAAAGCTTGCCAGGATCAAATTGTGAAGGATTCCAGGGCGCCTGGGTGGCTCAGTAGGTTAAGTGCCTGACTTTGGCTCAGGTCATGATCTTACAGTTTGTGGGTTCAAGCCCTGCATCAGGCTCTGTGCTGACAGCTTGGAGCCTGGAGCCTACTACAGATTCTGTGTCTCCCTCTCTCTGCCCCTCCCCTGCTTGTGCTCTCCCTCTCTCTCAAAAATAAATAAACATTAAAAAAAATGTAAAGGGTCTTAAATACCAGGCTATCATTCAAATATAAGAGGAATAATAGAAATCTGATAGTGATGTCAAAAAATGTTGTTTTACATTTTGAGAAATATTTCCCAATTGCCATCTAGGCTTCTATCTGTGTCAGTGCTACAGAGTGGTTTTAATTGGCAAAACCAGGAATCAAACTCAAGTTCTGAAAGCAGAATGCATTTAAGTCTTAACCATCACACCATATTGCCTCAAGGTTCTCATGTATATTGCAGTGAGATAAATCCTTCCTATCTTATAAATTGGCTGTGATTGATTGAATGAGATGGTGAATGTATGGTGTTTCACCGCATACTTGATACATATTAAGTGCTCAGTGAATTACATGTCTCTGTCCTGTAATGCTTTCAATCTGGTGGCCTTTGTGCCTGCTTTCCCTGCAGCAATGCAAGCATGCACACTCAGCATTTTCCCTTGTACTGCTTAATTACACAGTGACTGACAGTCCCATTACCCAGATTCTTAGTGTAATTTCTCAGTCCTCTCATCCAATTTAATTCAATAGATATTTACTGAAAGTTTACTAGTGCTCAGCAGACCATTTAGCAGACCCTCTGTTGGGTGTAAGAGGATACAAAGATGAATATGGCATATTCTTTGCATTCCAGGAGTCTGCAGTTTAATGGTTGAGATAGTATATTCATAAACATCTAATACAAGGCTAGTGTGGACACAGTTTTGATTGCCTGCTGGAGGCAGAGATAGGGCAGATGTGAAAATCTGAGAGTTCCATGCAGTTTATTTTTTAATTAGGCCAAAGTATAATGGCTGGTTTAAGTTGGAATCATTTGGCAAAAAGCCTAAGGTACTGTGGTTCAGAAATTACACATGAATTATAATCAAATTGCATCTTAGGAAATAGAAGAAAACATGTCTAATTGCTCAGTTTGTGAATGTTATCTATTTTTCAATAACCAAACAAACAAAAGCTAATTTATCACTTAGGCATTTGTACTGCATTTCAACATGAATGTGTACAAGATATCAAGATATATTTTATAGAATTCAGTAAATGAGAATTTCATTTCCTCTAATAAATTATCAAGCAGTAACCCTTGTCACTTTCTCTAAAGTCTCTTAATGCAAATCACTGAAGTAGTTTACTCATGAAACACATCTATAAAAATGACAACACTGAAAAATTGTCCTGGGGAATATTTGATCAGCATTGGTTTTGTATGTTTCTTTAATCTTAAGTATTTTATAAATTATTTAAATTATTTTTCATAGTCACAGTCAATATAGGAAAATGAAAATTTACTTGAAGCCTTAAATCTATTAATAATATTTACAAAAACTTGAATTGTTAATTCAGGTATTTTTATCGTCTATACACTGTGCAGGTTTCCTGATTCACACTAGCTTACCTCTTAGTAAAAGTAAAAAATGTACAACCATTGTGGCATTATTTACTATTAAAGAAAAGTAAACATGTCCAAAAATATTATTTAATTAGGAAATATACTTGAAAACCTGCCAAAAGCGACTATTAAGTTCTTTTCAATAATTTAATAACCTTTTTTTTTCAGGTATAAGGAACAGAATGATCTTTTTCATATAACACTAAGATATTGTAATTAAACTGCTGGCATCTTTCATCATGCTGCACTGCCTCAGTGTTCTCATCTGTAAGGCAATAATACATATTGAGTAAAGCTAATTCTGGCTTCCAATCTTAATTAAGAAAGTGCTGTTATATGCAGCAACACATAGCCCTTATATTTCCCAATACCCAATACCCAGTGAAGACATAAATTCCTCACTGCCTGAATTAATACTGGCACACAGGCACATAAGGACCAGAATCTTCATCACTAGCTCATAATTTTTGATTGCTCATCGTTGGCAAGTTACTGTAACTAGGCACTCTAATGGGTACACACATAACCAAACATGCTGACTATGTTGATTTTACATCTGAGGATTCCATGCAAGCAAAAGAAGAAGCCTCAAGGAGTTGACAGAGTAATGGGGAAAATTGCGTTTTATGAAGTAAGGAAAATTACTGAAAGGCTAGAGACATAAATGAATATTACCCCTTAGACAGAACTCTTATATATACTCTTCATGCAAGAAACTCCTTTATGATGCTCAAAATAGGCTCTCTTTCTGTGAACAAAGATCATGTTTATTGTAGACCTAAGAGAGAAACTGTTGAAATTGATCAAGAGCACTTTGAAGAAATCCGAGGTCCAAGTTCTGCTAGGGGCATCCTGAGGGTATATATTGGAGAAACAATATTAAGGAATATATCTTCTCCAGTAAATAGTGGTAGCAATTTACTGATAATTGACCTGGAAGATAGTTGAACCTATATTGACCATAAGAGTCACAGTCACTCATTCAACAAATACTTATTGAATAAACTCCTTTTGGCAACTTCTGTTCTAGGGACAAGGGATAGGTCATCAATAAGAATAATGTTTCCTGCTCTCAAGAATAGCAATAAAAACTAATAAATGAACAAAATAAATTCAACTTGTAGTTAATACTATGCAGAGCATAAGAACACATGATATGATACAGACTAGTTAGAGGATCAAATCTAAAGCACAAATATCTTTGGTGTATTTCAGAAGGAGTAAGAGGGCCAGTATGACTGGAACAAAATGAGGGTAGAGGAGAGGGATTGGAGAGGTAGGCAGGGGCCAGATCTTACAGAACTGCCCTTTAAGCAGTATAAGTAATTTAGATTTTATTCAAACTGTAATTCTAGCAATTAGAGGATTCAAGGAGTAAGGTGAAATATTTTACTCTAAAGTCTATGCCTGTAAACTCTGATGTACATTTTAAAAAATTTTTAATGCTTATTCATTTTTGAGAGACACAGAAGAGCATGAGCAGGGAAGGGGCAGAGAGAGGGAAACACAGAATCTGAAGCAGGCTCCAGGCTCTGAGCTGTCAGCACAGAGCCCAATGCGGGGCTCGAACTCACGAACTGAGAGATCATGACCTGAGCCGAAGTCAGACGCTCAACCGACTGAGCCACCCAGGCGCCCCTCTGATGTACATTTTTAAAAGATCACTCTGACTATAGTGTCAAAACTATATTTTAAGGTCGTGGGTGCAAAAGTAGAAGAATCATTGTAACCATTTAGGCAAAAGATGATGATGATGTGGACTTGGAGATAAAGAGACAGATGCAGCATCTTTTGGAGTTAGAGCCACAGGAATGAGGTAGTGATTTACCAGCTGAAGGCAAAGATAGGAAACCACATAAGACATTGGATGTTTATACAGATTGTTCATAAGAGTGGGAAAGTTGCCACAAAACTAGTCATCATACCCAATTCTGAACAAAATCATAGTGTCTCTACTTCAAAAATACTACAGGTGACTCTGATTATGATACTCCAAGGAGAAGGAAAGAGATAATAGAAAGCTAATGAAATATTTAAGGTGTAGAGACCTGATGCATGATTGTGGTATTGAGGAAATTCTTCCTCCAGGAAATCCAGGGAGTCAGAAGGCTTATGTTCTAAGTCCAGCTGTGTTACTGTCCCAAGGCGAAATTCTGAGGAATGAGCTGTATCTTTCTAACATTCTGTCTGCTTTGTAGAACAAGAGTGCTGTGGAAGAAGATTATCTCTATAGTTACTAATAGCTTAAACATTTTATAGTCCCACTTAGTCTTTTGCTTTGAAACATTATGGGTGAGAGATGCATGGTAAAAGTGTATAGAATTGTGTGTTTTAAATAATTTTCTCATCAAATTATAGACCATTTTAAACCTTGGGAACAGTCTAGAACTTTGAAAAAAGTAACTATTATTCATATGAAAGCCGATGCTGTTTTATTTAAGAAATAGTGAAATTATAAAATATTTGCCTTATGTATTAATAGCTAACCATTTTCTAAATCATAATTCATTTCTAATGTGTTAAGTTCCCAAAATATAAAGATACTTTACATGGTTAGATAAAATCATATATAAGAGAATCATTACCTAGCACTTACTGTGTGTGGGATACTGCTTTAAAAATGTTGACTCAATTAAATTATCAAGATACCCTTATAAGAGCTGTTTTTACAGCTGTTTCATAGATGAGAAAATGAGACACAGAGAAGTTAAATTTCCTTAGGTCACATAGTTAATAAGTGGATGGGTCAAGCTTTTAATCCAACTTATCTGGCACTAGGGTTTCTGCCCCTAAATGTTACATTATATCTGAAATTGATAAAGGAAGGCCTGTATTCTTTTTTTTCTCCTTTCCTTTCCTTTCCTTTCCTTTCCTTTCCTTTCCTTTCCTTTCCTTTCCTTTCCTTTCCTTTCCTTTCCTTTCCTTTCCTTTCCTTTCCTTTCCTTTCCTTTCCTTTCCCTTCCCTTCCCTTCCCTTCCCTTCCCTTCCCTTCCCTTCCCTTCCCTTCCCTCCCCTCCCCTCCCCTCCCCTCCCCTCCCCTCCCCTCCCCTCCCCTCCCCTCCCCTCCCTCCTCTGCCCTCCCTTCCCTCCTTTCTTTCTTTCCTTCTTTTTTCTTTTTAGAGAAAGAGTTCACCTGAAACCAGGGGAGAAGGGAAGAAGGTGGGGGGGGGGGTGGGGGGAGAGAGAGAGAGAGAGAGAGAGAGAGAGAGAGAGAGAGAATCTTAAGCAGGCTCCATGCCCTTCGAGGATCCTGACATAGGTTTTGATTTCAGGGCCATGAGATTGTAACCTGAGCTGAAATCAAGAGTGGGACGCTTAAGTTGGACGCTTAACAAACTGAGCCACCCAGGTGCCCCAGGAAGGCCTGTATTCTTGAGAATTTAATATAGAGAAGCAGTTCCTGAATTCCTATGATAAGTTATTCTCCATCATTATGAGAAAAAGAAGAAGACCCTTAAATTCCATAAAAGGAATTTTGAAGAAATTAAAAGGAGATTTTATCACCCAAAGCCTTTTTATGCACTTAGCAGAAATGATTGAATAAACTAGCACACAGTATATGTTTATTGAGTGGATTCACATTAGAATAGGTTTCAAGTGGATTCACTTACAGTAGGTAGGTTTCCCCTACTAATCTTTAAGACAACATGATTAGAGTGGTTTAGAAGAGATCATCTTCCTAAAAAATAAGAGGAAAAGAGAAGAATTTTTTGTTGGATATTTGGTAGAGCTATCTACCAGGCTTATATTTTTCTTAAAAGTACATGTAAAATTGATCAATATATATGTATATAACTCTATTGTAAATCTTAGACTTATTTCAAACAATGAATTAGGTTACCACAAAATTAAATTCACTTGTCTCAAACAAAAACTTTTATTTTTCTGAGTTGGAAAATGTAGAAAGACTTCTTTCTCCTGAATTACCTTTTTTCCACAAAGCAAACCTAATCCATGTTTAAAATTTAGTTTCTTTTTATCTGATTTACTTTGAAGGAATATAAAAGTTAAAAATATTGAGTATGAATATTTGGATAAAATCAGACATTGCAAAGCTTAAACATAAGTTTGTTAAATCCTAAAGTGCTTTTTTTGATTATATAAGATAGAATATATTCATTAAGTATAGTTATAGTTGCATACTATGCATTTAAAATTCCATTTATTGGAAAATGGAAATTCATCTATGAAATACATGACTGGCATCTTTGGCCATTACATCTGTCTTCCTGACTATTTAGAATACAAGAGAGTTTCTTTCTTGGCAGTATGAATGTATATGGACTGATTGATGTTAAAACATGGATCTAGCCTTCATCCATTGCTTATAATAGCTAGGTATCAACTAAATCCATTATACACATTATATTGTGCATCATACCAACAGGTAGATCTGTTTTCATCTCCATTTTACAGATGAGTAAATTCAGACTTGCAGGGGTTAAATAATTAACCAAAATAAACCTAAGGCAATGTATTTTAACCAGTGGGATTTGAATATAATATTTCTGTGTCAAAAGCTGCAAACCCTATTCACAATCAGATAGAGTTTAACATCAGTAAGTATATTAAATATATTTAATAGGTATTTTTAAACTGTACTTAATCTCTACCTTGTTTGTTTCCATATCATTTTAAAAGTTATCTTTTTCATAGTGTCACTTTTTCCTCTTTTACCACCACCTGCTTTGTTGTTGAATATTTCTTCTCAGGATCAATCCCTTTGTCTCCTACTTGGTCTCTCATCCCAGACTTCTTTAGTAGATTTGGTATGCTGTCAGCAGATTCAAGTTTGTTTGTTTGTTTGTGTATTTGTTTGTTTATTTTAAGTAGATTCCAGTTTAAACTTGTGTTCTTCAAGGTAAATATGTAATTTTTTTTTTTTTAATTAGAGAGAGCATGAGCAGGGGAGGGGGCAGAGGGAGAGAGAGAGAGAGAGAGAGAGAGAGAGAATCTTAAGCAGGCTCTATGCTCAGCATGGAGCCCCATGCGGGGCTTAGTCCCAGTACCCTGGCATCATGACCTGAGTATAAATCAATAGCTGGATGTTCAACCAGTTGAGCCTTCCATGCACCCCAATATGAATTTTTTAAGCTATTTTATAAGACTCCTGATCATCATCCTCCATTAACTACTTTCTATCTCCTTTTCCACTGTCAACTCTTTATTTTATCCAAGCTGGTTTCCTCTGTGATTTAGGAACTTGTGATACTTACTTTCACCTTTATGTCTTTTTTTCTCATTCTTTTTTCCCATTTTACCTTTCACGGAAAAGGACCAGTTAAAATGCCACATCTCTAGGCTGATTTTAGCTACGGCACTCCATATTAACATGTTTCTTCTTGAAACTCCAGGCATGTATTATCCCTACCATTTATGAGGTATTTAATCATGTAGTGTCTAATATTCTCATATAACTTGAGGTGTATATTCATTACCTCTTCACTGCATCTTACACAATCTCTACCCACGACTTCTCTATTATATGCTGAGTGAATAGTAACTGTAGTCAATTATGCATTTACCAAAGTTGTTCCACTTGAGAATAATCAAAGGTGATTGTACTTGAAAATGCAGTATCAGCTAAATGGTTTTTGCAATAGCACTGTTATTTTTGTATTAATTTTTGTGTTTGCAAAGGTGCAAAAAGGGAAAATTACACATGCATTCAAATTAAAATATGCAGTCAAACATGGAAGCTGAATATATTTGTCAATACAGCAATTTGAGACAAAAGTTATAAAATTGTAGGCTTCAAAATAAAAGCCTGGATAACAATTTAGGATTAGTTTTTTAAATAGTGCTTGAATATATTTCTTTGATAACAGGTATAGTAAAATTTTATGTTAATTCCAGGTATCTTTTGCAAGTGTTCCTGCCTACTTAGACAAGTTGTATCAGAATACTTATAATTTTGTAATATTTACTGTATATTTAAACATTGATTTTGTAAGCCAAAGAATATCAAAGACCACAGATTTTTTATTCATTTAGCAAATATTTATGGAGCACCTAATATATAATAAACACTATTAGAGAATGAGAATTTCAACACAGAGTTAGTTTCTTCTCACAAGTGCTCATATACTGGTGTTGAGGTGGCCCTAGATAATCAAAGCACTGCAAAACAAATACCTGTTTTAATGGAGGCCTGTGTAATATGCACTTGGGACAGACATGAGACACAAATTGGCTTAAGTTGATAATGAAATGTTTTTGGCCTAACACCTATTTTGCCTAGGTATTTTAGAGTATGATCCAATTTGAGGAAATCTGATCTACATATGTATAAAATAGATTAATTAGAGAGTTTGGAGTTGCATAAAGAAAGATTTGCTAAGAATTACTCCACTGTGTTTAAAATATTTACACATGCCCAGATATAAAAGATTTATACAAGATTTTATAAGTACACAACTTCTGATTAATGGGATTTATAGCTAAAATTGAAAACTGCCTCTTTTAGTTCCAAATTGTCCAATAGAAACACTTTATATGGGTTCATGAAATGCTATAACTGGTGTTTCAGGAAAGCTCCTGCTTGTTATGAAAATTGGATTTATCCAAGCACCAGGTTACAGATGATCTGCCTGGGTGTAAAATCGTCACTTGGAAATTCAGGTTCAGGTCAATGGCATTAATATATAGAATGGCTCTTCATGCTGGAACTAGATATGAACCAAATTAAGAGACCATATTCTTGTCAGAAACATCACATCTGTAAAATCTGCATATCATAGCTTCTGTTGATTATATAGCCATGTAGAGCTTTTGCAAGCAATGTATTGGAGGTTCTGAATCTTAAGTTTCTGCTGTTGCTACATGCAGTATTTCACCCTTGAATGTGCCCTCATGATCCGTGAGAATCTGTTATATCTAAACCATGCTGGATCAGTGTAAGTACTCTACTTGTACTTGAAACTGGATGCTTTTCCGGTTTCCTTCAATTCAGTATTTCAGAGAACTCCAATGAAATGTAAACCAAGGTTTTGATAGCTTATTTTAAAGTGGTAATAGAAAGTGATAAAGTAACTACTGTTCAGTAACCCCATTAGTTGTTATTCAACATGCAAACATTGTGATACTGAATACAAAGTAAAACTGTGAAAGTATAATTATGAAATTCAAGCACTGTAGAGGGTACTTATGGTGGAACTACATTGAAAACACCCATTCACATTTCAACTAGTGGTATAAATAACCATTTCAAGCTTCTATGGAAAAACAGATATTATCTGAATATTTACTAATGAAGAAGGTGAACTCAATGAAAAAGCTTATCAATTTTAAATCCTACTGTAGTACTTTATCTTTACAGTTTTTAAGAAGAGAAGGTAGTGAATATTTTGAGTGTCTACTCTGCCAAGCTTTATTCTATAATATTCTCACATAATTTTCACTGGTAAGTATATTAAGTATGTATAAAGGTAATCTGTAAGGCTTATATTTGAGCTTTTGCTATATCTGCAGTATTGTCCCAATGCAATAGCATATATAACATAAGTTGTTATGTTATTTACAACATAGTTCTGTCACGAAATAAGAAATAACAGGTGCCAAAATGTGGAATGCAAATGATGATCACAATTGTAGGTTATTTAGGAGGAGATAAATATGTATAAGTATTGCCAGGAATATCTTCATGTATGTTCATATATCTGCCTATATACATATATAGGTGTATGTGCATATTTGTGTACATATATGAATATTCACATAATGACAAGATATTGTCCCTAACAAAGTTTGGGCTAAAGAGTCAGAGAGGCCCAGTTTCAAATACTGGCTTGCTCATATAAGCTTGAGCAACCGTTAAAGCCTTTATCTCCTCATTTATAAGATGAAAATGCTAATACCTACATCTTTGGGTTTTTATAAGACTTAAGTAGAATGATGTTTGTAAAACACAGTGGATGATAAATTGTGATTATTATATCAATTATCAATATGATTAGTAACTCTATAAAAAGAATGTAGGCTTTTCTTATTAGCAACATTTTTAGTGTATAATTCAATAATGTTTACATTACTTTTCTACGCTATTCAGCTACAGAAATGCCACAAATACATGACAACGGGACATTCATGATTGTCAGATTGAAGAATGGATTGTAAGTTTGTTGCTAAGCCAGAAGCAGATATGGTTGTCAAACTTCACAAACTTTAAAGTGTCAGAGTACTTGAGACAGAGCGGTGATGAGTGAGTTTGCTCAGAATGTTCAAATCATGTATGCATACAAGCCATTTTATTATGCGTCTGTTCTTTAATTCTAGCTTGAAAGATAAAATGCCTTGCTTATTTTTTCCATAAAATGAGGTTGTCACAAAAGAATTTTATGATAAAAGTTGTGAAATACATGTTTATTTCTAATGGTCTGAGAAAAAAGCTATACTTGTTTTGCTTCTTACAAAAAAAGATAGTGTGTACGAAGACATAAAACCATTAGTTAAAACTGTTATCTGTCAATTAAATCCTACAAAAGAGTGATTTTTATTACAGCAGTTATTTATAATTCAAACACCATCACTAGTTGTCCTTTAAAAGTTGTAGTTCACTCCCTCACTGCTCTAGATTACAGAATAGATATGTTCTAGATATAATGAGTAACCAATATACCCTATGATGAGAACTCAGATTACAGATTAGAAAGGACTTGGGTTTTAACTTTGATTCCCCTACCATATGACCTTAAGCAAGTCTTCCAGTTAGTGTTTCATAAGAAAACATCCCCAAAAGTTACTGTCTTAAAACAGCAACTATTATTAAATATGAAATTTGACAAAGTTTAGCAAAGACAGCTCATCTCTGCTTTATACAGCATTTGCTAAGGTGGTTATACAAGGACCTGGAGAATCTACATTACAGGGAGCTCACTCACCTTGCTGGCAAGACAGTACTGGTTGTCAGCTGGGTGCTGAGCCAGAGCCGTTGGCCAAGGGCCTCAGTTCTCCACATGGTCCTCTCCATGGCTGCTTGGCCTTCCTCTTGTCATGGTGGCCAGTTTCTAAATGTAAGTATCCCAAAAGGAAGAAACAGCTCTCACTTTTTATGACCTAGCCTAGGAAGTCACATAGACTCCCACTAGTCACAAACACATCCAGATTCAGGAGATGGGGAACATGGACCTGAAAGGAACTTTTTGTGGGAAGGGCGCCCATGAGACATTGTCAGAAGAATGGGAGAGTGGGAGGAATTGTTGAGGCTGTTTCTGGAAAATACTATCTGCCTTAGAAAGTTACTTAATATCACTTAACTTCAGTTTTCTCATCAAAGTAGTAATGTGCTGGGCACCCTTCTGATCACTTTATACATATTAATTCAAATTCTCACAACAACCTCTGAGTTCAGTGCTATCATTTATCCCCATTTTCCAGACAAGGAAAATGATGCACAGAAAAATAAGTTGCCTGAAGTGACAGAATTGGTAAAATACAAGAACATAACTCAAAGCCAAATAATCTAGCTCCAAAGGCCACATTCTTTATTATCCTTTGTAACTAATTTTTATAAGCATACCTAAAAAATTGTGTACAAAATGTTTTTCACAGTTATCTGGCTCATTCTTAATGCTCAGTAACTATAAATAGTTTTGCTGTAGCTATTATTACTACTGTATATTACAGTGAATCATTGGGTATGTTCTCTGTGGGGATGGCTTTTCTTATTCATAAAAGTAAATTTAGGTTGGCTTAAGGAATATAAAAGAAAGGAATGTTGAAGAAAAAGTTAGAAACTGTCATTACAGTTAGATGTCTAGAAAAAATAGTGAAATAAGAATAAGAATCTCTGATGAGGGAAGAAAAAGTTAAATGGCATCTCATTTCAGAATATCTGGAAATATGACTGATGCAACAAACACATTTTTAAAAGTCATGCTAAATATGGAGGAAGTTGTATTAATAATGTTTAATTAATAAGGCTTAATTTTAAGACTAAAATATACCTGAGAATAACAAATTAATTAAAAATTATATTAGAAGATGAATATTAGAACACTGAAATGGTGATCTGTATTTTAAAAAATATGGTTAGCTTTTAATATTGTGCCAGTGTTATTGCCAGATTGCTTTCAAACTGGTGATAAATGGTAATAAAAATTAAAATGGTATCCAATCACAAAAAAACAGCTAATATAAACCTTTTGGTCTCCATACCCCCACTACCTTACTCTTTAGATGTAAGTACCTTACATCTTTAGAATTTTAACTGTGCATGTCACAAGCCTCAGACTACTAATGTATTTCTGACTTGACTTTCCAAGTAGTGCCCTGTTGTTGACAATTATGCATCTCTTGAAGGAATATGCTTTTTCAAATCATCTTTAACATATAAATTATAAATCTAAGAATGAGAAAAATGGTGGAAGATAAAACAAAGATCTGATATAGCCACTTTATGCTTGTTAATGGCAACTTGTGTGGATTTGCCTGTGTGTATCTTTTTATTTTATAAGTTACTATGTCATATAGTTAAAAAAATACTATTTAGTTTCTAGGTTTTTTACCTAACCAGAAGTTCAAAATCTTATTGCTAGTCTGAGACCAAAGTCACTAGTGGTCTTTTGGTTCAGTTCTCAGTCTTTGGTATGTTAAATAGAATCCCATCCCCATATGTGCAGTTTGGAAGCAAGCCCAGGAGTTCATAAACAAGCCTATGGGACTGATGTCTCAAGCTCCAGTCTCTCCACACTCTTCCCAGTACTCTCTGGTTCACTATGGCTCCTCATCAAGGTCTCTTGGCTGCAAGGCTGGCTGAATCTTTATGTACTCCACTCTGGTGTGCACTTCATCAGCTGGATATGCATCCAGGGCCAAGTGAGATGATGGCAGAGAGAAAAAGGAATGCAGTCAATGGGAGTTGACACTACCCTCTCTGAACTACAGTTTCAGTGAATGAAGAGGAGGTTTTCCCTTCTTAGGAATTTTGGCTCCTGTGGACTGTCATTACTGGCCACCATCACCACCACCAGCACCACCACATGATTATGTGAGGGATAGGCAGGAGAGAAGGGAAAAAAGAAAGAGAAGCAAAGGAGGAACAGATTTTCACATTCTCTCCTGAACATTAGGATTTGTGTTTCCCACTCCCAAAACCGTGATGAGCAGGCTTGTCCTGGACCTCTGTCTGTGACCTGATGCCAACTTTTGGTGTTCAGTCCATTAAGTTTAGGCTCCAAGTGTTGGGGGAGGCAGGGGGGAGGGAAGGGAGAGAAGGAGAGAAAGATGGTGAACTCATCACCAACTCAGAAGTACTGCATATTTTGATCTTCTCCAATATACCTGCTTCAACTTACTTTTCAGAGTCCTCAAATATCTGCTGGGTATAGCGTGCTCCAATTTTGTAGATAAGCAAGAGAAAGAGGACATAGTTTGCTTATTCCATCCTTTTCAGAACCCAAAGCCCCTTCCTCTGATTCTTTAGGATAAAAGTTATGTAACCTACAATATAGTTTTGTAGGTATTTTGTTTTTTCTATTTGTTTATTCAAGAGAAAGTCCACTTTAGAAATTTCTTTGATGGAAGTTAGAAATTGGAATTAGTAACAGGGCAATTTTATATACCTCATCTTATGAGGACTTTATGGTAGTCCCCTATAAGGAAGGTTAGACTGAACATTTTGAAGCACAACCTACAAGTTTACTACTAATAGATTTGCATTTGGTCTTGAGATTTTCCTTGGATTGTTATTAATAGATTAAAGAAGCAAAATATCCATGGTTATTTACCCTTAGATTTTAGGTTTTTGTTTTCTTTTCTTTTTAGTTTTTAATTCCCCAATCTTTCCTGCCTTCTCTGCTTACATGATAGCAAAATTTAATTTTCATAACTGCAGAACAGCATCTAAGAAAGAAGTGATGATATTCCCTATCCCAGTTTCTTAAATTCATGAATTCTAATGTTTTGAGAAATGATGAAGATCACATATTTTACTGATAAGTCATTCAGGATTATCTAAACTTACAGACTATTGAACACTGATGAGAGAAAGGGAGTCAATTATATTAATAGCAGTTTCTGTCACACAAGATGCAATTCATATTTCATCAAATGGTGGGAACTGCATGATATGCCAACTAGGATTTCTTTTGGTCCTTTGTCTTAGAGTTCTCTGATAATGAAGATAAATCCCCAAAACATTGCTAGCTATGTATAGCCTCACCATTCCTTTTTTAACATAATGTATGTATAAAACAGTTCGTACATTTCTTGATTTTGTTTTAGCAGAGACATGAATGTGTGTGTGTGTGTGTGAGAGAGAGAGAGAAAGTACTTTCAAACTGTATTTTAGGAATAAAAGACAATGAAATTTCAAAAATTTATAAGGGAAATTGCATTGCAGGGTACATACTTCATTAATATTAGTAGTATTTCAGTAACTATACTCATATAGAATGTGCCTTTAATACATGCTTTTTGTAAAAATTATTTTTACCTTATAATATGTATGAAATCTCTTATTATTTTGAGCATTTAAAATTCCTCAGATTATCAACATATTTTTGAAGCAGAAGACTTATGTTTTAACTTAGATTATTTATTATATAATTTTATGAGAATACTTATATATTTTGCATTTTATAGATCTACCATTATCAAATTACATTGCATTTATTCTTCCAACACTGTTGCTATCTTTATAAGTAGGCACATGGAAACATTTAAACAAATATCTCATAAATAATGGCCTGATTGTAATTTGTTTATTTTAAACTAAATATACTCTAATTACATGATTAGAAATTTACTAAAGTGTAAACTTATTTGTTAAGCATAGTTGATTGAACATATCAGTTTACTTCCATTCCCTCAGGATACTTCATTAAAATGAGTAAGGGAACATAGAAGTTACAGCAACAAGGACAAAGTAGGGGATGAAAGGAGTAGAAAATACCTCAGGTGAAAAAGGTCAACAAGTTAACAAAATTACAGAAATTAAAATCGAATGGAAGAGTGATGACTCACCTGGCAATAGATTTGGTATGCCTGTCTAATGGTATAGAAGCTACTTTCACTTTGTGCTATTCTGTTGGGTATATACCTAGGAGTAGGATTGTTATGTCAAAAGATATATCTATGTTCATCTATTGTAAATACTGCCAAACAGTTTCCCAAAGTGGTAGTACCAATTAAAACTCCTTCAACAACGTATGAGAGAGCTCATGTTGCTCCATATCCTCATCAACACTTAGTATTGTGTGTCTTTTTCACCTTAGGCAATCTGGTAGATGGTAGTTGTATTGCATTGTACTTTAAGGTAAGTTTTTCAAGTATGTCTTTGAGAAACTAACTAGGTGAATTTAGGATAAAAACATTATAAAACAGAGAAATATGAAGACAGAAAAATAATTCAAAATGATTAAAACAGTTTGATTTTTACTTGCAGCCAAGATTTAGTAACGTCTGTTGCCTGAAAGAAACCTAGAAGACACATAAGATATATGAAAAAATCATTTTAAGACAATATATCAGATTATGAAAGATTGTGATCCCTGAGAGATGGGAAATAAAAAAGATAAAAGAGGAGAGCCGTACAACTATCCCATTTAGTGTCTTGAGAGAGTTTCCAGGCCGTGGTACAGGGAGGAGGGACCCTGATAGAAGCCAGTAGACTCCTTCTGTGGCTTAAGAAGACAGATCTGAGAGTCCATGTAGACCCAGACAGCTAGATTTCACAAAACAAAGTATGAAAAAGGAGAGTGCGTCCCTAAAAGAGAGCTCCAGAGAGCTGCAGACATTCCCATGAGTGTTCACCTGAGTTTGCTCATGAGCGAATAAACCAACAAAGGAGGTTAAATGAGATTGTAATAAGCATGCAGTTATTTAAAAAAAAAAAAAAAGAAGAAAACGGAACAAAGAACAGATGGGACAAATGGGGAAAAAGTAGCAAGATAGACTTAAATCTAGTAATGTCAGTAACTACATTAAATGTAAATACACTAAACATCTCAATTAAAAGAAAGAAGTTGTCAGATTAGAATTAAAAAAAAAAATGCATGACCCAGAAAAGTGCTACCTGCAGGACATATACTTTAAATATCAAAATCCAGGGCACCTGGCTGGCTCAGTCAGTAGAACATGTGACTCTTGATCCTTGGGGTTTTAAGTTTGGGACCCACGTTGGGTATAGAGATTACTTAATAATAAAATCTTTAAAATAAATAAAATAAATATAAAAATGCAAATAGGTGAAAATAAAGGGATGCAAGGAAACTTTTGGAGTTGAATGTATATGTTCACTATCTTGGTTGCAGTTAAATATTCATAGCTGTATACATAAGTCAAAATTCTTCCATTTGTTCCCTTTACATGTACCTGCAGGTTTTTTCATGTCAAGTACACCATAATAAAACTGTTAAAAATAATATGGTGTGTGTGGGGAGAAGAAGTCTAAAATTTATGTAACAGTGGAAGTTGAGTTTGGAAAAACAGGTGTGAGCTCAACTCTGAAGCAATTTAAATGCTAAACTGAGTTTGGACTTTATGCTAGAGACCAGGTGTTAACAAACATGTTCCATAAAGGGCCAGGTGGTATACATTTTAGGCTTTGCAGGCCAAGAGTCAAAATCAATGTTACCATGTACCTATGTAATCATTTAAAAATCCACAAGCTATTCTTAGCTCACAAGCTTTACCAAACCAAAGGCTAGGACAGATTTGGCCAAAGGGCAATGTTTGCCAGCTCCTACTTTTTTGACAATAGACAGCAGCATGGTCATCTCTACGATTTAGTAATGTAACTGGTAGTAACTATGGCACAGATTTGAGCAAGGAGAAAGCAGAGGCAAGCAGATGAGATGAATACAGTAGTACAAGAAATACAGATTTACATAATAAGGTTATAATATTATGGAAGGAAACTAAAAAATAGAATCATGATAGAACTTCTTTATCCATTCATCTGTTGAAAAGCACTTAGGTTGTTTCTGTATCTTGGCTGTTGTGAATAATGCTGCAATAAATACGAGAGTGCAGTTATCTTTTTGATACCCTGTTTTCATTTCCTTTGGATAAATACTCAGAAGTGGGATTACTGGATTATATGGTAATTCTATTAATTTTTTGAGAAACTATACTGTTTCCCATAGTGGCTTAAATAATTTATGTTCCCATCAACAATGCAGAAGAGTTCCTTTTTCTCCACAGCCTCACTAACACTTGTTATTTTTTGTCTCTTTGATAATAGCCATTCTAGCAAATATGAAGTAATATCTCATTATGGTTTTGATTTGCGTTTTTCTGGTGGTTAATGATGTTGAGCATCTTTTCATGTGTCCGTTGGCCATTTGGGTGTCTTTTGGGGGGAAATGTCTATTCAGTTCCTATAGTCATTTTTTAATCCAGTTACTTTTTTGTTGTTGAGTTGCATGTATTCTTTATAAATTTTGAATATTAACATCTTATCAAATAGATGGTTTACCTTTTCATTTTGTTGCTTGTTTCTTTTGGTGTGCAGAAGCATTTAAGTTTAATGTAGTCCTATTTGTTGATTTTTATTTTTGTTGCTTCTGCTTTTGTTGTCCTATCCAAAAAATTTTTGCTAAAACCAACATCAGGGAGCTTTTCCCTATTGTTTCTTCTAGGAGTTTTATAGTTCCAGGTCTTATATTTAATATATCCTTAAGCCATTTCAAGTTAATTTTTGTGAGTGGTGCGACATAGGGATCCAATTTCATTCTTCTCTTTGTGGTTTCTAGTTTTCCCAATACAATTTATTGAAAATACTATCCTTTCCCTATTGCATATTCTTGGTTCCCTTGTCAAAGATTAGTTGACCATATATGAAAGAATTTATTTCTGGTCTCTCTGTTCTGTTCCATTGGTCTGTTTGTATTCTTATGCCAGTAACTTACTGCTTTGATGACTATAGCTTTCATTATAGTTTGGAATCAGGGAGTGTGATGCCTCCAGTTTTGTTTGTTTGTTGGTTGGTTTCCAAATTACTTTCGCTGTTGGAGGGTTTGTTGTTGTGGTTGTTGTCGTTCCATACAGATTTTTAGGAATTTTTTTTCTGTATCTGTGGAAAATGTCATTAGAATTTTGATAGGACTTGCATTGAATACATAAATGACTTTGGGTAGTATGGACATTTTAACAATTCTTCTGATCCATGAACATGGAATATCTTTTCATTTGTGTCTTCTTCAGTTTCTTTCATCAAAGTTTTGTGATTTTCACCATACACATATTTCACGTCTTGGTTGAATTTATTCCAACGTATTTCATTGTTCTTGATGCTATAATGAATGGGATTATTATCTTTCTTTTTATGCACAAAGTCATAAAATGGATAGAAAAATGTACATAAAACAATAAATATAACTGTAATATTGCTAATAAACAGCTCTTACAAATTAATAGAAATATCAAACACATGCAGTACTGACATACATTGGAAAATACTCTTATCTACAGTGGTTTGTTTTTCGAAATGAATTTTACATTCCCTATAATTAGATCAATTAAAAAGTGATAGAGAAGAAGAAAACAATTTAAAAGTTCTTAAGGCTTAGGTACTGATATCTCATCTGTAACAGAAATACAAACAAAATCTAGAATCACTAACTGAATGAATATATAGAATGTTTATTACATTTAGAGTTCTAGTAATTTCATACTAGACATTAGTGAATTATTTATTCATTTACTCATTAAATTTTTCAAACCTCTGTAAAAACTAAATATATACTTGAAATATGCTAAGCATTATGGATATATGCCCATGTCTGGCTTGTGGCAGTTACAAGAAATTGAGGTGATAAACGTCACAAAGTAGTTATAATCTAATATGATTCAAGCTAAAAGAGAAGTATATGTTGTGTGCCATTACTGCGTACTACATAAAGAGAATGTGACTACCTAGAACAATGGCTTTCTAACATTTTTAACAGCATTATCCATTGTTTTTAAATGAAATATTATATGAAACCTTAATATTAAGGTGAGTAATATTTTAATAATTCAAATGTATTTTTATAAGTTCAACGTTTTAAAATTTTTAAAGGAAATTTTTATGTGTATTCAAATGAGAGATAAGTTTGAGAGTGGCAGTACCAATATCCAACTTGTATTTGTATTTTTTGTGGTGATAAAATTTTCAAATTCATGTGGATAATAATTTCAAATGGAAAAGATTTGTTTTGTTTTATAGCCAGCTCATCTGGAGGTATTAGAATAATTAGTTTTGAGCTGCAGTTGAATCACTTTCTATATCTTTACTCACTTCTTCCATCTCTTATAGTAAAGCAAAAAAACAAAAAACAAAACCCTAAATTTTTGGTAAGATGAATTATACTATGATCAGAACATGCACTAAGTAGAAATGTATAATCGTCTGCAGGAATTAAGTTAACAGAGTACTCACACTCTGTTCAATTCAGTGCAAAAAAAAAAGAAAATGTATTGAACACCTACTTTATGATAATCAGTGTTACCAGTCTGTCCTTTAGAGCCTTCCGCCATTACACAAGTGCATGTCATGGTGCTGTTGAAAAGAGTAACAGAGGTGCCCCTGGATGGCTCAGTTGGTTAGGCACCTGGCTCTGGTTTTGGCTCAGGTCATGATTTCACAGTTTGTGAGTTTGAGCCCAGCATGGAGCTCTGCCCTGATTGCATTGAACCTGCTTGGGATTCTCTCTCTTTCCTTCTCTCTATTCCTCCCCCGCTCATATGTGCCCTTCCTGATTCTCTCTCCTCTCTCTCTCTCTCAAAAGAAATAAAAAACGAAAGAGGTAACAGGATGGTTAACCCTCAAGCTGGATCCAGGGTTAATTATATATTATTTACATATATTATATTATATATTAGGTTAGGGGTTAATTATATATTATTTACATAGTCTAAATTTTGACAGGCTTAGAGAAATATTTTAATGATACGGTGTTTGTATTGATTAGTGACATAGTATTAATTTATCAGCTAGTTAGAGAATAGACTGTGGTTGATATTTATTATGTATCACCACTTAGAGCTTCATTGATAGTGAATAACCAAATTTTTAATAGTAATTTTACTGTACAGAATTGATCATTTTACTTCTATTGAATTGCTAGGTAATTTATGATAAATGTTACTATAAAAGGAAACATTAACTATCCAAAATAATCCATTTACAGCAAATGCGTGTGTGTGTGCATGTACATGCACATCTTGTGGTTTATGCCCTCCTAGAGGATGAGTCACTGGTGCATAGTATACTACTGGTATAAGTTGAATTGCAGTCATTTAGATCTGTAGGAATATTCATCAAAATGTACCTAGAGAAAGACACATAGTTATTTTGGGGGGATTCATTAAATTTACCTAAAAAAAATAAGTGGCATTTTTTTCTTTCTCTCCTGAATATATAAGCGGAAACCTTATTAAGAGATTATTGTTAAGATTCTTGTGTATTTCTAAAAAGAGGATTTTGTGAAAATGAATTGGATTAAAAAAAGTTTTTAAAACATTTTTAAAAAACATAATACATTATTCTTTATTTTGTTTAGCAGTGTTTATATATAAATATTTTAATGTTTAATTTTGAAAGATCACAAGCAGGGAAGGGGCAAAGAGAGGGGTACAGAAGATCCGAAGGACTCTGTGCTGACAGCAGAGAGCCCGATGTGGGGCTTGAACTCATAAACCGCAATATCATGACCTGAGCCTAAGCTGGAGGCTCAACCGACTGAACCACCCAGGTGCCCCTAACAGTGTTAATTTAAAAACTAATCAGCCGTGGTTTGTTTGAGACCAGAAACAACTAAGACTACCCGCTCCTCCTTCAGGACCTTGGCTGCATACCTAGCATAGGATCCTTTTTTTAGAGCCTCCATTCCTGTGAACATGTACACTGTAAACGACAACATGGATGTAATAAGCAAAGAGCAAATGAGGTCCAATAAAACATTTCATCACATAGTGATTTTTTTTAATTTACTTATTTGGGGGCACCTGGGTGGCTCAGTCAGTTGAGCGTCTGACTTTAGCTCAGGTCATGATCTCACAGTCTGTGAGTTCGAGCCCCACATTGGGCTCTGTGCTGACAGCTTGGAGCCTCGAGCCTGCCTCACATTCTGTGTCTCCCCGTCTCTCGGCCCCTCCCCTGCTTGTGCTCTGTCTCTCTCTGTCTCTCAATAATAAATAAATGTATAAAAAAATTTTAATTTACTTATTTGCTTACATTTTCATGGTTCTTGCCATATGTGTATAGTACATATACTTTATTTACTTAATATTTTGTCTGCCTACTTTTGAAATTAGTTCAAAATTTTTAAATGAATGTATTTCAGTATAATAAACAGAAAAATTTTTTGCCATAAAAAAATAAAAACAAACATGGGGCGCCTGGGTGGCTCAGTCGGTTAAGCGTCCGACTTCGGCTCAGGTCATGATCTCACAGTTCGTGGGTTCGAGCCCTGCATCGGGCTCTGTGCTGACAGCTCAGAGCCTGGAGCCTGCTTCACATTCTGTGTCTCCCTCTCTTTCTGCCCCTTCCCTGCTCATGCTGTGTCTCTCTGTCTCAAAAATAAATAAAAATTTTTAAAAAATTAAAAAAATAAAAACAAACATGATAAAAATAAAACAATGTTTTCAAACTATAGGTAGATCTTGCTAAACTCTGAACATAAGGCCAGCTTTCCTTTTGTTAAAAAAATAAAAAGCACCAATAGGACACGTGTTAAGATATACCAGCACCACACTAGGACTTTTTCCTTTAGTACTCAGAAGGACTGAAGAAGAAACAGAATGCAAATACATTTTAAACAGTGTGATTCAATGTTATTTAATGCTATCTCCGAGAACTACACAAAATCATTTCCCTTACTGCCAGTTTAAGGGCATCCCTATGCTCTGGTAGACAATTTATTTTGTATATGTTTGTTTCAGGTATGCTTTCTAAAATTAGCTTCCTGAGCTGAAATGTGAAGTTACCATTATATTACTAATTTTGAATAACTAATTTCATTAAATGTTACCATATATTGACTCTTCTGTATATGTGTGACCCAGAACTCTGAGATTAAAGTGTGTATAAATTAAAGTATGTTGTACATGTGCAAATGAACTCTAGAAATAATAACAAAAATTATTTTTCCTGTTTTTACAGCTTGCAGACCAGGATTCTATAAAGCATTTGCTGGGAACACAAAATGTTCTAAGTGCCCTCCACACAGTTTAACTTACATGGAAGCAACTTCTGTCTGTCAGTGTGAAAAAGGTTACTTCCGAGCTGAAAAAGACCCACCTTCCATGGCATGTACCAGTAAGTCTACACATTTTGCATTTGGAAATCCTGTTTTCAACCCTTTTGGCCCCTTTATTCTAAATTGTTTTTTAAAAAGATATACAAAATCCTGTAGCAACAGTGTTTTTTGTCTTTGATAGCTATGAAGAAGAAAGTTTCTCTTTCTTCTCAGCATAACTGCTTTTCATCTGCCTGCAAAGAAAGTGTTTATTCCTCAGAATTCACGTTGACCCATGACATGCAAATCCCAGTGCTGGTCTGAGACCCTGAAAATTTTCCCGAACCTTAGTCTGTCCTTAGGAGGTTAAAGCAGTTTAAGGCTACCCAAGAATTTATAAGCAAAACTTGTTCTTTGCTTCACCCTTATCCATTTTAAGGCACATCAATTTAGGACCATCAAGTTTACTATGTGTGTTGGGGAGCGGTGGGGCTTTCAGACAGAACTTTTAAAGTTATTGTGCTATTGTTTTGCAGAAAAGTTGTAGTTTTCCTTGACATTTGTCTTTAAGGGAAGGTATTTTTTTGGTTTGTCCACATTTCACCTCTCACATTCTCTCCAGTTTTGGGGTTGAAACCAATAGAATATTAAATTTAAATGTGAAGGTTATTTTAATGCATGCACTGAGAGTTTTAAATTATTTGTACTCTTTTATTATAAAGTATTGTGAAATATAGTTTACATTTAAAAAGTAAAATGAAGCCTATTAATGCATTGCTAAGCTATGCAAAAGTAAAATGTCACCTCTTAGATAGCTATAAAAGTCTTGTTAAATACATAAATAAGATATTATAGTGAAAATTTGCCCTTCTGTTTGATGAATTGGTGCCAAACTATTGCTTATCTTATGCAATTCCATAAAGGCAAAAATAGATTGAGAATTATATAATGTTAAATATCCCTTAGAGACGATGGTGATGTCCCATTTCTTTTAACTGATGCAGTTTGTAGATTTATCTTCATTACTACAGACTTTAATATAAAATATTTGTATAGAACCCATTTAATAAAAATCTAACACATTCATTAGCAGATGTAAATTTTGCCTTCTGATTGTGAATACTGAGTGACCATTTTCTTCAGAAAATTGTAGCCTGGGAGATTACTACTTGGCATTTTTTCATTGGAATATATTTTAACTTAATAAATAGGAAGAGGAAAATTCAAAATATATTTTTCTTATCTAATTATGGAAATAATTTTTAGTAGGAAAATCTTGCTGTTACTATACACATGAAACCTCCTTGCATGGTTACTGTATATTATTATATTGTGGACAGCATACTTCAACTTAGGTAAATGGTGGTATTTCATATGGGTACAGTACTGCTAGGCAAGTATTTCTCAAAACCTGTATTGGAAACTGGGTGGAACTTCGTAGGTGAGTGATAGAGGATAATTTTTTCTTTTTATTCTTAGGAGGCCATAAATAGACAATTGACAAATTGAAGGAATACCCTTCAGTAAGGAAGCAGGGTAGACTTGCAGTTCTTTGGAGTCAGAGTCTGGTTAAAGAAATAAATATCGGATGCAACATGGTCTATGAAGCTGATAAACAAGTCAGTCATTGAATCAGAGATGTGTACTTATCAGCTTTGTGTTTATGTTTTTAAGGGTTATTTCTTTTAAAAATATTTCCTTTTTTATCCTTGGTATATAAATTATGTTTATATGTTTTTATTTTTTTATCTTTTGTATGTTTTAATTTCATTTTAATCAGTAGATATCATTTGCCAGGGAACTGTAATTGTCTGATCTTTTGCCATCTTTATTAATGTCTTGTTCATGATGGATTTATTTTATTTTATTTCATTTCATTTCATTTTATTTTAATTCCAGTATAGTTAACATACAGTGTTACATTAGTTTTAGGGGTGCAATATAGTGATTCCACAATGCCATACATCACCCAGCGCTCATTGTGGCAATGCTAGTCACAGCTCTCCAAGCGGAAGCAGAGGAAGGTTTGATACTGGTTATTGTTGGGCAGAGTTTTAGAGAACGGCATAGAGGTTGGCATCAAAAATTGAAAGAGAAGACCCTCCTAAAAGAGGTGAAAGCTTTAGTCAGATCTCCCTAGTCAAGCCCTAGGAGGCTCCCCTCTCAAGGCTTCTCTGTGTTACTTCCTTAAGGACTTCTGTGTGATGTTATAACAAAGACTTAGCATAGTGTATTTAAGCTCACCATCTTTGAGTCAAATTATCTGTGCATGATTCTCGGTGTTGGTACTTCGTGACTGTGTAACCTTGGGCAAATTCTCTTCGCCTCAGTTATCTCATGCATAGTGATAATAACAGTACTGTTATTAATAACAGTATGTAACTCATTCTGTAGTTACAATGATTAAATAAGTTAATAGCTGAAAAGTGCTAAGAACAATACCTAGCACATAGTAGGTGCTACGTACATGTTTGTTTAGCACAGAAAGCTGTTCTTTTACAGTTCATTTTGAAATAGGTTTTGATCAGCTAGTATTCAAACTATTACACAGTTTATGGTTGATACTACTATACTAGGCTCATGGATTCCATCATCTGCATTCCTACAAATTGAAAATATGTATATACTGAATTCTTGACCTTTTCACAAAATACATTAAGTCCTGTACCTCCATTGCCTATCTAATAGGCAGGTTTTCTGAAACACAGTCTGACTAGGGTGAGAGACCCTAACAGTTATTACAATATATACAGAAAAGGTAAGGAGCATAAACTCCAAAGTATCATTACTCCTAAATATCATAAACTTAGATTGTTAGGGAAGAAAAATCAGAAAATGACAAGGCAGGAGATCATTGAACAATCAGACTTAAGAGGACCAGGATAAGTTCACTGAGATCTAGAACATTTGAGGCCAAGAATCAAGCGATCAGCCTTTCCTATCTTTCATTAATCACAAACAATAGCCACATTTTAATAGATACTTGCTTTCTTAACTGCTATATCATGTATCTATGAATTAGACATTCTTTATCACCTTTGTTCCAATAGTGTATTATCTGGGTTAGTTAAGCAGTCAGTGCCATCACTTTCTGGGATTTTTGTCAGTCTTAGCATTTGAAACTGCATTCAGGGAATTTTTTAGGGATTTAAAAGGAGGCATATTTTCCCTTAGTATCAGAGGCATAGAGATTTTAAATGTATGAGTTTAAAAGAAAGTGAAGGACTGAAATGTTGGAAATGATAAACCAGGACATTTGGCTAGTAAATGGCCTGCTAGGGAAAGATTTTATATATAGGTATAGTATCTGATCATAATTGATATGATTTTAAGGACCGTAAGAAGTCTTCCACTGCTCCTTAGTGCCATCATCAAAACTGTAACAGCAACCCTTAAAAATGTAATTTCACCATTAAGAGTTTTTATGATTTCTTTGCATTTTCAATGTAGAGATAGGTATCTTTTTATTTCATAATCTTGAGACACATCATATGTAAGATTTATTCACATAAAAAGTTGTATTAAGATTTTATTCTTTTAGAGCAGTTTGAGACTCACAACAAAACTAAGAGAAAATGTAGAAATTTCCCATAAACCTCCCTGCTCCCAGATATGCATAGCATCCCCTATTATCTGCATCTTCTACCAAAATGGTACATTTCTACAATTGATGAACCTACATTGACATATCCTAATCACGTAAAGTCTACAGTTTACATTAGAGTTCACTCTTGGTGTCATACATTCCATGGGTTTTGAAAATGTGTAAGGGCATGTATCCATCATTGAAGTATCTTACAGACTATTTTCAATGCCCTAAAACACCTCTGTGCCCCACCTATCCATATCCTCTACCCCCTAACTTCTGGATACCACTTATCTTTTTACTGTCTCCATACCTTTTGCCTTTTCCAGAATGTCATATAGTTGGAATCATACAATATGGCTTCTTTCACTTAGTAATATGCATTTAAGATTCCTCCATGTCTTCCATGGCCAGATAGCTCATTTCTTTTTAGTGCTGAATAATATTCCATTGTCTGGATGTGACATAGTTTACTTATTTACTTCCTGCAGGACAACTTGGTTGCTTCCCAGTTTTGACAGTTATGAATAAGCTGCTGTAAATGTGCATGTGGAGGTTTTTGTGTGGACATAAGTTTTCGCTTTAGGGTAGATACTAAGGAGTGTGATTGCTGGGTTATATGGTAGGAGTATGTTTAATTTTGTTAAGAAACTACCAAACTACTATTTTGTATTCCTACCAATAAAGAATGAGAGTTCCTGTTGCTCCACATCCTTGCCATCATTTGGTGATGTCAGTATTCTGGACTTTGACCATTTCTAATAGGCGTATAGTAGAATCTCATTGTTGTTTTAATTTGTAATTTTTCCCTGTTGACATGTAATGTGGAGCGCCTTTTCATATGCTTTTCGTCATCCATCTATCTTCTTTGAAGTGGTGTCCCATAAACAAGTGGTTACAATGAAAACAAATGATGCCTTACATTCAAAGTTAATTCTTCCAATGGTGGTGGGCAGGAGAGTGACCTGATCTTCAACCTATTAGACATGGCTATTGTAGTTTCCTTCTTTGCCATTTAGTTTCCACTAACTCCTTCCTCACAACCTATAAGTATATTTGAATTTCTGTCATTAAAAGAATACTCCAAGTCTAAAATTTTTTCTCCACAAAAAATATAATCTTGTTAAAGCAGGCTTTATTGGCTATGGTTACTTCTCCATTTTTTATTTGCTTTTTACTCTACTGTATTAAGATTTTTGCTCTTCACTCTAGGAGAGCAATCAGATTTTTTCCCTACCACTTCACGTAAAATATGCAAGAAAAATTCACCAATTATCTTTGCCATTTTGTTTTAGTAATGCTTTTGTCCTGCTATTCATGGTATTTAACTCTGTTGTTTGAAACTCTCTGTTTCCTTTTATTCTAGGACCTGTTCATCCTTCTAATTTTCTCACCATTGTATTTGTCACCACTGATAGTTTCTCTTCTTTTCCTTACCTGTTAAATATTAATTTTCCTCATGTTCCTTTATTTGCTTTCTTATCTTTTCAATGTGCTCATTCTCATGACTTCAAATACTACCTTTAAATGGATGGTGCCTATATTTTTATTCATATCCTAGTCTTTTCTCCTAAGTCCAAAGTTGTCTAGCGAACTAATTGTGGGATTTGACAAATGTCTGACCTTACATAATACCATATTCCCTTTGGTTATTGATCTCATGGTCCAAGATTCTGAGCTTGTTCTCATCCTTGGTGCCAGCAGTTTCTTTTACTTGAAATACTCTTCCTCAAAGTCTTCTTACGGCTGTTTTCTTTTTGCCATTCAGGCTCAAATACCAGCTCTTGGGACAAGCACTTCCTGACCAACCATTCAAAAATAGAATTCCTCCCAGTACTCTTTTTAATGTCACTTTTTTTTAAAGATTAAAAAAAAATTTTATTTATTTTTGGGAGAGAGAGAGAGAGAGAGAGAGAAAGCATGTGGGAGGGACAGAAAGAGAGGGAGAAGGAGAATCCCAAGCAGATTCTGTACCATCAGCCCAGAGCTCGATGTGGGGCTTGAACTTATGAACCACGAGATCATGACCTGAGCCAAAATCAAGAGTCGGATGCTTAACCAACTGAGCTACCCAGGCTCCCCTGTGACTTTTTTTTTTTTTTTTTGGATTATAACAGTCTTTGAAATTTCTGATTTATTTGTGCATTTCCTTCTTTGTTTATTGTTATTCTAGCCCCACTAGACTACAAGACCCATGAGATCATGGATGTTCTTTCTCTCCTATTCTCCAGCACTAATAATAGTATGTAGGCACTAGGCACTAGGTTCTAAAATTTATTTAGAATTCATTTGTTTGTTGAAGGAGTAGACTAATAATTTCAAGCTCAACCTGCAAAAGTCAGTTGACTGCTTTGTCTCTCAGCCTTCTCATCCACCCCAGCTTTATGTCCTTGTCCTGGTGAATCCTCATCTGCCCATGCATCTAAACCAGAAAGCTTGGAATCATAATTCTTTCCCAGACTTTAACATGTCCTATCAATGTTGTAGACACAAGTACTATCAGTTCTGCGTCTTAGCATTTCTTCAGTCCATTCCTTCCTGTTAGTTCCTGGCCCTATCCTTTTAGTTGAGGGCTTCAACTCACCCTTGGGCTAATTTAATAATATCCTGGCTAGTCCCCTTCCTTTAGTCTTCTATACCTCCAAATATTCCAAACTATTAGAAACAAAAATAAACCTTGATTGTATTACCACTTCCTCCTATGGTCTTTCAAAGCCCAACCACCATTTCCCAAATTGTAAGTCAATCCAAGGACATTCAAAATCCTGGCCTGTTTTTCTCCATCTCTATTTTTTTTTTTAATGTTTATTTATTCTTGCAAGAGAGAGAGAGAGAGAGAGCACGTGAGCACAAGCGGGGGAGGGGCAGAGAGAGAGGGAGACACAGAATCTGAAGCAGCCTCCAGGCTCTGACTTGTCAGCACAGAGCCCAACGCAGGGTTCAAACTCACTAGCCGAGCCATGAGATCATGACCTGAGCTGAAGTCAGACGCTTAACAGACTGAGCCACCCAGGTGCTCCTCTCCCTCTCTAATTTTAACTATATTAGGATCTCTCAAACAGCCCTACTAACCAGTTATATCAGCAACATACTTGCAAGCTTAGGCCTTCTTGATTTTTAAAAACTCCTTATGTCATTTTTGCTTGAACTACAAATTACATAAAAGAAATTGTGAATAAGAAATTTAAAATGAAATACCAAAATGTTTTCTCTGAATTTTTAATCTACTTCATAAACCCTTAACTTTATTTCCCAGGTGACTAATTAATGTATATTCTGTACTTTGAAGGATGAACTGTGGAGGACACTTCTTCATGTCAGATCTTGGTCAATTAGGGCTGCCTTTGAGAGCAGTTGAGAGCACAGGAGACGCAGCTGCCTGCCAAGAAATCTGTTATCAAAATAACTAAGGCTTTTCCAGGCCAGAAGGGAAAAGTACTCACTGAGGTTAAAGACACAAAGGAAAATAAGGAAAATAAGAATTACCAAGAAAGTACTTGTCCAGCAGGAAAGGCAGAGAGCATGAAGGGGTCAAGAGAAATGAAGTGAGGGTCTAATACATGGTTGCATGAAAAGTTAGACAAAATATAATTACACTGTCATAGCATTTTTACTTTGCTGTTTCTCTTGTGTTTAAATCAATAGGATTTTTTAAAAACTTCCAAACAGATGCTGGAAGATTAACACATTCAGCAAACATTTGTGTTACCCACTTAGAAAGGTTCAAAACGTAAAATGTAAATCATATATATATATATATATATATATATATATATATATGGGTAATTCTAATGGACATCATTAAGGATTTCTCTGTTTTTTTCGTCTTCTAAATATGAATCAAGTATCTTAGGAGTAAACACAGTTTTTTCAAACTTCATTCTTAATATAAAGGCAAACTCCATGGTTTTGTGTCTTTATATTTGACATACAGTGATGAGGATTGACATGAACTTACAAAAGTTGAATTTACTTTTGCTATAAGGCTAATATTGTAAAATCGCTTCTTTATTGCTGGAATAATCTGCAACTTTATTATTTTTTTTTTCATGGTTTACAAAACAAATAGTCACTTTTATTTTATTTTATTTTTTTTTTTGCCTTTCAGTTTTGTTTATTGAATCATTCTTTTTTTTTTTTTTTTTTTAATATATGAAATTTACTGTCAAATTGGTTTCCATACAACACCCAGTGCTCATCCCAAAAGGTGCCCTCCTCAATACCCATCACCCACCCTGCCCTCCCTCCCAACCCCATCAACCCTCAGTTTGTTCTCAGTTTTGTTTTTTGTTTTTTTTTTTTTAATATATGAAATTTATTGTCAAATTGGTTTCCATACAACACCCAGTGCTCATCCCAAAAGATGCCCTCTTCAATGCCCATCACCTACCCTCCCCTCCCTCCCACCCCCCATCACCCCTCAGTTTGTTCTCAGTTTTTTTGTTTTTTTTTTTATTTTTTTTTATTTTTTAATATATGAAATTTACTGTCAAATTGGTTTCCGTACAACACCCAGTGCTCATCCCAAAAGGTGCCCTCCTCAATACCCATCACCCACCCTGCCCTCCCTCCCACCCTGTCCTCCCTCCCACCCCCCATCAACCCTCAGTTTGTTCTCAGTTTTTAACAGTCTCTAATGCTTTGGCTCTCTCCCACTCTAACCTCTTTTTTTTTTTTTTTTTTTTTTCCTTCCCCTCCCCCATGGGTTTCTGTTATGTTTCTCAGGATCCACATAAGAGTGAAACCATATGGTATCTGTCTTTCTCTGTATGGCTTATTTCACTTAGCATCACACTCTCCAGTTCCATCCATGTTGCTACAAAAGGCCATATTTCATTTTTTCTCATTGCCACGTAGTATTCCATTGTGTATATAAACCACAATTTCTTTATCCATTCATCAGTTGATGGACATTTAGGCTCTTTCCATAATTTGGCTATTGTTGAGAGTGCCGCTATAAACATTGGGGTACAGGTGCCCCTATGCATCAGTACTCCTGTATCCCTTGGATAAATTCCTAGCAGTGCTATTGCTGGGTCATAGGGTAGGTCTATTTTTAATTTTCTGAGGAACCTCCACACTGCTTTCCAGAGCGGCTGCACCAATTTGCATTCCCACCAACAGTGCAAGAGGGTTCCTGTTTCTCCACATCCTCTCCAGCATCTGTAGTCTCCTGATTTCTTCATTTTGGCCACTCTGACTGGCGTGAGGTGGTATCTGAGTGTGGTTTTGATTTGTATTTCCCTGATAAGGAGCGACGTTGAGCATCTTTTCATGTGCCTGTTGGCCATCCGGATGTCTTCTTTAGAGAAGTGTCTATTCATGTTTTCTGCCCATTTCTTCACTGGGTTATTTGTTTTTCGGGTGTGGAGTTTGATGAGCTCTTTATAGATTTTGGATACTAGCCCTTTGTCCGATGTGTCATTTGCAAATATCTTTTCCCATTCCGTTGGCTGCCTTTTAGTTTTGTTGGTTGTTTCCTTTGCTGTGCAGAAGCTTTTTATCTTCATAAGGTCCCAGTAATTCACTTTTGCTTTTAATTCCCTTGCCTTTGGGGATGTGCCGAGTAAGAGATTGCTACGGCTGAGGTCAGAGAGGTCTTTTCCTGCTTTCTCCTCTAAGGTTTTGATGGTTTCCTGTCTCACATTCAGGTCCTTTATCCATTTTGAGTTTATTTTTGTGAATGGTGTGAGAAAGTGGTCTAGTTTCAGCCTTCTGCATGTTGCTGTCCAGTTCTCCCAGCACCATTTGTTAAAGAGACTGTCTTTTTTCCATTGGATGTTCTTTCCTGCTTTGTCAAAGATGAGTTGGCCATACGTTTGTGGGTCTAGTTCTGGGGTTTCTATTCTATTCCATTGGTCTATGTGTCTGTTTTTATGCCAATACCATGCTGTCTTGATGATGACAGCTTTGTAGTAGAGGCTAAATTCTGGGATTGTGATGCCTCCTGCTTTGGTCTTCTTCTTCAAAATTACTTTGGCTATTCGGGGCCTTTTGTGGTTCCATATGAATTTTAGGATTGCTTGTTCTAGTTTCGAGAAGAATGCTGGTGCAATTTTGATTGGGATTGCATTGAATGTGTAGATAGCTTTGGGTAGTATTGACATTTTGACAATATTTATTCTTCCAATCCATGAGCATGGAATGTCTTTCCATTTCTTTATATCTTCTTCAATTACGTGCATAAGCTTTCTATAGTTTTCAGCATACAGATCTTTTACATCTTTGGTTAGATTTATTCCTAGGTATTTTATGCTTCTTGGTGCAATTGTGAATGGGATCAGTTTCTTCATTTGTCTTTCTGTTGCTTCATTGTTAGTGTATAAGAATGCAACTGATTTCTGCACATTGATTTTGTATCCTGCAACTTTGCTGAATTCATGTATCAGTTCTAGCAGACTTTTGGTGGAGTCTATCGGATTTTCCATGTATAATATCATGTCATCTGCAAAAAGCGAAAGCTTGACTTCATCTTTGCCAATTTTGATGCCTTTGATTTCCTTTTGTTGTCTGATTGCTGATGCTAGAACTTCCAGCACTATATTGAACAACAGCGGTGACAGTGGGCATCCCTGTCGTGTTCCTGATCTCAGGGAAAAAGCTCTCAGTTTTTCCCCGTTGAGGATGATGTTAGCTGTGGGCTTTTCATAAATGGCCTTTATGATCTTTAAGTATGTTCCTTCTATCCCGACTTTCTCAAGGGTTTTTATTAAGAAAGGGTGCTGGATTTTGTCAAAGGCCTTTTCTGCATCGATTGACAGGATCATATGGTTCTTCTCTTTTTTGTTGTTAATGTGATGTATCACGTTGATCGATTTGCGAATGTTGAACCAGCCCTGCATCCCAGGAATGAATCCCACTTGATCATGGTGAATAATTCTTTTTATATGCTGTTGAATTCGATTTGCTAGTATCTTATTAAGAATTTTTGCATCCATATTCATCAGGGATATTGGCCTGTAGTTCTCTTTTTTTACTGGGTCTCTGTCTGGTTTAGGAATCAAAGTAATACTGGCTTCATAGAATGAGTCTGGAAGTTTTCCTTCCCTTTCTATTTCTTGGAATAGCTTGAGAAGGATAGGTATTATCTCTGCTTTAAATGTCTGGTAGAACTCCCCTGGGAAGCCATCTGGTCCTGGACTCTTATTTGTTGGGAGATTTTTGATAACCGATTAAATTTCTTCGCTGGTTATGGGTCTGTTCAAGCTTTCTATTTCCTCCTGATTGAGTTTTGGAAGAGTGTGGGTGTTTAGGAATTTGTCCATTTCTTCCAGGTTGTCCAATTTGTTGGCATATAATTTTTCATAGTATTCCCTGATAATTGTTTGTATCTCTGAGGGATTGGTTGTAATCATTCCATTTTCATTCATGATTTTATCTATTTGGGTCATCTCCCTTTTCTTTTTGAGAAGCCTGGCTAGAGGTTTGTCAATTTTGTTTATTTTTTCAAAAAACCAACTCTTGGTTTCGTTGATCTGCTCTACAGTTTTTTTAGATTCTATATTGTTTATTTCTGCTCTGATCTTTATTATTTCTCTTCTTCTGCTGGGTTTAGGCTGCCTTTGCTGTTCTGCTTCTATTTCCTTTAGGTGTGCTGTTAGGTTTTGTATTTGGGATTTTTCTTGTTTCTTGAGATAGGCCTGGATTGCAATGTATTTTCCTCTCAGGACTGCCTTCGCTGCATCCCAAAGCGTTTGGATTGTTGTATTTTCATTTTCGTTTGTTTCCATATATATTTTAATTTCTTCTCTAATTGCCTGGTTGACCCACTCATTCGTTAGTAGGGTGTTCTTTAACCTCCATGCTTTTGGAGGTTTTCCAGACTTTTTCCTGTGGTTGATTTCAAGCTTCATAGCATTGTGGTCTGAAAGTATGCATGGTATAATTTCAATTCTTGTAAACTTATGAAGGGCTGTTTTGTGACCCAGTATATGATCTATCTTGGAGAATGTTCCATGTGCACTCGAGAAGAAAGTATATTCTGTTGCTTTGGGATGCAGAGTTCTAAATATATCTGTCAAGTCCATCTGATCCAATGTATCATTCAGGGCCCTTGTTTCTTTATTGACTGTGTGTCTAGATGATCTATCCATTTCTGTAAGTGGGGTGTTAAAGTCCCCTGCAATGACCACATTCTTATCAATAAGGTTGCTTATGTTTATGAGTAATTGTTTTATATATCTGGGGGCTCGGGTATTTGGCGCATAGACATTTATAATAGTTAGCTCTTCCTGGTGGATAGACCCTGTGATTATTATATAATGCCCTTCTTCATCTCTTGTTACAGCCTGTAATTTAAAGTCTAGTTTGTCTGATATAAGTATGGCTACTCCAGCTTTCTTTTGGCTTCCAGGAGCATGATAAATAGTTCTCCATCCCCTCACTCTCAATCTAAAGGTGTCCTCAGATCTAAAATGAGTCTCTTGTAGACAGCAAATAGATGGGTCTTGTTTTTTTATCCATTCTGATACCCTATGTCTTTTAGTTGGCGCATTTAATCCATTTACATTCAGTGTTATTATAGAAAGATATGGGTTTAGAGTCATTGTGATGTCTGTATGTTTTATGTTTGTAGTGATGTCTCTGGTACTTTGTCTCACAGGATCCCCCTTAGGATCTCTTGTAGGGCTGGTTTAGTGGTGACAAATTCCTTCAGTTTTTGTTTGTTTGGGAAGACCTTTATCTCTCCTTCTATTCTAAATGACAGACTTGCTGGATAAAGGATTCTCGGCTGCATATTTTTTCTGTTTAGCACACTGTAGATATCGTGCCAAGCCTTTCTGGCCTGCCAAGTTTCAAAGGAGAGATCAGTCACGAGTCTTATAGGTCTCCCTTTATATGTGAGGGCACGTTTATCCCTTGCTGCTTTCAGAATTTTCTCTTTATCCTTGTATTTTGCCAGTTTCACTATGATATGTCGTGCAGAAGATCGATTCAAGTTACGTCTGAAGGGAGTTCTCTGTGCCTCTTGGATTTCAGTGCCTTTTTCCTTCCCCAGTTCAGGGAAGTTCTCAGCTATAATTTGTTCAAGTACCCCTTCAGCACCTTTCCCTCTCTCTTCCTCCTCTGGGATACCAATTATGTGTATATTATTTTTTTTTAGTGTATCACTTAGTTCTCTAATTTTCCCCTCATACTCCTGGATTTTTTTATCTCTCTTTCTTTCAGCTTCCTCTTTCTCCATAACTTTATCTTCTAGTTCACCTATTCTCTCCTCTGCCTCTTCAAGCCGAGCCATTGTGGTTTCCATTTTGTTTTGCATTTCGTTTAAAGCGTTTTTCAACTCCTCGTGACTGTTCCTTAGTCCCTCGATCTTTATGGCAAGAGATTCTCTGCTGTCCTGTATACTGTTTTCAAGCCCAGCGATTAATTTTATGACTATTATTCTAAATTCACTTTCTGTTATATTATTTAAATCCTTTTTGATCAGTTCATTAGCTGTTGTTATTTCCTGGAGATTCTTCTGAGGGGAATTCTTCCGTTTGGTCATTTTGGAGAGTCCCTGGCATGGTGAGGACCTGCAGTGCACTTCCCCTGTGCTGTGGTGTATAACTGGAGTTAGTGGGTGGGGCCGCAGTCCGACCCGATGTCTGCCCCCAGCCCACTGCTGGGGCCACAGTCAGACTGGTGTGTGCCTTCTCTTCCCCTCTCCTAGGGGCGGGATTCACTGTGGGGTGGCGTGTCCCGTCTGGGCTACTTGCACACTGCCAGGCTTGTGTTGCTGGGGATCTGGCGTATTAGCTGGGGTGGGTAGGCAAGGTGCACGGGGGCTGGAGGGGCAGGCTTAGCTCGCTTCTCCTTAGGTGATCCACTTCAGGAGGAGCCCTGTGGCAGCGGGAGGGAGTCAGATCCGCTGCCGGAGGTTTGGCTCCGCAGAAGCACAGAGTTGGGTGTTTGCGCGGAGCGAGCAAGTTCCCTGGCAGGAACTGGTTCCCTTTGGGATTTTGGCTGGGGGATGGGCGGGGGAGATGGCGCTGGCGCCTTTGTTCCCCGCCAAGCTGAGCTCTGCCGTCCGGGGGCTCAGCAGCTCTCCCTCCCTTTGTCCTCCAGCCTTCCCGCAGAGCTGTTAACTTCTGACCTCCCAGACGCTAAGTCGCGCTTGCTGTCGGAACACAGTCTGTCCGGCCCCTCCGCTTTTGCCAGCCCGACTCGGGGGCTCTGCTTGGCCGGCGAGCCGCCCCTCCGCCCCGGCTCCCTCCCGCCAGTCCGTGGAGCGCGCACCGCCTCGCCGCCCTTCCTACCCTCTTCCGTGGGCCTCTAGTCTGCGCTTGACTCCTGAGACTCCCTTCTGCTAATCCTCTGGCGGTTTTCTGGGTTCTTTAGGCAGGTGTAGGTGGAATCTAAGTGATCGGCCGGACGCGCTGTGAGCCCCGCGTCCTCCTACGCCGCCATCTTCCGGAACCTAATCTGCAACTTTAAAAAGTAATTATCTCTCGGTGCGCCAGGGTGGCTCAGTTGGTTAAGCATCTGACTTCGGCTCAGGTCATGATCTCGCAGTTTGTGAGTTCCAGCCCCGCATCGGGCTCTGTGCTGACAGCTCAGGTCCTGGAGCCTGCTTCAGATTCTGTGTGTGTGTGTGTCTCTCTCTCTGCCCCTCCCCGCTGACGCTCCCTCTCTCTCGAAAATAAATAAACATTAAAAAAATTTTTAAAGTAATTATCTCTCATTCTTATTTTGAGTGGAACAAGTAGTGTGTTGAGATGCAACAGGTGTTCTTCATTTGTGCTGCCCGACTCATGTCCCCTACTTCTGGGTGGGTATAGGATTTCGCACCCAGGGACCCCCACTGTGCTTGCTTTCTCTTTATTTTTCCCATATCTTTCAGTTTTCTTCTTCTCTCTTTCCTAAGCATGTTTTGCATGGAGAAAACGATTCTGGTTCCTTGCTTTTCCACCTCACAAGTGAAATACAAAAGTGCAACTAATTGTTCAGGTGGCTCATTGTAAGCACAATGTAGGAACCACAATCTGCAGACACTAGAATGGGAGAAGTTGCAAAGATGGATTTTCTTACTTCTAGAAGGCTATGTTATATTCTTGTCTTACTATAGAAAATAGCTCTAACTCAATGTGTTGCAATGGTATATTTTTAAAATTAAAATGATCCTTACATTATGGAATAAATATCTGTATGCAATGAATCCCAGTTTCCCCAGTACTGATCACTGATGTAGGATATCTTTTGAGCTTCATAGAGTTTCCTAAATGCAGATACTTTAATCTTTATTTCTGTGGAGGTTCTTTTACCAAATCACCTGGGAGAGGTTCCTCTATAGAAAGAGATATTAAGTGGTCATTCTGCTGATGCTGGAGAATTGAGTTACCACTTGCTGTCAGGCCTCTAACAGTTGGAATCCAGAAAATATTGTACCATTCAGTATCATCTACTTGTACACAACAAACCAGTTACCAAGAAGCATCCATAATTGGAAAAGGAGCATTCATTATTATCTTCACAGTGTTATGCATTTTGAGAAAGGTTATTAATTTGCTTTAATCTATTCATGTATTGTTTTATCTTCCCTCCAAAGTTATGACTGTACTTAGTCTTTTCATATTTCTCTTTTCTATTTCTAATGAGTGTTTAATTAAAAATAATTGACTCAAACACAGAAAAGGCTACATGTAGGTGTGCATAATTTTTTTTATGGTATTAGGGAACTGGATGCTATTTTACTCAGAAGACACAAAGCCAGCCTTCTCATTATTTCATTTGTATTTTAGTGTGCTTTTATCATACATGTGTTTTTGCATTTAACTGTTGACCTGTACAGCAATAATACATTTCTGTGATTCATACAATTAGTTATTCTATGGGTTTCCTTTTTTGTTTTTCTGAATTGATAAGGGTGGCCGATAACCATTTCTTGGAATTTTTCCCAGGTAAAATTATATCTGTGCTCTATAGCATAGAAATTTGGGGCCACAAGTGTTTACTTTTCAAATTCTTAAGTGTTTTAAGGAATTTAAAAGTTCTTAACAAATTTAAAATTTGAGAAGTTGTAAGTTCCTTCCCAATGGATAGAGACGTGGGTGACTGCCCTTTTTGTTTATGGGTCTTTGTTAGTTAATCTCAGTTACTGTAACATATCCTTTCCTTCCACTTCTTTATTTTCAAGTTATGTGAGTCTATCCTTCACCAATAACACCAGGATCTTGGAAAGATCATAACCTCAAACTTCCTATTCTCCAATATTTGTCAAAATTTGCACTATTTGAAAAATAATTATTGGAGGATTGCATAATGCCATGCATTCTATTTGTCCCCTTAGTAAAAGCACATGTTGCCTTTGGATCAGGCTGGACCAGGATAAACTTGTGTACAGTAATACAAATATTTCAGTGCAATATGTACCCTTGTTAAGTGTTAGTCACATCTTCTATGAATGGTGATGAATAACCATTTTGGGTTTTTTTTCATCACCAAAAGATGAATAAACTTTTCGGTTTATTATGAGATGAATGAAATCATGTGAAGTAAGAAGTACACATCTTAGAACAAAATGAGTGCTCAAGATGCTGGCTATATTTTAAAAATTCATACCTATAAAAGTATAAAACTGCTCATTTCTGCCTCAGGACCAATAGGAAAATGCCACAAGTGGGTAACACCTAAATTGGAAACTGAAGGATGAGTAGGAATCTTCCACAGAACAAAGGACATAAAGGAACAGCATGTACAAAAGCATTGACATGCAGCAAAAGGGAGCAAGAGACCTGGTTATGAAGACACATGGTGACAAGGTTGAGAGGTTTAGCTTTTATTCTGAAAGTGAGTGGTATTTGGCCGATAAGATTTTTGTCATTTGTTTCCTTTAATTGTGAGTTTTAGAAGTAATGGAGAATCTAAAAAGAATTATCTAAGTCACCATTCACAGTACTATGAAAATGTAAATGGATAGCAAGTCTTTTTTTCTCTCTTTTTGGTAAGTTTATTTATTTTGAGAGAGAGAGAGAGAGAGAGAGAGAGAGAGAGAGAGAGAGAGAGAATGTGAATGGGAGAGGGGCAGAGAGAGAAGGAGAGAGAGAGAATCCTAAGCAGACTCCACACTCAGCACAGAGCCTGATGCAGGGCTTGATCCCATGACTGACTGTGAGATCATGACCTGAACCGAAATCAAGAGTCAGCTGTTCAGCCAACTGACCTACCCAGGTGCCTCAATGGATAGCAAGTGTTAATTTTGAACGTCGATTTCATTACTGAAGTAGGTGCAAACATATTGAAGAAAATGAAAATACGTGAAATACAAAGAATTTGAAGTGTACTCGCTGCTGTATTTTGAGCAATATTTATCTTAAAATTTTAATTTTCAATTGCTCTTCTGTATATAAAATTGTTTTAAAATGCTTTAAGATCGGGGCACCTGGGTGGCTCAGTCAGTTGAACATGTGGCTTCGGCTCAGGTCATGATCTCACAGTTTGTGGGTTCAAGCCCTGCATCAGGCTCTGTGCTGGCAGCTTAGAGCCTGGAGCCTGCTTCCAATTCTGTGTCTCCCTCTCTCTTCTCCTCCCCTGCTCATGCCCTCTCTCTCTCCTTCAGAAATAAATAAAAACATTTAAAAAATGCTATAAGATAACATTATTCAAGAACCTGCCATCAGAATGCAATATATTTCTAATTTGTATGTTTTGAAAATTTGTATTTGGCAATACTCTCTAAGCAAAGCACTATAAGATACTTTTAATATCACATGTGTTTTTTACCTATAGGATGAATACATGTAGTAGAGTTAAAAAAATATAAATATAAAAAGACCTAGGGATCATCCTACCATTAGTACACTGTATGACCTTGACATAATTATAGTACTTTCCTGGGCCTCATTGCTTTATCTGACTAAATTGATTTATCTTCCCTCCAATGAGGTTGAAGCTCCATGTTTGTGATTACTTACCATTTATTTCCAAATATACAAACCTTTTGTGAACAAAACTTAGAGCACAAAGTGGCTTAGAGTAGGAAAATACAGAATTCTGTTTACAGATACACTTATTAAATACATTTTTCAAAGATCATATAGGAAGGACATTAGATTAATAATATGGCTATAGATAAAAGTTAAAGTTAAGAGCAATAATTCAAAGAGTAAGATGGCTTTTAGAGTTTTAAATTATGTCCATATGCAAATCTGGCAACCTATATTGTAGTACATTATTAAAATACAGAAATGTACTTTTTCATATGAACTATTCCTATGTGTTTATCTTTCTTTAGTATATTTTACAGTTTACTCATTTGCAAAATTATTTACCTAGACATCTCTAGATGGTTCAATATATTTTTTAAATGTTCTTTTTGGGATAGATTAACATAGAACAATTTTTCTCTCCTTTGTAAACTCATAGATATAAAGAAATTCCCATTTATTAGGTGACTGTACTATTATATGCATTTTTTTGATGTTTATTTATGTTACAGAGAGAGAGAGAGAGAGAGAGAGACAGAGTGTGAGCAGGTGAGGGGCAGAGAGAAGGAGACATAGAATCCCAAGCAGGCTCCAAAATCTGAGCTGTCAGCACAGAGCTTAATGAGGGGCTCGAACTCATGGACCGCAAGATCATGACCTGAGCTGAAGTCAGACGCTCAACCAACTGAGCCACCTAGGTGCCCCTATTTTACTTCTTATTCAAATTCTAGTTAGTTAACATACAGTGTAATATTAGTTTCAATAGAATTTTGTACACGTGCAATACCCGGTGCTCATCACAGCAAGTGCCCTCCTTAATATCCATTTAACCCATCCTCCCACCCCATCCCCCAGAAACCCTCAGCTTGTTCTCTCTAGTTAAGAGTCTGTTTTATGATTTTTCTGTCTCTTTTTTCCCCCAGTCATATGTTTTGTTTCCTAAATTCCACATATGAGTGAAATCATATATTTGTCTTTCTCTGACTGACTTATTTCACTTAGCATAATATGCTCTAGCTCCATCCTAATCATTGCAAATTGCAAGATTTTATTGTTTTTGATGGCTGAGTAATATTTCATTGTGTATGTGTGAGTGTATATATATGTGATATATATATTTATTATATCTATATCTATATCTATCTATCTATATATATGTGTGTGTGTATATATATACGTATATATATACGTATATATATGTGTATATACGTATATATATGTGTATATATATATACGTGTATATATATATATATACGTATATATATATACACATATATATGTGTATATATATATGCGTGTATATACGTATATACATATATATATATGTGTATATATATATACGTGTATATATATACACACACACATATATATATAACAACAGTCAGTGGACATTTGGGCTCTTTCCAGAATTTGGCTAGTGTTGATACTCCTGCTATAAACATTGGGGTGCATGTGTCCCTTTGAATCAGTATTTTTGTATCCTTTGGATAAATACCTAGTAGTGCAGTTTCTTGTTTGTAGGGTAGTTCTATTTTTAACTTTTTGAGGAACCTCCATATTAAATTATAGAGTGGCTGCACCAGTTTGCATTCCCACCAGTATAATGTAAGAGGGTTGGTTCCCTTTTTCCACATCCTTGCCAACACTTACTTCCTCTGTTAATTTTAGCCATTCTAACAGGTGTGAGGTGACATTTCATTGTAGTTTTGATTTGTATTTCCCTGATGATGAGTGATATTGAGCATCTTCTCATGTATCTGTTAGCCATTGAACGTCTTCTTTGGAAAAGTGTCTATTCATGTCTTCTTCCCATTTCTTCACTGGATTATTTGTTTTTTGGGTGTTGAGTTTGATGAATTCTTTATAGATTTTGGATAGTAACCCTTTATCATATATGTCATTTGAAAATATCTTCCCCCATTCCATAGGTTGCTTCTTAGTTTTGTTGATTGTTTCCTTCACTGTGTAGGAGCTTTTTATCTTGATGGAGTCCCAATAGTCCCCTTTGCTTTTGTTTCCCTTGCTTCTGGAGACATATACTACTATATTCATGATAGTCATAAAATTAACAAACACATTTAAATTATTGCCAAGGAGTAACTTAACTCATAAAATATAGTTTAGTAAAATAGCCTTCCATAACTTGATCCTCTCAGTTATTTGGATCAAATTTTCATTGTTCTTAAGGTTAGAAAATGCATCTGCAAACACAACTAGCTGTATCGTAGATGAATAATTAGTCTTGAGTCAATTTGAAAAAGATCCATGTTTATCTGTGAGTTACTGTATTTCTACAATTATAATCATGGTGTCTAAATCTATAGCAATTGATGTAGTAACTTAAATATGATCCTTAAGTTTGCTGTCGTTCAGTGTCAGCCTTTAAGAGTGTTCTGCAGAATGCTAGTATTCCTGTAGATGCTTCTTGGAAAATAAGGTTCTATGAATAAATGTTTAGAAATGTTGGATTCAACAAAGCAAAGCAAATTGTATTATTTTTCGTTTCAGTATCAGTCTACCAGAGGAGTCTTAATTTGAGAACTAAGCTCATTTTTTTGTGTGACATCTCATGGGGCTAGAAATATTGAAAGGATATATTTTGGGAAATACAGTTCTATTTTTAATTTTTTTTACATAAAATGAAATAAAACAAAAATCATAGCCCACCTGGCCTTTGCTACTGAGAGGAATATGGGGGCTGTAGACTCAGATGCTTTTCTGGGAATAGACTGTACTGCCACCAGGCTGTTTCATAAGTTGCTATTAAAATAACATTCCTTTATTCTTTAAACGTGTCACAGGGGAATGCAAACTGAAGCAAAAGATTAAAAGTATACTTGCTAGATACACTAGTAGAAGTAAAATTGTAGTTTTATTGTAAGGTTTAATATACGATGGACTTGAAAAACAGCTAGTTGCAAATCAGAATAATTGTCCTTCTTTTATGAAGTCAATCTGGAGGGTGAAGTCTCTTCTATGTGAATTACTTGTTTCCTTTAAAGAAAAAAAATCAACATAAGGAAATCCCTGAGAGTTTTCTATACAGATGTCTCCAAAAGGGTTATTGCACCAGGTTTTTTTTTTCCAATGTCACATAATCTTTGTATAATTTATAAATGATAACAAAGCAATCAGGCCACATTCATAAAAGCCCAGTGACAGATAATTTGCTTGAATCTGAGGATTAGAATTAATTGTCTCTCTTTGTTCCAAGTTTTAAATCTTAGTAAATGATTCACTGCATGTCATTACAGCTTAATATTTGCATGAAATCACAGTTTAGCTGGCATAATTTAACAGCAATTAAAAAGCTATTTAATCGTCATGCAAATTGGTATGAGGGCCCTTGAGTAAGAAGGGTGTCTGCCTTTTTTTGAAAGTATCTCCAGGCGGACAGTTATATACTTGCAGACACCCATAACATAATTGATAACATTCTTCCTATTCATGAACATATAAGTGAATAATAATTCATGTTTTCCATTATAAATAAGAGAAAAGAGCAACAATATGAATATGTCATTCTGTAGGAAGACCTTTTTATGATAATGATAATGAATCTTTATCTCCCAGGCCTACGTCTAGGTTGGAGGCAAAAAGCAACATGTGTCCCTTTGCTGTAGTTTGTAATGCCTTCCATATTTTACTTTCTGAAGGCAGACATTTCTGCAACTTTCTGGAACATGAAATGGCATAAAGCAAAGTATGCAGAAACCTTTTAGAAAACCTAACCACCCCATTTCTAGGTCAGACTTTAGGTGATATACAAACAGATGGCTGAGGCCCCTACCCATCAGGTTGCTTTTATCAGGATCCAACAAAAAGAAAAAGGAAAATATAAAATAACAATTCTTAATATCTCAAACCCAATACATAGTCATGCACATTTATGAGTAATGTTATGCTACTGTAACACTGTATGACAGATCTTACTAATAAGTTCCCTATGCTTATTAAGACTATTCCCTACACTGCAACCAGAATGTTTTTTTTTTAAACACATTACCTCCATATGTTAAATCTGTAAGTCTGTTTCTGTTGTACACAGAAAAATGTCCAGACTCATTCTAATGACCCTAGAAGTTTTGTGTTATCCAACCCTTTCTTCTTCCTTTAAACTCACTTCTTGGGTCTCCTGGGTGTCTCAGTCAATTAAGCATCTGATTTTGGCTCAGATCATGATTACGGTTCATGAGTTCAAGCCCCACGTCAGGCTGTCTACTGTCAGCACAGAGCCTGCTTTGGATCCTCTATCCCTTCTCCCTCTGCCCCTCCCCCACTGGTTCTCTCTCCCTCTTAAAAACATACACACACACACACACAAAAAAAAACAAACAAAAAGCAAAACCAAAAGTAAACTTAAAAAAAAAAAAACCCTCACTTCTTGCTTTTTTCCTCTTGCATTCTAGCCACAGTGATTATCTGCCAGTTCCATGACTATTTTAAGATCTTTCTTGACTAAAGAACCTTCTACCCTTAGTATTCTCACTCCTCTGACATCTTCCTCACTAAGTCCATGAGGCTTTCTCAGAATGTTTCTCCAGATTAGTTCTCGTGATAATGTGTATTTCAGCTCCTTTCCTTTTGATTTTGCAATTGCACTTATTATAATTTGAATTTTATTATTGTTTATGTGTGTGTTTATCTGCCATTCAACTAAAATGTAAATAACAAAATCGGAATTATGTCTATTACATTCACACTGTAAGTCCAAGATCTAGCAGAGTGTCTGGGACACATAGTAGTCACTTAAAAATATTTATTTCATGATTAATGACTGTATCTTGAAATCCAAAAGGAGCCTATCCCAAAACTTTAATCTCTTCCTGTGGAAAGAAAGTTGTAGATAATTCCCTCCCATCATCTAAGCAAATTTTCTAGATAGCATAAATTTGAGGAATTGTTTTAGATTTCTTTTAAGCTAATTTTTTTCTAAAGAATGGCAGGAATGTTATTTCATTAGTTACTTATTCAATGAATTATTTTTAAATTATTTATAAAAAGCATAGTCTCTTAGATAAAGGATTCTGTATTATTTCACATATAGTGTGGTGCCTGACACTGAACAGACCATTGGTTAATGTTTGTACAATGAATAATACCAAACTGAGGTTTGAAGTACTCACATAAGTGTAAAAGTTTATTGACACAATTTTAAGAAAAGACTGGAGTAGTTAAAGGATATGAAGTACTCTATGCAGTGAGATCCATATGGAAAAATAGAGAGAAAAGAGACTGAGGAAAGATGCTCATGCACTTGTTAGGAGTGACTTGGTTTATGCAGAGTTTTGATGATAAAGAAGATTCTGCGGATCTCCTGTTAGCTTTTAAAACACACTTATTTGTGTTTAGTACAGTTAATCTAAGTAAAAGTCTAATCACCATATCTTATGTATACCCTCCTTTATCCCATCCAAATAATACTTTTATTCCATGAAATTGGCAAGGCCTTAGTAAAAGCCTTTCTGCTGCTTCCATCTTCCCTTTCTCTTCCTCTTCTTCCAAACTCTCTGTCTACCTAAAACCTATAACTTTTTTCTCAACCTACAAGAAATAGATCCTTAGGGATTGTCAAAGGTGATAAGTGGGAGTTTTATCTATATACCGAATATAGTATGAAGACTGAAAGACTGAAGACAGTATGTTTTGTATATGTATGTTATTATTTTTCAAACTTTGAAAATGGTGATATAATTATTAAGACGTAATTAAAATCATCACATAATTTAAATAATGTTTGCTTATTATATATTTCAGTAAACAAATTTTCAAAGTATAATTACCATATATTTTGGAGATCTTTGGCTTTGATATTAAATACTCATATTCATATATCAAAAAGTTAAGATATAGACCATCTTCACCCCTAAGATTCCTTTCTTACTAGACTTAATCAGATGTTTTTCACCATATTTCTTTATGGTTCCCATTAGAAGAAAGAGCTCAAACTAATATAAAAGACAAATGTTTATTGATTAAGTTTTCAAGGTAGCACCCTCTCATTCATTGTCCTACACATGTACATTTGTTTTTTAATTGCTTTTCTCTAGGGCCACCTTCAGCTCCTAGGAATGTGGCTTTTAACATCAATGAAACAGCCCTTATTTTGGAATGGAGCCCACCAAGTGACACAGGAGGGAGAAAAGATCTCACATACAGTGTAATCTGTAAGAAATGTGGCTTAGATACCAGCCAGTGTGAGGACTGTGGTGGAGGACTCCGCTTCATCCCAAGACATTCTGGCCTCATCAACAATTCTGTGATAGTACTTGACTTTGTGTCTCACGTGAATTACACCTTTGAAATAGAAGCCATGAATGGAGTTTCTGAGTTGAGTTTTTCTCCCAAGCCATTCACAGCTATTACAGTGACCACGGATCAAGATGGTAAGTTCCACTGCTGTTCTCTCTAAACAAACCCATAATTCCTTTTCGATGCATAATATCCCTGGTGGAATTATATTCACTGAGGTGCGGTTGTATACTCTATATGCCAAAGAAGTGATTTTCTGGTTGTTGTTCTTGCTGCTTCCTAAGGTCCAGAAAGATATTTTTTATTAGTAAGGTTATTTAGTAACTTATTAGTAGGTTAATTAGATATAAGGCTTCTCTCTAATGTTTATGCATTGCTTTTGATATAATCCTATACAAATACATCTTAATGAGCAAGTCCATATTAACTTACCAACAAACATCAGATAAAAAAAATGTTGCTAAGTGAATTGAAATCTAGTTATTCCACTTATGGTGCCATTTCTTTTCCATATCAAATAAATAGTAAGAATTAATATTAATTATAATGCATATCTATGTTGTACAAACATCACAGCTAACATGTTTAACTATTATCCACTCTGAAAAGAGCAAAAAAAATATCCAGAAATGAATCCGAATGCTGTTGTTAGGTACCATTTGTAAAAAGTAGTTACATTGTCTTTTTTTTAAAAATCCAATTGCTTTCAGTTAAATGCCCCCATCATAACACTACAGATTTTTACTGCAACATAGTTAGGCAGGAATACCCCTATGATTTTTATAAGTGTGTATTTTCTTTAACTCCCTCATAAACATGATTTATTGCAGTACATGATACAGTAAAAGCATCAGAGATTTTAAAAACTCCCTTTGAAAAGCATTCATAAATTATGTGGACACACAAAGAATTGTCTCATAGCAGAAAGTATTGTTATATATGAGCATATATATATGAGACAATTTATAAAGAAAGATAAAACTATTCTTACACATTGTATTTGTTGGCTAGCTCTGCTTTAACAAATGCCATAGACTATGTGGCTTAAACAACAGAAATTTATTTTCTTATAGTTCTAGAGTTTAGAAGTCCAAGAATAAGGTGTCAGCAAGGTTGATTTCATTCTGAAGCCTGTCTTCATTTTACCTTCATTACTACTTTTAAGGCCCTATCTCCAAATACAGTTACGTTCTGAGGTACTGAGGTTAGAATTTCAACATATGAATTTTGGACATGGGGGTACATTAGAGGCAGCAGATGGTGATATTTAAAATAGAAGTATATTGAAAGTGTTGAAATACTACTCAGCAACAAAAAGGAACAAATTATTGATACATATAGCTTAGATGAACTTTAAGCCAATCTCAAAAGGATGCATACTGTGTGATTCACTTATTTAACATTCTTCAAATAACATAATTATAGACATGAGGAATAGATAAGTGGTAGCCAGAACTGGGATTTGGGAGAGAGGGATATGGCTATCAAGAGCAGGAGAGAGCTTTGATGATAATACAGTTACATATCTTTTGTGGTGGTAGTTACATTAAGCTACATATATGATAAGTTCATAGAGCTACACACACACAACATGCCCAGTGGATTTTACCAGTGTCATTTTTCTGCGTTTGAATTTGTACCATAGTTATGCAAATAGTTAATACTGAGGAGGCTGAGTAAAGCGTGTATGAGACTTCACTATACATATTTTTATGAAACTATAATTATTGTAAAACAAAAAATTAAAAAAAACATTGCTAAACCTGTAAAATGCACAGAAAGAAAGCTTTAACATTTTACTAAGAACATTGTAGATGAATGGGACTTTTATTTAAAGTATTAAACATAAATTCCCATTGTCAATAATCTTCAGAAATGCATCTAATAAATAAAGCAAAGCCAAATAGTGCCATACAATCATCATCTTTGTATTTACCATGCAACTTTCCCCTTCATTTAGCAAATAGTTACACACCATAGAATTTGCTTTATGGCTATTAAAATGGAATTCCTATTTCCTCTTTTTTTTTCCTTCTTTCCCATAGTGTCAACAAAATCTTGTTCAGGATATCTTCAGGATAAAACAGATTAGGGTCTTCTGTTCCTCTCAGCATTAGCAGATTACTTCTAAGGCCTTTTGGCTGTAGCTGGGTCAAAAAAATACAACTCAGAACAATCATTCTTAACTATAGGGTATATATAATTAAGTTGAGGGATAAAGACAGTGTATCACTTTAAATAAAATATATATGTAACTGTGTTTACATATTTTCATACATATTATATTCAGCAGTCTTTCATTCTAGGGTTAGAAGAGTTACTTAGTCTACTCTTCCACTTAGCAGAAAGACAGAATATAATTGTTTCTCACTTTTAAAATGACAGAATTCATTAAAACTATATTGCTTTGAGGACAGAAGGTTAATTAGGCACAAAACAAAATATAGTATCCATATGTTGAGATGATACATTCTGGAAGGATAATATTATTAAATAGTCCTCCTCAATTAATTTTTCTTTGTTGAAGAGTATTAAGAAATAATTATTGATAATTTAATTTAACTGTATTTTAGATATAAATAATAAGAAAAATAAAAATATATTTAAATTTTATTTGAAAAGTACATAAAGGACCTAAACTGAGCTAAAATACACAAAATATTTAATAAAATATTATGACCAGCAGGAACAAGATAATTCTCCCCACATTTATTCAACATAGTACTACAAGTCCTAGACAGAGAAATCAGACAATAAAAAGAAATAAAAGGAAACAAACCTCAAGAGATTCTTAATGATAGAGAACAAACTGAGGGTTGATGGAGGGAGGTGGGTGGGGGACGGGCTAGATGGGTGAGGGGTATTTAGGAGGGCACTTGTTGTGATGAGCACTGGGTGTTGTAGGTAAATAACAAATCACTGAATTCTACTCCTAAAGCCATTATTGCACTGTATGTTAACTATTTAAAAATTTAAGTTAAAGAAAGAAAACAGCTTACATGAAGAAGATTAATTATTTCATTTAAAAAAGAACAAAAGAAATTGTGATTATATATATATATATATATACATATATATATGCATATATATATATATATATATATTATTCAGGCATAAAAAGGGATAAAATCTTGCCTTTTGCAACAACATGGATGGACCTTGAGGGCATTATGCTAGGTGAAGTAAGTCAGAGAAAGACAAATACTACATGATCTCAAATGTGGAATATAAAAAACAACAAAACAACAAAACATGAGATCATAGATACAGAAAATAGATTGATGATTGCCAGAGGCAGAGGGTGAAGAGTAGGAAGAATAGGTAAAGGGAGTCAAAACTTCCATTTATAAAATAAATGTCACGGAGATGTAATGTACAACATGGTGACTATAGTTAATAATATTGTGTTGCATATTGGAAAGTTGCTGAGAGTATGTCTTAAAAGTTCTCATCACAAGAAAAGAAATTCTGTAACTATATGTGATGATGATGTTACCTAGATATTGTGGTGATCATTTCATAATATATACAGTTATATAATCATTATGTTGTACTGCTGAAACTAATAAAATGTATGTCAGTTATGCCTCAATAAAAAAGTACAAAAAATAAAGACCTAAAGATTAAAAAAAGAAATAAAAGGCATCTAAATCAGTAAAGAAGTTAAGATTTTCACTATTTGCACATGACATGACACTACATATATATATATAGAAAACCCAAAAGACTCCACCAATAAACTATTAGAATTGATAAATGAATGCAGTAAAGTCACAGGATACAAAGCAATGTACAGAAATCTGTTACATTTATACACTAATACTGAGGCAGCAGAAGGAGAAATCAAGGAATCAATCCCATTTACAATTGCACCAAAAATCATTTTATACCTAGGAATAAACCTAACCAAAGAGTGGAAAGACCTGTACTCTGAAAACTGTAAAACACAGATGAAAGAAATTAAAGGCAACAACAACAAAAAAAAAAAAAAAAAAAGGAAAGATATTCCATGGTCATGGATTGGAAGAACAAATGTTGTTAAAATATCTACACTACCCAAAGCAGTCTACACATTTAATGCAATCCCTATCAAAATATTAACAGCATTTTTCACAGATCTAGAACAACCAATCCTGTAATTCATATGCAACCACAAAAGACCCCAAATAGCCAAACCAACCTTGAAAAAGAAAAGCAAAGATGGAGGCATCATAACAAAACCGTAGTGATCAAAACAGTTTGGCACTGGCATGAAAACAGACACATAGATCAATGGAACAGAATAGAAAACCCAGAAATGGACCCACAAACATATGGCCAACTAATCTTCAACAAAGCAGAAAAGAATATCCAATGGGAAAAAGACAATCTCTTCAACAAATGGTATTGAGAAAACTGGACAACATTCAAAAGAATGAAACTGGACCACTTTCTTACACCATATAAAAAAATAAACTCAAAATGGATACAATGTAAGAACTGAAACCACAAAAATCCTAGAAGAGAACACAGGCAGTAACCTCTTTGACTTTGGCCATAGCAACTTTTTTCTAGATTTGTCTGCTGAGGTAAGGGAAACAAAAGAAAAAATAAACTATTGGAACTGCATCAAAATAAGAAGCTTCTGCACAGTAAAAGAAACAATCAACAAAACTAAAGGCAACCTAAGGAATGCAAGAAGGTATTTACAAATGATATAGCTGATAGGGCTAGTATCCAAAATATATAAAGAACTTATAAAAGTCAATACCCTAAAATAAATAATCCAATTAAAAATGGGCAGAAGACATGAATAGCCCTTTCTCCAATGAAGACATACTGATGGCCAACAGACACACGAAAAGATGCTCATTATCACTTACCATCAGGGAAATGTATATCAAAACAACAATGTGATATTACCTCACACCTGTTAGAACGGCTAAAATCAACAACACAAGAAGCAATTGGCGTTGATGGGATGTGGAGAAGAAGGAACCCTCTTGCACTGTTGGTAGGAATGCAAACTAGTGCAACCACTGTGAAAAACAGTATGGAAGTTCCTCAGAAAGCTAAAAATAGGTCTACCCGATGATCCAGCAATGGCACTACTGGCTGTTTACTCAGAATATACAAAAACACTAATTCAAAGAGATACATGCACCCCTATGTTTATAGCAGCATTATTTACAATAGCCAAACTATGGAAGCAGTTTAAATATCCATCAGTTTGATGAATAGATAAAGAAGATGTGGTGAATATATATATGATGGAATATTATTCAGCCATAGAAATGAATGAAATTGTGTCATTTGCAATGATATGAATGGAGCTAGAGAGAATAATGCTAAGAAAAATAAGCCAGAGAAAGATGAATACTATATGATTTGATTCATATGTGTATATTAAGAAACAAAAAACAAATGAGCAAAGAGAAAAAAAAGAGAGAGAGAGTGAAAGCAAGAAACAGACTCTTAACTATAGAGAATGAACTGATAGTTACCAGAGGGAGGATAGTTGTGGGATGAGTTAAATAGGTGAAAGAGATTAAGGTGTGCACTTTTTGTGATGAGCACCAGGTGATGTATGGAATCGTCGAATTAGTGTATTGTACACCTGAAACTCATATAACACTGTACGTTAACTGGAATTCAAATAGAATCTTCAAAAAAATAACAAAAGTAGACATATGCAGGATGGCAGTGAGCTACTGAATATTAAAATACATTTATCTTGCACTAACAAAAAATATATTATGACCAGCTCTACAAGTAAGTATGAGTGACTGTCTCCAGGTCAATTTTGAGACATACCAAGAAGGCCTTGTCTCATTGTACCTGAACTTCAGACAGTAGAGAATCACATCGTTAAAAATGAAAATGCTTTTAAAAGAAAAAAAAAACAAAAAAAAAGAAAAAATAATAATAAAAAAATTTAAAAAAATGCTTTAAGCAAGGGGAACAGTATAAAATAACTCAGTCTGTGTCTGTGCATGTATAAGTTACTCATATCATATCCGAGTGTTGGGTATAAAAAGGAGCTAATAGTAACTAGAGTTTCCTAGAACCAGACTTCAGACGTCATAATGTGTGCCAGCCTTTTTTATAATAAGATAATAGTTTTACTGTTGCAAATTGAAGAAGGTATGTTCCATCATCCCACTTGGGTCTCTTTGGAACATCTCCTTAAAGCAACTTGAAACACTTTCCAAAGTTATCTGGTAGATAATACATTACAATTTTGTTGGACTAAGGGGACCAGAGTCAAAGATTTTTCTTATTAACTGTAGGTTACATATCATTGTTTTTATACTAAAATGGAACAGTGATACATGCTGTTCATAAAACCTTTAATTTATTCGACATATAGACATTGATGAATGAGCCCTTATGAACTTTACACTCTGGTGGGGAGGAAGATAATAAAAAAATAGTTTGACAAATATATAATTAGTATGTGGTAAGTCCCACTACAGAGAAGAGCAAGGTGCTCTGAGAGCGTCTTCTCCAAGTCTGGGGAATGAAGTTTCCCTGAGGAGCTGACATTTATATTAAGTTTTGTTTTGAGAGATGAGTAGGCAAAATGAGATTGGGATGGGCAAAGAAAAGGATTCAGAGCAGAAGGAACCAAGCAAAGAAAGGGTAAGCAACTGAGGGATTAGGTAGTGATAACTAATGTACCCAAGTTATCTAAAAAGTTGATATATTGCAGAGGTACAGCAGGATTTGAGGAAGGGACTGAAGATATAACTTAAAATTTGAAGAAATGAGTGGTGAGTGTCTGTAAAATAGCCAAGACAAGTTAGGGAATCAACCATTTAGCAGAAGATGCTGTTATATTATCAGGGCTATAAACAGGGAAAAAGAAAATCAGCAAAATAATAATATTGTTTATGAGGTGACACGTGTAGGAGTAATGAAATAAAATATTAGAGACAACTGTATTATCTTTTCACTACTTTTTGTGTGTGCAGTGTGAAACATGGAGATAAAGAGAATATATTCATTGAATTGCCTTTTCTTTAATGTAGTTGACTAATATGTATATATCTTTTCTTATTTTCAAGAAATATTAAGGAAACCATATTAAATAACCCTGACTTAATTGTTTGTTCTCTGTTTATAATTAAACAAATATAAAAAAAATCCAAATCACTTAGAGCCACTTAGCTGTAGTTAGGAGAAACATTCCTTGATTATTCTGATTCCAGTCGGTTAAATAAGATTATAGATTTAAAACTATGACTCCCATAATTAGGAATCTTTGCAATAAACCTTAATTAACTGACTTCTACAATCCCTCAGAGCTATTTTTGCAATCTTCTATTTTCATAGTGTATTTAAATGGTCTTTAAAAGTGTTTCATTTAGAAAGTAACACCTAGAAAACATTTTATTTTAATCTTTAGTGCATGATAGGAAAACTAAGGTGTGTAGTGCAGTAAAAGGAATTATTCAGCTCATAGACAGTAAAAGAGAATGTTAATCATGGATAGTCAACCTGAAACAAATTGTGTTTGTAGATATCCTGACATCTGCAAAAACCTTTAGGGACCATGTTCAAAGTGAAAGAAATGCTAAATTACAAACCAATTCTGCTGATATTTGCTAACGGGTCTTTAAAGCAATTCTTGTCAGAACCAGGTTGTCTAATTCCTTGGTTTCTTAAAATGTACATTTAACACTCTTCTCTCTGCCATTGGATGACTATTCTGCATAGGTCTTGCCTTAGGCTCATATTTTGGTTGGAGATTTCGTATATTTACTCAGGCAGCAATAATTAATTGAACTAGCATTGAAAATAGACTTAAATAAAACAAATTCTCATATTTATAAACTTGAGATGTCTATTTGATTTATGGTTTGCTTCATTTTGGAAATACAGTCTATCTCAAATGCCAACCTTTTATACATTGTTCGAGTAGGTAATTAAGGACACTGTAAACATTCATTCATCTTTATGTCTGTATTTTAAATTATTTTATCTCAGGATATCTCTCACAATCCTGTCAAAATTATTGACAACAAATACTTATTTTTCTAGAATCTGTGCAAGTCTACTCAAAGTAAAAAAAAAAATCAGTATGTTTTAAATGCTTACTAAATATACACTGAACACAAGCTAATGGTATAAGTTTCTTCAAAAAGGCAATAATGATAATTTAAGAGAGATGCTCTATTATTTGTATTTTTCATATTTCTTAAACACAAGAAAATTACATATTACAAAACCTACAAACACCTTATATTGAAGGATAAAATTTTCATGTCCAAGAAGTCTTTCTTTTCTGAAAAGTATGCCAGATATTTTATTTATGGAAGATAATTGAAATGTCTGTCTAATTAATCAAAACTAAATAACTTTATGGTTCAGCCAAATATTAACTTATAATAGAGTATGGATGATTATAAACTTTTCTTACTCCTGAGAACTATCAAATTACATCCAAGTCTAGTGCCTTTTTGTAGCATGCATCTTTTGAGTAATCTAGAAAAGGCTCTTAGACTTTAGAAGTTAATTTGCTGAGGTTAGTTGGTGCCTCAGTTCTCAGTCAACAAATGAAGAAATTGAACCACTCCCAGTCAGCTATGTTCAATAGCACACATTTTTATACCTCACTGAACCATAAATATGTATTTTTTAATATTTTGCTTTTCCAGCCAACATGTGAGCCTCTTGAGAGCAAAGATGATGTGTTTTTGACTAAGAATATTCTCAACCTACATTGTCTGTATTGATTCATAAATCTCTGTTGACTTGCATTAACAGAAATAGGAGATGATTTGAGTTGTCTTGCATTCATTAACTTATCCATTAATTCATTCAAAAATATTTATTGAATATTTACTGTGTGCCAGGAACTCTTATATGAACTAGTGGTATATAGCAAATAAAGGAGAAAAACAAATAAACAACAACAACAAAAACCAGTTAAGTGTCCCTGACTTCATAGATACCATGTTTTAGTGGCAAATAGTGATATGTCCCAATAGGAGATTTGGAAGAAAGAGAAGGGGGCATTTTACATGGGGAAAGCAAAAATACCTTTCTTGATAGCATAACACTTGAGCAGATCATGAGTTGAAGAGAAAATCTGTGAATATATAAAAGACTTGCAGGCAGTTGTAATAAAAAAGGGAAAAATCTTAAATTTAAGTAGGAATTTGTCTAGAAAGTTATTGCATATATTTTCTTTACCACATACTAAATTTCATGCTCACTAAATCCTCTGATGCTATGCTTACAGAATTTTCAACAAAAGGTTTTAATCAACACTAAACCATCCTTTAATAGCAATCATGTTTTTTTTTTTTCTTGGTGATCATACATTGCTAGAAAAATGTGTTTAATCCTAAATTTGATTTTAAGCAGTTGGCTCTTAGAGTTATCAGCTGTTTCTCTGAGGAATTCTCATTTGCACATTTTGCAGGAAAGATGACTGTTTTCTTTAGTAGAAAGTAATAAGATCTTATTGCTATTATAATGCCTTATTACTACATTAACAACGTTAACAGCATTTGTTCACACAAACTGAAAAGTGTTGGTAGAGATTGTTTAGGAAAATATTTTAAATCCTGCAAAAATAGATGTGGTTAGTAGTGAAGATAAATGCATATGATCACATTGTGCAGAATCTATATCTGCCATAGGTCATAAGGCTTTATGATTAGGAATATGCTAGCCAATTATTTGCTCATTTCCAATGCAGTTCTTTGGAGAAGGAAGCCATTTTAATTTCATCAGTAAAACTCTGACTACAAAACAAATTGACTGATTTGGATAACTGATTTGTTGAAGATTACTATTAAACACTAGGTTTTTAAAATATATATTTTCCAAAAGCCTCCTTTTTTTAAATATTATAAAGGACCAGGGGTGCTTGGGTGGCTCAGTCAGTGGAGCATCCAAATTTGGCTCACGTCATGATGTCGTGGTTCATGAGTTTGAGCCCCACATCGGCTTGCTGTTGTCAGCCTGTCAGCACAGAGCCCACTTCCAATCCTCTGTCCCTCTCTCTCTCTTTGTTCCTCCCTTGCTTGCACTCTCTCCTACATACATACATACATATATAATAAAAGATTGAAAAAGCATTAATGTGTAATAACTAAACTAAAAGATTTTCAAGGTTGATAGATTATTCTGATCATTATTGAAAATGTGAAATGTCTTCATATTTAAATAATTTGTAAAGATTGAAAACAAACTGTTGACCTTTTAATCAGACTGAAATTCTATATAGAATTTTTAGATCAAATAGCTTTTTTTTCTTCCATGTATTTCTCAGCACTTTTCTATTTGGTTTGGTCTCTAAAACAGTCAGCTTCAGCTATATAATTTGTGATGCCCACTGAAAAATTAAACTACAAGACCCTTTGTTCAAAAAGCAGGAAAAAAGAGTCATTAAAGATACTAAAATATAAAGCCTTTTCTTTCTGCAATTTTTCTCTCAACTTGTCATGGTGATTTTTAATTGCCATTTAATGTTCTTCTAAGTAATGAAAAATACAATTGCAAATTATTAACATAAACTTTACCATTCATTTTTATATAGCTCAGTGACACCTTTAAATTCAAATATTAAAATGTTTAACTCATCTGTGGAATCATCAAAGTCACAGAATTATTTTTCTATAGTCCCTCCTCCCTCATCAGAGTCCCTAAAGGTTTCTCAAGCGGACCAGAACAGACAAATGTAGGCCATACTCAGAAAGGTTGGAAGGAGGAAGAGAGGTCTTGCCAGACACGGAGCCAGTTCAGTGGTCACTCCCTCTGCACAAGGATACCCTTAGGGAGAAGACACCCCTAGGTAATCAACCCACAGTACCCACAGTACACAACCCACAGTAGAAGGAAGGACCCCTACAGTCTTTAAACTGCCTTTCTAGGGGTGCCTAAGTGGCTCAGTCGTTTGAGTGTTCAACTTTGGCTCAGGTCATGATCTTACAGCTCTTGAGTTCAAGCCTTGCGTTGGGCTCTGTGCTGACAGCTTAGAGCCTGGAGCCTGCTTCAGAGTCTGTGTTTCCCTCTGTCTCTGCCCCTAACCACTCTCATTCTGTCTCTATCTCTCTCAAAAATAAATAAACGTTAAAAAATATTTAAACTGCCTTTCTAGAAACTGTTTGCTACCTGCATGAGGGGGGTGGGTGAGAAGCTTGCCCCTAGTAAGACATGGCCTCTTCAGAACATAGACAGCCAACACACACACACACACACACACACACACACACACACACACACACAACTTTACACTACTCAGGGCTAACAGACCCAACCTAGATCCTGCCTACACACATGTCCAGACCCCCTCTGGAGACAGGAGACAACCTAGAAATGTGATCCTGACCCCTCAGTGGTCAACATAATCACCTAACTCAGGTGGAGGGTGGCAGCAATGATGGGGTGAGACAGGAATTGGAAGATTGCATGGCAGAGAGCAGGGGAGTCTGCCTTGGAAAATACATCTTGGAAATGTGGGAAGGTGGCTAGAGGCTGGACCTTACTTAGAGCCAGGGCTCCAAGCTCCAAGTGCATGCTCATTGTCCCATCAAACTTCACTTACAAAACATGTATTCAAAGATAAAATTGTTACCAATTGCAAGATGGCAGTAGCTGAGCATTAACACCTTACATGGAGGGAGGGAACTGTGTAGGTGGGTAAGTTACACATTCATGAAACAAGCCCTGAAAACAATTTACAAAACTGTAATGTATTATTTTTCCCATTTACCTGTATGTGTTAGTCAGCAAACAAATGTACTCAGTGACTGTGATGTGCCAAGTACTGTGCTGTATGCCATGTAGTGAAAACAAGTTGCATGTTTGAGTGTTTGCGATGGGCTGCCTACTGTGGAGCAGCTAACAGGATGAATAAAAGGGTTATTCATAAATAACCCTTAAATAAATTGGGTTACAATTTATTTTTTTATTTTTTTTTACCTTATTTATGTTAAGTTTTTTTTAAACTTAAAACTTAAGTTTTTCATTCCCTAGATTTAAAAGGGAGAGCTTACCTAAGTAAAAAAGACTATATGATACCTGATTCTGTATACATTTTCAGGAACTGAGTGCCTGAAGTATTACTTAGTACACAAGTCCTTAAAATATGTATAAAGTAATGAATGATTAAATAGTGATATGACAGGGAGTGAATGTTGACATTTCACTTATCTATTTTTATGAAAGAGAACCTAGTTGTTTGACCACACATTTATTCTGTTAGGCACCAAGCAAAGCTTTCAGTTATGAAAGATTAAAAACAAGATAATTGAAAGTTAGTTCCAAAATGCGCCTAATGCTATTCTAATTATTTTGACATTCTAATAGACCAAAGGTGAGTCTTCATAACTATGATCCCTTTATGCTCTGCTATGTATTGTTATACTGAGTCATTTCCAAGGTATACCCTTAGATAGAGAAGAGGGTTTTTTTTCCTCAAAATAATTATGATGTGGCTTGAATTATGTGTATTCATCCTTTTAAATTGTAATCCACAAAAATAATATAAAAACAGGGAGGGGGACAAAACATAAGAGGCTCATAAATATGGAGAACAAACAGAGGGTTACTGGAGGGGGTGTAGGGAGGGGGATGAGCTAAATAGGTAAGGAGCACTAAGGAATCTACTCCTGAAATCATTGTTGCACTATATGCTAACTAATTTGAATGTAAATTTAAAAATAAAATTAAATTTAAAAAAAACTTAACATAAATAAGGTAAAAAAAAATAAAAAAATAAATTGTAACCCAGCTTACATATTTAAGTACTCTTTCATTAAAGCAAGTATATGAAGATAGAAATGTACTTTTTATTCCATTTCATTTTGCCTTTAAAAAACTATATAAGTCTTCTGCTCTATGATATTTATTACCTTTTACTTTATATAAAAATATATATAACTCTTCAGCTTTAAGATATGTGAATTGATGACTTATCTTTTTTACTTCCTACTTCAAGGCTTCTTTATATAAATAGTGAATGATTGACTATTTTCTATCTATGAGTTTAGATTATATTTTGATAAGTTTATTTGATAGTTATGTCCTATCTCCTAATTTTATATTTTTAAGTTTTTAAATTACTTTTCATGAAGATAAGGATGTTGGCCAGTTGTAGATATGAATTCCACATTAAGATTCCTAAAAGTTGGGAATAGGCTCCTCATTCTATTTTTATGAGAAGAAACATTTAATGTGCTGAATATTTAAAAGATTCAACTGCTGTTTTTATGTAGCGGTTTTACAAAATGTGAGATACTTGTATTAAGAGCAGAACAATTAAACTCTATTTCAAATGCTACTTAATTATATATTTAAATTTAAGCTATAACTGACATGCGAAATTATTTCCTAAAATAAACTATTTTCCACTATCTGAATTTTATTAACCTAACTGCTGCCATCTCATATCAGTTTTACACTTATTTTACAAGGTGACAATTTTCACATGCCTTAAAAAAAACTCAAAAGACTACAGACTTTAACAAGTCATCAGGCAGGATGCACATATGAATATCATGTAAAATAAATATAATAAATGTTATTTTATCTAATTTCAGAGATCTAGAAGAAATATTTCCAATCCTCTAATATCATTTAGCTGACTCTTTTAGCATGATTTTCCATGTATCACCTAAAATCTCTCTTTTGCCTATTAATCTATATAATAAGAAAATGAAAAAAATGAATTGTATTCCAGGAGGTGGAGGGTCACCATTCCCTCCTTCAGCACTCTCTGTAGACAGACTATCCATGGAACATTCCAATTGGATCATCCCTACTTATTTTATTTGCAAGTTTATCATCCCCAATTCAATTGCTTCTACTCTTCTCTAATTCTGGTGGACTGGAGAAGTATTATGAATTTATGGTCACAAATCTTAACAGGAGCCACAGGAGAAGAGATAGTATAACAGATTAAGGACTCTTCAAGAGGTCCTCTTGGATGCATATTCAAGGTAATCTGAGAGCCTCACAGTCATTCTCTTAAATTACCATTATGGCAGTGTTAGGCTCCAGAGAAGAGAATCCTCTCCAAAAGGAGAATTAAGAGTCATGGAATCATCACAAAAACTTTTCAAAATCTGAATACCTCCACCATGTCATTCTGCCATAGTAATGGTGCCTCCAAGTAACATTTGTATAAGAAAAAAAAAAAAAGCTACTCTAAATAGTGTGTAGTTACTGATAATGAGCTAACAGTGGGTTTAGTTTACTCTTAAAATCTTAAGTTTTTCAACTCTGAACCATGAAACAGGAAAGTGTTCTATAAAAATTATACGTGTTTTAAAAGTTTATTTTTGTAGAATCCACAATATGAAATTTCATGTTAAAATATTGCAGAATGTTTCAATCTTCTTTTATATGACTAAGCTGAAATTAAAATGGTCAGACCATGCTAAAAATATATAACACATTTTTGACATAGTCAAGTAATTAGAACTTTAAATGTAGTATAAATTAAAATAAAGGGATTAGTTATTTCTCTATGTCAAATTTAGGCGAAATGTGGGAAAAAGGTCTTAGAGTTTTATGTTCAACAGTATTGCCTTTGGTTATTGATTTAATAAAGCTATAAGAATAGTTTCCTATTAATATCATTCCATATAATTTATTGCTAAACTATAAGAATAGTTTCCTGTTAATATTGTATATAATTTATTGCTATTTGAAGAATAAATATTAGATACAGGTAACATGAAAAATAATTATTTCTGTATTAGAAATAAAATTTTGAAAGTGAATTGTTCATATATGATTTTTATTCTAGTTTTCTCAGTAAAAAAATCCAAAATGATAAATGAAAAAAGTAACCAAATTGCATTCACCTTTTTTTTAACTTTTTAAATTTCTTTGGAAAAAAGAGAGAAAGAGCAGGAGCAGAGGTTGGGCAGAAAGAGAGAGAAAGAGCGAGCGAGCGAGAGAGAGAGAGAGAGAGAGAGAGAGAATACCAAGCAGGCTCCACACTGTCAGCACAAAGCCAGACACCGGGCTCAAACTCACAAACTGTAAGATCATAACCTGAGCCTAAATCCAGAGTCAGACTCTTAACTGAACCACCCAGGTGCCCCGCATTAACCTTCTAATAGAACTTTTCCTATGGTACTAATGAAGAATTAGATAAAGTTTTCATGAACTTTCAAGGCAGACATTCTCATTCTTAAACTATGGTCCAGAACAACATATCTTTCTCTAAACCGTTTTCTACAAGTGTTCCAATTTTTTCATTTCTCATATTAATATTAATCTAATTTATTTCAATTTTGACTTTAATTTCATAATCTACTTCCATCAATTCTTATTTTCCTCCCTGTGATGTCTCCCAGTATCAGACGAGAGAATGAGGTCATATACCTGCCTTTATTTGACTTTTAAAACCATTATACTTTGTCAAGTTATGAGAATTATAATAAGTAGAATATGGGAAAAGCTACTAATTATTTGACATAAATTTGGCCAATAAGGACTAGATTTTAAAGGGAAAACTATAATTTTAGAGCCAAAAGATGCCTAAGTTATTGTTGCCCACTTATTTACTGTATTAATTTATTAGACAGCTAAAAAGAGTAAATTTTTGAGGTTTATAACAACCAGACAAAAACTCTGATTCCACACTGTCTAAACTTAATGTATAAACATGGCAAACAGATGGTATTGCTGTACAAGAATTTGCAAAACAAATAAACAACCTTTATTTTCAAATTCTTACTTTTCAAAAACTAGGTATTTGTCTCAAAATATCTTTACTAAAATTTCGCTTAACTTTCTGTGTAAAAGTTTTCTTTGGAAGTATGCATAACAATTCCATAATATTTTACAAAAATTTGGTGCATTCTGTTTGGATATTGACAAAGTCATCTGTTGCTAAGATAATGAAGGTGTTACATAAATGCAAAATGTTATGCTCCTCCATTTGGGTATGGCATTTCTTAAATGGAATCTCATCCAAGAATATCCCCTTAAAACATGAAAAGTATATTTAATGAAAATAACCTAATGAATAATTACCCTGCATTTCAGGAATTAATTTGTTTTCCCAAGGAGAAGATAAAAAAAGTTTGTGATCAAAGGGAAAGAAGAGATAGCCTTGGAAAAAAGTTCTTAGTTTGCAAAAAATATTTAACATAGGATAAAGAATGCATCTGAAATTAATGGGAAAATAAATATACATCATCGAATAAAATTTGTCAAAGAAAAATTATTATTTAAAACATCCAAGGGACGCCTGGGGTGGCTCATTCAGTTAAACGTCCAACTCTTGATTTCAGCTCAGGTCATGATCTCACGGTTTGTAAGTTCGAGCCCTGCATCAGGCTCTGCACTGACTGTGCAAAGTCTGCGTGGGATTCTCTGTCTCCCTCTTTCTCTGCTCTTCTGCTGACAGTCTTTCTTTCAATAACTAACTAAATATTTAAAAAGTAAGTAAGTAACACATTTCCAGTTAATCCTCAACGAAGAAAATACCCTTTAAAAAATTCCAAAGGATTTAGCAGATAAGTTAAATAAAAAATTTTAAGAAAAAGCAAATATGGGTAAATGTTGACTAGTGAATGGAGAAAAAAAAATTACAAAGCAGAAGACAGATGAGCTTAATTGAAATTTTATACATCAAAGTCATTATAAATAAAATGAAAATAAATGACAAGCTGGGTAAATACCTGTGATAAGTAGAACATGATAAAAATAGACAAAGGACAAGAGTTGTCAATTCTCAGATAAAATGTATTTGCCTAATATGCATTAAAAAACATTTCACTCTTGCTAAAAATCAAAGAAATGAAAGTTAAAACAATGGTAGGTAATTTTCTTCTAACTAGATTGGGTATGTTTTTTGTGTTTTGTGGAGTTTTCCTTGGTAAATGGTAATGCTTATGTCTTCTTAGGGTGTGATTTGATCAAAACTCTCATACCACTACAGGACTACAGAAGTAACCACAAAAATATATGGCAGTGTGTTTCTAGCACCTTAAAATTGTTATGATCTTTTTACATTTGCTATTCTGCATTAATATCTAGGGAAGATAAGACATATAGAAAAACTATTTGTGTGTGTAAACATGCATAATGTATAAGGAAATGTATATTCTAAATGACCAACAAAACATAATAAGTAAAATGCATTATCTCTGTAAGGTGGAATGTTAAGTTTTATGAAAGAGAATAATGCTAACAATATTAGTAAGTGCCACAATGGAAGCTTTCTATATATTATCAATTAATTATGTACACAATTAAGATACACATTATTCATAGCAAAATGAATAGCATTTTCAACATTTTCAAATGTTGGCACTGTTTCGCTTGGTGTGGTGGGATTATGGTTGATGATTTCTCTAGAGTAATTTGTAAGGTCCTTCATGATGCTGACCTGATTGTCTTTTTATAGGTCCTTATATTTATCCTGTTACAGTACTTATCACCATTCTCTGCATTTCAATTGCATGTCAGTTTTTTCTACTGGATTGTTGATAAATATTTGTATCCCCAAGGCTTAACATAGTTCCTTTCACCTAAAATCTATGTATTAAATATCTACTAAATAAATTAGTGAATTAAGTGTGTGGGTATGTATACATATACACACGCATGCTCACACAAACACAAAATTTTACAATACTCAAAGTGAACCTTTTAAAGCTTTAATACCATCATAATTTTGTCCCTTAGTCTTAAAGTGTTTACTAGGGACATCAACAGTAAGTATTCTATTCATAGGCTCATTGTCCTGGAACAGATCTTCAGAAGGCATTCTGAAGGCATTCAGTTGTGTAAACCTAAGTAGGAATGCCCTGAAAATATGCAGGAGAGATTATTGTCCATTTGGTTTTATGGATCTCTAGGGTCCAAAATTTCATATCCTGTGTTACATAGTTTAGTCTGCTATTTACCATCTGCATAGTCATGAATGTATAGCTCATAATGTCATTCCTTCTTTTCTCTTGAAAATGTCCAGTAGTTTAGTCCTACAGAGAGACAGAAAACAGCTGGTTAGAATCTGATCAACTCTGAGTTCTAGTCCCTAAACTGCTACTATCCAGCTGTGTAAATTCAAGCAAGTTATTTAATCTTTCTACACTTCACATTTTTCATCTGCAAAATGAGAATATTGTATCAAATAACATGGTGAACATTCTTTGCATGGTCTTTCCGTATTTAAAACCAGTTTTCTATATAATCCCAAAGCTTGATATAATAAAATTTAAAAAATAGTTGATAAAGATGCAAAACTTTTTTGACACCTCCTCTAAGAGGATACCTTCTCCTAAAAATCTAATTGTAACTTTCCATGCATACAACTCCTGCTATAGGCCTTACACTGTAATTATTTTGCAGTATTCTTGAAAGTTTGACTTGGTGATTTCAAGTTATACAGTTATTTTTAGAAGGTAAAAATAGGCATCTCACTAGCATTTCCTCCATGTTCAAGCCCATATCACTTTACACTCCATGATAAGAAATAAAAGTTTTTTATGGTTACTGGAAAGTAAAAAATATATATCACATTAGAAACCTGAGAATGTAAATAGAAACAATTTTCATGGTTTAAGCATAACAGGAAGAATATCTCTTTCTCCTCTTTCCTTTTGTTTTATTTCACACTTTGTTTTCTTTCACTTTCAACCTTACTTTTTGGTTTTTGGTTTCCACTTGGTTTGATCATATGTTTATTTCCTATGATAGTACCTAAGTCACTTTTTTTCAGAGTGGCTTGCGTGTGTTCTTTATTCCACTACTTAATTCCATGATGTAATACATTCCAAATATAATTTGGTCTTTCAGCAATGGAATTTATGCTCCATGAGTACTGGACTTTTTCACTGTATTTTATTGGTTGGTTCACTTTATCCCTGGAGCTTTGAACAGTACATTTATAGTGTACTGAGCCATGAACAAACATTTATTAAGCCATAATATGTAATCAGTACTATAGTCCATCATGCAGTATAGCAAAGGAAGAAGCTATTGTGGCTTCCTCAAATCCTTACTTTAATTGGGGAGACAATGTTAGCAGACTAAAAAAGGCTAACAAGAAAAGAGAGAAAAAGATTTTTAAGCGCTTATGTGGTAAGATACAGATTGTGAATGCGTTAGTTCAGAGGAGAAAAGATTAATTGAGCTGGAATACTTCCTGGAAGAGCTTTGCCTTAAAGGAAGAATTAGATTGGCCACACAAGAAGTGTTGAGCCTTGAGATTATGAAGCCATGCAGGAGGAACAGGTTTTTACAATTTGCTTCTGTCAGGGTTGTTGAAAAGCCTAATTCTTCCTGTGCAATCTGAAGACTTCACTGAATCAAGATTTATGCCACAGTCAGTCTTTGATAAGAAAATTATAGAATCATACTCATTCAATTTAGGAAACAATTTTGTGCATGGTATTAGGGATTAGGTTTTAGTAGCAATGTTATATTTTGCTTCCTCAAATATGAGCAATGCTGGATAAAAATATTTGAATATCAAAGATGAGATTTATCAGACAGGAAGCTTACTTTGGGGGTGGGGCTTTTTCTTTTAAGAAGCAGGCCTAGCAAAATAATAGTTTCCATCTGGGAACAAATTTCCATGGCACTCTTACAAGATGCAGAGTTTTGATAGTGATTTATAAACAGCCATGAGAGTGGGATACTCATCTTCCCACAGCAACATCTCTGAGCACTAAGCACTTTTTTGGTCAAGCCCCTAGGATTTAACTGCGGGGCATTCAGTTATAAAACCATTTTTCATCGATCTGAGCTGTTGAGTTCTTAACTGTAGCTTATTTTCACTTTGATTTTGAAATCCATAAATGCCAGTCACAGCATTTAGGAACTAAAATCATTGGCACAGGAATTTAAATGAAGAGTGATAAATCAAGGCTGCCAGTGGCTACTGCCTCAGCCAGATGCAAACACCACAACCACAGTTTTTAATAGCTTTGCATGCCTAATTTCAAATTAAGTGTGACAAATTAAGCAGGAAGTTAATTGCTATCTTGAAACAAATAGTCTGGTGTTGATTGGAAAGGGCATCATAAAGCTGTGTTTTACCTTAACAGAATACCCAGAGGAAATATTAGAAAATAGAGATGTACAAATAACAATTAGTTCAGGTAAGAAAGGGGGGGGGGGCAGTGATTATTATACATCTGGTTAGATGAGTCCAGGTATATGAAAAGGATACTTCCTCTGAGAATAGCCTTACTAGTCTAAAACAGGAAGTGAGTTCACAGATGTGTCAGAATCTTGGTACCTACATGGAAGATGAGGGAAGAGAAGGCTTAGGTATGTATATCTGTACTACTGCTGACCAGGTCATTAGAAAGTCTGTCAACTCTTCTCATGCTAAAGTGACCAAGGACACTTAAAGTGAATGTGACCCTAAATGCCTAGAGGTGTTATGAATCACAAACTTCTTAACTAGTCCCTCATTTATTTTTCTGGGCCTGTTCTCCATGGCTCTTACTGTCTTTAGCATTTATTGGACAATTGTTTCTTCTGTAAGTGACTTCCTACTTGACAATTATTTTTAATGTTTCAGGAAATGTCTTAAGAAATAATCTATTCTTTGGAGTTCAAATGAATTTTAAGAAAAATGAAGCTTAACCTTCATTTAATGTGATTAAGTTAGAGATCACTTACTATGTCAGACACTTTCTAGCCCTTATATTCATTTATAAAATAAACCAATCGAATAAGGTATTATTTTGGGTGTTTTCCAGATAAGGAAACTGACACACACAGAGACTAAGTAAAATGTCAGTATCACCCAGTTAGGCCATGGACAAACCAGAATTGGTAACCAAAGAGTCTTGGTCCAGAATTCTGAACTCTTTTTTTTTTTTTTTTTTTAATGTATTTATTTATTTTGGGAAAGAGAGAGAGAGAGTGGGAGGGGCAGAGAGACAGGGAGAGAATCCCAAGCGGGTTCCATGCTGTCAGCACGTAGCCGAATGCGGGGCTCAATCCCACAAGCAGTGAGATCATGACCTGGGCAGAAACCAAAAGTTGGATGTTTAACCGACTGAGCCACACAGGTGCCCCCAGAATTCTGCACTCCTAACCATTAGGACACACTGCCTGTTGAAACCTGGGCCTGAAGAGAGTGGTGGTAGTTATAAAACTCTATTTAATCACACCTGATTCACACCAGTCTTTTTGCTTCTCTGCCTATTGCAAATGAGAAACATGCTTATCAGAAAATAAAGATGAATAAAGATAGCTTTTTATCAGACTTTATAGAAAATGTGGCGAGGCTAGCACAGTAAACATATAGACTCCAGGTATCTTTGAGCTGTCCTTGGAGTACACAAACTCTGTTAGTCTCTCACTATAACATCTCGCCTAAATTGAAGGACACCATAATCAAAGGAGGCTACTGAAACTAAAAATGATCCTTCTCTACTTAAAAAGAAAGTGTTCTTAGGTCTTTCAGAATATTTTATCTTGATTCAGATATAAGTATTTTTGCTGTTTATTAATATCCATATGCTCATAATATAACATTCAATAAATTTTAGAGGGAAAAAACAATATTAAAAGATACATTTAATAAGAAAGAGTTCAAATTTAAAATGTATATATTCTCTGGTACACCTGTACTTACACATGTATTTTGTCAATTCCAATTCCATGTAGGCCCGGACTCCTGTCACGTTTATTTGCTATATTCCCAGTGAATCTGACTCATACTAGACACCCAAGACATATTTTTTGAGTGGATGAATAATTAAATAAGTGAATATTTTTAAAAGGTTTATGATGACTTACTAACCACTTTCTAGTTAGTCTAAATATATCTGTAATTTAGAATTAATAGAAAATTATATAGCAAAACTAGCTAATATTTACAGTTCAAATATCTCCTTTATTTTGACATCGTAACTCTAGTCAGTTATTTAACTACTCTATATAATTAGCCTTTATTTTTTAAAGGCAGTGTTAACTGCTAAGTAGAATCAATATATGTTTATTAATGACCACGGCTTATAGGTGTGTTTCTGGCAAACTATAAAACATGTCAAAATTATTTTAAAGAAATGTTTACAGGTGTTGTCACAGCCAATCTAAATGATTTCTGCTTTGTAATTAGAAATAAATTGGATTCATTACTGTATTTTCAGAACCTCGTAGACTGCCTAGCACCTAGAAGGTATTCATAAATACTTGGTGAATAAAGGAATACATGATTAAATAAAGGAATGCACTTTTAAGGTAAATTTTTATGATGCCTCACCTAAAAGCCTTCTATTTAAAGTGGTTATGTGTACCTAGCTAAATAGGTTTCAAAGCAATAGTACAGCTACTTTTCTTTACTTATAATAACTAAAATATGTAAAGATATAAAATTTGTTGTGCTTAAGAAATAGTTTCAATAAGTAAGTTAACAATTTAATGTATTATTAATATGTAGAATTATGTAGAATTAATATGTAGAATTATTAATATGTAGAAAGGATATAGAATACAAAAATCAAGTTACAGAATTTTTCAAGATTATATCAAAACTGTTTTCTAAGTTATACCTTCTTTTGCTATAATTGTGACACACAAAATTAACAGAAGAAAAAATATAAGATGATATGTGTTGCTGAAGGAGAGACTATAATGCAGTAGATATGAAACTGAGAACTCATAGCTCCTGGACAGTTTATAATAATTATTCCAAATAAAAAATATGAGGATTCTGTATAGGTAGATTCTAGATCTATGCATGTATCCCCCTTCCATCTAACTTTTTTTTTTTTCTGTAAAGGGCCGGATAGTAAACATTTTCAGTTGTGCAGGTCATATATTCTCTGTCAGACTAGCCAACTCTGCCTTTGCAACAGGAAAGCAGCCATCGACAATACATAAATGAAAGAACATGGCTATGTGCTAATAAAACTTTATTTATAAAAAGAGGTATACATAGTCTGTAAGCCCATGCCCAAGATGATAAAGCTTTATATTCTTAGTAATGATGCTTTGATTAATATGCTCATAACTTTTTTGAAAATGAAGTTTAAAAGGACAGCTAGAAAAAAAACTCTGTTCATTACTTAAAATCTGTAGAGAGGAAAAGGAACGATTCTCCAAAGATCTAGTATGGTTCTCTCATTTAGAAATAGATATTTTGAAGTAAATAGCTGGTAATTTTATTTTTAAAAAATTAAAGGGAAATTAAAAGGGTATTTTTATGGATTTTAGTCTTCAGAAAATAATGTGAGGCATTGTTAATCTTAACTAATGACAAAATGAAATTATCAATATTTATATAATAAATGTGTGCTTATAGTTAAAGTAATGCAATTTAAAGAAATTTTAATATTACCTAAACATAATCCTTTCAGTTAGCATAGGGAATAATAAAACTTTATAATTCTTCAGGTCCTCAAATTCCAGATACAATTTAAGAATGAGCAATATGAAACTAAATTAAATTTAATGGTGAGAAGTAAAATGCTAATTTTTGAGTTAACAGGAATTATTATCACATGAATATTATTTACAGAGGTTTTATATTAAAAATGAAAAACTTCTTGGAGATTTCACTACTACTAACGAAAACAACTTATCCCAGCTGTTTAGCTTTCACTTTATTTGATTATTGCTTAAAAACTTAATAAATCTAATTCAAGTGCTATTGGCAAAAGCCTAGGTAGGTTAGTGTATTATGAGGGTGTTGTAACTTGAACTGATTTGTGCCAACAAGAAAAAAGGACTGACCTTTACCCATATAACATTTTTCTTAACCTTGGCAAACAGCACAAAACCCCTGGAAAACTAGTAATGATAAGATAAAAGTGTGTTGTAAATATAATACAAAGAATGAGTACAAATTAAAAATTTGACATTTGGATTTTCTTTTTTAAGATAGGCCTGTAAATAACTGTTTCACCAGGTATTTTCATGAGATATTTGCATATAGATAAAGTCATTTATGTATAAGGTCAGTTTACACTCCACTCTCCATTAGAAATAAACAGGAATAAGGAGGTGTTATCATGAAATAGAGACAGAGGCAGAACTATCGAAATCTGTAGCTAATGTTTTGTAACCACAGTAATTTGTTATTTTAATGTAGAAATATGAGTTTAATCTGCTTGTTAAGAGAAAATTAGCTGACTACATTTTTGTTGTGTTTGTTTACTAATTCAGATTTTGAGTATGGGCTCCTATACCTGTAAATATTCCATTGATTTTTAAAAGTAATTAAATAACAAATGATCCCACAAGTCATTTTAACAAATGTAATATATTTGCCCTCTTTTTCTCTTATTATTTTTTTTCCTATAGGCTGTATATTGGTAGGAAATAACGTAATGTTTTTTTTTCTCTGAATACAGATGATTGGTCCACTGTGGTCTGAAACACTTTTTTGAGCCCACTAAAATAGAGAAATATAATCCAATTTAGATCCACTTTCATAATGCCTGTCAGAGTCCAGCCTCTATTAGAATAAAAGCTTAAGATCAATTGAAAGGAAGGAAGGAAACAACACAAAAATATTATTCACCACATCTTTCCTGAGACACATACAGTATGTGTCAGATAATAAACCTTCAAATAAATGTTGGTTGACTGACTAAATGAGTGAATGAGCACATGAGAAAATAACTTGGGTTTATATTTACTTTTTCATTCCATATTTCAAATGTGAAGGTTACTTACTTTGGCTTATGAAATTTCATTTTTATTTCCCTCAGTTGACCCAAACAGAAGATCAAGGTATTTAAATCTAAAAATCACTTCATAGTGAAGTAAGGTTAAATGAGGGTATGCTAGGCCCAAGAAAGAGTTGTATGTGTTCCTCTTCCCTCTTTTTATTAGGACAAATATTCAACAGTTGTTTTTGTTTTTTGAGCCATAGAGAGGTTCCCCAGGAATCATATCACTGAAATTGGAGAAAACAAAGATGAGTAAGTAATTCTACCAGTTAGGAATGCATTCATTAAAAGTAACCGCAAAACTGACTTTCTTAAACAAGAGAGAGAGAGAGAGAGAGAGAGAGTGTGTGTGTGTGTGTGTGTGTGTGTGTGTGTGTGTGTGTGTGTGTGTTTTCTCATGTAACAAGAGCAGAGATAGAATCTTGCTGGAGGTAGTGGAACTATTCAGTGATAATTCATGGTTTTAGGATCTTTCTTTATTTCTCTTCTATCATACAAAATGTGTTGCTTTCTTTCTTCCAATAAAGATGCTGGCTTCATATCCAGGCAGCATATCTCTTTTCAAGGCAGAAAAAAAGAAAAAAGGATGTACAACAAAATGACAATAATAGTGTTTTCTGTCCCTTTTCATTGGGAAATAAAAAGCATTTTTTTAAAATTTTTATTTATTTTGAGAGAGAGAGAGAGAGAGCACAAGCAGGGGAGGGGCAGAGAGAGAGGAAGACACAAGCACGGGAGAGGGAGAGCGAGAGAGAGAGAGAGAGAGAGAGAGAGAGAGAGAATCCCAGGCAGACTCCGTGCTGTCAGCACAGAGCTTGAAACGGGGCTCAGTCTCGTGACCTATGAGATCATGACCTGAGCCAAAATCAAGAGCCATACCCTTAACTGACTGAGCCATCCTGGTGCCCCGAGAAAGAAAAAGTATTTTTAACAAACCATAACCAGCAAACTTCTGTTTAGATTCTGATAGTCAGAATGTGGCCCCATAGCCATCCCTAAGTACATGGCAGCCTGGAAAATCAAGTTTGGTGCATTTCAAGCCCTACAAAGAAAAAAAAGGCACCAAAGAACACACCTGAAAATCAGCATCAAGTAAGCTAATGTATAGTGTCTGTCAAATAATGTTTAGCAAGTTCCTTAATTGAGCTACAGATTCTGAAAAAATTTCTAGGTTTCAAAAAAATAACTGGGAGGCTAGATTCTAAAACCACTAGAAGTGGGCATTTTGAGAAATGGAATGATACCTTTTTTCTTTTTACTTTTGCATTTTAAAAATCCTTTACAATAAGATATTTTGTTCAAAAATAATGAATAGATTTTCTAGAAAATGATTATAGAGAGGTTAGAAGTTCTTTATACCTTGTTTATTATACTTCATAGTTAATATTAAGCTCTACTTTATAAAATATTGGAGATTTACTAAACCACTCAGTTATTAGTGCTACCTACCATCAACTAGTTAGTATAGGTAAGAAGAGAATAAGGCATGGTAGCCTACCTCAAAGATATTATTACTCTAATAGATGAGGTCTTTTCATTTACTTAGTATGCAATACCCAGTTGAATTAAATCCATATATTGTTGGTCCTGGTGATAAGAAAACTTTTTCAAATTCACAAAAGACAAGGAATAACTATTTTAATTTGCTTTGTTTTTAGACAGATACTCAGGAATTTACTTCTCTATCACATTAGCCAACCTTACTTATTTTTATTGTACTTTAGCTGTGGCTAATCATTCCCTCTTCTAAATCATGATTTTAACTTCATAATCATGTTTTAAAATCATATTCTAAACTTTATGGGATTAAAAGATTAAAATCAGTCCCTCTATATATAGATATATACATCCATCACACTTGAACATTCACGTGAAACCATTAAGTAGTTTTGAAGAACATGTAGGCAAGTTTTATCTGATTCAAAGGTAGCAAAGTTTTAGTAATCCAAAAATCAATAAAAAAATTTCAAAAGCTAGGATCAAATGTTAACACACATATACGTATTTAAATTCTTAATATACGTAAAATAAATAAAAGACACATTTTTGGTAATGAGCATGAAAATGGGTGATTTTTCTCTAATCTATAAATATAAACCAATCAATATGAGGACTAAAATCATTATTTTAGTAGTCCATAATTAAATAATTTTACAAAAAGAAATAAAAGTTACTTATAAGTATTAAATAATTGTTCTCAGTAAGAAAAGAAACTCAAAATTATAAATGGGAATGTTTACCTATAAAGTCAGTAGTGATTAAAAAATTAATAATATTTAATACTCGTGGGGGTGTTGCAAGATAAAAGTCTCACATACTGTTGGTAGGAGTTTAAATATGTTTAAACTACTTAAAAAGTATATTAAAAATCATGAGAAAGTAGAAACAATAAATTAAAAGCAAAATTTAACAAAAGAAGAATGGATTAATAAATTATGAACACTTATGAAATAATTTGTTATGTGCTGTAGAAGAAGAAAATTTTTTCTTTCTTCCCCTATAAATTATTTGGCTGGTGTAATAATTAAATCGACATAACACTGATCAATAGGAAAAAAAATATTTTGTATATATGGGAGCCCCTTAAAAATGTGAAACTCAAGGGGTGCCTGGGTGGCTCAGTCGGTTAAGCGGCCGACTTTGGCTCAGGTCATGATTTCGCGGTCTGTGAGTTCGAGCCCCACGTCAGGCTCTGTGCTGACAGCTCAGAGCCTGGATCCTGTTTCAGATTCTGTGTGTCTCTCTCTCTCACCCTCCCCTGTTCATGCTCTGTCTCTCTCTGTCTCAACAATAAATAAACGTTAAAAAAAAATTTTTAATAAAAAAAAATATGAAACTCAAGTGATAGAAGCAGGAAGTTTTTGTACCTTTTACTTTTAGATCAAGAAACAATGAATTTGTGAAGAAGTGGCAAGACAAAGGGGTTTGGACTTTAGGTAGTAAATTGGTAAATGAACTTTGTTCGTATATCCTTCTAGGTCCTAAACTCCCTATCTCTGGTTATAATGCCTCAGGTACCTTTAATTCAAAATAATCAATATACCAAGATGGCATATTTTGGCCTGGGAGTATTCTCCCTTTCATACCAAAATCTCAAGTTTACCAAGGGGTAGAAACAATGTAATTTGTATCATTGTATCCTTCACACATCATGTTGGATGTATAAAACAAAGTATGTAAGAAAGAAATGGCATTTATTCATGTAATTCAAATAGCAGAAAACTAAATAGTGTAAATACATAAATTTAGCTATCAATTTGTTTTTATAATGTAATTTTGAACTTCTGTTATTTTTGTGATCATCTTTTATTAATTAAAATACTTGGCTATTAAAGTTTGTAGATCACTGTTCGCTATTAATTTCACAATCCAGTATTACATGGACATAAAATATACTTCATGAATCCATAGTTTAAATTTTGGTTGCCTGGGCATTGTCATAGGAATGTAATTTTCAGAAAAGACTAAAAATAATGATTGAATTAAAAAGCATCAATATTTACACTGACTTCACAATTAGAAAAAAAAAACTATAACAAATAAATTAGAAAAATAGGGAAATATTTAGCAAACCTCTTTATTCCTATTATTTCTCCTACAAAAACTACCAGCATTATTTCTACTTCTCTAGTTCTAGAATGTTAAAGAGGGGCCCAAGAATATGTTGGTAAAGACTCCTCCAGGGGATTACTTTTATCATTTCTCCCCTGCAGGTTAAGAAATCATTTTATCTTCCTGAGTCCTCTTTCTTTGCTTAAAGCATATTAACAGTCTTGCCAAAAAATTAATGGTACATGTAATCTTGGCTTGCTATAGGGTATATTGTTGCATTTGTAATTTTTCATACTAGAAGAGAATATGCTTCCTCTTATAAAGCAAGTCAGATTTGCCTTAGACAACACAATTCTGAGCAACTCCATTTGCCTTTATGATAGATATATAGATATATAGATATAGATATAGATAGATAATTTTAATTTTAGAGAGAGAGATCATGAAAGAGGGGCAGAAGGAGAGAGAGAGAATCTTAAGCAAGTTCTATGCTCAGTGTGGAGCCTGATTGTGGAGCTCGATCCCACAACTCTGGCATCATGACCTGAGTGTAAATCAAGAGTCATATGCTCGATTCACTGAGCCACTCAGGCACCCTACAGATATACTTTCAAAGCTTCATGGCATAACTGAATTCGTCATCTTACTACATCCCAAACAAGGAAGAAATGCCTCAAGACTGTTTTGTTCAGTCTTCTAACCATTAAACTCAGTAGTGGGGTGGCCAAGTTTATAGTGGAGAACCTTCATTACACTCTCCAGTGTGGTACCTATGAAGAATGTCTTCAGTGCAGACTCAGAATATTTTTTCTTCTTCTTTTTTTTAACTTCTTCACTCATAGACAACACACAATAGTACAAACATATACAGTAAATATCATTGCACAACAGACTGCCTGTAGGCCATTCCTTAAGTTCTCAGAGTCAAAAAGTAGTCTTTGGCTTATGTTTTAATTTGCCCAAATCCTACAAGTGTCTAAGAGCAAGGGGCCATTCAAGATTCAAAAGATGTATATAGCTCTTCCACATCATATCTCGTATTTGGGAATTTAGACACTCATTTATCCTCTCAACTGTAACAATTAGATAATAGTGGCCAGATAATGGGAGATAAAGGACTAAATTGACTAATATAATTTATGTCCAAACTGAGACATTTCTGAAATGAAGGAGAAAGCTACTTATAATCATACATGTATGCTGGGCATTATCCTGAACTGTCCCAGGAAAATCTAGATATAAACAGTTTAACATACTGATGAAATGAATGAGCTCCTGGACTGACACATTTCTGAATGTGTAGCCTCATCAAATCTAAGTTAACTCCTGAATTTATTCAAATAAATAAATATTATAATTTACTAAATATTTTACTGCCTTTTTTGTGTACCTTCTGTCTTTAAATTATTTTAATGGTTTTTAAAGATACAAAAAGTTCTCCAGAGTTTCTCTTAAAAGTTTTACAGTATTTGTGTTTATACAATTTAAATTAAACCAATTAATTAATGTCACATATATATTCATAGGTTTTCATAAACAAAACCAATAGCCACTTCTTAAAGGATGTTCATTAAGCATTTTTCATTCCCTTTCTTATTTTGATTTTATCATATTTCTTTAAAGCTAATATAGTGAAAATTAAAATCAGAGTTTAGACCCAATGCCTGCTACTTTCCTTTATCCTATTAAATATTACAAATCTTGTAGGATTGTTCTTGTAGGAAAGAACATTGCTTTGAATTTGTGACTAATAATTTTATTCTGCAACTTTAAACATAAAGATGTATCCAAGATAAAAGGTGACCCTTAATTGGTAATTTACTGTATATAAGCAGTTTTTTAATTTTTACAAAAAGAACCCCTGAAAATATGTTTTAAAGTTTATAAATTGAACAGTGCCTTATAAGTTAATAAATTGGATTTTCTGAGAGCTACATATATATTGGAATACTGAACTGGTTTTCTAAAGACATAGTTTCCTATGAGCTCGGTCAAATCCAAACAGGTGGATGAAAAATCTTTACAGGTTACCAGAAAGTGACAGGAGATAACCACCAGTGAGTCCAAAGAACTTCTCTAATGGCTATTAATTCAGGCACCTGTACTTTACAGTGGCCTATCACTGTGGCCAAATGGATGGTCAGGCAGCCAGATCCTACTCTTGAAATGGAAGGCCTTAGTACTCATTGAGCTCCTTAGGGTATGGGTAGAGGTCTATATTCTTTTTACCATGAGAAGGTCCTCTACAGGATTTTCAGAGTATTCCTGCTTACCAGCCTATCAGCAACTAAGGGTACTTGGCCATTGTCTAAAACTGCTGAATGAAGATGGGCAGTTGAGGAAGGAAGAAAAATAACTGTTAGAATGGGCACCCATGAGAAGTCATACAATCATGGATTTCCCAAAGCCTAGCTGCCAGAGACTCCTGATAGGGGAAAATGTGGCTTAAGTCATAAAACTAGGAAAAGCAACAGAGAATCCTTAGCTTGTTTGAAGTAAAGAGTATGGTGTTTTACCAGGCATTATCAGATAACCACTAATTTGTACAGCCAGATCTAAAAAGTACTCCTCTTCTCTACTGTGGTGACCACCCAGTTTTTGGTCCCAGCAGCAAAGCATAGGAATTAGGAATTAGATATCAGGTAATCTGAGAAAGGCAAATTTGGTTCAACAATGCTTTGTTCCCAATACTAATTAGATATCCTAACAAATGGAAAATATGAGTCACTTCCAGGTTAACGTTATTTCATTCTAATCCTAGAAAAGATTACAATCACTAATTAAACAGTTTGGGTTCAGAAATATTAAATTAAGCACAAGTTGCTAGTTTGTTCTTCATTCACCATGCACATATTTTCATAAGCCATTTTTGTTTCTTGATAGGGAAATTTGATTCTAAAATAGTTGAGTTATACACTATAATAATCTATATTATACTTACGTAACTTCTCAGTGGATCTTTTTTAGACTTTTAGATTGTCTCTTAAATATTCAAGTCACAAAATGAGAACACACAAATCACCGAGTAAGAAAAAAGACAGACCATCCACCCTAGTTTTGCTCTTACCTTCAATGTATTCTAAAAATATATGTTTGGAAAGAGAAATATATTATTTTTAATCTGTTGATATTATTTGTGATTTGTTAACAAATTTCTTACTGTGAATGTTAGAAAAAATGTATTTTTAAACCTCATCTTATTAGAACTGTCTTTCCAAAGGTGTGCTATTTTATAAAAAGAAAATGTCACTCTAACAAGTGTGACTAAGGGGGAAAAAATGAGCCATCATAAGCATCTTTTGAGTGCTGTCAGATTGCTCAAGTGAGGAGAATAGGAAACCTATAAAGCAAAGCAGGTCAGAGCAGGGAAAGTACAAATTAAAATCAGGTAAGGCTTAAGCAAAATGAAAGAGCACTTTACAAGAAAGTCCAGATCTAGTTACACAATACATCATAGGCAGGAAGCCAAGCAGAGAGAATCAATGAAAACTGGTTATGATCAAGGTGGATTCAAGGATGGAAGAAGATAGCAAAGAGTAAATGTTTGACGTTGATTTTTTACCGAGGACATGAGTGACATTTTCACTCCCAAATTTTCTTTAGAAGAAAGGTCAGAGATACTAGATCAAACACTATCCAATTCATAGGTGTTGTTAATCCTATTAAAGAGTAATGAATAAATTATATGCTCCCAAGCATTTTGAAGTAAATTTAAAGATGAAATTGTGAAAGTGTTGGTCTAAATATTAGGAAAGTAGCTTAACTGCTGGATGTCCTTATCTGTAAGTTAAGGGTTGATAATAGTGTCCCCTTGAAGGATTGTTGTGAAAATTAATGCCACAACATAAAATTCTCAGAACAGTTCCTGGCATGTTGTAAGTGCTCAAGTAACTTTATTATTTTTGTTATTTAGCAAACCAAAAGAATATTAAATATATATAGGAGTATCAAGAAAACAAGAGGTGAAACACAATAAATGTAAGACTCACCAATATCCAGGGGTGCCTGGGGTGGCTTTGTCAGTTAAGCACTCAACTTTGGCTCAGGTCATGATCTCAGTTCATGAGTTCGAGCCCCACATCAGGCTCTGTGTTCACAGCTCGTAGCCTGCAGCCTGCTTCAGATTCTGTGTCTCCCTCTCTCTCTGCTCCTCCCCTAGTTGTTCTCTCTCTCTCTCAAAAATAAATAAACATTAAAAAAATTAAAAGACTCACTAATATCTGGATCACAGCCTTTTCTCTGCCATCTGCATGAACTTTCTCAACACACTTTATTTTTCTGGACTTGTACTGTTTGTTTTTAAATGAAGGGATTGAACGAGAATATCCTACGTTCCCTTCCAGTTTATAATTTTTAGGACCCTATACATCAATAATCTTAACATTTTTTATAGAGTTATATTTAGTATTTATATTTTCCTTATGTATCTTGTCATAGGATTGTGAGTTTCCTACATTGCACAAACATGAGGGCAAGTTCCAATACCAAAAAATTTCTGGGTGTCACTCTCAAATCCAGAGTCTCATTCAGTCTCCATCACCCTTTGAATATGTAATTATGGGCATACTAAACATGTCTCACAGGACAAGCAATTTGACTCCATTTCCTCCTTTCAGACAATAAATCTAACAGATGATATAGTCCAGATTTATAGTCCAGTTACTTCTCTAAATACTAGAGACATTTTGTAAGCTATCAGTATTTTTTATCTACATAATTCAGTTGCTTGGCAATTTCTTCACTATTTTAAAATTAAGCAAACCTTTTCATCAGAGTTGTTTGTAAAGAGACAAAATTGACTTGATTGACTTAAGCTACATAGAGATCTCATGGAAATTAAGAAAAAAAAATAAACTGCCAGTCTAGGAAAGGATAGGAAGTAAATCAGTCTAGGATCTAGGAAAGTAGGTGTTCCTCAGAGCATTATTGATGAGACAACAAACTCCAAACACCTTTGTTCTTCGTCAGTCTTATCAGGTTTGAATAAACAAAATAAATACACAGATATTCCTAGAATGTGAATGCAGAGGCATTTGGCAGACTGTCCCAACAGTGCCACACACAGTGGTGGAAAAAAGTCTCCCGAGGGAACATGAGAGCTGGACCAAAGAAGTTAGATGTCATCAGATGATATCAGGGAGGTGTTATAAAAAAGGAAGAAGAGTTTTGTTTTAAGTTGATAAAGATAAAATCTAAACTGCAGTCATGAATTCTAAAAGTGTATGTGCGTGGCTATGGGTGTATGTTTTAAGGTCACTGCTTTATTAGCATTATCCATTTAAATACAATTAATTTACATCTTCTCTTGGGACAAGGAAGAGAAGGATGGATCACATTTTAATTTGTATTTTACTTTACATTAATTATATTTTATTTGCATTTCTCTTTAAGTAAAATTAGGCATTTTTCATTCTGTTAAGGGAGAACAAATTTTCATTCTCCTTAATCAAGTGTGCGTGCCTATTGATCCAATCAATCTCTCACTCTGATTTCAATCACTTTCACCCCACACTAGAGAAAATTGCATAGAATACCCAAAAAGAAGCCTGAAGAGACTCAAATTATAAGGCAAATTAAATAAATTGAGGTTGTAATAATAACATAATCAACATCATTATTACTGTGAATTAGATTTACCCAGTGCTTTCTATGGGCCAAGTACTATTCTAAAGGCTTTACATGTATGAACACATGGAATCCTTACAACCTGCCTTAGTGTAGTAATAGTATCCTAATTTTATAGCTGAACAAACTGAGGCACAAGGGAGTTCTTAGGGTCTGACAAGAACTGGTGGCACACTCAAAGGGAGTCAACTAAAGAGAATTTAATGAAGGAACAGTTTACAGTGGGGTTGAGGGGTAGGCAAATTTAAGAGAATAGATGGGGATGGTGAAGTCTGGGGCACTAGCATAGCAGGGAATGATTGCCTTGGAAGCCTGAAGGAGAAAGCGGAAGGAACTCTGCTCCTGCAGGAGCTGTATGTAACACCACCGAAGTGCAACCACTTAAAGTCACTAGAGGGGTAAGAATGGAGCAAATGGGAACAAATATCCCGAAATCAATCTAACCAGTGCTTCTTAATTACTTGACCTGAATCACGTAGCTGGTGGTGTGGATGGAGGGATTAAGTTAGTGTTCTGATAAATTGTCTGTCAAGGCAGCCACTCACATCAGGACTGTTAATGACAGTTCGCTCAAAAAAGCATCCCATCAACTTCCACTTGTTCCAGGATGTGGCCAGCCACAGAAAACCCTCACTTCTAGCATAGAACAATCCTTCCTCTTTGGAGATATGCTCAAACTTGCTTTTTTATACCCTTGCAGCCAAAGACTACCACATTTCCTAAAGACAAAAGAACATTTACAAAATCTCACCTTAATAGAATGCTTGCCAGTCACAGACTGTCTCAGGATTTCCCCTCTTTGTCTAGTGCTGTTCTCTTCTAACACCTTTGAAGCTGTGCTAAAATAAAGCAAATAAGTTCACTTACCGAATGTTAATGAATAAACAGCCTTTGTTAGTTGTATATTCAACTTGGTTTTGCCTTTGACAATTCTTAACTATAATATCATACTACTTCTCAAGAATACTGCTGCTACAGAGCAAATAATTAGAGCAAAGAGCAGAATAAGGTATAGGTATATAATGCACTGGCCATATTGGGATAAATTTGAAAATCAAAATAAATAATATCAGTAATAGATGATCACCTATTGATTAAAATAGTTGGTAAAACTATACTGGCAATAAAAATAAACAAATAGGAAAATAAGTGAGTAAAAAAAATAAGGTGAAAAGGAAACTTCTTCTAATAGAAGACATAAAGGATTTAAAAATCACATTTCAATCATCATGGCAAAAGTATATTCAGGCATGAATTACCAATGAATAAATCTGGAGCCTACGAGTAATTTGATGAGGAACAAAATATTTATATGTTTTCAAAGAATATTCCCTCAAATTCTCAGTAATTCCCTCAAATTCTCGGGCTCTGTGCTGAGGGCTTGGAGCCTGGATCCTGCTTCAGATTCTGTCCCCCTCACTCCCTGCCCCTCGCCCACTTGCACTCTGTCTCTGTCAAAAATAGACATTAAGAAAAAATTTTTTTAAATTGAGGACATTAAACTAAAGCAACTGGGGAGGGGGGGAAGAAAAATACATAAGGAAGGAATTAATAAGGACAAAGGACAAATAATACCTTTGAAAACAGAAGAAACCCTGAAATGTATGAATCAATTCCATGACTGATTTTAAAGAAAAAAATATAAACCATAACTGGCAAGTGAGTCTTCTCAATAACAGAGGTGATTAAATTAAAACTTAAAAATAAAATTGAGGATATTAGCACGGAAAAAGAGGTATTGTAACTTATCACTAACAGAGTGAATCATCATATGTGTGTCATATTTGAAAACCTAGATGAAAATTATGATTTTCTAGAAATACCAAATATCCTTTACAGAGGAGAGAAGTTAAAAATAGACAAATAAACTTGGATAAAACTGTGTCAGATTCAGATTTTTTCACATATTTTAGAAAAAAATGCATATTATTTATAGAGCAAAAGGAAGAAAGAAAATCTTCCAAACTACTTAAGCCAAACCAGAATTACCCAAGTACTTACAAAAATGACATTATGTAAATAAATGTCATTTAAAAATAAAATATGTATATGAATTATGCTTATGGACATAATTCCTAATATCATAAATATGTTTGCTTCATCCCAAAAATGCAAAGTTATACAATGTTAGATAATCTATTAATAACTCAAAGGAGGAAAAAAAAATAACCATCTTAAAAGATGCTTCCAAATCTCCAGACAAAACTTAGTATCATCCCAGACTTTAAAAAGCATAATTAGAAACTTTTTGGTAAATTATTGACGTTTAATATGCCAACCCTCCCCCCCCAAAACAGTATAATGTACTATAATAATAAATCAAGAAGCCAGTTAAAAGGAATAGAACTGATTTTTAACTTTATACCTTTGACTTAGGTTTGAAATTTTTAACGTTTTAGATTAATTACCTTTAAAATATAACTTAGAACATATTACAAATACAGCAGAAAAACTTAGAAAATATCACCAGGTATTTTTAGAATGTGGACACATAATAAGAGCTCAGTATATGGCTGAAGAGGAATTTTAAGACAGTATATGATTCTCTACTGTGAAAACCAAGGAATGTTTTTACATGTTGCAGTTCAAAAATTGAACACATTTCCCATTGAAATTTTATTTCTTATATTTGTAATATCTTTATAGGCTTGTTTCCTTATCAAGCCTTTGCAACAGTTACGTTGAAAGACTGACAATTTCAGTAAAATCTCAGACATTTAATGTCAGCCATTATCTAAACAAAGGACGCTACTGAAAGGTTTATTTTTAAATTTTTTTTAGATAGTTATTTTTGAGAGAGAGGGAGAGAAAGAGTGTGAGCAGGGGAGGGGCAGAGAGAGGTGGAGACACAGAATACGAGGCAGGTTCCAGACTGAGCTGTCAGCACAGAGCCCGACATGGGGCTGGAGCCCATGAACCATGAGATCATGACCTGAGCCGAAGTCAGATGCTTAACTGCCTGAGCCACCCTGACGCTCCTGAAAAATTAATTTTTTAGGAAAAATAAAGACATACTACCACACTCAAAATTATTTGTTGAGCATTTTATGCATTATTCCCTATTAGTAACTTGGAATATGAATTTTCAAGATAAAAAATAACAGTATTAACAAGAGAAGAAACATATCAGTGGATGGATCTACATTATGTAAAACAATGAGAAGTCTAATTAATTTTGAAAATATTTTAATCATACTTTATAGATTAATATTTGAAAGGTAGGATATTATTTTGTGGACATTAAGACAAATAGGAACAAATATCTCACAAATTGTGACAAGTGAAAATATTCATTGAATAATGACACCAAATCTTTATCTTACATTTACTTTTTTTAACTTTGATTTGTAGTCAAAGTGGCAAAGAAAACAATAAGATATAGTTGTCTTAAATAGCCTATTATATGTTCAGTATGGTTAAGCAATCTAAACTTAAAATATTAAAAAAATAATAATTAAAATTACTAGTAAGCAATAACACCTGGGCACATTACTTGTAATAAATACAATTTTATGTAATCAGAATACAAGTTCTGAAAATGGCAGAGCATCAGGTTTTGATCCAAATATTCAAGTAGAGACAAAAACTAAAGCAAATTTAGTTGTATCTAATTTAAGGTTGCATTACAAACAATAATCTTTTAAAAAAAATTTTAATGTTTTTTTGTTTATTTTTGAAGGAGAGAAAGAGAGACAGAGCATGAGTGGGGAGGAGTAGAGAGAGAGGGAGGCACAGAATTCGAAGCAGGCTCCAGGCTCTATGCTGTCAGCACAGAGCCCGACAGGGGGGCCCGAACTCACGAACTGTGAGATCATGACCTGAGCTGAAGTCAGACACTCAACCGACTGAACCACCCAGGTGCCCCTTTTTAAAATTTTTTTTTAAATTTTTTTAATTACAAACCATAATCTTTACTTAAAAATGTAATAAATTCTTGATCTCATTATCCTATTCTTCTAATCTTAAAAAAAAAGTTATTTCAAGAATTCTGCTTTATACATGTCCATTACCCATTGCTTAACTCAATGCATAGCATTTAATATGCAATTAAATTAGAATAATAAACCCCTAAATAAGAAATGCATAGTCCTATAATTTTTTAAATAAATCTATTTAATATTTACTCTTTATGACATTGTACACCTACTTTGCAAAAAGTAGAGTGAGTCAATACTTCTTCCCAAATACATAGTTAATCCTTATTGTTTTACTAACTTTTAAAATCGGTGCCCTTTTGTTACTTTTGAATAAAAAGTCTCTGCAAGTTTCACTTTAAAATTGATTTCCTCCATTTTTCAGGGGGAAGCAGGCTGGTAGTTTAAGAACAATTTTAGAACCATCATTGTTCTTGTAATCTTATTCTGAGAACATCTCCACTTAAATCTTTACATTTACTTTTTGTTCTTTACCATGAGTCAGTCCTATTTTGCATTTCCTCTTTCATTTCTTTTGTTTATACATTTTAATTGTATGCTCCAGTTAGTACCTCTACTCCTCTGCTGAATTGGCTTTTCTAAAAATAACATCTTCCAAATATGTGACTGCTGATTCCATACACTACGAAGGCACTCATATCTGAAGTGCCAGTTCAGCATTCTGGAGTAGAAGTACTGAATAGCGTGACATGAAAAATAGTGGACTATCCCAGTATGCACCGTATTGTTATAATAGTGATTCATTATAGTTGCTATTAAGTTAGGAAAAACAAATCCCCAAGGGCATTCTTTCCCCAATAAATATAGATCTTTCAAATCCTTAATTTGTATACTAGTGCAATGATTAGAGTGATAGGTATACATTAATTATATAATTGGTGTCTTTTATTTTAACATTTTTATACTTTATGTGCTTATCATTTAAATGATATTAAGTGTAATAGTTTAGAGGAATTTTTTCCCTTTTAAATTTTTTTTAATTGAAGTATAATTAACATATAATGTTATGTTAGTTTCAGGTGTGCGGTATTATTAACCAATTCTATACATTACTCAGTGCTCATCAAGATAAGTATACTCTTCATCACCTTTATCTAATTCATTCCTCCCTCCCCCAACCCAACTCTCCTCTGGCAACCACCAATTTATTTTCTGTGTTTAAGAGTATGGTTTTTTGTTTGTCTTTTTATTTCTTTGTTAGTTTGCTATGTTTCTTAAATTCCACATATGAGTAGAATCATTATGGCATTGGTCTTTCTCTGACTTATTTCACTTAACATTTTAGCATTTTACCCTCTGGTCCCATCCATTATTGTTGCAAATGGCAAAATTTCATTCTTTTTTATGGCTGAGTAATATTCTATTATATATATATATATATATATATATATATATATATACATATATATATATGTATATGTATATATATGTATATGTACATATATATGTATATACACACACACTAAATATATATATGCATATATATATTTAAATATACATGTATATATACACACTAAATTTATATATATGTAATGATATATATGTGTGTGTGTGTGTGTGTGTGTGTGTGTGTGTGTGTATACATACACACATGTATATCACTTCTTTATCCATTCATCTACGGATGACACTTGGGTTGCTTTCATATCTTGGCTATCATAAATAATGCTGCAGAAAACATAGAGGTGCATATATCTTTTTGAATTAGTGTTTTCTTATTATTTGGGTAAATATCCCAAGTTGGAATTACTAGATAATATGGTAATTCTGTTTTTAATTTTTTGAGGAACTTCCATATTGTTTTCCACAGTGGCTGCACCAGTTTGCATTCCCACTACGAGTTTATGAGTATACCTTTATCTCCACATCCTCATCAACACTTATGATTTCTTGTGTTTTTTATTTTAGCCATTCTGACAGGTGTGAGGTAATTGATATCTCGTGGTTTTGATTTGCATTTCCCTGATGATTAGTTATGTTGAGCATATTTTCATGTGCCTTTTGACCATCTGTATGTCTTCTTTCTGTTTGTGACCTCTGCCCACTTTTAAATTGGGTTTTTGGGAGGGGGATTTGGTGTTGAGTTGTCGAAGTTCTTTATATATTTTGGATATTAACCTGTTATTGAATATATCATTTTCAAATATCAGTAGATTGCCTTTTCGTTTTGTTGATGGTTTCCTTCACTGTGCAAAATCTTTTTATTTTGACACAATCCCAATAGTTTAATTTTGTTTTTGTTTCCCTGGCCTGAAGAGACATATCTAGAAAAAAATATTTCTATGGTCAGTTTCAAGGAAATTACTACCTATGTTATCTTCTAGGATTTTTACAGATTCAGGTCTCACATTTAGGTCTTTAAGACATTTTGAGTTTATTTTTGTATATGGTGTAAGAATGTGGTCCTGTTTCACTCTTTTGCATATAGCTGTCCAGTTTTCCTAGCACCATTTGTTGAAGAGACTGTCTTTTCCGGAATTTTTGACTAGGTGTCTGTCAGAAACTTGTCTGACTTATGAGATATTGCCATCCTGTAAACCACTGTTAGTAGTCATTGATTTGGCCACACAGTTGAAATGTAAAGCACAGACAATATTCATCTTCTTTTAAAGATAAACTTCAGAGTTATCAGTGATGGTTAAATATCTCAATATTGTCAAATATCATTTAATTACACAAAAGTATGACTGTAATTAAGTGAGTATAAGACATTGGGTATATGGAATATTTTGTTTAGGATGTTTAGGCTTTTTTCTTGTTTTTGTTATTACTAATAACAACAAAAAGAAATGTAACTTCTAAATTCTCATTATATATTTATAAAATATCTAACACATTTACAAGATTAGGTAGAGTAGAAAATTAAATATAGCTAGATATCTACAATCAGCATACTTCCATATAATAGTTCTAAAATATTAAATCAAATACTTAGGGATACCTTTTAAGAAGGATCTAATATGCTCAATAAATTAATATAGCATTGAGTGACAAGTTGTAACATTATTTTAAAATTATAAATCTAATTAATAAATTATAAAACTAATGAATTTATTGGGAAAAATCTGCAAGAGTATGCGATAAGCTTGTCCAAATAAAAATACCAAATTCTTTCTCCTAGGTCAACAAATTACTCACCTAAGTGGCCCTGTTTCATTAATCTGCTGAAATATTACCATTAAACAATATATTCCAATTGTTATGCATTCTAAAAGTATTCCAAAATATTCATATACATATATGTAGAATAAAATATATTCCAAAGACATATACATATTAAAATTTTGATTAAAATGCTTGAAAAATTCATTCTTCTACCTAATATTTGTGATCATTCTCAAATCAACACCAGTATTAACAGCTACTTATTTTCTACTTAAGTTGATTTTTACTTTTGATATCAATTTGCAAGTGAGTATTTTGTCTAGCTCTAGATTTGAAAATGAAAATACTGTTTTTCTTATTGTAATTGTATAAAGTAAATGGAATTTAAAAGTTGCAGATCACGTAATACTAATGTGAAGCCAGCAAGAAAATACAGCAAATAGCAGTAGTTTGCTTTCTGTGTCCATGTGCTGAGTTGGAATACTCTAAGGTAGCTCTCTCATTAGTATACTGTATCTTGCCGTGAAAATAGCATCTTGATGTATATATACTTCAGCATTTTTGTATCCTTTTTCACATCTTAATAAATAACTTCAATGATTACTTTAAAGCAGTTTCAAAGACAACTATATTCTATTTTTTTTTCCTTTCCCAACTCCCTTGACAGATTTTGTATCCAACATGATAATACCAGGTCTGCCTTATCTGATAGTTCAGAGTTTTACCAAAGCATTTTATATCCATTCCTGTCATTGTCTCCTGAATTTGCTTTAGTAATGAGAATTTCAAACCTAGAGATGGGTTGTGATCAAGTTTTATGGCTGATTTCTATAAGGGATGACAAGGTTAGACTTCCACAAATCAATCTGAGTATGGCTAGGACTGCAGTTTTTCATAAGCACAAGCAAGTGTTAGATAACAATTATCACTATGCTGAAGAAATCATGGCATTTTGTTACACTCTTAGTTGCTTGTTTCTAGGATATAGGAAGAACTTAGTAAATAATTAACTACAGTGTGAAAGCTACTACCTCACTTGACAATTCTTTCAAAAATAAACTATACTCTTGGGTCCTTCTTTAAATAGTTTTCTTATACTCGGCACACATCTAAATTGTCTATGATGTGCTAGAGAGGCGTGATTTAATCCCAGTTACTAAATATATAAAACAGAAACAAATTTTCTGTTAATAATAGATAAAATAAAGACTATTTTCTTAGTATTTATTATTTTGTAACAAACATATAGCCATCATTTACAGTAATCCGCTCAAATATTAAAATATTTTTGGATTGCTTTGCTTCTAAAACATACTTTCCACCAAATCTCAATAAAGACAAGTGTAACCATTAAACATTTTTTTGTGAATGTTCAGAAAGAGAAAAAAAATCATGCATGTTCTCCTAATAAATAGAATCTGATTAGGAATTTGAAATTTAAATTCTGACTTTATCTCAGGCTTCCTGATTAACTTGGGAAAACACTTACTGCATTTTTTTCTACTCAGTTTTCTGATTTTGAAGTGGTTATATTCATTTATTTAATATACATTTTAAAACACAGCCAGCTGATATTATAAAATTTTTCTCAATACTTGCAGAATATAATATTTATTGAAACATGGGAACCAATAAACACATTGAGAGGAAACAAAAAAGAATATTTCTTGAAACAAAAATTTACAGATTTGGGGTTTATTATTATTATTAACACAGAAACTTACTGTATAGTCTACCAAACTTTAGTTTCTCTTAAAACCTTTGTAACTACCCTTTGACCTATGACAGCATAGTTTTCTACTGCTGATCTGTGTGTGTGTGTGTGTGTGTGTGCGCGCGCACGCACCCGTGTGTATGCACATGTGGGTACATGTGGGCATTTTGGATCCCATAGTTTTCCTATTCAAGGAATATCTGGCCATATGAAAACATATATATCCTTTTAGTATTTAGGTAAGCTGTCTCTTTGAAAACTCATGAAGGAAAAACAACAAAACTTATTTAGGTTTCAGCCTGATGGCTCAAGGATTGAAAACCACTGCTTTGCCTAGAACCAGCACAAAAGAGAAATAAATGAGAGAAATTTTATTTTTAAGGTGAAAGGATCTTTTCATATCACAGAGCTTTGTAAGTGACCTGAAACAGCACTCTGAGAAAAGTAGATGAGTATTTTCTTGTTGTTTGTTTTTACCAGAAAGGAAGTTTTAAGAGCCCTGAATGCCTATTGGCATTAAAGACATCATAGAAAGATCAAAGGAGACCAAGCCAATGATGTAGAATAATTGTATGACTACAAAACTATGTACAGTTGACCCTAAGCAACACAGGGGTTTGAGCACTGAACCCCCACACAGTTTAAAATCCACATATAACTTTGACATCCCTCAATTTACTAACAACCTACTGTCAACTGGAAGCTTTACTTATAGTCAATTAACACATATTTTGTACACTATACATATTGTAGTTTTTGATATTTTATGTATTTTTATTATAAAATAAGCTAAAGAGAATAAAATGTTATTAATAAAACCATAATGAATAGAAAAAACTTTTACAGTGCTGTGTTTATTAAAAAAAAAGTTTGTAAGTGAACTGTGCAGTTAAAACCCATGTTGTTCAAGGGTCAGTTGTGTGTGGTTTTATTTTTTCTATTTAAAAGGGAAATTTATATGGGGAAATTTTTTCTCTTAATAAATTGCCAAATCACACATAGGTTCTTTGAAACCCAGAATAGCAATTATCACTGACTTTTAAGTTGTGCCTAGATTTTAGACAATCACTCTTTTATTCAACATATTTCACAAGGAACACATGGACTTAGGGAACAAGACGGTTGAACTGAACCTAGTAAATAATAGATTCCATAACCTTGGTTAATTTATTAGCCACCTGTTTCATTCTTATAGTATAATAGAAAAATTAGTATTCTATCACATAAATTCAATCCTTAGCATTTTTCTTTCTTATTCTCTTAATCATAAGAGCCTATTATTGAAAAAATACAAAATAGGGGCACCTGGGTGGCTCAGTCGGTTAAGCATCCGACTTCAGGTCAGGTCATGATCTCACTATTTGTGAGTTGGAGCCCCACATCAGGTTCTGTGCTGACAGCTTGGAGCCTTGAACCTGCTTCAGATTCTGTCTCTGTCTCTCTGCCCCTCACCTTCTCATGCTCTGTCTCCCTCTCTCTCTCTGTCTCTCTCTCAAATATAAAATAAAACTTAAATAAAAAATCTAAAGTAAATGCAGAAAAATTACACCAAGAATTCTTCAGATCATGGACTGAGTTAACACCAGTACAAAAACAGTTACTGCAGGACCTGAGATTTTATTATATCTATCTTGATTATGAAATTCAATAATAATTATAACTTGAATGAAGACAAAGTTTATGGATACCCTGGATAAAGGACAGTAACATTGTCGGACATTACTCTTAACTATCACAGAAGACAATGCTCACACCCTCCTCCAATCACTCAAAGTGTACCCATCATACAGATGATCACTTCATTTATATATATATATATATATATATATATATATATATATATATATAATTTATTGTCAAACTAGTTTCCATACAATACCCAGTGCTCATCCCAACAGGTGCCCTCCTCAATGCCCAACACCCACTTTACCCTCTCCCCCTACCCCCATCAACCCTCAGTTTGTTCTCAGTTTTTAAGAGTCTCTTATGCTTTGCCTCCTTCCCTCTCTGTAACTCCTCCCTTTTCCCCTCACCCATGGTCTTCTGTTAAGTTTCTCAGGATCCACATAAGAGTGAAAACATATAGTATCTGTCTTTCTCTGCCTGACTTATTTCACTTAGCATAATGCTCTCTAGTTCCATCCATGTTGCTACAAATAGCCAGGTTTTATTCTTTCTCATTGCCAAGTAGTATTCCATTATATATATAAACCACATCTTCTTTATCCATTTGTCAGTTGATGGACATTTAGGCTCTTTCCATAATTTGGCTATTGTTGAAAGTGCTGCTACAAACATTGGGGTACAAGTGCCCCTATGCATCAGCACTCCTGTACCCCTTGGGTAAATTCCTAGCAGTGCTATTGCTGGGTCATAGGGTAGGTCTATTTTTAATTTTTTGAGGAACCTCCACACTGTTTTCCAGAGCGGCTGCACCAGTTTGCATTCCCACCAACAGTGCAAGAGGGTTCCCGTTTCTCACCATCCTCTCCAGCATCTATAGTCTTCTGATTTGTTCATTTTAGCCAATCTCACTGGTGTGAGGTGGTATCTGAGTGTAGTTTTGATTTGCATTTCCCTGATGAGGAGTGACGTTGAGCATCTTTTCATGTGCCTGTTGGCAATCTGGATGTCTTCTTTAGAAAAATGTCTATTCATATCTTCTGCCCATTTCTTCACTGGATTATTTGTTTTTTGGGTGTGGAGTTTGGTGAGCTCTTTATAGATTTTGGATACTAGCCCTTTGTCTGATATGTCATTTGCAAATATCTTTTCCCATTCCATCGGTTGCCTTTTAGTTTTGTTGCTTGTTTCCTTTGCTGTGCAGAAGCTTTTTATCTTCATGAGGTTCCAGTAGTTCATTTTTGTTTTAATTCCCTTGCCTTTGGAGATGTGTCGAGTAAGAAATTGCTGCGGCGAAGGTCAGAGAGGTTTTTTCCTGCTTTCTCCTCTAGGGTTTTGATGGTTTCCTGTCTCACATTCAGGTCCTTTATCCATTTTGAGTTTATTTTTGTGAATGGTGTGAGAAAGTGGTCTAGTTTCAACCTTCTGCATGTTGCTGTCCAGTTCTCCCAACACCATTTGTGAAAGAGACTGTCTTTTTTCCATTGAATATTCTTTCCTGCTTTGTCAAAGATTAGTTAGCCATACATTTGTGGGTCCAATTCTGGAGTCTCGATGCTATTCCATTGGTCTATATGTCTGTTTTTGTGCCAATACCATACTGTCTTGATGATTACAGCTTTGTAGTAGAAGTTAAAGTCTGGGATTGTGATGCCTCCCATTTTGGTTTTCTTCAATATTACTTTGGCTATTCAGGGTCTTTTGTGGTTCCATACAAATTTTGGGATTGTTTGTTCTAGCTTCGAGAAGAATGCTGGTGCAATTTTGATTGAGGTTGCATTGAATGTGTAGATTGCTTTGGGTAGTATTGACATTTTAACAATATTTATTCTTCCAATCCATGAGCAATGAATGTTTTTCCATTTCTTTGTATCTTCTTTAATTTCCTTCATAAGCTTTCTATAGTTTTCAGCATACAGATCTTTTACATCTTTGGTTAGGTGTATTCCTAGGTATTTTATGATTCTTGGTGCAATTGTGAATGGGATCAGTTCCTTTATTTCTCTTTCTGTTGCTTCACTATTGGTGTATAAAAATGAAACCAATTTCTGTACATTGATTTTGTATCCTGCAACTTTGCTGAATTCACGTATCAGTTCTAGCAGACTTTTGGTGGAATCTGTTGGGTTTTCCATGTAGAGTATCATGCCATGTGCAAAAAGGGAAAGCTTGACTTCATCTTTGCGAATTTTGATGCCTTTGATTTCCCTTTGTTGTCTGATTGCTGATGCTAGAACTTCCAACACTATGTTAAACAACAGCAGTGAGAGTGGACATCCCTGTCATGTTCCTGATCTCAGGGAGAAAGCTCTCAGTTTTTCCCCATTGAGGATGATATTAGCTGTGGGCTTTTCATAAATGGCTTTTATGATGTTTAAGTATGTTCCTTCTATCCCGACTTTCTCGAGGGTCTTTATTAAGAAAGGATGGTGTATTTTGTCAAATGCTTTTTCTGCATCAATTGACAGGATCATATGGTTCTTATCTTTTCTTTTATTAATGTGATGTATCACATTGATTGATTTGCGAATGTTGAACCAGCCCTGCATCCCAAGAATGAATCCCACTTGATCATGGTGAATAATTCTTTTTATATGCTGTTGAATTCGATTTGCTAGTATCTTGTTGAGAATTTTTGCATCCATATTCATCAGGGATATTGGCCTGTAGTTCTCTTTTTTTTACTGGGTCTCTGTCTGGTTTAGGAATCAAAGTAATGCTGGCTTTGTAAAATGAGTCTGGAAGTTTTCCTTCCCTTTCTATTTTTTGGAATAGCTTGAGAAGGATAGGTATTATCTCTGCTTTAAACGTCTGGTAGAATTCCCCTGGGAAGCCATCTGGTCCTGGACTCTTACTTGTTGGGAGATTTTTGATAATTGATTCAATTTCTTCATTAGTTATGGGTCTATTCAAGCTTTTTATTTCTTCCTGTTTGAGTTTTGGAAGTGTGTGGGTGTTTAGGAATTTGTCAATTTCTTCCAGGTTGTCCAATTTGTTGGCATATAATTTTTCATAGTATTCCCTGATAATTGCTTGTATTTCTGAGTGATTGGTTGTAATAATTCCATTTTCATTCATGATTGTATCTATTTGGGTCATCTCCCTTTTCTTTTTGAGAAGCCTGGCTAGAGGTTGATCAATTTTGTTTATTTTTACAAAAAAAAAAAAGAAAAAAAACCAACTCTTGGTTTCATTGATCTGCTCCACATTTTTTTTTAGATTCTATATTGTTTATTTCTGCTCTGATCTTTATTATTTCTCTTCTTCTGCTGGGCTTGGGGTGTCTTTGCTGTTCTGCTTCTAGTTCCTTTAGGTGTGCTGTTAGATTTTGTATTTGGGATTTTTCTTGTTACTTGAGATAGGCCTGGATTGCAATGTATTTTCCTCTCAGGATTGCCTTTGCTGTGTCCCAAAGTGTTTGGATTGTTGTATTTTCATTTACATTTGTTTCCATATATTTCTTAATTTCTTCTCTAATTGCCTGGTTGACCCATTTATTCTTTAGTAGGGTGTTCTTTAACCTCCATGCTTTTGGAGGTTTTCCAGACTTTTTCCTGTGGTTGATTTCAAGCTTCATAGCATTGTGGTCTGAAAGTGTGCCTGGTATGATCTCAATTCTTGAATACTTATGAAGGGCTGTTTTGTGACCCAGTATATGATCTATCTTGGAGAATGTTCCATGTGCACTCGAGAAGAAAGTATATTCTGTTGCCTTGGGATGCAGAGTTCTAAATATATCTGTCAAGTCCATCTGATCCAATGTATCATTCAGGGCCCTTGTTTCTTTATTGACCATGTGTCTAGATGATCTATCCATTGTTGTAAGTGAAGTATTAAAGTCCCCTGCAATTACCACATTCTTATCAATAAGGTTGCTTATGGTTGTGATTTTTTTTTTATGTATTTGGGGGCTCCCGTATTCGGCACATAGACATTTATAATTGTTAGCTCCTCCTGATGGATTGACCCTGTATATATTATATAATGCTCTTCTTCATCTCTTTTTACAGCCTTTAATTTAAAGTCTAGTTTTTTCTGATGTAAGTATGGCTATTCCAGCTTTCTTTTGACTTCCAGTAGCATGATAAATAGTTCTCCATCCCCTCACTTTCAATCTGAAGGGGTCCTCAGGTCTAAAATGAGTCTCTTTTAGACAGCAAATAGATGGGTCTTGTTTTTTTTATCCATTCTGATACACTGTGTCTTTGGTTGGAGCACTTAGTCCATTTACATTCAGTGTTATTATTGAAAGATATGGGTTTAGATTCATTGTGATGTCTGTAGGTTTCATGCTTGTAGTGATGTCTCTGGTACTTTGTCTGCCAGGATCCCCCTTAGGATCTCTTGTAGGGCTGGTTTAGTGGTGATGAATTCCTTCAGTTTTTGTTTGGGAAGTCCTTTATCTCTCCTTCTATTTTAAATGACAGACTTGCTAAATAATGGATTCTCGGCTGCATATTTTTTCTGTTCATCACATTGAAGATACCCTGACATTCCTTTCTGGTCTGCCAAGTTTCAGTAAATAAATCCATCACTAGTCTTATTGGTCTCCCTTTATATGTTAGAGCATGTTTATCCCTAGCTGCTTTCAGAATTTTCTCTTTATCCTTGTATTCTGCCAGTTTCAGTGTGATATGTCATGCAGAAGATTGATTCAAGTTACGTCTGAAGGGAGTTCTCTGTGCCTCTTAGATTTCATGTGTTTTTCCTTCCCCAGATCAGGGAAGTTCTCAGCTATGACTTCTTCAAGTACACCTCCAGCACCTTTCCCTCTGTCTTCCTCCTCTGGAATCCCAATTATGCGTATATTATTACGTTTAATTGTGTCACTTAGTTCTCTAATTCTCCCCTCACACTCCTGGATTTTTTTATCTCTCTTTTTCTCAGCTTCCTCTTTTTCCATAATTTTATCTTCTAATTCACCTATTCTCTCCTCTGCCTCTTCAATCCAGGTAAGGTCGCCTCCATTTTATTTTGCAGCTCATTTATAGCATTTTTTAGCTCCTCCTGACTGTTTCCTAGTCCCTTGATCTCTGTAGCAATAGATTCTCTGCTGTCCTCTATACTTTTTTGAAGCCCATTGATTAATTTTATGACTATTATTTTAAATTTATTTTCTGTTACATCGCTTAAATCGTTTTTGATCAGTTTGTTAGCTGTCGCTACTTCCTGGAGTTTCTTTTGAGGAGAATTCTTCAGTTTTGTCATTTTGGATAGTCCGTGGAGTGGCGCCGAACTGCAGGGCTCTTCCCCTGTGCTGTTGGGAATAACTTGCATTGGTGGGTGGGGCCACAGTCAGAGCTCATATCTGCCCCCAGCCTACCACTGGGGCCACAGTCTGACTCGTGTGGTACCTTATCTTCCCCTCTCCCAGCGGCAGGACTCACTGTGGAGTGGTGTGGCCCCTGTGTGGGCTACTTGCACACTGCCAGTCTTGTGGTTCTGCTTCAGTGGGATCTGGTGTATTAGCCGGAGTGGATCCACAAGGTGCACAGGGGCAGAAGGGGCAGACTCAGCTTGCTTTGCCTTCTGTGGTCCACTTCAGGAGAGGCCCCTCTTCCATGGGCCTCTCATCTACGCTTGGCTCCGGAGAGTCTATTCTGCTAGTCTTCTGGCAGTTTTCTGGGTTATTTAGGCAGATGTGGGTGGAATCTAAGTGGTCAGCAGGACGCAGTGAGTCCAGTGTCCTCCTACGCCGCCATCTTCCAGCTCATTATCTGTCCCTTATGCATCTTAAAAGTTTGTTGTGTACTCCACACCTATATTAAAGGAGGGTCATACACTGTCCAGGGACTGGCCCTTCGGGAGGTGTTTTTTCGGAGATTGTTACTTGCTCTCCTGTTGTTGTGACTTTGGTTATTTTATTACCCTGCTCATAGTGATATTGTGGACCCTCCACCAGATGTGCTTTGATTTGTTCCTTAGAGTAGCCCTGTAAAGGAAAACAGGTAGACAAACAGGAGACGAAAACATGCAAAGACACAAATAATACAAATAAACAAAAACAAAAAAAAAAACTAAAGACTAAAAACAAAAAACTCACAAACACCAACAACAAGTAAAGAAGAGGGTGGAGACGATGCTGATGGAAGAACATATACAAAGAGAGAAATGACAGGAGTGGGGTGGGGGGAGAAAAAAATAAACATTGACTAGGCAGAGAGACTAAAAGCCTTAATCCAGAGAGAGAGAGAGAAAGGAAAATAAAGGAGGTGGGGAAAACGAAATGAAGATAAAGTTACCCAGACAGAGAAACTATTTGGCTTGATTATTCCAGAGAGAGAGAAAGGAGTGTAAAGAAGGAAGTTTAGAACATGTATTTAGAAAATGGATTAAATATGTCTGTTTAGACAGACCAAAAACCAGAGTAACTAGCCTAGGGGAGGGAAGAGATAAAGAGGAGAAATGGGGGTGGGGGAGAGAAAATATGTATCCAGAATTGACCTAGAGTTAAGCCAGGCAATGCTGCATCACTTATCGGGAGGGGCTTTCCACAGGGTCTGTGCCACTCAGGTGGATATGAAGTTACCCAGGGCAAAGGGGCATGGTTTGGTGTAATTTGGACCCACCTCCACTATGGGCCCCAGGAGTGATCCCTGAGGCCCCGCCTTGGTGGTGGTGGTGGGGTGGGAGGGGGAGGAATGGTGATTCCCCCAGTCTCTTCTCCACAGAGCCAGACCTGGTGGACTCTGTTTGAGTCATCCTCACTGTGCCCCAGGCGCAGACGAGGCAGTCCTTCTTGCCCCGCAAACGCCTGACCCTGCATTTGGCTAGGATACAGAGTCCCACTCCGTGTGCTCTGGAACTGGAGAAGTGACTCTCAGTGCAGCGGATATGTGGTCCCAGTTGGCTTTGTCTGTGCTGCCGCACTTCAGGGAGGACTACCTTCTCCCACTGCAGACTGAGCCACTGCCCTGCTGCCCTGGCTGTGAGCCCCAGGGGTGGCGGATGCAGGCAGGCTTTGTCTTTTCCCACTGCACTCCAGGGAAACGGTGGCCTTTTCCTCCTGCGTACTGCGCCCTCAGCCCAACCACTGCGCCCCGGGGTGGTGGGTGCAGGCAGGTTCTGTATTATTGTGCAGCCCTCCAGTGAGGTAACCACTTTTTCCAACTGCAGACTGACCTACCTACCACCTGACCTACCACCACACCCAGGCCCCTGGCTCCCCTCCTCCCCAGGTGCATGAACAGGAAGCTGGCTCCAGTCCAAAGAAATCCCTGCAGTAAGAGATTGGATCCCTCTCAGTCTCATTCCAACATCTTTCTCCTATCCAGATATGGTCCTACACTTCCCTGGTCGCTCTTTCTCTTCCCTTTTTCTCTCCGCAGAAGGGGGTCCCTCCCCTCTGTGCCCACACGTTACAGGACAGTTCTCAGTTACCCACCTATGTTTTTTCCAGATTTCCCATTTTCTTCCTAGTAGATTCAGTCTCTTTTCCTCCCAGGCTCTGGTGTTCAGAGTCTGTTCGCTTCTGCACTTCTTTGTTTGAGAGACACGGGAAGTATGGATTCCCCCTACTTCTCTGCCATGTTGGCCCCTCCCCAATCCAGATGATCACTTTCATTTCTCCCCATAAAATGTGAACATACTTCCACACATGAATGTGGTGGGCAGCATATCAAACTTGATAAATCATGAACATGTTTGAGTAGATATGTGAAGCAAGGAATAGGGATATGACTAGATCATTTGATACCTTATTTGGCAGTTCTGCATACCAGCAGACTTCCCAGAGTCAGAACTGTTCTATGAGGTGCACTCTAGAGTGAATTTGGATGAGCTTGGCCTATAGATGGAACAAAGTTCAGGGCAAGAAGACCATTATACAATTGGAAATGGTTTTGAATTGAGAGCTACATGACAGTAGGTTTGAAGCATGATCTTGCACATTCACAACATGCCAACATGAAAAAAAAAAAAAGAGTAATGCTATCTCTGCAAGTTTACCATGGCATTTAGGATTTGCCTCTGTGAGATTCTCACCAAGATTATATCCTATGAGAGCCCTGAAATGATGTTTCCTTTTATCAAGCCCCACTGAAAACACAATGCTTCTTGCAGCATGTGACCACTAGCCGTCCACACTCAGTGTCTGTAAAGTAAGCCATTCTGCCCAGCCTTTGAGATTCTAGTTTCCAGGTTTGGTTCGTGCAAATAGGAGTCCTAAAAACAGCCTCCAGTCTTAGCAATGACCTCATACCTATCTTATCCCACCACTTTTAGATAATCCGATCTTGGCAGAGCATTTAAAAAAGAGAGAATGGCACATTCTAGGTAGGAAGCATGTTTTAATTTTAAATGTTTTCTATTCTCTCTATTCTGTAATCTAGAAAGTTCTTCCCCGCTATTTCCCTGCTGCTTGTCTTCTACAATTAGCTTAATGAATTCAACATGCTAACCAACTAGACTCAATGATTACTCACTTATTGATTGTCTAAAATTAATCAATTTATTTAATTTAACAGACACATAGCCCTCACTATGTGTCAGACAATGTGAAAATTGCTTTACAAATATAAATTCATTTATTTTTCACAGCAATATGAAATACTTATTTTTTCCCCATAAAGTAAATAAGGGAACTGAGGCAGAGAAAGAATAAATACCTTGTCCATCATGGTCAAACAGCTCATAAGGGTTGGAACCAGGTTTCAAACTCAGGCAATCTGGTTCCAGAGTCTCTTCTGTTAGCCATTTTGACCTGTAGCTCTTATCGCACTGTGTTCTGACAATTTGTTCACATTTTTCTCCCTATAAATATTGACATGACCATTCAATCTTTATTAAATAAATGAAAGCTCTGGTATGCATGGTCTTTGTTTGTATGCTTTAAAACACTGACAAAAAAAGTGTCCCAACAAATTGATTAAAGTGTAAATTTATAATTATACTATGAACCTGATATTTGTCTGGTAACACTTATAGATCATTCACATATATATTGAGCAGCATGGCTGCTTATTTGACTTATATTTGAATCATGTCACCTAGTAGAGAATGAGTATAGAAATTATAATAAATGCTTATTGTAGAAATAAATAATAACTTGCATATGCACAGTATACTTTTACTACCAAATTTTACTTCCATTTGCCAATTAAGTTATTTTAAAAGAAGAATTGTTGACTAGTTTTCTTGCTTTCAGTTCATGTTGAATTTGATGTGTTTGGTCATCTCAACATCTGCCAGTTAATGAGCCTATTTTCTTTTTTTACAGTAGTTTTGAATAAGAGCTATGGATAATTTGGGGCCATTTTGTTAGTGACATGTGTAATTTAATGATTATCTTTGCAAAAAAAGAGAATTTAGCATGACACTTTTATTTTTGAATTTTGTATTATTCTGCAAAACCTGTCAGGAAGTAGAAAACAATGAGCACCTCTTGTCATAATACAATATTAAAAATTTTTTTAATCTAAACTGCTGTGTATTATTTTGTCTACAGAGATTTTTCTAAGCATTCATATTTTTACATAGAGATTTTCTTAAGTAATGATATTTTTAACTACAGGCAATTCTTTTTAGTCGCTGTCAAAATGACAACTACCTTTAAGTGGTGTATATTGTCTTAGCATAGGAAAGCATCATATCTAATGACTTTTGACATTAATTATAGGTACCAACATTTTAAAAATAAAATGTCATAAATGGCATTACATTGCTTACCTCCACAATATTTCTGGTTGGCAGGCAGTTTGATCTTTGCCTGGAAAATTAAAGACTCAGTCAGCAAGTTCTATTACCTTATTTTTTTTTTCAGGGCATATGTTATCTTTCTCATTTAAGAAATGAAAGTATTTTCTTATAATATCTTAGAACTTTCTATATGCAATGAAAATATTGTTGACTTTAGCCTAAGCCATAATGTAGACTCAGAAAAAGCAAGCATTCATGCAGTGTATATGCCTGAATCTTTTTATTAGCTATATGCCCAATATTATATTAATCTGCTTTTCCAGGAAACAGTTACATAAGGCAAAAAAGTTATAATTTTTATGTGATAAAAATAAAGATTTCCATATAACTTAATGTTGAAGTGAATGGAATCTTCACTAAAATAATAAAAGCAAGAGATAAAGAAGACAGAAAAACAAAGAGAGAAAAAGATGTATATTTGTTATTGAAATGATCTATATAACATTCAAGAAAGTTCCTTTCTAATGTTAAAAGATACACATTTTTAAAGAAGTAGAATCATTTCACACTGAAACACTTATCAAAATAATTAAACAATTTAAAAGATGAATGGATAAAGTGTCATATATATACACACAATGGAATATTATTCAGCCATAAAAAAGAATGAAATCTTGCAATTTGCAATGACATGGGTGTAGCTAGAGAGTATTATGCTAAGCAAAATAGTCAGAGAAAGATAACTGCTATATGATTTCACTCATATGTGGAATTTAAGAAACAAAACAAACAAGCATAGGGAAAAAGAGAGGGAGGCAAACCAAGAAACACACTCTTTTTTTTTTTTCAATATATGAAATTTATTGTCAAATTGGTTTCCATACAACACCCAGTGCTCATCCCAAAAGGTGCCCTCCTCAATACCCATAACCCACCCTCCCCACCCTCCCAGCCCCCATCAACCCTCAGTTTGTTCTCAGTTTTTAACAGTCTCTTATGCTTTGGCTCTCTCCCACTCTAACCTCTTTTTTTTTTTCCCTCCCCCATGGGTTTCTATTAAGTTCCTCAGGATCCACATAAGAGTGAAACCATATGGTATCTGCCTTTCTCTGTATGGCTTATTTCACTTAGCATCACACTCTCCAGTTCCATCCACGTTGCTACAAAAGGCCATATTTCATTCTTTCTCATTGCCACGTAGTATTCCATTGTGTATATAAACCACAATTTCTTTATCCATTCATCAGTTGATGGACATTTAGGCTCTTTCCATAATTTGACTATTGTTGAGCGTGCTGCTATAAACATTGGGGTACAGGTGCCCCTATGCATCAGCACTCCTGTATCCCTTGGGTAAATTCCTAGCAGTGCTATTGCTGGGTCATAGGGTAGGTCTATTTTTAATTTTCTGAGGAGCCTCCACACTGCTTTCCAGAGAGGCTGCACCAATTTGCATTCCCACCAACAGTGCAAGAGGGTTCCCGTTTCTCCACATCCTCTCCAGCATCTATGGTCTCCTGATTTGTTCATTTTGGCCACTCTGACTGGCGTGAGGTGATATCTGAGTGTGGTTTTGATTTGTATTTCCCTGATAAGGAGCAACGTTGAACATCTTTTCATGAGAAACACACTCTTAATTGTAGAGAACAACTGATAGTTTACCAGATGGGAGGTGGGGAGTGGAGGCAATGAGTAAAATACATGATGGGGATTAAGGAGTACATTTGTCATGATGAGCACCAGGTGTTGAATGGAAGTGTTGAATCACTATATTGTATACCTGAAACTAGTATTACATTGTATGTTAACTAACTGGAATTTAAATAAAAACGTTAAAAAATAAAATATTTTAGGGACACCTGAGTGTCTCAGTCAGTTAAGCATCCGACTTTGGCTCAGGTCATTATGTCATGGTTTGTGAGTTCGAGCCCAGCATTGGTCTCTCTGCTGTCAGCACAGAGCCCGCTTGGGATCCTCTATCCTCCTCTCTCTGCCCCTCTCCCACTCCTGCATGCACTCTCTCTCTCAAAAATAAATAACATTTAAAAGAAAAAAAGATTTTAATGTTGGAAAGTTAAATATTACAAAGATAAATAGTTCCAAATTAATTTAGAGTTTCAATACCATCCCAATGCAAATCCAATAGGAACATGGTTTAAAATATAGAAAATTCATTAAGAAGTTTCTCTGGAATATTACAGGTGCAAAAAAACAAAACAGAGTTTTGAAAAAAAATAAATTACTATTTCAGATATTAAGATATCACAAAATAGAGAAATTCAAGCACGATGTTAAATGATTAAAAAATATATTGATCAATGAGAACCAAATCTGTAGGCTCCATTATTATAAGGTAATTCATAACAAAACAAAAGTAGCAAAAATCACCAGAAATTTTAAAAATAGTCACAATTTTTTGTAAGAATTAGCAATTCTGGAAATAATCATGTCAGATTCTCACCTCACAATTTGTGCTTAAGCAAAGTACAGCTATATTATTGGGATGGTTAATTTTGTCAACTTGGCTAGGCTGTGGTGTTGAGTTGTTTGGTCAGATATCTATCTATGTATTGCTGTGAAGGTATATTTTAGAGATAATAAACATTTTAAATAAGTAGTCTTTGAACACAACACATTACCCTCCATAAAGTGGATGAGTCTCATCCAATCATTTGAATGACTTAAGAGCAGAGACTGAAGTGTCCCAAGGAAAGACTTCTCCAATCAACAACATCAACTCTTTCCTGGGTGTCCAGCCTACCCAGCTGACCTACTAAGTTTAGACTTGCTAGACCCAAAATCATGTGAGACAGCTCCTTAAAATAAATTCCATTCTCCTATTAGAGAATGAATATGTATCCTACTGGTTCTCTTTTCTGGAGAACACTGACTAAAATTATTACATTTATATATATATTAAATTATTGAAAATAGAGTTAAACACTTGTCAAAATTTCTTGAGGTAAATGAAATTTCTATGATTCAAAAAAAAAAAAACAGAAATAGAGGTGATTAAATGAAAATTGAAGACTTCTTTATGTAAAATATTCGAGTAAAAGTATGATTATTTGAGTACTATATATATTCTGGTAGTTTTATCATACAAGCTCAAATACAAATTAAGATAATTTCTAAATAGGGGCACCTGGGCCTCGGTCTATTAAGTGTCATCTCAGGTCATGATCTCAAGGCTTGTGGGTTCAAACCCCATGTCAGGCTCTGTGCTGACACCTCGAGGCCTGTAGCCTGCTGCGGATTCTGTCTCCCAATCTCTCTGCCCCTCCCCCACTAGCACTCTCCTCTCTCTCTCTTTCTCTCTCTCTCAAAAATAAACATTTTTTAAAAAAGATAATCTCTAAATAAATACCCTTTTTTGTGTTGCTTTTACCACTATATATCAAAATCAGAAACTTGGGATTCACCTTTAATTCCTTATATTTATTCTTGCTACCAGCAACCTGTCAATCTCTACCTCTTCGTAATTTTATAAATTGTGTTCCTCAAATCTCTCCCTGCCTTCTCCCTTGCTAAAGCTACTCATTACCTTAATTCCATTCTCATCTCTATGATTATAATAATAAACTATAATCCCTTTTTCTATTCTTGTTCCCCTCAAACCTATCCCTCCCAAAACTGCCAATGTTAAATTCTAGCCTTCAAACAATGTTTTAAAAACCTTTTGGTAGAAACCTATCACCTGTAAAAGAAAGCAGATACTCCCAAATCTATTACCTTTCCACTACATCTACTACTGTCAAATCCTTCTGCTTGATCATCCATCCTCTGCATTTTACAAAATAGTAACAGAGTAAACTTGACATTACTTCAAACACAATTCCATTGCTCTTTCACATATCTGTTCTTTTTCCACAGACTCTCTTTCACCATTGTATCCCTCTGTTAACTTCTCTGTATCTTTTAAAGCCCAGCTCAACCTTGACTTTTTGTGGTTCATTTATCCACATGGCAAATAAAATGAACATTTCCTCTATGAACTTTGTTATATTTTACACAAACCTCTGCTTCAGAACTTATTTCACTATACTGTTATTATTATTATGAGTGTATAATTCACTTATTGCAATATTAATAATTTATAAATAGCAATTATTCATTATTTGAACTCTACTGCCTGGCTCATCATGTGCACTCATTGAATGATTCTGAACTGTGAAGCACAATAGTTTGACTACTGAAGACCACCGAGTTCAGAGAGAACTTACAATGAAAAAGAAATTAGCTTTGTGATTTATTTCAAAATACATGAGCTTTAATCAGTATGCAAAATTGCATTTCTGGTTATTTTTTAGACATTTTGCTTTTGCTATTTTGTACAGCAAAATTAAAAACAAAACAGTTTGTAATAACATATAGTCATTGAGTAGTTGATTTGTAGGTGATTTTTATTTTATTTTGCATATGCTCTTTGGACATTCAGTTCAGAAATTATAAAGTAACCTAGAGGATATTTTGATTGAACATATAAAATTTATAACAAACACACTGCTAATATTTCTAACAAAACCACAATATTGACTACTTTATGTCATATAGACACATAAAAATAATATTTAAAGATTTATTTTCAATCAACACTATCATAATTTATTGGAAAGAGTACTGGACAATATAGTAATATTCTTGTTTACTTGTTCATAAAAATTTTGGCAAAACACTATTGGTTTCCCAATCTGTCTGATAGGTATAATATTATAAAAGACACTTTTTAATGATTCGAATGTATTAATTGTCATTAAAATAGCTTAATAGCTTTAAAACTAAATAAAACATATTTAGTAATAAGTATCAAGTGTTTATATCTAAATATAAGTGAAAAACTCTAATATAAAAATTGCTTATTTTACTTAGAAACTACTTTTCATAACAGAAATCAAAAATCTATTATCTATACACCAAAAATAGGTACTGAATTAATTTAGAATTGCTATTTTATTGGAAACATATTCAAGTACTTGTGTATTTAATGATCTCTTTTTATTTCTTTATTCCCAGAACTACTCCACTAATTAGATGATGCATTTTAGTATAATTTCAATAATACTTATTATAAGTTTGTAGAAAAAGGTAGAATAAGCAAACATATTTTGACAGAAAGAAATCCTTGGGGAAATGTCTTATAAAATTTATGATGAACAAACAAAATGCTTCTAGTAATCACCTTTGAAATTTAAAAACAATACAACAAAATAAAAAGATTGGCATTTTTAAAAAGTCATTGGTTTAACTGTTTACAGTAACCACCATAAATCGCTGAACTATGAAATTACTTCACATTATAATTTTGAAAACCATTATTGGGGAACCTGGGTGGCTCAATTGGTTAAACATCCAACTTCGACTCAGATCATGAGCTCATGGATCATGGGCTCGAGCCCCAGATCAGGCTTTCTGCTGACAGCTGGAAGCCTGGAGCCTGCTTCAGATTCTGTGTCTCACTCTCTCTCTCTGCCCCTCTCCTGCTCATACTCTGTCTCTCTCTCTCTCTCTCAGACATAAATAAACATTAAAAAAAAACATTATTTATTTCAGAGGCTATTAATAAATCTTTAGAAAACAGATTAATCATGTAATTTTTCTGGTCAGAAGACTTTGGTGACTCTGTTTTAGGATAAGCCAAAGTTCTTAACCCCACTCCACTTTCCTCTGAGAACTCTATCTGTCCCTCCCTACATTTTCACTACTGTATCAGAAGTGTTTATATTACAAATATCAGAAAACTCAACTCCAAGTTTACTCAGTAAAGGAGTACTTTCTCACAGTGGGTTTGCTAAGAGGCAGTTGGTGCCATGAAAGCTTTTAGTCAACATATATCAACTGAGAAAGGTTCCACTCTCTCAGTCTGGAAAAAGAAAGCCACACTTGACCACTTCATCTCAATGTAGTAGAATTTATAAGAGAACCATTGAAAAGTTGACAAAGAGGAAGCTGAGATGAAAATGAGCTTCATGAAATATAATCAAATCTCGGATAACTTGGTGGCTCCATATTATTTCTTCTTGTAGGAATTTGAGAATATCATATATATTTTGATAATCATTGTTGCCAAAAAAACCAATACTCTATTAAAAATGTGACTTTGATCACACTATCTTTGTTGTTTCTTCTGTTGGTAGCAGTATCTGAAGTCAGTATCTCAAAGGAAAGGCAGAGCATTGACATGTCTTCAAGCTTAAACATAGTAAGCCCACAACAAATACTATTCCTCAACAGATTATTTTCTATATGTTCTCTCCAGGATAGATTACAACTTAATTTATTGTACTCTTTCTGGTACTCCAAAGTATCCGTGAAGTATTTTAAACATAGAAAACTTCCATAATTATTTGATTGTTTCTATTTGATATAGCCAAAGTAGTGACTGAGATCCATCGGTACAGTCCAATAAACATTACACAAAAGTCTATGTTCTATGCATAGCTAAACTGGATATTTTTCATGTAAAATGTCTGCTTCCTCTGTTTTCCCTCAGAGACAGTATGATCAATTTGCTAAGCAATCTAGAAGAAAAGAGCAGTGGTATCCAGTGCCATGATACCAGCTGTGCTCCCAACTCTGGTGAACTGGATGCCTTTGAAAGCTTGTATGCTCAGGTACCAAGAGTAGAAAAAATATTTCTTCTATTCTTCTTCTCCATGCTGAAACATGGAAATAATGACAACATGTTACCTCCATTTCATAAAGATGGGAAAGTTAGCAACCAAAATCACTTTTTTCCTGGGATAAAGTGGTTAAAAATGAATGAGTCTAAGCAATCTTTCAAATTTATTTTTTGAAATGCTTTCTATCACAAGTTCTGTCTCTAACCATGTGTGTCTTCCTCAAGCTCTGGTAATTGTCTCTGACTGCCCTTATTTCTCTGAAGATTTAATTAGACACAGCCCCTTGTACTTAATTATCATTTGGATGATGCTTTCACCAAATAAAATTTATATATGTTCTGAATTGATTGTTTTTGTGCGTTTTGGGTTTTTCATACAGGTATCAAGTTGCTCCAGCAAAGAGCTGAGCTTCCTTCCCCTCTTTGATTGCATTGACAACTTCCAAGAAATTTAAAAATACAAATGACTAAATTGTATTTGGACTCTGTTTCATTGGTTTGTCTTTCCTTATACCAATACTGCACTGATTTTATTGCTGTAGCTTTATTATAAGTTTTGAAGTCTGATGGAATGTTTCTATAATCTTTGTTATTTTTCAAGATTTGCTTGACTAGTCTAGGTCCTTTGTGTTTTTATATCAGTTATAAAATAAGGTTATTAACTTCTACAAAAAAATAAAAAATGGTCACTAAGAGTTTGTATGGGGATGAATTGGTTCTATAAGTCAATTTGAGGGGAATTAACACCTTAATAATATTGAGTTGTATTATTCAAGATTCTTTAGAGAAACTGAAAAGAATGGGATACATATAGGGAGAGATTAAGAGGAGACTTATTATAGGAGTTGGCTCACCTGATCTGGAACAACAAGAATTCCCACAATCTGCTCTCTACAAGCAGATAACCAGGAAAGCCAGTGGTATAATTCAGTCCCAGACCAAAGACCTGAGCATAGGGAGAAACTAGTGTAAGTCCCAGAGTCAGAAGGCCTGAGAACCAGAAGATCCAAGTCTGAGGGCAGGAAAAGATGACATCCCAGCTCAAGAAGAGTGAGAGCATTTTTTCTTCCTTCTCCTTTTTGTTCTGTTAAAGCTCCCAATGGATTAGATGATGGCCAACCACAATGCTGAGGACTGATCTCTACTTGGTCTACTAAATCAAATGCTAATCTCTTCCAGAAGCATCCTCACTGACACACCCAGAATTTATGTTTTACCCACTATGTGCACATCCTTTAGTCCAGTCAAGTTGACATATAGAATTAACCATTACCTGAGAATTGCAGTGACTGTGGTCTCTCTCCATGTATTTAGACTTGAATTTATCTTAGCAGATTCAATGTGGAGATCTTATACATCTTTCATTTAATTTATTCCTAATATGTTTTTAATCTCATTTTCCAATTATTTATTGCTATTATATACAAATACAATTGATTTTTTTGTACATGGGCCTTGTATCCCACAACTTTGCTAGATTCACTTATAATTCTAAAAATTATAATAACCTACTTTCCCCCCATGTATACAATTATATTATCTGCAAATAAAGATAGACTTACATCTTCTTTTCTCATGTCTTTTATTTCTTTTTCAAGCCATATTACATTGACTAGGATCTCAATAAAATACAGAACAGACAGTAATAGTGACATTCAGGTTATGGTCCTCGTTTGGGGGGTAAAACATCACTGTTGGGTATGATATTAGCTCTATAATTTTTGCACTTACTCTTGTTAGATTGAAGAAGTTTCTTCTGATGTATAGGTTTTCTGAAAATTTGTTTTTTTAAAAAATGGGATGGAATGTTATCACTTTATTTTCCTGCATCTATATGTGAGTTTTTTTTCTCCTTTATTCTGTGACCGATATTAACTGATTTGGAAGCTTTACCTTGCATTCCTGATTTCTGGCTGCTAAACCAACCTTTCATTTCAGGGATAAACCCCAGTTGTGATGTATTATTGTTTGTATTTGCCTCTGGATAATATTTGCTAAAATTTTGTTGAAGATTTTTTACATTTATACTCAGGCAGAATTTTGGTCTCTCAGTTTCTTTTCATGTAACGTCCTTGTCAGATTTTGATACTTGCTACATAGAGCCATTTAAGGAGTGTTTCATCTTTATCTGAAAGAGTTTTCTTTTTGTTGTTGTTATTTATATATGGTAGAACTCTCTAGTGGTGCAATATGGTCCTAGAGATTTCTTTATGGAAATATTTAAGTGACTATTTAAATAAAAATATACATAATTAGTCAACCATTCTATATCTTCTTGTGATTACTTCAAAAGTTATGTTCCAGACGTTTATTTCCTTTCTCCTAAAATGTCAAATTATTTACAGAAAGTTGTTCAAACTATCTATTGTGGTTTTATTGACTAAAGGATCAGTAATTCAGCAATTAGTAATTTATGTGGGGTTGGATTATCCTAATATTGCCCAGGGATTAGGTTGTTGTTGTTTTTTTCTTAAGTACTACAGTACTTTGGACTTAGTAAAAATCAATTATTTGTTTTTAATGTCATTTATATTTGTTTATATCTGTATTCTTTTCTCCTTCCTTGAGCATAATGTGCTTTTATTTTTGTTGTTGGTTCTTTCATTGAAGCTTAAAGCATTTATTTTAATACTGTCTTTTTTACTATAGATACTTATTTTTAATGTTTATTTATTTTGAGAGAGAAAGTGCATGTGCGTGTGCACACACACATGCACATGAGTGCCAGAGAGGGACAGAGAGAGAGAAGAAAGAATCCCAAGAACAGGCTCTGCACTGTTAGCAAAGAGCCCAATGTGGGGCTCAATCCCCAAAAATGCGACATCATGACCTGAGCCAAAACCAAGCACTGCTTTCACTGTGCTTGACAAATTCCAATTACTACTCAGTTTTAAATACTTTCTAATTAATATTGTGATTTGTTCTTGACAAATGTATTATTTAGAAATGGGATGCTTACTTTAAAAGTATTAGGGAATTTTTTTTTAATATTTTTTTATTATTTTTTTAACATTTATTTGTTTCTGAGAGACAGAGGGAGACAGAGCTTGAGCAGGGGAGGGGCAGAGAGAGAGAGAGAGAGAGGCAGACACAGAATCTGAAGCAGGCTCCAAGCTCTGAGCTGTTTAGCACAGAGCTGGATGCAGAGCTCGAATCCACAAACTGTGAGACCATGACCTGAGCTGATGTTAAATACTTAACTCACTGAGCCACCCAGGCTCTCTGGGAATTTTTAGTTATTGTACTATTGATTCTTAGTTTAATTCCATTATGGTCAGATAAAAAAAATTCTATATGATTTCAGTCCTTTCAGATGTATTTATATTTGCTTTGTGGTCCACTAAATGTTCCATGTACCCTGGAAAACTATGTGTATTCTGCACTTGTTTGCTACAGTGTCTTATAAATATTGATGAAGTCAAGTTTGTTGGAAAGATTCTTTATCTCTTCCATATCTTACTACTTTTTTTCTCTGCTTATTCTTCAGTCACTGAGTTCAAATCTAAATATTATGGTTGGTGTGTTTACCTTTTTAGTTCTGTCAATTTTTGCTTCACAAATTTTGAATTAATATCATTAGCTATGTACATATTTATTATAACTGTCTTCCTGATGAATCAAGCCTTTTATAACTTAGAAATTCCTTGCTTTATCTGTTAATAATCTTATGTTCAGTCTATTTTGCCTTATGTAAATATAGCCACACTAACTCCTTTAAATTAGTGTTTGTATGTCATTTATTTTTAATTCTTTTACTTTTAAAGCATGTCTCCCATAAGCATCATATAGTTGAGTAATAGATTTGTATCCAATATGATAATCTCTGGTTTTTAAATGGTGTATTTAGGTCATTTATTTAATATAACTAGGTATCATTGGGTTTAAGCCTGCTTTCATACTGTTTTCTATTTTTTTAATCTATTCTTTGTTCCTTAGTTCCTGCTTACTTTTGGGTTAATCAGATTTCTTGTATTTAATTTTTATCTCCTTTACTGCCATTTTAATTTTTTTCCTCCTTTTTTAAATGGTTGCAGAGATAATCATATACTCCTTAACTTATTACTGCACTAGTTGAAATAATATTTTGTCATTACACAAGCAATGTCATAATCATTCAACACTATAAGTTCTGCCTATCCGTTGTACTAGTGCTACCATATATATTTTACTTATACATGTTTTATTAGCCCTGCAATGAATTTTTGTATTTTTTTTTCTTTTTATGTTTATTTTTGAGAGAGAATGCCTGTACGCAAATGTACATGGGGTAGGGTCTGGAAGGGAGGCAACAGAGGACTGGAAGCAAGCTCTGTGCTGACAGCAGACAGACCAATGCTGGGCTTAAACTCATGAACCATGAGATCATGACGTGAGCTGAAGTTGGATGCTTAACCCACTGAGTCATGCAGGCACCCCAAATTTTTTATATTTTAAATAGTATTTTATTTTATTTTATTTTATTTTATTTTATTTTATTTTATTTTATTTTATTTTATTTTATTTTATTTTATTTATTTTTCATGTTTTTATTTGTTTTTGAGAGAGAGACAGTGTGAGCAGGGGAGGGACCGCGAGAGGGAGACACAGAATCTGAAGCAGGCTCCAGGCTCTGAGCTGTCAACACAGAGCCCAACGCTGGGCTCAAACTTGTGGACCATGAGATCATGACCTGAGCCAAAGTCAGATGCTTAACCAATTGAGCCACCCAGGTGCCCCATTTTAAATAGTATTTTAACGAAAAATATTTCATAATTTTATATTTATCCATATATTTACATTTTCCAGAACCCTTGATTTCTTCCTAAAGATCTAGGTTTCCATCTCGGATTATTCTGGGATTATTTTCTTTTAACATTTCTTATAGTGCATCAGTTGCTGACAAACTCTCTCAGCTTTTTTTCTTTTTTAATCTGAGAATATTTTGTTTCATCTTCATTTGAAAAAGATAACCTCCTACTATGTATTCTATGTGTTTTTTTGTTTTTTTGTTTTGCTTTCAATACTTTGAAAATAGCATTCCATTGTTTTCTACATTCAGTATTTTTCTAATGTGAACTTAAACAACAACTCATTGTTTCCCCTGAAGGTGATTTGTCCTTTTCCCTTTGGCTGTTTTCAGGATTGCATCTTTGATTTCCCACAGATTAAGATTATGTTCAGGTATGGGTTTCCATTGTATTTATCCTCTTTAAGGATTATGAATTTCTTGGATCTATGGGTTAAAACTTTCATAAACTGAGAAACTTTTTACTATAATTCCTGATATTTATTCTGCCTTATTCTATCTCTCTTTACTCATACTTGGCTTCAGTTATAATGATATTAAAGTAGATGATATTGTTCCACAGGTTTCAGATATGTTCCGAATATTGTCATCATTGTCTTCATCTTCATTATATATTGCAGTTTTGATAATTTCCATGGCCTATCTTTAATTTTACAATTTTTTCTGTGTCTAATCTACTTCAGAACCAATAAGTCTTTTTTCATACATTGTATTTTTAGTTCTAAAATCTCCATTTGGTGCTCACACACTCTCTCTCTCTCTCATTCCATCTAAATATTTTTAACTGTGTTATCCGTTTACTTTCTATTTTTTTACATATTTCTAATAGCTCTTTTTAAACATTTGTCTGAATATTTGAGTGTCTGGAGCATATGTGGTTTGCTTATATTGATTTTTTTTTTTACCTTGATTATGGGTCATGTTTTCCTCTTTTCCATATGTTCTCATTTTTTAATTATATGCAACATACTGTATTTCAAATTTATTTTTTAATTTATTTTTTTAACTTAAATTCAAGTTAGTTAATATATGGTGTAGTATGGGTTTCAGGAGTAGAATTTAGTGATTCATCACTTACATATAATACCCAGCATTCGTCCCAGAAAGTGCCCTCCTTAATACCCCTTGCCATTTAGCCCATCCCCCTTACCTCCCCTGCCCCAACAACCCTCAGTTTGTTCTCTGTCATTGAGAGTCTGTCATGGTTTGCCTGTCTCTTTTCTTGCCCTGTGTTCATCTGTTTTGTTTCTTAAATTCCACACATGAGTGAAATCATGTGATATTTGTCTTTCTCTGATTGACTTATTTCACTTAGCATAATCCACTCTAGTTCCATCTATGTTGTTGCATATGGCAAGATTTCTTATTCTTGAATTAACTGTTTCTTTTCTCCGTCTGGCAGCTAATGTGAGGGCCTTATTCATTGATCTTTAAATAATTAAACTGGATTAAGCTGGGTTGCATTTTCAGTTAATTTTAGTCCATCTATGGTTTCATAAATATTGAAGTGAGATCTAGTACTCTCTCAATAGGATTTTGGCCTCTGAGCACTGCAAGACTAGGAAATCCTTTTGTGTTTTCTATCTGTTTTCAGCTTCTTACATTGCCACTTACTCAGCAAAAAGTTCCATGAGACAAGTGACAAGCAAGAAGGTCTAGCTTGGTTTATGAGGTACTTCCAAATTCCAGTATGGTCTATGCCAGCTCATATACTACTATTTAAATTTTACCTGTTTTCTCCCTTGGAAAGCAAAAAGGTTTTCCATCATCACAAAAACTTTCTCTCTCTGTGGCAGGCTTGTTTCTCGGCCAACCATGCAAACTAGCTAAGTTCCCCTAAGGATGGAAATGGCCACTGGTTTCTATTCACCTTGGGAAGGCTTGTTTCCTTTTGGGATTTAATTTATTTGGGTGTTTCGTGCCCTACCAAATTTCAATTATTTTAAATGCATATATTAAAAATATGACTTGTTTTATTTAACTTGTATTTTCTCATTTTTAAAGTAAGAATGATGGTCTTGTATGACTTTTTATATCTAATTTGTAGTACAATATGTGTAATGTACTTTCAAAAACATGATTTGATATGGCTCAAAGTGACATTGTTTCTTTTTATTTTCAAAATGTTTTGTATTTTATATGACTGCTCCTTCTTGTTTTCCAAGTCATTAACTATATTATGATCTCAAGTTTTTTACTTCAGTACCTATAATTAACTTCTAATTTTCATTATTTAGTCATTTCAGTATTCCAGACCCTTTCAGCATTTCCATGACACTTTTATTACTTTCAAATGTGGAATCACAAAAGGCACATACTACTTTATTTTTTTAAGTTTTTATTTTAATTCCAGTTAGTTACCAAACAGTGTTTTATTAGTTTCAGATTTACAATATAGTGATTCAACAATTCCATACATCACTGGTGCTCATCACAATAAGTGTACTTTTTAATCCCTATCACCTATTTAACCCATCTTCCCACTCCCCTCCCCTCTGGTAACCATCAATTTGTTCTCTATAATTAAGAGTCTGTTTCTTGATTTGTCTCTCTCTTTTTCCCCTTTGCTCATTTTTTTTTAAGTTCCATATATGAGTTAAATCATATGTATTTGTCTTTCTCTGGCTGACTTATTTCACACAAAATGATACTCTGTAGCTCTATCCATATCATTGCAAATGGCAAAATATCACTCTTTTTGTGGATGAATAACATTCCATTGTTTACATTCAAAATAATTATTTATAGTTATATATATTCGTTGTTTTGTGATTGTTTCTGAAGATTTGCTGTGATCTTTCCTTGTGTTTCTCTCTTTCATGGTTTACTGGTATTCTTTGGTGATATATTTGGATTTCTTTCTCATTATTTGCATATTTATTAATGCTTTTTGATTTGTAGTTACCTTTAGGTTTGTGTATAACATCTTTGCATGTAGCAGTCTATATTAAGTTGATGGGCATTTAAATTTGAACCTATTCTTTACTCCTCTTCTCCCCATGTTTTAGGTATATGGTGTCATATTTTACATCCTTTTATTTTGTGAGTTCATTGACTGATTTTTTACAAGAATATTAATTTTTACTGCTTTTATGTGTCCTACCTTCATACTGTCACTTTTGGTCTTTCTTTTCCACTCAAAGTCCCCTTTAATATTTCTTGTAGGGCTAGCTTAGTGGTCATGAACTCCTTTAGTTTTGTTTGTCTGGTATATTTTCACCTCTTTTTCTATTCTGTATGATAGACTTGCTGGATAGAGTATTCTTGGTTTCAGATTTTTTCTCATTCAGCACTTTGTATAGAGACCACTCCCTTCTGGTTTGGAAAGTTTCTGCCAAAAAATTCACTGATAGCCTTATGGGATTTCCTTTGTATGTTATAGCCTTCTTTTGTCTTGCTGCTTTTTTTTTTTTTTTCTTTATCACAATATTTTGCCAATTTAATTACAATATATCTTAGTGTGGATATGCTCTTGTTGACTTTGTTGTGGGGGGGGGGGGGTTCCCTTTGCCTCCGAGATCTGAATATCTGTTTCCTTCCTCAGACTAAGGAAGTTTTCAGTTATCATTTCTTCAAATAAATTTTCTGCCCCCTGTTCTGTCTTCTTCTTCTGGGACTTCTGTAATATGAATGTTATTACATCTAATGGATCACTTAGTTCCTTAAGTTTATTCTTGTTTTGCATAATTCTTTTTTCTCTCATTTGTTCAGCTTGATTACTTTACATTACTCTGTATTCTAGGTCATTAATTCATTTCTCTGCTTCTCCCAGCTTACTGTTCATTCCATCAAGTATGTTTCTTATTTCAATTATTGAGCCTTTAATCTCTGCTATGTATTCCTTAGCTCTATATTAAGGGTCTCACTGATACCTCCCATGCTTTTCTCAAGTCCAGTGAGTATCTTTGTGGGCATTACTTTAAATTCTCTATCAGGCATGTTAATTATATTGGTTTTGCTTAGAACTGTGGATGTGGCCTCCTCCCAGTCTTTGGTTTGGGACTGATTCCTCTGTCTCCTCATTTTGTGTCTGTGCCTTCTCCTATGTGTTAGGAAAATCAGCTACATCTCCTGTTCCTGAAGAACAGGTAATGGCCGTATGAAGAAGAGGTCCTAAAGTGCCCGCACTGTGTAGTTTCCCCTGTTCCCCAGGGCCTAGCACTTTAGGCATTGCTCCAGTATGTGTTGTGTGTGTTCTGCTGTTTTGTTATGGCCACTTCATCCTTCAGGCCAGTCATCTGCAGAGGCCTTTTTTGCCTATTGTAGAAGTGTTTGGTCCCTGGCCTGAATGTGACAAGAGTTATAACTAGGTGTGCTCTGTTATGCTTGTGAAATGAGACCTGTTGCCACCACTGCTGAAACCAAGGTCCTGCAAAATTCCCAGGGCAGGAGACGTACTGTTTGTTGACAGGGGCTTGAGCCTGTCTTATGGGGTAGGGGGCCCACCACATTGAGACTCAGGCAATCATGACTAGAAGGGGCAATTCTGCCAAAGAATTGGGGGGTGGGGTTTTGTGTAAGCAATTTAGGTAGGGAGTGTCAGCACTGCACTGATTCCTGCAGGTGGTCCTGTGCTTATGCTGAGGGAACAGGGAAGGAAATAACACCTGTCAGTTCCTTTGTTCCCAGAGGGATTTCTCCATGAATGCTTCCTCTCTGGGACACACTCCAAGATGAGCAAATAACCTCTCGACTGTGTGCCCCAGGCATTCTTCAGATGGCTGTTTTCACACTGTGTGTTTGCAGGCCATTTACCCTGCTTTCTCTCTCAAAGCAGCTCCATTGCCTTCCAGGTTCTATCCCAACCACGCATACTAACCTTCAAAACTCTAGGCTTTAAGCCCTGCTTGTTGCAAGAACTCACAAAATTTGGCCCGTCTCCCTTTCCAAGCCAATTGCTATTGGGATTCAATTTCTGCATGTGCTCTCCCATATGCTAGTCTGTCTCTTGCCCTTCTCTATGACCATGGCTCCCTCCCCACCACAGTGGACCCAATCTGTTTCTCTCCCAAACTATGTTTTTGCACTTCCTACCTTCTTTGTTCAATGTGGCCTCTTCTCTTCTCTCCCTTTAGTTGTAGTTTTTTTCTGTCAGTCCTCAGGTCTATTTCTGGGGTATTTAGGATTATTTGATAGTTGTCTAGGTGTATTCATGGGACAAAGTGAGCCTAGGGTCCTCCCACTCTGCTGCCATCTTCCAAGCCCCCTCAAATTGCTTTACTTTTTCAAAACAGTAAAATATTTTATATGTAAAGAATATAATTTTTTTCCTAATATTACTTAAAGTATTTCTAGATCATAAGCTGGCCTCTAAACAAACTACATTTTATTAGATAAAATTAATGAGATAATTGAAACTTTTAAACAGGAAATACAAAATGTGACACCACTAATTATGTCATGATTTTAGGGGTTGTTTCAATATTTGAACAAGCAGTTAATTAATTAAAACTTTTGATAACTATGGGACATCAATCCATGTTCACAAAAATCTCATTTTAAAAACTTTCAAATGAAGAGGAAGCTATCTGCTTAGTGCCCCCCTCCACACACATTCACATCATTTCCTTTTCTATTTCTTTTTCTCTACCATTATCATTTTGTTTCATAATTGGCCTAGGTTTATATTAATCTTAACTACACACTCTCAGGAAATAAAATATTATCTACTTTCAGAATGGAGGATACAGACATATTTAGTGAAGGACAATACATTTCATTAGGAAACTAAATCTCAGATTAACTAAGAATGGGACATTTTTAATGATTACTATTTTCCATTTCAATGGATGCATTTTAAATAGTAAAGAAGAGTTACACTTGTAGTTTTCTTTACTTTCTCTGTCAAACTTAACTTAATGGAAGTTACAAACTAGAAGACAAATCATGAAGAAGTATAATGTGGCCTCTGAAATATGCTAAATTGCTAATCTTCTGCTGACCAATCTATTTAGTATTCTCTAGGGAGGAGTAGAGGTTTGAATCTTTCCCTTTAGAGAGACAATGAGAAAAATTATGATGGAGAGAAACATGTTATCCTCCTTCCTCTTTCAAAAACTCAGAGAGGGAAACTCACCCAAAAGTTGTCCAAAACTGGTATTCCTTTTCAACTGCATAGCACCCACCCCCTTCAAGTATATATGTTTGTGGGAGTTTTGGAAGAGGATCCAGCACAGTCTGTGATTCTGCTGACCTATAGCTGACAATTGGGAAAGAGAGAGAGATACGACACTCCTTTTGACTCGAGAGATGCCTCTCTTTTCCTGGGCTTACAAACCTAACATAATTCTGACCTTGAAGGGGCAGCTTATTTACCACATCATTTTGTGTTCTCAGGGGGAAAAAAGTATGAATTTAATTATATCCTTGTCAAGAGGTAATTCCATCTCAAAAATTAATTTTCAGTGCTTTGGAGTTATTGCACATTAAAAAATATTGTCACACAAAAAACATGGGTGGCCTGTCACAAACATTATGAAACTATTGACCTTACATAGCTTCATCTGCACAACTATTGATTTTTTTCTGTCTTTATTTTGACATTTCATATGATTTCATCTAAGATTCATCACTGTGGAAATGTCAGGTTTAAGGGTATGCTTTTATTGTTTAGGAAGAGCAATCTTAGAAATGGTTTACTACTTATCTATTAGAGGCAGTAGGCTGGATTCATCAATGTTGAAATGATTCAGCATCAAGTTATCACACTTATTTTTTCCAGAGGCTTCAAGATTGCTCGTATTCTTCCCTCCTGAGAAGTGAATTGGGTTGTCACTTTGGGTATTAGATGTCAATAATTCCTAACTGGGCTTTGCAACACTAAACCCATGAATACTCCTTAATTTAAGGACTTCTGGTTTATGAGTGGTACACTTGTTAATACAGTTTCTGTTTGTGTTGGGAAGGTGATCGAGGCTTTAATACATTTCCAAACACCAATTACTCAGGACGTAGTCAGAAATCAGTATTTTAATGCAATTTTGTCATATCAATGTTTTGTCATGTCCAGATTTTCAAACTAGATTCTTCATGTTACTTTCTCCCACACCAGTGGGAGATAAATGAAGTTTCAAAGACCCTGAATGGAGTCTGTGACCAAAATATCTTCTGAAAATATGTGTCTCCCTTTTGCTTGGCTAGCTTTTTCAAACTGATGTTTGCAGCACATTACAAAATAAACTGAAGACTTCAAATCAACAGTGAATAATTTATGTGTAAATAGACTGACTTTTATTAGTATAAAAATTGGAAGAAGAGTCAACAAATTATTTGTGTTACTATAGACTAGTTTTAAACCAGGCAACAGCATGTAAAATCATATTTCCAGGCAGAACCAGCTACATAATTTACAAGGCTCAGTGCAAAATGAAAATGTAGAGCACTTTGTTCAAAATTACTAAGAATTTCAACAGCGTACATTAAACTAAGTGCAAGACCCTTCTAAACATAAGACCCTGTGAGACTGCACAGGTTTTATGCCTATGAAGCCAGCCCTGTTTCCAGTTCCTATCCATGAATATTTAACTTTCTGATTCCATTTTCTAATGAAGAAGAACTTGACCTCCTTACACTACAGTTTTCCTTCCTAAAGAAAGTAACCTCAAACTAAGATAATCCATATACAGATTTGCTAAAATACCATTAACTGATTTTTTTTCAAAAATAAATAATAATGCCAAACTATGCAAAATAATATCTTGCTTGACTGTGTTTTTTTAAGTCTCCGAATTAGAGATATGTTTTTAGTTTTGTGTGACTAGCTAAAGTAAAATCAAAATAAAAATTAAATAAAAGTAAATTCCACTTAATCTCATGCTAGCATTTCCTTTTCATGGAAGGTAATTCCAAAAGCTTCAAGTATCTCTCCATCTGTCAGCAGATTTGCAGAGAAAAGTACTGTTAATGAAAATGGCAGTATACACAAGGTGACCTTTAAAAGTTACCCACTATTCTCAAAATGACACTGCTTTCCACGGCAAATAAGAAACTATTATCTGGGTTTCGTGTTGTCAACCACTTGTTATGAAAGCAGTAATAATTGATTTAAAAGGAAAGAAAGCATTACAATATGACTATATCTCATCTATTAATGAAATATTATTCTATTGACTAGAAAAAAATTGTTACCAGGAGAAATATTATGCATAAGATAACATTGGGAAATTTATTCCTTATGATTCTTGAATTCTAAGGTTTTACAATAATTTAAAACCAAGTCACTGTACTAAAATGCAATTACATTTTTAATGGCACATGTTTTTTTTTCCTTTAATTGAATGGAAAAACTAAGATTTTTTTGAGTCGTTAATGTTTTAATTATGGTATTTGATTCAGTGAAGAACAATTCTCCTAATGAGAGCTGGCCTACTTAATGACATTGCTCAGTGTATTATTTAACTAATCAGATTTTTCCTCAATCCCAGCATTTACTACTTTCTTTTACATATTCAGAGCAGATATGCTAGCCTGTGTATTAATGTTAATTGAAGTTATTCAGGTAGATGACAAAGAAAATTAGACCCCTCAGGGTGTCATATTCCCTTGCAGATTAAAGAGAAGCTTTCAAGAGCTGCGTATATAAATTTGAACAAAATACTCTACTCCACATGCCACTATAGATTTTCTAAGCATTTGATCATACAACTGAGAATGTCTCTGGCAAGATATGGTCTCACAAAACGACATTAAATAATAAGAATGGATTTATGAAAAGAAATTCTACATACATTCGGAAAGGTAATTTTGACTATGAAATTATAATAAAAACATTTTAATAAGCTCATAATTTTTATTGAGAAATGGTGATATTTATATCAATCAGTGCTCAGATCTATTTCTAAATCATGGGACTTAAACAAACAAAAACACTATGGCCATGAAACTTGTGAGATATTTAAAATCTTTTATATCTATGGAAAAGAAACCTCTAGAAATCTGTCCTCTAAAGCATGCATTTAATTCTATATTCAGATCCCTACCTAAAAAAATACTTTAAGAAGTCTGATAAAATTGCAAAATGCAAATGGGATCTATTGACTTTAAGCAGAATAAAAGACAGAAGATAAAGTGTTTCCCCAGAAGTACCACAGAGAGAAAGAAACATAGTTTCAAAGCACAAGAGAAATTACAGATAGCAATATTTTAGTGGGACTATAAAAAGCCCAAATAGAACTAAGAAACAGTATAGCAACTTAAAATTACTTCTCAAAATTATTAGATTGAGAAAGATTCTGATGGAAATGTAAATCTGGAGTTGCTTCTCATTTACTTAGTCTATGAACTGAAGCAGTTTTCTCCTTAGATTAAAAAAGGAAATGCAGTTTCTGTTGGTTGAGTGATCCCCCATACAAAGCAGAAAGCAGCAGAATCTTTTTATTCAGTTCCACTGTCGACCTCACCCTTGTTTTCCACTCTGTCTCCTCACAGACCTCTTCGTTTTTCCAAGAGTCTCCTGTTTTCTCAACTCTCCTTCTTAAAAACTTTATGTTGTTTTAAGTTGAAAAGGGTTTTCCATTACCATAGAATAATTGAAGAGATACAAATAATTGAAATATAAGAGATTCAAGCAGTTTGACAAAAATATGTATAAAATATCATATATTTTGCATGCATATTATACCGTATGAGAAAAGCTGTGATCTGAGCTGATAGTGAAATACTGAAGTTAGTTTACTGAAGAATCACTACATTCAGAATAATTTATCTCTCTGGAGAATTCCATATGGCACAAAAATTGAACAGAGTTAATTCATAGATATATTGTAATCTAGAAATACTTACGTGGAAATTCCTTCAGTTGTAACTGTGTCCCATGACTGAGATTTATATAATGTATAGACAGGAAAGGCAGCTGCTGCTGATAGCTCTTTGTATATTTTATACAATATTTACAGTACTCTGGCTTTGGCACTATAAATCAGCCACCCTTTTTTCCTATTTTTGGCGTATCACATTAAGGAATATAAATTTTACATTTTTTTTAATAAATGGTTCTGGTTAGTTTAGTAGTGATCAAAAATGAAGATAAAAGAATTACTCAGGAAAATAATCTGACCAAGATGTGAAAATTACCCCCTCTGAAGAGATTTAACTGCCCACAGCCAGTTTCTGAGCAAAAGTGAATTGAGGATACTCCCTTAGAAACCACTTAGAACTTAAGAAGCTTAAACTTTTATAACTTGAGGCAGAAATATGTGCTCTTTACAGGGGTTTCAGTTTTTTAGGCTTCAGTCAAGCAAATGGTATTGGTAGAAATTGAAAGCACACATCATGAAACAGCTAAAACCTTTCCTACAGCAGAGGACAAAATAATTTTAAGCAAACTGTTGAACTGTTGTAATTGTAGAAGAAAGCACTGGAAATCTGATGAGATTTCTGAGAAATATGATTTGCCTCATTGCAGAGCCTCTGAAATTAAATGTGAGAAATGTCTTAATTTGCATTAAAATTGCCTAACTAAGCCACTGATACTCCTTAGCACAATGTTGTGTATCAAACTTTTATGAATTCAAACAAGAACTTATATCAATAATTTCCATGTTATGGAGTAGCTTCTCAGTGGCAAGTGGAGAGTTCAATGTTCCAAATAGTGTGAATAACACTCTTGGAAGCTATCAGACTTTGTTTTAGGAGGAAGTGTGAACCTATAATTCCCCTTACTGTCACTTTTAAATTCAGCTACATTTTGAATGAATGAAGAAAGTTTACTGTTAGAAGTGATAAGAAATAAATTGCTTTATAAAATATAAAAATATTTCTTCATGCACCAAGCCTTCTCTATTTTACATATTTAGTAACTAAGTTTGTATATTGCTTTCTTTTTTTTTAATTTTTTAAATGTTTATTTATGTACTTCTGAGAGAGAGAAAGAACATAAGTGGGGGAGGGACCGAAAGAGAGAGGGAGACACAGAATCTGAAGCAGGCCCCAGGCTCTGAGCTGTCAGCACAGAGCCAGATTTGGGACATGAACTCACAAACCAGGAGATCATGACCTGAGCTGAAGTCAGATGCTTAACCAACTGAGCCACGCAGGCGCCCCTGTAAATTGCTTTCTTAAGTGCAATTCCTCTATATCTTCCTAGAAAAATAGTTCAGCAATGGTCAGCTTTGAAATGCATTTCCAGGTCACTTTGTACATAGTAACATAAGTAAAGATTATTCATAATAAAATATATTTTCTTCTTGTTTTGTGAACATGAAGTGAAAATGAAAATGCATGTGAATCTCTTTACAGTTGACATGCAGTATTCCTTAGTATAAACCGAGAAGGAATGAATAATGATTAAGAGGATTTTCAAGTTTATTTTTTTAAACATTCATTATTAGTTCTTTTAATAATAACAGCAACTCACTATATGCTATAATAAACAAAATATTTTTAAAAACATAATTATAGGGGCGCCTGGGTGGCTCAGTCGGTTGAGCGTCCGACTTCGGCTCAGGTCACGATCTCGCGGTCTGTGAGTTCGAGTCCCGCGTCGGGCTCTGGGCTGATGGCTCAGAGCCTGGAGCCTGCTTCCGATTCTGTGTCTCCCTCTCTGTCTGACCCTCCCCCATTCATGCTCTGTCTCTCTCTGTCTCAAAAATAAATAAACTTAAAAAAAAATTAAAAAAAAAACATAATTATATTTTCCAAAACAACAACCAAAAGCATTTACTGACAAGAGTAATCTTATATTTTTAATTCATATTTTTATTGAAATAATTGTGTATTCACATGTAGTTATAAGAAATGATACAGAGGGGAGCCTGGGTGTCTCCATTGGTTGGGTTTCCAACTCTTGATTTCAGCTTGGGTCATGGTCTCGTGTTTAGTGGGATTGGCCCATGGCAGACTCTACACTGATGGCATGGAGCCTGCTTGATTCTCTCTCTCCCACTCTCTGCCTCTCCCCTACTTGCACACATGCATACACACACACTCTCTTTCTCTCTCTTAAATTAAATAAACATTTTTTTAAAAAAGAAATAATACAGAAGAGATCTTTATACTCCTTATATACTTTGTTCAATTTCCTGCTCAATGGAAACATTTTGCAAAACTGTAGTATATTATCACAACTAAGATTTTGGCCTTAATATAACCCAATTTTATTCATCTCTCCTCACTTTTACTTGTCCTAATTTGGGAGTGTGTGTGCATGTAGGGGTGTGTGTGTGTGTGTGTGTGTGTGTGTGTGTGTAGTTCTATAAAATGTTACCACCTCTGTAGGCTTATATATCATGATACCAAATAATACTAACACCACAAGCATCCCTTGTGTTGCCCTTTTATAATCATACCTCTTTATCCCCCTTTCTCTGGCAAACATTAATCTCTTCCATTTCAAAAATTTTGTCATTTAAAAAATATTATATAAATGGAGTCATACAGTATGTAACCTTTTGGGACTAGCTTTTTTCACTCAGCAGGAAGCCGGAAATTCATCTAAGTTGTATCCATATTATAATATTCTTTGTTATCATTGAGTAGTATTCCATGGTATATATGTCTCAGTTTGGTTAATCATTTATCTGTTGAAGAACACCTTGGCTGATTCAGTTTTTAGATATAGACATAAATAGGCAATATAAATTTATGTACAGGTTTTTTTGTGAACATAAGTTTTCACTTCTCTGGGGTACTTGCCCAGAGTGGAATTACTGAGCCCTATGGTAATTGCATGTTTAGGGATATAAGAAACTGCCAAACTGATTTCCAGAGTGTTTATGCCATTATCCATTCCCACAAGCAAAATATGAGTGACCCAGTTTCTCTGCATCCTTGCATTAGATGTTACACTATATATATTTTTTTTTTTTTGGCTTTAGCCAGTATATTAGGTGTAACTGCATCCCATTGTGGTTTTAATTTGCATTCTCCTAAAAGCTAATGATGCTGAATATCCTCTCTTGTGCCTACTTGCCATCTGTATGTCCTCTTTGGTGAAATTTCTTTTTATGTGCTTTTCCCATTTTCTGATTTGATTGTTTTTTTTCCTGTTGAATTTTGAGAGTTCTTTATATATTCTAAATGCTATTCCTTTGTCAGGTATGTAGTTTGCAAATGTTTTCTCCAGGTCTGTAGCTTGTCTTTTCATCCTCAGAACATGAGTCTTCACAGAGCAAAAGTTTTTAATGTTGGTAAACATTTTTTTTTATCATTGTATCATTTTTCTTTCTCTGGATCGTGTTTTGGTATCAAGTCTGAGAATTCATGGTTAAGCTCTAGATCTTAAATATTTTTCCCTATGTTTCTTTCCTAAAAATTATGCTTTACATTTAAGTAAGCTTACATGTACATTGGATATAATTCACTTTAAGTTAGTATTAGGTTTATGCTGAGATTCTTTTTTTTTTTTTTTTTTTTTTTGCCTGTGAATCTCCACGTGTTGCAGCGTCATTTGCTGATAAGACTATGTACTTCTTCTATTGAATTGCTTTTAAATCCTTGATTTAGCATTTTGTGTGAGTCTATTTCTTGATTCTCTATTCTGCTTCATTGATTTACATGTCTATATTTCCTCTAATACCACACTGTTTTAATTCCTATAGTTACAGAGTAAACCTTTATCAGGTAGAATATTTCCTCCCTCTTTATTGTTCTTTATCAAGACTGTTTTAGGCAGTCTAGGGTCTGTACTTTTTCCTTATTTCCATTAAGCTTGTCTATGTCTTCAAAAAGGTTTGTTGAGATTTTGATTGGAATTGCATTAATCCTATAGACCAGTTTGGGGAGAATTGACATCATTACCATCCTGAGTCTTTCTGTTCATTAAAAGAGTATATATCTCCATTTATTTAGGCTTTCTATGATTTCTTTTTCCAACATTCTGTAATTTTCAACATATCCCGAACATGTATTGTTAAGTGTTTGTATATTTTTGCTATCTAGAGCAATTAGAAATGCCATTGAGTTTTTAATTTCAGTTTCCACATTTTCATTGTTAGTATATATCTATTGATTTTTATGTCTTTGATTTGTATACTGCAATCTTGATGAACTTACCTATTAGTTATAGGAGGGCTTGGTTAGGTTTTTTTTTTTTTTTTTTTTTTTTTTGTATATTCCTTAAGATTTTTTTACATAGATAAATCATGCTATCTTCCAGATAGTTGTATTTTTCTTTCTTTCCATTCTGTATGCTTTTTGTCTCTTTTTGTTATGTTGTTGAAATGACTAGAACTTCCAGTACCATGTTGAATAAGAGTGGTGAGAGTAGACATCTTGCCTTGTTCCTGATAGTGGGGGGAAAGCATTCAGTTTCTCACCATTAAGTATAATGTTATCTATATGTTTTTATAGATGTTTTTTATTCAGTTGAGGTAATTTCCATTGTGCTGAGTACTTTTATCATGTGTGGGTGTTGGATTTTGTCAAATACTTTTTTTGTGTTGATTGATCATACAATTTTAATTCTTTAGCTTGTTGATGTAGTAGATTATATTGATTTTCAAATGGTGAATCAGTCTTACATACAGAGAATAAATACCACTTGGTCATGATGTATAATTCTTTCTATGCATTGCTGAATTCATTTTGCTAATACTATATTGAAGATTTTTTCATTTAAGTTCATAAGAGACATTGAGTGTTTGTTTGGTGTTATGTTTGTCTCATTTGGTCTTAGGGTAATATGGGCTTTATAAAATGAGTTGAGAAGTCTTCTCACCTCTTCTGAAAGAGATTGTATAAAATTGTTGTTAGTTATTTAATTGTTGGTAGAATTCCCCAGTGAAACCATCTCAGCCAGAACAGTTATTTTAGCAAGATTTTAAATTATAAATTCAAGTCTTTAATGGTGAAAGGGTAATGGTAAAAGCCCTCTTTCTGGCTTGCAGATGGCTGCCTCTTCACTGTATCCTTCGCTGTAAACACAATTCAGTCTATAGCAGGATACTTGAATAAAGAGCATTCTGCTGCTGTTAGGTGAAAAGCTCTCTCTATATTTCTAAGTTTGTCTTTAATCATTGGTTTCTATAAAGGAAAATAGCAGAGCCAACCGACAAGTCTGTCTTACATTTTGTCCTTGTTGGACGTTAGTCCTATGTTAGACATAGGTCTAATGTGTGCCTGTATAAATTGTTTCATTCTAACAGATGTCAGACAGGCCAGTGTATTTCCTCCTTTAGAGGGTTTGTTTTTATTTCTCCTGTCTATTCTTCCTGCAGTGCTTACAAAATTTTTGTTTTTAATTTTTAGAGAGAAAGAAAAAGATCCAGGAATTATAATTCAACTGCATGTTTTACAACTCTTGTCAGAGAGACATCAGTGTCTTAGAGATCTCTTTATACATGACTTACATGGAATAATAGCTATTCATAGACAGAATTAATACACAAAAGGTAATCATATTCCTCATTGTCACATATTCAAGAGGCAAAAATCCACATATTTAACTCCGGTCTAAGAAATAGGTTGGTGCTTTTGTGCCCCAATTATCTAGGAAGCAGCTAAATTCAACAGTTATCGTAATAGGTCACTAGGACTATAGGATGAATGGAAGTGGTAAAATAGACATATAACAAGAGTTTTCACCTTACAGTGTTCTCTTCTCATCTCATATAATACTTTAAAAATTCCAGAATATCCCAACATTTTAAAAACATTTATAAAACACAAGACACCCATATTAAAACCATGGTATGAATTTTGAATCACAGATTAATGGATTTTATTGGCATTGCAAAGGATGAAATAGGCAAATTGTAATGCTCTGCTTTTACCTGCAGGTGATAAACCTGACCTCTGACTTATTACAAAACCAATTTGCAACTTTTTTGAAATCACTGTTCATTTCAAAGGAATTTTTTCAAATAACATATTACATGTTTAAAGACCTAAGTGACCTTAAAATTCTTTTCATTAGTTCCAGACATTATATTGAGGAGTACTAAATTTTAATTGGTCTGACCCGTTTTACTAAGTCACTCTATTTCTCTCTTAATCATTCTTTTCCCCTTTCTCCCCATTTCAGTAGACTGAAAGAATAAAAATAAAGTTAATTCTACTTTTGCCATGCTAGGGTTTGTCCAGGAGATATTTTCAAGAAATACAGCCCAGAGAATATATGACAAAGCAACATTTATTGCCACAACCACTTTAGTGGTTGGTATTTGTACAACACTTGTGCTATAAACTTTTTCCCACCTATGCTAGAAAGTGGTGAAGCTTACTTTGAGGAATGCCACATATTTACTACTTTGTGTTATAACTGGGAAATGAGTCTATCAGCCCAGGAAGCTGTACCAGTTTCACTCTAGTAAACATGAGAAACACAATGTTCAAAAGATGCTTTATTAAAATAAAATAAAGTTGAAAGTTTTAGTTGATAAACTAGTAATCATGTTTATACTATGTTTATGCCAATAATCACATTTATATCATGAGAATTTATCAACTCACTTTTAGAGGAAGGCACGAATATACTCTGCTTGTGGTAACTTAACTAAGAGAGCTTGATGAATTCGATAAGAGGAATGGGAGCAGATTAAAAAAGGAATAACAGATGACTCCCGGACATTTGACTTGAACAACTCAGTGAAAGGATAGTAGAGTCATTTCCTGAGATAAGGAAGACTGACAAGGGAATAGATTTATTTTGGCCATGCTAAACTTGAGATAACTCTCCTGTTTCCAAGTGAATATGATTATATGAATTTGGAGCTGACTGGAGAGACCAAAACTGGGGAAGTATGAGGAAAGCTCAGATAATAGTTGTTGTTTTTTCCCTCACAAACAAGTAAAACCTATTAGCTTTTGAAAGCCTATCCCCTAAGATCCTCCACTCACATAGTCCTCCCACATTATACAATTCTACTTCTTCATCTCAGACTGGATTTTATGCCAGTCAGAACCAAATCTGTGTCATAGTCATGATGTCTGATTACAGTAGGCTTGCAATTAAAGCTTGATGGATGAAGACATGAATTGTGTCCATTCTGTTGCAAATTTGATATCTATTGTGCATAAGATAAACTGCTTGGCACAGTGACATCTCTGAAGTCCATCCTTACCCTAACCTCTCTTTGAATATCTACCCAGATCACATGACTGCATTTTTATTTATTTTGTACTGTGTATCCCTACAGCCCTTGTTTGAACACTAAACACGGTGTACTGTGGCCTTGCCCTGAGGACACTAGACTTCTGTTTCAACTCAAGTGAATCATTCTCAGAAACTAATGCTGCCAGCTACATAATAGCTGCCTCCAAGTATTGCCACAACCCAGAAACTCTGGAAGCCTTGTAGCACACATCATATCAAATGCCTGAGATTATCACTTGCTCAGTTTACAACTTTGTCATATGACTTTGGAAGCTGTGGTTTGAGGTCAGGGTGTTAGTTGTATTACTCAGCTCCTGGAATCCACTGTAGTTAGTAGCACTTGGTTGTAAGTGAGAGAGATGCAAAAAAGAGTAGGTAAGACTTAATGGAAGGGTGCTGGGGAATTTCACATAATCAAAAAGTCTTGCTATAAGAAACAAGACTTTTCTAGAGATCTCAGGAATTGGAACCAGGGACTCAATTGCCTCTCTGATTGTCTCCCTGTCTCTGGCTCTCTCATCTTTCTCCATCTATTCTTACTACTGTATAAAGCTCTTTCCAAGAAGCTGGAAACATGATTATCTATGGATCTAGGCTTAAATAATCTCTGCTTAAAAATTTCAGTGAAAGGAGAGGGCTGACTTCTCACTGTCTTCAGTAAATAAACAATTGGTGGTTCGCCTGTCTTGGTTAACATATCTACTCCTATAGCAATTACTTAGTTAAGGGAATAGAAAATTGTGAAAAACAATCCTATCAGAATCACCAGGGTATGGAGGAAGCTAGAGGGTGCTATTGTAGGAGGAATAGAAACAGGTATACTGGGAAGATACAAACAGCAGAGACCTCTTTAACATCCCGGCATACTTCATGGCTGGATCCCTACAAGGTCCGATATTTAGATCATCAAAGATTTCATTAGCCTAATGTTCACTTTGACCCCTTAAGCCACCATCTCTTTTCACTCTTTCTTGTCTTCTTTAAAGTCCTTTATCTTATTCTGCAGAGAAAAGAATTAGTAGTATCTGAGCATCTCCTCTATCATGTAGTATTTCACAATGGCGATAGATTGAAGTGTTTAACAATATAGGCTTTGGGATCAGGCTGATCTGAGTTTATATCCTGACTGTGCCAATTACTCTCTTGATGACCTCAGGCAAATTACCTCATATCTCTGTAAAACAAGGATACCATTTCATACCTTAAGAAACTGTTAGAACTAAAAGATATAGGAAGAGCTTTTCACAGAGCCTAGGACAAACCCTTGTGTTGCTATGGAACAAGCTACTAAACAGAAGAAAACAACACATACAGCAGAGGCAAATAGCGGCTCACAGCTAGCTCCTGGGCATGCCATAGCTAATGACCTACCCCAAGAGAAGCAGCCCACGTCCTGAACTGAGTGACAAAGGCTGTGAGGTGTGCAGGTGGCTTTCACTGATGCCACAGAAGGACCTACAACAGGATGGATTCTGATACCTAGCTTCCACTGAGCTATTTAAGAACCAAAAACTTTATGTCAAGAAAAGTCACATTTTGGGCCAGAGCCAGCTGGCTTATCACAAAGCTTGGGGTCTGTGTGAGAACAGTGATAGCCTAAATGTTTTTTTGTTTTTTTTCCAAATGAAATTTTAAAATAGATAAAGAATTTATGGGATGGATATTTGTAGTATATTAAGGAAAAGTGCTACAAAAGGTAAGACTCTTATTCCAAACAATGTAGCATGAAGGATTTAAGTTACACACTAAGAAGTTTTCCAATGGTAAAAACTGTTTTTCAGGCAATTCCTGACCAAAAGCCTTTAGGTATATATAGATAGTCCCTGTGACTCCTATACTCCCACATCCACCCATGGCTGAGAGTCATCACTGTCACTATCATTGGAGCTCGGTCAGTTGGGCTATGAGCAGGTAGGAATCTAACTAAGTAACAAGCTGGGTGGGTGGGGAGAAGTGGGTTTGGTTTATGTAAAAGTTCAGTGCAGTCATCAAGGACCCAACTGATATCCTCATCCTGTCAGTTTTTGCCCCCAGGCTTTTTGCTTCATGAACTCAAGATATCTGCAGACACTCCAATCACAACATTTTTGCACAGCCGTGTCCAAAACCTGGAAGGATAAAGTGGATGTTTCCCTTAAGTATTAGTCTGCTTGAGCTGCCTTAACAAAGTATCATGGACTGGGTAGCTTAAACATTTATTTTCTCACAGTTTTGGAGATCAAAATGCCAGAAAATTTGATTTCTAGTGAGAGCTCTCTTCCTAGCTTATAGATGGTCATCTTCTCACTGCCTTCTCATGTGGCATTTTCCTTGTACTTCTGTGGAGAGAGCGAGCTCTGGTGTCTCTTACTCTGATGCGGACACTGGCCCTATTGGATTAAGGCCCTACCCTTAGGAGCTCATTTGACCTTTATAACATCTTTATAGGCCCTATTCTCCAAATACAAGCACATTTGGGTCAGGGCTTCAATATATGATTTGGGGGGGACACAATTCAGTCTATAACATCTTACTACTGTTCCTTGTAAAGTGTGAGTAAAATCTTCCCCAGAAGCAAAACTGACTTCTCAATTAAGTCATTCACGGGTAAGGGGAATAAAATTACTGTGGCTGTTTACCTGACAGAGCCAGAGTTAGCCAGCCTCCCTTTAGGCACCTGAACATTCAAGGAGTGACTGAAATCTGACTTTGTTAGTAAGGCAGAAGGAGAAAATGCCAGTGTGAAGGTAACCAACGACATTGGACATAGTGGCTGGAATTTTAAAGGATTTTGTACATTTAAATTTAAAGGGAAAGAAGAGACTGAGAGAAAAGAAAACCACTTAGAAGAGCTGGCTCAAGAGCTGGAGATTCTTGTCATGTTATAGTGCTGTGCGGTCAGAGAAAAATATCAGTGTTTTCTCTCTCACCGCCTGATTTTGATATATACTAAATTTAATATATATTTACTTAACACCAAAGTTTATAGACATAAATAATTGTAAAATATATTTCAATTGCTTTGACTTTCCTTGATGATGTGACAATTAAAGAGTAATTTATAAAAGACATGCATTCTCTTTCCCAGAGTACCTTCCTGTGTTCCACGCTTTTATATATTTGTATTAATTGAGCAAAATCAATTTCCCCATTACTGAGGAAAATATTCAATGACAGAGGTTTCCATTTGAGAAGAACTTGGGATGGTAGGTGATTGTGAAGAATGTAGCACTATAGGACAAAGAATGTAGACATTCATAGAGGACACATGATGCTGAAGACATCAAGATGTTCCAAGAACTTTGGAAGCTAGAGAGAGGAACAGAAGAAATAAACAGAAATAAAGAAAAAAAAGCACTTATGTAGCTCTTTCAAAAACATTGCCTGTAATTAATCTTAGGCAAAGAGCAGAGAAGTCTTTTTTTAATTCCTTCTGCTTCCTAATCCAGTTAGTCCAGTGTTTGCAAAATCAGAACTCAGAGCAAATGTAATTTATATGTGTTTTTTTTTCAAATAAATCTTATCTCTGACCCTCTATTTTAAAATTGAGGCATAATTTACACACAGTAAATTCGTCACTTTTTATTTTACAGTTTTGTGAGCTTGACAAACGTGTGTGGTTGTGCAGCCATTACCACAGTCAAGACACAGAACACTGCAGTCAACTTTGACAAGTTCTCTCATGCCGCTTTGTCATAAGCCTCCATCCCCTAACACCAGTTTGGCCACCAGTGTTCTGATTTCTGTGTCTATGGTTTTGCCTTTTCCAGATGTTATACAGATGGAGTCATATAGTGTATAGTCTCTTAAGTCTGGCTATAGTGCCTTTGAGATTCATCTACATTGTTGCAATGTATCTGTAGTTTGTTTCTCTTCATTGCTGAGCAGGATCTGCTTAAAGTATTTCCTACAATTTGTTTATTCATTCAGTTCAATTGTTAATAGGTATATGGTTCCCCCCCCATATGTGTGGGTTTTTTTGAACAATATTTTTAATAATATGAAAAATAACATGAATAATAAATCACTCAAATACAGTGTTTGTACATAAGTTCTCAATCCACTTGGGTAAATACCAGAAGTGGAATTGCTAGATCATATATGGTTAAGTGTGTATTCAAGTTTATAAGATACTGTCAAAATGTTTTACAGAGTGGCTTCATCATTTTGTACTCTCATCAGTGCTCTTTGAGAATTTGTTTCTTCATGTCATTGTCAGCACCTGATACTGTCTTTTAAGTTTTAACTATTTTAGGTATGTAGTGGAATCTACTTATGGTTTTAACTTGTAGTACCTATTGACTAATGATGTTACATGGACCATGTTATTTTACCTTGGAAAGGCTATCATGGATTCTACAGAAGAGAGAGAGACTGAGGGGGTGGGGAAGGAGAAGGAAGGGAGGGAGGAAGAAAGGGAGGGAGGAGGAAAGAAGGGAGGGAGGGGAAAGAAAAGGATTGGATTTCTATGTTGGAGCAAATTGTAAGTTTGGAGTAAATGCTTGAAGCCTAACCAATAATACAAATTAATTCTGCATTGTTTACTTCAGAGAAGTCAAATCGAAAAGGGAGGGAAAGTAAGAAAGAAAGCTCAATGAAGGGGGAAAAAGTTGGAATATAAATATTGTTAGTAAAATATTTCACTTATACATAATATCAAAAATATGTCAAAATAATGAAGCAAATAGAGGTATGCATTAAATGTAACTAGCATAAATTTTCATATCCTGGCACTTAGAAACAGGGTCAAAGAAAACTGCTTGGAAATTGGCATCATGAGTATAGTCAGGACACAGTCAAGAAGAAATTAAAATGTAAGCTGGAGTAGGAAAGCAGCAAGAGTGACACCATGCTGATGTGAAATACTTTTCTAAGAAATATTGTTCTTGCTTATTTTCTTCTCTCTTGTGTTTTGATATAAGGCCTGACACATATAAGGATTCTATAAATAAATGAATGAGAAATTGAAGACAAGGCAAGTCTTCTAGTTCGGTTGAAGTGGATCTGGAAATATGAGGGGATTGACTCCAAGGAGTCCATGGATAGTGTAGTGATTTCTAATGAGCTACACTATTGCTGACTTGGTAAAATACTGCCTAGATGGCATTTCAATATCCAAAGATTATGGGATTTGAATATATCAAAAAGTATATAAATATATCACATTAATAATTTTTAAAAGTAGATATTAGATACCTATTTTGTGTTTAGCAATAAATCCTGAGTTCCACAAAAATATTCAATACCTGGCATAGTCTTTACCCATAAAATATTTATAATTTAATTGAAATTTTTAAAAATGTAATCCTTGTTAATCTTGATGGATCCTTCCATAGTAGCTATAGCTGCTTGGAGTCTTGAGTAATCAGTCAGGTGGAAAATGAGAGTATTTTGCCTTTCAAAGTATTGGTGGATTTTATTGACGGCCCAATACCCACCGGCATTGGGACAAAAGGTCATAATCTTTCTCAAGACTGTCTTGAGAAACTCTTACATAGATTTTATTAATTAAATCCTCCCCCTTACTGCATTAATACATTCTCCCAATTCTGCTTCCTCCTCTAATTATATAAATCCATATCGCATATGGATAACTAGTGAGGCTTCTGATATATTTTTTTTTTCCTCCAAGGAGGATGAGGGTCTCCGATTCCATTCTTTTACCTTGTATAATCCACTTCACCAACCAATCAGTTGTAATCTTCTTAATGCCCCTGTGTCCTTCAAAGTCTGCAACCATATATTTAAAATTCTAAAATCCACATAATATAGCAGGCGGAGAAAAATAAAGTCCCTTTCAAGAAAGTCATTAGCATTGAAGAAGACAATTAAATACAGAAAGGCATATTCTAAAACACTGAGGTACGGAACCAAAAGAAAAAGGAAGTTTATTACACAAAAATGTTTAAAAAAAAGAAACCCAGATATAATATAGTACCTTTGAGATAGTTCATAACTCTGGGCAGTCCAGGTATGATATGATGGTTTCAGAGTGTCTAGGACCCCGACTCCTTTACTGGTCACTCTCTCATCCTCATATCTTCAATCTCTGGGTCCAAAATGAGTGCTTTAGTTCCTACCATCACATCCCCATTCCATTAGTTAGTAAGAGGAAAAAGGAAGGGAAATCCATAAGACATACTATTTTGTTTTACAAACATGACTCAACTTACATATATCAGATTCTTTTGCATTTCTTTGGCTAAAACCTAGTCACATAGCTATATATAGCTTCAAGGGAGACTGGAAAATATAATTTTTCCCTGGGATACTAAATGTCTATCTTGTATTTTTATTACTTTTGAAAAGAGGAATGGTGATTGGAAGGAAAAAGGGTGATCCTTGCACTGTACCATCGGGCTGCACAAACAAAATTCTTAAGAGTTATCTTTAACACTTCAACTTCCTTCCTTGGAGATTGATGGCATCCCAAAATCCTGTGGATTTTACCACCTAAACTTTACCTCTTTTCTTATCTCTTCCTTTTAGCACCCATTCTGGTGTAATCTACCAGTAACTCCTGCCTAGATCCAGAACATATCCTCATGATTTATTTCCCTATATTCACTTTGGTCTCTCTATCAGTGGTTCTTTAGTTTCAAGGGGAGATTATCTTTTCAAATTTGGATATGTTCATTATCCATTGATACTAATTCTTCTTAGATAAGATAAGGCTCCCCTCAGGTAGGCTAGGATAGGTGTTTGTTTTGCTCAGTATTACATCTTCAGTGACTATTATGGAATAAAATTACAAAAAATATTACATGAATTTGATTAAAAAATCATTGAATGAATATTTTGATTTTTTCTTTTGGGTGAAGAAAGAATAATGCATTCACACAATAATTCTGGGAAGGGTAATACAGTATGTAAAAGTGACTCAAAGGTGTAAGTGGAAATGAATTTAAGGCTGCCATTACTAAGTTCTCATTCCAGAAGCAAATATTTAGAGGGGAAGAGGGTCAGGTCAAGTTTATAGACTAGAGTCGTAATTCTTAGAGAAAACACAGTTGCCACACAGTGCCTTTGACAAGCGTCAGTGGTGTGGCAACTTCTTGGCTAAAACTTTACATGGTTTTGTGAAGTATTTTATCAATTGAAACCTCTTCCTATAAACTTCAGCATCTCAGAAATGAACTCCTATTGCAAATATATTTTTCACATAAAAGAACTGAATTAAAAATTGAATCTTTTTGATAACCATATATCAAGACAAGGTATTTTTTTTCCAGTATATGAAGTTTATTGTCAAACTGGTTTCCATACAACACCCAGTGCTCATCCCAAAAGGTGCCCTCCTCAATACCCATCACCCACCCTCCCCACCCTCCCAGCCCCCATCAACCCTCAGTTTGTTCTCAGTTTTTAAGAGTCTCTTATATTTTGGCTCCCTCCCTCTCTAACCACTTTTTTTCCTTCCCCTCCCCCCATGGTCTTCTGTTAAGTTTCTCAGGATCCACATAAGAGTGAAAACATATGGTATCTGTCTTTCTCTGTGTGGCTTATTTCACTTAGCATGACACTCTCCAGTTCCATCCACGTTGCTACAAAAGGCCGTATTTCATTCTTTCTCATTGCCACATAGTGCTCCATTATGTATATAAACCACAATTTCTTTATCCATTCATCAGTTGATGGACATTTAGGCTCTTTCCATAATAGCCAAATTATGGAAAGACAAGGTATTTTTAAAGAAGCATCAAGTTACAAATGTATAGTTAATCACCCTATTGTCATATCTGATTTTCTAAAATTATACAGTAGCAACAAAACTGCTATCTTGTGTTTAAGGAACTGATAAACATTTTTAAATTAATTTTTGAGAATTTATATTTTTATTTGTGTATAAGAGAATTATTTTATATATATTGTTTTCATACTAATATTATAAATAAAATAGTAAAAAATGACAATGTAGCTTAGGATAGTATATGACTCCTTATAAAGTATGGAATGCCATAGGCCAAATATTGTTTCTAAAATACTACATTTATTTATGAAAAAAATATAAATCTGATAATAAAAATTACCTTGCTATTATATTACATATTTAGTTGATTATTGCCCCAAAATAAAAATTCAGTTGAGTGAATTTGAAGATCTAATTGGCTCTATTCAATGATTCATGAATGGGGCAGCATCCCACCTAGTAAGCACTGAGGAGTTGTGCAAAATAGAAAGTTTTTATAGGAAGGAGGGTGAGGCAAGAATTACTAGCAAAAGAAAGGAAAGGATTGTTTCAGACCAGAACATGTTCTTTTGGTTTCATGGGATCAGAAAAATTTTTATCATGCAGGTTACCTCACTATTGCTGACCAGAAAATTTCAGATTGTTGAAAGGTCACAGAGTCCCAGGGTCATGGGAGCAAGTGACTCCAATTTGGATTTTTTGCTTCTTTTTTAACACTATGATATCCATGTAATGACTCTGGTCTAATTATTTGATTTTACAAATTATTTTTTTATGTCTACCTTCACAGTTTAACATCAAGTGAATGTGAATGAATATTAAAACTTGGCAAAAATAAATATCAGATCCTTCTAGATTTAATCTTATTTTCTTCAAAGTTATTTAAACACAGGCTTGATTGCACATGTGAGTAGAGTACCTTATTTTTTGTTTATGTAGTATTTTCAGGTGACTTGAGAATCATTACTATATTTGAAAAGTTAATTTATCAGTATCGTACTCAAAAAGCATTTATTAAGCAACTAATTGTACATAACTGGGCTAGGTGAGAACAAAGATAGTTTTATAAGTGTAATTTAATATAGGAAAATAAGAGTTAGATAAAATATTAAATATATTAATATCAGGAACGTTTTTCACCATGTGCTGATCAAAGATATATTTATTAAGTTTATCATAAAATGGGTTATAGAGCAAGAATCTAGAAGCCTACACAATTGGGATGCATAGTTGAGTAGTCAGAGGGGTTTTTCTTTGGTGGATAAAGGAGTAGTACTTATAGAAGTGTTGGAGTGAACCTCAAGTCCTTTTAAGGTCTAGTTACAATGTAATGTAATTTCACCAAGTGGACAATTATCAGAAATAGTTAAAACACTTTAACAAATGAGTTCAACATTTTAATAGCTTTTGGGGGTACTTTCGTAACAATCCTGTTTTTATACTGCCTATAATAATAGTTTACATATCCTAACATTTACTTAGTACTTATCTGAATATCGGAGCATATTTCCCGTCACTGCTTCAGGTAGCTTTAAAATTGATCTTGGTAAAAGTTTCCATGTGTTATTAAAATCCCCCTTCAATTTATTTTATATCAAAATTCCATTTTACTCTCATAAAAGGTTTTAATAAAAGTGAGAAATATTACTTTTAGACTTATCTTTGATCAGGATTTAGTTTTGAAAAGCATCAAACATTTATTATATGAAATGAAACAAATCAAAGTTCAGGCTCATGATAAACCTTTTGGATAAAGCTAACTTCAAATATATGAGTAATGTTTTGGCATTTATAATCACCAGATATACTTACTTTTCTCTTCAGGCTAATCTACAACCCCTCACACATGACATTGCCAACATCATCAACCAATATTTGTTGCAGAAATGTAGAGCACTATGCAAAACAATAGCAAGACAAAGTGTTATATAGTATCTTCCACAAGATATTTACAGTTTGTAGTTTCAGAGTTTTATAAAAACAAAGGAATAATCGTGGAAAAAAAGCATAAAAACTGTGGCTGTAGGAAACTGAAAAATAAATTTCCCTCTACCCTTCTAGCTTCCTGGGTGAGATCCTCCTTATAACAGAAGACAGATTAACAAGACTTAAAACAAACACAAGTTTAATAACGTGTATATGTCCTGTATACATGGGAGGTACCCAGGAAAACTGAGTAACTCCCTAAAACGGGCCAAGCCATCACCTTAAATACCATCTCTAGATAAAGAAAAAAAGATACTGGGGTTGGGGAGCCAGTTATGGGAAGTTATCAGGCAAAGCACAGGAAGCAGGGGTATGGTTGTCATGCAGATTTAAGTACAAGCTTTCTCCATTGATGAGTTTAGTTGATCCTCTTCCTCTTCCTGGTATAGAAGGGAGACCCCTTACATGTGGAGATTCCCCGTAAAAGTATAAATAATCTCTTACCAGAAGGTAACTTTTACTCTGTTTTCAGAGCTTTTCCTATGTCTGCTATTTCAGCCTAACATAATCCTTATGCCAAAGGGGCATATTTTGGGGTGACAAATTCTGCTCCCTTTCATGGCAGACACAATTTCTTGTCCATCACAAAGAAATCTTTTTTTTTTTTTTTTTCTTACCACCATAAATGTAATTTTGTTCAGGCAGTAGTGTGCCTAGCTCTAAGGGAAGGTATTTTTGCCTAAACTAGTGCTTTCAGTGAGATTTTTGAAGCACAACGTTCTGCCACCAGCATCTCGTTTACCATTCTTGGCCTCTTCAATTCAAATTCACCTTTATGTCCCAGGCACAGTAACAATTAAAAAAAATGTGCTGTCGGGACCTTCTGGGTGGCTCAGTTGGTTAAGCATCTGACTCTTAGTTTCAGCTCAGGTCATAACCTCACAGTTCATGAGTTCAGGCCCACATCAGGCCCGTGTCAGGATCTGCACTGTCAGTACAGAGCCTGCTTAGGACCCTCCCTCTTTTCTTCTTTCTCTGCCCCCAACCCTTGCTCTCTTGCTCTTTCCCTCTAAAAATAAATAAATAAACTTTTTTTTTAATGCTGTCAAAAACTTCCAAATACCCCTTTAAAGAGTAGTACTGCTCCTGGTTGAGAAACTGTAACCTGATTAATCATGGTAATTCTGTTCTTTGCAGTTTTTGTTCTAAGAACAGCCATATGACCTAGTTCTCACTGATGGTAGTTCAAGGTAATTCTTATGGTTGCTTCTGGGAAATGTTTTACATCATGACAAAAGACATAAGTATTGGGGAAAGAGTTTGCCTTGCCCCTTCCACCCTCCCAGGTTTGGATACTGATGAGAGAGGATCGGCTATCTGGAAATTAGCAGCAATCTTGTTACTCTAAAGCAAAAAGCAAGAAAAAAAAAAAAAAAAAAAAACCTTGACAATAACAAGTCTTACACTGAAAATGGTGGAGCAGAAAGATAAAAATCCCTAGACTTTAAAGACATCATCAAACTGCTGAATCACACTAAAGGGATATTTAAAGGTTGTTATTGTTTAAGGGCTTAATTAGCTAAGTAATTAGTTACTGCAGAACCACTTAAAAGACTTATCCAACACATTTGTCATATTGAATCTTGTCTTACATATTTCATTTTTAGATTAGTTTATAAATATAGGGACCACAAGAATAGTATTTTAGGAAGGCCACAATGGAAAACTAAGTAAATTAAAACTATTTTAATGCATTATGAAAATGATATTTTTGTGTGCAGCAAGTATACCTTAGAGGACACCTTGGAGGACACATTAGCATACATCAAATAATATACTAATCCCCATCTAACAAATAGCTCCCATCACTTGCTTAATTTTTTATTATAAAAGCTCCTTAAAATGATACAGCCTCAGTCAGTACACATCCATGAGTATAGAACTTAACCTCCAATGTATCTCATTTTTGGACAGCTGTCATCATTAGAAAGTGAGCCTCAGTCCATTCCAAATCAGGGTGCCTATTGTTTCCCCTACATTGGTTCCATGTTTGAAGCCCTATAGAAAAAAAAAAAATCTAATCTCTCCTTCCTTGCTAACACGTTTTAATTAGGCAAGGTTAACAAGGAAGGCAATGATAACCTGTGGGATGAAACTGAAATATGACATGTCCGAGAATCCCAGCCTGGCATACACAGGCCTTCCTAAATGACCTTGTACATCTCCCGCTAAGCATTTTTGGTCTTCAGCTCACCATCCATTCATTGCCTTTTAGTACCATTAAACCTGCCATCCTCAAGCTCTAAAAATGAACAACATACTGCATATGTTCATAGCTATTTTAGTAGGGACCGAAAAAAGTGGCAGCAGTCCATCCTTCTGTTCATGCCAAAGTGCAATTTGTCGATTGAAAGATGTTAGTTGATAACAGTGAGAATAGGCTGGAAAAACTCATTTGGCATGCCAACATGGCTTTTATACAATGATTTTAAATTTTAAAAATAGACTGGCCAACCTTCAACTCAGAGGTGACCTGGATCAGGTTATTTAATGCTTGCTTATAAAATGGTGACTAAACATATCATCAAACAAATCCTAAATCCTGACTAATGTTCATGTGGTCTTCAGCTAAAAGGGATTCTATTATTTTTGTTTTCCTTTTATTTCTTACATTAGAAAATTATTAGCAACCCCAAAGAGATATATTGTAACTCTTGTCAATTTGAGAAAAAAGAAATTGAGGTCTTACGTTTTATCATGTTCAAATTTTTGGAAAAATGTGCATTGAAGGAAATTGTTAATAAAAACAAATCTGTTAAAACCGTTTGTTCCATCCCTGCATAGTTTTCAATGACAAATAGAGGCAACTTACTCTGATGAATTTAAAATTAAAAACAGAGGTGGATCTCTAACTTGAAGTAATTAAAGTAGCTATTTTGGGATTAGAAAGTAACTCAAAGTCATTAGAAGATGATTATATATGATACAAGTTGGCTTAGTTTTTCCTGAAGAGAATGTTAACCTGTAAGTAGTAGAAGGAAACTCTTTTATTGTTGTTGTTCATGATGTGTGACTTGAGGTTATAGGGGTGGAAGGACAGAAAGTGGGAGTAAGTATTAACCATTAGCAATATGGTATTAATATTATATCTTATATTGGTTTATAATTCTAATTAAAAATAGATTATTACATTTGAAAGAAATATTTAGTAATATACATGATTTCCAGTATTACTGCAACTATGTAGAGCATAGATCATGGAAATAAGACTGACAAGAAAAAAAATCACATAAACTAATATAAGGGTCTGGCATTCTATGCTAGACTTAAGACAATACTCAGGTGGAGTCTACTGTTCAGAGACTGAGAAGGTCAATTTAAGTGCTTTAAATTTCCTAACACACTATAAGTTTGTACATATAGTGTTTGTCTTATTCAGTATTTTACACATTTACCAGAATGGTTATTTCCCCTGAAAACATTCTGTATTTATTGGATGAAGAAACAAATGAATGAATGAGTGAATCAATGAATGAATGAGAAAAAATGTACATTAGTAATGTGGATTTTAAGTTAGCAGTAAGAACTTCTCCTTTTTATAATTGCTGAGTAACTTCTAATTGACCAGTTCTGCAAATAGCACCTATAAACCATGGATAAAATATTTTGTAAAAATTTAAAACAACAACAACAAAAAATTAACAACTACCTAAAGGCTCTGGAGATCTACTAAAATGAGACTTATCCTGGGGAGGGTTGACACCTGGAGGAGGAGAACTGCACTGGACAAATTCCCATTTTTAGAGTTTTGCTTCAGATCAGTTCATAGGCTGTGCCATGCTAAGCACCTAAACTGGGAAAGAGAACACTCAGTCCTACTAGCAGACATAAGCAGAACAACTACAATTGGAAAGTGAGGGATAAGAAATAGTAGAAAAGAGAGAGCCACAAAGGGAAACCCTAAATTCTGTGTATAAATTCCATCCTAATCTCTGGCTAATCTCCAAATTGCATGTGTGGGGGCACAGATTCCAACAGCCATACTAAGACTGACAGAACTGTTCTGAGATTTCACATGATGCACACCCCAAAGGAGAAAGTTTGTAGTTTGAATTCAGCCAGTCAGCCAAGTCACTGACCTCCAAAAAAATTTTTAAAAAGTATGTTCAGACGAGTATAACATAATACACAGCCTTACAATGTATCAATCATACTGTCTAGAATATAATTCAAAATTACTTGACATAAGAATAGCTTGAGGGGCACTTGGGTGGCTGAGTCAGGCGTGTCCGGCTCTTGATCTTGGCTCACGTCATGATCTCATGGTTCATGGGTTCGAGCCCTGTGTCAGGCTCCATGCTGACTGTGTGGAGCCTGCTTAGGATTTTCTCTTTCTCTCTCTCTGTTCCTCCCCTGGTGGTTATCTCTCTGTGTCTCTAAAAATAAATAAATAAACTTAAAAGAGAGAGAGAGAGAGAATAGCTTGATACAGCTTAAACTCAAGAGGATGTATATAATGGAGATTTGTCCCAGAATGACCTAGATTTTGAAATTAACATATAAGCATTTTAAAGCTATTATTCTAACCTTGCTAAAGGGTGTAAAAAGACCCCAACAGAAATTATAGGAGAGAAAAATAAAATATATGAATTTAAAAATTCACTGGTTGGGCTTAACAGTAGATTGGAAATGATAGGAGAATTACTGAATTTGAAAATAGATCAATAGATTGTATTCCAATCTAAAGAACAAAGAAAATAAAAGACTGGTGCCTAAGGTCCCATGGATCAATATCGAAAGTATATTTGAGTCTCCAGAAGATAGGAGAAAGAAAATGGGACAGCAAATAAGTGAGAAAAATAAAGGCAAAAATTCCCCATATTTGATTTAAAAAAACCAATTTACAGATTCAAGATGATCCGCAAATACCAAACAGAATAAATACAAAGAAAGCTAAATCTTGGTACATAATAGTCAAACTATGTTTTAACAAAAAAGGAAAATGTTAGAGCCATTGGAGAAACTAATTTATATGCTGGGCTGTAAAACAAGTGTGAACACATTTAAGTAGATTGACATAATGTAGCAGATATTCTCTGACTAAAATGGGAGTAATTAGAAATCAATAGCAATAAGATACTCAGGGGAAATTATACAACACACTTTAAATAATCCAAAGGAAAAATATCAAGGGAATTACAAAATATGTCGAAGTGAGTAATTAAAACATCACCCCCAAATTTGTGAAATAGAAGTGAATCAGCTCTTACAGGGACATGTGGAGTTTTAAATGCTTATAATATAAAAGAAATATCTAAATAAATAACTTAAAGTTATGAAGCTATAAAAAGATGACCAAAGTAAAACCAGTGTAAGTATGAAGAAGGAACAATAAGACCAGAAGTCAATGGAATAGAAAACAGACACACAATACAGAAAACTAATAAAGTCAAAGCTGGTTCTTTGGAAAGGTTAACAAAATTGATATACCACTAACTAGGCAGGGAGTGAGAGAGCAAGAGTGAGAGAGAGAAGACACACAATTATCAACATCATAAATAGAAGAGATATTGTCACTTACTGATCTTATAAGCACTAAAGACTTAATAACAAACACTATTCTAAACAATGTTATGTCAACAACATTCAACAATTTAGATATTGAGCAATATATTAAAAAATTAGGGAATTAACAAGGGAATGAAAATGCAAATATTAAAGAATGGGAGCAAAACAGGTGGTCAATGACCATGAACAGAAAATTTTAAAAAGAGGGGGGAAAAATCTTTTAAGCCTAAGTGAGAACATGAGAAAAACTAAAATGTTATTAGCTATTTTCTATATGCAGGAAAATTAATGTTTAATTCTTGCTGATAGACTACAGGTGTAAACAGAAAAGACGGAGCTGTCTTGAAATGCATTCTCGTGGAAAGTAGAGTTCCTGTCACCCTCTAGTATGTGACTGTCTTTTAGTTAAATAAGAACCTTGGTTATGTGACTCTGATATGATTCGACTGAACTTCATTGAGTTAAAAATTTTAAACTATCATAAATAAAACTTCCTAAGAATAATTTTTTTTACTATTAAAGAAGCTATATAAGTACTTTATTACATAAAACGACCAATTCTACAAAATTCTGCAATGATTTCTGTATATATGTTACTTTCTATAATTATTTTATTGGTTTTTTAGGCTAATAACAAATTACCACAGACTTAGAAGCTTAAAACAATACCTATTTATTTTCTCAGTGTTATTGCAGGTCAGGAATCTAAGGACAGTTTAATTGGATCTTCTGCTTGGTGTCTCACAGGGTTGATGTCAAGGTGTTGTCTGGGCTGTGCTCCTTTTTGAGCTTAGGATCTTCTTCCAAACTCCAATGGCTGTTGGCCGAATTCAGTCCCTTGTGGTTGTAGGACTAAAGTGCTCACTTGGGTGAGGGGCTGCTCTCAGTTCTTCTGAAGTTCCTTGGCATTCAGGCCTTTCATAGCTGCCTTATATCGTGGCAATTTCTTTGAAACCAACGGAAGTCTCTCTTGTTTTTCAGTCAGCCAAGAAGGAGTCTTATACAACTCACTGTGATCACAGGAGTGACATTTTGTCATGTTTGCCATATTCTATTGATGAGAGGCATGTCACAGGTTCTTCCCACACATAAAGGTAGGGGGATTATAGGAGGCTGTGAATCAATGGGGTCATTATAGGTTCTCTCTACCAGTTCTCAAAAATAAGGGATTACAATGTTTAAATAGTAAAGGTTAATACTTTTAAGGGTGAAATATACAGTTATATTTGTGTGAGATAATTGTAGGTGATTTTTCAGATCACAATAGGTCATTTTCAAAGTACTAAAGCTAGTTTTGTAAAATTTCTCATATTGACTAGTTGTCTTATATTAAACTCGTCTTTCAATTTTGGAGATTTTAAGTGGGAAGTTTTTTAAGTGAGAAAAAATTTTCTAAAATATAAGGACTCTACAAATTTGTATGAATTCTTTAGCAACTTTATTTACTCACATATTAAATAATACCCATGGAAAATATTAATAAATGTTTAAATATTTTTACAGATTTGATGAAAACAGACTTTGAACATTGGTTAAAAGAAAGGGTGAGGTCAGATGTCTTTGTTTCAAGTGGTGAATCTAAGATTCTAACCTCTCATATTGTCTGATCCAAGATTATGACCACGTGAAATTTGCTCTGCATTAACTCAAACTGCATTTGGTAAATGTACCTTGAGGAAATAAAATATATTTAAACGACAATATATGAAATTCTAAATGAGATCAGAGGAATCAGCTATGTAGGACATAATCTCAGATAGTATAATTTATAGTGTAAGGAGAAATGTAATTAAGTAAGCAATAACATTTTATTTGCTTGTCAATCTTTACTACCTCCCCTTGTACATTCTCCAACTACTTAGCTGGTATCTACACTAAAATGCATCTATGTATGCTTATGTTGACCCTATTAGCTCAATGAAGCACACTGAGTGAGGTATCTCTGTAGGAGACATTACTCAATTCCCTTCCATCAATAAAATATGCCCTTTTGATTTGTTTTCCCAATACTGTAATTGTGATGCACCATACTGAGTATTCCATCCAATGGGGAGAATGGATTGCTTTGTTGTTATACATCTAGTAGGAATCTCATTTTTTGTGTGCAAACAGCACAAAAATTTTATAGGTATGCATCATTTTTGGCACAAACTAGGCAGCCTGCCTCATTAATGTGCACATCTAGAGTTGCTGTAACTATCAGTAAGAAACTGTGTTAAATAAATGGCTTTGTTTTTTTCACCTGCTAGGCTCTAATAGCATCCCCAAAGTAATCTTGGTCTAACAGCTTGAGTCTTTCGCAAAAACGATCAAGTGATCAATTCTTTTTAACACTGAGAGGTAAACCAGTGCTGTGCAGAATGCCAGGTGCAAGAACAGTTGCCTTGAATAACAGCAGAAATTTAATGTGAGTCATGCAATTTAGCATGGGTTCCTGCTACATGATTTTTTTTAAGTTATTACACCATGTCTGAAAAAAGTAAGGCAAGGGAGCCTAAAGGAAATCAGGCAGTTGATCTAAAAATATGTTTTTATTCAATCAGAAAATATTTCTTAAACATCTAAGATGTGTAGGCTGTGCTAGGCACCGACGATAATAAAATAAATGAAGTTGATGTGGTCACTGCTGGCATAGACTGCACATTTTGGTAAAGGAGAGATATAAATACATGCAAAAATAATAATTTAATTAAAATTTGATAGGACTTTCCTGTGATACAATAGGATATTTCAGTAGGTGATGAGAGAAAATAAGTTGAAGATTTAGATGTATCTCATTTTCACAGAAACTAATGATTCTGAATAATTTATATTTGAGTTTGATAAAGACTGATGTACATAATTTTGTTATTCAGTATTTCCAGTCAAACACATCTATTTTTGAGCATGCCCACTTATATTTTTAAAAGAATTCCTTTAAACCATGTATCTATGATAAAACCATGATACATTATAACTCCAGAGTCTTTATTATGAATAAAAACCATCACATGCAGTATTTATAATTAAAATTCAGAAAATGAGAAAGTTAAGTTTTTCAGAATATCTGATTATCATTTCACATTTATTATTTATTTACTTATATTTAAAGGAGATGTATCTGAGAATTTTAAAAATATGAGTGTTTCATGCTGTTTTATGAAAAATACAGCAACAAGAACCCTATAGGTTAATTGAAACCACAGTCAAGTATTCACACATTAATTAACTTGGAGGAAAGTCTATTGAAGTATGCAAACCACCAAGTCAGGATGTCAATTTCATTTTTTATTTTAATCAGATCGTCCAATCTGTGAAGGTGCTTATGGTCCTAGTTAGTAAAGGATGTGTAGAAGTTCATTAATATTGCTATAATGCTTCTGAAAAAGAACAAAAACTATGTTTGAAATGGAAGTAATTTAATTACATATTTATAGGATTCAAGGGGAATTCACTGTGGTTATACATTGTAGACTGCTTTTTGTGTGAGTGTAATTTCCTTAGTATAGAAATTAATTTGGAGGTGTTGATCCTGAGGTTAAGAATTCTCCAGACAACAGCAGTCCTTAAACTGGTGCCAGGTATTTTAGTAGAAGATATCAAAAGCCAAAACAAGCCACATTGCCCCTGCAATATATATAAGAAAAGTCTCAGGTGCTACAAAGCAAAAATAAATTATCTCTATAGGTCATCCAAGCTTAAGTGTTTTTTTGTTCTAAAATTGTAACCAAGTTTTAAACACAAAACTAAAGTGTGGGTTTGTGGACCATTGGCCTGGGAATCAGGACACCAACGTGTGTATGTCATTATAAAATAATGGAGTAGATAAATAATTAATTTTAAGGCTCTTTTAGCATAAAATTTTCAATCTACAGTGAGCATACAAACTTATCTTTTTTACTTCTTTTGATTTTTATACATTGTAACTTTTTTTAAGCTCTGAATTAGCTATAGAAAAAAGGATGGCAGTTTTCAAAAACCTGAAAATAGAATTACCATATGATCCAGCAATTTCACTTCTAGATATATACCCAAAAGAATTGAAAGCAAGGACTCAAACAGATACTCACACGCCCGTCTTCACAGCAGCATTATTCACAATAGCCAAAGGGTGGAAATAACTGAAGTGTCCATCAACAGATGAATGGGAAAAACAAAATGTGGTATGTACATGCAATAGAATATTCAGCCTTAAAAAGGAAGGGCATTCCAACCCATGCTACAAAATGGACATTGAGAACATGACGCTACCTAAAATAAACCAGTCATAAAGAGACAAACCCTGCATGGTTTCACTTCTCTGAGGTACCTAGAGGAGTCAAATTCATAGAGCCAGAAGTAGAATGGTGATTGTCAGGGACCGAGGAAGGGAAGTTATTGTCTAGTAATTGCGTACTTTCAGGCTAAGACTAAAAGGTTCAGGAGACGGATAATGGTAATGGCTGCACAGCGATGTGAATGTACTTAATGTCACTGAACTGTATGTTTAAAAATAGTTAAAACAGTAAATTTTATGTTATGTATATATTTTACCACAGTAGAAAAGTCCTGAATCTATGGGAAATTTTTGAGAAAAATTGTTAGGACAACTACAAAAGGATCTAATATCCCATATTATTCTTTGGGGGGAGGCTGTATTTTAATTTGGTAGATACTGTTAGTATTGCCTGAATCAATTTTTGAAATTTTAATCTCTTTTCTTTCATAATTGACCTAAAGAGTAGTTTTCTGTCTACTCTGTTATGAATATTTCAGCAAGCATCAAGAAAAGAGGGTGAATTTGAGATATGGGAAAGAATAGGATGGATGACTATTTTTCCTGTGATAAGAGTTCCTTAGAATTATGCCACAACTAGCAAAATTTCAAAGAAAGAAACCAGTCTTCATGGTTAGGATTATATTTTAAAAGAATATACCAAACAGTTATGCATAAAGTCATAATTTATTTCTATGCTACTCTGGTGCTTCTGAATTTACACCAAAAACTGTCATTATTTGCCCTTAGCAAAATCAAAAGGCACTGATTCCTAAAAAGCAACAACAAAAATCCCTTTTGAATAATGTATAATTTCTTTTGTTTGGTGTTTAATTTTGAAAGTAAATGGGCCTGATTTTCTTGGAAATCACTTCAAAAGATCAATGAAGCACAAATGGAAGACTTGATTTTGGTATGTCCATCTTAAACTAAACTATCATGAGCTTTTCCATTTCAAGAAAATCCCCTTTCTCGGGTTGATGTAGGCTTTAAACAGAAGGCAAAATAAACATTTAGGTTTCAAAGGAATCCACTCAATACAGAGAAAAAAGGAAAATTATGTGTTAACAAAACAAGACATTAGCGATATCTTGAAAACTAGATCTACCTTACTAAAACCTTGACATATCAAATGTATTCATGATACTGAGTTTACTGACAGACATTTTAAAGACATTCCTTTACTTGAAGTAAAGATACTCACAAGCGATTATTTAACAGTAGATGAACCGCAAGTTCTGTAATGTTCTATTTCCTTTCTCTTTCTTTCTTTCTTTCTTTCTTTCTTTCTTTCTTTCTTTCTTTCTTTCTCTCTCTCTCTCTCTCTCTCTTCTTTCTTTCTTTCTTTCTTTCTTTCTTTCTTTCTTTCTTTCTTTCTTTCTCTTTCCTTCTTTCTATTTAAATCAAAGTTAGTCAACATACTGTATTGATGGTTTCAGGAGTAGAATTTAGTGATTCATCACTTACATATAACACCCAATGCTCATCCCAACAAGTGTCCTCCTTAATACCCCTTGCTCATTTAGCCCATCCTCCACCCAACACCTCTCCAGCAATCCTGTTTATTTTCTGTATTTAAGAGTCTCTTATGGTTTGTCTCCCTGTCTGTTCTTTATATTATTTTTGCTTCCCATCTGTTTTGTATCTTAAATTGCACATATCAGTGAAGTCTTATGATATCTGTTTTTTCTGACTGACTTATTTTGCTTAGCATAATATACTATATATAGTTCCATCCACGTCGTTGCAAATGGCAATATTTCATTCTTTTTGATCACCAGATAATATTCATTGTATATATATACCACATCTTCTTTATCCACTCATCAGTCAGTGGACATTTGGACACTCTCCATACTTTGGCCATTGTTGATAGTGCTGCTATAAACATGGGGTGCATGTGCCCCTTCAAAACAGCACTCGTATATCCTTTGGATAAATATCTAGAGGTGCAATTGCTGGGTTTTAGGGTAGTTCTATTTTTAATTTTTTGAGGAACCTCCTTGTTTTCCAGAGTGACTGCACCAGTTTTCATTCCCACCAGCAGTGCAAAAGAGATCCTCTTTTTCCGCATCCTCACCAACATCTGTTGTTGCCTGAGTTGTTAATTTTAACCATTCTGACGGGTGTGAGGTGGAATGTCATAGTAGTTTTGATTTGTATTTCCCTGATGATGAGTGACGTTGAGCATATCTTCATATGTCTGTTATCCATCTGGATGTCTTCCTTGGAAAAGTGTCTATTCATATCTTTTGACCATTACTTCACTGGATTATTTGTTTTTTTGGGTGTTGAGTTTGATAAGATCTTTATATATTTTGGATACTAACCCTTTATCTGATATGTCATTTGCAAATATCTTCTACCATTCCAAAGTTTGCCTTTTAGTTTTGCTGATTGTTTCCTTCACTGTGCAGAAGGTTTTTATCTTGATGAGGTCCCAATAGTTCATTTTTGCTTTTGTTTCCCTTGCCTCCAGAGACATGTCAAGTAAGTTGCTGCAGTCAAGGTCAAAGAGATTGTTGCCTGTTTTCTCTTCTAGGAATTTGATGGTTTCCTGTCTTACATTTAAGTCTTTCATCCATTTTGAGTTTATTTTTGTGTATGGTGTAAGAAAGCAGTCCAGGTTCATTCTTCCACGCGTTGCTCTACAATTTTCCCAAAAACATTTGCTGAAGAGACTTTTTCCATTGGATATTCTTTTCTGCTTTGTCAAAGATTAGTTGGCCACACATTTATTGGTCCATTTCTGTGTTCTCTGTTCTGTTCCATTGGTCTATGTATCTGTTTTTGTGCCAGTACCATACTGTTTTGATGATACAACATTATAATGTAGCTTGAAGTCCGTAGATTGCTTTGGATAGTGTCAACATTTTAACAATATTTGTTCTTCCAGTCCATTAGCATGGAATGTTTTTCCATTTTTTTGTGTCTTCCTCAGTTTCTTTCATAAGCTGTCTACAGTTTTCAGTGTGTAATTTTTTCACCTCTTTGGTTATGTTTATTCCTAGGTATCTTATGGTTTTGGTTGTAATTGGTAAATGGGATCAATTCTTTGATTTCTCTTTCTGATGCTTCATTGTTGATGTATAGAAATGCAACTGATTTCTGTACATTGATTTTATATCCTGCAACTTTGCTGAATTCATGGATCAGTTCTAGCAGTTTTTTGATGGAATCTTTTGGGTTTCCACATAGAGTATCATATGGTCTGCAAATAGTGAAAGTTTGACTTCCTCCTTACCAATTTGGATGCCTTTTATTTGCTTGTGTTGTCTGATTACTGAGGCTAGGACTTCCAACACTATGTTGGATAACAGTGGTAAGAGTGGACATCCTTGTCATGTTCCTGACCTTAGGGGAAAAGCTCTCAGTTTTTCCCCATTGAGAATGATATTAGTGGTGGGTCTTCCGTATATGGCTTTTATGAATTTGAGGTATGATCTTTCTATCGCTACTTTCTTGAGGGTTATCAATAAAGGATGCTGTATTTTTTTCAAAAGATTTCCTTCCATCTATTGAAAGGATCACATTCTTATTCTTTCTTTTGTTAATGTGTTGTATCCCATTGATTGATTTGTGGGTATTGAACCAGCCCTGAATCCCAGGTATAAATCCCACTTGGTCATCATGAAAAATTCTTTTTTTTTTTATTTTTTTTAACATTTATTTATTTTTGAGACAGATAGAGACAGAGCATGAGCAGGGGAGGGTCAGAGAGAGAGGGAGACACAGAATCCGAAACAGGCTCCAGGTTCTGAGCTGTCAGCCCAGAGCCCGATTTGGGGCTTGAACTCACGGACCGCAAGATCATGACCTGAGCTGAAGTTGGACGCCCAACTGACTGAGCCACCCAGGAGCCCCATGAAAAATTATTTTAATGTATTGTTGGATCTGGTTTGCTGGTATCTTGCTGAGAATTTTTGCATCCATGTTCATCAGGGAAATTGGTCTGTAGTTCTCCTTTTTAGTGGAGTCTTTGGTTTTGGAATCAAGGTAATGCTGGCCTTGTAGTATGAGTTTGGAAGTTTTCCTTCCATTTCTATTTTTTGGAACAGCTTCAAAAGAATAGGTGTTAAGCCTTCTTTAAATGTTTGATAGAATTCTCCTGGAAAGTCATCTGGCCCTGGACTCTTGTTTTTGGGGAGATTTTTTATTACTAATTCGATTTCTTTACTGGTTATGGGCCGGTTCAAAGTTTCTATGTCTTCCTGTTTCAGTTTTGGTAGTTTATATGTTTCTAGGAATTTGTTTCTTCCAGATTGCCGAATTTGTTTACATATAATTACTCATAATATTCTCTTATTATTGTTTGTAATTCCATGGTGTTGGTTGTGATTTCTCCTCTTTCATTCATGATTTTATTTATTTAGGTCCCTTCCTTTTTCTTTTTGATCAGTTGGGCTAAGGAGTTCATCAATTTTATTAATTCTTTCAAAGAATCAGCTCCTGGTTTCATTGACCTGTTCTACTGTTTTTGTTTTGTTTTTTTGTTGTTTTTGGTTTTTGTTTTGGTTTTTGTTTTTACTTTATTTATATATCATTGATATGTGTTCTAATCTTTATTTCCCTTCTTCTGCTAGTTTTGGACTTTATTTGCTATTCTTTTTTTTTAGGTCTTTTAGGTATAAGGTTACTTGGTGTATTTGAGGCCTTTATTCCTTCTTTAGGAAGTCCTAGATTGCTAAAATCTTCCCTCTTATGACTGCCTTTGCTGCATCCCACAGGTTTTGGGCTGTCATGTTTTCATTTTCATTGTCTTCCATGTACTTTTTAATTTCCTCTTTAATTAGTTTACCCATTCTTACTTTAGTAGGATGTTCTTTAATCTCCAAGTATTCATGGTCTTTCCAAATTTTTTCTTGTGATTTCAAGTTTCATAGCATTGTGTTCTGAAAATATACAAGGTATTATCTTGCGCTTTTTGAACATGTTGAGGGCTGATTTGTGTCCCAGTATGTGATCTACTCTGGAGAATGTTCCATGCACTTGAGAAGAATGTGTATTCTGCTGCTTTCGGTTGAAATGGACTTATCTGCTAAGTCCATCTGGTCCAATGTATCATTCAAAGCCATTGTTTCCTTGTTGATTTTCTGCTTAGATGATCCGTCCATTGTTGTAAGTTGGGGGTGTTGAAGTCCCCTGCTATTATGTTATTATTATCAATGAGTTTCTTTATGTTTGTGATTAATTGATTTATATATTTGAGTGCTTCACGTTGGAGGCATAAGTATTTACAATTGTTAGATCTTCTTGGTGGGTTGACCCCTTAATTATGATATAATGCCCTTCCTCATCTCTTGTTACAGTCTTTATTTTAAAATCTAGTTTGCCTGATATAACTATTCCATCTTTCTTTCAACAACCATGATAGATGATTCTCTATCCCCTTACTTTCAATCTGTATGTCTTTAGATCTTAAATGGGTCTTTTGTAAGCAGCATATAGATGGGTCTTATTTTCTTACCCATTCTGATGCCCTATGTCTTTTGATGGGAACATTTAGTCCATTGACATTTAGAGTGAGTACCAAAAGATATGAATTTATTACCATTGTGTTGCTTTGGGAGTTGGAGTTTCTGGTGATGTTCCTTGGTCCTGTTTAGTCTTTGTTGCTTTTGGTCTTTTTATCTCTTCTCCACTCAACGAGTCCCCCTTAAAATTTCTTTCAAGGCTGGTTTAGTGGTCCACAAACTCCTTTAGGTTTTGTTTGTCTGGGAAACTCTTTATCTCTCCTATTTTGAGTGGCAGCCTTGCTGGATAAAGAATTCTTTACTGCATATTTTCTCAATTCAGCATTTTGAATATATCCTGCCACTCCTTTCTGGCCTGCCAGGTTTCTGTGGCTAGATATGTTGTGAACCTGATCTGTCTTCCCTTGTAGGTTAAAGATTTTTTTTCCCTTCCTGCTTTCATAATTCTTTCCTTGTTTGTGTATTTTTGAATTTGACTATGTTATGTGTTGGTGATGGGTTGGTTTTTGTTGAATATAATGGGAGTTCTCTGTGCTTCATGGATTTTGATGTCTGTGTCCTCCTCCAGATTAGGAAAGCTTTCTGCTCTAATTTTCTCACATAAACCTTCTGCCCCCTTTTCTCTTTCCTCATCTTCTGGGAGTCCTATGATTCAGATGTTTTTTCTTTATAATGAGTCACTGAGTTCTCTAATTCTTATGCTCTTTTGCCTTAGTTTCCCTTCTTTTTTCTGTTTCATTATTCTCCATAACTTTGTCTTTTATATCATTGATTCACTGTTGTCCTCCATCCATCCTTGCTGTCATGGCATCTATTCAAGATTTCATCTTGGTTATACCATTTTTAATTTAGTCCTGACTAGATTTTACTTCTTTTATCTCCATAGAAAAGGATTCTATGCTTTTTTAAATACCAGGTAGTATTCTTATTATCGTGGTTTTAAATTCTAGTTCAGATATCTTGCTTATATCTTTGTTGCATAAGCCCCTGCCTGTCTTTTCTTCCTGTTCTATTTTTAGGGGTGAATTCCTTCATTTTATCATTTTGGAGAAAGAAAAAAATAATAAAACAAAAAATAAAAATTTAAATTTTAAAACAAAAAGATCAAATAAAGGAAAGTAGATCATAGGTGTGTTTTGGTCTGCTTATAGAAAGAAGCTTGATAGAATAGAGAAGAAAGGGAAAGAAAAGAAAGAAAAGAAAAATAAAAGGTAATAAAAAATTTAAAAATTAAAAAAATTATAATAGAATAAAATGAAATAAAGAAAATGAAATCGAATAATTAAAAAATATGAAGTATAGGAAAAAATAATAATTTTTAAATTAAAAAAATAAAAATAAAAGTTTCTCTTTCTGTATCCAAGAAAAAGAAAAGAAAAAGAAATTAAACAAAGACAGAAGCAAAAACAAAAACAAAACCAAAACAAAAAAAACCCCACAACTAATAAATGAACCAGCAACAAACAGAATGAAACCCAAATGAAGTTACATCAAGATTCTCCTAGAACTCAAATTATGAAGCCATCTATAGTCTGTACACTAAGCAGGAGGTGGGGTTTGTGTTGGGCTTCTGGGGGATGTGCTTTGAGGGCACAGTTGAGCATGGCTTGGTGTGATGGCTCTGTTCTCCACTAGGCGGCGCTGCTTAGCTTACTGGGGTGGATCCGTCTGGTGCATATGCACAGGCGAGTGTGTGGGAGAGGTCCAAATGGCTTTACCCAGCTCCCTGGTCTCTTGTACAGGAACTTCGTGCTCACTGGCCTGCCATCAAGCACCTCTCTTTTGTCTCAGGCCTCTGTCCACTCCCTGCCTCTACCCTGTTCCTGTCCAAGCCATCTACCTTGGTGTTACCTTCCTTCACATTTTTATCTCAAATGGGGCTGTGTTTCAAAACCCTACACTTCAGAGACCCCTGCAGCTCAGACACACACCAACTCTCTGGGGGAGGTTCTTGCTGAGCAATGGCCTGGTGCCGGCTTGCCCCAGAAAACGTTCATGAGATCGTGCAGAGGCAGACGTGCAGAGATTGTGACAAACCACAACACACAGCCGGTGCCAGGTTTCACCACACTCTGGTGTCCTTGTTCCAATACCAGCAAATGTAGCTGCCCTCCGGGGTCCATTGAGACCTTTGCCCAAAGGGAGGCCACGTGGCCTCTACCAAATGCTCTCCATATAGGGGAACCACTTCTCCAGTGTGACATATGGACTCCTCGGACTGCTGCCTGCTCGTGGGGATTCACCCTCTTTCCTCACTGGAGCACCACCAGGCACTGAGCTCTAGAACTTTGGACTCTGTGCTTCACTGTTTATAGAATCCTGATGATATCGAAACTCTCTCCCTTCTCCCCCTCAGTGGCTTTGGGGAACAGATTTCTTGTTCAGTCCCTTGTGAGTGTTTCCACTCTTTCTCTTTCTTTCTAGCTACTTCCAGGGGAGTGCTTTTCCTGCACTCTCCTGATGTGCCGCTCTCTCCCCCTTTCACTGCCTTCTCTCCGCAGAAGCAGCTCCCTACCCTCCGTGGCTTTTCTCTCCCCCAGTTCACCTCCCCACACTTTGTACCTGCCGAGTGCTATGGCTCAAGTCATGCAGATTGTTGTGTTAATCTTCAGATCAATTTCCTAGGTGTGCAAAATGGTTTGGTGCTGATCTGGCTGAGTTTCAGGGATGAGACAAGCTGAGGATTTTCATGCTGCTCTGCCATCTTCCCCAAAACCTGTAATCTATTTTATTTCTTCTAAACACTACCCTCACCTCATTAGCAAAACATTTTATTTATTTTTTAAAACATTTTTTTAAGTTTATTTATTTTGAGACAGAAAGAGAGCATAAGCAGGGAGGGGCAGACACAGAGAGAGGGAGAGCTAGAATCCCAAGCAGGCTCCACTCTGTCAGTGTGGATCCCTATGTGGGGCTTGAACTCATGAATCATGAGATCGTGACCTGAGCTGAAGTCAAGAGCCAGAAGCTTAACTGACTAAGCCACCCAGGTTTCCCCAAAACATTTTAAATACTATGATAGAAAAAAATTATTGAGGTATTTAAACAGATTATATTTTTCACTCTTCAAGTTCTAGGAGTAGACACAAGTTTCCATTTATATCCTGTGGTTTTCATATAAAGAGGCCATGGCTGAATTTAAATGAAAGATTGTTTTAGGTTTGCTTGAATTTGTTTCTAATATGTTTTTATTTGGTTTGATTTGGTTTGGTTTTCTCCAGTTATACCTGTTACTGTGTCAATTATGTGTAGATGAGGGATTTTATTTTGTTTTGTTTTTTACCAACTACATTTTGTAAGATAAAAAGAATCTCACTCTTTGTGGCGAGTAAAATTCATTCACTCAATGGAATAAAACTCTTATTTGCTACAATCCAGATTTAAAACCTACCATTGCACCGTCAATATTTCTCTCTCACAATAGTTATGGAAAGATACTGAAAATTCAGCCGACCATCTCTGAATAAGCCTGAGAAAATTCACTATGGTATTGTTGTTTTGGCTTACATTGAAAGGCCACATTGATTTAAGGCTAACTATAGAAATTCCACATTGTGATTTATCGATCCTCTGCATTTCCATCTAAATCTAGATATTCTTATTTTCCCGGTCTTTTTGGTACTGTAGGCAGTTTAATTTTTGAAAGTTATTATCAGCAATATGTTTGGAGGAGTAATTTTATTAATTAGTTAATTCAGCAAATCTTTATTCAGCAGCTACTATGTGCCAAGCAGTATTCACAGTGCTAACATCACTGCACTAAAGGAATCCAGTAAGCAACCGTTAAAGCACTTTCCAGTATTAGACCCACTTTTAAAATTAATAATTAGATTGAATCATTTAGATAACTAAAAGAGATGACAGTATGATCATATGTACATGCGTGGAAATTCTACTTCGGAGTCGATTGATTGTTAATGGAGTAGTCTCAGACTGGAATTAATAACATGCCACCATGGAATGTACCATTACTTTCTCACTGCCCTATGAAAACAGAAGCGTGGGGGTAAGCAATACCTTCACATGATGGCGAGTAAAGTCAACAGAAAGTGTATGTTTGGAAAAACTAAACAAAAAAACAAATAGACCATGATCATGTAATTATGTGGAATACAAAAAGAATTGTATCATAAGTCAGAATGTGAATCACATGCTACATGTCACTGTTTGAAAACTATCACCTTACATCACTTGAGTTCATTGAACTTCAGTTCTATCCCTGTGAAATGAAAATAAAAGCTGGCATTTACATGCACTTACCACATGCTAGGAACTATTTTCAGCTCTTTAAATGTATTGATTCAACGAATCCTCACAACACCCCTGGAGGAGATATTACTTATTCCCTTTTTATAGATGATGAAGCAATGGTACATAAATTAGAAAATTGTCCAAAATCACCCGGTTTATGGGCAGGGAATGAGACTTGAATCCAGGAGTTCTTATTCCAGAACTCAGTTCACACCTGTGAATGTTTTTATGAGGTTACACATGAAATAATAAAAAGGAAAGAGCTTTGTTATCTATTTTGTCACATAAAGTATATTATTATTAAAATGTGAATGATTTCCCCATTTTTTGTGTGTGAACTCAGTTTTCAAGTAAATAGAAAGTAAGTTAACTGCCTAAATCAGCTACAGCCAGGTCATGTGCTCAGACTTGGCCCACTAAGAAACTGCACGGGTAGAGCACAGTGAGGACAATGAGATCCCAGTATTTATTTTTCCAGCTCTTTTCCTTCAGGGTTATTTCTGGCTGGATATGTCCCTGGATGGTGGGTCACTGCTCCTTTCCTGGCAGCTTCTCTCTCTGACTCATTCCCTTGGTTTTCAGCTTCTCTCTCTGACTCGTTCCCTTGGTTTTCTGGTTAACTGCTGTCTCCCTTCTATTAGACCCAAAGACAGTAACAGTTTTGTTTTGGTTTCAGGATGTTTTGTTTTCTGTTTGTAGCTCTGAATTATCCCTGTGCTTTCCCTACACCCTGCACACATCTTTGTAAACAACCCTTTTATAAGCCCTTCCTAAATTACCCCCAATTTGAATGTGCCATCTGCTTCCTGTTGATAACCTAATTGATATGGTATATTTGCTCTTAGAAGACATTGGGTCGGGGGGTGGGGAGGCCATTCAGGTACTACTGGTAAGTTGATACAACTACTAACTAAAACATCTGTGTTAAAGAATAACAGCTATAAAAACATCCAGTGAAAAGTCTATCTCCACTTTAGATATAGTCTCTTCAAATAATTAGCACATTTAAAATACACAAGACCAAAACCAAAAGGCAGTATAGCATGCCCATGCAAAACCAGAGCCTGATGGTGATTTTTTTGTAACTTACTCTCTTATGTAACATAGCATTATTTTCACACTTCTTAAATAATTTATACATACTTCACAAGTTCAATGCACTGACTTCAAAACTCAAAATTTACATATTCTTTGTTTGGCAACATTACCATATGTTGGCAAACACTGAACCCATCTGGAATATTTTAAGCCTTTCTGTAATAATATTGTAAGGATTCAAATGTCAGAAACTACTTACTTTTCTGAGACAAATGTCAGTTAATCTCAACCTGAAGACATTTCAATTTCTGCCTGTTGTCTTCATTATATTTTATTTTTTGAAAAAGAAAAACAGACCATTAGACATTGATAGATTAAAATGAGAAACTATATTATTTATATATCTACTAAAATATTGTGTATGGATAATTTTGAAATGTATTTACTTCTTTATAACTGTATATACATCGATATGGCAAAAAAAAGTCAAAATGCTTCATCATGTACAAACATACTAAATTTGAAAATATGAATGCCTATGCAAAGATAAGTAGCATTTTTATTTTCATGAACCATATTGTATAACTAGTGGTTTCCTTTTTTACCTTGTAAACCATATATGCTAGTCAAAGTAAAAATATATTTATTGGATTTCTATTTGCTACATTTTTATTAATTTTATTCAGCACATGATAAACAAGTCAAAAAAATGAAAAAGTTTTTACTCATTGTAATCACTCCTGTAAGGGAAATAACCTGGTTGCTATGAAAGATACGTTGACCTATTTTAGATACAGAAGTCAAAGAAAGTCTCTTTATCTCTTTAAGGAGTTGACATCTAAACTGATGTCTGAAGGATAAGAATAACTCAGCCATTTGAACAGCATTCCAGAAATAAGAAAAAGCATATGACCCTGAGCTGAGTAAAAAGTTTTCTGTATCTTGACAGAGGACAATTGTAGCTGGACTACAGTGAATGGAACAAAGTGTCATGATGTAATGATGGAATCTGGGGCTCTTTGGAGCCAGAGCATGCAGGTGAGAAGTTTGGATCATATTTTATGCTCTTTTTGGAAGATATTGAAAGTGTTTGAACAGTAGGCAACAGGAACTGAATTACCTCTTTAAAAGATGAATCTAGCTACAGAGTAAGGAAGGGATTGAATGGAGTCAAGTATGAAAAGAAAGCAGTCGGTGGAAAGCCTGTTTCATTCGTTTAGTCAAGAGATAAAGGTGTGGTGGTAATGGAAATGGAGAGAAGTGAATGGAGTCAAGATGTATCTTGAAAGTAGAGCTGCTAAGACTTGCTAAGAATGGTTTGGAAATGTGGATCAAGCCAAATGGAGGATTCACTTGTGGTTGACTCTCAAGTTTCTGGCTTTAAGAGTTGGGTATATGGTGGTTCATATACCCAATTGATATGGACAAGACTAGGGGACTGTCAGGAAACTACCAGTCTGGCATAGGTGGCTAGCATCAGCTTCTTGCCTTAAGTCTGATATGATTCTTATCTTGACTTGTGTTCCTTGCTTTATGTGATGCACTTGGACTTCCTTGTTTTATGTGATGCACAAGTCGTACTGATTGATTCAGTGATACATTTCATGGCTGTATTTAATTTATCTGTCCTCTTTGTAACATTTATATGCTAATAATAAATAATGTGTCCTTCCTATATTTTGTAAGTTGTAAATAATTTCTAGAGTTATAGCTTCTCTTATTTGTCATATTTGGAATAGGTAACTTTTTTTTTCAGGCTACTAATATCTGACAATTGACCAAGTAAAAAAATAATTTTTTTCAATCTTCTATTCTCTCCATAAAGCAGGAGCTTAATATAAACAATTTGGGCCCTACACTACCTAACAATAAGAAACAAATAACTCTTTGTTGCTTTGGAACTGAAAGCAAAATATTAAAGTGATCTTTTCACCTTCCCTACCCCTTACTCCTCTTCACCCGACCACCACCTTACTCCATGCCCATTTTCAGCCATGTGGCATTTGCAGCTGGTATGGTAGCAAAATCAAACCAGATTGATGTTTGGAGCTTATAATTTGCTACTCGTGATAACCACATGGTACACAAATAGAGACTTTAGTGCTTTCATTTATGAAAAAGGTGATTTGATTCAGCCAAAGGATGCTTTCCATCTCACAACTTTCAATTTTCTTGAAAATTAGCACAAGAAGAAATATTGATAATTATTTCTTCATTCATTCATTCATCTAGGATATAAGAATGCTGACTATGTGACAATTTGGGGAATATAAATATGAATAAGAGAAAGTTTTTGACCCCTAACAGTTTATTGTATGAAAGGGGGAAAGTATAGAACTGACAGATTTGCCTACTACTTTTTTCTCTGCCACTCTTGTAAGTAGCAGTTCTGTATTATGTATGTATCCAACAAGTTAGTTGTACTTTGTAACTTGTATAGCATGTAAAGCCAAAGTATACACAAAAGTGGACCTCAGGGTTCTTGTTAGGCAGTATCTGTTAAATGTATAGTATCAGTTTAAATGCTATGGAATCCAGAGGAGAGGAGGAAATACATAGTGCCTATTATATATTAAAGAGTATTTTATTTTATTTTATTTTATTTTACTTTATTTTTTTGGCTTTAACATGACAGTTTGCCTAACTCCATACAGGATGATGAATGAACATTTTCTAGTAATTAAACTATGCTAAGCATTGTGCTTTGTGTGTTAAAAACATGATTAGTGGTGCCTGGGGGGCTCAGTCAGTTAAGTGTCCGACTTAGGCTCAGGTCATGATCTCACGGATCACGAGTTTGAGCCCCACATCGGGCTCTGTACTGACAGCTCAGAGCCTGGAGCCTGCTTCAGATTCTGTGTGTCCCTCTCTCTCTGCCCCTCCCCAACTAGCACTCTGTCTGTCTCTGTCTCTCAAAAAATAAAATAAAAACGATAAAAAAATCAAAATTATAAAAACATGATCTGATTTACATCTTTGAAGCAGTATCGTAAAGCTGCAATTATAAGCATTTTTTGGAGGAGAAGCTGAAGTTCAGAGAGTTCGAATAAGTTGTGCAAGATCATGTAGCTCATGAGAGATGAAAGTGGGATCCAAAGCATGTCTGGGACAGGGATACAATGCCGTCACCTGACTTATTTCCTGTCTCAGGTACTAGAGAATTCTAATTCCTTCTATTTCTGGTATCATAAGTAAGGGTGAGAGAAGATCAGCCTGCTTCTGTTAATCAACTGAATTTTATGTAGCTAAATATGCTTATTAATCCACTCAAGAAGACCCATAATTAGGAGCCATGGGTCCTAAAGTCGTTTCATTATAAATATCAAATTCAGCACAGCATTTTAGTTAATATTTTTTATGTTAAAGGAACAATAAGTTCAAACTTTATGTCAGTTTTTAAACTTGCTTTTTTAAAATGTTTATTTCTTTTGAGAGAAAGTGTGCATGAATGGGGGAGGGACAGAGAGAAAGGGAGACAGAGAATCCCAAGCAGGCTTTGTACTGTCAGTGCAGAGGCAGATGTGGGGGCTCAATCCCATGGGAACTGTGAGATAATGACCTGAGCTGAGATCAAGAGTCGGACGCTTAACCGACTGAGCCACCAAGTCACCTCTAAACTTGCTTCTTGGGAGTAAGCCTATAGACAAAGATGCAGGGAAAAGGAAACTTTCATGCATTTTGAGGGAGCATATCAATTGATATAATCACTTTGGAGAGCAAGATGATGTGAAGATGTGTATATACTTCTTACTATCTAGTGGCTTTACTTTCAGATTCAAACTTGAAACTAATTCCCCTATGTGCCCAAGGACATGTGAGCAGAGATGTTCAATGCAGCACTGGTTTCAATAGCAATATTTTTATCAATAAAAGAATAAGTAAATAACTTTTGGTATAGCCATGCCATGAAATATTATATAGTAGTTAAAGTGAATGAACCAGATATACATGCATTAACATAGATAAATTTAGAAATTTAGAAAATGAAACGTTGAATTAAGGACATACTACACATAAAATAATTCATTTTAAGTAAAGTTTAAAAACACTACAAAAATGTTATATTGCCTTATACTACAGTTCATACACTATATAATGTGTAATAGGTATTATTACATCACATATAAAATATTATTCATTTTTAATATATATATGTCTATAGTAAACACATGAAAACCTTGATGGGAAAGCTATGTACCAACTTCCGGTTGGTGGTAACTTTGGGGATAGAATTTGATTAAAGAGGTCACAAAGGGAACTCTTATTTATCTCTAAAGGATTTTCTGGTCTTTTTGTCTTAATTACACAAAAACACATGGAAACCACATCCTTCAAATGTTCCCATTTGTTAAAACTAGTTAGTGATATATGGATACCCATTACAGTATTATACTTTTCAGTTTGTGTGTATGAAACTTGATGATAAACAGAAGGCTTGCACTTGAAATGTTCTTCTTAAGAACATTATATTTACATTATAATTTACATTATAATATTTACCTTATTTACATTATAAAGAGATTTCTCTGGGGTGCCTGGGTGGCTCAGTCCTTGACTCTTGGTTTCAGCTCAAGTCATGATCTCGTGGTTTGTGAGGTCGAGACCCACATTGGGCTCCATGCTCACAGTAGGGAGTCTGCTTGGGATTCTCTCTCCCTCTTACTCTGTCCCTCCCCATTCGCTCTTCCTGTTTCTCTCAAAATAAATAAATTAACTTAAAAAAATTTTAATCAAGAGTTTTGTCTTTAGTAATTTTTTGTTGGTAATTCTTGTTTATGAAATATGATTTTGGAGTGAAAAGTGTATTTCTAATACCTCTTTGAAATGCATATTTTTATATTAAATGGCTATCACAATGTTAAGGACAAATATTTTGGCTGACATATAGTTACTCAACCTTTTTGCAGTTTTAAAAATGTATCCTGACTATGATCTCATATCCCTGAAATTCAGCTTTATCATGGCAGCTTAGTCACAAAATATCAATCAAAACGATAGCCTATGAAAACAAGCTAGTGATTCTCCTCTTTTCTGATGAGTTAAGTACTTGAAAAATTTGGAAGTTCCCAACTACTCTGATCAATCCATTTCTTGTTAATAGGGAAAGTAAGTCATTTTTAATTTTTTTATGTTTATTTTTGAGAGAGAGAGTGTGAGCGGGGGAGGGGCAGAGAGAGAGGGAGACAGAATCTGAAGCAGGCTCCAGGCTCTGAGCTGTCAGCACAGAGCCCTACATGGGGCTCAAACCTATGAACCATGAGATCATGACCTGACCCAGAGTCAGCTGCTTAGCCAACTGAGCCAACCAGGCACCCCAGAAAGTAAATCATTATTAAATATAAGGTAAAATTAGAATATTATTTCACAAGTCATTTACTTTTGAAGTCAGAAAATTGATCCATGAATGTCTTGTTATTTGAATTCATCAGACACAAAGTCAGTAACTCTTCAGCCTTTTAGGAAGTAGTACCGGTAATAAGAAATATTGCTTTTAGATATTATAACATGATTTGAAAAATAGAGATGATGATTTTTAAAAGAACATGCCATTTGATTTTGAACTTACCTTTTTTTTTTTTTTACTATCTCCTTTATATCAGTAAAACTTCATAAAATATCGTCAATTAAAAACGCCATACAGCTGTCTCATTCTATACCCTTAGGCAACACAAACTGTTTCTTCTTTACAAAAAATTCTTTTGCCTGTTTTTTTTTTTAATCAGTTGTGTTTGCTGTGTAAAATAATTGAAAAATAGTTTATATGAAGCATTTGTTGGATGTATAATTCTTAAAACAAAAGAAAACATTTTAAGTTGTTTTACTATTAGATCCATAGCTTTTACTTTTAACTAGAGGTAAAACTTTTCAAAGCTTTTTCAGAGACCAAAATATATATAGTCTGATTTTCTTTTCCTAGTAGGGAATTAATAACTATTTCAGCTCCTGCTTCTCTCTACACTTCTATATTCTAGGCTCATTTTATTTTATTTAAAAAAAATTGGGGGTCGGGGGGAGGGGGCGCCTGGGTGTCTCAGTCGGATAAGGGTCCAACTTCAGCTCAGGTCATGATCTCGCAGTACGTGAGTTCGAGCCCTGTGTCAGGCCCTGTGCTGATAGCTCAGAGCCTGGAACCTGCTTAGGATTCTGTGTCTCCTTCGCGCTCTGCACCTCCCCTGCTCATGCTCTGTCCCTCTCACTCTCAAAAATGAATAAATGTTAAAAAAAAAATTTTTTTACATTTTTTGTGTTTTATTTTGTTTTGTTTTGTTTTGTTCTGTTTTGTTTTTTAAATAGGCTTCACACCCAGTGTGGAGCCCAATGCTTGGCTTGAATTCATAGCCCTGAGATTAAGACCTGAGCTGAGATCAAGAGTGGGATGGTTAATGAACTGAGCCACCCAAGCGCCTTCCCCTTATTTTTTAAAGGGCTAAAGTAAAAGTTTTATGGCCAAGTTCCAAACCTCATACACCTCCCCATCCCTACTTACAAATCCATTTCTGTTTTGGTTTCCTACATTCACAGGGGCTATCGTGATGCTCCAGGTCATCCAGACTCAAAACCCTTACCCTCCTACGTTTTCCTCTCTTTCATCTTTAACATTCTCACTCTCTTACCTACCAACAAAGAATCGGTTACCAAATTAACCATCTGCTTTTGGTACCGCTTATTACCAGTCTTTCCCAGGCCCCCATTGCCTCAAGCCTAGATGACTGCGATGGTCTTGCAAAGGTTCTCCTTGATGCTATTCATTCTTCATCTTGACAATCCACTCCCATCACTACGTTTTTCCCACACTTTTCACTACTGATTTAAATACACAGTCTGTTCGCTAAGGATATTTACGACTTCTTGTTTTCTGGCTTTTGAGACTTTGCATGGTCTTGGTCAGTACTTTTTAGACCTAATGAGAGGACAGATATTTATTGAGTAGCTACTTTGTGTAACCCATGTTATGTGCAAGCACTGGATACACAACAATGAAGGAGGCAAAAATGATTCTTAATGTACCACCCTCTTTAGTCTCTATTGTTGTTTCTCCACAAAGTAAAAGCATCTCTCATTCCCCAGTGAACAAAGCCTGACAATTCATGAAGTTTGGAAAATAGATACTGTGCTTTCTCCATACACTGGTCATGGTGTTACATAGGTCTTTATTTTTCTCTTTGCATACTAAAACGGAGGGTGTTAAAAAACAAACAAACAAAAAAAAAAAAACTGTCCTAATCATTAAACTACCCCACCGACTTCTGTTGTTTCTGATTTAAGATTAGTTTCTTTCACATCACCTAAAAAATATCAGGGAATTTCATCATTATTAATATTTTAAACTATGTATCTAAATGCTAATTTTACTACATCCTATTCCCATCAACTCCTGGGTCAGTGTGAGTGGAGAGAAGGACTGAAGTGGCAAAAGTTATTGAATAACATGTATTGGATGTACATTTTCTTCTCTTTTATTTATTTAAGCCATAAAGTAAATTAATCAGTTTTTTCTAACTTTAATTATAAAGAATTAAGGACATAATTTATGAAAAAAATTATAATCAGTGCATACTGTAGAGACTATTTCACTGCTTCATTTCCTGAGAAAATTTAAGTATCATGTTAATAAATAAAATTGTTTTTAAATATGTGAACCCTTACTACAAATATAAAATTAATGCTTGAAAAGTTAATTATGGAATACTACTCAGCAGCTAAAAGGAAGAAACTACTAATACATGTACCAACATAGCTGAATCCCAATATATCATCCTGAAATAAAGACTCCGTAGAAAAAATATTACATACAGTGTGATTCATTTATATAAAATTATAGAAAATGCAAACTCATTCTATAGTGAGAGAAAGCAGATTAGTAGTTGTCTGGGGACAGTGGTAGAGGAGAAATGGATTACAAATGGTGGAATATATCTGTTTTGCTGGTAATAAAAAACATCTGATATCTCATTTGTAGTGGTGGTTTCCCAGGTGTCTACATATATCAAAACTCGTCAAGTTGTACAATTTAAATATATACAGCTAATTATATATAAGGTATACTTTAATAAAGAGAAAAAATTGAATATTGGAGAAAGATGCCAAGATAAATATGATCCAGATTTTTTCCCTAAAGGTACTAATTTCAGTAAAACAAAGATATAGAATTACTTTAAAAAGGTAAATTGGCCTACCTTTGGAAGTATTCAAAATGAATTAAGCAGGCTTCTGTTTGAAATATCATCTGGCTAGTAGAACTGATTGATCATGTGTTCCAATTTCTCTTTAAAATGTCTATAAAGCACATATAAAAACAAATAAAAAAAGAATATTCACAGGTATGCAATCTATTAGGACTAACAGCATGTTGGCAGAATCTGAAAGGATTCTTTAAATCCCTAAGGCAGAAAGAACTGGATTGAGTAAGTTTATCATTGGTTTACTTTTCTGAAAGTAAAGCGTTTTCAGCCTTTCCTACTGTCTTTGATCCATTCTGATGACTTCTGTCTTTTAATTGTTGCATTTAGACCCTTGTAATTCAAAAGGAATACTGGTATAGTTGAATTAATATTTACCATATTTGTTACTGTTTTCTATGTGTTGCTCTTGTTCTATGTTCCTATCTTTGTCTTCAACTCTTTTTTGTCTTTATTTTTTTTATTAAGCTTTATATATGATTACATTTTCTCTACATTTTTAGCATATTGATTATATTGCTTTCTTTACTTTTTTTTTTTTAGTGGTTGCTCTACAGTTTGCAATATGTATTTATATAGCTGATCCAATCTACTTTCAAATATCACTATACCCCTTCAAAGGTAGTGTGAGTACCTTATAATAAAAAAAATCCTAATTCCTCTCTCCTATCCTTTGTATCCTCATTGTTATTCATTTTACTTGTATATATATTTCACACACACACACACACACACACACACAGGCATACATAATTGAATAAACTGTTAGTATGTGTTATTTTGGACAAATTGTTATCTGTTGGATCAACTAAGAATAAGAAAAATAAAAGTTTTTATTTTATTTTATTTTATTTTATTTTATTTTATTTTATTATTTTAATTTTATGTATTCCTTCTTCAGTGCTCTTCATTTCTTTATGTAGATCTGAGCTTCTGACCTATAAAGAATTTCTCCCTAAACTACTTCTTTTAACATTTCCTGCAAGACAATTGTACTGGCAACAAATTTCCTCAATTTTTGTTTGTGTGACTAAGTCATTATTTCTCCTTCACTTTGAAGAGAGAATTTTGCAGGATGTAGATTTCTAGGTTTGTGATTGTTCTTTTTTCTAAACACTTAATATTTCACTCTACTCCTTTCCTGTTTTCATGGTTTCTCTGAGGAGAAATCAGATGTCATTCTTATTATTTGCTCCTCTATAGGTAAGGTGTATTTTGGTTTGTTTTTTGCTTTTGTTTTTGTTTTCATTCTGACGTCTTTCAGTATTTTTTTCTTTATCTCTGATTTTTTATAATTTGAAAATGACATGCTTAGGTGTAATTTTTTTCTTTTTTTTTTGCATTTATCCTTCTTGTTGTTCTCTGAGATTCCTGGATCTGTGGTTTGGTGTATGACATTAATTTGGGGACGTTCTTAGTCATTATTGTTTCAAATATTGCTTCTATTCCTTTTTCCTTTTTCTGTTCCCTTTTTCATTCCCATTACACAGAAGTTACTCTTTCTAGTTTTCCCATAGTCCTTGGATATTCTTTTTTTTTCAGTTTTTTTTCTATTTGCATTTTGATCCTCAAGTTTTCTATTGACACATCCTCTAGCTTAGAGATACTTTCTTCAGCAATTTCCCATGTTCTACTAAGCCCATCAAAAGCATTCTTTATTTTTGTGACAGTGTTTTTAATCTCTAGTATTTCTTTTTAATTCATTCTTAGGATTTCCATCTCTGTGCTTTCACTGCCCGTCTGCTCATACATACTGTCTTCTTTATCCATTAAAGTTCTTAGCATATTAGTCATAGTTGCCTTAAATCCCTGGTCTGATAATTCCAACATCCCTGGAATGTCTGATTTTGATGCTTGCTCTGTCTTTTCAATTTTTTTTTTTTTTTGCCTTTTGACATGCTTGTAATTTTTCTCTTATTAAAGGGACATGAAGTACTAGGTAAAAGGAACTACTGTAAATAAGCCCTTAGTAAAGTAGTGGTGAGGTTCAGAGTGAGAGGAAGCAGTCCATATTTCCACAATTAAGTGTTAGTCTTTCAGTGAAGCTATATATACTTCTGGACTGTGAACTTTACATGTGTTTCTCAGATTTTTTTTTCTCCCCCCTTACGTGTAACAGGATGCCTACAGTGAGCTGGAGTTGGGTATTTTCCTTCCCCAGGTCAATTAGATTTTGGTATACACCAGCTGGTTAGGCTGTAATTAACTAGTTTCCCCTGAGAGCAGGTTTTGTTAAGGAGGACAGAATACTCTGACACATTTCTGAGTAGTTCCTTTTCTCTTACTCTTGCCTCAAGTGTGAGGAAGTTTTTCACAAGTATTTACTTTAAGAATCTGATCCAGCTCCTGGAGGTAAAACTAACAAAGTATGGGTGCCCCCTTATGACTGGGGTCCCATGGGACTTTTAACTTCCAGACTAGTCCATACTGATCTCCTGGCAGTTTGTCAATTACAGTTCATGTTTTCCTTCCCCAGCACTGGTTCCCTTGGCCATTTCTATTTATGAGTCTCTGTTCTGAGAAGCCTGCATTTGCCTGTCTGTCTCTCCAGTTTTGAGGCAGAGGTTTGTCCTATGATCTCACCTCTTTTGCTGATCTAAGAAGAGCTGTTGATTTTTCAATATGTTCAGATTTTTACTTGTTATTGGGATGGAATGGTGACTTCCAAGTTCCTTACATGCAGAACCAGGCCCTCTGTCTTTATTTTGGTTCAGAAATCCAAAACCTGAACCAGAACATTGGAGAGTCATTTCTACACTGCTAGGTGCACTTTTTTGGGACGTTCATTGAGAGGTCTGTACTTATCAGAAAGTCAGGAAGTAAGGAGAAAAATGCCAGAAATGCTTAACCATGCTGGAGGTGGGTTGGAGGAGACCAGAAGAATATAAAATAACAGTATATGATGCAGATTTCATATTATTAGGTTGCCAAAGATTCAGGTAATGAGGATAGGAAAATATTTAGTAGAATTACATTTGATAAAAATCATCTGTAATCTGAAAATCCAAGCACTGCACCTGTTGTCCAGCCCTGGGACTAGGTAGATGACACCAAGCCCCCCAAGAACAAAAGTGGAATAAAGATGATTCTCTGGTACTGTGTTGCCAAAGCTCAGACTAGAGAGATTTCTTTCATTTGAAAGGCAATTAACCATAACAGCAAGAGTCATCATCGGACCAATTAAAAATGTTTCAGAAACAAGGAAGAGAACATAATATAGATAATTCAGGGGATATTTGGACCTCTGAAAATCTTTTTTTACTGTAGAAGCTATTAACATAGAAAAATGTTTATGGTTTTCAAATGGGTGTACTTTGACCTCATGTGGAAAAAAGCATAAGGTGAAAAAAAAGTTGGATATGAAATGAAGGTAGAGGTACTAATTAGAGAAGTCGAAAAAAAAATATATGGTAAAGAATAATAAAAATTGATGTGAGAGGAAATAAAATGGAGAAGTGACAAACTAAATTAATAGCGTGGCAGACATATGTACAAAGCTCATTCAGCATTTTAGGGGAATAGAAAAGTGATTGAAGCAGGAAGACAGAAATCCATGGGAGGATAGAATGGAACTTCAGCACGTAGATGCCCCTTAGAAAGTATCCAGAAGATTAGAGAAGAAGCTGTAATTGAAGACAACCTGAAAGAGTCATTCCAAAATTTAATACCTGATGTGCACAATGCAAAGACCTTCTTTATTTATATTGCCCAGACATGATCTGGAAACATGTTTTGTTTATATATATTATATATTATATTATACATTATGTAGTATGTATTATATATATGTATATATACATATACACACATTTATACACATATATACACATATACACACATATATACACATTTTTTTCAACACAAGCATTTAAATATATATATATATATACCTTGCAGGTTTGTGATAGATATAAAATTTATTGACATAATCAGACCTATACTCAGAATGAATCCTAGAAGGTGCTGACTACGTATGGACATCTTTATTTTCTTCAATCACTGACTGCTTTGAGAAATACACAAAAATGTGCTCACAAATTAAGGAGATTCACAGTGCCTGAAGCACACCCATGGGATTGAGAGAGAGAGAGAGAGAGAGAGAGAGAGAGAGAGATTGATAATATTAAGCAGGCTCATCACTGGGCTTGATTTCATGACCATGAGATCCTGACCTGAGCTGAAATCAAGAGTCAGATGCTTAACTGACTGAGCCACCCAGGCACCCCAACAAAAAATTTTTCTAATAGAAATATACCTGAAAGAGGTAAACAAAATACATAAGGTAAAGATTTGTCTCAAAATATAGCTATTTAATATAAAGTTTTCTGAAAAGATTTGTTAGCATAATAAAAATAATACCCATGTATTTACTATTGATGCCTATTATATCCCAAGTACTGAACTAGTCACTTTGTACAAATTATCTTCTTAAATTCCCTACAACAACCCTATTAGATAGATGCTAGTAGTGTTCTTAGCTCATAGATGAGAAAATGAGGTACAGAGAAAATAAGTGAATTGCCTAGAGTTAAACTGCTGAGTCAGAATTCAAAGTTAAGGAACTCTATCTCAAGATGTGATTTTTAAAAATTATACCTTATCCACCCCTATTAAGTAGGCCATATCACACTTATGTATTAGTCAAGTTCAAGAGACAAACATCCTGCATTCACTCAGTCTCTGTGTCTTCTTCACGAGAACAATTGTGAATACTCAAAAATGTTTTCCGTTTTTCAGAAAGTGAGAATGCTATCAGGGTTAGAGGTTTTGCTGATGTGTATATTATATGCAAATGCAACATTTTGTTAAGACTTAGAAATGTTAGAAGTATTCTAGCACATCAAATAATCATGCCTAATAAATAAATGGAATAAATAAATGCCAAATAAATAAATAAATAAATAAATAAATAAATGCCTACTAAATAAATTTTAGTAGGTTATGAGCTACGATTATATTCTTGGTTGACCAGTTTAAGATCCCTTCACCATATGGGGTCCAAGAAACTGCTCAACACTAGCTTAACCATTGGAAGCATTTATAGAGAAATTTTGTTTTCATTTAGATAAAGAGAATTAATTCACTCATTGTTTTATTTTATTTCTCTAGTAGACTCTCGGATTTATATTAAAACAAAAATGATATCTATGTACAAATACAAGAAAGAAGAATTTGATTTTATATAATATAAAAGTCTATAATATTAACTAGAAATATTTATTTTAGATGAACAACTGTATGGATAATAAGCATGTTTTAAATGAGGGTCTGATAAGCATCTTAGCAAAATATTTAAGTTACAGTAACTGATTTTGACATCCTCAGTAAATGCCAAGAAACATAGCTTTTACAGCAAGTTCATGGAAATGTTCAGATAAAATATTCATGAATTCTCTACTAAAAGAAAAGCCTCTTATGGTTTTGTTTGACAGAAGATGACCTTTGCTTCAATAAGTTCCAATCTTTGCTGTAACTTAGTGTTTAGATGCCCTGCTTAGATGAATAAAACATAGCATTTGTTCTTTGTGTTTTCTAGTATATGTGATAATTAATAGAAAGGGACACTTTGAAGTTTTAAAATGAAGTAAATGGGTTAAAAAAGGCATTAAGAAATCTTTGAAGATCAATTTTCCAGCAGGAAATTTGTCAAAGCAATTAGGATCCACCCTGACTTGGGGAAACACAGTAGTGCTCAATTGATGTGCTCTTTCAAATAACTAAAGCATTTTTTAACTTTAGTGATCTGTGCTAGTCATACAGTCAACCACCTGATGGTTCATACAAAGTTGGATCAACAACTGAGTTATGTACCAAAAAAAAAAAATTATGGGGATAAAATCTGTCAAATATACTATAGTTTTTATTAACATGAGAACAAAATAAACAAGGAAACATGAATTGGATCGTTTTCAACCACGTCCTATAGATTCAATCTAGTTTCAATTGTAGTATTTGTGCTTTTGTCTTTAGTTTTTGTATTCTTTGGACAGTTTTGTTTTGTACTAATATATTCAGAAATTAGTAGCAATTAAGTAAAAAGTCACATCCGCATGTCCTGAAGATTTAAACGTTTGCTAAAACAACCATCTACTCCACCACACCCATAGCAAATAAGGTATCATCTGATCCAAAGGAAGTTGCCACATTAATTTTGTGGTCATAGGACACCATTGATACATTATATTTTTAATGTTTATTTATTTTTGAGAGAGAGAGAGAGAGAGCAGGGGAGGGACAGAGAGAGAGGGAGACAGAGAATCTAAAGCAGGCTTCAGGCTCTGAGCTATCAGCACAGAGTTCAACACGGGGCTCAAACTCACAAACCATGAGATCATGACCTGAGCCGAAGTCAGACATGTAACCGCCTGAGCCACACAGGCGCCCCAACACATTCACATTTAATAAGTATCCTTTGGAAGATGTTTGCTAAAACTCTCTCATACATGAAGAAACAAGTTGTTTCCTACATAGTGTTTTAGCATGTGGGATATGTAAAGTTTTCCTAAATCTATGATATTAACTATTGCAAAATCATTTATAGGCTTTATTAATAAAATTAATCAATTTTCTTTTCTTTTGTCTACAACAATAATACACAGTTTTCAGTTCTTGCAATGTGTCAGGAATTATTTTAAGTGCTTTAAGGGAAATAATATATGTAATCCTAACAACAACCCTCCATGGTGGATATTATTTCCAATTTTTAAAAGAAAAAAAAATGAGGAAACAGAGACATAAAGTAAATTGATCAGTCGTATGACCAGTGAGTAGCAGAGCTGGGATTCAAAGCCAAGCAGGCTGGCTCCAAAGCCCATGTTTTTTAATCACAGCACTATATAATTACCTCACTTATCATGACAGCCTGTGCTAAGACTCTCCTGATTCTCTCTCCATCCCTATTCATTTGTAGCTGTGGCTTTCCAGTGGCTACTAGGATATATCATTTAAGAGGAAACTTAGTTTTGCGTCAGAACCTTAAGACATTTTACAATCTTTGTAAATCTTTATGACATGTGCCAGCAACAGGCCAGTAATGAATACAAATTCTTGAGCCAGAGACAACAGAATAACCTATTCAAAGGTTAGGCTAATATTATTTACAAAAATAGTATTCCAGCATTCTGATATTTTATGGACATGGTGCCACTAAAAGTTTTTCATTTTAGATAACACGAAAGAGAGAAGTATCACACTATTTTCTCTCTCTCTCTCTTTTTTTTTGGGGGGGGGGATATTTACAGTAATTTATTTAATTTATTTAATCTAGCATATTCCAAATTTTTTGAAGGTAAGATACTTTCTTCACAGCACATCTGTTAACATTTTGAAGAACAATGTTAAACAACCACCCTAAGTTTGGTAAAGCTGAGTTATGACCAGTAATATGTGGTGTTTAAAACTGGCTCTCCAGAGCAAGAAGGAAGGAAAGGTAGGAAAGAAAGGGAAGGAAGGAAGGGAGAGAGAGAGTGGGGGGTGGGGGGTGGGAAGGAAGGAAGGAAGGAAGGAAGGAGAAGGAGAGAAAGAAAAAGAAAGAAAGAAAGAAAGAAAGAAAGAGAAAGAAAGAAAGAAAGAAAGAAAGAAAGAAAGAAAGAAAGAAAGAAAGAAAGAAAGAAAGAAAGAATTGATTGGGGCTGATTTGTAGTTTGAATGTTGAATAACAAAAAGAAAGGCAAATAGATTCTGGCAAGCTGATGAGAGCTGATTTCAGCCACCATATATTTCTCAATCTTATCAAAATGTAGCATTATCTCTTACATCATCATAAAAATTGGCTTCTCTTGATGTGGAGGTAATTACACATAAGAACTAAGAGGGATTTTTAAGGATTATCATTAAGGGTCTTATCTGAATGACTGTATGTGGACTCAACACAGGCACTTGAAAAAGTCACCTGTGGACTAAGTCACTACTGATTTGGTTGTGAAGCCATAGGCTTTCTTCCAAAATTCCAACATTAGATGCATATCAAGATTGCCTATATCCTAATAATTCTACTATAACTATTTAAATATACTCCCATAACAAAAAGGTATTATAAAAAATTTTTTTAAGTTTTTATTTATTCTTGAGAGACAGAGCACAAGCAGGGGAGGGTGAGAGAGAGGGGGAGACACAGAATCCAAAGCAGGCTCCAGGCTCTGAACTGTCAGCACACAGCCCGACGCGGGGCTCGAACTCAGGAACCACAAGATCATGACCTGAGCTGAAGTCGGACACTCAACTGACTGAACCACCCAGGCACCCCTCCCATAACAAAAAGGTACTATAAAAGAGTCTATACTAAGAGACATGTATGTACCTAGGTGGGAAAAACCAAAAGGGACTAATCGTAAAAAAAGAGGTGAGAAATTTGGACCCAGGTTTATTTCAAAGAACTACCGTCTATAGATCTTTGCTTCCTAAGCTGTGTGCCCTGTGGAGTTGTTCCCTCTAATTCCTTGCAAATATCCCCTTATCTAAACTTCCCTTATACATTACCATAAAAATGGCACATTGATATGTGTAATCATTTCAGTCAGGCTCTCATGTGAAACTTTTAAGCCAACAATACCATCCACAGTTATACCACTAGCTTTGAACCATGCCCATTATGTTGAAACTCTCGGGCAGGAAAATCTTTTTCTCTACCCTCTTTTGTTTATTGTTTGGAGCCTACACATAAAATTGACAAAAGGCAGATTACAAAGAGAAAAGACAAATTTTAGTTATGCACATACATAGGAGTTCAAAGAAAAATATGTCTCAAGGAGATGGTCAGAATTTGGGACTTATAACACATCTTAACAGGAAGGGGAGGGAGATAAGTGAATTTATGGGAAAACAAATTATTTTTTAAAAAGATAAATGGGCTCTTAGAATAGATGAGAGATAGGATAGTTTGGTAACAATATGTGTTTAGGTAATTTCTTATTCTGGTGCTAATTTCTCTCTGGTGATTCTGGTGGTCTCCTAAATGTGACACCTGAAACCATAAAACTCCTAGAAGAAAACATAGGCAGTAATTTTTTTGACATCAGCTATAGCAACATTTTTCTAGACATGACTCCTCAAGGCAAGAGAAACAAAAGCAAAATTAAACCAGACACACCAAAATAAAAGGTTTTACGTAGCAAAGGAAACCATCAACAAAACAAAAAGGCAACCTATGGAATGGGAGAAGATATTTACAAATGATATATCTGATAAGGGTAATTTGCAAAATATATAAAATATATAAAAATGTATAACTTATACAACTCAACACCAAAAAAAAAACATCACAATAAAAATGGGCAAAAGATCTGAATAGACATTTTTCCAAAGAAGACATACAGATGACCAATAGACACATGAAAAGATGCTCAACATCACTAATCATCAGAAAAATGAAAATCAAAGCCACAATGAGATATAACCTCACACTTATCAGAATGGCTAAAATCAAAACCCACAAAATAACAAATGTTAGCAAGCATGTGGAGAAAAAGGAAACCTTATGCGCTGTTGATGCACTGCCTGCAATCACAGGTAGTACCAAACCCTACGTTTCTCTGTCTTTTTTCCTATACATACGTACTTGTGATAAAATTTAATTTGTAAGTTATGCATAATAAGATATTAATGACTATAATAAAATAGAAGAGTTATAACAATATACTGTAACAAAAGTTTTGTGAATGTGTGCTCTCTCTCAAAATATCTTATTGTACTATATTTATCCTTCTTTATGTGATGATGTGAGATGATAAAATGGCCATGCGATGAGATGAAATGAGGAGAATGACATAGGCATTGTGATGTAGTGTTAAGTTACTATTGACCTTTTGATGACACATCAGGAGGATCATCTGTTTCTGGACCACAGTTGACCACAGTTAACTGAAACCATGGAAAGTGAAACCATGGATAAGGGAGGACTACTCTATGAAGTGTTGAGGGAAATAGAACAGCCTAAAATGTGAGGAGATGTTGACTGAAGTAAGGAAAGTAATCTGAGCAAATTATTCTTAGGTTTTTCTGAAACACAGCTTCAGGCAAGGAAACATCATTGTGAATATCTAAGGAAAAATTGTCTAGCAAGCAAGGGTTGTTTCTTTGGGGATTTATGATATAGGACAATTTTTGCCTGATAGGTTACTTCTCTTTGAGCAACGATTTGGTTTCCCTAAGAAGCACTCAAAATTATGTAGCTGAAGCCTACAAATACAAATCAAAGAGAAATATACACAAATTAATATACATAAATTAAAAAAAATCTATCAGTTGAAATTGAAGTCAAAGCAGAAGATCATAAGAATTATAGTAAGTGACATATTCTAAAATTTTTATATAATAGTATACACTTTCAGGGTAACACTCAAAATACTTTAAAATATGGTATAGGAATTAACCAGATAGGAGACCATTCACTGTAAACCATTGATAACAGCCATGATAGTGAGTTCCTGCTGAATGTCAGCATTTCAGCGTTGATCTTCCTATTTTGTTTCCTAACATTTTGCTGACACCTAATATAATTTAAATATTCAGAAATTATATGTTGCTGAATTTCAGTATTTAATTTTTGAAATTAATGTTACATTTTATGTATATTTCATGTATACTGTACCATTAATTATAAGTTAATGCTAAGAAAACAAATACTAGTTGGTTTCATAAACCCACCTTGGAAATGTATAGACTAAAATAAAACTTATTTTCATTGGCATACTTTTTTTCCCTATAAATAGAATTTAGGGGGAAAAAAAGCAAGATTATTTAGCATACCATATTACATTTCAAATGAAGTATAAAAATGTGCAAAGATTTACAGCATTTGTTATGAATAATAATCAATTCTTTTTAGTTTTAAAAATCTTTGCGGGGCACCTAAGTGGCTCAGTTGGTTAAACATCTGACTCAGGTCAGGATCTCACCATCATGGGATCAAGCCCCACATTGAGCTCCACACTGGCTGTGGAGCCAGCTTGAGATTCTCTCTCTCTCTCTCTCTCTCTCTCTCTCTCTCTCTCTCTCTCTGTCTCTCTCTGTCTCTCTCTCTCTGTCTCTTTCTCTCCCTGTCCTCTCAAAAAATCTAAATAAATAAATAAATAAATAAATAAATAAATAAATAAATAAAATCTTTGTAATACTGTTAACTTCTGTAATACATATGGAACAATGGCATTTGGTTTGTTAACAAAGTAATCACAAAAATCAAGGGGATAAAGTATAATATGCACTGAGTGCCTTTGAAGGTACTGGGAGAAAGAACATGAAGTGGAAATTATGAGCTTAGCAGCCAGTATGAGAATACACAGGCTTTTCATCCTCATGCAGTCAGTGATTTGTAAACAACAATTACTAACTAGAGAAAATGAGAGGAAAACACAGAGCTCAGCCAGGTGTTATTTTACGTCAGTGATTTACTCTGCTATTTGATCAATGATGAGAACAAAATCACCCATATCCTCAGGAAGCCATGAATGTTTCAGAGCAGCTGTGGGAGCACCTGGCTACTTGTCCTACACAAAGACTACCTCCATCAAGGAAGAATCAAGATTTATTCCTCTCGGCTTCAACCAGAAACAATGCCAATGAATCTGCTGTTGCATCGCATTATTTCTTTAATGAGAGAACAAAAGCAGTTTTACAGTCCCATTTCGGATGACTTGGCAGGAATACACTTGCGTCCTCCTGAATCAGTTGTGACAGGATCATTCAACATTCCCTCAAGTGGCCAGCGGTATGAGTACTTTCTCCCTTTATATATCTTCTGGAAACACACACACATATGCGCGCACACACACACAGTTGTGAATAGCTCTCACTTCCAAAAAGTAATAAAGAAAAAAATCCCCAAACACAGCTTTTTAAATATTTTACATCTAGGTTTTATAGAAAACAGAGAATCTAAGGGCTATGGCCTACAAAATCTATAGAATCCAGCAGAATTTTACTGACTGAGATGTGTTAAACTGTGGCTAGGGAAAGTGAGAGCACAGCTCATGGGGTGGAACAGGTACAGGGATGGGGAAAAATGCCTTTAGAATTAGTGAAAAGGAACACTCTCAATCAATAATCAAATAACTCAGAGTATTTTTGGTTTTCCTATTATTCCTCAATCCAAATACTTTTTTTTTCAAATGAGACAGTTAAATAATGGAAAATATTGAAAATTCAATAAACTAATCCAAGGTGGATTTTAATATTATACATATTAAATTATAGCATATCCATTTTGATTGATACAGCATGTTTAAATTCCTATCACTTTGCCTCTTTACTTATTTTCTGGTATTAATATTATATGTTATTACGCTATATTATAGATTATTTTTTTCTTATATTAATCTACTCTCATAAAATGATGTCATATACATGGAGTATATGACTCAATTGACCATTGCTCCTATGGTACCATAGAGGATTTATAGAACAAAAACTCCATGGACAGGACAATTATCTGATAAGGTTTGAAACAAGATTTAAACAAGTTTTGAATAAAAGAGATTCACATAAAAGTTACCTGATGTGTTTGTGTGGCACTGTACTAGGTCCTATGGAAGGTTCAGATCCTGAAATGCCGCAATCACTGGGGTACAGTCCATAAGTACCAGACTTAGCCTAGAGTCCGCTTCGTACCTCTTATGTAACTGCAAGTTGCTTCTGTTTGATCCTATGTCCTCATCTTTAAAATGAAAATAACTGTACCTACAAAGTTAAAATGTATATTAGATGATATATCTGAAGCGCACAGAAAGTTAAAAAGTGAAGTATAATATATCATTATAGGGATGCCTCGGTGTCTCAGTCAGTTAAGCTTCCGACTTTGGCTCAGGTCAGGATCTCAACAGTCCATGAGTTCCAGCCCTGCATTGGGCTCTGTGATGACATATCAGAGCCTGGAGCCTGTTTGGATTCTGGGTCTCCCTCTCTCTCTGCCCCTCCCCTGCTTGCACTCTGTTTCTCTCTCATAAATAAACACTTAAAATTTTTAATATATTATTATATACTCTATAAAGAGGAATATCAAGAGCTTATGATAAAGGCAGTCAATTGCTAGATGTCATGAGGAATAGATAGTAAACCTTTTAGGAGTTCAGACATCAAAATCAATTGCATCCAAAGTAATTAAAGAAGTCTTAAGCTAGTTCATAGTTCTATCTGAAGGGGAAAAATGGTAATTGCTGTGATTTTATCTTATATTATGAACCATTCCTTAAATGTGAATCTTTCTTCTAAAATTCCCCAGGTCATCCATGGGTCATTTCACAGCCCCAAAATGGAACTAAAACTGTCTTGTCTGTTTATGCACTTTAGGTGACAACAGCACAGAAAAAGATTTTTTTTCCTTCTTAAGACATCCAATAAGCAAATCCATAACATTTATAAAACTAATTTTCATAAAGCTTCTTGGGTTAAAATACTTTTGAATCCAGTGTTCTTCCATCTAGCTTCCTCTGCAATTTTGTATCATCATATAAATTCAAGGATGACAAAAATACAGGGAAAGATTATAATTAAATGACTCCTCCATAAGCCACATGTATTACTTTATGGTCATAGCTTATAAGTCTGTTAATATTTAGGTTTAAGGTTTTGAAATTTATTAACTCTTCAATTGTATTTTTGAAAACAATTTCAGAATGTCACATTAGCTATGAGATGACAAAGATTAGTTAGATTTTTAAAAATAAAATCGTATTCCTTTTAAAGTAGTTTCAAAAGGTACAGATAATATAATTTGTTAATATAATTTAAAAATCAGTAACTGGTCAATTGTTAGATTCACTTCCGTTATTCTCTTGTTACATCTAGTTTTCCTAGGCTAGCATGAGAAACCACTATTAATAGCTTGATGTGATTCCATTTTAAAATGTATATATGCATATGTGCATAAATTATGCATATATATGCATATATATTCATTATATTTTTAATAGATATCCCAGGGTTCAGTTTTATTCAGAGCAAAGAATAAAAACTTTTGGTCTAGAAGAAACTCAGCCATAGGTTTAGAATCTGTACTCAAACTATGCATGCAATGGCAATAGTATTCTGCTAATATAATTGATTTGCTGCTGCATTTGTCTACTATTTGTCTAATGATAATAGTTTAAATTTTTTAGCATTTATTAATTTTTGAGAGACTCTAGAGTGTGATGAGGGGATGGGAAGAGAGAGAGAGAGAGAGAGACAGAAAGACAGAATCTGAAGCAGGCTCCAGGCCCTGAACTGTCAGCACAGAGCCCCACGTGGGGCTTGGACTCACGGACCGTGAGATCATAACCTGAGTTGAAGTCCAACACTCAACTAACTGAGCCACTCAGGCACCCCAATGTTAACAGTTTTAAATAGAATAGTTCAACTAGTGTTTAGAGCAGTCCTTACAGTGTTAGCGTCAGGCACAACATTTCACTTCTCTTCATACTGCTGGCTCTGTTTGCGTACATGGGCTTCCTCTTCTTTAATAAAGTCTGTTTTGGTATTGAAGTTCTTGCAGATCCCCTCGTTTTCCTCTTGATCATATTGGCAACAGTATTGGATGTAACATCAAGAAACCTTTGATGTCTAAGTATTTTGCAGCCAGAGTAAGTTCAAAAAGTGTTCCTTGGTTAACTTTCAGGGATTCTTAGTCCCAAACAGGTATATCATCTATTTGCTTTTCTTTGTTCTCATCATCCTCAAAAGGAGGGTCATCTCTCAGTACTGAATGACCTTTTTATAAATATTGCTGAACTAATATTTAGTAGGGAAACTAGGTCATCATTTACCTCATCATCCATTCCCAAATCTTCCAATATGGTCTTGATAGTTACACAATTTGGTTATATAATAGTTATATAATTAACAATTTGGGGGTATCTAGTATTTAGAATTTTTTGCATACTTTTTTTATGTTTATTTATTTTTGAAGGAGAGAGAGACAGAGTGTGAGCAGAGGAAGGGCAGAGAGAGTCTCTGGAGACACAGAATCTGAAACAGGCTCCAGGCTCTGAGCTGTCCGCACAGAGCCTGACACGGGGCTCGAACTCCTGAACCACAAGATCATGACCTGAGCCAAAGTCGGACACTTAACAAACTGAGCCAACAGGGGCCCCTAGATTTTTTTTAAATCATAATATGAATGTTGATTTACGACTTGTTTTTTTCACGTTAAGTATGACACTTATTTTCCCATGCCTGTGTATATACATCAGTTTTAAAACAGCTGCATTAAAATCTATTGTATGGAGTTCTTTCAAGTGTCCAAACTTTTTTTTAATGTAGCAATAAAATTTGTAACTTTTTCCATTCACTATATTATTTTATGTTTTTAAGTTTATTTATTTATTTTGAGAGAGAGATAGAGAATGAGGGATGGGCAGAGACAGAGGGAGAGAGAAGATCCCAAACAGACTCCACGCTGTCAGTACAGTGCTGGATGTGGGGCTTGAACCCACAAACTGCGAGATCATGACCTGAGCCAAAATCAAGAGTTGGAAGCTCAACTGACTGAGCCACCCAGAAGCCCCAATTCATTATATTATTTTAAAGATTTATGTTTTTGCAAATTTTATCACTTAGGTGCCTCCTTTCCACAGTACTAGTTAAAATTATTTTAGTTGTTTATGTATAAATGACTTTCCTGCTCATTTTTTCCTTTTTTTGATGTTATTTAAATAGGCTCATCTTTTTCCCTGTATGTGGAACAAATTTTTCATGAATCAGCTGAGACCCAGGAGTTACAACCCATATTTAAATATAATATTTTTAATCTATTTATATAATTTTCATATATAATTTTTATAATGGTACAGTTCAAATAATTGTATTTTTACCTAGAAAAATTACTAGAAACCAATATTCTTGATTTTAATAAAATGGGATGCCATGAATAAGGAAATTGTTTGAAGTTAAGCCGAGAAAGGACACATTCTTGATTTTGGCCTTCTAGAAAGGCCAACTTTCTGAGATACTGGTGAATAGCATATGTTAAATGCTTAGAAAATACTGGCACAACATAGATCTTTTTGCTAAAAATTGACAGGTAATAATAAGGTCAGCAGAATCTCAGGCTGTTCTAATTTGGGAATACTTTTTTTTGTCTTTATATTTCAAAGAAACTGCACTTTATAGCATCTGTCATATAAACAATTTCTTAAATGCCTCTGGAATGATATAATAGTCAGGAGAGGTATGTGGTATAAATTACTATAAACAGCAGCCTAAAGACAAGCTTAACAGTGAACGCATTAAATCAGCCAGTCATAGACTAATAAAATAGAAATTAAAAAGGCACAGATTATGCTGAAAAGAACTTGAAAGATAATGCTTCAGGTTTTACTTTCTGTAATTAAGTGCTGACAGTGCTGTATCATTTTAACTTATTATTTAAAAAGTGATTTTTCACTGCGGCCTCCACAGGTGGTGAGAGTTTTCAGCGCAAATATTTCCACAATTTTTCACTTGTCTTGTCAAGCTACCTACCAGCATCACATTGATATGGTAGGAAGAAATAGAGTGACCAAGCTTTGTGTTACATGATGTTAGTGTTTCTTTGGGAAAGACTTGAAATTCAGAGCTAAGGGCTTTTTTAAAATACAGAACAACATTAACCTGGAGGAAAAACTGGAAAAAAAAAGTAGTCCAATATCACCAATAGCTTAAGGTGCTATAATCAGGAAGAAGAAAACCTCTCCCTTTTTTAATAAGAAAGGCAGAGAAGTGAGAAACCCGACAGACTATAGGTTAAATAAGGAAAGTCTTTAGGATGAGAGTATCCAACATTTTTCAAAATATGTTTAAAAGAAACAGATTGAATACTTTTTTAAGGTTGTAAATTATCAAATGAATTAGGTAATTAAACAAATAGATGCTTTTTATCACTGCTTTAGAACTTTTTCTTTTGTTTTAATTTTTTTAGAAACTCGCTTTTTTTTTTTTTAAACCTACCCACTTTCCCTACAGAACCATAAATGTATCTATCCCAAATTAAGGTCTTTAAAGATAAACCAGTTAAAGTGTTGTAATTTTCCTGTTACTACTGTAATAAATTACCACAAATTTACTGTTTCAAGAACAACACATATTTATTATCTTATAGTTCTGGACATCAGAAGTCCAACATTAGTCTTATAGGTATAAAAACAGGGGTGTCAGGAGGGCTGGTTCATTCTGGAGGCTCCAAGGAGAATTCATTCCTTCCCTCTTCTACTTTCTACAGGTTGCCTACATTCTTTGGCTCAGAGCCTTCCTTCTGTAGACAAGTCGCCTCCTGCCTCCCTCTTATGGCACTTGTGATTACATCAGGCCCACCTGGGTAATTCAGGATAATCTTTCCATCTCAAAATCCTTAGCTTAATCAAAACTGCAAAGTCTCTTTTGCCAGGGAGGAACATTCACAGGTTCTGGGGATTAGATGTGAATCTATTTGTGAGCCATTGTGCATCCTATCACAGCTGTCATACGGCTCAGCATACCATGTTATTCCCAGGTACAGGACAAAGCTAGACACTAGAAAGAAAATAAAGCATCAATTCTGCTGTATATTTCATGTATATTTCAAACTCAGAACCAGATTTCAACCACATGGGGAAAGTAGGTAACAATATAGATTGCTATTAAACTCTGATTATAAGAAAGACATCAAAACAAAAGCATATGAGGCAGATACTGTTAAGATATATTATGTTGTATAAAGCATAATATATTTAATAACTATTTCCAAAACAAGATATCGATCAAAAGTAGTTTCAAAAAGTCAATTAACATGATAAATATCACAGTCACAAAACTTCACAAGTAGAATTGTATTGATTATAGCATGTCTCTTTCCTGAGCATCTACTGAAACACTACTCCATATTCTTGCTTGGCAACTCTACCCATTGGTTCATTGGCAAAGAAAAAGGGAAAATCATAGTCTTAAAAGTTGGTTCTTGATTTGCAATTTCTGGTGTATATTATTTATTTATTATGCCATTGTTATTTACTTATTATGTTGTTTACATTTCATTATGCCATTGATTATACCCCCCTCCACCACACACACACAGACACGCATACATCTCTCTGGAAAGAAGCACAGGGAAGAAGAGAAAGGAAAAGAATAAAGAAAAGAGAGTGAAAAGCACTAAAAAGGGAAATGAAGAAAGAAGAGAGGAAGGAAGGAAAAGGATATGAAAAAGAGAAAGAAAAAAAAAAAAGAAGTATGATAGATGAGCAAAAGTGAAGAGTTAATTCCATTAATGCTAAAGGTAAGAACCAGGACCTAGGTTAAAGTTACAGGAAGAAAACAATGACTCCATATGAGAATTTGTTAACAGAGATTTTCAAAAAGAAATGGACAGCTTTATGAAGTAGTGTACTCTTTAGAGCAACTGTTGAAGCAAGAAGTGGATAATCAGCTAACAAGAATATGTTGAGGAATTTTCTGCATTGCTGAAATAATATACTAAATGACTTACAAGGTCTATCCTAGTACTAAGATTCTACTATTTAACATTTATTGTGAAGATTTCCATTGTCACAAATACATGAGTGTAGAGGTGTGTTCTTGCTCTCCCCCATCTCTCTCTTCTTCACCTAAACACACACACACACACACGTGCACACATGCACACACACACACACACACACACACACACACACAATTAAATCTTCATTAGGACCAAAATAATTACCTAGAATAATTTACAGTTCTTTCATGTATTTCCATGTAAGCATAAGAAAATAACACTCATCCTAATGTGAATGAAATCTCCTTTGTTTACTAACTCCACGATGTACTTTTCTTGTTTTGCCATGCAGTTCTTGGTAAACTATTTGAGATTCAGAAAATGTAGTAATCAAAAAGGGTTGTATTAAAGCTATTTTCAAAAATGTGGTAATCTATTCAACAATCATTTATTTTGAAGGTCAAAGCTAAGATTTTGAAGGCTTAAGAAAGGATGTATATCAGAAATATAATTCTACTGAAAACTATACTGAATACACAATTCTTTACTCAGGAAACATTGCTTGAGCCTTCAAGTCTTTCAGTTAGTCTCTGATCTGACAAACTCCAGAAGATATTATTTCCCTGACTATTTCTTTCTTTCTCTGACTTTTTAGAATCAGAAGTAAGAATCAATAGTTGCCCTCTGTGTTCTAAAATTAGTTTTTCTCATGTGGAGGAATAAGTGTATTTTCCCCTTTATGTTTGTTGGTACTACAGTGTTGTCACAATATGCCAAATTCAGATGTTATATAAATTCAGGTTATTAAGAAAACAAATTTGTCAAATATATGCAAAACAAATTCTTGAGGTTTCATGTATTGATGCCATATTTTAAAATAAAATTCCATATGGTGCTAGCCTTCTCACAAAATAGAAGATGCAGCATTTGGGATGTATATTGACCTGTAAATTATTTCCCACATCCTCTGCTTTAATTCATTAACTGTTTAAAATGTGTGCCTAGTGTATATTGCGCAGCTCTTTTCAAAAACAATAGGTTAATACATAGTGTGGTTCAGAACATCCAAATCATGTAAAGCACCATTCTCTGTAAAATAACAAAATAAAAAATGTGTGCATAAAGTATGAGAACTCTAACAGAACCATATAGGAAATTTCAACACTAGAGGAATTGTCTGATAAAGTAGAAACATAATTGAATATTTTTCCATGAAAGTAATAATTATGGAGACTATATGAAAATATGGAAATATGGAATAGGATTTCAAATACATGGTTATGCAACTATGTAAAATATAGACATTTACATATAAAGAGGATACGCAGAAGTGAAGAGATTTTAGAGTTTATATGGTGGTTCTTGGACACTGAAGTCCATGTATAAGTGAAGAATTTATAACTAGATTTCTTAGAAAATAGTATATTCATTAGTACTTCCCAGAGTAGTTAAAGAATAGATTTTCTTTATTTTATAGAGGTATAGGAGAGGACTCATAAAATTTAGGTGATGTACATGTACTGTTAATTAACCAGTGGGGAATTGGAAATAGAAAAAATAATACCTGTATGTTAATCAATAGTTATTCTAATATGCTGCGATAATTGAATTCATTATCAGTTTTGCAAGAATTATATCATTTGACCTTGAGTGCTAAATAATTATGTGGCAAAATGTAGTACACTGGTAATATTATTGCCTTATGACATTGCACATTAAACTGAAAATTACCCATAAGATTGTATACATGAAAAGGACATTTTTAAAAATTATAATGAATTGTTATATAGAAGTCAACTTCTAATTTGTATGATTCATCTTAAAGTTATAATTTTTCCATAAAACTCCATTAATACACTATTATACTACAGTTAAAGAGCATTAGTGAAATTTATTAATGGTAGTTTATTAGTACTGAATATGACTCAGTTTAAATAATGAATTATCTGAGCACTTTTTCTTATTTACCATGCTATCCACTTCTGTTTTAGCTTATAGCACACTTCTACTTTTTAGCGACTTCTGTTATTATCATCACTCATTTTTAAAAAGGTATTTTAGTGCAATAATGCTTTCATTGAAAAGCTGGAAAGAGCTTTAATATAATTTTAAAGTACTTAATTCCTTGGGAGAACCAAACTTTTCATTCTCACAAATTTAAGAAATACTTTATCTTTACGATGCAAAGGCAACATTCAGAAATAAAATACCAAACCTAATACTTGAGCCTTCCTTACAAATTTAAAGTATATTTATTTTAATCATAGAGAATCAATTTTTTCAAATTCTATCCTCACCTGCAATTGGCTCATTTGAATAGATTTCTGGAAATGAGTTGGAAAGACATTGTGAGTTCATAATGATAATTCCGATATGAGTTTACTATTACAGAGTTTTTATGTACCTTCATTGATCTGATATCTGTATCTCCGTTTCCTGTTGAAGAAAACAAATAAACAGACCTAGTCCTCAGTAACACCATAATAATTACTCATTTGCTTTAACCCTCAACATACACATAAGGATTCAGATTTACAATACGAATACTACCAACAGCAATATCATTACTAAAAACAGTTTAGTAATTTTTGCAGATTTTTTTTTAATCCTTAAAACTACCTCTTTGGGATATACACTAAGTTACTATGTTTTAAGTCACTTTAAGTAGTTACTCTTGGAAACTGTGCCTCAATACACAGGTTTCATTTTTCTTTTAATTTTTTGATATTACTTTTTTAAATAATTTGCTTTCTAACCATTTAACTATACACAGAGTTCCAAAGTAAATCTTCAAGGGAAGGCATATTGAGACTTCTATCTTCTAACCTTATCATGTCCATCCTGTTGCTTCCCACCCCTAAGGGTGACTATTGTTATTATTTTTTTATTCTTAGGCTTATCCTTACATTGTTTTTGTACATTTTCCCTCCTTACTTTTTTTATTTAAAAATATATCCTGAAAAAACTCCATTTTTATATGGAGTATTTATAGTCATAATTCTCTGGTGGATGTAGCATAGGTTTTCAACCCGTCCCTTTTTGATGGACAGTCAAATTATTTCCAGTCTTTACAAATAAATCTCAGTGAGTAATCTTATAAATATGTCTCTCTGTGTTTATTCAGTGTGTTTTTGGGATAGATTCCAAAAAGCCCAAGTGTAAATGAACATATAATTTGCCTCAAATTGTTAAATTTCCCTTCATAAAAGTTGTACTATTTTGCATTACCACCGACAATGTACTAAAGTGCTTTTCCCTAAAGTCTAGCCAATAGAGCCTGATGTCAAATTTTTGGATTTTTGCCAATCTGATTAGTGAAAAATGATACCTCAGTATATTCAATTTTTATTTTTCTTTTTATGAGTGAAATTTAACTTCTATGCAAAAACCTGTTGTTTTAAAAATTAGAATACTTAAAAATGAGTATTTTGTTAGAGAAAATTATGATATATAAATCCAGGGAAATCTTGGAAGTCAAATGCAAGATTACCTTAGATTAGGATTGGGTTGCTAATACAATGTTATATAGGGGAATAAAGACATACTTCTGAAAATAAACTTCAGAAGTTAAATGTGTCAATTTTATTCAAATGTCACAGAAACCATGCAAAAGAAATAATTTTCACTTTGATATGCAATAAGTTACTAAAGATAAGATGTTTGTAATATAAAGTTTTATAAAGTACTAACAGTTTACAAAGTATTAAGTCTTGAAGAGAAAGAAAAGCCTATAAATGATCTTGTAATTTCAGAGTATTTTTCTATAGTAGATTTAGATTTGATAAAATACAGGATCCAAATGTATTGTACCTCATGTCATAGACTAAAACTAAAGCCATCTTAAAGAAAAATCTCCTCTAACAAAGATGAAGGTGATGAGTTCTGGCTCTTATTCTTGGACTATTTGAGTTTTTCCTATGTTCCCTAGTAGTGCTTCTAAATATATTTTAATACTTTATTTGGATTAAATAGAGTAGATCCTGAGCCTTTCTTATTAATCTGACATCAACAATTGCTATCCGCTTCAACAAGAATTATATTTTCCTTGGAAGACAAAATATTAAAGAAAAGATGATGGAGAATGATTCCTGCCAATTAATTCTTAGTTATTTTCTTTCCTTTCAGCACCTTCCCTGATAGGTGTGGTAAGGAAGGACTGGGCATCCCAAAATAGCATTGCCCTATCATGGCAAGCACCTGCTTTTTCCAATGGAGCCATTCTGGACTACGAGATCAAGTACTATGAGAAAGTAGGTCTTATTTGGAGCTTCCTAAAGAAACTATATATACATATATATGTATATATGTATATATTGAGCATGTTGTTATATTATTTTACTTTAAAACCTGTTCTGTGACATAACTTCATACCTACTATGTCTTTCAAAACTCTAGTTTACTACTGTGCTTATACTTTTCTTAATTTGTCTTGTTTTATGTCAGATGATAAAGTTAAAAGACATAAGATGTTCATCTCTGTCATGATTTACTATAGGGATTTTTCCAACATAGTAAGAGGTAATAACTCCTTCAACTTACAGTTTAGCTGACATAACATTGTTTCTAAAATTCACTTGGAAGACATAGTAAAATGGAATTGCTGGAACCTAAAGAAGGAGTTTGTATAGCCCATATTGTTTGTCAATGAGTTTACAGTTACAATTCTCTATAATTTGGAAAGGATGATTTAAGGGATAAATGGAGTTTTACATTTAGGTCAGCTGTTTTACTTTTTTAAGAAGCCACCCAGATAAATCTGGTTTATAAATCAACTTAATCTTAATTTTCATTTTTGTCATTTAAAATTGTTCTCAATTACTATATTTTCCCAAATTATATACTTCCTTACCTTTCTTGCATTCACATTCTTTCTTTATGTGTTTTTCCCTTTATTCCTCACTATTATGATATTGTTGGTATAGATATTATAGGAGAGGACATAACAATTCTAATATGTCTCATTGTGCTAATACTGCTCTGGAATATTGATAAAGGGAACATTAAATTTTAAAAAAATAATGTAAAAATTATATATAATTTCTAGTTGTATACTAAAGTAAGAAGGAACTTCTTGCATTTCTGTAAATTACTAGAAGCAAAGGAACATCACAAATTTTGATTTCCTTTGAAAAAATATAGGTCAAGAACAGAAATAGAAGTCTATCTTTTCCTATTCTATTGATTCTGAGCAAATGTATGTTTGAAAAAGGGAGAGGTAACTCAGTAGCCTGCCTGTACCCATTTTTGACCATCTAGTAATTTCAGCATTATGTAGTCAATGAAAACTGTCGTTATCATGAATTCACATGAGTAACTCCATAGTCTAAGAAAAGAGAAATTTACTGAGTTTTAATTGGATTACAGATTGTGCACATTGGCCAAACCAGCATGTGCTCAGAAATCCTGCTGAGCTCTCCTTTCAAACGTTACAACCTCTAGCATGCTGTCACAAAGTAAACATATTTTCTGTCTACTAGATTAAGTAGATCTTTAGATATGCAAAAATTCTCATTATTTAAAAAGCAATGGGCACAAATATATCAGCAACTTTTCAGAATGAAAATATCCGTCTATGCTTTATAAAGGCTATATTTTGTACACAGAAAATAATTCTCATTTTATAGTCATTTATGTTTCGAATGTTGTAAGATGAAGATAACTTATAATATTTCCAATTAAGGACAAATCATACAGATTCTGTAAAAAGGGAACCATAATCATCCGATCAAAATTTTAGAAATCAATAAAATTCTGAAAGATGCTGGCATAATTTTCCCGTTTTAATGGTGGAATAAATAATGTGATGAGGGAGTCTATTTTTTAAGAAAATGGCAATGATGCAGTGCTAGTGGAGTTACTAAACTTGTAGTAAACATGGAGGTGGAAGCCATGGATTCCTAGTTCATATTCTGATTGTGATGCTCATTATGCCTATGGCCAAGAAAAGTCAATTAATCTTCCTATGTCTCACACTTAACTTTTACAAAATGGAAATGAAGAAAGATATCAAGTCGTCTAGTGGGTTGTAAGGATTAATTTTATAAACAGACCCAAAGATGAAAATCAGTATTAGAAATCATTTAATTTAATTTAAGAATTAGCAGGCGCCTGGATGGCTCCGTTGGTTAAGCGTCTGACTTTAGCTCAGGTCATGATCTCACAGTCTGCAAGTTCGAGCCCTGTGTAGGGGCCTCTGCTGACAGCTCAGAGCCTGGATCCTGCTTCATATTCTCTCTCTCACTCTCTCTCTCTCTCTCTCTCTCTGCCCCTCGCCTGCTCACACCGTCTCTCTCTCTCTTCAAAAGTAAATAAAATTTTTTTAAAAATTAAAAAAAAAGAAAGAATTAGGGAAATAATTGACATATAATATAACATAGAATCATTATACAATAGCATGGGAATTGTATACAAACTAAATAAAGATCATCATCTTTTCATATGTAGAGGCAACCAATCAAAGGTGTTAGAATATCAAACCTTTCAGAGAGGTTTGAAATGATTAATAGGATTAAAACCTTTCCCAACCATGCCTTCATATTGTAACTGTACATTTTACCTATTTGCTTCTATAAAGTGATTTCTCCTTCCAAGCAAATATTTTTTAAAAACTTATAACAAGGACAACTTATAATAGAATTCCTAGTTGGAAGTGCTAATTTCCTTCTTTATTAGGAACCTAAATATTGCAAAATACAAAGAAATATATGTACAAATGATGCTAATTTTGGAACACAAATATCCCCTCATATGTGTATATGTATGTATGGTTACATAAATATAGAGAAATATAGAATGGAATAGAGTGTACACCATGCTGTTTCAGGTGTTGCGTGTTGAGTTGGAGTGCAATGGGGGACAGAAGTATGTGAATGGAGGCAAGGAAGAGAGAGGGAAGTAGCAAGCTTAGATAAATATGGATGGATGGATGGATAGATGGATGGATGGATGGATGGATGGATGGATGGATGGATGGATTGATCCTAAATCTCATTGCCCATAAGCAAGCCCTGAGACAGGATTTTGTTAGCAAGTGATTAATTAAGAAAGTTCCCAGGAAAACCGACTGAAGAATGGGGAGGCAGGACTATAAGGGAGTTCTGGAGTAAATTACATCTCAGAGTTCATCCCATGGAGATAACAGAAGCTGAGCTCCCATGCTCTGGCTCCAGTCAGTCATTGGCTAAAAGTCTTAATGAGATGTACAGAAAAAAAGTCATTGGCACTTCTGGTTCTCTGTAGTGGCTTTAGTAGCCCAAGTTTAGGTCTTTAAAGAAGGTGCCACATACAAGCCTTCACAGTCAAAAAAACCATAGGCACTTGGTTGGGGGGGATTGGGAGCGGGAACACATAAAGGTGGTCCAAAGGGATCTGATGGTACACCAACTATTAAGTAAGGTAATTCAGTGCTCAAAGAGCTGTGAAATAATTTTAATCCTGGGCTCATTGTAATATTCATATTCTCCTCAGTCTTTTAATAGGGGTGCCTCAGTCTTTAATTTGTGGCTTGTTAAACTTTCCATTTCCTTTTAATCAAAGTCAGTCTGTATTGCTAACTCATAATTAATACACAATCAATATTTACACTATTCTCTGAGGAATTCATGCTGTTTTATTAAGTTCTTCTTAAGAGCATTATTCTATAAATCAGGAAAGAAGTTTGGTGCTTAGAATGTGCAGTGTCCACAAATATCTGAGATCAAGCAACGTACCCTTGTTACCAGTGACTTTTTCTCACAGAATGTGTAACATTAGAAAAAGGCACTGGCCTAGGTGGTCAAAAATTTGAGTTTGGCTCAGATCTTAATTTTCTCAGTCTGGTTTTCTCATCTATAAAATAAGGGTAGAAAAATAATTTCATAGTTCTAGCTGTTTCCAGATGCTACTATGTTTTTATCCATATAGATACATTATCCCATAACTCAAATAACTGTAGTTTTTCATTTATGTCTACTAAAATTAAATGCACACATACACATTGTAAAAAATATCTTACCACAGGGAACAGTAGTTTTCACATTATAATTACATATAAAAACTACCATTGTCTTCTGTGTGTGATGAGAGGGGTATGGAGAAGAAAACATATTGCTTGTTGATTATAACTAATTAGATATTGTCTCATCAGTTAATTATTCCTCCCCAATTCTTAGTTACTTTTTTCATACTCAAAAAATGTTTAGTTTTTTAAACTCCAGTAAATATAGTTTGAACATGAAAAGACACTTAAAATAACGAAGAAAGTCAAATATGTTACCAAAAAGTTATATTTCATTTACTTACTAACAATGCTTTTCTCCAAAAGCAGAGCCTACTCATAATGAGGGAACTGTTAAAAATAAAAGACAATTTAAGTGATACAAACACGCTTTATTTAACACTTTGTGAAGTGGGCAGTCTCCTCAGAGAACCGTGAAATGGTGTAGAAGGTGGGAAACTTTTATAGGATAAAGAACAAAGAGGAGAAAAATAGAAAATATCTGGCTGAGGCCACATATTTAACCTTGTTTGGGGTGAAAAGGAAGAGGGAAAGAAGTACAGAGTTGACTTGGTGCTTGGGGCGGGCCGACTGGATATATGCATTTTTGGTCAGAGAATTTACAGGGGTACAAAAGTTGTATTTGGTTTGCTGATGTGGTACCTCAGGTGAGGGCAGCTCTATCTTCAGCCTAGAAAGTCGTTTCAGCAAAACTAAGACATTATCACTCCCAATCTCCCAGTCTCCACCTCTCAAATTTGCAAACCTACTTGGCAGCTACAAAATACCAAAAATTCAATTGAACATCACACATGCCCCTTCCTTATCTCTTCCCTTCTCTCTTTACCCTTTGTGTTCACATTCTTGATTTTTCCTCTCCTTTTTGTTCTCTGCCCAAGGCACTTTTCTTTCTCCTGCTTCTTTGTTCTTTTATTATATCTATCAAAGTTAGTCTTGATTAGAGTCATTCATGTGTGTATCTGACTCTCTCACTAGTTTATGAGCCCCTGAAGAAAGCAGATCATTTCTTGTCTTTGTCACTCAATGCTCAATCAGTGTCTGATGCTGAAACAATGGTCTACTTTCAGTCATATTCTAAAGAAATTACTAAAAATCCTCTTTGTTCAGCACTCATTCCCAGAAAACTGAGAAAAGTCACTCAGCCACTGTGAAATTAACCCAGCAATTTAAAAAACAGAGAAAGAAAGCCTCCAGAACTCCCTATTTCTACCTGTTCATAACGAAAACCGATACACAAATGTCTATCAACTAAGAGGACGTTCTGTTACTACGTAGAATGTAAGCCCATCAGGGCAGGGATTTCCTTTGTCTACTTTCACACCCCCAGCACTCAGAAGGGTACACCACTAATAATTCATGGACAATGGTTGTCCAGTTACATGTCAGGTACTTGTGAAAGTGTTTTTCATGGATCGAATAATTCAATCTTAATAACAACCTTTTGAGATAAATACTATTACTCTTCCCATTTTACAGATGAGGAAATTAAGGCACAATAAATCAAAAATCACAGAGCCAGTAAGTGGTTGTTAATGCTGGCCTTGGTACTTGCATCACAATTGGATGTCTCAAAAAGTCAGTGCTTTCTGCTGATATTGATTTTCTGGGTTCCCTGAGGCCAAACACTTCATTATTCTCCAACGTCCATTTTGCATCTGTAAAATGGCAGTGATTAAACATACATATTTCACCAGGGTGCTATACAGTTCCACTAATTACCAACTGGTAGCTCATTTTGCAAACATGAATCCCCCATAAAGGTTCATTATTCTTACATCCAGTATTTAAAGACACTGTGACTGGTAAAGTCTTTTCCTAAAGTTCTCTTGTTAATTTTTACCACGGTCAGCAGTTTTTAGATTTTGTTCAAGAAAACTCATCATGAGAAAGGAAACATTTCTTATATCCAGATGGTCAATAATTATCTACATAAAATACTGAATTAATATATCTGCCATTGTTTCACCTAGTTTGCTAATAAAGTATCTATTAGTTTTGTATAGAATTACATAATTTCATGTCATGAGAAAAACGTATTATTTTAAAAAAAGGTGAGGAGATTTGTAGGAAGCTTTCGATTATGGGAAATATTTTTATCTGTCAGGCGTGATTTAAGGCAGGCTCTTTTGAGAGAAGTTTGCATTCGTGGTGTCCTTTATGAAGTCACATGTTTCTCAATACCAAACTTTATACAAGTCTCTTTGTTTCTCCCCTCCTCTCTTATTCTACTTTCTCAAGATAGTTATACCCCAGATAACAATTCGATAAATACCGAATAGCTTTTTTTTCCTAACGATAACATAATCAGTAAATCTACACTTAATTTGATTAAAAATAAAATAATCAACTACAGACATTTTTTTAAAAACTTCCCTTTTTAGAAAATGGTCAGTGTACCTTCCTAATTTTCTTTTGTTATATTTCCTTCACTTTGGTGTTTGAAGAAGTAAATTTTCTCTTCACTTCAGAATGCTACCCTTAACCTTCATCCACTCTTTAGTTCGGAAGCATATCTCCTTCGTTCTTTGCACCCTCCTTTCCCGGTGGCCATCTCTAACTTGTACATTTTGCAACCTAAATATAAACTTGTGTGTAAACCTACATGTGGTTATTATGTAGTAACTAAGAAAAGTGGGATTGAGAAAAGGGCGTAAGGATCGCCTGAATCACATGAGGATCTTGTTGAAAGGCATACTATGATTCAGTTGATTGGAAGTGGGTTGGGGGCATGGCGAGTGGGTTGAGGATTTACATCGGGAACCAGCTCCTGAGGGATGCTAGCAGTGTCACGCCAAGGACTGTGCTTTGAATTGTAAGTCTCTAGAGGCCCTGATTCTCCATTACCTCACATTGCCAAGTGTGGATGGGGGGAAATAATCATGAGCTTTTAAACATACTCAGGAACTTAAACATTGAACCATCTTTATAAATGGCTAAGAACTTTATAGGTATTATAAGATTCATACAATATTCAAACCTAATATGTTAGTTTGAAGTAAAATGCAGTGAGGACCAAGTCAGTTTCAGATACAATTGAATGCTTGCTTCTATGGAAATGAGCAAATTCCTGAGCTGTTAAAGTTTTGTGTTGTTTTTTTTTCTTTCTTTCTTTCTTTCTTTCTTTCTTTCTTTCTTTCTTTCTTTCTTTCTTTCTTTCTTTCTTTCTTTCTTTCTTTTTCATAATCCTTACTTGTTATGATGTCCACCACGGAGAAATTGGATATGAGCATTTGGTACTAATTAAAACAACATTACCTGATGGAAAATGGACAACAAGGGAATTTACTGATACAAACACTCATTAAGGAAATTTCATAGCCAATTTCCATGTTGTGCAGCAAACACCACACTGTGCAGAAGCCTGCCTGGTTTACTGAGCCCAGGGAGTCCCACGGTGCCTGGGGCAGAGATTCTCAGGATAGCAAGCCTGGGACAGGTGCCAGTACTGAATCAAAAGCGGCATCTGTATGGGTTTCACATACCAAAATAGAAAGAAATTTAAAAGATATTTATACTGTTTCATCAAGCATAAAGTCTACACACATATGAAAATTACAAGTGTCTATTAACTATTCCAGTTTTAAGTTCTCTCCATTTTCATACAAGTTATACTATCTTTATCTTTCATTTGATTTAAAAAATGGATTCACTTAAAATTATAGAAGCTGAGCTTAGTATATCAAAGGCTTGGTACATCCAAAAAAAGGGAAAAAAATTAGTTGGGAGAAGTAAGTACTCTAAATATATTTCATTCAAAAGTTTATACCTAAATTTATAGACTGAAATGAAGTTATAAACATAATGAATGTCAAAAATTTATGTTCCTGTTTCCAAGAACAATAAAACTATACTCCCTCCATCGTGCTCAAAGGGCCTGGGATGCTTTGGGCCATATACAGTCACCCGAAGTGCCATTCTAGCCCTGATGTTCTGTGTAATACTAGGTAAGTGTAAAAGACTATGCAAAATTAGTGTTTTACTGTTATATTTTCATTCCTCCAGAAAATTCCTTCTGGGCAATAACAAGGACACAAATTCAAACTTTCTCTAAATTTCTGATCTATTTTGGTGAAAATCAGACCAAAAAACTCACTGACAGACACCAATTTTTCTAATGTATATTTCCTTGAACTGATACTGCATTCAGCCTTCAAAGAACTACTCTTCCATTAGTGGAAAATGTAAGTCTAATGTTGCTGCTTTTGAAAGTTAAATACACAAGTCAGACATCTAACTTTCCATCCTAAAATGATGGAAGAATAAATACAATTATATAATGCCTGTAGGTAAATCTTGCCAGATTTTCTAATATAAATTTCAAGCTAAGAGCTGCAACTGTATTCTGTTATATTACCCTTAGCAAGTTTTTTCATCACTGGCCTTATTAAAATGTTGACTGAATCATAATCCCTGGGGAGAAATGTAAGCTTTGCTTACTTTAAATGTAGTTAAAAATACAACCATATTTTTGCCTGTTCTTTAGACAATTACCATGTGGGGCTGGCAGTACAAACATAATTACCAATTCATAATATTATCCTTTCTCTTCTCATACTCTACTGCTACTGTCTTTCACCCCACACTTAATAAGAAAACCCACACATTGAACAAAGATACATTTATTTCTTCAGAGGATTTTGAGACCTGTAATTATATGAAAAATCATGTGAAGTTGTCTTGAGACATCTCCTATAAAAGACAGGGTGGCAGGGTGCATTGTTTGCCTCAGTTTTCCTTGAGGGATTTATTTAGGAAATGCTACTAGAGGAAACATGGACCATGAAAAGGATAAGGCAGAAATGAGCTATTCTTGGTAGCAAATCAGGAATTTGGTGGGGTTTCCTCCCTAGAAATAGTTCACTTCCATAAATACTTTTGGGAAAAGTGTGTATGTGTTTTGAAATTGTGCCTTTTTTTTAAGTACAGCTTTTATTAGGCTCTGTAGATTTCAAAATAGTGTAATATTATAAAGAAAATTCACCTTTTTAATAAAAATTTTCCATAAGAAATATGTGGGCTGCTCTGTGCCTCTACTGCATGACTTGATTTGCAGGGATGTTTGTTTGTTTGTTTGTTTGTTTGTTTGTTTGTTTTTCACTGCCAGAGGGAAGTCTAACATCCAGGATTTGTAGTGTATCCAGAATAGAGTTAGGAAACCAGCCCTTATTTACTGTAAGACCATCATTTGAGTTTTGTTGGATAAATTAGAAAAACAAAAATGAGTTGGGAGCTAAAATGTTTGCACATTTCTGATCCTTGAAACTACTTTTCAAATAGCGGATGGAGGTAGAGAACAAAGTCTTGTTAATAACTAAGTTGGATTATGAAAAAAAGTAATACTAATAACATTTACTGAGTGCACGTTACCTGTTTTAACTCATTGTAAGATGAGCTAATTAGCAGCTAGCTCATGAGAGACACCTACCTACTTCTTGACTACAACTTAGATTTTAGCCTCCAACTGACAACTTAATAAGAAACTTTAATGAAAATATATTTAGATATTGGGGAAACATTAAAAGTGACTAGGCTACTGTTTATTTCATTTTTCTTCTGTTATTTAATTTTTTGTGTCTCTGTGGTCAATTCATCCTGATATTTTTGAAATAAAATGTTTGACACATAAGAACAAACGTGCTATAATTTTTTTTATTTATTTTTTTATTATTTTATAGTTTATTTTTTTTAATATATGAAATTTATTGTCAAATTGGTTTCCATACAACACCCAGTGCTCATCCCAAAAGGTGCCCTCCTCAATACCCATCACCCACCCTACCCTCCCTCCCACCCCACATCAACCCTCAGTTTGTTCTCAGTTTTTAACAGTCTCCTATGCTTTGGCTCTCTCCCACTCTAACCTCTTTTTTTTTTTTTCTTCCCCTCCCCCATGGGTTTCTGTTAAATTTCTCAGGATCCACATAAGAGTGAAACCATATGGTATCTGTCTTTCTCTGTATGGCTTATTTCACTTAGCATCACACTCTCCAGTTCCATCCACGTTACTACAAGAGGCCATATTTCATTCTTTCTCATTGCCACGTAGTATTCCATTGTGTATATAAACCACAATTTCTTTATCCATTCATCAGTTGATGGACATTTAGGCTCTTTCCATCATTTGGCTATTGTTGAGAGAGCTGCTATAAACATTGGCGTACAAGTGCCCCTATGCATCAGTACTCCTGTATCCCTTGGATAAATTCCTAGCAGTGCTATTGCTGGGTCATAGGGTAGGTCTATTTTTAATTTCTGAGGAACCTCCACACTGCTTTCCAGAGCGGCTGCACCAATTTGCATTCCCACCAACAGTGCAAGAGGGTTCCCGTTTCTCCACATCCTCTCCAGCATCTATAGTCTCCTGATTTGTTCATTTTGGCCACTCTGACTGGCGTGAGGTGATATCTGAGTGTGGTTTTGATTTGTATTTCCCTGATAAGGAGCGACGTTGAACATCTTTTCATGTGCCTGTTGGCCATCCGGATGTCTTCTTTAGAGAAGTGTCTGTTCATGTTTTCTGCCCATTTCTTCACTGGGTTATTTGTTTTTTGGGTGTGGAGTTTGGTGAGCTCTTTATAGATTTTGGATACTAGCCCTTTGTCCGATATGTCATTTGCAAATATCTTTTCCCATTCCGTTGGTTGCCTTTTAGTTTTGTTGGTTGTTTCCTTTGCTGTGCAGAAGCTTTTTATCTTCATAAGGTCCCAGTAATTCACTTTTGCTTTTAATTCCCTTGCCTTTGGGGATGTGTCGAGTAAGAGATTGCTACGGCTGAGGTCAGAGAGGTCTTTTCCTGCTTTCTCCTCTAAGGTTTTGATGGTTTCCTGTCTCACATTCAGGTCCTTTATCCATTTTGAGTTTATTCTTGTGAATGGTGTGAGAAAGTGGTCTAGTTTCAACCTTCTGCATGTTGCTGTCCAGTTCTCCCAGCACCATTTGTTAAAGAGACTGTCTTTTTTCCATTGGATGTTCTTTCCTGCTTTGTCAAAGATGAGTTGGCCATACGTTTGTGGGTCTAGTTCTGGGGTTTCTATTCTATTCCATTGGTCTATGTGTCTGTTTTTATGCCAATACCATGCTGTCTTGATGATGACAGCTTTGTAGTAGAGGCTAAAGTCTGGGGTTGTGATGCCTCCTGCTTTGGTCTTCTTCTTCAAAATTACTTTGGCCATTCGGGGCCTTTTGTGGTTCCATATGAATTTTAGGATTGCTTGTTCTAGTTTTGAGAAGAATGCTGGTGCAATTTTGATTGGGATTGCATTGAATGTGTAGATAGCTTTGGGTAGTATTGACATTTTGACAATATTTATTCTTCCAATCCATGAGCAGGGAATGTCTTTCCATTTCTTTATATCTTCTTCAATTACCCTCATAAGCTTTCTATAGTTTTCAGCATACAGATCTTTTACATCTTTGGTTAGATTTATTCCTGGGTATTTTATGCTTCTTGGTGCAATTGTGAATGGGATCAGTTTCTTTATTTGTCTTTCTGTTGCTTCATTGTTAGTGTATAAGAATGCAACTGATTTCTGTACATTGATTTTGTATCCTGCAACTTTGCTGAATTCATGTATCAGTTCTAGCAGGCTTTGGGTGGAGTCTATCGGATTTTCCATGTATAATATCATGTCATCTGCAAAAAGCGAAAGCTTGACTTCATCTTTGCCAATTTTGATGCCTTTGATTTCCTTTTGTTGTCTGATTGCTGATGCTAGAACTTCCAGCACTATGTTAAACAACAGCGGTGAGAGTGGGCATCCCTGTCGTGTTCCTGATCTCAGGGAAAAAGCTCTCATTTTTTCCCCGTTGAGGATGATGTTAGCTGTGGGCTTTTCATAAATGGCTTTTATGATCTTTAAGTATGTTCCTTCTATCCCGACTTTCTCAAGGGTTTTTATTAAGAAAGGGTGCTGGATTTTGTCAAAGGCCTTTTCTGCATCGATTGACAGGATCATATGGTTCTTCTCTTTTTTTTTTTTTGTTAATGTGATGTATCACGTTGATCGATTTGCGAATGTTGAACCAGCCCTGCATCCCAGGAATGAATCCCACTTGATCATGGTGAATAATTCTTTTTATATGCCGTTGAATTCGATTTGCTAGTATCTTATTGAGAATTTTTGCATCCATATTCATCAGGGATATTGGCCTATAGTTCTCTTTTTTTCCTGGGTCTCTGTCTGGTTTAGGAATCAAAGTAATACTGGCTTCATAGAATGAGTCTGGAAGTTTTCCTTCCCTTTCTATTTCTTGGAATAGCTTGAAAAGGATAGGTATTATCTCTGCTTTCAACGTCTGGTAGAACTCCCCTGGGAAGCCATCTGGTCCTGGACTCTTATTTGTTGGGAGATTTTTGATAACCGATTCAATTTCTTCGCTGGTTATGGGTCTGTTCAAGCTTTCTATTTCCTCCTGATTGAGTTTTGGAAGAGTGTGGGTGTTTAGGAATTTGTCCATTTCTTCCAGGTTGTCCAATTTGTTGGCATATAATTTTTCATAGTATTCCCTGATAATTGTTTGTATCTCTGAGGGATTGGTTGTAATCATTCCATTTTCATTCATGATTTTATCTATTTGGGTCATCTCCCTTTTCTTTTTGAGAAGCCTGGCTAGAGGTTTGTCAATTTTGTTTATTTTTTCAAAAAACCAACTCTTGGTTTTGTTGATCTGCTCTTCAGTTTTTTTAGATTCTATATTGTTTATTTCTGCTCTGATCTTTATTATTTCTCTTCTTCTGCTGGGTTTAGGCTGCCTTTGCTATTCTGCTTCTATTTCCTTTAGGTGTGCTGTTAGATTTTGTATTTGGGATTTTTCTTGTTTCTTGAGATAGGCCTGGATTGCAATGTATTTTCCTCTCAGGACTGCCTTCGCTGCGTCCCAAAGCGTTTGGATTGTTGTATTTTCATTTTCGTTTGTTTCCATATATTTTTAAATTTCTTCTCTAATTGCCTCGTTGACCCACTCATTCGTTAGTAGGGTGTTCTTAAACCTCCATACTTTTGGAGGTTTTCCAGACTTTTTCCTGTGGTTGATTTCAAGCTTCATAGCATTGTGGTCTGAAAGTATGCGTGGTATAATTTCAATTCTTGTGAACTTATGAAGGGCTGTTTTGTGACCCAGTATATGATCTATCTTGGAGGATGTTCCATGTGCACTCGAGAAGAAAGTATATTCTGTTGCTTTGGGATGCAGAGTTCTAAATATATCTGTCAAGTCCATCTGATCCAATGTAGCATTCAGGGCCCTTGTTTCTTTTTTGACCGTGTGTCTAGATGATCTATCCATTTCTGTAAGTGGGGTGTTAAAGTCCCCTGCAATGACCACATTCTTATCAATAAGGTTGCTTATGTTTATGAGTAATTGTTTTATATATTTGGGGGCTCCGGTATTCGGCGCATAGACATTTATAATTGTTAGCTCTTCCTGATGGATAGACCCTGTAATTATTATATAATGCCCTTCTTCATCTCTTGTTACAGCCTTTAATTTAAAGTCTAGTTTGTCTGATATAAGTATGGCTACTCCAGCTTTCTTTTGGCTTCCAGGAGCATGATAAATAGTTCTCCATCCCCTCACTCTCAATCTAAAGGTGTCCTCAGGTCTAAAATGAGTCTCTTGTAGACAGCAAATAGATGGGTCTTGTTTTTTTATCCATTCTGATACCCTATGTCTTTTGGTTGGTGCATTTAATCCATTTACATTCAGTGTTATTATAGAAAGATACGGGTTTAGAGTCATTGTGATATCTGTATGTTTTATGCTTGTAGTGATGTCTCTGGTACTTTGTCTCCCAGGATCCCCCTTAGGATCTCTTGTAGGGCTGGTTTAGTGGTGACAAATTCCTTCAGTTTTTGTTTGTTTGGGAAGACCTTTATCTCTCCTTCTATTCTAAATGACAGACTTGCTGGATAAAGGATTCTCGGCTGCATATTTTTTCTGTTTAGCACACTGAAGATATCGTGCCAAGCCTTTCTGGCCTGCCAAGTTTCAAAAGAGAGATCAGTCACGAGTCTTATAGGTCTCCCTTTATATGTGAGGGCACGTTTATCCCTTGCTGCTTTCAGAATTTTCTCTTTATCCTTGTATTTTGCCAGTTTCACTATGATATGTCGTGCAGAAGATCGATTCAAGTTACGTCTGAAGGGAGTTCTCTGTGCCTCTTGGATTTCAGTGCCTTTTTCCTTCCCCAGTTCAGGGAAGTTCTCAGCTATAATTTCTTCAAGTACCCCTTCAGCACCTTTCCCTCTCTCTTCCTCCTCTGGGATACCAAGTATGTGTATATTATTTCTTTTTAGTATCACTTTTTAGTATCACTTCTCTAATTTTCCCCTCATACTCCTGGATTTTTTTATCTCTCTTTCTCTCAGCTTCCTCTTTTTCCATAACTTTATCTTCTAGTTCACCTACTCTCTCCTCTGCCTCTTCAATCCAAGCTGTTGTCGTTTCCATTTTGTTTTGCATTTTGTTTAAAGCGCTTTTCAGCTCCTCGTGACTGTTCCTTAGTCCCTTGATCTCTTTGGCAAGAGATTCTCTGCTGTCCTGTATACTGTTTTCAAGCCCAGCGATTAATTTTATGACTATTATTCTAAATTCACTTTCTGTTATATTATTTAAATCCTTTTTGATCAGTTCATTAGCTGTTGTTATTTCCTGGAGATTCTTCTGAGGGGAATTCTTCCATTTGGTCATTGTGGATAGTCCCTGGAGTGGTGAGGACCTGCAGGGCACTTCCCCTGTGCTGTGGTGTATAACTGGAGTTGGTGGGCGGGGCCGCAGTCCGACCTGATGTCTGCCCCCAGCCCACCACTGGGGCCACAGTCATACTGGTGTGTGCCTTCTCTTCCCCTCTCCTAGGGGCGGGATTCACTGTGGGGTGGTGTGGCCCATCTGGGCTACTTGCACACTGCCAGGCTTGTGGTGCTGGGGATCTGGCGAATTAGCTGGGGTGGGTAGGCAAGGTGCATGGGGCAGGAGGGGCAGGCTTAGCTCACTTCTCCTTAGGTGATCCACTTCAGGAGGGGCCCCTCTTCTGTGGGCCTCTCGTCTGCGCTTGGCTCCGGAGACACCATTCTGCTAATCCTCTGGCAGTTTTCTGGGTTATTTAGGCAGGTGTAGGTGGAATCTAAGTGATCAGCAGGACGCGCGGTGAGCCCAGCGTCCTCCTAGGCCGCCATCTTCCCTCTCTCTCCAAAGGTGCTATAATTTAAAATCATAAAGCAATTGAAATGAAACTGAACTGGGGAGTTCTACTATCATCTGTGCCTCTATGTAGTTGTAGACCTTGCGCAAGCCCTTAAATTTCTCAATTTCCATCAGCCAAGTGAAAATGGCCTTATTATATTATTTTTAAACTCCCTTTCAACTCCTTGACAATCGAAGGAAGTAACACTTTATCCAGTCATAATGGATTTTAACAGACTTGAATTAGAATTCAAACTTTGACAGTAATTAACTGGGTGCCTATAGCAATTATTATTTCCCTGAACTTGAATTTCCTCATCTGTTAGGAAAGAAATGATAACAAAATCAGCTGTTATGAGGAATAGATTTGAATATAAACCATCTTACTTACTCCCTGGAAAAAATAGGCATTCAATACGTATAACCTCCTAAAATTGGTATTAGTTAAAATATTGGTACCAGTTTGTGTTTTAAAAGGTTTCAGTCCCTGCATTAAGGTCCTTTTAAATTCTTGTTACCCAAACATAATGACATCTTATCCAAAGTGCACCAAAATGATTATTCTTTCTATAGATGATATGGTAATAAGTCCAACAGGTATAAAGATAGTAACTAGTACCCTATGTAGTAAACTACAGAGCAGAACTAGTTCCTACATTAAAAAAAATGCCATCCACATTAGTGGGCCTGGGTGGCTCCATTGGTTAAGTGAGCAACTCTCAGTTTCTGCTCAGGTCATGATCTCAGGGTTCATGAGTTCCAACCCCATGTAGGGCTCCGCAGCTGGCAACATATAGCCTGCTTGAGATTCTGTCTCCCTCTCTCTCTGCCTGTACCCTGCTTGCATTGTCTCTGTCTCTCTCAACATAAATAAACTTAAAAAAACATAAAAAATGCCATCCAAATCAATATTAACCATTTGATATTATTCCATAATATTATTGTATTGTCACTGAAGAATCTTTAATATAAGCATATGATAACATTTTAATTTGGAAAGTACAAAATCAATTTCTTAACATGAATTTACATAGTTCTTGAACTGCAAAACATTTGACACTAAGAAACAGAAAGTTTTCCTTACAAATTAGATATAAATGTACAGTAGTATAGCCATTAACATAGAAAAATAGTTGTATTCTGATTGTGCTTTCCAACTTAGGCTGTATTTAGCTTTCCTATGGAATTCCTGCCCTTCTATTTAAGACAAGTTTTTTATATATGAGAATAATTCTTTAAGTATGAAGTTATACTTATTTTGGCATATTTCATTATTTCATCCCTATCTAGTTGGGGTAAATTACCCATGTCCACTCTTTCACGTCTTCCCTCATGGTGTCCGTTTCTTCTTTGTCTTTCTTCTGCTCCATAAAGACCAAGTAGATTATGCAAATGATACACCACAGCGAAACATTCTCTTTCCCTCATTTCCCACCTTTGCAATAGCAATCTTCTCTCTTTAATTATTAGAAATTTATAGAGGCACCTGTGTCGCTCAGTTGGTTGAGCATCGGACATCGGCCTAGGTCATGATCTTGCCATTCTGGAGTTCAAGCTGCACGTCGGGCTATGTGCTGACAGCTCAGAGCCTAAAGCCTGTTTCATATTCTGTGTCTCCTTCCCTTTCTCTGCCTCTCCCCCACTCACGTTCTCTCTCTCTCAAAAATAAATAAACATTCAAAAAAATTTTTTTAATTTATAAAAATAAGAATATGTCAAAAAGTAGGCAATTTTGTGGTAAATAAAGATTTCATTTGCAAAGAGATTTCCAAAGTGAGAGCATACAAATCCTTTTAGAATTATGGAATTTAAAAATATGAATGGCCATTAGGGCAAATTTAATCTAATCCTGACGTATATTAGGATGCTAGACCAAGAATAATTGTGGCTTCTGTGACATTGACCAAGACCACAGCGCAGGTATCCTTAATGTAAAGCCAGCTCTCTTTGAATATTCCATATTGTCTCTTCTTAGAAAGCACCACCATTTGGAAGTAATTATTTAATAGCCTACCCTTACAGGAAAAGATACTGAACATTAACCTCATCTAAAGATCAACTGTATTAGTTTTCTGTTACAGTATAACAAATTGCCCAAACACTTACCAATTTAAAATAATGAATATGTATTATCTCACAAAGTATCCAAGAATCAGAAATCCAGGAGTGGCTCAGCTGCATGGTTCTGGCATGGGGTTGTAGTCGAGCTATTTTGGGCTGCAGTCCACTGAAACTGAGACTAGGGAAACTATTTCTTAGCTCACTCATGTGAGAGGAAGATTCAGCTACTCATCCAGTGGGCCTGATCACATATAAAAGAGAATGCACTTGTAAGGCCAAAGAGGCAATATCTTTTATAATCTAATCTTAGCAATTACTATTACTTCTGTCATGTTCTGTTAGTCATACATACCAACACTTGTATAATATGGGAGATATTGTTTAACAGAGGGGGATCATTAGAGACGTTCTTAGCAGCTGGCCGCTATATCAGGACTCTTGGAAGAATCTGTGGTGTTTTAATTTGGCTTCAACAGAAAATTATCTGTGAAGAAATGCTATGTAACTATTCTGAAATACCTATAGCTTTTTAAAATTTTTTTTTTAATGTTTACTTATTTTTGAGAGAGAGAGAAAGAGAGTCAGAGCATGAGCAGGATAAGGGCAGAGAAAGAGGGAGACACAGAATCAGAAGCAGGCTCCAGGCTCCCAGCTGTCAGCACAGAGCTGGACGTGGGACTCGAACTCACAACCTGTGAGATCATGACCTGAACCAAAGTCGGACGCTCAACCGACTGAGCCACCCAGATGCCCCTGAAATACCTATACTTTTAAAACAGACTCTACATATTCAATAATATGGCCATTTCATTTTTTCAAAATTTTTAGAAGATGGCACTATGTTGTCCAAAATTCAATATATAAAGCTCCACTTCATACACATAACAGATCTTTTTTTTTCCAAATAGCTAAGTCAGATAATTTAAATAGCCCATGTAGTTATTTTTCTATCTCAAAAATAAAAGTAAAATAAACAACCTAACTGCATCTCCAAGTAAACAACCCCAGGGATAGTCCTCATTATGAAACTTAAGCAGAAAAACTTATACCTTTGGCCTTATATTCAGCTCTCATGACTTATACTGCTTTGACTCTTGCAAGACCTTAACAGTTTCTGATAGTTTGGGTAGATCCGATCCCATGAAAGCAAAATTCCTTTGCCTTACAAAAGGATAAAGGTACCCTTAGAAACAACAGAAGTCTTCTCTCACTGTATAATTACTCCTGATAGTAAAGATATACAGGAAAGTAGTTAATATTTTGTGAATAAATAACATTTAATTTATGAAAGAGATTTCTAAACTTGATTTTATGAACCAACACAGTGTCTTCTTAGGCTATTAAAAAAATAAAATATTTGAACTTTTCCCCAAATCAATATTAATTAAAATATCAAAAAAATATATCAAGCACTGTGCTACATAGTTCTATAAGGAGCCATGGGAAGATTACTAGATCAATTCATAGTATGGAAAAACTAGGCAAAAGAGTTGCATGAATCTGTGCGTTTGTGTGTGTGTATGTGTATATGTGTGTGTGTATGTGATGTAAATATAAAATATATGTAAATATATGTATGTAAATATAAAATTAAATCACAGAAGTCCATTTCCCAAGAAATTTGTATCTGGATTTGTATTACCTGATATATTCAAATAAATGTCTTAATAAAGGCCAGGCTAAAAACTGAGGCATTTCTCTGCTCCAACCCATCCTCTAAACTCTGATATTTGGCTCATCTTTTCTAATTGTTAATCAGTACATCTCTTTAAAAAGAAATTTTGTTTGAGAAAATGTCTTACTTTCTTAATTTAGAAAGATACTTAACATCCTCAAGATATTCGTTGGACCTTTAAAATTTAGAAAAAAAAATAATTACTACAAAAGTGCTCTGGGAGTTAAACTATTACAGCAAAACTCTTTTAGCTTTATTCCCGCATAGTAAGCGATGTGTAGGAAGCTGCTTCATTTCCCGGCTCTGCTATTATTATCCTGATTCCTCAGGGGAAGACTTAAGTGTCTTAGATTCTCAAATGAGGGGGAAAAAACCTAAGTCTGTTATCTGCTTCAAATAAGTAGAAATAATTATGAGGCTTCTCTGACCAGATATAATTTTTTCCTTGGAGAATAAAGCAAGGCCCCTTGAAACAGCCATTATTAATGACACTGATATAATTACTATTTGAAAAAAGGAAATCTGCCCAGAAAAATCAATTATAAACCACCAAATGTTCCTTGGACTTTTCAGAGAGGTTCTATGCCTATTGTCCCTCATGACCTCTCCATTAAGAGAATGGTTGGCTATACTCCTAATGGTTGCCTTCAATTATTTACAGGGGATTTCTAAGCTTTTGTATTTCATATTAAAATGGCCTGGAAAGCATTCCGTGATTGTCTTTCTTGCAGAACAGAACAGCCACTCTGGGGAAAACACTAATCCAGGTGGCTTTGCTCTAAAAAGGTAACTCAGAATCCTCTCCAATTAGCACTGTTTGTCATGCGAACATTGGTTGTCACAAGATGAAGCAAACAGTGTATGATGCTGTTACTGTCACTGAAAAATTACAGAGGAAAACAGTTAAAATAGTCATTAGGAGTAGTTATCTGTAATCTAAAGAAAACCTGGTTTTTGAGTTTCAGCATTTATCAACTCCTTTGTTTTTAACTTGTCACATTCTACTTCTCTGAGCATCAGTTTAGAATGTCCCATCATCCAATATTAATTAGTTTCCCAATGTGACCAGTGTTTTGTAATTCTGTCTTGTCTATTCTTTTGACACATTGAAGCTCATAAAATTTTCTACAAGATAAAGCTGAAAGCACAATTTGAAATAAAGACAAACTGTATAAAACGATATAATTTATACCAAGCATGATTCATGTTGAAGTTAGGATATGACTTTGTGAAAGAGCCAAAGAAACTTGAACTTGTTCCTCTGTAATGGTCACCTAGTTGATCATATACATCTTTTGATTACAAAATCTTACCATGTTTTTTGACAAAGTCTGTAGACAGGAAGTAGATTTGTTTTGTTTTGTTTGTTTTAGATGAACTTACGAAGGAAGTGGTCTTTAGATTGACTGAGATCTGGGGCTTATAGGAAATTTATTTAAGGTGCTTATTTGTAGCAGACCACAAAAAGACATTTCAAAACACATTCACACAGTCTCTGATCTCTATCCCTTTGTTCAATTAGATGATCAGATTTGCATTTTCCTGATGAGTGATGTCGAGCATCTTTTCATATGCCTAATAGCCATCTGGATGTCTTCTTTGGAAAAGGGTCTATTCATGTCTTCTGCCCATTTTCTCAATGGATTATTTGTTTTCTAGGTGTTGAGTTTGATAAATTCTTTATAGATTTTGGATACTAACCCTTTGTCCAATATGTCATTTGCAAATATCTTCTCCAATTCTTTTGGTTGCCTTTTACATTTGTTGATTATTTCCTTTCCTATGCAGGTTTTTATCTTCATGAGGTCCCAATAGTTCATTTTTGCTTTTGTTTCCCTTACATCTGGAGACATGGCTAGTAAATAGTTGCTACAGCTGAGGTCAAAGTGGTTGCTGCCTGTTTTCTCCTCTATGATTTTGGTGGTTTCCTGTCTCTCATTTAAGGTCTTTCATCCTTTAAAATTTTTTTGTGTGTATGGTATAAGAAAGTGGTCCAGTTTCATTCTTTTGCATGTCATTGTTCAGTTTTCTCAATACTATCTGCTGAAGAGACTATCCTATCATCCAATATTAGTCTCCTGATGTGACCAGTATTTTGTAATTCTGTCTCATTCCTGTCAGAATGAGAATTCCTGCCATTCTCACACCTGTCAGAATGGCTAAAATTAATAACTCTGGAAACAACAGATGTTGGTGAGGATGTGAAGAAAGCGATGTGCCTTTGCACAGTTGGTGGGAATGCAGACTGGTGCAGCCACTCTGGAAAACAGTATGGAGGTTCCTCAAAAAATTAAAAATAGAACTATTCTTTGACCCAGCAATTCCACTACTAAGTATTTACCCAAAGGATACAAAACTACTGATTCAAAAGAGCACATGCACCCCAATGTTTATAGCAGTGCTATCAACAATAGCCAAACAATGGAGAGAGCCCAAATGTCCATTGACTGATGAATGAATAAAGAAGATGTGGTATATAAATACAGTGGAATATTACTTGGTGATCAAAAAGAATGAAATTTTCCCATTTGCAACAGCATGGATGGAACAAGAGTGTATTATGCTAAGCGAAATAAGTCAGTCAGAGAAACAAAAATATATGATTTCACTCATATGTGGAATTTAAGAAACAAAAGGGATGAGCATAAGAGAAGGGAAGCAAAAATACAATAAAAGCAGAGAGGGAGACAAGCCATAAGAGACTCTTAAATATAGAGAACAAACTGAGGGTTACTAGAGGGAGGGTCACTGGAGGTTCGGCTAACTGGATGATAGGTAATAAGGAGGGCACTTGTTGGGATGAGGACTGGGTAGTACATGTAAGTGATGAGTCACTTAATTCTACTCCTGAAACCATTATTACACTATATGTTGACTAACTTGAATTTAAATAAATAAAAAAGTAAAGGAAAAAGAAAAAAAATTACATGATCAGAAACTGTCTGTGATGTATTATATAAACCCAGATTCTCCCTTCAAAAAAACAATGGTTGAAATTACTGTCTACTGATTTATTCAGTAACCTTTGTGTGTGGTGGGGGGTGGGGGGGAGGCAGAAAGGCATGAATGGAAACACTTGTATTTTCCTAGTTGAGTAATATTTGAGGAAAAAATCTAATTTTCTAACTCTAGTGTTATATGGTTTATTGTCAAAAAATAACATATATTTCTTAATGTCACTTAATTGCCAGAACTTTAGAACCCAATTTTGGCTCAAGAACTGTAATCTACAGGATAGAGAAATCTAAAATATATACTCCTTTTTTATTCTTAACAATGAACACTTTACCTTCTATTAATATTTTGTTTTAATAGAGGACAAAACAAAGAACAAAGATAGAAATGAAAAGAAGAAACTATTTAATGCCCCTGAGCTACACATTTTTGCTATCTGCCTGACAGCAAATCCAGAATTTCTTCTTTCACACACTCTGTACTCTGAACGTTAAATTGAAGACTCTTTGCAATCTACACTTACATTAGAATTTAGAGTTAAGTGAGTTTCTGTAATAAAAATCCTTTGTGGATACAACTTTAAATAATTAAAGAGATAAAACATGTTCATTTTTGGCTTAGGTGCTAGCCCACAATGAGGAGACACTTAGTATTAATAGTTGTGGCAAAATGGGTAGACAAAAGCATTTAAGGCAAAGAGAACACTTTTGTGAGAACCCAAGACAAAAAGAAACTCAAGGAAGTTGTCAAGTTCAAGAAAAAGACAGTTCCCTAAGCTTAAATACAGCAAGGGACGAAGAAGAGCTGAGGCTGCAACAGTGCAGAAGCAAGCCGAGTCTCCCCAACCTCTTTTCCTTCCTTTCTTCCTTCCTTCCTGCACTCAACAAATACCCCTCAAACATTGACATGTGGCACTGCTTGTCACTGCAGATTCAGGATAAGGATGATATTAAATATTTTAAGTAGTACTTTATTGTATTTGGTTAAATATGCTTACGATATAATTAACTGTCGTTAAAAATTTCATGCCTTTCATGACTGTAGACTATTTTTATATCTTTCATTAATACCATTTAAACTTTCAATTATTTTTACTCAATCTATCACTCAGGAAGCTAGTTAATTTATACCTCTTATCCACTTATTTTCCTTTTTAAATGCCCAAATCAAGATAGGTATTTATAAATGTCTTTTTTTTAAATGTTTGCAATCATGATAGTACATTTGAGTCACAAATTTTATTTCCCAACATTTTTAGTTTGGGATGAATCCAATCAAAATATTGCATTGTTTCAAAATGGAAAGCATTTCAGGAAATGTAGACCTATGATCAGATGTATATTTTAAGACAATTATAGTTCCAATATATTTTTCCTTGCAATTTTATTCTAGTTTAAACATATATGTCAGTTACTAAATAAAGAAGATTTTGTAAGGACAAAAGCGAATTGCATGTTACTGCAGGCCTTTCTGACCATGCTCGTCTCTCTGTGCTAGATTGTGAGTCATATTGGAATCATGTCTGATGCATCTTTGCATTTCCAGCAACTAGTACTTTGCCAGACATAATGTAATAATGCGATAAAAAATTGAGAAATATGTGATTGTATGAATGAATGATCTGTTACCCCTAAACTGCCACTTTTTTGTCCTATGTTTATGGAGTGTTTTCATTGAAAAAGGTGCCATGTCACTTAGTCTTGGTAGAAAGTGGTTTATTGTTTTCTAGAATGATGCCAGACTAAGTATATCTAAAGGCTCTTCCTTGGCAAAATAAATAGGTATGTAAAAAGCATATTTTTTATTTTATTCTCACAAAAGCTAAAGGAAAATTTCAAGTACTTGTTTTTGCTTGTCCAAAATCATCATCATCATCATCATCATCATCATCATCATCATCTGAATAGGGAGGAGAAACACACCATCAGTTTGGTATGATGGGCTTTCTCAGACAGTAGATTTCTCAGTATTCTAAAAGCACTATTATAAAAATTAGAGTATTAGGCCACCAGTGAGGAGGGGAAATGGCTCCTAGGTTTCCTGTGTTGAGTGAGCCAAGATGCTCAAGGAAAACTGAGGTGGTACCAATTCATCAGCAGCCCCTAGCTATTCACACACATACATGTAAATTCTTTCTGGAGAAAATGTAAGACTCCACCACAGATTATGATTAAGCAATAATATCATAATCAAAGAACACCAAGTACAAGAGAAAGAAAAACATGAATAAAAACATGAATGAGTCATCAGAAACAATCAGCAACAGATTTAAAATCTCAAGGACTAAATATGTTAAAGAATCACACATAGAACAGCTATATATAAAATGTTTAAAAAATAACAAATACAATCATGAAAATGAGAAAGAATAGGCAGATTAGGGGAAAAGGGAACTTATAAAATTAAAAACATGATGATTATAAGAAAAATGCAGCTAATGGATTAAACTTGTATTCATTAATATATGATAAACAATAACAGGAGACCTTTACTAAACTTGAAGATGTATCTGAAAATGTTGCTCAGAACTCACCCAAGAGAGACAATTTGAAGGAAATTTTATAAAAGAAGAATACAGAAATGTGAAAAATAGAATAACAAAATCTAATATACACTAAGCTGGATTCTAAGCAAGATAAAAACAGAAGGAATGGAAAGCATCCAATACTTACATGAGTACTGACTATGAATTTTCTAGAACCAATGAAGCCACAAAGTACAACATGTTTGAAATAAGAAAAATAACTAGTGTCTAGAAACTTTTTAGTAGAGCTGAGAATGTAAAGAAATAGACAAAGGGGACAATTTTTAAATTAGTTAGACTTACTTGTCATTCTTTTGACAAAGGAATGACAATTAGAATTAAAGTAGACCTCTTAGCACAACAGAAAGCAGAAGATTGAAGAATATTACCTTCAAATTTTTGATAGAGAACATTTGTCAACCCAGAATCATCTATGAACAAGAGTAAAATATAGGCATTTAGATATAAACAGAAAGAGTTTGTCACCAAAAGACCTACCATAAAGGAACTCCTAAAAGATGGCTTCATTAAGAAGGAAAATTATTCCAAAAGGAAAGTATAAGAAGCCAAAAATGAATAAATAGTAAGTGTACACATAAATCTGAACAAACATTATATGTATAAAATTGTATTCCAAGAAGAAAACTCAAATGCTGGCTAAAAATAGCATTTATGGGTAAAAGAAGATATCATAAAGGAAATTAAGGTACTTCTAATTGAATGATAATGAAAATATTGCATAGCAAAAAGTATGCAATGCAATGTAAGCAGTTCATAAATGGAAATGCATAACAAATTTCCATATTATAAAATAATAAATTCCCAAAAGTAATGAAGTATTCTATTTATGCATTTAGCAGAAGAGAAAAAAAAAGACATAAACCCAGGGAAAGTAGAAGGAAGGAAATGATCACAAGAATAGAATCAAGAAAATACACACACACAAAAAAAATATATACAAAGAGAAGATCAACAAAACCAAAGGTTGAAAAAGATCAATAAGTTATATAAAACCTGAGATAGATTGATCAAAGTAAAAGAAATAAGAAACTAAAAATTAATGATAATAATAATGAGGATAGAATAACAAATATTGTAGGGTTGAAAAGATAATGAATTTACCAAGATCAACTTTGTACAAATAAGTATGAAAAATTGCATAGACTAAACAAAAGTTGCATAAAAATATTTACCAAATATAACTGAAGAAGTTGGTAACTTGAATAGTTATTTAACTAGTTTTTTGATAGGTATAATAGTTATTTAACGAATGATTTGAATCAATGGATACAATGGTTTTAAAATTCAGATTCTGGTTTAGTTTTAGAAGTCAGTTTACCAAACTTTCAAGGAACATATCATTCCAAACATGCAAACACTTCCTAAGAACAGAAAAAAATAAGGAATTCTATGAAATGCATTCTATGTGACCAGAATAACTCTAACTGAAATAGAACCAAATGTAGGAGAAATAATTACAGGCAAATCTCAGAAACATAGCTACAAAATCCTAAACTAAATATTAGCGAACTAATCAAACAAAAAAACAAAACAAAAAATTACTAAGTTAATTTCAGGAATACATAAAGGTTTTAACAGTAAACAATTTATAAATATAATTTATGATAGGAGATTAAAGGAGGATGCTCTCAATAGATGCAGAAAAGGCATTTGATATCTAATACCTATTCCTTTTATATTATTTATTTATTTATTTGGGGGAGGGTAGAGGGGGAGACAGAGAATCTCAAGCAGGCTCCACACGCAGCGTGGAGCCCCACATGGGGCTTGATCTCACGACCACAAGATCATGACCTGAGCTGATATCAGGAGTCAGATGCTTAACCAACTAAGCCTCCCAGGTGCCCCTCCAATAAGCATTCTTGAGTATAATTATTAGGAAACTAGGAACATAAGATAAGTTGTTTAAGGCAATTAAAATCAAGAAAATAATCAAATATTAAAGTAAATCTCCTAAAAACAGCAACTATAGGAAAATGCCTGTTACTGTTGTTTCTACTAAATATGATAAGTTCTAGCCATTTCAATTAGATAAAAATAAATAATATAATATAATCATATGAGTTGTAAAAGGAAAACTTACATTATCTCAGATTATATGACTCTCCACATAGAAATTTTCACCAAATTTATATACAGGTTGTTTAAATAATTAGACTGTATCAGGGTGGATGGCTATAGAAATTAAATTGCCTATCTACATACCAGCAACAAACAGCAAACATAATTTTCAAGGAAATTACATTTGTAATAGCAATATAATTTGTGACGTATTTGGGAATAAATCTAAAATATATCTCAATATATGCAAAACAAGTGTAACATTTTATAGCAAAACATTTAAAAACACTTAAATAAATGGAGAGTCTGCATTCATGGATAAGGGAAACTATCATAGAGAGGTCATTTTTCCTCAAATGATATAGACTCAATGCAATTCTAACAAAAATTCTCACATGTCTTTTTGTAAAAATTGACACACTGACTCTAAAATTAATATGGCAATGAAAATAAAAGAGGGACAATGAATGAGCAAGGCATTTCTGATTAAAATCAGTCAGGATTACATGTCTTGACAGATATAAAGAGTTACTCTGTAGTCATTAATGCTAAGTGATGTTGCTGCAGAGTGAGACAACCTGCGGAATGTATCCTGACAGAGAACCCAGAAACAGACCTACATATGCATGGACCTTAAGCATCTGACACAGAGGTGTCACCGCAGATCATTAGGAAAATCATGGCTTATTTGTTATATAGTGCTAGGCAATCTCTATTGTAAGAAAACAGAAAGAAAGAAACTGGATTCCATTTATTCCATTTAAATTATTTATAAAAATTAAGTCCAAATATTCTAAGGACATAAATGTGATAAGAAAGATTTTTAAATAGGGTTTTTTTGAATATTTTAGAAGAAAAATATGAAATATTATTTTTCTCACCTTGAATAAGGAAAAGGTTTCATAAATGATATGCAAGTCTTTATCATAAAATACAAATTGACAATTTTAATTTATTTTAAGAATTCTTTCTTTCAAAAGACTCTACTAAGATTATAAAAAGATAAGCCACAAAGCAGAAGATGCATGTCATGTATATAACTAGTAAGGGGATTATTAACCAAAATACATAAAGAAACCCTATAAAATAATAAGAAAAAGAACAACCTAATAAAAAATATCAACCCATAAAACATGAAACTTAAATAAATAAGTAAGTAAATAAATAAAATGGGTATTTTGAGTAAAAAAAATGAACTTATGTAAGAAAATATGCTCATTTCATTAGTAATAAGGGAAATGTGAATTGAAACCACATTGAGATAACATTTTATACACACTAGATTGGCAATAATTAAGAAATGTGATGTTTCTTTTTTTGTTTTTGTACTTAAACATTTGTTACTTTTTTTTTCAAATTTTTACTTAAATTACAGTTAGTTAACATATAATGTGATATTGATTTCAGGGGTAGAATTTAGTGATTCATCACTTACATGTAACACCCAGTGCTCAACACAAGATATTTCTAAGAATTGAAGATGATGTAGAGCGATAGGAACTCTGATATTGTTAGAATGGATGTAAATTTATAAATCATTTGGGGAAATAATTTTTTAAAGTCCTACATTTTCATTATCCAATGACTTAGCATTTTCACTATGTATATACTGTAAAAATCTTACATGGATGAAGACAACATCCTACACTGTTTAAGGAAGGATTGTGGTTTTGTTTTTGTTTTCGTTTTTGGTTGGTTGAGGTTTTTTTAGGTTTTTACTTAAATTCCAGTTAGTTAAAGGTCACCTGGGTGGCTCAGTTGGTTGAATATCCAATTTTGGCTCAGGTCATGATCTCACAGCTCATGAGTTTGAGCCCTGCATTGGGCCCTGCTTCAGATCCTCTGTCTCCCTCTTTCTCTGAACCTTCCCTACTCACACTCTTTCTCTCTCAAAAATGAAAAATAAGCAAAAAATTCCAATTAGTTAATATACAGTGTAATATTAGTTTCTGGTGTACATTATAATGATTTGACACTTCCATACAACACCCAGTGCTGATCACAAGTGCACATCCTAATCTCCATCACTTATTTCAACCATCTCTCCACCAGCCTCTCTTCTGGTAACCACCAATTAATTCTCTATAGTGAAGAGTCTGTTTCTTGGTTTGTCTCTCTCTCCTTTTCTGTTTCCCTTTGCTCATTTGTTTTGTTTCTTAAATTCAACATATGAGTAAAATCATACGGTATTTGTCTTTCTCTGACTTTTCACTTAGTATAATATTCTATAGCCCCATACATGTCATTGCAAATGACAAGATTTCATTATTTTTTATGGTTGAGTAACATTTCGCTGTATAAATCTATCATATCCTCTTTATCCATTCATCAGTTGATGGACATTGAGCTGTTTCCATAATTTGACTATTGTAGATAATGCTGCTATAAACATTGGGGTGTATGTATCCCTTTCAATCGTATTTTTGTATTCTTTGGGTAAATACCTACTAGTGCAATGGCTGGATCATAGGATAGTTCTATTTTTAACTTTTTGAGGAACCTCCATACTGTTTTCCACAGTGGTTTCACCAGTTCTCATTCCCATCAACAGCGCAAGAAGGTTCCCCTTTCTTGTATAATAAAACATTTTTTAACCTAATTTCATCAAGAAAATGACTAAAGTTTAGTCCACTATAGTTTGGTGGAACATGAGTAACATATTATTAGTGAAAATGAATGAATATTATGTATAATTGTACTTGAACATAATGTACTAGTCAACATTATGAACAATGTACTGTCACAGTATGATAAACTTTAAAACATAACATAGTCCTAGAAGACTACTTACAGTATAACAATATTTGGAGAAAGCTCAAAGACATATAAAACTTAACAGTGTAGTATTTATGAACTCATACAGATGTGATAATACTAACTTTTTAAACAAGTGTAGACTCAACACAAAATTACCAATAGCAAATATCTCTGTGAAAAAAGGTAAGGGGTTGGATAGGGAAGGAATGCAGAGATAGACCTAATTTAGGTGCCTTTGAGACAGAAAATAGTCCATACAATATGACTCATGGTATCTCAGAATTTATATTAATTTAGTACATCTTATACTGATGTTTCCCAAAGTATGTACTCTACAGCTAGTCTCAGTGGATGTTTTTATCACCAGGGTTGCATGGTCAAATCAATTTGAAATATGTACCATATAGTTTTCATCTCTGGAATTTAACAAATTACATGGACATATTAAATGCTCAGGGAAAGCCAGCAGTAAAGTAACCTACTTAACTTTACTTAACCTAATGTTTTCCAAATTTATTCGACCTTGGTGGAAGTCATACAAAGTATATTACTTAGATCTCCTTTCAGGAGATCTCATTCCAGTTGCTGCAGGGAGGTTCAAAAGCAGGATTCTCTCACTTTGAAAGAGAAGCTGCCAGGCTTCTGAGTGGCTCAGTCGGTTGAGCATCTGACTCTGGCTCAGCTCCTGATCTCACAGTTTGTGAGTTCAAGCCCAACAACATCGGACTCTCTGCTGTCAGCTCAGGGCCTGCTCCAGATTCTCTGTCCCCCTCTAACTGCTCCTCCCCGGCTAGTGCTCTCTCTTTCTCTCAAAAAATAAACAAATAAATAAATAAACATACATTAAAAAGAGAAAGAGAGAGAGAAAATGCTGCGCCTTTAGCTTCTACTGCAGCTTTCTTATCAAAGCCCCATTCCTCCTGGCCTCTGGTCTTAAAGCCAAGGCTTTCTTGACAAATGCAAAATTCTTCTGACAGACACTATTCTCTTGGGAGCCCTTGAATGCTTGGCGAAGACTTTCAGATTTGCACTGCCATCTGAGACATTTTCTATCCAATCCTGTTTCTTTGCCTCTCTTTTTAGAGGAGTCATATTCGCATTATGCATTATGATCTGAAAGCTCTTCTTGTCTACTTAATCCCTTTCCCATTTTACCTACACTTGTATTTCTCTCCATAAATATCTTCACTTTCAAGTTCATTTTGTTCTTTACTTTTGTTTGAGCCTGATGTGGAGCTCGATCTCACAAACCTTGAGATCATGACCCAGGCAAAAATTAAGTCTGTCGCTTAATGCACTGAGCCACCCAGACACTCCACAATTTCATTTTGAAATGATGATGGAATGATTTTGTAATCTGCTCACTAGAAGATCCAAACTTATGCAATCATAGAACTTTTTAAAAAAAAAATTACCTTAATGACACACATTGCTTGAAAATAATGTTCCATGGAAAACCCTTTGGGAAATTTTGTTTCAAGCCAAATTTTACCGCTTCCAAGTATAGAAATTATAAAAACAAATGTTTGTTTTAGCTCATTCATACTTTTCTGGTAGGAAAATATTATTTTAAAATGATATGTGTATATTTTCTCTTCTGAATTTTTGTCTTTATTTTCAGAATGAGGGCTATGGAAAAGTAATACTCATTGCTAAAGTATATCACTTCCAGTATCTTTATTAAATAACTAGTATTCTGATGTGTAGCTTTTTTTATTTCACTGAAGCATGAATTTGAAGCAAAAGCTCTAAGAAAGAAAAATTAAAACTATGTTTTTGTCTTATTTTTATTAAATTTCAAATATTATATGGTTTTATATCTAAATCAAGTTAAATATTTTTTATAAAACTCTATTCAAACTGATGAAAAAAAACAAAGCTCATTGAGCATCACAAAATATTCTATGCCTCACTATAAACAGAAACATTTCGACAGCCCAATTTTTTAAATTTAAAGAAAATTTTAAATGATTTAATGATTGTGGCAACTATGGATGAAAATAGTTTCAGTAAAGTAGTAAAACCAAAGTCGTTCTACTTTTTTTTAAAGCTCTATAATATGGTTTAATTTTTCCAAGGCACTATCTAGAAATACGTAAAGAACTGTAAAACTTCTCATACATTTTGACTAAGAAGTTCCACTTAGAGAAAACACCTTAAAATAAACATACCAATTTTTGGAAAGGTCAGTTTGTACAAAGCTTATACCACCACAACAATTCCAATTGTTTTTTAAAAAATGGAAATAATTCAAAGACCTAATACGAATATTATGTTAGCTCATCAAGCTATGAATCCTATATGGTGAAATTCTAGAATTCAAATGTGGAAAACTATCACATCATTTAAAAAAATGTATGTAGAATAGTAAGGAAACTTCCAGAAATAGTTTAGAAGTAAAATAGTTTACAGCTGCATGAAATATGACAAATGAATCATATACCTAGAGATGACCTTATGGGAATTAAATCACAAATAATTTTTACAGAATGAGCAACTAAAGTGTCAACAATGTATAAATTATCTTAGGAAATCACTCATTCATTTATTAAAATAGACTTATTAAACTCTCAGGTGGTAGACACCTGTATTAGGTATTGTAAATTTTTGTTGGACTAAACCTCAAATCCTGGAAATTACAATAACATAATCTAACTTAGAATTCATTTTTCAAGTACTTATCTGACTGGAACATATTTGGTTTCAAAATTATGATTTTATTTTTATTCAGAGTAACTAAATAATTCTTTTGGTTAGGCATATTCAAATCAAGAAGGCTAAGTTCATTACTTTAATGATATAAAGTTTAAATGAACCTCTCTTTATAAAGCATTCATACTGGATACTTTTTAAAATGCATTTGTCTTAATGGTTTCAAATGTCCTTCCTTGGTACTCTTGTAAGGGAGGCTGAGTTAACAGCCTATTATTATGTACTCCTTACTGAGCTGTTAATAGCTTTACAGTCTTTCAAAGAATACACCTGCTGCTCATAAAAACATTTATGTTGCTACAGAATTTGGCTGTGTTTTAATATCATGTATTCGCAGTGACCTTGTAGAATCCATACTGATCTGATTTGATTTTTTAGAGGAACAAATAAAAATAGACATCAGTCCATTTGCTTGAGTATCTCAATGAAAAATTAGAAAATAATTTGATTATTGTAAGGATTTTAATATTTGAAATATTTTTCTTTAATGGTTTTAACTTTCTTGGTAATTTTATGTACTATTTAAGTTTTTTTAGATTTTTATTCTTGAGATTTTGTTGTCTCAATTTGTATATGTTGATAAAGACAGGTTTATATCCCTATATATAGCTGTATATTTTAATTAGAAACTGTTGACTTAAATAGTATTAGAAATATCAACATTTCCACATATTGAAAAAGTATGTATTATAATTAATTTAGATCCTCCTTAAACCTTAGTAATAGAAAATCATAAGTCTGTAATGAGAAAATGTAAAGTTTTAGCTGAGAAAGTATTCTGAAGTTCTTCATGGTTGAATGCAATATAAATTAATTGTTTTTGGCTAAGTTTCAGTTGGCAAAGGCAAATTGCTCCCAGAACGTGTGTTTGATCCTTCTATTTCACACAAGGACATTTAAAGAAGACAATCAGTGCAATCATTATTTCCATATGTCCCTTGATTCATGTGATTTCATGGTAAATCACAGCAGGCGGAGGGATGAAATCTTTTTGTCCTAATTTAGTTATGCCCGAATGTGTATACCTATTACAACTGCTGTAATAAACAACTTCTTGGTAATTTTCCTCCTATTTAGTGAATTATGCATCATAGCAGTTTTCATCTTAGCATGTTTAATAACTTTATATTTTAAAAAGACCAAATATAGTCCTTCTAAAGACTTAGTTTAATTTCTGATTAGCTAATTAATGAAGGTATTTTATTGCTGTCCATCAACAACATAGCAAATAAATGGAGGTAGCTGGCAGGCATATAGTCCCCCTCAGCTCCTGAAACATGTCACAATCAAAGATTGTTATAAATCACTATTTTAAATCTCAGATTGGCACCATTGTACCAGTGAAGGCAACATTAACTAGTCAACTGGTCATGTCCACAGGCTGACTTGAGGCCCAAGTAACTGACTCTAAAAGAATATCTGTCATTTAAAGAAATCTATAGACATTAGTGTTCTTCTCACATATAGGTCTCAACTGCACACCTAATCACCTAAGTCATCAGACTCATAGGCATTTGGTTGATTTATCCTACTAAATTTCTTGTTAAAAGATGAAAGTTTCTGTGGTTCTGAGTGATTAATTTACTAAATAACCAATGCAATTCCCATTCACTAACTCAGAATATAGTTTATTATTAAAGTTATGTCTTACTGTAAGTGACAGATGTTTCCAGAAAGTACATGGACATCTATTTAATAACAGCAGCAGCAATAATAATCATTCTATGTTATATTTGGAAAGGATGTTCCAGTTTAGAAATCATTTTAATATGCATTGTTATTTGATCCAAAGAATTTGTGCACTGGATGGATCTGAGATTGTTATGTTCACTTTTTCATTTTATTATACTATAGCATGGTAATATTATGATATGCTTAAGGTCATCTGTCTTATGAGTCACAGAAAGGGGCCCTTGTTTCTTTGAAATCCGATCCAATGCTTTAATTAGTAAGATCACTCCGTTTATCAGTAAATAGAGAAGATTCTGTTGAAACTGTTAACAGAATTGGAAATCCCCATTTAAAACCTAGAAAAGCTCTTATGTTCTGACTTGCAGTCTAGGTATCCTCCTAAATTCGCTATGATGAAGAAATTGATATGAAAGTGCAAATAAAAGAAATTAGTTTGGCTAATTCTTTCTACATTGCCTTCATAGAAAAGCTTAGATCCACAATTTAATTGTTGTGATAGAAGAAATAACACTTTCATTCTTCTAAATGATCCTCTTGACATATAAAAAGAGAGAGTATGTGTCTTGAACCAACTAGTGGTAATAAATGCCATAAAATAATAACAAAATGTAATCTATCTCAACCTTTGTTAGACTAAGTACTTTGAATTTCAGAGGTACGTGTACTATGGTTAGAGTTGTGGGTTATTTATGATATACTGATCTAGATTAACTGTTTTCTTTTTTTAATGTTTGTTTATTTATTTATTTATTTACTTACTTACTTATTTATTTATTTTGAGAAAGAGAGAAAGCAGGGGGAGGGACAGAGAGAAAAGAGAGAGAGAACCCCAAGGAGGCTCTGCACTGTCAACATGGAGCCCGACACAGGGCTTGATCTCACAAACCATGAGATCATAACCTAAGCCAAAAGCAAAAGTTGGATGTGTAACAGACTGAGCCACCAAACACCACTAGATTCACTCTTATCTTTACATTTATGTTTGTCAATATATTAATAAAAATTGAATATAATATCTATCATAGTATATAAAATTCTTAGGGAGATATGGCTGTATTGCAATACTTGGTATTGGAAGCTACATAATGCAATAACACAGAATCCAGAGCTAGATATCCTGGGTTCAGATCCCAGCCCTACCACTAACTTAACTGAGTGACGTTGAGCAACTTACAACCTCTCTGTACAACCTCTCTCTCATTTGTAAAACCTACTTCATAGAGTAGCTTTGAGGATATTCTGGGTATTGGGAGCACTTACAGAGCCTGACACATAGAAGTACTACCAAAGTGTTAACATTAAGAAAAAAAATTAACTACATTATGTTCTGTTTATACTTTCAGTTGATTTGTTTTGACTAATTTAACCTGTCATTTCAGGCTAAAAATTCATAAATCCTTCCAAAGAATCAGATATTTGGAATGTTTATGTTGGGTAAATTTTATGTGTTAAGATAAAATCTTCAAAATGCCATCAGCCAATCTAGTGACAAAAAATGGGATCCATCAAATATAACTTTGGGGCTATGAAATACAGATTAATGTTCAATCTACTTGTTCCAGTTACCTATTACTGCATAACAAACTGCTCCCAAAATGTAGTGGCCTTAAACATAACAATTTATAAGTATTATATCTCACGAATTTATGGATCTGGAATTTTAACCAAACACAGCAGGGGCAGCCGATCTCTGCTGCACAATTTCTAGAACCTTATCTGGGAGGATAGAGAATAGGCTAAGACTGGAACACCTGGGTGGCTAGCCTTGCATTATCTTCTCCTTTTCTCCTCTGCTTCATCCTCTCTCTTCCTTTTCACTCCCTCGTTCTTTCCCTCCTCTCGCCTCATGACCTTTCTCTCCAAAGGTCTGCCACATGGCTTTCTTGGGGTCCATGAAGTTCCCAGCAGTCTCCAGCTAGTCATACTTCGCATACCACAACACAGAGGTCCAAGACAAAGTTGAAAATTGCCAGTTTTCTTAGAGGTGTAACTGGCAGTTTGTCACTTCTACTTTATTGGTCAAATAAGTCACAGCCTAGATGAGATTCAAGGGGAGGGGGCAGAGTCCTGACTTTCCAGTGGGAGGAGTGTGAAAGAGTTTGCAACCATCCTTAATTTGTCATACTGCTTGATTTGAGACCTGCATCCTATTACATCATGTGCTTTGCTTCTAATCTGTACTCATTTTCTTTTAAAGTTTATTTTTGAGAGAGAGGGAGACAGAGTGCAAGCAGAGGAGGGGCAGAGAGAGGGGCACACACAGAATCTGAAGCAGGCTCCAGGCTCCGATCTGTCGGCACAGAGCTCAACGCAGGGCTCAAACTCACAGACGGTGAGATCATGATCTGAGCCAAAGTTGGACGCTTAACTGACTGAGCCACCCTAATTTGTACCAATTTAAAAATAACTTTTTTTCAGTACTGGGCCAGAGCAAATTTATTAATTTTGAATATGTATGAAATTATGAAAATTCGAAGTCTATTTAAATAATTATGTGAAAATGTTGCAGAGCAAAAACAAACAAAAAAATAGTTCATTCATAAAAGTTAAGGAGAAGAGAAAGCAAACTTCCACAAAGAAGTTTCCCCAGATCTTAGAATCTGGACTATGCATTGTTTGTGCCAGTGTATTCATTATCATGAAATAACTATACAGATCAACGTATCCTAACTTGGAAATAAGGAGATTTCTGCTTGTCCAGGAAAAAAGCATCTGTCGCTAGCAGCCCTCCCAAGTACAAATTGCATGAAGGTTTGAAATGGGCAACATCTGTGGCCAAAGAACAGTGACTGCTTTACTGTGGTGGGATTATTTTTCCTTTTACCCTAAACTTAATTTACTTCTTTATCATCGTTAGTTTCTCTCATTCTAACTTGATTTCAAAACTAGTTTATGTGTATGAATAAATAAATAATATATATCCTCTGTTTGATAATGATATAGATTAAAATAATATTACCGGGAAATGAGTTTGCTTTGCCTTGAATTCCTCTACATTTATTTAACACTGTCTGTAGTCACTGACATATTTACAAGTTCCTTTGGTTTCAAACAACCACAGTGAAACTAGAACAGTGTGTGTGAATGTTCCTATGTTCTGCAGGAAGCTGTCAATTACAACAATCTGTTTATTACTATTACACTAACTTATTTTCTCCCAGTGATGAAATATTACTTAGTTTCCAGTCACGGTATCTAGGTAAACCTACGTTTTATTATAAATCTGAGGCATTCATTTGATGCACATTTTAATATTGCCAGTCCTCTGAGAAAATTCAAAATCAATGACTGTGTTAGATGATTAACTGAGAATACTGAGTTATTTAGAGCATAATGTGATACTTTTCAAGTCAAGATGATATCACTTATAAGGAAACTTTAAAATCTTTTGGGGAGGTGGGACTATGTACCTTGAGATTTAAATTATGCTTTGTAGCTTTGTAGATCAATCTTAACAGACATCTTTGTTTTAATTTTGAGCATAACAAATATACCTGTCATCAGATCACAATTAAGATCCATGAACAAATATAAAAAAAAAAAGTTAAAGTTCCATCTTAGTGACAAATGGAAAAGATAAAAATGCAAAATAAGTCTGCAGAAAGTGTCTCTCCTATTTCAAATGAGGTTAAGGCATTCCTATGCTTGTATATTTAAATGGCTTTCTGCTTTCTTTTCCCCACAAATAGATCATCTAACACATGTTTTGTGGCCCATTTGGACAAATGTAACACTTTACCTGACATTCACAAATGATACTGTTTTTCAGTGGAGTCTTTTGTACAAGTTTTTTTTTTTTTCCATATTCTCACTCTAGTGAAATCCTACCCATCTTAACTTCCTTAATATTTACTTCATTCTGTTGAAAAATCTAGTGACCATGAGATAGTTTTGGAGGCCAATCACCTACATTTACTGTCTAGTTATCTCATTTTCAAAGATTTGTTTCCTGCTAGCCTTCATTTTTCTTACCTAGTATATATTTCAGTTAGCACTATTGTGAAAAAGCTGCTTTATATTTTTGCTTTTTTAAAAAAACAGATGATCATTTCTAGCTTCATTATTTTTAGAATCCACATTTCCCGGTGAGGTAGAATTAATCAAAACACCATGCATGAGTTGCCTTTCTAGTTTCATGCCACTCCATTCAGCCATATTGTTCTAATAATTTAACTTTGAAAACATTCAGTTTGACATTTGGAATACCATTTATATTTGAAGCAGTCAACATATGTGTATTAATTTTTCCAAAGATATTTAGTGTCTTTTTTTCCCTCTTGGTGGCATTTATTACTAACTTACCCTAATTTTATTCTCAAAGTTTTATTTTTCTAGCTTTTATGTAGCTGATTTAGTAAGCTACTGACTCCAGTAGGAACTTGTAAATTTTTCTGAAAATGTTTAGTTTAAGTATAATCCTTAAATATTCTTATGATTATGATTTTTTCCTCCTCAGTTCCTCCCCTTAGATAAAATAATTTTATCAACCTTCAATACCCTAATAAATTTTTAATGTTTTATTCTCTATTACACATATTTCCTCCTTTTTCTATCTGTATGTGTATTACTATGACCAAATTTACATTTGCTTTAAAATGTAAAATTTGCTTTTTCTATCTGTATGTGTATTACTATGACCAAACTTACATTTGCTTTAAAAGCTCTTATAAAATTATCAAAAACTATTAAGAATTAATTACAAATTTAAGTTGTCTATGATATACTTTTAAGAAAATCTTTAAGGAATTTTGTGTGGGAGGCACTTTCTTTAGGAACATCTGTCAAACTTTAAACATTTAATTTTACTTGAACACCATCATAAATATTTATAGAGTAATAGAGCACAGAAGAACAGTCTATATCCCATCTGTATGAAGGTAGGTTACGCAAAAACAGATGGGAAAGTTAAAACTGAATACATATTAAGAGATATTTATTTACAGATGTTTCAACACAAATCTTGGTTTTTATAAGCATATAGGTTTGTAAATATTTTTTTGGCAAGGAAATTCTTGGATGTTCTCAACGATGTTCCTAAAACAAACAAACAAACAAATAAAAAAACAAGCCAGACATACTGACATAATATTATTGCATTTTGATTGTGGAAGGACTATAAGCCAGCAAAACAATTTTTCTCATCTCTCATTTGAATTGTCATTAATTTGTGCCAACTGATTTTAAATTGTTATAACAATATATAGAACTTAAAAGCTAAACTTATAGAGCAATTAATTCATTAATTTATTCAATCATTTGGCTAATATATTATGAGAGCCTATAATATTCTAGGTAAAATGCATTAAGTAGTGGGAATATAGAAGTTAAAAGGCAAACAAAACACATACAAATTTTTATAAAAAAAAACTTCTCACAGCATCTGCAGAATTACCTTAAGGCACAAGCCTATCATTGCCCTAAATTAAATGTACCACCTACCAATAATGGCTCCTAAAATAAAGAAATTATGCTATATTACACATCTGCTGGAGCCTGTAAAAGGGTTTTACACATTATTTTGCTTTATCCTTACAACAAGCTTGACCCTTTGAGATGGTATAAACTTTCTGGTTTTCATAGATGGACAGACTACAAGTAGGATTCCATTGGTATCATCCTAGGACCAGTATTTTCTAAAGATCTCACTATAATCATTTAGCCATTTCTCCTAACAGTATTATCTACCCACTCTTTCCACCAGTTAATTATCTACATAGAAGTGATCTGTTTTCTGAAAATCAATTATGAATGTTTAATTCCAGATCACTATTCTTCTATCATCGGGCGTCCATTTGTGCCAGCTCCTACTATTGCTTAACATTTAATGTTCAAGGAATGCATTTAATTTTCATTTTAGGTGAAACACGATATATATTGGAATATAAGAAAAAAATAATGAATGCATTTCAAAGTGATTTGGGGTTACCTCCTATTTTGGATTACTGGGGATAATCAAGTGTTGATTGTCGTAAATTATAGCCATGGTATACTAAATGATACTTCTCCAAAAGTGCAGTCAGAAAGTATTTGTGTACTTAGAATATATACTTCTACATTTTTCTCACTTATGCGTAATTTGTCATTTTGTTTTAGCAGTGGACAGTTTTTACCTAAGCAAAACAATTTAGAACACCCTACCCACTAGCTGAGAATACCCTACCAACTAGCTTGTTAACCACTTCTTTTCCCAAACTATATACTCTGTCATATGTACTTCAGTAAATGTGAGAGAAGAATAATCTTTCCAGCCTGCTTATGTCTCTGGGTCAATCAGCTTTTTGGGCACCAGGCCCATCTCCCCTAGCAGGTGGGGTTAACTTAGATCTGAAAAGAAAAAAAATTTTATCTTTGAAATAACTAGTTAAAATCTTTAACATTGAAAATTGTCTCAGTCATTGAGGAACTATGTCTATAAAGATTTTCTTTAAAAAAATTTTTTTACATTTATTTATCTTTTGAGAGACATAGAGAGACAGAGCACAAGTTGGGGAGGGGCAGAGAGAAAAGGAGACACAGAATCCAAAGCAGGCTCCAGGCTCCTAACTGTCAGGACAGAGCCCAACACGGGGCTTGAACTCACAAGCCATGAGATCCTGACCTGGGCCGAGGTCGGATGCTTAACTGACTGAGCCACCCAGGCGCCCCTCTTTAAAATTTAAAATATTATACTATCACCTATTTAAAGGTAATAAAATTAAGTTATAAATTATTTTAAAATGAAAGACATTGAGATACGCATACATCCAAACCAATGTAAGATGACCAGCGCAGGGGGGAAAAGGTAGAAAGAAGGAACTAACAAGTACTTTAAACCTTGGATTGTGAGTAACTTGTTCTGTGAGTGTTCTGCAAGATGAGCAAACATTTCTAATAGATTTTAAATTGATAAATGAGCGATGTCTTTCAATACAAGTAGTACGTAATGCCAAATATCACATGATCACAACTGAGCCAATGGTTCTTGAAATTTGCTTTGATATACAAGTGCTTTGGATTAGAAGCATGGTTCCGGAATGACGTATCCTCACAAACCAAGGTTTTACTGTATAAAATAAAAAACAATTAATGAAATTCAGTCAATAAAAATATCTTTGATTTAAAAAAAATCAAAACCAGGTTCTTAAAAGACTGATAAACAAAGTTGGAAGATGTTACTTATGGAAGAGATTTTTAATGATGGGACATGATTGATATAATTTATAACAGTATGTATAAAATATAATGTTAATGGGTAATATCCTCTAACTTACCAAAATTGAATTAGAAGACAATCCAATCCAAATATAGGATAAAATAATTTTAAAAGATGGTCAATATTTACTCCCAGAAGGTCCATTTCAATTACGTTTTCAAGGAATAGATTATTCCATATTAAATAAATTATTTCAGAATATTAGTAAATGGAACATTTCATCGTATATTCTCTAATAATCTAATCCAAATTATCACAACCAGAGATTGATAATAAAAATGGGAAAAAATAAGAAAACTCTAAGCCAAGATCACCTATAAACATAGGTATAAAAATTCTAGTTGAAATATCAAATTGAATCCAAAAATCTCAATAAAAATTATAATACTATATTGTGAACAAGAATTAGTAGAGTTTATCTAAGAATGCAAAGGTAGTTCTTCATAAGTATATACATTAAGGTGAAAAAATAATGAACTAGGCAAATACAGACATATTGTTTTAGAACATTCAGTATCCTTTTCACATTTTAAAAACAGAATAAAAATATAATCACAGTATAAGAAAAAAGAAAAACTCTCAACTGCATATCTACCAAAAACCTAAGTCAGATGTGATTATGTTTAACAGCTGCACATTAATAGCCATTCCATTAAATAACAGAGGAAAATAAAGTTCCTCCTTTTACTTCCACTGTGCAATATTCTACTAAAAATCTTAGCATTACAATAAGAGAAGAAAAGTAAGAGATTTTCCTTTTGGTTTCTACAGTAAAATGTTATAGATTTATTCATACTTTTTGCACAATTTTTTGTCATATGCTCAAGTATTGCAAGGTTTCTGTTACTATAGTAACTGGAATATTTTAAAGTATAATGTTAAGTGGTCATTGCTAATATATAGGAAAAGTATAATATATAGGAAAAGTAAAAAGATATTCTAATGCCATCAAATCATCACTATCTGGCTCATAGCCTGTGTTATATTTAAAGTTATTTCTAGTGATTCGATAATCAATAATGTAAAATGTAAAGATGCGACCTTGACTCAAAGTCTAATCTATAAGCATATTTGCCCTGGACATATCTGCATTAGTTGGATATAGTGGAAAAACACAACTTGAATGAAAACTACTAACTAGTTAGGTGACTTGCTTTGGTAAGTTACTTATTCTATCTTGACCAATTTCAACATATGTTAAGTGAGAATAAAGATTTTATCAGTTCTTGCTTCACAAGATTATTAAGAATATCCCATAAAGACTGTGTATTATAAAGGATTGCATAAATGTGGTTCTCTTATGATTGCTGCTATATCTTTAGATCTAAATGTAGAAAAAAGTCTAAAACAATGTTTAATCAATATATAATCCAATTAATTTAAAATTTAAAAAAAAAGTCAAAGAAGTAACATCTTACAGAAGTCTCACTAGACCCAGAAATTTTAAGAGAATGAAAACTAACTAAATGATGACCCCTTTGTGGGCCCATTGAATCTACTTCCATTAGTGAGAGTGGTAAACCAAGAGTGAGGTAAGGAGTGGTGAGAAGGAGTTACAGGAGAAGAGAGGGGACTTAATTGCTTACTTGGAACTTTGGTGATTATTTAATCTATATCTGTTAGAGTGCCCCAGAGCCTTCCTTAAGTATAGTGAGCATTCAGTGTCTCTGGAATGAATGAATTTAATGTATGAGTAAATCCAAGTCTTCAATGTGATTTACCAAGATACATAACCCAAGTAGAACAAAGACCAAGATCAAGGCAAGAAAAGTTCAACCCCAAATTCTCTACATGTTGTCTTTTGTTGATACAGGCCATTCAAAAACTGATTTTTTTTAAAAAAAAAATTAATGTTTATTTATTTTTGAGAGAGACAGAGACAGAGTGTGAGCGGGAAAGGGGCAGAGAGAGAGAGGGAGACACAGAATGTGAAGCAGGTTCCAGGCTCTGAGCTGTCAGCACAGAGCCTAACACGGGGCTCAAACTCACAGACCGTGATATCATCACCTAGGCAAAGTCAGATGCTTAACTAACTGAGCCATCCAGGCGCCCTGCACACTGATTTTAGAAAGATGCAGCCCCAGGAACTGGGCACCTTAGCCTATTCCTTTTCACTAAGTTACAGTTTTTAGATTAAATGCTAACAGGATCCAGAATCTGGTAAATACATGTCTTTTAGTTACCCTGAAGAGTTGACGTCTATAGAGGTAAAGCTAGATTCAGTATTTTAAGTAAATGAAAGGTCTAAAGTGATTTCCCCAAAAAACATTGATTCTCAGCAGCTGGGGAGGAGCAGTGTCTGAGTCAAAGCTGTAGGGTCTACCCATGGGAAGAGAACCGTAAGTGAAGGTGAATATCTCTAGAGATCAGTGCAAATACATTCTTTTTGACAATGTCCAATGTTCACACTATTTGGTTCTGAACTATTTTAAAATACATATGTAGATACAAATATATAAAAAAGAAATTGTATATATATATATTTAGTGTTTATTTTTTGAGACAGAGAGAGAGACAAAGAGACAGAGAGAGAGACAGGCAAGCTGGGAAGGGGCAGAGAGAGGGAGACACAGAATCTGAAGCAGGCTCCAGGCTCTGAGCTGTCACCACAGAGCCCGTCGCGAGGCCTGAACCCATGAACCGAGAGATCATGACCCACGTCATGGGGCTTAACCGACTGAGCCAGCAGGCGCCCCTATATTAATTATTTTTAATGACATACATAGCAATATATTAAAGTACATCATTACTAAATGTTTTTTCTCACAGTTGGTGCTCTTATCCATGCTCATCCAAGGAGAAAGAGTACAACAAGCTGTTTTACTTTCAGCAGCAAACACTACTGCAGAAGACTGCCAGTGCACTCAGCAATGAGCATCTACTGTCCTATCCACAGCTCAGTGTGCTTTGCAACCAGTGGGGTTATGCCTTTGGAGCTTCACTTTATGCCACTTATTTATTGCCTGACAACTTGTCATGAACCATAAAAGTGTACAAGTGATAATCCTGAATCTACTACAAAGAATTTAAAAATCATCTAGCTTTGGAAATTAATAAATATTTAGCACTGGTTGATAATACACGATATGAAAACTTACGGAGTATAGATAGTGCAGTACTTAGAGCAAAACTTGTAGTTTTACATAGTCTATTTGAAAAGATATACTGACAATTAATGAGTTAAGCATGAAATGCAATAAGTTAAAAGGCTACATAACACAAAGAAGGAAGAAAGAAGAAAGAAAATCATTTATGGTCAAAGCAGATATTAAATGTAATAGAAAACAAAGATGCAATTCGATTAACAAAGCCAAAAGTTAGTTCAAACCTCTGGAAAGCTTGATCAAGAAAAGAAACTACAAAAATAAATAGCATTAAGAATGCAAAAGCTATTTAACTATGGATTTAGCAAATACAAAAAACACATTTAAGAGTTTTATGACAAGTTACCTAGCAAATTGAAAACATCTATGTCATAAAACCAGCAATTCCATCATGGCACAAACTCCAGAAAAACTTGCACACGTATCCTATTCAAACATGTCCACAGTTCAGCCTGTGAGGATGAATAAAGAGGACTAGATGGTTCTGTGGCAAAGGATGGTCTCTACCCGGTGACAGCTGCTTAGAACTGGAATTGACACGTTGGCAGAAAGGCAATTAGCCAAAGTTCTGGGACACTAGTGCTCTATGCTTGTAATGGATAAGTGCTACCCTGATTTCCCAAGAGCTTGGAAATGCCAGGAGAGAGGGCTGCTGTACCCTGGAAAGAGGAACTCTCATGACTGCTGCTTTCTGAGGCCTCCTCTTTGGCAGGCTGAGACGTGGCAAGATGTTAAGACAAGGCAGCCCATCAACACACTGCTGTCATTTAGGCTGAGGAACCATGTACACACATTTCCTACCTGGGGATTTTTATTCCAGAGATGTAACTACAGATACACTTTTGTATATAACAGCAGAAATGCTAAAAGCTGTTTGCAAAAGGTGTCCTTTACTGCCTGTAACTTTACTAAGAAATTACTATTTAGCTACATTTTGATGAAGCAACAAAGACATAATGTGTAATTGGTGTGCTGCCAGTCTAAAAGTAGATTTTTGAAATCTGTATCTTCTCTCTTCAAGGATGAGACAAAATTTATTTTTTCACGGCTTTACAATTTTTTTCTCAGTCATCATTTCATATTGTGAACTACTACTCAAAATGTACCATAACACTTACATTGCAGGAAATTCTGTGAAAGGTGGAATATTCTCCTACTGTGAGATTGAAAATCCAGAAAGTTTTGCAGATTTCTACCAGAAACATTATCACTTCTTCGAATGGCACATGAGCAGGTTTTTTTTTCTCTAAAATATGAGTGCTAAGCTCCCTAATTATAAAGGCCTTGATCTTAGCTCCTTCTTTTAGCCCTTAAATGATTCCTCCCATTAATTATTTTAGAGACTATATTTCTTTGCATTTTATGCTAGGTAGATATTTATTTACTTCCTAATCTCGAAATTACTTAGCGGTAAATATAAACTGCAATTTATCTTTTTGTCTTTTATAGTTAAAATGTTGCTATTGTTAACTCATTTTTTTCTTTCTATTTTGTGTTTAATAAACGGTTCTATTTAGGGTATACATGGCAAATTAAATTCCTCAGATAGACTCAGAATAACATGTAGCATGTAATGTTCTGACAAATAGGGCCATAAAATTTTAAAATGATCTTTAAGATTAGGATGTTTTTCTGAAAAGTAGCTGAAGTGAAATGATTTCCATAGTTCTAAATCTTAAAGCATCACCAGCAAATAAATGGAGTTTGACACAATCTACACATGTGTAGATTTTTATAACTTCATTTGTTAGTCTGGAAGATCTGAACAACAGAGAGTATCAGGCAAAGGCTAAATGAAATCTTGATGGGAATAATATAGATAGAATTAAGGCGTCAAATGAGTGATTCAGTTAATGATCTTGAAAGTCACTTCCATCCCTGAGAATATCTTCAGATTTATGAGAAGAGTGGAGAATTAACGTAAGGACCTGGTGGGCCTAATTTGACTTATGAATTTAGAAGAGTTATTCACACAAATACAGTGTTTTCACCTATTAAAATATCAGTATAAAATTACTGAACAATAACACTGTACAAAAATAGTATTAAGTTTAATTTGTCTCCATTGCCAGCATATTGTGGACAGTCTCTTACATGCATGGATAAAATGAACTATCCTGTTCTGAGCTGGTGGGCAAGAGAGCCCCCTTAAAAGACCCTGACTGACCAGATCATTCGATCAGCTGTGGTAAACCCTTCCCATTAGTGAAGGGAGGTAGTTTGGCAATTAACTGCAGGTGACTGGGAACCAAGACTCCAGCCCTGCCTCTGATTCCACGGGTGTGGTAAGTCTTTCATACCTTCTCTGTTTTTGATGCTCCTTTTTGGGCAGACTATGTTAAAACTACGTCACAAGTTTTTACATCTTTAAAAAATAAACTGCAATATCTAGGTGGGGAAGGAGTCAGTTCTCCCTTAAGGGAAAATTTTTATAGTTTTGTGTTTCAAGCTGGACTCCACTTCAGTTGTTAACTACAGGGACATCGCTGAGTTTTGGAACAAAGTAATTGATTCGGGATAAAATACTTCAAATTAAAAAAAACAATTAATTTATTTTTCCTTTCACCCACAGGTCTACCCACGGATAGCGCCGGCATTTTGGCACTACCTGCGGGTAGAAGTGAGTAGCGGGGACTTGAACCCTCCCACCCTTGCTCCTTGCACTCTGCTGGTGTGGTCTGATCTGAATGTGCCCATTTTGCTCAAGGTGCAGCTGCCATTCTGTGTAAACGTGCTCTCACGCCACCACCATTCCTTAGAGTTGGAGCAGAAATCCAAATCACCAAACCTCCAAGTGCAAGCTTATATAAGATAGTCATCCTTCTTAATAAATTTCCAAATCAAGACCATATCATGTGCATCATAGTGATAAATAAGTGCTAACTTATGGGAAACCATGCTTACACCTCTTTTTAATCAATATTTTTGATATTCAGAGCATACTTCCTCAGCTTAATTTGGGAATATCCCTGGGAAAAAGCAGAAAAACTCTGCTTCATTTCCTTTCTCCTCTTTTCTATCCCCAGGAGCATGAGCAGCTCACCTATTCCTCCACGAGGTCCAAGGCGCCCAGTGTCATCATCACAGGCCTCAAGCCAGCCACCAAGTACATATTTCATATCCGAGTGAGGACTGCAACAGGATACAGTGGCTATAGCCAGAAGTTTGAATTTGAAACAGGAGATGAGAGTAAGTTTTGCACAAACATATAAAATAAGATGTTAAGTTAGTACCATTCCAATCTGACCTGAGTTAAAAACCTAATGTTCCCAATTGTGAATAGTCTCATCAAATGGGATTCTGTTCCTGTAAATACTCATATAGTCATTTCAGTTAATGTTTTGTTGCTATCATTAAATTCCTCCATGAAATGCCCTGTTCTACCACAATTGTAACGTAGCCCAGATACATTTCTTTATGCAGAATTCATCACTCATGCTGTAACATAGAGTCTCAATGGGTGGTGTTAGCCTAATTGTTTGCCAGTCTTGGCATCATAATATGATACTAATGAAAACTTGGAAGAGAATAAAGCCATGAGCAAATGATTTTAGCAGTTAGTTCAAAATTGTGCAGCTTTGGCTTATTATCTTAGATCAATAAAAACAGTGGTCAGGAGAAAAACTCTACTGAAGTGTACATTATAAGTTTAAATATAGACACATGGGCTTAATTAGAAACTCAAATTAGTTCCATAGCCTTGAAGTGTTGAAAATCAAAATGAGAGATGAAGGTGAGGTGTTCCAATGTCATGTAACATAGGCTTTGGAATGTCTTATTCAGTCTAAATCCTGCCCTGTTATTGAATTCATTTTTTGCTTTTAGAAACCTATCTTACTGCTATCTGTGTAAAGATAATATGGGTGGCTTTGCCATGTTCCTCTATGGAAAATGTTCAAATATCTAATCATAATAAAAATATTTTCTCATCATTGCTAAAATACCCATATTTACTTAAGAATTCAAGAATAGCAAATTTATTATAAAAATTCTTTATAAATAACAGTAATAATAGCTACCATTTATTGAGCCTCTAAAAAATGCCAGATATTATATAAAGTATTTTATATGTATTATTTCATTTAAACTTTTCAACATCCAATGAGACAGGTATTATTTTCCTGATTTTACTTATGACAAACAGAAGCCTGGAGAAATAGAGCAATTTGTCCAGCTAATGAGAGATAATGAGAAGCTAAGTTAAAATTTGAAAATGAGGGCTATTTTCTTCCAAGGCCTGTGCTCTGAACAAGTCTACCATCCTGTAAAGTTCTTTCATTTCACTTGTTGGGATGAGCACTGGTGTTGTATGTAAGTGATGAACCATGGGAATCTACCCCAAAAACCAAGAGCACACTTTTCACATTGTATGTTAGCTAATTTGACAATAAATTATATTTTTAAAAATAATAAATAAATAAATAAAGTACAAAAAATGGATTATTAAAAAGTGCTAATAGTAAGACCACTAAACAGGCCACAATTTCTCAATTTATCATCACTCTTTTAAAATGAAACTATTTGAATTTCAAATTCTGTGATGGAAGGAATGTTGTTTTTACATTGATGAATAGTATCAGTTCATAAGAACTTCTTTTTTACAACTATACCTCACTAAAAAGTAGCAAGGCACCAACATAATTAAGAAGAAACACAGCTTAGGGAGAGAAAGTAAACTAATGAATAAAAAGAACACTTATAACCTAGATGGTTAATATCAGTGATAATCATTTATAATCTTTCAGACACTATTGACTTCTCAAGCTAGAGATGAAATTATTGGGAGTAGACTGTAATTATCACAAAACATAACTCCATAATTAAAAACAATATAAAAATATTCAAAGTGTAATACCTGCTATGTCCTGTTGACTGTTTTTCCCTTGTTCACACGTCAAGACTTAGCCTAGGTGCGAGCCAAAGAATGCAATTCAAGGAAAGTTTGGTCCCAAGAAGAGTCCTGTCATTGTGTTGTTCAGACTTTGTGTATTACATCCCTGCATCTCCATTCTATTTCTTTATTTCACAGATGAGGAAATTTACCTAACTTTTCAAAATGTACGACGTCTTTGAGTATTATATCATTACGTCAAAAACATACTCTCAGACAAAATTGTAGGGCTAAATCTAGATAGGTCATTTGTGTATATCTGGTACTTCTAGAGAAAATAATCTAGTCTAATTTTTTTAAAAGTTCAGATCTAAATATGAAAATTTTAATTTGCTTTAACTCTAAATTTCAACTCCTTGTACCTTCAGGACTAGAAATCTTTCATATGTTATATAGAAGAGAAGTACTTTGAAATTCCTTATCAGAAAAGGTCCCATACTCACCAATGACTCAATGTAATATTTTTTCACCCAACAAAGACATATAGCACAATTAATATGTGCCATACTCTGTGTGAGGCACTGGGGATAAAAAAATATATAGTATTAATAAGACCAACAGCCTTTGCCTTCACATAATTTATACTCTAGATTTATGGGAAGAAAATTTAAATTTAATTTAAAAATACCAGGTTACTGACATGTACTATCATAAAGATATGCAATGCAAAGGGTGTTGAGAACAGAGGGAAGAAGCCCTAATTTAGCATAAATCAGTCATGAATGGATCTGGTGGAAGGTGAGAAGCTGGGGCTCATTCTCAAAAGAGGAGTAGTAAAGAAATAGCAAAAACACTGAGACATGAAATAGCACGGACAATTTAAAGAAGAGTAAATAATTTGGCATAGCTGCAGTGAGGAGACCTCCAGGTAAATGAAGGGGAGTAAAGACAGAGAGGGGAGTAAGGGCAGAGACAAGGGCCAGTATGAAGGTACTCTTTTGGCCATGTGAACGATATTAAGCTTCCTGGTGATACTGAGAATCCATGCGAGGGTTTTAATTAGGGAGTAACATGACCAGTCATATGTGCAAGACTCTCTACTGAGCAGTTCACACAAATTATCTTTGTAATTCTGACAAGATTATTTCTCCTTCTAAAGACATAAGTAGCTTTACCAAAATCTGATAATCAAATGAGCAAAGGTGCAGAATTAGAACCCTAGAGCCACCTGACAATGGCGGCTGCAGAAGGCAAAACACCTGTTATGAATCACTGATTTCATAAATGACATGAAAGGTACTTTTATTAGATCCTTGAAGAGACAAAATGTCTGAGAAGAATCTGAAAAATGTGTTTGTCTAAACCTGGATTTTGGGTATGTAGTGTAGCTCTCAAGTCAATTTACAGCCTAGGGGAAAATCATTTAAAGGGTCATTTTTTATCTGGTTAGTTTTAAATTACATTTTCAAAGCATGCTGTCTATATCCAGAAGAGAACTTCAGTGAATAATGTCATAGTAGGATATGAGCGGGTTTACCAGAAATTCAGGTGTATAAGGATATGAATACCAATCTATAGCATCAGTCTTTCTCTCTTCATACTCTCTTAGCTCATAGTTTTTAATTTTTATAGCCTTAGTTTCCTGAGTAGTGCCTGAACTAAGTTCTCTCTTGTGCATTCTATTTAATCAACTAACTTGGTAATACATGCCTAGAGATGGGGGTATGTTGGGGAAGAGAGATTAGATTCTCTCATTTGATGGTCTGGTTCAAATTTTTTAAGTAAGCAAAGGGAAGTAGTTTACAATTTAATTCTCTCTAGCCATATCTGTTTTACTTGGTTCAAGTTTGCCAATAAGACAATAATATAAAATATGAAAGAATTTTTTTTCAAAATCATAATATTTCTTTTTTTTTTTTACTGTTTTATTTATCTTTTTGAAAGAGAGAGAGAAGGGGAAGGGCACAGAGAGAATCTCAAGCAGCCTCCCCGCTGAGAGTGCAGAGCCTGACACGGGTCTTAATGTGGAGCTTGATCTCACAATCCTAAATTCATGACCTGAGCCAAAATCAAGAGTCAGCCACTTAACCGACCAAGCCAGTCAAGCACCCCAAAATCATAATATTCTTAACTCACCAGTGTTCTATGATTATAGTGGCATCTGAACAATAATCACGGTGACCCCTCTTGCTCTTACAGACAAAAAGTTGTATGTTTTTCCAGAGTTACATTATGTGGTGGAAACTGGCTAACCAAATAAATGTAAAGATTACTAATTATGACTTCTAACAGTATAAAAAGAGCTTACTTGACTTAGACCTCTTGGTTTCCTTTTGCCCCAGGTCTGTAGAATAACTTCATTACATGTATGTGCATGTATATGGAAAGATAAATAGATGACAGAAGGATAGATATAGATGATTGATAGATATATAAATAAATAGGTAGATAGATAATCATTCCTATACAGTCACAAAATACTTTTCTGTTTTAGTGCTGGCATTTCATATGTCTGCTAATCTCTCTTTGGGATTCTTTCTTTCCCTCTCTCTCTGTGCCACCCGCCCATCTCTCAAAATAAATAAAGAAACTTAAAAAAAAAAAGTGTACAACTACATATTGTGTCCATCAACAGCATTTATTGAGTGCCTATTGTGTAGTGGCCTTTTTATTAGGCCAATAAATTACAATACAATAGAATCAGTAGTGAGAAAGTAAGAATATATAAACATTCCATGTGGATCTTCTATTTATTTATTTATTTAATCCAAGTTAGTTAACATACAGTGTAATAATGGCTTCAGGAGTAGAATTTAGTGATTCATCAGTTACATATAACACCCAGTGCTCATCTCAACAAGTGCCCTCCTTAATCCCCTCACCCACTTAGCTCATCTCCCCACCCAACACCCCTCAAGCAGCCCTCAGCTTGTTCTCTGTATTTAAGAGTCTCTTATGGTTTGCCTCCCTCTCTGTTTTTATCTTATTTTTCCTTCCCTTCCCCTTGTTCATCTGTTTTGTTTCTTAAATTTCATATATGAGTGAAATCATGTGGTATTTATCTTTCTCTGAGAGCTATGTGAAAGATAGGTGTCAGAAGCTAATACAAGAATTTTTTTCTGAGCGCCTGGATGGCTCCCTCAGTTGAGCATCCAACTTTGTCTCAGGTCATTATCTCACAGTTTGTGAGTTTGAGCCCAACGTCAGGCTCTGTGCTGATAGCTAGGAGGAGCCTGGAGCCTGCTTTGGATCCTGAGTCTCCCTCTCTCTCTGTCCCTCCCCTGCTCGTGCTCTGTCTCTGTCTCTTTCTCTCTCTCTCTCTCTCTCTCTCTCTCAAAAATGAATAAACATTAAAAAAATTAATACATTTTTTAATATTAAAATGAAATTTATATTAGGTCTCCACGTATCAAACACACCACATATATAAACATATTAAGTACAGACCTTTTTGGCATATATGAATAAAACAACAAGAAATCTTAACCACTTCATATTTATTATAATTTATGTCCTTATTTCCTGGAGAAAATGTACTTCTTTTCAATGGAGAAAAAAATAACAATTAAAATTGAAAATTTATCCACATACCAATCATATCCATATCCTTACAAACTTCTTTCAAAAAAGGTATTAATTCAATTTTTAACAATAATCTGTTAAAATTATGCCTACATTTTTTAAAAAAAGAAATAAAGATAATTTAAAGATAAGGAAGTCAAACATTTGGTTATTTAAAACACCAAGACTTACTTACATTCAAATGTATTTTGGAGTAGCAGAAAATAATTTCCTGTGTACACTTTTAAAACTCAAATAAAATATATACTGCTATCTTGCAGCCAACTTGAACATTTTACTTAAATATAGGAAATACACTTGTGAAGCTATCAAAAGAGTGCAGAATCCATAGCTTAAAGCCAACTTTTGAAAGAAAGCTGGAAATGTACACATAATAATTAGCAGTTTGCCTCTCCCATTGCCCTAATGAGTAAGATCCTGGAGAATTAATACATTGCCAACATGTAAGCAAAGCATTCTTTTCCCTTGAAAGGATAAGTTATACCTTAAATTTTAACAACATATAAACTTAGGTTTTTACCTGTAAGCTACAGAAAGCACTTTTGTAACACAAAAGCCACATCTGTCAACATTTAAATGTATTATTTACTAAAAGTAGTAACAACAGACTAGATTTATAGCACATAAAATGATCATGCAAAAGTCTTCATGATCAACATTAACTAACCAAACAATAAATAAATTATTACTGAACCATAGTGGGTATTTCAAAATAGAATCTTATGTCATATCTTACACATGATACAAAAAGTGTTATGTAGATACAAATGAATGAATTTAATCAATTATTTTTAACATCCATAAGAGTTAGCTATTTTTAGTATGGTTTCATGTTTAAGCAGTTTGGTTAATTTTAATAATTTATAAATGGAAAATGATCCTAGAAATTGAGGTTCAATATCGTGTCTCTAATTCTTTCTTCCCTACTTTGTTCTTTATGTCTCCAGTGGACTAATTTTTCTATACTCCGTTCTATACACTTAAAAATTCCAAAACACTGAGTATTTTCTACCATGTAAAAGGTGAATTTCTCAATAAATATTCAAGTTTCCCTCCAGTCCTAGTGCAGACTGACATCATTCCTGTCCTGTCTCCCTCTAGTTAACAAACTCTGAGAAAATGTGTGGATACTTCATACATGAAATTTTCCGAATCTTCATAATTTCTAAGCTTCTTCTGTGACTTCCAACTAGACAATTCAGAAACCTGTCACATTACAAATGATTGCCAGCTCAACTTGTACCTCTTATGAAATATTCTGTATCAGTCCAGTGAAAAACCACCTTTCCTCAGACTTTCTATAATATTATATTGTGCAAGTGCTAATTATTTGCTAAGCTGCTAGCTCTTTGAGTCAAGAACTATAGCCAGAATATCCTTGTGTCTCATAAAGTGTCTTGCTTACAGTTTCCAATACATATTTAATTTAAAAATGAATAACATGCAATTTTAAAAGGCTAAAATTGGGAGAATAGCATGTTGCCTACTAGTCTAAATAGAAAGAATCAAATATTTTTATTGGCCACAGATAAACATTATTGCTTGCTTTATTTGGGGCTTCAGGTTATATACCTGGCTTGAGTTGTGTAGAAATATGATATGTGGACCTTTAATTACCAATTAATTGTTAATTCTAAAATTGAAAGCATTGTAGGTATAGTTAAATGATATTTTTATTTTTGTATAATGTATTTTCTTCTTTAAACTTCCTTTTTAAAAAATCTCTATTGTGTCGGATCCAGTCTGTTGATTGAATCACAATCTGCACTGCTTCAATTACTTAGGATGAAATTAGCTACATCATTATTAACAGCAGCCAGAAATTTGGGGATGGTTATTAATGGTGAAGCATGAAGCAGAAAGAGGACCAGCTGACCCTGGTGGAGTAATAAAAAAGTTAATTAATCAAGCAGGAGCCAGATCTCATATTTATGAGTCTACCCAGAGGAAGACAAATTCTAGTATGTAAGATTTTAATTTGAAATAATCTTTAGTCAATAGCACACTTTCAATGTTGGCAACCATAGCTATCTAAATGCAAACACCAGTAGGAAAGAATTTTCTAGAAGTTAGGTTGTCCAAATATAAATTGGCTTACCTTTTGAATTAATAAATGCTCTTCATGATAAGAATTTGTACTGCAACTAGCTGGGTACTTATTCAACGTATTATAAAGGGAATCCTTCCTTTGTTTGGGAGGTTGTGATATTAAGTTTAACATAACTTCTAACACTGAGATTCTATCAGATAATATTTATTGAGTTCCAATGTTCCAAGCACTATTCTGTTCTTTGTGTCTTCTAACCTTTGAAATGGATACTATTATCATGTCCATTTTATGGATCAGGAAACTGAAGCACACACAAGCTCAGTAACTTACCTCATTCCTACAGCTACTAAGTGTTAGAATGGGCACATATTATGGCTATAGCATATTATGGGTATAGTATTTTTTATACTAATTCTGAGAACTGGAACTGAGTTCCATTTCTACCCATTCAGTGTTCTTACTTTTCTTATTCAGCTTGGTCATTTCTTCTGACTTTCTACATGATTATTTTTTATTTTTGCCTCCAATTCTTCACCTTCCCTCAACCAATTATATATTCTTTCCTAAAATAGAGTATTTGAATATAAACATAGACTTTCAGAAGTCTATATAAAGCACCATACATCAAATTCAGAGAGTTATGCATGTGTTAATACAGATTTCTAGACGAATGCACACATGGTAAACCAAGTATAACACTCTAAGGGAAACATAACGCACTTAGTCTGATTACCTTACATGAGCAGGGACTGGATGAAAGGGAACTACTTGCATAGAAAACGGAAGTCTCTTTTTCACAGGACTCCACTGATTAAAAAGGTATTTTGCTTCAGTTTCTCCTGGACCAAATAATGACCTTAAGTGATGGGAACCAGGCTTATGTACCGTAAGACAGGTTGAGCCGTTCCAATATGAAAAATATTAAAGATCATAGCTTTGCTAAGTGGGCTGGAAAAAATCATTAACTATTAACAGCTACTTAGAAGTTATAAAATGTGTATAGTAACATGCAGGGTTACAAATTGTCTGATATTGAAAAGGGCACTAGCAAATAGCAGTGGTTCTGTTTCTTAAAACAGAATATAGATTTACTTTAAGCCAATGACCTAAAGCAACATATACAAAAATATGATTTCTTTGAGACATAAGCCATTATCCTTTGGAAGTTTTTTGGGTTCTTTTGTTTTGTTTGAGATCAAGAACCATCTCTTACTCATTTTTGTGCCTCTTATAATTGCCTTGCTGACACGTTGAAGGCTTTTAGTGAATATCAAGTAAGTTGATGTTATCTGGTAAATATTCAATTAATATGCATCTGTTACTTCAAACAAATTGCATGTATTTTATTATTTCATCTATATACTTTCAGTATCTTATTTGTGTTTTTGTGCATATATATTAATAACAGTGTGCTGGAGTGCGTGGGTGGCTCAATAGGTTAACCGACCGACTCTTGATTTCAACTCAGGTCATGATCTCTTGGTTCATGACTTTGAGCCCCATGTTGGGCTTTGCGCTGATGGTGCAGAGCCTGCTTGGGATTCTCTTCCTCTCCCTCTCTCTCTGTTCCTCCCCCACTTGTGCTTTCCCTCTCTCCCTCTCAAAATAAATAAAAAAACTTAAAAAAATAACTATGTTGGGGTTTAGTTATGCAGGATGAATAAGTTCTGGAGATCTAATATATAGCAAGGTGACTATAGATAATAGTAGTGTATTGTGTATTTGAAATTTGCCAAGACAGTAGATCTTAAATGTTCTCACCACACACACACACACACACACACACACACACACATACACCAACTGTGTGGTGTTGGATATATTAATTAGCTTGATTGTGATGGTCATTTCATAATATGTACTTATATCCAAACATCACATTGTACACCATAAATATATATAATTTTTATTTGTCAGTTATACCTCAATAAGGCTGAGGAAGAAACATAAATATGCATGTTCTCTGTCTTCAGGAAGCTCACCACTAAGCCGCACTAAAGACTCTTCTAACAGAGTTTCCTATTTATGTCATTCTCAAAGTCTAATTTTAATTTGACTTGATTTGAGAAGAGATGGATTTTTTTCTATCAGCTATCATATAAATTGCTTGAATTTTTCTGCCAAGTTATTTGACTTTACAACCTTGAATTCTTCTAGAGAGAAAAAATGTTCCTTAGACATTTCAAATTGCTTCAAATTCAGTGAAAAATATATTCCCTATATAATACATGGAGATTTACAGCCATTCTTCAGACTACACAAATCAGCTTATTGATTTGTATCTTAAAGTGGCTTTTTAAAATATCATATTCTAGTGGTTAGGAAAGCATTAAGGGCACAGTAAGAAAACCGTAGATTGCCTATCTGGAACTGGTGGTGTGGTTCTTAATTATGGTTGACCTCTTATCCCCTCTATTGCTTGATCATGTACTCTGTCAAGACGACTAAGGAATATTGTGTTATTCAGTAGCTTCTTCTGGAATGGTATTCTAAAGCAAGAGGTGGGATCTAGCTAGCCGTGGAATGATGTCTAATGGTGATACATAGCTGTGGTTCTTACAGGGAGAGGGCAGAAATGCCTGATGCTGCGATGAAATTGTCCTTTAGGAAATCCCAGACCACAAGGATGACACAGCACAGGGCTTGGTTCCTTTTATGGTTTTCTTTCCTATTTCCCAGTGGAATTCTATCCATATGGTAATCCATCATTTTTAGAGCTGAAAACACGTGAGAGTTGAACAAAAGGATTGTCAAAATGTCCAAGGTGAATGAAAAGTATTGTATGTAAAATACGTAAATACTAAATATTATCTGCCTACGTCAAATCATAAAGACAGAGCTTGAATTTTTCTATTTGTACAGTACCAGTATGCAAGAAAAATAAGTTTAAATTATCTAATGTAACATCTTTTAAATTTGTATTCACTCAGTGCAAGACATCTGTTTTCACTGTACCTCACTCTGAAGTCACAATACTGAGTGGACAGATGTTTATAAAATAAACCCAGCCAGCTCTACCAAACATTATTTGAAAAATTAAGAAACAGCTAGAGTATTTGCATTACACTTTATGTTTTCAAGGGAAACAGTAGTTCAGTGAATTTAAGTCAAATAACAAGAATTCTTGGCAAAACAGCAGGATCCCTTTAAAAGATTTAGCTGTGTGTGCACAAACGCAAGCATGACATGTGTGAGCATATTATCGCACTGTAAAGATAGGCAAAGTAGCAGAATATGGCAACTTTACCACCAGATATAAAATAGCTGATTCACAGCAAACTGAATTTCATATTCTCTTATGCTTTTTGAAAACTGAGCACCCTTTAAAAAATGCTCTTGCACTATAGCTATTTTTAAAATAAATAGTTATCTTGTATTTGCTAGATACAAAACCCGAAAGCAGACCAAATGTGTTTTTTTAACAATCATTTTCAGCATTTCTGTAAACATTGAAATACTACTTACTAAATTTAGCATACATATTTATACCTATATATCCATCCTTACATACGTGTAATACATATATTCTGCATTCATGCACTCTACCTATTCTCATTCTGAGATGAAGGAATGGAATTGACAGTGACTTCAATATACTTGCTTAAGTTGTTACACTTGGAAGCAAAAGAGTTTATTTCTAAATTTGATACAAAGTTTGTTTCTAAATTTGACATAATGAGAGAGAAAGTGAAGGGCATTTGAAAGGCAGCAGCAAAAGCAAAAGCAAGCAGAATGTTTAATTGTTCGATTTATTCGTTCACTCCTCCATTTGGTCTAAAAGTATTAATGCACCAGCCAGATATAGAAGTCAGCGCTGCAGATTCAAAGATGAAAAGAATAGACTTGTTCTCTCCTTTCACAGAAGCTTGTGAGAGGTTCAGAAAATTAAACAAGATTACAATACAAGGTTGTGTGTGACGTTTGGGGGAGCACAAAGAGAAGAACCCAAGCAAACGTTCGTCAAGGAAAACTTCCACAAAGAAGTGATGTGTTAAAGGAAACTTTAAAGTTAAATAAAACTTGGCTATGATAATGAGGGGGGTGGAGGGTGAGGCAGGGGGTGGGATAAAAGGATTGGGGAGCTTCTGTTCTCTCATGTGTGCAGGTGTACAGATGAAAGTGAGCGTGCAGCCTTCTAGTAACTGAAAGAATTTTAGTGTGGCTAGAACCATGGTTTTCAAAATGTAGGCCCTGCACTGGAATCAGCAGCAACACCTGAGAAAATGTTGGAAATGCAAATTTTCAGACTCCACCATATACCTGCTGAATCAGAAACTCTGGCGGTGAACCCAGAATTCTGTTTTAAAAAGCCCTCCAAGTGTTTCTGATGCACACTGTAGTTAGACAACCAGCAGCTTAAACAGAGAGTACAAAGGTAGAGGTGAGGAATGTTGGGGGGTGACGATGTTGGTATAGGAAATACAAGACATGTGGCTGGAGTCATAGGTAGGACTGTACAATGCTGTCTCCTATCTTGCTACAGAGGCTAAAACCTTCCTGAGTTTTTATTTTTCTTCTAGTTATCTGTAGTTTGGAGACAGGCAAGCCAATCAGAATGAGCTTCTCATAACTGAATCCTCTGGTGCCATTGCTAACACGTCTAATTTTCTCACCTTCATTTTATCCACACTAAAAATAAAACCTTCCAAATATCTTTTTCATTGTCACTCCTATAGCTGTCATAACTTCCAAATTCCCTAGAGACTCTTTTAGCCTTAGAATTCACCTACCGAAGGTACTAGAACCTCGGGAATTATCAATTTAAATTCTAACACATGCTTGCTCTCTGCCAGCATGTAAGCCTGCATATTTCTCCTTGACAGTTCATATTTGGTCTCTGGACTTTCAGGACACAGTGAATTATGACCTGCTCATCAGAGCCTCCTGAGAAAACTGGAGCTGAGCCATCCCATGCCAAACTTTCAGTGAAAGTTGGTCAGTTGCAGATGTTCCAGGAATTATCTGCATGGGTAACTTCATGGATCTAGATATCAGAGAGGTAAAAGTGATATGTTAGCAAAGCAAAGTTGGAAACCAAGACTAATATGCCACACAAGGTTGTCACGGACCTGTCTCAGGCTAGATTACTTGGGTGTATGTTCTAATAAAGGCCAAATGATACATTCAGTTAGGCAAGGTAGGAGTTGGTACCTTGGCTCATGATGATTCTCCACCCTAGACATGAATTTACCATCAATAAAATAAAGGGGATGTGTTAAATTATCTACACTTGCTTTAAAAATAAGGACCTTCTGAGTGAAGTGGTTAAGGATTGGGCCAGACCAACCTCTGCCACTCCCTATTTAAGCTTCGGTTTCCTCATCAAAAAACTAGAAATTTATTTATTTGTTTGTACACAGATTTATTCAACAAATATTTGTGAAAACACACTCTGTACGCTGTACAAACTGCTGGTCTACATGCTGTGGATATAGCAGACGTAGACAAAGATCCTTAGCATCCCATCCTACAGGTTATGTCCCAGAAAGGAGAGAGACAATAAGCAAACAATTAGTAAAATAGTTAGAGTGCTAAGTGATTCAGAGCTATGGTATGTTGCCTATACCTCCCCTTTAGGACTTTGGCACTTACTCATTCTCTTAACCAGGCTCATAGCTGAATTCTTTTCCAGACATTGCCTCTGTCCAAAAGAAGCTGCATTCCCCAGAGTCCTGCCCTCTCCCCAGGCCTGGACAGAATCCAAGACTGTGTCATTGTGCCAGTCAAAGATTTATCCCATTGCTTAATTCAGGACAACTGTGAAGGGTCATCTCGGCTGAGAGCTTCCTGAGATCTGCAGAGGTGTTTGTAGCTCATATCATAGTTCGACTGCTCCATTTCCCCATTTCTGCTCTCCTATCCTCTCAACCTGTCCCTGCTGAAGTCACTCCTCAATAAACCTGCTACATGCAAAGCTGCCTGAAGAATCTGTGCCCCAGGAAACCCTAAGACAGGTGATGTGAGATGCTCTGGAGAAGAGCAAAGCTGAGAAGGAGGATGGGGTGTGCCTTTCTCCTAATGTGATCATTAAATGTTAACTATCACTGTAATTTGAATTACTGCTGTGAGCTAGGCAGCTGGCAAACACTTCGTGGAGGAGGGCCTTAACTTTGGCCTTGAAGAAAAGGAAGGATATAAATAAGCAGCAAGAACAAGGAAATTTTTCATGACAGCAACTGATTCATGCAATTCATTTGGCAGATGCTTCACAGATAAATAGACAGCTACAGAAAACTAGTGAATTTTAGTTAAAAGTTCAAGCTTTGGACTGAACCCTGGATTTAAATTTTGACTCTACCACTTGCTATATATCATAATTTGTATAAGTCAGCTAACCACTCTATGCCTCAATTTCCACATAAGGAAAAATAGGGATAAGAATACCATCTACTTTCTAGTGTTCTTGTGAGTATGCAGTGGTTCAGTGCATGTAAAGTACTTAGCAGAATATCTGATACCCATGTGGTTAGGGCTCAGGAAATGTTGACTATTAATACTGACATTATTGGTAATGATTTTCAGCCCTAAAATTCCATTCCAGCAGTTTCAAAATTGTATTTTAAAAATTAAACAATATTCTTGCTTATCTTCTTGCATCTGGACACTCTAGGAATCAAGTCATTTTCTGATTCTTTCCTTTGACCTTTGTTTTTCATGCCCATTAGCTTACCCTGGAGACAGCTGGCTAGTCTTGGTGTTAGTTTTTGTTTAATTTTTATAGGTGACATATAAGGAAGTCTGGGATTCCCCCAGTGACTTGACCTCTCAGGGCCTAAGCATTGGAGGGTTGGACAAGGAAGCTCCACATGTGAACTTCTGAGATAATCAGATTTTGACCCACACAGTAGGCAAGTCAGGGAATCCCCATCAGTCCTATTCCAGCAACATCACCTTATGGACCCAGAACTGTGGTGCCTCTGCTTCTGCAGTAATCAGATTATTTATAGGATGGGCCACTTTTCTTTTAAATACTTAAATCATAAAAGATTTCAGCACTAATAGACAATATAGCATAATGGTTAGAAACTGCAACTCTGGAACGAGGCTATCTGTACTTATATTTTGGTTTTGCCACTTCTGTCTGTGTAACAATGGCCAGTTAATAAACCTTATGTGCCTCAGTTTCTCCATCTATAAGGTAGTGATAATAATAGAACTATCTTAAATGATTTTGTGAAGATTAAATAGGTGAAATACATGTGATGTATTTAGAACTGCAGATGGCAAATGTAAACACTCTGGAAGTGTTTGTTATAATAATGACTCCTTCTGAGGGAGACCCAATCGTGTATTTAGTACAATATGATTTTTTGAATGAGCCTGTGCTGTGAATCAGCTACTACTCATTTCCATAAGGAAGAAGGAAAAAACTATAAGTCTGGAAAGAAAACTTTCTTAGGGTACTCTCTGTGGAATCTTCATCACTTTTCAAGTAAAAATGACTGATAGCCACCTATCCCACAATATATTTTTAATTAAATAAGTAACTATCTGACTTATTTCCTTGCACAAGAATAAGCAATCCAAAGTAAAATTTAGCTATATATTGAAAATTATATTTTGGCTTAGAATAAGTATTAGTTATACTGTATCTTCTATAAAAATAAACTCAGAATATCTTGTTTGAGGAAGGATTTTACTTTTTCAAATTATGGAACAGGTACAGGTTTAAGAATATTTGAGCTTTTATAAGGACAAATTTTTACCTTGCATGATGACTAGAAATAAGACTGTTCCATTCCTTCCCAATTTTTTTAAAAAATTATTTATTTACTTTTGAGAGAGAGAGAGAGAGAGAGAGAGAGGGAAAGAGAGAGACAGAGACACTGAGCAGGGGAGGGGCAGAGAGAAGGAGACAGAGGATCCCAAGCTGGCTCCACACTATCAGTGCAGAGCCCAATGCGGGGCTCGATCCCACAAACTGTGAGATCATGACCTGACCTGAAATCAAGAGTTGGACGCTTAACCGACTGAGCCACCCAGGCACCCCTCATTGTTTCCCAAATTAATCCAAGTTGCTCAGCAGACAAACAAGGGAGAACAAGGAGATTTGGGCTTATCTAATTGCCTTTAGCCCATTATTTTTTCAGTGATGTTCTGTACTGCAGCTCAAAATGTGTTTGGATCTTGCTAAATCATTTCTCAGTGTTTGTATTTATCCATCGTGGGAGCTGCACCATTTTAAAATTAGCTAGCTTTATGTCATTTTCTCCCTCTCATCCTATTTAAATGCCCACTGGGATGATAGATTTCAAATTGAGTTAAACAAAAGATACCCAGTTAATACCCATGGAGATTCTTTTTTAAGTTATGTGCTTTTACAGTTGCTGTCTGCTTGATGTCAGCAATATTTTTAAGGTTTGAAAAGTATACCATTCATGATAATTCTCTACCATTATCCTTGAGATTATTAATAGAAGCAGGAAAGATAAATTTAATGAGTTTTCATTAAAAAAAAAAAAGAAACCAAACTTCTGCACATGAGGCTATATCTCTGTCATTGTTTTTCTCAGTGCTCTTACTGCTTAAGATGGAGGGAGAAATACCTTACTGGAAAGGAAGGTGAAAAATGAGTAAATAAGAGATTGATGGGGTAATTCTACTTTTCATTGATCAGTGACCCATAGAAGCCTCTAAGGCACAAGGACTTACATACCAAAGGAGAGATGGGGCACCCCAACCTGGTCCATGACTGGGAAGATAGTTGAAGCAGTCTTATAAGCACCCTTAGCTTAGACTTCCAATAGCTTAAACTGTGGAAACTGGGGCATCAGAACAGGTGAAGAATTGAGAAAAGCTCAGTTTAGAAAATAAAAACAATTAGAAAAATACTTTCTGTTAACATTCAGAAGAGAAGCAGCATAGAAAACTTAAAGCTAGGTATATGCACCTTCATTACCCCCCATACACATGCATACCAAAAAAGGAATGCAATACATGAATTAGTCAAGCTAATAAGTATGTGGAATTCAGAAATTCTTCTCATGTGTTTTAAAAGGAGATAGAAATGACCTCTATTACACTTTCTGTTAATCGTCTAAAATTATTTAATCAAGAATTTTGTTTAACAGAACATGTTCAAACATACATATAACTAATCTAAGTCATTAATACCTCTTACTAGAGATGAGACAGAATTATAAGTATAGTCAAATTTCCTGTTCTAGGAAGAAAGCTGAATGCTCTAAGCAGTAAGTAGGATGACTTTTCCCATATATATGCTAACTTATCTAAATTGCACTTAATTTTTATAGGGTTGCCTTCTCAGAAAGTCTGACTAACCTAATAGAGGAATATTGACTTATATTTGCATTTCCCTTCTCCCTAAAAACAGTTGAGGCAGTCTAAAACACATATACAAAATATTAAAGCATTTAAAAATATTTAAAGCACCAGAATTAGAGCTAAAAGTAGAAAATTTGATCCATAAAAACAAGAGGTGATCATCACTAGTGGTGAACCACATGCACACCATCTCTGCCTCTGACATTTCTGGATGCAACCAGAGAACAGAGAAGTCCTCAAGCTCTTATGATATGAAGCACAAATGCTCTAAGAAAGATAGATGAAGAATCTGAGGATAATGGCCTCAAGCAGAGTTTTTTCAACAAATGCAAAAGTGTGCTTTTTTAATGTGGTGTTTTATGACTACAACCTTTGATAGAAGCAGACCCAAGGTAAAGTTTCACTGATTGAAGATGATTTCCATGCTGGGAATGAGATGAGGAAGAAAGGTTACTTAGTACAATTCCATGCATACAGACTTCAAAAGAGCTAGTATAGCTGGGAAGTGAATGAAAAAGAATCACCCTTTAAATTTATTTTCTAAATATGTGTTCTTTGGTCAGATACTAAAAATTAGAATACCCCAAAGCCCTTTGACTGGAGATATCAAATATACCATGAGCTAGGTTAAGTGAAAAGAGATCTAAGAATGTCCCAGACAGGGCCACAGTGGAAATATGGGGGCGTAAATGAGGCTAAGCTTCAAAAAGAACTGAAACAAGAAACCAGAAAGGTCTTAAAATGAAAGATAACCAATCTCTTTCTTGGTCTACACAGCCACTCGCTTCTGTTTCTCTCGCCTAGGATCAGATTTACCTATGCATATGTTCATTTAGGAAAATAAATCTATCTGCCTCACGGCTTGTAGATTCATATTTCCCCATCATTTCAACCATGCACCAAGACCACCAGAATGACTATGAATCCTAATTCCAAATTCCTGGAAGAAATATCATGGTTTGGCCCAATATGAGTCAGGTCTCCATTCCTAATCCAATTCATGCAGGTAGGGACCAGAGAGAGAGGCAGTTTTCAGAGATAGAGCTTAATAGATACCTGTTCAGTATCCCACTAAGATACTTAGTATCTTAGTATTCTTACTAAGATTACTTACTAAAAATTTTGAGCTAAGTCTTTAATGAGAGTTTAGAATGTGTTTTCTCTATTTTCACACTGATAGATGGTACAAATGCTTCAAAAATAAGGTGAAGAGTGGCTCAGTTGGTTAAGTGATTGACTCTTGATTTCAGCTCAGGTCATGATCTCATGGTTTGTGGGTTCAAGCCCCACACAGGGCTCTGCACTGACAGCATGCAGAGCCTGCTTGGGATTCTCTGTCTCCCTGTCTCTCTGCCCCTCTCCTGCTTTCTTCTTTCAAAATAAATAAATAAACATAAAAAAATAAGGTGAAGAAGTACAGAAATAATTCCACTATTAAAGCTGAGACAACCAACCAATATTTTTTCCCATCCTTACATTTGCACTGAAATGAGCTGGAGGCGAAGCAAAGATTGTCCTTAGGAAGCAGAGTTGAATCTGCTCCAACAATTAGGCATACTCTAGATTGAAAGCCCACAGTTCCACGCCACTGGATACTGTGAAAAAAGATGATTCTGGCCTGGAAAATTTTCAAAGCAGGTGTTCAAAGTCATCAAAAAGAAACCCGAGGAGCAATGCTCCCATGGAAAAAGTTATATTGAACCACATATTTTTGCAGCAAGCTTTCTAGGATAAGTTATGGAAAAAGTATACTTGTAAAAAATGGACTAGGTTGTCTTCTTTTGTAAAGTTTTTATCAATTGCCTTTTGTGTGCCAAAGAAAATGATTTTAATTTTGATAAAGTTGATGATGTTCAATCCCTTCTAGCAGCGGTAGGACAGTAGAATTATTTGTATCCAGAAATCAATTCTAGTTATTGAAAATTAAATCCATATTATCAGCATATAGAAAGAGGCACGTATTTCTGTCTAACAAGATAGCACATGCCAGTTTGTCTATAATCAATATCCTATGCAGATATTAGTGTAAAAGATGAATAAATAAAACATGACACTTTTTTTATATTACATGAACTTGTGAAAGAGTATGTCAGGAATTTTTTCCCCTTTAGTTCATTTTTAAAGAGGTATTTACTCCACATTTTCAGAATAATAATACTAAGTTTCAGTTTTGAGTTAAGTTGATTCCCTGAGCAATAAAGCCAAAATTTAGTGAAAAATCTACAGGCAAAGCAAACAATCTTATTTTCTTGAAAATATAATATTAATAAGTTATGGTGTAATTCTGTGCATAAAACAAAATATTATGCAAAATTTAACTGGGAGATCTAACACATAATTTAAGGGAAATCATAACATAAATAATAAAGGGGACACTAAGAAAATTGATTGATCTATCATTTTGTGGAACAACAAGTTTGGCTCTTTTTAAAATAGAGTAAGCTTGGGACACCTGGGTGGGTCAGTCGGTTAAGCATCTGACTTTGGCTTAGGTCATGATCTTGTGGTTTGTGGGTTCGAGCCCCACATCAGGTTCTGTGCTGACAGCTCAGAGCCTGGAGCCTGCTTCGGATTCTGTGTCTCCCTCCCTCTCTGCTCCTCCCTTGCTCATGCGCTCTCTCTCTCTCTCTCTCTCTCTCTCTCTCTCTCTCTTTCTCTCTATCTGAACAGTAAATAAACATTTAAAAAATTAAAAAAATAATAATAACAAAGTAGAGTAGGCTCTCTTTGAATCTCTCCAGAAGTGATTGCAGTGATCAGTTAGAAGCTGAGGTAGTTTGGTTGTTAGAGCAGAGGCTTCAAAAGGTTTCAAGCAATGATGCAACAGCTTCCTTGAGAACTTGCTTTCAGGGGATAATCAAATGAGTTTTGGCATAAGAATAGCAGGTCCCTGTTGGTTGCCTGTGATCTAAATTATTTGGGACACTGTGTTTGAGTCCATAAAGCTAAGACAAATTGCCCTCCACCCCCAACATTGTTGGTTTCTATGCTTCTGTAAAGATTTCTACTGAAGCCATGTAAGAGACAACTGTACCCTAAATGTGCTTTAACATTAACTGTGAAGGTTAAGTAAAGATCTTCACAGAAATTTGTTTAGCTCCAGATTTGGTGGCAATGGGTTCATAATTAGATGGCTTAAAATGGGCAGATTCCTCCATAATCTGATTTTAACATGCTGTCTCACCAAAGTTGCAAGAAATGTCTGTTCATTTGTTTTTATTTTTGGTCTGTTTGTTTTTACATCTATGCAGTTTTTATTAAATCAATACATGAGATCCATTAAGTGTAAGATAGACAGGACTGATTTCACCCTGAACCAATCAATCAATTAAAGAAAAAGAAAATGGACTCTCTTCAAGCAGAGCATTTGGTTTTCTTTTTATAAAAATGGCTGTTTTATAAACAGAACCCTCCCCCCCCGCCTCATTTTGCTTTATCTTTTCAATTTCATTCATCCAGTTATGGGGGCAAACAGACTCAGAGACGTTCAACATAGAAAAAAAATGTAAATAGTAAATGGAGATTAAAAGCATCTAACTTAAGCAACATAATAAGCATTGAGAGGTTTTTAGTAGTTAATTTGGAAATATAAAGATCCACTTATCCTCTCTTTCCCTCGTTATAGGATATGCATATAGACAAACACAGACAAACTCTCTCCTCTTTGTTTCATTTTAGTAAGTAGGACTCTCAACTTTAAATGATGAAATCCCAACTGGTTTAAGTGAAAAGTGAGACTTTATTACTTTAAGTAAAGAAAGTCAAGGTATAGTGTGAGATTCAGGCCAAATCCAGGCTCCAAACATGTCCTCATTTTATTGTCTGATAGTTTCTTCCCATATATTTGCAAGAGTTTATATCCCCAGTAAAAATTGCAATTTTGAGTAAACTCACATCTCCTTCTATTCTACTCATGAGAAAGAACTAAGCACACTGAATGAGGTCACTATATTTTCACGATCCATTCTCTCTACCTTCCTATTCTATATCCTCTTGGTTCTATTCTGCTTCAAAGTACATGTAAAATCTCTGGAAGATGCTGTGGTTTTATGTCTCCATACATGTAATGTCATTTCTTCACACTAGAATGTCCCAGTATCTACTTGTCACTTTGGTTACTTGCCAATTTCTTCTAACCCTTTCAGATTTAGCTTAAGAATCACCTCGTTTATAAACCTTCCTTCACTTCTTCCTGTCGAGATTATCACTCTCCTACTCTTCCCTCATGACCCTCACTCGTACTTCCATTTTAGCAACAGTTTCACTATATTACAGTTATCTATCACCCTCACTAAAGAGAAACTACTCTGAGGATTGGAAACCAGGCTTAAGTCTTCTTTGTCTCCCCAATCCCTACATCACCATGTTTGGCACATTCTAAATATTTTTTTAATGTTTGTTTATTTTTAAGAGAGAGAGATAGAGCACAAATGGGGGAGAGGCAGAGAGAGGAAGACACAGAATCTGAAGCAGGCTCCAAGCTTTGAGCTCTCAGCACAGAGCCGGATGCGGGGCTCAAACTCACGAAACTGTGAGATCATGACCTGAACCGAAGTCGATCGCTTAACCGACTAAGCCACCCAGGCGGCCCATGGCACATTCTAAATGATTAGTATTTTTTGTTGTTTTTGAATGAATAATGAGTTGATAAATGAGAATTCACTCAAGAAATTTTCTAGAACTTTTTCTAAATAATAAATGTATGCTTTTTATCGGGATTTTTTTTAATATATTTTCTATGAAAAATATTCTTTTTTTATAAGTTTATTTCTTTATTTTGAAAGAGAGAGAGAGCAGGGAAGGGGGAGAGAGGGAAAGAGAAAAAAAATCAAGCAGGTTCTGCATCATCAGCATGGAGCCCAACACGGGGCTCAATCCCCTGAACCATGAGATCATAACCCGAGCTGAGATCAAGAGTTGGATGCTTAATCGACTGAGCCACCCAGGTGCCCCTATGAAAACTAGATCCTAAATAAACCTTTGAGTTTAGCCTTATGAAATATGTGATCTCTAATGGCTATACATTTACTGGCAAAGCTACTTACCTCAAGCCACACTGTTATACAGAGAAGTTATAACCTCAAGTGCATAAGTATGATTGTCAATATGCAAATGCTATTAATAACATATGGTACATGTTGAATAGTCTTTTGAAATTGAACATCATTGGTTCCAGGGAATTTTTGAAATTTTTAAGGAAATTCTATTATACAAATTCTAATGTATTGTAAAATTTAAGGATCTTTAAAAACTGAAATATGTATGTATAAAGGCGTAAGTATTTCACTTACAAAATATGTTATCAAAGACCTATCTCAACTGCATGTAACAATACGAAATACAGACAATTACAAATTAAATCCCGACATTTAGAATGTTAACAATAGTTCCAGGTGTTTAAATGCCTCAGTCACTTCTCTCTGTTCTTTGATATTTGTCACATGAAGCCTACCTGTCAAGACATCTTGACCATTTATTAATGCACACAAGAATCTTAAAAAAGAGAGAGAGAGAGAGAGAAAAAGTGTTTCATCATGCTGCACTATGCTTCTGCTTCTGCCTCTCCATCAAGTTTTACCAAACTCACATTTTCCAATTATTCCTGTGTCATTTGGCATTTTTATCTGACAAGTAAATTAAGGTCATCAAGAAGAATGAATCTTGAAATCTTCTGTGTCCCAATGTAGCCACAGTTTGACGTACTGAACTGCATTGTTTCTGGAGAATTGGCAGACCAGAGAAAGAAAGCACAGTGGTGCAATCACTTTCTAAAAAAATATAATCCCTGCTAAAGTTTCCTACTTCAATAGATATGATCCATGAGGCTTTTTTTCAATTCCAACTGAGAATTTAGTAACTGGCTTACTTGAGTGGAACAGAGACTCTCTTGTCATTCTCCCTCTCTCCCTCTCTTCTCTCCCCCCGCCCCTCATCTTAGAGGTTATTTTTCCTGTTGGTAAATGGTGTCAAATATTGAATAAATGTAAAAGAAACATGCTAATACAATACCATGCCAATACCTTCCTTATTATAAATAATAAATGAAATATTTACTTCATTCAAAGCCTACGCAGGGGTATTTGAATAAAAAAGTTAATTCACAGGGGCACCTGGGTGTCTCAGTTGGTTGAGCGTCGGACTTTGCCTAAGGTGATGATCCCACAGTTAATGAGTTTGAGCTGGCATCAGGCTCACCGCTTTCAGCAGGAAGCCCACTCGGATCTTCTGACCACCTCTCTCTCTGCCCTTCCCCCGCTGGTGCTCTCTATCTCAAAAATAAATAAACACTAAAAAAATTTAACTCACACTATTTTCTTTTTTTTATTATTTATTTATTTATTTATTTATTTATTTATTTATTCAATATATGAAGTTTATTGTCAAATTGGTTTCCATACAACACCCAGTGCTCATCCCAAAAGATGCCCTTCTCAATACCCATCACCCACCCTTCCCTCCCTCCCACCAGCCATCAACCCTCAGTTTGTTCTCAGTTTTTAAGAGTCTCTTATGCTTTGGCTCTTTTCCACTCTAACCTCTTTTTTTTTTTCCTTCCCCTCCCCCATGGGTTTCTGTTAAGTTTATAGCACACTATTTTCTATTCACTTATCTCTGAACATATTATATATCAAAATACAAGTGTGGAAGGGTCATTTATGTAACTAGAACACTTTTAAGCATGAGCATTACCAAATGCATCTTATATGAAAACTCTTCTTTAGCCAGGGCATTTAATCCTTATGTCTAGAATGCATTATTTATCTCTTCTTCAGGAAAAATATATATTTATTAATTTCTAGTCTGTGTAAGTTGCTCTACTAATCCCATGTGATATAGTAAGTTTAAAGATATTATTTATGCCCTTAAGAAGCTTATCGTGTAGTTGAAATGAGCCCCAACCCCTGAAATCATCAGAAATCAAATCATTTTGATAGTTGAAATTTTCAGACATAAGTTTGGTCTTAAAAGTATTATTTTTACTATTTATTGTTAAATATTTTGCAGAGACATACTTTTCTAATCATGCACCCACAGACTCTTGCCCTTTTAAATAAAATATTTTGGACATAACTCAGCATTTTTTTATTCACCTTGTATGATCATATTATTGTTTTGAGTTATAACATAGCAAGCCCTTCTGTGTTCCCTGAATTTTACAAGGATGTTTGATCCTAAATTCTTTGCTCCTGAATACTGTATATTTGGGAATGTTATGTCAGCTTTCCATTTTCCCAGTTCTTCTGTCGGTCAGCCTACCAGTGTGCACGTCCATTCAATTCCCTCTCTTCAGATATCTCACCCCTGGCCTCATTTACTTAATTTACTTCTACAATACTGTTTTATGAATTTGGAAATCAATAAACATGTCTGAAGTAAGAGTGTGAGGCATCAAAGCTGTTTCATGGAGTAAACTGTGTGTTCTTTAGTATGTGAACATCTGTCAGATATCTCCTTAGAAGCTCTTTTTGTCCATCTTGCTATTATTCCACTGCATTCCACATAAATGAAGTTGCCATCTAGCTGAATTCAAATACATGTGATAAGATGAGTATAGGAATAGTTGGGGGGACAGAAGAGAATGGGGATGAATCTAAGAAATACTTAAAATGTAGTAATGATGGAGCGCCTGGGTGGGTCAGCATCTGACTTTGGCTCAGGTCATGATCTCACAGTTTGTGGGTTTGAGCCCTGTGTCTGGCTGTGTGCTGACAGCCCAGAGCCGGGAGCCTACTTTGGATTCTGTGTCTCCTCTCCCTCTTCCCCTCCCCCATTTGCTCTCTCTCTCTCTCTCTCTCATAAATAAACATTTAAAAAATTAAAAAATGTAATAATGACAGGATTGATGATTAATGTGAAGGCAAAGGTGAAAACTGTGGGAAGTCTGAGTGCAAAGTTTCAGGCCTGGATATCTCCAGGAATGGTGAACCTCTGCAGTGGGATGACTTTACCCTCTAGGCACTAGGAGAGATTCTGAATAGTTTTAAATATTATTTTGAAGAATAATTATGTGGCCACATAATGTGAGATGGATTGGGAAGAGATACTATAGAAAGACAATTTAATAGACAAATATATAAGCAGCCTAATCCCGTGAAGCTGAACCTGAAATGAGGTTGTTCCAGTGGTAATAAACACAAGATAATATAAGACATGATAAAGATTTAACTCTGGGCATGGAGTTGTAGGTGAAGGTAGAATCAAGATGACTGTACATTACAAGTCTGGGTAGCCAAGAGAATAACAGCATCATCTACAAAATCACAAGATTATGTTTATCTAAGAGAAATATATCCTCAGCTTTCATTCATATGTCATGCTTATATGTCTGTATAACCATATAGTGTTGAGATTTTACAGATTGTTAGTCTTCATTATATATTGCTAAATCTTTATATATGTACCTCATTTCATAGGATTAAACTAATCCTGATTATAGTATATGACCTAAGAGGATTTCCTGTATTGGTTGTCAATAAACCTTAAGATTAATTTCCTGGGTACTATCAATCCATTACATTGTTGAGATTTGTGCTGTGCTTTAAAAAAATCATTTTGTTGAAATGATGAGATAATATCATTTGAAATTTTGACATTTCATCAAGAATTGGGAGTCATAAATAAAACATGTGAATATGAAACAAATATATACCACCATTTATTTCCCTGGGCAGCATTTTGAGAAAAACTTTATTCAAAAAAATATGTAACTGCTGTCTTCAATAACTTTAAAAAGATGTTCATAACAGAAAAGAGTTAACTTTAAAAAGCTATTCCACAGAAAATGACACAGCATATAAATAACAGATTTTACTTTGAAATGTAAATATAAACTAGAATAATCTTGATTACAGAGAGACAAAATCATGTCTCTGTAGAAGAAAAATCTTTGGTTAAAAATAGAAAAATTGCTTTTCTCCAATACTTCCCTAAAGACATGAAATTTATTTTTTCCAACCTATTTTTTTAAAGTATTTGGATTCCAAGTAAAGAACTTCGCTTTTTTCTCCTCTTAAAATAGAAACAACTAAAGCAAACCTCCCTTATAGTGGCATCCTTACTTATGCCAAGCATTGGCTAGGTGCTAAGCTCTAGTTCAGTAACAATTTTGCATCTCTTTTTGCCCCTTAAGGAAGTATGCCTCTTTCCAAACTGTACGATGAAATAATAATTTCAATATACTTATATTTTTCCAAGACCTTATTCCATTAAGACCTTATTCCATTAAGCAAAAAGACATTTCCAATCAGCTAGTCACAAATAAATTTCATTCCTTACCTGGATTTCATTGTATCTTTTTAAAGACAGGTTTGCTCTCTAGGGAGTTACTTACAGGAGTAAATAATACACATCCTATCCTACCAAACTAATTAGAAATGTGGTTTTGTTTTGTTTTTTTTTTTTAGGATTGAAAAATGAACAGATGGTACAAGCAGACAAGTTTTCAATCATGGCAGGGGGATTTGTTAGCTATACTGTACTATTCTGGAATCCATTTGGTAGATGCTGTTATGGTTTGTTTTTCTAAGTGTCCATTTAAATTAATCAGGTCTTTGAGGCCTCTAACCAAGGAGCAACTCCTCTTTCTTCTCCTCTTCTTCCTTCTTCTCTTAACACATTAACAACACAACTTTGAACTGTGCAGATCCACTTACACAACAGATTTTATTTCAATGTTTTTTAAATTTTTTTTTCTGCAAAAAGTGTTATTGTTTTCACTTGGTCCAAGGCTTGGGAGAAGGTTCCAGAGTGGTTAAAAAGCTGCATAGGAGCTGCAGGGAGAGGCTCAGGAAGAAGTCCTGACACCAGGGGGATGCCCTTCAAAGGCCACTAGGCTCTGGAGGCTAATAGTTATGCTTGAGGGTGAGCCTTCCGAAGAGATACTCGCCCTGCCAAGCCTGGGAGCCAGCCAGCCTGTAGAGGTTAGTCAGGTGGTTGCCATCTTCTTGGTGAGTTTCACCTCCTCTTCCAGGAAGTGGTTCTACAGGAAGTCACAAAGACAAGGGTATGCAAGGCAGAACCCGGAGCATGCAGATCCCACAGGGCATGGTTCAGGTTCTTCTCTGGGACCATGGAAGCTTCCATAGCGGCTTCCAAGGTTTTATCCCACTCATCTTGGGACGGTTTCTGCAGGTCCTGGAAGAGGACCTGACCATCCCCACTGGTTTTGCATCTTCCAGAGCCCCTCAGCGTCCTCCTGCTTCTCCTAAGCCAGCTTGCTGAAGGGGCCTATGCCCTCTAGAGCCACATTGTCAAGTTGGAAATAGAAGCCCGGAGAGAGGTAGGTGTAGGAGGCCTGCAGACGCATGTTGTCCACCTCGGTGGAATAATTCTGATGAATCTGGGAGTTCATGTTTGATCAGCAATAAAGAGCTAAGCTCAAAAGATGGTGTTGGTGGTCCCAGAGGCAGATGGTGGCTGAGATTATGGTTTCAAAGGTTGTGACTGGAAAGGATTTGGAGGGTGACTGGAGGCTGGAGGAAGAAGGGGTATCCTGGATCTGTTCTGTCCAAACATTGTTGAAATAGGACAGATCCACAAGACCACTCAGAGCATTACCTATTGGCAGATTTTTTACAGTACTGTAAATGTATTTTCTCCTCCTTATGATTTTCTTAATAACGCTTTCTTTTCTCTAGCTTAACTTATCATAAGAGTACAGTATATAATACATATAACATACAAAATATGTGTTAACCAACTGTTTATGTTATTGGCAAGGCTTCCAGTCAACAGTAGGCTATAACTACTTAACAGTAGTTGAGTTTTAGGGAATCAAAAGGTATAGGGTGATTTTCAACTGCAGGGATTGGCACTGTAATTCCCACATTTTCCAAGGATCAACTGTATTTCCTAACTGCCACTCTACCGATTTATTGCGAGAGGCTGCTTATTCCTTTCCAGAGCGCCCCGCATATCCCTTTTCTAACAGTTCTTTCACTTGTAGTTATTTTTTCATCGTCTGTCTTTCCCATGAACTGTAAATCCATGAGGTCAGTAACTGAATCTCCGGTGTTTATCTCAGTGTCTGCCATGTAGTAGGTTCTCAATAAACATTTGTTGAATGAGCTAATGCATTCTTTTTTTTTTCAATATATGAAATTTATTGTCAAATTGGTTTCCATACAACACCCAGTGCTCATCCCAAAAGGTGCCCTCCTCAATACCCATCACCCACCCTCCCCTCCCTCCCACCCCCCTTCAACCCTCAGTTTGTTCTCAGTTTTTAACAGTCTCCTATGCTTTGGCTCTCTCCCACTCTAACCTCTTTTTTTTTTTTCCTTCCCCTCCCCCATGGGTTTCTGTTAAGTTTCACAGGATCCATATAAGAGTGAAACCATATGGTATCTGTCTTTCTCTGTATGGCTTATTTCACTTAGCATCACACTCTCCAGTTCCATCCACGTTGCTACAAAAGGCCATATTTCATTCTTTCTCATTGCCACGTAGTATTCCATTGTGTATATAAACCACAATTTCTTTATCCATTCATCAGTTGATGGACATTTAGGCTCTTTCCATACTTTGGCTATTGTTGAGAGTGCTGCTATAAACATTGGGGTACAAGTGCCCCTATGCATCAGCACTCCTGTATCCCTTGGATAAATTCCTAGCAGTGCTATTGCTGGGTCATAGGGTAGGTCTATTTTTAATTTTCTGAGGTACCTCCACACTGCTTTCCAGAGTGGCTGAACCAGTTTGCATTCCCACCAACAGTGCAAGAGGGTTCCTGTTTCTCCACATCCTCTCCAGCATCTATAGTCTCCTGATTTCTTCATTTTGGCCACTCTGACTGGCGTGAGGTGATATCTGAGTGTGGTTTTGATTTGTATTTCCCTGATAAGGAGCGACGTTGAACATCTTTTCATCTGGATGTCTTCTTTAGAGAAGTGTCTATTCATGTTTTCTGCCCATTTCTTCACTGGGTTATTTGTTTTTCGGGTGGGGAGTTTGGTGAGCTCTTTATAGATTTTGGATACTAGCCCTTGGTCTGATATGCCATTTGCAAATATCTTTTCCCATTCCGTGGGTTGCCTTTTAGTTTTGTTGGTTGTTTCCTTTGCTGTGCAGAAGCTTTTTATCTTCATAAGGTCCCAGTAATTCACTTTTGCTTTTAATTCCCTTGCCTTTGGGGATGTGCCGAGTAAGAGATTGCTACGGCTGAGGTCAGAGAGGTCTTTTCCTGCTTTCTCCTCTAAGGTTTTGATGGTTTCCTGTCTCACATTCAGGTCCTTTATCCATTTTGAGTTTATTTTTGTGAATGGTGTGAGAAAGTGGTCTAGTTTCAACCTTCTGCATGTTGCTGTCCAGTTCTCCCAGCACCATTTGTTAAAGAGACTGTCTTTTTTCCATTGGATGTTCTTTCCTGCTTTGTCAAAGATGAGTTGGCCATACGTTTGTGGGTCTAGTTCTGGGGTTTCTATTCTATTCCATTGGTCTATGTGTCTGTTTTTATGCCAATACCATGCTGTCTTGATGATGACAGCTTTGTAGTAGAGGCTAAAGTCTGGGATTGTGATGCCTCCTGCTTTGGTCTTCTTCTTCAAAATTACTTTGGCTATTTGGGGCCTTTTGTGGTTCCATATGAATTTTAGGATGGCTTATTCTAGTTTCGAGAAGAATGCTGGTGCAATTTTGATTGGGATTGCATTGAATGTGTAGATTGCTTTGGGTAGTATTGACATTTTGACAATATTTATTCTTCCAATCCATGAGCAGGGAATGTCTTTCCATTTCTTTATATCTTCTTCAATTACCTTCATAAGCTTTCTATAGTTTTCAGCATACAGATCTTTTACATCTTTGGTTAGGTGTATTCCTAGGTATTTTATGATTCTTGGTGCAATTGTGAATGGGATCAGTTCCTTTATTTGTCTTTCTGTTGCTTCATTGTTAGTGTATAAGAATGCAACTGATTTCTGTACATTAATTTTGTATCCTGCAACTTTGCTGAACTCATGTATCAGTTCTAGCAGACTTTTGGTGGAGTCTATCAGATTTTCCATGTGTAATATCATGTCATCTGCAAAAAGCAAAAGCTTGGCTTCATGTTTGCCAATTTTGATGCCTTTGATTTCCTTTTGTTGTCTGATTGCTGATGCTACAACTTCCAACACTATATTAAACAACAGCGGTGAGAGTGGGCATCCCTGTCGTGTTCCTGATCTCAGGGAAAAGCTCTCAGTTTTTCCCCATTGAGGATGATGTTAGCTGTGGGCTTTTCATAAATGGCTTTTATGATCTTTAAGTATGTTCCTTCTATCCCGACTTTCTCAAGGGTGCTGGATTTTGTCAAAGGCCTTTTCTGCATCGATTGACAGGATCATATGGTTCTTCTCTTTTTTTTTATTAATGTGATGTATCACATTGATTGATTTGCAAATGTTGAACCAGCCCTGCATCCCAGGAATGAATCCCATTTGATCATGGTGAATAATTCTTTTTATATGCTGTTGAATTTGATTTGCTAGTATCTTGTTGAGAATTTTTGCATCCATATTCATCAGGGATATTGGCCTGTAGTTCTCTTTTTTACTGGGTCTCTGTCTGGTTTAGGAATCAAAGTAATGCTGGCTTCATAGAATGAGTCTGGAAGTTTTCCTTCCCTTTCTATTTCTTGGAATAGCTTGAGAAGGATAGGCATTATCTCTGTTTTAAATGTCTGGTAGAACTCCCCTGGGAAGCCATCTGGTCCTGGTCTCTTATTTGTTGGGAGATTTTTGATAACCAATTCAATTTCTTCGCTGGTTATGAGTCTATTCAAGCTTTCTATTTCCTCCTGATTGAGTTTTGGAAGAGTGTGGGTGTTTAGGAATTTGTCCATTTCTTCCAGGTTGTCCAATTTGTTGGCATATAATTTTTCATAGTATTCCCTAATTGTTTGTATCTCTGAGGGATTGGTTGTAATAATCCCATTTTCATTCATGATTTTATCTATTTGGGTCATCTCCCTTTTCTTTTTGAGAAGCCTGGCTAGAGGTTTGTCAATTTTGTTTATTTTTTCAAAAAACCAACTCTTGGTTTTGTTGATCTGCTCTACAGTTTTTTTAGATTCTATATTGTTTATTTCTACTCTGATATTTATTATTTCTCTTCTGCTGGGTTTAGGCTGCCTTTGCTGTTCTGCTTCTAGTTCCTTTAGGTGTGCTGTTAGTTTTTGTATTTGGGATTTTTCCTGTTTCTTGAGATAGGCCTGGATTGCAATGTATTTTCCTCTCAGGACTGCCTTCGCTGCGTCCCAAAGCGTTTGGATTGTTGTATTTTCATTTTTGTTTGTTTCCATATATTTTTAAATTTCTTCTCTAATTGCCTGGTTGACCCACTCATTCTTTAGTAAGGTGTTCTTTAACCTCCATGCTTTTGGAGGTTTTCCAGACTTTTTCCTGTGGTTGATTTCAAGCTTCATAGCATTGTGGTCTGAAAGTATGCATGGTATAATTTCAATTCTTGTGAACTTATGAAGGGCTGTTTTGTGACCCAGTATATGATCTATCTTGGAGAATGTTCCATGTGCACTCGAGAAGAAAGTATATTCTGTTGCTTTGAGATGCAGAGTTCTAAATATATCTGTCAAGTCCATCTGATCCAATGTAGCATTCAGGGCCCTTGTTTCTTTATTGACCGTGTGTCTAGATGATCTATCCATTTCTGTAGGTGGGGTGTTAAAGTCCGCTGCAATTACCACATTCTTATCAATAAGGTTGCTTATGTTTATGAGTAATTGTTTTATATATTTGGGGGCTCCAGTATTCGGCGCATAGACATTTATAATTGTTAGCTCTTCCTGATGGATAGACCCTGTAATTATTATATAATGCCCTTCTTCATCTCTTGTTACAGCCTTTAATTTAAAGTCTAGTTTGTCTGATATAAGTATGGCTACTCCAGCTTTATTTTGGCTTCCAGTAGCATGATAAATAGTTCTCCATCCCCTCACTCTCAATCTAAAGGTGTCCTCAGGTCTAAAATGAGTCTCTTATAGACAGCAAATAGATGGGTCTTGTTTTTTTATCCACTCTGATACCGTATGTCTTTTGGTTGGCGCATTTAATCCATTTACATTCAGTGTTATTATAGAAAGATACGGGTTTAGAGTCATTGTGATGTCTGTATGTTTTATGCTTGTAGTGATGTCTCTGGTACTTTGTCTCCCAGGATCCCCCTTAGGATCTCTTGTAGGGCTGGTTTCGTGGTGACAAATTCCTTCAGTTTTTGTTTGTTTGGGAAGACCTTTATCTCTCCTTCTATTCTAAATGACAGACTTGCTGGATAAAGGATTCTCGGCTGCATATTTTTTTCTATTTAGCACACTGAAGATCTCGTGCCAATCCTTTCTGGCCTGCCAAGTTTCAAAAGAGAGATTAGTCACGAGTCTTATAGGTCTCCCTTTATATGTGAGGGCACGTTTATCCCTTGCTGCTTTCAGAATTTTCTCTTTATCCTTGTATTTTGCCAGTTTCACTATGATATGTCGTGCAGAAGATCGATTCAAGTTACGTCTGAAGGGACTTCTCTGTCCCTCTTGGATTTCAATGCCTTTTTCCTTCCCCAGTTCAGGGAAGTTCTCAGCTATAATTTCTTCAAGTACCCCTTCAGCACCTTTCCCTCTCTCTTCCTCCTCTGGGATACCAATTATGCGTATATTATTTCTTTTTAGTGTATCACTTAGTTCTCTAATTTTCCCCTCATACTCCTGGATTTTTTTATCTCTCTTTCTCTCAGCTTCCTCTTTTTCCATAACTTTATCTTCTAGTTCACCTATTCTCTCCTCTGCCTCTTCAATCCGAGCCGTCGTCGTTTCCATTTTGTTTTGCATTTCGTTTAAAGCGTTTTTCAGCTCCTCGTGACTGTTCGTTAGTCCCTTGATCTCTGTAGCAAGAGATTCTCTGCTGTCCTGTATACTGTTTTCAAGCCCAGCGATTAATTTTATGACTATTATTCTAAATTCACTTTCTGTTATATTATTTAAATCCTTTTTGATCAGTTCATTGGCTGTTGTTATTTCCTGGAGATTCTTCTGAGGGGAATTCTTCCGTTTGGTCATTTTGGAGAGTCCCTGGAGTGGTGAGGACCTGCAGGGCACTTCCCCTGTGCTGTGGTGTATAACTGGAGTTGGTGGGCAGGGCCGCAGTCAGACCTGATGTCTGCCCCCAGCCCACCGCTGGGTCCACAGTCAGACTGGTGTGTGCCTTTTCTTCCCCTCTCCTAGGGGCGGGATTCACTGTGGGGTGGCAGTCTGGGCTACTCGCACACTGCCAGGCTTGTGGAGCTGGGGATCTGGCGAATTAGCTGGGGTGGGTAGGCAAGGTGCACGGGGGCAGGAGGGGCAGGCTTAGCTCACTTCTCCTTAGGTGATCCACTTCAGGAGGGGCCCTGTGGCAGCGGGAGGGAGTCAGATCCGCTGCCAGAGGTTTGGCTTCACAGAAGCACAGAGTTGGGTGTTTGCGCGGAGCAAGCAAGTTCCCTGGCAGGAACTGGTTCCCTTTGGGATTTTGGCTGGGGGATGGGCGAGGGAGATGGCGCTGGCGAGCGCCTTTGTTCCCCGCCAAGCTGAGCTCTGTAGTCCGGGGGCTCAGCAACTCTCCCTCCCTTTGTCCTCCAGCCTTCCCGCTTTCCGAGCAGAGCTGTTAACTTATGACCTCCCAGACGCTAAGTCGCGCTTGCTGTCCGAACACACTCTGTCCAGCCCCTCCGCTTTTGCCAGCCAGACATGGGGGCTCTGCTTGGCCTGCATGCTGCCCCTCTGCCCCGGCTCCCTCCCGCCAGTCCGTGGAGCGCGCACCGCCTCGCCGCCCTTTCTACCCTCTTCCGTGGGCCTCTTATCTGCTCTTGGCTCCGGAGACTCCGTTCTGCTAGTCTTCTGGCAGTTTTCTGGGTTATTTAGGCAGGTGTAGGTGGAATCTAAGTGATCAGCAGGATGCGCGGTGAGCCCAGTGTCCTCCTAAGCCACCATCTTCCAACCTCCGCCTGCATTCTTAAACTTATATTCACATTTCTAAGTTTAATCAACTTAACTTGATTAAATGTAGAAGCCTGTACTTTCTAGCACCTCCTGCCTTCTGGAAAGCATTATCTTCAAGCATACAGAATAATTGCATCTTCTGATTAAAATTATGTTGGGTAGACTTACTTCACATACATATAACTACCTTCAGGGTAAATCTTTACATATCAAGTGGAAGGTAAGGATATGGATAACCCTAGGTCAATCTGGCTTTTTTTTAACCAGAATCACCTAATGCAAATGACAATTCAATCCATTTACTCAAACAAATATTTATTGAGCTACTACTCAATAAATAGGACCTGTATCAGGTCCTATAGGTTGAATACTGTATGAGTTTCAGAGAGCTACTATAGCAGATGACACACACAACAGAAATTTATTCTCTCATAGTTATGGAGGCCAAAAGCATACTCTCTCCTAAGGCTCTAGGAGAGAATCCTTCCTTGCCTGTTCTAGGTCTGGTGGCTCCAGGTATTCCTTGGCATGTGGCTATATAACTCTAATCTCTGCCTCTGTCTTCACATGGACTTGTCTACTTTGTGTTCTGTTTTGTCTCTTATAAGGACACTTGTCATTGGATTTGGGCCCACCCAGCTAATACAGGATGAGTAGTAAGTTAAGGAACTTACTTGTACTTGCAAATTCCTTTTTTTTTGTAGGGGCAGGGAGAGGGTGGAGGGGATGTCATCATTCAAATTACTACAGATACTATAGTGAGTAAAGCCCCTCCCCTCATAGAATTCGTAGTCTAATTGAAAAGACAGGTTACAAAAAAAGTGATTTCAGTAAAGCATGATAGAAATGTATTGGTAGAAGTAGTCCAAGAGCTATGGGAACAGAAGTCTGGGGTCCTAATTAAATCTAAACAAGCATAAAAAGCTTCCCAAATGATGTGATGTTCACATAGGAGGATTAAATAGGAATTGGCCATGAAAGAAAGTTTGACACATTTTAAGGAACTGGAATGAATTCAACATAGAGAACGATAAGAGATTAATCTGGAGATATACATTTAGAGTCATTTGTAGAGAGCCATGTGAGCGAAGTTAAAGACTATAGACTTCATCCTGAGATAGAGTCAGCTCTGTGATTGGCCAACACTGATATAATAAAGCAGAAATTATCCCTGTCAGGACCAAGAGGAGCAACACAGGTCCTGAGTGTTCCTCTTACTCCCATATGGCAAATCTTGCTCTTCCCAATATTTGTAGCTTTTATGGATAACATAGTACCATAGTAAAATAGCTTTGAAAGATTGTGGAAAAAAAACATTTAATTCAAAATTCTCATTTTACAGACATGAAGCCAAGGTCAGGCGAGGCTAATGATTTTTCTAGGACCCACAAAAGAGCTGGATCTAGCCATTTGTTCTATTAGCAAAAATGGTAGTGTAAAATACTGGCAATAGCATGGGCCTGGAGCCTGACAAATCGGGATTGGATTGCTAGCTTTCCTGTGTACAAGAAGTGTGACCTCAGCAAGTAATATAACCACCTATACTAGGAATAATAGTAGTACCTACCTATTAAGACTATTGTGCAGATAAATTTGATAATGAATTTGAAGCACTAAACATAGTGCTAGAAGATAATTTAGTATGAAATAGATAGTGACTGTTGTTGATGATGGTATTTCTAATGTTTTCATAATCATCCCAGCCCTATAATCCATGGCACTTTACTCCCAGTATATAACGGTGCATGACATCATACACTCTTATTTCAAATAACTTATATATTTATATACAATTGAACCTTAAACAATGCAAGGGTTAGGGATACCAATAACCCCCTTGCCCCATCCAGTCCAAAGTCTACACATAACTTTCGACTCCCCAAAACTCAACTTCTAATAGCCTACTGTTGACTAGAAGCCTTACCAATAACAAAAACAATTAACACATATTTGTATGTTATATGTATTATATACTATATTGTTACAGTAAAGTAAGCTAGAGAAAAGAAAATGTTAAGAAAATCATAATAGAAGATACACTCACAGTATTATACTGTATTTATCAAAAAACATTTACGTGTAAGTGGAGCCATGCAGTTAAAACTTGAGTGTTCAAGGGTCAACTGTATGCCAATCTCCAAAGAAGAGTGTTTAGGACTTCTAGCACAGAAGTTCAAGAAACAATTATACAGGCATATGCATTTTTCAAAGTGACACAACTGCCTATTCTGATATTCTATTAAAATTTCAATTGAAGCAAAGTTCATAAATATATAATCATAAGTGTGAAAATGAAGGTATATTAGTAAAAATAGCAGTTTGCTAAGCGATTGTTTAAGGTAAACAACACAGTGTTCTATAACAAAGTAATCTGAGTCTCAGAAGGTCCAATTACATAATCTTCCCTGTCTGAACTTTGAATATACGGTCTCAGTAAATTACTTGCTACCTGGCTACTGTGAAAGTACAGTCTCCAGATTTAAAACTCTTGAACTATATTATATATTTTACAAATACAGCAGTTGCTAAGTAAATGTTTTCTTTTTAAATGCCATCTTCTGTATCTTCAAAAATTAATGTTATTTTATGTTTTCTGTAACATCTATCCCTTATAATTTGTTATTCAATAATTTTCATGTGAAATGTGACATTTTAGAGCACTCATTAATTCCTGCAGTATCAGTGTTATTTTGAAGATTAGGAAATTCAGTGAGGACCTAATAAAAAATCTTCAGCACATATTTATTGGATAAGATGCAACCCTTTACCTTGTTTCTGCACAGATTATCAGCTGAAAGAAATAGATGCCTGAAAATATCTTAATTAAATAATAGTGAATAAAATCTAATTCCAAGGTTTAATAAATTTCTTACTGAAAACTGAACATAAATGACAATTGTTTTTATTTACATTTAGGTTTCTTAAAAAGCCTCTTAAATGTTGTGACTGGTTTCTTACTTAACAATAGCTTTTAATGCTCAAAAATTCCCTAGTAGATATGTCATTTTTATGAGGAAGCTATTACTCTGGATATAAATTTGCACATAGTGTATATTGCCTACTTGATTCCCAGAAGAAGAACTATTTCTGTGAAAGTCTTAAAGTACTCAAGTTTAATGAATTATTATGGTAGAGAATTAAATGGTTTTTTTTTTTCAGTTATATTCCTTTTTTCAAGTTTATTTATGTGTTTTGAGAGAGAATGAAAACATGTGCAGGGGAGAAGCAGAGAGAAGGAGAAAGAGAGAATCCCAAGCAGGCTCTGAGCTGACAGGGCAGTAAAACTCACGAACCGTGAGATCATGACCTGAGCCAAAACCAAGAGTCAGAGGTTTGGGGCGCCTTGGTGGCTAAGTTGGTCAAGCATCTGACTTCGGCTAAAGTCATGATCTCATGGTCCATGAGTTCAAGACCCATGCAGGGCTCTGTGCTGACACCTCAGAGCCTGGAGGCTGCTTCAGATTCTGTGTCCCCACCTCTCTCCAGCCCTCCCCCACTCATGCCCTGTCTCGCTCTGTCTCTCAAAAATAAATAAATGTTAAAAAAAATTACAAAAAAGAAAGCGTTGGAGGCTTAACAGCTGAGCCACCCAGATGCCCCATGTTTTTCAGTTATATTATTTGATACAATTTTCTACATATAAATTATTTGATTAATAGATTTTTATAGTAATAAAAATAAAGCTTTATTCAAGTGAAAGGATATTAAAGGGACTGTTTGATTCAATATTTTAGAGTATTGCCAAATAACTGAATTATTACTTAAAGTTATAGCATAGGAAGGGGAAATGAAACATAAAACTTAACCTTGAATTCTGGAGATGGTCATGTGTGAAGTCAGGCAAGTTCTTTACCTTCTGTGGGCTTCAGTTTTTTACTTCTATTATGAAGCAATTGTTCATATCCCATTCAATAAAAAGTATTTCTTATTAAAACTTCAATAATACAGGGGTGCCTGGGTGGCTCAGTTGGTTGAGCATCCAACTCTTGATTTCAGCTCAGGTCATGATCCTAGGGTCATGGGATTGAGTCCTGCTTGGGATTCTCTCTCTCTTTCCCATGCCCTTCTCCTGCTCATGCCCTTCTCTCTCTAAAATAAAAAAAAATTGTGCTTGCTTCGGCAGCACATATACTAAAATTTTTTAAAAAATTAAAAAATTAAAAAACTTCAGTAATACATAGAATGAGAAGTGCTAATGAATTAATTGAAGTAATGTATTTTAGAAGGTTGCCTAAGCAGTAGTAAAACATGCATCCCATGTAATTTTTATAGGTTTGTCAATGAAAGAAATATGTTGTTACCATATGTTATCTAGTTTTTTCTTCAAAAAAGGAAGCTTTCAAATGTCATTTTTAAAATTACTGCTAAACATCTAAGAACTTCCTATGTATATCCTTGTCCTATAACGTGTAAGTTCCTAACTTTAATGTTTGAATTAATCTCTATGAAATATAAAAAAGGTCATTCTTAAAACGAATTATGCAATAGTCTTTCCACTTTGTTGAAAGAGACATCAAAACAGTGCATAAAGCCTGGTCTCTTGATTCAAGTGTTTAAGGAAATAAATTAGCAATAATATAAACAAAATCCTTTAAGTCTATTTGCTGATTTAAATTTGCAACAAATACTTAATCTTAAAATGTGGGATACTAAGAATCCATCTACTTTTATTGGTACTTTTGTAAAAACAAAAACAGAAAAGGAAAGGAAAGAAAAGAAAAAAAGAAAAAAGAAAAGGGCTATGTTGTGGGTTATGATCTCCATCTTCAGCCCTTATTTTGGTTTGTGTGCTAAATAAAGGCAAATATGGTGGACATTTTTGGCATCCATCACCATATTTTCAAGCATATACCAACTTGTAAAATAATTTTCTTAGTGAAATGTCACCCAGGGAAATTTTAATATTGTATTTGTGTTTCAGCTTCTGACATGGCGGCTGAACAGGGACAGATTCTCGTGATAGCCACCGCAGCTGTTGGGGGATTTACTCTCCTCGTCATTCTTACTTTGTTCTTCTTAATCACTGGGAGGTAACGGAAGCATACCAGATTATTTCCAAGATTTGTGAATAACCATTCTCTTATAATACTGTGTATTCATATGCTTTCAAATGTAGCAAACTATGAGAGAAAAAGGGATCAAGGCAGGCTGCTCTGACTGAAGTTTATATGATAACAGAACCACCATGTCCAATTCTCTGTATCAATAGGCTTCGAAATATGTAAGCAACTAAAGACGTGATAGAAACACTTTGAAAGCTATGAAAGATAAATTCTTACTCGATAAGTTTTTCCTTTACCACGTTCAAATTACACCATGAAAGAGATCTTTCCTGGAGAAAAAAAAAAATCATTCAACAGAGAATTTATATAAAAGTTTTCTATAAATTTAGTGTTATAGAATGTGTTCTATTTATTCATTAAATGTTGAATGGATCTATATTAGAATTACATTAATTGGTTTTATAAATCCGGTATTTCTCCACTTGAAGGTAATAGGGGTGGAAATTTAAAGCAACAATAAATTGAACAGAGCAAAAGACCTAGATCTGAATCCTGACTAGCTGGTCAAAGTGCTTCGGGTATCTAAATCTTATTTTTGCATTTTTGCACACATTTGATATAACAATGAATTAAAACCATTTATTGATTTTTAGATATATTAGATTGCTACCATGAGCCAGGTACTGACTGACTATACAGAGATGTGAGTAAAGGTAGTATGTATGAAATCATATAAAAGATTTTTTCTGTAACCCTTGTTATATAAGCCTTGTTATTAGGCCCAGACTTTTGTTAGAAACTGTGAATATATTCAGATCATATTTTTATTCCTACTAAGGAAAAAATAATTCTTTCTTGATTATCAATAGGGACACAAAAGAATATCTCATGAATTTTCCTGATAATATGAAAAACACACATACTGCAAAGAAAACAATGTCATGATTTAAAAGTGCAATAAGAATACCAGCCAAAAAGTATGCATCTATGATGACACCAGCTAAAGTACACCGTCTCAACTGGAAAGTGTCGATATTTGATAATGAGCAGAAATAACAAATAGCTACTTTCAGGGGCAATAGTTTAGTGAATAAACAATAAAACACCTTTTTTTATTTATTTAAAAACTCTACTTACATACCAATATTTTATTAAAATTCACTTTTAAATTATAGAGGATATGCATGCATGGAAAATTATTATCTACAGTTTTAGAGCAGGGTAAAGGTATAGATCAATAAGTTCACAAATGTTTAGAAGTTTGGGTCCCTGCCTGACTGTAACTGCTAGCTATTGAAGGTGTCAGATCTAGGTATAACAAACCCACTTTGATAAAACTTACCAAGGAATAAAGAAACACATGAATATTTTAATATGGTTGAGTTGAAATGGTGACTTCTTTATGAAATTAATTGTAAAATGGACACATGTACCCCACGTTTACTTAAAATTTTTTATGTATAAATAGACATAGTATTGCTCTTGTAATAACTAGAGAGTGTCTCAGAGTCCCCTGTTTGGGGAAGCTGATTAACTGATAGAAGAGTGATAGCTATAGTAATAAGAAAAAAAAATTTGAAAGAATGCAGGAACACTGATAAATTAATCCTAATAAAAAGTGCTAGTTTGGGCATGCCATGGTGTCACCATCATATACTATTGCCCAGCACTCTCCTGTTTCTGTCTCTCTTTATACCTCAGGCTAACCTCTGGCAGGTCCTTGCCATCATTACAGCTTTGGTACAACCATCTTTTACAGTGGGCAGAAAATAAATGTTGGAGTCTCTAAACCAACTAACCATCAGGTTGAAAACAAAATATGCAGTATGATATCCTTCAAATACCAAACGTGATCTACAAAATCCTTAATCACTAGCAGGGGAGAACTGGTTATAAAAACCAACAAACAAGCAAAACCCTATGTATCCTAGTGGAGGTCTAAGCTTGTTTGAAAAACAAACAAAAAAATGTTAGAGTTTTTATGATCGTACCTACGACTCTCTTGCAAGAAGAAGGATTAGAATACAATTTTGGTACATATAAAGTCACAATGACAATTTAATTAGGTAAAAAAAAGAAAACATGCCAACACTTTATGTGTTGCTATGTGTTTAACAAACCTTATTAGAAAAATGTTAAGTGGAAGAAATAACTCTACTGTGTTTTCATTGCCATTTATAACCTAAGTGCTGCTCATGCATTGTGAGTTTGGGGGCATTGATACCTTGATAATATTCTATTTATCATGGAGTTGCACGTAATTTAAAGGCACTCAGTTTGGGGCCCAGAAAGATTATTCAGTTGTTAAAGTATGATGGGGACCTATAAGGTGATTCTAACTCCAAAGTCACAAATTATGTCAACTAGACTGTGATAATTTATATATGATGGTTAATTTCATTCAAAAATATTATTTTTTTCTTATTTGAAAGTACTCTTGAAGAACTGTGGGGTACTTTCTCATGTATGATTTTATTTAAACAGCAGGGCCTCTTTTATCCTCAATTTTTTGAAAAAAAAAAAAAGCCTCTAACTTTATAATGGAAATTGATTTAAATGATGTTTCATTTAATAGTGAGTTGATATATGGCACAATCAGATGTAACTTTTAAGTTACAGTTATGTGTATTTGTAGAATATGAGTTAAGGCTTTATTTCCTCTTTGAGTATTTCAGCAGTGATTTAAATGGCACACATACACATGTGGAAAAGCATTTCATTAAAATATCAGAAATTATTGCCTCAACACATGAATATGGGAAGCTTTAACGAAGATATTACAGGCATTGTAGGCTAAATCAATTTGGCCTAATAAACTTGAGAGATGGGCTCAAAAGTTATCTTTATTTTTGATTTCTGAAGCAGAATTATCTTTAAAAGATAATTTAATGGTAAAGAAAAATTTGTACTAAATTATTTTCAGCTTTTACTTCCATGTTTTCCAATTTATATCACATTAGAAAGTAATATTCTACAAACTGGGGAAGACTACTTCAGTTACATAAGATTAAAAAAATTCATTTTTTAAACCAATAATATACTTTAAGCACATAATAGAGGAGTATTCATTGGAAATTTTTCTATAAAAAATGTAAGACATTTCTGAATAAATACTCAACTTGCCTTAGGGTTTGAAGATAAAATCACATTGAAAGATTGGATGATATACCACAGATGTAGTCTGTTTAACCATTTGGAATTAGAAGTTTGATGAATTGTCAAATCACATGGATGCTGGAGAATTTATTCATGTTGCAGAAGTCATGCGAGATAAGCATCTTCTCTTTCTCAGAGCACAATTATCCCAAGAGAGAACAGAACATACCTTTACAAAATTCTGACATAAAAAGAAAGCATGTTCTTTAGCAATGAAACTAGAAAACAGTTGTCTAAATTTCTGAGATTCTGACTCAAAAACATTTTCTCATTTTGACTTTTAATGCTTTCTACCAGCTCCAGCTATTAGAAGTTCTATAAGGAAGCATGTGATGGTTATTGCTGATTATAGAATATTCTCTAAGATTCCTATCATTCAAACCAATCAATCCACGTGAGAGTATTTTATTCTTATCTGGGATTAATTCTGATCTATACAAAAAAAAAAAAAGAAACTTGTGATATAAAGATATTCTTAAACATGGCCTTTGTGATAAGAACTTGGCCTACTGGTGATAGGTAATTTAGTTGGTTTTGGTTCTCATCCAGCATAATTCTAAAACTAAGATTCTGCTTACCCTTTTCAAAGGTGCCAATGGTACATCAAAGCTAAAATGAAGTCAGAAGAGAAGAGGAGAAACCACTTACAGCAGAATGGGCATTGTAAGTAGTACAGTGACCCTTCCATTATTTTACATTGCTCTAGCCCTCAAGAGTTCATTTTAAACTTGTATCCACTGAGTTGAGAAAACCTGAAAAAATGTACTTCCAACCTTTCAGCACTAAGGCTTTTCATCTGGATTCCAGGTTTGTTGGTGGAAATTGCACCTGCTTCTCATTAAATGATAGTACTTTTTTCCTAATTCTGCTTGCTGGAAAACACGAAGGCTGAATATGCTAAAAATACAAGATGACTGCTTATATCTAGTTATTTACCATTCACAATGACTCCTGAATGCAAGTTGGTTTAATTTAGTGGAGCATTAGCCATAGAAATATTAGGGAACTTTTATTCCTTCTTGTAGGGACTGTCATTTAAACATATAACAAATCAATTTACAATTCATTAACACTAAAAAAGAAAATCAGCTCTTTAACTTTTAGAATATGTATGAAATCCTTGAGCTGACTACAAGGTTATATTCATTTGTAGAATCTCTTCCCAAGCAAGCTATAATTACCACTATAGTTGGTTTGATAATTGCCACCCTCTCCTCCCCAACACCCACCTCCACCTCCACCTCCAAATGGCAAACTACTTTGTCAAGACGGTTTCTCTGTCGTGAGATGCTGAATTAACATCTCAGAAAGGGATGTTCTCTAATTAACCACAGTGTAGAAATAATGTGTGAGGCAAGCTGTTTAACTCTTTCAACTCATTTTTTTACTTCAGATTGAGCAAAAGGAGTAAGAGACTTTTCAATCTATATCACTTTCTGAAGGAGGCAGAAAGGATTTAAGTGAGGAAATTACAAACTAGAGGGACGGTTTAGGGCTATTTCTAAGGCTCACAGGATTTGTCAGTGGTCTGAGGACTATCTGTATTAGGATGTTCCATGTTCACTCGCCAGAGTTCTGACTCAGAAGGTGCATGGTAGGGCCAAGACATACGCATTTTTAGCAAGGTGTCCCTGGCTGCTCTTTTCTTACAATACGTTTGAGGCTCACTGCACTGGCAGAGAAGGGAAAGCTAAGACAGCCACTGCCAGCCATGGGATGAGCGGGAAATGTTGCGAACAGATGCAGAAACCTGGACCCAAACACCTGGATAGATGACATATGCTGAGCAACCTTAAGACTCACTGCAGGACATTTAGTACTGAAATGCAAAGGAAAAAGATGTTCCTGAGATATTTTATTATCTGCTTTCCAACTAGCAGTTTTTGCATAAACTAAACCAGATGGGCCCAGCAAGAAGCAATGAAAATAACCTAAGACAGCCAAGAAAGTAAAAGAAAGATAACAAACCGAGTTTTAAGAAACCATGGGTAAGTTAAATAAGTAACCAGATAGTCGACATATATTGTGTTTACAAGAAAAAAGAAGGTGATGTTAACACCACATATCCAATTAGATACAACTAATCATCTAATAGTAGCCACTGGATTTGAGTTTATACAGTATTCATTCTGAAACCACAACTCCCATTAAGTAAAAAAGTATCTGCAATATGAACCAGAGGTAAAGATTATCTGTTCTCTTTTCCTCCAATCTAAACTTTGGAAGTCACATAAAGCATAGTATTTCAGAATCATTGTCAGGCCTAAGTATACCTAGAATGCTTTGCTGATGATATTTGGGGAAGTACTAATATTTTCATTGTTGTTCATCTGGTAGCAGAAGACAGTAGGCAAAAAGTAATGTAAGGGGGCAACAAGTGTAGAGGAACTCATGAAGCAAATTCTGCTGACAATGGACATTTCAGCACCTCCTCTAAACTCACTCCATTAGCTTTTATTTGTTTGCTTTTGAAATTTTCTTGCAAGAGCATGTTTCTGAGGAATCCTAGCCAACAAATAACTCGGGGTATTATGCAGCTTTCAAAATCTAAAGCAACAAAACCAAGTATCACCTATTCACTATGCCATGAATTTGCATTGATCTTTTAATCCCTACTAATTCATATTTAATAAAGGTTTGCTGTGTGATTATTACCTGTAAAACCATACCTAAGGTATTTGGAAAGATACAAAGATGTATAAGAAATGATCTCCTGTCCTCCGGGAGCCAGAAATCCATTGGAAAACAGAAACCTACCAGCAAAACAGAGGAATATCTACACACAGTCTGTGATTTCTTCAGATACTGAAAGAAGTGGCAAATGAAAAAATAACCACACATTCAAGTTTTCCAGCCATCCCTGTTTGTCATCTGAGTGCAAAGTGTCCAGGAGGGACACCAACAGGCTTGCTCATTTTGGCAGAAAGGGTTTTGGGAGAAAGGCTTATGCCTTTTCCCCCCATGTCCTGAGCTAGATCAAGTACAAAATGTATGGGTTGTTTGTGAATTAGTGAGCTGATTAAACATTTTACAGAAATATAATAAATATGTTTTCTGGAACCTGTCAGCTCACTCTCTATTAAACCACCAGGTCATTTTACATTAACAGGTAAATAAATTTTTGATTCCAAGTACTCAACTCTTTATTGGGGGGTGAGGAGGAGTGGGACAGAAAGAAAAGAGAATTGAAGTAACTAACAAGAATGACGACTTTAATATGTCAATCCTTGTTTTAAACATACACAAGATGTGTAATCACTAAAATACTTTTAAACTAAATCAATCTTTTTTTGTTGTTGTTGTTGGTTTGCAGTACGCTTCCCAGGAATTAAAACTTATATAGATCCAGATACATATGAAGACCCATCCCTAGCAGTTCATGAATTTGCAAAGGAGATTGATCCCTCAAGAATTCGCATTGAGAGAGTCATTGGGGCAGGTAAACATAAAATCTGTACTTTTGAAGATATGATTCCTTGATGGTTTTGTAGCTAGGTTATCAACATAATATTTTAAATCTTAGCAGTTTTAGTCTTGAAAAATTTCAAGAAAGGAGAAGTAAAATTATCTTCTATATGCTGTTACTTTTTTAAGTATGTAAGCACCTAAATTCATTTTCTAAGCAAACGTCATTTTTAACTCCTGTAGTCTTCTTTCAGTATGGAGGTAACTTACAATGAAACTAGGGTCATACAGGAATTCATTTTGAAGATGTAACTTCAGGAGTTTTTCATAAGTTGTTAAAGATTTACTGAGGCCCTCAAGGTACCTGGGTGGCTCAGTTGGTTGAACATTCGACTCTTGATTTCATCTCAGGTCGTGATCCCAGGGTCATGGGATTGAGCCCTGGTTGGGCTCCTTGCTGAACGTGGAGTCTGCTTAAGATACTTTCTCTCTCTTTCTCTCTCTGCCCCTCTCCCCAGCTTGTGCATTCTCTCTTTAAAAAAAATAAATTAAAAATAAAATAAAATAAATGATTTACTCAGGCCCCAACATCTATAGATATATAGTATAATTAGTGTTCATATTGATGACTGGCTCTGCAGGATCCAGAAGTGTTCTAAAAATCATTGAGGGTAAAATTAGCTTCAGTATAGTTTTATATCATTTCAATGCTAATTAGTGATTTTCCCTATGTAGAATGTTCAAACAGAACACTATTTTATTCAGCTCTCCTATATAAATACAAAACTATTGTGAATTAGTTCCCAAGACCTTATTCTGTTCATACTTATGACAGAGGCTAAGTTGGTATAACAAAGAGACCTCAGCATATTTATTCTTCTTTCAAGTCCTTGACCTAAGGAACAGTCCATGTTAGCAGAGGAATGATCATTCAGGAGGTCTTGAAAGGACCCAAGTTCCTTGTACTGTTTGCTCTGCCTTTCCTTAGTGTGTCATCTTCCTCTGAATGGTCAAAGCTGGGACACCAATGCATCTGCCTTCCAACCTGTGAGAAAGAAAAGGAAAGAGTTCAGTCTTTTTTTTTTTTTTTTTTTTGGCTTTGTCTGTAAGACAATAACACGGAACTTGTAAACATGTCTATTCACATCTCAATGTTCCAGTTCAATTACCTGGGCACAAAGAGAGTTTGGTAACATATTCTCTGACTGGACAGCCATGCAAACAGCTAAGAAGGGGAAGGAGAAAGTGTAAGTAGAGAAGGGAGACTGGATCCTGAACAGGGGTATTGGTCTCCTCTCGATGCTGGATACCTGTTATGTACTGTTTTGAGCAGTACATACAAAGCATGACCATTCCAGCCAGGTATCATGTCTTTGCAGAGGCCAAAGAAAGAAGCTGACCATCCCTTGTTTCTTTCCAAAGCCCTTCTCCACAAGAGGACCAGCTGCATAATCTGCAGAGACCAATGCAGAATGAAAATGTAGAGTCTCTTGTTAAAAAGTTACTAAGAATTTCAAGATAGTGACATCAGAGCATTAAACAAGTGACAGAGCCCTTCTAAACTCAGGACTCTGTATGACTAGTCACATTGAATGGACTCTGTTTCCCAGATACACAGTAATCTAGCACTATACAGGAATTCCAGAAACATTTGGAGAGAGTCCTTCATTATATCACTTCATTCGCTATGCACAATGGGTCATCTCATCTCCTACAAGGCTAGAGCTCCCTTTGAAAGCTGACACAAGGGGCCTATACACTTAATCCTAGTGCTCACAGCTGAAGAGTCTGTCTTATCAGAAAGATTAAGAACCTGGAATGAAACCAGATTCTCTATTCTCTTCTGCTGAACATAAAACACATCAATGGGCATTGAAGGTATAATTGAAAGAGTGATTGCATTATAGTCATTTAGTTTGGGGATTCATTTACTTAACACAGCAGAGAAATAGAGAAGAGAGAAGGTTAAATAATTCCATTGCATGCTACTGTTGGCTTTCTTCATCAAGTCCCCAAGAAAAAGTGGTATAGCCTTTTATACTGCAGTGTTCAGTCCTCATGTAGATACAGTAGAAGCATTTTCCATTGTAGTCCTTTGTGCATAAATTAAATGGCAGTGTCTGAAATCATAATGTTGAGAAATAATATCAAATATCTTAAATGATAACAAATAAGTATTTTTTTTAGTTTTTTAGATTTTATTCAACCAGAATATAAATTTTGTCCTAAAAAAAAAAGTATGACACATTGCCAAAGCAGTGACTGTTAAAGAGACTACTTGAATATCATCCCCCCTATTCTATCTAACATCTAATAAGTTGTATTGGGATTCTTCTCATTTGGCAAAGAAAGAATATCTAAACCAGGTAGTCAATCCTATACACCAGTATTCCTTTTTATATTTATTCACCTTTGGTTACTTCAAGTTTCATACAATATGCTGTCTTTTTATTGTTTGTCTTCAAAAAAAATCATAAAAATAAAAATGCTTTATGTTACAAAGTTGTAACATATGTTATATTGTAACATAACTTCGCACTTTGCATTCCTGGCCAGTGCTACTTTGTAATTAACCTCATTATGTCACGTTCCTAAAACTCTATTTGGATGTGGAAAAAAGTAGTAATTCTGTGGACATTTGTCACAGAAGTAGTGTGAAAAAAGCATTGTTTGGTCAAACTATGGAAGAATTGATAGAATTATGTAATATCTCTGACATAATTACACAATTGGTTACTTGCCCAACACTTTACTATAAAGCCTTTCCTTAGGTTGTCTTATATCCTTTATTTTTTCCCACCTATTTGATTGTTTCTTCTCAGACTCCTATTTTCTCATCATCTGTGTGCATTAGGTATTTCCCTTGGAGATGTAAATTAAATGACTTGAGGGGAGAGGTGTGTTGTAGTAGTGGTGATGGGAGAGAAGCAAGACATCAGGTCTTAGTAATTGTCAGGGGAAAGGTATTTAGTTCTGACTGAAGCACTGAGAAAGCCATAGAGGGGATACTGAGATTCACCATTCATTGCTGAGGAGAAATCAACAAGACCTACATGTGTTTTGTTTTGTTTTTGTTTGTTTTTTTGTTTGTTTATAAAGAAATAGTTTAAAATGTTGTCCTGGGCACTTTCCAGGGTAGTGAAATGTTCCAAGTCTAGGCAGAGAAGAGCCTGCAGAGTGAAGCTATATGCAGGCAGCAGGTATATTTACTAGGCCTGGGAATTCTTGGGTTCCTTTAGATGAGTTAGATTGTAGATGAAAGAGAAAATAAAAGCTGAGGGTTGATAAAGTGTAAGCTGCCTATAAACTCATGCTTCAGATTCAGATCTGGTCTGAATAAGGTTGCGTGGTCCAGTTTGAAAAGTTCCCAAAGTTGACTCGAATTTGGAAGTTAAGTTGAAACAGGGCTGTGGAGTCAAACAAATTAGTCGAGTAGTGATTCTGCAGTTTAACAGTTGCATGATTTGGGCCAAATTCTGAGCTTCAATTCCCTCATCTATAAAATGGGCATACCTACCTGCTTTCTGAGGTTGTCGTCAGGTTTGAGATATATATGTATAAACACCTGGCCTTCAGCACAAGGAATGCAGCAAGCCATCTTAACCTGTCTCCTTTAGTGTATTTTATTGTTGAAGTCTTAACATAATAGCTAACTCCCTTGTGAAATTGAATGTTAACCTTTGGTAATAATAATGCTTACCCTAGCTTTTTTTTTTTTTTTTTTTTTTTGCTGCTTCCCTTTGGAGATTCTTCAATTCTGATAATGATGATGATTAACACATAGTTTTTATTGAGCACCTACTCAAGTTCAGACCCTGTGTTAAGTGCTTTTCATATATTTTCTTATAAAGTTGTCGTAATAACCCCATGAGGAAGATATTATTATTCTCATTTATAGGTGAAGAATGAGGTTAAGAAACATTAAGTGGCCTGCTCAAGATTGTAAGATTAGGTCGTAGAAGACCTGGGGTTCACACCCAGCTATGACTGACTCCCAAGCTACATTTTTTTTTTACAATTTAACTTTATTTTTTATTTTTTTATTTTTTAAAATTTACATCCAAATTAGTTAGTATATAGTGAAGCAATGATTTCAGGAGCAGATTCCTTAGTGCCCCTTACCCATTTAGACCATCCCCCCTCCCACAACCCCTCCAGCAACCCTCAGTTTGTTCTCCATATTTATGAGTCTTTTTTGTTTTGTCCCCCTCCCTGTTTTTATATTATTTTTGTTTCCCTTCCCTTATGTTCATCTGTTTTGTCTCTTAAAGTCCTCATATGAGTGAAGTCACATGATTTTTGTCTTTCTCTGACTAATTTCACTTAGCATAATACCCTCCAGTTCCTTCCACATAGTTGCAAATGGCAAGGTTTCATTCTTTTTGATTACTGAGTAATACTCCATTGTATATATATACCACATTTTCTTTATCCATTTATCCATCCCTACCCAAGCTGCTATTCTTAACCAGTGTTATATTGTATCTATGCTATTAGTTTACTCTTCAACTCAAAACACTGTGTCCATAAAAGGTATCAAAATGTGCTTTAAAAAGGAACCATTCCCAATTTTAAAAAATCTTAAGTAGTTTAAAGATACTTAATATCTCATTGAAACAAAAATTTTAACTGAAAGACAATCAGGAAATCATTTTCATGAAAGAATATTGAATTTCTTATGCTGTATGGATATTTAGAGAATAAATGTATTTTGTGAAGAAAATAAATTACATATAAACCAAAGTCTGAAAGAACCAATTAGAGATATATACAATCTAGAAATAATTGTAATCCTTAAGATTTATTATTATTTTATCATTCATGAAAATGTTTGAGAATTTATAGATATGAAAGCTTATTTGTGTTCTTTTATGATTCCAAATACTACATTATTTTTGTATAAGAGCTCAAAAACTATACCCACCTGTTCTCATATATGGATAATGGATAAGGATAATGGATAAATATGAGAAATTTGAGAATATAAAAACTGGAAAAAATCCAGAAATTAGATAAATGTATTTCTGAGGCCAAAGAAGTTAATACTTCAAATAAATAAAGGTGTAGACCATTAAGCATTTTTCATAGGGTTGGGAAGGGACTTTTATGTGCAAGGCTGTTATTTGCTGCTGTCCAGTGAGTCCTATTAGAATTCTTCTCCTTGTGTTTTGCTCTAAAGAACAAATGTTATTTGGGGATGCTTGGGTGCCTTGAAGTGTCAGACTTCAGCTCAGGTCATGATCTCATGGTCTGTGGGTTTGAGTCCCATGTCCAGCTCCATGCTGACACCTTGGAGTCTGGAGTTTGCTTTGGATCCTGTGTCTCCCTTTCTTTCTGCTCCTTCCCCACTCATGCACTGTCTCTCTCTCTCTCTTTCTCTCTCTCTCTCTCTCCCTCTCTCTCAAAAATAAATAAATGTTATTATTATTTTTTTTTTAATAACAAATGTTATTCTAATGCCAGCATAATCAAATGCCATTTATTGCTTGGATTTACTTTTCTAAAATTTGCCTCCTCCTCCTTAAATAAAAGTATGTCTTTCCAGAATATTAAAAGCCCTAATTTAACTAATGATAAGATTATTCAGAATAAGTAATGCATCACTGAGCAATTGGCTTATCAATGTAATTCAAATGAGCTATCTCAGAGAAAAATTAGCAAATCTAAAGGTGCAGTAAATAGCATCTTTACTGTTTAAAAAAAAAAAAAGAATGCTTTCCAGGTTTCTAATTGGGAGACACGTTACAGAGTCATTAAATACTTCTAAAATTGGTTGTTAAAAAATGAACCCCAAAATAGCTTCATTAAAATTTTTTTTTAATTTTTTTTTTAACATTTATTTATTTTTGAGACAGAGAGAGACACAGCATGAACGGGGGAGGGGCAGAGAGAGAGGGAGACACAGAATCAGAAGCAGGCTCCAGGCTCTGAGCCATCAGCCCAGAGCCGGACGCGGGGCTCGAACTCGCGAACCGCAGATCGTGACCAGAGCTGAAGTCGGACGCTCAACCGACTGAGCCACCCAGGCGCCCCAAAGCTGCATTAAAATTTTAAGAAAGAAAATGAGAAATGATATTACACATAACCCAAAACATTTCTTTATATGTTCCCTCAGAAATGTTTGTTAGATGGCTAATATCTACTTATACGAGGCACTGTGCTTTTTTTTTTTTTCATAGTAAGTCACTATGCTTATCAAAAACATATGCAGTCAGCCTGTCTTCTATAACTTTTGTCCTGGGATTTTCAACTTTGTAATTATCCAAATATTATGTGACAAATCCTTAGAAAACTTATGCAATATCTAGGCTTAATACACACACACATGCATATACATATATATACATATATACAGTATATATACATACATACTTAAAATTCCTTATCTTTCACTGTAAATTTTATTTTTTTTAATGAGTTTTCTAGGACACTTTTTTTTTGGTATATCACTATTCTATTTAATAGTGGCAGCTTATCTTTGTTCATCAATACAGGCCTGAATTTCCATGAAAATGTGCATTTCCATTTAAATGAAGTGAGCAGCTCTGTTGCATAGGAGACTATCAAGAGCATCTATCTTCTTTGACTTTTTGCATCATAAAATGAAATACTGTGGCCAGAGGACTGTAAAACAGAAATTCCCAGGCTAAAAGAACCAGGTCAGATTAGGATAGAATCATTATTTTACACATATCTTGAGAGATAATGAGAAGACTGGTAAACTGAATTTTAATCATGGGCTGAAAAAGGTCATTGAAAGGCTTTTCCTTTTTCAGGACAGTCCTGAACCTAAACCATTAGAAGAAACACTTGGCTTGCAGAATATCTATAATTTTGAAACATTATTCCATTGAAAAAATCATCCTTGTGTCTGTAAGCCCATAGGGTACCCTCTCATATTTGACCTTCCCTCTTTCCCTAGTCTCAGTGGAAATGCATAATATCTCTCAGCCATTCATATTCTATTCCTTTATCTATACAAACTCATTATTGCCTCCACTATCAGCCTTCTTTTCTCTTGGCTTAGTCACCATTTTTTTTTCTCTTCCTAGAATAGTCCAGGAAGTTTTAACTGTTGGTTTCTCAGCAAGCATCTGCAGGTAAAAGAAAGTCAGAAGGACAACAAAGAGGACATAAAAAGTGAATGACAAACCAGTGATTTATTCAGTCTAATATTTGGTTCTGTTATTGCCATCTCCTTTGAGGTCATAGCTGTACTTGCTAATATGCAGGGCAAAATGCTCACTTCCGGTGCCACTGCTAATTCTCCTGCAAACCTCCAAATAACCCTTCTAGAATCTATTATTTTTTTAGTTATCTTAAAGGAACTCTCTTATCCCCTATATTATTTTTGTTCCTCTTCCACAGCTATATTGTATTTTGTTTGCAACATGACAAGAGGAGTGTGGGCAGTATTCCAGATGCAGTCTCACAATTCATTTTTTACAAGAAGAAACTTGTGTTTATGGCTTAGTTCCTCCATGATTGATTAGATGATCTTCTCAAATGTAAATTTTGTTCTTGTCCATCAATTTAAAGGATTTATGGTAGAGGTCAGATTAATTTTCTTTTCTATTCTTGAAACCCCTTTGCCCAATCAATTAGACTGAAAATAAGATCAACAGCAGATTCTGGCAAGACTTTTGTGCCTTTTACTCAAGAATTTCATAGCATTCTAAATCAAATGATGTAATGAAAGATGGGCTATATCCATTTTCCCTGGACATTATAGTATGAATAAAAAGGACAGACTGGAACCAGACAGACCCAGGCTTGAATCACAGTATTATTATTAATTTACTCTATGACCTTCAGCAATTTAGTGATTTCTCAGAAATTTGGTTTGCTTACCTATAAAATGGATTCTTCATAATAATAATAATAATAATAATAATAATAATAATAATAGCTATTATGTAGGATTAGTGTAAAATTTAGAGATGACACATACTGAGGCTCTGTCATACAGTAAACACTCAGTAAAAGGGCAGAAACATGACTATCAGATTCAAAATAGTTTTTATATTTAGTTGAAATGGCTAAGAAGAATGGCACTCTACACGTAATTCTCAAAATACATTTGATATAAATACCTTCCCATACAGAATTTGATGATCAATGCCATAGTAACTAGAATGATATGTATGATTTTCAGAGTTAGTTGAAAATTAGTAGTTAAAAATGAAGTTTCATTTTTATCAGTACATTAAGAGCTATGTGTATATGAGCAAATTATTTCCTCTTTTTATTTTTTGAAACTTTTTTTTTATTTTAGAGGGAGAGCATGAACAGGGGAGAGAGAGAGAGAATCTTAATCAAGGTCCATGCTCAGGATGGAACCCAACATGGGGCTTGATCCCACGCATGACCTGAGCTGAAATCAAAACTCAAATGCTCAAACTGAGCCACCCAGGTGCCCCTGTTTTTCTTTCTTTTTTTTTTAATTATTTTTTTAATTTACATTCAAATTAGTTAGCATACAGTGCAAAAATGATTTCAGGGTAGATTTCTTAATACCCCTTACCCATTTACCCCATCTCCCCTTCCACATCCCCTATAGCAACCCTCAGTTTGTTCTCTATATATGAGTCTCTTATGTTTTTTCCCCTTCCCTGTTTTTATATTATTTTTGCTTTCCTTCCCTTATGTTCATCTGTTTTGTATCTTAAATTCTTCATTTGAATGAAGTCATATGATATTTGTCTTTCTCCGACTAATTTCACTTAGCCTAATACCCTCTAGTTCCATCCATGTAATTGCAAATGGCAAGATTTCATTCTTTTTCATTGTCAAGTACTACTCCATTGTGTGTGTGTATATATATATATATATATATACACACACACACCCAACATCTTTAACCATTCCCCATCAATGGACATTTGGGCTCTTTCCATACTTTGGCCATTGCCGATAGTGCTGCTATAAACATTGGGGTGCTTGTGCCCCTTCAAAACAGTACACCTGTATCCCTTGGATAGATACCTAGTAGTGCAATTGCTGAGTCGTAGGGTAGTCCTATTTTTAATTTTTTGAGGAAACTCCATACTGTTTTCCAGAGTGGCTGCACCAGCTTACATTCCCAATGGCAGTGCAAAGGGGTTCCTTTCTCCACATCCTCGCCAACATCTATTGTTGCCTGATTTGTTAATGTTAGCTATTCTGACAGGTGTGAGATAGTATCTCATTGTGGTTTTGATTTGTATTTCCCTGGTGATGAGTGATGTTGAGCATTTTTTTCATGCGTCATTTGGCCATCTGGGTGTCTTCTTTATCTGATATGTCATTTACAAATATCTTCTCCCATTCTGTCAGTTGCCTTTTAGTTTTGCTGATTATGACCTTTGCTGTGCAGAAGCTTTTTATTTTGATGAGGTCCCAATAGTTCATTTTTGCTTTTGTTTCCCTTGCCTCTGGGGATGTGTTGAGTAAGAAGTTGCTACAGCTGAGGTCAAACAGGTTTTTGTCTGCTTTGTCCTCTAGGATTTTGATGGCTTCCTGTCTTATGTTTAGGTCTTTCATCCATTTTTAGTTTATTTTTGTGTATGGTGTAAGAAAGTGATCCAGGTTCATTCTTTTATGTCGCTGTCCAGCTTTCCCAGCACCATTTGCTGAAGAGACTGTCTTTATTCCATTGGATATTCTTTCCTGCTTTGTCAAAGATTAGTTGGCTATATGTTTATGGGTCCATTTCTGGGTTCTCTATTCTGTTCCATTGATCTGAGTGTCTGTTTTTGTGCCAGTACCATACTGTCTTGATGATTACAGCTTTGTAATATAGCTTGAAGTCTGGGATTATGATGCCTCCAACTTTGGTTTTCTTTTTCAAGATTGCTTTGGCTATTCAGGGTCTTTTCTGGTTCCATACAGATTTTAGGATTGTTTGTTCTAGCTCTGTGAAGAATACTGGTGTTATTTTGATAAGGATTGCATTGAATATGTAGATTGCTTTGAGTTGTATTGACATTTTAACGATATTTGTTCTTCCAATCCAGGAGCATGGAATATTTTTCCATTTTTTTGTGTCTTCTTCATTTTCTTTCATAAGCTTTCTATAATTTTCAGTATATGGATTTTTCACCTCTTTGGTTAGATTTATTCCTAGGTATTTTATGGGTTTTGGTGCAATTGTAAATGGGATAGATTCCCTGATTTCTCTTTCTGTTGGTTCATTATTGGTGTATAGGAATGCAACCAATTTCTGTGCATTGATTTTATATCCTGTGACTTTGCTGTATTCATGGATCAGTTCTAGCAGTTTTTTTGATATTATCTTTTGGGTTTTCCGCATAGAGTATCATGTCATCTGCGAAGAGTGAAAGTTTGACCTCCTCCTGGCCAATTTGGATGCCTTTTATTCCTTTGTTTTGTCTGATTGCTGAGGCTAAGACTTCCAATACTATGTTGGCTAACAGTGGTGAGAGTGGACACTCTGTCATATTTCTGACCTTAGGGGAAAAGCTTTCAGTTTTTCCCCATTGAGGATGGTATTAGTGGTAGGTCTTTCATATATGGCTTTTAAGATCTTGAGGTATGATCCTTCTGTCCCTACTTTCTTGAGGGATTTTATCAAGAAAGCATACTGTATTTTGTCAAATGCTTTCTCTGCAACTATTGAGAGGATCATGTGGTTCTTGTCCTTTCTTTCACTCATGTGATGTATTATATTGATTGTTTTGTGGATATCAAACCAGCCCTGCATCTCAGGTATAAATCCCACTTGGTCATGGTGAATAATTTTTTTAATGTATTGTTGGATCCATCCAACATTGGCTAATATCCTGTTGAGGATTTTTGCATCCATGTTCATCAGGGAAATTGGTCTATAGTTCTCCTTTTTAGTGGGGTCTCTGTCTGGTTTTGGAATCGGGGTAATGCTGGCTTCATAGAAAGAGTTTGGAAGTTTTCCTTCCATTTATATTTTTTGGAAGAGCTTCAAGAGAATAGGTGTTAACTCTTCCTTAAATGTTTGGTAGAATTCCCCTGGAAAACAATCTGGCCCTGGACTCTTGTTTTTTGGGATATTTTTAATTACTGATTCAATTTCTTTACTGGTTTTGAGTCTGTTCAAATTTTCTATTTCTTCCTGTTTCAGTTTTGGTAGTGTATATGTTTCTAGGAATTTGTCCATTTCTTCCCAATTGCCCATTTTATTGGCATATAATTGCTCATAATATTCTCATACTATTGTTTTTATTTCTGCTGTCTTGGTTGTGATCTCTCCTCTTTCATTCTTGATTTTATTTTTTGGGGTCCTTTCCTTTTTCTTTTGATCAAATTAGCTAGTGGTTTATCAATTTTGTTAATTCTTTCAAAGAACCAGCTTCTGGTTTCATTGATCTGTCTACTGTTTTGTTTTTTTTTTCTTGTTTGTTTGTTTGTTTGTTTGGTTGGTTGGTTTCAGTAGCATTAATTTCTGCTCTAATCTTTATTATTTCCTGTCTTCTGCTTGTTTGGAGTTTTATTTGCTCTTCTTTTTCTACCTCTTTAAGCTGTAAGTTAGGTTGTGTATCTGAGACCTTTCTTCCTTCTTTAGGAAGGTCCAAATTGCTATATACTTCCCTCTTATGACCACCTTTGATGCATCCCAGAGGTTTTGAGCTGTGGTGTTATCATTTTCATTGGCTTTAATATACTTTTTAATTTCCTCTTCTTGGTTAGCTCATTCATCCTTTAGAAGGATGGTTTTTAATCTCCAAGTTATTTGTTTTTTTCCACATTTTTTCTTGTGTAGATTTTGAGTTTCATGGTGTTGTGGTCTGAAAATATGCACAGTATGATCTCTATCTTTTTGTACTTGTTCAAGGCTGATTTGCGTCCCAGTATGTGATCTAATCTTGAGAATGTTCCATGTGCACTGGGGAATGTGTATTCTGCTGCTTTAGGATGAAATGTTCTAAATGTATCTGTTAAGTACATCCAGTCCAGTGTGTCATTCAAAGCCATTGTTTCCTTTTTGATTTTCTGTCTAGATGATCTGTCCATTGCTGTGAGTGGGGTGTTGAAGTCCCCTACTATTATGGTATTATTATCAATGAGTTTCTTTGTTTGTGATTAATTGATTTATATATTTGGATCCTTTCACATTTGGAGCATAAATGTTTACAATTGTTAGATCTTCTTAGTGGATAGGCCCCTTAATTATGATATAATGCCCTTCTTCATCTCTTGTTACAGTCTTTATTTTAAAGTCTAGATTGTCTGATATAAGTGTGGCTACTCCCGCTTTCTTTTGTTGACAATTTGCATGATAGATGGTTCTTCATCCCCTTACTTTCAATCTGAAGGCGTCTTTGGTCTAAAGTGGGTCTCTTGTAAGCAGCGTATAGATGGATCTTGTTTTCTTATCCATTCTGTTACCCTATGTCTTTTGATTGGAGCATTTAGTCCATTGACATTTAGAGTGAGTACTGAAAGATATGAATTTATTGCCATTATGTTGCCTATAGAGTTGGAGTTTCTGGTGGTGTTCTCTGGTCCTTTCTAGTCTTTGTTGCTTTTGTTTTTCTTTGTTTGTTTTGTTTTGTTTTGTTTTTCTGTCTTTCCTCCCCTCAGAGTCCCCCTTAAAATTTCTTGCAGGGCTGGCTTAGTGGTCATGAACTCCTTTAATTTTTGTCTGTCTGGGAAAATTTTTATCTCTCCTATTTTGAATGACAGCCTTGCTGGATAAAGAATTCTTGCCTACATATTTTTCTGATTCAGCACATTGAAAATATCCTGCCACTCCTTTCTGGCCTGTCAAGTTTCTGTGGATAGGTCTGCTGCAAACCTGATCTGTCTTCCCTTATAGGTTAAGGACTTTTTTTCCCTTGCTGCTTTCATGATTCTCTCCTTGCCTGAGTATTTTGTGAGTTTGACTATGATATGCCTTGTTGATGGCCAGTTTTTATTGAATCTAATGGGAGTTCCCTGTGCTTCTCAATTTTGATGTCTGTGTCTTTCCCCAGGTTAGGAAGGTTTTCAGCTATGATTTGCTCACATAACCCCTCTACCCATTTTTCTCTCTCTTCCTCTTCTGGGACCCCTATGATTCTGATGTTGTTCCTTTTTAATGAGTCACTGATTTCTCTAATTCTTATAATCATGCTCTTTTTCCTTAGTCTCCCTCTTTTTTTCTGCTTCATTATTTTCCATAAGTTTGTCCTCTGTTTTGTTGATTCACTGTTCTCCCTCATGTATCCTTGCTGCTGTGGCAACCATTTGAGATTGCAGTTTAGTTATAACATTTTTTATTTCAACCTGACTAGCTTTTACTTCTTTTGTCTCTGCATAAAAAGATTCTAATCTATTTTCAATGCTAGGTAGCATTCTTATTGTCATGATTCCAAATTCTGGTTCAGACATCTTGCTTGTATCTGTATTGATTAAGTCCCTGGCTGTCATTTCTTCCTGTTTTTTGGGGGTAAATTCCTTCATTTTGTCATTTTGAAGGGAGAAAAGGAATTAATAAGGTAAAAATTTTAAAATTAAAAAATTAAAAACAACACAAAATAATCAAATAAACAAAGCTAGATCCTAGGTGTTCTGGTTGTTGAAAGGAGCTTGATAGATTAGAGAAAAAAGAGAAAGATAAGAAAAGGAAAAAAAAGAGGAAAAAAGAAAAGGAAAACATTTGAAAATTTGAAAAAATGAATACAATAAAATAGAATAAAATGAAATGATGGAAGTAAAATATAATTTAAAAAATTACAAAAAAGTAAAAATTATAGTAGAAAAAAAGTAAAGAAAAATATTTTAATAAAAATGGAAAATAAAAATAAATTTTTTCTTTCTCTATTCAAGAAAAGAAATGAAATAAAAAAAAAATTGAATAGATGGACCAGGGAACAGACTGAAAGACGATCGAAATTACATAGTTTCCCCTAGAAGTCAAACTATGAAGCACTTTATAGTCTGTAAACTAAGCAGGCAGAGAGACTTGTGGTGTTCTTGAAGAGCGAGGTTGGCCCAGTTGGGTGGGGCTTAGTGTGATGGCTCTGTTCTCCACTAGATGGTGCTGCTTAGCTTTTGGGGTGGATTGTTGTGGGGCCTGTATGTGTGTATGCACATGTGCAGGGGGTGGGGGGTGAAAATGGCATCACCCAGCCATCCAGTCTCCAGTACCGGAAATCTGTTCTTCCCAATCAGCAATCACGCACCCGTCCTTTGTCTCCAACTTCATCTACTCCCCGCATTTACAGTCCATGACCAAGCCGTCAGGTTGACAGATGGCACCTCTCTCCTTAGTTTTATCTCAGATGTGGCTGTGTTTCCTAACCCCTCACTTCTGAGGGACTGTGGCTTTGACCTGTTTTGACCCTTTGGAGGAGGGTCTCACCAAGCAACGGCTGGGTGCCTGCCTGCACCCAAGAACATTGGCAGGACCATGCTGCTGCCGATGCCCATAGACTGAGCCCAGGTGCCAGCCTGCCCAGAGAAAGTTCACACAATCATGTAGCGGCAGATTTTGGATATTATGGTAAGTCACAACACACATCTGGCTCCAGGTGTCACTCTTAATGTCCTTGTTCCAGCACCAGCAAATGTGGTTGTTCCCCGGGGTCTGCTGGGACCTCTGCCTGTAGGGTGGCTACACAGCCTCTACCAAATGTCCTCCCAGCAGGGGAGCCGTCTCTTCCCATGTGGCCTGAGGACCCCTCAGACCGTGCTCTCTGATCCTAGGGATTCATCCTTCCCACCAGAGCACCATCAAGTACCAAACTACTATGGAGTTTCAGACTCTGCACTCCCCCTGTTTATAGAGTCTTAATGGAATTTAAACCCTCTCCTTTCTCCCTTTTTTGTTCAGTTCCTTGCATACTCTTTCTTTTCTCTCCAGCTGCTTTTTATTGGGGGTGGGGCAGTGCTTTCCCATACTCTCCTCCCATGTCTGTCCTCTCTCTGCAAGCAAAAACAGCTTCCTGCCCTCCACAGCTTCTCTCTCCCCTAGTTCACCTCTCCGTGCTGTGTACCTGCCAAGTTCTGTGATTCAGATTGTGCAGATTGTTGTGTTAATCCTCAAATCAGTTTTGTAGGTGTGCAAGATAGTTTTGTATTGATCTGACTGCATTTCAGGGACAAGAGATGCAAAAAAAACTTCCATGCTATTCTGCCATCTTGGCCCCTCTCTCTGTGTTTCTTTTTAACTAAAGAAACTCAAAACTTAGTTTCCTCTGTATCTTGTGAGGTTATATTTATTATATATGTGTTTATGTTTACTTTAAGCTTAAGAAGTCATATGATAAAATGACTTTAACCAAAAAAAAAAAAATTTTCACTTCAGTGTTTTAATGTAAAACTGTTATAAACTAGTCTTATCAATTTATTCCTGGCACAGCTAAGAAATTTATAAGTTGATTTTTCAAAGATAGGGCTACGTATCAAGTTTATAGACTTTAAGTTCATTTTATTTACTTCTATTTCAACATTCTACACTTTATTTGGGGGTCATTCAGTGTATATTTGCTATGTCATGTACACATTTCCCAGTCTTGCAAGTTGCCTCATCGTAGTAGTTGTTTGAGAAATACTTGTAAATAAATAAACTAGTAAATAAATGAATGACTAGAGGAATATAGGATTATTTCTAAATAATTATTTTAAATGACTATGTCCATCTGGTAATCAGGAAAAACCCTAATATGGAGGTAAGTTAAAGCACAAACAATTAATATAATATAAAATCAAATGCATAATATATATAAAGTATAAGTAGAGAACATATTTATAGAGGACAGTTGTGAGTTATAGTAGTTGCAGTACCTTATGTTAGTAATTTATTTGATAAATCAGACCAAAAGCATAGAAATTATTATATGCCTTTGCATTAGCATAATGAAATACAGAATCTTACAGAAACGATTACATTGTAACTTTACTTTCTATTGAGTTTGTGTAATAGATGAGGTAATTTTGAAGAGTTTTTTTTTAATTTACAAAGAACTTAGCAATTTTCCAAACTTTGATGAATATTTTGGTAAATATTGATAACATATTTGCCCAAATGAATAAAACTTGGCATCTGTTTTCAAAAAAAAAAAAAAAAGGTACTCCAAGGGGATAGGGGACCTCTGAGTATACCTTGTATAGAAAGAAAAAAATGATACATTTTCTTAAGCCATGAGAAAACCTACACACATCATCAGCAACAATTTCTGTCCCTTATCTCTTGCTACCTAACAAAAACGTTACAACTTAAAAAAGGAACATTTATTATCTTATAGTTCCTATAGGTCAGGAATTCAGGCACAGCTTAGTTCCTACAGGGTGGCTCACAAAGTTGTGTCAAGGTGTCAGCTAGGGATGTGGTCTCATCTGAAGGTCTCATCTGAAGTTCAGGTGGGCCAGGATATACTTCCAACCTCTATGACAGCTATCAGGATAAAGTTCCTTGAGGGTTGTTGCACTGAAAGCTTTAATTCCTCACTGCCTATTGGATGGAGAACACCCTCAGATTCCTGCTGTGTGGGCCTCTTCAACTTGGTAACTTATTTCACTAAAGCCGGCAAGAAAGTCTGCTAGCAAGATATCATTCCACACTGGTGAATAATGAGATGTGAATTAAGATCATAAGTCTTATTATATGATTTGCTTATGTCACACTGTAGTTCATTTAGCATGAGGTAATTAGTTCATTGTTCCCATAGTGATACTTTTGTTCTCAGTCTATGTATTTAACTAATGACTTATCTTTGTAGCCTGTCCGTTATCTTTTGCTATGTAACAAACCATCCCAAAACTAAATGGTTCAAATATTAATCATTTAATTTAGTCATAATTCTCTGGGTCAGCAGTTTTCTTTGGGCTCCACTAGAAGTGAGGATTTTGTCTTGTGGTCTCACCCAGGGTCACTCCTATGAAAGATTGCTCAACTGGACAATGTTGCAATTAGGTGGTTGATCTAGGGGGATTTAGTTGTGTGTAGCTTCTCCCTCAGCAACAGGCTAGGTGTGAAAGTCTCAAGGCAGTGTTCTAAGCAGATAAGAAAAAGAGTTGTAAAGCATCTTTAGGCTCTGGCTCTGAACTTCTACAACATAATTCTGACACTATGTTGGTCAAAGCAGTCACAGTGCTAGTCCAGGTAACAAGGCAGAAAAATAGATTCACCCTGTTGATGAGAGGAACAGTGAAGTCACATTACAAAGGGCATGCATACAAGGTTGAAAAGAATTTATAGTCCTGTTTTACAATCTACCACATAGATGATTACTTTAGAAAAATGAATCATTATTTGTTAAGCCTAGCATGGATAACAGGTTATGAATTTATTTGCTACTTTAGCTCTATGATCATTTTTGCTTTGCATTCCTAATGAATGATATTCATGTTTTCCTTTATTTAGTGACTAGGTAATCTGCCTTGGTTAAAGTACTATGCAGTTTACAAAAATGAATAACAAAGGAACTCAGGCGCAAGAAGGACATGAAGGAAAGTATAATATGAAAGGTAGGATGGAGGGGCGCCCGGGTGGCTCAGTCAGTTAAGTGTCTGACTTCACCTCAAGTCATGATCTCACAGTTCGTGGGTTCGAGCCCCACGTCAGCTCTGTGCTGATGGCTAGCTCAAAGCCTGGAGCCTGCTTCGTATTCTGTGTCCCCCTCTCTTTCTGTCCCTTCCTTGAGTGCTCTCTCTCTCTCTCTCTCTCTTTCAAAAATAAAAAAAAAATTAAAATTTTTTTAAAGAAAGGCAGAATGGAGAAGTAGAAAGGAGGTAGAAAGGACAAGGTAGAAAGGAGCATCATAAGTTAACAAAATATACATGTAAGTCACTATTGAAATTCCATGAGTCTAGAGATCATTCCAGACTCAACGATTAGATTGCATTAGGAAGATGGCTTTTGAAAGATAAGAAATATCAAGGTGAGGAAAAGGCAATGTATATGGGGAAGGAGATAAGTGGTTGAAGAAGAGATATGGAGATTGTAAAGAGGAATTTGGGACAATTTCGAGAGATTTTAGTTTGATGTCTCTTTACTATATCTAATTTCTCTTCAAAGCCTAGGCTTCTTTTTCTTGACACAAATATATAAACTCTAGCCCTGTTTCTTGGATGTTAATTGTAATGGACTTTTTGGTTTGGTGACATTCTATCCTTAATTACACATAAAGTTTAAAATGTTTAAAGAAAAGAGGAATTTTTGCTTTTATTGGGCAAACAGTAAAAATAAAATGCCTTTGCCAAGTACATCATGACTGTTGTGAGAAGCAAATGAGATTAAGTTGATTCTAACTGACCATCCAACCTTTATTAAAACATGGCCAATGAAAATGTTCAGTGCCTCACCAGGCAACCCACTCCCTGGGAAACAGTTCTAATATATTGACAATCTATGCAAGTAAAAGTGTGCTTCCTTATAACACTGTATATAATCTTAGAATACTGCATACTGGGCCTTATTCTGCAAAATTGAACTTACACAAAGTAACCCCAATCCTACACTACTCCATGACCCTTCAAATGAAGACAACGTGTGACCCTCATAAGTCTTTCTTTTCCAGTCTGAGTTGTCCACACTTTTCTTTTTCATCTTTTTTTTTAGCATTTATTTATTTTTGAGAGACAGAGCACAAGTGGAGTAGGGGCAGAGAAAGAGGAAGACACAGAATCTGTGCTGAGCACCTCGGTGGCTCAGTCGGTTAAGCATATGACTTTTGATGTCAGCTCAGGTCATGATCTCATGAGTTTGAGCCCTACAGCGGGCTCTGCACTGATGGTGTGGACCCTGTTTGGGATTCTGTCTCTCCTTCTCTCTGCCTCTCACCTGCTTGTTTTCTCTCTCTCTCTATATATATATATATATATCTCCTAAAATAAGTAAATAAACTTAAAAAAAATGGTCAGTTTTCCCAAGTTTCCAGCCCTTACTTACATTTCAAATGTCTCTTTTCACAACTAGGCCCAAATAACAATTTGTTGACTTTTTGAAAGATGGAAAGACACAGCAACAAGGCAGATATATATCATATTTTATAGCTTCTTATTTATTACTTTCATGGTGGAGTAAATGAACTCACAGGATGAGATGGTATATAATGTATATTAGGATTGTTTATCATTTGAAGCACATGGGCTTTCCATGTTTTCTAATGTAATTGTTTCTTTAAAGGGAAACCTTTGGTATTCTGTTCCTGCCAGAATCTTTCCTATGGTTCTCTCCCTTACTTCATCCTATCAGGAAAGGTAGTCTGTCTTCAATATTAACACTAGGCAAGAGTTACTAAATGTTTACATGATTGAAGCAAGCTTTACATGTATTATCATCTCTTTGAGTCCTCACAGTGCTGAGAACCACAAGAGTCACATATGTCCATTTTACAGACAGGGAGACTAAGACATTAGGGAAATTAAATTACTTGGTCACAGTGAACCAGCTACTTAATAATGCCAAATTCAACTCCAGAGTAGTCTCAGTTCAGAGCCCATGCTCTTATCAACCATAACTGGATTACAAATAACCTTTTATATTTGAATCTACACTTTTTCCATAAGGATAGCATCTTCTGTCGCTTATGAAATTGCCATTCCTTAAACCACCATTCATTAACACAATCTCCACCTCTCTTAGGTGAATTCGGCTGTGTTCTTTGCTTTCGTCCCAGCCATCTGTCAATCTGTCTATCAATAGTCACTTCTCAACTCCATGATATGAGGACTGTGTATAGTAACACTTACTATCTGTTTCAGTTATTTGTAGTGATAGCATAAATTGTCTCTGCCACCACTAGCTAACTCTAAGTGCATTGATCCACCGAAAACCACTGCCATACCAGGACCAGTATTAATGTGGATATTAACTATTATCATGAGGTTATTCTTGGGATGACATCACAAATTTCCTTTATTTGAAGAACAGTTCACATGTTTTTATATGCTATATCAGTCCTTAAGCTAACCCTGTCAGCTCTGCCTTCAGAATATGTCCCAGAGCCAATCATTTTACAGCTACAACCTTGCCCCAACCCACGATCATCTCTCCTGGCCTCCTTCCTCCCACCTGTGTCTCTCTGTGCTCTGTTCTGCACATATAGCACAGAATACATACATGCATTCAAATTAAATCAGATTGTGTCACTTTCTGTTCACAACTCTCCAATCATTTCTTGACTCACTCAGAGTAGAAGCCTGTTCACTTACTAGCTACCTCTTTAACTTCATCTCCCACAACATCCCCGTCACTCACTGCCCTTTGGAATCAGTGAATTCCTTGCTCATCTTCAAATGTGGCTCATGCACTCCCTTCTCAAGACCTTTGTACTTGATGCTCCATTTAACTCAAGAGCACAAGCTCCAGTGACACCATGGCTCTTTCCTCAGTTCCTCCAACTTCTGGGACAATGTTACTTTCTCAAATAGGCCTGTAGGGATGATTATAAAGTAGCAACCTTCCTCCCACACTCTTTCCCCATCACCCTGCTTTTTCTCTACAGCAATTATCACCAAGTGCCCTATTTTTGTTTTGTCTTTTCTTATCATCTGTCTTCCTCTGTCTCTCTTAATCACTGCTATACCCTTTAGCCCTTTAAACAATATTTGGCATGTTGTAGGTGCTACATTACCTTAATGAATGGATACAGAATTTATAATATACAAAAATGATGAAAGTATTTATTCATCCATTAAATGGCTTTTATCCTTAAAAGGGTTATAGCCTAGTGTAGGATTGGAATGAGGGAATGAGACAGTAATTCACCTTGTGCATTCCCAGGGTTAAGTATTGTGATGGAGCTATGATAAGGATGTATCAGCCTCTCAGAGAAAAGGCATAGAAGCTAAATTGATGGATCAAGATAGGCTGACCTAAGAGATGACTTCATCCTGTAGAGACTGGAAAGCAAGTGGAGAATGTTAGACTTATGCAATCAGATTTACAATTAAAATGATCACTCAGATGTCTTGAGGAGGATGAATTCAACTAGCAGTGATTGGCAGCAGAGAAACCAGTAAGGATGCAGGGATTCATGAGAGCAAGGCACACAGAACAAGTCTGACCAGAATGACTAAGATAAAGAACACAAGGATATTCAGAAGATTTGACATGTTGAAATATATGTAGAAGAATCTAGTAATCTTCAAGCCAAGAATGTCACTCTGGGCTCTTTTGATGTTGTTTTGTCTTTTGTTTGTGAATATGATCAGAATCCTCTATTTTAGAGTTTTCAGTTTTAAGTATGTACACTGTGTTCAGATGTTGTGATGGTGACTTCTACAAAAAGGTGAAAGTCACTATGCTCTTGCTATAGTAAATAACATTTCTTTACCCCCATGATCTATACCTCTTATGAATATAGGAAATAACTGGGAAGTTATAAATAGATTAATTGCAGTGTAGAACTCTGTCCTGTGGGAAGCAAATCCTCAACATACAATGCCCATTTTTTAAATACTCATGACCATGTCACTGAGAGAGAAGTGAAAAGTGAGTTCTTCCCAAGAGTAGGCAGAATGTCTTGCTTGACAAAGTTGTAAGCAAAGTCCAGAAAGCGTTGCTCAGCTCCCTGTTGTGTCGTGGGCCCCGTTATTGCAGAAGCTAATACCTGGCTAAGGATAGAAAAATGAAGAGGTGAGGGAGGAGAATTAACTTTTATTTTTTAAATATTAAATACGAAAAAGAGGAAGTATGGTTGTTGTTTTTACATTTGATGTATTGGTCTATTACGATTCACTTGCCAATTGGTGGAACAAATGTCCATAGTACCAGGGAACAGTGACAACTTTTACTTTATTCCATGAAGTTTAACAGCACTCTAGTCATCAATTTTAATTTTTAAAACCAAGTGACTCTCACATATCTGAAAAATTAAAGAAAATAGAAGGGCTTGTAATGAAAGCACAAGCACACCACCCCTTCCCTTCACTCTCCTCTAGCTCCACGTTGTATGCACCATGGCAATACTTATTAATGGATTGTTGTTAATTCTGATGGTTATGTCCATATTTATTTTGACATTAGATGTTATCTATTGACTTCTTATTATCACAGATAAAGATTTAGCTTCCTTATAACACCTACCTCTCCTCTCAGTTTGGTTGTTACCTTTGTCACTGATGTTACCTTTTCACCTTTAAATATTGTCTTTAAGTCTTTATATATTGTTCCAACCAATGTAGGTACTTAATTTTTATGCTTATAGTTTTTTGCCTATAATCAAAGTGAAAATATGAAAACAACTTAATTTCAAACTGCTATACTAATGTTATAATTGTTTTGGGCCTTTCTGCTAAGATTCCTCATGTGAGAGCTCCTGGTCATCAGATATTATTTTTTGCTAAGCTGGGAAGAGAAAAAGGTTTAGCCTTTCTTAACCTGACTGCTGGATTGTGTAGGTCCTTTTAAATGATACCACTTTCTCCAAAGTCGGTTTGTTCTTCTATATCCTGTTGGTAATGCTGCAGGAAATCCATGGGTGAGCTTCCCTAGAGCAGAACTCAGCAAACTATGGGTCACAGGCCAGCTTGCCTGTTTTACTGGGACACACTATAGCTGCTCTGGTGCTACAACCTGCAGAATTAAGTAGTTGCAAAAGAGTCAGAATTATCCACAAGCCTAAGATATTTATTATCTGGCCTTTGGCAGAAAAAGTTTGCCAACCCCTGCTCTAGATTGCTAGAGACTTGAGCGTCGTTCAGTATGTCCAGATTCTGACACATAACTAACTACATTCCTGTAAAGCCTGCTCTCCTGCTTCCATTTGGACTGATGCATGGGTCTCATTCTTTCTTCTGGTCACTTAACTAAGTTGGATCCATTATTTCCTGTATCCCATGATGTATCTCTTATCTCTTTCTTGATTTACTATCTTCACTTTGCCATTGGCTTCCTAATTAACAGTGGAGTTTGCAGAGGAATTACATTTTCTAGGTTCTTTTATATCTGAAAATGCCTTTTCAATTAAACACAGTGAATAATTAGTCTGGACAGAATTGTAAGTTAAAAATTATCTTTCCCTCTGAATTTTAAAGGTACTGCTCTACCGCCTTTTAGCTGACAACACAGCTGCTGACCAGTTCCATGCCTAGAGGCTTCTACCTTGGAATGACATAGTAATGTGCCATACACATGCAGGCTTTCAGTCCAGAGAGGCTAGCTTTTGGAAAACTTTTAGTATTCTTTCTTTCCCCCCCCCTTTTTTTTTTCTCGGATAAATTATGTTCCATTTCTCCTTTGAGAGGGCAGGAAAGTGTGAATTACATTTAGAAAGATTTCCATCAAAATTTCTTTTTTATTATTATAGGCAACACACAATGTTACATTAATTTCAGGTGTAAACATAGTGATTCAACAACTCTCTATATATTCATCACAAGTAACTACCATCTGTCAGTATACAGTGCTATTATAATACCATTAACTATATTCCCTATGCTTTACCTTTTATTCCCATGACTTATTCATTCCATAGCTGAACTCTGTATCTCTTACCACCCTTCATGCGGTTTTTCTCATCTGAGCTCTATTAGTCTGTTAGTCATTTGTGGAACCCGTGGATTGAGTTTTTACCATTTTAAGCATTACATTCATATATTTGGTGTTTGCTTTGTCCTTTGTAGGTAGATTTGTTCTGGGTTCTAGCAGACGTCTTTAACTATATCTGCATAATTCTATCTCCCAAGATTTCTATTGGGTATTTTTTTAGCATTGAATTTCCAGATACTTCTCTAGTTTTTTATTATTTCTTTTCACGTCTAGATCTTTCTTGATAGATTAAACATATTATAACACATCATCATTGCTTCTTTTAGTTTTCTTGTTTCTGTTTTATTATTTTTTGCCTCTCTTTCATACTATATACTCTTCTCACATGACCAGTAATCCTTGGCTTTCCATTCATATTCACAAATAGTTACTGATTGGTGGTTCTGTGTAAGCATGTAAATATGTCTACAGTAGGTGTCATTTTGGGTGGTTAGGGGGTTGTTTTATTGGAGATACTCAAATGCCAGTATGTGGTTTTTATTTTGCTTGGGAATATTCTTTTTTTTTTTTCTAGAAAAGAACCTTTTGATATTTTATGGTAGTTAGTGGTTAACTCTTCTGTACTAAACTTTAAAGCTATACCCTTACTGTTTTTTGGGTCCCTACATCTCACTCCTGCCCTTTCCCATAATGAGTACATCTAAGCCAGCAGTCCATCTGTGTTTCCAACATGAAATTTTCTCCTCTCAACAAAGCAAACTCTTGTCTCCCTCTCCCTTTCTATGACATACTATACCCATTAATACTCCTACTCTTCAATCACTTTCTATTTTTAAAAATTTGCTGCAACTCTTATCCACTGGAGTCTCATGTTTTATCCTTTGTCCACAAGGGTTTATACTTAGGGTTTTTCTTTTCTGTTATTAGAGAGGCCTCATAGAGGGAAAGGGGTTAAGCATATAGTACACTACTATCTTTAACCAGAGACCAAGTCTACTATATTTTCAATGGTCTACAAAATGAGATAAGCACTGAAATACCTTAAAAATAAATGTATTTATTTCTAATATATTGATTTCTGACTTTCTACCTTCTTTTTAACTCTTAAACAGTGTCATTTTCCACATGAAGTGAGACTACTAGAATTGCTTCCTATGTAGCTTCCCAAATTTAAACATTTAACATTAAAAATCAATCAATTTATACCATTCAAAATATTTTACTGGAAGAACATGCTGTGCTTCCTTATGATTAATAAAAAGCAAGTGATCGATTAAGAAATAGGCTGACCTGTTTTTATTTCAAGATAGCAGCTACTGTATGGAAATACAAGTTTTATAATATGTCAAATAAAAATTTCTTTATGTATTCAGACTAAATGCAATATATTTTTCTCTTTTGTTGTTTTTTTTCCTGATTGTTGTTCTTTTATAATCAGAAGGAAACATAGCATCTGTGACATTTTTTTTCACTAACATGAACGTGAATACTGTCACATTCACAATTTTCTCTGCAACGAAATCCAAAGCAATCGTTTGACCTCCCATTATTTAAAAAAAGAGCAAAGAAAAATAAACAACAACAGAAATATTTGGCATATTTCTTTGTTCTACTTGCAGTCTTATATGCCTTCACAAAATGCTTTTTAAAAGTTTCTGAAAATTCTACTGTATGAATCAACTTCAAAGAGTTTAGGATATACATTCACAGTATTACAAATGTATTTCTCTTTACTTCTATCTTCCATTTCCCTAAATGTAATGCTTTAAATAATAATTCTTCCAATACTATGTGGTTAAACTTAGAAAATACTTGAAACATGGTAATATTACAGTTGTCAGCCATTTCTTGAGCTTTTAATCTAATAAATAAGACTAGATGTTGTTTATGTTTCTTTAGCAGATGCTCTTTCAGGGTTCAATTAGTAGAGTTAAACCAATTATATTTCTTCTCAGACGTGACAGGTGCCATCTAATCTTGGGTGGTTACTGACATTCATGACTAATTTGGATATATTGAAAATAAAATAGTCTGGAATTTGGACTTGCGGATACCATACCAAAAGTATTGATTTTAAATAGATTAAAAATCTAAGAATCTGGGGCACCTGGGTGGCTCAGTCATTTAAGTGTCTGCCTTCGGCTCAGGTCCTGATCTCGCTATTGCACAAGTCCAGCCCCGCGTCAAGCTCTGTGCTGACAGCTCAGAGCCTGGAGCCTGCTTTGGATTCTGTGTCTTCCTCTCTCTCTTCCCCTCCCCATCTTGTACTCTGTCTCTCTCTATCTCAAAAATAAACATTTTTTTTAAAAAAAATAAGGATCTGCTTAAGAAACATGTTTGAAGAATGCCAGATGGTAAAAACTTTTTAGGTCTACATTCTATGTACTATTTATATTCTTAAGGACAACAGGGTTATCATACTGGATGAGAGCAGTAACTACCCCAGCAATGACAGTGGGCCTTGTGGACGTCATGGAGAAGAGTGTGTTTGTCTCTCACTAGGATTCCAGAATGTATGGATATATAATTCTATTATTATCAGTGGCTCATTTAAGCAAGTTTGAAGGTCCTAGTACTTTTAAATTTTTCTTTAATTTCATAATTAGTTTTGTAATATGTAAGTTATTTTATATAAAATACTTAAAATTGTGCCTTGTACCTACTTAGCTATTATTATTTTCACCTAGTAGGAAGCAATGAGTACTTTTACTCATTTTACTATTTTATATTTTAAAATAGTGGTTTTTCCTAGTTTTAAAATGGCTAGATTGAAGATAAAGTTTTACTTATTCTAATACTATATATGCGATATTTTCATATTTTCTAAGGTGACATTCAGTAATAGAGATAACAGTTTTGGATTTTAACTTTTTAATATCTGTCAAGAATGAGATGTATACAAGCATATTCCAAACAAAGAAAGCAAAAATTTATAGTAGTAATACAATCAGAAATTGAGAAAAAAATATCTGCCAAAGGAGTAGGAGTTTTTAATACACTTCCCTTAATAATTGTTAAATCAACAAGAAAAAAAAAATCAGTGAGGCTAGAGGATATAAACAATACAATTAACAAATTTGATGATGAATATAAGCTCTTTAAAAAGGGATTTGTTAATATAAGTTACATTTAATAGCATGGAAGCTACATGTATAGTTGGGCCTTGGACAGCATAGTTTGAACTGCACAAGTCTACTGAAAAACCATTTTTTTTTTATAGTACAGTACTCAGTACAGTACTCAGTTTGACATATTTTCTTAATAACATTGTATATTCTCTAGCATGCTTCATTGTAAACACACAGTATATAATACATACAGCATAAAAAATATGTGCTAATCAATGATTTATGTTGTTGGTAAGGCTTTCCGTCAATAGTAGGCTATCAGTAGTTAAGTTGTGGGGAGTCAGAAGTAATATGCATATTTTGACTGCCTGAGGTCAGCACCCCTAAGCCCCACATTAATCAAGCATCACCTGTACTATAGTAGTAAGCAAATATAAGAGTCTCAAGTGTATACAGAAAAATACTATATATTATGCCTGCAACTTTATGAAAAGAATAATTTAAACTTTATGTGTAGGAAGTAGGTCAGGAGGATATGCACCAAAATGAGATTATATTCCAGTTATTTGGCCTCTGGATTTCTTCTCTTCTTTCACGTTTTTGATCAAGTAAATTTTCTCATTTTAGTATCATTGAATTTTGTTGCTTCTTATAATTGATAGCATCCATAGCTTAATTAGCAGCAACATTTACTTTCTAGGTTGTACATATAATAATGGTACGTATTGTAGTCTAGGACTTGGTAAACTCTATCTTTTGAATAAGTAAAATAATGAAGTATAAACTTTTGGAAAAGATCAAGTTTGATGAATGTCTTCTGAAAAACAAAAGTGATTGACTAAAATGTACCTCAAATTGGGTTTACATTAGTTAAGATAGTAATTTAACACAAAGCAAACTTTCTAAATGTTTATTGTTTTATTAGAACATCTGCCTGTTATTATCCCTTGAGAGTAAATAAAATCATGTTAAAATGTCTAGAGTTCTGAATCATGGTTTAATTTACTGACTGAATTCCAAAATGTCTTATTTGTGCTAGTGCAAGAATTCACACAAACTGGGGTAAATTATATTCTCTCATGGCTGCTCTCTCAAATAAGACTCTGTTTTAACATAGAGAGTAAAGTACTGATGAAGGAGTCTATTGGAAGGATGTCTGTTGAATCACACATGCATTCGGTGAATGGTTGTTACCCACGGTGTTTGCTATGATACATACTGGAGATTGAAATGAAGACAAAACCCCTGTGAGAGTTTGAGAGAAGTGACAGTAATAGAAGAGTGTAAAAGGATGCATTGGAGAGGAATAAGAAATTATACTTAAAAGGAGGATATTGTCCAGCTTAAATACAAGCTAATATTTAAGAACTCATTCTGTGCCAAGCCTTGTGCTAAGAGCCATCCATATGTTATCACAAATAGGGGCTGAAAAAACACACACCTTATTTTTCAGTCAGAAATCCAAAATCAGTATCACTGAGTTAAAGTCAGGGTATTGTCAGTACTGACTCATTCTGGGAACTTATCTGTTTCCATGACTTCCAGCTTATAAAGGTCACCTATATTCCCTTGCTTGTGTCCCCTTTTCCATCTTCAAAACCAGCACCATAGCATCTTCAAATATCTCTCTGACACTCTTACCTCTGTTTCCTTCATCCCATCCCTTCTCTGACTGTCCCTCATGCCTCCCTCTTCTAAATACCCCTGTGATTACCTTGGCCCCACCTGGATCACTCAGAATAATCACATCCCAAGATCTTTAATTTAACACATCTTCAGAGCCCCTTTTTCTACATAAGGTAATATGTTCACAGATTCATATGTTCATGAATTAGTAAGTAGATATCTCTGGGGAGCCAGAGTTGGTTATTCAACCAACTATGGCTACTAAATGAAATAAGAGATGAAGATAGGAAAATGGGTTTTAAGCCAAGCTGTTGATTGGATTGTGTCCTCCCAAAAGTCGTATGTTGAAAACCTAACCCCTGATGTGTCTGTATTTGAAAATAGGTCTTCTAGTTTCAATTAAGGATAAATGAGGTCCTCAGGATGGAGTCCTAATTGATAGGACTGGTGGCTTTAAAGGAAGAGAAGAGAGATAGCTCTCTGTTTGGCCTTCTCAAGGAATGGCCATGTGAAGACACAAAGCAAAGATGGCTTTCTGCAAGCCAGAAAGAGAGCTGCAACCTGGAATTAAACCAGCTGGCACCATGATCTTGGACTTCCCAGTTCTCAGAATTATGAGACAATAAACTGCTGTTGTTTAAGCCACTCTGGGTATGGTACTTTTTTATAGCAGCCCAAGCAATCTAATATAGGAGATGATAAGATGGCCCCTGGGTTACACAAGTCTGAAGCTCAAGAGGGAGTCTGTGTTACAAGTTTAGATTTGGAACTTCACAGCCAAGAGGCAGTAGTTGGTGATGGTGAAAGGTATCACCCTGTGATAGATAGTATGTATACTGAAAGGAGAATACAGTTGAGTAAAGAACCATTTGTTTCTAGTAACACTGTTATCCAGTGCAGAGTGCTCAGCAACCTGATTGTGGGAGTAGGGACTGGCAAATGGTTGGGTTGGTCCTGGGTTTCATTCGCAGAGGGGAGGCGGGTGGCTGAAGGGCAAGTGGAAGTATTTGATGATAGTAGTAGGAGCTGCTAGAGGCAGTACTAGGTATCTTTACTTCCCATAACTCTGCAAGGCAGATAGTCAATGTTTTATAAGGACACCGAAACTTGAAGACATTGAGTAACTTTCTGTGGGTCACAGAGACTTCTTAAGTAGATTTTATTTCTAACATCATTCTTGGAATGGCAAAATGGAGAATCGATTTTGATCATCACGCAGATTTTTGAAATGCAAATCATTTAGTCTAAAGAGAAACTCTTTCCATATCCCTTCAGGCAAGGAAGGAAGTGGTGTGAGAGACCCTTTGGTAGAGGCTAATACATTAGATTTAAAAGGTATCCTGGGAGTAAAGGGATCAGTGAGTTTGAAAAGTCAAAATGTTGTGAATAAGAGTATTCAATATGTAAGTTATATCCTGGACTTGTGATGTCAGAAATAGAGACAATTTTAATCTCCTTGAGGACAGAGTTGCATTTGGGAGCATGTATTAGCAGAAAAGAACAAAGAGTGGGAGGTACAGGCTTCCAGTTATGGAAGGAGTAAGTCACAAGGATGAAGGGCACAGCATGGAGTGTATAGTCGGCGAATGGTATTGTAATAGTATTGTGTGGTGACAGATGGTAGGAGCTACACTTGTGGTGATCACAGCACAATGGGTAGACTTGTCAAATCACTGTTGTACACCTGAGACTGATGTCACATTGTGTGTCAGCTATATCTCAATTAATTAATTTAATTAAGTTAATAGTAAGTAATCATGTGCCTGAATCATACAGTTAAATCCTCAACCCCTCCTTGGAGGTACACACAGAAATCTCAAGCTTATGGCAGATTCATTCATTCAGCAACTTACTGAGTGCCTATTTGATGTCAGGAGTCTTGCAAGGTACTAAGATAGAAAGGTCAATGAGATTATAGTCTCTGCCTTTAGGATGTTTAAAGTTAGTAAGGAGAAATCTGAGTTAATAGTTGAAACCAAGAGGTACTAGCATTAGAATAATTGTCAGTCCAGGGTATGGAGAAGGATAAATCAAGGAGCAGTGAGCTCAGCCTTTTGAAGGTATGTTTATAGAAAAAACAGCTTCAAGTTATTATTAATGAATCAATCACGTAATATTTTCTTGTCAGGTTGTTGCCTGCCTCTTAACTCCCTCCCATGTGGCCTAATAGGAAAGGCAGAATTTTATTGAAAAGCAAAGGCCGCTTTTGCCTCAAGTATATAAACAAAGACAAATTTTTATCAAATACAGAGCTTTGACAGCAATAGATGTATCTGCTGTGTGCATGCATAAACATCAAATACTGTCTTAAAAGTGCGTTAAGAAGCGTTGCTGCAGGCATGCCTATGATCATAGAGTCTGGCCACTCCTGGCAACTGACTGGGACGCGAAATTGGAGGCTGATTATGAACAAAAGGGCACGTCAACTAGGAAGTTCGTGTAAAGAAACACTGTAGTGCACCAAGCATTAAAATACAATGTAGCCCTCCAAATACTGGGGGAAGGAAGAAAGGGAGGTAAATCCACTGAAATCATGAGTCAACTTTCCAGGCAACTGGAATGATTAACATGCACATTGCTATCAGACTTAACTGCCATTTCTTAATGTTCTGAATTACTGCCTTGTGTCCTCTTGCTACATCCCAATCACAAAAATTGAGAGGAATTATGTCTTTAAAAAACAAAAATAAAACAAAAAAAAAACTTGCCCAGAAAGAAAAAAGAGGCTGTCTAATATTTGGAATGTGGTGTGGGGAAAAAATGGACAATATGGGATAATGTGTTACTTAATTCATTCACTGAAAAAGTCCCTACCCATTGTTTGATGAAGTTAAAAAACTCCTTCACAGGTCTTATACAAAATGTTTCCTGACCTAGACTTTAAAAGCCTGGTCACGAAGGATACTTAGAATAGCATATTTAACATGTCTTCTGTGGTATCAGGATAATTTTAAAAGATTTACTGGTTACATGGAAACTTTTTAGGACCGAAAAAGCTTGGCAAGTATTTACACATTAATCTTTATCTCTCAAAAAGTAGCTAGGTGGTAGGTATTTAACCCCCCCTCAACCCCACCTCCCACATCAATGATACTAAAACAGAAAAAAGTAATGTGACTTCCTCTAATACCACAAAACAAATGAGTGGTGAAGGTGGAAACAGAGGACCCATTTTCTAAGAACCTGTCCTTTCTCATGTCTTAACTCTTCCTATTGACAAGTCTGGTTAAACATGAGAAATCTTGCATCATGTTGAATCTTTCTGTGACAGGGAATCAGAAGCATTCAATATCAAATATCATTTCAACTGGTGTGAAATTATAAATTTTCTTTAAAAATGTTATTCTCTTTCATGTGTAGAAGGTGTGCTATGTATTGTGGAGAAATCCAACAGAATAGTTGTAAGTCCTTGAATACAATTGGGTAGGTGACCCTTCTGATAACATTAATAATAATGGAATTTATCTTAAGACCTCAAGAGACTAAGATATCCCTCTAGAACTAAATTAAAAATTGGTTATATGTTTTTCCTTTATGCCGCTTCTTTTTTAACACTTTCTCTCTATGACACTTAAAAATATTCTTCCTGTTACCTCCACATACAGGAAGGAAAGTGGATTGTGCATGATTAGGTTAAAAAAAACTGAATGCAGAAGATACTGAGGCCTCTCTTAACTGTACACAATGAGAAGAAAACAAAGGATACTATGCAATTAAAAAAATGTTATCATATTGGAAAATCCCTGTCCTCTAAGATATCCCAACTCTGGGTCTTGAGGCTTTTTCCCCTTGACTTATTCATTTCCTTCATTCAACAAATATTAAAGAGTTGTTTATTATGTACTAGGCACTGTGGATACAATAGAAAATAGAGATGTTAAGGTCCATGCCTTCATGGCTTACATTATAGTGGACATGATCAAGGAGAGATTTTTAAATGGAGAAATACCTACCAAATGTGTAAAATAGTTAAACATGAATTTCACAGAAATTTCAGATAGTCAGAAATGGTATACAGTAAATATATTATGCTAATACTTTCAAAGCCAAAGATCCCAGGAACACACTGTAGTTTAAAAAGTTGGGTTTATTGTTCGTTTTAGCAAGGGAAAAACACACAACATGTGGAACTGTAGCGTGTGTCAGTAAGGGAAATTTAAATGAAACCTACTAAAGGATTTGGGCTTTCATTGGGTGATTTAGGCAATCTAAGGAAGCAGACTAGATTAGATGCTGCCAGAAAGCAGCAACGATTCTATAATTGAGTGTGTGTGTGTGTGTGTGTGTGTGTGTGTTTTGTATTAAGTATTTTTTATTCTATTTATTTTTATTGATACACATGTAGTTGACACACAATGTTACATTAGTTTCAAGTGTACAACATAGTGACTCAGCAATTCTATGTGTTATGCTATATTCATCACAAGTGTAACTACCACCTGTCACCATAAAACACTATTATAATACCATGGACTATATTCCCTATGCTGCACCTTTCATCCCTGTGACTTATTCATCCCATAACTGGAAGCCTGAACTTCCCACTCCCCTTTGCCCCTTTTTGCCTATACCCCTACCCTCTCCCCTTTGGTGATCTCCAGTTTGTTCTCCATATTTATAGGTCTGTTTCTGCTTTTTTCTTTATTTGTTCATTTTGTTTTTTAGATTCCACACGTAAGTGAAATAATATGGTGTTTTACTTACTTCACTTAGCATAATGCCCTCTAGGTCCAACCATGTTGTTGCAAATGGCAAAGTCTCATTCTTTTTATTGGCTGAGTAATACTCTGTTGTATATATACATCTTCTTTATCCATTTGCCAATTGATGGACACTTAGGTTGCTTCCTTATCTTGGCTATCATAAATAATGCTGCAATGAACATGGGAGTGTAGATATATCTTCAATATCCTGTTTTCATTTTCTCTGGGTAAATACCCAGTAGTGGAATTACTGGGTCACATGGTATTTCTATTTTTTTTTTAAATTTTTTGAGGAACAGTGCTTCACCCTGTTGATGAGGTAGGGATTCTTACCCTAGGGTCATGGGATGCCAAAAACACAACACCCTATGTTAGGCAGGTGAGGTTGGTAGATATTTATCAATTACATGTACTCACAGCCCAGGGAGGAAGAGGACACCACACACTACACAGGCCCACCTGGAGGTTGCACTTGGGAACCTACCAAACAAACAGGGAGGCTGTAAGAGACAGGCTTTGTAGTACCAAGAGGATAAGGCACCCTCTGTTTCCCTTAGGAGGATGTGATTGGCTTGTTTGAATCATTCCACAGACTGACAGGAAAGTGAAACCTGCTACATGGGGATAAGGAAGAACTATATATGAGCCATTAGGTAAAGAGGGATATTTGGCTAGAGAACCATATATATGGGAGCCGAGTGGGAGGGAGAGCCTGTGGGAAGGCTGTTTGAGGCCTTCCCAGTTTCCCCCAGATATTAAAACAGCACATAATATTGGGCTTTAATTTTAGGACTTACACCACAATATCTTAATGAATCTTATCTCCACAGAGGGGAGACAAGAACAAGGATAAGGATACAATTGGTGAAGAAAGAGCCATTATTCATTCTAGCCAAGAGAGGAGGGCGTATTTAGTATTTTGGCATGTGACCTTGCCTTTGTCTGTGCTTAGGCAAAGTACACAGTGACCTTGCTCTGTCTCATTTTGTCATGGTCTCAGAGTAACCTTGTCAAGGCTGGTATAGTGTGTGATAGGAGAGTTACACAGCCCAGCTGTGAGACCGAGGACAGCTTCTGATTGTTGAGCTGCTAATTTTTTCTTTTTCATTTAAAAGGGACTGATAGTAGTGGAGATTAAATTAGATGGATTTATCTGAGCAAGTTTTCTGAAGGAGGGACCTCAGACTTGGCCTTTACTGCTTATGAGAAACCATCCCCATAGAGGACTGAGGAAGATGGACAAGGGAGGAAAGAGGACACTTTGTGGAGAACATTCCTATCAGAGGGAAATAGCAAGTGTAAGGAAAGAAATACCTCATTATACCTGAGAGATATGTTCTAAAAAGCCATCAGGAGTGTGGATCTTGGCTTCATTGACTCTCAAGGGGTTGGAGGTAGGGGAAACCAGAGTCTCAGGACGTGGAAGAGAAAATTTTGGAAATCTTCCAGGAGATTGTGAGGTGGCAGTCCCCCGAATGGATGGTCCCTCACCACCTCCACCATTCTCTCACGGTTTTAATTTGGTTATGTAGACTTTATATGGAAAATCCAATACTAATTGTTATTATAATATAATAACAAAATATTAATAATAATAAACATCCCAGACAGCACTAAATGGTAGTTATAAGCACAGACCCTGGAGCCAGACTTCCTGAGTTCAAATTACAGTTTTACCACTTTCTAGTTGTGTCACGATAGGCAGGTTATTTAGCCCATGTATCTCAGCTTCTTCATCTGCAAAGTGGGGATAATAATGGTACCCACTACAAATGTTTGTTGTCAAGATCAAAATATATATTTAGTTTTTAGATCTGGTTCATGTTAAGCAATGTATAAGTGCTACCTGTATAATAATGATGGCGACAATGATTGGAAAAGAAAAAAAAAACTATAGTTAGCACCATATTCCTGTAGTCAGTGAGTTAATGATGCACTAACCAGTATATAAAAATGTTCACACATCATAGTGAAGAATAATTTATCTTACTGATGGTTATGTACAGGGCCTCAACTCTTGCTACAAGGATAATAATATAATGGAACAGCCTTTGGCAATATCTTAAACTATGCATTTGATTTAGATTATATTTTTACTCTCTGATATGTCTTATACATTCAGGCCTTCCACAGATAAGGGTTTTAATACATTTCCTGACTGCAGTTTTTGGGCTTTGCCTGAAGAATACACTAGGAGTCTCAGATCTTTAATTGAGGCAGCCATATTTAGTGTCACTGAAATAAGTGTGATAACAGCTTGATGGTACAAAGTTTGACATGAAGAAAACACCTACCTGGTGATAATAGGATACATAAATTTCAGAGAACAAAAAAAAAAAAAAAAAGAAAATTACCACTCTGCCTGTCTTGATCAAATAACACCAGTGTTTTCTATTTATTTCACTACATTCAAAAGTTTATTTGGATTACTATGAAATGCTAACAGAAAATCACTTGCATTATGGGCTCAAGACAGGTGAGGAATTTTAAAATATTGGTGAGCTTTTATTTTCACTAGAAAACTTATTAAGGCAAAAGAAAAAAAAAGAAATATCTGTTTTATTGTGGATATTTATTATAACAAACCACAGTGGTCCAAGAAGGAATTTGAAGTACCTTAGTAGGCCTGGATGTATAAGACATTAATTTAGACATAGGTACATACCTTTTCTCTCAAGGTTCAGAGCTTCAATAGTAAAATGTCAAACATCTCTACCAATGGCCATTTTTTTAATGTCTGAGAGAAAATCTTTAAAAATTTTTTTTGTAATTACAAAACTGAAAAACTACAGCCTCTTTTTCCTGTCAACATGAAACATTTAACCTCCAACAGGTTGAGAGTATCATTAAGTAAAAACAGACTTTTCTTGTTTTGATGTCAAATTAAACAAGATTTATAAAACTCTAATATCATATGCACTGAACTTGGGGACCCCACTCTAGTCTGAGTTTTCTATTTGCTTATTTGTTGGTTTAACATAGAGTAAACTCTCTTGTTAGACTGCTTTCTATTTCTAATAGACATGTTTACACATAATTTAGAAGCAATATTTTGGCTTATTTCCTTCCTAGTGTTTTTTTTTTCACTTAAAAAATATCTTAGCATTTATAGCAAAAGGTGGTTAATATTCATGTATAGTCAATATTTAGTTGATTATAATGAATTGGTTCTTCTTTGGACCAAATAAGGATAATTGAAATCTATGGTACTTCAAAAATTTAATTTGGTTCTCTACACTTAAATTTACATTCCATTGAACTGTTAGCCAGAACTGCTAGCTAATAAACTAACTGAAGATACTTTAATTTTCATTTCTTTCACCATTCCAAAGATTCATATAAGTTAAAGTACATGAACAGCACTTTACAGTTGATAAGCACTTTTATATATATCATCACTTTTGATCTTCCCAGTATCCTGATGAGGAAGGGACATTATAGAATTATGGAAGATTTTATTATTATCTTTACTTGATAGATTAATAAATTGGTGATCAAGCATCATGCTCTTAAGCAAATGTAGGTAATTGGCCTCAGAAAAGTTAAGTCTGGAATTTCAAGTTTTATTGAATTTATTGCATTGCACTAAGAAAACTTCCAAACTTCTTTCCCACGATAACCTCACTTGCCACCCTTGGCTTCTGACCTTTGAAACATTGTCTTCATTTTTCTCACTCCCTCTGTGCACCACTGCCTGGAACGTTACTGCTTTTCTTGAATATCCAAATCGTACCTATCGCTCAACATCAGCAAAAGTTTCACCTGCTCCAGGAAGCCTTCTAGCTGCCACTGTTCTTAGTTAACTAATACACCATTTGCAGAGATTGGTTCTTATGTTCTTGAGTGTTATATTTGTTCAGCTAAACTCTTCTGCTAGACTATAAGCTCCTAAGAACAGAGACCAAGTCTTACACTTCTTTGAACTCACAGCACTGTAGCACTGGATATGTGTATATGTATACATATATATGTATACATATATGTATATGTATATGTATATGTATACATATTAAATATGTGTATTTAATATATATATTAAATATATATATTAAATTTGTGATAAATATTTGCCTACGATTCATTACTTCCCAATGAAGCCGTTGCTGAGCCATAAATTATCTTACTATATTTGTATTCCAACCATGTGACTTGTAATTTAGCCCGTATAATCACCTATTATAGTTGAGTTCAGTGTAGTCATTTCAATAGGTTCATGTACCAGTTGACCCTAGCATTGATTTCTGGTGGTAGTGAAACTCAGATATATGGTCTGCAGGATCAAGTCAGCTACACATGCCTGATGGATTCCCTGAATAGAGCAGACATTTGGCCCATATTTCAGTATTGAGAACAGGAACAGGAAATGTTATACAGTGATTGCTTTTCTATAGAATTACATTAGCATCACCCATTCTGCTAGTCATAATTTCTCTGCAGATCAGGTAGATCTATCAATGGCAGTTCCTGTGCCTTACCATATGAAAGTGCATTCCATTATTCATTATAAATGATGCTGATCAAGCACATCATCATTATAAGTTTAATTTTTAAGAAAGAAATCTCCATGTGGAAATGACACAGTTGACAGTCATTATGTTAAAAAAAAAAAAAAAAACAGTACCGTATGACAACTCAGTTCTTCTGGAATGTAAGTATTCTGCTTAAACAACTACTTTTGTTCATATTTTAAGGAGAATTTGGAGAAGTCTGTAGTGGGCGATTGAAGACACCAGGGAAAAGAGAGATCCCCGTTGCCATCAAAACTTTGAAAGGTGGCCACATGGATCGACAAAGAAGAGATTTTCTAAGAGAAGCTAGTATCATGGGTCAGTTTGACCACCCAAATATCATTCGACTGGAAGGTGTTGTCACAAAAAGTAAGTACTGATTCTCTTCCTTACTTCTTTTGTATATCTCTATCTTAGTTCCTTAAAATTAACAAACAAACGAAAACCTCACTAGCAATACCACAGCCATTAAGAGGATAATCTACTTCAGAGGGCGCCTGGGTGGCTCAGTCGGTTAAGTATCTGACTTCAGCTCAGACATGATCTCACCATTCATGAGTTTGGGCCCCCTGATGGCTAAGAGCGTGGAGCCTGCTTCAGATTCTGTTTCTCCCTCTCTCTGCCCTTTCACTGTCCGCTCTCTTTCTCTCTCTCTCTCTCTCTCTCTCTCTCTCTCTCTCTCTGTCAAAAATAAATAAAAATATTAAAAATTTAAAAAAAGAAGGTAATGTAGTTCAGATATCATCTTCTGAACCCCTCAGAATCTTGATATTAGGCTATGATATTATCAGAGTTTGCACTGGTCACCAAACAGCTTTGAAATGGTATTTATTACCTGTAAATCATTTGCTAATTTAACTTGAAGTAATGAATCAAAAGTAAAGGGCTACATATTTTTCTAATCTCTATGAGCTGTTTACTTCTTCTAAAGCTGTTAAAATTTCAATATTAATAGAAGAAACAGTTAAAATATTTTAGGGCATTAAGGTAAAATACTTCTGCTTGTAAATAAATTTCATATACAAATATGGACGCTTTATCTGAAGTAGAACTTCTAAACAAACATTTTTATATGGAACCCATCTACATAAATGCCATTAGAACTAAATTACTTTAATTTATATAAAATGGAAAAAAGAATTAAAAATTCGAGGGGAAAAATCCTTTTTTTACAGAAATAGTGAGCTCAAAGCCATCCCTTTGAACTTTCTTAATATTTCTTAATATAAAATTAATCTTATGCTCTAAAAAATAGATTGCTATATAAACACTTTTATTTGAATAATGACAGGACATAAACCTTAACTCATTTCTCCTTATTCACTAAAAATTATAACTTATAAAACCCAATAGCAAATGGCATTAAAAAAAAACAAAAAAAAGTAATTTAAATCTTTGAGAAGCATTTTTTCATAAAACTGATATTTCTCTTAAACCACTTATATAAAATTAAAATTTCACATCATATTTGAAAACAGGCAAGTATAAAAGCTTACTAAAAGCATACAACTGAGTATGTGTATGAAACTCCTAAGTCCCTCTCATAAGGCATTGACCAACATGCTGCCCAAGGGGAACAGAAGATAACAGTTAGCCTTGACAGTCTGGAAGACCCAAAAGTGTACTTTTGAAGATAGCTGTTGCACTGGTCTGTTACTTTAGTGACCTTAACGGGGCCTTCCAGTATTTACGTCCTTGTGTTGCTCTCTCCATTGGTTCTGGACTTGTCCATGTGTCTGTGTGGAAGCATCTTACACATTTGCATTTTGGAGCTTGTCCTCTTACAACACTGCTTCCTGTAACCCAGCCTCCAACACTGAGCAAAACCAGTATCAGATCTTTGTTTTCTCCCTCTGGTAAATCACATTATATGACTTTGTTATGTCACATATTGCCATATATTTTATATGCTAGATATAGATATAGATATAGATATGGATAAAAGTAATGAAAAGGAAAAAGATTTATATAGCTCTATGAAGTAGTAAGATTTATTTATCCTAAATCAACTGAATAGGTTTAGTGAGATAGTCTGTGGCACGTGTCTGCCCATTTGAAATACTCCCCAATGCAGTGATTGTTTCATATGTCTAATAATCTTGTCTAAAAATGGGACCAGTGACCTCTACAAAGCCAGATTTGTATGCTTCCTAAGTCAGGGTCCTTGTTCCATTTCAAGAAAAAAGAAAGAAGTGGGGGGAAGGAAAGGGAGGAAAAGATAGTTGAGAAAGGACAGATTCAATATGCTTTTGAATGGCAATCATCATTACAGTTTGAACTTGTAAAAGTGAGCCCATATAAGGGTGCTGGGCTGTTGCTGAGGTGGATGGTAGAGATAGAGAAAGGGGTAATTCCCACAAAGATAAGTGGGCATATTTATACTCTTATCTTCTTGACTCAAGTGCTATGAGATTTTTAGGAGAAAGGCAATAAATAAATGAATGCCTCATTCCCATAAACACATGGTAATTGTTCCAAGATTGCCCTTAAGTAGCTAAAAGATAGCTAGCAATTAATGCTCCCTAAGGACTACCATATTGCATAAAAGATAATACTGACAAAGATAAAGATGAAGCATAAGTTTATGCAGTCATGTTAGTAGAGTATCCTGGGGTTCTCAGAAATAAACTCAGACTCTCAGTTGAAAGTAATGCAAAATTATAGATCAAAATCTTCATCAGATCCTTTTATAAATTCTTAATAGGGATACTTTTTATCTTATGTATACGTTTTATCTCCAAGAGATACATATTACAAAGTTCTTGGGAACACTTTGCTCTTTCATATTCAAAGCATATAACTACTTTTATTTTAAACTTGAAAGTTAAATGATTAAAAGCTGCATTATATAAAAAGTGTGTGTGATAAAAGTTGAACCTATTTATTTGATACACATCACAATTTCATTAACCTGTTAAGATAAAACTGATATAAACAGAGATTACTCGAGCTAAACCATATGCTTAGCACATACTTTTTGTCCAACAAGCAAATAGAAGCCATTAGTTAGAGAACAGACTTATAGCCATTAGTAGCATGCATAGTAGCAATTTGTAACTGGTAAGGTATACACCAGTGTCATTAGTTTCTTAACCAAAAGAGAAAGTACTACCCTCCTATAAAAAAGATAAGAATAGTGGTTAAATGATGAAGACATACAGTGCAGTAACCACACTCCTGAAGCCTGGCCCAGCAGTTTGAATCATGATGATGGAAGGAACCAGAGAGAACTGATGAAGTGCCTATCTCCCAGCTTAGAGGCTGATAATTAAATTTAGATATACCAACTATATCTCAGGTAAATCATAGATCTAGTAAGGAGTAATAGAAACCAATGAGGATAGCAAATGAATTCCCAAACATAACTTCATTTCATTGTAGGACTTTCCTAAAGACATTCTGTGGGGACAGAACAGGAGCTATAACAAGAAAGTGCCAGCATGCCCAAACCTCTTTAAATATGGCAGAGTACTGTGGGCTCCTTTCAGACAGTTTCAGTGGGTCTACACAGGCTCTAAGGGAGTAGATTCAAGTCAGTCAAATACATTGTACAGTAACTGCATGAGAACTGCCCCTCTGGTTCCAGAATTGCATTCTGCTTGTCAAGTAATACATTGCCCAAGATTTCTGACTATTACTGTTGCCACCAATGTGATCCTTGCCTCTCCACCTGGTGTGCGTCCAGCTACCAGTTACAGGGTCTTGACCAAGTCCTCCATGTCTTTAGGCATCAGTTGTTTGGTTTTTGTTTTAATCTACACAAAAGATTGAAAAGTGCAGGTTGGACTAGAAAACAGTAAAAGTCACATTTAGCCCTAATATTTTGTGTTCCATTCCTTTGCCAAAGGAAGAGGGTCACAGATGTTGGTGAGGAAAATTTGTGCCATTGGTAACTTATCACCTCACTTGTAATTTTTTAAATAACTTCAGGTTTGTATCAGTAATCCAAAGAGAATAGAGAGAGGTTCCAGAAGAAACAAAAAGTCCCTTTAATAAAGTTTTATTTTAACAATCTGTGAGAGAATGTATAGGTAAAATTTTCCTGTAAGGCAAAATCAAGGTTTGGATATAAGGAATATACATTGTAGGGGTAAATATTCTGCAAAACTGATTCTAATAAAATAAATTAGATAGTTTTCCCCCCCAACCCACTGGCCTCTGGAGTTCAGCCATTCTGCTAGCTAAGATAGTTTGAGAGGTTTGTTTTGCTTTGTTTTCTGAGACAGTTATTGAGCACCACCAGGTGTTAGAAATTATTTCTGATTAAAACCTAGAGCTATAGAAAAGAAGCACTCAGTGTTCGTGAGAAGCCCACTTGTTGGTGTCTGTCCACTGGGAGCAACAGACAAGCAGGCCACTATTTCCCAGTGTGATGTGTGGCATGTGTTGTTCTGGATACAGTTATTGTTAATTTATTCATCCATTTATTCAGTGAATATTTACTTACTGGGTGCCCACTCTTCTAGTCAGTGGTAATATGGTATTGAAAAAGAGCTTCTATCTACTGGAGGAAACCAAAAGAAATTAAATGCATGAATATAATTTTAGGTAAAGAGAAAAAAACCTGAATGAAGTGAAAGATCAAGCCCTGCCAAGATTTGGTAGAAGAATATTCAGGCAGAGAAAACAGAAACTCTTGTGGCTAAGAAAGAAGTTGGCATGTTTCGGGGCATCAGGGGCAAAGTAATAGCAGTAATACAGATTCGGGCATCCAAAACATCAGGGGCAAAGTAATATGTAATACAGATTACATATTCAAAGAAAAAAACCATAGGTAGGCAAAACAGTGAGAGGACTAGTGTAGTAATCCAAGTAAAAAATAATGGGAAACTAAATTAGATAAGATAAGAAGGGAATAGAGTCAAGAGATATTTCCAGAGTTAAATTGGGAGACTTCAGTGACTGATTTCAGATGTCTTACAAGTTTCTGGTTTAACACAAGAGAAGAAATTCTGGAGAAATGCAGATTTGGAGAGAAAATGATGAATTCTAACTTGATGTTGTATTTGAGGTGCCTGGGACACTTAAAGAACTCCAGGAACCCTCTGGAACCTGGGTGGACGTCTAGGCTGCAGGTGAAAATTTAAGAGTACTCATCAGATGGATGGTGAGGGGCACCTGGGTGGCTCAGTCGGTTAAGCGTCCGACTTCAGCTCAGGTCATGATCTCATGGTCCGTGAGTTCGAGCCCCGCGTCGGGCTCTGTGCTGACAGCTCAGAGCCTGGAGCCTGCTTCAGATTCTGCGTCTCTCTCTCTCTCTCTCTCTGACCCTCCCCCATTCATGCTCTGTCTCTCTCTGTCTCAAAAATAAACAAACAAACAAACAAACAAAAAGATGGATGGTGATTGGTAGTTGAAGCTATTGGGAGGACAAGCTTACCCAGAAGGTTGAGGAGAACTATCCTTAACAGGCAAACTGAAGATGAAAAGCTTACAAAAGATACAGAAGAAACAACCTAGAAGAAAGGTTCCTAAGAATGAGGGAGAGGCCAATAGAGTAAAGGGAGCTGGGAAGCCAAGTAAGACAAGGATTGAGAATCATCTGTTGGGTGAGGCAATCAGGAGGGCACAGCCCATTACAGCTTATATGAAGATGGTCAGATTGCAGTGGACTATAAGGTATGTGCACACTGCAGTCAGACTGATAGGTTAAAATGCAAATTAGATTGTGTTGATTTCTTACTTACATTCCAGATGTTTACCATGCTATGTTATTCATTCATTCAAGTAATATTTATTATGTATCTAACTACTGTGTGCCAGGCACTTTCATAAGCATTAGGCATTTGGCAGTGAAAAAGAAAGCCAGAATACCTGTCCTCCTGGGTCAGGTCCATACATTTACGTCCTCTGGTTTCATTCTTCTCCAGTTTCTTGAATTGTAGATTACATTCCTGCTGAATGACAAAAGCATCTTAAAACTTACCCTCATTTATTCCATGTATCTCCTCCTCTTCAAAATCCCTGAGGAGCTGAATGCAAATGTACCAAGCTGGCCCTAATGGGTACATAGATAACTATGATATGAAAAGGATATTGGTACCTAGAAGTCCCAGACACCTCTGGAGTTACCAGCCTCCTTTTTTTTTTTTCAGTCATGTAAGGGGCAAGGTCATTTGCTCAAGTGATAGGTAAAGGACTTGGGGTATTCCTGAATGTTTGAAATAGCCCTGAGAAGAGTGAGAAAGAAAACAGACCAGGAAAACTTAGAAAGGTTGTATCACTGAGGACACAAGAGAATTTGGAGATCATGACAGAACTGCTACCCCAAAGATTGTGGTTAACAAATGTGGTTAACAAAAGGAACGATGAGAGGCAGCAATAAGAGAAGAAATCCTAATTTGTTTTAATCTTTTCTCTCTTCTCCTAATATCTACTATTTGCTGCTACTGAAAATAGTGATGAATTATAATTGTGCAATTTTTGGAGTCTCAGTGGATTCTTGGGATATTTGCTGCAAAGCATTTGCCACTTGGAATTATAATGTATACATATTGATAAATAGAAAATGAACTAGGGGTGCCTGGATGGCTCAGTCGGTTGAGCATCCGACTTTGGCTCAAGTCATAATCTCATGGCTCATGAATTCAAGCCCCGCATCGCATCAGCTCTGTGCTGACAGCTCAGAGTCTGGAGCCTGCTTCAGATTCTGTGTCTCCCTCTCTCTCTATCCCTCCCCTGCTCATGCTCTGTCTCTCTCTGTCTCAAAAAATAAATAAACATTTAAAAAATTAAAAATAAAATAAAAATAAAATGAACTAACTGTGACTATAAGAAATAGTAACAAGATGACATATTCTAGTAGCCCTGCGTGCCTCACTCCATTCAAGCAGCACTGAGGCTAATTGGGAGCAGCAGCTTATACTCTGCCAGAGTGTGCTTCCCTATTTACAAGAGAGAAGGTACTTCTTCAGTGTTCAGGAGGAATTTATTCTTGTTCCTTCTGTGTTTAAGTATCTGAGTTTTCTCAAGGTCATTCAGTTTAATCACCTTTCTAGATCTGCCTCTAACTTAATGTGTCCTTCCTGTGGTTCTCCCCTTTCCCTAACCAGCCTGCTAATTATCAGGTAGACTGTAATAAGATGTAACAGTTTAAAAATTCTAGTAACAAGTTGCTCAATATGAAGATAGCACTGTAAAGTATAGAACTAGGAGAGAAAAAGGAATATAAATACAATCTTATGTATACCTAATGCTGCCCTTTAATATCTCAAAATCAAAATGAATAGAATTATCTAGAGGGTGAAATCTTACTCATTTTCAAAAATAAAAATTCCTTCTAAATCATTCATGATGAAGTTTTTTTTTTTTTTTCTTCTGGTGAAAAGTTTGATGGTGCTGAATTTGAGAAGAGCTATAGATAACTCTATATAATAGACATAAATTTGCATCATGACATCAGGAGCATGAGAACCATTCTACCAGACTGGAAGTTCAGGCAATCAGTCATTACTGAGGAAATTTCACCAGGTTCCTGATGGTCTTATGTAGGACTGGATAAAGAACAGTAGAAGTCTTAATCACTGCAAATAATTATGGGCTCCTTGCATATGTGGCTTCTAATAAAAAACTATCCAGGAACTCCTGGGCACCTTAGTCTGTTAAGTGTCCAACCCTTGGTTCAGCTTAGGTCGTGATCTCACACAGTTCATAGGTTCGAGCCCCATGTTGGGCTCAGCACTGACAGTGCAGAGGCTATTTGGGATTCTCTGTCTCCCTCTCTCTCTGCCCCTCTCCCCCGCAAAATAAAAATTAAAAAAAAAAAAAACTACCCATAAACTTAATAAAAATGTAGCAAGCTCCTTATTTAATTTCATGATGATGCATACTTTAATGCTTATTTTGTTGTTGTTGGAATATGTTACTCTGACTTTTCTCCAATTTTCATTTTGACATAATTTCAAACTTAAAGAAAAATTTGTGAAAATAGTATAGTTCCCACATAAATTTCACTCGGTTTCCATTGATGTTAATATTTTACATTAACCATAGGATTATTATCAAAGCCAAGAAATAAATATCAGTACGGAACTATTTACCAAACTACAGAATTTTGTACAAATTCTATCAGCCTTTTCACTACTGTCCTCATCTGTCCCAGGGTCCTGTGAGAGTTCCCACATCCCCTTAGGATCTTCTAATCTGTGGCAATTCTGCAATGTTTCCTTGTCTCATGACCTTGACACTTTTCAAGAGTACTAGTCAGTTATTTTGTAGACTATCCCTCAGTCTAGGTGTGTCTGTTGTTTTTCCATAATTTGATTTCTGGTTATGAATTTTTGGCTGGAGTATCACAGACGTTATATACCTTTGTGAACATCATGTCCATATGCCTTATTCCTGGGATGCTAACATCAATCACTTGGTTAAGGTTTTGCCTTCTAGATTACCCAGTATAAAGTTACTTTTCCCCTTTTGTAATTAATATATGTTTGGGGGGAGATAATTTAAATTATACAAATATCCTGTTTCTTTTCAAACTTTTCCCTACTAATTTCATCATCCATAGTAGATCTTGCCTACAGCAGTTATTACTGCTATTTTCTAATGGTGAGTATTCTGTTTCTTTAGCTCTTCTATGTTTATTAATCAGAATACTTCTTTAAGGAACAGTTGTATTTCAGAATGTTCTATAGATAGAATTATACAAAATGAAGCCTTTTGAGTCTGGCTGCTTTCTCTTAGAATGCGCTTGAGAGTCATTCACCTTTGTTGTTGTTATTATGGAGTAATATCTCTTTGTACAGATGTACCATAGTTTGGTGATACATTCAGTAGTTGAAGGGCATATGGTCTGCTTTCAGTTTAGATGATTGTTAGTAAAATTCTGTGAACGTTAATGCACAGGTGTTTGTGGGAACGCATATTTACATTTAACTTGGGTAAATTTTGGGTATGGAATGACTAGATTAAAAGATAAATATGTGTTTAATTTTGTGAGAAACTGCCAAAATGTTTTCCAAACCTGATGTACCATTTCACATTTCCACCAGTAATGATGGGTTTCAGTGGTTCTGTTCTATGGACGATAGTTGGTTTTGTAACTTTTTTAAAAAAATTAGCCATTCTAGTGAACCTATATCAGTATCTTATTGTCATTTTAATTTGCATTCCCTAATGACTATTAATTTTATCATCTTTTCATATGTTTATTTGCTATCCATATATATCTTCTTGGTGAAATGTGGTTTCAGATTTTTACCAATTTTCTTGCACTGGGTTAGTTTTTTCTTAATGTTGAGTTTTTAAAGTTTGAAAAAATATTTTCTAGATACAGTTCTTTGTCAGAAATGTGATTTGTAGATTTTTTCTGGTTTTTAGCTTGTTTTTTTTATCTGTTTGTTTTCATTTTTGTTTTTTTATTTTTGTGTTGTTGTTCTATGAAGTGTGTCTTTAACAGAGTAAGTTTTGTAAGATTTGGTTATATCTAATTTATATATTTTTTTCTTTTATGGATTATACTTCTTGGTGTGATATCTAAAAACTTTACCTAACCCAAAGTTACAAAGATTTGTTCTTCTTTCCTCTAGAAGTTTTATAGCTTTGCACTTTGCATGTAAGTCTATGATCCATTTTGAGTTTAGTTTTGTATGAAATGTGAGGTATGGGCCAAGGTTTTTTTGTTTTTGTTTTTGGGTTTTTTTTTTTTTTTTTGCATATTTATCATTTTATCACCATTTGTCAAATTAGTTGTTTTTTAAATAAAACTGTTTTACTCATTTTTAAGGTTCCTTCTTTGCTTCAATGGCTTTCCTTTACCTCCTTCACCCACCAGACAAACCTCATGCTGCCAAAGCTAGAAATTCAAGGCTCTATTTGATTGGCCCCACTCACAACATACCTTTAGCTTTATCTTCTGCCTTTTATACCTTTAAGTATATATTCTATTAACAGTGAATCCTTGGTAATTACCCTGAACACACTATGCTGTTTCTTATTTCACATATTTTGGGGAAATTCTCCCTCTCCTCTGCCCCCATCACCCTTAACTCAGCCAGGAAACTCTACTTATAAGCGGATGACACAGCTTATATGAAACTTCCTTTCTAGATCTCTGCAATGGGTTAGCCATCTGCATTGCACTTAACATGTTGTACTATAACCACCATTTATATGTGTGGCCCAGAAGTCTGTTGTATTCTTAGCCCTTATACCATAGGATTAGGGCCTTAGCACCCTTTTCTGATGCCCCTGAGGTTTTGTTCTGAAACAGTCCAACCAATCTGTTAGTTGTTACCTGTTGGGGCTCCCTCTTATGTACACACTACCTGCTAACAGCTATTATGGAGGTTTCCCCAGCCCAGTCACTGCCTATCAGTAGAATAAAACAATCCTGCCATTAATGCATTTATCTGGGTTTTCAAAACCCCAGAATTTTGCGGGGTCCTCTGCTGAGTGGAGCAAGGAAATAGTCTTTCTCTACTTGGTTCCTCAGTGTTTCGCTTAGATACCAAAGCTGTACTCATGTACTCTGAGCAGCTAGAATCTCTCTGAAACAGGTTTATTTGGTTTCGGATGACCCTTAGTTTCTCGATAATAAAGAACGTGTATGGCTATGTATGGCTACCTCATTTTCTCCACTTAATCTCAATATTCTATCCCAGCTCTACTTCATTCTCCCCTCCATCTCCCTCCTCCCAAATTTCTAATATATATCCTCTACTATGTATTTTAAACTTATTTCCTTTTGAATAGAATGGGAAATCCTTTGTACCGGAATGGGCATTTGGGGGGAGGTCACGGTCTGTTGAAGACAGTTTTTATTTTATTTATTGTGGCACCTGGCATGGTGCTGAGCATGGAGTAAGCACTAAGTGCATATGGATGAAAGAAAATGGTATGAAAGGGAGAAAGGAAGGAGAAGGTAGGGGTAGAATAAAAAGAAGAGAAAGAAGAAAGAAGGAAAGAAGGAACTTAATTTTTCAGACTTCAAGGCCAGTTCTAAATCTGAACGCTGTGTAACATCAATCACATTTATATGAAATTGGCAGCTTTTGTCATAATTGTGATTCTCTGTACTTTTGTAGTTTTTCATTCCTCTGAACAACAATCATATTTTTAGCTGTTTTTGTCCTCTGAAATTTTCGCTGCCTACTACATTGCATTATAATTATTTAGGTACGTGTCTCTTTCTACTGTAGATGAGAATCAACTTGGAAGTAGGAACACAACTAATTCATCTTTACGTTCTTCTACGTTATGTAGTCTAAGTCATATCACTTAGCATTCAATCCCAACTTCAGAATGGATGAAGAAATATGGTAGTGTGTTTCCTATGCCTGAGAAAAGAAAGTAGGCACAACTTAGTCCGCTCGTGATTGAGATATAGCAACACAGTGATGTGAATTTATTGACATTTTTATTAGGTTACATCAATCACTGCAAGTGAATTTATTCATTTTCCACTCATCACAAATGCCAACCAGAGACATCAGTGAATTTTTTTCTCCTTTTCATTCAGATGCAATGACTATTTCGGGTTTCTTAGCCCTGAAAATAATGCATCGACCTTTCCCCTAAACATTAATGGCATGATTTCCTTGAAATAAGTTCAGTTTTCATTTTGGCATAGCTATATATTATATGAGACATGCTATTGTATTTGGTACAGCTATCCATAAATATAGAAAGCTATAGCACCTCTGCGACTTGATCACTATTTCATGTACCTAATCACTGAAGTATTCCATTACACTGGAATGAAAGTATACAGAAATGCCTTCCATTAGCTACAGTTTCTGTGATTTAATGATTTCTTTAATATAGATTACATATCATTGCAAGAAATCCCAGGATATTCCCTGGGGAAAACAGGTCTGGATAGGAAGCATAAGGCTGCTGGAGAAAATCAAGCAAAGAAAGGGGCCACTCCAAAGAAAGGAAGAATCAAGGGTCAGTCTACTGGGATTTCTTAGTTTGTTTCAAAAAATGTAGAAACTAGTTATTTCCCTAAAAAAGGATTTGTAATTCATATCATTATCTTACATTTTAGGTAAATAACTTTATATATTAAAAAAAAAAGTTTCCCTTATGTCACTGTCAGTATTCCAAGTTTTTTCTGCCTGAATCAAACAATAGTCCTGGGTCATAGCATTGATTGATAATAGATTCAGAAAATATTTCACACTACCTCCAAGTAAAACATTTGGAAGACTACATTTGCCACATGATTAAAGTTTCAATTATACAACATGTAAAGCTTAAAACTACTATTGTTTTATAAGGTGAAACAAATGAAACCATTCCTATATGTAAAATATTGCCACTAATCATTTGGTATCTTCCCCAAGTTTTAGCTACAGGGAAATTCTCAGTTGTTAAAGTGGCCCACCCTTCAGTCTAAGTATAGATGTCTACACTTCTTACTAATTAAGAAATTGAGAACTGTCCAGGAAAGCCGATAAGAAAAAGATTGTAGGAAAGCTAGTATGAATGGAGCAAATCCCTCTCTAAATCAAATTTGAATCCCTTCAAAAGCTTATGAAGAATCCATAAAAATTTCATGGTTGAGGGGTATATTTCTGCTTGTGTTAAAGATGTCTCCTATACAATAAGAAAAAAAAAACCTTCTTTTAAGAAATAATGTGTTATTCAAAGACATGATGACAAAAGCTATACTATCATTTAGAATCTTGATGTCAATCATGGAAAGATAAAGTACACCTATATCAAACATTAACTTCTCTGCGTAACACTAAAGGTGGGTATTGCAGTAAATACTAGTTTTGTAGTTTCTACATTTTGTTCAGAAACTACCTCCTTATTGATGCAGAAAACAATTATTATCTAGTTATAAATACCATATGCTAGTACCATAATAGTGTAGATCTTCCCTAAAAATGTGGTCTCAGGCAAACTTCCAGAAAGCAGGGAATATTCTTTCCTTTATATCATTTCAGCTTTCAAAAATTTTCGCAGGAAACCTCTACTTTCCCATAGTGAGGGAAACCTATATTCTGATTTTCAAAAGCTGTAACTTCTTCTTTATTATTATTTTTAAATGTTTCATGTCCTTTTTATTTGCCCAAATGGAAATTTGTCCTACAAAATATTGTCCTTATTGGTCAGGACAGTTATAGTTAAATGAACGTATTGTGGAGCCTGTTAATGTCTACGTTGTGACTCTCTCATACCTTAAATTAAAGGTATCTTTCTGAAACTAATGCAATTGCCTTGTAACTCCTCTTCTTGCTTTCACTGTTGTCCTTACCACAACCCACTTTCATATTCAGAGTGATTTAAAGAAAAATGTGCAAACTGCACTTAGGAAAAAAAATTGCCAGGTCTTTACTTTGGTCTGCAATGCCTTTAATGATCTGGACCCTGCTTTCCTCTCAGATGTTGTCTTCTACTTCTATGCCCTCCTACCACCCTGTGCTCCAGACCATCTGTGTTCCTGGAACACACCAAGCTCACTGCTGCTTCAGGGTTCCCCATGTTCTTGTTCACTGCCATGATTTTACCAAATATCCTTACCAGACTGGTGTCTGAAAATACGAATACCCTACCTCCTCTCCCCAGACACTCTTTATCCTCTATCTTGCCTTATTTTCTTCTCTTGTACATATAATTTTATAAATGGTGTAGTCTTCATTCTGATGTGCTTAGAATACTCTGCACCAACGAATGTTCTGGAATATACAGAAGTAAACACTCAGTGGAGATTTGCTTTATAAATAAATGAACCATTTTAACAATATCATTAAAACAATACCCTACTAGCATTTCTAGAATTCCCAGTTTTACTCATGCCATTATTTTGGCACATTACCAAATACAGATTGTTTAGACCAAATAGATTATTCAGTCTAAAACTTAAAATGTAGACTAAAGCACTATGAAATATTTTTATAATATATCAAATTGTATATAATAGGATTCTTACCTTTTTATAATTATTTATAAACCAGGCATATCATTAATATAAAGACTCTGGAATTGGGATTATGTAGTAAATAATGAAGTTATCAAACACTGCATATGTTGAGAATCGTATAGAGAAGTCATTCAAGTTTAGATGGATTAGCCTGTTAGCAAATTAGTTAATAAAAATGAACTCAAAGAAAAGCTTGAAGCAGAAAATTTTTAGAAAGTAAATTAACTTATGAAGCATATTTATTGGAAAGCAACATGTGTTTTTTTTTAGCTAAATAGATTCCCAAAATAGCAAACTTATTATTAACTTAATAGTTTTTTGTTCCAATAAAATTATTTTGTAAACCAAGTTAGTGTTTATTTTTGGATTACAGCTTTAGAATAATTTTGTTTTGTTTTCATTTGTTATTTTTCATATTGTCTGTACTTCCTAAAATAAACAAATATTGTGTTGGTATTTTGTTTCTAAGCTATGATGAAAAATATCTTTATATTAAATGGAACAACCTGACGAAATTGCCACTTTTATAGATGAAAAATTATTGAATGTAGGAAATTCCATATGCCTCTACCTACGAGTTAGGTTTCATTTCTAATAGAGTCAATTTGCAAAAGAGTTGGCCAGTTTATAAATAGAATGTTATCTGTATACATACTTTTTTCTATAACCAAACCCTTGAAACAATGGAGGGAAACATCTCCCCAAATAAAATAGTAAATTAATCAGCAACATAAAACCAACTCATCCTAAATTAAGAAAAAAAAAAAAATAATTTACTGAGCCACATACCTGAGAAGTGTAGTAATCCAAGAACAGCTATATGCAGGGGTTCAAAAAAACAGTGAAATCACTGATGGATGGACGGATGGATGGATGGATGGATGGTTAGATAGATGGATGGATAGTTAGATAGATAGATACATAGATAGATAGATAGATAGATAGATAGATAGATAGATGATAGATTAGATAGATAGCCTCTACTTTTCTCTGCATGCTCCCTTTGGCTTCCTTTTTAGGCAGATTCTTTCTCCTTGTTGGAAAGATGACTCCCTGCAGATCTATTGACTAAATTGTCCCTAGCTGGGCCACATGCCCATCTTTGGTATAATTGTGTCCAGGTGGGTGGGACGCTCTGGCCAGACTGTGTCACATACCTCCCCCTCTGGAAGGAGAAAAACTTACAAGAATAGCTTGGAACAAACAAGGGACATTTCCCAAAAGGAAAACAACAAAGAAGTAATTAGTGTTCACTTCATGGATTTTTTAAAAAATCTCTAGAAAATTAATTTGTTTGGTCTTGATAGTTATGAGCATAACTCTATGCTTGTGTGTATAATCTATATATAACAATAGGAGACACTATCAGATTTGCAGGGTGATTCACAACAGACTGAGAAGAAAAATATTTTAGGAAACCAAATACATTGCTAACAGCAACAAACTAGTATACCTATGATTATGCTGTTTATTAACTATAATTTTTATTTTTTTAATAGCTGCTTGTAAACGGAGCTAATAAGTGGACCTTTTTGCTATTTAAATTTGTACTTAAACAAAATCAAAAATATAAAGAGTAAAAACAAATCATAACTTGCCATTTAAAAAAAAACTTTGTTAAACATAATGTGATTTTTCTTCTGCCATCCAGTTCCATCTCCTAGAGTTAATCCCTGTTAATAATCCAGAGATCATCTTCCTAAATTTTCTATACATGTATATAGAAGCATCTGTGTCTGTACCTCTCTATATACAGTTTTATTCACTGGAATCATGCTATACAAATTAGTTTCAATATTTTTTTTTTAAATTAGGCATTCTATTGTTGAACATTTGGTTTGGCTATGAGTAACTTAACAGCTATAATCATGGTAGTTTAAGTAATATATAAATTTCTTCCTCACATGAGTCTAGATAGACAGTACAGAGCTTTTTAGAGGGTCCATGATCATTTGAGATCAGTTTCTTTCTATCTCATTTTCCACTCCCCACCGCATAGGACTTCAATCTTCCTGTTATGGTTCTGCCCTAGTTCTACCTGTCCTGGCCATCTCTAGCCAGCAGGAAGGAGGATGCTGCTTGCTAGTCACATTAAGAACATTCTGCAAAAGTTGTGTTGAGAACAGCTGCAAGGGAGGCTGGGAAATGCAGTCCCTATCTTAGTGATATTGTTATCTGTATTAATAATGCCTTCTTATTTTCTGTATTTTCTGATATTTTGACATATGGGACTTGCTGATCCTAAAGAAACTGCCCCTCCAAGGCAATCAATTCCTAGAGAGGGTAGAGGACTCATTCACAAGTGGCCCTTTCATATGCAAACAAATCAATCCAAAACCTGTACACACACACACCCACACCCGCCACCTTCTTTATTGAACTCTCCCATCCCAAACTATTATTCCCTGGTCCTAACTATCCTAGAGCCAAGTATCAGACAACTAGGCTCAGCCCCTATACCCTGAAGCCCCAGAAAGTATTTCAACTAGTCAACTGTAAACTCGCTTGATCAGCTTACATTACCTTGCTCATTCCTTCCTGCTAAAATCCCAGGTAAGGCTCTCATCCACATTTTCCCCTCACTCTTGTTACCTCCTTACCAACCATGGTGCTTCTCATGTGGCCCTGTGTGGTGTGTGATGTTTCCTGTTTCTAGTAGGGATGTTTGAATATAAAAACTCATTCCTGTATGACTATCATTGTCAGTCTGTCTTACCATACCTGATCAAAACAAATCCTGGATACATTTTAAAGCATTACCAGATAGTGTTGAATGCTGCACACTACTAAAATCACAGAATTAAAACCCTTTAGAGGGATAAATTTTATGGTATGTGAATTAGCTTTCAATAAAAAATAAATTAATTTAAAAAAATGGGCTTTTCCACAGTAGAAAAATGAAATAATAGGTGTTGGGGCATGATAGCCATGCTACAATATTATGTTCCAGATTAGCACATATAAATATCCCTCTTTTTCATGTCTGCCTTAAGTTATGTGGTTATATTATATTTTATTTAACATTTCACTTAACAGTAAACATTTAGATTGCTTCCGGTTTTTTTTTATAAACTGTGCTATAATTTGGACCCGCATTATGCTTTTATTATCATAGGATAGATTCCTAGAGTTGTAATTCTTAAGTCAAGTGTGGGTGATACTATTTTAAAATAGATACTGCAAGGGCGCTTGGGTGGCTTAGTCGGTTAAGTGTCTGACTTCAGATCAGGTCATGATTTGACGGTTCGTGAGTTTGAGCCCTGCATTGGGTTCTGTGCTGATAGCTCAGAGCCTGGAACCTGCTTCAGATTCTGTGTCTCCCTCTCTCTCTGCCCCTCCCCTGCTTGTGCTCTCTCTATCTCTCTCAAAAATAAATAAACATTTAAAAAAATTTTAAATAGATACTGCAAATTACTTTCCAAAATATTGTGCAAATTTAGAATCCTCTTAAAAGAATGAATGCTCATTGGTTTTTATTTAATTCTACCAATTATTCATCTTTAATAAAATTTTTACCAATCTAATTGATCATAAAACACCTCATTATTGTTTTAATTTGCATCTTCAACTATATATGTTAATTTTATGCATTATAAAAAACTATATATGCATTATTTTTACCTTTATATTATTTCATATATTGTATATTTTATAGAATATATAATTATATATTTATATTGTATATTATGTTTTTATAATGCATAATTTCTTATGCATTATTTAAAAACTATATATGCATTATTTTTTATGTTTAGTGACCATTTTCATCTCTTTCTCTGACAATTGCCTATTCATATCCCTAACTCTTTATTAACCTGGAGTATGTAACTCATTATTAATGAGAGACATTGATGTTAACTTCCTGTCTCTATCTGGAAAGGTATAAGATAGTCTCTTCATCTTACATGACTCCAAGATATATCCAGGAATATGTCTTCTTTACATACATCTTGATTGGCTCTCATGTGCTTCAAGAACTGTAAATTCACTTTTTCTCCACTTCAGGGTAGTTCTCTTCAGTTGTTTCTTTGAAAATTGCTTCTCCTCAATTTTTTCACTCCTGCTGGAACTCACAGAACATGCACACTTAATATCCTGAGTCTGTCCTCCTTCATATTTCATATCTTAAGTCAAGATCTTCCATTCTCCTGTGATCTTAAGATCTTTTAAAAATGAGTATTGAATTTTCAGTAGTGTCCTCCTTTTTTCCAATTTCTCTGGTGCATTTTCCTTTCGCTTTTTAAAATCTTACTTATTATCTCAAGAATTCTCAGTGCACATGTACAATGACTCTTCTATTTCATCAACTGTAGCTGCTGTAGATGAGCCACCTGCTCTGGTTGTTCATCTTGGTCTCCTTTGTTCAACTCCACCTACCTATTCTTTACCGATTCATGGCAGAGAAGTGGTTCCCTCAGCACAAGTACAGGGAGAGACGTAGTAGATTTGGCAATTAATAAGATATTAATCGATTTTCTCTCCCAGTGTAGAGTTTATCTACTGAAGCTTAGGAGAGGACAGAAGAAGAGAGACCACTTGAATTGTCGGAGGGTGATACAGCTGAGATGAGAGGCTTTTCCAGCTGGCTGAAGGCATCTCCAGCCTGAATGGCAGGCTGTTCTCACAGCCATAAGCAGCTAACTGCCTGTCTTTGGATAAGGGGATCCACTCAGCTAGTGTCTCCCACAGACAGTTTCAAGATTGGTAGCCTTCACCTCAGGTTCTTTAGAGAGCTGAGCCTTTTACTAGGCCACTGGCTACTTTTCATTCAATCAATGAGTAAATTGTAGACATTGCTGTTTCCCCCTCACATGTGTTTTTTTTCCTGTCTCTCCCAGTGTCATGGCTGTTTGTCTTTCGTCCTCTTTCCTGTTTTCCATTGCCTTCCGTTATTCTTCTGTCTGCTTCATACATAGTATATATTGCCAGCATATACAGGTACAGGCAACATTAATGTATCCTAGAAAAGACAAATGGAAGTAAAATAATACTTTAAAAGGCTTTGATAAAAATATATCTAAGCCTTTAATCAGAACCATATAAAAAAGAGGGTTACAGGTGCTGGTAGACTTTTTTGTTACTGTTTCATACCATTTTGAAGTACTTGTAGTTTTAACTTTATGCTTGTCATGCTTCATAATAATAATGACAATTCTATTATATAGGTTTTATAATTATAAAATATTATATTACTTACTTAAATATCATATTAAACATTTAGATATTATATTAATTACAAAATATTATATTGTATATAAAATATTACAGTTAATTTTTTCACAGTAAAATTTAAATTGATTGCTAAAATTATACATTCTGAATGCTGAGTATATGATCCAGTATTTTTTTTCTTATGAATACTTTGTTTACTGTAAGGAAATAAAACGAACACTAAAAATAGCATATTCACAAAAATGGGCCATAAAGCCAGTTTAACTAAAAGGCAAATTTTTCAGATTGTTCTCAGTACGTCCAGGCCCAGTACATTGCTGCATGGTGCATGGTTGGCATTTAAAGAAAGATTCAACAGATAAAAACTGCAAGTCCTGTTAAGTGTTAGAACCCATGATACATAAGTCATGACAAAAATTGCTATCCAACTTTTTCTTTTCCCAAAAAGAAAATAATTCATACATAATGGATCATGTAAAAGAAAAAAAAGGAAGAAGAAAATAGTAACATTTTGTTGAATTTGATCAATACATAGAATTACTATTAAATGTGCAAAGATCTCTGAAGCTAATGTCAAACCTGAAAAATCTGTCAGCAGCTGTTACACCCTTTAAGACCAATTGCTGCATAATCAGAGGTCATACAAGAATGAAAGCTTAGGCATGGTCCAGGTAAATGTCTGGCATATACAGACCTTCAAGGCAGAAAAAATATCATTCCCAATGTCAGAAAAGAGAGTAGAAAAAGGAAGATAGAGGACTCCCATCAGCATAGAGGTGATATCAGTGATATCCAATCCATATACCAAGACAGAAGTGGTTTACAGAGAGTAATAAAGACCAGAAGAGAGCCTAAGGAGTCTCCTGCTGAAATTCATTTTTTTTAAAAAAGAAAATTTTGTTTCACAAGGGCCTGAAGAAATCAATTGAATAAATATCAAAAGGAATCTGAGCAGTCAGGAACAGCTCCTTGAAGTCCCCTACATTAATCAGATGCCATGATTTATAAAGTCCATTATAAATATCCAAGGAAAATTAGCTTACGGAAAAAAAAAAATCAAGTAATTGTGCATTTGTAGCAATATTAACAATCTTATTCTTACAGGTGATTATTATCTCTAATTACATCTTTTAAAGAGAGAGGAATATGTGTAATGGAATAACTATGTGTATGATTTATAAATTCTGAGAGAAAGTTTTTAAATTCTGCTTTCTAAATAATTCTAACTTCTTAAAATCATACTAAGTAAGCTCTGATGGTAACTAAGTATCAGAATGTAACTTGAATGTATTAGATATTAATATAGTAAAATATCAGAATTTACACATTATGAATACAAATATACATTCACACATGTTTATTAAGATTTTAAAATTTTCAAGGTCTTGCCCCTGGAAGACATCATAAAGATAGGAAGAGCCTTTATAGAATTTATCAATCCTACCAGAAGACAGTTTCAGTGCTTACTCTATGTAGCCAAACCTCCTCGATTTCAGTGAGAAACCTGAAACTGTAAAGAATGAATCTGCTAAAAGTCACATACTTAGTTATTACTAAAGTTAGGATTATATTGGACAATGATGACTTGAAGTCAGTTTTATATGTTGATTGTTCAAATTTATTTGTAAAATCAAGGCAGCTTTTGTAAGAAGTCACAGAAATCCAAGTCATATTGTCTTTTTTTTTTAAACCCGTAGAGGAAAAGATTTATTCATATATTTGGTTACCTTAAAATTAAGAACTTCTGTTCATTAGTAGACATGATAAACAGAATAAAAGACAAGTCATATTGTCTTAATCCAAAGAGGTTATGTTGACTCTTGTAACTAGAAATCTAGGATCTTTTAGCTGCAGGTATGGCTAGATCTAGAATTAAAAACAAAAGTTGCTTTCAATCTATTGGCTATGCTTTATTCTATAATGGCTTCACTCTCCGGGTGAACTGTCGCCATGTGACAGCCCACTGTATTTTGATGTTAATCCCCTACCTACTTCAATTCCAATGAATAGTTGCCTTTATTCCCTGTTCTCTGTAACAACATCCTGGAATGAGCGTCATTGATCTGACATGCTATAGGCTTATCTCTGGAGCTCAACTGGAATGGAGGGGTGGCTTGAAACTTCACCACTGCAGAATAGAAACTAGATGAAATTAGAGAAAGCAAAGGTTGTTTTTAAGGAAAGTCAGTGTGTTCTTCTAAGACCCAAAGAAAATGGATTGCAGGCAAGCAAAAGCAGATGTCTACTATATTCAATTGGGTTCATTTTTTATTCTGAAGATGACATCACATCTGGCACACTTAATATTATAGTGTTATGGAAAGAGCATTGGGAATAAAGGCAGAAAGGTCTAATTGTATGACCTTGAGTAGGTTGACAAGCCTTTCTGAGTTTACTTTCTTCATATGTAAGTTATTAAAAATACATTCATCACCACTAAATTCTACTCCCGAAACCAATACTACACTATATGTTAATAAACTGGAATTTAAATTTAAAAAATACATTCATCATTGCAATTCTATAAATTATTTCATAAAGAAAAAAAAAACTTGGTAAAAACGGCATATGTGCTAAAAATAAATTCAGTCCTGCTCTATTACACAACTTCCAAGGACATTGTTCATGCAGCATACGATAGAAGAAATCTAGCAATGTTGTCCATTAAATGGGGCTAATAATACATTCTTTACAGAGCGGTATGAAGATTTCATATGATAATGTGTGGCAGTGTCCAGTATAGTGATAGCCACTGTTATTGATTGAATTGTGTCCCCCAAAAAGACATGTTCATGTCCTCTCTGACTGTACTTCAGTATGTGACCTTATTTGGAAGTAGAATGGTGATAGATGTAATTAGTTAAGATGAGATCATAATGGAGTAAGGTAGGCCCTTAATCTAATATGACTGGTGTCCTTATAAGAAGAGGAGAGAAGACATACAGGGAGGAGTATGCCATGTGAAGACACAGAGACACATAGGGAGAAGACAGCCATGTGAAAACAGAAATAGAGAGTGGAGTGATGTATTTTACCAGCCAAGGAACAGTAAAGATTGACAATGGTCTCCAGCAGATAGAAGCATGGAACAAATTCTCCCTTAGAGCTCTTAGTAGGAATCAATGGGACCAGCACCCTGATTTCGGGCTTCTAGCCTCCAGAACTATGTGAGAATAAACTTCCCTTGGTGTAAACCATCCAGCTCATGCTATTCTTTGTATCATCTGTAAGAAACAGCCACATTGGAGTCAGTCAGGATTAAACTTGAACTTATTTTATTTTAATGTTTTTGAAATATAGTATTACTTACCTATTTTAAGTCTTTTGATATTTTGAAAATAATATTTAACAACCATTTTATTAGTGTTGGGCATCTCATTATATCTTTATAACACTAGCCATTTTGCCTATTCCTTCCTAGAAAGCCTGTCTTGTCCTACTCAATTCCCTTTCTCTCCCAGCTCTCCTCCTACTCCTCTGACTAGCTATTCTCTGGCTTTATCATGTCCTCCTCTTCCTCTGCCCTTAAGGTTTGTGGAGACCAATATTTGACCCCCAACCTTCTTTTTACTATGCTCATCCTGACCATTCATGCATTACCAAATTCAGTCATAGCCAGCACCACTCCCCCGAGCTCCAAATATGCAATGGCTGGGTGCTCTTCTCCATCTGGATATCAAATACACCACTCAGAATATGTCCAAAACAGAAGTCATGATCTTTCTTGCTTCTCCTTCATCATAAATCCAGGATGCATCACAGATTGCCCCTTTCTCTTACTCTTCACATCTAATCCAGATCCACATTCTCTTGCTTCTTAAATCTATCTCCCTCAGTTCATCTTCATTACTAACTTTATTAAGTTCTCTCATCATTTCTTTTCTAAATTAACATGGGACGCCTGGGTGGCTCAGTCAGTTAAGCATCCAACTTCAGCTCAGGTCATGATCTCACAGTCCGGTCTGTGGCTTCGAGCCCCACATCGGGCTCTGTGCTGACAGCTCGGAGCCTAGAGCGTGCTTCAGATTCTGTGTCTCCCTCTCTCTCTCTCTCTGCCCCTCCCCTGCTCACGCTCTGTCTCTCTCTCTCTCAAAAATAAATAAACATTAATTTTTTAAAAAAAAAGAGAGAATCACATAACTTTTATCTCTTGCCTCCATTTTTGCCATTCTCCAACTCATTCTACCCAGAGCTGCAGGAGTGATCTTTATAAAATGCAAAACAGGTAAAATTCTCCCCTGCTTAAAAGTTTTCAAGTTTACTCACAGTTTAATATAGAAAGTTCAAGTTTTTTAGCAGAGTATTCAAGTCCTCTATTGATCTGGCACTTGCTTCCTCTCTCAGATCATTTTGATAATTGCTGTACATGTTCCAGCTCCATTCAATCACTTAAAGTGCTCAGAGAGCACCATACTCCCTAGAGCAGCTCCTTCTGCCTGGAATGTTCCTCTCTTCTTTCTTAGTATCACTTTTCCTTTTTAGGTTCAAATCAAGGCGTCCCTACTTCCTATAGAGTCATGACTTCCTTTTTCCCCTACTGTGCCCTCCTCAAATATCTAACTTGGCATCTAAAATGCTGTGTTACCCTTATTATTTTACATACACTTATCTCTCTCATCAGGTTGCTTATATTTCCTGTTCTGTCACTTATTTAGGTGACTTTGAACAAGTTTATTTCTCTGCCAAAAGAAAAAAAAAAGGATGTAGTCATTCTTTTTTCATTGGATTGTTAGGAAGATTAACTGAATATATATTTATATTATTAAGAATGTATTTGTGAATATTAAGAACATAGTAAATGTTATATACATTGATAAAAATACTTCTCATGACAAAAGATTAGAGCAAGACTTCTGTTTTAATTGGAAAGAATTCTTATTCTTGCATCAGCATATATTGAAAACACTGAACTTATTATAAACATTATTTCTGTAGCTACTGGTACTTTCCAATATGCATGTAAAAATATACCCACTTATATAAAATAACAGAGTTCCTTCTTTCCTGTTGCATGTTGAGCAAATGCTTGCTGTGATCAACCATCACCCTCTCACGGCTTTTCTCTGTACAAGGATGCAGAACCAGAGGGGCATTATGTATGTCACCATGGCTTTTGTTGAATCAAACCCTGTTGAATTCTATATGAAAGAAACTCTTTTACTGTGAAGTATCCACTGGCACGATTACTGGGTTGCACTACTAACATGTTACCCAGCTGCCAACAGCAATTTTATGGTTGAAGTCCATGTAAGTAGAATAAAAAAAATACATGAAAATGAAATAAAATTGTGATACAAATACAAATGTGAAGGAGTCATAGAAGTGAGTGGTCAGGAGAATATTATGGAGGAAAAAGGCCATGAATTGGGAGGATAAAGGTGCCTGGGATTCAAACAAGCAAAAAGATCATATGCCAGGGATGCTAGGTCAGGGGAGCAGTATGAGCAAAGGCACAAAGACAAGAAGAGCATTTCTGTATTTCGGAGATAGGGAGCATCTCAGTCTGCCTTAAGCATTAGGTTTACATGATGAGGTATTAGGGTATAAATCCAAAAGATATGTTAAATCATATTATGGAAAGCCTTAAATACTAAACCATACTATTTTAACCCTACTGAAAATGAAATAGAAAGTTTTTAATACTAGAAAGGTTTTTTTGAATGTTAGAAAGTCTTGAAGAATAGAAAGATGACAAGTCTTCCTGAAGGGGTGGTGTACAAAATGGCTAGAATAAGCTAGAGGTTAAATTCCGGCCAGAGTGCAAGGAAATAATATCCTTCTACAAGCAACTGTAGAGTCCAGAAGCCAGAATGTGGCAACAAAGAAGTCATCTTCAGATTCTGTTAAGAACCGAGAAAGGTTAGACTGAAATAGTTCACATAGAGAGTCAGGGAAAAACAGTTTGAAACTCAAAGCCCAAATTCAGGGGTAGAGTCCCAGATGAATGGAATTGCACATGGTGGGCAGAGCCCAGGTCAGATTCTGTTGTCACATAGAAACACGTCACATGTATCACAGTAGGGAGTTGTCATCTGGGGCAGCAGTCTCAGTAGTTACAAAATACTGCTCCCAGGGTAGCCCAGGAACTTAATAAACCCAAATAGGGAAAGAGTAGAAGCAGAGGGACCAATTAGCAGCCTATTGCAATAGTCACAATTAAGGGTAGTAAGGGCCAGAGGTAAAATGGTAGAAATGGGATTATAGGGGTTGACACAAAGAAGATTCAAGAGGAAAACACTCCTTTTTAAAAAAGTTCTAGAGTTAAAATATCGTCTTTTGAAACAATCGCTTATGTCAGGTAATTTCTCCAAAACGTAAGTGCTAATTGATAGATTCTAAAGCTGAGTTGTGAGTTAAATTCTTGTACTTTTAGAGAAGTCACTCTCTCAGTGACCTGGCTACTGCATTATCATCTCAAATGCCATTTTTTCTTATTATTTCATTATGATGTAACCTTCAAAGGACAAAAATTACATGTAAGTCATAAATCTTATTTCCCTAAGACAAAAGAAAGTCTGCCTTGCAACTTGAAACTCTTTTCTCTATTTCACACTACACAACATACATTAGACCCTAATTTTTCTGTTACTTTGACTCCCCATGAACTTGCCATTAAATAGCTTTTAATTGAGATCGAACAATAAGAACCTACAAAGAAGTGAATTCTCAGTTCACCAAAGACTAATTGCCAAGCCCTGCAGTGTTTATAAGCATCAAGGTCAATGTGAAATGTAGAAGGTCAATGAAACTTGCTTATAAAAGAGCTCTGCACTCAAGACCAACACTGCAATGTGTAGCAAATTAGCAGCATTTCAGTATACCTCTGCTGCCACTTTCTGTTCATAAAACCATAAGGTTATTTTAATCCAGTTTTACTTTTTTCCTTTAGTCAGCATTTTATCCATATATGCAAACTATCCTTTTAATCTTGGCAGTTTATCTAAAGTAGAAGCTTTCTTGGACTAAAAAATCTATATGGTTCTGATTAATGCCTATGTGATCTTAAACAGTAATCCCTTAGTTGCTCCTTTTTTCCTGTTTTGTGTTTTATGTGATATTTTAACATACTTGTTGAGTTATAAGGCACTCACGGTAATATAAGACCTTAGCTAGGTAACAGAATCATAGTAAATTATACACCACATGGTTCTTGGCCTTCTGGTTCCCAGATTTTAAATCCAAGGGCAGAATGAATGTATAAGACTTTTTTAAAAAATTAATTTAGGATTCCTTTGTGTTGTTACATAGCTGGCTCATGAGTGACCAATTTAATCTGAAACAATTTCTCATTTGCCTGTTGATTGCCTGCTATGTGCCAGATACCATGTTGCACATTTCTCATACATAGTTTAACAAATCCTCACAAACACTACAAAGCTAATTTTTGTTTTCTCCATTTCTCAAATAAAGAGCTTAATTCAAGGATGGTAAGTAACTTGTGCAGTATCATACAGCTTGTAGGTGTCAAAGTCAAGCTGTGATCCATGTCTGTCTGACTCTAAAGCTTATGCCCCTTCATTATGTTAGATGAAATCTTCTGCTTTCTGCCCACACCTTCATAACAAAATGCATATAGATTATATTGCACCTCTAGATGTAGGACACTGCTGAATTAAGTAAAAGACAAAATAACAGCCAAATTTCTTAGTAAAGAATAATTCCAAACTCACGGCCTTTTAATAACAACTTTGTCTATTTTGAATAACTCTGCCTCCCAGTGACGTAGTTTAGAAATTGTTGGGGACACCTGGGCGGCTCAATCAGTTAAGCATCTGACTTTAGCTCAGGTCATGGTATTGCAGTTCATGGGTTTGGGCCCTGCGTCCGACTCTGTGCTGACAGCTCAGAGCCTGAAGTCAGCTTTGGATTCTGTGTCACCTTCTCTCTCTGCCTATCCTCTGCTTGTTCTCTCTCTCTCTCTCTCTCTCTCTCTCTCTCTCTCTCAATCTCTCTCTCTCTCCCTCCCTCTCCCTCTCTCTCTCAAAAATACATAAACATTTAAAAAAAAAAGAAATTGTTGGACTAGGGCACCTAAGTAGCTCAGTCAGTTGAGCATCCAACTCTTGATTTCGTCTCAGGTCATGATCTCAAGGTTTGTGTGTTTGAGCCCCACATTGGGCTCTGTGCTGACGGTGTGGAGCCTGGTTGCCATCTTTGCTTCTCTCTCTGCCATCTTTTCTCTCTCTCTTTCTCTCTCTCAAAATTAAATAAATAAACACTAAAAAAGAAATAAATAAATTTTGAAAATATGTAAAGGGTAAAAAGGGTAATAATATTCTTCTTACTCGCATACAAAGAATTCATGATGCCTGACAAGGGCCAAAACAAGCAAGAGCTTAAAAGAATAAATATGAAACAGTGTGCTTTCATATTATATTAAGTAGAGTAAGGCTTTAATGCTGGTCAACTGAAAAATGCCAGTGAATTTTTGTTGGCCACGAGTTCAATAATAGATTACAGTGTGACATGGCTATTTCCAAAAAGCTAACTACATTTTTGGTTCCATTGATATCATTGGGAAAAGGACCATTCTGAATGACTGAAGGATTCCTCTAATAGTCTATATCTGGTGTACTGTGATCAGTTCCAGATAACGTATTTTAAAGGCAATATTGACCAAGTATATTTTTTCCAACAGTAGGGTAACTAAGGTAGTGTCACTTAAAATAAGTGTCTAATAGATCAAGATATGTTTATCCTACAGTCAAAATGTAGTAAGAAAATGTAAGTGGCAATAATAGGATTCTCCAGATATGGTAAGTGTTGTTACATACAACTGTGAAAACCAACAGATGGAAGTTGCACGAAGGCAAATTTTGTATTGATTTTATATGAGTTCGGAAACCCCAACGATGAAACAAACTGACACAGAGCATAGTTACAGAGATGCAAACAGAACAGTAAAAGAATGTCCACAATGTTCAGGCTCTTCCCAATTCTAAGATACTTTGCCTAAATGATAGCCATGATATTTTAATATTATATTATTTATCAACCTATCATACAATGTGCACCAAATAACTTTTCACCCTCTTTTATTTAAACAACTTAGAAGAAGGTATTTAATTGCTTTGAGAAGAACTGTAGGTTTCTCTCAGAGAAATCCAAATTGCATTATCAAGTAGAGAAATGGTTTTAATAATTTATCCTAAAGGCTGAATTTATAGAGTCATTCAATCAACAAACATATATTGAGCAGTTAATAGGATTCTAATACAAATAATGTTCCATCTGTACTCCCAAAGAGTATATAAGTCTAGTAGAAGTGACGAGAGATGTGGAGGATTGATACTTGAGTGCAATAATAGGTAATGGACGAGTGCATGAGGTTCAGGCTAAGCACATTAGATCCATCTAAAGAAGAATGAGAATAAAAGAAACTTTCTTAGAGGAATTAACACTTAAGCAGAGTCTTGAAGAACGAGTAAGAATTAATTTGGTTAGAAGGGTGAGGAAAGGATATATTATTAGCAGAAAGAACATGTAGGAAGAAGCTATAGAAATGTGAAACAGGTTAATAGGTTTATAAGCCTACAAGCATTTCCTTACTCTGGGAGCAAAGGGTTATTAGATTAAAGCAATTTTGGGACATGTGGCCAGAGAGATTGACAAGTTGAAAAACAATGGATAAAGAGAAAAACTGCAATATTTATTAAGCAAATGATTAGTATGGAAATTAGATGATGAGTTCCTACAAATCACTTTTAAAAGACTCCATTATATAAAATGGAGCAAAAATATGAGTAGCCAATTTGCATAAAAACAAATATGATTAGTAAAAATAAGAAAATGTATTTAATCTCACTATTACCCAAGATATGCAAATTAATACCAAAAATTTAAATAGTTTTTACCTAATTAGCAAAAGATTGATAATACCACTGCTAGGGAGGGGATGAGAAAATAAGAACATACTTGTCATTCACTATTGGTAGGAGTATAAATTGACACAATTGACAGACTTCTTGTGGACTATTTGAAAGTATTTATCATATTTTAAAATTAACATATTGTTCAACTCATAAACCCTACAATGATGTAACTATTCTGGATATACACACAATAACCCAAATACCAAGAAGGAGATGGTTAGATAAATTATTGCTTATTTGTCCTAGTGAATATTATGATGCAATTAAAAAGGAGGTAGACCAATATCAAGGAGGGTCTCCAAGACATGTAATCAAGTTTAAACATAAAGAAGCATATTTACATATCTATTTTTATAAACATACATAGCATACAAAAACATCTGAGAGTGCACACATCAAAATGATAGCAGTAAAAGGCAGGGATTAAATGAATGATAAAAGGGAATTTTCACTGTTCCGAAGTGTTTAAATTTTAATAAGAATATCTTTGTGCATTACAGTGTAATTTAAATTATAAGCATTATTCTTAAATCTGTGGGGAGCTTTTAAAAGGTTTAAGCAGGGAAATCACATAAACACATTTGCATCTTGGTAATGCCTTCCTGCCAGCTGATGTAAGGGCAATTGGGGGGACGCTAACCTGAAGATAGGGAAGTCAATTAACAAATGGCTCCAGTGGTCCCGAGTAAAAGTAATGGTGGACTTAAAGAAGTTTTACAGTTGTGGTAAAGATGCAAGAAGGAGATGACTGACAACAATATTTTCTACATGGAATCCATAGAACACTGCACCTTAGGATGACAAATGTGAGAGAGATCTAAATGATCCTCAAGTTTCCAACTTAGCAATTAGCTGAATGGTCAAGTCCATTCACTAAGTGAAAGGATACAGGGTGTGTGTGTGTGTGTGTGTGTGTGTGTGTGTGTGTGTATGTATGTTGGAGAAAGAATTATAGGAATTATGATCCTTAGATCCTTGCTATCCTGAGGAATGGGGGAGTTTGAATAGGAAGGCTATCTCAAAAGAGATTTTCTGTGAAATCTTTTTTTTCCTAGAGAAAATACCCATCCTATATAGAATGTGTCAATGACAAATGAGTTCCATCAAAATGTATTAGGTTTCTATGTTGCATACCTGAAACTAATAATGTATGTTAATTATACTTCTGTAAAAAAAATTGTTTTGTATCCTCTAGATAAATTATAAATACACATCATAAAATTGTCCAAAAAATGTATTAGATTTCTATAAAGCTTCAAGAAGTTTACACATTCCACAAAAGTTATTCAGTAAATGTTTCACTTGAGTAATCACAGAGCAGCTACATCTACCTATGATGTTCGTAGTATCAGTGGGAGACAAACAGTGTATTGATCTCACCCCCTAGAGAGTTGTACCCTTCAAACATTCCCTCCATTCCACTCACCAACCAGCCTGACCAGCTGACATTCAGGTGGAGGCACAAAGTTTGGGGAAGTCTTCTGTCAGAATGGCTTAAGTATACCCTGACATATAAATCTTGACAAGCTTGGGTTCTTTTTGGGTCAGCAATATTTTCTGTCCTCAGGTTGATCCCAAAGTTACAGAAGTGGAAGAAGAATTCAATTGAGGCAGACTACTTGTTTTTCTAAATTCAAAGCATACCATCTTTATTTTATGTATGCACTTTATTTTATGGTTGAAAGGTAAAAATAAAAACTCATTCATGTACAAAACTATGGCATTAAAACTAGATTAGAAATGACTTGTGGGGTGCTTGCATTTATTAATCAGAATTAATTCTTGTCAAAAGTAAAAGGTTTATATCTAAAAATGGTAGAAAATATATGATAAGATTCATCTGGTCATTTATCAGTTTTTAAGTGTTAAGGATACAGTGAACAAGATCATAGGATATTGGCCTCATAGAAATTAGCTAATGGTGGAGATGTACAAGAATAGTCTAGAATAGCCAAAATGAAGAATAGTCTAGAATAGCCAAAATGATAATTATTAAGGCTGTTTCAAATTCAAAGAGACAAAGCAATCATAGGATATTGGTACAGTTAATTCAGGAACCAGGCATGTTAAAGGAGGCAAATCAAAAATCAGTTTAAGATTAGATTCTGTTGGGAGTAACAGAAAATTCCAAATAACAGTGGGTTAAAAGAATAAAAATTATTTCTTTCATACGTAAGCAACATTCAGAGCAATCTATGGCTAATAGGAGGGCTTCATGATTTTCAAAGACGCAGGCGTCATCCTTGAGTGGGCTGTCTTTAGCACACTGCCTAGGATGGATGCTTACATCCCATGATTTCAGAAAGAGGAAACGGTAAACATGGTCTATTTCTCCTTTTAGGGACACATACACTTACTTGATCACATACAACTTAATCAAATAACCTCATCTGGATGCATAAGAAAGCTGGAAAAAATATGGTCTTTATTCTGGCCAGCTATGTCCCAGCTAAAAATCAAGGAATCTGAAAGTACGAAAAAGGAGGAAAGAGATATTTACGGGCCACTGTCAATCTTGGCCACCATGAGGTCAGAGCATGACTAGGGATGTAGAACTTTACTCCAACATTAAGAATAAACCAACGTTGTTCCATTTGTGAACGTCCAGCATATAAGAGGCTGATTAGGTTGTAAAAGTTCTTTCAGATGGGGTATCTTCACCTAGTGATTATTCTTATGGTTTTTTCATGATATACATTTTATAAATTAAAAAAATCTGAGGAAACTATACTTTTTTGTCTCATTAAAGACTGAATATTTGAAAGTCTCACATTTGTTCATTGTATGAGATTGCGCTTAAAGTCTGGTGAATCAGTACTTTATAAACACATTCACACATACACACACAAACATGCAACTTTATCTTTATGCAACAATTTTCTTTGATCTATATATGTCACTTACCCAAAAATATATCTCCTTTTCATTGTTTATTTCTTGACAAGCCTATTCCACTATCTATTATTTATCTTTGCCAGCACTTCTTTTCTATAAATACAGTTTGCTAGATTATACCTACATCTGTACTTAAATACGAACTTTCTGGGACTCTTTCCAAACTAAGAGTTTGTGATTACAGTTAAGCAGTGAAATTGTCACTTGCTTTTTCCTTTCTTGGAAGTACTCCATCTTCTTAGGTCACTGCCATCTAGTACTGCGAAAATGTGATTTGAAAAGCAAGTTTAAATAGAGCTTTCTAATTAGGCTGCATTCATTTATATTTTCCCAAACCTGCACCCAGGTTACCCTAAAGTTATATGCACCCAATTAAAGAATATTCAATTTGAGATCTATATGCCTTTGAGTATGAATGGGGTAACTCTCCATGATTGAGCTTGATCCAACTGCTCATTCAGCTGAAGTGAATTAAGTCTTCTAGGGCACCAGGGTGTCATTTAGGAAATTACCTCTGCCAGCACACTAAAATTACCTCACATGGGTGAGCAGCATTCTTCCAGGGAGTAGTTTCATCACCCCACTTCTCCACTGGCCCAACCTTATTGACACTAAAGGGTGATTCATATGACACAATATTTACCTATGGCTCAGACAATAACAACGGCCTGCTCCATTTAAGAGCACATGTGCCAGTATTTAAAGGGTAAATGAGAGAGCCATTTTGTTTGGATTTTTTTTAGAAATCAGATATAAACAAAAGTGCATCATTGTTCCCTAAACTCTGAAACTATAAAATGTGGTGATAAACTCATCACTATATAATAATTCAGCTCCTTAAAAGTATCAATAAACAAACATCTTTTTTCTCTATTAACACAACATGTACACAAAATGAGTCTATTTAAGTAGCAATAAAATTGAATGTAATACTTTGAAAGCAGTAAGTTTTTATTTTTCACTTACAAATATAAATGTCCTTTTAATTTTAACTCACTCCAGTACGTCTCTTAGATAGTACTTCTCTCTACTCCAGACATTTATTGGTTCCTCTTTTGAAAACTAACATCCAGAGCATAAAATAGTTTTTGTGGTGCCATAATTTGTTAAATAATGCTTTTGAAAGTGGCTGGGTGCCCAAAGAGTCCATGCAGAAATAAAATGCACTCAAACTGCTTCCAAATGTTTTCCTTTCCAGATATATCATGTCAGAAGCTGCCATTCCTCTCACACTGTCGCTATATCCAAGAAGCTATAATCATGCACCACCACGAGAATACCTTAGCAAACTACCCAAATTTACATCCAAGCCAATATTGAAAACATAATAAAAAAACGTGTATGCTAAGTGAACCAGTAATCTAATAATACAAGAGGCTGAAACTGCTTTGGAATTAGCTCTGAAAAATACATTGATCGGGGCATTTTCAACAGTGAACAACACCTGCTAGCTCCCTTTTTCTCACTTTCTCTCTTTATAAAATCCATGAATCTCCTTCAACAATTCTCACAGAATAGGATGTACCTCGACCCTCATTTTGAACTCAGTCTAATGGCTGCCATGGATGACCTAATGGTCAGCAGTAGTGAAAATGGTGGCACAGCAAGGGGCTGGGAGATTGTCGGTGGAGGTATTATTTTAGGCAATCTGGACAGGCCCAGTTCATGTGGCTTAAGAGTAATAAAATCAGACTTCTTTGAGCCTGTTTCTATTTTTCTCCCTTATTACCAGCAATGAGTGTTACCTCAGATCAGACCTGGAAGTTAATATGGTTCCTAAATGCACCAAGCTTAAAAATGGGAATGGCCTCAATAAAAATTAAAAGATACATAAAACTGAATAAGGCCTGACTCTCTTCAAGCCCATTTCACACTTATGATCATATTTAGACATAGATCCCAACACTGTTATTAGTTTGCTTCAGGCCACAGTTGAATTTGCTGGCTCAGATCTAGGAGAATTAGGCCCACAGAAAATGAATGGTGAGTCAGTCTCTCCCTCAGAGAACATCATCCTTAGTTCTGTGCTGCACATTTCTCTTGGGCTCAAGCAGTCAAGATTGCTCTGCCCTTGAAATCTTCTCTCTCTTTGTCCCTTAAATGCATAAATGAGAGGACACATATAGAATACTGAAAGAAATGAAGTGGAGGGTATGTATGAAGGCCCCTTGTCTGGCTGTTTGTGTCATTAAGTGTCCCCATCTGTCTGTCTGAGAATAAAGAGCATATGAGCTAGAGAGTATGGCTTTGCATGCCATAACACTTTTAATGACTCTATTTTTGACTAACCCACTAAACCAATTACATGGATTTTGTCATTCCACCCTCAGAAGCTGCTCTCAAAACCATCAGTAACATTGTCATGAGTCAGGGAGATGTGGATGTGCTTTATACTTCCTGTGTTTACCTTCACAACTGACCCCGTATGCAGCATACCATGCCCAGTTCTGTCAGAAACAAAAATACAAAAATGAGAAACTCTTCAAAGAACTTATTGTAAGCTGTGTCATGAACAGAAACAATTATACAGCAAGGAAAAATGTAAGTGAGAGAGGGAAAAGAGCCAAGAAAGGTCGGTAGAGGCCTTATGTGAGTGACTGCTTTGTATCAGATATTTTTTAAAACACTATCTTGTATAATTGTCCTCATAACAGACTGTTTTCTACATGTTACTGAAATGGGAATTGAGGCTCAAGGAGTTGAAGTGACTTGAATACAGTCATCCAGCAGGCTAGGGCACAGCAATGTCTTGAAACAGAGCCCCTCTGACTTCAGCACCTGTGTGCTTTCCATGGCAGCTTTACTGCCTCCTGAGGGAGCACAGAAGAGGGCAGATTATTCCAGCCGTGAGAAAACAGAAAGCCTCTTAAAAGAGATGGCACTTAATCAGGGCATTTAGAATGGGTCAGGCCAAGATAGGGCATTCTTACTTTGTGTTGGAAGGAGTGAGCCACACATTTAAGTAACAATGAAAATTCTTATGTGTTTGGAGTAAAAAGTCAAGAATTTTTGAAACCATTTTTTAACAAAAAATATCTTGGAGTGCCTGGGTTGCTCAGCGGTTGAGTGGCTGACTCTTGATTTCGGCTCAGGTCGTCATCCCAGGGTAATGGGATCAAGCCCCACATCGGGCTCCACACTGAGCATAGAGCCTGCTTGAGATTCTCTCTCCCTGACCCTCTCCCCTGCTTGCTTGCTCTCTCTATCTCTCTCTCTCTCAAAAAAAAATAATGTGGTAATAAACATGTGAACATTACACTTAGGTGATAAAATTTAGGTTGCAAATATAAGATAAACATCAAACAACACCATACTTTCAGTTTAACAGAAAGTATAACATTTATGGGGCACCTGGGTGGCTAGGTCAGTTGAGCGTCTGACTTCAGCTCAGGTCATGATCTTGAGGTTTATGGGTTCGAGCCCCATGTCAGGCTCTGTGCTGACAGCTTGGAGCCTGGAGTCTGCTTCCGAGCCTGTGTCTCCCTCTCTGCCCTCTCCCCCACTCTCACTTTGTCTCACTCTGTCTCTCAAAAATAAATAAATGTAAAATTTTTTTTTAAAAAGAAAGTATAACATTTATGACAGTCATGCTTAACACCTAGGTTAGTACAGAAATGGGCAGGGATGTCATAGAGGTATGCAAAGATTTAACAGTTCAAAAACCCTTAGCACTTCTCAGAAAATATGAATGGGAAATATGTGGCAAATATTTCTGTAATATGGTAGTTTCAGTCCATTAGTGATCAGTATGCATTTAAAGTAACTGTAGCTGTTTTTGAACATGGAAAACTAGATTCAAAGTAAGTCTTTGCTCAACAAGCTAATGATAGTATGAATCCCTTATATTTAAAAGTATAGTTTAAATTTGACAAGTTTAAAGTAAAGCATTTTTGTTTTTGTAGTAACTTTAAGATATTGACACTATGCTAATAAATAGGTACACTGCTGTGCAATTAATTCCATTACCATATTTTATATTTGTTGGTCATCATTAGCATAAATTTTATGCTTCAGAAGAAATAGATCAATCTAGCAAAATGGTGACAATTAATTTTCTTTTAAAGAGAGATTGACCAAATTTAAGGAAGAATTGATATCTCATTTCCAAATTACTGATACAAAATTACCAGAGAATATAGTTATATATTTTGACCAACACCCAATAATGTGCAAAAAAATTGCAAGATAGATGCATTTCCTGTTCAATTTCCAAAACTAAATAAAAGCTTCCTGACTGAAAGCATTTACATTTTTCACTCTCTAAAGTAAACATTAGAAAACAAAGTACAAAAAAAAAAATGATCTCTCAGCTTCTGAATAGCCCACTTAGTTACATAAAGTATTTTCTGTACCAACACTTTCTCAAATTCAAAAGATATTTACTTCCTAAGAATATGACAAAACAGTCTTCATTTCAAATCATTTGGTCCGTTTCCATGGCAACACTGCGGGATTCCTTGGCTACTGTAAGTTGCATTAGTTGACTATGGAATTTCTCAATTTGCGTCTTGATCTTGGTCTGTTCTATACACCAAACAAACTAAATCATTTGTTATTTAATTCACAAACTCCCATCAGAATGTCTATATTTGAGAACCACACGTGTCTTGATAGGACTGACAAGGTCAGGGCCAAGAGACTAAATTCCTTCCGAGTCTGGTACTGCAGCATCTTGAGCCCATGAAGGAATAGGAAAGGAGGCAAGGCCTGGACTGGAAGCAGTGCAACCTGGCCCACCTACCTCTGAAACCATACTTATTCTTTGGGTTTGAATTCATCAGTAAGGAGAATGTGAAATTTTTTAATGAGGAATAACATGATCTGAATTGAAAGGACTCAAGGAGGTGTCCACCTAAGTGTCTACACCACGCAGGTAGGGACATGGAAGGAAATCCCACATGTTTACCTTGAGTGCAAATTGGCTGGAAAAGTGGACATGTCTTTGCCAACACCACACCTTTATGGTACTACTTCAGTCATACACTTACGGTATCAGAATTGATGTAAAGTCATTGGGGTCTTGATTAGTTTTGTTCTCTATTGGCTATTCTCAATTATTTTCAAGACTTACTGTGTTCCTTGATTATTTTCAAGACCAAATTCTCGAAATGATAACTATTAAACCAAATTATCTTGTTATCTAGTCCGTACCACATACATGTCAAATGAATACCATTCTTTTTTTTAGGGTTTTATTTAAATTCCACTTAGTTAACATACAGTGTAATATTAGTTTCAGATATACAATACAGTGACTCGGTGCTTCCATACAATACCCAGTGCTCATCACAACAAGTGCACTCCTTAATCACCATCACCTATATCACCCCCCCCCCCACCCACACCCACACCTACACCTCACTCTGGTAGCCATTAGTTTGTTCTCTATGGTGAAGAGTCTGTTTCTTGGTTTGCCTTCTCTCCAAATCAGTACCGTTCTGACCTTAAAAAGCTAACAGGTCTTTGAAAGGAATTTCAATCACTTAGCCTTTAATGAGACATGTTTGGTATTATGTTTTAGCACATTTTTTGGTAGATAAGACAGCCAATGATGTCATCACCCATATCTGGAAGTGAAACTAAATCCATAACATTCTCTTTCATGCTTTGTACATGAGAGACAACAGTGTGATACACCTGACAGCAAGGTACATGCTAGCAACCAATGACTAATCCCGACTGAAGGCAGCCTTAGAAAATTACAAAGAGGCAGAGGCAGCCTGCCTCATGACCTCTTTATCAAGTGTACAAACTTCCCTTTAATAATGTGACAGATATACCCACAGTTTATAAATATTAAATACATAGCACACTCTGGCTGCAAAGCTAAATAGATCTAGCTCTCATACGCATGGATTAATGCTGCTTAGCAGCTCCTTAACTGACACCTTGGCACCCGAGGCAAAAAGCATTTTTATAAAAGAACATATAGGGTTTTGTTGTTGTTGCTGTTGGGTGTTGTTTAAAGAACATATGAAGTCTGACCCCAGAAAGAAAAGCTGGGTAGCAGTCCGCTGACCAAGGCCCTGTGTGGTGACTCCATCAGGAAGACATGATTTTCAAGTACAGGTCACCCCTTCACCACTTCTTAGATAAAAGAACTCTAGAATTTAAATTTTTTAATTAGAATTTTACTTGTCCCTCATTCCTAAGTGCTTCTTCATAAGCACTTTGTGGAAAGTCACAAATCTCATTGAACTTTAATAATTATACACAGTTTTGAGGATATTTATATTATTAGAGTATACATGGTTTTAAAATCTCTGATATCAAGAAAACTCAGTCTGTTATTTGTCCAAATAAAGTCAAACTGCCTTTGAACTATTCATATAAAGGTGGTTTTAATTCAACTCAATAAACATTACATCGAGCCCCCACTATGTGCAAGCTCTGGGACTGGACATATAGAGGAGAATAAAACATGCATGACTTGTCCCTGTTCTTCAGGGATCACATCCTAGTAGAAAAGACAGATATGTAAGCCAGAAGTCACCTGATGGCAGCCCACAGGCTGAACTCAGCTAAGAGGTATGTTTTTGATTTGATTTCTACAGTGTTGTTTAAAACATCTGAATTTGTTGCCCTTAGCCAGAACTTTCATTTGACCCAGTGCCTTTGTCATCAGTTATTTTTGGTCATCAATTTGATATACCTATTTATTATACCCGAAGGGCCATAAAGGCATTTGCATTTGGTATTACAAAATTGTAAACAAATAAATAATGTATCTATGATAGTGTTCTACCTCTGTTCTAGTAGCTAAGACTAAATGGAGGCACAGAGGAAAGAATATGAGTTCTCCCTGGGTATGTCGGGCATGTTTTGACAGAAACCAGAGGCCAGAAGGGCTTTTCAAGAGGAAATGTCACGGAGGCATAGAGATATGCCATGGTAGGTCAAGTTTAGGGAATTAAAGAAGATAATATTTCTCTCTCACTATTGAACGCTCACTTTTAGCCACTAACAGGCACTTCCCATGATGTGCAGTAAACCAGTATAGGTGATATGTTTATTATTAGCTCCATTTTTCAGATGAAGAAATTGAGTATCGGAGAAGCTAAATAATTTACCCTAGATGAATCAGCTGGTGAATGGTAGAATCAAAATTCTGGTCTCAAGCCTAGGCATTTTCAAAAAACTGATGAATGTGTTGGCATATTGCAAATTTAGTCAGGACAGTTTTTTAATAATTAAGATTCCAAGTCCCACCACATACAAACATAGGTAAGACCACTGGACATAATCCGTATTTGGGGAAAATATAATTCAATGTAACAAATGGGATAAAAATTATGTAAACAGATTTTTAGAACTTAAAGGAAATTCGGCTAAGTGCTAGCCCAAGTTCATCATTCTACAGATAAGGAAACTCAGACATTTAAAACATTTGTTTTTAAAGAGTCAGAGAATGTCTACTTTAAATATAAATTTAAAAATACTTTAATAAATGTCTTTTTTGATCAGCTTCAGAATATCTTAATTCTCTTTGTTAATGCTAGCTTTAAAAAAATACAACCACCATAATTTTGTCATGCATATCCTAAAAGTTCAAAAATAACTCAAGGAAAGCTACAAATTTCTTTTTAAAAGCATTGCAGAAATAACTCATAAAAATCCAGCCATGAAACTACCCTTTTTGCTTCAATACTTTTATTGTGACCTATTGAACAACAACAGGATGATAAATCTATAAAATTCATATTGCAGTGACCTGAAGGATTAAAAAAAAGCCAAAAACAAACAGTAATGGTTGCATGATCTTTAATTGTATTTGGTGCTGCAGAATCTTCATGGAGATTAGCTGTGTAGCTAGCTAAAGAGGAAAACATGAATTTAGTTGTAGGCATATTTCCATTTATAATAATTTAGGAAATGAAAAGATTTTGTAATTGTAACTTTGGCTTAGCTTAGTTAGAATCATTTCCTAAAAATAACAGTGTCCTATCAAAAATTGATTTCCTCTTTTTGTACTAGAAATGTATGTTGTAGTGCAAAAAACAAACAAAAAAATAGGCGCTTCAAAATATTTACTGAACAAATGAATAAGTGTATGAATGAGTTATTTATGAATGTAATAGTTCCCTTTCACATGTTAGGCCTAATTGATAATTAGGTCTCATCTAGGCTGTTGGCCTAGGAAGCAGTTGAACAGGCTCAGTACTCCTTTAGATCCTCGCAAGATATTTGCCAAAGGAGCAATTTATTGCTTTTCATCTAACCATTTTTTCAATCCACTTATTCCATTTGCCTTTATTGAAACCCTACTCTGTGCAACTTCTGATCAAGTTAAAGCAGGCAATGTTGGGGTCCCAGTTGGCACACCCACTACACCACGATGAGGCAGGTATCTTTTCTCCACCAAACTAGGCACAGCAGCTTAGTTTTTCCTGCATGTTATTAAGTAAAGAGAATTAAAGATTTCTTTGGAGTAAAAAAAAAAAATGTATTCTTTAAATGCTTTTTTTGAAAATGGCTTCTTACTGTTTCTGGTCTTCCTTCAATGGTCATATAACTCTTAGAGTCTGAGGCTTCAACCACCATCACAAAAAATTAGGAAGCATATGTTCAAACAAACAATGAGCTTATGATTTTGTTTTGTTTTGTTTGTACTTCTCTTGGTAGAAGAGAGAATGTGTGCTCTATAAATTTTTGGAACAGAAATAGAAGAGAGGCACACAGGAGAGAAAACATGAGATACACTAGGACTGGAAGGAAACACACTTTCTGACGCAGGATGAGTGGAATGGACAGGTAGACAAACAGCAGGTAGATAGACATACGGATGGATAGGCAGGCATATGTATAGAGAACGAGTAGAGAATCTTTGAACGTTCTGAAGTGAGAATTCCTCAAGAAAAATAGCCCTTGAGATAGCCTTTGGTTTAACAGACTATGTTATCATTGAACTTTGCTCATTCACACTGTAGCTCAGAGGTACCATCATTAACCTAAACTACGCAGTCATGTAGTAGCTACCATATGCCTGTTAAAGAACTGAATACTGGATACTTAAGGCTGAAGAAAGGATCTCTACTCTGATGCATACATACTCAATTCTCAACTCTCCAAAATTTTAGTCATTCCCTTTTCAGTAAACATGTTTGAGCCAAAACTCTTTACTATGTGAATACTGATTTGTTTATGTTATGTATTTATTCAGTTATACTTTGTTACCTTTTATATTATTATAAAATACAAAAGGAATAAAATTATTTTGACATAATATTCATTTTATATACTAACAGCATAAAATGTATCACTATAGGATCTGATGATTAAGTTCAGCTTATTTTGACACTTGATTTCAAATAATGCTCATACCACACATGCACAATATACACGAGATGCTACATATTTAGGACTTTTTGTGATTTCTTTTTGCATCAGTGTAGATCATCCTTGTATCACATTATAGTTGACAAAGAGCTCTTTTTAGCAGTTGGAGACGTGGCTTTTCCGTTTTCTGTGTGTTCTGTATGTTTGCTTGGACCTTGACTACCTATTTTCTAATGTATACACAAGGTTGAGAACCACTGTATAAGGAACAACATGGCTTCTGGGATGACTGCCTGAGGCCAGGTGAAATCAAGGCCTTGCCCTAATTGTTCAAGCTTTTGAAGTAAATGTTTTCCTTCATAAATACTTCAGCATTTTTCTCACTGTTTTATTGTTTAAACAAGCATTCTCCAAAATTCTCTGAGTATACACCTCTAACAATAAAAATGTTGAGCATTATACATGGAGAGTATTATGAATATATTTTATTTACAATTTATTTAATACACATGGGTGCATATATTTCCAGTTTACAATTCTAAACTGTATTTAACTGCATCTAGGTGTTCTTTTTCTACACATAGGTCAAAATGTGTATCTGCAAAAACAAAACAAGATGGAGACAATTTGAAGTAGCCACATCTGAAAAAAATTCATTATTATAGGGATATTTCCTTTATTAAATTTTTCAGACAAAATTAAATTACTGATGCATGATCTTCAAAGAAGGTATTTTTATCTGTTCGGTTTTCGTGTATGTGAGTGGTGGCAGGCGGTAGTTCTGCATTAGAAAATTTAATCAGCCTACCTCGGTTTCTCACCCAAAGAGATTTCCTTTTTAAAAAAGAAATTAGGGGAAGATGGCGGCATAGGAGGACGCGGGGCTCACAGCGCGTCCTGCCAATCACTTAGATTCCACCCACACCTGCCTAAAGAACCCAGAAAACCGCCAGAGGATTAGCAGAAGGGAGTCTCCGGAGTCAAGCGCAGACTAGAGGCCCACGGAGGAGGGTAGGAAGGGCGGCGAGGCGGTGCGCGCTCCACGGACTGGCGGGAGGGAGCCGGGGCGGAGGGGCGGCTCGCCGGCCAAGCAGAGCCCCCGAGTCTGGCTGGCAAAAGCGGAGGGGCCGGACAGACTGTGTTCCGACAGCAAGCGCGACTTAGCGTCTGGGAGGTCAGAAGTTAACAGCTCTGCGCGTAAGCGGGAAGGCTGGAGGACAAAGGGAGGGAGAGCTGCTGAGCCCCCGGACGGCAGAGCTCAGCTTGGCGGGGAACAAAGGCGCCAGCGCCATCTCCCCCGCCCATTCCCCAGCCAAAATCCCAAAGGGAACCAGTTCCTGCCAGGGAACTTGCTCGCTCCGCGCAAACACCCAACTCTGTGCTTCTGCGGAGCCAAACCTCCGGCAGCGGATCTGACTCCCTCCTGCTGCCACAGGGCCCCTCCTGAAGTGGATCACCTAAGGAGAAGCGAGCTAAGCCTGCCCCTCCAGCCCCCGTGCACCTTGCCTACCCACCCCAGCTAATACGCCAGATCCCCAGCAACACAAGCCTGGCAGTGTGCAAGTAGCCCAGATGGGACACGCCACCCCACAGTGAATCCCGCCCCTAGGAGAGGGGAAGAGAAGGCACACACCAGTCTGACTGTGGCCCCAGCAGTGGGCTGGGGGCAGACATCGGATCGGACTGCGGCCCCGCCCACTAACTCCAGTTATACACCACAGCACAGGGGAAGTGCACTGCAGGTCCTCACCACGCCAGGGACTCTCCAAAATGACCAAACGGAAGAATTCCCCTCAGAAGAATCTCCAGGAAATAACAACAGCTAATGAACTGATCAAAAAGGATTTAAATAATATAACAGAAAGTGAATTTAGAATAATAGTCATAAAATTAATCGCTGGGCTTGAAAACAGTATACAGGACAGCAGAGAATCTCTTGCCACAAAGATCGAGGGACTAAGGAACAGTCACGAGGAGTTGAAAAACGCTTTAAACGAATTGCAAAACAAAATGGAATCCACGATGGCTCGGCTTGAAGAGGCAGAGGAGAGAATAGGTGAACTAGAAGATAAAGTTATGGAGAAAGAGGAAGCTGAAAGAAAGAGAGATAAAAAAATCCAGGAGTATGAGGGGAAAATTAGAGAACTAAGTGATACACTAAAAAAAAATAATATACGCATAATTGGTATCCCAGAGGAGGAAGAGAGAGGGAAGGGTGCTGAAGGGGTACTTGAACAAATTATAGCTGAGAACTTCCCTGAACTGGGGAAGGAAAAAGGCATTGAAATCCAAGAGGCACAGAGAACTCCCTTCAGACGTAACTTGAATCGATCTTCTGCACGACATATCATAGTGAAACTGGCAAAATACAAGGATAAAGAGAGAATTCTGAAAGCAGCAAGGGATAAACGTGCCCTCACATATAAAGGGAGACCTATAAGACTCGTGACTGATCTCTCCTTTGAAACTTGGCAGGCCAGAAAGGCTTGGCACGATATCTACAGTGTGCTAAACAGAAAAAATATGCAGCCGAGAATCCTTTATCCAGCAAGTCTGTCATTTAGAATAGAAGGAGAGATAAAGGTCTTCCCAAACAAACAAAAACTGAAGGAATTTGTCACCACGAAACCAGCCCTACAAGAGATCCTAAGGGGGATCCTGTGAGACAAAGTACCAGAGACATCACTACAAACATAAAACATACAGACATCACAATGACTCTAAACCCATATCTTTCTATAATAACACTGAATGTAAATGGATTAAATGCGCCAACCAAAAGACATAGGGTATCAGAATGGATAAAAAAACAAGACCCATCTATTTGCTGTCTACAAGAGACTCATTTTAGATCTGAGGACACCTTTAGATTGAGAGTGAGGGGATGGAGAACTATTTATCATGCTCCTGGAAGCCAAAAGAAAGCTGGAGTAGCCATACTTATATCAGACAAACTAGACTTTAAATTAAAGGCTGTAACAAGAGATGAAGAAGGGCATTATATAATAATCACAGGGTCTATCCACCAGGAAGAGCTAACTATTATAAATGTCTATGCGCCAAATACCCGAGCCCCCAGATATATAAAACAATTACTCATAAACATAAGCAACCTTATTGATAAGAATGTGGTCATTGCAGGGGACTTTAACACCCCACTTACAGAAATAGATAGATTATCTAGACACACAGTCAATAAAGAAACAAGGGCCCTGAATGATACATTGGATCAGATGGACTTGACAGATATATTTAGAACTCTGCATCCCAAAGCAACAGAATATACTTTCTTCTCGAGTGCACATGGAACATTCTCCAAGATAGATCATATACTGGGTCACAAAACAGCCCTTCATAAGTTTACAAGAATTGAAATTATACCATGCATACTTTCAGACCACAATGCTATGAAGCTTGAAATCAACCACAGGAAAAAGTCTGGAAAACCTCCAAAAGCATGGAGGTTAAAGAACACCCTACTAACGAATGAGTGGGTCAACCAGGCAATTAGAGAAGAAATTAAAACATATATGGAAACAAACGAAAATGAAAATACAACAATCCAAACGCTTTGGGATGCAACGAAGGCAGTCCTGAGAGGAAAATACATTGCAATCCAGGCCTATCTCAAGAAACAAGAAAAATCCCAAATACAAAATCTAACAGCACACCTAAAGGAAATAGAAGCAGAACAGCAAAGGCAGCCTAAACCCGGCAGAAGAAGAGAAATAATAAAGATCAGAGCAGAAATAAACAATATAGAATCTAAAAAAACTGTAGAGCAGATCAACGAAACCAAGAGTTGGTTTTTTGAAAAAATAAACAAAATTGACAAACCTCTAGCCAGGCTTCTCAAAAAGAAAAGGGAGATGACCCAAATAGATAAAATCATGAATGAAAATGGAATGATTACAACCAATCCCTCAGAGATACAAACAATTATCAGGGAATACTATGAAAAATTATATGCCAGCAAATTGGACAACCTGGAAGAAATGGACAAATTTCTAAACACCCACACTCTTCCAAAACTCAATCAGGAGGAAATAGAAAGCTTGAACAGACCCATAACCAGGGAAGAAATTGAATCGGTTATCAAAAATCTCCCAACAAATAAGAGTCCAGGACCAGATGGCTTCCCAGGGGAGTTCTACCAGACATTTAAACCAGAGATAATACCTATCCTTCTCAAGCTATTCCAAGAAATAGAAAGGGAAGGAAAACTTCCAGACTCATTCTATGAAGCCAGTATTACTTTGATTCCTAAACCAGACAGAGACCCAGTAAAAAAAGAGAACTACAGGCCAATATCCCTGATGAATATGGATGCAAAAATTCTTAATAAGATACTAGCAAATCGAATTCAACAGCATATAAAAAGAATTATTCACCATGATCAAGTGGGATTCATTCCTGGGATGCAGGGCTGGTTCAACATTCGCAAATCGATCAACGTGATACATCACATTAACAAAAAAAAAGAGAAGAACCATATGATCCTGTCAATCGATGCAGAAAAGGCCTTTGACAAAATCCAGCACCCTTTCTTAATAAAAACCCTTGAGAAAGTCGGGATAGAAGGAACATACTTAAAGATCATAAAGGCCATTTATGAAAAGCCCACAGCTAACATCATCCTCAACGGGGAAAAACTGAGAGCTTTTTCCCTGAGATCAGGAACACGACAGGGATGCCCACTGTCACCGCTGCTGTTTAATATAGTGCTGGAAGTTCTAGCATCAGCAATCAGACAACAAAAGGAAATCAAAGGCATCAAAATTGGCAAAGATGAAGTCAAGCTTTCACTTTTTGCAGATGACATGATATTATACATGGAAAATCCGATAGACTCCACCAAAAGTCTGCTAGAACTGATACATGAATTCAGCAAAGTTGCAGGATACAAAATCAACGTGCAGAAATCAGTTGCATTCTTATACACTAACAATGAAGCAACAGAAAGACAAATGAAGAAACTGATCCCATTCACAATTGCACCAAGAAGCATAAAATACCTAGGAATAAATCTAACCAAAGATGTAAAAGATCTGTATGCTGAAAACTATAGAAAGCTTATGCAGGTAATTGAAGAAGATATAAAGAAATGGAAAGACATTCCATGCTCATGGATTGGAAGAATAAATATTGTCAAAATGTCAATACTACCCAAAGCTATCTACACATTCAATGCAATCCCAATCAAAATTGCACCAGCATTCTTCTCGAAACTAGAACAAGCAATCCTAAAATTCATATGGAACCACAAAAGGCCCCGAATAGCCAAAGTCATTTTGAAGAAGAAGACCAAAGCAGGAGGCATCACAATCCCAGACTTTAGCCTCTACTACAAAGCTGTCATCATCAAGACAGCATGGTATTGGCATAAAAACAGACACATAGACCAATGGAATAGAATAGAAACCCCAGAACTAGACCCACAAACGTATGGCCAACTCATCTTTGACAAAGCAGGAAAGAACATCCAATGGAAAAAAGACAGTCTCTTTAACAAATGGTGCTGGGAGAACTGGACAGCAACATGCAGAAGGTTGCAACTAGACCACTTTCTCACACCATTCACAAAAATAAACTCAAAATGGATAAAGGACCTGAATGTGAGACAGGAAACCATCAAAACCTTAGAGGAGAAAGCAGGAAAAGACCTCTCTGACCTCAGCCGTAGCAATCTCTTACTCGGCACATCCCCAAAGGCAAGGGAATTAAAAGCAAAAGTGAATTACTGGGACCTTATGAAGATAAAAAGCTTCTGCACAGCAAAGGAAACAACCAACAAAACTAAAAGGCAACCAACGGAATGGGAAAAGATATTTGCAAATGACACATCGGACAAAGGGCTAGTATCCAAAATCTATAAAGAGCTCATCAAACTCCACACCAGAAAAACAAATAACCCAGTGAAGAAATGGGCAGAAAACATGAATAGACACTTCTCTAAAGAAGACATCCGGATGGCCAACAGGCACATGAAAAGATGTTCAACGTCGCTCCTTATCAGGGAAATACAAATCAAAACCACACTCAGATATCACCTCACGCCAGTCAGAGTGGCCAAAATGAAGAAATCAGGAGACTATAGATGCTGGAGAGGATGTGGAGAAACAGGAACCCTCTTGCACTGTTGGTGGGAATGCAAATTGGTGCAGCCGCTCTGGAAAGCAGTGTGGAGGTTCCTCAGAAAATTAAAAATAGACCTACCCTATGACCCAGCAATAGCACTGCTAGGAATTTATCCAAGGGATACAGGAATACTGATGCATAGGGGCACCTGTACCCCAATGTTTATAGCGGCACTCTCAACAATAGCCAAATTATGGAAAGAGCCTAAATGTCCATCAACTGATGAATGGATAAAGAAATTGTGGTTTATATACACAATGGAATACTACGTGGCAATGAGAAAAAATGAAATATGGCCTTTTGTAGCAACATGGATGGAAATGGAGAGTGTGATGCTAAGTGAAATAAGCCATACAGAGAAAGACAGATACCATATGGTTTCACTCTTATGTGGATCCTGAGAAACATAACAGAAACCCATGGGGGAGGGGAAGGGAAAAAAAAAAAAAAAAAAAAAGAGGTTAGAGTGGGAGAGAGCCAAAGCATTAGAGACTGTTAAAAACTGAGAACAAACTGAGGGTTGATGGGGGGTGGGAGGGAGGGCAGGGTGGGAGGGAGGGCAGGGTAGGTGATGGGTATTGAGGAGGGCACCTTTTGGGATGAGCACTGGGTGTTGTATGGAAACCAATTTGACAGTAAATTTCATATATTAAAAAATAAAAAAAAAATAAATAAATAAAAATAAAAAAGAAATTAGGACCATTTAAGGATATTGTCTTATATTTATGATTATTTAACCCTTACAAGCAGCCCCATGAGGCAGAGTCAATTGTTATTTTCACTTTATGTATAAGGAAATTAAGGCGTAGAGTTTAAAGTCATAGTCAACTTTTTACACAAATTCTTAACGATATTGAATGTCCAATGTAAAGTTATTTCAAAGAGATCACTGCAATATCAAAATGAAATTTTGTTTCATTTGGTTTAAGTGTTAAATATATTTTACTATAACTCGTTGAAAACTGGTTACTCTATAGACCACATTACTTTCAGATAATCTGGGCAATCAGAATCCTCCATTAATTGATCAGACCAGATGTCAAAATTCGGGCCATGTCAACTTCTGCATTTTTTACGCTGTGGTTACTAGCAACCATTATTTTAAGGATGCTTTACTCTCAGACAATGTTTCTCAGTGGTGTTACTAGCATTTTGAGGGAAATGCTCCTTTGTGCATGGGGTATACCAGTTATTGCGATGCCTTTAGTTCACATGCGGACCCTCACTCACTAAATAATGTCTTTCCCCAGTCATAATTTGCAGTACTCCCTAAGCAACCTTGACAACCACTGAACTACTGAAGGACAGATAAATTAACTCCTGCAGCCAGTAACTTATGTTAATTTACCTTATACCAGTAGTTAATAGTGTCTTTTGTTAGTGTGATACTCAAAAGTGTTTGGAATTATATTTGAGTAGTGTTGCCAGAGTTAGCAAATAAAAATACAGGACACCTGATTATCTGGTAACTCTATATTAGAGATAATATAATGCTAGTGTCCTATCCTGGTGTCTCTTTAACTCACCGACTCCAGATCACTAACAAATTGGAAACTCACTTGTTTGAGATTTAGAAAAGCATATGTGAAGTGGCACATCTTATATTTCAAATTTGTAGTGGCTAAAGGAATACTTTCATCAAATAAAAATCTAATTTATATTGACAAAGAGTCTGTTGAATGCACGTAAAAACAAAATACTGATGGACATTTATATTTATCCTGCTACAGGTGTTTGATGTTGTTCATTCTTTAACTACAATATAATTAATAAGTTCCACAATTGCTTACTTATTTTGTTGTTGTTGTTTTGTTTGTTTTATTTTAAATCCACTATAGTTTACATAGTGTAATATTAGTTTCAGGTGTACAATACAGTGATTCAACACTTCCATACAACACCCAGTGTTCATCACAAGTGCATCCTTAATCCCCATCACCTATTTCACCCGTCGCCCCACCCACCTCCCCTCTGATAGCCATCAGTTTTTTTCAGTATAGTTAAGAGTGTGTTTCTTGGTTGGTGTCTCTCTTTTTTCTTTGCTACAATTACGTATTAAAAAAAAATAATAAAGACAGCGAGGGCCAGCAACTTAAGCAGTAGAGCAAACCAGACTAAAATTACTTCATATCAAATCCCAGAGGTTCCTGAACTTAATTTCTTGTAGATTAAGAGATAAGGGAATTATAACAAATAAATTCAGCTTCATTATTCAATTGTGAAAACAGAGCTATAATGTTTCATGCAATCTCTATTGACATGACTGACCCTAAGGAGGAAACTGATAAGGCATTATTATCACATAATATCATATTTCAATTGAATACGTATTCATGTACACCAGCTTTTCTGTTTGTTTCATATATTAAAAAATGACAGTCCCTTAAGGAAGAAATGCCACAATAAATGAAAGACCTTTTAACCCACAGTAAAGAAACATCACAAAGCCATTATGAATGATGCAGCAGGTTTAGGAAAATGAAAGCTGCTATTAAATATGACAGGCTGTCACAACAATAGAAATAGTAATCAATGTAATCATAGCAATAAAATAATATTTGTATTTTGTTTCTTTCAAGGAGTTAAAATAATGGACATCTTTTCTAAGTTAACAATTTCACATAATATGGCAAAATAATAAAAAGAAAGATAAAAATCTCTAAATCTGAAGCATATTAAAATTATTTAAAGTCTGCTCTACACACTTTTGTTTTTCTCAAAATTTCTTTTGAGATAATTGCATTTATATTCTTTTTTCTTTCCTGTGCATGATTACGTTCTTTTGTTTTTTTTTACAATCTAGTATTCTTTTTTCTAAGTTTGTTTGTTTGTTTGTTTGTTTGTTTGCTTTTGAGCAAGAGTGTGCACACAAGCAGGGGAGGGGCAGAGAGAGGGAGAAAGAGAGAATGGCAAGCAGGCTCTGCCCTGGACTCAAACTGAACGAACCATGAGATCATGACCTGAGCTGAAATTAACCAACGTAACCAATTGAGCCACCCAGGTGCCCCTACAATCTCATATTCTTGAACCAAACTTCTTATCACTTGGCTTCAATAAGTCCATAATCAGCTAGAATTGGAATATTTCTGTTTTTACCGCCTATAATAAAATCTGAATTTCTTATAATTATTTTCTCTGTTGTAAAATCACCACTTCTTTTGTAACTTTAAGAATACAGTATAAATATATAATTGTCTCTACCTGGTATTCAGTAATGCTCCGTGGTGATGGGTACTTTCTCAGACAGTGTTGAAACATTGCAACGTGGAAAATGCCTTGCATGGGAAACATTGTACATGAGGAAATATTTGTGCTCAATGATATATATACCCCATGTAATAGCAAAGGAGAAGTTAGATTCATCGTTCATCAAAAGTTCCCTCAGAACACTTTCTGACCTACTGCTTGGCACTTTAGCCACATCTCTTCATGTTTAAGGGACTCAAACTCTGCTGGACCTTTCCACTAAAGCCTCATAAAATCAATAGCAAAACCAGCTTAATTACAGCATTTGATTTTTTTTCCATGCTTTCTTTATTCCAATGCACAATAAATAGGCCTCACCCATTAAAATATACATTGTAACTTCGCTTTCTAAGCATTTCTAAAAATCTAAGAAATCCTGGCTTTTCTTTAGCAACAGCTCTCTCTGTAGAAGCAAGTTGTATACAATGTGTTATGCCAGGTCCCTTTAATCCTGGTCAGATTTCAAAGAGGCTATGAATTTTAACATATTTTAGGTGCGAAATTTGTGTCAAGGAACAGAATGAAGTCTCTTCAAAAATGTAAGACTTGCTAAAACTGAGCCTGAGAGGATTGATTCAAGGTCTCTTTAATTGAAAACTGCTGGGCCTGATTGGAGCTTCAGGGGCCCCAAATGATGTGCATTACTTATAACCATCAGTGTAACTTGCTTTTAGAGTGTTACCGTGATTAAACTTAGATATACCATATCAATTACCAGTACTGCCCATGCACTGAGAGTGCATGTATATTAAATTTTCTTCTGAATGATTTTAGTGTCTTTCAGGTCATTGAGATACCAAATTATAATGCTGTTGTTATTCCAAACTGAAGGGTTTCTGATTCATATTCAGAGAATAGCAATCTCCCAAATAGGAAATGGCTCATTATTTATTTTTAATCTACACTGGGAAGATTTTGTCCTAGGAGTGTGCCACCTAAGTGACATCACTTCCCTTTTTCATGCCTTAGTTTGCTAGTCTATAAATGAGAATTTTTTGACTGGATGACCTATGATGTCTTTTCCAGCTCTGACATTCTTTTATTCACAATTCATGATATAATCTTATGAATAAACTTCCAAGTGGTTTCCTGTTGGGTTTTTTTGCTTCACAGTAGCCTTCTTAAAAGTGAAAAAGCATGTGGTTCTACCTTTGCAAGCTCTGTCTTCTTCCTAATAGAAAGGTGTAACAAATTAAGAATTGTGGATATGGATTTCCTTACCGCTATTTCAAAAACATATATAATTCCTGGATGGTGTAAAAGCTTTCCTCATTTTAAGCACCACTGCTGATAGACCTAAAGCAAAACACTGCTTCTTCCAGTGCAGCTTTGATCTCAGATCCCGCTGTGGCTGTCTCCTGCATGTCTGTCACTCATGTGGACAACTCTGCAAATAGACAACCTCAGTGACTTTTATTTATATCTGCTTTGTCAAATGTAGGTTTAGAAATTTTACCTTCACATTCTACTACTTGTACATCGTTTGGGATTATAACTAGTTAAGAGTACTTTCTTTTCAAAACCTAAGTTTGTTTTTTTTTTAATTATGAATAAAAATGCATTCATTCCTTTTAATTTTATAGCTTCCTTGTAAGGTTTGATGTTTTTATTAATGATAGGATTTTTTCCCCAGTTAAATGATCAACAGCTTTTCCACAAATAGATTTTGATTAATGTCCATTTTTATCTCTTAAAAGGATCCTTCCCGGCCATTGGGGTGGAGGCGTTTTGCCCCAGCTTCCTGAGGGCAGGGTTTTTAAATAGCATCCAGGCCCCGCATCCAGTGCCAGGGGGAGGATCTCTGCCCCCCAGGATTCCTGCTGGTAGGTATTTCAGGTGAAGTTTTCTGCCACCATATACAGCACAGGACTGTGCTCACAACTGAAAGATACACAATACAGAAATAAATATTTCTAAGATATATTGTTGAAAAAAAAATACAAGTGACCTTTCTTTAATGCAGGGACCACATTTATAATATCTAATGCCGTGAAAGTGGTAAAAGGAAGTGGAAGACAGATCTGTAACCTGAACACCCAGTTAGCATACTGCTGCTGCCTCCTCTAGAATAATTTTTACATAAATAAGGACTAGAGCTTCAGATCTCAAATTTTATAACTCAAGAATAAAAATAAGATAAAGTGGAGCTACTTTGCCACTTGGAATTCACTAGAAAAGAGAATTAAAAACAGCATTATTGACAGGCAATTCCATGTTTGAGCAAGTTTATAGAGATTTAATTAAAGTTTAATTTTACTAAAGAGAAATGATAGGAAGAAAAGCCAGAAAGTAGCAAATCTGAAACTTGAAGAACTTTTTTGAAAAAGAATATTAATGCACAGTTTCCCCTTAAACATGTCAGTCTGACCAAAGCTGTATTTTATCAGTGAAAGAAAGAAAATACAGGGAATTGAGCATTTTTCTTCATGTTTATTTATTTATTTTGAGACACAGAGAAACAGACAGCAAGTGAGAGAGGAGCACAGGCTCTGTGCTGACAGCACTCCAGGGCTTGATCCTACCAACCATGAGACCATGGCCTGAACCAAAATCAAGAGCTGGATGTCTAACCGACTGAGCCAGGCAGGCACCCTGGAAATCGAAATTTTTAAAATGCAATTTCAGGGGCGCCTGGGTGGCTCAGTTTGGTGAAGCATCTGACTTCAGCTCAGGGCATGATCTCATGGCTCATGAGTTTGAGCCCCTTGTCAGGCTCTGTGCTGACAGCACTCCAGGGCTTGATCCTACCAACCATGAGACCATGGCCTGAACCAAAATCAAGAGCTGGATGTCTAACCGACTGAGCCAGGCAGGCACCCTGGAAATCGAAATTTTTAAAATGCAATTTCAGGGGCGCCTGGGTGGCTCAGTTTGGTGAAGCATCTGACTTCCGCTCAGGGCATGATCTCATGGCTCATGAGTTTGAGCCCCTTGTCAGGCTCTGTGCTGACAGCTCAGAGCCTGGAGCCTGCTTCGGATTCTGTGCCTCTTCCTCTCTCTGTCCCTTCCCCACCCACTCTCTGTGTCTCTCTCACAAAATGAATAAACATGAAAAAAAATTGGTAAAAAATACTTTTAAAAAATGAAATGAAATGAAATGAAATGAAATGCAATTTCAAAGTTTAGTAAATCACTTTCTGGATTATCCATGATATTATTTCCGAAACAAATTGCTTTTTTCCCTGCCAATTTATAAAATATCAAGCTGCCTTCTTCTGTTGTATAAAAGATATAAACCCACTTTATATTTTGTATGTGTCTTAGCAAAATAGAATTAGGGTATTGATTCTTGGAGTTTTGTTTTGTTTTGTTTTGTTTTTTGAGAGAGAGAGAAGCAGAGGGCGAGGGAGAGAGAGAATCTTAAGCAGGCTCCATGCCCAGTGGGCACGTCATGGGCCTCAATCTCACAACCATGAGATCATGACCTGAGCTGAAATCAAGAGTCGGACCCTTAACCAACTGAGCTACCCAAGCACCCCTTGGAGCTTTACTTATTGTAATTCTAGGGGTACCTTGGTGGCTCAGTTCCTTAAGTGTCTGACTTGATTCAGACTCAAGTCATGATCTCATAGTTCATGAGATCCAGCCCCCGTCAGCCCCCCACTGGGGGTGGAGCCTGCTTAAGATTCTCTCTCCCTCGCCTTCTGCCCCTCTCCCTGCTGTGTCAAAAAAAAATTTTTAATTAGTGTAATTCTGCTGTTTTTTAGTCATGATTGTGCCACAAATTATGGTGATGACATCAATGTATTCAGGAGGGCTGGCCCAGCCAACCAATCCTGGGAATGTTTGAAGACACTAGGAAATCCAATAAAAACAAAATTCCAACACGCACATTTCTTGCTTTTCTTAACAATATTATACCAACAAGGCCTAACATTATTACATTTCTATTTTTCTGTTGCTCTTAAATTACCCTTGCCTTCTTAATTAAAACATACAAAATAGCAAATCGTAAATATGCTTTGATGTCGTTTGGTTTTATCATTGGACAATTACCGATATGGTTGGAGGCTTTGTGGCCAGCAATGCCACTGATACAGTAGGAACCAAAACTACATGAATTTAAAACTAGCAGTTTTAATTCTAATGAGTGCCACTTTTTTTTCCTCTTTAGAAACAAAAATGGTATCAGTTGCTCAGAAATGTTATTATTCTTACTGTTGGTGGTGATGGTGGTGTTGCAAAAGACACAAAATAAAAATCTATGTAAGCTAAGCTCTCAGAGCTGCAAATATAAAAAGGCAGTTTTCACATATATTATTAATATCTCAGTGATTAGAATTGAGGAATGGATGATTTGTAGTTTAATAGCTTAATCCTTAACTCTTAATGACAAATCTCAGTGGATTTAGGTATGTTTGGCAGAAATGACATTACACAGTTCAGAAGTAACTTGAATTATTCAGCATTACTGCTAAAAATAAATAAATAAATAACCCTTGTCATTTAGCCACTGAGAATAATAGAAGAAAGATGATGTTTCTATAGCACATACACAGAAGCAACTTTCTAGAGAGAGATCTGAAAGAACACTCTAGCACTCTGTTCTTCTAGGCTTTAAGCCAAATTTGCCTCCAGCTTTCATAGGAAAGAAAACTCAGTTCAGTTTCCATGACTTACATACAAATCAGGTGTAACAAAATTGCTTCATAAAAAATTTATAGATCTAAACTTGTTCCTGTTCCCTCAAACTGAAATTAACTCAACTCACTTTTCCTGGCTTATATCACTTTGATAAGCGATCCCTGTGCATTTCCTCTGGCACTATTCAGTAATGACTGCTACAGTTTCAAAGGTAATTTTTATCCTCTTACATTCATCTATAGGTTATTTCCCGAGAATTTCCTTTATAATTTTGTGTAAAGGAGAATGAAGTAGTAATCATGAGTTTTTATTCTTTCATATTTTTTAAAAGTATTTCTTTGCTATCTAATAAATGAACTCATCACCCGTTACGTTTAGGACATCATCAAGAAAATAGTTCCTCCCTTGACCTGTACCGTGGCACTTTGAACAGGTGGCCAATGTTTGACGGTGACTGGGCAGCAATCAATTTGCTTTATCCCAATTGATTATTTGTCACAGTACTTTGAGGGTCTCAAAAGACATTAGCTATGTGATTCAAGGAAATCACAAAGCCTGTTCTAATGATGGTGCTAATTTAGTTCCCAGTTACTTATCTTAATTGAATTTAAATGAGATACACGACGATGTTTCTTATAAAATCATTTATTTGTATTCATGTCACACTATGCTATCAAGGAACAGTGTTTATATAGTACTTATTTTTTTTAGTCTATTTAATTTGAGAGAGAGACAGAGAGCACACACACACACATGGGAGGGGTAATGAGTGAGAGAGGGAATACCAAGCAGGCTCTGCTCTGTCAGCGCAGAGCCCAATGGGGGAGTTGCACTCATGAACTGTGAGATCATGACCTGAGCCAAAACCAGGAGTGGGACTCAACCCACTGAGCCACCCAGGTGCCCCTATAGTACTTATTTTTGCACTAACTGCAATGAATCATTTAATTATGAGACCCAGAAAGCAGACAAGCCTAAAATCAGTATTTATTTAACTATTGTCAATTGTTTATACTGTCTATATGACCTTTTTTATTTCTAGAAAGGTCGTAGTAAAGAGTTCTCTTTCTTAGTTTCAAATAGAGAAAAATGCCAGAAACTAATTGACTGAAAATTAAATAGCAAGTATATTCATATATTTATTTTCTTTCTTTTTTAAAATTTATTTAAATTCAAGTTAATTAACATATAGTGTAGTACTGGTTTCAGGGGTAGAATTTAGTGATTCATCGCTTACGTATAACACCCACTGCTTATCCCAACAAGTGCCCTCCTTAATGCCCATCACCCGTTTAGCCCAATCCCCCCCCAACCTCTCCTCCAGCAACCCTCAGTTTGTTCTCTGTAGTTAAGAGTCTCTTATGGTTTGCCTCCCTCCCTGTTTTTATCTTATTTTTCTTTCCCTTCCCCTATGTTCATCTCTTTTGTTTCTTAAATTCCACATATGAATGAAATCATATGATATTTGCCTTTGACTGACACACTTATTTCACTTACACTCTAGTTCCATCTAGATACATTGTTGCAAATGGCAAGATTTCATTCTTTTTGATCACCCAGTAATATTCTTTGATGCAGTGGCTTTCAAGCAGTAGTTACTCAATAAAGTAAGAAAAGTCACAGGAGAGAAGAAGAGACAAGAGGAGAAAGGAAATAGAAGAGAGAAGGAAGCTGAGAGAGGAGAAGTGAGAATGGCAGAACTGATATTATATTTTTTAATGCAAAGTCTTCCCCTGCTGTATACCTCCTTATTAAAGTCAAATTTGGGGAACCTGGGTGGCTCAGTTAGTTAAGGGGCTGACTTCAGCTCAGGTCGTGATCTCAGAGTTCATGAATTCAAGCCCTGCATCTGGCTCTCTGCTGTGAACACAGAGCCTGCTTCAGATCCTCTGTCCTCCTCTCTCTCTCTGCCCCTCTCCCACTAATTCTTTCTCTCTCTCGCTCTCCCGCTCTCTCTCTGAAAAATACATAAACTATAAAAAATTAGAATCAAATTCTACCTCTCTGAAAAGAAGTAATGCCCCTTTTCTAAATGTATAATCAGGCACGTACTGTAAAATGGAAATAAATTGTCCTCTTTAATACATGTAGTTATTTCTTTTTTTTTAATTTTTTAATGTTTATTTATTTTCATGAACAGAGGAGGGGCAGAGAGAGAGAAAAACACATAGAATCCGAAGCAGGCTCCAGGCTCTGAGCTGTCAGCACAGAGCCCGACATGGAGCTAGAACTCACAGACTGTGAAATCATGACCTGAGCTGAAGTTGGATGCTTAAATAATTGAGCAAGCCAGATGCCTCCATCAAGTTATTTCTTTGATTTAATTCTGTAGGCATACAGTATCTGAAAGTAGGATGGAACATTTTTATCTGTCACAGAGCACTGATTACAAATAGGGTCTTAGATTTGTGGCTTATCGTATGACAGACTCTGCCTCTACCCAAACCCTTTATGTTTTTGGCGATTTCATACATATAGCATATACAAATAAAACCAGCATAATAAAGTTATTGAGAAATAAAATTACACAGTTACAATGATAGGATAATATATGGACGTTTCCTGATTTATTTTTTTCTGTCACTGCACAGCAATAACTATCTGACATTGTGTAGTATCTTAAATTTACACTAAGATCCAGACATTACAATGTGTCTTAAAAACTAGAGCTACTTATAAAATATAAAAGCATACTCATTATCTAATATTTACTCAGAAAATAATAACCTAGGTTAGTATGTTTAGATCATCGAAATTCTAGGTTACATATTTTAGCAGTTTTTAGTCAGTTGTGGGAGACTGCATTTTTCTTTAATTAGGTAAATATTACATATATATTTATATGTAAATATATATAATTTACTATATATAATATTTATATGCATATACACACACACACACATATATATATATAATATTTACTTAATTATACACACACACACACACACACACACACATGATTCAAGACCAAACTCAAACATATGCTTTAAACTAACAAGATTTATCAATTATAAACAAAGTCTATGAAAGAGAAAACAAAGGAAACAGGCAGCATGAGGGATTTAGAAATAGATAAATTCTGAAAGAAATCATCGTTCAAGATCTTCCTAATACTTCCTTTGTGGTTAATCTTGGAAGCTCTTCAGTTGTTGAGGGACTGTTCTTCTGAAACACCATCTCAGTTTGTCTGCTAGTGCTTTAAATACAATGCTATATATAAAACACCTCTTTTGACATTTTTACCTGAGCTTCTCTTCATTGCCTTCCATGTGTTAGGTTCAAAGTAAATGGCAAAGATGGAGTGAATCAATCCCATGAGACTCCTCTGCCTACACTGAAACAGATAGCAGGAGAAATACGAACATATGGGACCCAAACACCAGATTTGCAGTCACTAAATATATAACTAAAATAATGTTTACTATTATTTTTTTACCCTTTGAAAAAAGATTTGAATGAGCCTTCTACTCAGTTAGCCAGACTTTTTCATATCCTCATGAGTGTCCCCTGACTAGCAATGTTAGGAAATGAATTCACAGTCCAATTTTCTATACACTAACAACAGATCTAAGTAGACCATTTCTATAGCAAAGGACTTACAGAGCTAAGCCAATATTAAAATGTCTTCAAAATCCATTAACCATGATTATCAATATTTTCCTTTCCATATTTCATGTGAAATCCTATCTGATATGGAGTCAGGGCAAATATTACATGCACTATTATTCAGGCAAAAAATTTTATTCAGAAGGCATATAGTTTAGATGGTAGAAATAAGTTAGGAATGATAAATAAAGTTGAAGCTGCAGAGATTCTCAGAGCTAGTGCATATAATATCAGTTTTGATGCATACAGAGGACTGAAGAAAAGCAGTAACACAAATATATAAGACTAAGTGGCAGACTTTGAAAGAATATATGTAAGTTAAGGAAAATTGGCATGAACTCAGTATGCCAAGGGAAATCAACAGTAGGAAAGTATATAACTTTTAAATACAATTGAACTGCAGTTCAGAAAAATCAAAGTAAACCATCTCATTTTTTATATGTTCAGGCATTCTTAAAAAGGTCAGTAACTTTGCTTGAGATCCATAATTTGATATTTCAAAATTAATCATTTCTGACAAAATAATTTATATTGGCTATAGTTCTGAGGATGATTATTCTTTTCATATTTTTATGTAGTATAGATGACAATTGACCTTATTTTATCTTTAACAAAATATTGTTGTAATAAATATGCATAAAAGATAAGAGACAGTGGTTTACTTTTTAAGTAAGAGACTTTTAAGAGGAGAAAAGCTCTTTAATTAAAGGATGTATATTTTATACATTTCTGCAGCTGAGAATGTTGCCAATTACCTTGAGTGAGGTGTGTGTGAATCAGTATTTGCATGTGTCCACTCAAACCAAAAGCTAATTATAAACGGTATAGGAAAAACTGGATTAAACATACAAACTAAAATCCTGAATAAATTATTCAAAACATGAACTATGGTTAAAAAACAAAAAAGAAAAACTTTCATCTGGATTCCTAACTCCTGGATTCTTTGTTCCTTGACATTTGTGTGATTCCACCTAGGACCCAATAGCCCCTACTCAGTACTTATTTTATATGGTTCTCCCCAGAGAACCCTCCTCCTCGAAAGTTTGTGCATCTGCAAGCTTCAGAAGGAAACGCTGCAGAACTGCAACTCTTAAAAAACTGTCATGGGAAACCTGGGGCAGGAATGGGCAGGAGAACAAGATTATTCTATCTCAGGACTGAGGAGTGGCATAGAGAAAAGAGAGTCACTGATAAAATGACAGAGACCACTCCCAGCCAAGAGAAGCACAAGGAAAGTGATATGAGTAATTGTATTTCTATTCATGTCCCCAATAAACTACCCCTTTAAAATATCTGCACACTCTTATTGCTATGTTAGATGGTTATTTAAAAACACTTTTTGGGATATACTGATAGTTTCAAAACCTGTGCAAGAGGGGCTGGCCGGATAATGTCAATGTGTGTTTAGTCTGCTTCCTCTATTGCTTCAAGTCAGTTGGTTCCAAAGAGCACGGTTCTTTGACTTACTGAGGAAAAATACACAACAGGTTAAAAAATAATTAAAAACTTACAGAAGACAATGTGAAGATGTTTCTTATCCCACATGGGATAAGAAAACTCAGGATGGGAGCATATACAAAATTGAAGGTATAATTCAAACTTTCAAATAATATCCAGTTCATGAAACCTTTAATCAATTGCAGAATTTATGAATTTAAGGACTCCTATAGAGTCCTGATGTTGTAATACAGGTCATGGACTCAGATTTCTAATGGATTATACTGTTTCTTGGTCAAAAATAACAGACTCTTCGCCAAGAAAATAGACATATGATCATATATGTAAATATTTGCATACAATTTCAGGAGGTCTCTGGACACCTTGAAATCCATAAATGAAGAATCCTAGGTTCTTATAAACTCAATGTTTTAGAGAGTTATGTGTAGTTGACATAAATGAACATCATTATCCTCGTGTAAAATCGACAGTGCATTTAAAAGAAAAATTTTAAAAATAGAGCCGCAAGATGCATTTGATATCAAATTCTTGAACATTTATAAAGAGAATTTCAAGGGGAGGGGCCAAGATGGCAGAAAAGCATGGAAGTTTTTTTGCATCTATCCTCTCTGAAATGCAGTCAGATCAACACTATACATCTGCACACCTAGGAAACCATCTTGCACACCTAGGAAACTGATTTGAGGATTAACACAACAATCTGCATGACCTGAACCACAGAACTTGGCAGGGCTACTCCAAGGAACAAATCAAAGCACACCTGGTGGAGGGTCCAAAATGTCACTACGAGTAGGGTAATAAAATAGCCAAAGTCACAACAACAAAGAACAAGTAACAATCTCCCAAAAAAATACCTCCTGAATGGCCAGGTCCTGGACAGTGTATGACCATCATTTAATATAGCAGTGCTTGCAGGTGCAGAGCACACAACAAGCTTTAGAACACAGAAGGGACAGAAAACTCGCCAATATGACAAAACAGAAGAATTCTCCTCAAAAGAAATTCCAGGAAATAGCAACAGCTAATTAATTTATCAAAATCAATTTAACCAATATAATTGAACAAGAATTTAGAATAATAGTCATAAAATTAATTGCTGGGCTTGAAAAAAGCATAGAGGACAGCAGAGAATCTATTGCTACAGAGATCAAGGGACTAAAAAATAGTCATGATGAATTAAAAATGTTATAAATGAGGTGCAAAATAAAATGGAGGCGGTCACAGCATGGATTGAAGAGGCAGAAGAGAGAATAGGTGAATTAGAAGGTAAAATTATGGAAAAAAGAGGAAGCTAAGAAAAAGAGAGAGAAAAAAAATCCAGGAGTACTAGGGGAGAATTAGAGAACTAAGTGATGCAATCAAATGGAACAATATCCATATCATAGGAAATCCAGAAGAGAGAGAAAAAAGGGCTAAAGGTGTACTTGAACAAATCATAGCTGAGAACTTCCCCGATCTGGGGAAGGAAACAGGCACTGAAATCCAAGAGGCACAGAGAACTCCCTTCAGACATAACTTGAATAGATGTTCTGCATGACATATCATAGTGAAACTGACAAAATACAAGGATAAAGAGAGAATTCTGAAAGCAGCTAGGGATAAACGGACCTTAACATACAAAGGTAGACACATGAGGGTAGTAGCAGACTTATCTACTGAAACTTGGCAGGCCAGAAAGGAATGGCAGGAAATCTTCAATGTGATGAACGGAAAAAAATATGCAACCAAGAATCCTTTACCCAGCAAGTCTGTCATTCAGAATAGAAGGAGAGACAAAGGTTTTCCCCAACAAACAAAAACAGAAGGAATTCATCACCACTAACCAGCCCTACAAGAGATCCTAAGGGGAACTCTGTGAGTGAAATGTTGCAAGAACCACAAAGTACCAGAGACACCACTACAAGCATGAAACCTCTACAGATATCACAATGACTCTAAACCCATATCTTTCAGTAATAACACTGAATGTAAATCGACTAAATGCTCCAACCAAAAGACATAGGGTATCAGAATGGATAAAAAAACAAGACCCATCTATGTGCTGTCTACAAGAGACTCATTTTAGACCTGAGGACACATTCAGATTGAAAGTGAGGGGATGGAGAACTATCTATCATGCTACTGGAAGTCAAAAAAAAAAAGGTGGAGTAGCCATACTTATATCAGACAAACTAGACTTTAATTTAAAGGCTGCAACAAGAGATGAAGAAGGGCATTATATAATAATTACAGGGTCTATCCATCAGGAAGAACTAACAATTATAAATGTCTATGCACCAAATGCAGCACACCCAAATATATAAAACAATTACTCACAAACATAAGCAACCTCATTGATAAGAATGTGGTAGATGCAGGGGAATTTAATACTCCACTTAAAACAATGGGTAGATCATATAGACAGAGAATCAATAAAGAAACAAGGGCCCTGAATGATATATTGGATCAGATGAACTTGACAGATATATTTATAACTCTACACCCCAAAGCAACGGAAAATTGTTCATGTGCACTCTTCTCAAGTGCACATGGAACAGTCTCCAAGGTAGATCACATACTGGGTCACAAAACAGCCATTAATAAGTGTAAAATAACTGAGATCATACCATGCACACTTTCATATCACAATGCTATGAAACTTGAAATCAACCACAGAGAAAAGTCTGGAAAACCTCCAAAAGCATGGAGGTTAAAGAACATCCTACTAAAGAATGAATGGGTCAACCACGCAATTAGAGAAGAAATTTAAATATATGGAAACAAATGAAAATGATAATACAATCCAAATGCTTTAGGATGCAGTAAGGCAGTCCTGAGAGGAAAATACATTGCAATCCAGGGCTATCTCAAGAAACAAGAAAAATCCCAAATACAAAATCTAACAGCACACCTAAAGGAACTAGAAGCAGAATAGCAAAGACACCCCAAACCCAGAAGAAGAAGAGAAATAATAAATAAACAATATAGAATCTAAAAAAAAGTAGAGCAGATCAATTAAACCAAGACCTGGTTTTTTGAAAAAATAAACAAAATTAATAAACCTCTAGCCAGACTTCTCAAAAAGAAAAGAGAAAGGACCCAAATAGATAAAATCATGAATGAAAATGGAATTATTACAACAAATCCCTCAGGAATACAAGAAATTATCAGGCAATAGTATGAAAAATTATATGCCAATAAAGTGCACAACCTGGCAGAAATGAACAAATTTCTAAACACCCATGCACTTCCAAAACTCAAACGGGAAAAAATAGAAAATTTGAACAGACCCATAACTAGTGAAGAAATTGAGTTAGTTATCAAAAATCTCTGGGGAATTCTACCAGACATTTAAAGCAGGATAATACCTATCCTTCTCAAGCTGTTCCAAAAATTAGAAAGGGAAGGAAAACTTCCAGACTCATTCTATGAAGCCAGCATTGCTTTGATTCCCAAACCAGACAGAGACCCAGCAAAAAGAGAGAGCTACAGGCCAATATCCCTGATGAAGATGAATGCAAAAATTCTCAACAAGATACTAGCAAATCGAATTCAACAGCATATAAAAGAATTATTTATCATGATCAAATGGGATTCATTCCTGGGCTGCAGGGCTGGTTCAATATTCACAAGTCAATCAACGTGATACATCACATTAATAAAAGAAAAGATAAGAACCATATGATCCTGTCAATCGATGCAGAAAAAGCATCTGACAAAATTCAGCATCCTTTCTTAATAAAGACCCTCGAGAAAGTCAGGATAGAAGGAACATACTTAAACATCATAAAAGCCATTTATGAAAAGCCCACAGCTAATACCATCCTCAGTGGGGAAAAACTGAGAGCTTTCCTCCTGAGAAAGGAACACGACAGGGATGTCCACTCTCACTGCTGTTGTTTAACATAGTGTTGGAAGTTCTAGCATCAGCAATCAGACAACAAAAGGAAATCAAAGGCATCAAAATTCACAAAGATGAAGTCAAACTTTCACTTTTTGCAGATGACATGATACTATACATGGAAAACCTGATAGACTTCACCAAAAGTCTGCTAGAACTGATACACAAATTCATCAAAGTCACAGGATACAAAATTAATGTACAGATCAGTTGCATTTTTATACACCAATAATGAAGCAACAGAAAGACAAACTGATCCCATTCATAATTGCAACAAGAATCATAAAATACCTAGGAATACACCTAACCAAAGATGTAAAAGATCTGTATGCTGAAAACTACAGAAAGATTATGAAGGAAATTGAAGAAGATACAAAGAAATGGAAAAATATTCCATGCTCATTGATTGGAAGAATAAATATTGTTAAAATGTGAATACTACCCAAAGCAATCTACACATTAAATGCAATCCTGATCAAAATTGCACCAGCATTCTTCTTGAAGCTAGAACAAGCAATCCTAAAATTTGTGTGGAACCACAAAAGGCCCCGAATAGCCAAAGTGATTTTGAAGAAGAAGACCAAAGCAGGAGACATCACAATCCCAGACTTTAGCCTCTACTACCGAGATGAATCATCAACACAGAATGGTATTGGCACAAAAACAGACACATACACCAATGGAAAAGAATAGAGACTTCAGAATTGGACCCACAAATGTATGGCCAACTAATCTTTGATGAAGCAGGAAAGAATATCCAATGGAAAAAAGACCGTCTCTTTAACAAATGGTGCTGGGAGAACTGGATAGCAACATGCAGAAGAATGAAACTAGACCACTTTCTCACACCGTTCACAAAAAGAAACTCAATGTGGATGAAGAACCTGAATGTGAGACAGGAAACCATCAAAACCCTATAGGAGAAAGCAGGAAAAAACCTCTTTGACCTCAGCTGCAGCAATTTCTTACTTGACACATCTCCAAAGGCAAGGAAATTAAAAGCAAAAATGAACTATTGGGACCTCATGAAGACAAAAAGCTTCTGCACTGCAAAGGAAACAATCAACAAAACTAAAAGGCAACCAACGGAATGGGAAAAGATATTTGCAAATGACATATCAGACAAAGGGCTAGTCTCCAAAATCTATAAAGAACTCACCAAACTCCACACCCGAAAAACAAATAATCCAGTGAAGAAATGGGCAGAGGACATGAATAGACACTTCTCTAAAGAAGACATCCAGATGGCCAACAGGCACATGAAAAGATGTTCAACATTACTCCTCATCAGGGAAATACAGATCAAAACCACACTGAGATTCCACCTCGCACCAGTCTAAGTGGCTAAAATGAAGAAATTAGGAGACTATAGATGCTGGCAAAGATGTGGAGAAATGGGAACCCTCTTTCACTGTTGGTGGGAATGCAAACTGGTGCAGCCACTCTGGAAAACAGTGTGGAGGTTCTTCAAAAAATTAAAAATAGAAATACCCTATGACCCAGCAATAGCACTGCTAGGAATTTACCCAAGGGATACAGGAGTGCTGATGCATAGGGGCACTTGCACCCTAATATTTATAGCAGCACTTTCAGCAATAGCCAAATTACGGAAAGAACCTAAATGTCCATCAACTGACGAATGGATAAAGAAGATGTGGTTTATACGTACAATGGAATACTACTTGGCAATTAGAAAGAATGAAATCTGGCCATTTGTAGCAACATGGATGAAATGGAGAGTATTATGCTAAGTGAAATAAGTCAGTCAGAGAAAGACAGATACCATATGTTTTCACTCATATATGGATCCTGAGAAACTTAGCAGAAGACCATAGGGGAGGGGAAGGGGGAAAAAAAGTTACAGTGAGGGAAGGAGGCAAACCATAAGAGACTCTTAAATACTGAAAACAAACTGAGGGTTTACTGGGGGTGGGAGAGAGGGGAGAGTGGGTGATGTGCATTGAGGAGGGCACCTGTTGGGATGAGCATTGGGTGTTGTATGGAAACCAATTTGACAATAAATTTTATATATGTATATGTATATATATATGTATATATATACACATATATATATGTATATATATATGTGTATATATATACATATACATAAATATATATACACACTCATATAGAAAATGGAAAAAAAGAGAATTTCTATTTTTTTCCCAGAAAAACATGAAAGGTATGAAGTCTTTAAGTAATCTCCACATTTTTTACTAGTTCTTTTTACTTCTACTTTACTAGTGGTTTTTTTTACTATTTTCAGATTCTTTAAATACTATTAGCTTTTGAGCTTAGTTATTATACATTCTTATTGGCATAAATGCTACTTTTATCTTAATATAATTTAAGAAGTTTGAATCTTAAAAATCTGGACCTTATTTATATGGCTGTTTAAATTCTCAGTTGAGAATATACGTCTAGTCCCTAGAGATCTTCATGTTTTATTATTACAAATTGTGTCCTCTTTTTTGATGCTATTCAAAGAAACTATCAACACTTTCAAAAGATTCATCCCAGAATCATTTTCTTTTCTCAAAGAGAAATTCTAAAAAAAACTTTATACAGCTTGCTAAATTAACTGGGTCTCCATGTGAATTAGTGTTTAATTTCTGTGTTGGTTGGAATTGCTGTGTCTTTGTGTTTACACCTTAATTGGAAACACGATAACTGAGCTGCTCAAATGTCTTTTCCTCTCCCAGAGGGCTGTATGCATGCTCTCATGGGCTGCTGGGCCACTTGTGAATATAAATAAGTGGGGATAGACCAACCCTGTTATAAAACTTGTCACATCGCAGCATTCTTTTGCCTTGTAGGACAAAGCACAGTGGAAGGTGCCCGTGGCACAACGTAGGGTTTTCTTAGTTGTGTTCACAGAGGTCTTAAAAGAAAGTTTAATTAGCAAAACTGAACTTTCTTTTTTTTTTTTTAAATTAAACTCCTTATAAGAATTACAGAAAAGGCTCAAAAATAAGTAGTAACTTTCCTGGAAGGGAAAAAGGAAAGTAGTTGGTAGTTTAACTTATATATGTGTTTCAAGAAATACTTTCTCCGTTGTTAAAAATCTCACCGTAAATAACCTATGTAGCTAGAATTAAATCTGTCCTCTCTGGACATTTGCTTTATTTTTAGATTTTGTGTTGATTTTCTTTTGATTAGCAAATGGTACAAAAGACCAAAACGCTGAATATTTGATTAGTTGTATAACCATAAGACACTTATGAAACCAGAAATAAAGGATACCATTTGAAACACTACTGGAAAATATGCTACCTTCTCTCAAAATCTTCAAGACTGTCTTAAAATATTTCCTTGAAGGATCCTCAGCATTATTATCATCAATTGATGCTTAAGAATGGGGAAAGCAAAATCTAAAGGTTTTTTTCCAGCAAGTTTCCTTAGCCTGTATTGCCTGTTTATATAGAATATTATAGAGCTTTATGCGGCTTTAAAATCCAAGAACTTCTCAGGGTGCCTGGGTGGCTCAGCTGGATAAGCGTCTGACTCTTGGTATTGGCATATGTCACGATCTTGTGGTTTTCCTGAGTTCAAGCCCCTCATCAGGCTCCATGCTGACAGTGCAGAACCTGCTTGGAATTCTCTGTATCCCTCTCTCTGCCCCTCTGCCCCCTGCATTGTCTCTATCTCTAAATAAATAAATAAATAAATAAATAAATAAATAAAACCTTAAAACCCTGCAACTTCTCAAGGACAAAACATCTTTGGGAGCAACACAGTGCCCAGTCCATAATGCGTTTCCAGAATGTGTTTCTAAGATGAGCCACAGATATTTAGGGCAATGCTTTATGTCTTCAAATTACTAGCGGAGACCCAAGTATCATTTGGGGGTATCAGAAGATGGTCAAGAACTCAGACCCTGGAGCTAGGTCTCCTGCATTCAAGTCTTGGCTCTGCCAGTTGCTCACTGTGCATCCTTGGGCAAGTTGCTTAAACTCTCAGTGCATCCGTAATCTGAGCTGTTAAACTGAACTAGTATTTATCCTCGCCACAGGGGTTGGTATGAGGGTTAAATGAGGTCACACCTGTAAAACCCTTAGAATAGTGCATGACATATTGAAAAACTTATTTTTTAAAGTTAGCCATTCATTACATATGTGCTGACTTAGATGTAGTATCTATTTTTAATTTACCTACACAAAAGTGTTTCACAGAAAATAAGAACAAAGGCAGCATAAAATTATTTATTTGTCACATGGTTTAATTCAGTTTTGAACTTAGGTATTACACAGTATTTCAAGTCACGAGAATGCTCTGATGCATTTTGTTCCTTCCTACCTAGTAGTAATTAAATAATTGATTGGTGTATAATCAATCATTTCACTATAGTTGAAAGCAAAAAGTCATAAACCAGATCATTTTAAAACACGCACCTTTAATTTTATCATTGTCATAACACTTTTGTAAATATGGATGTAATAAAAAAAAACAAGAGAGCCACTCTTAAAAATTCATATGTTATTAAAATTTTGCAATATGGTTAGTGTCTTAGAGTGAAAACAAAATCTAACATTAGGCATCATTGGCAGTAACTTTCATTGTCAACAAGACATGTCTAATTACAGAGAAGTCTTTTTTCCCATATGGTAATTTTCAGTAGGCAGGATAGTACTGAATATTACTGAAGTTAATTGATGCAGATGGTATGCCACTGTTCTCTGGAACTGGCAGGAAAATTACGTCTCATTTCTCAAACCTCACACCTTTTATTTACTCTGAAACAAATCTAGATTAAGAAATGCTACAGTTTTCACAAATGTAGTCCCTCCTCCTAATTTCTGCTCAGCGATTTTATCATTGGGTAAAATAATTTATTCTTCATCATTTTTCAGAGCATTTGGATGGCTTCTGAATTTAAAAAATAAAATAAAGAAATTAAGAGAAAACATGGAACCAAATCAACAAAGTCATCACGTAGATTCAGGAATTTCAAATAGATTTAAGGTTAAAACCAATTCCAGATTAAGCAAAAAGACACATTGTTACAGGTACAAATGTGTAGAGTACAAAAGACAGCATAGCTTGTTAATGGGGATAAGAATCTATTTCCTACAGAAGCTATTCCAAAGAAACTATGTATTATAGTGTGTCATTTAAAGTAATAAAATACCCATTTTGATTATTTTACTCTAGGAGAAACCATCTTGTTCTTTAAAACAACTTCAAACCTGTCAATTTCAGGTGTGTAGGATTTAAGTAGACTTCTGAGACCATCAAGAAAGCTCCTAAATATACTGACGTAGCCATTTTTGGTTATGAACCTTTTTAACTCCGAAAACCACTTCTTAGTTTAGGACTTAACATCAAGCCAGTAAGGTAGGATATGATATTTGCATTTATCCATTCATTCTTTAAGCTGTTATTGGGTGATTCAGTATTTAGTATAATGTACTATTCCCTGTGTTTTAAACACATTTTCTCATTTAATCTCACTTCTCACACAATAGAGGAAGTGTTATTATTATGTAATAATATGTAATATACAAATATACATGAATGAAGAGACAGGCAGTAGCGTGAGTTATGAAAAGTCACTTGCCCAAAGTGGAAAAGTCTTTAATATCATATTATCTAATACTAATCCCACAACTTCTAATTGCACTGTGCAGAGCACACAAGGTGTAAGGTAACCAACTATCCCAATTTGCCCGAGACATAAGAATTTCAGTGCCAAAACTGAGAATTTACTGTATTATATAAAACGTGTAACTAGTGGTGATTTTTACTTTGCCATAGGATATAAAAGAATTTTCATGTCCATACCAAACTACAATAAAATATGGAAATGATCCACTTTTGTAAAACTTTTTGTTACATAGTGGGCAACTATAATAAGGGGAAAGCAGATAATTGTGCACAGAAAGGAAGGAAAGTAAATGTACACCAACATTTTTAAGTGCCAACTATTGCCAGACACTGTGCTAATTATGTTGTCTCATCTAATTCTTTGAAAACCATATGTAGTATATAATATTATGCTCATTTTTCAAATGCAAAAACTGAAAGAACAAAAATAACTTGTCCAAGATCATGAAGTGAATAGGTAGCAGAGCTAAATTTTGAAGTTTTCTTTCTTCAAAACCATATATTTTACAATGAAGATAATTTAAAATGTATTGATTTGCCATCCTGTAATTTCAATAACTCTTTTCTTGGTCTAGAATCAGTCATAAAGAACATCTTTATATGTGTTCCTTCTGGCATTGCATTTAAAAAAAATGAAATTGAGTACCTATTAGGTGCCTAATTCTGTGCCCAATAGTGAATTTACTGAGAAGAACTAAGCACACTTCCTGACCTCCAGGGCATTTTATGGAGGGAGGCAGACACCTACACAGCAAATACCAATTCCATACCATAAGTGTATCACATATACTTGATTAAGATATAAAAGGAGGAGAAAGTAAACAATCAGTTCTTCCTAAAAGGGAAAGTGATTCATAGAATTGACAGTGGAGACAGTATTTAAGTTCTACTTTTTCTTTTTTAAGTATATGATTTTACCAAGTGGAAACAGTGAGAAGGCAGTCTTCCAAGGAAGACAGGGAGGTACAAGTAAAGCCACACTTCATGAATTATGAGTCCCCTAGATAATTTGAAAAACAGGAGTTAGGGAACTAGTGGGAGGTAAAAGATGACACTAGAACAAAGGCAGAGAAGAGATTGTGAAGGAATTTATTGCCAAGCAGTGTAGATTTTAATTCTGCAGCAAACAAGACAATAAGTAAAGCAAGTTCTTAAAGGAGGGTATGAAACATTAGCCCTTTATAGTAATTGACTGTTTACCTATTTCCGTTCTCCTTTTCACTATACACTCCATGAGAGCAAGGACCTTGCATTGATTGTGTTTTTTCAGAAACTAGAAGAGTACTTATATATAGTAGGCACTAAAAAAAAAAAGTTGGATCATTCTTTGAAACAGTGATTATATAAGTATTAACAAGTACAACCAGCAAATGATTATTGTAATAAGTGAAGCAAGAGAAAATAAAGGCAGAATATGGGCAGTGATAATAGATTTTATATAGAATCAGCACAACTTAATAACTCATGGACAGGGGTTTGATAAAGTGAAAAGTCCAATATTAAAATGGGATTTCAAACCTGGGTAACTAAGTAGATGGTGATGTTTTAACCCCAACAGGAATATAGGAGGGAAAGCAGGTTCAGGGGAAATGTTAAGATTTTATTTGAATCCCTTTAAGTTAAGATTCACATGGGACATGATCTGATAATCACCAGTCAACAGTATAAAGGAAAAATAATTCCCCAATTTTAGTACTTATCTGGTGAATAAAAATAATTATTTAATATATTATAACTTTGTTCAAATTTATGTCATCCATATCTTTTGAATGCCTTAGAGGGATAAGAAAAGTATTTATTATCAAATCCATTTGAGATCATTATAATTCACTATCTCTACAGCAGAAACAGGGGAGGTAGAAATAGGTTAAGTAACTGGCTCCAAAGTCCTGAATTGCAACTGGGGAGGGGATAAATACAGGCAATGTAACTGTCAATCCAAATTATCACCACAAACTTTATTATGTGGTAGATAAAATATAGACATGATATAATGTTAAATAAACTAAAATTGTTTTAAATCTACAATAGAGTTTGGGGGTCATTGTGATTTCTTTAGATTCTTGATATTACTGACATCATATTAGAAATGGCCAAGCTGATACAAAATTCTACATCCAGTACAAACTCATTGCTTATATGAAAATGTTAAATCCCAATCCCCTTCTTTCACATATCTTCTTGAGGCAAACAAATAAACAAACAAACAACACTATTTCACTTGCAAAATGTTTTCCCTAGAACATTTAAAGAATTCCTTTCTTTTGTTTTCTTTAACAACAGCACAAGAAAAATATACTCTTATCACCATATGGTTTCTCAACACCACCCATATCAAAATCATCTTAAGTATTAGGAAACTGTAAATTTGAAAAAAAAAATCATTAGTCAATAGTACATTAAAGTCCCAGTTAAAGGAAGTAATTTTTGTCTAAAACAGAAAAAGATGATCTGGGATTTTGTGATTCATTGTGTTCAGGATATGAATAAGTGATTTCTTACAGGGTTTTGATTCCAATGTAATTTAACATACCAATAAACATTTCTGGGCTACTTTTTGAAGGAAAATGAAAGAAATTCACTTTTTTGTGTGACTTCAAGAAGTGTTTTTGAAAATTTCTTAAAGCAAGCCATTGAGACTTCTAAAAAAAAGTCTAGGGATGTTGAGACTTGACTAACATTCAAGAATCCTGGAGTTTGTCCATTGACTTCAGTACAAAGCAAATACTAAGTTAATTCTGTAACATGAGGCACTTGGGGAAGTGGCCAAAATTGGAAAACAGGTGAGAAAAGCTGAAATGTTTTGAAAATATAAAAATAGAATCACCTCCAAATATATTTTCCAAGAGCAATAATGTATTGTATAATTTTTACATATTTAAAAATATAACAGACAAAGCACTGTTGCCAATAGGATTCTCTCACCTATCCACATATTTGAATACCATCCTTTCATAATTTCCCTATACTTATCTATTTTGTTGATTATAAAATGTAATCATAGACTATAAAGTTGCTTGTAATCTTCACAGTGTAACTAACCCTCCTATAGAAAATCATTAGGAAACAAATAACAGGTTAGATGCCAGCAGTATTCTAATAAAACAACTCCTTAGTTTAATAATAGCAGCTCTAAATTGGCATTACTGCACAAAATACAAAAGATGCAGAGCTCAGATGGGAAGCTTATAATTCACAAGAAACCAGGGGAGTCTTCATTTGACTCTTTATTATCTTTAATGAGAAGATGAAACTTGTCACTGATGAATTTTAAGATTGTATAAAGTGTCTCCCAAGGAGTTATAGATAGAACTAATTTCAAAGTACTTGGTATTCACATAGATTAGAATCTTGCCGAAATACTTCAGTGTTACTCTCTGAGGAATTACGAAGTCATTGAGAAAAATCAACTCGTTACTATAAAGCACCTACTCTGCTCAGCCTTACAGGAGGTAGTTTTGAGAAACCTAATGAATGGGGGGAGACATAGCATCTATGGGAAAATAAGAGAGAAAAACAACCTAATATAGAACCAGGCACATTTCATAGTGCAGACAATAGATGTGATGGGAATGCCACTAGAGAAAATATCACCATGGGGACTTTCACAGAAGAGGTGTGAGGTGAGATCAGGGAGAAGCAAATTGGGAAATAATCCTGGCAGGGGAATACCAAAAGGGAAAGGAGAGGAGGCAGGATTGAACCAGTATAGATGATAATAACAACAAATGGAGCAGGAGAGGACAGGGCTAGTTAGGAGAGATGAGGTCCAGCAAAGGAGGATAAGCCTTACGGCTTCTATCTATAAATTATGTCTGAGAGGCACCTATGGCATAAAAGTTAAGAGCTTAAACTCTGAGACAGACTACTCGACACTGCCACTTAGCTCTTTGATGGGCAAGTGCTTTAATTTTCTATCTCAATTTCCTTATCTGTGTAATAGGGCTAATAATAATTTGTATTAATACAAGCGAAGTGCTTGCAAGCTCTTTTGTATCAAAACTGACATTCTTAGGGAGAGGTATATATATGTTTCTCTGGCAGCATGGTCAAGGTAGATTGAAAGGGTTAACTCTGGGTAGGTGAACTCAGGCAGTCACTGTAGTAACCCAGCATTTCCCCTTAACATCTATGATCCATTACAATTGAAACTAGAATAACGGTCTCAGAATTTCCATATATAAGTATAAAAAATGATCTTTTATTTTCCCTACCTTGCTAACCAAGTGTTTGCATCCAGCTCCTGTTTCCAAGCTCTCTGAAACCAATGGCCAAATAAAAGATTTCATGACAAAGTGTCATATTTAAAATCTGGATCTTCTAGTTCTTTGCTACAATAGTGCTGACAGTTCATTTGACCTCAGGATTTTCTGATAAAGTTCTATATCTGTGTTTGGGTGAAAGTAATGACTTTGAGGAACATTATGGAAATCCACCAAAATGGAAAATTTCTTTGGATTCTAATACTATGCATGATAAATTGGGAGCTTTATTACTACATTTAACCTTTAGCACATCTTTCTTTAAAATATAGATTCAAATGTAAAATCTAGCATTTGCAGACATTGTACTAATTTGTTACAGTCACCCTTTTTAACCCACAAGGCTTTGAGTTCATAACAGAGACATGAATTACAATATGAGGTCTAATATTTCCATCATTGGTACACATAATTTCTTTCCAGATCTTCTTTGTACTTACGAGGAAAAAATGTGCACAGTGCAGATTCAATTGCTAAAAATTTCAATGAGAAGCAAGGAATATAGAAGTAAAAAATAAGTATGTCATATATGTTTATTTCAGGTAAATATTTTCTCTTCATCTGAAATTAGTTTATCTTTTAAACTTGAGCAATTTGGCAGAACAAATAGATTCTTTTCTTTGAAACAAATCTAAGTTATTTATGTCAAATATTCTACCTAATAGAGGTATTGGGAACTGTAGCAATTGCAAATAGATATGATAAAGAAGAAATAAATGATGTTCAGTTTCTGATTTTAGCTTCTGTTACTAGACTACAAAATCAGAGCTACTTATTTTCATGCACTGTCATCAATGTTTTGTTGATCTAATCTATGTCCAATAAAGACATGATCAAGAACTATTGCAAAGCCCACCAACTTGGTAGCATTCATCAATCTACTGACATTTTTCTACTTAAAAGCCCTTAAAAGCAGACTATGACTAATGGTTTATAATTTCTTAAAGAGAATTTATGAATTTCTCCTTTCCTCTTTGCCTTAGGAATATTTCAGAAATGCCCAGTCTAATGTAATTCAGCCACAGTGACTGCACCACTGTAGGACAAGGTGTTCTGCAAGTGCCAAGGCAGCTACAGGGACTGCTTAAACCCTGCCTTCAGCTTGTTCATGATCTTTTAGGAAAAGCTCAGGACAAAAAGAACATAATATAAACAAGTGATTGCAGGGCTTCAGAAAAGGAAATGCTTAATTCCTTTTTAATTTGTATTCTTTATATGAACTCAACAGAAATGATGCCATAAAAAAAGGGGAGATGCCTATGTGTAATAGGGAGACTTTTGTAGAAGCACGTTGGCAAATGAAGTTTCTATTAATAAAATACAAGTAATTTAGCTGCCACAGCTGGAAATCTCTTACTGCAGCACATATTTCCGTAATTGCTCTAATCCTTGTGTGTTCTTTTGCTCTTTTTGCAGGCAGACCAGTAATGATTGTGGTGGAATATATGGAGAATGGATCCCTAGACTCCTTTTTGCGGGTGAGGTGTTCTTTTCTGATGGCATTTAAATAAGATATTCTGAGTTCTAGATTTAAATCATTTATCATAAATTAATTTTTACATAATGTTATTCATGGATTTTTCCATGAAGAATAGCAACATTTTCTCTAGGGTGCATTTCTCCGATACTGTGATACATTAGTGTGTTACCAACGGGAGGAGTATATATACATATAATAATATAATTGATTTCTCCTATAAATTCACATGCCTTATTAATATATATATTTCCAAATGATGTTATAAAGAGATTAAATGAAACTCAGTTGTCTCACATAAACATTCATTTTGTTTTATCACATTTAACTATTCAGCATGATGTTTTATGCATGATCTATAATGCTGAGCCCCTTAAATTGATGTATATTTACGAATAATGACTCAAGTTCATATCAGAAAACTGGTTTTATCACTCTTAAGTTTGTTTCCCTGACTTTCAGAAAACAAAAGAAAAAAGAAAAAACCCTAGCAGAGATTGTTTTCAGAACAAAAATTTTAAAGCATTCTTTTTAAAGTGACTTATCCTTGAAAGTATGGTGTATACAAAAATCATTTGTCTCACATAGTAGTAGAGAATAACAGAGCAATCTTGAAGTTATATTTCAAATGTATTTATACATTGAATTGAATTATAATGTCTTTAATATTTAAAAAGCCATCATATGCTACAAAAATACTCATTGATAGTAAAAAAAAACAATACAAAAAATAATTACTACAGTAAATATTTTTCATCCCCAGCAGAGGTCACATATTTGAATGTCATTGTATTCTCAAATATTCATCTATCTGCAGAGATATGGTCATTTTTTTACTTATAACATGACTGGACTTTTGCTATTTGGAATATATTATATTATTTGTTATCTTCATTTTCATAGGATAAAAACAGTCTCAAGCATTCTTTCTTCATTTAATTTTTTTGTTCTATGTTATTTGGTTAAGTTCTGCATCTTACCTTTCTTTTTTTAAATCTCATTTTCATTTATTTTTCTTGAGTTCATGCCCTCTTTTTCTGACTTCTCTCAATATTAGCAGTAATGATATATTTACCCTGTGACTGGACTTGATGCCCAGATTCAATGCCAGAAGCTGAATTCAGCAAAATCGTCAAGTTATTACAGAGCAATACTCTTCACACAATGCAGTCTCTCAACCAAGTATGCTTTTTAAAGCAAAATGAAATTCATAGGTGTTTGGGGACATGAACTATTTGTTTTTATTTTTTCTGTAGCCATTCTCAGGATGTTATTTTATAACTTGTATTCATTTCTCCTGTAAATGTGCTAAATTATTTTAGAATAAATTATCAGGACCACCTATGGTACTTTGAAATGCATATATAGTTAGGACCTTCCATTATGTTTATTCAAAAACTCATTCTTATCAGACATATACCAACATGACTTATTCTCTAATGATGCTTGGGATAAGTTATGGATTTTTTTTTGCATCAACTATATCCTAGAGCTGAATATAATGGCAAATAAATGCAGCACATACTCAATCTAAATTGCTCTTGAAAATGGGATCAAATGACTGCCACAGCAAATTAGGAAAGAATTCTTAGCTTCAGATATCCTTTTTATCCTGCTGAATCATGAATTAATTACAATATATTATAAAGAAAAGATAATAGCTTATCAATAAAATATTTATGTAGAAGCATCTTGATACCTGTTTATAAGTGGTATATTTCATGATTTAAAATTTAAAAACTAATATTTTTTGGCTTTTGTACATTATATAGGTAAGACACCACACAGTCTGGGAAAGAATAGATGTTCGGTTAATGGTGGCTATCATTACCACTGCTGTAAGAATCTGAATGTCAATATATGCCAGATCATCTTGGTTCTGTCCCTTCCAGCTATGTGACCTTGTGACTTGGGAAAGTTACTAACTTCTCTGTGCCTCTGCTTACTTATCTATAAAATGGGAATATTAACAGCATCTACCTCATACAAGTGTCATTGAGTTGATTATTTTAAAGCTTATAAAATAATACATAACACACTAAGTGGTAGAGTGATCATTCAAACTCAAGTCTCTGACTCAAAAAGCCATGTTCTCATACACTTTTTTAAATAAAATTACTTTTACTTCTTTTTATAAGTTCACTGCCATATCCCCATGTGAACTTGTCTCCTGTCTGCACATAGAATTTCTATTAAGATAAAAATCACATGCATGAGAAAGAAAAAAAAAAAAACATGGCCAAATACTCCCTTCTTACTCTTCTTTAATATTCTTACCCTTCTTTGTAATCATATCTCTTTTATCCCAGAAGCTCAAAGTGGTATATAAACTTTATGTCAATAGCAGATGCTCAACTCCCCATGGCAATATATATATATATATATATATATATATATATACATCTCCCACAAATTCTCAAAAACGAAGTCATTTTTCAAACTACTGCTTTAGAATTTGATAATCGCAGCTTCTGTGAGCACAGAAAGAGGAAGTGGCTAAGTGCATTGCATTGTAGGGAAGTCATCCATGGCTCATTAATAGCATTCTGTGCTTGCTAGAAGCAGAAAAGATTTCCCTTTGGTCTCCCACATATTTGAAAATCACTTCAATTTACTTTTATATGAAACAGTGGTAGCAAAACTAAGTACAAAATTACAATCTAGTGACAGTGGTGGTAGCTGGCTGGCTGTGATATTGCACTGGATTCATAAATCTTCTATTGTTCAGGATCCTTATGGACATTCCTCCAGATACATATTGGCAAGAGGTGGTGTGGTTAAGTGCCTGTGTTTGTGTATGTGCGCGTGTGTGCATGTGCACACGCAGATGGGATATACGTAGGTATGTGACTGTGTGTGTGTTTTCAATTTAAAAAAAAAATGCATTCTGACTTAGTAAGGAGAGCATCAGCCCTGTTGCTCAGAATGTATGATCTTACTGATGTGCAAATTTTCCTAACTTTTCCAAGGAAATACACTAGTGTGAATTAAATGTAATCTTGACCATCATCCCTATACAATCTCTCTTGAACTATGTATACGGATTTCATAAACGCTTTTTGTGACACTTAACCTGGCAACTGCTTTCCCCCTAAATTTTTGGACTTACATTTTATAACAATATTAATTAGCAATCCAAATAATAATAGTTATAAAATACTTTAAAACCTTGAGATACCACATGCCAACCACAAAAATGTTGATCAAATCACAAAATTCAGTTGTTCAAAAAAATAATACCACTTGTTTCAGTTTAATATGTTATTGTGTTCTTGCTACAGCCTCTTGCTGCCACCTCAACTCGTTTGATGTTACAGATACATTATTTGCAAAGCACAGTCACATGAGCAAGCAAGAGGGAGTGTCATCCATATAACAACAGAAAAAAAACCAAAAGGTTGGGGGAGAATTACTAAAAACCGAAGCTGACAGGATCAGATTGAATAGGGAAACCATATTTCAAAACGTGGTCAGGAAAGGATGCGTAGGAACAAAAAGAGCGTGTGGAAGGTAGTGCTACCAACTGATAGGAAGATACAACACAGGAACAGGATGGGCTGGTAGTTGGGAGATGATGAATTTCATTTGGGTCATATTCCATTTGAGAGGTCTATGGAGCATGCAGTGAAAATGTCCAGACAGCAATAAGAAATATAAATCTGAAGCTCAGGAGAAAAATCTTGACCAAAGTTAAAGATCTGGCAGTCATTAGCATAAAAGTGGTTATAAAACCCAAACCATGATATTTTTTAGGAAGAAGTTTAGAGAAAGGCAAGGAGTTGAACAAGGTTGGAACTCCGTGATGTGCCACTCAGAGGAAGTTGCTGGGTGGAGTCTCCAAAGGTAACTAAGAATAAGTGGTCAAAAAAGAACAAGGAGGAAGATAAGGACATGGAGTCCTACACATCAGGCAAGAGCAAATAAGCAGTTGTCGCCAGTGCAGCAGAGAAAGTCAGGAAAACAAAAACTGGAAAGCATCTATGGGATTTACTACTTAAGTCCTCAGTCATCTCAACCAGCGCATGTTTAATGGGTTGATCCCAGACAGAAGTCAGAATGTATAGGGCAAAATGAAATTGAAAGATAAATAGGAGTTGGTAATGGAGACCATTTTTTAGGTAAACAGTAGCTGAGGTAGCAAGGCAAGAGGTAAATCAAATGCTAGTAGACAAAAAGAAAAGCAAAGGGTATTTTTTAGTAGAAAGAAATTTAGAGAATTTGTACACTGGGGGATAGGGAATTAAAGAACATACATTGGCAAGGCAAAATATCTCAGGAGATGAGAACGTACAAAATCAAGAACCTTGGTAGAGGATTGGCTTTGAATAGTAGAAGCCTCCACATCTTCCAAGACTCATGGGGTTGTGTGTTGTGGACCTAGAGAAATTTATGAGAAGCATTAAATTGAAGGAAATGATACCTGATATTGTTGCGTTTCTATATGAAGTAGGAGAGTTTATTTGGGAGTTTGAGAACAAACCTTAATTTAAAGTCAATGTTTAAAATAATTGCTGAAGTTAAAAGGAAAAGTGGCTGATCAGACCAAAGTTGGGGGGTGGGGGGTAGTGTCGTGTGTAGCGCAAGTACAACAGAAACACCGGTATTAAAGGAGAATTGGAGTGGTGGAAGAAGAATCTTTCAGGTAAGAACTGGTGAATCCAGGATAGAGAAAGAAGGAAATAAAGAGACTGATAGACTAGACACGAGTAGAAATGTCATCATTATGTAAAAGAGGAAGGATAGTTGTATGGTGAGGATGAGAGAGCTGAAGGAAAAGAAAAGTGTACCAGAAACTAAGGTACTAGCAGTGGTTTGTTATACCACAGATTATACCAGCTTGCAAAAGATGATTATTAAATGGTCAGGAATTTAGAAAACTGGTTGTTAAACTATTAGTAGCTTGAAATTGGGTATGAGGGAAGTATTTACACCACACAAATGGGCAAACACCACAAATTGGGGCTTGTTTGTTTTGTTTTTCTCCTGAGGTCTGGTTTACAAACACACTAGATTGATACTTACTTAAGATTTCTGAAGCAAGGCAGTTTTAGGGGTGACAATTTCCAGGTGTGGACCTAAGAATCTGTGGCTAAAGCAAAAATGAAGATGAATATCTTTAATTAACTAATGTAGATAACATTTATGTGTGCTTTCTATGACTTGGGTATTTCTCAATTCCATGAATTCATTAACTCCCCAGGTGCTTACGACAACATTATGAGGTAAGTGTTACTATTATCCCCATTTTACTAATGAGGAAACTGAGGCAAATCACAATAGGTAACTTGCCCATTATGAAACAGCTGATAAAGCATTCATTCATTTTTTTGCACAAATATGTGTTCACAGACTGTAGAACCCCAGGTACTATTCTGGAGCCTTGAATACAGAAGTGAACAAAACAGAGATAAAAAATCTAGTGGAAGGGAAATAAAGAATTCAGCAAAATATATGGTACATCAGATGGAGAGAAAAAGCAGGAGCAGTGAAGGTGGGAGTGAGATTAGGTTTCAGTATTACATTGAGTGAACACATCAGGTCTTACTGAAAAGTGTCATATGAGGAAAGGTGGAAGAAGGTGAGGGAGCAAGCCAAATGGATACCTGGGGAGAAGTGTTGCAAAGAGAATAGGTTCCAATGCCCTCAGGTTGGAGCATTTTATACCCAAGGAGCTACAAATTGTCTTTATGCTTTATGACTATATGCCTCTTTTGCCTAAGACAGTGCTAACTCATGTCTATGGTCCCTTCAAAATTGCTAATATTGACCCTTTACGCTGCAGTTGGGTTAATAAAATATGTAGTCACCCTGTCGTGATGCTAGAATAGGTGGTAGAAGATAATCAGAGAGTTGATGGAGGCAGAAACGGACTCAAATGTTGAAGGGAAATGATTCTCAACCTTGGCTGTATGTTATATTCATTTGACTTAGAGAACTTTTAACAATCCCAAGTTGCAGCCTGCATCACAGGTGAATTAAATCAGAATCTCTTGGTGCAACACGTGCATCAATATTTGTTCAAAGTTCTCCCAGTTGAGTTTAATATGCAACCAAGTTGTAAAAACAATGAATTGGGACATTGTTGGCCATTGTAATGACTTTGTGTTTTCTCTGAGTAAGACATGAAGCTGTTGTAGGCTTTAGGGTACAGATACAATATAACCTGTGTCTTAAAAATATCACTCCTGTTGCTATATTCAGAGACTGTAGTGAAGTACAAATGGATGGAAGGAAATTAGGAGGCTTTTGCAATAAATATCCAGGTAAAGGGATGAAAGTGACTTTAGATGAGGATTGTTGTAGTTGAGTTGATGGAAAATACTAGATTTTGTGTTGTATTTTGAAAGTAGAGCCAATAGGATTTGCTGTTAGATTGGATAAAGTGTAGAAGCAAAAGGGAAGATTGAAGGACAAACTAACATCCATAAAATAACGTCAATAATAGGCAATAACTACTTCTTACAGTTATTGTATTATATTGTATTAAATAGTTAATAGACCTAAAACCCCTAGAATATGTGTCTAGGTACTTATTAAAGTTTCCATAATGTATCTATTATTATAATATATTTCAGGGGTGCCTGGGTGGCTCAGTCAGTTAAGCATCCATGATTTCGGCATAAATCATGATCTCATGGTTTGTGGGATTGAGCCCCATGTGGGGCTCTGCGGGGATTTGGTGTCCTCCACTCCCTTCTCTGCCCCTCACCCATGCTCATGCTCTCACTCTCCCTCTCAAAAATAAATAAACAATGTGGGCACCTGGGTGTGCAGTCGGTTAAGCTCAGGTCACAATCTCGCAAGTTTGTGAGTTCAAACCCTGCATCAGGCTCTGCACTGATAGTGCAGTCTGCCTTGGATTCTGTCTCTCCTTCTCTCTGCCCCTCCCCTACTTGTGTGTGCTCTTGCACTCTCTCTCTCTCTCTCTCTCAAAATAAACTTTAAAGAAAATAAATAAAAATTAATTTAAACATTTTAAACATATAATATATATACACATATACATATATGTATACATACATATGTACACACATACACACATATACATACACACATACACACATATACATACACACATTTCAGAAGATGTCACTAACAGTTTTAAAATTGTTTTTCTGTTACTTCCTGGTCTGTTTTTTCTAGTGGCTAAAAATAGTTTTATTTTCACCATTTAAAAAAACCTAGATATATGTCAAGAATATGAGTATTTAAATAATACATACAAGTGCATATCAGCATTTCAAAAGCAATGTGAGTCATTTGAAGAGTTCCCTTGAACAAATGCAAAGCAAATATTAATTTAAAAAATTAAAGGGATCTTTTAAATATTTATGTAGTCAAATTATAAATCTAGTAAAGATGGCATTTTACCTTATGCTAGTTATATATTAATAATGAGAGCTGTATTTTATTAGCACACTTTTCTTGTAAATTGTGTTGTGTGGAATTATATTTGTGCTGGGGTATGAGAGCAAAATTAATCTACATCACATTCATTTGATATTCAACAGTGAAAAAAATTAAGTCACACTCACCTACCAGTAGTTTTTTTGAAACCATAATAGAGTTGAATTAATCCTCTTAATTCCTTTTTTTCCAAAAAATATATGTAAACCTTCATGTAGATGAATGTTATTATTTTTCATGCCTGTGCCAGCTTAATACCAAATGCTATTCTAAAAATAATATGACAGTAAGCATCCAAATATATGAAAGCAGGGTGTACTTGGAACCAAGCATATGGGTGGCTGAGCTTTTTATTTTAAATTTAGAAATTCAATCATCAACTTCCAAAAGCCTAAATTTATCTCTTTTAGCATTATAGTACTGTAAATGTGTTGTGTCATTTGTAGTACCTGGTACCATGAAGTTGTAGTTTACAATTTTCCTCACTAATTCTTTTGCATACAGGTCTTTGTGCTGATTTTTTAAATTGGTGTAGTGTTCATAATTATAGTAATATAAAGAGCTATTCCATGCATTTTCCTGAGCTCTTCTATAGTCATTCCTACATCCTTATTTGGACCATACAGGAGATTTTAGATTTATGGAACTAAATATTAGACCTGAGTCTTGGTAGTTCCCAGCCATGCTTGCAAATCAGAATCACCATCCTAGAGAGATTTTATAAAATATATATACAGACTCAAGCAGATGTATCTTGCAAAATATTCCCTGGGTAATTTTGATGCACTCTAATGATGCTTCATCAAGGCTTTGGCACTCTGACACCTTTCCCCAGATGTCAGACAAAAGAAGTTTAAATTGTCTTGGCTTTACTTAAGTGAAGCTAGTGTAGATGGCCGTCGCATAAACCTAAGCAAAAATCTTTTTAAAAATTAAAAAAAAATTAAATTCAGTAGTAAGCTTTGTAAACTAAAGCTATATTATATTCAGATTCACTTTAAGCCTTTAACATGTAATTCTGAAACCCAACTACCATGTTTCACAAATCCATATCTACTCTCTTCCTAGATTTTTTTCGGTATTTTAGAAATGACATTTTTAGTTTCCTTGTGATTGAAATTTCTGATTCTGTTATTGGTAGCCTTTCCAGCTCTGCCTAGCTTAAGTGCAAATCCATAATGACTACAAAAGAAAAAGCCTTGGAGGATTTAGTAAATATTCCACAGGAAATTATAATAAGATTTTCAACTGGGGAGGCCACAAGAACCAAGACTTCGGTAAAAAGGAGTTACTAACTCTTATTTGTTCAGTGATTATTTTAAAACAAAAAATGACTTGGTCTTTTCAAATCTATAAATAACCTTAGCCATTTCTTTTTCAAATTCAGGAGTATTTTTTAAAGTCACAGCATGGTCAACTTTCTGATTTAGGAACATATAAAAACTGAAATTTAACTTTAAACTTAAGTTATAGAAGTAACCCTCCAAGGTCTGTTTTCTGCAAAGTCACTTATAAATCAATTTTTGAAAACTCAAATGCACTTTCCCATAAATATTTCTTTCAAAGATATTGCTTAAGTCCCTAGGCAGATCCATAAAAGCCTCTTTAACACAGACCACAGCTAAAGGATGTAACTTCCAATACCGAAATGGGCCAGGAGTTTCCTTCAAAACCAAAAAAGAGTGTTTTTCTCCCTTCTACATGATTTGCCTTGGGCAACAATTTTTTTGAGTCTATTTTTCTGTGGCATCCATCCCTTTATTCATGTCCTCTTCCTAGCTCCTCAAATATCCAACTTTTACTGTTTTAAATCCCATGTCGTGGCACACACTCCCCATCTCCTCTTATCCACAGGTTAGGTCTTTTTCCACCTCGTTGAATCACCTATAACCTGGACCCCACACACATACCCTATTCTAAGCTCTCATTCTCTCATCACCATAGATTTTAACAAGATATATGGTTAAACTAACTCATACTATTGCTTGTGATTCACAAATACTATTTTAATTCCTCCAGAGTTTGCTTCTTTTACATGGACTTGTAAACACAAATAGATTTTTTTTCTTCTGGAAATAACACTTAACAGGAGATCTACTCTCTTAACAAATTTTTAAGTGTACAAAACAGTATTGTTGACTATAGGTGCATTGCACAGCAGATCTCTAGAGCTTACTCATCTTGCTTAACTGAAACTTTATGTCTGTTGATTAGCATCCTCCCATATCCCCCAAGCTCTGGCAACACAGAAGTTGGGGGACAAGAGGTTTACAGAGTCCGCTATTTATATACCTCAGTCTTTTGTAAACCACTTAGTGAGGTACATGTTTTTCACAGCCCTTTTATAGCTCAAGTTAGCATTTTGGAAGTAATCATTTTACAAGGCTTCAACTAACCCTTCTGGTTGTGTCATTCTGTTTTGAAAGGCTGGTGCCTTTCCTTATCACTTGTGGTTAGTGAATCAAAAATGTCTTTTGACATGCATATGAATCAAACTTCATTATTTCATTTTAGAGCATCAATTGTCATTATCCAATAGTGTCATTACACCAGATTTGTGAGGAATCTTTGAAGTTGATTTATTTACTGTAGGTAACCAAGACACTGCACAATGAATTGGATTCTCTGTAAATGTTTGCTAAATGATGACGTGCGATTTTTATTAATTCTACTCTATAACAGCAGCTTATCACCTACCGTATGTAACACTGCTTCTCATTCATATTTAACATTTTCAGGACACTGAATCACTATAGTCATTTACTATATATAAAGGAGTATTGCACATTTTCAACAACAAAGTTTTAGGACAATGATTTATGTTGTGGTTCACAGACTTTTGATAGTTGGTAAGGCAATTCTTTTGATGGGTTCAACATCACTCTTCTCCAGTGAGGAACTACAAAGAAATATAGTAGAAATATATCTAACTTATTTAGCCCCCTTTTCATCACTCTTTAGTGAAATGTAAGAATCTGATGGTCACAGTCAGAGTCAAACCCGTCTTAACCTCAGAAGTAAAGATGGGGTTGCAAGTGTAGTGAATACTTCTTCTTCACTCACGATTCTTTCAAAGAATCTCTTATAGTAAGTCCATGAAAAATATTTCATTAAAGTATCCTCCCACTGACTAATAGCCTGAAGTACTTCACTCCATTAAGAGAAAAATAAATAAATTCAGTTCAGTTCAATCCAGTGAATATCTGTTGAATATCTGCCACATGCCAGATATGGTTCTAGGTCCTGAGATTTCAAAGATGACTGAGACAGTTGCCCTAGATGAGATTATGTTCAAGCCAGTGAGAGAGACAGACATATATGCATATGGTTTTAACCAGTGTTGGTGTAGACAGGATGCTTTGAGAGCAATAAAGAAAGAAACTTGGTCCCAGTTTATTCTTCCACTTTCCTGACTGGTCCAATGTATTGTAGGTCCTGCTGGCTATGCCTTGAAAGTAGATCTCAACTGTGATTCAAGTCACCGGTTTCTCTCTCCTGTGTTACTCTAAAAGCCTCCAGCTTGATCTCTCTGCTAACGTTTTCATTTGCAGGTCAGAGTTTATCACTCCCCAATTAAAATTCTTCTCTAACTTCTCGAACCAACTTTGGCTCAGGTCATGTTTCATGAGTTCGAGCCCCACGATGAGTTCGAGCCCCACATCAGGCTCTACACCGATAGTGCAGATTCTCTTTTGCTCCCTCTCTCTGCCCCTCCCCCACTTGTTCACATTCTCAATCAATCAATCAAAATTTTTCTCTAACTTGTCATTATTTTAGAATATATTTCAGACCATTCACCATAGCTTACATGACCCTACCTGATATTGCCTGTGCCTACCTCTCTAGTCTCCCTGTCACTCAACAAGTTCTGGCCTCATTGGCTTTTATTCATCAAGCATGCCAAACTCATTCTCAACTTAAGCCATTTGTTCCTGCTGGGAACTACTCACACCCTCCATCACATCATCTTCTTTTCACATTACTCCATTTTATTTATTTTACAGTTCTTCATTATTTAAAAGTATCTCATGTATTTCTTACCTATTTATTTTCTGTCTTTCTGCCTCTAATTAAATGTTGGTGCTACTGGAACAGGCACCTTTCTCTTTTGATTCCCACTCTGACTCTAGCAGTTAGAGCAATAACCGACCTGTAGTAGATTCTCAGTGAGAATTATTTGAAAGAATGAACTTGGGGATTCATCCAAGACCTCCTAGAAGACATGATACCTCTCCTGAAAAATTCACGTGACCAAAGACTACATGGACATTCCTGGAAGAGGGAACTGTATAAGCACAGCACACCAGACATGAAATAACAAGTTGTATGGGTGAATTAAACACACACACAGAAATTGAATGAGAATAAGTTACATGACAGTAGAGATGGAAGCAAGGGTCATGTCTGTATTAAATACTGCACTTTATTCTTCACTGAAGGTCATCGGAAGGTTTTAAAGGAAAGGAGCAATGTGCTGATATTTGTGTTTTCATAGAATTTGAATTTTTTTTCCAAAAAATAGACAACGATGTGATGATTTCAAGACAGCATAGCACTCGATTCCTACATTTGTCCTCAGCACAGGCTAGGTACTTGAGCTCAACCTAAGATGAATGGACTCCTGAGAGGCTTAAAGTGTTTATGCAGCAGAACACTTCAAGCAGGGCCTTGAGAAGCATCATCCGGAGTTTGCATTACTTGCATTGTGAAGACAGTGTGACTTGCCAATGACTGCTCAAGTCTGGTGGATGTTTTGCTTCGGGGTCTGAGAGACAGTCCGGTGGAGCTCTGCAGTGTTCAGAAGTAGCAGGCATTATTATGTATAGCTTTCAGAAATCACCTCCCCGTCAGGCTCACCCTCTCTGGCACATAGAGGTTAAGCTCCATGTTTCTCTGCAATCAGGCTGAGACAGCAGAGAAAAAGAAGAATGAAGACAAACTGAATCCTAGCTACTAAGCTCTGAGATGCAGTGTGTAAATATGCCACATTCACTCTCTTTCATTTGAATCTGCCTTCCTGGGGAAAAACCATGTGTCATAAAAAAAAATTCATAGTTTCTTTTTGATTAATCTCTAGTAGGAAGCCCAAAGATATTAAATCTCAGTACTCTCACATTTTTCTCCTCCCCTCATAAACAATTCAATTCAGTTTGAATTAATATTTATCGAGTGCTGACACAAGGCATGGCAGTATAGCGGATGCTGTGATGGAGCTGCTACATAAAAGGGAGAAAACCTGTGTCCTAGCTTAAGGAAAGAAAGCAGCTTTTTTAAAAAATATAAGACAATAGGAATAATATAGCAACCAGTGCACTACAAGATGGTACCAAAAGTTATTTAACTTGGTCACCATTTATTAACCATTTACCATGTTCAAGAAGACCAGTATGTCCTAAACCACACCTGAGGAGCCTATGTTGACAAGGACTAGAAAAGGGAATATAGATTTTGCATAAAGGAGAGAGTTGTATCATTTGTAGAGAAATAGATTTATGCCATACCTCATGTGTGAATAAATGGGACTATTCCACTCAGCAACATAGATAAGTAGGTCCTCATTTGTTGGTTTACCTAGAATGTTCTTGTTTGTTTGTTTTTGGCTTAGAGTTCTCAGAGCTCTTTTATACCTTGCTTTATTAAGCAAATTATGCTGCCCAAACTAGCCCAGACTGGGTCATTATGGTAAAGTTTGGGTCAACTCCTTTTTAGACAACTCCAATTAAAAAGAATACAGGCTCTGGAATTAGTCTGCCTAGATTCAAGCCCTGACTCTACTATTTATTAGGTTATTAAATATCTTTGTCCTTCAGTTTGACCATCTGTAATTGGAGATAGTAAATACACTTATATCACAGAATTGTTAACAAACATTGAGTAAGATCAGAATAAGAAGTTTATAACTGCGACTGGTTTGTAGTGTTTAAGGAATGTTAGCATTTTCCCCCTAGAATAATGCATCAATAATAGTAGTATGAGTTCCTAAAAGAATATAAAACTATGTTTGGAACTTCTCTTTCATCAAGCCCACATTCTATAAATAGGAGAGAGAGAGAGAAAGAGAGATTGTCACAGGTTGGGCACGCTGGGAAGCAGATTCTAAAAGGAGATACACATGAAGACACTTCACTGGGGGAAACATCAAGATCATCTCCCTTATTGCTCTAAGTTCTAGAGTTTTGGTAGCTGATACTCCTTACCTGAGCCCCTCTCTGGGAAATGGCCTAGGTAGAGAAAGCTATCATATCAAAGATCATGACACTTTACAGGAGCAGCTTTCAGCCAATGGTTGAGTGATGTGAGGGTAATAAGGACCCAGACACTTTTCCTCAATTTGAACCAACTCCAAAGAGTTCTCCCAGATCCAGGATATTCCATAGGATATATCAAGGCGTTCATCGTGAATGCACTGCACTTTAAGTTCTTCTACTGCCCGGTCCTGCTCTCTTCTACCCCCCACAGGGGTTGATCCTGAGAGTGTGTAATCAGGGGCTGACATTTAATAAAATAAATAAATATTACTGCTTCATCAAATATATCTCACTTATATACAAAACTGTCTTCTTTTTGTGTGTTTGTTTAGTTCATGTGGCAGAGAACAACGTGAGGATGGAGGATACTAGTACAGTTTGGTTTGGTGCCACAACCTTGACCCTTGATTTGTGTTACGGGTTCTGCAGTTTTACCCAGAAGAGTTTTGTTCCATTAGTACAAATATCACCATAGTGAAAAAGAGCAGATATATGTCTTAGTGCTGTTGTAAAAATAGCTTCGACCTCATGGACCCCTGAAAATGTCTTGGCCATGGGAATTAGAAGTACATATTCTACGTTGTATGGTCCCATGACAGAACATGGAGTAAGTGGTTTATCTTCTTTACAAACACCAAAATCTCATTTTTTTTTTTTAATTTTTTTTTCAACGTTTTTTATTTATTTTTGGGACAGAGAGAGACAGAGCATGAACGGGGGAGGGGCAGAGAGAGAGGGAGACACAGAATCGGAAACAGGCTCCAGGCTCTGAGCCATCAGCCCAGAGCCCGACGCGGGGCTCGAACTCACTGACCGCGAGATCGTGACCTGGCTGAAGTCGGACGCTTAACCGACTGCGCCACCCAGGCGCCCCCCAAAATCTCATTTTTAAGGAGGCCATGTATTGCTGTTGGAATTGTGATTGCTGTAATACTGAATGAAAGCAGTTAATGTAATTCTCTCCAAAGGTTGGTGGTAAAGAGTAGTTAAAATAATTTTTAAATAACTTGCATGAAATAGAAGAGGAGGGAACACTCCCAAACTTATTTGCAAGACCAGTACTACTGGAGCACCGGGTTGCTCAGTCTTTGAGCATCTGACTCTTGATTTCGGTTCAGGTCATGATCTCACAGTTGGTGGCATCAAGCCCTGCATCAGGCTCTGCACTGACGGTGCCAAGCTTGCCTGGATTCTCTCTCTCCCTCTCTTTATGCCCCTCCCCGCTCACACAAACTCTCTCTCTCTCTCAAAAAAAAAATTTAAAAACAGTAAAAAAAAAAACCTCTAACAAGACCAGTATTACCCTAATAACAAAGCCAGACAAAGACACCACAAAAAAACTACATGCAATATCACTTCACACCTGACAGAATGGCTAAAATCAATAATACAAGAAAAAACAGGTGTTGACAAGGATGTGGAGAAAAGGGAACCCTCTCACACTGTTGGTAGGAATGCAAACTGGTGCAGCCATTCTGGAAAACAGTATGGAGTTTCCTCAAAAAGTTAAAAATAGAACTATCTTACAATCCAGCAATCATACTTCTAGGTATTTACCCATAGAATACAAAAATACGAAATCAAAGGGATACATTCACCCCGATGTTTATAGCAGCATTGTCATCAACAGCCAAACTATGGGAAGAACCCACATGTCCATTGACTGGGTGAATGGATAAAGAAGATGTGGTATATAGATATAATGGAATATTACCCAACCATAAAAAAGAATGAAATCGTATCATTTGCAGCAACATGGATGGACTTGGAGGTGAAATAAGTGAAATAAGTCAGTCAGAGAAAGACCAATACCATGCGATTTCACTTGTATGTGGAATTTAAGACACAAAACAAATAAGCAAAGGGGGGCGGGGAAGAGGGAGGCAAACCAAGAAACAGACTCTTAACTATAGAGAACAAACTGATGGTTACCAGAGGGAAGGTGCGTAGGGGGATGGGTAAAATAAGTAATGGAGATTAAGAAGGGCACTTGTTGTGATGAGCATCAGGTGTTATATGGAAGTATTAAATTACTATATTGAATACTTGAAACTAATATTACACTCATGTTAACTAACTGGAATTTGAATAAAAGCTTTAAGAAAACCATCAGGAGCGAACCACAGGAGCAAGGCAGCTCAAAGGATACATGCATTCGTTCATTCATTTATTCATTTATTCTGTAGATACTTGTTGAACACCTGCTATGCACCAGGCATTCCTCAAGGCATTAGAGATGAGTAGTAGACAAAATTAACAGAAATCCCAGCCCTTGCAGATCTTACATTCTAATAAGAAATAAAAATAAATAATAAAAATAAATAAAATACAGGGAATGGCATTTTTTCAGTACTTGCTACAAAACTTTTCTTGCTTTAGTGAATAGTGGCAAGGGTGTGCTGAGATCTACCCTGTCATATAGGCTTATAGAGATTAGCATAATAACATTTTTTCTGAAAAGCAATTGGTCAGCCTACATCAAGGGTTTTCATAATGTTTATGTCTTTAATGTATAAAGTCTTCTAGAATTTATCCTCATGCAAAGATGGGTATATGTTATTCACTGAAGTTTTAATTAATAATAAAAAACTGAAAATAAGCAAAACTTATAGGAATATGGTACATTTATACAACATAAACTATATCATCTTTGTAGACAATATTTTATAGGGTAATATCATTGCTATTTTCATAATATACTATTAACAATATGAGATTAATTTTAATAACATAAAAAATTAGACTACCAAATGGTGGCTCTTGAATATGAATGAATTTTATCTCTTTTTATAGTTTCCTAATGTATTCCAAAATTTTTTTATGTTATATGGTTTTTTTAAATATAATTTATTGTAAAGTTAAACTTACAGTGTATACAGTGTGCTCTTGGCTTTGGGAGTAGATTCCCATGATTCATCACTTACATACAACACCCAGTGCTCATCCCAACAAGTGCTCTTCTCAATGCCCATCACTCATTTTCTCCTCTCCCCTGCCTCTCCCATAAGCCCACAGTTTGTTCTCCATATTTAAGAGTCTCTTATGGTTTGCCTCCCTCTCTGTTGTATTCCAAATGTTTCACAATGGGTTCATATTATTTCCATAATCAGAAAAATATGTTTCATTATTTGTTATTTTATTTGCTTTAATTTTGTTTTGCTTTGGTTTTGGTTGGCTTTAGAGCTCAGTTTGGAGCAATAGCCAATTTTGTGAGACTCCATTGGTAAGCTCAAGTTAATAATTAGAATAAAATATGCAGATAATGGATGCTTCTTCCCCTATGAAGCTGAATCTTAGGTTATAATTTGACAAATATTTGTTAACCATTCAGAAGTCATCTACCTGCATTTGAAGCCCAACTCTCTCATTTACTTATCTTGGATGAATTGTATAACTTTCCTAGGACTCAGTCTCCCCTCTGTTAAACTGGAAAAGGGGCGCCTGGGTGGCTCAGTCGGTTGAGCGTCCGACTTCAGCTCGGGTCACGATCTCACGGTTTGTGAGTTCGAGCCCCACATCAGGCTCTGGGCTGATGGCTCGGAGCCTGGAGCCTGCTTCCGATTCTGTGTCTCCCTCTCTCTCTGCCCCTCCCCCATTCATGCTGTGTCTCTCTCTGTCTCAAAATAAAACATTAAAAATAAAAAAAATAAACTGGAAAAGAGGGGGCATTGACTAGATTAATGGGTCTTTGGCTTTTTTAAGTCAGAGATCTATTTGAGAATTTGGTGAAAACTATGGATCTATGGCATATAAATGTGCATCAGCATCAAAAAGAATAAAATAATTACATTTAGTAAAAAAAGTGCAAGATTTATATACTGAAAAGTACAAAATATAGTTTGACCAGTCTCTGGGCCAGTATCAGGATTAAGAAATTGGCAGCTCCCATTTCCTATGTCTTAGAACATTTATTCTTAGAACCCATTCACCATGCTGTGAGGAAGCACAGTCTATCCCACGGAGAGGTCCATGTAAAGAAGAGCCAAGGGCTCCCAGCTACAGTCTCATTTGAACTCCTGGTCAATGGCCAGCCCAAACTTGATAGACTTATGAATGAGTCATCTTGGAAACTGTTTCCAGGCCCAGATGAGCTGCCCTACTTAATGACTCCTGAACAGACATGAACCGTCAGAGCCAACCCCTAGCCAAGCTGCACATTAGTGGATTTTTAAAAATTATTTATTTATTTATTTATTTATTCATTTATTTATTTATTTATTTATTTATTTTGAGAGAGATCAAGCAGAGGAGGGAAAGAGAGAGGGAGAGAAAGAGAGACTCGGAAGCAAGCTCTGCAGTGTCAGTGCTCAGAGCACAATGTGGAGCTTGAACCTATGAACCATGAGATCATGACCTGAGCCACCATCAAGAGTCAGACCCTTAACTGACTGAGCCACCCAGGTGCCCCCACGCTACACATTTGTGACCCAAACAGATGACTGTCATTATTTTAAGTTACTAAGTTTTGGGGATAGTTTGTTATGCATCAAGAGCTAACTGGAATGCTTAATAAATGTTGGCTTAATTATATTGTGCTAAATAAGACTTAACCTCAAAATCTTTCAAGTAAAAGATGTCTATTGCTTTAGGCCCTTTTGGGTTTTGACAAATTTTGGACTTCCCTGAACTTGGATATGGATGATTATGTGAAAATGGTTCTTCTTTTGGCAAACAAAAGCTTCCTCTGCTGGCAAAAAATTAAATTCTTTGTGACAATTCGATAGCCTATATTTGGTCTAAATAAGAGGAATCATAAAAACAGTTTAACAAACATTTTCTACACATTTTCTTTCATTAACAATATTAATTGTATAAATATTTCAAGCAAATATATTGTGGAAAGTAACTTTTGCTATATTTAATCAATTTTGTGAATTTTTGCTGACAAAGTGAAAATGCTATTTCAAAACACAGATGTCCCTCTCACAGCATTTTATCTTCTCACAAGGAAGAAGCACAATTCTTGCCAAATGGAAGCATTGTTTCCTTGGCCTGCCTTTTCCCTTTGTGCTTTCTAGAATTCTAATTTGACTCCACAATACAATAGAAACACATAGTCTAGAAGTTGAAAAGTCACCGCATTACTCAGACTTGTGAAATATCTGGGATAAAATTCATCTTTTCTTCCTTAAAAAAAAGCCTCTAAATTTCATCAGCAGCACTACACTCAAAATACCTACTCAGATGAGTGGAAACTCAGCCTCCTGGTGGTCATAAGCAAAAAGTATTACTTTTAAATGTTAATTAAAAATGAAAGCTACAGGGCGCGTGGGTCACTCGGTTGAGCATCTGATGTCAGCTCAGGTCATGAGCTCACAGTTCGTAAGTTCAGGCCCCGTGTCAGGCTCTGTGCTGATCGCTTGGAGCCTGGAGCCTGCTTCGGATTCTGTGTGTGTGTGTGTGTGTGTCTCTCTCTCTGCCCCTTCCCCGCATGCTCTCTGTATCTCTCTCTCTCTCTCTCTCTCTCTCTCTCTCTCTGTCTCTCTTTCTCTCAAAAATAAATAAACATTAAAATTTTTTTAAGAAAAGAAAACTACATGCCAATATCCCTGATGAACATAAATGCAAAAATCTTCAACAAAATATTAGCCAGCTAAATTCAACAGTGCATTAAAAGGATCATACAATGTGATCAAGTGGGAGTTATTATAGGGATGCGAGGATCGTTCAACATTCACAAATCAATCAATGTGATATACCACATCAACAAAATGAAGGATAAAAATCCTATGATCATCTCAATATATGCAGAAAAAGTATTTGACAAAATTCAGTATCAATGTCATGAAGGCCATATATGAGAAACCCATAGTGAACATCATACATAATGGTAAAAAGTGAAACCTTTTCCTCTAAGATTAGGAACATGACAAAGATGTCCATTCTTGCCACTCTTATTCAACATAGCATTGGAAGTCCTAGCTGAAGCAATTAGTCAAGAAAAAGAAATAAAAGGCATCTAAATCATTAAAGAAAAAGTCAAACTGTCTCCATTTGCAGGTAACATGATATTATATACAGAAAACCCTAAAGACACCACCAAAAACCTGTTAGTGATAAATACAGTAAAGTTGCAGGATACAAAATCAATATACAAAAATTAGTTGCATTTCTATACACTAACAAAACACTGTCAGAGAAATGAAGAAAAACATCCCATTTACAATTTTATCGAAAAGGAATAAAACAATTAGGAATAAGTTTACCCACAGAAGTGAAAGATCTGTACACTGATAACTATAAAATACTGAAAAAAGAAATTGAAGATAACACCAAAAAATGGAAAATTATTCTGTACAGAATACTCATGGAGTGGAAGAAGTAATATCTTTAAAATGTCCATACTACCCAAAACAATCTACAGACTCATACAATCCGATCAAAATTCCAACGGCATTTTTCACAAAATTACAACAAATAATCCTAAAATTTGTATGGAACCATAAAAGAGCCCCAAAAGGCAAAGCAATCTTGAGAAAAAGAACAAAGCTGGAGGCATCACATTTCCTAATTTCAAGCTATATTACAAAGGTCTAGTAATAAAAACAGTATGATGCTGGCATAAAAACAGACACATAGATCAATGGAACAGAATTGAGAGCCCAGAAATAAACCAATGCAAATATGGTCAATTAATTTATGAAAAAGAGCTAAGAAAAAACAATGGGAAATTACAAGTCTCTTCAACAAATGGTGCTAGGAAAACTGGACAGCCACGTTCAAAAGAATGAAACTGAACCCCTATATTATGCCATACACAAAGATTAACTCAAAATGGACTAAAAACTTGAACATAAGACCTGAAACCATAAAACTCCTAGAAGAAAACATAGAGGATAAGTCCCTTGACTTTGGTCTTGGCAGTGATTTTTTGGATTGACCCCAAAAGCAAAGACAACAAAAGTAAAATAGACAAATGGGACTACACCAAACTAAAAAGTTTCTGCACATCAAAAGAAACTATCAACAAAATGAAAAGGTAACCTCTGGAATGGGAGAAAGCATTTGTCAATCGTATATTCAACAAGGGGTTAATACCCAAGTATACAAGGAACTCATACAACTCAACAGTAAACAAACAAACAAATAACCCGATTTTTAAAATGGGCAAAGGACCCAAATAGACATTTTTCCAAAGAAGATATACAAATAGCCAACAGGTAGATGAAAAGATGGTTAACATCACTAATCATCAGGGAAATGCAAATCAAAACCACAATGAGATATTACTTCACATCTCTAAGGATGGCTATTATCAAGAAGATAAAAATAAAAATGCTGACAAGGATATGAAGATGGGGAACCATTGTACATTGTTGGTTGGAATGTAAATGGGTGCAGAAAATCTGGAAAACAGTATAGAGGGTCCTCAAGAAATTAGAAATAGAACTATCATATGATCCAACATTCCACTTTTGGGAATATATCCAAAGGAAATTAAACCATTATCTCTAAGAGATATCTGCACTCCCATGTTCATTGCAACATTATTCACAACAGCCAAGATATGGAAATAATCTAAGACCTAAGTGTCTGTTGATGGATGAATGAATTAAGAAAACCTGGAAAAGATATAATGGAATATTAATCAGCCTTTAAATAAAAGGAAATCCTGCCATTTACCACAACATGGGTAAACCTGAAAGATACTGTGCTAAGTGAAATAAGTCAGACAGAGAAAGACAAATATTTCTGGCATCACTTATATGTGGAAAATAATAATAATAATAATAATAATAATAATAATAACAGTAATAAATAAAACTTATAGAAACAGAGAGTGGAAAAGTGGTTGCCAAGGGTGGGGGAAGTAGGGGAAATAGGGTGGTTTGTAAAAGGATGCACACATTCTGTTAGAGTAAGTCCTGAGGATCTAACATATAACAAACATAGTGACTATCATTGATAACACTGCATAGTATAATTGATGTTTGCTAAAAAGAATAGAACTTAAGTGCCTTCATCTTAAAAAAAAGGAGGGATATATATGTATATATATATACATATGTATACACATATGTATATACATACATACACATATATATATATATGTAACCATATATATATATATATATAATCTTGTATGATAGCCAAAAAGTGGAAATAACTCTACTGTTTATCAACCAATCAACCGATAGAGGTACTAAAAAATGAATAGAATATTATACATCAGTAAAAATAATAAAATATTGAGTGAACCTTGAAAAATTATATTAAGTGAAAGAATACAAGTCACAAAAGACCACATGCTTTATGGTTACATTTAAAGGAAATACCCAGAATAGGCAAAACTATAGAGATAGAAAGTTGGTTAGTAGTTGTCTAGGGCTGGTGGGGGAAATTGGAGGAGATGGGGGATGGCTGCCAATGAGTATAAAATGTCTTTGGGGAATTATTATAAAGTTTTAAAGCTGATTATGGTGATAGTTACCCTAACTCTGTGAATACACTAAAAATGATAAATCTGCATAGTTTAAAAATATAAAATATATGGTATGTGAATCGTATTTCAATAAAGCTGTTAAAAAATAACTTGGAACAGGGGCGCCTGGTTGGCTCAGTCGGTTAAGCCTCCGACTTCAACTCAGGTCACGATCTCGTGGTCCGTGAGTTCGAGCCCCGCGTTGGGCTCTGGGCTGATGGCTCAGAGCCTGGAGCCTGCTTCTGATTCTGTGTCTCCCTCTCTCTCTGCCCCTCCCCCGTTCATGCTCTGTCTCTCTCTGTCTCAAAAATAAATAAACATTAAAAAAAATTAAAAAAAAATAACTTGGAACAAAAATATTAGCAAATCAAATCCAGCACTGTATAAAAGAATTACAGCCACAACCAAATGGGATTTACCCTGATGTGCAAGAATAGTTCAACTTTCAAAAATCAACTAATGTCATCTATCACATCAAATGACTAAAAAAGAAAAATCACATGATCACATAAATAGAAAAAGGTACTTGATAAAATCGAACACCAGTTTATGATTAAAAAAAAAAAACTTTCAGTAAACTGGAAATAGAAGGAAAGTTTTTAAATTTAATAAAAACTGTCTACAAAAAAAAACCTATAGTTATCATACTTAATGGTGAGAAACTTAGAGTTGTCCCACCAGGATCAGGAACAAGGCAAGTATGTCACTCTCACTACTCCTTTTGACTATCATACTGGAAGTAGTAGCTAATGTAAGAAGACAAGAAAAAGTGAGGAAAGTACACAGCTTAGGAAGGAAAAAATAAAACCATCCTTATTACAAATAACATATTGTCTATGTAGAAAATCTGAAAAAACCTTGCAATCTGCAAGGTTGAAGAATATGAAGTTAATAGACAATATATAAAAGTCAATTGCTTTCCTACATATCAGCAATGAACAAGTGGAATTTGAAATTAAAAACATATACCATTTACATTAGCACCCTCAAAATGAAAAACTTAGGTATAAATCTAACAAAATATGTGCAATATCTGTATGAGGAAAACCTTAACTCTGATTAACAAAATCAAAGAAGAACTAAACATATGGAGAGATATTCCATGTTAATGATTAAGGAAACTCAGCATTATTTAAATGTCACTTCTTTCCAACTTGATATATATTTTTAATGCAACCCAATAAAAATCCCAGTAAGTTATTTTGTGGACATCAACAAAGTGATCCTGAAGTTTATATGTAGAGGTAGAAGGCCTAGAATGGATAACACAATATCAAAAAAGAACAAACTCAAAGGACTGGTACTACCTGACTTCAAGACTTATAAACAATAATCCAGACATTGTGATATGGATGAAAGAATAGACAAACAGGCCAATGGAACAGAATAGAAAGTCTATAATAAACATAGTCAACTAGTCTTTGACAAAAGAGAAAAAGCAATACCATGGAGCAAAACTTGTCTTTTCAATAAGTGGTGCTGGAACAAATGGATATCCACATGCAAAAACTAAAAACAAACAAAAAGCAAAATCAACAACAAAAGAACTAAACACAGAATCTTACACCCTTCACAAAAATTAAGGCAAAATGTATCACAGACCTAAATGTAAAACACAAAATTATAATAATGCTAGAAGAGAACATAGAAAAACTTAGATGATATTGGATATGGCAAACACTTTTTAGATACAACTACAATGACACAATCCAAGAAAAAAATAATTGATGAGCTGGACTTCATTAAAATTTAAAACTTATGCTCTGCAACAGATGATGTTAAGAGAATGAGAAGACAAGCCACAGACTGGGAGAAAACATTTGCAAAAGACACATCTGATAAAGGACTTGACTAAAATATACAAAAACTCTTAAAATTCAACAACAAGAAAACAAGCCATTTTAAAAATGGACCAAATGCCTTAACAGTAACGGCACCAAAGGTATACAGATGGCATATAAGCTTATGAAAGGATGCTTCACACTGTATGTCATCAGGAAAATGCAAACTGAAATAATGAGGTACCACTATGCACCTATTAGAATGGCCCAAACTGGTAACACTGACACTAAATGTTGGTAAGGATGTGAAGCAATGCATTCATTGCTGGTAGGAATGCAAAACGGTACAGCCATTTTGGAAGATAGCTTTGGGGTCTCCTAACAAAACTAAACATATTCTTACTGTATGATCCAGCTGTCACCCTCCCTGGCACTTAACCAAAGGAGTTTAAAGCTTACATCCACATAAAAGCCTGCAACTATAAACATGCTATGAACACAGATGTTTATAGCAGCTTTATTTATAATCGCCAAAACTTGGAAGCAATGAAGATGTCCTTCGTAAGTGAATGGATAAATGAAACTGTTACGCATCCAGACAAAGGAATTTTATTCAGCACTAAAAAGAATAGAGCCATCAAGCCATGAAAAACATGGAAGAATCTTAAATGCATATTATGAAGTGAAAGAAACCTATCTGCAAAGACTGCCTACTGTGTGATTCCACTATATGACATTCTAGAAAAAGCAAAACTATGAAGAAAGTAAAAGATCAGTGGTAGCCAAGGTTTGGAGATGGGGGAGGGAGGAGTGGTGGTGTTGGTGAATAGATGAAGCACAGAGGATTTTTAAGATAGTGGAAATACTCTGTATGAAACTATAATGTGTTTATGTCTTTATAAGTTTGTCCAAACCCATAGAATGTAGAACACAAAGAAAGGACCCTAAGGCAAACCATGCATTTTGGATGATCATGATGTATCAATATAGGTTCATCAATTGTATCAAATGTACCATTCTGGTGGGGAATGATTTGGGGGGAAGTTATGCATATGCATGTGCAAAGGGCAGAAGATATATAGGAAATCTCTGTCTCTTCCTCTTAATTTTGCTGTGAACCTAAAAGTGCTCTAAAAAAGTAGCCTTTTTTTTTTAAAAGAAATAACTTGGTGCTTTGTGTCACTCTCAGAAAAGATAGGAAATTAAATTTCAACCTGGTATTAAATAAATTATTTCTTTTTATGATGTAAGGGTGTATGTTGCCCATTGATTTTTCAGGAAAGTAAGAGGAGAATTTCTGATATTAAATTAAATATTTATATTAAATATTAATTTATATTAAAATTATAAGAAATACATGTAATTGTAGTACTGTAAGGTTTTATGAAATAATAACTATTAAATTAAGTCAGGGGCTGTGCTATATGTTTTATATGTGATTCTCACTGCACCTCTGAGTTAGATTATTCTATTCTCATTGTAGAGATAAGAAAACTGAGGCATTCCTTAGTTTTCAGATGGTCCATTCACATTTCCTACCATGCAGAAATTCTACATTGATGAGAACTGTACCAGGCAACTTCATTTCTAATAGGTAAAAGAGCCACCTCTTTAAATGTAGTGTAATCCTTTCTAGGCTGAAAGAATTTATGCTTTGAATTCTATTCAGTGGCTTTGAGCGTCCTAATAGAGGAGAGGTAGGTAGTGTACATTATAGAAGAGGCAGATTTCATCTAATAGTGCACTGTCTAGGAAGATGGATTGGAAACATAAAGAGCTAATAACACCAAAGATTTTCCTTGCTAGGTTATCTTTTATACATTAATTATAAAGAAGGACCTGCTTAAATGGATACTCTTCCTACATAGACTGTTTCTTTTGAGAGTTCTTTTCCTTACTCTGCACTTGAGTTGGGAGATATTATCAGAGAGCTATCAGGAAGATGAGTTGATATAAAGACAAAGTTTATTTCATTTGTAGTATAAGCTTATTCATTTAAGTGACGAATGAATCCTCATTGTATAGGATACTGTGTCACTGTGATATGGTCAGATCATCCCTGTATTTAAATCCACATTATAGTTCTAAATCAGATATCCATTAAAACTTGTTTAACTTGGCAAATTTTAAGATAACTCTTATTTATGCATCTGTCTCTTACTAGATATTCATTTTAATAACATTCATAAATAAATGTCACCTAATATATAAAACCTACTTGGGAATTTTTCATGTTTCTCTATAACTCCTTTTAAGACAACTATCTCCAAATAACTTTGTAGAGCAATATGCGTTATTTTCCAAACTTAAAATATTTTTATTTTATTTTTCTCTAATTTCTAGAGTATTGTTTGTGTCTGGCCTTACTGAGGCACACATCTTACATGGATGACAATTAGATTCTTTTCCTTTTTAAAAAAGCATGTTTCAGAAGTAGATCCCTCAGTGCCCCTTACATTCCTGAAATCATTGTTGCACTATATGCTAACTAATTTGGATGTAAATTTTTTTTAAAAAGCATATGTTATTTTTAAATCAAATGAGAAGAAATAGCACAATCAAGGGATTGTCTGCTACATACCGGTGCTGTGCCTGGCTTGTTATTCATATGATTTTATTTAATCTTCCCACCTGGGCACTAAAATAGTCCTGATTTCAGTCAGTTGCCAACAACTTCCTTTCTATTTGCTCTATATAATGAAAGAATTGGAAAATCTCGTTATTTTTTGTTTGCATGTATTTTTTTTCTCTCTTTCCCATAGCTTCCCTAAACTTGTTTCTTGTTTAGGCAAACAAGTTTTCTTTTCCCTAGTAATCGTTTCTTACTCATATTTTGAGTTTATCACACAGCTTTTATGCAAACCAAGGGGTTTTGCAATCCTTCTGCCCACCCGAACTCACAACTATGGGAAGCAAATTCTATTCTCTGGGAGTCATTGCTGCTACCTAATTTGACTTCAGTCTCTCAAAGTTTTTGAAATCTTTCTTTCTAGAAGTTAATTTGGTTGGTTCTCTTTTATCCTTTGTTCTCCTTTGTCACTTCCAGCTAGACTTTTTCCTTTCTTTTAAATGTCAAACAAATTCTTACATTTCTTGATCAGCAAATTTGATGCTTATATTATTGGATCCAGTAAAATAAATTCAAGGGTTTTACTTAATGCTACACACATATGTACACACACATGCATGCACGCACACGTGCTACATTAAAATAAATCAATGTAAACAATTGTAATTATCTTTCAGAAACATGATGGCCATTTCACAGTCATCCAGTTGGTCGGTATGCTCCGAGGCATTGCATCAGGAATGAAGTATCTTTCTGATATGGGCTATGTTCATCGTGATCTAGCAGCTAGGAATATATTGGTCAACAGCAACTTAGTATGCAAAGTTTCCGATTTTGGTCTCTCCCGGGTACTGGAAGATGATCCAGAGGCTGCTTATACAACAACTGTAAGTTTGCATGTCCTTTTCCAATATATAAGTTGTTCACCTTTATTATTTTTAATGTTATAAGAATAATCCTTTTTGGCTTTCCTGATTTTCTACTCACACCTCTCATTTTCACAATTTAACATCATTATTTAATTGAGAAATAATTGCTTTATCTGAGTGCCTGGTTTAAAAACAAAAACAAAAACACCTTCTTATATTTAACTTTTTTTCTTTCATTGTACTGGACTTTAATATCATGCTTGAGTTCCATGTCATGACTGCCTTTACAACAAATCTTCCTTTTCCCAAGGCATTTTTGATGTTTAATAATTATTTCCTAAATGCAGTTCTATACAGGACAATGGTGAATCAATTAAGTCAGTGATAGTGAAGAAACAATGGTTATGAAATTACTTTTTTTTTTGCCCTCACAACAAATGTTATGGATTGATCTGATCATACTTAAAGATGAACAAGATAGGTTTCTCTAGAGATACATAAGTACCCTCTAAACTTTTTTCTGACTGATGCTTGGGAATTGTGCGAGCAAGAACAATAGGCTAAAACTTTAGAACCAAACTATCACTGTAGATTATATGATCTCAACTCAATTCATTAATAGTTTAAGCATTTCTGAATGCCCCAAAACCAGTTAATTCCACCAACCTTTTTGATTATTGTTTCAATGATTTCAGGCTCAAAGTCTTTCTTCAGCTATCTTAAACCTAATAATTTGTAAAACTATACTATATGTTGTTCTTTTTTAAACAAAACCTTCACCATTGACTTGGCAGTCACCTTCAATGAAAAGTAAGTCAGTAAAATTATTCAAGTTGTTTTTATCCTCTCCTCTTTTCTCTAACCTTACACATTATTTTAAAAGAGACAAATCCATTATTTAGTTCCCTTTTATCTCATTTTCTATGAGTTTTTTTGAAACATCAGTGTATTCAATTACTCCAGAAGGGATGCAAGTTTAATATTATGAATGAAACATATTATGCCCTTACCATATTTACAGTGTAAAATGCTCTATATCACCTTATTGATGATATTTTCATTATTTTCTAAGCAAAATGAATTAATCTCTTAGAGCCTGACATATAAGGTAGCAATATCTATTTATCTTTTAATTTGACCAAAAGCCTTCATAAAAATAAAAATCTATCATGTCTCAAAATAAATTGTTCATTTCAAAAACGAAGTATTTTCTTTTTTTTTTTCAAAAAAATTTTAATGTTTATTTTATGATTGAGGGAGACAGAGTGGGGGAGGGGCAGAGAGAGAGGGAGACACTGAAGCCAAAGCAGGCCCCAGGCTCTGAGCTGTCAGGATAGAACCACAAACTGTGAGATCATTACCTGAACCGAAGTCGGATACTTAACTGACTGAGCCAACCAGGTGCCCGAAAAGCAGTATTTTCAAACTCTATTTTCTAATTGGAAGATGTCATACATTTTTCTTTTTTTTCAAGGCTTTTCTCTTCTTTTTATTGATGTATAACTTGAAGCAACTTTTCAAGTTACAGAACAGTGTAGATAAGGTTTTTCTATTATGCATATTATTTTCAACCTTGGAGAATGGTGCTTAAAATTATTATATAAATACTATGCAATATATGAGGTGCCTGGGTGGCTCAGTCGGTTAAGCATCCGACTTTGGCTCAAGTCATGATCTCTTGGTCCATGAGTTCGAGCCCCATGTCAGGCTGTATACTGACAGCTTGGAGCCTGGAGCTTGCTTTGGATTCTATGTCTCCCTCTCTTTCTGCCCCTCCCCCCTCATGCTCTGTGTCTCTCTCTCAAAAATAATAAACATTAAAAATATTTTTAAAAATATTATGCAATATAATATTTATAAAAATTCCAACAAATGTGATCTACTAAAAGAACAAAATGATACAGGAAATAAAGAATAAAATAGGAAATAACTACTAGACTCTTTGTATGCCTATATGATATATTTGAAATCCTTATTAAATAATATTTTAACTACTTTTTAAAATGGGAAGCTCATAACTAAATTTAAGGCGCTAATAAAATTGGAAGGGTCCCCCAAATTTTGAAGCATATATAGGTTTTATTGTGTCAGATTTGAAATCCAGATTCCAAGCATGTTCTTCTGTCTTACATGATTTTAGAGACTGGAACAATGCTATTATAATTTAATCTGACTACAGAATTAAACATCAAGTTAGGTAACCAGAATATTAATTCTCCAAAAGTGCCTCTTAGAAGCTATAGATTATGTCTCAATTAAGAAATAAGTTGCTGAATTTAAGAGGTATCAGTTGAATGATAAATAATGTGATTCAGTACTTTTTATTGTTTTTAACGCCAGTTTAATGTACAGTGTTATATTAGTTTCATGTATACAATACAGTGATTCAACAATTCTGTACATTACTCAGGGCACATCACATAAGTGTACCCTTAATTGCCTTCATCTATTTCACCCATTCCCCCAGCCACCTCCCCTTTGACAACCACCAGTTTGTTCTCTATAGTTAAGACTCTGGTGTTGTTGTTGTTTTTTTTCTCTTTTCCTTTGTTTGTTTGCTTTGTTTCTTAAATTCCACATATGAGTGAAATCATATGGCATTTGTCTTTCTCTGACTGATTTATTTCACTTAGCATCATACCTTCTAGATTCATCATGTTGTTGCAAATGGCAAGATTTCCTTCTTTTTATGGCTGAGTAATATTCCATTGTCTGTATATACCACACCTTCTTTATCCATTCATCTACCATTGGACACTTGGGTTGCTTCTTGGCTATTTTAATTAATGCTGCAGTAAACACAGGGGTTCATATACCTTTTGAAATTAGTGTTTTAATATTCTTTGGGTAAATACCCATTAGTGAAATTACTGGATCATATGGTATTTCTATTTTTAATTTTTTGAGGAAACTCCATACTTTTCCCACCGTGGCTGCACCACTTGCATTCCCACCAACAGTACACAACGGTTCCTTTCTCTCCACATCCTTGCCAACACCTATTGTTGTGTATTTGTTTCTTGTGTATTTGATTTTAGTTGCTTTGATAGTTGTGAGGTGATCTTATTATGGTTTTGATTTGCATTTCCCTGATGATGACGTGTCTGTTGGCCATCTGTATATCTTCTTTGGAGAAATGTCTGTTCATGTCTTCTACTCATTTTTAATTGGATTATTTGAGGTTTTTTTTAGATGTTGAGTCCTTTAAGTTTTTTATATATTTTGAAAACTAACCCCTTGTCAGACATATCATTTGAAAATATCTTCTCCCACTCAGTAGGTTGTATTTTTGTTTTGTTGATTATTTCCTTTACTGTGCAGTAGCTTTTTATTTTGATATAGTCCCAATAGTTTAATTTTGCTTTTGTTTCCTTTGCCTTGGGAGACATATCTAGAAAAATGTTGCTGTGGCCAATGCCAAAGAATTATATCTGTGCTCTCTTCTAGTATTTTTATGGTTTCAGATCTCACATTTAAGTCTTTAAGCCATTTTAAGTTTATTTTGTGTATGGTGTAAGAAAATGGTCCAGGTTCACTCTTTTGCATGTAGCTTTTCAGGTTTTCCAACATCATTGTTGAAGGGATTGTGATTAAGGACTTTTTTTTTTAATCTCAGAAATACCTAACTCTTCAAAGGCTCCTGGAGTACGAAATACCATACTGATTACCTCACTTTATAATGAATATGACCATTTTCAAGTAAAACACTAGCATTCTTGCCTTCAAAGAGTTTACCCTTTTACAGGGTAGACTCATGCTTTCTTGTTATTCAGAGCATTAATTGTTGACATATAGGTCTAAAAAGAAATATGGAAGTACCAAAAAGCAGAATTCTGGAGAAGACTTTACAAAAAATTAAAATTTGAACCAAATGTTAAAAAATTTCACTAGGCAGATTGTTGGGGAATTGAGATAGAGGAAACAAAAAGAGGAAAAAGATATGGAAATTTGTGGAAGTGAATGGATGTGTTGATGGAAATGTGGACAGTTTAGAATGGAGAGGAGCAGTGGACAACCCAGGTTTCTTAGGAATAATTGTGAAGGTAGGTGGGTGGCACTTCAAAAATTTGAAGGTTTTCTATTAAAATTAAGAGAGACACTGATTTATTTAAATAGGGGAATAACAAAATACATATATGTCTTATGAGATTATTGACAACAGTGTGAAGGAAGGAAGGATTGAAGGACAGGGAGACTGGTTATAGGAAACAAGTTAAGGCATTATTGCTGTAGACCAGAAAGGCCATATGGCTTTAATTAGGGCAGTAGCAATTGGAATAAAGAGCAGAGTAGAGAATTGAAAATTATTATGATGATGATACAATTTACAAGACTCAGTAACTAATTAGATATGAATTATAAGGAGGAAGAAGGATTTAAAAATGACACCAATAATTCTAGATTGAACAACTAGTTGAATGGCGACAACATTAATCAAGACAGAGAATATTAGAGATGGCCGTTAACGGCATTAGATTACAAAGCAAAATTATAGTAAAGGGTCACAGGCACTCTGTTTCAAAGTCGTCAGGGTAATGTGAGATTGAGCATTGGCATTCTGTTGCAATTGCATGTCAAATTTTTAGGACTTTATATAAATTACTTAGTCCCCAAATTCTTTCTGTATTTCCTATTAAAAGGAATGAGATTCTTAGAAAACTTTACTGCCTAGTGAAGATATACCTAAACTCAAGCACATCCTGTATAATAAAATACAGGAGAAGGATGGTTATTTATATGAAGTTATTCTTTGTTTTATAAAAACATTTACATGAAAATAACTTTAAAGAGCATGCTCCATTGATACATTTTTTAAAATATGATTTTATTTTTTTAAGTGTTACCTGTATATAACTTTCATAGAATATATCTTTTACCTTAAATGATTTTTATTTTTTTCTCTTATATGTAACTATAATTGTTACTTCCTTATTATTTATAAATGTTTTTATAATCAACATCAGAAGTATTCGGAAAGGAAGGCTTGTGAAATGTTTTAAAAACAGGGGCAGCTGGGTGGTTCAGTCGGTTAGGCTGTGCAACTTCAGCTCAGGTCATGATCTCTCAGTTTGTGAGTTTGAGCCCTGCATCCATTGGGCTCTGTGCTGACAGCTCAGAGCCTGGAGCTTGTTTCAGATTCTGTGTCTCCCTCTCTCTCTGCCCTTCCCTCATTTGCGCGTGAGCACGCACGCGCGCACTCTCTCTCTCTCTTTCTCTTTCTCTCTGAAAAAAAACATTAAAATAAATTAAAATTTAAAAAAAACAGGAAGACATCATAGATGAGTATTTTTTTGTAATCTTCAGGAAAACAATTCTTGGAATATAAGTATGCTACATGGAAACTATCCCTTCCTAATCAAAATAGGAGCAGAATAAATAGACATTTTCCATTAAGATGACTTTACCAATTTAGAGAGCCACATACCACAGCAAAGAGCAGTAAGAACTGGTAAACAGACAGGCTGGAAAGATAGAGTGACCCGTGTGATTCCAGTACTGACCATAGCACTGAACTTACTGATCAGTATGTAGCAGATGAGCAGAATGGCCATTGGAGTCAGTGTGACCAGACCAGAAAGAGATGTGACAAGAGAGATTACTTTGCCAACAACTAGTAACAATTATTCTAGTGCCTTATTTAGAAGATATATACGTGTAAAAAAAAAGAAGAAGATATATACATGTAGTATATAAGACCATATTATCTACATTATAAAACACTAAAGTAAATAAAGGAATGAGAGTTATGACAAATACAAGTAGAAATTTTAGTATGTCTTCCTATAACTTAAGAATGTTTTGATGTTCTGCTTCAGATCTAAGACCTATTCATTCAGCATGTACTCCACGGAATTTATTATAGAGTTACCACATTCAAGGTCCTATTCCTTTGGAGAGCCAATAACCAAAAATCAAGGGATTCTTGAGCATGGATAAATGATAACACAGAGAGGGGAACAAGAGTAACCAAATAGAGTAAAACATAATAAAACCAATAAGTGTGCAGACACCAAGAAGGGGCAATGCAGAACTAAAGGTGCCAGTAGCAGTAGGAGAATTTCCTGGTAAGCCCTGTGCTAAAATACATCAAGCCTTTGCAAAGGGACCTTGAGAACTGATAATTTAATGAAAACCAAGAAATGTGCATGGGGGCTAAAGCTAGGACAAAAATGCCCAAAAATGGGATCTAGACAAGGACTGAGGCCTTTTGTTTACATGCCAACCTTACAAGGCACTTAGTAAGGAGAGATTGGCGAATGATTATGAACCCCACCTGACAATACATGTACAATTATTGATACATGGCTGACTTAATCATACAATATTTACTGAGTTTGAATTGTTCTCATTTGATTACATGGTTTTCTGTCTGTTTATAATTTAGATGCTAAGAAATCTCTTTTCTGAATCTTGACACACATTCACATGGACAATGTTTTATATCCAATTCCATGGGAGGGACTCTCTCTCATTGGAATATTGCTAAGCAACCAGTCTTAAACTTACCTTGAAAATGTTAAGACTCATTGTTCTCATTTATGGAAATGATGTCCTATTTACCTGAAAAGAACATTCAAAGATATATTATGGCTCACACTTACCTGTTTCAAGAGATAAATTTTATTTAAAATACAATGGCAGTCACTGTACAGATTTTTTCAACTATAATGATTACTTTTTTTATACTTTAAAGATCAAAACAAAATGGAAGAATTATTTTATCACCATATCTGCTAAAAATTCTAAAACTCTTTGATTCTAACTTTAAATTGTGTTCATTTTATGTTATCCACGGCAAACTTTGCTTTTTCCTTTGAGAGCAGCAATTCCATATGAGTATTATTTTCTTAGTGGAAATATGGACACTCACAACTGACAGCACATAATCTGCATAATCACAATTCTGTTAACATCTTAATTCTATTTACTTTGCTTTCATAAGACCTCTTCCAAGCTCCACCTCTTAACTTCCCCTCTTCTACATAAGGAATAAGAGAAGTCAACTCTATCAATCTAAAAAGTCATGGTCTATACCCAACATGGAGCTAATTATAGCAAATAATGGAGCAGCAGGAGGGGGACTTATTTACATGCCTATGCCAAAGTTGAGGGGAAATCTACACAAGCTTCCTCCTTTACCTAATTCAACTGCATATAAATTGGCTTGACTTTCTGAAGGGAATTTTTGAATGTTGAGATATGTCCACCTTTAAGAATAAATATTTTTAGTAAAGGTGAGATAAAAATTATTTTAGATCATTCACTATTCTGTCTTTAAGTACTTTAACATGAGTAATTAAGATTCACCTGGAGATTATGCTGAACCTGCTAATAAAACATACTCAGAATTTTCATTCATTTTCTGTATACTTTAAATTAAAAAGTTACAGTAAAAAGTTTTGCAGTAAAAAAATTTTTTAATATTTTTATTTAAAATCTTATAATATCTGGGGCACCAGTCGGTTAAGCCTTCAACTTCAGCTCAGGTCATGATCTCACTGTTTGAGAGTTCAAGCCCCGCGTCAGGCTCTGTGCTGACAGCTCAGAGCCTGGAGCCTGCTTCAGATTCTGTGTTTCCCACACTCTCTGCGCCTCCACTGCTCTCTCTCTCTCTCTCTCTCAAAAATAAATAAACATTAAAAATTTTTAAATCTTATATCTGATGCACTGAATAAAAGAACTCTCACTGAGAAATATTTCTAATTTCTTAGATTTTGAAAAATAAAACTTTATTTTTAGGTATCGTACTAGTGTTTCAAGTCACTGATGGTAGAGGTGACATTGTACTAAGATATAGCATTTGGTAAGATGCATGTTACACTAAGTCCACCTTAAATGAACCAGAAGAATAATTTTTTTTTTCAATTGCTCCTTCAGATTTAGCCAAGCTAAAAATGGAGGGGGTATGACTGTTTAAAGCACAAAGGCAGACTCTTGGAGTGCCTGGGTGGCTCAGTTGGTTGGGCGTCCGACTTCGGCTCAGGTCATGATCTCACAGTTCGTGGGTTCGAGCCCCGGGTTGGGCTCTATGCTGACAGCTCAGAGCCTGGAGCCTGCTTTGGATTCTGTGTCTCCCTCTCTCTCTGCTCCTCCCCCACTCATGCCCTGTCTCTCTCTCTGTCAAAAATAAATAAACATTAAAAAAATTAAAAAAAAACAAAGGCAGACTCTTATCTTAGGTGGATGACGATGAAGCCTAGTAGTCCCCAAAAGCTACATCTAATAGCATAAATAGAATATGAGGACAGGCACCTGCACAAAATTCACTGAAAAATTAAAGTAAGGGAAATGATAGTTTCTTCTAGGCAAATGTAAATTCAGCAGCCTAGGTGAATGTAAATACTTTTCATAAAGGGAAAAAGTAAGAAAAATAGCAATGTTATCAGAATGCTGTATGTGAAGATTTAAATAACTTATTTTTCAATAAAATGGTGGTGAACAAATAAATCTTGGAAGAATGAAAAACAATGAAATCCTGGTGAGAGGAACCAAATTCGTCACTAAGAAAGGAATTATACAGTTTGGGGAAAACAAAAGAATGACTCCTCACACACTATGATAGCACTCAGTCAAAATCAGTCTGATATATAGACCATTATAATGAGCTGAAGAGAAAGAAATCAATGTGTCATATTAGGTTTCCTAATTTCAAAGGAAAAATGTGCCCTTGAACCAGCAAGTATCTCATGGACTAATTCGTGAGAAGAAAATCTAATAGTTTTTATTCATCTTTGTCAATATAAACTTTCTGTAAAGGGAATTCTAATGATCTAATGTGTGGAAGCTGTATTCTCAGAAATGAACATCTCTGCACTCTGAGGCCAAATGCCAGAAAGCAAATCCACAACAGTGGGGACGAAAGGGCAACAAAGCTTTATACTAAACCAAAGAGAGCATGTGTTCAATGCAAAGCAAGAGTCCTCTTCAATAACTGTTCAAGAGGTGAACACTACACACACCAGCTTGGATCACAGACTCAGAGACCCAAACTCTTAACGGTAGTTGTCAGCACAGAACTTCTTTGAACTGTGCTACTTGAGTGAACTGATAACAGCAGATGTTGAGCATAATACGGACATGGGAATCAAAAGCAGATGAACATAAGAGAAGGGAAGCAAAATAACATAAAAACAGGGATGGAAGACAAAACATAGGAGACTCTTAAATACAGAGAACAAACTGAGGGTTGCCGGAGGGGCTGTGGGTGGGGGATGGGCTAAATGGGTAAGGGGCATTAAGGAAGACAGTTGTTGGGATGAGCACTGGATTTTACACATAGGGGATGAATCACTGGAATCTATTCCTGAAATCATTATTGCACATATGCTAACTAACTTGAATGTAAATTAAAAATCAATCAATCAATAAAATACCAGAGAAAATTAGTATCTAAAGAGCCATTTCCTGAAAAAGCTTCATTTCTGAAGCATAGGAAACAACAGTGTGTGATCATTACAGAGTTCTTTGTAGAAAAACAAATGAAAAAGATTTGAAGATTACCATCATACACAGAAGAGAAAAGTACTGAACAAACAGCTCTATCAGAAATCTGGAAGATAGAGAGGACCATCTAGCTAAGTCATACATCCCATTAAGAAGCCAAGCCATGCTTTGGGAAAATCTCCATTTGCCATTTGTGCAAATCATCTACAAAAACAAGCCCTTTGTCTTTCTAGAATGCATTTAAATTTTTTTTGTTGTTTTGTTTATTTATTTTTGAGAGACAGAGAGATAGAGCACGAGCAGAGGAGGGGCAGAGGAGGGGCAGAGAGAGAGGGAGACAGAATCTGAGGCAGGTTCCAGGCTCTGAGCTGTCAGTACAGTGCCCAACACGGGGCTTGAACTCATGGACTGCGAGATCATGACCTGAGCAGAAGTCGGAGGCTTAACCAATTAAGCCACCCAGGCGCCCCGGTCTAAAATGCATTTTAAAGAAAAGAAGCTAAGGCCTTAGACCTGGAAGGGCATTATTGAAGATGAGACCACTAAGAAACTTTCTGCTTAGTAGTCAAAGTTTGGTGTGTGACTTTCAGGTAATTTGTTTTATTTGTTAAAGTAATGAATTCCTTTAGATTTGTGTAAAACCCTGGAGAACAGATTTATCATTTACATTTTTGAAAGGATTTCCAGAACTTAAGACAATATGCTATTTAATAGCTGCTTTATTAATTGCTGATAACTAAACCAATAAGAAAAGGGTAGAAAATAACTGTAACATTTTTCCATAAAATTACATTTATTTCTTCTCTAACATCACTGTTAATCACAACCCATCAAATAAATAAGCCTAAAATAATCCTTAATGCATCAGAAAGAAATGAAAAAATTGTATTACAAAGCAACAAATGTAGCACATATTGAAGCATTTACAACAATGAGTCACAGAGGGAAAAATTCTGTTTTAAAGTCTGTGAACACATACTGTCAAAAGCTTTGAGCACAAAAGTATGCCTACAGCATAGATAAGATACAAGACAAATGGTTCATAAAATCACATAATACATAAAATTTTAATCCCTGCATCATCTGACACACATCCAGTCCTTCTAACCTAACTGGTAATCAATGAGGAATAATCAAATGCTGAAAAGTATTCAGCGTACACCTGATGATTAACCAAGAACCACCGCAAATACCAAGTGCTGTTTGTTTTTGTGTTGGCAACATCCAACACTGTCTAATTCAGAGTTAGTCTCCCTGCTCCCAGTGATTTTAGAACAAACCCAAACCAAATTGATTTACTGAGAAAGATCAATCAGCAGATGTTCAGCAAGCAGAAAGTACAGTGCTCACTGGCCCATCTTGCTTGTGCAAAAGAAGATGAAGTAAGACAATGAACACAAAGCTGCTGACTTCAAACCTAGAGCTTCAAAGATATCACCTGAAGAAACAGTCATTATTAATGCTTAATTGCGAGTTCCACTTCTGATGTTGAAATAATGCTTTTTGTTGTTGACAATAAAAATTGGAAAGAAGAACATTATAAATAAATGTGGGATAAATCACATCAAAGCTCTGTGGAAAAGCTTACTTATTCCCAGTATAAAAAGCTTCATGTCAATAGCAAAGAAATTGAAAAAGGTTATCAGTTATTAATACTGTCAGTAGTCAACCCTGCTAGCTGCCTATTAAACATCTCTTGTCATCTCTTTCTTGCTAACAAAATCTTTAAGTTTGGATGTTTGTAATGAGCTCAGATCTAATAAAATCATGATTTATATAAGCCAGTTATATTTATACCATTGTCCTCTGACACTTACATTTTACACTTTTGTCACTTAGAAGTAAAGGAAAGTGAGAAGCACAACTTCTAGAAAATTTTCTGGTCGAGGTCTATCTGAAATAATATTGACTAAAGAGATGTCTAATACTGGCCCTTACTTTCCTTTATTGCCTTGAATATATTTTGGAAAGACAGCACTTAGAGCTGTGACAGCCATCTTTCATACATGAAGCAACAAGCTGAAGGAGACAAACCCAAAGCTGAGGATGGCCAGGGAGGAAAATTCAAAAAAACCTAGTTCATGATGCAGGGATATAGTACAGTACTAGAGTATTTGACGACAGAGATCCTGGTTCTCTGATGAAATCATTGCACTTCTGTGTCAATACAACGATTTATAGTGTACAAGTGGAAACCACTTACTCCATATTTGCTTATAATTTAATTAAATGCCATATTTGCTTGAGTTCCTGAGAATTTCACATCTATAACTCTATGACTTGGAATCCAAAGACATTCTTATATAGTAATCAATAAATAGATGGGGTGCCTGACTAGCTCAGTTGGTTAAGTGACCGACTTCGGCTCAGGGCATGATCTCACTGTTTGTGAGTTCAAGCCCCACATCGGCCTCTGTGCTGACAGGTCAAAGCCTGGAGCCCACTTCCGATTCTGTGTCTCCCTCTGTCTTTGTCCCTTGTCTGCTTGCATTCTGTCTCTCCCCTTCAAAATCAATAAATACTAAAAATAAAAAAAAAATTATGTTATGAAAAAGTAAAAAATAAATAAATAGAAAACCTCCATATTCATAGAGGATATAAATGGAAAAATTCAAAATGAAAGTTTGAGTAAAATATCACCTTAGTCATACAAACTAACAAGACTAAGAAGACTGTAAATGTACAGTTAGTCTGAAGATGCAGTTATCATAATTTATTCATTTAACATATATTTCTTAATATTATTAAGCAACAAGTTGGATAATGGAACTAAAAGTGCTTAGAATCTGAGGAGAGAACAGACATTAAATATTCATGCTAGTGAATGTATTGTTAAAATCTGAGATTTATACAGCACATGTGTACTGAGTGCCAACTATGTGCCAGATACTGTTCTGGGCACTGGAGATATTCCAATAAACAAGCTTTTCTCGTGGAGTTTACAGTATTGAGCATGGTGGGAATAAAAATAATTGTTATATAAAAATAATAAAGTTATTTTTTTAACTGAATCTCAATCTCAGATAATGATAAATACTGGATATATAATATTTTTTTATTTTTTTATAATTATTTTTTAAATAAAAGGGAGTAGCTACCTTGGAAGGTATGTTCAGGAAGTACCTCTTTAATGAGATGGTATTTGAAATGAGACCTGAAAGTTATAAAGGTACACGCCAAGAAAAGATCTGAAGTCAAATGTTCTAATATAAAACAAATATAGATCCTAAGGTAAGGACAAGCTTGGCATATCTTAAGAGTAGGAATAAGTCCAGGATAGCTGACACATTGAGGGATTAGTAGGAAATGAGGACAGAGGGGCCAAATCCTGCAGAAACTCAAAGGTCATGGAAAGTAGATATTTTATTCTAATTGCAAAGGGAACTCATTGGAAGATTTTAAGCAGGTGATGACATAACAGAATTTGTGTTTTTAAGAGCTCACTCTGGCTGATATGTTGAGAATGAATTAATTGTAGAGGGTCAATGAGAGAGATAGCAAGGAGACTCATTCACCCCACCCTAGACAGGAAACAATGGCAGCTTGGTGGAAACTGGCAATAGAGAAAATAAAGAGTGGTGGGGAGATTTGGGACATCTTGTGTCAATAGCTTTGCCTAGATGTGTGTGTGTGTGTGTGTGTGTGTGTGTGTGTGTATGTGTATGTGTGTGTGTGTTTTAAACAAATGAGGAAGTTGAGGCCCAAAGAAATTAAGTGGTATGCACAGCTCACATGGTTCTTCCATTGGAAATGGTGTCATTTAACTATTGCAGTAATGACAATGTTAAGGGAGTGTCCCACAAATGAATCTTCCTCCTCCTCCTCTTCCAATACTTCCCTTTGAAAATTCTCTTCTATCATTTGCAAATTCCCTTCCATCTCTCACCTCTGAGTCCCATGCAAAAGGCAATAGATAGTAGTAGTTGAAAGTCTTGAAGATTGAGAAATAAAGAGATTGATCTCTTAGTCTTTGGTGATGTATATTTTGCTTACTGAACTTTTAAAATTATGCTGTGATGATAATTTACTTTTATGATAAAAGATATATATATATGTATGTATATATATGTGTGTGTATATATATATATACATATATATATATATATGTATATATATATAATACAAATAGAGAAATAGCTCCTAGCAGAGCTCCAAGATATCCTTCTGACCAGTATATATGACGTTTCACCTTGGTATTAATCAGTGACTAAAGAACACGTTTATGTAATTGTTTTAACGCAACTTCTCCAATCAAAAAGATGGCTCAAGGTCATTTCACTGTACTACATTTATTTTTATATGAAGGATAAGATTAAGGAAATGAACATTACCATTACTGATTTTTAAAATGGAATTCTGGGCAATAGTCCAAGAAACCTCAGATTCTTCCTCAGAATTTCAATTCAATACCTATCCCTCATTGTCACTCCATGGCCTACCATTAAGACCCACAGTCATCAACTTTTCCAAGCCCATAAACAATCATTAGGAGTGCTAGACAAAGCACTACAGACTCTTGGAGTCTGCTTTTAGAAGACATGAAATTGAATTTCAAACATTACAAAAATTTATTGGCATCCTTGTTAAGAAATAAATACTTTTTCTCGCATTTATTCATTTTGTCACCTGGCTACCCCTGCTTGGTTTATGCTAGCTTACTTACCAATCAGGGTTTCAAAGGACAAACATTTGCAGTCATGGCTCATTACAGGAAAGTAAAAGAAGGCTGCCGAAAAGGAGGCTGCAAAGAGTTTTCCCCAAACTCTCCCTTGGGCCTCTCTCTGCAAAGAATAGCTCTGAATGCATCCATGATCCATCAGTATTTTCATATATTCAGATCATGACTTGTTCAAATTAACATAAACACAGAAAGTTTCACTGTACCTAGTTTTGCCTCTTTAAACTTGCAATAAGAACAGGGTGTTATTATATGAAGCATGCACATTATTCAGTTGTTTAACCATGCTCTTAATCAGTGTATAATATGTGTCACAAATAGGCAGCTGCTAGATGAATTATACATAAAGATAATGTTTTCTAGATTACTCTTGCCTGTATATGTTGCATAATTTAGGTCTCAACAGATTCTGGTCCTTAATTCTCTTCTTTTTATAGAAACCGAATCATTACCTTTTTCTTTTTAGTGGTTCAAAGGTTTATTTTTCATATATGCTGTACAAGTAAAATCTCTTTAAGGGAAGGTAACATCTTTAATTTAAGTGTTTGTACCATTTATTTTTGCAAAAGCTGAGATTTCTTTTTTTTTTTTTGTCTTTAGAAAAATTTTCTGACTCTTGTACTAAAGTTACAAATACATTTGCTTTTAGAAATAATTGCTACTCAAAGGAGGACACAAATTCAATAGAACTAAATTGTGCTCTAATATAAAATAGTAACTAACAAAATCAAGGGGTACGCTGTGTCCCCTCATCTTCATGCCAACCTCCATGGAGTTTCATAAGCAAGACATTTCAATACCCCAACGTGTATATGGAATCATTAAGTAATGGAGAAAACAAACATTACAGACATAATATGGTTAAAAAACAGTGGATTATAAATTTGGAGCTTGAATTTTAATCTCAGTTTGGCAATAATTCAGTGAATAAACATGGATCATTAATTTAAAACCCTTGTGCCTTGGGGAGCCTGAGCTCCTCGATTTCCACATCTTGAGTAGAATTAACAAAGCTGTCCACTCTCCACTTTACAGAAGTGTTACAACAACCAAGATAATAAATAAGCTGAAGTGTGGATCATAGCTTCTTTTAGGATTAATAGCATAAAAATCACCTAAGGCACTTCTTAAAATGCAGATTCCCAGTTTCCAGCCTCAGAGATTCATTTTCATTCAGTAGGTCTGGGGGAGGAGTAGCAAGGTATGATCTGCAAATCTGGATCCCTAATAAACACCCAGCTAATTGTGACACAAGTTATTTAAAGGTTCCATCCTGATTAGCTGCTCTAATACAATCTGGACACATATCCAGTCATTTCCTCCATCAGCCTGACTGAAGTCCCAGGCAGGTAAAGTATTTGTCAGTACAGAGGGAAAGGGGATGCGAGAGGAAGGGAGGAAAGTGGTGAGGGCGATGGGAAGTTGGAATTGTTGGCATTCCAATAAGAGAACATACCACAAAACAAAAATTAATAGTTTATCTGACATTAATCTGAATATGTACTTCATTTCTCTCCAGTACTGACTGATGTAGAAATGTATGCCCCTCTCTGGGCACTTATTGAAGACCTGTAACATATTGTGAACATACTCTAAACTATGATATATAGCTTGCCCAAAAACATGAACAAATTTTTTTCAGATAGCAAAGTCATTTAGTTGCACCAGGTGCGGAATTTTATCTCAGTCTTGAAACAGTTGTGTATTTTTCAAATTATGCCATTGATTGTTTAATATATCTAAAGCTGGTGGGGTTTGAGGGTACTTGGAAATGATTAGGTTTTATTTGAACTCCAGTATACCTTATGGGAAATGGAAGAAACTGTAGGAAGTTTAGTTTCTAGATTTTGACCTAGAATATTTTTTCTGGTTCTAAAGTGAAATGCATTCTCCACACTCATCCTTAGAAACCACAGTAGTCTTAGGATTAGTTGATAAAAACTGCACATACTAAGGGAAAAAAACGACATAAAAGCATAATAAAACAAAACAAAATAAAACAAAACCTTCATGAAATCATCAAATGATGCTACCACAGGGAATCCATGCATCTGTATAGACATGCCCCCTTGTGGTGAACGAATGGGACACAGGACATTTGAAAAGTTTTGAAATGCAGAAAAAGCAACTTTGTTTTTCTTAGTTTAATATTGTCTGAAAAAGAAGGTGTATATATTTTTTATTTTTTTTAATGTTTTTATTTATTGTTGAGAAAGAGAGAGACAGAGCACGGTCAGGGGAGTGGCAGAGAAAGAGGGAGACACAGAATCTGAAACAGGTTCCAGGCTCTGAGCTGTCAGCACAGAGCCCAATGCAGGACTCAAACTCTTAAACTGTGAGATCATGACCTGAGCCAAATTCAGACTCTTAAATTACTGAGCCACCCAGGTGTCCCTAGAAGATGTATATTTTAATGAGCTCTGATCTACAAGGATTTTATTTGTGTGTTGTTTATTAAAGCTTAATAACTCTGAATCATTTACCTATAAGAACAGAGGAAAGATCAGAGAAAACTGATTGAATCCTAATATTTAACTGAGAAATTTCTCACATTTAAATTGAGACAAAAATGTAGACTTTAAAATAATTTACCATTGTTCTCACCTATAAAATTTAAGGTACGAGTGGAAACATAATCCCTGTGGGGGGGGGGAAATATATATATATATATAAAATCAGAAAAAAGGAATTGTTAAAGTAAGCGAAAGCAGTGTATGTTTGAAATAAATCAGGTAGGGGACACCTGGGTGGCTCATTCGGTTGAGCGTCCAACTCTTGATTTTGGCTCAGGTTGTGCTCTCAGTCCTGGGATGCAGTCATGGGATAGAGCCCCCATGTTAGGCCCTGTGCTGAGCATGGAGCCTGCTTGGGATTCTCTCTCTCCCCCTCGTTCTCTGCCCCTCCCCCTCACTCTCTCTGTCTCTCTCAAAATAAACAAACAGTTAAAAAAGATAAAATCAGGTGAAAGACCAGAATAGAGAAAAACTTAATGGAAAAAAAAAATGCAGACTCTTCATTGACACTTTTAAATACCAATGCTAAGTTTTCTTGCATTGGAGTGAAACTCCTCGTTTTGAGAATATTTAAGAGACCATGAAGAGGCCATTTAATTAAGGGCCAGAGTGCAGTACAACCATGATTTTAGCAGGGGATTTAAAGCAGTGAGAAATTCTACAGATTTGGGCTCAGTAGCTTATATCTAATTGATACATGTAAGAGAAAGATGTAAATAAAAAACCAACAAACCTGATTAAACTCTTATTAATAAAGAGAGAAACAGTCAAGAGTTAAACCTGAAAAGAGTATTAAAATATACAATACTCCAGTGGATTTTCTATTGTATTGGGGAAATTACCAGAAATAATAATAGCAATTGCAGGCACTACTTTGAAAAATAAATGTCATTTATTTTATAGATATGTTTTCCCAATCTATTTTGGAATGAGGATAGTAATATATAAGTTAATTGTCAATAAAACAATTCTAAACTATTTTTCTGGATTACTTCATATAATACATTAGATTATAAAACCACAGAATTTAGACCACATGTGTTCAAGTAAGAATTTCCCCCTCCTACCAACACTATTACAGTTTATTCAAGTATTAGAAAATAGCCCAGACAAATACAAAAGCATTTTAGCACCTAATAAGATCATAAGGAAGTGTATTTGTAAATGGCTAATTTTCTTATCCTGAAACGAGGGAATATAAGGAAGTCTCGAAAACCAAAGCAGTCCATTTTTTGTGATATTTTGAATTAAGCTTCTGGCTAAATATTTCTTTTTTTGTTTTTAATTCCTATTCTTGAAACCTTATAAAACACTGACAGAAAGAGTATATTATTAACAATCTTAAGATATAATGCCATTTATTAATACTCCCTTTGGTATTTTGCACTGTTCTCTGGAATTTTTTAAACTATCACTATATATCCATTTTTACTAGTTTTCTAACTTTGAATTTTTAATGTTAATCCAGGTCACATTTCCAGGATAGTCTCTAATAAAAGGTTTTTGAAGCTCCTCATGTCTCTCCACTGTCTAGATTGTAGCCATCCTGCCATTCACATTGGCAGGAAATGCAGTACGTGTGAATCTGAACTTTGGAATGTGAAGGGTGTTCAGACTCATTTAGGAAGTCTCTTGTCCCTCACTGCACATGGCTTGTATTTAACTTGTCTGGCACAATCCAAGGCAGAAGAGAGGATGAATGAACTAGGCCACAATTTACAAGAGGCAGACACACAAGAATGAGAAAAACAAAAATGAAATATGAATGTGGCACAATGTGACAGAAATGTGCTCCATTAAAACAGGATTCTGTAAGATGTATTCCATGCCTGATTTTGTCTGCGCTGTCCCAGAATCTTAGCCGTCATGGTCAGACACGGTCTGCCGATGAAGGTATCAATAGATGACAATATCTGGAGAGTATTCTTTAATTCCAATTTCATCGGGATGACAAAAGGATGACTTAAAATATCTTGAAACCAGGTTCTGAAAATAAAACAAAATACATTTTACCGTAGATCTATCCAGTGTATAAGAAAATGACATCCTAGGGGTGCCTGGGTGGCTCAGTCGGTTGAGCCTCTGACTTTGGCTCAGGTCATGATCTCACAGTTTGTGGGTTCGAGCCCCACGTTGGGCTCTGTGCTGACAGCTCAGCCTGGAGCCTGCTTTAGATTCTATGTCTCCCTCTCTTTGTCCTTCCCCTGCTCATGCTCTCTCTCTGTCTCAAAAATAAATAAACATTTAAAAAAATGACATCCTAATATTAAATCCCAAGTTTTTTTCAGTAAAAATATATATAAAGCAATAGTTCTATTTTGATCTAATCTGAATTCTTCCAGTTTTCAATGAGGCTTTTCTTGTTGTTTCTATCAATACATTTGCTCAAAGTTTACGTTAGGTGCATTCTCTTTCATTTTATTTCTAAGGCAAGTTACTTCCCTTAATACAGTAGAAAATGCTAGTTCCCTGCTGTCTTTGTAAATCCAAAAATAACATTTCTTTGTGTGGTAGCATAGCACCACCAGTCTCTTTCTAGTCCTCATACTAGACACTGCATTTTTCATATAAATGGAAAATATTGATAAAGAGGTCTTTTGTGGAACATTATCAAGAGAAGTTTAGGGGGGAAAGAATTGTAGTTAAGACCAGGCTCCCTAATGTTGGTCAGCTAACTTGGCGTCGGGGGTGGGGGGGAACTCAAGCCCCTACATTCATTTAAAGAAAGATATTAACATACTGTAAGAGTTCTTCCCCTGGCTTCAAACACTCAAGAAACTTTATAGAACATGGAGTTTGTGATGGATGGGGCACTATTACTGAGACAGTTTATAGTTCATAAAACTCAGGTATTCAAGTGGCAAATTCTACAATTATACTACAAGTAGTATAATCAGGTTTGCAGACATCCAGACTAAAATACCTATTAGAAATTTTCTCAACCTAACTCTCCAGTCATTTTGGGCTGCCATAACAAAACACCATAGACTGGGTGGCTTAAACAGCAGGAATTTATTTCTCATAGCTCTGGAGGTTGGAAGTTCAATATCCAGATGCCAGCTTATTCATTTCCCTGGTGAGGGCTCTTTCTTTGGCTGGCAGACAGTTGCTCTCTCACTGTGTCCTCACATGGTGGAAAAAAGAGAGAGCTCTAGCCTTTTCTTCTTATCAGGACACTAATCCCATCTTGGGGACACTAATCCTTATGACCTCATCTAAACCTAATTATCTCCTACAGGCTCCACCTCTAAATACCATCATCACATTGAGGTTAGGATTTCAACATAGGATTTTTGGAGGGACACAGTCAGTTCCTCATACTAACCAGCTCCTTAAGAGCTGAAAACTGGAAGGAGTATAAAATTCTCCCTTGGAAGGTGATCAGTTTGTGTTCTCTGTGTGGTTATTGTGTGTTAGTTGGTTATTTTTAAAAGTCAAGCCATTAAAAGGAAAATTCTCATAGTTGAGTAAAAGAATCCTGAAATCACAGTTGTAATGAGATTTGCTTTCATTTCAGGGATTCTCTTTACGCATTACTACCCCATCACATCTTTCAAAATTTCTCTTTTGGTCTGAAACTAATACACACAACTTGGGGGTGGGGGAAGGGGGTTCACAGTTGGAACTCTCATGATGTCCATGAGCTGCATGGACAAAATCAGCACTGCTCTTATACTGGTCCTCAGCACATTTGTGGAAAGTACTCTGCTCTTGGGGGTAGAAAAGTATACCTTTCCCCTTCATTTATGTCAACATGTCAGAAGCATTGTTTATGTATGATTTAGTATGCCTTCCTTTCCCACAAGCCTTCCTTTTGGGTCCTGGAGACCCTCTGGAGCTAGCTCAAATAGAAGATAGAAATATTTTTTAGTATTTCAAATCTAAGAGTGAGGGAGTATAGAGACTGGAGAGATGAGGAAGGAGGGAACAGATATCAAGCTATCAAGCCTCTTTGCCTTGGGATTGGGCAATTAGCCTGTCCCTTTTTGCAAATATCTCCTGATCCCCATTTAAATAAACAAACAAAAAAACCTTAAAAAATAAATATGAATTAAACAAGTGAGAAAAAAGACAGTAAAGGTGAAACATATGTTTTAAAGCATTAAATGAAATAGCCAAAGATTAAGCAAGCTGTAAACTGGAAAGTTAAAAAGGGATTGGAAGCACCCTGGAGAACAGAGGATTCTTCTTTGATGAGGGTACCTTCAGAGGCCCGGACACAGGCCCTGTCCCCGCTTACAGCAAGGATCCCTTGCCTGCAGCATCCAGACCTAAGACATCAAAACAAACTGCTCTCTTTAAGGAGTTCTAACTCATCTCCCAGTTCACTTTGTCTCTGACAATCCAGAATAAACAGTCTCCCTCTCTTAAAGTGATTTTTCATACAGAAGAATTTTATGGGTGATTTATAATTTTTCTTAAATTGCAAAATAAAATAAATCTTTAGGGAATGTTTGAAGGTGCCTATGTTTTATGGTATATTCTTAGCATCTTCTGTTAAAGACTGAGCAGGGGCTCCTGGCTGGCTCAGTTGGTAAAGCATGTGACTCTTGATCTCGGGTTTGTAAGTTCAAGCCCCATGTTGGGTGTAGAGACTAGTTAAAAATAAAATCTTTTAAAAAAATGGAATAAAGATCTGCATGAATTAAATAGCCACCAGAAAATAAAGTGTGGTGTACCCACGTGATGTGGCAGGTGGCCAACACTGACAGCATGCTTCTCATGTTTCTCATCTCCTTTACCATCTTTATATACACAGGCTCCCAGTATGCATTTACTGTACCAGTCAGCATCTGGGGCTTTGTCAGAAGACTGCTCTAAAGACTGCTAGCACCCACTTTGCCTGCTGGCAAAAGGAGTTGGGAAGCAACTTGGAATCCACATCCCTTCACGGACAGCCTCTGATGGATAACTGGCAGGGGCAGTGGGTATAAAGACTTCAGCCCTCTTGCCTCTGATATGGATGACTCAAGGGGGAGATACAAAAAGCAATGCATGATAAACAAGTTTAGAGTAGAAGGTACCAGTGGGGTGGGAGTCAGGGCAGAAGTGAGAACTAGAAGAGGAACCCCAGGGGCTTAAAAGGCTTAAACTGTACTAACTGAATTAGAAATGCTGTATTTTCTTCTTCTTTTTTTTTTAAGAGCGAGCGAGCATGCACACAAGCGGGGGAGGGGCAGGAGGAGAGAGAGAAAGAGACAGAGAGAGAATCTTAAACAGGCCATCTTGGGACTCAATCCCATGGTCCTGGGATCATGACGTAAACCGGAATCCAAAGTCAGATGCTTAACCAACTGAGCCACCCAGGCACCCCTGAAATGCTATATTTTTTAAGCCAACCAGTGTATATGTGGATGGTCACTGTACTAATTTTTATGTGGCTTTTATAAAGTGTCTAAAACACTTTATATTTATAAAGAATTTTTGGAAACATTGACAAGGTAGCAACTGTGTGCTTTTCATTAGAATTCAGAAATACATTGGCATCTTTAAAATGTTTAAAAAGAAACAGTGCCCCACATTTGTCCTTCAAAGAGGGTACACCTACCCAAATCCAGAGTTAAAAGAATAGAAGTCTTTAAAACAAAATCCTGTGCCCACCTAATCTTCCACTTCTCCCACTAACCCCACTTTACCTATGCTTGATGTAGCTCATCAATACATACCTTTCCAACATTTTTTTCCCTCACTTGTTTTCCCAGCCTTGATCTCATAGTTAGCTATTTCAAGAATGCACATTAATGCCTGTCCCCTTCATCTTCAACCTCATCAAAATTCAGCCCTTTGTAACATACATTTTCCTTTTCACCTACTTCTGTTTCCAGGCTCCTGATGTTGCAATTTAAGTGACAAAACTCTACCAATGGGATTATCTACTTTAATAGTAGAACAACTGATGGTAGGCACTTTAAGGATAGAGATTTTGTTTGGTTTTGTTGTTTTTTGTAATGTTTATTTATTTATTTTGGGGGGTGCAGTGAGCACGGATTGGGGAGAAGCAGAGAAAGAGGGAAAGAGAATCCCAAGCAGGCTAGGCACCACCAGTACAGAGCCCAACACATGGCTTGATCCCATGATCCCAGAGATTATGACCTGAGCCAAAATCAAGAGTTGGACCCTTAACCAACTGAGCCACCCAGGTACCCCTGTTTCTTTTGCTTTGTTTTGTTTTGTTTTGTTTCTTTGTTTGTTTTGTTTTGTTTTGTTTTGTTTTGTTTTGTTTTGTTTTGTTTAAAGAGAGGGAATGAGTGGGGCAGGGGCAGAGGGAAAAGGAGAAAATCTCATGAAGGCTCCACACCCATCATAAAGCCCCATGTGGCGCTAAATCTCACCACCTTGAACTCCTGACCTGAAATGAAATCAAGAGTCAGACATGTAACCAACCAACCAAATCAAGAGCCACCAAGGTGCCCCTAGAGATTTTGTTTTCAGTGTTATTTCTACCCCTGTATGAATTAGCTAGGGCTGCATAATAAAGTAGCACAAACTGAGAGGCTTAAGAATTTATTCTCTCACAGTTCTGGAGGCTAGAAATCTGAGATCAAGGACTATACAGGGTTAGTTCCTCCTGAAGGTTGAGAGAAAGAATCCCATTTCATGCCTCTCTCCTAGCTTCTGGTGGTTTGCTGGCAATCTTTGACATACCTTGGCTTGTAGAAACATTATCCCTATGTCTGCCTTCATGCTCACATGGCATTCTCCTTGTGTGCCTCTCGCTATGTCTACATTTCCTCTTTTTATATGGGTACTAAATTAGGGCCCCACCCAATCCCAGTGTCACCTCACCTTAACTAATTATATCTGCAACCACCCTATTTCCAAGTAAGTGTATATTCTAAGGTCCTAGGTGGTAGAACTTTAACATAGGAATTTGAGGGAGATACAATTCAACCCATAAAATCTCCTATCTCTGAGATCCAAAGCATTGAGAGATTATCTTTCTTTGAACTAAGAATGGCCATCTGGAGAAGAGGCTTTAGTTTATTGCCCAAGAACTGTTCCCTGAACTCAACTGAAAAGAATTGAAGACACTGTCATTTCTCATTTGAAGTGAAAGCTTTATTTTAATGCCTTGTTGTCATGTGCAAAATTCCAGCAAGTTTGTCTTTTAAGTATTTCCTACCTCTTTCCATTAAACACTTTTCTACCCAGTGTAGCCTTAGAGCACTACCATATTAGTTTCCCTAATGGGTTATTCTCACTTACAAAATGTTGTCTTTATTTTGGCTTAGCTATGAAGTTTAATTGCATGAATTCATAATTGAGTTTCCCTTTTGGTTTATTAATCAGAAACATCATATCATATCTCAAACTGATAATTTGCTGGCAAGTTGTGGCAAACATATACAATGTTATTTATAGATATCTCCCACTTTGTCTCTGCATGTTAACATTATCTAATAAATCATATAACTGTAAAAGTAAGAGAATGCCCAGCCTAAATCTCCTACTTTTATTGAAAGTATGACATTTTAGAGAAACATTCTTAAACTTTCACAATGTCTATAGCTTAATCTCCTGCTCTATAATTTGACTCTTTAATATGTTGATATTACCTCATATACCTCATAATATGTTGATATTAATATGTTGATATTACCTCATAGATACTGTTACCATTCAGTATGAAAGAGTGCTGGGTTACATGTTCTGAACTGATTTTATATAATATCACCTCAGAAAAGATGTTGCTATAAATATATAGGTATAACATTTCCATTTTCCCATTTACAGTTTCACTTATACTGTAGAAAACTAAATTATCATGTAACACATTTGAACATTTTAATATCTGAGTACCTATGGATAAATAAATGTGAAAAGTGTTAACTGATATAACATCTTTTCTAGGAAGATACACTGAAAGCATATGATTACTTTAAAATATTAAACAGAAAATTGAGGAACATACAACTAGAACTTTCTGATTAGCTTTAATTCTTTTTTTTTTTTAAACCAGCAATTACTTGGGGAAGCAGGGGGCTGGGGGTTGAGACACTCAAAATAAGAAGGAAAAAAAAGTACAGTAAAACCCCTTGGTTTGCAAGCATAATTCATTCCAGAAATATGCTTGTAATCCAAATCACTTGTATACCCAAATGGATTTCCCCATAAGAAATAATGGAAACTCAAACGATTTGTTCTACAACCCAAAAATAGTCATATAAAAATGATTACAATACTGTAATATAATACAAAATAATAAATAAAATACAAAATATAAAGAAAAATAAATAAGTTGCCCTGCACTTACCTTTGAAAACCTTCATGGCCAGTGTGAGGGAAACAAGAGAGAAGAGGGTTATGGTGTAGGATGACTTTCACTATCACTAACAGAATCACTTACTATCTGTTACCTCAATGAAGTCGTTTTCTTTTTGTGCAACTTTAACAAGGAATCTATCCAATGACACTTGCTTTTGCCCCCTTTTAAGGATTTCGTGGAAATGTGACATTGCATTGTCGTTAAACAGGTTCATTCCTCATACTGCTACAGCCTTATTCAGGTGGTGCTTTCCTACAAAATTTTGCACAGTTTCCCACATTTTACACATCTCCCTGATTTCATTTGAAGTGAGGGATTCCTCTTTTTCTCCTCTTCCTTTGCAGATGAGATACAGACATTGACTTCTTATAAAATCTTGCAATTTCAGCCACTTGCATACCTTGTTCGTACTTCTTAATGATTTCCTTCCATTATGATCATCTCCTTCCTCTTACCACCTTTCTTTTCAGCCTTTTTCTCCATGGGGGCCAGTATATACACCCACACAGATTTTGACTACAGTACAGTATTAATAAACACTTGTCATGTACTGTATTTAATGTAACTGACAATAAGGCAGCAGAGGAAAGGGTCTCTATCGGAAGGCAGCCTGAACTAGAATGAAGCAAAGTATTCCTATGCTTACTCTTGTTTGGAAAAGCAATGGACTGTCCATAGGTGCTTTTGAAGTGACAAAAAATACCCTAGTTCCAGTTGTGGGCACCTTCTATTGTTCTGAAAAATCACAATTTCTGAGAAACACTGTGACCTGAGACTGAGCATCTGAGCGTGGAAGATGATCACCCCTAATCCCCGAGGGGGGCGGGGTGAGAATCTTTAGCTCACCTGTGATCATGTGATCTTTGGTGTCACATACCACTCGTATTGCAAGACATAGTTCATTTATCAAGTTTAAATTTATTAGAAATGTTTGCTCATCTTGCAGAATACTTGCAGGACAGTTACTTGCAATCCAAGGTTTTACTGTATCTCTTTTACAGAATAGCCTGGGCAAGATCTGAAATAACATGGAGATCCTAGCCCAGTAGACAGCACAGTGGACAGGTGTTTGAAAAGGCAAAATTTTATCCTTGTTTCTCATGTTTGTTTTTTGTCATTGAGTGAATGACCCAGCAGAGGCTGTATGCCTTTTGACACCATTTCTACCAAGCCTCTATTGATCCTTTCATACCTTTCGGGGACCAGAAAAGCAGGACAATGAATAGAGAAAGCCTAAAAACTAGGTGGCTTTTTCAGTTCTTCTTACAAAAGAAAGATCCCCAAGAGAAGATTCACCAAATTTCTCTCCCAATTGAAGTTTTAAATTTTTTACATTTGTGTGAGACCTGGTCTAAGCCAAGTGAGTTCATGGCAACTAACTCATAAAGTATTTTTAGTAGATAACTATACCAACCTAAATACTTGAGGTGCCTGAAAATGAGCAACCACCCTCATGAACTTGCTTCAAGTTAAAATTCGAGCAAGCCAGAACAATTCTGCCTCATGTGTCAACCCTCAACACACAAACATTTATTAACAAACATGTACAAGACATTCATACAATTTATTCATACAATTCTCAATTCTATGAGATCAATGAGGTTCCAGCTCTCCATTCTTATAAGGGATTCTCTAAACATATTGCCTGAAAAAATATATATCAATTAAAGAAGTCTAGACAACATCCCAAGGCCAAGATTCTGTGGCCTTATAGGCCGAGCAGATTCACTGTGTGCACCATTTAGAGATTATTGAGAGATTATAATCCATCCCTCAGATGACAGGCGAGCTATAGGCCTCTCTGCATTTCTATATCCTGAATATGCAAGAAGAATAAATTATCACTAAATAATTTTAGCCAATCTACATACCTTGAATGCCACTAATTTCACCACTTCTAACATCCATTATGCTGGATAAAAATCTGCCAATTTAAACAATGAAATTTCTTTTCTGACATTCATTATACTATTTATTGAAGCTTGTGATATTGATCCAGTATAAATAGCTCAACAGTTTTATCAGTCCCCTCTGGAGTCTGGGCTTCCTCTTATAATGCTAGTGAGCCAGGAGTGAGCTGTGAGATGGCAATAACCACTCACATCTGAAGTGTAATTTACATGAACTGTAAGTACTTTATAGTAAATTAGAGACATTTTTACATTATAGCAAATCTCTAAGACACTAAGATCTCTTATAATACCATTATTTAATTATCTAGCCTCATTTTTTTCTTTTTCTTTATGTTCATACTCTCCTTTATGCAAATAAACATTCTCTTTTAGATTTTTCTTTCTTCATTTCATAGGTCAGTAAATCTCTGATTTCTTATCTGTGCCTTCTAGGAAATAAACTTGTCCTGTCATTACCTACATTGATAATTTCTCCAAGAAAAGTCTTTGGACTACCTGCTTCAGAATCATCTGGGGTAAATTATTAAAAATTAAGATTCCTAAGGAACACCTCTGAGGTTCATCTAAAAATTTTCCATTTTAACAGACACACTCCTCCTCATGATTCTTATACACACTGAAATTTGAAAGCACACTCTATTTTGCATGTTCCAGTCAAGTAGTAAGATCTGTATTAAACAGAAACTGCGTGCAGGTTGGCTTTCTTTGGTATTTTTACTTGGCACATCTACTTTCCAGCACATTGTAGAACCTTCATAAATATTCAATAACTGGAAAAGCAAACTCTCAATTATTCAGGTGTGAATTAACTAACCGATGGATTATCTAGGCTCTCCGCTTCTTCTGACTTCTCCTTAATGCATTGTGGCTATTTCTCTGGGGAAGATATCACTCATCTGTTGCAACTTGTTAACAAGTTTGATGAAAAGCCCACTTTCTAAGCATATTGAAATGTTGTTGGGGGATTTTCTGTGCAATAAACATCCTGCCTAAGAGTACCATCCCTTTTCAGATAATGAGGAGCTAGCTACATTATACACCAATCACACAAAGGCAGAAAAGACAGACCTTAACCATTTCCTGGAAATAAAATACTTCATAATTAGCTTTACAAGTTATAATGCATATTGCTGAATATACACATAAAACATCATACATACAACTAGATTATTGGGTAATTAAATACAGGATAAAAAAATGCTTCCCACAAGGGTCTGAAAATGCCATTGACTGGTATCCTTAGCTAAAATTGAGAGGAAGTTAGAAAAAAAGGTACAAAGGCAACCTTTCTTCTTAGACAGATCCACAAAAATATAGTAGAAAGCATGGTATTTGGTCATCTCTGGTACCTAGTACAAAAAGACTTACCTGCTTCACTTTTTACATCTCTTATGCCATCTTTCTTTCTATAGGTTTTCTCAGGTCTCCTGAGATGTTATTGCCAAGCCCAGGCTGACCTGAGAATTACAGGCATATCAAGTTTTAGAACCTTTTTTACTCAATGACAGTTTCTTGTCTATCTGCAACCCAGATCCAGGGCATGGATCACTCACTTCTAATAATTTATGGACAACTCAGGATGGGGACTCATCGTGCCTTTAAACAGGAGGAAAAAACTCTCTGATGTGAACAGTATATATCTTCCTGAATTTTTAGCATGTGGCACACTCACTCCATTCTAGTGTATTCACTATCCACAGAGGTCCTTTATAAATTACCGTCACCATCACATGCACACTTCTATTTCTTTCTTCAAAACAGATATTGTGAAGAGTTTTCTAATTTTTTTCACTAGCCTACTGCTATTCATCTTCTCTGGATTCCTAGGTCTTCCACAATGAAGGTTTCACTCATTAGATCTGGGAGCTGCGAGATGGTAAAGAACCTCTAAGAACACCTAAGTTTAAAGTATCGTAGAAGATCTTCTAGAAGGTCTATTTTAGTTGCCTTTAGGATCCTTAGAGGCCTGTATGTGGTGTCAACTCAATTACAAATACATTTTTAGTATATCACCCAGAGTCTCAGTTTCTCCATCTATAAAAATGTAAATGATACTATTTATGTGGTTCATTCTATACTTGCCCTGTCTATGTATCACAAATGCCTTCTCTGAACAGAAAGCTGGCTGAGACCAGAAGACATGGGGTTTAATAACTTTACAAATAGCCACTCTATTCAGTCACTGCCTTCTCTGTCTCAATTCTATTATCTCAGAAGGCTGGGGCAAGGTAGGGTTGGGGAAGAGAGAGGGAATAATGACATGGCAAGACATGTGGGCTTCTCTAATATGTTCATAAGGAAGAAGTTGGCGAGATAAATTCTTATCCAGTCACTCTAATACTTTCTTAAAAACCAGCTTCAGTCTGTTTTTGCTTGATTATAGAGTAGCATATGAGAGCTATGTGTTGGAAAGTATGAGTTTATGAGCACATATCCAACTGGATTATGAAAGTGGCATAGTCTTTGATAGAAGTCAAATATAATATGCTTAATTTGCACATTGCCTTATTATTCTTTAATATCAAGTCTCCTTGCTGTAATCTTGGTATTGTTTGCATGGAAGATAGTACTTTAAAATACCCTTTACTTTGGATAGACTCAGACCAAAATGACTAAATGTTCCTTTTTTTTTTAAGTGTCCTACATAAGCAGGAATTATTAAAAAAAAAACTGCTGCAGGAATCGTAGCGTAAAAGATGAAATCCTAGCATAGATTTTCAATGTTAAAAAAAAGTAGAAATAGAAGCTATGATTCAGATTGTATTCTATCTAAAATGTTTAACCTTCTTTCCTATGCACACTGCAAAGCTGTTTAGGTTCTTATTTCAGGAATACCCTTGACTGCACTGCTGTGACTGCTCAGAACTTGATTTAGGATACAGTAGGCACTATTGGATTATACAGTCTATCACTGTTGCTGAAAGGATGAGCACTTTGTGCTTTTCAGATGAAAAATGGAAAAGTTTCAAAGAATCTAGTTAAATCCCAATTAAATTTAGATCCAAAATTGTATTGTTCCTTTCCTGACCAAAGGGACTAAATAATATAATAAGTCTTTTTCAATTCCAATTTCAAGTTCTGGTTCTTACCTGTTAAATCACCCAAAGCGCTTTACAGGTCTACCAAATACTACTCCATCTTCCACCTCTGAAGAATGCTACTTTCTGCTGCAGGCCTCTTGGCTTTATAATGATAACCCCATGCTTTTCTCTCTGTATCTCCTCTCTGAACACTGTTTTGCTATGACTAGTCCCTTTTCCAAACTATTTTTATTTCTGCAACTTTGGAAGTTTGGTTGGCTTTCAAGACCAGGGTTTTATTTACTGCAATTATTTTTACATGTTATTGTTGGAGGATGGGAGGTAGCTAGGGGAAGTTTAGGTAGAAAGAAAGAATTTCAACTATCAATAAAAACAACTGTGAAGGTCACATGGGGCACAAAAGCCAAATGCATAGTGGTGAGTGCGGATCTTTAGTACCACACTTCCGCCTACCGTTCTTTAGTTTTAAAAGAAAGACAGAAAGGAAGTAAGGAGAAAGAAGGAAAGAAAAAAAAAAGAAAGAGAGAGAAGAAGGAAAAAGGTAGAAGGGGAAGGAAGGTAGGAAGAAGGGAGGCCAAAAATGCACCTTGGAATATGTGGGAATAACTCCTTCTTAAATTGTGTTAAGATTGATTTTATTGTTACCATTTGCATAAGTGACCCCTCTCAGGGTCATGTGAGGGCAGAAACTTATTACTTACTCTAAAATACTAAACTATATAAATTTTTCCTTAAAACTTATTTTGCTAAAAATGATTTTTCATATTGAAACCTCAGCTTTGACACATTTGTATTCAGAAGTGAAAATGATCTGAGTAGTGAGAAGGAAATTGAAACTTCACCAGGTAACACCTCCTCATGCCTCACAGAAGTATGCAGGACTGAATCTGTAAATCTAATACCTGTATACCTGGCCATAAATAAAGGCCTCAGGGAGACTGGCTATTCACAGGGCCCTGTAGAGAATTCTCTTTTTAAATGAAGAAATCTCTTTAAAGATTAATTATGCACACACCACTTCCCCATCACTGCTTTCTGTTTCTATAAAGTCAGAGTTGCATGTATTTGTTTTCAAAAAAAAATTTTTCTGAGCTATCATTTCAATAACTTCAATGTGAAAAAGCTTAAGGACAGAGACAGGAAGAGGAAAAAAGAGAAGAAAAAGGAAGAAGCAATTGGTGTTGCCCAGAGAGTGGCATGAATATCCCTGCAGATTCCAGACATAGGACAGGGCAAGAGAGGAGAGGAAACTACTTCCTTAAAGGGATAGCATCCCCCATCCACTTTCACTGATGGAAAACAAACTGAATTCACAGGTTTTGGGACATTACCTCATCTGTGATTATCTGAATTTTAGGATGTTTTGCCAACAGCCTAACCTGCTATAGTGGAAGATAGGTTAGTATCAGGTTGAGGCTGTTAGCTCCACTCTAGGTCATATGCAAGAATAGGTTTGCTACAATTTGAGGACCTCAAAACCAGCTTTCCCAAGAAAAGGCCCCCAAATCAGGATGAACCTTGTTCCATGGGTGTCTATAGACTAGGCCCATTGGCCAAGTCCATTTTTTCAGAATCTATTTGCTCAGGACTTGATGTACTTCTGAGTACACTGAGGAGCAAAGGGCTCATGCCCCATTACAGCAAGCCAGGGCCATCTTAATCAACTTCAGCCTGAAATATATCTGACTGATCTAACAAAAACTGCCTGATGCTTCCTGGTAATAATTTTTAATTATAGTTTTGTCTGCTATTAACAAGAATATATTTTACCCTTGATTTAAATGATATAACTTACATAGTAGTAGAGTATAAAAGTTTTTCCAGAAAATACTTTTTTTAAAAACATTCCAAACGAAAATGAACAAATAGGACAGCATCATACTAAAAAGCTTTTGCACAATGAAAGAAACCATGGTGAAACAAAATGAAAAGGCAACCTACTGAATGGCAGAAGATATTTGCAAATGACATAACCAATAAGGGATCAATATCCAAAATGTATAAAGAACTCACACAATTCAACATGAAAAAGACAAATAATCCAATTAAAAGATGGACAGAGGGGTGGAGTAGACATTTCTCCAAAGTAGATATACAGATGGCCAACGGACACATGAAAAGATGCTCAACATCACTAATCATCAGGGAAATGCAAATAAAACCACAACGAAGTATTCCCTCATACCTGTCAGAATGGTTAGTATCAAAAAGACAAGAAATAACAAGTGTTGGCATGGATGTAGAGAAAAGGGAACCTTTGTGCATTGTTGATGAGAATGCAAAGTTGTGCAAGCCACTATGGAAAACAGTATGGATGGTCTTCTGAAAATTAAAAATAGAGCTGCCATACAGTCCACCAATTCCACTTCTGGGTATTTATTCAAAAAAAAAAAAACCAAAAAACACTAATTTGAAAAGATATTTGCACCCCTGTGTTCATTGCAGCATTATTTACAGTTGCCAAGATACAGAAGCAACCTGAGCATCCAACAATACATAACTGTGTAAAGAAGATGTGGTATATTTTTACAACAGAATACCACTCAGCTATAACAAAGAATGAAATCTTGCTACTAGTGACAACATGGATGGACTTAGAGGGTAGTATGCGAAGTGAAATAAGTCACAGAGAAAGGTATATGTGGTATGACCTCACTTATATGTGGAATCTAAAAAATAAAACAAACAAAACAAAACAAAACAGAAGCAGATTCATAGATACAGAGAATAATCTGGTGGTTGCCAGAGTTGTGGGGATAGGGAGATGAGTGAAATAGGGGAAGGGTTACAGTTACAAATTTCCAGTTATAAAATAACTAAGACACAGGAATGTAATGTACAGCATAGAAAATATAGTAGATAATACTGTAGCAACTTTGTGTGGTGACAGATGGTAGCAGGATTCATCATGGTGATCACTTTATAATGTATATAAATGTTGAATTACTATGTTGTACACCTGAAACTAATATAGTATTGTATGTCAACTACACTTTAATTACATATATATATATATATTCATATTCATTCCAATGGAAAAAGCATTTTCTAAGAAAGAGCTATACTTGAAATGATGTGTATGCAGAAAAACAGAAAGAAATCTACAAGCTAAGCACAACACTATACCAAGAAAAATAAAAACCTAGATGATTAGGTAGCGATTCATTGCCCAGGAAATACTGTCTATGTGAATGGTAATGGGAGCATATTAACAGTGCCATGCTTCTTTTCTGTGTACCAGGAACTGCATTCCAACCAAGTGCACATATTGTCTCAATTCTACTACCCACCTAAGGATTTTAATAAGGCCACATTGATCCACACTGGCTGTCTTTCTAATGCTTCATAACATGCTCATGCAAGAATAGTTACAATTTTCAGCAATTCAGTTTTATCCATTTGCGCATGCAGTTTTTAAGAATATCTGGGCACTTCTGGCTATACAAAGTAATTTTCCATTTTTAGGCAATAAGATAATTTACCTAATCATTTTATTAATTAGTAGACCCATATTCTGCATCTTCAACTAAAAGACGATGAAAACAAATTTTCTTTAGATAGGACCAGCTTCTACTGATTTCTGCCAGTATTGTAGCCCTTGTGACTTAGTGGAATCAGGAAAATTCAATTACAGAGTTTGAATCAAGTCCTTGAAAAGTACAGCACAATGGCTTCTGCTTATTGCAACCACTTTAAGAAACGGTTATTTGAGTCTCTAATAACTGACTGATTCAATTAAAAGGAGACAAGAAAACCATTTGCTGAAGCAAGCCACTATATTTGTTATTCAGTGCTGTCATCTAAAGCACATCTCTGAAACCACAACCTTGAAAGCCAGTAGGTCTCCATCTTTTCCCATCCTAGTCCATTTGAGGGCTATGGCATAGCCATTTTTTACTTCATCAGTTCTCAGCCAGGAGGCAGGGGTGTACATCAGATTTGGGGTGAACAATCATAACTTTGCAGGATTCTAATACATCAAGACACACAGCCATATGGGGATTCATGCCCCCAACCAGAGGAAAATCACATTTCTGGGGCCTGTGCTTTGCAGGAGACAAACTAAGAGATAGCAGTACATTGTGATTCATTTAATTCACAACAAGAACAGCAGAAAGCAATCAGAAACCTGCTTTGATTCTGGTTTTATGGTTAAACAAAACCTGCATAAACAAAACCTGTAGGCCTTGAATGCAAAGTTTAAAGAGCAAGAATAACCCAATAGTGACATCCCAAAGAATGTACATAGCATAACTCTTGTTTTGGACCCTAGAAGACCAAAATCTAACTTCATCAGCATAACTTTGGAATTCCTTTTATGCCACATAGGGTGATAACTTTATCTGCAACATTTGTTCTCTATAATCCCTGAGTATGTATTTATATACATTACAAAAGTGAAAAATTATTACATCAAATCTTTTTATTGAACTTCAGGAATGTGTAGATACATAGATAAATTGAATCTTACATCAAAAATCGACTATTGTTACAATGAATATCAGCCTGTAGTCTTTTAAATTAAAAGGCAAAAGAATGCCTGTTCCAAATTCTAAAATGTTTGAAGGAGTTAAAAATGAAAAGGAAGGTGATTACAAGTGAATCAATTCTAGTCATTTTTTTTTAATCCAAATTAGTTAACATATAGTGTAATAATGGTTTGGAGTAGAATTTAGTGATTTATCACTTACATATAACACCCAGTGCTCATCCCAACAAGTGCCCTCCTTAATGCCCTCACCCATTTAGTCTATACCCCCCATGGAACACCCCTCCAGGAGTCCTCAGTTTGTTCTCTATTTAACAGTCTCTTATGTTTTGCCTCCCTCTCTGTTTTTATCTTATTTCTCCTTCCCTTCCCCTATGTTCATCTGTTTTGTTCCTTAAATTCCACATATGAGTAAAATCATGTGGTATTTATCTTTCTCTGATGGACTTATTTTGCTTAGCATAACACATTCTAGTTCCAACCATATTGTTGCAAATGGCAAGATTTCATTTTTTGATAACCAAGTAATACTCCATTGTATATATATACCACTTCTTTATCCATTCATCAGTCGATGGACATTTGGGCTCTTTCCATAATTTGGCTATTGTTGATAGTGCTGCTATAAACATTGGGGTACATGTGCCCCTTCGAATCAGCATTTTTTATCCTTTGGATAAATACCTAGGAGTGCAATTGCTGGGTCATAGGGTAGCTCTATTTTTTATTTTAGGTGTATTCTTAATATAGAGCCAACAGCATTCCTATAGCACAAATGTGAGAAAAAAATAAAGAAAGCTGTAAAGGAAAATTCCAAGGCTTTCTGAGCAACCCTAAAAGGGAAGAATGCATAGAAGAGCACTTACAGAGAGAGAAAAAGTGCTTGATATATGTGAATGCATTCTGTGGTACTGGTGGGCATGATAAACAAGGTTGCAAGAAACTGTTTAAAAGTAACACTAAGTAACTCACGCCTGATTAATGTACTATATTATGGCACATGCTTAATGAAAGAATCATTAACTGGAGTATAATTAGATGTTTAATTCAGTCCCTAGTCAATCATTTGCTTTTAAATACACCTAAGAGTAAATAACCTCAGCTATTTTGGTTTTTACCTTCATCTTATCTTGAACACGAATAGAAGGGAATCTGTAGCATGTACATAGAGGTACCAGACCCCATAATACGCCAAAGTGTCTTTCTTTGAGAAAGGCTTCCACAGGAACCCCAAAGAGGGTCTCTTTTTAAGTTATTTTAGTTCTATATATCTCTGTTGCTGATTCACCAAGGCATATTAACTTATTAAAAGCACTCAGAAGCCTCAACATTAGGGCTATTTTCTAACCCTTTGTGACCCAAAGTTATTTGACCATATAATCTTTTGCTTGTCTCATACTAGCAATTTATTTTCAATGGCACCTATTTTGGGAAATGGTGCTGCACAACTTTCTGTTGTGAAATGGTCAGAAGAGTTGCTTTCACTTCCTCATAGTTACACTAGATGACAGAGAGTCCAAAGTACTTCTTGTATCCTCGCTATCTTTTAGGGTTTTAATGAAATATCTCTTGTTATTTTGACTTTTAGTTCTCCCTTCCTCCTTCCCTGCTCAAGTCTACAAACAACTCAAATATAAACCCAGGGGTGGGAGTGGACAAAGAAATTATAGCCCCTGGCACAATATGTTTAGACTCATCTCCATTTTTTGATGTCTCAGAATTCATTTAACATGTCAGTGTCATAATGCCCACTCCCTTATCCTATATTGTGCTTTCTCCAAGAGAGTTTTCTTAAAGAAACAGACTTCTGGCAGGCTGGGCCCACAAATATAGCGTGGAGATACACCCAACCATGGCCCATGTTCTCTGGGATCTCTCAACAAGTGTGCACATGACTTTCTCTCTGGTTAGACTGCTAGTTCCTTCAGGGAGACATTTATTTTTATATGTCTACTGTTTACCACATAAGTACTTGAGTGTTGCTGAATGACAAATGTGAAAGTGAAAAAACCATTGGGTTCCTCAACTTCTCAGTAATTTAGTAATTTCAAATAAAGGCATTGAACCTAAAAATAAAAAAAGACATGATTTAATTATACTGTCATGGTTTGTTTACATGTCAATGTCCAAATATTTGCATAATGAAGCGGGTTTTTTTTTTCATATTGCATATTGAAGTGTTTTAAATGAAAGGAGACATAAAATTAAAAGTACTTTCTACAGGGCTCCTGGTGGCTCAGTTGGTTAAGTGTCCAACTTTTGATCTCAGGTCAGGTCATGATCTCACGGTTCCTGAGTTCGAGCCCCACATTGGGCTCTGTGCTGATGGTGCAAAGCCTGCTTGGGATTCTGTATCTCCTTCTCTTCGCCCCTCCCCCACTTGCTCTCTCCCTTTCCCTCTCTTTTCTCTCTCTCTCTCTCTCAAAATAAATACATAAAACTTTTAAAAAGTAATAAAAGTACCTTCCACAAAAATGAAAAAGTAAAAAAAAATCTTTGTATTTTTACTTTTGTAATGAAAATCTATTAAGCATTTTTTTATAACTGTTCTACCACACACGTACACAGGAAAATATACAGAATCAGCACTGGGTTAATAAAAGGCAAAAGTAAGTAGGTAAGACAAAAGTGATACAACATTTGGTTCATGGATCAAGAGAAGAAAGCAAATGCCAAATAGAAAAAATGGAAAAAGAAAGAACATTTCATCAAAGATGAAATTCAAGTGACAGTAAATATGAAAACTTGTTCAACCTCACTAGTAATCAGAAAAATGCAAACTGAAACAACAAGATTGTATCTTCAACCATAGGCAGAAATTTGAAAGATTTATAATATTCAGACCTGGCAGTGATAAATGGAAATAGGCACTTTCATACACTATTGGTGGGAGTACCAATTGATAAATCTGTCTTGAAGAGCATTTGGCAGTATCTCAAAATTTCAATTTGCAACTCTTCGCTAACGAGGGCCCTCTTCTGCAGAAATACTTTCACGTGAAAACAAAGAATTACATACAGGGTATTGATAGCAGCATTGTTTATGACAGAGAAAAACAAAGTAAATATTATATCTTCAATACAGGAATTTTAAATTAATAATTATACATTCAGCACTTCACACAACACCCAGTGCTCACTACAAATGCTCTCCTTAATCCCCAGCACTTATTTCCCCGATCCCCCACCCACCTCCCCTCTGGTAACCATCAGTTTGTTGTCTGTGGTTAAAAGTCTGTTTCTTGGTTTCTCTCTCTCTCCTCTCTCTCTCTCTCTCTCTCTCTCTCTTTCCCCTTTGCTCATTTGGTTCATTTCTTAAATTCCACATATGAGTGAAATCATATGGTATTTGTCCTTCTCTGACTGACTTATTTCACTTAGCACAAGACTCTCTAGCTCCATCCATGTGTTGTAAGTGGCTATAATTACACATTCATATTATGAAATACTATGCAGACATTAAGAATAATGAGGCAGATATTAATGGATTGACTTGGAAAGAGCTCCAGAACATATTAAATGAAAAAATTTAAAAACATATTTGAAATTTAAATTTTGAGCATAATTCTATTTGTATAAATTTGTGTATGTTTGTCAAATGAATGAATCTGTGACTTGAAGGCTTTTTGAGCTATTCACATTGCAAAGGCTTTTTAAGCTACTCAGGTAGCTGATGCACTGATCTGTTTTGAATGAAATATGACCTTACAAATGAAGAAGCAAAATATGCTGAAACAGAGTTGGTGTGGTGCTCACCAAGCCCAACAGTTGTTAACTGATGGGGAGAAAGATGAGGAGGAGCTAACACATTTTACTGTAAACAGTTCTGTATAATTTGAATCATTTGTTACAAAATTATGTTACATATGTCATTTAAAAATATATTTGGCCTCTATTTATCGTAAGATTTGCTACAGCCATCCCATAAGGCTTCCTCAGCTTAGTACTTCTACGCCTAGTGGTTGAACGTTGGCAATAGCCGATGGCACAGGTGTGAGCAGTCTTACAGGCTGCCTCTCAGGAGTAAAAACAGCCAAAATGTTTCTTAATAATGGTCAGCCCATCGAATTCAACGATTTAAAATAATTGTTTCTTTCCTTCTTACATAGATTACTTCTCAGATCACCCGACAGGCTATGAGTCAGTAGCCAACTCTCATATACAACTGATCTATCAGAGGAAGGTGAATGGTGTGATGAAAGGCCTCATAACTTTAAACAGGTCAAAGGAGTGGTGATGATGGTGAAATGTCTCAACTCGGATCCCTCAATAGATCATTTTTCAGAGCACCATTGGATGCTAAAACTAAAATGATTTAAGGAAAGTAAATAATCCCCAGGGTTTAATAAGGATATCTAGAAGTGTTAGTACTTACAACCCACCTAAAGCATGCCTTTCTTTTTTAATCGACCCTTCTACTTATTGGCATAAAGAATAATCAATATCTATCTATACTGCCATACAATTTTACAATGCTGAGCAAGTAACGTCTCAATTTCGTCTGTAGACTCTGACTCCTCACTGCTTATCTTGAAAATCCTTTTGCAGAAGTAATGACCTCCCTATTAAATTGTGGTCGAATCATTTGGGCTCAATACAGGGCGCATTTAGCTCAAGCAATGCATTTTCCAGCAGCATGAATGCGAACACGGAGGCCCACCGTGTACACCACACATGTCACGTGGCTATTTCTCCAGTGAAGGACACTGAAAAACTATCTAAGAGCTCATTTTCCTCTTGATCTATCATCTGTATACTCTATGGACAGCCTGTCTGTCACTACTCAATTGTTCAAAACAAAACGCATTCTCTCATATTGGACTGTGAGAATTTATAAACATAGAGATGACCCACCTAGTTACAGCTGAAAGGTAACAAATGTCAGCAACTGCCTAGAGCCTGACTACATCTTAATAACAAACAGCAAAACCTTCCCTTCCATTTTGAGTACATTCTTTTAAGATTTATATAAACTTATTATAGCACTTTCCCAGATACCATTTTTATTGGATATATCTGCATTTTTTATTCAGTCTGAAACCTTTAGAAAAATCTGTTTTCCCTTTAAGAAAAAAAAAAGGTCTTAGAATATGTTTAAATTACAATTTTTAATTAAGCTAAATTCATATCAGAGAACTCAGCCTTTATTGACACTATGCTCTTATGAATATATATAATTTTAGTTGCATTCAGGTGATATTTTAGTTCCTGACCATTGTGTAAAAAAGATACCTTTTCTATAGTTGTCTGCCTTATGTCACTACACGTTCTCTGATGTATGCAGTAACATTCATTCAACAAAGATAGCTCCTGGTAATAACTGTTAATTGGGAAAAATTATAGAAAATAAACAGCATAATAACCCCCCAAACATTAGTGCAGATGTAGTAACTATAAAAAGGATAATCAAATCACCCTCTGAGGCATTCAGTTGCTTTTCATATTTGGACCAGAATTAAAGTAATGAAAAATGAAACTTCACAATTTTACAGAGAGGAGAGTAGCTGGCAAAAATAGCTTGTCACAGTTTAATTTGAAGTTTCCTAGCTTATTAAAAATTTTCTTTTTGAATTCTAAATTCCCTGAAGCATTGTCAGTCCAGGGGCATGGTAGCTCGAGGGTTGATTAATTCGGCTGCTCACCAGCCCCACAAAATGCCTTATGTACTTCTTTCCGTAGTACTGCTGTGCCCCTCTGTGTGCAGCTTAGCTCTCTTTCTGGTTGCAAGTGGCTACTGCAGTTCTAGTAAGAGGAAGAAGAATTGTTCACTAAGCATTCCCAGAAGCCCCTCAGCAGACTTCCCCTCCTGTCACGTCGGCTAATACCCGCGCCTAAATCTATTGCAGACAGAGAACAGAATTACCACCAACGGTTTTGTGGACATGTTTTTGTGGAGTAAGGTGGATTACCCAACGCAATTCTAATTCAGCTCAAAAAAGAAGAAATAGTTTGGTTAATGTTTATTGGATAAAAATAAATAGTATCTGCTATTCCCTGGATTTACTGCTCATTATATACCTGTCCACCTCTCCAGTATATGTTCACTGGGAATGGGTGAACATACATATTTGTATGTTCAATGTATGTTAGGTATTCAATGAATACTTTCTAATTAATGAACAGATGAATGAATGGATGGATGAATATGAGAATAAATATTTAATCCATAAGAATAGAAAAATTTTTATGAGAAGTTAATAAAGATTAAGTTTTAGAGGTTCCTTGTAAGAACCTAAGAAGAGCTATAGAAATGTGTTCTTGTGATCATCTATTATAAAATTTGCAAAAGGAAGATATACTAACTGCAGTCGGTTAAAATTGCTGACTCTGCTCTGACTGGCTTACTTTCCATAACATTTCTCCTAGTGTTAGAGTGACCGTGAGCATTTGGGAAATTCAGTTATCAGAAAGTTGAGTTGGGGATACATTTGTTTTTAATTCAGTGGGATTTATTCATGTGTTTCTCAGTCATTTCCACATATAGTAATGTTATTGCTAGCCACCTGTGATAGGAATGGTTTCCATAAATACCCCTCCACCCACCTCATGCTGAATCACCGCAAGATGATATAAAGGTGCAGGGCCAGAAACATTATCATGATTAAACATGGCTTGCAATACCCAGCCCTCAAAGAATGTCAGTAGCAAAAAAGAAACAAGGACTGAAAGGGAGGAAGCCAGAAACTAGTCTGTTCAAAATTTTTTCAGTCACCAGATATGGAAAACTTTAAGTAGTCAGTTCTTATCAAAGTCCAACTGGAACAGAAGTTCTCTCTTGTCAAAAATATATTGGGGGGCACCTGGGTGGCTCAGCCAGTTAATCATATGACTTCAGCTCACATCATGATCTCATGGTTCGTGAGTTCAAGCCCCACATCGGGCTCTGTGCTGACAGCTCAGAGCCTGGAGCCTGCTTTGGATTCTGTCTCCCTCTCTCTCCGCCCTTCCCCCACATGTTCTCTCTCTCTCTCTCTCTCTCTCTCTCTCTCTCTCAAAAATAAATAATCAGTAAAAAATTTTTGGAAAAAAAAAAATATATATATATATGTATCAATCAGAGGGGCACCTGGCTGTCTCAGTCGGTAGAGCATGGGACTATTGATCTCAGGGCCATGAGATTGAGTCCCACAATGGGAGTGGTGCTCGCTTATAAAATATGTATATATATATTTGATAATGCAGCACATACCATTTTTTTTTGCAGCACATACCATTTTAAAAGCACCATACCTTCCTTTTGCTTTTAATGGGTATTTTGTGAAACAGAATTTATCACAATTCCTGTGTTTGTAGGATACAATTCTATAACAGTACAGCAAAGAACAAGTTTTCCTATAATAGCTAATAGAGAAACGATAAATTTTAGCAGCCATCACTAAAATTTAGCAGCCATCACAAAAATTTACATAGTAATCACCCATAGAAAGTTATTAAACTGAAAGAATTTTTTTCTAAACTACTAATGAAACCAAATTTTAACCAGTCGCGCTAGGTGAAAGTCTGAATTTCCTTTGTTTTCTCTTTACGGAATTATACAACTGCAGCCAAATGAAGAGGTGAGCAAAATTATGTAGCCAAAAATGCAGCTAATGTGTATGCCATTTCAATGCAGCAACAGCCTAAAATAAGAATAATATCTAATTCTTATGGAGTGCTTTCTAGAGACGTGCATGTGTTTGCTTCTTCAAATGCATATAAAATAACTCAGTGAAATTGCTGTATCATAGCAGAATGGGCTACGTTATACAGCAGTGACCTATAACCCTCCAAATATCAGCAGCTTAATGCAATGAAGGTTTATTTCTTGCTCAGTCTTTCATACTCTACAGTTAGAAATTGTGCTCTTTGGTTGTCACATGGAGACACAGTATATCAGTGCCTCCACCACCTGGAATATCTCCAGTCACTGTAACAATGAGAAAGAAAATGACAAATAACATATTGATTTTTAAAAGCTTTGACAGGGGCAGGGGGGTGATACCCATAATTTCTGCTTATGTTTTGTTGACTGAAGCAAGTCATATGGCCATGCCTAACTTCAAAGAAGTGGGCAAAAATAATCTCTCCATTTACCTAGAGGAAGAAAAGGTATTAGTAAACAGCTGATAATAACTACTGCGGGTACTATTATCACTGGTTGACATACAGGAAAACTGAAGCATGAAGAAAATTAAGTAACTAGCCAAAGTTTATACAAATAATAAAATGCAAGGTTAAGATTCACATACAGGTTGCAGAGTCCACAAGCTTTAACCACTATTGTTCTACCTCCTTTGATGTACATTCTTTGGTAAATCCTTAAGCTCTAGAATAGCAAATGGTATTACCCCAAGATTTATATTCTTGCTAAAAAATTATGACAAGTAATACAAGCAAGATCTGCACATTCTCTACTTTAATGAGCAATATAGCTTACATTCTCAATCATTACATTTATTCAACAGTTCCAAAGCACATTCAGAAGTTATAAATGAATATAGTTATTCATTTATGATGTGTCATCACATCAGCTTCATGGAGAAAGATAAGAGGAGGAAACTCTTCTAACACTGACTGGAGGAAGGAATTATCTGGATATTAAGGGTCATCTACTGGACATCTAATAGCTTGGACTCATTGCTAATGATCAATACTCTGCCTTTCCTACCTGCCCTTACTTCCTTTATTTCCTTCTTTTCTTCCTACTTTGCCCCTCTTTCCATATTATTTCCATATTCTCTTTCACAAAAAAACATATTGCATTCCTGGTATATGGCAGGTATTAGGAATTGGAGAGAGAAACAGGAATAAGATCTGTCCTTTGTCTCCAAGGAACTCGCAATCACAACCATAAATGAGATGTGCAAATGCTATATAAGATTCAATGAGACATACTGAAAGTCTTTTGAAATTCATACTCTAAACATATGCCTGATTTTATAGGGGCAGGACCAGACTATAATATGCCAGGATATGTTTATTACAGCTCTCAGCCTGTGAATTTATTAACATCTCTCTAATGCACAAGACCTTTTGGTTTCATTCACTGATGTGTTTACAGCTGACATGCACTATCTTTCCTGGCTTTTGTACCCACATTTGTTTATACTGACACATGGTGCCTATAGCTTTATACCTCAATGAGATTTCCAGTGTTTTCCCTGAAATCACTGAGAATTATAGTAAAGAGATGCATTTATAACCATCAGGGAACACTGGATCTTGGATTCTCTATTCTTTGGCATCTGTTAGTAAATATCTTCCTACCCTCCCTGGCTTTAGGGTATACATTGTTTACCTGTGGCACAGCAAAAAACATCTCCCATATTTTGTGGAGAAAATTCTGTGTCTGACTCTTATGGTTCTGAGAGTTGTTTACAGCCATCTGGCAGAAAGTCTTTCTTGTACTTCACCTTCAATGATTTGTGTGTCAGGCTTTTTGTCTCTTATGGTGCATGAAGAGGACAAATGAAAGTCCTTTCCCCTGCAGTATCTCTCCCACTCATAAAAAGTTATGTTTCTAAACTTTAATTACTGGCATGGTATCCTGTCTCCATTCTTAATGTCAGGGGTCTTATTTTATTTTCTTCTTCAATTACATCTTTTTCAAGTGCTTTATGTATTTCAGTCTGGATTAGATCCTTCCCTGTAAAGACCAAAGATAACATTTGTGCTATGTTACAACTGCCTTATCTCTATCTGTGTCTTCAGTTTTCTGTGTAAAAGTACAGGTGGTTCTATATTTGTTAAAATATTATTGGACACAGGAGCCATAATGAAGTTTTCAAAAATACTTCATTTTTTGAAAATGAACTTCATTGAAATTTTCAAAATTTCAAAAATTCTGAAGTTTTCAAAAATTTAAAAAATGAATTTTCCAGTGTGGAGGTTCCTCAAAAAATTAAAAATAGACCTACCCTATGACCCAGCAGTAGCACTGCTAGGAATTTACCCAAGGGATACAGGAGTACTGATGCATAGGGGCACTTGTACCCCAATGTTTATAGCAGCACTCTCAACAATAGCCAAAGTATGGAAAGAGCCTAAATGTCCATCAACTGATGAATGGATAAAGAAATTGTGGTTTATATACACAATGGAGTACTACATGGCAATGAGAAAGAATGAAATATGGCCCTTTGTAGCAACGTGGATGGAACTGGAGAGTGTGATGCTAAGTGAAATAAGCCATACAGAGAAAGACAGATACCATATGTTTTCATTCTTGTGTGGATCCTGAGAAACTTAACAGAAACCCATGGGGGAGGGGAAGGAAAGAAAAAAAAAGTGGGAGAGAGCCAAAGCATAAGAAACTCTTAAAAACTGAGAACAAACTGAGGGTTGATGGGGGGTGGGAGGGAGGGGAGGGTGGGTGATGGGTATTGAGAAGGGCATCTTTTGGGATGAGCACTGGGTGTTGTATGGAAACGAATTTGACAATAAATTTCATATATTGGAAATAAATAAATAAATAAATAAATAAAAATACTACCATTTTCAAGAAGTTTAAACTGGAAGCAAGTGTTTTAAGTTGTCAGAGATTATAATATAATGCAATGTAATAAGTGTATTCCCTGTTTCAGAATGAGATTCTGAGGGCTGTTGAGGAAAGACCCTGCATTAAGTTATTTTGTACTGTATTTTCCTTTCTAGGCTTGAGGTACACCTCTCCACTTAGTTTCTTTTATAGCAGATGCTGTATAATTTTGTTGCCATCATTAACATTTCTAGTATTCTGGAAAGGTTGGGAAAACAAACAAACAAACAAAAAAGCTATTTCCATAATAATGCTGCATAATAAGCAATCTCCCCCCCCCCCCCCCCCGCCCCCGACAAAAAAAATCTCAGTGGCTTACAACAAGCCTTTATTTCTCACTCATGAGGCTGCAGGTCAGCTGTGATAGTTCAACTTGAAATGTTTGTTAGGTTTAGCTTTGCTCCACCATTTCTCGTTCTGGGACCCAGGTTGAAGGAGCAGCAGCTCTCTGGGGCATCACTTCTCATGGTGTAGGCAGGAGGGCCAGAGTGAGAGCCAAACAATGCAAGCATATTAAAGAAAGCCCTGGTTGGGTGTGACCTGTCTACCTAAAGTTACATTGGCCAGGCAGGTCTTGGGCCAAGATGAAAGTCACTGGGGCGAAGAACTACGCTTCTCTCACAGTGACCAATGGTCAGCACAGGAAGGAAAGGCAGACTTGTGACCAAATAACACAGTCTACGGTAAGTATCAAGTATGATTCCCTGTCTTCCTCCGATGGCATATGGTAATTGCCAGTGCAGATTTCTAGTCATGTATTTCAATGTTCTTTAAGAAAAAACACCTTATTTTTTTGGAGTATGTTTCTTCAGTTATTGATATGTGGTTTTCTACTTCTATTTGTCTTTCATGACTTCAATTTAGGTCAAAGAACAGTATTATTTCTACCATCATTTACTTAAATTGATATAAACCACCTAATAATATGATTCTTTTTCACATGACGTTATCACTTTTTTAAAAAAAGTAACGCCTACTTCTTTTTTGAATGAGATTACTTTTTAAAAAATCTACTTGTACTTTGGCCCACTTCTAAATATAAGAAAGAAATAATTGGGGCGCCTGGGTGGCTCAGTCAGTTAAGCGTCCAACTTCGGCTTAGGTCATGATCTCACAGTTCCTGAGCTCGAGCCCCATGTCGGGCTCTATGCTGATAGTTCACAGCCTAGATCCTGCTTCAGATTCTGTGCCTCCCTCTCTCTCTGCCCCTCCCCCACTCATGCTCTGTCTCTCAAAAATGAATAAATGTTAAAAAAATTTTTTTTAAAGAAACAATTATGTCATTAAAAGAGTAAAGCTCCTTGTTTTTGTTCCAAGATTACATTTAAGTTCTAGTTAGAATATATGGTAAATTGGTTTCAGGTGTAGAATTTAGTGATTCATCACTTACATACAACACCCGATGTTAATCACAAGTGCCTCCTTAATACCCATCACACATGCCCCACCTGCATCCCTTCCAAAATGTTCAGTTTGTTCTTTATAGCTAAGAGTCTATTTTATGTTTTACCTCTCTTTTTCTTTCCTCTATGTTCATCTGTTTTATATCTTAAATTCCACCTATGACTAAAATCATATGGTATTTGTCTCCTTTTATCCACAACAGAGCCCTACTTTCTGTCCTAAAAGAAGATGTTGATTTTTTCTGTATATTTAAATTTGTAATTATTCATTGAGTAAGCTAAATATATAGCTTATATCAAGTTTTAAATACTGTATATAGTTTTACTTTTATTTCTTCAAAGTTCTCTTCTTCTGTGAATCTTGACATGCCATATATTTGCTGTAACAGTTCATAACTTAAAATAATCAAAAGATTTAACAATTTTTGTTTAGTTTACACACATTAAACTCATAACAACAAATATCATTTGAAGTAAATGTAATTTGCCAAATAGTACCATCTGCAGATAATGTGGCCTTATGAAGTCATATGAAAGTTCACAGAATAAAATAGTAAACTTTGATGTTTATATTAGAGATTGGCCAAATCGTTTGTGTGCATTCTAACATCTGTGATGTTTGGCTTATTCACAAGTCCCAGGAAATATGGTGCAGCAAACAGTTGGTCCTTCCAGTGTCATAGTAAGATGTATGTTCATTTCCATTAATATCAACGATGGGCTGAAAAGCATGTTTGATTTTAGCTAGATATACAAAAATTAATTTTCTTCTGGAAGCTAGGATTTTTTTTTGTTCTGGTTTTGGTTTTGGTTTTGGTTTGTTTTTGGTTTTGGTTTTGTTTTTTTGCATATCAGCTTTGTAGGAGGGACCTGTGAGGAAGGTGAATAGGTGTCTCCATAGCTCTGACTCCAGGTGAAGATGGAGCTCCATGGTTCCTCCTGGCATCCACTCTGGGCTGCAAATGAGCTGCTGGAAACTCAGAACCTCATTCCAGGAGCTAAGTGAGCCAGTCTTTGTATTGCTGTGTTCTATTTAATAACTTTAATAATATATAATTTATATACCCAAAAGCTCACTCATTAAAATATACAAGTCAATAATTTTTCATATATTTACAGAGTTTTGTAACTATCACCATAATCTACTAATTTTAGAACATTTTCATCATCCCCAAGAGAAACCCCTGTACTCATTAGCATTCACTCCCCATCCTGTTCCCACTCCCCCACAGCCGTAAGCAGCCATGAATCTACTTTCTTTCTCTATATATTTGCCAGTTCTGGACATTTCACACTAACGAAAGAATATATTATGTGTAGCCTTTTGTTACTGACTTCCTTCACTGAGCATAATGCTTTCAAAGTCATGATGTAGCATTATCAATACTTCATTTCTTATTACTGACTAATTATATTCCATCATATGGATATACCATATTTGTAGCCAACCATCAGTGATGGACATTAGAGTTGTTTCCACTTTTTGGCTATTATGAATAATGATGCTATGAACTTTTATGTACAAGTTTACGAGTAGACATATGTTTGTCTTTCTCTTGGATATATACCTAGAAGTCAAATTGCTGGGTCATGGTAGACTTAAGCATGGTAACTCTGTTTAGCTTTTGAAGAGCTGTCAAACTGTTTTCCAAATGGCTGTACTTGGGGCGCCTGGGTGGCGCAGTCAGTTAGGCGTCCGACTTCAGCCAGATCACGATCTTGCGGTCTGTGAGTTCGAGCCCCGCGTCAGGCTCTGGGCTGATGGCTCGGAGCCTGGAGCCTGTTTCCGATTCTGTGTCTCCCTCTCTCTCTGCCCCTCCCCCGTTCATGCTCTGTCTCTCTCTGTCCCAAAAATAAATAAAAAACGTTGAAAAAAAATTAAAAAAAAAAAACAAAAAACAAATGGCTGTACCATTTTACAATTCCACCAACAATGAATGAGGTTTCAAATTTCAATGCATCCTCACTAACAGCATTAATGCCTTCTTGATTATAGCCATTCTAGTGGGTGTGAAGGGGCTTGCCATTATGACTTTCCCTAATTACTGATGGTGTTGACCTTCTTTTCATGTGCCTATTAACCACTCATGTATCCTATTTAGAACAATGTGTGCTCAGATCATTTGCTCATTTTTAAAATCCAGTTGTCTTTATATAATTGAGTTGTAAGAGTTGTTTATGTATTCTAGATACAATTCCCTTAGCAGATAGATAATTTGCAAATATTATTTTATATTCCGTTAGTTGTCTTATCACTATCCTGATGGCGTTATTTGAAACACAAAAGTTTTAATTATGAAGTAAAACGTATCTATTTTTCTTTGAGCACTTGTGCTTTTGGTGTCATGTTTAAGAAATCATTGGCTAACCCAAGGTCACAAAGATTTGCTCCTGTGTTTTCTTCTAAGATTTTTAGTTTTGGCTCTTACATTTAGTTCTGTGGTCCACTTTGAGTTAATTTCTGCATGTGGTGTAAGATAGGCATCTGACTTCATTCTTGGGGAATGTGGATATTCAGTTGTCCCACACGATTTGTTGAAAATTATTTTCCCCCATTGAATTGTCTTGACCCCTTTGTCTAAAATCAATTAACAAAAATATTTATTCATGATAATTTATTTTTGGTCTATCAATTCTATTCCATTGACCTATGTGTCTTATTTTTATGATAATACCGTACTGTCTTGATTATTGTAGCTTTATAATAAATTTTAAAATCTAGTAGTATGAGTCCACTTTGTTCTTTTTCAAGATTGTTTTAGCTATTGTGGGTCCTTTACAACTTAGCTTGATTTTTAGAGTCAAAATGGAAAGCTCTTTTAGCCCATTTTATTTTTTGTTGGTTTGTTTTTTTACACCTGAATTATACATAAAAAGCCTAGTAAATCATCTCATAAAACAAATGATATGGGTGTGATTAAGGGAAGGGTTGTTGACTTTTATATATATATATATATTCACATACTAAAATATCTCTGAGCTTTAGATAGTATCATAAAATTCTTGCTTGAGGAAAAGTTTTTATTTGAATTTCATATTCTAATAAGCCTAACACCCAACTCACATAGCAACTTATTTATCTTCTTGCACTAAAATATCCACTGAAGCAGTAGTCTTATATTAACATTGATGTGAACATGATTAGGTTTGGAAGAGCACAAACCACATGACATCCTGAGCAAAAACAACAAAAAACAAAACAAAAACAAAAAACAAAACAAAACAAAACAAAAAACAGAGAAAATTCACTTCTAGCCCTTTCTGATATACTGACTTTGAACTTTTAACTACACAAACTTGTTTTGTGAAGAAAGTGACCATTTCTTTAAACCCAGAGAAGAGCCACCATAGAAATGACTCAGAGAACTGGGGAAATGGTTGCTGGTTTCATGCTCTGCCAAAAAACTATGATGTTTTCTTGGATCTGAGTTTATTTTGGTGTCAAAGGTATTATGGAGAGATTTCCACAGTCTGCATGGCCCTACTCTCTCTATTCCAATGTTGGAGAGTTTATGTTATAAAACATTGAATCCATTGTCAGCACATTTTTGACTGTATGGGAATTTCTTTTCTATTCAGATTGTGTCCTACTGCCAAATTTATAAAAACACATTATTTTCATCTGTCTTTTCTCTTCTTGTTCTTAATAGTTATACCAAAGTTTTCTGTCTGAATACAATTAACTCCTTTATTCCGTATGTAAACCTTTTTCAATGATAGACTATTAAGAAGTACTTCTGGCGTATGTAGTAAACCTTTTGCAAATAACCAGTATTTGATCAGAAGTTTTTAATAGGATGCTTGGAGGGCATTTCAAACACAAGGCTTTGGTGCTGTTTTGGTTTCTTTAGTTTTTGTGGTTTTTTTGTTTTTCTGTTTTCTGACTCAAGCCTTTTTATGGTAGAGTTGCCAGTAATACCATAAATCTCAAAAAGGCCATTCTTGTCCTAAACCGATTGACCCTTCAGTCCTGAATCCTCAGCTAGCTCAGGCGTTCTCCTGGACCTCACTGCCATTTTCTGAATAATTTATGTGATTTACAATGCCTTGTAAAAAGCACTGAAACATCTCTGTGTGTGACTTGTTTGCTTTTGATTTATAGTGACATCTTTTCATAGTAGCCCAAAGTTGCTGAAAAACTTTTCTGAAACATTATGCTTTTCCATTCATACTCAGATTACTGTAACTCAGTTATCAGTGACCTCAATTTTCTGCCCTGTTGTTTTCCAAATTAAAAAATACATGTGGGTAGTCTCTTCACAAAATCACACATTTTACCCAGTAGATTATTATCCTTTGTGCACTCCGCCATTACCAGTGGTTACCTGACCTTTAGAAATAAGAGAAGCATTATGAGCATCTATTGAGATATTAAAAACTGTAATATTATTAATGTTTCTTAGGGTCAGCTGGCATGTTTACACTGAAGCTATGATGGTGATTCAGAGGATGACATGTGTGGTTGCTAAGTGGCCCTTCTCAAGGCTCTATGATGATCTGATAATAATAAAGAAAGTAAATGAGGAAAATACTGTCTGCTTCAGTGAGATAGGCATTTGCAGAGAAGATTGAGCACATATGAAGTGCTCTGCCCTGGTAGAACATAAGGAGATACAGAGGACCTGCCAGTGTGGGTGCCTTATCATTTAAATTAGGCATCCTGGGAAGATGCTAAACAACATCAGCTAAACAAGGGGAGGCACATAAATTGTTGGCAGGGAAATTCAGAGGTCAGGATCAGCAGCACCAGTATATGTTTAAATAAAGCCTTTTTTCTAGAATACATAAAACAAGATCATGCCTCATCTTCTGGGGAACAATTGTTTCTTCTATTTAGAAAATATAACTACGAGGATTTCATGGACATAATTATCAGCAAAAGTGATTGCATCAAAGACACATGAGCCTTGTGTTTTTCACTGTTGAACAAGGATTTTGTTTTAGAAGGAAAAAATGATGTTGATAAGATTTAAGATTGTATATGCTGATTTAAGACCATTGTTTTCTGGAATCCGTGCTTCAGGGCAAGTGTTTCGACAAATTGAAAGAACAAAATAAGGTAATATTTGCAAAATGTCTATCACAGTGTCCAGTAAGCGCTCAGTAAGTGTTAGCTATCATCATCATCATCATCATCATCATCATCATCATCATCATTTTCTTCTAGTGGATGGTTATATTTGTGCTTGGTCAAGTAGACATTGTTTTGATGAAGGTCTTCATCAAAGGTAACAGAAATAAAGAACTTTGTGCTCAGCATATTAGCCCCATACTTGTACCCTATTTTAGCTATTTAAGTTGCAAATGGTCCACAGTTAACTTTGATTATCTTATATCAAGCACTGAAACAGTTATCAAAAAACCTAGTGTCTGGTCCTGCCTCTACCCCTCACTTTTGTGTGACCTAGAGTAAGTCTTACTCTCTCTAGGCCATGAAATCGATGAATCTATGAGTCCTTTTCATCTCTAATATTCTATGGGGTAGCTCAAGGGGCAAAATTGCAGGAAAGGTATTATAATATATTGCATTCACTTTTAATCTGTCCTTGGAAGTCACTTCACTTCTGCCCCAAGCAAGCTCCACATCTTGTTTAAGAGTGTCATTTCACTGAGTAGTACTCCAGGCTGTAGAAACTTCCATTGCATAGTGTCAGTGCTGTGGATATTAAATATTTACTAGGGATAAAAACCTGCTGTAACCTACTCGGAGCCAAAAATTGAACTTTTAGAAACTGTTTTATAACAGAGAGATAGATACCTGTTGTCTTCAAACTATCTTTTACCATTTGTAGTGCCTTTGACCTTCATGTGGATTCTATAGCAAATGAAGTCAAACTTTTTTCAACTGTTTATCCCTGGGCAGTACCATCTGATATGAATAGTATTCCATCAAAAGGCGTTTTTTTCCTGAGGAAGTCTTGCTGTAATACATCATCAGGGTGACAGCCAGTGTATTATACATTACAATAAAACATCCCCAGAGCAAAGGTACATGTGATGATGAATTATGCTAATATGTTATTGTCATTATGTTATCAGCACTCAGAGAGTGATTTACTGAGATACATCATCAGTGAGAGATTATCTGATTCCATATTACTCAAAAAATGACACCATCATGGAAAACCACAAGCAGATTCAGTTGATTAATAGGGTTGGTGATATTCCAGTGCCAGAACTCATGTATAGTGGTATATTAAAATGTCCTTTGAAACTGAAAACAAGTTAAAGAAAGATGAGTCCATGAGGTGAGGTTGTAAAAGCACTGTCAATTTAAATACTATTACTATAGACAGAGTGGATACTCAAGTATGAACCAGAAGTCATCCTTTGTCCTTTATTCAAACATTTGACAGAGATTTAGTTCTACTTAATTACCTTTAAGAAACCTGAGAATTCCTTATAAGAAGCTGTCTGTTGTACGACCACTGATTATCCTATATAGTGACAGTCTACAATTGACACTTTATAATGATATATGCATGATGCCCGGTCACTGAACCAACCAAACATATCATGAAACTTTTACTGAATGGCAGTTTATTCAGGACATAAGTGGATCACTTTTGTTACAGCATCTTTTTTGCACAGAACCTTGCAACATTAGGCACTCAAAAGATACTTGCTAAGCTTAATTGATGATTTTTTTATAGCATTCCATATAGAAAAAACACAAAATAACATCTTACACCAAATGGTTAGATTAAAAGAGCCAGACATCATGGATTGCAAATTTAAAATAAAATAAAATTTAATTTAATTTAATTTAATTTAATTTAAAATAAAACAACTTCATTTTTCCTGGCCCTGCTTGTTCTATCACAATCACAAAAGCCACTACTTCTTTCTCATGGCTCTCATGCTAAAGTCTCTAACCCATTCATAGAGTGTGTGTGAGGAGAACAGGTAAGCAGCAGGGTAGATCCCGCTTAATTGGCATGTTCTTGATCTCACACTGATGATCTGAGCTTGCTTGGTAATTAAAACGGACCTTTTTTTCCTCATAGAATACTCTCATAGCTTCCTTGGGGACCTGTCCCCAATTGTTATACATCTCTTTCCTAAAGATTTCTTATTAGTTTGTGCCTTTTAGAGCTTACAGTCATTTCATTAGTCTCTGTTTTCCAGCTATTCGCCTCTCTGTTGTCATATTACACTTTTGGACAAAGTCCCTTTAAAAATATATGTATGAAGACCAAGCTGGCCCCATTCCGTAAGGTCCATATCTGACGCACAGGAAACATACTCCTCTGCCTGTTGTCAGTGAAAGCACAGCTGGGTTCTAATGTAATAATAATTACCATAACTGACTTTTACTGAGTGCATACTATGGGCAGGCACTGCTGCAGGTACTATCTTATTAAACTTTCCCAAAAAGAGAAGAGTGGTACTGTTATCCTCAGTTTACAGTTGAAGAAACTGAGTCCTAGGGAGATGGATTTACCCAATGGTACAAGGCCCGGAGATGAGAGCCAAGACTCAAGACTTGATGGTCACAGCTTTACTATGCATGCTTTTAACAATGACATTAAATTACAGATTTAGTAGTAGCACCAAATACTAAATTGAGCTTTAGAATGGCATACCAATGTTCTCTCATTAAAACAGGTACCAACCAACCAGTGTCTCACCTTTAAGCTTTTCCGGGCATGGACTCAAAGCAAGTGCCCTGTACTCTCCCTAACTCCAATGGCAAAGAAAAATTCTCTGTGTTCCTGTCAAAGCCCCTCATTAGATTTGACAAGAGAGTTGCCATAACATACCAACTATATTCTCCAAAAGTAATTATTTCCATACCAGCCTTTTCCACCTCAGTGATCTAGGTACTGAGCAACAAGTCCTAAAACCATTGATTTTATTTCATTTTATTTTATTTTATTTTATTTTATTTTAATTTTGTTTTATTTTATTTTATTTTATTTTTTTGCTTCTAATCTCCATTTCAAGTGTGTAATAATGTAAGAGAGGTTTGTAATGTAGAATACTTACCACGTACTTTTTTTTTTCTTCCTCCTTGGCCTTTTTGGGCCTCAGCTAAAATTGAAACAGAAAGGGACAGAAATTATAACATTCTTTTTCAAAAATAAAGGCTATTTTCTGTCACCTAAAAGACAAGGATACGAGAGTGTATGACTTCTAGGAATGAGTGGGTATGTCCCCCTGTCAGTAGTAAAAACCTTAAAAGATGTATGTGTTCCAGACCTCAAGAAATGTTTCAGGGTCATGAAAAGAGTTTTTACTTCAGCTGATTTATATGTGCAATTTCAATAGGGTAGCCTGTTCTAGACTGCTTCCGGGGATCCACTGGTTAGGTCATGATGAAGCTGGTAACAACCTGTCAGTGTGCAATTTGGTTTGGAGGTGTGTTATCAATTTCCAAGGTATCTAATATCCCTGACTGAGCTGGCAGAATGTGGGGCACTCTGCATCCAGTGATCATTGTGCCAATCTCTCCCACATATTAGGGTGCTGCCAGCCCTCCTCCCCAAACTGCTTCCATTTAAAACTTGCCAATACCAGCGACATCTGGGTGGCTCAGTTGTTTAAGTGTCCAACTCTTGGTTTCAGCTCAGCTCAGGATCTCAAGGTTCATGAGTTTGAGTCCCATGTCCGTCTCTGTGCTGATGGCGTAGAGCCTCCTTGGGATTCTCTCTCTCTCTCTCTCTCTCTCTGTCTCTCTCACTGTCTGCCCCTGCCCTTCTCTCACTCTCTCTCTCTCAAAATAAATAAACTTAAAAAAAATTTAAAAATAGAAGTATAAAACTTCCCAAGAACTTCCCAAAACAGGTTGAATGAGGATTATCCCTCTTATATACTGTGCCTGGTCTTAGTTTTATTGGCATGTTAATTGAAATAAATTATTAATGAAATTTTAAGATTAAAGTAAACTATTAAAAATAGCCAGTGCATGTTTGTTTTATTTATCTATCTATTATTAAAGAAATAGTCATTGCTTAAGAAAAAACAAATAACAACAACAACAACAATTGTGGCAAGCAAGCTATTTCACAGTTGAATTCTTGACATGAAGGCTTTTTGTGAAACTGTGTTTTGCCACCTAAAACTTCCTCTTCCTTGTGGGAAATGTACTTCCACTTAAAAGCTGAAAGAGAAAATTCTAGTGCTTAAACAAGTGAAACAGTACATTTCAAGATAATAACACTATATAATTAATACGTAAAGCTCTTTACATTTATAGAATACTTTATCCACAATACTTTATTGAATTTTGACAAAAGTAGAGCAGTATTATTATATCATAGGAAAAGCACTGATTTGAGGGCAGAGGACTGTATCCAATTCTTAGATGTGGCACTTTCGTTGGCCATGTTGCCCTGGACAGTTTTCATGCCTTTTCTGACCTCTATTTTCTTTGTCTAAAACTGGTGGCAACTGTTTTTATTCGTAGTAAGTAAGCTGAGTACAGGATCTATGCCTTATTTATCTTTGTGTCCACAGGTCCTAGCCTAGTGGCTGACAATAAGTGCTTCATGATAAGTAAATAAGTCTGTGAGGAATTATTATCTTCCATTTACAGATACGCAGAGTGAGTTAAAAAGTTTCAGTGACCTAGCATTACACAGCGAATAAGGAAAATGCCATGGTTGGTTGTCAAACAGGATCAAATTCCCAGAATTCTGACATACGTGGTGTCCAAAAAAGAAACATTAGTCACTGTGGAGGAGAATATCCATGTGTATATAGGAGAGTAGGTTCTGAGAGCCTAGACTTCAGGGTGTTCCACGGGAGAACCGTTTTATCCCCCCTCCTCCCAGTGGATTCTTACAATTAGCAACAAACACAATGATGCCATTCCTCTAGGTGGAGATAAATATAGAACAGGGGTAGCACATCGTTTCCCATTTTGAAATGACAGACATTTTTTTCCTGAGTATATTCTACGATTTTAGCACAGAGACTAAATATAAAAGAAATAATACTAATTATCACTCTTATATGAGCTAAGCACTGTTGCAAGCATTTTAGATACATTCTCTTCTTTAATCCACAACACAGTCCCATAAGATACTAAGATTATCTCCACTTTACAGGCGAGGAAATTGAGGTATGGCGAGGTAAGGAAGTTTGCCAAAAGGCCCAGAGCTCCTAAATAGCAGAGGCAGGATTTGGATCTAAGCAGTGTGACCTAAGAGCCTTGCTCTTAACCTCTATGTTTTACTGCCCCAAGATAATAAATAGAGAAATATAGGACACACAAAAAAGATCCTGATATGCACTTCCAAGTCCAACTGAGCTCAGCAAGAACACAAGGCCTAGAAGAATAAACTGTGCCTCAGAGAAAGACCAAAAAATGTCTAGAAAACATATGGAAAGTAATTTCTTTTTGCTTCTATTTCTCTTATGCAACAATTTTCTATAACATGTGTTCAGATAAGCATTTAACTAAATATATTTTTTTCTAAACTTGCATATGACTAGAATAAATACGCTGAATTTTCAAGGGTGGCAGAAATATTGATTCTGTGACAACTGTGTTAGCCCAGGTTCCCTAGAAAACAGAGCCTCAGAAAGGAATTCAAAATGATGAAGCTTTCTTTGGGATGTACAAAAGCAGGGCATCTAGACTAAGGAAAAATGGAAGAAGGTAAAGCAATATCACAACCTAGTGGTACTTGCTCCTACTTTACATGGGCCACAAAAACACAGTAGTTGAGAGATGTGTCCAATAACCATGCAGAACTTCTCCAAATGGGCTGTATGGAGAAAGCATGCTTTGAAATCATTTATGGGGAAAAAGGGAGAAAGAGGGATTTCTCTGTGCAACTCCCTCCCATCTCTGGTTTCCCAGTGGCCAGTGTTTGTGGAATTGTGAGTTAATTCCCCCTTGTTTCCAAGTTGAATGGACTGGCACCTTAATGACCACATGATATGCCAACTTTCACATTCAGCAGTGTGGTAGATCAAGTCCAGAAATGATGGAAGTGACAAATTCTGAGCCCATAGCTAATGAACCTGAATGAGTGCAGGTGAACTTGGCATTCCCAAGGCAAGTGCCCAGTCAGAGCTCAGGGATGGCAGCCTGGTCCAAGAGGCAGATGAGGCCAATGTAAACTGACACGTTCCTTAATGTTTGTGTGACTTTTAGGAAGTCAACTTTAACTCAGATGAACAGAATCAAAAGTCAAGCCCACTAGGAATGAGCCATCTCCTTTTTAAGATACGACAACATCTAGGGTGTAGGGTATAGAGGAAGAAGAAATATACACATGCACAACACACATTTATGATGTACACATATATAGGTACATTATTTATAAAATTTCCTTCAATATCACAAAATATTCAGTACTGAATGTTATAAGCCAACTACAACCATCGGATTTTTAGATATATAATTCTGAAAAGATGTGGGTATTCAGAGCCAGCATTCCATCAGTGGTAGACAAGAGCAGGATAGTCCTAATACAGCAGGAAGAAGAATGGAAAAGCCACTAGAAAGGAGTAGAATGTTAGGCTACATCACAGGACAAAGACCGGGAAGCAGGTGGGTTGTGTCAGAAGATGAAGAAAAGGGTTTTCCTGTTGGTGGGCGAGGCACAGTATCCAGAGCATTGGGTAGCAGATAGTGAATGGTAGTCCAAGAAGGCAAACATTCTATGCCAAAGTTTATGGATCTCACAATCAAAAATTCTAGTATCACTTTATTCTGATGAGATCTATACACTAGATAGGAGCAGGGCAAATATCTACGTGTGAGAACTGGACAGGGGTTGATCTCAAATAAGCAAGCAGGACCTAATGAACAAGGAGGACACCCACAAGGCTTATTCAGTTTTGAGTCTTACACTGTGAGGGGCTCCCTGTCTAGGAGGAGTAGCAGCCCCTGAGCATAAGAAAGAGCTTAGTGTACCAGTGATAGCTAGGTATTCCTTCTTGGAGAGATTAGAGGACTGTGGGGGCAGGGAGTCAGATTAAATGGCCAGACGAGTCTTTTAATTACTAACTTTCCTGAATTAAAATACTGTGTTCTTTCAGCAAAATGTACTAAGCACTTATCTCTGATATTCAATACGTATTTCAGACTAGCAACAAATACAAACATTGTATAACTTACTGGTTTTGATAGTCTACTCTAACATATCTCCACTTGAACATATTTCTCATGATCATGGAATATATATGTATGTGTACATAGATGTACACATTTTCATTTTAATTTAATATTACTCTATAAATTTGTCCAATAATGGTTACCTACCTTCTGGACTGTTGTGCAGTATGGGTTGTACTTATTTGACACTCACATTCACCTGTAATCCCTTCCTTCTTCCTTTCCACCCCCCATCAAGTGTAATGCAATCAATTCCTTAAACCATAGATGATAGAAATAATGTATACAGGTATGTAGCCATTTCCCCAAATTTATAAATTGGGTGCCAGGTTGAAAATAATGTCAGGTATCTGCATTTCTAATTTAGTGTTCTCCAAGGTAGCCTCTGACAACTGGCAAAAGTATCCTGCTCTGACAGTCTGACCCTTACACTCCAATTAAATATAAAAACAGATCTGAATCTCTTTCACCCAGTTGTACTGTCAAGGCTAGTATAACTTGACTGTCACATAGAGCTCTTTAAATCAGCCTGCCAAGAAAATATGATTGTAGTACAGATTTTAGCATTCAGAAATGTTCACTCCCCTTTCACTTACACAGATTTTAAGGGTCAAAGCTATGCATTTTTATCAGACATTTTATTATCTTTCAACCTTTGTGAAGATCAATGTATTAGAATAGAGGAAGAACTTTTTCTCCTTTACTGCTGAAGTGATTTGGTACAAGGGAAATACTAATGAGGATTTTTTTTTTTTATTCCTTACTGGAAGTTCCCATTGGACAGAAGGAGAAAGTTTTATTAAAAAGATGGGTGCAATGTTTGAATTCCATAATACTTCTGGAAAGTAAGCATCTGGTCAAAGTAGATGAGCATCTAGAAAAGGGATAAAAGTGTGGAGTTTTGAATTTTCTTAGAGATATGATGCTTCCAAGTTGCAGCATGTTTCAGCAAAAATTTAAACCATAAGAACCCTGACTTATAAGTATAAAAGAGAGAAACTTTTCAAAGTAGGTTTTTTTCCATTTATTTTAAATGTAATATAGTTCTTATTATAATGGCCTAATAATTATAATTTTTAGCATTTTCTGTCCTATTATGGATACAGAAAGCTAGTCACTATTTTCCTTCTCGTCGTCCCAACCATTGTGATCCCAATGGTTATACTTTTAGAAGGTGGCATGCAAGTCATTCTGGCTTCAACTCCCATGGGTTGACTGAATCACATTATTTTAGAGTGAACTTCATTTAAAAGAGCGAACTATTAAAATGTCTAGGTTTTCCTCTTCAAACAAACAAACAAAAATCCTAAATAAGTAAATCCAAGTCTAATACATTTAGGCTATTATCCCCATTGTATCATCAACAACACAGGGACTCACTGTACTAAATATGTCTCATTCTCCTTAAATTAAGAAAGTTCATCTTTCTTTGCTAAGAGATATAGACAAGGGAGGGTGGGACCATTTGAGGGTACGTGAAACTGAAAGATTGACAGCAGTGGCTGAAGTCAGGCAGAAAGCAGACAGCCCTGGGGAAGCATTGCTGACAGCAACACTAATGCACTACAACGCTGACATGCAACTTCCTCTAGATTCCAGAAAAAAGCCATTTGGGAAGAGCCTGTCAATAATGTAAAACTGGGCCAAATGGTTCTGGTTGTGGACTGCTAGCAAATGTCTACCCAAGACTAACTGGAGATGACCAAACTCATGTTTCAAATGAAAAATATAAATATAGCCTTCCTCAAACAAAAGGAAGTTTCCTGCAAATTAGAATGCTATTTTTTTAAAAGTGTATTGGGTTTAACATCTCAGGTATTTTTCTACAACTAGACCTATTTTTTTTTCTTCCTGAATTCTCTGGGCTCTGCTTTAAGTTCAGTTTTGTTTACCAGCAAGATATGAGAACAAGTTTAATGCTGTGAAAGATGTTTTACTTAGAGCAATAATATGACACGCAGAACTGAATGCATAGCAACTTGCACATTACATAAAGCTTTCCAGCCAACACTGGCTTTAAAATCACCAGTGAACTAAAAAAAAAACCAAAATATAAATATTAGACTCAAGGTATAGATGAAAAGCACCATGTCAAAAACACAATTAAATAAATTATCTCCTTTTGTGCTTAAATAATGGATGAAGCTTATGGTAAGCATAACTGCTGTTTTTGATTCCTTGAATTGCTTCAGCAACTTGACCTTGGGTTGAATTCTCTGCAGTGTAATATTGAGCCCATACGAAGTCCTTTTCCCTGAGCAAATTTGTTTTCAGAGGGGGATAAACAACTAAAAATTGATCCTATAGAATTTCATAAATGACAACAGTGAAAAACAACCTTTCTGAATGAATTTTCTTTCTTCTACCCACTTCACATATATATGTGAGAAAGCAAGAAAGAAAAAAAAAGTTGAACACTTGTCCTTCTTCCCTGTTAGGTAAACTACTTAAACTATAAATTTCATAAATAAATCACACAAAAATTATTATGGATTAAGTGGGAGAAGGTAAAAGATTAATTGTTTTTAACACGGAATTATTAATTTTAAATATTATAAGAAATCTTTCTAATTAACAAGTCCTTAGGGGATTTGTTCTAATATATAAATGTAAAATGTATGTAAACAATGCTTCGACAGCACATGAGAGTCCTTGAGAAGAGAATTTTCCAAAATTAGGGTTTGGGACTATTCGTCCTTTAACTTTGTTTACATGATTGATTGAATTCTCCATTTAGACGTGTTAAACAGAGTAAATGTCATCGCATTCTCCTCTGGAATAAGGCAACTATCTAATCAGAGGAATTGAAATAAGTGTTTTTAATGTATTAAAATGTGCTGTCATGTGTGACTATTACAGAATTATTAAATAATGTTACTAACTCCCTAGACATGGCAAGATTTTCCTGCTTCTACTCTTCCCTGTATTTGTCCCCTAAGCCCCCATCAGCAATCCACAATGCAGCCAACGTGATCTAAAAAAGCAGCAAAATCCTTGGTTTTATCACCCTATTGCTTGAAGCTTTTCAGTGGTTTTCCACTGCCATGAGAAAAGGTCCAAATTCTTTAAATGCATTAGGAAGTCCTTCATGATTCTGCCTGCTGCTTGCTTCTCTAGCCTCTGTCTCTCCCCACTCCCTCACCTCACACCCTATTCTCAACTGCAACTTCTGTCAGTGCCTCTAAATCTGTTATGATTTCTCTTTTGTACCTGTTCTTTCTACCTAGACCAGTCTTTCCTACTCCATCCCTGATCTCCTTTCTCACACCTCTTTTATTGGTCTAACTCCAATCTTCCCTAAGGTCCAAGCCTAGACATCATTTTCTCTTAGAAGCATTTTCTGACCTCCCCTACCATGGCATCTATCACATTTCATAGCATCACTTATTATGTATCATTATCATCCATTAAACAATAAATACTGTCATGATCTTATGCTATGTTTCCAATATTCCTATAACTGACATTAACTGAGTACCTATTATGCTCAGACTCATTTCTAAGCTCTGATAAAACAGAAAAGAACCAAGCAAACAAAATCCCTGCCTGAGGGAACTTATATTCTATATACACAACAAACATTTATTAGCAAGAACAGAGTGAAAGAAAACAGAACAGTAGAGAACAAAAGGAAAAGAACAAATCGAGAAGAAGGTACAAAGTGAAATAAGAAAGAGCCAGGAAACCTTCAAAGCATAGAAATACAGGTTGATCTCTTAAAAGACCCCACCCCACTATTAGATAGGCCCTCTTTTATTTAAAACTTTGCCATTGGCTTGTGATATTTGAAGATGGTATAGTTTCTTTCTTCATTCTACCTGCAGCCAAATACATCCAGATTCTGTCATTCAGCATTCCAGAGATCTCCTCCAGAGCCCTCTGCTGTCCACAATGAACAAGGCTTCAGAACCCAAGTGGTATACTTAAGCCTGAGCAAAACAAGCTGGAAGCTTATTTTACAAGCATTGCTTCTCCAAAATTTATTCACTGGGAAAATCTTCTATAAAACTGTGAATATGTTATGCAAGTAAAATTAGACCTTTCAACCTGCTTGGTATGATACATGATCGCACACACTGCAGGTGATTCTGCAAGAAATAAAAGTAATTTAATTTTTTTATTAGACATTTAGTAGAAAAGGTCAAAAAAGAGATTTAGGATCCCTGTCATCCCTTTATACTTAAAAAATTAAAAGACCTTATTTACACCACTTTTTACCACATGATTCAGATCTTTCAGCCACAACAAAATTAGAGTGAAAACAAAAAAAAATCAATCAAACCAATTGTATATAATTTTGCATGAAAAAATAGTGACATATGCATAGCAAATTATAAAATGCTGTGCCTGTGAACTCTGTTCTCTCTGAAGAGATGTCCTGGCTTCTTTGTCTTACTAGTCAAACTCCTACTTTCCTTTTAAACTCTACCTAAAACTTACCTCTGTTATGTCACCTTTCTGCTTCTCCTCATAGCCATCCCAAACAGCTGACCCTTCTTTTTTGCTGTCAAATGAATCTAGTACAGACTTCTGTTAGAGCCCTTACCCTCTGTGCTTCCATTATTTGTTTATGTCGATGTGTCTCCTACTGTAAAATGATCTCCCTGAGGACAAGGAGAATGTCTTTGTGACTCAAGCACCTGGCATGTGAGATGTGTTTAAAACAAACAAACAAAAAATGACCAAAGAATAAGAGAATGAATGAATGAGTAAGTGAAAGCCACCAGTGACCTTCAGTGCCTTTCTGGGTGAGGCTCTCTATGAACTGAAAATTCAGATTGGGAAATTTTCCTTTCATCTTTTCCTTATCATTAACCAAGTTCATAATGATGACTAAGAAGGAACTAAAAAAGCAAAATTTGAATTCCACTTATACAGTATGGTTCTGAGACTGTACTTTTCATTTTACATCATTTGCCTAATTCATCTCATCCAGTCAACCCCTCAGCCAATAATCATTAAATTCTATTATAATCATAGCACCATGCTAAATACTCTAAAGTAGATTACAAAGAAGAATAAAAGACCCTCCAAGATTTTTATAACCTTTCTGAGAAAACATTACATCCACATTTTAAAGAGCCAGATAATAGTACATAGAAGGTATGTAACACAGACAGTGGGTGTTACAGGCAGGCATAAGAGGAGCAAAATAGGAGCTAAAGAAAAAGTTGACAAGGCAACATTTCATGTTGGAATAATGGAATGAACAAAGGGTTGACTGTGTAGATTTCCTCAACTAAAATGCTGAGGGTGTAAGAAATCTATATAAATTGTGGCAAATTGTAATCAGTCTATCGCAGAGTTAAAACTTATTCAGAATACTAGCATTTTAATAATTCTTTCAGCCAAAGTCTGCTTTCTACATAGATTTATTTGTACAAGTATTTTTTGGTATTTCCAGCTCCAGGTACTTCCAGACTTTTCTCAAGTTCTTACCCACCTTTGAATAGAAGTCCCTCAGCCCCATCCTTTCCATAAAGTAATGCTTCCTCAGTCTTTCGGAAGATTTTGCCCTCACTTGTGCAGTGTTTGGTTCCAAACAGACTGCCTCTAAAGATGTCATCATGTCATCTTGTCTCCCCGCCTTGGCTTACACTCAGAGCTAGCCTTTCTGACAATGGGTAATTTGAGGTCACAGCGCCACTCTGATCTGATGTATCACAATACTTCACGCGACAGCTGCAAGAGAAGACCTGCTTCTCATATATGTTCAGTCAGAACACTGTGGGTCTGTCAGGAAGACTCTGATTTAATGTATAAAGTGCCTGTGGGCATAATAATGATGCAGGAAGCAACGGAGCTCAGCACTAACCCTTTTTGTCTACGTTTCCTTAGACAGAAGTGGAGGTTGTTCCTTCTAACTAGAGTATCAGCGTATTAACTCTAACTAGAGTTTTAGCATATTAACAAATCATAGAATATTAAACCTTCACTGGAGCTGCAAGATCACACAGTCCAGCCCCCTCAATTGACAGAGAATCTGTAACTTGTCCAAGATCACACAATGAATTAGTGGGGGAAAAAAAGAGGGATCAGAAGTCATACATTCGGCTCCACTGTCACTTTCTCTTCCTATGTTGCACATTCTGCTTCCAAAGTAAGCACCCCTTACTTATGAGGGTCACCACTGTGTATGCTCTAGAGTCCTATACACTTTCTCTGTCCTTTTTGATATGGTTTTCAAATAGGGTTAGCAAATAATACTAGTATAAAAATAAACATATTTCATTTTATGTAGTCTCTTTTCCTAATGACAGGATATGAATTTTTCCCCAAATAAATAGCATTGGATCATGGATGGCATAAGCACTAATTACTGCTTGTCATTAGTATTATTCTCACAGGGCAACCTGATAAGAAAGCAAAGTATACATTAATTTGAGGCCATTCAGATAAAAATGCTTTGTAGACACTTGTGTTATAAACATGAAGAATTGTATTCTTTTACATATTATATTAGCATTTAATGTATAAATATCTCAATATTAATGGTCAAAAATAATCTTTTACTCACCCTTATGATTTATGCAGTACACTTTTTAGACCTATTACTTTTGTGTTAATATCCATAGATCTTTGCCATAAAACTATGTGTGAGAAGCTTAAGAAACTTTGTCAAAATACACTGGGGAGGTAGCAGAGTGGGAATTAGTCTTCTGTACAGCTTGATTAAAAGGAAGAATAAAAGGAGAGGGATGGAAAGAAAAGATATAGACTACTACTCTCCAGCAAGAGTAGGGATAGGATTTTTAACTCTGTTAGTATCCACTATCCCCTTGGGACCTTACCATATGGTATATTCCCAAAACCATAATGAACGATAGGTTGTGTTGAAAAAAATTACCTATACTGTCAATGGTATTTAAGTTATCTACACTCAGACACAATGGCAATTCTCATAATAAAGCATGTGTTTAATTGTAGCACATTACAGTAACATTGTGTCCTACTTTATCTGCCTTATAGGATGGCATAGAAAATCTAATTTAACAGATGTCCCCCATAACAGTGTTATTCACTTAATGATGTAGCACCTATGTTCTCATCGAAAGAGAGTACTGAGAAATAGGTGCCAGTGAATTATTTTCAGGAGCAATTTAGGAGGAAGCAGGTGAAAAGGATTCTAATTTCTGAGGCTTTGAATAGCACAATAAGCACTGTTTTATTACGGGAACAAAAAAATTAGCATTCACTGAGCTGTTTATGCATTTAGACAATGAATAAAAATGTAGTGTAGTTCCAGGTAGATAATGTGGGGAAAAGGAGAACGAGAACGTCTTTCTATAGTTAGGATTTTTTTTTTTTTTACAGAGTAGAAAACAAAGCTGGTGAGTTAGCTATTCATGTTTATTTGAAATCATTTCTCATCTGGTCCTATTCTTTATGAAAAATATGGTCTAAGTAAATTTCAAAAGTAGATCATCGTTCTTTTCATAATCAGAAGAGGGAGGTCGGGTTGAAGTTCAAGTGAGAGAGGGGGAGAGCAATGCCTACAGAAGCCAGGAGGATAATGGAAATGAGGCAAGTGCATCTGAGGAAGGCTTAGTGAGATGGTGGAGTGGAATGGTCGTGCTCTGAAGTGGCAACACCCTGTCTAAAGGCATTTAGAGACAATAGGGGGAAAAAGAAAACAAAAACAAAACTTAGCCACAGAAAACCTAACTGCAAGCCCACTTCAGCTCAAGGCCAAACAGTTGGTCACCTTTAGATTCAGTAAAATCCAAGACCTTGAGACCTCAGCGAATACCCACACAAAGGCCCTTGGCACAGGGAGTGAAAGCCTGGTACAAGAAACTGTTAGGAAGTCTTTGTCTTATGTAAAGTATAAAAATAGTTGTTTCATGTTTATGGCCTAAAACAATGCTATTTACTATAAATTTCCGCAGCACTTATCATTCTATAAAAATTGGTTATTAAGAACCAGTCAGTGCCTTAATTTTTAAAATACCATGCAAAAAAAGGTCTTCTGCTTACAGCAAGAGTGTCTCAACCTGGCATGTATAAATCACGTGATACTGATGCAAAATCGTGTGTATGTGTGTGTGTGTGTGTGTGTGATTCCATGTGTGCATTTGTGAAGACAAAAGGTTTGTATCTTAACCATTGTGTCACACCCCACAAAGAGAAGAGAAATACTCAGCAAAAGGCAAGAAATCCAGAAAGTATGATCAGGAAGATCCAGCTGTAGGCAGAAATCTGGCTGCCAACATTTAACCACAGAATTATACCCATGAAAGAATAAGATGAATGAGAGATGTCTCAGTTTTGGAAAGACACCGGTTGTGCAGTGGCAGGAAGGTAGGCATAGACAGAACTCCCTGGACCAAGATAGACAGATTTCCTCAAACTGGACAAGGCATGTCTGAATCACAAGGACTGGGTCAGAGCTTGTCTACCAACAATTTATGTGTTGCCTCTGGCTCCTAAAAGCTTTTGTTTGAGAAGCTCACCCTTGAGCCTAGCACTGCAGGCGGTGGGCTGGTGACTCCAGATGAGAGAACTGGGATGCTGACATGGCCTGCAGTTACCATGCAGGTCCAAAAAAAGAGATTTTTAAGTACCTAAATTAAGGAGACAAACGTGTCCCGAGTGCCTACTATATGTTGGGTGCTTCATGAGTACTATCTCATTTAATCTACTTCATAAATGTTATCTAGAAACCAAAATGTAAGTAGATCTCTCCTTTGTGACTACAGATGAATTCATTCCATTATAGCCCTCAGTCTCCAAGGAAGGACAAATATTATCCCCATATTTCAGAAAAAGATAAAGCTCCACACAACAGCAGAGTTGCCACAGGTCAGTAAACCTCAATGAAGGAGGGAAGTATACATCACTCCGTGAGGGTGTGGGATGTAGTTTTTAGAAATTTCACAATATAATGTAGCTGTACACAATATCATTTGTTGGTTGGGGAATACAAACTAGAAAGAGATGTTCAGAGATAGAGTCACTCCTCAAGATCAGTAATTCTTAAGAGAAAGGAGAATATCCCCCAAGAGAGGATTTTCTGTAAACTAGTGTGTGAGAGATCTTTCTGCAATTTGCTATGACTTCCCAGGACACCATATTGAATTAAAGCAGAACACCCCAGAGTGCCGATTCCTCCACCATTATTCCCCAAACCAGACCACCTTTGCCACAGATAATCCCACTGACAAGACATTTTAATGTAAAATGATCTTTCAGTAAACAAATTAATGCCCCTTTCATCTGACATCAGTAAGCATTCGCATAATGAGTTTTCCAAATAACCAGTGGTTGCTCATTAAGAGTATTTTAACCCATTAAAAGTAAAAAACAAAAAGGGAAAAAAGTCAGTGTCCTATTTTCATACCTTTCTAATATGTATTTTCATACTGTTACCTTCTTAAACTAAAAGTGATTAAGTTATTTAAACTCTTCCGTATGAGTAAGGATGATCACTGTAACCATTAATTATCGGCCTGGGATGTGACTCAAGAGTGTGTTTGTCTCCTGTACTGTGTGTCATCAGGCTATCTGTTTATGTGGACTAGGTACCAACTCATACGGCCTGTCTACTTACAATTTAACAGTAGCCAAGAAACTGTAGGCAAATCATTAAAACGCACTGTAATTTACGAGTTTATGATCATTAATTCAAATCCCCTCATTTTGCAGATCTGAAATATAAGACTCAGAGTTAAGACTTGCCCGAAGTCACACAATGGACTGTAGAAGAGTTTCATCTCACTTAGAATGTGCAGCCCATAAAGAGAAATACTTAAAATTGTTGTTGGAAATTTCTTAATCTGTAAGCATTGTATATATGTTTTAATTCTGACACTCATTAAAGTGTGGGTACTACAGAGATAGATTAAGAAAATTAAAAAAAAAAACATCTGCAGGCTGGTCGTTGTCTATTCTAACCATTTGCCTTTAAGATAACCATCAAATCCAGTGAATGAGAAATGGAGAGAGTCTTAAGTATTCTTGTTTCTCAGTAGAAGTTTTCTATTTGGTTTCAGTATTAAGCCTTTGTAACCTCACTATATTTCAATTGATTGTCTCCTCCACTGAAGATTAGAGGATTGGGTTCTAAACCTCAGATGTTAAATACAGTTATAATGCAATTCCTCTCAGGAGGTATGGGGTTTACAGGTATACAAGGTTACTGGTTGCTTCTTCAGCACTTTTCCTGCTATAACCCCTCTTTAGACACTAAGCTCTGAATATGACTTTTAAAGCAGAGAAAAGGTTTTCTAACAACCCCTTCCATAGTGAACCAGATCCGGTTTGCTTACTTCTTGTTTCTCCTTTGTTCCCTAAGTGATTAAGCTTGCTGGATAAGGCAGGTACTAGGAAATAAGAAGTCTTTTGAGTTACATTCAATCATTTTGATTAGCATCACTGGTAACTTTTTTTCCCCCTCATAAACATATGGTAAAGCAATATGTAATGTTCCAATGATTGTGATTTCAAATCTAAAGTACTATTTGTTCATTCCTGAAACCTGAAACAAACATCTGGTGGTTAATGCTTTGAGAAAAAAGTAACATAGTGCATTACCTCTGTCTATGATTCAAGATCATGGGCAAAAAATAAGTAGCTGGGATTAAACCACAAATGTTTGTCGGTCCACTCAATTTAAAAAAAAAAAGGTGGAGGGGGAGAACTAAGCTTCTGTGTGTCCTCTAAGGTAGGAAAGGGGATAGAGTCCATGTGCTACTCTTAAGGACCTCTTCCTTTCAGCTTTATCTTGCACTTAGAGATCAACTATATTCAGTCTGTATCTTGCCACTAGAAAAAAAAAAAAAAGATCTGAATGCTTCCTTATCTCCATCTCATATATGCTCAGAATTACTGAAATTTGTGCATACTGTCAGGTTCATGTTACCATGTGTTTTTATTAATTAGAATTATATCTCCTACATTAAAACTTCTGTGATGATATTTCATCTTCCAGATTTATTCTAGCTCACACTTCCCATTTCAAGATGACATTTGGAATAGAATTTGAAATAAAGATTTGTTGTCCATTTTGCAATGTTGTTTATCTTAGATAAACATTTCTGGTTTTTAATAGGGATAGTGTATTGGTCTGCTAGGGATGCCATAACAAAATACCAGGGGCTGGATGGCCTAGGCGACAAAAACTTATTTTTCACAGCTCTGGAGGCTGGACATCCAAAATCTAAGTGTTGGCAGGTGTGGCTTCTCCTGAGGTCTCTCTCCTTGACTTGCAGATGGACAAATTCTTGCTGTGTCCTCCGATGGCCTTTCCCCTGTGCCTGCACACATCTGGCATCTCTTCATCTTCTTATAAGGACAGCAATCATACTGAAGTAGGGCCCGCCCTTACGACCTCATTGAACTTTGATTACCTCTTAACAGGCCCTATCACCAAATACAGCCACATTGGGGTTTAGGGCTTCAAAATGTGAATTTTGAGGAAACACAATTCAGTTCATAACAGATAGCAATGCTATTAATCAAGCATTCTGTAATATCTTCTCCTTGAGGAAAAAAACAAACTCTTAGGAAAGGGATAAAGTTATCATTTATATGTGATATCAGCTTATGCAAAATATAAATTTATATGCGATTCACTTACATGAGATGTCATTTAAGTTAATGCACCTAGGGGTGTCTGGGTGGCTCAGTTGGTTGGGCATCCTACTTCAGCTCAGGTCATGATCTTACAGTTTGTGGGTTTGAGCTTCACATTGGGCTCTATGCTGACGGCTCAGAGCCTGGAGCCTGCTTCAGAGTCTGTGTCTCCCTCTCTCTCTGACCCTCCCCAGCTCATACTCTGTCTCTTTCTGTTTCAAATATAAATAAACATTAAAAATAATAATAATAAGTGAATGCACCTAAAATCACCATTAACTACTTTTTTTATTGGCCTGTCTTAATAGAACTCACAAAGATTTAGTAGGGCCAGCAGATTTCTATGTATTTTTTTGCCAGAAAGACAAAGAAAGATCCAGAATGAGAAATTTCAAATGAGACTGCTGCTCTTGCATCTGTTCTGAAGTTAGCTCTACAGATTTGGTCTTTATTCTCTGGAAATGTGGCTTCATATTCGAAACAAGCCTGAGCCTGACTTAAGTGGCTTTGAAACTCAGAGCCATGAGACCCAGGGACTTTAGCCACAAACATGCCATAAAACAAAGGCTGCTGGAGTGCTGGTGCACAAATACAAGTCAGAGTGTCCTTGGTCCCCTCATGAAGTACAGACCACAAGGTGTTTTTTTCAGAATACTATTTTATGTGTTGGATCATTTACAGTACTTCCATTTCTGAATTTTTTTTTTAATGTTCTGTGGTAGGGTTGCACGGTTTAGTAAATAAATATATAGGATACCCAGTCCAATTTGAATTGCAGATAAACCATGATTTTTTTTTTTAGTATAAATGTCTCATGAAATACTTGGACATAGTTACACACACACACACACACACACACATACACACACAATGTGGGGACATGCTTAGACTAAGAAAAGAAGAAAGAAAAAGTATTTGTTATTTACCTGATATTCAGATGTAACAGTGGGGCCTATATTTTATCTGGCAACTCTACTTTGGGTTTAGAAATGAATCCTCCTCTTAAAACTCGCTTCCTCTGCCCATCACCCTCTTCAACTACTGTCACCAACTTTGTAAATTTAATTTCCTGGCCTTCATTTGGAAAGGCCAGTAAGTGTGAACACCGAAGGTTTCAGGCTCTGGCTTCCTTCCGTTATACTACTATGATATATGCTTGCAGATGTTCAGTGTTACAACACTAAAATTAGTTTGGTCCAACTTTTTCCCCATGCTGAAGTATTTACATCTTTATATTGATACCCCGTAATACTACTATGATAACATTAGTAGACATTATGTATTTAATAATGTTGAGAGGAATCTCTAAATCTCTAAACCCTGGGCTCAGTCTGCTCACCTGTAAAATCAGGGGATTGAATTCAAGGTATTATCCCCAAGGTTCCTTCAACATTTCCTTGCTACAGGTCTTTAAAATGAGGATTCCGTTAATGCTCTCATTTGCCTTGTAAACCTAATTATTCCCCCTCTCGGATGAATCTCTTTTCGAGTAAGTGCTTAGATTACTAAAAAAAAAAAAAAAAAAGTAGTGTTTAGATTACTCGATTAATGGCTTCACCTTTAAAAATGTTCGACCTAACTTCCCTAAGGGCCAATGAATGCACCCACTATTGCCTCCCACCCCTACTCACCCTAACATTAGACTCTGAACGCAGTGGGGGATCAGATGATGTGATCCTGGAAATGCTGATAATGAGGAAACAATTCCATCGAGGTGCGTTCTGACTTAAAAATCTATGTTGCCAGCAGAAGCAATCTCCGCGGTCTGGGCGCAGCTCGTTCTCTTCCGCCATCTAGTGGCGTCAAGGGCGCCCTCCTCCGTTCAGCTTGCTGTTCCGCGCTGCAAAGATTTCAGATTGTAACTCAAACGGATGAATTGTTTTATTCTTGTCATTACAGTAAAAAGGGATTTATAGAGTGTTTCGAGAGATAAAATGTAATAAATGTTGATAAAAAAATAAGTATAACACATTAGTCGACTTTAATACCTGAACAATATAGATTAAATTCATGCAATTTTATCTCTTTAACATGTTCAAATGTTAACTTGAACACCGAAGAACAAGAATATAAACTAGCCTAAAGTATCATAAAGAAAGATTATCCTTCTCAGGTGCTCTTGTATGATGTTAAAGGATTTCTTAATTTGAAGTAAATATAATCATAGATAAAAAGGAAAGAGAAAGTTCTGATAAACATTGAATTACAGAGAATGTCTCCGTTCTGTATTTAACTGTTTATCTTCAATTAAGTTAGAACGTATTATCATTATTATTTATACATGTAATACAGTGTTTAATGAATGTTGAACGATATTTGGTGTTAACGTTCTATAATCCAGAACTTTCTTCAAATGGCATGATAGTGAGTTTAATTGTGTGAATCTAAAGTGAAAATAAATTTTCTCTAATGAATGAAATAAAGTATTTCTGAAGTGTGACTTATTTCCCATTAAAGTTGTTTTCACTGAATAATTATTATAGGAAAGATATTTCTGACATTTAACATTATTCTGGTTCTCTTACTTTTATTTAAAATGCCAATGCTATCATGCAGTATTTAGATCTTTCTAACAAAATCTATTTAATTGGACTGCCACTTGGTTTTTTAATATACTTGTGAGCCAGCTGAGAAATCTCCAATTTGTTTTCCAGGGTGGGAAAATTCCGATAAGGTGGACAGCCCCAGAAGCTATTGCCTATAGAAAGTTCTCCTCGGCAAGTGACGCATGGAGCTATGGCATTGTCATGTGGGAGGTCATGTCCTACGGAGAGAGACCTTATTGGGAAATGTCTAATCAAGATGTAAGTGCCCCAATAGTTAAACTTATTTTTTAAATATAAACACATTAGCCCTGAGGAGCAAATATGCTTTTGCCCTCAGATTAGCCTTTATCTTCCTGAGAGCTTGTTCAGGGTCTGTGGCTGAGTTTGAGAAGCTAAGTAACCTTTCACTCTGAGCTGTCCTGGGTGTCATAGGGGCCAGCTGATGGGCTTTGTCATGTGAGTACCTGGTCCACATCTTACATCTGAGACTTCTACACTCATTGCTTTAATGCAGTATGACTGTGCTAATGCAACTGTCTTGATCTACAAGTAACAAAAAACAAAGAATAATGTTTACTTTTCCTTTCTTCCTTAAGGCAGTGCAATGCGCCACTGTAAAGAGGAAATTAATTTAAACTAGATATTTTAGAAGAAAAAGAGCAAATTCTTTCAGGCAGAGTATTATCAATATGACATTTGATATTGTTCTTTTGAGATATGTGACCCTTTATGCAATTTCTTTGGTTTCTATTTGACCTATAAAGATTACCTGGGTGATTAATAATATTATACAGCAGGAGAGTTCTCTGTGACCTCCTAAGAGATAAAAACAGTAATCAGAGAATGTAAGTACCCTGACAATGCAAATAAGTGTACTGTCAGAACTGAAAATATATGTTAATTTCACACGTTTCCATCTCAGAACTTGGACTTTGTCCACTCACTTGCCAAAGTATCTAATGGTTTCTGAAACAATACTAATGGAAAATCACCTCTAATGTGATCCTGAATGTTCACAGGTTTAAAAAAAGAGGAAAAAAAGACCATGTAACTGTAGAAAATCTCTAAACACACTCAGTAAAACAGTTTTCACATCTCTTTTGTTTTTTCTAGTCAATTGCTTGGGCAGTCCCTCCGTACATCAGACCCCATTACTCCATCCCAAATTCAAGTTGTCCAAGTATCTAAAGGACTCACCCAGCAACAAAGAAAGTTTTAATACCAGGAATAGAGAAAACTTCGTTTTGATTAGCTCACCATGGCTATTATTTCTCCCTGCCATAGAGTGTTACTTTTGAAGCTGAGTCCTGCTCAGTCCTATGGGGGCCTACCGACTCTGAAGAATGATAGGTCTAGAACCCTACATGGCAGCAGGTTGGAGGTCATACACACTGTTCAGTCATTGTCCTCCAAAGCACATCATGAAAAGAGCCCATGTGACTAGGCCCTGCAGAACATCTTCCCTGAGGTATAGAGTGTGCCATAACAAGCAATATCTGCTCTACTCCCAAAACTTAGACTTTGGGATCCAGGCCAGGCTAGAGTCTACTATTCTTCTGGGAATTTTATTCAAAGGATGTCATTGCTCTTCTCTGCTGCTGGACCTTGTTTGGGGCAACTTGTGACCTCCTCCGTTCTTCTTAAAATTGAATATCAAGGACACCTGGGTGTCTCAGTCAGTTAAGAGTCTGACTTCAGCTCAGGTCATGATCTCCCAGTTCATGAGTTTGAGCCCTATGTCAGGCTGTCTGCTGTCAGCATAGAGCCTGCTTTGGATCCTCTGTCTCCGTCTCTCTCTGCCCTTCCCCTGCTTGTTCTCTCTCTCTCTTTCAAAATAAATAAATAAACTTTAAAAAAAAATGAATCTCAGAAGCAGAAATTTGCCCCCTATGATCCCCAAAGGAAATCATTTTTTTAACCTGTTATCCAAGGTAATGGAAGCCCTGGATTCAGTCACCATAGTTCCTACTCTACTCTAAGCCCAAAATAATGCTTGCCTACTTGTCCTACTTTCTCATGACTAAAATAGGCCATTCAAACAAATCTCTAGAATAAAAAAATCCTTTCCTGATGAATTACAGTCTTCACTGAACAGAAGAGCCCTCACTTCAAGTACCCTCTTTCATTAGTACCCCATTTAACCCTTAACCAGTCCCCCTAGCATGCTTCAAACAAAAACTGCTGAACTGATAGGGCTCCAAACATTACAAATAATGTATTCTCACTGGTAAAAAGTTCTTGAGCATTCACAGCTGACATACGTGTATTTGTTTGCACATTATGTACCAGTAATATATTCATTTATTCCTTTAAAAACATTTATTGGGTGCTTTCTTTGTTCTAGGAACTAGAAATAGAACAGAGAACAAATGTTATACCTGGAAGGGACCAAAAAGATTATCTAGTCCAACCCAAGTCCAACTTGCTTATGAAACTGAGGCATCCAGAAGCAACATGATTTCCTTAGAATCCTATAGTAAGTGACTTAATGGTAATATTAGAACACATGCTCATAAACTTCTAGAATAAGTCATGGGCAAGGAAAAGAGAAGAAGAAATAACTGCTTCTTTTCTTGGTAGTTTGGTTTACAGTCCAAAGAGCTCTCCATGTAGGGCTGGTGATGTCTTGCCTCATGGAACTTACATTCCAGCAGAAGGGAGATACACTGTAAACAAAGTACATAAGTAAAAGATATAGTATCTAACATGATAACCACTGTTTCTGGGGAAAAACATGAAAAGAGGATAAAAAATTCTAGGGCACTGATTTTGAATACAACATGTATATTGCCACATACATTCATAGAAGTCATTTCTATGTGGTCATAAAAGTCATAATTAGCCATTCTTATTAAATATTTATAAATAATCTTTATTATATCAGATGAGATAAATAAACATAAAGAGAAGTTCCATTATTTTTCCTGCCCCCTGGGTTATCATCTAACGGCTGAAGTGACTGTGCCACCAATTTAGTAACCATATCTATTATGTAGACCATAATTTAACCATGAAAGTCACTTAATTTTCAAAGTGCCTCAGCTTCATGACCAATAAATATAATAAAAAGACTGGGTTAGATTTTTAATATCCCTTTCAGCAATAATAAGTTATGATTTTCATAATCTCTGAAGAAATTATCATACTTGTCTCAGCAAAAGAATGATTCCAATTGTTCTTTTCTGAGGTTTAGGACATTCCTGAAACTCTGTAGGGTGCCAAGAATGAGATAGGACTTCCACAGAACAGAGTAGATATAAATTTAAGATACCATACCACAAAACAGACTTTTTAGGAGAGTAGCCTCTGAGGGGAAAATGTCCAAATAAGTAATTTCCAACATAGACTACCATGTAAACCGTTCTTAATTGTTGCCCAGAGAGTTCCAAACTCTGTTGTCAACCCTTCCCTTCCTGGAGCTTGCCCAATAGCTTGCCCAGCCATTCTGGCCATGTGTATTGATTACCTGTGGCCAAGATGACCATTTAGAGAATGATTCTGTCTATTAAACCTCATTTGGCCACAAAGAGTATACCTGGAACCAGGAGAAGCTGCTGCAGCCAGTAATAGACTCCTGACATTAAGGCCACTCTCCTTTGTTCACGATTGCCAGTGCCCAGAGCACAAGGCTGAACCTGAATGTTCCCTTCACCCAGAGCTTGGCTGCTTTTTGAGGACCAGATAGGAACTAAGCGGGCAATTTTCAAAGTCTTTGAGTGGCTACCAAAGAGTATTCAAGCAAGAATCTAAAAATAGGAGGAGAACAAGAAGTTGTGGGTGGGGGAAGGATTCAAACTCTTGAGGTCCTCAGATCAATACAAGACCAGGGGAAAGCGGTAAGAGCTAAAATCCTTTATGTATCTTGTGACTATTTTTTGCTGCTGCTGTAAAGATTTGAAATTCTGTTTAGCGTAACATATTGGAAGTCAGCATATCTGTGACAGATCCTATAACCAGGATTTCTGTTTGGAAGCAGAAATAGCTTAATCAAAACTTCCCCACCTGCTCCTCTCCAAATACTGGTTGGTTATTCTCTATTTGTTCTGCATTTCTCATTTGTTTGGTCAAAGTATAGTCTTATGTTTGCCAAGGTGCATTTTAAATAAAGAAAGTAATATTTTAGACAATAAAAATCCAACTATGTTCTGTTTGAATATTTTATGTTTTTACTACATTTTGGTTAGTTTAACTAAGCTATGGGCTTAGTTAAATACGGAATGTTAACATGTTTTATGCTTTTAAATGAGTTTAGGAAATTTCAGATCATTTTTATAAAATAGTCCCTCTATTCTGTAGACCCTGGCAAATTTTATTACAATGAGCAATTCTGAGTTTGTAGAATCTGTTTTACTGAATAATATAATGAGTTTCCCAAAGGTCAGTGGTACTGTACATTAGGGAAAGGAACTGAGAAAAAACAGAGTATACAAGATTAGTCCATAAAAGGCCTAACAAACATTACAGCAGGTGCCATCTGCTTAGCTATTCAGTAGTTACTTATTAAACATGTGCCAGTCACTGGGCCCAGGTGTGCATGTGGTATGGGGATGGAGAACTAGAAAACCCAGTTCCTGCTCTCAAGGAGGCCACTGTGTAGATGAGGAAGTGAAGTTCTGACATTTGTAAATCTCAGCCCTGTCCCCAAATAGAATGTGCGTTCCTCAAGTGTAGTCATCATACTGCCTTCTTTTTTATTAGAAACAACACTGTGTGAATGGAACGGTTTTCTTTTTTTTTAATATACCAAAAAAGTATGCAAACTCTATTTTTCAGCGTTCTTTTGATTTTAAATGACAAAAACTCAACCCAAACTAACTTAAGTAAAAAAAAAAAAAAAAATTTTTTTTCATTCATGAGACTAAGAAGGTTTAATAGTGCTGAATCCCAAGGACCGTGCAGGATTTTTAATGCTTCCCTAGGTCAACGGACCTCATTTTCTCCTACTGCAAAGGTCCTCTTTCTTGTATTCTTTACACTCTGGGGCTCAGGACTCCTCAGCAGAATGAAACATTTTTCCTCTGTGAAAATTCATACACCAATCCCAGAGACGACTCCTGGTTGGCTCTGTCAGGGTCCTGCCCAAACCTGAGCCAAAACCATGCCAAGGAAATTGATGCTGTGATTGGCCAAGCTAGCTTTATGTACCAGCCTGTGCCTTTAGAGGTGGGTGGAGCACTGTGATTGGAAACTTCCACATAATCACACCCAGTGAGAGAGGAGGTCCCCAAAGGAAAGTAGTTATACCTCCAGAGATAGACTGTTTTGTCCTTTTTGGTATACATAGTTTTCAAAAGCAACTTTGTTTATTGTAGTATCAAAGGGCACTAAAACATTAACATTGTGCATCATTGTATTCTAGTGAGGGAGCTGGTATATTGGCAAGATCATGAGAGCTTTGGAGCAAGGTTCTTCAACCTCAGAACTGTTGACATATTGACTGTTGGGCTGAGTAGTTCTTTGTTGTGGGGACTGCCTTGTGCATTGTAGGATGTTTTGCAGTGTCCTCAGCCTTTAATCACCAGATGTCAGTACCACCTTCCCAGACATGATAACCAAAAATGTCTCCAGTCAGAGATGGGGCACACGAATCACAGCCAGTGAAGAATCACTGTTTTAGTCTGGAAAGATCTGGGTTCAAATCCCAGCTCCACAGTTCACTGGCTGTGTTATCTTAGGAAAGTGGTTTTCAGCTTTTTGACATACTGTCTGTAACAGTATTCAGAATACTCAACTGCAGGATTCAAAAGAATTAGAGATAATGTCTGTAAAACACCAGGTACATAGAAGGTATTTAATTAATGAAATGTAATAAACATAGCTTGCATTTCTAAGAAAGTATTTTAGATTATGGCTCATTTAATCTTGAAAATAACTATCTAAAATAAATCCTGTTATTATTCCCATTTCTAGGTGAGATAACTAAAGCTTTCTAGAAAGTTTAAATAACCTATCCAAGGTTACTAGCATTGGTAGAACTTGGTAGAACATTGGTAGAAGTTCAAGCCCCCTGCTTACTCCAAAGTGCATGGTTTTTTTGTTTTTTTTATGTTTATTTATTTATTTTGAGAGGGAGAGCATGTACACAAGCAAGCAGGGGAGGGGCAGAGAGAGGGAGAGAGAGAATCCCAAGCATGTTCCATGCTGTCAGCGCAGAGCCCAACACAGGGCTCAATCTCATGAACTGTGAGGTGGTGACCTGAGCTGAAATCAAGTTGGACACCCAACTGACTGAGCCACCAAGTTGCCCCCAAGCTATACTGTGCAAGTCTAATTTTCAAAGAAATCTCTATACCACAGAAGTTCTACATAACGAAATCAAAGCATCTTTAATTATGTATGCCACTCTGTCATACAAGAAGTGTTTTCATTGTTTTCTGTTAGCAAAAGAATGCAGATTGACTCACTGTTGTTTGGAATTATAAATCTTTTCTGCAGTGTTCTGGGTTTTGATATTAAAAATTTATGAAATGTACCATTTTTATAACATTTCTTCAAAATATATACAGCAGTAGCTTAAAATCAAATTCTAATGATGGACAAATTTAGCCTACTAGCAGAAACGTGTCACAGGTACATTGAAGGTGCACAGCTCCTTACTGTTTTCTAGCTTTTTTTTTATGATACTGCTGGATAATTTTTATGTTATTTTCATTCAAGTTCAAAATAATTGTTGTTTATTATACAGTGGAAGTACAATGTAATGCTAGGAGCTATGCAGGTTCCAAAGATGACACCAAGGGCACTGCAGTTCTCCCAACACTTACACTCTGTAATGTGCTTAACAGAAGAAAATGGAAGCAAAACATGAACAGCAGGAAACAAATAACCAAATCCCCACAGAGCTAATATGTAGGGAGGAGAACTAATGCCACAGAAATGAGAGGCGACTTGGCTCAAACTAATGATCTGAACACAAGACCAGAGTCTTGGGTCGGGTTTGGTTTTGTTTTTAGTTTTTCCCTTGACATAATGCCGTAAAAAAAAAAAAAAAAAAAAAAAAAAAAAAGTCTCCTTGAAGCAATTTGAAACCCTAATGTCTCCTGGGTATGGTATCATTTAGGCATATGCTACTAAGCTAGTTCAGTTTCCCAAAAAGATAACCAGTATCAGGGATCATCTCATTTGAAAGCTTACAAGGAAACATAATGCTGTCTCAGTGTTTCTGTGGGGTTTTGTTCCCTTCAGTTTTCAAACGTTTTTATGTAATAATGAGTTTTGCTTTAGATTGCTTTCAGAAACTTACCTGAAGAAACAAAATTGGAGTTTATCTTCATGGTTTTCCTTTTATAGGTGATATGGTTGAAAAGAACCTTTTGACCTTGTCTGAATTGATTCCTTTTTTTCAAAATTTATGAAGGAAGAAAATAACCTTTTACCATATTTCTTGTTTGTCCTATAATTCTATAACCTTTTCAATTATAAATCAGTGTTTCAGCCAAGAATGGTGGATGTGTAGAATCCACTTACCTAGAAATGCAGTATGGTTTTATGAGTAGGAGAGTCCAGTCATTTCCAATTTTTGTCTCTGATTAGATTTTCCAAACTCTTCTTTATTACGTAATGGTTCTTGTGTAATGATCTGTGGAAGATACAGGAAATTGCTAAAGGCCCATTCCCATTATTTCAACTTTTCCATATTACCGAGGGAATTTTTGCATTTCTTTGAATATGTACTCTACCAAGGCAATTGTCAAAATGGCCTTCCTTTTCTCAATTTTTCAATAATTCCTTCTATTGGTACATAGAAAATAGCAACATTTTAATTAAATTCATACTAATTACACTGGCATAATGCATGTCTGCTACAGAGGCAAGAGTAATAGGGGATATTATGAAAGGCAATTAATCACCATTGTAAATAATTCAAAGGTAAAGTTCTAAGTAGAGGAAACCAATAACTAATATACTACTACCTCGGTGTAATTTCCAAGGGAACCTTTTTTAACCAAACAACCACAAAGCTGAAGAATGTATACATGCCAGTAATGTTTTCATAAAAAATTAATTATACCTTCAATATATTTATATATTGAAATATATTTACAATCTTTAGCTCTTACAAATTTTGTTCCATCTTTTGCTGTCTTTGGAGCATTTACAAAGAGGACATTTTAAAATCTCCCTTTTCTTTGTACTCATAAACTATTTTTCCATAGCTTCTCAGTCTTAGTTTATCAGGACAGACTCTGGCCCTGTCCAGATTTTTGTCTCCCTGCATTTGCATTTGGAATTCTGTGGGAAACAGACCATTCAATGAAGGCCAAATCTAGACATAGAGGTTACAAAAACTCAAGATGCAGAGATGTTACCAAAGGTCCTGCAGATTAAGACTGCAATTTCAGTGACTCTAGAAACAGCTTTTTGAGCTAAAAGGTACTCTTGCAAGTACTAAATCCAGTTCTCTTCTCTTCCTTAATGAGGAGACAGAGACTTGCCCAACTACTGAGTTTGTTAGTGACAGTTTCGGACTTTGATGCAGTACAAGTGACACCTTCACTAATGCTCTTTCCATGACTTACTCACTGAAGCAGTGTTACATATAAAGTGTTAGTTATCTGTCTTAACAAGCATGACTTTCTACTGTTAGGGGTAAAAGCTTTTCCAGATGACAAGTCTTACTATCAACAACCTTTCACCTTGCAAAGTCGTACGGTTCATACCGTTCCCCATTTTGTCCACTCATTCAACAGTCCAAAAGGTGGTAACCTACTGAGGACAAACACTCTATGCATTTTATATGTCCTTGACATTCTATGGTGAGTTCCAAAAAGTGAGATTTGAGAACTGCCTTAAGTGTAGACTTTTAAGAAACTTTTCATCTTGAAGTTAAAACGAGGAAATCTTCAGTTTCCACGCCCTAATGATCTACAAATTACAAATGAGCCTCTGAAAAAAAATTGTTTCTGCCTGTACCTTATTCATTCCCCACACTATCCCCCTTTTTTCTTACTGTACCCTGAATTTAATTTGGGTCTTGACTGCCTTTCACTGAATTTTAAATCCTAGATGTTGAAAAATATTGAATAACAAAATAAGTATAAGATTATAAATGTTATTTACTTATGACCACTTCTTTCCTTCTTTTTTTTTTCTCTCCCATGTAGATCCAACCTTTATATTGCATATTAGGAAAATAGATTACCAGTGTTTTCAGTATTATTGTATTACAAGTTCAAATATCCTAATATGTATAAGTAATCATTATCACAAAAAGTGAGTGTATACTGGGACCCTTTGCTTCACCTTCCCCCTTTTACCTGAAATTATAGGTTTTCCACAAAGCGATGATGAATATTTAGAGGGAAGATAAAAATAAAATCACTTCACATTCCATTTACTAGTATACATTTCAGTAGACTAAAATTTTGAGACAGTTTCTTTTAAAAGAAAGTATGAATAACTAAATTCAGTGTGCTTCTTTTTGGAGATACTCAGCAGTTTTATAACACAAAATGTGATTCCCTGCATAGCCCGAGCGGTCCTTGTTCAATGGTATCGTTCAGGGATGTCTCAGCATCTTCATATTGACTGTCTACTTCTTGTTTGCCTGGTTTAATAAAAGGTGCACCTTCTCCTGCTTTGATTCAGAAACTGTCAACACAATTGGAAAACTCATCAGATTCAGCAAGAACAGAACAGTCTGCTACGTGCCCCAACTGAGCCTTATGTTGATTCTAGGCTGCTAAAAATTGCAGTGTCGATGACAAGGAACCAGTACAGTCTGTTTAGAATAACCAGCCAGGTTTTAGATAATAAATTCTGACAGAATCTAATTCCTTCTACCTCTGCATGGAAATTATTACTGCAGTCATTTTCATATTTTTTCACTTTATTTTAATTTTCTTCTTGCATTTTTAAATAAGGGTTTAACCTTGTATAATTCTTCTCCACAGGATGACAGCCTACAACTATCATAAACCAAACTGTTACAAAATTCTTTCTAGTTAATCATCACCCCTTCATATCCTAAAACAACAAACCTCAATTAGTCTTTTAGACAAAGTACCCCATATGCTTCTGCTTCCTTGTCAGTCCTTAACTAAGGAATCAGAAAACACCTATAAAACAAAACTACTCACAAAAGACATGTTTATGAAGATAAAGGTTAATATAGGTTTTCTCAAGCTGCCCATAAAATAGTTTTCATAGATCACATATGTGACCATTGAAACTATTTTTTGACTTGACAAGGCATTGTGCTGGATGCTGGAAACCTATGGAAAAAAGAAACAGTTGCTGCTCTTGAGGGGCTCAGCTCGTCCAGCTGAAAGAGCACAAGTGTTTTGTGGTGGCCAGAGCAAAAATCTGGACACAGCCAAATGTGGGGACTGGGAGCCAGGCTCCTGCAGAATTTCAGATATGGGAGGATGGGATCACAGCCCCACAGTCAAGAATGCTTTGCATGGGCTGTGGGAGATGATAGGAGAAGGGAATGAAAGGCAAGGAGACCAGTTAGGAGGCTGTTATCAAAATGGGGAGTAAATCATTGGGAGAATTTAAAATGGAGCAGATTTGGAATACATGAAGGTAGTAGAATCAGAACAACTTAAGTTACTTTTGAGTATCAAGGCAGAGAGAGAGATCCACATGACTCCTTGATCTCTGCCTTGAGTCATGAGAAGAACGGCGGTACCCTTTGCAAAGGACAGGAATTCCAGAGGAGGAATGGGATAGGTTTTGTACGAAATAAATCTAAGATATCTGTATGACAGCCTCATGAAGTTCTATGTCATGTAGGCGATAGATCTGAAACCCAGCAGAGATAGCCAAGCATGCGCTGTGACTGTGGCAGGCACACGCACATAGGTGAGAGTGAAGCCTGGAGGGCGCGAGAGCGTGAGAGAGACTCAGGGCCTAATTCTGGCGGAATAAGTCAGGGATGTGGCTCAAGGCTCAGCACAGATGTTCTCAACCACTACCGTGATTCAGAGGCTATCAAGATGATCTTATCAGTCCGTTTTTCAGGGGATTATTAGCTATGCAATAACAACACAATCTATCAGCTTGAGCTTCGGTTTTCTTACCTATAAAATATGCATAACCATACTCACATAATAAGGTAATTTGAGACCTAAATAGAGACTAAATAAAGTGAGCTATGTTAAAACACCTAGTCCAGAGCTTGGCAGGTAATAAGCTCACAGAGGTATATATGTTACTTGAATCTGAAACCAGAAAGCTCATAGGAAATTGAGCACAGCATCACCCAGCCCCCAAATTCTTTCTTCTCCTGTGTCCTGTCTTTACCAGTTGACCAAGTTCAAAAACCTGTCCTGCCATATCTAATCTTAACCCGATCATGTGTTCTTGTCAAATCAGTCCACTTTTGTACACCACGGCCATGGCCTCCGCTAAGGCCATCCTGATCTCTAGCCCGGATCCCTACAAGCCTCCTTCCTGGCCTCCCACCCCTCCCCATCCCAGGTGCACTCTCCACACTGCAGCCAGAGCGAGCTTTCCAAAGGCAAATCTGGTGTCATTTACTTGCTAAAACCCTAAACCCTTTGCAAAAAAGTCATTTGTAGCATACAAAACCATTCATGATCCCAAGAAATATAATTTTACATAACCTTCCAGCCTCAAATCTTACCAGTCCTCTCTTTGAAGATTCTAGTCTAGATGCAGGAATCTACTTTCATTCCCTGATCAGGTCACATCTCCCTCCCTTCAGCCTGACCAGTTGACCCTGCTACCTTCTCCATTTCCTGTAAGATCCAGCTCACCTCCTCTGAGAAGCCTTCCCAAGACTGGGTTAGGCACTCCTTCCACATGCTCCCGTAACTCCCTGTTCTACTGGCATTTACTGTATTCAAACTCCCCAGTCTTCTTCACCAGAATATGTGTTTCCAAAAGACAGAGGTATTTCTTACTCATTTGTTAACTCTTATATATAGTGTACATAGTATATATATATATATATATATATACATATATATATATATATATAGTGTGTGTGTGTGTATATATATATATATATATATATATATATATATATCTTTGGATGAATACATTTAAAAAGCTATTAGAAACATGTTGCTGTCTGTTAACCATTTGTGTATCATATTGCTTAATCTTTCTTTGGCTCCCTCAAAGCCAGAATTTTTAGGTGTGCAATCTTAGGCAAGTTAAATCTCTCTATGTTTACATTCCTTATCTATAAGGTAGGGATAACGATAGTACCTACCTCATAGGGTTATTGTGAGGATTAAAAGAGTTGATACATGTAAATCATTTAGAACTGGTACCTGGAAGTATCCAAGGGCTCTCATTAAGTGTTAGATGTTATTGTCACTGTTGTTATTCTTGTTATTACTATTATCCTATAAGGAACCTTCATGTTTGACACCTGACATGAACCAGGGCTCAACACATTTCACAAGGTCATGAGTTAAATGACTGAGGAAACTTAAAAGTCAGAGGTCAGCAAGAAGAAAAGTCATGAGTACCCCGATCCTCCCACTGTCCCCACAGAAAAGCATGGTAGGGCCAGACACAGTACTGAATTCATTATGGGTAAAAGTTCTAGATGAGGGACCACACTCTCTTGTCACTCTCTCCTTTTACAGAACAATTATGAGAGCAATTCTGTCAGAAGAGAATATGAAAGCCTGCTTGGCACCAATCATTGTGGCATTGGGTGTTAACTGTTTATGAGAGTTGTCTAGGAGAGTGACCTTGAGGTCACTGGGAGTGGCCTCCAGACAGGAGGAAGAAGCCACCAGTCTTACAGAAAGTTGAGTTTGAGTCCAGTCCTTCTCTCCTGGAGAAGAGCAAGCCCCAGTGTCACCAGTTTTTGTCCAAGCAAGCCAGAGTGAGATCATGAGATCATTTTGGAGAATGCTGCGTGACGCACCAATTTTTTAGTAATACTTCCTTCAGAGGGGACTTGAAATGCTGTCATGCTTGTACCATGAATCCATCTTGGGTAGCTTGAAACTTTGGGTTTTCTAATAATCTGCTATTCTACCAAAACAAATCCAAAATTTTCTTCTAATAGCGTTGGTTTCGTTCAATAACATTTATTTATGTGTCAAGCACCATACTAAATGATGAGAATATAAAATCTACAGACATAATTCCTGCTTTCAGGTATGAATAGCCTTAGAGGAAAAGCAGATGAATGGTTACAATACAATGTAATAGAAGCAATAACAGAAATGTGTACAAGACTCAGAAGCATTCAGAAATGACTCTGTTCAGCCTGAGATAACATTTTGCCAACTATGAAGTAAATATGTGTTTGATTTACCCAGAATATAAAATTCAGGATCCAGATAAAAACATCGAAGTCCAATTGCCAAGTGCCATGACAAAAGGTAACATGGCAATCACTCCTAAAATTGTGTTAGTTGATATAAAATTGGAACAGAAGATGTTATCATGAGAACTGAAAAACATTTCTGAGGAATGGTCAGAGGAAAAGTTTGAAAGCTAAAGGAACTAGATTTAAATGCTAACTCTGCCATCTATGCTGTGTGGATTTAGGCAATTTTCCTAACCTCTCTGAGTCTAAATTTTTTCACTTAAGAATAGGTATAATATGGGGAACCTGGCTGGCTTAGTCAGAAGAGTGTGCAACTCTTGATCTCAGGGTCCTGAGTTTGAGCCACATTTGGGTGTAGAAATGACTTAAATAAATAAGACTTTTTTAAAATAAATAAATAAATAAGAATAGAGATAATAACTACCATACTGAGTTATTTTAATCAGTCAATGAACATGCAAATCACCTAACACATGATGAATACTGAGTAAAAGCAGCTAATTTTTTTTTTCTTCAAAGTGTGGCCTCAATTGTCATCTATTTTATTCTATGCACTTATAATTAGGTAACTGTGGTCAATCAACTAGAGAGCTCTCCTAGGGTAGGATTTTAAAGTCTTTTTATAATGGAATTCTATCCTATTTTTCTTTTTTTTTAGTATTATTATTATTTTTTTTTATTCTCAAGTTAGTTAGCGTACAGTGTAGTCTTGGCTTCAGGAGTAGAATCCAGTGATGCATCTCTTACATATGACACCCAGTGCTCATCCCAAAAAGTGCCCTCCTTATTCCTGTCACCCTTTTAACCCTTAATCCATTCATCAGTTGATGGACATTTGGTCTCTCCTTAATTTGGCTATTGTTGATAGCACTGCTATAAACATGGGAGTGTGTGTGCCCCTTCAAATCAGCATTTTTGTATCCTTTTCTATACTATTTTTCTTACTTTTCAAAACTATCTACAGTAGTTTTGATATACTAAAAAGTGTTGTAAAATATCTTAAAATCCAAGCCTATTCAGTAGCAAAAATAATCAGAAAACAGGTAAAAAAAAATCCTGTTCAATAATGAGATAAAATGAATAAAAAAAAATGCTATTATCCTGATGGGTTAAAGTGTTCTGGTCACAAAGACACTGATGGGGTTGTGAGAAATCCCCTATTACAAAAAAGCTAAAGCTTAGCAGCTAAGAGGTTCTGGAAGGCATATTATTGCTCCTTTTTTACAAACTGCCTCTAGCATAAATTATGGATATTTCAGGGTCCTGTCAAATAGTGGCCATTAAAAAAGAAATTAAGAAAGAAAGCATGTAGATACTGCTACAGTAAAGAGAGGTCTCCTGTTAGCAATATTAGCACTTGCATTTTTGTATTTCTATTGTTGATGAGGGGCAGGGATGAGGTTGAATTGTGCCTGTCTTTAACTATCAGTCTGTTCCTCAGTTTCCCACCTCAAAAATGGGGAATGAACCCTTTTATTTGTCTTTCTCCCAGAGAGGATATAAGAATAAAGGGTCACATGAATCCTTTGAGCACTTCACACACAAAAAAAATAAATAAATAAATAAATAAATAAGCTGTATAAATTCAGAGTCAATTATATCATATTACTAGGAAATTCTCAGGTGGGCTGTATATGAAGTAGATGATAATCCTGCTTTATCTTCTGTGTGATTTCCTAAGTAAAACAAAACAAAACAAACAAAAAAACTTACTATCATCATTTGTTACTCTTAACTTTGACTTCTCGTAAGATTCCTTTCACTAGAGCCACACTGTCCTGTACAGTAGCCATTAGCCACATATGGCTATTTAAATTTAAATTTTAACTAATTAAAATGAACTAAAATACAAAATTCAGTTCCTCAGTCTTATTAGCCACATTTCAAGCACTCAACAGGTACACGTGACTACTTGCTGTCATGTTGGACAGAGAGAACATTTCTGTCTTCACAGAAAGTTCAATTGGACAGCGCTGGCCCCAAGGATACTCAGGCTGAATGACCCTAATGCTCTGTGGCCTTAAGGTAACCATTGATAGCATTTCAAGGATTGAATGACCCTAGAAGTTCTGAGAGGACTTCATAATCACATCAGTGTCAGACTAAGGGAAAGCCAGAAGTAAGCAAAGAGAAATTAAATAGGCAATAAAGAAGAAAGAAGGAATGATAGCCAGCAAAAGAATACACACTGACATTATTATAAAAGGATAAAAAATGACTCAGAAGTTCAGTGCTTCAGCAGAGGTATAATTTTACTTAAAACATTTGCCACAGGTGGTTTGCACAAAATGCATCAATCCAATGCTGACTTTCTGATGTCCTAATTGGGTTTTCAGACATTCCAGCTAAATCACACAGGAACTATTACTTGAAATTGTGATGAAGCTTAACCACCCTTCTGAATACCTCATGTTTAAAAACATTTTCCTCAAAGAGGTGTCAGCAGATATTAATGTAGATACTTGCAACTTGTGTATTTATCTTTGTTTGGGCTGCTTGTACTCACAAGTAATTTTCATGTTTACCAAAATTTTGGCCTCTAATTCCTATATAAAACAGAATTATAATTTAGCATATATTGTGTTATTTGTTCCAAAAAGTAAGAGACTAACCTATGTATGTTTGCATTTAGGTCATTCTGTCCATTGAAGAAGGCTATAGACTTCCGGCTCCCATGGGCTGTCCAGCATCTCTACACCAGCTGATGCTCCATTGCTGGCAGAAGGAGAGAAACCACAGACCAAAATTTACTGACATTGTCAGCTTCCTTGACAAACTGATCCGCAATCCCAGTGCCCTTCACACCCTGGTGGAGGACATCCTTGTGTAAGATGCATTGTGTCGATTTTTCCCCCTCAACAATCATTTCTTTCAGGCTATAGACAAGACTAACAGGTAGAGAGGAGAAAGTTTACTGTAATAACTGTCTAGTTGTCAACCTTTTAGAATATTTTATACAAACCATATTTTGTTTATCAGCTGAAAAAATAATTTATTAACATTGATAAATGGATTTTTTTAAAGAAAACAGGTACTCCTTTTGTTCTCTCCATATCTAATCTTTCTGAATTACTATATATATATATATGTACATATATATACACATATATATGTACATATATACACATAAAAATATATGTATATATATGTATGTGTATATATATATACATATATATATATATACACACACATATATTTTTTTTTCTTTTTTTTAACCTGTGGGCATCTTTGGTATTTGTATATCTTTTTTTTTTTATTTACCTATCCTTCCTTGCCTCTGCAAGTAGTATTGGTATATATTTGCAGCCTCTTTAATTTTCTTGTCCATTCTATGTTCTGTCCCTCTATTTGAAATGGCAAGCAAGACAGGGGCAATTTGTGAATCAGCCAGGAGTGAGGATGTTTCCTGCTGATACGATCACACACAGCTATTGTTACTTTCCATTCCTAAAACCAGAAAAAGACAAATGACAAGACAAGAAAATGAAGGCGCTCATACACCATTTTGTAAAAGTCAGTAGAGTTGAGAAGATCTACTCCTCTCTCTCTAAAAATCAGTTATAAGAAGGGGGGAGTGTAGAAGAAAAGAAACACTACTATCTATGTCTGAAAAGATTACATTTAAAATATTTTCAGACTGAGAATATATGTCTTTATTTAGCCAAATAGGACTTAGAAATACCCAAAGTATTTCCTAAGCTCACTTTCCTAACTCAGGGGACAGCCAACAGGATATACAGATGTTCAACTTTAGGTCATAGGTTCAAGTCGGTGCAGGTTTTAGTAATAAGGCCAAAGGCTCTTCAAGGACTACTTAAAGCAGGCCTCAGTTCACTGCAGAGCACACAAGAGTTCACCTCTAAATCACTAATTGGCAGCCTCAGTAAAGTGAAGCCAAGCATGAAATAGCTAGAGATTAAACTATTACTCTAGCCCATCTTCCCTAAAGCAGTCCAACAGAGGAAGCTTAAAGGGCGGCAGGGGGAGGGGAACGATTTAGGATTTTATCATGAAAGGGCAGTTATTGAAGGATTTTAAGCAAGAGAATGGCATGATCACATTTACATTTCTGCAAGATCACTTCAGAGCTGATTTAGACTGAGTGCAAAACAAGAAACAAGACTGGAAACAGAGACAGATGCTTATAGAAACTCAAGATAGAAAAGATTAGGGCCTGACTCATGAAATGGGAAAAAGTTTGGGGTCAGGAGATAAGAGAATGGATTTATTATCAGGCAAGGAAAAAAATGTGTCTTGGTCGCCAATTGAATATGGAGGGAGGAGAGAAAAGAATCAAGAATTTTGTCAAAGTTACTTTCTTAGACAAGCTGGCTGATATAATATTACCACTAAGAGAAAGAGAAAGAAGGATAAGGTTCTAGAATAGAAATGAGACCATTTCAAGTAAGCTGAATTGAAGGTGCCTGTGGGGTGTGTGGGTGGAGATGTCCAATAGGCAGTTATATGTGTAGGTTGAACCTCAGGTGGAAAGATCTGAGCTGAAGATTTGAAGATCATCAACATAGAGACTATAGCTGAAGATTCATGAATATTAAGATGACCCATGGAGACTATAAAGTGTGCAAATTAACACAGGGAAAGAGCACAACACCAAGATTTAAGAAATAAGCTGAAGGAGAGTACCCAGAGGAGACTGAGAAAGAAGAACCGGACAGGTAATAATGAAAGCAGGGAAAGAGCAGTGTCATAGGAGCTAAAAAAAAAAAAAAAAGAAAAAAAAAAAAAAGAAACAAACAAAAACAATGGGGAGAGTTTTCAAGGAGTGTAATGCCCCAAGTCTTCACAAAACTTCAGTAAGATAAAAAGTGACGTGGGCCCATTGAATTTAGCAACAGAGTAGTCAGGTATTTATGCGCAGCCTTAGCGAGAGTATTTGAATAAAGTTGTGTGAGACAGACTGCAATGGAGCAGAAGTAAATATGAGGTCAGAGAGAAGAGCAATACAAAGCACTAAGAAGCCTGTCTCTGAAGAGAAAGAGAAGTAGTTAGAGAAAATATTTCTTGGTTTTTGTTTTTATATGTCTTATTGAAGAGATGGGTATGCATTGACATGGAAGAGAAAGAGCTAACAGAAAGAGATCATGCAGTGAGTGTGCATTAATGGAAAAGAACTTTGGTTATCTATAAACTGAACTCATTTAATCTGAGCCTTTCATTGTGGTATAGGGTTAATGGACCCCACAGCCAGTGCCCATCAACAGAGCTCTCTAACTGTTCTATGGCTGTAGAAGCAGGCAGGTAAGAACCTTCTTTTTGAAGAAAAGTAGATAAAACCATTTCTTTCCTGCTTTTTCAAGATTATGAATGTTTATCATACTTGGAAAATAATGATGAAGACTCTAAGATGAGAAATATGCCAAAAAGTCAAAATGATCCTGAGGTAAAGTCAACATGAGGGCTTGTGTCTTAAGGCCAGAAATTTATGGTTTGATGTTATATGTGGTGTCCTGTGGACAGGCCAGCAAATGGCAAGTCTCTGATGGCACCACCACACATGGGCAAGAGTTGCATACTTTATATAAAGTTGGCAGTTTCATTTGATGACTGATTTGCTGTCCTTGTTTCTGATAAAGATATATGGGCTAGTGTTTTCTGCTGTTAATGTACTTTTGTTTGAGGGGCACCTGGGTGGCTCAGTTGGTTAACTGTCCGACTTCGACTCAGGTCATGATCTCACAGTTCATGGGTTTGAGCCCCACCTCGGGCTGGGAACCTGGAGCCTGCTTCAGACTCTGTGTGTCCCTCTCTCTCTCTCTGCCCCTCCCTTGTTTGTGCACTCTGTCTCTCTCTCTTTCCCTCTCAAAAATAAATAAGCCTTTTAAAAAATTAAAAAATATATTTTTTTGTTTGAGAAACAAAAGGAACCAGAGTTCTAAGGGTACTAGGCCTAACCATTATCACCATTCTTATTTTCACAGCAGCCTGAGAGGGTTACCCTTATCTACCCCTTCACCTCCAATGCCACCTACCCACCCTGTCCCTGATCCCAGAGAACTGGGACTGTTTAAGGGCAAGAGATGTGGTATGAAGGATAGCACGTTAGCTGAAGAATGTGTGGTTTCTTTTATGAACTGCCCCATCTACCCCCCAAGTCCCAAAGCCCAGTCATCTGTCTCCAAGTGATGTTGGTTTAAAGAAACATGACAGAGAATAGAATTTCAGTCTTTCCTCCCATTTATCTTTCAAACAGGTAAAGGAGTTTAAGTGTATAATCCACGGCAACTCTGATTAAACCCTCCTGTACTCTTATTAAACATCAAGTATTCCCAGACTCCCAGGTTTCTCCCACACTTCTACACTGACATAACTCTCTCATCCACTAAGGTCCCTATGGTTTTTATTCTACTCTAATTGCTTTTTTCTCAAGAATTCACCTGAGAAGCTTTTATCCTTTCTTTTGACAGAATAGTAAGAGGAGAAGAAATTAAAGGCAACAAAAGGGATGAGGAAAGCTGTGAAACCCACAGCTCAATAATTTTATACTAGCATATCAGAAATTTTATAAATCTTGTATCGGCAGTTTTTCAACAGACAGAACACCCAATAGAAAAAATGTTGGTCGAGAAAGCTTTCATTGGAGCAGCTCTTCTAAATAATGCTGATATTCTCATGCCTGGCATGCTCCCATGGGTATATGCAGAGCTCTATAATTCTGAGCATTCTTACTTTCTGTCCTACTCAAGTATGTGGATATATAAGTGAGCATAGCAATATTATAAGTATAACTTTAAATCCAATTGATTTAAAAAAAATAATTTGTAAAAAGTACCTTATAATGTAGGCATTCATCCTTTTATAAATGTGAATTTCACACTACCTTTACTTTTATTCATTCTACAATGTTGCCTTATAACCTCCTTTTGAAGAAGTATTTGTAGCTGTCACATGGTGCACAGCCCCTGGGAGAAGAGGCTCACTTCGAGGCCAAGGCTATATGGAGAATGGCATCAGGAGCAGTTCCTGGCCATGACCTTTGAAACACCTCTTGCTCCCTTTCCCCTGACCCTCATAATAAATGCTATAGCTACTCTCAACCCCAGGTCAAGCATACTCTCATGAGGCCGGGGTTACATGTGAGGTCCAGTGGTTTAATAGTATAAAGTGAACTGATGACTATATGGGTGCCCCTTCAACCAGCCCAACCTTCCCCCACCACACCCACATTATTCTACACATTCATTCTCCAACCTCTTCAGCTCTCACCGCTGATTGCTCCATTCACTCAGCATACTGAGTGCACTAGGCTGAAGTCAGCTGGCCAGTGCCTTTTTGGACAGTGCTACCACATGATGGGAGAATAACACTTTCCTCCAGTCCCTGCTCTAGATCCCCAGCACTAACAAAGAATTTTACACATTATGAGCTCTTTTGACAACATCAGGTGAAAAGGTGGCATTCAGGGATGGGCAGCTGTTGACCCAATGGGCCAGTCCATGATAGTCACCTGCCTCAGAAATCATGTTCTGCCAAGTTCAAGACACTTAGAAATATTCTCACTGCCCACTGGGCCATAGTTAGGGATCTTAGAATATTTTAGCTGTTAGAAACTAGAACCACCACTTTCCTTCCTATTGAACTTTCAAGCACTTGGCTACCTACTTGGCTTCATGATATGTGAGTCATAAAGGTAGGAAAAAGTTCAAACCAGTATCAAAATTGAGAACCTCTGCTTAGAGAACCACAAGTAAACATTACAAGGTTAAATGGTACTACCTCTTCTGTACCATTTATAAAGCACTTGGAATGTTGTCTTCTGAGGGCAATAACTTTCAGCAATTTGATATAAAATTTTCCATTCATTTAGAAAAGATCTTCCTCAATGCTGTCTAGGCTTTAGCACTTGCTAAAATCAGTTATCTCTATATACCAAGTCATGGATAAACTTATTTTGTTTAATTTTTTTATAACCAGAACTTTTAGTGGTATTTTCCATGACATAAATGACTGGCTCGCCAAAACCAGTGTTGTAATTGATTGATTAGCAAATCTTTGGGGGAAGGAAGACAAAATATTATATGTTAATCAGGAAGTGTGAACCTTCTACCTGTTAGAAAATCTAAATTTAATTCACATGAACTGTTGGAACAAGCTACTGATAATACTGATATTAATACCAATACTAACACTGATAAAAATCCCAATATATATCATCAATAATAACTATTATCACCATTTGTTGAAAGCCTAGTGTGTGCCAGTTATTGTACTAGGTACTTTTATCTATTAGGTCATTTACTCCTCACTATAATTATCCCCATCCCTCACATAAGGAAATGGAGACTCAAAGAGTATAGCAAGTAATTAGTGGATTGGGTATTTTAACAAGGCCCACCAAATGCAAAGCCCTTGTTCTTTCCACCACACAGTATGCAATCATGCAAAATGTCAAGATATTTCCCAATATGGCACTGTTTCAGAAATATGAATATAGGAAAAGAGGATACATTTTTTTTTTTACATTTCCAAATAGGTTTTCTCAGACTAGTTTCAATAGGACTAATCAGACTTCATAGATGGAGTATATTAAAAGCCCAAAAATAATTTGCAGTGGGGCACAGCCTGTTATTTTATGTTCTACTAAGCCAATACAAAGAGGGAGAGTATATGCCTTCATTCATGGTAATAAGTAGCAAGCATACGGTCCATATATCCCCTCAACATCCTCCTACAATGTTCAGCCACTTGAAGTACATTACTTGGAAAAAAAAAGAGTAGTAACTATAACAAAATAGAGAAATGAGGAAAATATGGCAGCAACATAGTTCTAGGATTATATCCTCAGGCATTTTGTAGATTGAATTTTTCCAGTGTTGGCAAATATATGCTTTCCTTCTTTTCCTTGTTATGGTAGACATTACTAATCATCGCAACACTCTTTTCCACTACACCCAAATGCTGCCATAGTATCCTTTTTAAGAACATATTTTGACAACCACTGCCAATGAACTATACTTAGCATGTGATAAGAAATCCATTTCTGTCCCTATATTATTTTATTACAAGAATAGGCTTTCCTTGAAGTTCACTGATCTATCATTCTGGCTGTAGGGACAATGTGCTAGGTGTTTAGAATTATGGGAGATTTTTAAGCAGTATTATTCCTACTCTGTATATTACTCCTAATGTTCAAACGCATCTACAATATTGAAATTTTCATTCCTTCCTACTTTCTACCAGGTATCATCCTTGTGGGAATTAAACAATCATATCAATTTTTTAAAAAACTTGAAGACACTGAAAATAAAACTTTGATGACAAATAATTCATCCTCCCAATAGAATACTGTGGAGAGTCAGATTGTTTGGAACCATGAGATATCACCCACAAGCATGAAATAGGCAGAAAACATATTGCATGGTTCTATGCATTTGAGATTTTATAGCATTTTGAGTAAAATCATACTTTAAAATTTTAAAAAGAATACCAAAATTCATTTACTAATTTAACTTGTGTTCAAGATTACTATTAGAGCTCATTGGAGAAAGAGCAAGGTTTTCTTTTTCTTTCTTTTTTTTATTTTTTTAATGTTTATTTACTTTTGAGAGTGAGAGAGAGCACAAGCAGGGGAGGGGCAGAGAGAGAGAAGGAGACACAGAATCTGAAGCAGGCTCCAGGCTCTGAACTATCAGCACAGAGCCCGACGCGGGGCTCCAACCCATGAACTTGAGATTATGACCTGAGCCAAAGTCTGATGCTCAACCGACTGAGCCACCCAGGCACCCCTCTTTTTCATCTGATTAAATAAATTCTTCCTTCAGAGTTTAGGTAGATATTTTATGTATTAGAAGATTATTTTATGAATTAACTAAATAGTGTGAAGTGTAATCCCTGAGTTATGAGATCAGAAACTCATGTAAAAACTGTGATATTGAGTAAGTTGAATGCAGCTGCTATGGTTCTAGGTCCCTAACCCTGTGCTACCTCACTCCACCTTTAGCTGCCTCTCCCTCCACTCTGAAACCCATAAAGGCAGAAGCAAAAATTTTCACAATACAAGGAACAAGTTAAATAAACAACATGTTCCTTAATAGGTTGACCATTATATCAATAGGCATTTACTCTTCAATTTAAGGGAACTAAATGAAAAGAGATCATTCATCATGAATCAGTCATTATGTAATGAACCAAACTTTTCTATAGAGAATATTTAAGTCTAAATCATCACTTATTTAATAAATTCCTATAATACATTCGGCATTGTGCTATGGTTGACAGCAAATAGAAAGATATGTGAGATATGGTCCCAGCCATCAGGGAATTTTAACTTAACTCTATAAAAAAAATTCTTTTGTCTTATGGATTTTTCCCAAAGAAGTAATTCAACTAAAACAAAAAGATACATGTTGTAAGACTGCATAGTCATCTGTAATAAAATAATGTTGCTAGCCATCTAGGAGTCTAACTTCAGGGAATTAAATTATTAAGCATCAACATATAAAATATTATACACTCCTTTAATGTTTGAATACTATTAAAATATGTAAGATATTAAGAAATGAAATAAAAGCCATATAAAATAGAATGGACCCTACCTGTACAGTTCTGCTAACCATATATAAATGGAGGAGCTAGGGGAAAAAAAAGTTATATTAAAGTAGTAACAAGAGAAAAGCCATTAAGCATGTGATGGCTTCATGTTAAAACAAGACCTTACCTTACAACAGTATTTCTCAAAGTATAACCTTTATTAAATCATTTTTAATCAATATATTACTATTATATTTGAGTCATAAATATAAAACATGGAAAACTTTTGAGGATAAAAATCTTCTTGCTTTTTACTGGCAGTTTTAATACCTACTGATTAGCTATATGATAACTTTCTAAATTAAAAGACTAGTACTATTGAGAACTCAAAGGGCTCATTAGAGTAAAAACGTATTGGCTCTCTCAGGGCTACTTAATTTTACATATTAGATGTATTACAAGTATGTGTGTGTGTGTATATATATATATATATATACACACACATACATATATATATATATATATATATAATCGAACCTTAAACTGTGTCATTACCTATTCTACCTATATTCCAGCCCTCTCTCTAATCTAAATTGACCATCATTTATACACTTAGAATTTACTAACTTTACCCCTTCCTCATTTTTCTGAGGAAAGTTGTAGACCCTTGACCTTCTGTTCTACAATATGTAGTTTTTTCAATGTGAGCTGCAGATTTTGCTGTAAAGACATTTCTCAGGTGGGCAGCTCCCACTAATCACCAAATAGCAGAAATTTCTATGTGCTCAGCAAATAGCAGACTGAATTTATCATTGTACATGGTTGATAAGAAAGGGCATTTATTGTTTATTAGGTAATATTCCAGAGAATTCATGTGAGGGTGATGGTACCCAGCCCTCAAAGGCAGAAAATAGCAGCATTTTTCAACTTCTTTATAAGATAAGGTGAAAGAAAAGTTATTGCACAGTGGATATGAACAATGAGGGGACCCTGACCTTACTAAATCAACTGCCAATGCAGTCGTAGAAAGGCCAAAGAGTAACTAGGTTACTAAAGATGTGTGGAGAGAAAGGGAATTATGGTAGTGAGACATTCTGGGAGCAAATAGTAAATGCTTTTCAACAGAGAAATAGACCATTTAAGTCATTTAGGACACAGAACGTCCTTCCACGACCTTTCTATACTAAGGATATAAAATTAGCAAATTACATTTCCACTCACCAATTACATGAAATTGTGAAATTTCACGAGTTATTCCAGAGTTATCTCAGGAGATTGAAGTGCAAGTCATCAAACTTTGTGCATCAAGAATGGGATAGGAGCATGAAGGGAAAGTCACTGAAGTCCGTTCTTTTAATTTTGTTCAGTCTCAACAAACCTTTGACAGGTAATTAAAAGGTATGGGAGCCACACTGTTTTAAAATAGGACATTCAGTTTTCTAGTGTATGTGGGTTTGTTTATGTTAACAAGCAATAAGGGTACCCTAGTCATTTTGACATTTAAACTTAGTGAACTTCCTACAGCAGTATTTCTTAAACTACACTTTACAGAAACTGGTGAAATAATTTAGGAAAATAATGCAGAGGCTATTCTTAATGCTCTTATATGTTCACATTGCACATTAAAATAGTGAGGACTTGGAGAAATGCTATAATTAAAAATTCTGTTTAACTTTGTTTGCAATGGATATCTTTATTATTTTGTATTTTATATGAATTTTTGCTTATTTTATAATACTTATTAATACCTTTAGGAAACAAAAAATATAGCAATAATTAAAGTATTTATTAGTAGATGCTATGATAGGTTTTCAACCTTTGGACATAACTATTCTTCATTAGGGTCAAATCATGAATCGTTCTGATACTAATTTGAATGAATCATCCCGCAATCAAAATAGCATTACAATTTATTGTATAAAAGAAGAACATGTAGCTTTTAACAGCCTCCCAAGTTGTAAATACAGCAACAGAAGTGAGTATAAAAGGGTATAGTCACTGTTAAGACTTGGACCACTTGGTAGAAACAAGATACATGCATATAGCTTATGCAAATTCCAATTGTATATTAAAAGCAAAATCCCTCTTTTTCCTCATTATTTCTCTTCACCTTCATCTCCACCTTCAACTAGAGCCCAGTTTAGAAAAAGGGAAGTCAGTGTAGCAATCAAAGGAAAACCAAAGAAATGAACCCTAGGCCTTTAGTGGGGACTGTGTCCTGAAAAATTCCAAGGGCCACTTTCAGACTTCTCATGAGTTGTTCAGTATGCAATTTGTATGGCCATGCAGAATGTCTCTGACTTTTGTGTACCTAAAGACCCAAGGCCTGGTGATTTAAGGGTAACTTAAAGGATTTTATGGGTAATTTTGATTATTAGAGATTTTTATTTTTTAACTTATGCACTAATCTTAACTCCCATTCTCATATATTTTTAACAGAATGATACCAGGGTCATATGGCATGCATACTCCATTCTACAGTGGAGGAATTCTTATTTCATGTGGTTTCATCATATGTGTTCATACACTATCAGTTTCTAGTTAAAGCTGAAATAGTTCAAATATGAATGGCAAAAACTATTATGATGAAGTATTCCAAATATGAATGTTAAAAACTATGGATCTAGTTAAGTCTCTATGGATTCCATCATTCTTCAATTTTATAAAAAATTAAAAGTGAAGTAAATGAAAGTTGGATTATCCTTCAGTATTCTAATAAAAATAATTCAATGGCTTGCCTCTAATGGGAATATTTTTCATTACTTAGAAAATACTGATTTGACTCAAATACCAAACATCAAAAAAAAAAGGTTATTGCTTTACTATTTAATATAAACTCTAGACCTAATAATTTTTAAATGATATATTTATTACCCTAGAGGGCTAAAAACTCACTTATTACTATAAAAGCAATTTTACTGCCAGGTATTTTGTAAAACTATATAAAATATTTTTACAGTGTTCATGTATTTCTATAAGGAGAATAATATACTCTATTGCCAGAATCAGTTAAATACACAATTCTTAGTTAATTTTACTATAATTTGTAAGGTTACTTCCATGTTTATTCTATTTTTACCTTACATAAAACTATTATGTGTATTTACATACACATATATGTACATATATACACATACACAAATATGTATGTATGTATTTATGTATGAATACACACACACCTGCTAGCCTTTCCAAAATAATACCTCTGTATTATTTTTATATTAAAACTACAAAAATATCCCCAATTGGAATGCTCTTTGCATTAGATATTAGGAACAAAAATACAGATGTCTATATGACTTACTGTAAAATCCATCAATGCTGGATTCCTTTTGCTTGTGAACCCAACCTTGCATTGATTTTGCTTTGTTTTATACCACAGTAATATCTGTGTTTTGGTCTATCTTACCCTATGCATGGATGCATATGTAAATTTTATTCATGCAAGTGAGCTCTGTAACAGGGAAATTACTTTTTAATAAATAATAAATATTTGTTGAATGTTTGAGAACAAATAAGTGGAGGACTGATCAGTGAATTCACTGTAAAAAGGAGATGGGACTCTCACAGCAAATGCAAAGGCAAACGGGCATGGATTCAGTGGCAGGTTAGAAAGTGTAAGAGTAAACAGCTTGTGGCTAGTTACTGTCCTTTGGGGATGGATACTGGGCTATTCCTTATGTTTGAAAACACAAATGTATGCAAGAGAAAAAAGTAAATAGCAGTTAGCAAGATGCAGGTCTTCTCACATCAAGTATAAAACCCAATAGTGGCGAAAAGCAGAAAAAGAAAAACTGACAAATGAAAGTGACCAGATAAAAGTGGCTGATTTAAATATGATATAAAATTAGAGATTTTTTTAATGGAGTATGAGAATATTAGTCATAAGAATATTGTAAAAGGAAAAAAAAAGTTGTTTTTATTTAATTTTTTCTTTATCTGACTGTTAAATGGATTTTTTTTTTTTTTTTTTTAGAATGCCAGAGTCTCCTGGTGAAGTTCCCGAATATCCTTTGTTTGTCACAGTTGGTGACTGGCTGGATTCTATAAAGATGGGACAATATAAGAATAACTTCATGGCAGCAGGGTTTACGACTTTTGACCTGGTTTCAAGAATGAGCATTGAGTAAGTGGTCCTAGGTTTATTATTATATTCAGATGCTGCACTCGGGAGATTACAAATTCAAATGCAGTATCAGGAACACCATGATTCAACCATTTCCTAAGGGTAGTATGGCATTTCCACATCTTTCCTCACCATTTCTGATTATCATTCCAGTGGAAATTGGACACTACACTGTTAACTATTTTCTGTTGGAAGAATGTGTTTAATTCAAATAGGTATTTTCAAAAATTGTAAATGCTTTCTGAAATACATATGACTCTCATTCACATCCTAGACTTTACGTCAACATAGTTAACCTAGGCAAATTACTTATGACTCACATATACCGCCTATATTATAAATGTTGGACATTTTTCCATTGTCTCAAAAATGATTCTTTGCCTGGATGCAGTAAAAATGTTCAGCATGTGCTTAACAGATAGCCGGTTGGTTGAACTATATGAAATTGCCATTATTTTGAAGTAATAATAGCAATTTCATATTGTTCAACAGAATACAATGGCATTTTATTCATATTATTGGATGACCATAGGGCTCCAATACAGTCCACATTATACATTCTACCCTATATATTATTTTCTAATGCTGTTGAAAAGTTGTGTCATTATCTAAATTGTATACCTTTTAGTTCTATGAAATGTCTGAACCTTACATTGGTACCTGAATTTGAAACATTTCTTTGTACCCTTAAATTTGAGGTTGACTTGATACATTATCTGGTGCCAGGAAGAAGAAAAATGTAACAAACTCCTGATGTTCATTTATATCTTTGTTTAAACTCTCATTTTACCAGTTACACAATTTTTGTTAAATTCATAAGGCAAATCTGACATGGTGCATATCTTCTGTCTCTAAATCTTCATTTCCTAACTTGTCTTTACCAGATCTATGAACCAGATGTTCATATTCTCTCTCCTCTTCCCTCCCCTCTCTCTATCTTTGTCTCTTATAGTGATATTAGAAGAATTGGAGTCATACTCATTGGACACCAGAGACGAATAGTCAGCAGTATCCAAACTTTACGTTTACACATGATGCACATACAAGAGAAAGGATTTCATGTATGAAAGTACTACAAGCACTTGTGTTTTGTGCCTCAGCATTTCTAAAGTGAAAGATATCCTCTCTACTACCCTCTCTTCCGATTCTCCAAACATCACTTCACAAACTGCAGTCTCCTGTTCAGACAATGGGCACACACCTTTTGTTTATGCTTCCAACCCGGATTTTAAAATCACGCCTCATAGCTCCTCTCTGAGTTACCTGCAAATGAAACCCTGGCCCACTGCAGATTACCACTACACAATGGTAAATAACTCAGCATGGATGTGCAACTTTGTACAACAGTATTTGGGAAGTGTTCACAAACTTAACCTAAAGGAATTTTCCCAGGTGTGGCTTCCTTAATGATGGATGTATTTAGAGTTTGATGATACATGAAAAAGAAATAGTTGACCTTTCTTTCATGTTTTGTGATCAGGTAGCTTCCAAACTGACATAAATATGTTTTAGATAATTATATTCAACTCTGTGGATCATATTGTTACTTTATTTTATAATAGTTTAACTGTTAATGCCTGATGTTGTTAGACTTATTTGCAGCAATGACCAATGATTTCATTTGGTGAATTCTTGCCATATGTGACTGCGCTAAGAAGGGGGTTATCAGGGAGGAAGAGGGAGAAACACTCTGCTTTTCAATCTTCTAAGGCTGAGTTTGTCTATTCTTTTAAATTGACCTTGTAGTGTCCTACATATTTCATAATAAGTGGTAGTTTAGAGGCTTTTCCCCTTTAATTTTTACTAACTACATTTCTCTCCTACATTATGAAGCTCACCCCAGAAAGATCAAGAGTGAGTCCAGTGTTCTAAAGGCTTTCATAGAGGAAGCATGAAATAAAACCATGTCTGTTCCCTTGGTTCACCTTCATAAGTTTGCAAAAGCAATTTTCAAAGCATTGATAAAATTAATTATTTTCAGGGGAATTGCTTTGAAAAACAGATCTAAGATTACCGCCTTAGATATAATGTAAAGAAGATTAATTTAAACAGAATTTTATGATAGCTGTATGAGGGCCCCAAGAATAAATACATTTGGCTGACAGTCTGATATTGGTGCATTTTGCAAGTTTAAGAACTTTTATATTTTGTTCATGAAAAATAAGTTAGTTACATGAACATGCTGAGCTGTTTTCCGAACCTTTCAAGAGACAAGTATGTCACTGCATGTTCCAAAGGTATGAACAGACCTAAAACATGAGGGTATATAAATTGTGTGTCAAACTGAGTCCATAACATAGTAACATAAAAATGTGAACACAGCTATAGTGTATTGTCATAATCTTCTCAGAGGCTGCAAAAAAGTCAAATACATTTTTCAGTGAATTAAGCTGAGTCAATTTATCAAAATAGTGCTGCTTGATGAATAAATTCAATTGTAAAATCAGCTGTTGCCTGAGAAACTAAAAAAAAAAAAAAAAAAGCCTACTGTGCTAGGTGTGGAAGAGTAGGGAGAATGTGTTAAGACAGAGGAAAAGGGGCAGGTTATCTAAAGATGCTGATTTAATAAGTCGGTTTTTCTTTGATTTAAGAGATAAAGGTGCCCAAACCACATTCTCCAATTCCTACCTAAATTACATTTTTTGCTAATAGCAGCTGTCTTGCTATTAAAGGAGACTCACTCTTTCTTTTATTCTTCTTTTAAGATTTGTTGACTGTCGCATTAGACTAGACCCTTCCACATACATTTCTTTTGCTGATTTATCTCCCAATTTTTGCCTACTGCAGCTTAATTTTTTCTCATTTCAAATAAAAATTGTATAGAACTAGAAGGAAGAGTCTTTAAAGTATTCCTTAAAGTATATTAAAAAAAAAAAGAAAAAAGTGAGAAATTCATCACTTTTTAAGTAAGTGTGTCAGAAATAGCAACATTTTCTACCCATCACTTGCATGGTCATGCATCACTCATACACTATCTGCAGTTTGCTTGATACATTTACACAAATCTGGATACATTTAGAGGAAATATAAAATTTCCATATTTACTGTCTTCAAATATATATTAAATAAGAACAGATGTAAAACAGATTAAATTTATTAATCATATATATTTATTTTTATAATACAACAAAAAAGGTATTTAGAAACATAAGGAATAGAATAATTATGGTCTTCCATAGGACTCTGTCAGCAACATCTATATACTTTGATGAAATAAATTCTATAAAGTATTTAAACTTCTTTGAGATGGGCATTCAGTACTTGAAAGATTAAAGTTCACTGTTAAGAATTTTTTCTTAATACAGAGATCTTTTTTCTATATCTGATTTATATTTCTTTTTTTCTTCCCTAACATCTTCCTCTAGTATTATAAAACTACCTTTTCACTTTGTGTCTTACCTCAAATGCTCTTTAAAATTTCTTTAAAATTACATTTATATTCTTCAGAACTGTAAGCATGATAATCTTACGTGTAATTTTGAACCTCATCATGGTCAGAAATGTTGCGTGCACACATGATTGAAATAGGTGTGCATGATTAAACAGAAACATTAAAAAAATAAGGATATCTATTTCTTCATTGACTACCAATCACAGATCCCATGATCCCAAGGATATTATAATATCCAGGAATATTAACAGTTAAATTGCCAAATTCATTTGGAAACTTTACAGGAAATATTTTGAGATTTACTAGTGTACCTGTCTAGTAATTAAAACCATTTAATATGCATAAGTATAGAATTTAATTACATAAAGAAAATTAGTAACTTACATAAATCACAGCTTTCAGTAATGATTTTTGATAACTTCAATATGCATATACCTTCATGTACTTGCTTTATTTTAAATTTCCTATTTCACACTACTGAGAAGCTTTTGAGATTTTGAAAAATCAGAGAGTTGAAAAAAACATTTTCATTTTATTTTCTGGGTGGTCAGTTTCCAATATATAACCAACTCAGTACCTCAGAGTATAAGGCATATTTGGGGGGGGGAATGTAAAAACAATACATAATCAAGAAGAGAGGTTAGGTTTGTAAATCATTTAAAAAGCAATCAAATTACAAAGCTCTTGGCTTAACAAGAATCAAGAATTATAGCACTTTTGCACTAAGTTATCTTAGTTGTTGATAAGTAAGTTATGCATGCCATAATAAAAAGATTTGTTTTTTCACTCTGCATTACTCTTTAAAATCTATCCAGCTATCACCTGAATAAAACAGCCTTCTGGCTACAGTTCTAAGGCCTATCTCAGCCTATGAAGGGAAAACAAATCCAAATCCAATCCCTGAAAAGCAGTCTTTACAGAAGGTCTTCCGAAGAGATGGTGAAGAATGAATCTCAACCACATTTCCCTAAAAATCCATTTTTTAATATATTTCCCTACCAAATTTCTACTTTATAAATCGGTTAAATCTCTTCTCCCAAAATCTTCACCAATATTAGGTCTCTTTTTTCTATTCCTTCATTAAATTTTCTAAAACCACCTTGCTCAGCCCCTTCTGTTCTCTCTTTACTCCTCCACCCCATCTCTTTTCCTTTCTCAGCTTCTACCACTCCACCCCTGGTCCCTATCAACAAAAGAAGCACAGCAAACCTAAAAAGATCTTACCACTGTCCTCAGAAGAGGCTGAAGGTAAAGGGAAGAAGGGAATGTTACAGAAGTATTTGGGGTCTCACTACATAAGTGGGAGCATTTGCACTCACAGAGAGGGAATGAACTCTGGCTTTTTATTACCTGGAAATTAAATGCTTTGGAAAGTAATCGCAAAATGGATGATGATGATTCTTTTCTACAGCTTTAGATAAGGAAGTTTATTATTAATTTAAAAATTTGTATTCTAGGAATCAAAACCTGTTATCAATTCACAGTTGGTGTATATGTGCTTATATAACAAAGAGATTAAAAGCAGATATATCACTTCTTTTAATATTATCACCTTGACTTCTCCAAGGCTCATATTATTTCATGTCCAATCCAAAAATATTTTGATGCTTTTTATATGAAGACTCCAAAAGGTAAAGGAGTATGCTGAGTCAAATTGATGTTATTCTCTCATTGGACACCGGGCACTGAAGTCACCTAACTTTCGGTTCTTGTGATCAATATTTTCAACAACTTTCAATCTGTATCATGTTCAGTAAAGGCAGTGTCAACTATTTAGTTCATTCTAACAAATATCTATGAGGTGCCTCCTACACACGTAAGATTTTATGGCAAAGATGAGTTTGGCTAAACTGTCTTTACCTTCAAAGTAACTCTTAAGCTTAAAACTAAGAGGTTAGAGCCTATTTGCTATGTTTACTGTGATTGCCAAGTCATTAAGAGTCAGCTCTTTCCATAGAACAAAAATACATTAAATAAGTTAATAAAACCTTGTCCAGTATTAATTGGATTTGCAGTCCCTATAGAGAGAAATATTTTGGACTTCAAATTCTCATAGAACACTCCACACTTCCTCTAGCAAAGAGGAGCATGGTTGCAGTCTCTCCTTAAGAGTCACAGATTGTTATTGTCCAATGGCAAACTTTTCAATTTATGTGTAGATTCACTACCTCAAAGGTGTCTCCAGTTAGAAAACATTAACCATTTTTCAAAACAACTCTGGAGTAATCGCTTGCCCAAGCGAATTCACTAGTTTTAATAAGTGTAATAAGTATGAACCTACAATAGTTGCATAAAATCCTTTCAAACATGATACATTTAACAAGAGAAAGAGATGATTACTCATGCCTAGATCTAACATATTACTAGAAGAAATAAAGGAGAGGAGAAATCTTAAGTTGTGGAGGCATAAATACCCCTCTTAAGCTTACTGTTTCAATCTAAAACAAAATATTAGGCAGGTATTTCAAAGATTTCCAGGATAAAAATAAATTGTTTATGTTATAAGGGGATGTGACATTTCTGGGGGAAAAAGGGCAACAGATTCAGAAGATACAGGTCATCAAAATGTAACTTTAATCCTCTTTTTTTTTTTTTACTAATAATTAGATTTGGATTTCAAATTAATGATGGATTTATATAAAACGTGTAAAAAAGGATGTTTACATATTAATTGAAAGATGTGGCTTCTTTGGTTTTAAGTCAAAGCAAAAATTGGTTGCTTGGCATTTGCTTTTTTTTAGGATTTTAGAATAGATTTGAAAGTCTACCTTTAGCTTTTCAGTGTTGATGCAAAATTACTGAACTTGATTTTTTTTAAGTTTATCTATTTATTTTGAGAGAGAGAGAGAATGAGTGTGGGGGGGGGGACGGGGAGAAGATAGAGAATGAGAGAGAATCCCAAGCAGACATCACACTGTCAGCGTTGAGCCCGATACGGGGTTTGAACCCACACACCGTGAGATCCTGACTTGGGCCAAAGTCAGACACCTAATGGACTGAGCTAATTTTTGAGCCACTCCAAAATTACTGAACTTTAAAAATGAAACAAAAAAGAAGAAAGCTTTTTAATTACTAAGAGTAGCAAAAAACTACTAAAAGAATAAACTGTATCTTTTAAAAGAAATCTGGCAAATACAGTTTTGTGTGTGTATTACTGATACCAAGTCACCTCCCTTTTATTGTATTTTTGCACTTTCCGATTGAAAGCAGTTTCTTTCCAAACAAAACAAAGGAAGGTTCTCACTTGAATTTTCATGTTGGTTAACTACAGTACCAAATCTCTATATCATTAAGAGAACTTTTGATTTGTTTCATTTAAAAGGAAAAATCTTAAAGAATGCCACTACCCTTACACATACCTAATTCATCCTTAAGAATAACAAAGACATTAAAGAAAAATTACCTGACAGATGAGGATGAAAGATAGCTCTGAAATGTAACATAAAGAAGTGGTTTCTACTTTAGATTATAAAATGAAGTACAGATTAACAACACAATTTCCTGGGAGCTATAAATTAGAAAGGTATTAAACTCAGTGAAAAATCTTCTCTCAAGTAAAGCTCTTTCCTTACTTGTATTTCTCCATTATTTTTAACCTCTGGATGTCTTTATTTTGTTACAATAAACTCAGTTTTGGCTCAGATAATAAGTTATCAACTCACATAATAAATCAGAACAACTGATGACTTTAAAGCGTCCTATGCTCTACAACATAATGAAAGAACAACGTACCTCTGGATTCCTATTTAGTTAGCACCAGTCTCCAGCTCATTAGCCATCATTGAAGGGGAAAACTGTCTTTATTCCAAAATGATATGTTATTATAAAGAAGAATCCAAGGTAGGACAACCTTCATTTTTCATATATCCAAGTTTTATATTTAGGCATTATTAACTTTGAAGATAGACGTCCTTGCTTTGATAACTTAAATATGAGCTTACATGCAAGCAATATTGATGGAAACATTTCTACGAGTTTCCCCACATTTATAGATCATCATCTTCACAACAGTCTTCATTGGCCTCTGTTCTAGAAAGATCAAATATCATTTAACTTTTCAAAATCATGATAGATGGAGTGAATAGTGCTAAATCACAAAGATGAATAAACAATGTGCTTTCAAGATTTTTACCTAATTTAAGATGTCCTCTTCTATCACCTTTATAATAAATTGCCTCCCTACATTTAGTAATTTGTAGAATCAAATGTATGCATTTAGCTAGACATTGCTTTTGTTAAATTTTCATTTAAACACATCTTTACTCACTTAGAACCTGGAATATAATTCATCCCATTAGCTGATTTTTCGTGCAAAGTAGTAACTTTTGCTCTCTTTAGAATTATTTACTCAGTAATGTCATTATTTAAGTTGTAATAAAATTTTTCATTGACTGTACATGCTTTATTTATTGCCACATATTTTTATCTTTAAAATAAATCTGCCTAAAATTGTGGTCTTTAGAAGCTCTATGACAAAATCAATGACTACTATTTGCTAACAAACTTGTAACTGAATGAACTATTTTTCTGTCTATGTGACTGATGTGAGCATTGTTAAATCTAACTTATTTGAATATTCATTGGTATTTTCTCTAGAGCTATCATTTCAATATATTTAAAACTATCTTTAAAACAATAATGAGTTTCATAGACAATATGACAATAAACAATGATTGGGGATTTTTTTAATTCCTGCACTGCTTGGAAAATAAGGTTTAATGTTTATAAATGTTTGTCATTGAAGTTTTTAATTTGCTTAAAAAATATTTTTTAATGTTTACTTTTGAGAGAGAGACAGAGTGTGAGTGGGGGAGGAGCAGAGCGAGAGCAAGACACAGGATCTGAAGCAGGCTCCAGGCTCTGAGCTGTCAGCACAGAGCCTGATGGGAGGCTCGAACTCACGAACCGTGAGATCATGACCTGAGCTGAAGGTGGACGCTTACTGACTGAGCCACCCAGGCGCCCCTTAATTTGCTTCAATGTGATGTTTCTTCCATGCCATTTATATGTGTTCAAAGAAAATTGTATTAATTTATCTATACTATGCAAAAATCTCATCATCTTTTTACAAATATAGAGTTTTGAAATAATTTTGGGGTTTTTTTTTTAGGCCTCCAAGAGAAAAATAAATGTGAAATGGGAGGGTTTTTTTTGGGGGGGGGGGTGGGTAGGGCATAATACCTGAGCAGTCCTCAAAAATATGAGTAACATTTGATTTTTTAAAGATTACTATATGTGCTTTATTTCTGATACATTATTAATCATGTTCTTAATCAGTTTCCATCTAAGGTCGTGTCATTGAAAATTTGAATAACTACAGGATATAAATGTCTTTGGATATTTTTCATGAACTACACTTGGGTGTAATTTTGTATGCAGTACACACTTTGACACCTTAATTTTGAATTTTGAATTTTAATAGTTTCTTAACAGCATTTCTTTAAATATTGGTTATGTTATACCTTCTATAACAACCTTATTTTTAAAAAATTCATGCAGAGCATGAATGCAGAGCATGGAAAACAGACCAAGTCCCATTAAAACTGATGAAAAGACAAGAAAGTAATACAAAAAATTTTTTGTCAAAAATATTAATTACCACATTAAAAAAAAAACTATTAGAATAGAATGATTAAAAATTATGTCGTATTCCTCTTCTGGTAATTGTGAAACTAAAATGCATTTTGAGGATGGGAATCTCTAACTAAATGTCTATTAATATTTGTTAAAATATATAGTGATATATAAAATAAGAAAGAAATTTTACCAAAATATCAAAAAAAAGAATTTTTTAAAAGAATTTATTAACAAACCAAATGACCACAGTTACTAACATTTCCATATTACTAGATCTCTTGATTTCTAAGACATATATAATAAAAGAATTTGTCAAAAAAATAAATTCAATAATCAACTGTCAAAGGATTTTATACATATCAATGAATCACTACCATTAATAATAGTTTTTCTTCTATTACTATTAAATGTAAAAAGTTTACATAAGATGCAGATAAAAAGAATGTAGTTGAAAGGACAGACTTTCAGAGTCAATTTATGCTTTTATGTAATTATATAAATTTTACATACTTTGAAAAGTTTAAAAAATGTGGTACATACATATTAATTTTATGTCATATGTATGATCTCCAAGTGTTTATATTCGTTCAAGAAAATTGCCTTCTCTTTTCAGTTAACTATTTTTAAAAAGAGCTACTTTACATCTTATATTTCTTTCAGTCTCATAATACTTATAACTTTATACTTCTCAAAGAAGTTAAAGCCAAATGCCAAAACACTGTGGCTACAAGTTGTTATTTTGGACATTACTGTTTTTTTAAAATCTAATATTGGTCAGATGTCTCATAAAGTCTGCTAAAGAAAGCAAACTCTACTTTCTCATGAATGGAAATACAAAAAGAAACTCCTACATTGGACTTTGTATATTCAAAATAGCATATATTTTTATAGTTATTTTTCACTGATTACTGTTTATTCAATGTTTAAAATTTCACCAGATGGAATACTTCAAACAAAAGTGAAATGCCTTTCCATTTTTTTAATTACCTGCTTATTTTCTTCAGAGTTTCCAAAAATCCCTTTGAGGAAGCAAAACATTCCCTTTTCCCACCTTACAGCTTCACTCTACTATTAAGTGAAATCGGTATCTATAGTTCAATATAAAGAATAACAACAAGCATGATTTCTCCAGGCAAAGCTCTGACACTATAGGGAACAGATATAACAAATAAAAGAAAAATAAAGGAAGTTATATATGTCTGCTGGTCCAAAGTTGTATAATTCCCAAATTTTAAAATTAGTATACACACATATATACTGACTGACTTTAAACATATTTATCTATCGTTCCATTTGTTACATTAGCTAATGTTTATTAAACACTGTCATGTACCAGTGTCCTGTTCTAAGCACTGAGAATATAGAGTGACCAAGATATAAGCAAAAGCCTTGCCTCATGGAATTGATCTACTAGTAGTGAAGGCACACAATAAAATAGTGATAAGCGTTATCTTGACAATTAAAGCAATGAAGTTATATAGCATGACTGTGGCTTTTATATTAAATGGTAAAAGAAATTTTCTCTGATGATGTGACATGTAAACTGGTATCTGAAAAGCATGAAGGAACCAGTCACGAGAAGATCTGAGGCAAGAACATTCTAGGCAGAGACCAGTTGAATGTGTGGGAGTTTGGAATGTTTGAGGGTAGAGACAACAATGTGCCTAGAACACAGTAGAACTGAACAGAGGCCAATAGGAGACATGAGTCAAAGAACATTTATCAGGCTACTGCAATAGTTTAAGCAGAAAAAAAATGTTGGCTTTTGTTGAAGTGGAAGTAGTAGAGATGGAAAGAGGTAGATGAATTTGGGGTATGTTTGAACAAAGGGCTTCCTAATGAATTGGGTATGAGGATGGAAAAATAAACATCAAAAAGATTCTATATTTGGGGAATGAGAGACTAAGTCAGTGGTGGTGGGGGAGAACCAGGTTTGGAGGGAAAAATCAAGAGTTTGGTTTTAGCTACATAATGCCTGAGATGCCCATTAGATATTCAAACAGAGGTAACAAGTAGACAGTTACATATGAGTTCCAAGCAGCAGTCAAGGCTAGACATAAAAATTTGGAAGTCATCAGTATATAAATAGTGTTTAAAATTTTGAAATCACCTGGCGAAAGGTTTTTAGAGAAATAGGCCACAGTTGAGGGTCTAGGGTATTCCAATGTTGAGAAGTTAGGCAGAGAATTGGAAGCCAACATAAGACACTAAGGAAGCCAAAGTAAGTTAGAGGAAAAAGAAATGCAACTAACTGGTCATCTGGATTAAATGCTTATAAGAAGCCAAGATGAGAACGAAGAAATGGCCATTGGACATGGCAACATAGTAGTTATTTGTGGTCTTGACAAGGACAGTCTCTATGAAGTAGTGTAGTCAAAGCCTGATTGAAGTGGATTAAGAAGCAATTGCAGGAAAGGTGGTGGAGTCAATATCTACTAAAACTCTTTCAAGAAGTTTTCCTTTAAAAGAAGAAATAAGGCAGTAGCTTCAGGGAAATATGGGGTCAAGAGAAGTTTGGTGTGTGTGTGTGTGTGTGTTTAGAGAAAAGATGCTAGAGTATATTTATATACTAATGAGAAAAATCTGGTAGAAAAGGGGAAACTGATTATGCAAGAGAATATAATTATAGAAAAGGTCTTGAGAGGTAGAAGGGTTAGGATTCACAGTATAAGTAGGGAGGTTAGTTTTTATAGGAGGGGACATAGAATGGCAATGCAGGGAAGGCAGAACTGCAGATAGGCTGATAGATTTGTGGTAGAAAGATAAGGATGTTACTAGGTGAATAGTTCTATTTACCAAGATGACATAAAATTCAACATATGGAGTGGGAAGGGAGTATAGGTTGGAGGAGGAGTAAGTAGTTGGAAAGGGGGAAAGTGAACTCTATAATATATACACACATACAGACCTAGCCATACACATATACATAAACACATAGTGGGTATTTGTATGTTAATACATCATAGGAAAAAGACCTAGTATATAAAATATTTTAAAGCCATTCTTACTGAATATTTTTGAGACATCTTATTAGAAGGACCTGAAACAATTCTGTGATCTTCAAGGACTCTTGTAATAGAGTTCTCTTCTCCTAATGTAGAGATTGAGGATTTCTCAATGACATAGACATTCCACATGTTTTGTTATTTTTGTCTATTATAGAGTAAAAGGCAGAAATATTTTGTTACTATTCTAATTCAAAGCCTATGAAAATTAAAATTAGTTTAATCTTGAAAGATGTGTATGTATACTCAAGCTGGAGGTTTCCTCAAATTACCATTTTGGAGGGTTTTAAGCCCCCCATTGAATTAAAAAAGAAAAAAAAGGCAAATAGGCTCTAATCATTTAGTAAAACAATACTCTTGTTTTCATATGAAAAACATCAGTACCATCTGTCATTTAGGAGAAACACATGGGCAATAAATATGGTTGTTTTGTTCATTGTGACCTCCCTATCCTATTGGAAGGATATGATCTCTTAATTGTGCTTGGATCTTTATTTCTGGATAGGCTGTATGTAATTCAATGTGTTGAATTTATAGGTGCATATGGGTTTGATGTAAAATTAGATTGTGAATAATGGAATAAGATTGCTCTCCTTTTTTTTGCTGTTTTAGCATAGACAAAAATATAAAGATATATGTGTACATATAAATATGTATTTGGTTAAACACTTAATATTTAAATGGCCATGTCAAATATTAAATGGTAGATGTCAACAGTTGCAGTGTATTCAAAATAAAAGTTATAAAAATCTTTCTAGCACAAATCCTAAAAAGTTTATTAATTTAATACTAAATAGTACATTTATATAAAATACCAGATAACATCTGTCTAGGTTGAGACACTTAATTCCTCATAAAGCAATTATTTGACTCATGAAAAACTGCAGCTGAAGTCATTTCTCCTTCCTATAAGAGTGAATATGGTTTTTAAAATGTATCTCTCTGTAACCTATCATAAAGTTAGTTATCATTAATTATGGATTTAGCAGTGTACCCATCTACTCTTACAAAAGGAGGAAAAGATCTGTGAGAATAAGGAAGTGCAGCACTATAGTTTTTTTCTCTTTGTTATTACTGTTTCTCTTTGGTATCTATATAGAACTTCAATATATGCCTTCCACTCAGGTTCCTTACACAGACTATGTTCTCTTTTCTGGTTGTATAACAAGATAATAGAGAGATAAACACAGTAAAAGGGTGTTAACAATTGAACTGCAATCCTACCTATTATCTACTTTGCTATAGCAGTGAAGTAGGCCAGACTTACTAAAGGTGGTATTGTTGTCATCTTATAAAAATCTACTGTAATATTATGATGTTCCATGTAAATTTTCATGTGCTGGCATGCTTACAAGTTAATAGTGTTATAGAATGCTCAGCTCTCAATGAGGGATTGTTTGTGGTGAATTGCATTACATATGTCATCTATTTGCTGAAAGAATATGGTGTTTAGCAAAACTACCTGCTGAGCAACATAGTAACATTTTTGTACAAAGTACAAATTACTAATTATTGTATTTTATTTTTCTATGATTTCCTAAGAGGCATTACCAGGGTCTTACAGATGGAGTAAGCCTGTTTATTAAAATATCTATTAGCAAATAAAAGTTACAGTTCTGGTGGTTAAATTTGTGACTTTTTTGTACTGTTCTTTGATGCAGATTTAATACATTTTTAGTCTCTTAAATCTAGATGCTCTTTATATATATTATTCTGGATGCAAAATCATAGCTGTAATTTTTCAAGATAATTAATGTCATTAGGGTCAAGGGATAAATTCACATAAATCATTATAAATAGATACATATTTTTGTAGTGATTTCATATCGGCCAACTATTTTGTGAGTTTCAATAAATTAAACTGTTCATTGCAGAGGTGATACGGTACATAAAATTACCGAAAACCAAAAGATACACATAATGTCCAACTATTCAAACAGCTTTAGACTATTCATTCCAAAAACATGCAATAAATTATGATTCAGTGATTTTCTATATTCTTTTAAAAGTTGCTGGTAATAAAATACATAAAAATTACCCTTGGGTCACCTGGGTGGCACAGCCAGTTAAGCATCCAACTCTTGATTTGGGCTCAAGTCATAATCTCACGGTTTGTGAAGTTCAAGTCTTACACTATCAGTGCAGAGCCTGCTTGGGGTTTTCTGTTTCCCTCTCTCTGCCCCTCCCCTGCTCTCTTTCTCTCTCTCTCTCTCTCTCTCTCAAAATAAATAAACATTTTTTTAAAAGTATCCTGAATTAATCAGAATAGTATTGTAGTTGTATCTTACACTGGACTCTTATAATTCTTCTACTACAGTTCCAAAAGCCAGTGTAAAATTAAAACTGGTTATAAAGTACTAGAAACTTTCTTCTCTTATACAGATATCTTAAGTAGTCTTCAGAAAATCACATACCATTTTTAAAGCTTCTTTCCCTCATAATAAAATGAAGATAGCCAAACTAACTTATTACATCAAGTGGAACAATTTTTATGCTGAGCCTAAATGTACTCGAAGGCAATTTCAGTTGGCAAAGTACCACAGCGCAGATTCAACCATATGAAATATTTACGTTTTTAAACTTTGACGTATTTTCAAAATTGGCATTTTCTAGATTATTAAGTACATTGTAGGTTTTATAACCACAATTTAATCTCTAATGATAGTAAATCAAGACATCAACTACACTTACCTAAGATAACTATTTTCTTAGCTATTTTTTTTTTGTAAAAGATTTATGTTTATGCCCAAATTTACTGAAAATTTGATACCCAATCTCCTGGTTACATTTCCAGTATTCACCAACTGTTTTGTACTAAGCAAAAATTGAACTCAACCTAAGGACAGAAAATATCAACTCCAAACAGGAAAAAATAAGTCTGTCCACTAATGTTTTCTGAAACATAAGATTTCTGCTTAACTCTAAGGAAAAAAAAAAAAAAGTCATTCAGGCTATTCAGAAATTAGCTTCCATGTCTCATCAAAATGAATCACAACAGCGAGACACAAAGAAAAGTAATACCTCCCTGTAAATGCATTTACAGTCAGAAGTTAACGAGCCAGAACATTTAGGAATTGGGTCAAATCCTATCTATATAATAAAAATTTCAGGGTGAAGGAAGACAGGAACTTATTTACTGAACACCTACTATGTGCAAAACATACATAGTTTTTTAATCTATTCAATCCTCAAAACTGCCAAATGAGATAATAGTGTATTTTTGCAAGTGATGAAGCTGTAGCATAGAGAAGAGTTAACTGGCCTAAGGCCACACAGAAAGAATATATCCGTACTCCATTTTTTTCAAGAACATCTGTAAGTATTTTGAAATATACAACTGTTGGGTTTTTGGTTTTTGTCAGTTTTAGCCTTTCAAGTCATTTGCACAGAACCCCACTCTTTTTCATTGTAAAATAATCACATTTGCAAATTTGGAAATGTCACAAAACAAAACAAACCAACCCACCCACCCTGTAGTCATTCACATAAACACTTCCATCAATAATTTTATGTAACTCTTCCAGTCTCTTTTTTCACCCTCCTAGGCCAAAAATCAGGCAGGGTAGTAAACATAACACTAGCTAGAGGGAGGGGGAGAGGGGGCTGATGGTCCATACTCAAGGCCAAAAAGGAAACCAGAGATGAAAACTCATCTGAAGAACGTTTTAAGCCATGAAAACCATTCATCGGCCCTGGGACGGAGGTAGGTTAGGCTGACTGAAAAATCTTCAAAATTACTCCCAACTGTAGTCTGTCCTTTGGAAAGCGCGGTTATAAAAATGTGAAGAAATGCGTATATCCAGATATTTTCAACTGGACTATCAGTGTAAAATCCCAGTGCAATTTAAGGTGGTTAATGTTAGCATTCAGACTATTCCTTTTCTGAACCACCTACCGCCTTGATTCTGGGGGCAGTAATCTAATCAGATTATGACTAGTGGAAATTTCTTCAGGAGATCAGAGAGCTAAGAAGCCAGAGTACAGGCATACTTTCTCTGTCGAGTAATGCTTTCGCCTTTTTACACTAGTTTCTCTCCACTCCCTAACATTTCTACTTTCCAGGACTCCAGAGCCTGAGGCCTAACACAGCCCGGAAAGCCTCGGTTCAAGGGGCAGCGGGGCAACTCCGGTGCACGCCTTGCCAGAGTGGGCACAGTTGTGTCTTTCAATCGTTGCCATCACGCTGCCGCGCGTGCCGGGTAAACACACATAGGTTTCTTAGCGCTCTGGCAGCCACAAGAAGGGCCCGCCCCAAAGGGGTGAAATTGCTGATACTCTCCCGAGAGCCTGGGAGAAATCCGGACGGAAAGAAACGCCCACAGCAAACGCAAGCCCGGAGCATCCCAGCAGGCTGTGCGCGCTCCTACAACTCCCATCATGCTCCATCCGGGACAGCACTGCTCCTCGCAGGAAGGCGGCAGTTCACCCCGCCACCTGTCTAAACACATTCTTTAATACTCTTCGGTGTGCCTCTGGCATTTTCCGGTGCTCTTCAATCCCATAAACAAGAGCACCAAGTCTGACTTCCTAAAACTCCAAGGAGGCGTGGCTTCGGGACCGGAAGAACGTCCGGTTGCCTAGGGAACGCTACGCGCCTAGGCGCCTGCCCAGCCACTGATGCTGCGGCTGTGGCACAAGCTACCAATTCACCGAACTTGTAGAAGCGGCTTTGCTCAGGAGCAGGGATTCTTCCAATGGAAGCATAGAGAAGAAGGCTGAGAGACGCCCGATTCTTAACCCAGAGACGGATACGAGCGAGTGGCCCATTCCTGTACCTCTTCAGCTCCTGGGCCCGCAAGACCAACCTCAAAGACCAGGTATCTCCCTGCCCCCTATCTGTAGCCAGCGCTGCCACCATCGCCACCACTCCCGCCGCGTTTTAGAATTGCGTTTTAGAATTGCTTTCTACTCTTTCCTAGTTTGTTTTTGTTTTTGTTTTTGTTTTTGTTTTTACTGTGTACCTTGTTTCTAAAGTTTAAGAGGTGGAAAAGGAAAGCTGGTTTATGCGGTTAGTATAAGGGACCCCAGAAAACTCGTTGAACTGGGTTGGGCATATGTTTGTTTGGTTTTAACACCGCCCAGTTTTTTGTTTTTATTTGGTTTGTGGAAAACGTAATTGAAATTTCATCATTAAAAACTAAAAGCCTAATAAAAATGCCTGAAGTACTAAGAGTGAGCTATAATTCACTCTAGGAATACTTCTTAAAGTTTACAAAGTACCATTCGTGGTGTTTTCTCTGCCCGACCACTATCTCTGAGGCCTACCTTCCAAGCCCTTTACTGTCTGTGGATAACATCCTAATTCTTCAAGACGTTTCTGGCAACAAGTAATCCTTTAGAAGGAATCTCAGATCACAATCAAGAGAATTGATTGGCTGGTGTGCAGAGAGAGGAAAACAATAAAACAGTAAGATAATAAACTGGAAAGGTAGATTGGAGCCACGCTGTGAACCTTAAAAGCTATGGGAGAAAGTTTGGGCTTTATTCTGAAAGCCAGTAGTTCTCAATAGTAACTGTACATCAGAAACACTGTGTAACTTTTCAAAATACAGATGCTCTAATCCCTTCATCAGAATTACTTCAAGTAGTTGATTCCCCTGTGCAGCAAAAGTTGGCAGGGCTTTAGACATAGTGAGCTACAGAAAACTTTAATTTTATCTCCCACTGTGCACATAGGGCATTGTAAATAAACGTTAAGTGGCTTAAATTGTTATCTTTTCTTCTCTCATGCCTGCAAAAATTAAACTTACAGAAATGAATGATTACTAAGAAATAGAAGCATGTATAAGGCTATAATTATAGCTTTTAGAACAACTGACTTCTAAATTGTATGCCCCCAAATATTTCATTAACAAGCATTAGGTTTGATAATCCATGAAAAAGGGTTGGAAAATCACAATCCAGGGTTCTATGGAAAATTGAATGAATATTCAAGTATCAAGCTTTTGACAGTCAGTGCTTTATAGTGGATGCTCAAAGGAGGAGGATGTGAGAAGTAGTCATTTTTTTAAAAAATCTGTTCAAATTGTATGAAAAATGGAAAACAAGATATTGCCCTTATATAAGCATGTTTGGTACAATAAATAACAAAGTGAGTAATAGCAAATCTACTTTCAATTAAAATGGTCTGTGTGAATTGCTTCATATCAGAAGGCTAACTTAAAGTAGATTCTACAAATGCTCCTTAAGTGGAGATTTAAAGGAATTGATGGAGTGAGAGTTGAATCTCCAGCACAAGGAGAAAAGTGGCACAAGTGGAGTACCTGAGATCAAACCCATCCCTTGGATAAAACAACTGTGGCTCTGTTTTATAGGCCCCATGCTTATGTGGGGCATTGTACCTTCTCTTTTCTGAGCATCATTGGAATTCAGTTTTGAAATTTCCGTATGATCCCCCAACAGGCCTAAGCAAAATCGATGACACAGCCTCCTTTTGGATGCACTTGTCTTGGAAACCTCATCATTTAAGTTGCTGCAAGCTCACAGCCTTCAAGGAATGGCCTTGCCTAGGATAGTTTGGGTTAAAAAGTACTGAAGGAGCTGGGGAATGACAGGCTTCTGGAACCTTAGATGGAGATGAGAATAAATCAATTAAATGAGATGACTATTTAGAGAACTCAGAAATGATGGTTAAAATAATAGGAAATACTTTGGACACAGGCAGATTGCAGTTGCTGCTATAGCAGTCCGGGCAGCAGTTGAGAGCTGACAACAGGGATATCTCTCTTCTGCCATCACATTATAATGTTTTGGGGAGGGATGGACCCAAAGGGAGCACCTTTGGAAAGTTTCATTTGGAATGTTCATAGCAGGTTATGAACAAGCAATATGTCTAGCAATGTATATTAAGATAAATATATCTGTTAGGATTCTTTGTTCCTATTGATAGAAAATGCAACCTAAGCTGGATAGAAGCAAACAAACAAAAACAGTAAATTTAATAGTTCAGATTATTGCATAATACAACAATGGGCCTGGCTTCAGAAAAAGATTTAGCCAGTGGCACAAATAATGTAGCTAAAATCTAAGTTTTTCTCTCTCTTTTTTTTTAATCTGCCTTCTAAGCTTCCGCATTAGGCTTAGCATGAACCCCTTTGCCCATTCATTGTTCCAGATTTCCAGAAAAGGCTGCATATATTTTCAAGATCATAAGTGGCATAGTCCACACAATACTGAGTTTAACCACATTTTCTTCTTAAATATTATAAATTACAATGAGAAAAGTACAGTTATTTCAAGGGCATTATTCTGTGTGTTACCTAGGGTTGTAAGCTGCCAATCTGCATTTCAGTTAAGGCTCCTTTGTGATAATCAGCTTAAATTCTGTTTACTAAATACAGAGCTACATTGACATGGTTTTTATCATTATGTCTTTAAATTATTAAATTTTTGATGTACATGCTCTTTTTTTCCTTACCTAAAGTGCCTGTGATTGATATATCATTTTTACTTTCTGACTTGCAGCTGGTTTGTAAATATTTGAATCACATTATGGGATTGCTAGACAGACTTTCAGGCTTGCTTGGCCTAAGGAAGAAGGAGGTTCATGTTTTGTGCCTTGGGCTGGATAATAGTGGCAAAACAACAATCATTAACAAACTTAAACCTTCAAATGTAAGTATCTTTTTTAGATGCTTTAAGTATTTTCTGCGAGAGAAAGTTAATATGCGGAATTATTTTGTGTGCCATCATTACTTCAGATAATCATGTTATGAAATCCTGTTAACCTTGTAGTACCTTAAAGTAATAAATGTCAGGGTGCCATAATTTGCAGTGTATTTTATGCAGGTATACATTAGTAATACTTGTCTTGATAAATATGTCTTGATAATTATTTAAATTGGAATATTTTCCAAATGTCTTTTTTTCTCTAAAGATTCTCACAGATTTGCAAAGTTTACTCTTAGGTAGCATTGCCTTCTTTTTGGCTCTTTCTTAATAAGCAGAGGGAAAGGTGAATCATTTTTATGGGTTCTATGGATAATTAGACAGTTTACCAGGAGTGTAGTATACCTATCAGTAGTAGTAAGCAGAATGACTTTAAGTCATAGAAGTAATAAGTATATGAAAATATAATTTTAATAACTGTAAAATATATAAAGCTATACATTCAACACATGGTACATAAGTTGAAGTTAGGTTCTGCTACACATAAAGAAAACCCACATAACAGTGGACTAAATAAGTAAGAGGTTTCTTTTTCTGTCACCTAAATAAGTCCTGAGGAGGTATTCCAGGGCTGCGGTCAGTTGTGAGATATCCAGGCATTTTCCATCTTTCTGTTATGCTATTCCAAGTGCCTGGTTTTCATCTTCAAGATCTCCACATGGTCACCTTGGTTAACTATTATATCTGTATTCTAAGTCACCAGGAGGAGAAAAGAATAAGCTGAAGGAATAGACCTTCTTCCTAAATAAGCCCTCTTTAAAGAGCTTACCCAGAAGCACCAACTGATGATTCCTAACTTACATTTCATTGGCTACCCCTAACTATAAATAAAGCTGGATTTTTTAAAGTTTATTTATTTATTTTGATAGAGAGAGCGAGAGAGAATGGGGGAGAGGGAGAGAGAATATTAGACTCCTCACTGTCAGCGCAGAGCCTGTTGTGGGGCTCCATCCCCCAAACAGTGAGGTCATGCCCTGAGCCAAAATCAAGAGTCGGTCACTTAACCGACTGAGCAACCCAGGTGCCCCTAAGCTGGATTTTTTTTTTTTAAAGCAAGGCATACTGCTGCTTCCAGGAACAATAAGGATCCTGTAAGTATAGAAAAAGGAGAGAATGGATATTGAATAGACAACTAACATTTACAGTTGTAAATACACTTATTTAGGTAAAAGCCATTAGTGAAAAATGTAGAGTGAAAAAATAGACTGCATACAGATGGGACAAAAAACAAGCTCGTACTTTTAATGACTAAATGGCTAGAGAATGGGAAATATTGCTCCTAAATATAGTAGTTGAAGATGAATTTTATTGTCTTCAAATAATGCTTCAGGTTGGGCAGAATAGACAGCCTTACTACTACTCCATTTTCTTTTGCAACAGCTTTAGTTTTACTTCTGTTTAGTTGGAGATTGCTTTGGAATTACAAAAACACCATTATTTCTTTTTTTCTGGTCATTATTCCCTTCTACACGGATGAGTTTGCCACAGAAAAACAACTAACTGCTGGTGTATCTTCAGGTTGGAGATAGTTTGAGGCAGCCAGGATAAGAAGTCGAAGATGGATTTGGAAGGCAATTTAGTTAATTTAAGGAGTTCGCCACTGAGTTGGGAGTCAGCTCAGGCATACATGCTGAAGTCAGGCAGAGATCAAAAATACCACCTTTGGGGTGCCTGGGTGGCTCAGTCCATTAAGTGTCCAACTTCAGCTCAGGTCATGATCTCACGGTTCATGAGTTCGAGCCCCACATCAGTCTCTGTGCTTTCAGTGAAGAGCCTGTTGGGATTCTCTCTCTCCCTCTTTCTCTGCCTTTCCCCTGCTTGCATGCACTCTCTCTCTCTCAAAATAAATAAATAAACTTAAAAAAAATACCAGCTTTATTTAAAAGGTTGATTTTGGAGGGTGAGGTTAGGTCTGTTCAGAGGAGTTGCTAACACTCTATTGTATTGAGATTGGCCTCCCAAAATTTCAAGTTTTCCTCCTCAGGGAAAAATCCTACTCTTCTAGGTTTATTGAATGGCTAAGATCAGATGAGAGTGCATGCTTGTGATAAGCATGTGGCTTGTGATAAGCATGAGGAAAGAGAGGAAGAATGAAGAATGCTCAGTTCACTTCACAAACTGGGCAAAGGAGTAATTCTTTTCCCATGGAGAGGAATAAATTGGTGGAGGGGAGATTGAGAAATAAGGAGTATCATTTAATGAAGTTTTCTCTATATGAAGACAGGAAAAAAGAGATTCTTCCCCAATAAGGCAAAGATCAGGTCAAAAAGCCCACATACGTTGGAGTCTATCTCCTGACTTTGTGATTATATGAAATTTCTTTATCAGTCCTTCAGAGGAAGATAAAGCAACCTACCCAGTTGGATGGGGTCCAGAATTGAATTTAAAGAACAGTGAGTATATGTTAAAAGTAGAGCCATACCCAACTGTGCCTGGGCCCATAATCAGTACTGTGGATCAGCTATCAGAAGATCCGTATGGGCAAATGCTTAAACTCAGTGACTGGTGACCTGCATTTCTGTGGGTAAAGCTGTCAGCAATAAGCGAACAAGATTATAAGGAAATTTTTTAAGCAAAGGCCTATTCTGTCAGAGGTGTTTACACTTTTCTCCACATCAGAGAATAGCCTCAAAGGTAAATTTTTTTGTTTTGGTAAAACTGATCTCAAATAAGTACAAAATTATTGAAACCAGAGCCACCATTAATAACCACAAAATGGACCAGTCCCCCAATGTCTACTGTACTCACATTGGGAGAAATAACATTAAAAAAACAGAATAGAAATTACAGTTTCTTTTTCCATCCTCCCCAACAGTATAGTAATCTTATGTTCCAAAATATGGTTATTACCATAGGAAGAATCTTCCTTGGTATGGATGCAAACAGCTTTCTTACCTGAACAAGGATATTCTTTTGAAGACAATGGCTCTTAGTTTTTAAATTAGCTATTGATTTGTTTTCATAGTTTCTTTTGTCATTTCTAGGGATTTGGGTCAAAAAGGGAAGGAGACAGCATGCTCAGTCTGGATCTTAAAATAATCTTTTTTTTTTTTTTTTTTTAAAAAGAGAGCACATGAGCAGGGCAGAGGGCAGAGGGAGAGAGAGAGAAAGAAAAAGAGCGAGAGAGAGAATCAAGCAAGCTCCACGCTCAGCATGGAGCCTGATGCAGGGCTCAATCACACAATCCTGGGATCATGACCTGAGCTGAAATCAAGAGTCGGATGCTCAGCCATCTAAGACACCCAGACACCCCTGTGATCTTATAATACCCCCATTTCAGACTGGTTTTGTAACCTGTTAACCCTGCCTAACACACCACATTAGTCAGGAAGAGCCCTTCGGAAAACCTGGGTTCACAACCAGTAACTAAGGTTTTTTAATTAATCTTCCATTGTTTTCCAACATCCCTGTCTCTCTGTTACCTCTGGTGAACTACAAAACTAGCCTAGACTTGCTATACAGCTATTTTAAGGGGATGATCACCTACTTTCTAACACCACTTCCTGAGATTTAATCTTTAGGCAACTACCCTGTCTCCTTGAATAACTGACCTCTAGATCCTAAGAACACAGTAAGTTGCTTTGCTTTTTTTTTTTTTTTTTAATTTGGTGCTAATAGCCAAAAGACCACTTGAAAAAGGCCCCCAATCTCTGTCAAGGGTATAGATAATAACCCTTGTTTCCTCAGTGTCTCTGTACTGAAGAAATCTCTTGTGAGCTTACATCCACTATTAGAAACATTTTTAAAAGTTTATTTATTTATTTTGAGAGAGAAAGAGAGAGAGCATGCCCACACAAGTTGCGGAGGGGCAGAAAGAGAGAGGGAGATAGAGAATATCCAAGCAGGCTCTGGGCTGTCAGAGCAGAACCTGACACAGGGCTCAATCCCACAAACCACAAGAACATGAACTGAGCTGAAATCAGTAGTCAGACACTTAACCGACTGAGCCTTCCAGGTACCTCTAGAAAGATTATTTTTAATGAATTAAGTGAATTATACAAATCTACAATGCTCTATCAAGAAACTTCTTGCAAAAGAATTTGCAAATCTTATTTTATAGTAACGTCTCTTTTTTTTGTCTGTGGATAGAAGCAGTTTCTAGGTAACTAGATACTTCCCGGCCCCAAAATGGCTTTAAGCTATCTTAATGCTTATTTATTGTCAATGTATTGAGGTTGCTGGTGTTTTCTAAACTGATGAATGGGGGTGGGGAGGCATTTTAACCTGATCACTGGAGAATCTGGTCTTAGCTGTATTTTCTTAGAGATGCACTCTATAAATATCTTTCTTTTCCAATTCCCAACCACCCCCCCTTTCCCAGCATAAATGCCATTATACTACCACATCATCCTGATTTGTATGATTTAAAACAATCTGAAATATCTTGCATGTTTGATTGGTAGCTTGTTTATTAAATGTTTCCTCATAAATTTAAATTCCTTAAGAGCATATATCTCATATTAATCAACACTAAATCCCAAATAATATTGCAAGGTATATAAGTGTATTTTGGGTGAATGGACTGATGGGTTATTTTTCTATTTTCATTTTTGGGCAGGGAATGATGATTGATGGCACCAAGGTTATCATGTTTAGTAGACCAACCAAATAGAATCCTCTCTCAGAAATCCTGTTCTATTCTTGTTAACATTAGTCTATCCTTGGGCTGTGTCAGATAGACTATTCCACTGAGGTGATAATTCCTATACTCTTTGCTTGCTTTGTACCATTCCCTGAGCAAGTTAGAGAATGACCAAATGTATTTGTTCCTAGATAGAGCAGAGGACGATTAATGTTGGAGATCATTCTCTAGAAGAAAATGAATCCTGCTTGAATCTGGAAGCACCAGCTCACATACCTTGTTTTATCCTAATTAATTTGTGGAATTTCTTCTTTCTAATTATCTTACATTGCAACTTTAGAAATGATGGGAAGAAAAGAAAGTTGATTAATTTTATCCCTGTTAATTAAAACAGCAAGTTAAAAGAGAAGATCTGGAAACAAAGAGTTTGTGCAGAAGCTGGGTGATTGTGAAGAGACTAGGCAAATGTTCTAACTACAGTTCAGTGAGGATAGGGCTATTCTTTTGAGGTGTATCTTCTGAGATTTCTTTTAAAAAAAAATTTTTTTTTAATGCTTATTTATTTTTGGGAGAGAGACAGAGCACGAGCAGGGGAAGGGTGGAGAGAGAGGAGACATAGAGTCCAAAGCAGGCTCCAGGCTCTCAGCTGTCAGCACAGAGCCTGACATGGAGCTCGAACCCACAAACCATGAGATCATGACCTGAGCCGAAGTCGGACACTTAACTGACTGAGCTGCTCAGGCGCCCCTGAGATTTCTTTAAACATTTAACTTCCTTGCTTTTTTATTACTGTTATATTTTTCCTGATAATAATAGCTGATGATTTTATTATGATTGTGATCAAAATCAAAAACCAAAACAGTGGGTTATTTAGGGACAACAAAAATTAGGAAACTCTTTAATCCAAAGTTTGTTTTGCAGTGAAGAAACCCTAAGATCTGAGGCAGGACTCTGAATCGCAGGAAATGAATTCTAACATAAACAGAAAGATATTTTTGGAAGAATATAGGCAGCTCATAAGAAAGAAAAGCTGAATAAACAAACTTCAGAAAAGCAAAACCGGGCATCTCTAGGGAGGCCTTTTCACTAGCACATTGCTACTAAGGTGACTAAGCTCCAGTGACTTTTCAGCTTCTGTCTTTGCATTTGAATTTTAAATTTCCAGAAGCAGACTACCAAATTAAATGTAATGGTGTGAGGCAACAGTTTTCTTTCTACTCCTGCTGTTTTCACACAAAAGCAACATGATGAACTAAAGGGTGATCTTTTTTAAGTTACACTGTGATTGATTGCATGGAGAAAGTTGGAAAGAGACTGAAATCAGTGACTATAATTATATTTGTTGAGTATTTACTATGGGCCTGACACCGTATTGAGTATTTTGCATTCATTAACTAATTTAATTCTCATGATAACTTTACAAGTTACAGATAATAACAGATTTCACATTTGAGAAAACTAAGGTTTGGAGAAGTTAAGTAACTTGTCTAAGATAGCATATTAACAATTAAGAGTAATTACAAGTTTTTTGTAATAAAGCAAAGCAAGAAGTGAGCCTGACAGAGCCTGACATGGGGCTCAATTTCATGAATTGTGAGATCATGACTTGAACCAAAATCAGGAGTCAGATACTCAACCAACTGAGCCACCCAGGCACCCCAGTTTAAGGCACTTTAATTGCCAGTTTAAGTCACTTAATTGACTTTCTAACATGTCTCCTGCTGTACTTTTGCCCCCTTGTATCTCTTCACACAGAATTCCCCACCATGACCTTCGAGGCTCTACCTCTCTTTATTACATACAGCTCTCTGCCTTACTCAGTACATTTTAGATATACAGGTCTTATACTTTTCCTCAGTGACAAGTTCCTTCCTGCATTGGGGTCATTGCACTGGCTAATTCCTTTGACTGGAATATTCTTTGCCAAGATCTCGTCATAGCTTTTCTCCTTTTTGATATTTACTCTTGGGTCAGATGTCACCTCCTCAGAGAGGCTCTTCCATGCCCCATACCAACCTCCTCCCCCATTGCCTCCCATCCCCAAATCACCTTTCATTGTACTTATCACTGCCTGAAATCGTGTTCATTTGTAGTTTACTTGGTTATTGCTGTTTACCTTCTTTAGATAATAAGCTCAGTGAGAGCAGGGGCCATGTATATTCACCATCTAGATATGAGAACAGTCCCCTATAGTATATAGAAACTCATTAAGTATGTGGTGAAAGATTACAAAGTCCTGTATGTGAATTTGGAATGACTCATCAAACCGCTTTAAGGCTGTGGTAACTTGCAGCAAGCCACAAAATATGAATTAAGACATACACATTATACAGATTCATATTAGTAAACCTTAAACTTCTGTAAAGCATTCACACACTGTGATCCCACTGTAAAAATTATAATTTTGTTTAATTCTGTCATCTCCTTAGTGAAAAATTTTAGAATTGGATATTGGATATTTTTTTTAACCTGAGGAATAATTCATCTTTGGTAATTGCAAATTTCTAAATTTATCTTTTCTCTTAAAGGCTCAATCTCAAGATATAGTTCCAACCATAGGATTCAGCATAGAGAAATTCAAATCGTCCAGGTAATTCACTTTATTATGCTTGTGACTAAGAAGTTTTGGGTGGAAAAGTGATAATATTAGATCTACCTCATCATTCCTTCTACTTTTAGAAAAATTAATTTGTTGTTTCAGAAATCCATAAGTATTAAAATATTTGTACCACTACCTGTGGATTATTTTTCAGAATTTAGAGTTCAGACAAATTCTGATAATCTCTCTAGCAAGGAAAACATTTTTTATATGTTACTCATTGAAAAATATTTATATTCAAAAATTTATCTTATGGGACTTGTACTTGAAAATTGATTCAAATTGCATATTGTATATCCAAAGGTGGCTTCTTTGAAAAAATTTAAAATTTTAAATAGAAGTGACACCTTAAGTTAGTAATTTATAAGGTAGTCATTGTTTTGTTTGGTGTTTGATTTTGTTTTGTTTTTATTGTCTTTTTCTGTAGTTTGTCTTTTACAGTGTTTGACATGTCAGGTCAAGGAAGATACAGAAATCTCTGGGAGCACTATTATAAGTAAGTATGTTTATGAATGTTAGTTAACTAGATGATTATATTTTAATAACAAATAACGATTAACAGATAAACCCAAAAGATTACATGGGCTAGGTTGCAATGTTTATTTTTCATATAATTTAAGCACATTTTCTAATTTAAAAAGATACATGATCATACTTTATATTATTTTTCAAAGGCTTCAGGCCCTTCATGACTTTGGTTCTTTGCATATGCTGTTCTCTCTGTTTTTAATGCCCTCTTTTATTTTGTTTAAAGTTAATATAGTCATGCTTTAAGGCTAACTCAAAAGTCACCTCCTCTGTGAAATTTCACCATGTTGCCCAGGTATTCTGTCCCCAGCATTCACATAGTAGTTTGCCCATTCACACCTCTGTAATCATAATTCTTAGGTCTTAAAGTCCTGTACCATACCTGCCTCCATAGTGAGAGTATGAATTCCTCAAGAGCAGGGATTATTTCTTATTAAGGTTTTTTCTTCAAGGCCAAGTATGATGCTGGACATATACATCAGTACATATTTATTGAATAAATTTAGTTAAAATAATAGTACTAACAGTTGATCCATTTTTCTATAACCAATTCTAAACAAGATATTTTTCAGCATATGCACATCAAGTGCTCACTAATCACTGCAGATTATCAAGTTACTAGGATCCAAATGTATTATATCCTCTCAAGATTTGCATGTGGTATTAAAATGAATTCATTAACTTCTATTATTGCTAGGACTCCTTCATATATAAGCAATGTAAATTACTTTTGGAGTCTGAAATTATAATCAGTATCGTTTGACTAAATGCCCTTTTGTCATTATGAACTCTTGTTTTCAATGGTTATGACATGACTGCCAGATCTGATTTTAATTTTTTTTGATTAATTCTTTCCTGCAAATGTGCAATAAAAAAATACATAGAAAATAGTACTTTAAAAAAAGGAAATGTTTCTCTTTTTTTTTTTTTTTTTAAGTTTATCAATTTATTTTGAGAGACAGAGACAGCATGAGTGGGGTAGGGGCAGAGAGAGGGAGAGAGAAAATCCCAAGCAGGCTCTGCACTGTCAGCACAGAGCTTGATGTGGGGCTTGAACTCATGAACCGTGTGATCATGACCTGAGCCCAAAACCAAATGTCGGATGCTTAACTTACTGAACCCCCCAGACACTCCAAAAGGAAATGTTTCTTATTTTAATTCCTTTTTCTTCAAAATCTTTTTGGAAGAAGTTAATTATGAACACTATAGATAAATTGTAGGTTGAAAAGTGAATATGGTTACTATGGAGAAGTTTATAATAATAGTAAATTTATATCTTGTATCTCTATATTTTTCTAATTATGAAAGAACAAATTCATTTTAATCTGTTAGACTGAAAGAGGTTAAAAAGATTAAGTGTACTGTTGGCAAAACAAGTCATTCTTATGGTGGGAATGTAACATCTTTTTCAGGGAGATTTACCAGTATCTGTTAAAATGAAAAATGTTCATGCCCTCCAGCCATCATTTTGCTGCTTGAAAAGTATCCTATGACTAACACTGGTGGGCAAAGATATACACTGAAAATTGTGTGTTGAACCCTGTTTATAATGACATATCTCAATTATAAAAAGAAAAATAGTATTCTTAATAAAAATATGTGCTTAGTATATATAGAGAAGAAAAAAAATAGGTGGAATGTACACCTAACCATTAATAGCATTTGTTTTGGGAACAACAAGATTATAAGGGAAGTTTACTTTGTCATTTATATGATTCTATAATATTAATTATTATATAATTTTTGCATCTTATCCTTATAATATGAAAAAGTAATAAAATATAAAATATAAGGAGTGCACTTTTTTTTAATATTTGAAAAATATAGAAGAGAATATACAAAAGTTGTTTTCCATAAATCTCACTACTAATAAATTTGCTATTGTTAATCTTTTTTGTATATTTCTTCTTTTTTAAAATATAAAATACACACTTTACATAATTGAGAAAGGAACATTATAAATTGCCATATATAGTTTTTTATCCTGCTTTTTCAGTTAACATTCATGATAAGAATAAATCAGGAAAAACATACAAAGAATATAACTAATGCATGGCTACCTGTTATTTTTTCATATGCCTATGTCTATTTTTTGGTCATTTTTCTATTTTTGGACATAAAGGCTTTCCTCAGTTTTTGAAGATTATAAACAGCCCTTCAGTTAACACATCTTTCTGCATAAATCTTTGTCATAGTCCATGTTTCCTCAGAATAAATTTCAGAAATAAAATTACTGGTTCAAAGTGAACATTTTTAAAGCTCTTGGTAGATCTTTCCAGTCATATCAATTTCTATGGCTACTACTAATAAATGACTGGTGATAATCTGTATTCATTTTTTTTAATGGTAGAAGAAATAGAACTAGAAAGTTGTTTTATTTTTATATTCGTGTGATTACTAATGACATTGAACTTTAAGATAACTTACTACTAGAATAAGTGATTCACAACAAAAGTATAAATGTCCAGTAAATATATGAAAAGATATTGAACTTCACTAGCAATTAATGAAATACAATGTAAATATGCTTTTAAAATGGCAAAAATGGAAAACTGTTAAGAAGCCATACAGGAAAGGGGTGGGAAAAGTACTGATATTAGTATAAGTATGATGTTGATAAAGCATGTCTGGAATACAATTTGTCAGTGTTTATCTAAAACTTTTAATTTTGTATATATTCCTAGAAATTTTAGTCCTAAGAACAAATCTTAAAGTATCAAAAAATTTAAAAATTGTATTTAGGAGGATGTTTATTCCAAACTTTTTCATAATCATGAAAATTAAGAATAATCTCTAAGTCCAACAATAGAAGTTTGGCACAGTATTTGATGACACCATGCAATGAATGGGTCAGAGGGAATCAGTGACTTTTTTTTAAGGGCCAGTGAGATCTATAGGTGAACCCTTAAGCCAGTTCAGTAGCTGGTTATCAGTAGATGGTTATCAGTTTAAAAAAAAATCAAATTGAATAAAATAAAAGCTATTTGTAATTATTTCCAAAAACTTATTTCAAATATAGTTATGTATACTTATGTGTCCTCTTAATGTAAAATGTATTTATCACTATGGTTAAGGTAAAAAATACTGGTATAGTGTTTCATGTTTCATACAAAGGTAGCTCAAAAAGAGGCGCCTGGGTGGCTCAGTCAGATAAGTGTCCAACTCTTGATTTTGGCTCAGGTCATGATCTCATGGTTTGTGAGTTTGAGCCCTGCATCAGACTCTGCACTGATGTGTGGAGCGTGTTTGGGATTCTCTCCCTCTCATTCTGTGCCTCCCCTGTTCATGCTCTTTCTCTCTCTCTCAAAATTAAAAAAGCTCAAACCATACTGCAGAAAAAGATCACGGAAATGTTTATATATCAGAAAGTCAGGATGTAAAACAGCAAGATTCCATTTAAATACAAATGTAGATATTCATATGTGAGTATACACAAAGAAAATGTCAAAAATGATTTACACCAAAGTATTAATAATGATTGTATCTGTGTAATAGAATTATGATTTTACTTGTGATTTTTTAAAATTATGAAATAACAAGTCATTAAATTTACCATATTATCAACCGAGAACAAATTACTTTACATAAAATATGACTAATGATAATATATTAATCACTCATATAAACTAATAAATAAAGAGATAATACACAGGTTAGGAAATACAGATGAATACTAAATATGGAAAAATGTATGAGTTTATCGTTAATTTTTCTCATTTTTTATGTTACACAGAGAAGGACAAGCCATTATTTTTGTCATTGATAGTAGTGATAGATTAAGAATGGTTGTGGCCAAAGAAGAACTTGATACTCTTCTGAATCATCCAGGTATGTTTGTGTGTTTGTGGCATCTGTGCTTGAGGGTCTGTTTACATGAGATGTTTTGTTCTTTAGTGTTGGCAGAAAGTGTTACTGGTGTTATGTAATTATCTCTATTTTAAAATTTTTGAATTTTTTTTGAAATATAATCAATACAGTTTTATATTAGTTTCAGGTGTACAATACAATGATTCAACAATTCTAACAGTAATGAGTATATTACTCCCCTTTATTTTCAATTTTAAAATATAGTAATTATGCAGAACTCATATCTTTACCTGTAGCACATTATATATGTTTTTTATTTTATTTTTTTAAATTTTCACGTGTTTTACTTTTGCATGTACTTTTTAAAATTTTTATTTAAATCCAAGTCAGTTAACATATAATGGTTTCAGGAGTAGAATTTTGTGTTTCATCACTTACATATAACACCCAATGCTCACCCAACAAGTGCCTTTCTTAATGCCCATCACTGTTTGGCCCATCTCCCACCCAAAGCCCCTCCAGCAACCCTCAGCTTGTTCTTTATTTAACAGTCTCTTCTGGCTTGCCTGCTTGTCTGTTTTTTATCTTATTTTTCCTTTTCCCCTATGTTCATCTGTTTTGTTCCTTAAATTCCACATATGGGTAAAATTATATGGTATTTACCTTTCTCTGACTTATTTCACTTAGCATAATACATTCTACTTACATGTCGTTGGAAATGACAAGATTTCATTCTTTTTGATTGCTGAGTAATACTCCATTGTGTATGTGTGTATATGTGTGTGTGTATATATATATATATATATATATATATATATATATATACACACATACATACATACCACATCTTCTTTATCCATTTGTCAGTCAGTGGACATTTGGGATCTTTCCATAATTGGGCTATTGTTGATAGCGCTGCTATAAACATTGGGGTGCATGTGCCAATTTGAATCAGCATTTTTGTATCCTATGGATAAATACCTAGAAGTGCAATTGCTGGGTCATAGGGTAGTTCTATTTTCAATTTTTTGAGGAATCTCCGTACTGTTTTCCAGAGTGGCTGCACCAGTTTGCATTCCTACCAGCGGTGCAAAAGGGTTCCTCTTTCTCCACATCCTCACCAACATCTGTTGTTTCCTCAGTTGTTAGCTTTACCCTTTCTGATAGGTTTGAAGTTGTATCTCATTGTTGTTTTGATTTGTATTTCTCTTATGATGAGTGATGTTGAGCATCTTTTCATGTGTTTGTTAGCTATCTGGATGTCTTCTTTGGGAAAGTGTCTGTTCATGTCTTTTATTCATTTCTTCACTGGATTATTTGTTTTTTGGGTGTTGAGTTTGATAAGTTCTTTGTAGATTTTGGATACTAACCCTTTATCTGATATGTCATTTGCAAATATCTTCTCCCTGGTTGCCTTCTAGTTTTGTTGATTTTTTCCTTTGCTGTGCAGAAGCTTTTTATCTTGATGTTCATGTTTGCTTTTGTTTCCCTTGCCTCCAGAGACATGTCTAGTAAGAAGCTGCTGAGATCAAGGTCAAAGAGGTTGCTGTCTGTGTTCTTCTCTAGTATTTTGATGGTTTCTTGTCTTACATTTAGGTCTTTTACCCATTTTGAGGTTATTTTTGTGTATGGTATAAGAAAGTAGTCTAGGTTCATTCTTCTGCACATCACTGTCCAGTTTTCCCAACACCATTTGCTGCCTTTATTCCATTGGATATTCTTTCCTGCTTTGTTGAAGATGAGTTGGCCATATGTTTATGGGTCCATTTCTGGTTTCTCTGTTCTGTTCCATGAATCTATATGTCTACTTTTGTGCCAGTACCATACTGTCTTGATTACAGCTTTGTAATACAGCTTGAAGTCCAGAATTGTGATGCTTCCAGCTTTGGTTTTCTTTTTCAGAATTGCCATGGCTATTCAGGGTCTTTTCTGGTTCCATACAAATTTTAGAATTGCTTGTTCTAGCTCTGTGAAGAATGAAATTTCAAAGGTTTTGCAGTGTTTTCCAGGTTGCCCCAAAATAAAAATACCCTTTTTTTTGGTTGCATAAAAAGAATAGGTGTCAGTAGCCAAAAATATAGATTGATAAAGAAGAAAGGAGGAAGTAAAATTCCATGTATTTCACCATGTATTTAAAATTATTTTGGTTATGGGGTGCCTAGGTGGCTCAATCAGTTAATGGCCAACTCGATTTCGGGTCAGGTCATGATCTCACGGTTTGGGAGTTCAAGCCCCACGTGGAGATCTGCACTTACAGTGAGGAGCCTGCTTCGGATCTGTCTCCCTCTCTTTGTCGTTCCCCCACTTGCAAGCACATGCTCGCCCTTTCTCTCTCTTTCTCTTTCTCTCTCTCTCTCTCTCTCTCTCTCTCTCTCAAAAATAAACATTAAAAATAATAAAATAAACAATAAAAATTATTTTGGTTGCCATTTTTTCATACATGTATGTATATATAGGTATGTGCAATCACAGCATTTCATATATATTTTTTCTGAGAAATATTTTGAAATAGATCTTTTACATTTTTAAACTCTAAATGCCAGCCTCTATCCCCTTTTAAGATACCAGTATTAACAATTTGGTATTTTTTTTCTCATTGTTATTTATTAAAATCAGATCATATTCTCTATACTCTTCTGATCTGTCTATTCTCAGATAACACTGAATGATGGAAATCCTTTCAAGTCAAATTGCATATATGTAATTAGTCTTTTTAACGGTGCCTAATATGCCATACTATGAGTGTACCACATTTATTCTATCATTTACCAATTGATGGATATTCTTTCTTTTTCTCCACAGTACAATTCTCCAGTAAGTATTGTGGAACTCTGCATTAATAGCTTTACTCCTGCAAAAAGATTTTAAGTGGTCTTTGTGCTATGACTTTTAGGAAGAGGTGGTGGTTTAAAAGAAGTGTAGATTTATTAGGAATAGAATGGGAAGAGTGTGGGGCTTTCTAATAATTCTTCCTGCTCAACAACAATCACTGGTATTTTTATCAGACAACCTAAGCTTATTCAAATATTTGGGGTAATAATTATCTAGCTCGTACTTTTTATGTGACTTTTTCACTTTTAAAAACTTAGCAATCTTTTATCAGGGTTATCTGCTTTTCTCCATTGTATATTCTTGCCTCCTTTGTTGTAGATGAATTGACTATATAAGCATGGATTTATTTCTGGACTCTCTATTCTATTTCATTGATCTATGTATCTATTTTTCTTTTACCAGTATGATACTGTTTTGATTACTGTAGCTTTGTAATATAGCTTCAAATCTGGGATTGTGATACTTCCAGATTAGTTCTTCTTTCTCAAGATTGCCTTGGCTATTTGGGGCCTTTTGTGGTTCCATACAAATTTTAGGATTATTTGTTCTATTTCAGTGAATAATACTATTGGTATTTTGATGGGGATTGCATTAAATCTGTAGATTGCTTTGAGTAGAGTGGACATTTTAACAATATTAATTCTATCCATGATCATAGTATATCTTTCCATTTGTTTGTGTTGTCTTCAATTTCTTTCATCAGAGTCTTACAGATTTCAGAGTGTAAGTTTCACCTCCTTGGTTAAGGATTTTGTATATTAAAATGCAATATGTGTTACAGATTTTTGTGTATATATATAACAAATATATAGCAAAATTTTGTATATTAATTTTGCCTCCTGCAACTTTACTGAATTCATTTATTGGTTTCCAACAGTTTTTGATGGAGCTTTTGGGCTTACCATATATAGTATGTCATTTGCAAATAGTTAGTGACAGTTTAACTTTTCCCTGCCAGTTTGGATACCTTTTATTTCTTTTTGTTGTCTAATTGCTGTGGCTAGGACTCACAATACTATGCTGAATCAAAGTGGCAAGAGTAGACATCATTGTCTTGTTTTTAATTTTAAAGGAAAGATGTTCAGTTTTTCACCATTGAATATGATATTAGCTGTAGGTTTTTCATGTGACCTTAGTATGTTTAGGTGTTCTCCCTCTAAACCCACTTTGTTGAGGGTTTTTATCATAAATGGATGTTGTATTTTATCAAATGCTTTTCTCCATCTATTAAGACGATCATATGGTTTGTATCCTTCATTTTGTTAATGGGGTATATCACACTGATTTATTTGCTAATATTGAAACATCCTTATGTCCTTGGAATAAACCCAACTGGATTATGGTGTATTATCCTTTGTTGAGTTTGATTGTCTACATTTTCTTGAGGATTTTTGCCTCTGTGTTCATCAAAGATAGTGGCCTGTAATTTTTTTTTTAGAGTGTCTTTCTCTGGTTTGGGTATTAGAATAATGCTGGCCTTATAGCATGAATTTGGAAGGTTTCCTTCCTCTTCTACTATTTGGAATAGTTTGAGAAGGATAGATATTAACTCTTCTTTAAATGTTGATAGAATTCACCTGTGAAGCCCATTGGTCTCGGACTTTTGTTTATTGGTAGTCTTTTGATTTTTTTTTTTTTATTCAGTTTTGTTACAAGCAATCAGTCTGTTCAGATTTTCTATTTCTTCCTGATTCAATCTGGAAAGATTATATGTTTATAGGAAATTAATCCATTTATTCCAGGTTGTCTAATTTGTTGGCATATAATTTTTCATAGCAGTCTCATAATCCTTGACATTTTTGTGGTGTCTGTTCTTCTCTAATTTCTGATTGTACTTATTTGGGTCCTTTCTGTCTTTTTGTTTCTTGATGAGTTTGGCTAAAGATTTATCAGTTTTGTTTATCTTGGTTTCATGATCTTTTGTGTTGGTTTTTTAGTCTCTATTTCATTTATTTCTACCCAGAACTTTATTTCCTCCTTTTAGTAACTTGGGGCTTTGTTTGTTGTTCTTTTTCTATTTCTTTTAGATAAAGGCTCAGATTGTTTGAGATTTTTTGTTTGTTTGTTTCTTGATGTAGGCCTGTATTGCTATAAACTTACCTCAGAACTCCTTTTGCTGGCTTGGGCTCCTGGGTGGCTTAGTTGGTTAAGCATCTGACTCTTGATCTCAGTTTAGGTCATGATTTCACGGTTAATGGGATTGAGCCTCGAATCAGGCTGTGTGCTGACAGTGTGGAACCTGCTTGCAATTCTCTCTTTCCCTCTCTCTCTGCCCCTTCCCTGCTCTTTCTCTCTCAAAATAGATAAACATTAAAAAAAAATTGCTTTTGCTGTTTCCCTAAGATTTTGAAGCATTGTGTTTTCATTTTTGTCTGTAGGTATTTTTTTTTATTTCTTCATTGACCCATTCATTGGTTGTTTAGCCTCCATGTATTTGTGTTTTTTTCTGTCCTTTTTTTTGTAGTTGATTTCTCGTTTCATACCAATGTGGTCATAAAAGATATAATATGAGTATTCTTAAATTTATTGAGACTTATTTTGTGACCTAACATGTTCTGTTTTGGAGAATATTCCAGGTCTACTTGAAAAGAATGTGTATTCTGCTGTTTGAGGATGGAATATTCTGTATATATCTGTTAAATCCATCTGTTTAATGTGTTGTTCAGTGCCACTGAACAAAGTTCCTTATTGGCTTTCTGTCTAAATGATCTTTCCATTGATGTAAATGGGATCTTAAAGTCCCCTACTATTATTATATTACTGTCAATTTCTCCCCTTTATATTTATTAATATTTACTTTGTATATTTAGATGCTTCTGTGTTGGGTGCATAGATATTTACACTTGTTATATCCTCTTATTGGATTGATTTCCTTATCTTATTTATTGCTTTTCTATGTATTTTGTTATAATCTTTGGTTTAATGTCTATTTTATCTGGGGCCACCTGGCTGCCTCTGTGAGTAAAGTATGCGACTCTTGATCTAATGGTTATAAGTTCAGACTGTACACCCACGTTGGGTATAGAGATTACTTAAAGATAAAAAATATTTAAAAAATGAAAAATAAAATAAATAAAATAATATTTATTTTGTCTGACATAAGCGCTGCTACCCCAGCTTTCTTTTGCTTCTATTTGCATGGGAAATCTTTTTCCATACCCTCATTTTCGGTTTGTATGTGTCTTTAGATTCTGAAGTAATCTCTTGTAGGCAGTGTATAGATGGGTCTTGTTTTTTTTTTATCCATTCAGTCACCCTGTATATGAACTTTTTAAAATTGATGTATAAGTTGTGTATAGTCAAATGCTTAGATCTTGATCATATAGTTCACTAATTTTGACTAATGCATACACTCATGTAACTACACTGCCTATCAAGAAACATTTTCATCACCCCAGTAAGTTCTTTCACACTCCTTCCCAGTCAATACTCCTCACCTCATACCAGAGAACTTCTAATCTGATTTCTGTCGCCAGATTAATTTTGTCTATTCTACAGTTTCATGTAAATGGGGGAGGGGGAACACATACATTTTTGTGCATAAGTTTTTTTATTTGGCATAATGTTGTGGAGAATCATCTATATTGTTTTATATATCACTTGTTTATTCCTTTTTATTGCTATGTAACATTCTGTTGTGTAAATATCCAACAGTTTGTTTATCCAGTATCCTGTTGATTGACATCTAGACTGTTTCTAGGTTAGGGCTATTATGAATAAATCCAATATGAACATTCTTATAAAAGACTTTTTTGTAGACATGCTTTCATTTCTCTTTGAAAAATTCCTAGGAATGATACTGCTGAGTCATAGGATAGACATATGGATCATATTTAAAGTAACTGCCCTTTGATTTTTCAAAGTGGTCATACTATTTTACATTCTTAACAACATATATGAGAGTTCCAGTTTCTTTACATCCTCTCCAATGATTGATGTTATATTTTTTTCACTTTAGCCTTTCAACAAGGTGTGTAATAGGATCTCATTTGCTTTTAATTTCTATTTTACTGATGATTAAAAATGTTGATCACTTTTGCATATTTTATTAACCATTCTTGTACATTCTCTTGTAAAATTTCTTTTTAAAAATATTTATTTATTTTGATAGAGAGTGTGTGCAAGTGGGGGAGGGGCAGAGAGAGAGGGAGAGAGAATCCCAAGCAGGCTCCACACTGTCAGCACAGAGCCCAGTGTGGGGCTTGATCTTACGAACCATGAGATCATGACCTGAGCTGAAATCAAGAGCCTGATGCTTAACTGACTGAGTCACCCAGGCACCCCTCTCTTGTAAAATGATCTTTTTAAATCTTTTGCCCATGTGTTTAATTTGGTTGTTTGTCTTAGTATTGAATTTTAACATTTCTTTATAAATTCTAAATAGAATACCTTTGTCAAATATATGTGTTTTGAAGATTTCTTACCAGTCTGTGGCTCACCTGTTTATTTTTTTCACATTATTATTTTTTTTAAGTTTATCTAGAGGTGGGGGGCAGAGAGAGAGGAAGAGAGAGAGAATCCTGAGCAAGCTCTACACTGCCAGCACAGAGCCCAATGCAGGGCCAGTTTCACACTGTGAGATCAGGACCTGAGCCAAAATCAATCAAGAGTTGGGCACTCAACCAACTAAGCCACCCAGGTGTCCCATTTTCACAGTATCTTTTAATAAACATATTTATCTAATCTTGGTGAAGTCTAATTTATCAATTTTTTCAATTTTTATTTTTAATTTCAGTTTTAGTTAACATACAGTACAATATTGGTTTCAGGAGTAGAATTCAGTGATTCATCACTTATATTCAACACCCAGTGCTCATCACAAGTGCCTTCCTTAATACCCATCACCCATCTAGCCTATCTCCCACTCACCTCCCTCCATCAACCTTCATTTTTTCCTTTTAATACAAGCTTTTTATGTCCTCTCTAAGAAATCTGTGCCTACTGACTTAAGATTACTAACATGTTCTCCTATGCTTTCTTCTAGTAGCTTCATAGTTTCTGTTTTTATGTTTAGGCCTGAGACCCATCTTGAATTAATTTTTGCATTTTTTTTACAGATATCCAATTACCCCAAAATACATTTGTTGGGGAAAAATTTTTTTCGCTGAATTACTTGTCAAAATCATTTGACTTTCATGCTTATTGAATATAATTTGTGTGTACGTGTATGTCTGTTTCTGGACTCTGTATTCTGTTCCCCTGATCCCTTTTATGTGCTTTTGCATTGTCTTTATTACCATAGATGTATAATAAATCTTGAAGTCAGGATAAATCCTCTAATCCTGGTCTACTTCTTCAAGATAATTTTAGTAGTTTTAGGTGTTCTATATTTTTAAATGATGTTTAAAATCAGCTTATTAATTTTGTAAAACTGTGCTGGGATTTTATTTTGATCATATTTGGAGATAGTTGAGATCTTAACATTAGACTTAACATTGAATGTTCCAACTCATGGACATGGTATGTCACTTCATGTATTTATCCTTTTCTCAATTTCTCTATCTTTTATAGTTTTCTATGTAGGTCTTACACATCATTCATTCAACTTATCCATAAGTTTTTTTTTTTTTTTCAAAGCTATTGTAAATAGTTTATTTTATTTCATATTCTAATGGTTCATTGCTAGTATGTGAAAATATTGATTTATATTATGGGAGGTTGTTAAATATACTTATTCTAGTAATTTTTCTCTAGATTTCTTAGAATTTTCTATGTATGAAGTTAACAACAAAAATTCTTCTTCCTTTTTAGTCTTTATGCCTTTTATTCTTTTTCTTGTCTTATTGCACTGGCTAGGACCTTCAGTACAATGTTGAATAGAAATGGTTAAGTCTTGGGGCGCCTGGGTGGCTCAGTTAGTTGAGCATCCGACTTCAGCTCAGGTCATGATCTCGTGGTTCATGAGTTCAGCCCCGCGTCAGGCTCTGTGCTGACATCTCAGAGCTGTCAGCACAGCGCTGTGCAAGATTCTGTGTCTTGCTCTCTCTCTGCTCCTCCCCTGCTCATGTTCTGTCTCTCTGTGTCTCAAAAATAAATAAAACATTAAAAAAAAATTAAAAAAAAAATGGTTAAGTCTTACCTTTTTCCTACTTTCTTCCTGCCCTAAATCCTGGTGTTTGCCACTCTTCCTTACTAATAAATGCCCTTTGTGACTACCCCCCCCCCCCAAATAGGGCACTTTCACCTGCATTAAAAACCTGGTCAGGTGGATATCCTTTCTCCTCAATGATTTCCTTAATGGTATCTGGAGACTGTCTGCTACCTTTTGGTTGGCAGAAGCTACTTCTCCTGTTATCTTGATACTTTTTAAGCCAAATCTCTTTCTAAAATTATCAGGCCATCTTTTACTTTAAAAAGAATTTTTAATGTTTTTATTTATTTTTGACAGAGAGAGATAGGAAGAGAGAGAGCGAGAGAGAGAGCAAGCATGAGTGGGGGAGGGGCAGAGAGAGAGGGAGACACAGAATTTGAAGCAGGCTCCAGGCTCCGAGCTGTCAGCACAGAGCCTGATGCAGGGCTTGAACTCATGGACTGCGAGATCATGACCTCAGCCGAAGTCAGACACTCAACCAACTGAGCCACCCAGGAGCCCCATCAGACTATCTTTTATTAGCACTAAATCCTCCACTTTCCTTTTGCTTTATGTTCACATAATAACTTCACTTTTTCTTGAATCATGTTAGAGTCTATAGGGATGCCTTTCTTATAGCAATCCTGCACTCACATAAAAGCTACATTTTCAATACAAGATGAAAAGGTATTTCATGAAATGTGCAAGGTTTTCATGCCTGCTGGCATAACTGCAGCAATGGCTTCATGAATTTCCTTTTCTTTTTTTTTATGTTGGTCCTTATAGTGGAATCATTTACCTTGAAATGTCAGGCATCCACAGATTCAGACCTCAATCTATGGTACATATCAAGCAATTCAACTTTTTCTTGTAACATCATAACTTTTCTTTGCTTCTTTCATTTCCAGGATGACTGGTGGGACTTTGTATGGGTGCCATATAATTCAAGGTTTACAGTATTGCACAAAGGTGAAAAAATATGTGAGAACTGTAAGAGATAACTTTTACTGTGATACACGATTTACTGGAGAGAAGAATTCACATAGAGATGATTAGGGTCAAATAGCATTTTAAACAGATACTTTCAACACTTAAGCTCACTGCAACAGGTGCAGGAGATGACTTTGAAATTATCTCAGTGGTACAGTATGTGTTGCAGTTAATTTTATGCAGTTATGAATTAATACTGCATCTTTACATTTGTTTGCATATCTCTTAACTGAATGCTGCCATGTTTGGTCTATGTACATGTAAATTTTGATGAATTTTAACTTTTTATAATAGATTTGTATATCTTTTATGATATTAAATGATAAATTCATCTTGTATCTATATGTATCTTATGCATTCATGAGATACCTAACCTTTTCTTAATTTTTCTTCTATGTTTCTGAGCTACATGATTTGTTTACAGATTTTTGCAAATTGTTGGTGAATCTCCAAAAAATTTTCAATATATTTATTGAAAAAAAAAAAGGCATGTATAAGTGGACCTGCATAGTTCAAGCTCATGTTATTCACTAACTTTGTCATTCATCCATTGATAGACACTTATGTTGTTTCTGTGTCTTACTCCCATTCTTTGCATCCAACATTTTATCATTAAGTATGCTGCTCAGTAGGGTTTGCTTATATCTTTCCTTATTAGGTCAAGGAAATTTTCTGTTATTCCTAATTTTCCAAAAGGTTCCATCGTAAACTCATGTCATAGTTTACCAAATGCTTTTTCTACATCTATTGCAATGATAGTATGATTCACATATATTAAACCAAACTTACGTTTCTGGATTAAACCTCATTTGACTATTGATTATTAACCTCTTTATATATCATTGAATTGGATTTGCTGACACTTTGCTAAAGAGTTTTGTTTTTGTGCTCATGAGGTTTTTTGGTTTATACCTTTCTTAAAATGCTCTAGTCATCAAGGTTATAGAGGCCTCATAAAATGGGTTAGAAAGTATTTACTCTTTCTCTTTTTATTTTATTTTTTGGGTTGGATAGAGTTGGTATTATTTCTTCCCTAAGTGTTAGATAGAATATACCAATAAAGTCATCTGGGTTGGGATTTTGTGTGTGTGCAAGGAGTGTCAGGGAGTAGGGAGACTATGAATTATGAGTTAAATTTCCTAAAATGATATAAGTCTGTTAAAGTTTTGTATTTCTCCTTGGGTCACTTTTGGTAATTTATGACCATATTTTTAAATTTATCTCCATTGTCAGGTTTACTGGCATAAAACTGTTTATAATATCCTCTCACTATCCTTTTAATGTCTGTAAGATCTATGTATCTTCCTTCATTTCTGATATTGATAATTTATGTTTCCTCAGTTTTTTCTTGCTCAATCTTTTAAACAGTGTATTGATTATATTAACTTTTTAAGAACTCTGGCTTTGTTAATTTCCTCTGATGGTTTGTCTTTTTAAAATTTTTGTTAATTTTTGTTCTTTGTTTTATTATGAAAATTCTATACTTACATTGTATTTCAGTGTTTATTACCTTTTTCAGTTGGAAACAATTTTTTTAAGTTTATTTATTTATTTTGAAAGAAAGAGAAAGCAGGTGAGGGACAGAGAGAGAGAGAGAGAATCTAAAGCTGAGTCAGGTCTGCCCAGAGCCTGATTCAGGGCTCGAACCCACAAACTGTGAGATCATGACCTGAGCCAAAACCAAGAGTTGGATGCTCAATAGACTGAGCCAGCCAGGCATCCCTACATGTCACAAATTTTGATATGTTTGTTTTATTATTTAAAGTATTTTCTAATTTACCTTGTGAATTCTTTTTTGACCCTTAGATTATTTATTATATTTAATATAATATAAATATATAAATATAAATTATATTTAATATAATATAAATATAAATATAAATTATATTTAATATATAAATATATATTAAAATATATAAATATAATAATATAATATAATATATATTATAATAATATAATATATAATATATTAACATTACACGTATAATATATATATTACCATTACATATATAATATATGGTATATATTTATAATATATAATATAAATATAAAATATATAAATATATAAATATAAATTATATTTAGTTTCCCAAATATTTGAGAATTTTCGAGGTTTCTTTTTGTTATTGATTTCTAACTTAATTCCATTTGATGGAATAACATATTCTGTATGATTTCATCCTTAGGAATATATGGCCCAACGTATATGGTCTAGCTTGGTGACTCTTCCATCTGCAATTAAGTAAAATATGTATTTTTCTGTTGTTGGGTGAAGGGTCTGTAAATGTCAGTTGATAGATAGTGTTCACATCTTATACATTCTTAGTGATCTTTTTTGTCTATTCTATCAATTTCTGAGAGAGGGGCCTTGAAGTATCCACCTATGATTGTGGATTTCTTTATATTTCCCTTTAATACTGTCAAAGTTTGCATTATATATTTGGAAGCTTATTTATTAGATACATATGCATTTAATATTGTTTTGGCCTCTTGAGTAAACGATCAACACTTTTATAATTTTTAAATGCCTGCATTTTTCAGAGAGAGAGCGGCAAACTAAGAAACAGACTCTTAACTATAAAGAACTGATAGTTACCAGAAGGGAGGTAGGGGGGATGGGTTAAATAAGTGATAAGGATTAAGGAGTGTACTTGTGATGAGAACCAGGTGATGTATGAAGTGTGGTATCACTGTATTGTACACCTGAAACTGATATTTCACTGTATATTAATTAACAAACTTAAAAACTTAAAAAACACTGACATAAAGCAAACTGCACAGAGAACAACAATAACCAAAAAATGCGGTCTTTTTCTTTAATACCCTTCATCTTGAACACTACTTTTTCTTTTTTTTTTTTTTTAATCTTTTTTTTTAACATTTATTTATTTTTGAGACAGAGAGAGACAGAGCATGAACGGGGGAGGGTCAGAGAGAGGGAGACACAGAATCTGAAACAGGCTCCAGGCTCTGAGCTGTCAGCACAGAGCCCAACGTGGGGCTTGAACTCATAGACCCCGAGATCATGACCTGAGCCAAAGTCGGCCGCTTAACCGACTGAGCCACCCAGGTGCCCCGAACACTACTTTTTCTGATAGTAGGGTAGCCATGTGCGTTTTCTTACATTTACATGTGTGCATAATGTTTTTCTATCCTTTTCCTCCCAGCTTGTTTGTGTCCTTATGTTCCAAGTGTGTTTCTTGTAAACATCATATAGATATGTCTAACTTCTTTTTATCCATTCTGACATTCTCTGTTCCAGGGTAAATTCTAGCTGGACTAAATGTTTAAATGTAAAAATCACAACATTACAGCAGTAGAATAAACTATGGGAGAAGTATGGGAGAAGTTTAAAATAATTACAGGGCAAAAAAAATAAATAAATAAATAAATAAAATAATAAAATAAAATAAAATAAAATAAAATAAAATAAAATAAAATAAAATAAAATAAATAAAATAAAATAAAATTAAATTAAATTAAATTAAATTACAGGGCAAGAGGAGACCTTTCTAACTATAACACAGAACCCAGAATCCTAAAAGAAAAGATTGATGAATTTTACTATTTAAAAAGTTTTGACTTAGAAGAAACCATGAGAAGTCAAAGGCAAATGTCAAGCAAGGGGAAATATTTGCAGTTTATATCATAGCTCGAGGACTTTTTCTCTTACTACTTGTTGTGTTCCTACAAATCAATAAGAAAATAAAAACTTACTAGAAAAATGGGGAAAGGATAGGGTAAGATAGTTCATAAAAGACGAAATAGAAATATCCTTTGAATATATAGAAAAATTCTTGACCTTTCTCAAAACAAAGTAAACATATTCTGGTAGTACTTTTTACCTATCCCCTGTCATAAATGAAAAGATCAACAAGTTTGATAACACTCTTGTGGCAAGGGCACTGGAAACATTAATTCTTATCCATTGTTGTTGAAGTATACATTGATACAATTTTTAAGGGAAAGCCTTTCAGTAATCACTGTCAAAATAGCAATTTACATATCCTTTCACCAGCAACTCTACTTCTCATATTTAACCTATAAACATGCTGGCTCATGTGCAAAATTTGCTGTGTACACTTTTATTCATTTCAGCATTGTTTATAGTTTTAAAAATTGGCAACAACACATATATCTCACTGGGAACAGATTATACAAATTATGGCACATAGTACTAACAGACAGTATTCTGCAACTGTTAAAATAGTGAAGAAACTGCTCATTATGTACTGATATGGGATGGTCTTCAAGATATGAAATTAAGTGAAAATCAAAATATATAAAACTGAATAGTCTGCTACTATCTGTATAAAGAATAATGTATAATAATTGTTTGCAAATATTTCTAAAAAGATGCCAAGAAATAGGTAATATGGGTTAACTCTTCTAGAGAGGACAAGTGGATAGCCTGGGACAGGTGGGAGGGAGATTCTTTTGCTGTATACCATGTTGTGTCTTCTGAATTTTGAACTATTTAAAGGTGTTATCTATTCAAAACTGAAAATATTTCCAAAATTGTAACAAGGTAAAAAAATATCTTGTTAAAATATCCAGCTTGTTACCTGAAAACTGTGACTAAAATCTAAAATCAAGATGTAGTTTATCTTCTACTCCATTGAAGTTTGCCTCCTTTCTACTGACAATAAAAACAAAATATTTAATCCCTTTGCAAGTGCTGCTCAGTAGCTGCTTAACGAGCCCCAACTCCCACCTCACTCATCTTTGTTTTAAAGCTCCAACCAGAGGGCAGATAGTCTTAAGAAGAAAGGTTTTTTGTTTGTTTGTTTGTTTTTAATTCTCCTATCATTCAAATACATGCCTGACAGTACATGTCTTCAAATGTTTGTGTATGTTCGATATAGAAAGAAGAGGTTGGAAAACAGTTTTAGTGAATTTTAGTTTTAAGAATTTGGGGAGAAGGACCAAAAAGCTGGAGGTGTGATGATCGTCTTATTTTCTCTTTTAGATATTAAGCACCGCCGAATACCAATCTTATTCTTTGCAAACAAAATGGATCTTAGAGATTCAGTAACATCTGTGAAAGTGTCTCAACTGCTGTGTTTAGAGAACATCAAAGATAAACCATGGCACATTTGGTAAAGTTTTATATTTACTTTTCATTTTATCATTCTGAAAAAAATCTCTGAGCTTCAATTTTTCTTTGCCAAGCTTATCGTGTAAGTGACGTAACGTGATAGGATATAAGCTAGGGATTTTGTTGTATAGAATTCTGTCAGTGCAAGTGCTCATGAATATATTATTGTTAAAATATTTTCAAATCTTGGGGCACCCGGCTAGCTCAGTTGGTGGAGCATGTGATTCTTCATCTTGGGGTTGTGAGTTTGAGTCCCACTTTGGGTGTAGAGATTATTTAACTAAGTCTTAGGAAAAAAAAAAAAAAACTTTTAAAATCTTTTTAGGGATAGAAAAATATAAACCACTCTTTAAAAGAATAATTTAGCCCACTTACTCACCCCATTTCAACCACACTGATTTCCTCTGCACATTGTATCAGCCATCTACAATCCCATAAGAACATTTGCACGTGTTACTCCTTTTATCCAAAATAATTTTCCTGACTTGCTATTATACCTCCTTCAGGAAAGAGACCCCTCCTGATAACCCTCCAGAATATTACTATATCTTACCTCTGTACCTTGTTTTTTCACACTTTGCTTTATATTTCTATTGCAATGTCTTATCTGGGTATTGCTTCTTTTATAGTCCGTCTTCTCATACTAGTGCATTAGCACCATGAGAGCTTGGATTTTATCAGTTTTATTCACTCTGTAACCCCTAGAATAATAATAGTGCCAGGTACTTAGTATGTACACAACAAAGTTTGGTTTATATGAGTATATAGAAATGGGAATAATAATTTCATTTGGACATACTAATAAAATTGAACTCTGCAATAATTAGTATCTGACATTATTATTCAGCGTTTATTTGGAAAGCGGTTTCTTATTGATACATTTAACTCCAGTGTGTCTTTCCTCCAAAATATTCCAATAAGGATTACCAGAAGTGATGTATTAGTGTTTTAGTGCCGGCCTTACATTAATTTGAGCTTCCTTCTGTCCACCCACCTACCTTCTCCTGCTGCAAGATGTCCTTCTCTTTCCAGTTTCCCTTTTTTTAAAGAAGGTTTTTATGGAGAAAGGCCTAACAGAGGCAGAGAAATCTACTGCCTCTAGAAGGAGAAACAGTATGAACAAGGAGATAGTAGAGCTCAGAAAAGAATTTTTAGAACTAACCTTCGTTCTGAAAAAGGAATAGTATAAAAGAGAGCTTGAAAAAGCCCTTAAAATGCCTCAGTTACTCAGGGCCAACAGCATCTCTACCCAGGAGCAAAACACTGCATATCTTGAGTAAAACCTTACTTTGAAATCAGAGGGAGAGTCAATTTTACTAAATGTCTTTTGAGTTGGATTTGAGGTTCTGTGGTATTTGGTTGGTAAAGAAAGGAGGGATTTTAGGTAAAGAAATATCTTAAGCTAGAAACATTGTATTTCTTTAAATCATACCTAAATTGATAATATCTAAAGTAAAATAATTTTTAATTTTTGCATTGTATTAAGTGTTGGGACTGTTTTGATAGGAAGTACATTAAGAAATCTGTGTCTAAATTAGTAAAAGATATAGTCCTACTTTTAATTTTGGAATAGAAATTTACTTTGCAAATGGAAAAAATCTTTCTACTTAAAATAATCAGCGATTGAATTTTAATAGATTTATTTATTCAGTTGTGATACCTAAATATTTCTCACTGAGAGAAAAAGTAACATCCTGACATTGTAATGATGTGGAGTATTATATTGCCTGGTTCTATATTTTCTATATAACTTACAGAAGAAATTTATCTATAATATTGACTTCTTAATTCAAAAAATATCTCACTAAGTTCTAATTAGTGTTTCATTTTTTAAGTTTTTTTTTTTATTTTTTGCTATTTTCTTTAAAGCATGTAAAAAAATTGAAAATACAGTTATTTTTCTTTTCCCGTTTTACAGATAAAGGTAACACTCAATAACATGGAGATAAAATATGGTATCTCTCTTGCCTTAGGTACAAATAAATTTACTGGGCAATAAACAAGAGATTATAGAGAAACATAGCCTGGAAAATTATAGGAAAATTTCTGTGGTTTAATCATTGGTTTTCATCGTTGTACTAAACAGGTAGTCAACTCTGATTTTCAGGGTCTGATTTTGTTAATATTCTTCTTGTGTGTTCTTTGACTAAGTCCCTGGTACAATATGTATTTGCTTATTTACTCTCTTTTGAGGGCAACAGATAATGAAACAGATAAATAAGTATATAAAATGTCAGCTGGAAGGATGAAGAAAAGTAAAGTAGGATAATAAGAGAGAGAATAATAAGAAGTGCTCTCTCTGCGAGATCTAATTGAAGTCAGGGTGCAATTCATGCGAAGGCTTGGAGGAATAGCTTTCCAGACAGAGAGACCAGCCAAGTGAAAAGTCTCTCAGGTGAGAATGTGCCTGGTGTGTTCCAGGAATAGCAAGAAGTCCAGGCTGGCTGGGACAGAAATCTAGGGGGAAATTATAGGAGATGGGGCCATCGAGAAATAGCCAGGGACCATACCCCATTGGGCCTTGTAAGACATGGTAAAAACTTTGGCTTTTTTTCTAGTTATAGACCTGATGACGTGTTCAAAAGGAGAGGTAGAGTTCATACATTTGGGAATTATTAGGAAAAGATGCAAGGTTTTTAGTACAGTATTAACATCTCCAGTAAAGGGGGAAAGTTTTTCCATTGTATTATTTGTTTGGTTGGGACTATAGTCTTGTTTGGGACTATAGATGTGTGATAAAAATCAATACACTGATCTTTCTTGATTTAAGCATTTTAGTTACTGATGTTTTGCTACTGATACGGATAATTTATAATTTGCTTTGAATAATTATGTATCAATGCTGTTGGTTTCTTTCTATTTAAAAAATAATTCTATGGTAAGTCATATTTGTAATCTAGTAAGTAATGCCTTGGAAGTAATTTCTGATTTTATTAGCATCTAATTATTTTAGGTAGTTAGGTACATTTTTAAATCTTGCTTCAGCACAGTTAAAAGGAACCCTAATCATTCAGGAAATCTAATTGTTTATACTAAATGCTGTCAGTCCATGTCTTTGAAAAAGGTGATCTGATACTATAAAAATCCTCTGCCTTTTATTATGTTAGTCAATTTACCATCATTTTATAGATGCTAAAACTGAGACAGAGAGTTAAGTAATCAATCCAGGTTCCTGAAGCCAGTAGGTATAAGAGTATGATTGAAATCTGAGATTTTTTTATTCTGCCACTTCACCAAAGTTATAATCATAGGTTTATACCTTACAGATACCAAATTCCATTTCAAATAAAGCCATTCCATCATGTGGCTAAATTGTAACCGAAGTCAAACATTTCTAATAAATAAATGCTCTTGAGTCACTAGGACTGGGCAAAGTAGAATAATAATTTTTTAGTGATATACTTTTTTAAATGTCTATATAAATTATGAATAATTTTATCATGTCTTCTTCCTGAGCACTTAGACTTTTATTTCCTATGTATATTCAGTTTCAGTGCTTAATCAGCTTTGCTCAGATATGTTACTAGAATATAATAATTTGCCATATAGCAAAATTATAATTATTTATTCTTATGTTCTATGATGTAGTGAAATGGATATGTTTCTTATGAATTTTATTTCAGTGCTAGTGACGCCATAAAAGGAGAAGGATTGCAAGAAGGTGTAGACTGGCTTCAAGGTACATCACAAAACACTGTGCATTTTCAGCCTTTATTTCCATTCCATTCACATTTTTTTCCTCCTTTTACATTTCATTTTTGTTATATCATAGCCTTTCTCCCTCTTGTTTCCATTTATTTCTGCTGTCAGAAAAAACAATACAGTAAGTATCCAGTACCTTGCTACATTTACTTCTATTACATTTTTCTAAAGGGTTTATTTAAATAAAGTATTTGCATCTTTACAATTCAATATATATGATAACTCTAGAAAATAATTATAATTTATGGCAACAAATTTCTATCATATCTAGTAATAGAAGCACACTTGAAATTTGGGACAAATTTTAGGCCTTACTGTCAATATTTAAAAAGTAAGTTTGCATGGCATATATCTTTTAAGAATCATGCTGAATTCTATGTATAGCTCCATTTATACATAGCATGTTTATACAACTTTTTTTTTTAATTTTTATTTATTTTTGAGGTGGGGAGGGCAGAGAGAGAGAGACAAGAGAATCCCAAGCAGGCTCTGCAGTGTCAGCGCAGAGCCTGACGTGGGGCTTGAACTCACGAACCTGTGAGATCATGACCTGAGCTGAAATCAGGAGTCAGACACTTAACCGTCCAGGCACCCTTACACAATTTTTAATACTCATTTAGTGTTATAAATACTGGTATTGTATTGATGTTTTATATATTGCAATTTTGTTATTCATCAAAATAGCTGTCATAGGTTGGTATAGGCTTACTGTATGAAGGAATAAATTAACATCTAGCATTTCCTCTAAGATTACACTGTTTACTAACCACAGGAATGGCTTAAAGAAGTGACCCACGCAGAGCAATGGGTGTGAATAAAACCAAGTTTTGTAGGTCTTTTTTATTACGGGACCCTGAGAGTCAGGCCAAAAATTGTCCATTTGTGAGTAGAGCTGAGGATCATTCCTATCAGGAATCTCCCTGCCCTGAGCAAGGGTGAATGACAAAATATTCTTAATTCTAGTTGTAGTCTTGTGGCTATAAATTTAATTTCTTCTACACTAACCCTTTAATACCAGTTATGTGTGATTTTGTTTTCTCTTGTTCATGTCCTCATGAATCTAAGAATAGCTGCTTGCCCATACAGAAAGAGACCTTTCTCTGGTTCAGAGTACTAAATGTACATCTGATAAATATTTTTATGTGTTATTAGTAAAGTATGGTATTAAGTAAAGTGCACAGACTGTCTTTTTTTCTGTCTTGTATTTGTGTAGACATCATGACATTTACCATTAAACTACAAAGAATATTATAGTCATATTTTACAATTAAGTAAAACATAATTGAGAACCTCTCATGGTTGGCAGAATAACTGGAATTTTTCTGTGAACACACCAACTTAGTTTCTTAGATTGCGATAAAGAAGTGGTTTACACTTCTGATGATTTAATGGGACTGATTCCCACGTAAAACAGATTACAGAGCAACATTCTACAGAAGACGCCAGAAGCATGTTTTCAGCCTTGATTTCTTACTTTACAAGTGTTTATTGCTCACAGTGAAGTTATAGCACAGAGAGAAACCCTACTATTGCTCATAAAATCATAGTACTGAAAACAGGTTGATAAATTATAGTTCTCTCTTTTTTTTTTTTTTTTTTTCCGGTTTATATTGTCTGCAATAATGACGCCACTAGGTGTCAGTAACGATCCAACATCGCAGTGCCACTTGCCAACTCTGGTCTAATTACCTAATTTTTGTGTCTTTGATTTTTCTGATTCATAATCTCCGCATCTTACCTCCCTTTTTGTACGGAGAATACACTATTGGAAATAGTATTATGTCTTTGTGTTACCGTATTATTTTATGTAACATTTATAGCAGTTTTCTGTGAGCAGTTTCCCTATTGTATGTAGGGACCATGAATAGTAATAAAAAGCATTTGGGCTTTTGAGTCTAGCAGATTTATTCTACTACTTATTAACTAATTATTAACAATCATATATTATTTTCTTGTGAATATAATTTTGTCATCTATACAATTAAAAAGTAAAAGTCAAAAATTGTATGGGTTAAATGAAACACTCTGTTAAAGTGCCTAGCATAAGAAAAAAACCAATGAATGTTAAATTTACCCTTTCACCTAACTACTCTCTATTTATGAGAGGAAGAAACTTAATACCTAGATTAAAAATTGTATGGGGCTCCTGGGTGGCTCAGTTGGTTGAACGTCCGACTTCAGCTCAGGTCGTGATCTCACAATCCATGAGTTCGAGTCCCGTGTCAGGCTCTGTGCTGACAGCTCAGAGCCTGGAGCCTGCTTCAGATTCTGTGTCTCCCTCTCTCTCTGCCCCTCCCCTGCTCATGCCCTGTCTCTCTCTGTCTCAAAATTAAATAAAAACATTAAAAAATTTAAAAAAAAATTGTAATCAGCTTGGTTATGAATAGGAGATCCTTTTTTTCATCTTTCCTGTATGATAGTAAATAGCTTATTACCTTTTGATGCTCCTACTATCTCTCTGGATTTAAAAAGAGGTAAAAACCTATTTTGCAAATTAGGTAGCAGTTAATATTGGAGACTAGTCTGTGCCTATAGCTGTTAATTTATTAGCCAAACTTATTTTTATGTAAATTTAACTGTGAAGGATAGATATTCTGCATTTATATCTCTTCATTTTGCTTCCAGAATTCTGAAATTTCCTAGCATGATAAACAAGAAAGCCTCTGGTTCATTTTAATGAACAATTTAATCTTATTATTTTAAGGTTGAAAAATTTTGAGTAAAATATTAAATGACATATTTTGTGCCATGATTCCATTCTCTTTTGGAAGGATTCTCGATAATTACATATGTATTAGAGCCCAAAGACAAGAACTCCTGAGTAGACTATGAAGTATTTTTTAAAACCATCAAAGAATATATAGAAACCATTGCAGAGGTATCAGTTGTTTTCTAGCTCTGAAACTTTCAAATGAGATATTTATAAAAAGAAATTTTTCTGCATGACTAATGAAATGTACTTATTTTATCACTTTATCTGTATTGAAAAGTTAATGCTTCCAAACTTTTAATATAAGACTTTTATAAACTATGCATATGGGTATTCCCATGAAAGATGGAGGAATGAACACATACTTAGTTTCTTCCCCTTCTCAAATCTCACTAACAGAAAGGGGACTTTTGTTTAAAGACATTAACCCACAAGGGCAAAAAACTGGAAGTGACAAAGATGTCAACCAAATTTTGAAAGCCGGATGCCTGATGCATGTTGAATGACTTAACAGACCTGAGAAAGGTGAATTCTGAACCAGCACTGAGGACAGCTGGAAAGCATCCCAATTTACATTTCAGATCCCCTCAAAGGCTTATTGATGGAAAGTGGAACTAAGGATGAGGTGAGGCTGAAAAGAGAAAACAGTTATATTTTCTTGCCCCCACAAAAGACTGAAGGTTCATTCTTGCAGAGAGTCAAACAATATCTTGACTGGGGAATACCAAGCACAACTCTGTGTGGCAGAGCTGATCTGAAAATGAGGAGTGATACCAAATATTGTAATCCTCATCTTCCTTCTCCTACTTCTCCCAGAAGACACCGGCAGTAGGCAGGATATAAAAAGTCATCTTTGAGGAGTAAGACCAGCCAGAGAAAGACCTACAAGTATTAACATCAAATATTTCCAAGAAAATGGCTTAGCTAGCTACACTAGAATAAAGACCACATTTGACAAGCGTCACACACATACTGAAACTTCAGTCAGCTTTATAGTATTCACTCATACTTATGAGAAGGTGACAAAGGATCACCAGGCATTTGAGGACCTAAACATTATAAGTTATGGAACTTTAACAAACAAAAAACAGATCGGTGGAAGTAGAATTTAATTTTTTTTAAAGATTTATTTGTTTTTGAGAGAAAACAAATAAGAGAGAGAGAGAGAGAGCAGAGCACAAGTAGGGTAAGGGCAGAGAGAGAGGGAGACACAGAATCCAAAGCAGTCTCCAGACTCTGAGCTGTGAGCACAGAGCCCTACGTCAGGCTAGAACTCACGGACTGAGAGATCATGACCTGAGCCGAAGTCAGACACCTAACCAACTGAGCCACCCAGGTGCCACAGGAGAACATTTCAAAAAACTATTAGACTATCCTTAAAGGGATAAGAAAAGGTATTACTTTTTATTTAGGGAAAACATTTCAAAAAACGTATTAGAGTATCCTCAAAGGGATAAGGAAAGGTATTACTTTCATGACTATGACCAGGATACTACTTGAAAAGGACCAAAGGAAAAAAAAAAAACAAGTTTTTGGAAAATATTAGAAGAAATTGAAAAGTCAATAAAAAGAAGATAAAATAGAAGCGTTCTCTCAGAAAGTGGAGCAAAAAGATAAAAAATATCGGAAAGAAAAAAAAAGGCTCCATATCCAAATAATAGGAGTTTTAGAATCAACAAAGGGAGAAGAAAGAGGGAGAAAAATCATCAAATAAATCACCAAACAGTGTTTTCTAGAACTAATTGATGAGTTTTTAGTTCAAAGGCCTCTTGAGAGCCCAATGCAGTGGATGAAAATATTCCCACACCAAGGCTCATCGTTACTTAATTTCGACACTGAAGACAATGGAAGATCCTACCAGCTTCCTGGGAAGAAAATAAGAAGTTTCATGTAAAGGATAAGGAAGCAGAAATAGCATCAGACTTGTAAACATCAGTATTTGGAAGCTGTGAAATATTGGGCAATGCCTGGAAAAGTCCAAGGGGAAAATAAGAGAACTATATGCTCAGGCAGTATCATTGTATTGTGATTGTAGCATTAAGACATATTCAGCCATGCACAGTCTCAAGAATGTACCTCTGTACTTCTTACTGAGGCGGCCATTGAGAGATATACTCTTAAAAAACAAGGGAATAAACCAAGATGAGAAAATAAGAGACCACGAAACAGGAATAAGAGTATGTGGGATGGATCCTCAGGATGATAATGAAAGATAATGAAATCCTAGAATGATAATGAAAGATCTCATATCAAGATAACTGGGCAAGCACAGAGAACAACTTGTCCAGATTAGAGTTTTGGAAGACTCTAAGATTTCTTCAAGAAAGTGAAATTCATAGGCTATGTAATTCAAAATAATTTCATAATACGAATGAAATTCATAGGCTATGTAATGGTGTTTCATTACTCCACACTTAAACAGCGTGGGAGTAGTGGGATTGAATTTATGTTAAGTACTTTAAAAAATTAAGCAGATAGGCAGGGTTGGAGAATGAGGAACAATTATTAAAATGGAGAAAACAAAATGTAAAAGAAAGAAAGAGTAACAGGGAAGGGGGTACAACCTGTCTCAGTTGTTAATAGCGTTTACCTAGTCATACTGATGACTATATTAATATGGTAGAAAAATGGGAGTAATGGAAGTATAATAAGGGTTGCAGAGGAGCAGGGTAGAGAAGTATGTGAGAACTGAAGCCTCATATTACATTGAAGGAACTGATATTTTAAGAAGAAGAATAAAAGTATATTTAGAGATACAGAGCTAAATCTCCTAACAGGGAGTTAGAAGCAGTTACTTGTGAAGAGAGAAAGAAGAGATGAGGCAAGGGACTCCTAGTTTTCATACAAGCCTTAGAGAACTAGTTGACTCTTAACCATGTGTATGTACAATGACAAAAACAAAAACTACAGTATGTTTGTGCTTTTAAAAAAACTGGTGTGTGCCTACGTTTCTACAGTGTTTTTATAGATTTATTTTGGATTACTTTAGAAAATGGATCTTGCCTGTGGAGACTGATAATTTTTTATTTGGTTTTTATTATCAGATCAGATCCAGGCTGTGAAGACCTGAAAAGATAGTATTTGGAAACCTCAACAATTTTCAATTCAAGGAATGTATCTTAAGGCAAACTGAATACTTCAAATTTTTAAAAGATGTTTGTGCATCTAAGAATACTTTATAATCTTCCGCTTGCATTTATGGACTCTGAATGAGCTTTTTAAGAACATAGGACTGCAGGTATGCTATTCTGACCATTAATTATATTAAAATTGAATCTTTCCCCAGAAGGGCTCTTTCCACAGAATTACCAACTTCTTGGTAAAGGTCTACATTTGATTGTAATTAGAATGTTTAAAGTCAGAGTTATAAGCCATCTCAATATCTCATCATGATTTATAATATCTTTAATGCATTTTATTTTTTAAATTGTCTTCTAAAAATTTAGTTTACGATATGACTTTGTAGTACGATTGTGCTTGGAAGAACTTTATTTATAAGGGACCATGGGTAATTAATATATACATAACATTTTTACTATATGTCACTGTCAATAAAACATTATATGCAATATACCAACTAGTGTGCTTTGTTTATGCTGAAAAGATTAATGCTGTGTTAACTTAATATTTAGTGTTTTAATGTCAAGCATTTGTAAATTATCTGAGACCAAGTGAAGCTGAATTTATCCATCCAGTGAATATGTATTGAACCTCTCTGCACCTACTCTAGTTTGTCATTGTCCTAGGCAAAGGTGATACAAGGTAAATAAGATATATTCTTTATCTTTAGAGAACTTAAAATTTAATGAGGGAGAATTTGAGGACCTTTTCATACATAGTATCTAACTTTATTTCATTGGCTAAATGAATATATTGCATTTTAATATTAAGAGGTATAAAAATGAATTAGTGCAATTCTTCAATAATTATTTTAGTGGACTTCTTGTTTCTTTCTTTAAAATGCCTCCAGTTGCCAGAGCACTTTGTTAAAGTAGATTGTGACTCACCAAACAATGTTTTTCCTGAGCATAAGCTGCTAAAAATGTTTAGAATTTTAGACACATGCCAGGCATCTACTCTATGCAAATTTTGTTAGTTCTCAAAACTTAAAGACCACTTATAATTGTGAACTCTAAATAGAAGCTTTCATTTTAAATTAACCACTAGAAAATAGTATATAGAGCAATGATATCAATCCTGAAAAATACTGCATATAAAGAAAAACTGCAGTATATAACGTGTAACATCTTAAACATCCTTAGGTGTAAAAATGATAAAAATAGGAGGCAAAAGGTAAGTAAATACAGGTGTGTTATAGTAACTATGATTGTGGTATGTTTCATAGAAATTTGAATAAAGTAATTTTAAAGCCACAGTAAACATTCTGTAATCCAGTTTCTTTTAGCCCAGAAATACTAGTGGTTTGGATTTGGAAAATTGAAAGTTATCCAAAATATTCTAATACTCCATCATTTTAGCTTGCCAGCCTCTCATAAATTGTTTTGATGAGGATACAAAGTGAGATTCTGAGTAATGTAGAGTTGCCTGAAATGTAAAAAGAAGATGATGAAAACACCGAATGTAGTTTAACAAAATACTTACTACATGCTGTGTTTAGGAGAATAGGAGAATGGAGAAGGGGTATGTTAGAATTCAAATCCTCATTCACCATAACATAATAATAGCAATAATAATAGCTATCACTCTATGAATGCTTTATTTTAAGCTAGATATTATTACACATACTGGATCTTAAAGTATTTAATTCTCAACAATAACCTCGTATGGTAGGTTTTATCATTTGTTTTATAGACAAGGAAACTGAGACCTAAAAAAATTACTTGCTAAATGTCACTGGTAACTGATGGTGCTAGGATTTAGGACCAAACCGTCTAAGACAGATGAATTTGAGAGATAATGAGGCGCCTGGGTGGCTCAGTCAGTTAAGCATCTGACTTCGGCTCGCATCATGATCTCACGGTTCATGAGTTTGAGCCCCGCGTTGGGCTCTGTGCTGACAGTGCGGAGTCTGCTTTGAGTTCTGTGTCTCCCTCTCTGTCTGCCCCTCCCCTGCTCGCTCTCTCTCTCTCTCTGTCTCTCAAAAATAAATAAACATTAAAAAATTTTTAAAGGAGTATTACAGATATTAGAAATATAGAGGTATCTGCCATGATAGCTAAAAGGATTGAAAAGATTCTCATTGGGGTGGGAGACCAGGGTGGGGTGGGGAGGTCAGAGAATAGCGATTACTGTTATGTTTTGTTTTTTAATTTTTACAGTTTTAAGTCTGTAAACACTTCAGATTTTAAACTCTGGGCCTAAATGATTGATGAAAATAATTTTTAAAACTATGTTGATACTAATTAGTATTCCACAAACTACAGTAACTCACACCTGTGTAAATATTTAGAAGTACTGCCTTTTTCTTAACCCATGATCTCCAAATCTAGTTTATACTCTATAAACATCTATTCTACTCTACATTTTCATGTGAAGACTATGTAGAAGCACATTGGGCTGTAGTAGTCACAGGATGTCATGGAAATGTGTGGAAGCTGAGTTTATTGCATTTGTGTTCTAACATAGTGTACAATTAAATTTTATTGCATTAAAGCTCAAGCAAGTGTTTTTTTTTTCATGTTTAACATCGCTCTGTTACAAAGCTTAATTCATTAAGCTCTACATTTCAATATAAACATTTCATAAAATGTTCAAAACTTACCCTGTTGTATGTTTTGCATTTAAATATGTGTGGTCTTGGCGCCTGGGTGGCTCAGTCAGTTAAGTGTCCGACTTCAGCTCAGGTCTTGATCTCATGGTTCGTTAGTTCAAGCCCCTCATCAGGCTCTGTGATGACAGCTCAAAGCCTGGAGCCTATGTCTCCCTCTCTCTCTGCCCCTCCCCTGCTCACACTCTGTCTCTCTCTCCCCCAGAAATAAATCAACATTAAAAAAAGTAAATAAATATATCTGGCTCTATTCAACCTGTGCCTTGTAAATCACAAGAGCTGAGTTTTATAGATTTGTTTTTCATTTATGGGTTGTCTGCTAAAAATTGTGAATTATTTCTTGATAAGTTATTTTTTTCTTTGGAATTTTTGGCATAGTACATTGTGATTTCCATAAATATATTCAATTACTCTTAACAGTACTTAAGGCAAATACTTCCTGTGTGAATGTTCTAGCATTTTAACTATGCTTATTTTCTGCTTTCTGATTATTCTCTTCTTATTTAAAAACATAGGGGCACCTGGGTGGCTCAGTCAGGCTAAGCAGCCAATTCTTGGTGTTGGATCAGGTCATGATCTCACAGTTTGTGGGTTTGAGCCCCACATCTGGCTCTGTGCTGACAGTGTGGAGTCTGCTTGGGATTTTCTCTCTTTCCCTCTCTCTGCCCCTCCTGTGTGCTCTCTCCCTCCCTCAAAATAAATAATTTTTTTAAAAAAAGCATAAATAAAACATTAAATGTTCATTTAAATGGATTTAAAATAGGTTTGTCCATTTCTGTGTGGAGAAATACTATAATAATAGAAAATTGTTTATTATGTTTAATTGAATGTTTCATGTAACTTAGTTATTATATTTTCATAGTGAATCTTTCTCATTAAGGATGTTCCTGATGGGGCTTGCAAAGAACTGCCTCAGGACCATTACTTACTCTCCCTTCTGGTTACTCAATTTTAATGCCACTCTTGGACATTTTATTAACATGCAATGTTAAACTTTTTCTGGTGATTTAGAATAAACCAAGAGGGGCAAATTAAATCCTTCTCCAAATTTGAAATCACTAACTAATGCTATACAAGTCATAAAAAAAAAAATGGGTATTTTGCAAACAAAATTTGGTTAAATATATAGTACTTCCTATATATCTTAGATATATAGAACTTCCTAAACACTTTACGTATATTAATTCATTTAATCCTCATGACAATGCTGTGAAGTAAATGTTATTTTCTCTGTTACATAGATCAGGTGTCAGCAAACTACCAGTCTGGTTTTGTATGGCCCTTGAGCTAATAATTTTATATTTTTAAAGGATTAATTAAGGGAAGAAAAAGGAACAACAGATACTGTAATGTGGCCCACAATGCATAAAATTATTTACTGTCTGGGGCTTTACATAAAAACTGTCAGTTCCTGTTGTAGTGCAAATAAACAGAGGACCCTAAATTTTGAGTCTAGACAATCTGGTTTCAAAATCTACATTCTTAACCTCTGTGAGATTTGTCAAAAAGCTAAATATTATTCTAAAATGGAATAAAACAATTACAAATTTTTTCCTAAATAATTATATTAAAGATGAAAAATTAGATTCAGATGCCTAAAAAGTAATGCTCTTTGAAATCTCTGCTGCCTCCCCCTCCCCCCAGTAAGATAGATGTCCTGACCTAAAGTTTTTTTCCTTCCTTTTCTTTAAATGAGTGGCAACAGCGGCACCTGGGTGGCTCAGTCATTAAGTGTCCAACTCTTGATTTCAGCTCAGGTCATGATCTCATGGTCTTGAGACCAAGCCCTACATCAGGCTCCTCTCTGGGCATGGAGTCTGCTTAAGATTCTCTCTTCCTCTCCCTCTACTCTTCCGCCATTCACTCACACACTCTCTAAACAAATAAATAAATGAGTGGCAACAGGTTGTGCAGATTCTGAAACATCAGACTTGTTAATATTTTAAAGGATAACCACACTCACAGATTATCCCCAAGAATTTGGCTTGGACTTCCAGACCTCCCAGTGACATTCATCAATATTTTGATGTAAATGATAACTAGTGTTGATAGTCTTGAAATATATATGGTAAAATGTGGAAACATTTATAATTCAATTTGTGGATGTGCATTTTAAGTGACCACAAGTAATAATGAAAGCGAAAAATATTAATTAGTTATGCCCCCATGTTCAAAATTTTTGCCATGTGACTGGTGATATAGCATATATCCATAAAGGATAAGACCCCGAAATTAGTGTCTCTTTCTCTTCCTCTCTCATTCTCTTTTATTTTCTCTTGGAAAAGGTTATAAATTCTTTCAAGTATTTTATGAAATACCTTACTGTAGTAAACTATTTCTGAGATAGGTTTATGCTTCTTCCAATTAAATGTAATCATTAACGTTGGCAGTTAAAGCTAATTTCACATTCAAGCTCTATCTTAGGCTCAGTGTACTGTGTGTGTGTGTGTGTGCACACACCATCCTAAGGTCATAGGAAGTTACGCTTCACTCACTGGTGATCATTAGCTTTTCTCCTTGGGCTTTCTTAGGCAAATTTATAGATGAATCTTGCAAACATGTTATTTTTATCATGTTTTAGGGTTTTTTTTATTTTGTTGTTTTTATAACTCTTAAATGTGATATATCAGCACTTACCATTTCTAGAAACCTTATTGTTTATTTGATAGAGATTTAATGCATTTTTAGATGTGGGTTATTAATGTCTTAAATACTGTCTACTAATTTGGTGAGTTTAATTTATCAAATCACAGAATAGAACTTATTGTCCCTTTTCATGTTTTAAAACCCCTATACTATGGTTTTATTTCATTTATGCATAGCAAAACAACATTTTTTAAGAACAAATAAATACTACACTATATGTTAACTAACTTGAATTTAAATAAAACCTTGGAAAGAACAAATAAGATTTCCAAGACCCTATATCAACATGGGCTCTTATTACTGTTAAAAATTAGTTTTCTATTATGAAATACTATATCTAATACAGAACTAGTTTTTATTTATTTTTTTATTTTTTAATGTTTATTTTTCAGAAAGATAAAATTTGAGCGGGGGAGGGGCATAGAGAGAGGGAGACAGAATCCAAAGTAGTCTCCAGGCTCTGAGCTATCAGCACAGAGCCCAAAGCCGGGCTTGAACTCACAAACCACAAGATCATGACCTGAGCCAAAGTCAGACGCTTAACTGACGACTGAGCCACCCAGCCTCCCCTAGAACTACTTTTTAAATGTTAATGACATATTTTCTGATTAAAATGGGATGTTGGTCTCTATAAAGGCAAGAGGCAATATTTTTCTGCTCATTAGATCTTCACATATAACAAGCAAAGATACCCAGTACTCAATACATAACTTGTCTATATGGGAAATGAGTATAAACTTAAGAAATAGACTATGGTTCTTTCTTAAAAGAGATTAGGACAAGCCTGAAGCTTCCACTCCATACTAAGTGGGCATTTTCTTAGTCTTTCTATGAATAGGGCCCTACAGTAAAATAGCATTCAAACAACAACTATGTTTAAGAACCCTACAATTATATTTACTTTTAATGTCTCAGCAGAATTACTAGCACCTCAAAGAAGACCTTGTTTAAGTTTAAAGATTATACAATACTCTGTGTTTAACTTAATTACATCCTTATTTTTATTAGATTTATTTCAGTATCAGTATAATATATTTTGCCTCCCAGAAGCAAACTGAGAAAGAGTAGCTACATCCTAAGGTCACCTTATAACAAAATGAAAAACCAGAACACTAGAATGTCTTATTCTAAGGAAACCTTGAGATTATTCAATTAATTTTTTTTATTTTTTCATCTTTTTCTTTAGACCTACCTCAAATTGTTTTTTGAAAGGCCAAAATTAATATCAGTATACTTACATTTACTGAGATAATCCTCTAATCAGCTGCAAGCAGAAAAATTTAATAGTGTAACTACAAGTATAAACTCTAATTATAAAGAAAGAACCCAAATCCTTCTCTTCCTTCTTACAGAGAATGCTATAGAGTGGGAGGGGGCAGTGGTGCCCTGGATAAAACTCTAATCCAGGCCAACTTTCAGAAAAATCATGATTTCATATTGCTTCCAAATCTGTGTAGCCATCAATGAGTAGATGGCTAATAGTACAGTTGTTTGTTTCAGTAAGCCTGGGGCACAGCCTGGAAACCAGAAAGTAAACACATTAGTGATTGATAGACTCTGCATAGTAATGTAAAGCTCTTCCCAGCCTATGTTATATTTAGAAAAACGGTTTTGTTTTCCTCAAAATTATTCTAGACTTTGGCTCTATTTATTTTAGGGAGGTGTGCATGAGCTTGGTTTGGAAGGGCAACAGATGTGTTTTGAATATTTGAGCCTTTCACTATAATCCTTTATTGAGGAAGCTGATGCATTTCATCTTTTTTGCACATCTGAGCCACTCTTATTTTGAATATCCACTCACCATCCAAGATACTGTTCTCTGCTGATTTCTATCTTCAGTGTTTTATCTATAGGTATTTCAGTTCCTAGGGTTCCCTATGGAAAGTCTTAACATATTCTATTAAATTGAACCATATGACATTGTCATTTTGTAGGCCCAAAGCAGCTGAATGACAGTGCTTTCATGTGGTTCAGTTGAGATCATCTGGATACTTCTGAATGGCTTATTTCTTCAGTAAGGGCCAAAGAAATTCACTGGGAATAATTAGGCAGCCAGAATCTGGCCTAGCCCAAAAAGGACACGTGTTGAAAAATATGACCATATGACCACAACACTTTGTAGTTCCATGCCTCAAACTCAGCAAGTAATCTAACAAATTTCTTACCTTTTGTATTATTTCAGACGTGTTTTATAAGCCATTTCAGATTCTCTCAGGCTCACTATCTCTTGTTCCTGCCACTGCTTGTAGGCTCCAGCCATAATATGTAGGTACAACTTGACAGTGCCCCACATCCCTCATTTCCTGTTTTAGAGCTCCCTATTTTTGCTCCCATGGCCTCACCACTATCATTGCAGAACATACATAACCCAGCAGGGGAACCAATGGCCAGTGGGAAACAGGAGCCAGTGAATAAATTCTTCCCTCTTTCTATGTTTCCCATTGATCATGGACAGTCTTGGGACACTATTATATAGCTTTTGGAATGATTCCTCTGAATCTAACAATCAGTCACACTTAGTATCTAGCTCAGTAACACCTCAGATTGCTTCAAGACCTGTTTCATCATCCTTTTTCCATAACTTTATTCCCTCATAAAGTGATAGCACAGTGTTCCTCTGCCTCAGCAATGCTTTCTGAAGAACCCAGGCTGTATCCAATACTGTTCTCAAATTCTGATCAAAGTCACTTTTGGTAAAACACATGCACTGAAGTCTGAGAAGCACTCCACTAATATTTTTTTTTTTCACTTTTAACATAGACTTTATTTTTAGAGAAGATTTAAGTTCACAGCAAACTGAGTAGAAAAATCAGAGATTTCTCACATATTTCTACACTGACCTCCACATAGCCTCCCCCACTATCTACATCACAAGACCTAGGATTGTGAAGAACATAAAAGCCACCCATAAGTAATCATAGTGATAATCAGTTGATCAAAAAGTACCTTGGAAGTTCTGATTCTGGGTAAGTTGGAGAAAGCACACTCCACCCTGTCTCCCCTCTGAATATAACTGTATAGCCTGCATAGACCACCTATTTGAATGCATGGACCTTGAGGACTGAGAAATAAATAATGGCAGGAAGACTGAAGAAAACCAGAATTTAATGTGCCACCAGTCATCAGTAACTATGCCCATTTTTCCTGTGTTATCCTCACTCCCTGGGTTTAAGGCTGCATCAAACCCAGAATTGTGATTCTGTGCAGAGCTCCAGCAGAAATTCTAGCACAAAGAGTAGAAAAGAAGTTTTTAATGATCAGCAAAAGTTAAGGAAATATTGCATTCTTTTCTACACTGTGTTGTGCATCAGCCCCCAAACAATCTCAGGTATTTATTCAACAGCAGCAACAATAGCAACAGCAGCACTGGGGAACTCACAGCTAAAATTCTGAAGATGAACCCTCCTCTATAGTCCTTATGGTCCCAAGAAGTTGCAGCAAATGCTCATTCCCTTTGTTCTCTTTTCCCACTGCTTGGTGCCATACAAGGGCACACTCCAAGAGTATGGCAGAGTAGGGTGCATAAAGCACCAACTTTCTAGCTGGAGGATCAAAAAAGGGAGCCCCAGGAACTGGACAGTATACGGAAGATTGGGAGAGGGAGGAGATCGGCAAAACAACACCATAGAGTTGTTTACAGACTCTCAGCCTTAACCTCAGTGTGGGTCTGAGTATAAATAATGTGTAGACTTTAAGAACCAAACTATAGGATAGACTATGACCCAAATTCAAGATTGGCCACTGGGTGGCACACACATGGACTAGAGGTTTTTGGAAACAAATAACATTGAAACTATAATTCCTATGAAGCTAGTTGGAACTTTCGCCTTGAACTCAACCAGGTTGAACACCTGCTAAAACAAAATTATCAGCAATCTCCATAGAATTTAATTAACAGTGTCTCATAATATTCGAAATGCTCAGCATACAATGCAAAATTACTATACAAAAGCCAGGGAACATTCACAGGGGAAAAGAAAAAGCAGGTGATGCCAATGCCAATGGAACACAGATGTTGGAGATACCTAACATATTTATCTAACTTTAAACCAGATTTTGGGGCTCCTGGGTGGCTCAGTCGGTTAAGCGTCTGACTTCGGTGCTGGTCATGATCTCGTGGTCTGTGAGTTTGAGCCCCACGTTGGGCTCTGTGCTGACAGCTTGGAGACTGGAGCCTGCTTCAGATTCTGTGTCTCCCTCTCTCTCTGCCCCTCCCCAATTCATGCTGTGTCTCTCTCTGTCAAAAATAAATAAACATTAAAAAAAATTTAAAAGTTATTATAAAAATGCCCAAAGTAGAGATGAACATTCGTGAAATAAATGGGTAGTCTCAGCATAGAACTAGGAGATATAACAACAAAGAGGAATGAACATTTTAAAACTGAAGTGTGCAATAGCTGGAATAAAAACTGACTGAATAGGTCCAATTAAAGAATGAAAATGGCATTTATTTCTTTTTGTTGTCTGACAGCAGTGACTAGGGTTTCCAGTACTATGTTGAAGAGAAATGGTAAGAGTGGACATCTCGTCTTGTTCGTGATCTTAGGGGAAAAGCTCTTAGTTTTTGCCCATTGAGGATATTAGCTGTGGGGTTTTCATATATGGCCTTTATTATGTTGAGGAATGTTCCCTCTAAACCCACTTGTTCAAGGTTTATGTCATGAATGGATGTTGTTTTTTGTCAAATGCTTTTTCTGCATCTATTGAAATGATCATATGCTTCTTATCCTTCATCTTATTGATGTGATATATCATGTTCATTGATGTATGAACATTGAACCACCCTTGCAGCCCAGGAATAAGTCCCACTCGATCATGGTGAATTTTTGTTTAATGTATTGTTGAATTCAGTTTGCTACTATTCTGAGGATTTTTGCATCTATGTTCATCAGGGATATGGGCCTGTAGTTCTCTTTTTTAGTGGTCTCTTTATCCAGTTTTGGTATCAGGAAAATGCTAGCCTCATAGAATGAATTTGGAAGTTTTCCTTTTTCAGTTTTTTGGAATAGTTTGAAAAGAATAGGTATAAATTCTTCTTTAAATGTTTAGTAGAATTCATCAACTGGCCCTGGACTTTTGTTTGTTGAGAGTTTTTGATTGCTGATTCAATTTCTTTACTGCTTATTAGTCTGTTCAAATTTTCCATTTCTTTGTGTTTCAGTTTTGGTTTATAGGTTTCCAGGAATTTATCCATTTGTTCTAGGTTGTCCAATTTGTTAGCATATAGTTTTTCATAATACCCTCTTATAGTTGTTTGTATATCTGTGATGTTGGTTTTTATTTCTCCTCTCTCATTTGTGATTTTGAGTCCTTTCTCTTTTTTTTCTTGAGAAGTCTGGCTAGAGGTTTATCAATTTTATTGACTTTTCCAAAGAACCAGTTCCTGATTTCATTGATCTGTTCTATTGTTTTTTAGTTTTTATATCATTTATGTCTGCTCTACTCTATTATTTCCTTCCTTCTGATCATTTTAGGTTTTGTTTGTTCTTTCTCGAGCAACTTTAGGTGTAAGGTTAGGTTGTTTACTTGAGATTTTTCTTATTTCTTGAGATAGGCCTGTATTGCTATAAATTTCCCTCTTAGAACCACTTTTGCTACATCCCAGAGGTTTTGGACCATTGTGTTTTCATTTTCATTTGTTTCCATGTATTTTTTTTTTTATTTCTTCTTCTCTCTCTCTCTCTTGTTTTTCCCTGGTTGACCGATTTATCATTTGGTAGCATGCTGTTTAGCCTCCATGTATTTGTGGTCTTTCTAGATTTTTCTCTTGTGGTTGACTTCTAGTTTTATAGTATGTGGTCAGAAAAGGTGACTTTGATCTTCATGAATTTGTTGAGGCTGTTTTTGTGGGCTAATATGTGACCTATTTGGGAGAATGTTCCATGTGTGCACTTGAAAAGAATGTGTACTCTACTGTTTTAGGATGGAATGATCTGAATGAATGTATCTGTTAAATCTATCTGTTTTTGTGTGTCATTCAAAGCCATTGTTTCCTTGTTGATTTTCTGTTTAGATGATCTGTGGATTGATGCAAGTAGGGTATTAAAGGTAAGGAAGGAAGTAAAGGTAAGAAAGAAGTAAAACTTCACTGTTTGCAGATGACATGATACTATATAGAGAAAACCAAAAGACTCCATCAAAACCTGCTAGAAGTGATAAATGAATTAAGTAAAGTTGCGGGATATAAAATCAGTGTATAGCTGTTGCATTTCTATACACCAATAATGAAACAGCAGAAAGAAAAAATAAGAAAACAATCCCATTTATAATTGTACCCAAAATAATAAGATATCTAGGAATAAACCTAACCAAAAAGGCAAAATACCTGTACTCTGTAAACTATAAAACACAGATGAAAGAAATGGAAGATGATACAAAGAAATGGAAAGACATTCCATGTTCATGGATTGGAAGAACAAATATTGTTGAAATGTCTGTACTACCCAAAGCAATCTACACATTTAATGCAGTCTCTATTAAAATACCAACAACACTTTTCACAGAACTAAAACAAACAATTCTAAAATTTGTATGGAATCACAAAAGACCCTGAATAGCCAAAACAATCTTGAAAAAGAAAAGCAACGCTGGAGGCATCACAATTCTGGATTTCAAGTTATATTACAAAGCTTTAGTAATTAGACTAGTATGGTACTGGCACAAAAATCAAAGGCACAGAGATGAAAGGAACATAAAAGAAAACCCAGAAATAAACCCATAACTGTATGGCCAACAAATCTTCAACAAAGTAGAAAAGAATATCCAATGGAAAAAAAGACAATCTCTTCAAAAAACGGTGTTGGACAAACTGTACAGCAACATGCAAAAGAAGGAAACTGGACCACTTTCTTAGACCATACACAAAATTACATTCAACATGAATTAAAGATCTAAATGTGATACCTGAAACCATTAAAATCCTAGAACACAGGCAGTAACTTCTTTGACATCAGCCATAGCAACTTTTTTTTAGATATGACTACAGAGGCAAGGGAAACAAAAGCAAAAATAAACTCTTGGGACTATATCAAAATAAAAAGCTTCTGCACAGCAAAGTAAACAATCAACAAGACTAAAAGACAACCTATGGAATAGGAGAAAATATTTGCAAATGACATGTTCAATAAAGCATTAGTATACAAAATAAAGAACTTATACAACTCAATACCCAAAAAACAAATAATCCAATTTAAAAATGTGCAGAAGGCATGAACAGACATTTCTTCAAAGAAGACATACAGATGACCAACAGATGCATGAAAGTATGCTTATCATCACTTACCATCAGGGAAATGCAAATCAAAATTACAAGATCACCTCACACCTGTCAGAATAGCTGAAATCAACAACATAGGAAACAGTAGGTGTTGGGGAGGATGTGGAGAAGAAGGAATCCACTTGCATGGTTGGTGGGAATGAAAACTAGTGCAGCCGCTGTGGAAAACAGTATGGAATTTCTTCAAAAAGTTAAAAATAGGGGTGCCTGGGTGGCTCAGTCAATTAAGCAACCGACTTCTGCTCAGGTCATGATCTTGCGATTCATGAGTTCAAGCCCGACATCAGGCTCTGTGCTGACAGCTCGGAGCCTGGAGCCTGCTTTGGATTCTATGTTTCCCTCTCTCTCTCTGCCCCTACCCCGCTCACACTCTGTCTCTCTCTCAAAAATAAATAAAGATTTTTTTTTTAAGTTAAAAATAGAACTACCCTTCAATCCAGCAATCCCACTACTGGGTATTTACCCAAAGAATACAGGAACACGAATTAAAATGGATACATACACCTCTATGTTTATAGCAGCATTGTTTACAATAGCCAAGATGTGGAAGCAGCCCAAGTGTCCATTGATAAAGAAGGTGTGGGGTGTGTGTGTAATAGAATATTATTCATCCACAAAAAGAATGAAATGTTGCCATTTGCTAAAGAGTATAATGCTAAGTGAAATAAGTTGGCCAGAGAAAAACAAATACCATATGATTTCACCCATATATGGAATTTAAGAAACAAAATAAATGAGCAAAGGGAAATAGACAAATCAAGAAACAGACTCTTAATTATGGAGAACAAACTGACAGTTACCAGAGGGGAGGAGTGTAGGGGATTGGGTTAAGAAGATGATGGAGATTAAGGAGTAGATTTGTGATGAGCACTGGTTGATGTATGGAACTGTTGTATCACTATATTATACACCTGAAACTAACACAATATGTTAGCTAACTGGAATTAAAATAAAAATTAAAAACAAAACAATGAGGGTTGCCTGGGTGGCTTAGTCAGTTAAGCGTCCAACTTTGGCTCAGGTCATGATCTCACAGTTCGTCTGTGCTGACATCTCAGAGCCTGGAGCCTGCTTTGAATTCTGTGTCTCCCTCTCTCTCTCTGCCCTTCCCTTGTTCACACTCTGTCTCTCTCAAAATTATATAAACATTTTTTAAAAAAGATTTAAAAAATGAATGAAAATGAGAGGAAAGACTCCATGAACATGAAGGTAGATTAATAGAAATCATCCAATTTGAATAATAGAAAGAAAGATTGAATTTAAAAAATAGAGCCTTATGGAACTGTAGGATAACATCAAAAAGTCCATTTTCATATAAGCAGTATCCCAGAAGAAGAGAGTAAGGAGCATAAGAAGTATTTTAAGTAATAATGATGAAAAACTTCCCAAATTTGATTAAGGGCATAGCATACAGATTTCAGAAGCAGGGCTTGAAAACATCTAGAGAAAATGACACATAATTTATAGGGAAATACCAATTCAAACGACTGCTGATTTCTCATCAGAAATCATTGAGGCCTTAAGGAAATGGTATGCTATTTTTTAAGTGCTTTAAAAAAAAAAGTATAAACATGGAATAATGTCCAGCAAAAATATCCTTCAAGAATAAAGATGTAATAAAGACACTCCAAGAATTACAAAAAGCAAGAGCATTTATTGCCACCAAATCTGCTCTAGAAGAATTGCTAAAGGAAATTCTCTAAACAGAAGGGAAATGATACCAGAAGGAAACTTAACATCCTGTGTTCTTTAAAACATATTTGACAGTTAAAAATATGTTATGGGGGGTTGCGCCTGGGTGGCTCAGTCAGTCACTTAACAGTGTCTGTTTCTTGATTGAGGCTCTGGTCATCATCTCATGGTTCATAGGATCAAGCCCCATATTGGGCTTCATGCTGGCAGCGTGCTCACATGCTCTCTCTCAAAATAAATAAAATTAAAAAAAATTTTTTAACTGTGTTATGGAGTACCCAGGTAGCTCAGGCAGTTAAGCATACTACTGTTAATTTTGGCCCAAGTCATAGTCTTACAGTTTATGTTTTTGAGCCCCACATGGGATTCTCTCTCTCTGCCCCTCTCCCACTCACTCGCTCTCTAAAATAAATAAGCATTAAAAAAATAAAAAAATAAATTTAAAAAATGTGTTATGGGGGTTTTATTTTTTTTTTTAAATTTTTTTTTTCAACGTTTTTTATTTATTTTTGGCACAGAGAGAGACAGAGCATGAACGGGGGAGGGGCAGAGAGAGAGGGAGACACAGAATCGGAAACAGGCTCCAGGCTCTGAGCCATCAGCCCAGAGCCTGACGCGGGGCTCGAACTCACGGACCGCGAGATCGTGACCTGGCTGAAGTCGGACGCTTAGCCGACTGCGCCACCCAGGCGCCCCTATGGGGGTTTTAATTTATATAGATGCAATGTGCAATACAACTACAAAATAAAGGGGGAGAATATAGGGTCAAATATGGCTCTTTCCACATAATTCTTGAAGTGGCATTTTTTTTTCTAAGTAGACTGTGAAAAGTATGGTTGTTGTAATATCTTTTACAGAAATTTTTAAGTAATCTCCCAATGTGGGGCTCAAACTCACCCTGAGATCAAGAGCCACACTCTATCGATTGAGCCAATTCAGGTGCTCCTGGTTGTTGTAGTATCTAAAGAAGGCACTAAAAAAAAAACTATACAAAGAAATATAGTCAACAGTGTAATAAATAAGTTAAAATGGAACACTGATATGTGTTCAAATTATCCAAAAGAAGGCATAGAAGAAGAAGCAGAGTAAACAAAATGTGGAGGTAACAAACAGAAAACAGAATGGGAGACCTAACCTAAATCCAAACATATCAATACTTCAATAATAACATATCAATAATTTATCAATAATAAATGTAAATGGTGCAGAGGCACCTGGGTGGCTCAGTTGGTTGAGCATCCAACTCTTGATTTCAGCTCAGGTCATGATCCCAGGGTTGTGGAATCAAGCGTCATGTCAGGCTCTGCACTGAGTGTAGAGCCTTCTTGAGATTCTCTCTCTCTCCCTCTGTCCCTCTCCACCACTCACTCTCTCTCTCTAAAATAAAAAATACATTTCACATGTAAATGGTGTAAACACACCAATTAAAAGAAAAGAATGGATAAAAACATTACTGAACTATATGCTCTCTATAAGTAATTCACTGCAAGTATAGTGATATAAGTAAGTAAAGAGATAAGAAGAGACTTACTGTACAAACACTACACTATTCAAAGGAAAGCTGGAGTAGCAATATTAATATCAGACCAAGTAGATTTCAGAGAAAGGAAAATCACCAGGAATAAAGATGGCCATTACTTAGTAATAAAGGGTCAAGTCACCAAGAAGATAACAATTTTAAATGTGCACTTACCTAAACACTTCTTCAGAATACATGAAGAAAAATTGACAGAACTATAAGAAATCTATCCATGACTATAGTTGGGTACTTCCATACTTCTCTCTCAATAATGGATAGGCCCTGTAGACAGATATCATCAAGGATATAAGAACTGAAAGTATCATCAACCTGCTAGGTCTAAATGACATTCATAGGACACCCAATCCAACATCAGAGTAGCACTTTTTTTCAAGTGTATATGGAATATTCACCAAGTCATAAAACAAGCCATAATAGATTCAAAACAGTTGAAACCATTCAAAGTGCATTCTCTGACCATGAAAGAATTAGATTAGAAATCAATAAACATTAAAAAATCACTACTTAGAAATTACACACTTCTAAACAATCCATAGGTCAAAGAGGATGATTCAAGGGAAACTAAAAAAATATTTGTAACTAAACAAAAATTAAAATGCACCACATCAAAATTTGGAAGCTGTAGTTAACAGCATATATATTAAGGAAATATATAGAATTAAATATACAGGATTAAATTAGAAAAAACAAGGAAAGATTTGAGGTCAATATTATGTTTCTATGTTAAGAAATAGAAAAAGAGGAGCAAACCTAAAGCAAGCAGATTGAAAGAAATAATACAGATTAGAGTAGAAACCAATGATACTAAAAACACAATAGAGAAAATAAATAAAACCAAAAGCTGGCTCTTTGAAAACAAAACATAACTGCCATAGCTGTGAAATGGGTTCTAGGCCTTGGGTGGACCTTGCGTTGATCTACATATCAGGAGATGAGACATCATCTCCTGATCTTGATCGAGTTATTAGGTAATTCTCACTACTAGAATACAAGACACTCTATATTGTAAAACCAGCTTTTTTGCGGCAACCAGTCAGTATTCAGGAAGCTGGGGGTACTTTTCTAGGGCTTTGACCAGCCATGGTAAAATGAACTATTTAGAAATTATACCTAAGAAATGAAAACAGGTAGTAAACCACAATATTGTATTATTTCTTTTTTCTCCTTCTGTTTTCAACAATGTGGGTGTGTGAAGATACCTATGTAAACACACATGCATGTATATATGTTTGAATCAAGACAGATGTAGGACACTGAAAGAAAAGGTGATCTTTTACAAAATTAATTTAAAATTAGAAATTATAAGTTAATACAAGTGATATCCTAAAGTTTCATAGAACATTCATCATCTGAAAATACCAAGATAATATATTTAAAACTGTTAATGAGGTTTCCAAAATTTTTAAAATTCTGTGCTTTTAATTTCACATTTGCATGTTTTGTAAATCTGAGATGGCTGTATTTCAACAGTACTGATAATTTCATTTCCTGCTGTTAAGTAAAGGCAAAATGGCATCATGTTGTATACAATTCTAAAATTTACAGTAGGGTATATAAAGAAAAGTGGGAGAAGTGAGTAATCACAGTATTAAGTTATATAAGCATGCCAAAATCACAAGAACTTATCCATTATAATCAATATTCCATTCAATTTGTGAATGAATGTAGGAAGAATATCCTATATGTACTGACTTGCACTAGTTCATTTAGCCAACTAAAATAAGGTATCAGTGACTAAAACTGGGTTCATTGATAGCAAAGTAAAATAATAAAATGATAATGCAAATTACCCATTATGCCAAAAATCAGTCATCAGGGGTACCTGGGTGGGTCAGTCAGTTAAGCGTCTTATTCTTGGTCTCAGCTCAGGTCATGATCTCACAGTTCATGAGCTCAATCCCCATCAGGCTCTGCACTGATGGCATACAGCCTGCTTGGAATTCTCTCTCCCTCTCTCTCTCTGCCCCTACTCCACTTATGCTCTCTCTCTCTCTCTCTCAAAATAAAGAAATAATCCATAACAAAACATGAATAAGAGATATAATTTCTCCTCTCATGTCCCTCTTGCAATCCACCAGCAAATTCTGTATTTTAAAAGTCTAGAATCTGACCTCACACCTCCTCCATTAGTATTTCTCTGGTCCAAACTACCATAAACTCCTGTCTAGACCCCTAAACTCACTCCCTAGTTAGACCCTCTGCTCCCTTCTAACCTCAACAACAATTGTTCTCCTACACAGCAAGCAGTGTCATTTTTGTTTCTAAAAAATAAAACATATCACTCTATCCTTAACCTTTCAATAGCTTTCATCACATAAACCCCAAAATATTGCCAGAGTCTACAAGGGTTCCTATCTAACATGTTCTAGCTATATCTTTAGCCTCTTTCCTAATAACTGGTTGCCCTCACTTACTGCACTCCAGCTTACTATTTATCAAATGAGCCACTCTTTCTAATCTCAACACCGTTATATTCTTTCTTCTAGCTGGAATGCCTTTCCTTAGATCCTTGCATACCTCACTGCCTCATTTCACTCAAGTCATTTCCTCAGAGTTGTCATCTCTGACTATTATATTCAAACGAGCAAATCCATCCCTTTCCCCTATTTCATTCTGCCTTATTTTTTCTTATTGCACTGTATCATGACTTGGTATTATTATATATACTTACGTATATTCATTGTTGGTCTTTCACACTAGAATATAAACCCCATGAGTGCAGAAAATTTGTTACATACTGCATTCCAAGTGCGTAGGATACTGCACCGTACATTTTAGGCCCATATTTGTTGAATTAATTAATATGTAAGCCAATACATGTGATTTTTGCCCTGGTTCACAGATTTTGGGAGCATAATAAGGAAATAAAATTGGAATGTTAGTGAAGGTTAACGCTGTGTTAACTTAAACAAGATATTAAATTATTCTGTGATTAACTATTTTTTATATGTTAATTTCTATTCCTAACGATATTCTTAAGCTTCTAACCATGAGGTACTGGGATAGTAGTATATGATCTTTTTCATTGTTTTAAAAATAAGCTTAGACTGAATGATGATTCTGGTATAAAGAAATAGGTTGCTGATAGACCAACCTTCCTACAGAAAACTATAAATGCTGGGCAGCAACAAAAAAATCCAACTACCTGAAGGTTCTTGAGAATGAACAGAAGCTGGCATATTTTGGAAGAGAGCTGAAACTTAGAAGGCAGCACTGCACTGGGGTGAGTTTTGAGGTGTTTTTTTGTTTTGTTTTGTTTTTGTTTTTTGTTTTTTGTTTTTAAGTAAGCTCTATGCCCACAGTGGGGCTTGATCTGACAACCCCGAGATCAAGAGTTTCATATTTTACCAAATGAGCCATCCAGGCGACTCCATTTTGAGGCTTCAATTCTGAGAACAGGTCACAGTCACAGCTAAAATTCTGGGCTGCTAAACCTATGATAGAAATTCTACTATATTTTGCCCTGAAGAAAAGAGGACAAAGATCATGGGACAACTAAAGCCACTGCAAAGTAAACGGAGGAACATTTAGTAAAGGATAGATCCAGAGAATAGGAGTCTAAAATTCTAAGTATAAACATCCCCAAGTGTCTGGCTGAGTCCCAAACCAGGAACAAACAGCGGGCAGACTCAAAGCAGCTTACAGCTACAACTAAAACAATGAAATAAGATTTGATTTGCTGTCCACAATCAGCAAGGGCAAGTTTGCAGTTTCAATTTAAACAATTTAATGTCCCTATAAAATAAAAATGACAACGCTCTCTCGAATTACATGATAGAATCCACAGTCTACAGCATAGCATTCAAAATCTAAGAGACAATCCAAATTTACTCGACATAATGACTCATTTTCAAAGGAAAAGCTAATAGAGGTCAACACAGATGACTTAAATGATCAGGTAAGGACTTTAAGGCAGCTTAGTAATTTATCTCAGTGAGATAAAAGAAAAAAATTCTTACAATAAATGGAAATTTTCAACAGAAAAATAGAAAATATAAAAGAAAACGAAAAGAAATTCTAGAACTAAAAAATATATCGGACATTAAGAAACCACTGCATAGACTAACAGTAGAATGAAAATGACAGAAGAAATAATCAGCAAACTTGAAGATATAGATCAAAAGAAATTTTCCCATGTGGATAAGACAGAGAAATATGGAAAAAACAAAACAAAACAGAATCTCAGGATTCCGTGGCATCATATGAAAAGTTATATGTGTGTATATGTGTAGTTGGGAGTCCCACAGGGAAAGGAAAGAAAGAATGGGGCAAAATAAATTTTTAAAGAAATAAGGGCTAAAATTTCCCAAACTGAATTAAACACATAATTTATAGATTCAAAAAGCTCAGCAAATGCCCAAAAGAGTTAGTACAAAACAAAACAAACAAAACCCCTAGGTACATCATAGCAAATGGTTGAAAACCAAAGAAAATTTCAGAAATATCTAGGGTCAAGTGGAGGGAATCCACCTTATATACTGAGTGATATAAACTACTGTGGATTTCTTACCAGAAATGGTCTAAGCTAGAAGACAGTAGTACAATATCTTTAAAGTGTTGAAAAAAAAAAGCTGATCCAGAATAATAAGATTGAAAATTAAGAAAAAAAATTCACCAGCAGCTTTGCACTACCAATAAGAAAATTCTTCAGGCTAAAAGGAAATGATACTAAAGAGAAACTAATTTTCAGGAAACAATGAAAACCAATGAAATGGTAAATATTTGGGTCAATATAAAATGTTTGGGTTTTTTTTTGCTTTAATGTCGTTAAAGTACATGTGAATGTCTGAAGCAAAAAGTATACCATATTGTGGGGTTTATAATATATGTAGATGTAATACAAATGAGATATGGCAGCTGCAGTATAACTGAAAAGGTGAATCATAAAGGATCTAAACAGTTGTAAAACTATGTTGTACATGAAGTGATAGAATATTAATTCTAGTAGTGAAAATTAAGGATGTATATTATAATCCTTATAGCAACTATTTAAAAAATGTAAAACGATGTTAAAATGCCAATAAATTAAAATAGAACTCAACTGACCCAAGCAAACATCATCCATGATAGGACAAATTAAAATCATGTACTACCAGCCACAAGAAGAATATAACATTACTTTCGGTGTATTTTTGCCAAGAACTCATAGGCTGAATTTAGCCATAAGGAAACACCAGGCATACCAAATGAAGAGATGTCCCCATTACCCCCAACGAACAAAACAAAACAAAACAAACAAAAAACTGGCCCTTAATATTCAAAAGTTTCACAACCATGAAAGTCAAAAAAAGACCAAGGAACTTTTCCAGAATAAAGGAGACTATGGAGACATGACAACTAAATGTAATATGTGATTCTGGATTGGATCACTTTGCCATGAAAGACATTGATGAGACAATTGGCAAAACATGAATGGTGTCTGAGGCTAGGATGGTAGTATTAACATTAATTTCTTGATTTTGAGGGTTATATTTTGGTTACTTAGGATTTTAGGACAACGGCCATGTTAAGTATCATCAAACTATTGAGGGGTGTTAGGACATCCTTTTGACAACATACTTTCAAATGGTTCATTAAATAAAAGGATCTCTGTACTATTCATGTAATTTCTCAGTAGGTATTAAATAATTTCAAAATAAAAATTATCTGTAGATAAAAATAATTTTATATGAAATAGCAATATAGAGCAAATGGCATTCTCCATGAGAAGAACCAGAACAGAATACAGTAGATGAGTAATTTATTTTCAAAAAAGGTCTGAAGTTGCATCACTCATATAAAAATTGACTACCTGAATATGTTGATAATTGCAACTAGCTTGGTAATGTGAATATACTTCTATGAATTACAGAATTCTTGAAATTTAAAGATATAATATTAGAAAATACAGTACTACTGCCAATTTTTTAGGGGGAAAAATAACCACTAATCATAAAGATGGATCACATGACTTTCTGGATTTTACAATATTAATAACATCAATTTGACGACTTTTAGAGTGAATCCAAGGTAATAGCTATGAGAAAGATAATTGATATAAGAATGTCACACATGTCAAACTAATTCTTGCATATACTGGATTTGGGTCCTAAATTAGATAGTTGGTTAGTAGTAAGATCTTTCCTGCCTGACTTACTGGTCTAACCTGCCTTTGTTAGTAATTGGCAGCTGTAAACTCAAATTATGTAGGTCGTATTAGAATCTGTGTAGCAGTTTCTCTACCTGCATATTTCTCATACCTTATCATTGTCATTTACTTTTAATTATGTAATTATTTTATTTTTTATGAATTTTTCTTTTTGTTTTTATTCTAGAGAGAGAGAGACAGTGCAAGGGGAGAGAGGGGCAGAGGGGGAGAGAGAGAGAAAGAGAGAAAGAAAGAGAGAGAGAATCTTAAGCTACATGTTCAGCATGGAGCCCAACGCAGGCCTTGATGCTATGACCCTGGTATCATGACCTGAGCTGAAATCAAGAGTTGGATGCTCAACTGACTGAGCCACCAGCCACCCCAATTATGCAATTATTTTAAAGAATGTAGCAAAGAGTTCACTTAAAGGTAGTTTCGTATTAACATACCAAAGCTTTTGAATATCCTTGTGTTACACATAGTATTTGATGATTCACAATGTAGTAGCACTCATTTACTGCAATGTTTTCTCACTAAATCAGACAGTAAATATTAATTATGTGCCCATTGTTGGGCTAGTATTGTGTACACTCCTATCGGACTTTAATATTGCTTTATATCTAATATAGATTTTATCTAATTGTAAATTTAATTGATTATAAATTTATCTAGTTTTATCTAACATAGATTTATAATATAAATATATAACAACAGGTGTATGAAACTGGTTGTAGTTGTGGGACTTTATGATCTATACTTCTGGAGCTGAGATTTGTGGAATCTATCCTTGACCCCAAGTACAGCCTGCCCAAGTGATACAGTTAGGCACTTTCTTGTCCCTTTTCCCATGTACATGTTTCTATTATCACATTGTCTTGTAATTTGTAACTTTTGCTTAGTTCTATTTCCATCTCAGAGACTGAGCTTGTTGATGGTTGATTCCAGTCACCAAACATAGGGCCTAGAAGTATTTATTAAGAGGTTAGTGAATGGGCAGAAGACTATAAAATAACTTTGTAAATGAAATATTTTATTTTATTTTTTAAATGTATATTTCTCCTACCAACTCTCCTAAGGAAATTTGAAGCAGCTAATACTAGAGTCATGAATACTAGGTCAATAATCTTTAGATTCTATTTATGTATTTCAGAATTTTCTATTTTCTTGGTTTTGTTTTGTGTTTCTGAAATGTAGACTGATTAATAGGCTTTTCAGTAAATATGTCCTTTTTTTTTTTTAAGTTCTCTGATTACCTTCCTGACCAACTAAGGAGTTTTGCCAACAAATAGCTACTTGTTACATTTTCTTTAAAGATATTTTTTTTCTAAGCTAGATTGTGTTTTATTTAAGCTATCCAGACCATATACCTATAGAATATACTTAAGTGGTAGGAAGAACTGGAATGAAAATGGCAGAATTTTAAATAAGTAAATGTCCCTTCCCTCAGGTTGCAGGTGGTTGATAATTTTATAGAGGCAAATTCTTTACTGTGGTGCGGTCAGCTACTTCATTTGATAATATACATGATAGATCATTTGAAGTGGAGTTTAATACCAACTGTGAGGTTCAAAAAACATTCATTTAAGTGTCTTCCAGACTTGGTCATTCAAAGTATGTCAGTACATTTACCTGTATGAGAAGTAAGCCAAATGATTTATAATGGAAACTGACTACCTAGAAGTGCTTATTTGAGGAGCTGAAACAAAAAGTAGAAGATAGAATACAGGCATGAGTCAATTTTGAGATGGTTATTAATATGAAATTATGACAATTATTTTACTTCCATATTTGAGTCAAAATATTCCTATTGTAACTTTTTGAATTCAGTTTTACCTTTTGTCATAGGTTACTCCTTTTTCTCTTTACCAGTAAAAAGTTGACTGGAAGAGGTGAGGAAGGAATTCAATTGCGAGGATAGACTGAATGAAATATTTGATGTTGAATGCTTTTGTTAATTATTTGCAAAACCAGTTAAGTTATAGTTTGATGAGTTTATACAAATCTTTTAAAATACAAGTGGAGTTATTGAGAAATGTACTTGCTACATTAATTTTTTTTTTAAGATTTTATTTTTAAGTAATCTCTGTACCCCACATAGCGCTTGAACTCAATGTGACTAGAGTCACATGCTTCACAGGCTGAGCCAGCCAGGTACCCTCGTACTTGCTACATTTCTAAAAAATCAAAATTTTATCCACTACAGTAACACTTAGTTTTATAAGCTTCATACAGATTTTTTTTGTTACTACATTAAGCAGTATTTTTAAATAATTTTTTGAAAGTTTGTCAATGATATTATTTCATAATGGATCATGTAAGATTTTCATAGATAAGTATGTCAACTTTATATTCAGTGATATATTCAGTACTTCATCACTCCAGGTTATACGCAAAGTGGATACACTTCTATTCCATTCTATACAAAGAAAATTCATGAAAATGAAGTAATGCTAATCTCAATTTTGGTTAGGTAAAGTCCTGACGTGAAAACTGGTTCATCTTATATAACAGCATATATCACTTCCAGCTGCTTTCTCTCTCTAATCAAAGCATTTGCTCACAGTAACAGCTGCCTCTATGTCTTGTTTTCAAACCATTTGCAACAAGTCAAACTGGGAACATGTCCATAGTAAGAAAACTCTAGGACATGTATGTTGCAAATAAAAAGTGAAATCCATTTCACAAGCCGATTATCATTTTACTCTAAAGCTTTGTTTCATGAAGCCCTAATAAAATTTGCAATCAACACTAATAAGTGCAGTCCAGAAATTTGTAAATAATTATTTTTTAAAGAATAGGTTCATTTAAAATTGTATATCAGATATTCACAATATAGTACTTATATACTCAGATGAAATAATGAGGGAAAACAATATTCGGAAATGGGGTTTTCATATACAAGTAAATTCTTATTCTGAGCCATTATGTGTGCCATGCTTTTGAAGCTGCATTAATAAAAGTTAATATTCTACATATGACTTTGTATTTTAGACAGCATTTAACTCAAAAGACACATTAAACTGAGTTGGTATGAATAGCTATTTTGACATACATCTCAATCTGTGTTTGCTAAAGAAATTCCTCTATTTTTATACTTTTTAGAATATAATGGTTTAGTATTACCAAATTTGGCACTGCTTGAGAAATAAATATTGAATTGTTAATGTTATATTTTTATAAAGAATTCATTTCTCTTTGCAATTGTTATCAAGAGAAGAAAAGAGTAAATGTAATTTAGGTCAGACTAACATATCTCACTTTAAACTTGAAAGATATGTGTTTGAAAGATCTCAATCTCCACATGTTCTAGAAATAAAAACCAGACAAACAATACAATAAAACTTCATGCATCCCCTAGAAGTCTGAATAACCAATTACTTAAAAATTTCACCATCTGCTCCCATTGAAGCAGTAAGACTGAGGCATTTTCCCATGTTACAAACCATGATAATCAGAATATAACAGAATGCAAAATGCTAGCATTATTCTCCCCGCCCATCACTCTCCCCCCCCCCCGCCCCCACACACTTTCTTATTTGCTGTTGTGGTTCTTAATGAAAACTTGAGCTATGCAAACAAAGGAAATGGGAGGATATTCCCCCGCCCCATCTCCTAATTGAGTGCTTATATCCAGTAATAGCTTTTTGCTGCCCTGGGCAGCATGACATTGCCTCATTTGGCCATGCACAGCTATTATTCTAGGAGACAGCTAGCGAAGTGCCCCAATCCATCTGCTTGCTTTTCATGGGCTGGTGCTTTCCTTGATGTTGACAGCTGTCTTAATATTCCTGGGCCACCTGCCACATAGTAAATACTGTGCTCTAAGATATATACCGAAGCTTATCCCTCTGGTGGACCTTTCAGAACAAAAAGCTTAGCATTTCTAAACTACACTTGCATCCTTATTTAAATGCTTCAGGGATCAGCACTTTTAGTCTATTCTCATACTTTTGAGTTTAGTGCTTATGCTTTGGGAATCACCATGTGAAGAGCTTCAGGTTTTCTCCTGTATCAAATAAGCTACTGAAGTGCATTCTTTTTGTGGGAGTCATGGTGGTCGCAGGAGGTAAGAGAGCATGCTGAGAGTTATTTCCTCTATGAACCATGCTGGAAATTTATAGACTATAATGGAGGTCCATCCTATATGTATGCTCACAGAAAGATTTCCCTATTATACCCTCTTTGCTCATCTGTTTTTCCTATCAAACTTGCCTCTTGAAGGAAAGTATCTTACTCATCTTAGTATCTCTAAGAATAAGCATGCATCTGACACATAGTTTGGCACTTAGGGACAGAGGTTCTGAGGTATCTGAAGATTTTTACAACTTGATGGGTCCTTTTTAAAGAAAAATGATTTAAAATTAAGAATGAAAATTAGATATAGAAATGGATGAAAAAATAAATCATGCAAATTACCAATTTTAAAAAGTCAACTAACAATACAAAATCACAAAGTCTAGAAAACCAATATATTTTTCCATTGCTTGGCATACCTCTATAATACTTTTTTTCTTTTATTTTTAATAGTATACCCTTTGAATTTTTTTTTAATGTTTGTTTTTGAGAGAGAGAGACAGAGCATGAGCAGGGGAGGAGCAGAGAGAGAGGGAGACACAGAATCCGAAACAGGCTCCAGGCTCTGAGCTGTCGGCACAGAGCCCGAGGTGGGGCTCGAACTCACAAACCGTGGGATCACGACCTGAGCCGAAGCTGGATGCTCAACCAACTGAGCCACCCAGGCATCCCAATAGTATACCCTTTGATAGTCTTTCATATGACAATGACTTTCTTTTTTTAAAAACTTTCAAAGTAATGTCTACACCCACCATGGGGCTCAAACTCATGACCCCAAAATCAAAAGTCACATGCTCTATCAACTAAGACAGATCAAGAGTCACATGCTCTACTAACATTGTTTTTCTAATATCACTTTCTATACATCTGGTTGAGTGTATTATTGATTGGAGGGGTATGTAAACTTGAACACTCTCACACACTCACTGTAGTGCTGTGACAGGTTTGTGCCCTACAAAGAAGAATTCTGATACATTTTATGTTACATGATTTTCATTTAAAAAGTTTGATGCAGGCATCTGGATGGCTCAGTTGGTTGAGCATCCGATTCTTGATTTCGGCTCAGGTCATGATCCCAGGGTCGTGGGATCAAGTCCCACATTGGAATCTGTGCTGAGTATGGAACCTGCTTAAGGTTCTCTCTCTCTCTCTCCCTCTGCCCTTTTCCCTCACTCATGCTCTCTCTCTCAAAAAAAGTTTGATATATTAACAGTTATAAAAATTATATACACTGCAGTATTGAACACATTACTGCTATGACAGAAATCACATCAATTGGAAGTGATTCTTCTTGTATTTTGTCTTCTGATGCCTGGAATAATTTTCCACATTCCCTTTTTCCTATTGTACATTTCAAATCTTGTTTCACCTCTACTACCCACACATTTTCAACATCAGGGACTTGATGTTTATATCTTGATAAGACCTCTGTTCCTGCATGTTGGCTATAATGCTTGGTGAGTTGCACAATGGACAAACTGGAATTTAAGCTGTAATTTAGTTAAATTTTGGACACACTGACAATCAGATAAATATATACATCACTAAATCCAAACTGAATGTATATCCAACTCAAATTCCCTAGAAGATGCCAAAATGTTCCCAATAAATCCAACATCAACTGATTTTAGCAGAAGTGTGATGATGGGGGTAGGGGTGTGGGAATCCCAAGTGGAAAGATTATGTGTCTTAATCAATTGCAGTTACAATATTTACTTGTATAAATTTCACAAAAAAAAACACATGACCATGTGATCCCATTCCTGAGTTCACATTGGAAGAGACTGTGCCAGTGAGGAGCCTCGAGGCTTCAGCTTCATCAGCTTCACAACGAATATGCTTCTGCAGTGGGCCTTCACTAAATGGAACAACTGAATGAGTGAATGAACTGTGCTAAATTTTCATCTCTAACATCCTTGCAACTCTAAAATTCATTTGTACAGACTTCCTAATATAATGTTAGAACTTAGTACTCAGAAATTTGTTAATATGAGTCAGAATATCAGGATGTAGGATATCTAAGAACTGATAAATATTAGAAAAGTCAGTGAAAATTTAGGGTCTTTTTTTATGGCTTTAAACTAATCTTGCATTGACAAAGCTTGCCTTAATGGAGCCAGGCACCATTTATATTTACAATTCATTCAAAGTGCTGCTTTGTTCCTCCATAGAATGTAGATTGGAGTATCATTAGATATTGTTTCCTTCATGAAGGAGTTGCTTTTGAGAAAAAAAAAAAGTATCATAGATCTATATTGGCCCAAATGTTCACTTTAGGGGCCTCTAATAACATCTATACTATCTTATACATTTACAAGCTGTTCATTAATACAAGGGATTCTATTTGGATGAACATTAGCATTATTTCCACTACTTATCCTATCATCACCAACACTGTAGAAAATTTTTATGAAGGAGTTTACACATTACAATTCTGATGCCTTCTCACTTACCGAGGATAGTGGCTACTGCAGAAATAGGACTGTCACTGTATTTTCCTTGACAGCTATTTTTCAGAGAAATTCTTATTCTTGGAAAGCTATTGTTAGTTAAAACCATAATTCAGTACTAAATCTTGCTGGATCCCACCCACTTCTATCCCCAGAAAGACTTCCCAAACAATCTACCCACTGCATGGACATTAGGGTATAGGGCCTGCTTTTCACAGTACAAGTTGGGGACACATCTGGTACTCACTTAACATTCCTTTGGGGAGATAAATCATTCTCTGGGCCTTCTAGCTGGAGGGCACAGTTTGCTTCATACTCTCTTTGTTCTCATGTCATCTGGGCTTTCTGGTAAATTGGCATTTAATGGAGATTCTCTGCTAAAATGATAAGTTAGAATTGGGAACTTTACTTGGCCTATGTATTATTCCAGCTTTTCCCTATTTTCTCAGACTCACAGAAAAGGAGGAAATATTTCCAATGAGAAAGCACTGGTCAGTCTGAATCCAGCTGAAGGAAACTGGGCTGATTTAACTTTGGTGGGTTAAATCAAAGCTAGAACAAATTAGGGTGAGTGCCTTGGGCTCTGCTGCAGTTAGGAGGGGTTAGAGTGCTTCTAGGAGACCGCTGGGGGAAGGCAGAGAGGCTCAACAGCCACCAGCTGATGCAGAAATGACCAGGGCTTATAGATGTCCAACTTACTCATAAACAACCTTCTCTTCTTCAGCACCCCAAAGCTAGAGGAGGGATAACCCCCAAGGTACCTTCCTTCCTCTCCCCAAGCCAAAACTGCCTGGGACATTTCATTTACTGGTATATAATTTTTATACAAGTAAAGGACTGATTCTTTGTAAATATGTCTGTAAATATTTCTACACCATCTCAGGAGGAATTTAGTTTAGAAACGAGCAAACAAAACCAAAATACCTGCGGTGAATGAGCCTCAATGTTAGCCACTCTGCTAGCCACTAGGATATAAAAATAAAAGAATATCTATCTACTGTATTAATAAGTCAGACACATAAGAACGAATATTACAGGATAACACTTATATGATGAATCTAAAATAGCCACATTAATAGAAGTAGAGGGGAATGGTGGTCCCCTGGGGCCGCAAGGAGGAGGAAACAGAGCTCTTCAAGGGTACAAAGTTTCAGTTATGAAAAATGAGTACTTCCTAGAGTTCTACTGTACAGCATCGTGCCTATAGTTAACAATACTGTATTGCACACTTAAAAAAATTCCTAAGAAGTTTTTGTGTTGTGTTGTATGTTAAAGTTATCAAATAGTAAGAAGGCAAGAGGAAACTTCTGGTGGTTTATGGCATAGATTGTGATGATGGTTTCAGGAGTGCGTTTATCTCCAAACTCATCAAGATGTATACATTAATTATGTAGGGCTTTCTGTATGTAAAACATAAAAAAAACTAATAAATTCCATACTACTGTATTTAGACTGTTTTTGTTTTTAAGCCATCTTAAAGACTGGTTTCCAGATTTCAGTGACATCTGTGTAAAGACTGTAGAATATATTTCAACAACAAACAGAAATTTAAGTCACGTTTTTATCAGTGTCGTTTTTGCAAGACGGTTCTCAGAGTCGTATATAACATGGAGTGTGAGAAATTTAAGGCGCATCCGGGTTAGGAAAAGTTATTCCACACATAAGGTAACTGAACAAGAAAAGAGTTGACAGACCTACACAGACACCTATGCCCCACCTTCACTTCTGGGACCCCGCCATGGGGTAATCTCTATTGCAGCCCTGGTGGAAAGTGTTTTTGAAGTAGCTGTTTGCTAGCTAAAAGCCCAAGGCTCTCTGATACCGCAGTTTACAAGGTGCTGTCACAAACTTGAGTTCAAGTTCTTTTAAAAGTCTGAGGACAGTTTTCGTTCACTGCCTGAGGGATAGAAAAGAAGTCAGTAATACAGAGTAAAAACTGAGCGCAAAGTCCAAAGGACTACAGCCTAACTGTTTTGGGCGGGAAACCCGGAGCCCAGCGTCCCAGGCTGCGCGTTCACCCCACCCAGGATCTCAGGCTCCCGCCTCCAGCTAGGACCCCGTCGGCCCCGCAGACTCCCGCCGGGCCCAGACTCGGGGCGGTGCCGCGGCTTCTGGCTCCTCCCAGGGGGCGGGCTAGTCGGGGGCGGGAGGAGGAGCCGGCGTGCAGCGCTAGCAACAGCCGCGCGGGGTGCGCATCGCGCCCGCGCCTCTCCCGCCCGGGATGTATTGAGCCGCGCCGGTTGCCCGCGCCCAGTCTGTCCTGCCTTCGCCGGTCCTGCCACGCCGGGCTCCCGGCGTAAGACACCGCCAAACCCGTTCGCCGCGGACCGCCCCGGACCGGCAGCCGCGCAGGGGACATGTCTGGAGGCCGGAGGAGGGGCGGCGCCCCCTGGCACACCTTCTCCCGGTTCTTCGCTCCCCGAAGCCCTTCCCGGGACAAGGAAGAGGACGAGGAGGAGAGGTCGGGGACGAGCCAGCCGCCCGCTCCAGGCCAGGGCGCCGCCAGGTGGGAGCCGCGGGGGACGTCTGGGGGTCCTGCGCGAACTCGCCGGACGGGGGCCCCTGGCCCGACCGGCCGCCTGCAGCCAGCTGCTCTGGGGCCAGGCTGCGCTCCGTTCGCCACTTTCTGTTCTCCTTTCTCCATTGCTAAAGTTTCCTCCTCTTCGCCCGGTCTCCTTGCCGCCTCACTCCCCTTTCCTTGGGTAAATCCGGGTGAAGTTCGTGACCCGCAGAGGAGCGCGTTCCCACCCGGCCCAGCCTGCGCGGCGCTCTTCCTTCCCACTCCCCCTCCCGGAACGTGATTCTGTTCCCGTTCCACACTGGCGTCTGCGCTCCAAGTTCTGTGGCAAAAGCGAGTCCCCCGGCGTCCTGCCGGCAGTAATGGGAAACAGTTGTGAGCGAGCCGAGCCACCAGCCGGGGCGGAGAGGGCGCCATCCGAAACCACTCATGGGGGAAAGGTAAAGCGTTGGAGCGCCACCCTCTCAGATGGTGTTTTGCCATCCTATTTCAATTTCCTCAGAATGATTTTTTTTTTTTTAAATGTGATACCGAGTTCCCAAGACTTCGTCAAAATACAAAACCTCGCTAGTTTTATTTACTATTTTGCCTGGACATTTAAATGATGCCGCCCTTTCTCATGTCTCTTTGGGAACATGTGCCTCAAGTTCCCCAACAGATTCCAGAAACCAGGACTCCGCTGTCTTGGTTTCAGCAAGGATAACGTGCCCCTTCTCTGCAGTCTTTCCTCGTTCCTCCACCTGCTGTAAAATCGATTATTTTTTTTAGACGGGTCTCCGTAAAATGCCCGTTCCTGAGCCTCTTTTTTCGGCTCAGAGGGAAGAGGGGTCAAATACATCTCGCTGTTTTAAGCTTTTGGTGAGAAGACAAGCTTGCAGTCTCTCCTCTCCCAAACTGCACCGGAAGAGTGTAATCCCTTTTGATTGGAAGGACGCTCTCTAGAAAGCTGTGTTTACTTCAGATTTTAAAGACTTCGTGGAGGACTTCAGAGCAAAATGGATAGGAAGCAGAACTGTGACCGAGCTGGTTTCATTAGTATTCAGGTCTCGTGATTTGGTTCTAGTCGCTTATGTGTACCTCGGTTTCCCTCCTTTTGAAACGTGTCCATTACGAATGTCTGTTAATGCCACATCTTTCCAAGACAGCTCCTGTAATGGGTAAATTTTCCTGGGAAGCTTCAGCTATTGTTGCCCTGTTAAGGGGGAACTTAAAATTCATAGTTACACAGTAGTTAAAAATAAGTTTTGAAGTCTGACGGGGCTCAACCAGAGTGTCAGATCTGGTGGGGGCAGACAGCCTGAGGTGCCTGCCATCACTGCAACGACACTAATAATATTGGATAATACGGAAGCAGTGTTTGAAAGAAATCCCAAGTAGTCTTAGCAAAAGTTGGAAACTTGAGTCAGTGTTAGAAGGGAATAGGCTGGCCAACTTCAGGTTCAGAACAGAATTGTGCTGCAACTTTGCCTGCCTTCCTGCCCTGTTTTGGCTTTTTAGGTACTTCTCAGATCTAATTTCCTCCCTCTGGAGCTAACCACTCTAGCAGCTGGCCTCTTGTCTGCTTAGCGCTTCTCCATTCTCATTATCTCCAGATAGGCACACACTGGCCTTTTGACACTGAGGATTTTAATAGTGCTTATGTGAACACTAATTTTGACTTCATCTTTGTAGAACTTTCCCAGTGTTAAGGGGATAGCAGATAATCCTTTCTGTGGGTGTTTTATGTTTTAAATGAGCTTAAATCTTTCTTTTCAAGAATATAAACACATACAAAGCCTTTATTGAAAGTTTAATGAAACAAATGGAAACTCTTAGTAGTACCCAGTGTCCTAGTAACACAACACCCTGATGTTTACAAGTTTGGAAACAGATTTGCAGTTTGTCACTGTGCTCTTATTTCAAAATGAAGGGGCATTTTGGCTCTTAAAGGCAGCAAAAAAATTGTAGTTTTAATGGGAGCCCAGTTTACCTTTTATACGGGTGATTTTGGGTGGCGAGGAATCCCAACAGCAAACATGTTAAGTGCTTGGCGTGGTAAGGACGTAAAGATGACTAGCAAAAGCCTCCTTCTCTCAAGGAACTGTAAGAAGCTGAAAAGACCACTTGTAAACAATAATATTAGCACCTACCATGTATTTAGCATTTAACAATTTGTAAAAGTACTTAAAAAATATTACACTTGAGGTTGGACACACCTTTGCGATTAGCGTCCTCATTTTAGTATAGAAAACAGAGCTAAGGAAACTTGCCCCAAGTCCATAACTACTTTTCGTTCAGTGAACAAGTATTAAGTCCAACGCTGTGCCTGCAACTCTGAGTCCCCTTAATATTACGTTAAGGGTTAATATCTGCGTTCTGATTTTTCAGTGTACTCGAAATGAAATGCATTCTGTCAAACTTGAAACTTGTATAGTTTCCTTTTCTTCACTACCAGTGATGTTTATATGAATTTTATTTACATAATGTAGGCATGTACAAATATAAAATGGGACATAAATTCCTTAAGAACAGAATGAAAATTAAACATAAGACCAATAAGAGTCAAATTTTAAGCATTATCCTGAAAACACTTTTTTGGCTCCTCACAAAATGCAGATGGTACCAACTGGGACAAACACAGGGTCCTTGGGGGTTGTTGTGATTATGCCGTGATTCAGGTTTGCTAATATTTCCTTTTTTGAACCATAGGAAAGCCTTTGCTTTTATGGTGTGCTCTAAATTATTTGGGTTTCATTTGGTGTGAACACATCATTTATTTATTGAGTTTGCTGCTGTTTTGTTCTCAGTAACCTTAGGCAATTAAAGAAGGTCAGGAAACATCAACGCTGTTATATATGCAAATTCAGGTGTGGACACTTGAATTGCTTGTTAGTACTCTTCTTGGGTGACCAGATCCAGGAGGTGCTTATATTTATTTTAGATTATATAGACAGGAAAATGTAACTGAAGTTTTCATAGGAAGCTTGAAAACTCTGAGCTTTGTGTATCCCAGTTATTTCAAACCACTGCTATAATATTTAAACCAATTTATGAGCACATAAGGAAAGAACTCCTTAGAAGTGATGGGCGGGGGGGAATGCCTGGGTGTCTCCGTTGGTTAAGTGGCCGACTTAGGCTCAGGTTATGATCTCACAGTTCATGAGTTCAAGCCCCACTCTGGGGTCTGTGCTGACAGCTCAGAGCCTGTAGCTTGCTTCAGATTCTGTGTCTCCCCCTCTCTCTGCCCCTCTCCCACTTGCACTCTGTCTCTCAAAAAATGAATAAACAATGAAAATAATTAAAAAGTGATAGGGGATAGCAGGGAGGGCTTAACGGTTGAGGGATTGTTACTTGGTTCTTGGAGACATTAGTAGTGTTTTAATAAGAGAACTTAGCCAGTAAGATAGAAATAGGGAACAGGTATTCTAGGTTGAGCAAGAGCCTATAGGAGGTTATGATCTCTTGGGGACTATATAATTTAATATACATTAGTGGGACAGAATGAAAGAGGCAGTAAGGATTGGAGCTAGGTCAGATTTTGGCTCTTGATTTAAAGGTTAGACTACTTATGTGAAAGCCTGTTAAACAGATACTGTGAGAATGTCAAATTTGGAGGATACCTGCCTATTAATATTCTTCATTTGGGGGAAAATGATTGCTCCCTTTCTTTGCTGTATCACACATGATGGACCTATTTACAAGCAATGCTGTGTGACATTTTAACTCTGGAGGGGGGGCAGTAAGGTGAGAACAACATTTATCAAGGCAGACTGTACACATATTGCTGGGTTGGGTACTTTTACTTGCAGCATCTCATTTAAACCTCACCCTCAACTTTGAAGGTTAGTATACTGATCACTATTCTGACAGTTGAGAAAACTGAGGGTGGAGAGTTCTTATTAGTGAACACTGGTGGCATCTTGGGTGGAACGATTCTTTGGTGAACTGGACTCTGCTGTCCTTTGCAGGACATTTAGCATCCGTGACCCCGCCCACTAATTGCCAGTAGCATTCTCCAGTCATTGGGATAATCCAAACACCTCCACCCAGGTGCATGGGAGGAGGTAGAGTGATACCACTCCCGGTGAAGAATGATTTAGCCCAAATCATGGAAGAAATAAGTTTCAAGGTTGAGATTTGAACCTAGGTTTCTCCGACTCTAAAAGCTGTTGTTGTTTTTTTTCCCCCACACCATCTTGCCCACTCTTCTTCTAAACTATGCTCATTCAAAACATATTTGCATACGTAAGTCAATGGGAATTTTTCATACTTTGTTCCAGAATGAGCGTTAGTGTGGCCCATTTCAGATAGATTCTTTTTGGCTGTTCCTTTCAGTGTTCCAGTATATCGTTACTGATAGAAAGTAAGAGAATCACTAGAACCAAGGACAGGGGCTGTGTCTTACTCATCTTGGTGTCCCGTTTACCCAGCTTAGGTGAGGAGTGAATTGCTATTTCTGGATGGAACATTGAAGCACTTACTAGTGGTTTTCAGCTAGAGGTAGTACAGTGTTCCCGCAGCTCTGAAGTGAGCATTTAGACACATGGGGCATCTTGAAAGATTTCTATACAGTGTTTGGCTCTCTATTTAAAGTTTAGAGAATTTTTGCTCGTCACCATGGCTGAGGGTGTTAAATGGGTGGAGCAAGGATGCTAATGACTTGTACAGGAGATATTGTCATAAAAACAAACATGTCAGTAGTGCCCCTGACGCATGAGAGCTTTTGGCTGTTAAGGAACCAGTGTTGACCACAGCATCAAGTAGGTGAGAAAAGGGAGCTTTGTTCTCTGAATTTTCATGGTGATTATATTTTCACTGATTTGCAAGCACTATAGAAAATAATTGGTAACTCGTTTAGTTGAATAAGGAGATACCTGTGTGGTCTTGAAGGACCACATCAGTAGTTCATACCCATTGTAGTAAAGATGGCAGGAAAATTCCAGAAGTCCTCAGCGGTATTTTCTAAGAATGTTGAACTCCTAAGTTGAGTGAAAGCATAGAAGGTGCTTTTGACAGAGTAGAAACACAAACTGTTAGGGTGTTGAAACTGTATCATCTTTCAAGTGAAATTTCTCTCTTTGGGGTTTAATAGGGTGTCTGCCAGATGCCTAATTTGGGGATTCTGTTTCTTGGTGAGGGCATTCCTTGTAAGCTAACTTAGTTGTACACTCTCAGTGTTAAGAGTTGCAAGTACTTCACATTGTCCAGCAATAAATTTACGTCATCAGAACTTCTAACTGTATTGAAAACTGATAGCATTTTCATCTCAGAGGACAATATATAAAGAGATAAAAACAAATTTTGCAAAGAGGAAAATAATATTCCCTTCAAGATAAAATATTTCCTTTCCCAACTAGGGTACTAATGAAATACACTGCAGCCTAGATATGCCAGAAATGCTAATACAGTTATGGTAGCAAGAAAACTTAGGTTGGTGTAAATTTAAATTCAGGAAAATAATCTGGGCTTTCTCCTGAAAAGAGAAGATCAGCATGGAATAAAATTTTAAAATATCATTTATTTGGAGTCTGTTCATTCCATAAATTTGAAGGGCTGCTATGTGTGAGATAATGCTATTAAGCAGTGGGGATAAAGATGAACAAAACTACCCTCAAAGAGTGCATAAATTAACAGAGGAGATAAACACGGACATCTCTGTTCTCAAGATGAGCTCATTATAAGCTAAAAATGTTTTTGACATATGTGCATGTGACCTGTTTGGTTCAGAATACACTTGCTGTTTCATGACTGTCATATATTGTATGAGAGCTTTACTTGGGCTTTCAAGATATCTTCCCACGTTAATTAACTTTTCTGAGCATGGTTTGTTTAGCATCCTTTGCCAAACAATACTGGGGAGATGTGACAGTAACTGTACCAGCAGGATGAATGCTTTTCCCCCGTTGCTCTTGCTCTTCCTAGACTTCACAGGTTTGGTTAAGTTCCAAATGGAGGCAGAAAAGTACATCCTCTCGGGCATTAACATTTCATGTGACTGGAGATCCTTACTTAGTGTCGATAGAGAAAGAAGTTGAAGTTTTGCTGCCAGAAATAACTCATTCTTTTTTTTTTTTATAAAGTTTTTTTTTAAGTTTATTTGAGAGAGAGAGGGTGCACAAGAGAGAACAGAGGGGGGGCAGAGAAAGTTGGAGAGAGAGAATCCCAAGCAGGCTCTGCACTGTCAGTGAGGAGCCCAATGCAGGACTCGATCTCATGTACTGTGAAAGCATGACCTGAGCCGAAATCTAGAGTCGGATGCTTGACCAACTGAGCCATCCAGGCACCCCAGAAATAACTCATTCATAATATTTAGGTGGCAGTTGTGAATGGCCAGTGGTACAACTCCATCAGGACTATGCCTCAATGTGTCATCCCTGGGGGTATTTAATTGCAGGTATCCCAAAGCAGTGAAACAACTGTTTAGTCAAGTGGGTTTTTTTTGCTCGACAGATTAGTGATGACAAAACTAAACCACCCTTTATTAAGGCCATAATCAGACCCAAGGCCTGTGCTTGGGGCTTTAAATACATACATTCATTTAATCCTTAGCAACCTTTGAGAGAGGAGGTATTTTTACTCTGTCTTACAGATCTATAATTTAAGGTTTGGAGAGGTCCAGCAGTTAATCAGAAGTCTCACAGCATCTGTGGTGGAGTCAGAGTCAAATTCTCTTCCTGAATTCAGAGCCTGCTGCATTATGTGATTGCTTCCTCTGCTTAACTTAGGAAGACCTATAAAAGAAAGCTGGCCTTAGAAAATGGTTTTGAATGGAAATAAAAGACAATGGCATGCAGCTGGACGTCTGCCCAGATGGCTTGGGTTAGTGCTCTGTACAATAAAGAGTTTATGGTCCTGACAGTTGAGAAAAGGAAAACAAATGTATATATTTATACAAATTATAAATATATATTTAAACACTTGAAAAGGGTCCATCTTCTTCAAAAGACATAGAAACTGAATGTGTAGTAGCAAGATACCGTATTCTCCCTAATTGATAAGCAAACGAGTTGGATGTGGGGAAACTGGAAGTAGTGACTGGTGGGAGGATAAACTGGAAGGTTCTCTCAGTATTCTGGATTCACATACTGTGACCCAGCACTTCCCTGTAGGAATTCCCTTAGACATGTATAGTTTGCAAACAGACCCAATGTTGTCTTTACAAAGTTAGCCATTGCAGTGTTGCTTATAGCAAAAGGAAAAAAATAAAATTGTTACATGGGGTACAACAACGTAATAGAATATTACACAGCTGCCAAAAAGAATGACAAAAAAAAGCATTTTATGTACTGATAAAGGAATATCTCCAAGATTTTAAGGAAAAAAAAAAAAAAGCTGGAAATCACTGTGTGTGGTATGCTCCCATTCCTGTATCAAAAATGGGGGAGTGTGGGGCGCCTGGATGGCGCAGTCGGTTGAGCGTCCGACTTCAGCCAGGTCACCATCTCGTGGTCCGTGAGTTCGAGCCCCGCGTCAGGCTCTGGGCTGATGGCTCGGAGCCTGGAGCCTGTTTCTGATTCTGTGTCTCCCTCTCTCTCTGCCCCTCCCCCGTTCATGCTCTGTCTCTCTCTGTCCCAAAAATAAATAAAAAACGTTGAAAAAAAAATTAAAAAAAAAAAAAATGGGGGAGTGTGAAATAAGTCTGTTACTGGGGTTGTGTTAACTAGGGGAGATGGAAAAGGGACTCAGGGAATGAGGAACAGGAAGGAATCTTCATTTTATATCTTTTTATACATAAAAAAGTTATGCGAATTACCTATTTCAGGGGAAGTAAGGTTAGTTTAAGACCTGGTGGATATCTGGGTATAAAAGAGGGGAAAAAAAATCAAGAAAATTTAGGATCCTGACTTGGCAGAGATTTTCCAAAAAATGCATGAACTACATTAACTTATTCAAATGAGAGAAGTTATAATTAAGGCTATAAATATATAGAAGTAATATTTATAATACAGAGAGCTTTGATATCTTGACACTTTTTATGAATGAGGTTTGTATATTATAAATCAATAATGTGAAACTGGGTGGAATTAACAGAGCCTCAAAAATACCAACTCATTTTCGTGAGATCACCTGTCATATACTTAGAGTAACAGTATGACCCTAGCATTTCATTCACACTTTCAGTCTTTTGTTAAAAATTGAGGCAGGCCCTCATCTCTAAGGTTTAGCATATGAGGTTTAAATCTCCAGATTTAGCGTATGAGCCCAAACTCCACAGAATAATAAGTGTACAAAATGAGGATGCCTGTATATTAGGACAACTTTTTGTTTTACTGGAAAGGTCATGTATGAAAATGTGTTTTCACCAGTGTTTACCAAGAATTCATTTACCCCTCATACCAGGCACTGTGCTAGGTTCTGGGAATCCAGAACTGAACATGCTACAACATGGTCTTTGGTTCAGAGTACACATGCAGTTTTGTGGGGAAGGCAGACATAGCACAAATCTTTCTTCCCTTAAATTAAGTACCCAGGGCAGAGTATGGAGGGGGTGTTGCTGCTGGGTGGCTCAGTGGGTTAAGCGTTGGACTTCAGCTCAGGTCATGATCTCACGGTTAGTGAGTTCTAGCCCCACATTGGGCTCTCTGCTGTCAGAGCAGAGACCTCTTTGGATCCTCTGTCCCCCTGTCTTTCTGCCCCTCCCCTGCTCATCCTGTCTGTCTGTCTGTCTCTCTGTCTCTCAAAAGTAACATTAAAAAAATATGTCCCCCTGTCTTTCTGCCCCTCCCCTGCTCATCCTGTCTGTCTGTCTGTCTCTCTGTCTCTCAAAAGTAACATTAAAAAAATATGTTCCTTTAAAGAAAAGAAAAAAAAAAAGGATGAGCACCAAGGTGCCACTCAGGGCTATAGGAGCATTTAACAAGTGTGGGCCCTTTCTTGACACACTTTTTAGAGGAAACTTCTAATCTTGTTTAAGCTGTTTCTTTTGGTATTTTTGGACATGTGTCTGAACAATGCCTTACAGTTCTTTCTTGAGTTCTAAACTTTAGATAACTTATATTGACTTCTGGTTATGGTAGATGAGGACTTAGCTATTTTATACCTCTTCCTACTTCCTTTACTCATTCAGCCAATATAATTGTTGATTTTGGAATAAAATCAAAAGCCAATATTTAGATTTTTATGAAATACAATTTTGGTTTCATAATACAACACACTAGCTTTTATATCTTCCTTATGACAAGTAGCACAAATGGCAGTACCAGAAATTGTGAAAATGGCATTTGAGTACCCTCACAAATAGTAGTTTCATATAATTTCTAAAGATATATGTTAGAAGTTTGTGCTTAATTCTTTGTATTAAGATTTATATATAATGTAGATACTACCTTAGTGGCAGATCATATTTTTTTTTTATAATTACCATGCTTCTTATGACAAGAAATGATATACTCTCAATTTTCCATTCTATTAAGTGGAGACCGGTTAGGTGAGATACAGATTCTCAGACTTCCTTGTCTTGTCAGATCACCAAGGAGTGTACCCTCGCTGGAGGGGTGGCATTGCGCTCTATTAGTCAAAGCTGGAAATGTGTCTTGTGATAATTTTGATTATTTCATTGTTTTAGGAAGGCAAATAAGGATCTCCTATATATTATGATACAAATAAGTTATCATTATGTAGTATTTGTAGTATTAGCATTTTGTTATTTGTCTATTCTGAATTCATTTTCACTAACTTCCATTTGTTTGCTTTTCACAATCACTATAATACTTTGCATTTTTTTTCCTTTTTAATAGTAATATATACTTTTTAAAAACAGGTATGAATTACAAGAAAATCAAAAAGAAGAAACAACTCATAACCCTACCGACAAACATACACATACTATCCTGTCAGATCATTTTCAATGTGCATTTACACATATATACATATTTTTACAAAAAGTGGAAGTTCTCTTCAGGATTTTGAAATTTATTTTTTTCCACTCAACCATAATGCTTTAACATTTTCTACAATAGTATATATATTTATATAAATTACAAAAATAATTTTAAATTTAGTCCTTTCAAAAATCTGAGTGTTATCATCACTTTTCAGAATTCAGTTTGAATATCTAAATGTGCCTCTCTGCCTATGTGGGGTTTGCACTGTAATGGGAGAAGACAGAAAATTAACAGATTCTGTAATGTATAATGGTCAGGGTGAGGGTATGGAACATGATGGAGGTAGTGGGTCTGGAGTGAGGTGTAGATAGGATGGTCATGAAAGTCCTCTCTCTTGGGTAACACTTAAGCAAAGGACCTCGATGCTACTTGGGAGTGGGGAACAAATCTAAGGAAAGAACTTTCCAAGCAGAGGGAACAGCCAGTTCCAGGGGCCTGGGGGTAGTATCATGTTGGCGCAGATGCTAGAGTGAGCAGAGACAACAGAACGGAAGAGAGAGCAGCTGTCAATGACATGGGGAAAGGAGTCAGGGCCAGAGGAGATAGGCCAAGGTAGGGAGTTGAGATGATGTTTACTTTTAGAAAGTATCATTTTGGCATAGGTTTATATGTGTGCATGTGTTTATATATTCTCACAAAGGTTGTTGGTTTATTGATGTCTGGAAGAATTTGCAGTGAGAAAGAATTTGAGTTGGAGGTGAGGTCAGGCTCTGGGAAGGCACAGTCTCGCCTGGCCTTGAACCTCCAGTGCCCCTTCCTTAGGACAGTTTGATGAATACTACATGAACGGATGCCTGTTTTAGAGGGCAGCTAGAACCCTGTTTTGAGTTCATGTCACAGCAAAAGATGGAGGGTGTTGATTCATGTGAGGTAGATCACAAATGTTCAGAATCTGAAGGATATGAGGTCAAGGACTTTGGGATAGTAGAACAGTTACTAATATAGTCACATATAGACAGCTCAGGTACACATCAAACATACCAACGTTCTCTGTAGCCTGTGATTAAACTAAAGGGTCTTGTTTCGGGGGGCATGAGCAGGGAGACCGGACGTAAAGCAGCTTCCAGGTAGTTACATAAACAATAGGAGAAGGCTGATATGATAGGGAAAAGACTGTCACAAGAGTCTAAGATGGTAAAGCGACAGAGCTTCATAATCATGTCTTACCTTTCCTCCCTTTCCCGGTTTTTCTCCAAAGAGTTCCGAAATTCAAATGCCAGATGTTTGAACTAAAATACATGCTGTTCGACTGCCTTAAAATGGCAGCTTTTAGTGCTTGCTTCGGCAGCACATATACTAAAATGGCAGCTTTTAGTTACCTTTTAATTTGAAGCCCAGAAATAGTGCCATAACCACCTGTTTTATATTCTGTTAATGGTCATTAAAAAAATACAAGTACTACTCTACTGCTGGCAGACACTGTTTATGAATGGATGGTTTTCCAGATGGTTGTTTGTAAATTGTCCATGTGGAGCTCTGTCTTTATCCCCATAGAAGCTAGGTTGGAAATGTTGGATGCGGCTCCAGGCCAGGGCATACAAGTTGGTTTAATCCATAATATGCCTGCGGTATAATATTGAAAAAAGAGAACTCCACGCTTCTGGTGTGAAGCTGTGTCTGTAAGAAAAAACTTCCAAGGGGTGTAGATGCTCCCAGGGCAGCAGCAGACCCTTTGAGAGTTTGTGGGAATAAAAGCCTATACTGTATTTAAGGACCCCAAGTGAGGGCTGAGAGGGTGGAGCCCAAGGGAATACAGGACAGGCCGCTAGGTGGTTTCAGTAGATTTGAAATAAGGACTGTAGAAGTTTCTGCCTCTTTGTTACAATGTCCTGGTATTAATTTTGTCACCGAGTTGGTTTCTTAGTTAGAGTCTGTCTCTTCCTTCACCACAGAAACTTCAAGGTTAGCCTACCTGTTTCTTTTTCCATTCTTGCTGCCAGTGGAGATTCATATGGGATTTTAGATCTGGCAGAGAGCTGGTCTGACTCTTTCATTTTATGTCTTTGAAAAATCCAGTCCAGGAAGGTACATTTTGACTGAAGTGCCTTTTGTCCCTAAAGTGCTATCCCTGAAACAGACATCTGTCCATTTTGAGTTTTTGCAAAGCATTTTGCTACCAATGACCACAGGAAAAGGGTATGGATAGGTAAAAGACCCTTTCTTGTTCTGTACTATTTTTTCATATACTTCTCCAAGGTAAAGTCATGCCCGGAAGACTGAGTATGATTTGATCACATTTCAAAGGAAGGCCAGATTCTGGCCACTTCTGGAGTTTCATCACAGTACTTATGTCAAGTGGGCTCTGAGGTGAGGAATAATAAATAACATGCCAGACAGGGAGGCCTGATGGAGCTGTGGTGGAGAGGGGGATGCTGTTTAGTGGATCAGGAGAGTTTTATGTTAGTGGAGGAGGAGAAAACAATAGATTTGCCTTGACTGTCTTTCTGTGTCCTTAACCTTGCTGGTTCCTCTACTGTAGACCATTACACCATAAGCGGAAGTGAAAATCAGAAGATAATTTCAGGTGGCATCAGGCTGAGTGGGATGGAGAGAAAGAGAAGGGAGAAAAAAAAAAAAAAAAAATCCTTCATTTCCCTAGGGATGGTGAGAAGTTCCTGTGGACAGTGGATCCAGGCGGGGGAGGGGCTGGGGAGAGGCTGTTTAGATGTATAGGGCATTCCCAAATTGGGGACTACGTTTTATTAAGTGGCTTTGTGTTTAGGGATATGCTCAGAATTACCGCCAGTGATGTCTTGAGCGAGAAATGTTACCTCCTTTCTGAAAATGGCAAGAAATCATAGACTTCTGCATCCGTAGAAAAGTGGGCAAGCCTCCAAAAGACTGTTATGGAAGTTGTATTCAGTTCTTTGACATTTCCAGGTTTTTCTGATACAGCCACAGGAATGATCTGTGAGAGAAAAGGCAGAGTAAGAGGCAATACACAGCAGCTGTGCTCTAGGAGGGGGAGGCGTGAAGAGCCTTACTCTCCCTCACTGTGCCTCCACCCAGTCCTCCGAGTCTGTGTGCTGTCCCCGCATGTCTATCCCTTGACCATCTAGGAAGTTGCATTCCTACCACATGAGGAACTGAGCCTGGAAGAGGCCCAGGAGCATCCCTTATTCTTCAGTCTGTGGTATACACCTAAAAGAAGGGTGTATTTTCTTTTCTTATTTTTTTTTTTTAAGTTTATTTATTTTGAGAGAGAGCATGCATGCAGAGGCGGGGGGAGAGGCAGAGAGGAGGAGAGACAGACTCCCAAGCAGGCTCTGAGACATCCCTGCAGAGCCCAGTGCGGGGCTCGAACTCACAAACTGTGAGATCATGACCTGAGCCGAGATCAAGAGTGGACGTTTAACTGACTGAGCCACCCAGCTGCCCCACGAAGGGTATATTTTCTTGTTGGTCCCACTTTGCACTTGCGATGGTCAGTGTACCCATTCGGGCAACAGCTCTTGGTTGGGGCCAGGAGCTCTGCAGGGCATGGCTGTTGGAAAATGAGTAGTGTTTTACATGACTTGAGTTTTCTAAGTAGTTGATACCTACCCTTTAACTATCAACACTGAACACATTTAAATAATATTAAGTGGAGCTCCCTCAGACTGGATCATTCTCCTCCCTGTACAACTCTCATTTGTTGGCTTCTGCTGAAGAATAGAGGCTCTCAAACCATTGTTTATCAAGAGTGTGGTCAGAGGGCCACCTGCTTCAGAACAATCCTGGGTAGGGGGAGTTGGTTATTGAAAATGTGGACTCCTGGGCCCCACTCCTAACTGGAATCATTGACAGGTAGGCCCATAAATTTGCTTTAAAAATACGATTGCCCAGGTGATGGTGGTGCATCTAGGTAGAGATTCTGAAGGAGTGAGGGCAAAGATTTCGTCTGGTGTGTTCACTGCTCAACCCCTAGCACCAACAACAGTGCCTGGCACTTAAAAGGGATTTGAAAGGAAGGGGCCAGTACTTATCTGCTGACTGAGTGAGTTGATGTGCCCAGTCTTCTTCTGCTTATTTGCTATGGGTTATGGAATCTTGTTATGATTTAATAAAAATAGAAGTATAAGATACATATTAAGTGCCAGGATAGAGACTTTCCTCTGTGTAAATTATTTGAACTCTAGAATATGCTTTGTTTTTTCTTGGCCCAGAGTTTTGTTTTAATTTGTGTCTGGAAAGTAGATGGTAAATGACTGCATGTGGGATTCCTGGTTTTCAAGTATGGTGTAAATTAGGTAGCTTCAAAAATGAGAAGCTTCTGTGTTACTTAGACCTTGATATTTACCTGGGCTGTTTTGAAAGATTAATTTCCAGAATTCCCATAGCTAATAAGTAAGATGAGGCTATTTGGAAATGCAGGGTCCTATTTGTGCCTACGTGTGATTATGATTCCTGCCCCTCACCCCCTGCCATGAGCAAAATGTGTGCTTTCTAAAAATACTGCTATTGAAATATTCCTGGGTCCCAAAGGGGGTTAAATTGTGAGAGAACAATAGAAACGGATTGTCGTCTTTCATAAGGTTTTAGATCATCTGAATTTGAACATGTTTCTCTTTTCTTCATATATTTAAGAGTCTGAGAATACTATTCCAAGCCTTTTGAGTCTTTTCTGTTCATTTTTTTTAACTAATCCGACTGGTAAGTCAATGTTTTCAGTATTTTCATCTACTCTGTTTTATTTTTGTGTGTGTTTTGCCTTTAAATCATCTCAGAATAATCTTATTTCTGTTGAGTATTTTTTCCTACCAACCCCACTCTCTTCTTTATACCTTTCAACAAAAGGTGTATATTCTTTCAAGAGACTTACATACTACTTCATTAAGAAAAAAATATGATTACATTGTTCCCATTTTTTTTGATTAAGCAGGCACAAATAAAGAACCTGTTTGGTATCTTTTTTTTTTTTTTTTAACAATATTTGAATGGCAGATACAATGCTAGGCTCTGGGACATAGACATGAATGATACAATTCTGAATTTAATGAGTTAAAATTCTAATTAGATAGCTAAACATTATAGTATATAGTATAAATGTATGTGTGGTATCACTGGGTTCAATGAGAACCCCCAAAAAAATAAAGATTAAGCTCGGACTAAATTGTAAAGGATTAAGAGCAGGGCAAAGTGTTGAGGATGTTACATACAGGAGAAGAGAGTGGTTTGCCAGCATATTCTGAGAATGTAAAGTGGTTCTATGTGATGGGCGTATCTGGGGCCACGTGAGTAACTTTCTGTATCCTAAGGACTCTTCATTTTATTCATCACCTCGTAGAGATTTGCTGAAGGAATTTTTAAACTGGAAAGTGTGATGATCAGGTTAACAGTCATTTTGACAAGAATAAAGGATTGAAACGTAGCAGTCTTGAAGAGGCCTGAGATCAATTAAGAAGGACTCTTCGTCAGTAAACTAGAAAAGAGGGGGAAAGCTTTAACTGAAACAGTGATTTTTATAGCTAAACCAGAATTCTAAAATACGTTGTTTACTTTAGAACTCAACACAGTTTTAAATTTTGGTTTAGCAGTAAGATTCATGAGTCTTAAACATACCATATAAGGTTTAGAAAGTTTGTGAAGGTATTTTTTTTTTCCAGCTTTTAATTCTTCAGTTGTTTACTCAATACAAAATACTTATATGCTGCCCTACAACTATATTTTTATGGCATTGTGTGTGTGTGTGTGTGTGTATGTGTAGAATATATGTAATTATAACTACTTGAAAATACTGATTTCTGTATTGCTCTCATGAACCTGGAGCTACATTTTCTACAGACCTTTTGTATTGGAAAAGAAACTTTTGCCATTTTCATAGGCAGTAAGTTTACAGAGAGTGCTGTAAACACTCTAGAGTTTCATTTTTTTTTTTTTTAACATTTATTCATTTTTGAGAGAGACAGAGCATGCATGGGGGAGGGGCAGAGAGAGAAGGAGACACAGAATCCGAAGCAGGCTCCAGGCTCTAAGCTGTCAGCACAGAGCCTGACGCAGGGCTCCAACTCAAAAACTGTGAGATCATGACCTGTGGCCAAGTCAGACGCTTAACCAACTCAGCCACCCAGACGCCCCAACACTCGAGAATTTCAGGAGTCTTAAAGGGAAGAACTAGGAGACTAAGGTACTTGTATGTTTACTTTTTAGGTGAATCATTCAAAATAGACTGTAGTTAGAGAATACACTTATAAAACCATTAAGGTCAGTATTATTCGTGATTATATGACAAATCCTTATAATGTGCTCTTTTTACATGTATTTTGCTACCCTCTCTTTTTGCATTGAGCTATAAAATAAACCAGTATTGACATTTAATTTAAAAAGAGAATTGTTGGGGCGCCTAGGTGGCTCAGTCAGTTAAACATTTGACTCTTGATTTCAGCTCAGGTCATGATCTCACATTTACGAGATTGAGCCCTACGTTGAGCTCTGCACTGACAGCATGGAGCCTGCTTGGAATTCTCTCTCTCCTTCTCTCTCTCTCTTACTCGCTTTCTCTTTCTCTCTCTCTCAAAAAAAAAAAAAAAAAAAAGAATTGTTAACAACCTTGTGACAAAAAATAAAGCTAAAATAGAAAATAAATAGCAAATGGAGATAAGAAACCAATCACTTTTAAAGCAGCAATGTTTGAGACCTTTTGTGTGTGTTTGTGTGTATATTAAATGTTTTTGATCACAATTCTGAATTGTACAGTATTTTTCTTTCTGTCCTTGGTTTTTCATATGGAATTTTCATGTGTTAAGCACATATTTATCTCCTTTATACAGTTGCTTTTCCTGCTGGCACTTCAAAGGCTTATGAGTATGACTATTTCTTATTAGTTTGAGTATTCTGCGTAGAGTCTGAGACTCAATGAAATTTAAATCCATTGTATTTTCCACACCTTCATGATCTTTCTACCTTTCTGTCTTTTTATTGTTACCATTTGTTCCCTGTCTACATAATTGCACTGGACATTATGGATAGAAAATCTAACTAGCCTAAATCATGTCTTCTCTTTCTGTTGTGTCTAATCTGAGTTACTGAGACCACCTCCTTTTCATCCCCTCTACCACCAGTCACTATGATGCCCTGTGTTTTCCCCATTCTCCATCATCCCTCCTGCTTTATGCTTGTCCCCTGGCTAAAGGCTTCCCAGTGCTAGTAGGACAAAGATCAAGTTCTGAAACGTGTCAGACAGGTTCTGCATGGTCTGGCAGCCACTACTTCTGGTATCATTCTCCTCTCTAGCAGGGTTACCTCTGCCTGACACAAGTTGTGCTCCAGTCTTATATTAAAAACAAACAAACAAAACATGGTTTCCTGAAAATGCCATATTCTCTATTACCCCTCCTCTGTGCCTTCTCTGAGAGCACTTAGCAGGCAGAATTGCTGTTCTTTGCTTCTTCTGTGCTCCATAGTATTTTGTTCTTTGAGCAGTTGTAACTTCTGCCAAACTGTAGTTTTAGTTTGTTTGTATATCAGTCTCCCCTACAAGACTGAGTTTTATAAAGACCTTGACCTACTTGTTCTTACATCCTCAAGGCCAAGCATAATCCCTGGCGCATGGCAGACAGTCATGATGATCTTTAGTGGGGAGCTGTTCAATTTGTCTAGCATTATGAAAGTATGAAAATAACATCGTGTATAAAACAAATATAAAAGTTTATATCTGAAATGTATATGTGCCTAATAGGAAGCATAGTTCATTATGACATAAGGCATCTGTGAAGGTATTCTAGACCAGACAATTGGGAGGTGACTGTCTGGAAAATCAGGTTCTTAAGGTGCCATCTGGGACACATTTGGGGCTAGATAAGCCTGCATCTATTTTTGAGTATTCCCAAAGTTCACTAGATGATCCTATATGTTTATAAAGACTTGCTGAATAGAAATATATTGTATTCCATGTAGCATTCAGTATAGGCATTAAAAAATATATATCAGGCTGTGGAAAACCCTAATATAAATAAAATTGTAGAGTGTTAATCATTTCCAAGATAGTTGTACGCTGTTCTTTGTAATGATGATTATCAACATAAGAATGTAGCGCGTGATAGATTCACAAGAATTTCTGAGGCTCAGATGAGTATATTTGAATGTGTTTTCAAGTGTAGAGATTCAAATGAACATATTCTTTTACATATTGTGTGTGAATCCTTTGAGCATTGCAAGTGAAGGACCTTTCAGTTTTTACTTTAAACAAAGAAACTGTATTTTCGTAATTCTCTTTTAATTTCAAAGAAACTGTGGTTTTTATTTTTCAGTGTTGAAAATGAGCCCATGAGCACAAGTCAGAAAAAGGAAAATGCGCTTTCATCAGAAGCAGTAAAGGTATAGTTTCAAATTAATATTATATTAAGCAAATATTTTTCTTAGTTTCTGCTCCTTTTAGATTCTGCGTCTCATTTGACATTTGAAAAAGAGCACTGTATTACTGATGTGTAAATCCAGCCCACCTCTGTTGGACATAGTATGTGGGGCAGGGTGGGGGGAGTGGGCACTGAGAGAGTCAGAGAATGGTGTGCTCATCCCAGCTCTGCCACTAACCTTCTGTGAGGCCTTCAGCTCAGGCACTTAACATCTCAGAGCCTTAGTTTTAGTTCTAAATCTGTGAAATGGATCACCTGATCTCCAGAGTTTCTTTTCCCTAGGACATTCTTTGATTTATGTTGTGTTTTCCCAAATGCTGCTGACATCTAATAGTACTTTAGGCAGGCAGTAGTTAACAACATGTTCTTGCATGCTCCTAGTATGTGATGGATATTTTTGATCAGCTCACATATGAACTGGCTTTTTTTTTTTTTTTTCTTCTACAGGACTAGCATGAAAAGTGTGTAAGCTACACACCTCCCTAGATAGTTACTGATAAGTGCGGTTAAAAATCCTTGAGAATCGGGGCGCCTGGGTGGCTCAGTCGGTTAAGCGTCCGACTTCGGCTCAGGTCACGATCTCGCAGTCCGCGGGTTCCAGCCCCGCGTCGGGCTCTGGGCTGATGGCTCAGAGCCTGGAGCCTGCTTCTGATTCTGTGTCTCCCTCTCTCTCTGCCCCTCCCCCGTTCATGCTGTGTCTCTCTCTGTCTGAAAAATAAATAAACGTTAAAAAAAAATTTAAAAAAAAAATCCTTGAGAATCACGAAACCTTGTGACTTTTTTTTTTTTTTTTTTTTTTTTTTTTTTTAACTCATAAGTGGTTTACTAGAAATTGTACATTTGTTTTGTCAGGTGATACGATGCCAGATAGGTGACCAAGTTTTCGTAGCTGTACCACAGTCATGGAGTCTGTTCTCAGTTACTTTCTTCTTACATGATTTGTGACAGTCTATACAGGAGAATGCTTGTACTTCCCATGCATTCCAGAGTAAGTTAGCTTGGTCAGTGGGAGGACCACAAAGTCCAGTGAATTCTTCATTATTGATAGGGGGACTTTTTGTTGCTGTTTGTGTATTTGAGAGAGGGAGAGAGAGAGAATGAGAATGGGAGTGGGGGAGAAGCAGAGAGAGAAGAGAGGATCTCAAGCAGGCTCTGCGCTGTCAGCACAGAGCCTGATGCAGAGCTCGAACTCACCCTGAGATCATGACCTGAGCTGAAATCAAGAGTCAGGCGCTTAAATGACTGAGCCACCCAGGCGCTGCCTGATAGGGGGACCTTTTTTTTTTTTTTTAGATATATAGATAATTTATTGTCAAATTGGTTTCCATACAACACCCAGTGCTCATCCCAACAGGTGTCCTCCTCAATGCCCATCACCCACTTTCTCCTCTCCCTCACAGGGGGACTTTTAAACATTATATAATTCAAAAGGCATTAGATATGGTTGAGATAAAGTTGTTTTCATTCTTCCCCATCATAGTCAACAATATAAATTTATTTTTTTAATTATTTTTAAAATTTTATTTTAGAAAGAATTCTCAAGTGGGGGAGAGATTTTTTTTTAAACTTTTTTTTTTTAACGTTTTATTTATTTTTGAGACAGAGAGAGACAGTATGAACGGGGGAGGGTCAGAGAGAGGGAGACACAGAATCTGAAACAGGCTCCAGGCTCTGAGCGGTCAGCACAGAGCCCGACGTGGGGCTCGAACTCACGGACCGCGAGATCATGACCTGAGCTGAAGTCGGCCGCTTAACCGACTGAGCCACCCAGGTGCCCCTTGATTCTTTTTTTTAAAATTTTTTGAAATATAATTTTTGAAAGAGAGAGGAACAGTGTGAGTGGGGGGACGGGAGGGGCAAAGAGAGAGGGAGACACAGAATTAAGTAGGCTTCAGGCTCTAAGCTGTCAGCACAGAGCCTGATGTGGGGCTCAAACCCATGAGCCATGAGGTCATGACCTGAGCCATGATTTCGCCACCCAGGTGCCTGGAGGTGGGGAGGAAGAGAGAGGGAGGGAAGGGGAAAGGGAGAGGGAGGGAGGAAGATATTCTTAAGCAGGTCTCATGCTCAATGCGGAGACAAAATGGGGTTTGATCCTCGGATCCTGGGATCATAACCTGAGCTGAAATCAAGAGCCAGACACTCAACCAACTGAGCTACCCAGGCCCCCCTAAATTTTTTTGAAAGAAAATATCAGGATCTGATTTTTTTTTAACTTTATTGAAAGAAAAAAATCAGGATTACTTTGCTTTCTTTATCTTTCTTCATTTCTTTGTGAGTTTGACTATTAGATCCTGCTTTAAGGTTTTGTAACATTTCTGCCTACTCCTCTCCTACCTCCTCAACCAGTTGTTAGCCAGCCTGATGGTTGACCACTGCATGGGCTTTGTAGCTTTCTTCTTCTTCTTCAGTTTTTGCATGGTCTTGAGTTTCGTTACTTCAAGATTTTTACTTCTCTTGGTGTACATGCAGCCTTGCTCTTATGTTGTTTTACAGGAAATATTTTCTTTTGAGATCTCAAACTTCAAGGTTTCTTTGGCTACCAGCTACTGTCATTCCATCTTCTAATCCCTCATTGCCTCATTGTACCTGTTCCTTAACCTTCACCAAACATTCCTGCTCTCCTTGCTGTGCCTCCCTTGTCTTGGTCTCTACTTGTTTTCCCACATGGCCTGTAACTGATACTGTACTACTTCAGCTATAATCTCACTAAAAAAAAACCTTCACTCTTCAAACTTGGTCTTCCCTATAGTCTTTCTTTCTACTTGCAGACAAAGGCACACCTTTGTAGATATGGTAAATATATATGTGGGACAAATATAGCAGCTGGACCTCTATTATTACAGTCTTTCTATCCATTCTTAATATCTTGGTTTGAATACCCAAGATAATTTCAGTTTGGGATCTGTGTTCCCAAGTAAATATGGTCCACAGTCCCAAGATTGTTTCTCTTATGATTTAAGGCTTATTGGATTACTTACACACGGGCAGTCCACTGAACTCATATTGGAAGGGCATCACGACACTCCCACTGGAGTGGCCTGAGCATTTTGGTCCTTTGGAAACTGTTAGTAAGATTTCTTCAACCTAGCCACACAGATCCAGTGGTTTAGATACCTATTTCTGCCATGCATAAAAAATATGTATTTTGATAATACCAATAGTCAACACCATTCCTTCAGGGAAAAAATGGGTCAGCAGCAATATTTATGATCTTGTTATTGTAAATAGTCTCAATTTAAGTCTTTTCAGAAGCAAGTGGAATAAAACGTGCATATTTGTTTTCTTTCTAATAAGTAGTTTTCTGAAACACAGCACTCTACTGTAATGTGACATTTGTTACCATGCTTCCATCTTATTAATCTGAATTTTATGATAATGCCTTCTGTGATGAGGAAAAATATGCAGCATTTTTCCTGTTGAGTCTGAAATGTAACAGATTTATGAATAATAAATGTTATCTGTTTCCTTTTGTATTTGATTTTGAGATGCCAAATCAAGATGTTGAAGATCGTTTAGTTGTAAGTTTAAGCTACAAAATTTAATTGTATTTTTCAAACAACTAAAGACTATAGAAGCTTGATACCATGTCTGGACATCATTATATTCTTAGCTGTCACTTATATGCCATATAAGTTTTGCTGTTTTGCGAACATCAGTAGCTATTTCTAACACTTGGATTTGTCTTTCCACTGATAAATTTATTTCTTTTATATGAACTAGGTTTCTATGGCTGGCAAAACTTGTAGATACTTAGTCCATATTCTACCTTTATTTTTCTATGGGGTCTACAGTCTTCGGTCTTGTAGCCTTAGACACCTGGTCTTGGTGCATTCACGCCTACTGTTATTTAAAAGAGTGGGAGACATGTTCTCATTCTCTGCTTCCAGCTACCAACTTCAGAGGAGTTTTCATCCCTTGTTGCCTTCCAAGAATAAACTTCCTTGGGCCCCTTTCTAGTGGTTTGGTCTCTTATTTCCTGCCTTCTCTTGGACCTTGCCTTGACTGTCCATCCCTCCATCTTCGCTGGCTTCTGTTTCTCTTCTTGTTTTGTTTTATTTCTTTTTGTGGGTCTGGTTTCTTTTCAGTCTATCATTTCACTTCACTCCCTGTTTCTACCCAAAAGTTTCTTATGAAAGTCTGTTTCAATCATTGTTAAATTCTTGATCCTTTCAATTTGATTCCTATCTCTTTTCTAGTTTCCTCAGACATGGGAAGCTTAGTACTGTGCCTGGTACACATGTTATAAATACTCAGTAAGTGGTTAAATGAGTAAAAGTCATCCCATGAAACCAGTGACATCTTGCTAACCACAGTCAGTAGTCTTTTCTTAATTCTTAGTTTATTTAACCTATTGAGGCACTTAATTTTCCAGGTCTTGTCTTCTTTACAGAGATTTATTTTTTTATCTTTGCTTCCATAATATCATACTTTGTTTCATTTCCTGTCTCTGGTGAATACCTTCTGTTTCCTTCTGATTTTCTGGCTAAATGACTTTTCATATAGATGTTTCTCAAAGTCCTAGGTCTTCCTCAATGTCAGTCTTCCGAAGTAATTATCTTTCAGTCTTATTATTTTATTTTTTTGGCTCTCACATCTCTATTTGACATTGCTTTTTAACTCCAGACTTGAGCATCAGTGTTCCAGACATTTCTGCATGGATGGCCTTTGATACCTCAAATTCAGTCTGGCCAAAAGTCTTGCTATCTTCAGAGATGTTCTCTATATGTATTTGGTTGGGAGGTGAAGGTGATGGGAGGTAGGGAGGATCCTTCAACTGCTTAGGAAAGGGGAAGAGCCCTGGGCTCACGTATTCTGTCCGAATATTTTCAACCAAACTCTTTACTTTTTATCCTGTGTCTCACACTGTCCTAAGTGGTACCTAGTGTCTTTAAAACCTGACCTTTTTCAGGTTGTCCATGGACTAGATTGTTTCCTTCATGATCAGAGCTCCCCCTTGGGTTGGAGCAGTTGGGTAGAAGTTGGGTTGGAGCAGTTGGTTAGAAGCTTCCTGTGGTCAGTTACCCTGCCTCCAGCTGCCTTTGCCTTCTAAACATTTTTTGAAATTTCTTATCCGCTAATATCTATTCTCTTCCTCTCTTTGTATTTATAACTTAAACATTTCCTTTACTATCATTTTGTAATGTTTTGTACAAGAGAAACAGTATGTGTGCTTCATCAACAGTGCTAATTAGAATTTTTATCTTTTTATAATTGAAGAAAGTGAATCTCAAAGATTGTCACTTAACAAACCTACACTGTTAGTGCGAGGAGACGAGAATTCAGATACAGTTCTGTATAATGTTCCGCATTTGTGAACTTAATTTATAAGATATATTCATAAACTAGATTTACCAAAAAGAAATCTTATTAAAAAATTAGATTCTATTTTCAGAAATGAGTCATTAGCTAAGTAAAGTGAATTGAATTTGGACCATAGGTTATAGATTCTCCAACCCAGCCCTAAATAAATTGATGGTTATTAGGCTTGTTCTCAATAGCTTGAAATCTGCTTTATATAAAATTTAACTTTTTTCCCATTTTAGAACTGCTGCTTATAACTAATCATAAAACTTTCGTGAAGTTTCTAGAGTGGTTTTTAACAGGCGGTTTATAGATACCTATGATGTACCTATGAATAATCAAGGAGTATCAGTCTAGTGCATATTACTATGATTTATAACATCTATTTTTAATCCTGTGAATAAGTCACTTAACAAAGACTCATACTTTTTTTTTTTTAATGTTTATTTATTTATTTTGAGAGAGGGAAAGAACATAAGCTGGGGAGGGGCAGAGAGAGGGAGAGAGAGAATCCCAAGCAGGCTCTGTGCTGTCAGTGCGAAGCCTGCCATGGGGCTAGAACCCATGAACCACGAGGTCATGACCTGAGCTGAAATCAAGAGTTGACCACTTAACTGAGCCACCCAGACCCCCTCCACACACTTTTTATTTATTTTTTTTTAACTATTGCCAGGTAAAGATGGGAAAATTGTAGCTCAAGAAGTTCTTATTGAAGAGAAATAGTCACTAACTGTTCCTTCTACTAATCTATTGAGTGTACAGTGTTGTTTAGTAAGATGGACATACTCAATATATACATCTGTTCATATTTTGATATGCGTAACTCTTCCTTCCTTATTGGTCTCTTTCAACTTTTTCTTGGCCGAAAGTGAAATGATAGCCAAATTTAAATATGTTAAATGTTTTCTTGGTTAGGCTAGGGGGAAGTTGCTTACTGGACTAATTTTTTAAATAAATTATGGCCTTAAATGCTTGCTATCTTTTTTCTCAGCAATACAGATAATAGCGGCAGTAAAACGTCAGTTTTATGTAGAGATTTTCAAATTTTTCTTTTTCAAATTTTTTTTTTTTTAATGTACTTACTTATTTTTGAAGGAGAGAGGGACAGAGCATGAGCAGGGAAGGGGCAGAGAGAGAGGGAGACACAGAATCCAAAGCAGGCTCCAGGCACTGAGCTGTCAGCACAGAGCCCGATGGGGGCTCAAACTCACGAATTGTGACATATGACCTGAGCTGAAGTCGGACGCTTAACCGACTGAGCTGCCCAGGCGCCCCCAAATTTTTTTTTCAAATACAAGAATTCTTTAAAAAAAAAAAATTCAATTGTAATCACTTTTGGAACCCATTTATAAATAGATTAAAGCTTTAGTTGATAGGAATGTTGATGATGGAATGAGTTGTCTCATAGTGAGCCACTACCTATCTGCCTCTGCCAACCATGGGCCTCCTTGGAAAAGTTTTAAAATTACATGTGCAGTGATGGAAAGAACAGTCTTTGGAATCAGACAGATCTGGGCTTAAATCCCAGCTTTCCATGTGGTAGTTTTGTAATCTTGGAAAATTTACTCAACTTCTTTGAACTTTGGTTTGCTGATCTGCAGTGGGAGTGTGTGGAAGGTTGTTCAAATCCTGTTTCATAGAAGTGCTTTGGAATTAACCAAGATAACACATACAGCACTACCTGATGCTGGACACAAAATAGGTACTCAGGAAAAAAGCTGCCTTCTTGCCATATAAAGTCTAGCTGAAACTTAGAAATAACTCTTTGAGAATGATACTGACTTTTTCTGGGTGAATAGTATAGAAGTAGTTACTAGAAACATTAACTCTATCACATTTGAATAGAAGGCACACATGGAGGTACACACACTGAAATTTAGCCAGAAGTAAAAAATTCTCAGCCCTTAATTCCTTCTATAAAGACTGAGGCTGTCAGGTGCCCGAAGTGGAGATTGCACTGTGTATCACTGTGTAGTCCAGATGACCAAAGGAACTGCCAGGGCCAGAGCCTGTCAGTGTGGCTGGTGCTGGTCTGGGGCCTTGATCCTTAGAGTTCCGGGTGTCGAATGTAGTATAAGGTATCTGGTTTGATTTGTGGCAGCTCCATTCTGTCAGAGACCAGTAGTGGTCCTATTTTGTGGTATGATGGAGTACCTTATCAAATGGAAGCTGTGTATGAAAGGTTATCTACATACTCCAGATTTCTGTGAGTATATTTTCCTCCATGGGTGCCACATACTGATTTGAGAACATTAGAAGGGGGTTCCAGAAAGCTCTCATAGAATTAAAAACATTTATTCTTCTGGCCCAGTGTTTTCATCAGAGAAATCTTGATACCATAACAGAAAGGAGTGGCCTTTCTCCTATCTTATGTCATTTGGTTCCTCTTTCTTCTTTCGTTACACACCTGCCCAGGTTGATTGAATTTCTACCTACATCTTAACCCTTGACAAGGCTCACATCTGTCCTTCCAGCCCAATGTGTTCTCCTGAGCTTTAGGGTAAGAGAGCCAATTCTTTGCACCTTTCCTGTCAGTGTCACTGGGTATAAGATTTGATGGTCTCAAAGTTGAACTCAGTCTATTTTATCCTAATTTCCTTCCCTTCTGTATTCCCTATCTTGCTTCAAGGTGCCGCCAATTACCCTATCTTGACATCTGGAAATGACTCTGTCATTTTGTCTCTTCATTGTGCCAGGGACCATCAACAGCCCTTTCTTCCTGTCCATACCCATTGCTACTCTATAGCTGAGACTTTTCATATTTTAGACTGGCAGTTTTTTACTCTCATGTTTTTTTTTCCTCTGACACAGATGATAGATGACTGTCTTGGGTCACCTGTGGTTATGGGCACTTGTTTGGTACACTATATATAACTAAATCCCTTTGTCAGAAATTACATGGAAATGAAAAACTGAAAGTATCATCACAGATAAAACTTGATTTCATGCTAGAGCATTTAAATTTATTTATTTATTTTGAGAGAGAGCACAAGCAGGGGAGGGGGAGAAAGAGAGAGAATCGCAAGCAGGCTCTGCAGGGTCAGTGCAGAGCCTTATGTGGCCTTTGAATTCATGAAACTGTGAAATCATGACCTAAGCCTAAGTCAAGAGTCAGATGCTTAACTGACTAAACCACCCAGGCACCCCCCATTCTAGAATACTATTTGTAAGTGAAATTTCAGCTTTTTAAAAATGTATTTTTTTAGAGACAGAGTGTGAGCAGGGGAGGGGCAGAGAGGGAGACACAGAATCCGAAGCAGCTCCAGGCTCTGAGCTGTGAGCACAGAGCCCAATGTGGGGTTCAACTCACAGACCATGAGATCATGACCTGAGCCGAAATCAAACGCTTAACTGACTGAGCCACCCAAGTGCCCCAAACTTCAGCTTTTTAACTAATTTTAGTAATAAATTATTTGTGACATCTCAAAACTCATCACAGCACAGATATGTCATGACTAAAAGTTGCAGATAACTTATTATGTTAAACAATAACCAGATTAGTCAGGGTGAAATAGTTGATGTCCAACCGGCTGGCCTGTTCTAATTTTTTAGTGGAAAAATAATTCTGTGATAAAAATGTAATACTACCTTTCAAACAAAAATTCCTTTAACAATAAGGGTATAAATAGCTCACCTTTGCACCTTACCATTAGTTGTGAAACCCATTTATTGGAAAAAAGTATTCATGTAAATATGTCTCAATAGTTTATAGTTAATTAAACAACATCCCACAAATTAAATCCATTATGATGAAAGTAAATAGTGATTTTGATTAAAAATTTTAGCACTACTTAAACTATAGCTAACTCAGGATATCAGTAAAAATCTGATAATAAATATCTCCCTCAAAACTGAAGAAATAGTAACTATTGGTGGTAGAATTTCAAAATTTGGCAAATTTGTCAGGTAATGTGTTAACAGCCAGATGTCTTAGCAAACCAACTAGAATTCTCTAGTAAGCAGCTGTTTTTTTTAGTTTATGAGTGTCAGATTTTAGTACCTGTTAATAATTTAGGTGATAGTCTTCCTTTTGGTGAAAGCATATAAAATTGTTTGCCTTTACCTTGTGGTGGCAGGGAAAACAGGATGGTAGGGATGTTTATTGGAAGAACATGTGCATAGGTGATTTTCATTCTGAAAAACCTGAGTTGTATTAGAAATTTCCCAGGCAAAGAGGACAAGGAATAAGTGGTCTCAGCAGTGGGAATAGCATTATTGCAAGGATGTTCTGTAGTAAGAAGAGAGAGGGGAGAGAGGAGATGGAGAAGGACTGAATGAGGATGGATATGATGACATTAGACATTGCAAGCATTGTGAGTGGCAAGAGATGAAATTGGAGAAAGACACAGGGGCCTCCACCCACCAGTACCTTGAGTGCCATACTTGAGAGTTTGGATTTTATCCTGACAGCAATGCATAGCCTTTAAAGGTTTTTAAGGATGATCAGATTTGAATTCTAAAAGACTGCTCTAGTTTTTATCTGGAGAGTAGACTGGGGACAGTGCAAGCAAGGAAACAGATTAAGTCACTGCTGGCAGTATTCTAGGGGAGAGGTCATGGTATCCTGATGATTTTGTCTGACTTTTTAACAAATGGGAATGTTAAGGTTTGCAGAAAAAGGAAGAGTGGAAACAAAGCATAGTCAGGTCAATTTTGGATGTGTTTAGCTAGAGGTTCCAATGAAGTATCCAGGTGGATATGGATGGTGAATTGATAGTTATAACTAATATATCAGATATACTGTCTGAGCTACAAATAAAAATCTGGGAATCCTCTGATTAATCTGTGGGAAATGAAACCTGATAAGATGATCATGAAGATAAAGCAGTCCTAGGCTGGAAATTGAAGCAGCATGTTACATAAGGGATGGCTAGAATGATGTGAACTGGAAGGAGATGGAAAAAGTTTAGAGAAGAAGGTAAATCTCAGAGTAATGTCATAGAAGCCAAAGGAAGATTGGTTATCAGGAAGGGATTAAATCTCACATTCTGCAGACACGGACGAGGCGGGGGGAAAGTATCTTAGCAAGTAGGACAGTGTATTTTAGAGATTGTGGTCAGCACAACTGGGGAGGAAGCTAGATTATGCAAGCACTTAAGGAGTGATTTGGGAGGAAAGGGGAAAGAAGATGGTGAGAGTTAGGAATCCTTTTTTGAGGAGGTTGTTAGTAAAGAGTGGAGAGGGCTTTCCTTGGACATTTACTTATGAACGGTGGGCTAACAGAAGGGGCAGATGAGGAACTTTAATTCCCAAGGAGGCAACAAGGACTCAACTTGTGCCGTGGTGGAGAAATTCGCCTTGGGTGAGGAGTCCTTCCTTCATGAAGAGCATCAGTGAAGGAAGCCGCGCAGATCCTGCTAGAGTCAGAGCTGTGAGGGATCATCTGCATGAAAGAGAGGGTAGGGGGCTCTGCTGAGCAAGTCTGTGGGATAGTGAAGGGAGTAGGAGAGGTGGGAAGTAGCTGCTGTGGAAAATGAGGAAAGAGTACAGACAGATTTCCAGCAGAGGCTGTAAATTGTGAATTATTGGCTGCCTGTATCTGCATAGCGTGCATATACTTGGGGCTTTTTAAAGCAAGACTCATTCGCTTAGGCAGAAAAGATAAAACTGGAAATTTTCTGGGTGGGGATGGCCAAGGAATAAAACAAAGAGACTTTGAGGTTATTCTTCATTTGAGAGCCAGATAGAAAATACAGGAAATTTTGTGGGAACTGAAAGGGACAGTGTAAGAGAGGACAGAAGCTGTGATGAGGCAGGGGACAGTGTGGTAAGACAGCCGGAAAGATGAGAAGGTGGGGACACTGGGGAATGCTTGAGATGGAGTTTCAGAGGTGACACAGTCATGGGTAACCACTAGGGTCAGAGTTAACCAAAGAGGCAAGAAAAGTGGCAGTGGAAGTCACTGGAGTTGAGGGCGCTCAGGATCTGTGAGTCAGGGTGTCTGAAGTATTACCCTTGCTATGTGCAGTAAAGGCACAGTCTGAGGTAGAAAGGATGATGAAGTCAGATGCTTGACACAGTAAAGGAAGAGTCACCTGGCTCTTCACTGTTTTCCACTCAACAGTCTCTATGGTGACACACTCTACCCCTGACCTTTTTGACCTTATGTCCTGTGCTAATCACAATGTTGGGACAGCACCTGCCACCTGTTCCCTGCTATAGACTGCTCATAGGAGGTGATACACTCCAATACTAGTTAGACCTGCAAACAAATTCTTACATCACTAGAATGTGGGTTCCATGAAAGCAGTGCTCTTGGTGGTTTTTTGTTTTGTTGTTTTTACTGTTGCATCTAAACACCTGGAATGGTATCCTTTTGTTCATTATTTACTGAATGAGTGAATGCTTTCAAGTTTGCCTTGACCCTAACTGCTACTTGGTATACCCATTTCAGCCAATTACTACTACATTCCCCCAAAACAATCTTCCAGGTGTTCTCTATTTGGGGAACCCAAATCCCAGCTCCACCTATGTGTCCCTCCTTTGGCTTGTTATCTCTCCTCTCACTTTACTGAGGTCACAGCCACTTGTTGGATCTTGATCTTTGGCTTCTCCCCTCACAGCATTGCTCAGGTCTTAGCCACTTCCTTACCTCTTTACCTGGAAGGGGGAAATGTCTCTACTCTTCTCTAAGGATAATACTTGCCCTTTATTATTATTAGAAGTATTAGAGACTATACTGGTCTCTATCTTACTTTGTGCTTTTTATTCTGGAACCTGCCATCCTTCTCTCTTGTATAGCAGTTACTCCCTTTCCAGTAGGTGCAGAGCCGATCCACAGAACAGGATCAAAAAGCCATCTAGGGGTGCCTGGGTGGCTCAGTCCATTGGGTGTCTGACTTTGGCTCAGGTCATGATCTCACGGTTTGTGACTTTGAGCCCTACATCAGGCTCTGTGCTGACAGCTCAGCTGCCTGGAGCCTGCTTCAGATTCTGTGTCTCCCTCTGTCTCTGTTCTTCCCCCACTCGCACTCTGTCTCTCTCTCTCTCTCTCTCTCAAAAATAAATAAAGATTAAAGAAAAATTTAAAAAAAAATACATCTATTCTGTCTTGGACCTTAAACTCTCATATTCTGTCTTTCCTTTTTTTTTTTTTTTTTTTTTTTTTTTAAGTTAAAAAACTTCTCAGAGTGCTCCCTTCTATTTATGGACTGTTCCTATTCCCTTGTTTAACTACTACTCCTGGCTTAACACCTTGAGTTGGAGGCTGTACTCGCAAGTTCCTGAGTTGTTGCAACTATTTCTTCTGCATTCTTAGGGCTTCTCTATAGTCCTAGTTCCTCATTTACTAACTCAACAACTATTGGAGAGCACCTCTTATTGTCAGGAACATTTCAAGTGCTAGAGACACTACACTGTATAAAATAGACAAAAATCCCTGCACTTGCAGTTTTTACTTTCTATAGGAAGAAACAGATATTAAAGAATATAAGTGTATGTGTGTGTGTATTTGATATTGGCAAGTACAAAGGAGAAAAATCAGAGGATACTGGCACTTTCATAGTGGAGGAATTTACTATTTTAGCATGACTGGGGAAGGTTTCAATGAAGAGATGACTTTCCAATAAAGGTCTGAACGGGAATGAGTCATACAGCTATGTGGGGGAAGAACATTCTAAGCAGAAAGAGTAGATGTACAATTCCTGAGGTATGAGTGTACCTAATGTTTTTGAAGAACAGTGGGAGACGATAGTCACCTTTCTTGCCCTCACATTGGCATTTGTCATTTAGTCCCCATTTGCTTTTAGAAATCCTCGTTGTCCTTTGCAACCAGTATTCTGGAGGGATGAGCTGGTCTGGTTTTTGCCTTTTCCATCGCTCAGTCATTTCTTCTCTATTTGCACCTTTTTAAAATCTTTTTTTCCTGAGGGCTCTTTTGTTGGTCCCCCCCTTTATCCTGCACACACTGTGTTTTGCCAAATTGCATTCTTAAACTATGCTTCTGAGTATTTTCCAGACATCTCAACTTGTACATCACCAGGGGACCAAAAATTCAATGTATTTGCCATCTAAGTAATTTGTTGCCTTATCTCCTCCCAACCCCACAAAGGCCCTAATCTCACCTCTCCTGTTTCCCATATCCATTTTTTGGCTTTACTCAAATAGTTGCCCAATTTAGAAAACTTAGTTGTCTCTGACTTTGTTGTCCCTCTCCCTCTGCTTCTGTGAGTCATCTTATCAACCTCATTCTCTATTCTCTTTACCCCAGTCTTCTTCAGCCTCACCACTGCCATGACAAACATAGTTCATACTTCTGTTTTTGAACATACTATACTGTGTGTCTAGGATGCTCTTCTCAGCCTTTAGGAGCAAGCTCAGATGTTCCCTCCTCCTTGCAGTGGATTCTCCCCATCCCTAGTCAAGTTCATTGTATCCTCCATTGTGTGCATACCTCTTCTAAGCCCCACACAGTGGCACAGTGATAACCATCTTGCCTAAACTATAAGCACGTTGAGGCCAAAGCTACATTTCACTAATCAGTGTCCCTAATGCTTTCCTATGCTTCCATATATTGGGGACATAGCAAAGAGAGTAGAGAGATGGATGAAATTGACCTAAGGGCACTGCATTGCAACAAATTGTGTATGAAGGAAAAAAAATGTCCCAGTTCCCCAGATAACATATGCCTTCGTCAGTAGCCTTTGTATGTTATGTTCAGAATACCAACATCTTTGAGAACAACTGGAATTGATGTTTTGTTTGCTTGGATCCTGACTGCTTTCATTCTACTCCTTGGAACATTGGCAGACAGTCCTGCTGGCAGGCAGCACTGGCCCTAGCTTGTGGCAGGCTGAATTTTATTGTTGTTTAGGCTGAGGGGAAAGAGCAGCTGTTTCAGATCAGACTTAAAATTTTAATTATATAAATATAGAATTTATTGTGTTACTTTGAATAGCAGTACACTTTTCTGCTAGTTTTTGTTTCTAGATTTAGATACTTTTTTTTCTTGTTATAAACAAATTTCTCGTGAGATTTAGGGAGAAATTAAGCAATGGAGACATCTAAGGACAAAAAAAAATGCTCTTCAGTAAACTGAAGATACAGAGATTCTAGAATAGCAAAGAAGCTGAAAATTGGGGGGCATCTGGGTGACTCAGTTAAGTGTCCTACTCTTGGTTTCAGCTCAGGTCATGATCTCACAGTTCATGAGTTCGAGCCCCGGGTCTGGCTTTGCACTGATAGCACAGAGCCTGCTTGGGATTCTCTCTCTCCCCCTCTCCCTTTGCCCATCCCTGGCCTGCTCTCTCTCTTTCTCTCTGTAAAAATAAATAAACATTAAAATTAAAAATATATATATTTAAATACTGAAAATTGGGAAGGAAAAACAAACAATTGTTTTAAAAAATTATGTATAACTCTAAAAAGGTTAAGTGTAAATGCTTTCACTTAGCAAACATATTTTTTTTTTGTTTAGAAAGCAGTCTACAGTATTTTGAAAGGTCAAGTAAAAAATGATAGTTGAGGCAGTGAAATAGTTCTTTTTTTCCTTAGTGTGTGCACACATGTAAGCAGGGGAGAGGGGCAGGGGGGAGAGCGAGAGCACCCCAGGCAGGCTCTATGGTAAGTGCGGAGCCCAACACAGGGCTCAATCCCACGACCCTGAGATCATGACCTCAGCCGGTATCAAGAGTCAGATGCCTATATAATATTTTGGACAGAAATTATTCTTGGGATTTTATTGATGTCAAAAAATGTAATCTCCATATTCTCTTAATTTTCCTTTTTTTAAAAAAAAATCCATTGCCCAATTTTATAAGACTCTTGTGAATCTTTAAAGCATTTTAAGAATATTTACAATATTCTAATGAATGCCCTATAGTTTACTTCCTTCAAATAGCTACCCAGGAAGAGCAGTCATTCATACTAACTATAGAAAAAAAAAATCACCGTTCTGTTCATGTTACAGTCTTAGTTCCTTTTGACAGGAAGAAATGTTGTGGCTGATAATTACAACAAATTAAATGGCATAAAGAACAAAAAAATGTATATCTTCATACACAGAAGCATTTTCAAAATGTCAGCTAGCATTTCTCTTGCCAAACTAAGAGGCTCTTTATGCTGTTTTTGGGAAGAGAGGGCACAACTGATTTATAACACAGGCTCCCATGATGAGCAGAAACTTGGAGGGATGAGGTGGCGACGTGTGGGATCAAATTGCAGTTGAAACCAGTAAAAGGTGAGACTTTGAGTGACTCTGGAAGGTTGATGATATTCTAAATGTAGAGACTCACAAGTTTTATTAAGCTCCTGACTCATTGAAAAAGAATGCTATCTGTGTATTTCCTCAAAAATACCCTCTGACTCCCAAGGTGGGAACAAACTTAAAATACTTTTTGCTTGAAATTAATTTCCAGGGCTTATAGGTCCTAAACATTTTCTCAAGCTTGAATATGCTAAATTTTATTAGCAGTTAGTGGAACACTTCTTTAAACTGTTTTGAATTTGGATTAAAATATGGGACGAGTTAAATAACATTATAATTATGATGCTCTTGCCTGCTTGAGGATCAGCCTCTTAATAAAACTTTATCGTGTGAACGTACAGTGCCCTAAGGTGGTTTTACCTTGGTGTACCGACCTTTCTCTGACTCGCACTTGAGCTTTCCTTTTATGAGGACTAGTGAGCTTGACATCTGACAGATACTGTCAGACAGACATTCCTTTTACAAGTAGGTGAGCAGGCACAGGCTGAGTTGGCACATGGGCATAAAGCTCTTGAAGCTTCAGGAAAGAGTGTGACATGGAATGTCGATACAGCAGCTCAGTCTTTCCTCACAGAGAGTGCACATGAATATGCTTTGCTTTCCTAGTAACTTAACTATGAGCAGGTGAAACACACCTGCAGAACTGTTTAACATCTGCAGGAATTCCCAGTACTGCCCAGGCTTTGCATTAATGCACATCTCAGGGTTTTGTGTTTTACTATTAAGGATAGTGGACTTTTCCTCTGAATTGATAGACCATGTTGCTGTCTTTCCTCATCTTATTGAGGAACAGTTTTACACAATGTGGCGGCTTCGTGGGTTAGCACAGTGCCGAAATGAGGTCTATTTAGGTATTGTCTGATGGTCCAGAGTGCTTGAAAGTACTGTCCATTAGCTCAGAGTAATGAAAGCCGCATTTAAATATACATAACATATGCCATGGTCTGTCCCTTTACTTACCTCTCCATATACATCTTTCACTCTTCTCATTTTGTACCCAAACTCCGTTCATCTTTAACTCTTTAGAAACTGACACATCACTAAATAGAGTTGGGGGGAGGGGAGGAGGAGGAGATGAGAGATGGGGATGGAGGGAGATGCATAAGCATCACAGAGTCACATATTAGGTCTCCTTCAAAGGACACTTCTAGGAATCATCCTCTGAGTTAACCTCCTCTGCTGTCACTGCTACCGAACCTGGACTGCTTACTCCTGTTCTGGCTTCCCACTCATGCTGTACTTCTCTCTCTGTGTGACGTTTACTATACAGCTTTAATGTGTGCTGACCATGCCCTTCATTAGACTGTAAAGGGCCCGAGGAATCAGAAGCCATCAGTCTTACAAATGTATCCCTGGCCTCTGGCACACAGTGTGTCGTATAATAGGTTATTGGTCAATCTGTTATTTTTTAAATGATGATGTTTATAATTCTCTATCTTGTTTTCAAAGATTCCCCAAAGTGAGCACAAAAGGAACCATGCTGAGAAGCTAATCGCTCTTCCAATGCAGGAAGATTCCAAAAAGCCAAATGACCTCTCCCGCTCCACTTCAGATACCAAAATAGGAGAAAGTGATAGGCAGCCGAAGGAAAGCTTTTTTCAGTTTCTTGGTAACTTATTCAATATCTCAGGAAAATCATCTCTTGGTGATGCCAAGCAGTCTTCTTTCAAGGATGACCATGACAAAACTGAGAAAGATTTACAAAATCCCAGTGACCGTCCTGAGGAAGGGGTCAAAAGAGAAAGGGAGATTTTCGGTGGCTCCCTGGGAACCCAGGCACTTCCAGCCGAAGAACCGGAGTCCAACTCAGCAGAGCCCTCAGATTCCTTTTCTTTGGATACAACACAAGACAGTGAACAGGAAACCAGTGATTTACTAAAGTAAGTTTACAATTTACTTAGCCAGAAAGTTAAACTTATGGACCTAGCTCTTAAGCCTTACTTCTAACCCTGATTAATTAAGGGAATTGGAAAAAGTATTGTGTAATGTCTTCGCTACTAGGTAAACAAACAAACAAAAAAAAAATTGTGTGATTTTGTGTACCATACATATAACCTAGGACCTTTCGTGCTATTTTAGGGGGCAGTACCAATACCTTTTAGGTGCTAACTTTGTCAGTACGATATTTATTTCTAATTTAAGACTTCCTTGAATGAGAGTGTTTTCTGTTGTCCAAATTCTTCCTGTATTAGGACAGGCAGTAAGACCAGTGTCTGCATTTTGGGAACAGAAATGGTGCTAAGGAGGGGTGCCTGGGTGGCTCAGTTGGTGCTAAGGAGGGGTGCTTGGGTGGCCCAGTTGGTCAGGTCATGTCTCACAGTTCGTGAGTTCAAGGCCCGCATCAGTCTCTGTGCTGACAGCTCAGAGCCTGGAGCCTGCATCAGATTCTGTGTCTCCCTGTCTCTGTCCCTTCCTTGCTTATACCCTTAGCTTGGTGCTAAGGTTTGTATGCACATTCTATTCATATCTTTCCTTTGTGGAATGACAATAAAGGGGTTAAGAAAAGAAATTAAATTGACTCTACTTGTAAAACTAGCCTTGTGATGCTTTTCCACAGCTCTGAGAAACTGAAATCTTGTGTAGATATAAGGATTATTTCATCATCCCTTTTTTTCTGTCTTTGATTAACAGGTGCCAACTTGTTTTTCTTTTGCTCAAATGAACTTGGAAGGAATATTTTTTACTTAGAAAATGTATATAACAATGTTTGGTCCATTAGTCATTTTGTGTAACTTAGTATTCATTCATAACTAATAAGTATCTGTTGCATTGATTTTTATTTAAAGATGTTTTTATTTATTTTGAGAGTGAGAGAGAGCATGAACTGGGGAGGGGCAGAGAGAGAGGGAGGGAGAGAACCCCACGCAGGCTTTACACTGTCAGTGAAGAGCCCAATCAATGTAGGGCTCAAACTCAGGAACCATGAGATCATGACCTGAGCCAAAATCAAGAGTCAGATGCTTAGCCAACCCAGGTGCCCCTGTTGTATTGATTTTAGCTTCTACTTGTGAATTATTTGTATCATTTTAAGAGGTCATCTATAATAATATAGTCAGAAATAGATGATAACTTAGAGCTTTTTAGTTCTTTATAGTTTCAGAGTGTCTTCATATACGTACTTTGAGTTAATTCCTCATAGGCAAGCTCCAAAGGTAGGCATAGACCCAACTTACAGTTGTGAGAACTGAGACCCTGATAGACTTGAGTTTGCCCATCAAGATTGATGTGGTAGGGCTTGCCCTACCAAATGTCAGTGTACTGATAAAGCCACATAATTTGAAACAGTGTCATACTAATGTAATACTTACTAAACATTTAAGTGAAACAGAATAGATCATCCAGAAGTAGACCCTTATATATATATGTGATTTTAACCCTTGAATGTGATGGCATTTTTACATATTCTTTTTTTTTTTTTTATTGTTTTCCATATTATAGAAAGGAACACTTGGGGAAATTGGTTAACAATTTGGAGGGAACAAAAAGCTAGATACTTATCTCATTGTTACAATAAAATAATTAAAATTCAGTAACAAATGATTTTAAAAAGTACAAAACTAAACTAGCTAAATATGACTTATTCTGTTTTGATGAGAAACCACTTTCTAAGCATGATAGCAATGGAAAGTATCAGGAAAGACCAGTAAACTGCATTACTTTAAAAAAATTTTTTTAATGTTTATTTATTTTTGAGAGAGAGAGACCACAAGCAGAGGAGGGGCAGAGAGGGAGACACAGAATCCAAAGCAGACTTCAGGCTCCGAGCTGTGAGCACAGAGCCCGATGTGGGGCTCGAACCCATGAACCATGACCTGAGCTGAAGTCGGACGTTCAACCAACTGAGCCACCCAGGCACCCCAAGATTACTTTTTTTTCTAACGTTTATTTTGAGAGCAAGAAGAGCATGTGCACATCCCCCCGACCCCCCTCCACACACACAAACATGGGGAGGAGGGGCTCTGAGAGAGAAGAAAAGCAAAAATCCCAAGCAGGCTCTGGGCTAGATCAAACTCATGAACTGAGAGGTCATGACCTGAGCTAAAATCAGGCTGACTGAGCCAGCCAAGTGCCCCTGGATTACTTTTAATTTTCAAACTCCCTATGTCAAACAAAATTAACAGTGATACATTGTATTGGCAAGTGAGAAAATTCGATACAAAAAGATGTCAGAGAATCCTTTAACTGATAAGCATTTTATTAAAAAAATTTTTTTTGTATATATTTATTTTTGAGAGAGAAACAGTGTGAGCAGGTCAGGGGCAGAGAGAGAGGGAGAGAGAATCTAGAAAGGCTCCAGACTCTGAGCCATCAGCACAGAGCCCACTGATGCGGGGGCTCAAACCCATGAACCTTGAGATCATGACCTGAGCCCAAGTTGGAAGCTTAACCAACTGAGCTACTCAGGCGCCCCAGAGCGGATCAGCATTTTAGACACTAACTCAATAGGGGAAAAAAAAAGTGAAAAAAAAAAGTGAAACAATATAAACAAAAGAAATACAAACTGCTAATACATAAGTGGAAAAAAGTTTATTCTCACCAGCAATCAAGGAAATGCCAACTAAAATGGAATAACTTTTATAAAATTTTACTAAAATAATAAATGATATACTCTGTATTACTCAAAGTTGATAGAGCTGATGCTCCATATACAGTGATAGGAGTGGAGGCCATATTTTAGAGCAATATGTATCAAGCTTAGAAAGCTTATAGGTTATTTCTAATTATATAAGGAGGTGTTTACTGAAATATTATTTACAGGAACATATCATTGGAAATAAATGTCCAACAGCAGAAAAATGGTTAAATTGGGGTACCTCGGTAATAAAGGATTGTCTAAAGGAGTTCTGTCTAAAATGTGGTTGGACTAGCAGCATCAACATCACCTGGGAATCATTAGAAATGCAAATTATTTGATTCAGACCCACTAAATCAGAATTTCTGGGAGTGGTGCCCAGCAGTCTTCTAACAACCTCTCCAGATGACTTTTTGTACCAAAGTAACTTAAAGTGGTAAGGATTTTGAGGCTATTATGTGGAAATTATGTGGAATGGAAAGTTTGTGTTTTTTCTTTTTTTCTTGTTAATCCCCCCCTTTGGTTTTGATTAATCGAGTTTATTTCTTTGGTACTGGACAGTTGAAAATGGAAGAGGTTACCTTGCCTCTTATTTCTTGTTAGTAAAACCCTCCTTGTTAATAGAATAATTGCTTAAAGCCCGGGCACCTGGGTGGCTCAGTCAGTTAAGCATCCGACTCTGGATTTTAGTTCGGGTCATGATGTTATGGTTAGTGAGATCAAGCCCCATGTCAGGCTAGGCTCCATGCTGACAGTGCAGAGCCTGCTGGTGAATCTCTCTCTCTTCCTCTCTCTCTCTCTCTCTCTCTCTCTCTCTCTCTCTCTCTCTCTCTCTGCCCCTCCCCTGCTCACATGTACATGTATTCTCTCTCTCCCAAAAATAACCTTAAAAAAAAAAAAAGAATTTCTTAAGGCAGTTACCAGAACCACCTCTGCAAAGCTTTTGTCTTGGCTGAGATACAAGCCTCCTCTGGCCCAGCTCCAGAAGTCCTACAAATTATCAGGTATAGAATTGCAGTTTAGTGACTTCCTACTGTCACATGTTAATTTAAGAATTGACAGGGGCACCTGGGTGTCTCAGTCGGTTAAGCCTCCGACTTCGGCTCGGGTCATGATCTCGCGGTCCGTGAGTTCGAGCCCCGCGTCAGGCTCTGTGCTGACAGCTCAGAGCCTGGAGCCTGTTTCGGATTCTGTGCCTCCCTCTCTCTCAGACCCTCCCCCGTTCATGCTCTGTCTCTCTCTGTCTCAAAAATAAATAAACGTTAAAAAAAATTAAAAAAAAAAGGATTGACATACCATTTTTGTTAATAGTTTATTTTGACAATATGATTAAGGACTACTTATAACTAATTTTAGATATTTAAATAATATATATGGAAAAATTTACTAATAATTTTGAGACTGCATTTTAAGTATTAAAGTTGTTTGTGAAATGAATTTACTAAAAGCAAGGATATATTTAATTTTTCATTGCGATCATGAGAATATTCCAAATATAAAATGTTATTTAAAATTAAGAGTTGCTGATGCATAATTAATAAACCTTGTATATAAGAATCTCTGAAGGTAAGAAAGAGAGTGTTATTGAAACCCAAGTTAGAACAGCTGCCTGGGAAGCACACTCTTCACAGGGAAGAAAGTGCTCTGGGTGATAAACAGTTTTTACAGGGTTATATATGTTTTTACATCTTATGAAAGCTCAAAAGATTATAGACTAGCGTATAAGCAGGAATCACAAGTTTTAAGGTCAAGGAATGCAGGGAATAGGAGCATTGATCAATATTGCAAGGACAGATGGTTTTCTGTTAGGCAACTCATTTATAAAATCAGTATACAGTGTATGTTTGGTGAGCCATAAATCAGGCTTTTGGTTTAAACAAAGTTAGTGTACAGTCAGGCTGACTTAGACATCTAGAATGGCTCTCCTTCTAGCTCAGGCCTTTGGAGAGTGTTTTCTCTCATGAGAGTCTACACTTCTGAAATCGGTAGGAGATTTCAGTGTCACACAAAATTTCAGTTTTTATAACTTCGATTTTTTAATTAACTAAAGGTTTTGCATCATCTTTCTCATGTAAAAATGCCCCTACTTTTTTTTCTCTGTAGGTCTTTTATAATCAGAGTGTACTAAAAAGGGCTAATAGCTTAATTTACACAAGTTTATAAAATAATCTGTGCTGTATAATGCTGTCCATTACTATAATATCAAGCATACTTTTTAAGTCACTATTAATTACAGTTTTCAAAATTTAGGTAAGTTATTAACTATAATTTGAAGTGTGTTCAGAAAAAAATCCTGCTCAAAAGTTATAAATTATTTCATTTCGCTTAATTAAAAATAATAAACAGCTTTGTAATTGTTTTTATGTTGACTATGCCAATTTAATTTTTAATATCCATAAAGCCTTTCATTAAACCTGTTTGGTGACAACTTTTAGATTGTTTTCCATACATTAACTTAGGCCTTCATTGCAGTTTATTAGGAAACTACTTCACTGTTGGGTTGAAATCTTTAAAAAGTTTAAGTTCTATGATTTTTATGTTTTCAACAGATTCATATCCATCATGAAAAAATTTTCTGTCAAAGCTTTATTGTGATTTAAAAAAAAATTGCTGGATTCACAGCCTGTCTTTATACGGAAAAGTTAAAAGCCTTTCCTATTATGAGAGAAGATATTCTTAACTGTAATTTGAAAGGAAATCTATCTTAATGCTGAGAAGATAGCTTAATCATACTTTCTTAAAGTGAGTTAGATACTTTGCTCTAAGGCTGTTATTTTTAGGCTATTATTTAGGATTTCCTTTGAAGAATGACAAATGTCTTTGGTTGACCTTTGAAATATCAGGAATATCAAATATATACAGAAAAGAATATAGCTGTGTTTGGTACCTGGAGGCTTAATAAATCTTTACATGATAGGTAGGTATATCTTGGGCTAAAATGCATAAAACCTTTTCACATTTCCAATATGTACATATGTCTACTTCTTTAAATATTTGAAATGTCTAGGTATGTTACTTTGGTCTTGCTCTCCTTTTTTTTTTTTTTTTTTTTTTTTTTGGTTTGGGCACAGTGTATTTTATTGGTGGTATATGACAAAGTTCGGGGGCCTGGGATGGAAACATTGACGCCAAGGTCATGACAGTCTCTGTAAGTTGGGGCTGAGCTGGGGCAAGGACTCCCTAGCAGCTGAGGGCTTCTCCTCTTGTGCTCTTAATAGAGCTTGTGGTTCAGAGGGCTCTTACTCCTTGAATTGGAGGCCATGTGGACCATAAGATCCACCATTGGTTTCTGTAGCTAAATTCATTGTTGTACCAGGAAATGAGCTTGATAAAGTAGTCATTGAGGTCAATGCCAATCCCAGCATCAAAGATGGAAGGGTGGGGATTACTGTTAAATTTGCAGGAGATAATCTTGCAGTATCTGCTTCACTGTCTTCTTGATATCCTTGTATTTGGCAGCTTTTTCCAGGTGTCAAGTCATATCCATAACTGACCTATTAGGGATAAGGACACATAACGGCATTCCAATGAGCTTTCCACTTGGCCTCAGGGATGGCCTTGCCCACCACTTTGACAGTGCCAATAGAAGCAGGGATGATGTTCTGGGCAGCCCCTTGGCCATCACACCACAGCTTCACAAAGGGGCTGTCAGTCTGCCAGCTGGCACTGATGGCATCAGCTGTGGTCACGAGTCCCTCCACTATGCCAAAGTTGCCATGGATGACCTGGGCCAGAGGGGCCAAGCAGCTGGTGGGGTAGAAGGCATTGCTGACCATCTTGAGGGATTTGTCCTGCTTCTGATGGTTCACACTCCTCACAAACATGAGGGCATCAACAGAAGGGGCAGAGACAATGACCCTCTTGGCTTCATCCTTTGAGTGAACCCCAGCCTTCTCCATGGTGGTAAAGACACTAGTAGACTCCACAACATGTTCAGCACTAGCATCACTCAGTTTGCTGTTGGCAGGATCTCACTCCTGGAAGGTGGAGATGGACTTTGCTGACAAATTTCCCATTCTCAGCCTTGACTGTACCATTGAGTTTGACATGGGTGGAGTCATACCAGAATATGTAGACCATGTAATTGAGGTCAACAAATTGGTGGCAACAGTATCAACTTTGCCAGACTTAAAAAGCAGCCCTTGTGATCAGACACCAATACAGCCAAATCCATTTACTCCAACCTTCACCATCAAGTCTCAGGGATGCAGCTGGCACTGTACAAGAAAATGTGGCTGTCTGTCAAATGGAGAGGAGCAGAGAGCCTGTCTTATTTGGTTCTTACTATTGTTAGGATCATTTAACTTTGGTTGTGTAGGATAAGCTGTAGATCCCATGGACAATTTATATAATATGTGTAATTAATACTCCATTTTCTCTGTGCAGCTTATAAAATTTTAATTTTCCATCTTCAGATTTTATTTTTAAAGTTACGTGTTTTTGATATTTCCATTTTCTATTTTATTTACCAGGCAAAAACTTAACAATTAAAGGACAGTTTTATATTCTTATACTATTCAATTATGGAGACTCAACTGCAACCTGAGAAAGAATGCTGTAGAAAATAGACTACATTGGTGACATGACTAATCTTTTAAAAAGAGGGAGTGTAGCTCATCAGTACCTGACACAACTAATTATAGTACACGAAGTTAGGCTTGAAACTTTGATGTTCAGTGCTTTAAACATGATTATATAGTTGTTTAGTATAAGCAATGTATGTTTTAGTTTCAAGCATATAACATTTCCACCAGGTGCTACAGGAGATTATCTGGTTACAAATTTAAACTAGTTCATATAAATCAGTGTAATCATTTTAGTTGAAAGTACCCAGAAAATCCTAAAAAATGGAGAAAATGATTCTCCTCACCCCTGAAAGGACTCCAAAACTACCAAAAGGCATTATTACAGTGAGTTGACATTTAATGGATTTTTTGTATGTGGTTTATAGAAGACCTTTTAGATCAAAAGGTGCATTAGGATTGATGCAGGATAAAATGTCTTGAGGTCTTTTTAGGAGGGAGTTGGTAGGAAGAGAATGTCAGTTTACTTAAATTGAATTCTGATTCCTGTATCATTTCATATTTCTTTGGAATCATGTACATTTGTGTATCCATGTCTTCAGAATTATTTTATTGATCTTTTGAAGGAAAAAATATTGCAACCTGTTGAGAGTAGATTTTAAATATAAAACATTAAAGCTTTAAAAGAAAAACTGACCAAAAATTTCTTGTCATTTATTCGGGCTTCTCGATCTTCACATGTTGTTCTGAAGGCTCTTGTGTTTTCTGATTAATTAATGTATTTTGATATCCGATTTCACCAATAACGTTACTTTACCTGTATGGTAAAGTACCATGTATTTTTCTCTTCTTGTATGTTTTCACAGGCAATTACCTTATTCGTTTTTGAGTTTGTTTCATAATAAGTCTTTGATCTGGCCTGACACTTATTCTGGAGCTAAAACTACTTTCATAAGGCAAAGCTTTTTCCCTAGTCATCTTGTTTAGCTGCTTTGTAATGGACAGTAAAAACATGCATGTAACCAATACAAGTTTTCACAATAGTGGTGGATTGGATTTCAGAGACCAGCAATTATATAGATTGAAATACATTATTTCAGCTAAAATTCAAGAAATATGTGAGGGGCACAGTTCATAAAAATTTGACCTGTCCGAAGAGGTTTACCATCTGTTTTATCACGTAAATGAGTCTAGTGTTCTTAATGTTACTGCTTTAAAGCAGGGGAGAAAAAGCATTATTTAGGTATTGGAATACTGGTGGCTGGATTTCTTATTCATGTGGGTTCTACAATGTTTTGTTAATTATATGTTTAATCTGAAAAAAAAATAGAACATCAAATATTTCTGCCATACATTTTTAGTGTTAGGATCCTAAAATGAGCCTAGAGTTCAGAATTTAAAACACTTTTATATAATCGATAATAGTGAAGGCAGTCTGGAATAAATCACACACTAAGCACTTACTATCATTGCTTTATTTTAGTCATTCATTGCCCAAAGGTTGTAAATATATATCATTTGCCAAATTTTGTGGGGGGCATTTAAAAATGTAAAAATGGTTAAGACACAGTGCCTTCCTTCAAATAGCCACAAGGCAAGTGGGTAAAATGCATTAAGTGCCTAGATCTTTATAATCTGATATGGCAAATGCTGCGCTCAAGGTTCTTCGCACCCACAGATCAGAGGCTAACTGCCCATGTCAGCAGGAAAGGGGCGCTGGGATCTGTTTGTTCTGGAGATGACTTGTGAACTTAGTCTCAGAAGACATTGGAGTTTCTCTCTGGGGCTGGGATTTAAGGGAAGAGAATGGTGTGTGTCCAGGGCTATTAAGCAGTATCAGATAGCATGAGAACTCCCAGCGAAAGATTCTTCAAAGGAAGTTGGATGCTGAGAGTCTCTGGAACTTTATGCTGGGGCTGAGAAGAAGTAGAGAACTTTTACTAGAAGTCTCTTTTGATTACATTTACCCAAGCAGTTTTATGCTACAGAAATTGAATATTTGAAGAACTTAACATAAGAGCATTTTTAAGGCAATTCTGTCATTGAGTTAACAAATACATGCTGAGTGCTTGATGTGAGTTAGACATCTTACCAGTTGTTTTCCTTTAAGAGTTCTCCCCCTATGTGCTTGAAGTTGCCGTTCAAATTTACATCCAAGAGTAAAGGAAGAGAAGCTTACTGTGGTGCTCTAATATGGTGGACAAATCAGTGACATATCCATGAACTTGTGCCAGTATGAGGCACATAAGGCAGTGTGGTTCCTTCCAGTCAAACACTCTTTGAGATTGTAACTAAAACCCAAGCCTTGGACTTGTCAGCCCACTTTCTGTCTGGTAACTACTGTGAGAGAGATGTAGGTAATCAGGTAAGAGGGAATGGTTTTGGAGCACCTGGCTTTCTCAGTCCGTTAAGCGTCTGACTTCGGCTCAGGTCATGACCTCACGGTTCGTGAGTTTGAGCTCTGTGCTGACAGCTCAGAGCCTGGAGCCTGCTTCCAATTCTGTGTCTCCTTCTCTCTGTGCTTTTCCCCGGCTCACACTCTGTCTCTGTCTTTCAAAAATGAATAGAAATGTTGGAAAAAAAAATCTTTAAAAAGGAATGGTTGTAAGGAGCTCAAACATTCATGTGCCTTGATGTTCATGTGTTCCTTGTCAAATCTTCATTATTTTTAGTAAAGACAGGTTTACCTAAAACATTTTAGGATTTCCTTCTCCAGTTGAATACTTACTAGGAGTAGGAGTATTTGAAAGATATACTTTATCATAACTTCTAGGATTACTGTTAAGTGTTACTAACTATATTTCATGATACTATTGGGCTCTTTCTTTTTACAGACAACTGGATAGTAATCCAGAGAGGCCTTCCGTAACATATGCAACATATCGAGGCCCCAGACAAATTAGGAAATATTTGAAGCACCAGAATGCATTGGAAACTGTGAATCCCTTGGACAGAGAAAATGAAAGTTCTGACTCTAGTACAAGCATCCATATTGGCCCTGGAAGTGACATTGAGGCTAGGATGGTGTCGTCGTTGTCATCAGCTAGTACAGACATATCTGTGAAAGGACATTTGCTCGAAGGCCTGTTAGAAGACTCTGATTGTAGCAAAATAAATGTTAACACAGAAAGCCATCTGACAAACCATTTAGAATTGCCCAATACTGCTGCTTCTACGAATGTTTTAAATAAAAATGATCCTGGGGGACCTGTGAGAAGTAGGTCATCCCCTTCTTCTGTGACTAACTCCAGCTCCACTGCCAGTGAATCTGACTCACGACACCATTTAAGTTGTGCACCAGTTTCTCAGACTGACAGAAATTTGGTATGCTCAGCATTGTTTACAGGAAGTAACAGTAGCAGAGTTCCTTGCAGTCCAGATTTTCAGGGAATAACTACAGCGGAAACTACAATAAAGGAAGACAGCTCAGTGATGAGTGATGGGACATGGGTGCAAAGAGAAGCACGTGTTGGGCATGAGAGCCCTGCTGTTTCTGACTACTCTTCTAGTAAACCTGATGGGAGTGACACTACCAAACAGGGCAGTGCAGATTTGCTGAGTCCAAATAAGTCAATTATGCATGAAGATCTGCAGTTGCCAGAGAGTAAGTGTTCTGACAAGCAAGCTGTTGATAACTCAGCCAAGCAGGCTGCCGGTCATATCAGCACCACGGCTCTTCAGAGACATGCTGTGACAGACACAGAACCTGTAAATGAAGGAAATAGACTGTCTTCCCAAGACTCACAAAAAAATTTGGCTGCTACAAAAATCAGACAAGAAACAGAAAGCACCTTGGTTAGTGAACCCCCAACTTCAAGTCACGTAAAAGCTCCAGAAGGTAGAATTAAGCCACTACCCAAAGATATTGACCAGCTGTTTGTAACGGAATCCAAAAGGTCCAGTTTTAGGCCACATGGCAAAATGCCTCATGTGGTTAGAATAAATCAAAACAGCCCTGCCTCCGGAGAACACATCAGCCAATCAGCAGTTGTAGCGTGCTTAGAAAACAGAATATCCCCTAAGCTGAATTTTGAACCTAACAGAAATCACATTTCAGAATCTCATCTTGACTCTGAGAGTCTTCAACAAACCAAAGTATCACCTGATGTCAGAACACCTCTTATCCTTGACAGTACAAAGTCAGATTTCAGTATTTCATCTCCTACGTTTGTTTCCAGGGTTGGTATGCTGAGCAAGTTAGATACTCCTGTTACAAAGGATGAGTGTTCTGTGCTCACTGAAACTGGGGATGTCAGCATTGTTGGTATTTCCAGTCCGCCTGGTAAATGTCAAGAAGAAAATGTGGCAAATCGTGTTGAGGCAGTAAATGGGAAGGGTACTCCTGCTTGTCTTCATCTGGAGCGTGGATCTGCAACTCTTGAATCCAAGGAAGTTCTTCCGAAAGGTGAAAAATGCCAGGTTGGAGTTGACTCGAGATTGGAGTGTGAAAGCCTCTCTGAGGACAACAGTTCCATTTCACCTCAAGGCCCTGCTAAAGCAGAATTGATGTGTTCAAATGCTAGAGCAAGTAAGAGCACTACAGAGAAGTCTGGTTCTCTTTCCTTGGAAACCAAACCTGACATTGCGAAAATTTTATCAAAGGTGGAAGTTGACGGTCAGAACGGTGTTCCTGTTGAGTTGCATTCTGTAAGAGAAGAAACTGTAGCCATCTCCAAGATCACTGTTTCCCAAACAGAGCCTAGAGATATTTCTCAGGATAAGATTTCTTCTCCATTTGAAGTTACAGATGTGCCAGGAAAGCTTATTTTATCAGAATTAACTTCCCTAGAGGCTGAACAGGACAAAAGTTTTCAATCAATGGATTGTGAGGAGATTAAAGAGAATTGTCAGACTGAGGTATCTCTTCCTGCCTCCAAATATCAAGGTTTTCTGGAAACAGAGGCAAAAGCTTTAGTTTATCCTCCTGCTTTTCCCAAAGGTAATATATCTGAGATTTTACCTCCCGTTCATGACGAAAAAGCTACTAGGCAAATGGCACAGAATTATGAGGCCAATACCTATGTGATTCATCAACCTTCACATATTTTTGGGACTAGAAAGATTTCTGGTTTCTCAGAAATGGCAAAATTCAACTCAACTAGTGCTTCCCCACAATTCCAAGAAGCTGACAGCACACAAGTAAATTCACCTTTTCTGGAATCTGATAAAAGTTTGGGGAAAAATGCTTTTGTATCTGAGAACTCACACTTTCACAATGTTCCTGTGCTGAAATCAGAAAAGAAAGCCTTATCTCACAGAAAAAAAGAGAATAGTCATTCCCTAAGTGGTAGTATTGATAGTGTGTCTTCCTCTGGTAGCTCTGAAGAAGTTAGCATGGTTTTAAGTTCACATAGTCACCAAAATAATTCCAGTTCTGTAAAAGTTACCATAGATGCCACACATGAAGGTGCCTCTTTAACTAACCTGCTGCGCCCTAATAGCCCTTATTTGGAATTTGAAACATCTGTCCCAACAGGGGCAGAAGTGACCCCTTTTCAAGAACATTTTGGGGCTCCTGCTGGGAAGGTGTCTCTCGATTTCCCAACTGCTGCCCAATTTGACAATCCCATGGAAGCAGAGACTGGAGCAGTTGCTGGGGCTCCGACGTCAGTTAACAGCTCAAGCCAGCAGTGTTCTGAAGCCTCTGCTGAGCACACGGAAGCAAGGAGAAGAGTCCATGACCAACTTTTGGACCTCAAAAGTGGTTTAGTTAAAAAGGCTGATACATTGATCGGTGAAATTTTTGTTTCTGTCAGGGAAGAATTAAAATCCACACACATAGTTGATACCTGCCAAGAGCATATAGCCATAGATGGCATAATGAATTCAGGTACTCTGAAAGAAGATGTTCCTGAGAAAAACTCCTCAGAAGTGACACTGGCAGGGATCCAGCTAACAGAGCATTTGGAAGAGCAGGGCATGGAAAACAGGTCAGATGTCCCAGAGGAAGAAAAGGTCTGTGTTTCACTTACAGCTGGTGAGAAGAGTCTCCTTTTTGATTCTGATAGAATGAATTTATCTTGTTTGTTAGAAGATCAAGCTAGGGAATTAGTCAATGAGATTATTTATTCAGCCCAAGAAAATTTGGCAAATGATGCTTTTGAAGATACTGAAGATACCTGGGATTCTGAACTTCAGGCTAATACTTCACAAATTCTCAACAGTGATAGTGTTAAGCCACATGATACATTAAGGGATTTCTTGGTGTCTGAACAGGCAGTAAATCAAAGCACATGTGAAATTAATGAAAATAAAATATTAGGTAGGTTCTTCTCTGTAAGTAACTTAGTTAAGGACGTAGAGTCAATTAAAGGAAGAGAAATTGTTCTCTACCAAGAATCCCCACTTTCTGGAAGTAGAGCTAGACAGGCTGATAGGATAAATTTGTGGGAATCAGATGCTGTTTTACTAGCTGAAGATACACCCCATAAAGGGTTAGATGATAAGGTAAAAACACATTTATTTTTCAAAGAGGACTCTAAAGATAAAGTGGAAATAGCGTGTATGGATAATCACAAAACAGGGACAGAGGATACAAGAACTCTTGTATTAAATTTCAAATGGCCTCCATTTGCAAATGATGACATCCATGTACCTGGGACATCCAAGAACAGTTTTTCTGATAGTCTTGTGTGTATATCTGAAAAAGGCTTGCCAGGACAGAGTAATAAAAACACACTCTTTACAATGTCAGAAGTAGGGAAAGTACACAAGAAAGATATGGAAGTAAATATAAGAAAAATGGAGCTTAGATCTCCCATGTTAGAATTGGAAAAAACAAAGAAAAAGGATGCTGAATTGAATATTACGAAATATGAGGCAGCCCCTCCTATGTTAGAAATGGGAAGAGCACATAAAAAGGATGCCAAATTAAATGTGATAAAAACTGAGCCAACAGCTGACATTTTTAAAGTGGGAGAAGTACACCAAGTGGATGCTGAGAGGTATATTGAAAAAACTGAGGGATTACCTGCCATTTTAGGAATGAAAAAAGCTTATAAAATGAGGGATATCGAAGGAAATCTTGGCAAAACTGACATGATGCCTATTATTTCAGAAGTGAAAAATACCTACCAAAAAGATGCTGAGGTAATTACTGGAAAGACTGAAGTGATGCCTGCCACATTAGAAATGGAAAATATTTACCAAAAGGATGCTGAAGGGGATATTGCAAAGACCGAGGTGATACCTGTTGCATTAGAATTACAAAATATTTACCAAAAGCATGCTGAAGGTGATGTTGGCAAGACCGGGATGACCTCAGTTATGTCAGAAATGGAAAATGTCTACCAAAAAGACTTTGAGGGGGTTACCGAAAAGGCTGAAGTGATCCCTGCCACGTTAGAAATGGAAGATATTTACCCAGAGGATGGTGAAGAGGATATCACAGAGACTGAGGTGATACCTGTTACATTAGAAATGGAAAATATTTACCTAAGTGATGCTGATCTGGACAAAACTGAGGTTATGCCCATTATGTTAGAAGTGGTAAATGTCTACGAAAAAGATGCTGAGGGCATCACTGAAAAGACTGGAAGACCTTTGTTGGAAATATCTTACCAGAAGGATGCTGGAGAGGGTATTAGGAAAACTGAAATGGTACCTTTAGTGTTAGAAGTGAAAGAAGCACACAAGAAGGCAGTCCCTGCCTTCTTCGAAGTGGAAAGGGCATGTAAGACAGAGGATACAGAGGCAGTTGGAATGAGTGTGTCTATGCCCTCTCCAAGAGAAATGGAAAGACTGTCTCCAGAAGATTCTGATGAGGCTCTCAGGAAACACAAAGTATTATCTACAGTGGTAAATGTTAAGAAAACCTATGGAACAAGTCTGGAATTGCCTATTACACAAGCAGAGGCTGTGCCTCCCATATTTGAAGCCGAAAAAACATCCCAAGAGCCTGGTGGAGAGAGTGTTGGAGAAATAGAGAAAGGACCCCCTGAGAGAAAGGAAGGCTTGATAGCGTGTGACAACAGACTTGCCTCATATTTCAGGGGATATGAATCACCTACATTAAGCAAGGATTATGAAGGCTACCCAGCTTTAGCAGTGCCGGATTTTCGACCCAAGGATACCATGGGAAAGCTAGACAAAAGAACATCTGTTACTGCAGTAGATAACCAAATAAGAGATGATAATTATAGTGATGAAAAAGAAGAATCTAATTTAGCCTTCATGTCTCAGGATGAACAAGAAAATTCTTCCTTTACTATATTATATGACGAACCCCTTCAAGATGAGGACAGGTGTGCTACCCCAGAAGTAAGAACACACACTCTGCTGTTTCCTGATACATCTACTGACAGCATGCCTGTAGTCACATGCGAGAGGTCTGAGAGCAGAACTGACCTTGTCCATCATTTTGAAAAGGACACTAAATTAGGTGAGACATTTGATAGTGATAGTTCAGAATCATTCTTATCAGTGGAGGCCAAAAGGTACAAAATTTATCCCTTAGCTTTGTCTCCCATTTATGAGGATGACAGCTCTCAGGAGGACATTCTGTCCAGCGAGGTCTCACCTGGTCACCATGGCTCCACAAAATCAAGAGAGAATGCAAACCAGCCCTCTTCTGTTTTATCCCTTCTCCAGTCGGTATCAGAGCGTTTAAAGATGAATTTTGATGAAGACAGACAGGGGATAGAGGCAGAGGAGGAGGAGGAGGAGGAGAAGGAGGGGGAGGAACCATTACATAAAGGAAGCCTGAGACCTAGGAGGAAGGAAACCATTACTTTGAAGCTGCCAGACCCTTCCATCACGTTTTATCCTGATGATGACCAGGAAAGGACTGGAATCTCTAAGAATTCATACGTAATGTCAAATGAACCTACTACCTCTGATCTGCAAGTTGGTCTGTGGCCAGAAAAGGCTTCATTTCTACAAAAATCTGACCTTACTTCTAAACTACATTCTTCTTTAAAGAGTGCTTATCATCAGTATTTGCATACTTCCAAAACTCACTCCTCAGACAAAGGAGCCAGATTTGGTGGACTTTTTCAGGAACCAGTGTCAAAATATTTCCGTGCTCAGGACATCTCAGGCAGATTAAGCCCATTCACAGAGGTAAGTTATTTTGATTATTAACAAATGAAGTAGTGCTTTGGGTCATGAAATGACCTAAAAACTTATGAAGAAAATCAGTGATTTGAGGTTGTGTAAAGATGGTTTTAAAAATATATCAGAAGTTACTTTATTCTTTATTTGAAGTGTATCATAATCCCTGTATTTTAGCCGGACTGTTAAAGTGAGAAAATGAAAGTGCTTAGGCAGAATTTAAAAGGCATAAGAGAAGCAAGTTATTTCCCCCTTCTTTGCTAATATTTAGTTTTCAAGTGAAATTAAGTGACAGCATTCTGAATTTCTCAAGGTACTATATATGGGGAAATTGTTACATTCCATTGAGCTTATGTGTCTCAGTAAAATATTTCATAATATTCTGAAATATTTTCAGTAATCACTTGGCAGTATCCTGTCAGTACTTGCTCATATTGTTCATACAAAGCAGGGCCACAAACAGTCTAATTGAAAGAAAAAAAGCTGAAAACATTATAGCTGTTAATGGTCTTGAAATTCAGTTTTATGGGTTTTTTTGCCTTAGAAATATTTAAACATTTAATGTAGAATATTCACTTAACATGGGACTTCCTTTCTGGCATTCCCAAGATCATGGAACTTTCTCTACGATTCCCAAGACCCATGTCTTCACCATGAATAGCCACAGTAGCAAATAGTTATATTAGAATACCAACCAGTAGCTTGCAAGGCAAAGTCTTTTTAAAAGAAAGGATAAGATTTGAAGAAATGTTTCTTTAATGATCCCCCATCACCTACCAAGTCAAGTGAAACATCTTCACTATATTACAGCACACCCAAGTCCTGTTTGTCCAACCTTATCTCCACGTGCTCTGGTTATACACCCAGTGTTTCCTACCACCTTGCCTCGGAAAATATGTTCTCCATGGAATTCTTTTATCAACTCCCTGACCCCAACCTGCCACATTTTTTCCCTTATTAAAATCCTGTGTTTTCAAGGTCTTCTCCATATCACTTCCTCCAACAAGCCTTTTGGGGGCCTCCCCGTGCCATCACCTCACCTCTATGCTGGTGTCATTCCCCTAGATGCCCATAAGTTGGCATTTTCTTTGTATTTTACCCATGAGTTTAACCTAGTCCTTCACAGAACAGTCACATGAGTGTGATCATCTGCTCCTTCCTTCCAGGTATAAGCTCCTTGAGGGCACAAACAACACATTATTTACCCTTATATTTGCCCTTGTATCTCTTGTAGTACCTAGAGGTACACTTTGCATATAATGGTCCCTAAGTAAATATGTGATGAATTGGATTTGTGACTGCTAAGAAAGTGAGTTATAGATCTTTCTGTTGATGTTTCTTAAGGCTTACTTCTTCCACATTTACTCTTTCAGAATGTTGACAAACAAATTCTGAGGTGTAACCCGAGACCTGGGAAGGTAAGCATAAGTTTCTTATTAACTAAGGTAAAATATGAAAAGTAAAGTTACGTTAGGGATGCCTGGCTGGCTCAGTCGGTTGGGCATGCGACTCAGGGTCATGAGTTCAAGCCTCACATTGGGCACAGAGCTTACTTTAAAAACAAAAAAAAGGTTACTTTCAGATTTGGGGAGTTTAAAGTAAATACTTTTCACTGACTTTAAAGGGGATTATTTTACTCAAAGATTTAGCATCTATAGTAATCATCTTTTATATGTTTAGGATATTTTCTACATTCTAGGACATTTTGGAATTTTAAATGCATTCTTAACAATTAGTTTTTGTGCCTGCTTTCTGTATATTGCAGATGGTTATCTATGATCTCCATGGAAGTAAATACAAGCAGGAGATCTACTGTAATATTCCCGATGCCACATCATGGTCCTTTCCGAATGGGATACTGATAAAAGTTGTAAGGGGCTGGTAAGAAATCTCTTAAAATTTGGTAGCATTTTCCCCCCAACTAAGTGTGTTTTCTTACTCTTTATGCTTTTTGTATTTTTTATTAAAGTCACATTCCCTTTCCTCTGGTTTTTGACAGAATATTTTGAAACATAATTAGTGTCTTATAATTTAATAGTTCTTTTTATGTACTGTGCCAGAAAATACTGGCTGTTTTTAGTGCTTAAAGCCAATGGGCCATAAGTAGCAAGACCTAATATATATATTATATGCAATTAATACTATTCTGAAACTACATTAGTAGCAGGATGGATTTGGCAAGTTGAGTTGAAGGCATCAGCTAAATGAAGCATAGCTTTGAAAGCGAGTTCACAAGTTGTGGGATGCTAAGGAATGTGAAGGCCACATACTTGAAGTCATTTGTCTAGCTGACATGGTCAAGAAGTGAAGGATTCTTTGTGTGGTGTAAAAATGAGGGGAAACCTCATTTGTTATGGACCATTTCCCTTGCATATGCTGCAGCCAAAATTTCTTTGTCCAGTCTCAGTTACCCACTGGTCAGTACTCATGAAGTAAGTGGTATGGTATAGTGTTGTCTTCATGCAATAAAATGGGACACCTGTGCTCCCATTTTATTCAAGAATTGGAATTGTTAAGCTATTGTTTTTGATAGAAATATATAGCTTTGTTTATATACCATCTAGAAAGTATACGTGCATTTATGCATACATAAATATAGGCGTAGATTATGTTTGGGAATATTTCCAAGTTGTGTGCACTTTTATTCTTATGCCTATGTCTATACTTAAATTAGCATATGTCATTGTTTCAAAAATAGGTTTATATACCAATTGTGGAAAATAGCTCAGGTTTTGAAAGTTAAGTAGGTACAATAGTCTGTGGACTTAATAATAAGTATCATGTGTTTTATGCCTCATTTCTTAGAAAATTAATTATAACCAATCATGCTTTTATATTTGTTCAGCTGGATTTTATATGAGAAGCCACATTTCCAGGGTCAGAAATGTGTGTTGGAAGAAGGAGAAAAGGTGTTAAATCGTGACTGGATCCTTCAGAACAGAAAACATCCACCAAGAGACTTTGTATTGGGTTCTATCAAACGTGTCTTAAAGGTGACACAACCTTTTGTTTTGTTTTGTTTTGTTTTTCCTGTTTTTTTATTTTCTTTTGTCAAGTAGTAAAGCTGTACGTTGGTCTAGCGATGTTTAAAAGCGGTTGCTAATATCCGTGCTAATTTTACCAGTCTTCATTATATTGATGATAATCTTTTGAATTTATGCATATAAAGTGTTACAGTGAGTGATAATTGAAAATGTTGCCTGTAATCTGGCCCATAAAATGAATTGGTGCATGATACATATATGTATGTGTGTATGTATATGTGCATACATATATATATATTTTTTTCTTTTTAATGTTTATTTTTGAGAGACAGGGAGAGAGAGAGAGCAAGCGAGAGAGCACGAGCTAGGGAGGGGAAGAGAGAGAGAGAGAGACACACATAATCGAAAGCAGGTTCTAGGCTGTGAACTGTCAGTACAGAGCCCGATGCAGAGCTCAAATTCAAGAGCCATGAGATAATGACCTGAACTGAAGTTGGACGCTTAACTGACTGGGCAACCCAGGTGCCCCCATACATATATTTTTAATAGTAGTAGGAATACATCATCCAGGCATCTTTAGCAAACGAGCCGAAATTTCCAAATATCTTTTTTTTTTACTATAGATCTCTACCCTTGAGTGTAGGAGTGTGTGTGTGAGTGTGTGCATATGAGTGTTTAGGAAATCAGAGAAGGAAGGGTGGAGAAAGGAAGGTAAGGTGTGTTCCTCTTTTATTTTCTGTTTAGAAAATACTATTTAATACTCACATGAGGAAGGTCTCCCAGTATAATAAAACATTTTGTGTTGGTGTAGAGGAGAGGCGAATTAGTGGTTAGGACAGATCTCAGATAAGGACAGATTTATTTCTCCAGGGCATTCTTAAGAGTTCCTTTAGCATTAAAATAGTGCATGATTTATTACAATCATATGACAGTCATGAATATATATATATTTTTTCAAGTTACGGAGATTTTGTTTATATGCTTAAAAATGTAGGGGCACCTGGGTGGCACAGTCGGTTAAGCGTCCGACTTCAGCCAGGTCACGATCTCGCGGTCCGTGAGTTCGAGCCCCGCGTCGGGCTCTGGGCTGATGGCTCGGAGCCTGGAGCCTGTTTCCGATTCTGTGTCTCCCTCTCTCTCTGCCCCTCCCTCGTTCATGCTCTGTCTCTCTCTGTCCCAAAAATAAATAAAAAACGTTGAAAAAAAAAAAATTAAAAAAAAAAAATGTAAATTCAGGTGGATCCTATAATAGTGATTTGGGTCAATGTTATTAAACTCTTGATAGCTGCAAATAGCATACGGAGGAAGGAAACATAGCTTCCAGGAAAAAGTCTCCATGAAAGGGGTATCTGCAAAAATTTTGTGAATTAATACTTCCTGGAAAACTGCAAACAAGCCTGTATCTTCACAAATACGTGTTTTGCTTTTGGATCCGATACTGTGATGAACACGGGAAATGGAAATACAAGTGAAATATGATCTCATGCTTGAGATTGCTGGAAGTCTAGGGGAGGGACATCTGAGTCACGTAAGCATATGAATTGAGAACGCTCTGCAGGGCCCTCAGGATGCACAAAGAAGAGGTACTCCCCTGGAGGAGGTGGCACCTGATTGGAATCCTGAGAGAGTATAAGCAGTGGGCGGGTGGAGATGTGAGGAAGTTCTTGGCAGAGCCACTTGTGTTAAATAAGGATGTGAATGTTGGTACCACAAGGAGATTGACGGCTGCAGCATCGAGGGTGTTTGTTTGCATTGAAAACCTTAACTGCAAGCAGGTCAGCTCAGCAAGTGGCATCTGAGTGCTCATTTAATTAGCTAACTCACTAGAAATTGATTGAAATGAATAGTGTGTAGGTATAATCTTCTAAGATTTAAATACCTTCAGGTGTGTGTGTGTGTGTGTGCGTGAGAGAGAGAGAGAGAGAGAGAGAGAGAGAGAGAGAGAGAATGTCAGGCATCATGCCAAGCCTAGTGGAGAAAAAAAGGTAAGTTGAAAACAGCAGCCTTCTCACCACAAAACCACAATAAAATCAAAAAACTCAGTTCTGTTGAATATGGATATATAAATGTGTATTTGCACATCCACCATTTGCTTAGATTATATTAAGAGAAAGAGTAAGTGATGCTTGCATTTCTTCCTTCTTCCAGTGCTTGGAGTGCTTGGAGCCTTTTTTTTTATTTTATTTTTAATGTTTATTTTTAAATAAAATTTAATAAAATTAATAAAAATTTATTTTTTAAATTTTATTTTTAATGTTTATTGATTTTTGAGAGAGAGAGAGACAGAGTGCAAGCAGAAGAGGGGCAGAGAGAGAGGGAGACACAGAATCTGAAGCAGACTCTAGGTTTCGAGCTGTCAGCACAGAGCCCGACAAGGGACGTGAACCCACGAACCTCGAGACCATGACCTGAGCCAAAGTCAGACGCTCAACTGACCAAGACACCCAGGAGCCCCTGGAGTCATGTTTTAAATTGCAGTGTTAGTGCACTCATGTCTTGAACAGACTAGCACCTTTCAATGAGGAAGGAAAATAAAACTATTGAGCATCGAATGGAAAAGGCATTAGCATTGTTCTAAATATTTTACAAAATAAGAATCAGGCATCAAACTGCTTCCTTTCTCCAACCTTGTCAAAATTTTGCCTATTGATAGCTTCATTGTCATGGTGATTGTTACCATTCCAGATTAACCTAGGCTTAAGCCTAGTACTAACTTTATCTTATTTCGTTCTCTTTTATTTGCTCTAATCTGAGTAGTCAAAACTTGTGTTCTTTAAGGATAATACTTCATGATGTCTTCACTTCGCTATGAATAGATGCAAAGGACACCGTCAGTTATCAACAGGTGTAGGTTCTGCTCAAAGTCATCTTTGCTCCCAGAAATAATTAGGAGTGAGGTAGCATTGCAAATATTAGAAATTAATATTGCAAATTACTATTTACTGTGCATTTAATATTTTTTTAAAGGAATAACATTTTTCTTGGTCAGAAGTTACTTTGGTTTTGTCCTCACTAATTTACTGAGAAGAGAGAGATCGGATGTTAGGTCAGGTACTGATGGTATTTTATGTGAGGTGGAGTCAGTTAGATTTTCTTATTGTTTTTGTTAACTGTAATCCATTCCTACCCTATTTCTCTCCTATAGTTTTGTCTCCATTCCTACAGAATGATTTAATAGTCTAAGCTTGCAAATTTCATCAAAAGTATATCATGAGTAGAAAAGTTGGGGCGGGGGGGAAGCCATACAAACTTTACTAAGAGTAAACTGTTCATTGTCACTAGATTACTAGAAAGTACCCTTCAGTTGTTAGTGTTACTGCCTCCATCCATCAAGAATTATGCAAGTCTTGCAAGAGACATTATTTCTGTGAGAATAGCCCCCATAAAGAAGGTGAAACTTAACTATTGAAATCTTTTTCATTTAACTAGAGAAAAACCTGGTCCTCTGGCAAAGAGAGTTGAGAACGTAAGCGTTCTTTTTGTTTATTTTCCATTTTTTAGTCATCATCACACTTTTTCCATTATGCTGTTTCCTTCTTTGTTGTGGTGGACTCAAGTGCCTTGTAGCTTTTTCCCTTTTAAAGTACACCACCCAAGCATTGTTTGTATAACACAATGCAGAGGAAACTTATTTGTGTGAGACACTTAGTTATGTATTCTGTTACTGTACCTTCTGTCCCTAGGGGAACATTAATAGGGCAGCATTTCAAATAATGTTAATAGAACTCTATTATTAATAGCAAACAAAAACTTTGAAGATTGACAGGTGACTGTTGTGGACGTTTCTGGCCATTTTTTGAAATGAAATTTGAGGTGTGCCTGGGTGGCTCAGTCAGTTGAGTATCCAATTCTTGATTTCACCCCAGGTCACGATCCCAGGGCCATGGAATCAAGCCCTGCATTGGGCTCCACACTGAGTGAAGGCCTCCTCATGGCTTTGTTATGCTTCTGAGAAGGAAGGCTTAAAGACTTTTGGCACTCTCCCTCTCCCCCGCTTCCCTTCTGCCCCTTTCCCCTGCTCACTCTCTCCCTCTCAAAAAAAAAAAAAAACAAAAAAAAGTAAAATGAAATTTCAAATAATACTTTTATACTTCAAAGGATATTTTAGGTTATGCTTCTTTATTGCATTTCAGAACTAGCTTTCTGAAAATAAGATGTGTTAATGTACTTGTGCATATTGATAAGAATGATTAATAATAAAACTCAGTTTGCAGAAAGGTTAAAAAATCAGAAAATTGGAGTTAAAAATTGCAAAACTAATTATAATAAAAAATAGAATTATTCAGCCTGATAAATATCACCCCTGTTACTCATTTACCTCTTTCATTAAAGCATAATCACTTGAATTTCACAATGTCCTAGGTGAGAATTTTGCTACTGAAATTTTGAATTGTATAATTAAGCACTCATGATTACTGAGTTAGTGTGTTCAGACAGAAGCACATCTTTAATTTCAGAGGAGGGAAAAATAATTGTAGTTTTCATTCCCAAAGAAAAGATGAAGTCTTTTTTGACTTACAACCTGACGATTAGATGATGTTCATAAGTAAGAATACAGAAAATTTCCTGTTTAGTTGCCTTGAGGAAAACATTTATAAAACTTAGACCATATGAAAAAGAGAGTGGGATTAGCATGGATACCAGTATGACTGAAGAGTTGTATGGAGTTCCTTTGGGTCACTGGGTTGGTGCCGTGTTGTAGGAAGGCAAATACATGTAAATTTGATGTGCTTGGGTCTTGAGCCAAGGAGTGTCATGAGGAAAGCGGTGTTCTAACAAGCCTAGCTGTATATAATGTGGTTCATACCTGACTGGTGGAATAGGCCCATAATTGATGTCTTGGCCTTGATAAAAGTCCTTGACAGTGGGAATAGATAAGAGATATACGTAAGGGAAATTTTAAAGGAAGGTTTGACAGGAGATGGTGGCAGTGAGTATGTGATGGAGTGTAGGGTCAAATTTTATAATGCCTTTCTTCTTCAAACCAACTTGTACTAAAGAAAATAAATAGAATCCCACAAGTAGGAAAACAGACTTCCTTTACCCTCACTTCTAATTCCTACTTTTGTCAATGTAAATTAGATAACACACTGAGAGAGTACTGTGCCTCTCTGTTATTTATTTTTTATATCCCCCATGAGATCAGCTTTTACTTAACTCCCTTCCTCCTCATGGCTTTGTTATGCTTCTGAGAAGGAAGGCTTAAAGACATCTGGCACTCACATAGTTTGGTAACTAAACATTGATTGTTTAATAGAACAAGACTTTTAAAAACTACATAGGGCGTCCGACTCTTGGTTTTGGCTCTGGTCAATATCCCATGGTTCGTGAGTTCGAGCCCCACATTGGGCTTCATGCTGACAATATGGAGTCTGCTTGGGATTCTCTCTCTCCCTTTCTCCCTGCCCCTTCCTTGTTTGCTTTCTGTCTCTCTCAAAATAAGTAAATAAACTTAAAAACTATGAAAAAAAAATAAAAACCAAGCCAAAAAAAAAAAGTAATACTTTCTCAATTAATTTTTATAATTTTCATGTCATTAATGTAACTTCTTAGAATAATTCATTTTTAAAACTGGTAAAATGAAACAGTATTTCCTTTGTGCTGTTTTTGAGAAGAAATTCAACTGAACAATGAGAATAATTGTAATTGCATGTCCAGGGTATTGAGAATGCTGGATTGTGTGTGTCTCCAGATGATTTCAAAGCCTTTTTTTTTTTTTTTTCAGGATTGCAGCATTCCAGAGATAGAACTTTGCCCACAGTCTGACCCAGAGTATTGTCCTATCCATATACAGCGAGCCGTCCCCAATTTGGAAGAGCTGAATATCCCTAAATCTGTGTCCTTCACTGTGAAGTCAGGAGTGTATGTATCAGTTTCTTTTTATTACAGTGATTGATGGCCACCAAAGTTAACTTTTTATTTCATGTTTTAGTAGGTGACATACATTTCTGTGAAGTTTTAGTTTATGCTCCTGGATACTCAAGAAAGACTATTGTGGGGATTTGAACAGATTTTGTTTTCCTTTGGATCCAGTTAAGTCTTTGATGTAGAACTCCTAGGAACAGATGGAGATTCTCAGACATAGTTCTTGATAGATTCATCCATCATCTTTTCACCCACCAAATTTTGAGATTGAGAAATAAAAACATGTCCCTGACCTAAAAATCTGGAGTTTGAACTATTTCAAGAATGTCTCAGTGCCAGTAGTTATTGAGTGCCTCCACAGGGCTGGACCCATGGTGCTTTTTTGTTTATTACTATTCCTGCAAGGCAGGTGGAGATACTCATTTTATAAATGAGGAAATTATATTATTTGTCTCAGGCTACCAGCTGGTGGACATGGGTCTGATGCCAAACCTTTCTGATTCTGAAGGTATCTTTCAGACTGTCGGTGCTACTTTGAGCCTGAATTTATTTATTTGTTTTTAAATTTTTTTAGTGTTTTTATTTATTTTGAGAGAGAGAGTGAGAGTGGGGTAGGGGCAGAGAGAGAGGGAGACACATAATCTGAAGCAGGCTCTAGACTCTGAGGCTGTCAGCACAGAGCCTGATGTGGGGCTTGAACCCACAAACCGTGACCTGAACCGAAGTTGGATGCGTAATTGGCTGAGCCACCCAGGCACACCAAACCCTGAGTTTAGTTTCCAGATGAGTTCGAATGACAATTCTGTGATACCAATTCAACACATGTTCCTTTTCTGTCTTTCACTCTTTTCATCTGCTCTGATGATGGTTGATGTACAAGTTGGGGCTCACTGTAGGACATCTTTCTTCATCTCTCCCAACCGTAGATTAAAACTCTTGGGCAGACCCAGTAATTGAGCCTGTCCATGAGATGTCTGTACCTATCAAGTTTAGGCAGAAGGTAGTGGGTCTTTTGGGAATCTCATGTCAAATGCTGTTCCTGAGGCAGCCAAATGAACTGATTATTGATTCTAAAAATGTGGGTCAAAGATGTAAAATGCCTTAAATGAAAAAAAAAAAAAATGTAAAATGCCTTGTAGAATCCCACCTCTGGTTGCCCCACTTTAAAAAAAGAAAACAGTAGAATGTTTTTTTTTTTTTCCAATTCTGCTTGAATCAAAGGTGTCACACCTTTTAAATATTGGAAAATTCTAAGAAAAGTAATGCTTACTGCTTGGAAAACATATAATAAATAGACTTATAAGACAGTGTTTGAATGTTGAGTACTTAATAACACATTAATTCTTGTTATATGCTCTCTAGTGAACTCATTTCGAATATGTTTTACTAGTTGTAATTTTGCCACAAAGGTTTTTTTGTTTTGGGTTTTTGCCTGTTTTTTTTTTTTTTTTTTTGATAGGCCTTTTTACTTTTAATTCTTACAAGACAATAGTATCCCTATTATACTTTAACCATTCATTTCTTATTTAGTTGGCTTGCCTACCCAGATATTAATTTTAAGGGACAAGCTACAGTTTTGGAGGAAGACCATGGACTCTTTGAGATTTCTGCAACAGAAATTAAATCATTGCATCCACTTCAGATGGTAAGCAAATTAAAAAGAAGCATTTTTCCAAAATGCCCATGAGCCCAAAGTTAAATAGCTATGGTGATTGCTCATGCATCTCTATCTTGAGAAATGAGAATGTATACTACTGAATCAACAACCTATATGTTATTTTTCTGTTTCTTTATATTATAGAGAATATCTGTGTGAAAACATTTTAATGCTTTCTAGAAGACAAATGTCTGAATTTACTTTGTGTTAAGTTTATTACAGTGCATGCCATTTCCTTATAAGTACCATTGTACAAAAATTTTGAATAAAGTTCTGAATTTTTTTTGATGCTTATTAGAAAACCACTTACAGTAAATTATGCTTTTCCATTGCAGTAATGAATGATGAGCACAGCATTAATAATAAATAGATCTGTCAGTGGTTGCTCTCTTAAAGATAATAAGTGCATGCAGTATTTATTTTTGTTGCAAACATTTTTATTTGAGGGCAGACTCTTCAATTAAATGTGAGGTGAGTGATAAACCATTCTTGGTTGCTCTGTACTTTTTAAAAAATAAAAACCAAGAAAACCTACAAAATTTTAAGAAATACCACAATGTGGAGTAGCATTAAAAACAGGAAATTCTAGAATTAGTTTTTGTGAAGGGGTTAACCTTTTATGTTCTGCAACCTTGATGTCACAAAGACTGTAAGTATGATAAAAAGTGTTTATAGAACTTGGAAGGGGAAGCACTCTAATTTAGAAAGCCCGAGCAGTTGTCATGAGGAAATGTAGTGTCAGTGGTTTGGAAATCTATTCTGCCAAAGGAGAGTTTTTAAATCTAGCAATTCCACTCTATTTCTTGGTACTCTCTGCAGTGGGATTAAATCTTTAATCAGTTGCATGTGCTTAAGGACTAAAAAGCTCAGTTTCCTTCCTTATACTGGTTGTAATCTGGAATGTATATTTTGAAGATTTCTTGTCCCATCTACATCGATGAGCAGTCTGAGTCTGTTTTGACTGCTATAGAGTTCTGTACTTAAATTTTAAAATTTACCACAACTTAAAGCTGACTGGTATGTAATCTTCACTAATCAGATGTTTATATAACCTACATATGTCACTTAGTTACTTCCAGATATTCTAAGTCTTTAATATTAAAATTTCTTATCTTAAGGGTGGACTAAAAGTGGAAATGCCTATGAACCTAAAGGTGAGTCTTAAAACAGACTTTTATAGTTTCAGTATTAATCTTCACATATTTTGAACTATTAAAGTAAAAAAATGATGACTGGTATATTCTAATAATACTTGGTGGATGTTGGGAGTGGTGGGAAATGACTGCACAGAACAGTCACTGAGGACCCATGCTGTGATGGAGAGTGAGGTCAGTATGCAAGGATGGAGGTCTTGCTGACAACCTAGTCAGACCCAATGAGCAGCTACTACAGGGTGGAAAGGTGATAGGTTTGATTTTTGATTTGGTGGGGAGGGGCTAGGGACGTGGCAGCGTGACATTCAAGCAGAGATATTGAGCAGTCTTTTGGGAGTGATGCTCAGAAAGGAGATCAGGGGTGATCAGAAGAAGCAGTAGGTAGCTCCTGTCAGATATCAGTTGGTAAGAATAAATAAGTACCTGAAGGGAACAGTAGAGACACCAGGATTAAGCCCATTTGGGGAAAGGAAATGAAATTATAAAATGTGTGTGAAAGGAGAGCGGGAAAAAAACCAGTGCAGTGATCAAAGATTCAGCCAGACCTCTGCTTAACTAGCGAATAGCACTTCCACAGGCAGGCATGGAAACAAAGATTCATCTATCTATCTCCTGCCCTGCAAAACAAGACACAGCTCCTCCAACCCTCCCATTTCTCACCTTTCTAACTTATGGAATTGACCACCATTCTCTTAATCACATAGGTGGAATCTTTTAAAAGTTAGTATCTGAGCATAGTATACCTTAGCTCTGTGTTGGAGTCATGCATATCCAAGTTTAAAAAAAAAATACTTACGATTGTATTCCACTCACAGAATATCGTTTTCGTCTGGGGTGTAGTCAGAAGTTTTCAAATTCTACAGGTGATTGTGATAACATGCAGCTGAGGTTTCGAACCAGTGACCTGAAAGATACAAAATTAGCTGTGACAGTTGAGTGACTCCTGTCTCAGTTTCTTCAGGTGTGACAGGCTGGACATTTGCAGTTTGACAGGTTGTAGAGGCATATGAATTAAATAGCTATCACACATGGTCACATTTTCAAGGTGTTATGTGTTAGTTGACGGCTTGCTCATCAAAGAATTACTGCTTCTTAGTTTGAATGTGTTCAGATGTAGAAAGTATTAAACCAAATAAAACTTCACCTCTTCAAATACATCACCCTGTGAAAATTAAATATGTGGAACACCGGAGCTGTACTACATGTTTTTTTTTCAGTTTGTATAATCTTATAAATTTTTGAAAACAAGTTAGATAGAACTTGGTCAGTATGTTTTAGCATGGGGCCTTATTTTGCCAGTTGTATGCAACGTATGCCATTAGCCACAAGTAGGACCTGGTGATAGAACGTAGATAGATTAGTGCCATTATCACCATTATCATTTCCACATACTAAAGGCAGACAGGTCATACTTGGGAAGTAAAGAGCACCAAAATGGTGGAAGAGACCTACTTGGACCAATCCAAATTTAAAATAAATGAAATGCTAGAAATGGGTTTTCTACTATACTTACCTCCCAACCCATATGAATCAAATATAAAAAAAAAAACCCAACAAAAAGAAAACACCATAATTTTTTCAATCATTTCTTCTTATTAGGAAGTTTTATATTTAAATTCAAGAATTTGCATATCTCTTTCTTACTAGTGACTGGCAGCCACCATGTTATAAGAAGCAGCTGTTGTTTCTCAATTCAGTAGATAATTTATTATTATGTCCTAGAACCTCAAGAGTGTTTTTATTTATGTCTAATAGGGGAAAGTCAATAAATACAAGGTGGGCCTGTGTTAAATTCCAGGCAGAGAGCTAAAATTAGGTAATTTAAGAGTCAATTATAAGACAATTTACCCTGTCAGATGGTCCTAGGATTGGGGTAACCAGAACAGCGTAATCGTGACAGAAACATATTATTAAGGTATCTTCATGGTAATAACCCACATAAATCCTTGTCAATATCAGTCAGTGTGCTACGTTGTAAATAAATATTAGTGCAAAAATGGATGGTGTCCCTGTTCATGTTGGGATTTTTAGTGTCACTTAAGTAAATGAATTTTGTACCTATTCTAAAATATGAGCATGTTAAGTAATTTTCTTTCATATCTTCCAGGTTATTATTTATGAAAAACCTCACTTCTGTGGACAGGCCAGAGAGTTTAGTGAACACATAGATTCTGTCCCTAAGTTCTTAAAAAATAACGGGGATTTTCATGGAATTGGATCAATTCGTGTCATCGGTGGAGTGTGAGTGTTATGTTTTCAATATTGCAATTAATAGTCTGTTCTTTGAAGATCACAGAAAATGTGCTAAGCAGAGCAAAAAGAATGTGCCTTAATCTAAAAATATGCATCTTTTCTGTAAGGTACTATAAAATAAAAAAAATAGTTACTAATGGCTTTCCTGTGAACTCTTGATTGTATTAGAGATTTTGAGATAGATTGAATATAGAAAATAGTTTCTAAAACTTAAACACTTGGTATTGCTAAACACAATATAGAAGATAAAAATTGCAAAATAAAATTATTTTGGGTGGGGGGGGATGCCTCAAGGGCTCAATCTGTTCCAGTGTCTGATTCTTGATTTGGACTCATCATGAACCCAGGGTTGTGGGATTGAGCCCCACATTTTGGGATTCTATCTCTCTCTTCGCCACGTTTGCGCACTTGCTTGTGCGCTCGCTCTCTCTCTCAGATAAAAGAAATTGATATGTTTTGTTTTACAAATTTTGAATATGAATGGAAGCCCCAATTTTGATTCTCTATTCTGTGGATCTTAGTTAACTTTCTGTGCTGAGGATCTTGCCAGTGAGTCCTTCATTAAAGAAGTAGCCTGGGTTGTAGGTTTCCCAAGTCAAGTATTTTTTACATTGGTTACCCTCTGACATTATACTGTTTTTGAGGAAGCCCCCCCCAAGAACCTCTAAGTATAAATCTAAGTGTAACCTAATCTCAGTCATCGGTTTATGGGGCAGGGACCCCAGAAAATCCATGACTGAACTGGTGGGATATGGGTTTGTATTTGTATCCTGGCAGATAAAATCAGAGCTTATTTGCCATTGTCAACTTAGTACTAGAATTCCTCCATGAACATTGTTGGTCTCTCTGTTGATATGATAGTTTATTTGGAATGTTGGTTCATTTTAAGTATCCATGTCTCATTATTTGCAGTAACATCATAAAACTTCTTCATGCTATTCTAGCAAAAGATTCTACTAAAATATTTATTCATAGAAGTTAAATGATGGGTCTTAGATCTCTCAAGGGTCTACATTTAGAGACTTAGACTTTGCAGTTTCTGGCTGTAAATCAAGTGATGGCCACACTAGCCAAAATGGAAACATAAGAGACTATGCCATATATTAGATATGTAGGACATATCCATAATTAGTCTGACATTGGTAATCATTTAATTCTTTATCCTTCAATTAAAAAATTATTAGGCCCTTGAAAAACAAACATGTTTTGGATAAACAAATTTTTATTGTGTCATATTTATTTGCAGTCTTCTCTAATCTGTGAACACATATGCTTCTTGTTAACCCTGCTAAATATTATTGCCTTTTCTTCCCTTTGGAATCTGAATGTTTTTCCCATTAACTAGATTGTGATTTGCATTGTTTCCTGAGTTTTTTTGTAATTGTTCTATAAAAACTCTCAAGAAAACATTATGGCTTGTGATACAATATACACAAGTTTCATTTTTCATATGACAACTGTAGGAGTAAAATGTCATATCCCCATTTAAAAGTGAACAGTTGATTTCACTGTTTTTCAGTGTTACTACCACTTTTCACTTTTGTTAACTGTTTATCTGCAGGTAGTAAGAATTCATCTCTGTCCCATCTTGAGGAATCTAGAGAAAGTGAGGTTGATGTTTTTTCATTTTTCTCAGATAACATCTGTTTTTAAATATCCCAGATGGATATATAAATTGAATGTTAGACAAAACTTTATTGTAAAAAAGCTGAGAAGATTTTTGAACTGTCATCATGTAATAATTTATTAATCTGTCTTTAATATTTAGGTCTTCTATATCTTTTATTCTTTTTCCCATTCAGGTTTATTAAAAGCATGTTTTGAGTAGCCACATTTATATAAATGAAAGCCACATTTAGAATTTGAAAGTTTTGGGGACTCCTGGGTGGCTCAGTAGGTTAAGTGTCTGACTCTTGATTTTGCCTCAGGTCATGATCTCACGGTTCATTAGATCGACCCCTGCATCAAGCTTTGTGCTGACAGTGCAGACTCCCTGGGATTCTCTCCCTCTTTCTGTCCCTCCCCAACCCCACATGCACACACCTCAGCTCACTCACTCACTCTCTGTGTCTCAAAAATAAACTCAAAAAAAATTTTGAAAGCTTTCTTGTGCAGTTTATCTTCGCATAATAGTTTAAGAATAAAATAATGTTCTTGTACATATTACAAATTCACTAAGATATATAAAATATGTTTATCCCCATTCATGTGGACCCCTTCTTCCCTTGCCATATACACACCTACATGCAGAAAATGAGGAGGTGTACATGATTGCTGAGCGACTGCTATTATTTTATGCCCTTTGGAAACAATTTTTTGGAGTAGTTTTTTAATTTTTTGAAAACAATAGTAGTCAGCCGTACCCAGCTTCATTTGTCAAGCCCCAGAATGCAGAAGTTCCCAACCCACGAGCCCAAAATAGTCATTCTGGAATCTTCTCCATTGGAGGGGCTCCCATTGTAACACCACAGTGCCCCTCAAGGCAGATTTAAGCAGGCCATTGTGTGTTATGAATCATCCATGCCCACATTACATTCGTTAGCTACTGTGAATTATTCCATAAAAAGGTAAGTTTTGTGGAGGAGCTTAATGACCAATGATGTTTATCAGTGTTCTTTACTGACAGTTTTAGATGAGAAGTCAAGAAACCTGTGTCCCTGGAGCATACTGTGTCACCGTCCTTCCTGTTCCCATTATCACCACTGATTAAATGGTGGGGACAAAATTGCCCACCCCTAAATTTTTACAGAAGCCTTCATATATGTGTGGGCCATCAGCGCTAATGCCAGCCCAGTTGCATTTCCTCTTTGTTAAAACCACCGGTAATGTGTTTTAGATCTGAAGCCTACTGAGAGGTTCTTTTGATTTAAACCCTAGAAAAATGTTTAATATAGTAATCATTCTCTGTGATTACAGAAGGGCTTTGTCAATAAAATAAGAATGGCTCTTTGAATCTCAGCATAGGTTTGTAACTTTTGTCATTGGCTATTTGTACTTTCCATTAATTGGCTGTTCCCCCCGCACCACCACCATATTGAGATACAGTATCATGTCATGCCACAATTAGCAAGCTTTGCCCTGTTGTAATTCTACAATAGTTAACCTTTGTTGGGAAAAGCCGGCAAACTATAAAAGCTATTGATCCATGAAGCATACAGCATTTATCTGTCTTTATAAATGGTAACAAAACAATGTGTTGTTTTTTTAAAATATGGTGATAATACAACTAAGTGCTTTATCGGGATATTTTCTTTTTTTTTTTCTTTTTTCTTTTTTTTATTCATGGCTTAATTGGATATCCTTTGTATTTCTAGGTGGGTTGCCTATGAAAAAGAACATTTTAAAGGCCAGCAATTCTTGCTTGAAGAAGGAAATTTTGAAGACAGTAATGCCTGTGGAGCATTAAGTGGCCCCATCTTGTCTTTCCGCTTCTTACAAGCTGTGAGTTAGCTTTGTTATTCGTAATTTTCTGTTTTCTCTCCATGAAAATCAGTCATGAGTTGTGATAAAACATGAGGTTATAAAATGTTTCTAATACCTGAGAGCATTACACTGAACCACTAATGTGGCTTGCCTGCTTTTCTTAACTTTATGATTATTATAGAATACTTATGTTTACTTTTCATCCATCAATCCCATAAGTACTTTTTGAGCACCTGTTTTGTGAGCTGTATTGTATCAGATACTGGAGATACAGTGGCCACTCAGTCCTTGCTTTCGCAGAGCAGGCAGTCTACTAGAGAAAATAGCATTTATATAAGTGTTTGATATTATTTGGCTATGATTGGATTAAGCACAAAGTACTCAGGGTACCCAGAAAAAGGTCAGTTACTCCCACTTGGAAATAGAGAGGAAAAGATAACAGTTGAGTAAAATGTCTGATTCAAGAGTTAGCCAAGTGGAGAGGTTCCAGGACAGAGTGAATCAGAAAGGTAGGTGCTATTTTAGCAAGAGATTAACATTAAAAGGCAAGGATGCGAGCCACTAGTTCTCAGCTGGAGGTGATTTTACCCCTAGGGAGCATTTGACAGTGTCCGGAGACATTTTGGATTGTTGTGATTTGTGGAGGCCTAGATGGGGGCTGATACTGATAGCTACTCCATGGATGCCGGGGATACTGCCAAACCTCCATAAGTCACAGGACAGCCCTCTCAAAACAAAGAGTCATCTGGTCTAAAATGTTAATAGTGCAGAGGTTGAGAAATCCTCTTATAAGTGAAACTGGGGTGTTTGGGAAATACAATTAAGTCAGGATATTAGGCAGAACTTTGGGAGAAATGAGGGCAAAAGCCAGATAATGAAGGGCCTTATACACATGTTGAGTCCAGATTATTATTTTTTTCTTTATTTGACCTTGAGCCTCTGATGGATCTTATGCCCAGTGAGCAAGATTAGATTAGAAATTTAGAAAGATCTTTGTGGTGACTCTATCCAGAAATGGCTTGGGATGGAGGAGATAAGTCTGGACATTACAGAACTCCAGGTAGAAGTCAAGGTCACAGAGAAGAGATACATGCTAGAGAGTTCTGTAGGGATCAGGGTTTATCAAATGTTGCTTATTTTTCTGACCAGCTCTGGAGATTTTTAAGTATGTTCAGAGGAGCATGCTTTCTTGCAATTCAGGAGTTCTGCAGTCTCTTCCCAAAGTAATCTTTACCCATGTAAATACTAACTGTCTGCAATGACCTCTAAAGCCCTCTTTGAAGGAATTGATAATGAAGTGAAGGGTGTCCACATGAACTTTGAATGGGCACAAAGAGTTGCATGCTCTGGCCTTTTAGGTTTTTGTCTGTCTGGGCTATTCATCTGGTCAGGCAGGAGGAGCCAAGAATGGGGAAAGCTGCACAGGAGCAAGGGAGCTTTTTTTGTGTTTCTCCATGAATGATCCTTGTTAGTAAGACCACGAGTTGGAAACCAGTTCTACCTAAAAGACCTATAAGACAGGCCACTGAAGATAATTGGGCACTGAGTTTCCTTGAGCAGTGGATAGATAACTATGAGGTACTTAGTCCACAATTCTATTATGCAAGGTCCATGCATTTTCTCTACTTAGCTATTCCTTTCTTGACCTCTAAAAAGGCAAGCAAGATGAAACAAGATAGAACCTTCATCCTTTTATTTTAGTTCTTCACAACCATATGCATTCAGGGAACTATGAGTCATGAGTCCAAGAATCTTCTGCTCTAATGTTGAATAATTTTTAATATTTTTCCTCCTTATTTAAAAAGATAGCTGAATGGAAGCCTTGCTGTTCCTAGAAATGTTCAACAATGAATGTGGCATCTTCTCATGATGACTATGACTAAAACAAGCAAACAGAATAAAACCCCAAATCACTCATTGAAATCTCCCAATAATAGAAAATGTGAAAAGATATAAATACTATATATAGCCAAATAATAGGTATTTGGTATAGAAAGTATGATAATATACATTGGAAAAACTGGTAGGAATTGGCATGTTGATTACTGCTGTATACAAAAGTTTGGGGTGTTTACGAAAATAACGACAGCTTTTATGTAAATAAATTCCCTTGACATAAAATCTTCTGTTAAGATTTTTTTTAACAATTAAAAGACTACTTGTTAGCTTATAAAGATATTATTATAATCTTGACATTTGTCAAGTGCTTATTAATGGCCTTACATGCATACTTGTACTGAATCTTCACAAAGACCACAAGATAGACACTGTTACCATTTTCATCTTATAGGAATGGAAACTAAGGGTCTCAGGTAAGAGTCATACCAAGTGTAGAATTGTTATTTGAGACCAAGTCTGTGTTACTGTAGAGCCCATATTTTCCTTTTTTTTTTTTTTTAATTTTTGTTACAGAGTGATTACCCTAAAAAAGTACCTTAACTTTGGAAAACTGGATTTCATTCAACCAAAAGCTTATTAGCATTTCATTTGTAGCTAGAAATGTATGCTAACATTGCAGACCAGTACACATGTATAATAAATATTTACATGACTTTCAGACAGTTCATTTATAATTTAAATTTATGTTCACTAAAATATTTTCAGATGAAATATTTTGCATTCTTCAGACATAGCAGAGAGTTGGAAGAGTTTTGGGTTTTTTTACTACTTTATTGAGACACTGTTGACATATAAAGAGCTGTACATATTTAACATCTACAACTCGATGAGTTTGCAGACATGTGTACACTGGGGAAACCATTACCACCATCAAGACCAGACATACCCGTCTTCTCCCAAAGTTTCTTCCTGCTCCTTTATTATTATTATTTTTTTTTCTTGTGATAAGACATAAGATCTACTCTCTCTGAAAAATTTTAAATTTAAGACACACTATTGTTAGACGTAAGATTTAAAGCTCTCATGGTTGTCATAACCTATATAGGTTAGCAGGTAGATTTGACATGAGACATCTTTTTCCCCATATAGATTTTCAGGTGTCCCTAACCTGGGAAAGAATGATGCACTACATGTAAGATCTAAATTAAAGTAATATAAAACAAAATAAAGAAGAAGATAGATAGAAAAGTTGCATAATGCAATACAGTTTTCTAATGTCCTGGCTTCAGAATGTAGAACACTGTGAATCTACTAAGGTCAAATTCTGGACATGTTCCTTAGGGATAATGTGATCTGTGTCTTGGAGTGCTTGGAGAAGACAACAGGAAATATGTTTCTAATTCCAAATGAGGCAGTCAGATATACTGACTTTGAGTTAATTTCTTTTTTTTTTTTTTCTTTTTTTTTAAAGGAGAGGTCCAGAAGAATATAGGAGTATTTAGACTCCAGGGATTAAACAATGAATTTTTATTCCTTGGCTTCCTCGGTATTTTCCCCTCAGTTTTATACTAGCTTAACTTTTGGATTTGCTTTTGTTAGGATTTTCAGACCTGGGGCCTCTTTTCAGGTCTCTGAAACCAGGTGGTATGCAATGGGGAGACCATTATTTCTCCTAAATAAATGTATATACCAATTCTCCACTGGTGTCTCATAATACTTTGCCCACCAGGGGTTTTAGCACAAGAGCTCCAGGGCAGATCAGCTATGGGATTGTATGGAATTTAAAAACACCCAATTTACTAATCCTTAAAGACTTATCTTTGGTCCCAAAGCATCTGCTCATTTTTTCTGACAATGGGGAGCTCTGGACCAGAGATAGCTTACCAGAGTAAGCTATCCAGATTTTCCCTTGGATATAAGTGCTTTAAAAATATAAAATGGAATACAAATTTTAGATCATTCCATCATTATTCATTCTTCTCAAGCAACAGAGCTCCACTTTAATCTGTGTGACTTTCAAAATTATATAATTTTTGCACCTGGCAAAGCAGGGATGCTAGTAACATAGAAATCTCATGATGCTTACCCTGGACATGACTCTTAAGTGCCTATTGCAATCTCCTCTTGAACAAGGCAGTTAGAAGTTGTGGGTTTGGGTTTTTGTAGTTTTTTGTGTGTTTTATATCACACTTCATACATGTATCCCCAGGAGATTTAGCCCAGGTGATTGGATTTGGGCTAGTTCGAGCTCTGCCCAGTAGGGACACCATATTGATGGTAACTGTCAACTAGATCAGATAATGTATATTTGGTAGATTTGAGTGAAGAATGCAGAGAGTGAAAAAAGGAAAGTGGCTCAGAAAGGTACTTAGAAAAAGATAGAAGGCAAAAGCTGTAAGGCAAGAAAAGCCTTGAGTAAACAAAAGCAGAAGATGGAAAGAGGAGAGTGATGCCACTTAAGAGGCTCCTGTGGCCCTTGGCCGGGTCTCTCAGAATAGCAGACAGAGTAGGAAGGACACAAACTCAATCCATATGAGGAAATTTGTTTGTGAATCCACAAGCATATGGCAGCAGTCAGCTCTTATACTTGACACTGGGTCCTGTGACAGTGGGTCCCTCCTCTGCTCAGCTTCCAGGCTGCATTGTTGTTGCCTGCTTCCCAGTTCACTCTTGCACAGCCCACACAGTAGGATTTGTGCAAATCATTGCTCAAGTAAAGTACATAACATCATAACATAGTTATTTCTTAATGAAAGGTCACAAACACAGCACATGTACACATATCTGTATTTGTCTTTTTATGTCTTTGTCTCATTTTACTCCAATATAATGTGAACCATGGCGTTTCAGCTTATCCTTGTTCCCCTATTCCTGCAACCCTAACAGGGAGTAGAGAACAGTTGTAGGGGCAGAAGAAGTAAAAGCAGAGATGGAGCATTCCAGAGTTACCAGAGTAAGGGAGGAGAGGGCCATGTAATTAAGAACTGCTACAGACTCTCCTGGAGCTCTTGGGCCTGCTTGGTTAGTTACTGTTAGTACCAGTTCCTTGACCAGGACCCAGATGGGGCTCCTTTCAGCTAATCCTCACATTGTATCCTCACAGCCACTTGGAGCTTGTTTTATACTTACAGGTTACAAGAAACAGGCATGTTCAGCTTCTTCGGGTGATGAAAATTTGTGTTGTCAGTATAACCAGGATTGCTGGTGTGCCACCAGTTGTGCATATTTCAGTTGAAAGGCTTGTCCTGGGGACTTTACGGCAAATCACTTATGGAACATTTAAAGGCTTGATTTTATATATTTATGTATGTGTGTGTATATATATATATTTTTTTTTTAATATATTTTTATACTTTTATATTTGTATCTGGAAAATGGTGGATCTTTCTCAAGATAGACATGTGTATGCATGTATATGCATGTATATTACATGTATATATATAAAATTAGGATTTAGGGGAGCTCAATGATAACAAGTACAGGTATTTTAAGGATAAAGTGTTATATTAATAAAAGAAGGGATGGTGGGGAGCCTGGGTGACTCAGTCGGTTAAGTTCTGACTTCAGCTCAGGTCATGATCTCACAGTTCATGGGTTTGAGCCCCGCATCGGGCTCTGTGCTGACAGCTCAGAGCCTGGAGCCTGCTTTGGATTCTGTGTCTCCCTCTCTCTCTGTCCCTCCCCTGCTCGCGCTCTGTCTCTCTCTCAAAATAAATAAACATGAAAAAAGAAAAATTTTAAAAAGAAGGGATGGTGACAGTGATGTGAAATAAATTCACCCAACTCTCATTTTTATTTAAGAACCTTGTGAAGGTAATGAAAGTAACACATATTGTCAGGTTCCAAAGGTTTACTGTCAAGGAGGAATTAAAAACACAATTATGGGTTATGAATTATAATAAACATTTCAGGTAAAAAGCCTTTCTCTTTTATCCTGAAGTCTCAAATGAAATTTGATCCATTGATATGAAGTTTTTAATTCCTTGGAAGTTGAGAAGTAAGTAGTAAATGAGAGGTTTTTTTAATGTATTTTCTTCTGATAGATGCTTTGGTTGTTTTTGACGCTGTTTTGCTTGTTCATGTAAGGTGAATGTTTATCCTCGAAATCTATTCTTAGATTAGATTTATAACGTATTAAAAGCAGGAGAAAATGGATATTGTTTAGACTTACAGAAGTTGCTAACATTTTCCATAGGTCTAAGACTAATCTACAAACAACGAAATAGTAGGGACAGAGGAAGAGAGTTTGGTTCTCTAGCAGTAATGTCGCACACAGAGAGTCGTGATATTGAGACTTCTCTTTCCAGGAAGCAACTTTATTCCTGCCGGCACCCCTCAGTTGGGCTCGTCCTCAAAGAACTGAGCCCCAAATGCCACGTGGCATAGTTTTTAATGTATTTTTTACTTGTTTGTCTCCCATATATGGTAACACACAAACATGTAGTCTGATTAAGTGGTCTCATGTTACAAGGTCGCGAGGGATGTTGTCAAGTGCACTAATAGCAAGATTTCCTTGAGGTTTTTTTTTTTTTTTTTTTTTATCCTTAGGGAGGGGACCCTACCACATTACCCCCTCTGATGCTCAGACCCCTCTATTTAGGGTCAAAGAGCATCATCTTGGTTTAGAGGTTAAATTTTTTATAACATCATTACATGAGTGGCTTTTTTTTTTTTTTTTTTTTTTTTTTTTTTTTTAATTATGGCCTCAATGAGATTGGAGGCAGACTACATCCAGGGGAGCTAAGCAAGGTTACATTAAGCAGCCTCCTAAAATTAGGAGGATAATTTCCATGAGGATTTTGAATCCCCTGAGAGTTGAAAATCATCCTCCAAATAACTCCCCAGGGTTTCAGTCGTTCGAGGTCTGGACTGGGACACGAGAAACCTTTTTCATTTGATCCGTGATCTCTTCTTGGACTTTCCTCTCATTACCTATCTGTAGGCAGCAGTTGCTCAAGTTAAATTTTCCATAAACACCTCGCTCAGAAGCAAGCATGTAATCTAAGGCCAAGCAATTTTGATAGATGGCATTGCACATTTTGGTTTGTTGCTTGGCTAGTAAGTTAAGAGCTCTGGCAGTTTCATTGTTAAAATTTTTACAACTGCTTGCAGTCTAATTATGCGGTTTAGCATGTAAATGGGAGTGTAGTAGCCGCAATACCCATCCTCTGCCCAGATGGCAGGGCCATGATATTGGATTATATGCTCCAGAGGCCATTTATTATCTTTTTGAGTATTAATTTGTAAGGCACACTGCTTTCTTTGAGTCTCCCTGTCCCCATATACTTGGAATCCCAAATACTTCTCTCTAGCAAGTGGGAGCAGGAAGAAAGATGGATGAGTAGTTTCCAGCACATATGACCCTGACCAGATTGAGGGAAGTAGTATATAGGCTGTCTTTGCACATATCTAGCATAGTCCACCTGGGACTCGCCTTTGATGCCTGTGTTGACATTGTCTCAGGCCTCTCAGAGATGGGAGAAGTTAGACAAGGGGTGGGGATCTGGCTCAAGGTGACCTGAGGTCCCTCACCATTGGGTTTTTCGGACAGTTGAGTTATAAAATCTTTGGCATAGGCGTGCTAAATTTTTAACAGACGACAATGAACTTTTCTCCACTAGGCAAGACAGTTTTTTTCCCAGTAACTGAGCTTTTAAGAAGCCAAACCCCAATAGTAGGACTGGGGTATTTTGTTTTACTATAAGGTTTGTGGGGATCTAATTTTTAGTCTCTTAAGGCCATTGTTTCCCCATGTAGGTACCAGCGAAGTATTCTATTCCCAAAAGGAAGGTGAGTGTTAACAAAAACCTCTCATCACATTTTTAGCCAGCCGAGGCAGCCTCTGCCAACCTATGGAAAGGAGTAGAGCAGGAACCACAATGGTAGTGGGAAACAAGGCGTGATAGTGCATCACAGTAAGGAAACATATAGAAAATAAGGACAGTCTTTTGGACTTAAGGACATCGATTCCTCAAGCTTCTGCCATGCATGGATTAGTCAGCTTCTGGAGTGACTAAAGCAGGGCTGCAGTTTCTTGGAGCCTCTGGAGTTGCATATTGCTTCTTCCATATGGTCAGCTTGCACAGCATTGATAGATCAGGAACGCATTCCCAGTTTCAAGATGCCAGCTTCACTCTGCTGTGGTGAATCCAGGTACCCACTTTGGCTACCTTTACTGTAGTAGGGGTGGACAAAATGACAGTGAATGGTCCCCTCCAGAGGGGCTTTAGGGGTTGGACATTTTACTACTTTATCCATATTGCATTTCCTGGTTTAAAGGGGTGAGCATCTGTAGGCAGATTCACAGGTAATCGTTCCCTGACCCAGTGGTGAAAGGTGGTTAGGGTAAAGCCAAGGGCCCGTATCTGTTGTTTTAGGATTAGATTGTCTATCTCATTTAGATCCCCTGCTTGTGCCCTTGATAAAGGATTTTATAAGGGGAGAACCCCATCTGCTTTTTTAGCCTCCCACTTGCAGCTGCAGTCTTTCCCTGAAGGTCCCTTATCTCTCCCTGCCTAATGTTAACCCTTTCCCTATTTATTTCTCCCCTGGCATAGGGCCTGTAACTACTGTTAGGGAACAGGGACGATGACCGTTCTGGCTTCTTCAAGCTAAGGGACGGTATAGGGGTACAGCAGTTAGTCTACCTAAGGGTTGGTCGAATGGCCCACAGTATGGTTTTACAGGAAGGCTGGCAGGTATGAGGTGGCATAAACGTTAGTAGACATAAAGAGAAAAACACAAAGTAAAGATTATATTGACCAATAAGATGGCGTCTTAAGATAATGTCTCTAGTTTCCAAACCTGTCAAATAATCTAGGAGAGACCCTGACTTTGTAAACAACATATGTCAGGGAATCTCTCATAACCCAAGTGATGGAGAAGCAGGAGCAGTAAGTAATCAATGGTGGCTCTATTTTTAAGAGTTTGGCATGTAATCCTTGTGAGGTGTTAGAGTTTTGCTGAGTATAAGCAGACAGTCTGCTTTATTTTGATGTGTAAAACTTTTTTAAGAGCCAGGAGTTCTATTAGAGAAAGAGTCAAGGCAGCCATTTACCATTATTAATTTGTAAATATTTAGATAAGCCAAACCTGGGTATTATTTTATGAAGCAGAATTTTTATTACTTTTTGTGCCTTTTTTGTCTTGTAGGAGAAGGCCTCTACCCAATTAAAAGTATTAACCCATACAAACAGATGGTGGATTTTTTTTTTTTGACCTTGGCATCTGAGTGAGACCTAATTGTTAATCTTTCCTGGATAGTCTCCAGTTCCTTGACTGTCTGGGAAAGCAAGTTTGTGGTTGAAAGGATTGTTTCTAAGACGCACTTCACAGCCTGATACTACTTGGAGAAATGTCCTTGACAAATTTTTTCTAGTAAACATCTTTGGGCCATTTGATAAGTTTTGTCCCTCCCTAAATAGAAGCCCTGATGCTGTGTTTTAATCATCTTTTAGCTCTGTGAGCTTGGTAATAGTAATTGCCCTGCTTGTTTGTAACCATTCCAAGGGCTAGAGACAGTGTTTAGGAGTCAGACCCCAGTTTATTTATTTATTTTTTGTAGAGAGTAGGTGTGATTGAGTCTCCTTTAATAATTGATTTAGCAGCAAACTATTTTCCTGAACCCTTTAATATCCAGTAATTTCCAAAACACATAAAATATCCAGTAATTTCCAAAAACACATAATTGTTTATCTGTCCTGGAGTTAGTAGCACCATAGTCTCTAATTTAGTTACAATGTTCCTTTCTAGCAAAGGAGTAAGGCTCTCTGGCATTAGCCGTAAAGAATGAGAAAAAAGTAGGTTTCCTCATATACATCCCAGGGTCTGAGAGAAAAATTTAGTTTTTCAAAGATGCCTCTCGTGCTGTGTTTGGATAGTTGGCCTGGAGTGGAAAGGAGGACAGAAAGGGTAGCTCTGGTGTTAAGCAGAAAATCAGTTTTTCTTCCATATTTAGAGTTACCTGAGGTTCTGGGTTTCTGATAAACAGTTGGTTTAGGGGAGCCACCGTGAAGAGCCCCAGGCCCCGGTTAGTCCCTTCCAGGGACATTGGTTATCTGAACCCTCACAGATAGAGGTCCCTGAGGGGTGTTCAGATCTCCAGTGATTGTCTCCACATAGGGGCATGGCTAATGGGGTGTTCATTTTGGTTGTCCCCTCTGAGGACGTTCTCCTTTTCGTGCTCTGAATGGCCATATAAATGGCACTTGGTGCCAGGACCTCAGGAAGTCTGGTCTGACATAGTACGCAAGGCCACAATTAAGGCCTCAGATTTTTTTTTTTTTAAGCTTCCTTTTCTGTTTTGTTAGTAATACCCAATTGGCAGCTTATAAGAGCTCCTCCAGAGTCCCTTCAAGGCCAACAGCCAATTTTTGCATTTTTCTCTGAATATCTAGGGCTGACTGAGTGACAAATTTGTTCTTTAAAATTATCTCAGCCTTAGGGGTGTCAGGGGAGATAGCCGTATATTTAATGAGAGCCTCCCTCAACCTCTCCAGGAAGGCCGTTGAGCTCTTATTTTGTGTTTGTAAGATAGTGGCTAATTTAGCTTAATTTAAGGGTTAAATCTTATATTTCCTTAATTTTTTTTTAAACATCTGTCTCATTAAGAGTCTGACTTAACAAAATTATTATATCTTAATTTTTTTAAGGCCCAAAAACAATGAACATAGGGGTATTCTCCCCATTTCCTTCACATTTGCAAAACACCTCCTTTTGTAGGGTAGTATTGTTATTGATATGTTCCTCTGGGGGCCAGGTTCCCTCTTCCAATTTGTATGGGAGCCAAGCCTTTATGCAAAGAAATGAATCATAATGCATTCCAATGGAGTAATGGCCTTGGATGGGGAATTACCCATTTATAGGAAAAAGGAAGAAAGTTGTCCCTTATCTCAATTTCCTATAGCCTGCCTGGAGAAACCTCACCTCCTGGCCCCTTGTTTCGGCTGGCTATGCGATTGGCAGCCAAAAGCCCTGTCAGTCTCTGAGTTGCTGGGAGTAGTCATTCTTAACCAGGCTTGACTCTACCTCTGAGAGCTGGCCTGGTCTTTCCTGTTTTTTGTTTTGTTTTGTTTTGTTGTTTTGACCCCTCCATTTCCTGCCTGTAGGACCTTGGGGGTATGTTGGAGGTATGGACTGTGACCAAGCAATATTTTCTTGGTTGTTGTAGGATGCACTAATTTTATTTTGGCCCAGCAGTAACTTACATATCAATCATTGGCCATTGAGGGAGGGGGTTAAAGAGCCAAAGTCAAGGTCTATTTCCCTGCCTTTCTCAACAATGCCCACATAAATGTTTCAGCCATGTGGATATCCATTTTTGGCATACAACGGGCTAAGTTTAGTAAAATGGCTCCCATGTATCTTAGTAAAAGCCCTTCATTTATCATCCATCCCTCACATGGCAAAGGCGTCCATTCCTCTGCTGAACAGGAATAACACAAATGTGGAGGATTTGGAGGCTGGCACCAGAGTATTGCCATCATTTTCCCAGCCTTTGGATCAAACGAGGAGGAATTTTAATCTTAACCCCGTGTACTTTTAAAATCCAATTATTTTAACCTTGGTCCTTCCTGACCACACATTAAATGTCTTTTTAAAGATTTTTCTTCACAAACCTTCTACAACTTTTCTTTGCATTTAGATTTTGTCCCAAGCCATTTCTCTCCAAATAACCAGTCTCGTTTAGGACAAAATTACTTTCTTTTACCTTCAAAAAAATATATATTTCCATTGCTTATATATTTTTTTATATTTCCTACTTATCTAGATACAGAGTTGCTTTTCTAATTTTTATCAGTTTTAACTACATGTAGCAGAATTTTAACTCTTAGAAACCTTAGTCTCCAGTGAAAACTAAGTAGTAACCAATTACGAACTCTGTTACATCAGAATTTTTTTTAGATGGCAAACTTATGAATACATTAAGCACAAAGCATGTTTTTTTTTTAACAATTCCAAATACCCTTAGTTTTTTGCAACAAGTGAGAAGCACAAACCTACATCTAATAAATAGGGCTTTAATCTCGTTAGATATCTAATGAATTAAATCTCAATTTATCATGCGAGCAAAACTTTAACATTTTAGGTTACCAAAGACTTTGAAAGCTATCTTAAGGATTACCCATGAAAACTTTGAGACAGACAAAATTAACCATCACTTTAAGTCATCCTTTTGTTAGCAAATTAGAACAGAGATAACATGAACCTATTTGACCTTCAGCAAATCTAGGTTGAATAAAAGTTTGCTTCTGTGTGTGTGTGTGTGTGTGTGTGTGTGTGTGTGCGCGCGCGCGCGTTTAATGTTGATAAACACTGTCTTAAACTAACAAACTTAAATTAGCTTAAACACTGAATACGTTTTATTTGGGTTCGTGAAATGCAATTTGTTCCCTTCCCCATGGTTAATCTTTACCTGGAACATTGGTGGGGAAATCTGACGTGGAATTCTTTGATCCTGGACATTTGGGTGGGAGGAGGAGCTGATGGTGCCAAAGGCATTGAGGAGCCAGTTGTGCAGGCCACCCCCCAAGTAGTGTAGAAACAGGAAGGGGGGTGTGGAGGAAACGCAGAAGAGACAAGGTGCCAGCGGAAGGCAGAGAAAGAGAATTCGCAGTTTTAAATCTTGTCAGCTTGGACAAAGGAGCAGGCACCAGTTTCTTTTGTTTTGTTTTCCACCAGTGGACTTAGGCAGTAAATGTCAGTCCAGAGAAGGCAAGGAATTTCCCTGAAACAAAAGGAGTTTTGGCAGCTGCTTGGGAATATTCCTTAAAGTCCCTGTTCTGATATAGAATAACCAGAGACACTTGGCTCTAATTATCATAGTCATTGATCCAGGAAATAGAGAAAAGTCCCCAAACACAGTCACATGGCGACTCCAACCTGCCACCCAGCGCCCAGTGCCTTAGAGTTGCAGCTTTGTTCCTTGTCCCTTGTGGAATTACTAGTGCGACTCTGGGAGGTGATCAGGTTCCCCTTCTGCCTCTTGCAAGTCTACCAAAACGAACCCGGGTTTTTACCAGTCTGACGGGTGCTCCCTTAGCTGGTTCCTGAGCCTCATGGGTTCCATTAGCGCACACAGGGTCCTCTCCCCAGCACGCCAGGAGGGCTAGTCTCCTTCCTCTGCTGGCGCCAGCCTCTCCTGGTGCCCCGATGGTTCGCATTCCCAGTGGCAAAGGAGGTGGCAACTCACTGACTCTGAATCCTGGACGAGCCCCCAAGTGATGTAGCAGGATTCTTGCACAGAGAGTCATGAAACCGAGGCTTTTCTTTTCAGGAAGCAACTTTATTCCTGCTGGCACTGCTCAGTTGGGTTTGTACCCAAAGAACTGAGCCCCAAATGCCATATGGCACAGGTTCTTATATATTTTTTATTTCTTTGTCTCCCATATATGGTAACACACAAACTTACTCTGATTAAGTGGTCTTATGTTACAGGGTGGGGATGGAGGTTGTCAAGTATACAAATAACAAGGTTCCCTTGAGGTGTTTTTTTTTTTTCTTCTTTCTTTGGAAGGGGACCCTACCACAGTTCTTTTTAAAAATAACGTATTCTGGGGTTCTTGGGTGGCTCAGTCAGTTAAGCGTCTGACTTCGGCTCAGGTCATGATCTCATGGTTTGTGAGTTCGAGCCCTGTGTCAGGCTCTGTACTGACAGCTCAGAGCCTGGAGCCTGCTTCAGATTCTGTGTCTTCCTCTCTCTCTGCACTTCCCTGCGCACACTGTCTCCCTCTTTCCCAAAAATAATAAACATTAAAAAAATTAAAAAATAATGTATTCTGTATTTTCCAATTAAAAAGTATATCTGTTACAAAGTTTTGTAAAAAAGGTAGGTTAAAATTATCCAATTTCTCTGGACCCAACCACTCTTGAGTTTTTTTCCTACTAGTGTTCTTTTATGAAAAGTTGGGGGGGGGGGGTTTGCATGCTTATTGTCTTACCAGTTTTATAAGGGAGAGGTTTTGTCATATTCTTTCATCCTGACAGTGATTAAGGTAAGTAGATAAATAGATTTTGACTTAAATTCAGTCTGCCCCTCAGTAGCTGTGTTACTTCAAGCAAATTACTCCCCTTCCTTAGCTGGAAAATGAGAATGATGGTAATATAATCTCATGTGGTAGCTCTTTTGGAAATAAAACACATAAAGCTCTTGGCCAGTAGTAAGTATATTCCATCAGGTGGTAGGTAGATATATAAAGATTTATGCTTATGCGTCGTTTGGGTATTTGCACTATTTACAACTTTTTGGTATTACAAAAAAAATTCATCTTTGAATATAAATTCCCATCATTTAGTTTTAAGAAACTTTTTCTAGCTAAAAAAAAGAATTTTACCAAAAATATGAGAGAGTTAAACAATATCACCCTTTAAAATGTATTTGTAAATTATTTTCAACTTCCGGTCACGCCATCATTACATCGTGGTTTACTTCACCAAGGTTTTTAGGGTCTCGGCCAACATGGCAGAGAAGTAGGAGGATCCGTACTTCCCGTGACTTGCCAACAAAGAAGTGCAGAAGCTAAAAGACTATGAACACCAGAGCCTGGGAGGAAAAGAGACTGAATCTAGTAGGAAGAAAATGGGGAAGCTTGAAAGAAGATAGGGCTACTCCAAGGAACAAATCAAAGCACACCTAGTGGAGGATCGAAAATATCACTACGAGTAGGGTAATAAAATAACCAAACACAACAACAGAGAGCAAGTAACAATCTCCGAAAAAACAACTCCTGAAGGGACAGGCCCTGGACAGTGTATGACCCTCTTTTAATATAGCAGTGCTCGCAGGTGCAAAGACCACAACAAGCTTTTAAAATGCATAAGGGACAGAAAACTAGCCAAAATGATGAAACGCAAGGATTCTCCTCAAAACAAATCCCAAGAAGTAGCAACAGCTAACGAATTGATCAAAACCTATTTAACCAATATAACTGAACAAGAATTTAGAATAATAGTCATAAAATTAATTGCTGTGTTGAAAAAAGCATACAGACAGCAGAGAATCTATTGCTACAGAGATCAAGGGACTAAAAAATAGTCATGATGAATTAAAAAATGTTATAAATGAGATGGAAAATAAAATGGAAGCGGCCACAGCATGGATTGAAGAGGCAGAGGGGAGAATAGGTGAAGTAAAAGATAAAATTATGGAAAAAGAGGAAGCTGAGAAAAAGATTAAAAAATCCAGGAGTATGAGGGGAGAATTAGAATTCGAGAGAACTAAGTGATGCAATCAAATGGAACAATATCCATATCATAGGAATTCCAGAAGTAGAAAGAGAGAAGGGGGCTGAAGGTATACTTGAACAAATCATAGCTGAGAACTTCACTGATCTGGGAAAGGAAACAGGCATTGAAATCCAAGAGGTACAAAGAACTCCCTTCAGACGTAACTTGAATCGATCTTCTGCACGATATATCATAGTGAAACTGGCAAAATACAAGGATAAAGAGAGAATTCTGAAAGCAGCTAGGGATAAAAGGGCCTTAACATACAAAGGTAGACACATGACGGTAGTCATGAATCCTTTACCCAGCAAGTCTGTCATTCAGAATAGAAGGACAGAATAGAAGGACAGATAAAGGTTTTCCCAAACAAACAAAAACTGAAGGAATTCATCACCACTAGACTAGCCCTACAAGAGATCCTAAGGGAGATTCTGTGAGTGAAATGTTGCAAGGACCACAAAGTACCAGAGACACCACTACAAGCATGAAACCTAATCACAATGACTCTAAACCCATATCTTTCAATAATAGCACTGAATGTAAATGGACTAAATGCTCCAACCAAAAGACATAGGGTATCAGAATGTATAAAAAACAAGACCCATCTATTTTCTGTCTACAAGAGACTCATTTTAGACCTGAGGACACCTTCAGATTGAAAGTGAGGGGGTGGAGAACTATCTATCATGCTACTAGAAGTTAAAAGAAAGCTGGAGTAACCATACTTATATCAGACAAGCTAGACATTAATTTAAAGGCTGTAACAAGAGATGAAGAAGGGCATTATATAAAAATTATGGGGTCTATCCATCAGGAAAAGCTAACAGTTATAAATGTCTATGCACCGAATTCGGTACCACCAAATATATAAAACAATCACAAACATAAGCAACCTTATTGATAAGAATGTGGCAATTGCAGGGGACTTTAATACTCCACTTACAGCAATGGATAGATCATCTAGACAGAGAATCAATAAAGAAACAAGGGCCCCAAATGATACATTGGATCAGATGGACTTGAATGAAAATACAAAAGTCCAAATGCTTTGGGATGCAGAGAAGGCAGTTGTGAGAGGAAAATACACTGCAATCCAGGCCTATCTCAAGAAACAAGAAAAATCCCGAATACAAAATCTAACAGCACACCTAAAGGAACTAGAAGCGGAACAGCAAAGACACCCCAAACCCACCAGAAGAAGAGAAATAATAAAGATCACAGCAGAAATAATATAGAATCTAAAAAAACAGAGCAGATAAGTGAAATCAACGGTTGGATTCTTGAAAAAATAAAATTGATAAACCTCTAGCCAGGCTTCTCAAAAGGGAGAGGACCCAAGTAGATAAAATCATGAATGAAAATGGAATTATTACAACCAATCCATCAGAAATACAAGCAATTATCAGGGAATACTATGAAAAATTATATGCCAACAGACTGGACAACCTGAAAGAGATGGACAAATTCCTAAACACCCACACACTTCCAAAACTCAAACAGGAAGAGATAGAAAACTTGAACATACCCATAACCAGCGAGAAATTGAATCAGTTATCAAAAATCTCCTAACAAATAAAGAGTCCAGGACTAGATGGCTTCCCTGGGGAATACTACCAGACATTTAAAGCAGAGATAATGCCTATCCTTCTCAAGCTGTTCCAAAACATAGAAAGGGAAGGAAAACTTCCAGACTCATTCTATGAAGCTAGCATTACTTTGATTCCCAAACCAGACAGAGACCCAGCAATAAAAGAGCACTACAGGCCAATATCCCTGATGAATGTGGATGCAAAAATTTTCAGTAAGATACTAGCATATTGAATTCAATAGGATATAAAAAGAATTATTTACCATGATCAAGTGGGATTCATTCCTGGGCTGCAGGGCTGGTTCAACATTGGCAAATCAATCAATGTGATACATCACATTAATAAAAGATAAGAACCATATGATCCTGTCAATTGATGCAGAAAAAAGCATTTGACAAAATACAGCATCCTTTCTTAATAAAGACCCTCGAGAGAGTCAAGATAGAAGGAACATACTGAAACATCATAAAAGCCATTTATGAAAAGCCCACAGCTAATATCATCCTCAGTGGGCAAAAACTGAGAGCTTTCCCCCTGAGGTCAGGAACATGACAGGGATGTCCACTCTCATCGCTGTTGTTTAACATAGTGTTGGAAGTTCTAACTTCAGCAATCAGACAACAAAAAGAAATCAAAGGCATCAAAATTGGCAAAGATGAAGTCAAGCTTTCCCTTTTTGCAGATGACATGATACTATACATGGAAAACCCGACAGACTCTTCCAAAAGTCTGCTAGAACTGGTACATGAATTCAATAAAATCGCAGGATACAAAATTAATGTACAGAAATCAGTTGCATTCTTATAAACTAATAATGAAGCAACAGAAAGACAAATAAAGGAACTGATCCCATTCACAATTGCACCAAGGATCATAAAAGATCTCGGAATAAACCTAACCAAAGATGTAAAAGATCTGTATGCTAAAAACTATAGAAAGCTTATGAAGGAAATTGAAAAAGATACAAAGAAATGGAAAAACATTCCGTGCTCATGGATTGGAAGGATAAGTATTGTTAAAATGTTAATACTTCCCAAAGCAATCTACACATTTAATGCAATCCCAATCAAAATTGCACCAGCTTTCTTCTCGAAGCTAGAACAAGCAATCCTAAAATTTATATGGAACCACAAAAGACCCCAAATAGCCAAAGTAATATTGAAGAAGAAGACCAAAGCGGGAGGCATCACAACCCCACACTTTAGCTTCTACTAGAAAGCTGTAATAATCAAGACAGCATGGTATTGGCACAAAAACAAACACATAGACCAATGGAATAGAATAGAAACCCCAGAACTAGACCCACAAACGTATGGCCAACTAATCTTTGACAAAGCAGGAAAGAATATCCAATGGAAAAAAGACAGTCTCTTCAACAAATGTTGCTGGGAGAACTGGACAGCAACATGCAAAAGGTTGAATCTAGACCACTTTCTCACACCATTCGCAAAAATAAACTCAAAATGGATAAAGGACCTGAATGTGAGACAGGAAACCATCAAAACCCTAGAGGAGAAAGCAGGAAAAAACCTCTCTGACCTCAGCTGCAGCGATTTCTTACTCGACACATCTCCAAAGGCAAGGGAATTAAAAGCAAAGATGAACTCTTGGGACCTCATCAAGATAAAAAGCTTCTGCACAGCAAAGGAAACAATCAACAAAACTAAAAGGCAACCAACAGAATGGGAAAAGATATTTGCAAATGACATATCGGACAAAGGGCTAGTATCCAAAATCTATAAAGAGCTTACCAAACTCCACACCCGAAAAACAAATAATCCAGTAAAGAAATGGGCAGAAAACATGAATAGACACTTCTCTAAAGAAGACATCCAGATGGCCAACAGGCACATTGAAAAGAAGCCCAACATCACTCCTCATGAGGGAAATATAAATCAAAACCACACTCAGATACCACCTCACGCCAGTCAGAGTAGCTAAAATGAACAAATCAGGAGACTATAGATGCTGGTGAGGACATGGAGAAATGGGAACCCTCTTGCACTGTTGGTGGGAATGTAAACTGGTGCAGCTACTCTGGAAAACGGTGTGGAGCTTCCTCAAAAAATTAAAAATAGAAATACCCTATGACCCAGCAATAGCACTGCTAGGAATTTACCCAAGGGATACAGGAGTGCTGATGCATAGGGGCACTTGCACCCCAATGTTTATAGCAGCACTTTCAACAATAGCCAAATTATGGAAAGAGCCTAAATGTCCATCAACTGATGAATGGATAAAGAAGACGTGGTTTATATATACAATGGAATACTACTTGGCAATGAGAAAGAATGAAATCTGGCTTTTTGTAGCAATGTGGATGGAAGTGGAGAGTATTATGCTAAGTGAAATAAGTCAGGCAGAGAAAGACAAATACCATTTGTTTCACTCTTATGTAGATCCTGAGAAACTTAATAGAGGGCGGGGGGGAAGGGAAGAGGGGGAAAAAAAAGAAGTTACAGAGGGAAGGAGGCAAATGATAAGAGACACTTGAATACTGAGAGCAAACTGAGGGTTGACGGGGGGGGGGGGGGGGGGGGGGGGAGACGGGAAAGTGGGTGATGGGCATTGAGTAGGGCACCTGTTGGGATGAGCACTGGGTGTTGTACTGAAACCAATTTGACAATAAATTATATATATAAATTAATAAAAATATTACAGAAAATAGTTTCTTTTAGTATTAAGTGCCAGAGGCTCCATAAATAAATAAATAAATAAATAAATAAATAAATAAATAAATATTTTCTAAAATTGCTATCCAATTTATATGTATATATATTTTTTACATTTATTTATTTTTTGAGAAACAGAGAGCACAAGCAGGTAAGGGGCAGAGAGAGGGAGACACAGAATCAGAAGCAGGCTCCAGGCTCTGAGTTGTCAGCACAGAGCCCAACGTGGGGCTTGACCTCAAGAACAACAAGATTATGACCAGGGCCAAAGTCAGATGTGTAACCAAGTGAGCCACCCAGGTGCCCCCATCCAATTTATTTTTTTTTACCAGGAATGTTTCTAGATAAAACTGGATTTTTACAACCTCCTTATTTTAAAAAATGAAAATTGTATCTAAGGATTTTAATTTGAATTTCTTATTTTTTACTGGTGAAATTGGACTTTTGCATATTTGTTTTTAATGCCAATCTTTTTTGTGAATTGTCTGTGTCCTTCGTGGATTTATCAACTTGGATCTTAAAATTTTTCTGATATTTTTGTTGTAAATATATTATCTATAAAAACTTCAAAATTTTCCTCTCATTTTAACTTTTTTAATCTTTGGTCAAGGAAATTTCATTTTTTCTTTTACATTTAAGCTTATAAAATCCTCTCCCACAAAATGCACACTGTACATTTTGTATTTACTCTTGGCTCCATGTTGTGGCTTCACTTTTGAGGCACAAGTGAAACTTTCGTTTCCTTTATAAGTGGTGTAACATATAATAGCCTGTAAGTCCCAGCCATTTACCAACTCTTGATTAATTTCCACTTCTATAACAATGTTGATTTCCTGATTAAAGTAAATTGGTATTTATTTTTTTCTTTAAGCTTTAAAAGTAATAACTATCAAAATTGTTTCCAGTCACATTTAAAATTCCTCCTGGAGTTATGTGTGTGAAATCCCAAGTATGAAAATTGTGCAAAGGTACAACAATTTATAGAACAAAATCCTTATGCTCTCTTTAACTTTCTTCTTCCTCTTTTTAGAATTTTATAGAATCCTCTATCACGCTATTTGAATCTGACCTAGAAAGTGGGAAGTTTATTGACATTACAAATCAGGAAATTTCTGACTTGGAAGAAATCGGCTTTGGCAGTGAAACCAGATCCATTCACGTTAAAAGTGGCGTGTAAGTTTTCTCCCATTCTGAGAACTTTGAGAGGTTCTTTGGTTTTAAAATTGTTGGTTTGTTTGCTCGATTCTGTATCATCTCTGTTCTTTTTCTTTTTTTTCCTGCTAGATGGGTTGCCTACCACCAGAAGTTCTTTTGTGGAGAACAGTACATTTTAGAGAAAGGAAAATACAAATGCTTTTTTGACTGGGGAGGATCAAATAATATAATCATGTCCATACGACCTATCCAACTGGTGAGTCAGCTATGACCATAACCAATTCTAGAGCATGTAACAGTGTACAGCTGAACATGTAGAACAGGCTTTTTAAACGTGAAACTGCTGGATTATGTTATGTGAATATACAGAGAAAACGAAATAGCATATTAATTGCTTTAGATTCTTTAGGGAGCTGATAGTAGGTGGTATCAACACATCAATGAGATGCCTGTAATTTGATCACTTCATTCATTTAACAGTATTTATTTGGTGCTTCATATGCCAGACACTACTGATCACTGGAGATAAAAGATGAATAGGATCGCCCTGATGGTGCTCAGTCTCATTGAGGAGATTGATATATAGATGACTGATTATAGTGTGATGAGTGAGGAGGTGAGGTGTGTAGGCAGTGCGGGGGAACCTGTGAAGGAGCACTCAGAGCCTGGGAGTTGGGCAGCAGGCCTCTTCTCAAGAAGAGGTTGTGTTGAGTGATATCTTTAGGGTTAAAAGCAGTTTAGTCACACGATGACGTGGGGCAGAAAAAGCAGTCCTCAAAGAGGGAATAATCTCATGTACAAAATCATGAAGTTAGGAAAGAGTGTGGTTAGGAAAGAGTGTTCTTTGTGTAACAACACAGAACAAGAAGGGTGCCCATGAAATAGTGGTGGCAAAGGTAATGACAGGAAGCTCAGACTCTGTTTGATGGACATTGAGGCACATATTTTTTCCCAGCTACATTACTCAAAAGGAATTAGTAATGAGTACTAAAATCAAGATAATTCAGTTATTTGAAGGTCATAACTAGTTCAAGAAATCTAGTAAATTACTTTTTTTTTCATTTTTCAAATGGTATTTTCAAACTTTCGAAAAGATAAGTAAGATTATACGATTACAATTTTTAAAATGTTTTAATATATGTTTCAGGAACCACTTGGAATAAATGAGCCTCCCCATTTGGTATGTTTGAAAATTTTTTTATTTACTAAAAACATTTGTGCCCTTTGTCTCAATATCTCAATTCTTTGTTTCCCTCAGATAAATTTCTTATGTCTATATGACAGGACAGTTTATATCATACTTGGTACCCACAGGCAGAAGAGTGTCCCTCTTCATTACTGGTTGCATTGGCCTGGACTTAACATATTTCCTTTTGGTTTCTCCTCATAGAGCTTTAACTCTGACCTCTTTGGGGTCATTTTGAATCTCTGCCACTCTTTTCCTATTGCCCGTTCATTTTTCAATGTCATATATTTTTTTCTTTAAGTTTATATATTTATTTTGAGAGAGTGTGCATGTACACATGGTCAAATGAGGGAAGGGCAGAGATTGAGGGGGAGAGAAATCCCAAGCAGGCCCTGGCACTGCAAGCACAGGGCCTGACACAGGGTTGAATCTCACAAACCATGAGATCATGACCTGACCCGAAATCTAGAGTCTGATGCTTTAACCAACTGAACCACCTAGGTGCCCCCATTCAGTGTCACATTCTTATTCAGCACAGTATGTTATCCTGTGTTGGGAGGAGCAAACTTAATGTGGAAAAATGGCTGTCTTGGCATGCTTATTATTTAAATGTATTTCTAATACCTAAATCACATATTTCCTAAAAGTGCTAGCAAAGTTGCAGCCCTGCTTGTTTATTTCTAGTGTGTTCATGGATTGAAGGATTTAACAATACTCTGGAGCCTAACGTTTGTTTGTGATCCATTGAAGGTTACAAATTATGCTTAATTTGTGCTTGTGATAAATCTGTAAGGTCAAAATTAATCCCAGTTATTGATGAGAAAGCCAAGATTTGGAATTTAAGTGTCATTTCACACAGCTAGAAATAACAAAATAGGCATTTTTTAGTATCTGACTCCACTTAAACCACATTTTCAGGATTTTACATCAGAGTAAGACCTGTGGTATAATCAGTACATCCATAGAAGGGAGAGGGGATAAGAGACATTGCTTCCTTCCTCTGTCTCACTTTAAATAACAGATTTGGGAAAAGAAGCCAATTGAGTGATTAAGCTTAAATACTGGACATTTGCTGGCTTTAGATGAAGCTAAATCTTTTTCTCTGAGTGTGTATGTTTTTCATGTTCTTGCCAGTGTTTATGTATTTCAAGTCAACTTCGTTGTAACCATGTTTCTGTTAACAGTATGTTTTCAGGTTTTCTTATTTTCTGATTAGTTCAAGTCCTATTGGGAACATTTCCTTTTTGAATATAATTGAGTTGTTGATTCAGAGACACTTCCTGCCAGATTTGTATTTTGAATCTTTGAAAACTCCAACAGCAGACTTTTAAAGCACTTGTACAGGAATCAACCTGAGTAGTTAAAGAGTTAAACAGAGATAATTCCAAACTGCACATTTTCTAAGTTTTTAAGTGCAGATAAAAGTCACATTCTTTTAAGTGCTGTTTTTCCCTCCTACATTCCTGTTCTTTTTTATGGACTTCCTTGTTTGGAGCAGATTGCTCCGAGGATTTTCTTTATAGTATTTCCAGTCCAACTTGAAGAGAAAGGAAGCAGCAGAAAACGCCCAGTGAAATGAGCCCCACTTCATATTTCTGGATATGGCTCAGCCATAGCCTTGTGAAATAAGTGTTTCTGACAGGTATATGATAGCTGAGTATTTAGTAACGTGAAGAAGACAAAGCCTCCTTAGTTTACCCAGTATCAAAGCTCTTATTATTTCTATTGGACCACATTTTCAGAATGTTTTGCTTGTTTTTACTTAGGGGAAAGGATCTTGGCTGACACTCTGGTTCCATTCAGTAACTAGAAAGTATTTTCTCCTTCACAAATAGCTGTGATAGTCATATTGACTATTTCAGATGTTATTTTCGCTGAGGAATAAGGAAATGACATCTCAGAGTTGAAGTCGAAGAATTTTTTTTTTCTTTGTTTGTGCTGGTGATTTTAAAGGGAACCTCAAGCAACCTAAGAAGGGAAAAGCCAGAATATGTATGTATACAGAGATAAATACACATCATGAATGTTCCTCTAATAAATATATTAGTTCTGATGTGTTACCATATTATTATGAGATCTGTTTTATTTGAGACCCAGAACACCTCCTTTAATGCAGAAGATTATTATTTTACCTATGGCTGAAGATCAATCACTAAGTCTAATTGCCAACTCAAAATATACAGCATCATTATATAGTTCTTCATAATACCAGCTGGCATTTAATTTTTTCATTTTTTTCCCCAAATAAAAACAGAATATGAATTATGTTCATAATTTCATCACCTCTTTATCTTAGCAGAACATCAGACATCTCACTAGATTAAATCTTATAAAAGTGAGTTTAGCTTTCAAAGAGGTATAGTCAGGCACCATTCTCTAGAAATTATAAACAGTTATTCCCTTTGATACAACTGAGGACCTTTTTTTCTTCCTAGAATCTTTTTCAAGTGCATTTGCAAATATTATTAGTAGAAGTTTTGATTTCTTTAAATTTTGAGCCTCTGTTCCATTTTATATATGATTCTATCTGAGAAAAAGCAACTCTAGATATTTTCTTGTATTGGATAGTTTGGCCACATTGAATTTTAGAGTGATCACAGCATCTTTAACAGTTGGGGTTACTGTTATCCTGTATGGGGGACAGGAAAGTAACAGCTTTAGGCTAGTAAGATTCAAGGGTACCAGAGGAAAACACTTCTTCATGGTGCTACAACCAGATCATTTTTACAGAATCCAAAGACCAGAAATACTCAGGAAGAGCTAATTATCTAAGTAAAGAAAACCCTTTACGAGTAATCAGGGAAATAAAATTGTGTAGTAAACATTTGATGTGAGGAGTACAAAACAGGACAGTAGGAGACAGTGTGATGTAATAGTAGAATAGAAACAAATAGAAACAAGACTGTTCTTTGTTTAATAATGAGCATGTTTGTGTAAAGGAGGTCCAAAAGGCTGCACAAGGTCTTATTTAGGTAGGATAGAAAGTTTCTCATAAAAATTGTTTTAGCATTGGAATAAATGAAGTTACAATGAAAAAATTATTCTGATAGTGTGAAATAAATTGAGCACAACTTATGTGTTTGGTCAATAATTAAAATTTTGAGTTCTTAGTTTGTCATATTAAAGACCTATTACGTTTACTCACATATATCACAAATGAAAAGTACATAATAAAAAATATTTCTGCAAAAAGTTCATCATAAAGTAGTGATAGTTTCTGTCTGATAGAGTAGTTCTAAAGAGGTATAATAATGTGTGTGAAAAGGCAGTTTGCACTGCAAAACTGTGGTATGCGGTCTTTTTTTTTTTTTTTTTCCATCCATACAGTTCCATTTGGGAGGCTGGTAGGGATTGAGCCATACCTAAATGGCATAGGTTTAGTTTGAAATAAACTCATCTCTTGTTTATATTTTTGCCTTGATTCTAAGCATCCTATCTGAGTTACTTTGTACATTCTCCATTTATCTGGAAAGGAAACCAAAATAGTGATTTATCCACCTGGCTTTTCCCAGGACTTAATTTTACCAAGGTCCTGTTATTTAATTTCACTAAGAGTAGAAACCACAATTTAATTATAATTAATAATCACAGAATTGGTTTCTGTATGGACCAATCTCAGAACATTATCATGAGAATGTTCTGTTGAGACATTCATAAGGTCATCAGAGTGAGGCATTACTTTTCTGGGGCTGGACAAATTTTGGGTGAACCATATGACATCTTATTTTGAGAGTAAAAATAAAATAAGCTCAGATTGGCATTAAGCCTGCTTTTTGTTTGTTTGGGCAAAGAATATTCTAACCCATCGAATCAAAAAGGTACTTGATGACAAGTGTGTGTGTCTATGTGTATTTTAATTAATGCTTCTGCTTATGAAGACAGATTAGACACTAGAGTTGGCTACAACATAGACCATCTGAAATATGTTTAGCTTGCACTGTCACTTGTCTGGGATTTCATGGCTTCATGGTGATAAACTGAAGTATAAATCTTAAGCTCAGCCATATAAAAACCGGGTATTTGCACAGTGAACAAGACAGCCGTGACCTCTGTTTGCATGTGGCTTTTCCAACTCTTATCATGAATTAAGATAATACTTGCATATAGAAAAAATTACTATACATTTTTGGAAGTTAAATTGTGGTATACTTCTCAATCTAATGTTTTTATAAGCCTTTAAGTTAAAACATGTAGTGTATAAACTAACCAAAATGTGTGTTCTTATCAAGGAAATTACCGGCAGTTTCCCCGGACACATAAAATTGTGCTTACATGAGAAATTGTTGCACAGGTCTGTCTCGTTCTGGACTTCATTTTTCTTACTACCTTCTGTATCCACTAGAAGGATCATGATAGAAACTTCCTTAAGGCAGGGAGTAGCTGGTGTTTTAATGCTCCAAATGCAGACTGGTTTCATGATAGGAAGTTATGTTGTGCAAGCCACGGATGGTCCAGGGGAATCCGTTCCTCCACCTCCCTGGTTTTCGCTAGTCTTTGATGTCAGAGCAGAAGAAGACAGTCAAGACACAGTTGCACAGAACTCAGAGGCCATCAGCCTCTAAGAGGGCTCTTGGGAAGATGAAGGAGGCAAACATCAACTGCTCAAAGAAGCCTTGTTCTTGATACAGCGTGAGCAGGAAAAAGGACAATGCTGCCCAGCCCTCATTATGATGCCTTTTTAGCTACAATGCGGGCCTGTCAGTGCAGGGTGAACCTGTGGGCTGTGTTATTTCAAGGCTCCCATGTATTTTGAAATATTTATAGGGCTCATTAACTTTTTCTTTCCTATTATATAGATTCAAGGCCACTAGAGTTGCAGATTATTGTATTTCTGGACTGAAGGGAATAACTGAGATTTCATGGATTTTTCTTGACAAAAAGGACTGAAGTAGAAATGTGTTTATATATTAAACAGTAAGCTGTACATTTAAGATATTCTTAACAGTAAGCAGAAGTCTCTTAGCTAAAATGGATGTCTTTCTTTGTTCACCATAAATCTTCCAGAAATCTTGTTGTCATTATTTTCTCTGCCATCTGCTCCTGTGTTCTCAGGCCCACGTAGGGGCATGCCTTCATGCTTCAACCTTTTATTAACTGGATCAGCAAGACTTGGGAAGAGAAAAGACTTAATACTAACCACCCCTCATACTAGCTGAAACTGCCTTCGTATTTAACACTACATCGCTTCTTATTTTATGCATGTCGTCTCACCACAAGGGATAATGATTGTTTGACACAATAGATAGGGACCACATTTTAGTGGAGGAAGGATTCTGATTTAATCTTACAGGTAGAATTTTTTTCTGGGACCCTGTGCCCAGAATCTGATGCAAAAGATGGATGAAAATAGTAAATAAATGGTGACATTGCTGGAAATGGGTAAGGAAACAAACAATGGGAGTTTAAAGAGCAGATCACCCTTAACCTCGATTCATTGGTAATAGATAAAATTCTGTCTCATATTTTGCTGAATTTTTTAAATAAATATAGGAAAAGGTTTTCATTTGCTTTTGTGATAATGTCAAACAGTTGTTTCCTATTAAATTGTTGTGTTATTGTTCTCCTAGCTCAAAGCATTCAGTAAACCAGGGTTCCAGGGTGAATGTGTAGATTTTACAGAAGAAATCTCTGATTTGACTTCATTCAGGCCATGTTCTTTTAAAGTTCTTCGGGGTTGGTAAGTATGCTTGTTGAGTGCTTTCTACTGTTGTTCAATAACTAAATTTGCTTTAAATTCACAGGGATTTGACTTGTTTATTTTGTATTCACAGTGAATTAAAAACATTCTTTTAGTCATTGGTCAACTGCTAATTAGCCTATAGTAATTTTTCCTAGCTTATATTATGAACCATTGTGTAATACAGAGAAACGAAATGCTAGTGAGCCAATTTTTGGGAGCATTGTGGTCATTTTATTTTCTCACTGATAACTTAGACTATTTCCTAAACATTTTGAATGTTTGTATGTTTATTGGATAGTATAATAGAACGCTATTTAAAAAACTTCTGTTTCTGTCCAGATTAGATATAGTACTCCTAAATTTAAAAAATATATATATTTTGTTGAAATTCTTTATCAAATCAACCTTGTTTCACAGATGAGTACTCCTGATTTCAGAGTTAGTGTTCCAAAGATCCCACACCTAATATTAGACCCAGGATTGCTTTAGTCTTTTCTTTTGTTTTTTCTTTTTCTTTCTTTTTCTTTCTTTCTTTCTTTTTTTTTCTTTTTGAGAGAGAGAGAGAGAGAGAGAGAGAGAGCGTGCGCGCAAGTGAGCAGGGGAGGGGCAGAAAGAGAGGAAGAGAGAGAATCCCAATCAGGCCCTGCACAGTCAGCACAGAGCCCCATGTAGGGTTCAAACTCACAAACCCAACCATGAGATCATGACCTGAGCCAAAGTCAAGAGTTGGATGCTTAACCACCTGAGCTACACATGTACCCTCTCCTCCCTTTTTTAAAATTTATTTTGAGAGAGAGAGAGAGAGAGCAAGTGAGCAGGGAGTGGCAGAGAGTCAATTCTTTTTGATTTTTTAAATTAAATCAATTTTAATAAATTTAAATTAAATCTAGGGGCACTTGGGTGGTTCAGTCAGTTAAGCATCTGACTCTTGATTTTGGCTTAGGTCCTATTCTCACAGTTCATGAGTTCAAGCCCCACATCAGGCTCCCCACTGACAGTGAGGAGCCTGCTTGGGATTCTCTCTCTCTGCCCCTCTCCCACTCTCTCAAATAAAGAAACTTTAAAAAATAATAATAAAACTTGTGTTCTTTGAGCTACAGCAATATACTAGATTTTTGTCAGATATAAATGAACTATATGTGATTCTCAAGACTAAAACATAATTCCTCCATTTTTTAATTATAAAATATTCATAAAATACACGTTACCTCTGTAGCCATTTTAAAGTGTGCAGTTCAGTGGTAGATCTATTTCAAGTATTTACCTAATAACTCCTCAGAATCTCTTTGTTCATTCTTTAAGATATCTTGGATTCATCAATTCTCCTTTTCCCTTGAGCCAGTTCTTCCATTTGAAGGAATTCTGTCTCCTAAGTAGCACCATTCCAGTAACATCTTACTTTTCCATTGTTGACCAGAAACCAGTTATAGCCCAATTGTATGTCCCCAAATCCAGTTTCATATTTTTACTACTTTTCCTTAAATCCCGCAGTCATCCCTCTAATACTAGTCAGGCCAAGTTCAAATGCCTCCTTTATATATATATATTTTTTTCTTTAATATGAAATTTATTGTCCAATTGGTTTCCATACAACCCCCAGTGCTCCTCCCAACAGGAGCTTTCCACAATGACCATCACCCACCCTCCCCTCCCTCTCACTCCCCATCAACCCTCAGTTTGTTCTCAGTATTCAAGACTCTCTTATGGTTTGGCGCTCTCCCTCTCTAACTTTTTTTTTCCTTCCCCTCCCCCATGGTCTTCTGTTAAGTTTCTCAGGATCCACATATGAGTGAAAACATATGGTATCTGTCTTTCTCTGTATGACTTATTTCACTTAGCATAACCCTCTCCAGTTCCATCCATGTTGCTGCAAATGTCCAGATTACATTCTTTCTCACTGCCAAGTAGTATTCCATTGTATATATAAACCACATCTTCTTTATCCATTCATCAGTTGATGGAGATTTAGTCTCTTTCCATAATTCAGCTGTTGTTGAAAGTGCTGCTATAAACATTGGGGTGGAAGTGCCCCTATGCATCAGCACTCCTGTATCCCCTTGGGCAAATTCCTAGCAGTGCTATTGCTGGGTCATAGGGTATTTCTATTTTTAATTTTTTGAGGAACCTCCACACTGTTTTCCAGAGTGGTTGCACCAGTTTACATTCCCACCAACAATGCAAGAAGGTTCCCGTTTCTCCATGTCCTCACCAGCATCTATAGTCTCCTGATTTGTTCATTTTAGCCACTCTGACTGGTGTGAGGTGGTATCTGAGTGTGGTTTTGACTTGTATTTCCCTCATGAGGAGTGATATTGGGCATCTTTTCATGTGCCTGTTGGCCATCTGGATGTCTTCCTTAGAGACATGTCTATTCATGTCTTCTGCCTATTTCTTCACTGGATTATTTGCTTTTTGGATGTGGAGTTTGGTGAGCTCTTTATAGATTTTGGATACTAGCCCTTTGTCCAATATGTCATTTGCAAATATCTTTTCCCATTCCGTCGGTTGCCTTTTAGTTTTGTTGATTGTTTCCTTTGCAGTGCAGAGGCTTTTTATCTTCACGAGAACCCAATGGTTCATTTTTGCTTTTAATTCCCTTGCCTTTGGAGATGTGTCGAGTAAGAAATCGCTGTGGCTGAGGTCAGAGAGGTTTTTTTCTACTTTCTCCTTTAGGGTTTTGATGGTTTCCTGTCTCACATTCAAGTCCTTCATCCATTTTGAGTTTACTTTTGTGTATGGTGTAAGAAGGTGGTCTAGTTTCATTCTTCTGCATGTTGCTGTCCAGTTTTCCCAGCACCATTTGTTAAAGAGACTGTCCTTTTTTCATTGGATATTCTTTCCTGCTTTGTCAAAGATTAGTTGGCCATCATTCTCCAAGATAGATCACATACTGGGTCACAAAACAGCCCTTCATAAGTATACAAGAATTGAGATCATACCATGCACACCTTCAGACCACAACTTGAAATCAACCACAGGAAAAAGTCTGGAAAATCTCTAAAAGCATGGAGGTTAAAACACCCTACTAAAGAATGAATGGGTCAACCAGGCAATTAGAGAAGAAATTAAAAATATATGGAAACAAATGAAAATGAAAATACAATAATCCAAATGCTTTGGGATGCAGAAAAGGCAGTCCTAAGAGGAAAATACATTGTAATCCAGGCCTATCTCAAGAAACAAGAAAAATCCCAAATACAAAATCTAACAGCACACCTAAAGGAACTAGAAGCAGGGCAGCAAAGACACCCCAAACCCAGCAGAAGAAGAGAAATAATAAAGATCAGAGCAGAAATAAATAATATAGAATCTAAAAAAACTGTAGAGCTGAACAATGAAACCAAGAGTTGGTTTTTTGTTTGTTTGTTTGTTTGTTTTTGAGCATCTGAAATCCTTTATTGGTAGATCATTGCTGTTTACCATATTAGAAGACTCGAGAGCAGATGAACAGTGAAAACAGAGCCCATAGTGACTGGAGCAGGCCTCTGGGCTGGCGACCCTCCCCACACCCCACGGACCAGCCTAGCGACCTCCAACCCTCCCTGGACCCTCAGGCCTTTGGCATAATGCTCTGATGGGTGGCCTGCAGGCAGTGAAGCCCCTTGACTCAAAGCAGAGACTTGGATGAGCACTGAGGTGGGGGCAGTGGGATGGGGGCAGCTCTCTCCCTGACCCGGGCTGGGCGGGAGCAGCGAAAGTGGAGGAAGCCAGGAGCTGGGGAGAGGTATCTATTTTTGTTTTCTGAAAAGGGGCACACGGGGGCCTGCGGGCAGGCAGGCGGCAGCCAGAGCGAGTCACTCGCTGACATCCTTCTTGTCACCTGGCTTGGGGCCGGCTTCCAGCAAGGGGTCCCCGGGGCCTGTCTCCTCCCCATCCTTGGCCTCGCTGGACTTGGGGTTGGGGACTCAGAGGCCAGAGTCGATGCAGCGCTGCATGTGGTACTTAGCATCAGTGTGGTCCATCTTGCTGATGGTGTCTTGAAGCATCTGCACATCTTTCACTCAAAGCATTTCTGTAGTTCCTCAGAGAGAGACTCGTAGACCTCCACGGGGTTCAAACCGCCGGGGCCTAGCCGCTTCCGGCGCTGCTCCTCCTCGTATTTCTTCATGGCCTTCTCCATGCGCAGCTTGGCGCGGCCCCGCATGCGCTCCTTGAAGGCCTCCAGTTCGTCGTTGAAGCCCTGCATGTACTGGCGGTCAGCTGTCTTGATCTTGGTGAAGAACTGCCAGAAGCAGGCGCGGGGATCCACCTTCAGGCTCTTAGCCAGCTCCAGGATGAACTGCATGATGATGGTCTGGTGGGCCACCTGTTCCTTCTCCTCCACCTCTAGGTCAATGCACCAGATGACAAGGTAGTTGGCGGTCTCCTCGCACACCAGATGGACATTGTCCGACAGGTACTTCTGGCTGTCGTCCCAGCGACGGAGCATGCCAGAGTGCTTGATCTGTTTCTCGTACTTCTCCACGTTTGTGTTTCTGCTCCCTCACTTCCTCCGACGACTCCTCTGTCTGCTTTGGCTTGGTATTGACCATGCTCTTGCTGAAGCCGTCCTTGCTGAGTGTGTCCACGTTCCAGGGCGTGCTCTTCTCCTTCTTGCGCATCTCCTCCAGCTTCTGCTCCCAGCTGGGCTCCTCCTTGCGCAGCTGCTGAGCCTTAGCCTGCAGCCGCTCTAGCTCCGCCTTGCTGCTCTCGCCCTCCGCCGCCTCCAGCTTCTTCAGCCTCTGCTGGCACTCGGCCACCTTGCGCCTGCACTGGCGGCAGCCCCTCTCCAGCTCCTCCTTCTCCTTGTGGAACCGCTCCATGCGCTCCACCTGGGCCTGGTGCCGCCAGTGGAAGAGACTGTCCGTGTCGATTTTGGGGTGCGTCTTGTCCTCATCGTCAGACACCTCGATGTGGTTCCACACACTATAGTCCACCATCTTGCCTCAGCAGCTCAGCCTGCACTGGCTCCAGCTCTGACTCTGGCGGCGGCAGTGCTGGAGACCCAAGAGTTGGTTTTTTTGAAAAAATAAGTAAAATTGATAAACCTGTAGCCAGGCTTCTCAAAGAGAAAAGGGAGATGACTCAGATAAAATCATGAATGAAAATGGAATTATTACAACCAATCCATCAGAAATACAAGCAATTATCAGGGAATACTATGAAAAATTATATGCCAACAGACTGGACAACCTGAAAGAAATGGACAAATTCCTAAACACCCACACACTTCCAAAACTCAAACAGGAAGAAATAGAAAACTTGAACACATCCATAACCAGCGAGAAATTGAATCAGTTATCAAAAATCTCCCAACAAATAAGAGTCCAGGACTAGATGGCTTCCCTGGGGAATACTACCAGATATTTAAAGCAGAGATAATACCTAGCCTTCTCAAGCTTTTCCAAAAAATAGAAAGGGAAGGAAAACTTTCAGACTCATTCTATGAAGCCAGCATTACTTTGATTCCTAAACCAGACAGAGACCCAACAAAAAAAGAGCACTACAGGCCAATATCCCTGATGAATATGGATGCAAAAATGCTCAATAAGAGACTAGCAAATCGAATTCAACAGCATATAGAAAGAATTATTTACCATGATCAAGTGGGATTCATTCCTGGGCTGCAGGGCTGGTTCAACATTGGCAAATCAATCAACGTGATGCATCACATTAATAAAAGAAAAGATAAGAACCATATGATCCTGTCAATTGATGCAGAAAAAGCATTTGACAAAATACAGCATCCTTTCTTAATAAAGACCCTGGAGAGAGTCGAGATAGAAGGATCATACGGAAACATCATAAAAGCCATTTATGAAAAGCCCACAGCTAATATCATCCTCAGTGGGCAAAAACTGAGAGCTTTCCCCCTGAGGTCAGGAACACGATAGGGATGTCCACTCTCACCGCTGTTGTTTAACATAGTGTTGGAAGTTCTAGCATCAGCAATCAGACAACAAAAAGAAATCAAAGGCATCAAAATTGGCAAAGATGAAGTCAAGCTTTCTCTTTTTTGCACATGATGTGATATTATACATGGAAAACCTGACAGACCCCACCAAAGAGTCTACAACTGATACATGAATTCTCCTAGAATTCTACTAGAACTGATAAATGAATTCAGCAAAGTCGCGGGATACAAAATCAATGTACAGAAATCAGTTGCATTCTTGTACACTAATAATGAAGCAACAAAAAGACAAAGAAACTGATCACATTCACAATTGCACCAAGAAGCGTAAAATACTTAGGAATAAACCTAACCAAAGATGTCAAAGATCTATATGCTGAAAACTATAGAAAGCTTATGAAGGAAACTGAATAAGACATAAAGAAATGGAAAAACATTCTGTGCTCATGTATTGGAAGAATCAATATTGTTAAAATGTCAATACTACCCAAAGCTATCTACACATTCAATGCAATCCCAATCAAAATTGCACCAGCATTCTTCTCGAAGCTAGAACAAGCAATCCTAAAATTTGTATGGAACCACAAAAGACCCTGAATAGCCAAAGTAATATTGAAGAAGAAGGCCAAAGCGGGAGGCATCACAATCCCAGACTTTAGCCTCTACTACAAAGCTATAATCACGAAGACAGCATGGTATTGGCACAAAAACAGACACATAGACCAATGGAATAGAGTAGAGACTCCAGAATTGAACCCACAAATGTATGGTTAAATGCCTCCTTTTCCAGGGCTTACCATCAGTCAGTCTCATTTTTCCCATCCATTCCCATTCTATCCTTACACTGTCTCCCTGTCTTCCCCTCTTCCAACATTTACTCAGTTGAGTATTTTTTTTTTCCTTACTGATACCAGGGGTCAGTTAGCAAACCTTTTCTATAAGGGTCAGGTAGTAAGTATTTTTAGCTTTGTGAGCCACACAGGCTGTGTCCCAGCTACTCAGCACTGCCATTGTAAGCACTAAATCAGCCACAGAAGATAGATAAATGGGCATGACTGTGTTTCAATAAAATGCTAGTCAGTGAAACTTGAATTGTACAGTATATTTACGTATCACAAGCTATTCTTTTAATTTTTTAAAACCACTGAAGCATGAGTGGCTCAGTTGGTTAAGCATCCAGCTTCAGCTCAGATCATGATCTCATGGTTTGTGGTTTCAAGCCCCACGTCAGGCTCTGTGCTGACAGCTCAGAGCCTGGAACATGTTTTGCATTCTGTGTCTCCCTCTCTGCCCCTCCTCTGCTTGTCTGTGTGTGTGTGTGTGTGTGTGTGTGTGTGTGTGTGTGTGTGTGTGTGTGTGCGCGCGCGCGTGCTCTCTCTCTCTCTCTCTCTCTCGCTCTCTCAAAAATAAATAAACATAAAAAAAAAACTGAAGCATGTGAAAAGCAGTCTTAGCTTGTGGTTTGTATTAAAGCTGGCAGTGGGACAGATTTTACAACCACAGGCTATAGTTGGCTAATCCCTGCTCTATAGGAAACGCTGTAGGTTTCAGGTAAAGCTAACTAGCCAGCAATGTTATTTGTTTGGCCTACACAGTATGTTAAACAAAAATGTATCAGTATTTTGGTTTAGGGTGTTTTTCACCTTCTCTTTAAGAAATCAAAAGATTTGATAACCTTAAGAAGCATTCATCTTTGGCAATTATTAGCTAGTGTTAAGTAAATGGGATATGTGGTCCCAGTGTACCATAGGATATATTTGCAGCTTTTTTTTTTTTTTTAACCTGGTATGCTACTCATGTATATTACCTGCTTGGCCTCCTATTGGTATATATGTTTGTAGCCTCCATTTGATATTAAACTGAGTATATCTTTAAGGATCAGTCCACCCAGTCCATACTGATTCTGTCAACCCTCTTGATTAACCCTAACTCCACCAGTCTTTCCCTCTCAGATTTTCTATAGCTCTAACTAGTTTGAACTTCTCTGTGTATGTTATTATTTTTATACTTACAAAAAAGGATACGAGGGTTTTACAATCTTAAAACACATAAAATAGGGTACTATAAGTTAAGTAGATTATCTGCAACTCTTATTGTCTAAAATAATTTTGTTACTAGTATTTGGCTCTGAGTTTCTTCTCCACTAAGATAAAAAATTACTTAGTGACATATATTTTCATTATCTAATAAAGGGAAGTATTGAAGGTTTTCTGGAGGAAAGTGTTTTTCCTGACACTGAAATCTGGAACAAATTAGTCCTGTGTTTGCTTTATGTAAGGAATATTCTCTCTGTGTGTGTGTGTGTGTGTGTGTGTGTGTGTAATTTAAAATTGTGTTGTGTGTAGTTTATTAAACTGCAGTCTTATAAAAGAATACAGGAACCCTGGCGGTTGCTTGAGTACCTGGGAGACCTGGATTAAAGACCAGTTCCACCACTTCCTAGATATATAACCTTCAACAAATTGGATCATCTGCCTGAATCATTTTTCTCGTCTGTAAAGGAGGGATAATAACAGTACCTACCTCAAAGGATTCTTATAAGGGCCAAATAAATGATGCACAGGAAGGGCTAACTCCATGCCTAACACGTTGAAAACCTTTGATAAAATGCCCAATTACATAGAAGATATGAGACTAATTACAATGTTACAGAGCATATCTGTGGTTATCCTAAGTTAACCTGGTCTAGCGAGAGTACAGTTCTTTTGGTCTTAAAGTATAAGGTTAAAACTCAAACACACCAGAAGTGAAGTAGTAACAGCCAGTTCATTTCTCCCTTGGGCTCCTTCTTTTCAAAAGGGCATAGGTCTTAACCAAGTTTTTGATGAATGGTGTATTGAAGATAATTGACTGCCAAAGATTCTTAATGGGCTTACTTCTTTTTAAAAATCTCCATTAGCGGGGCGCCTGGGTGGCTCAGTAGGTTAAACGTCCGACTTCAGCTCAGGTCACGGTCTCGCGGTCCATGAGTTCGAGCCCCGTGTCGGGCTCTGGGCTGATGGCTCAGAGCCTGGAGCCTGCTTCTGATTCTGTGTCTCCCTCTCTCTCTGCCCCTCCCCTGTTCATGCTCTGTCTCTCTCTGTCTCAAAAATAAATAAACGTTAAAAAAAAAAAAATCTCCATTAGCTATCAGATATACAGGTGATAGATTTTATTTACTGTCTTGTGATGTTAGGAGTCTGGTTTCTTTACTCCCCTACACTGACATCAGGCTCATCATTAAATAAGGATACAAATTAATTGTTTTTCCTAAAAGAAACACAAGCAGTATTTTTCTAATCTGTTCAAGTACTTAATAATCACCATAATCTGATCCCAAGGTTGTGTACTTGGAGGTACCAAATGAAGCTAATGTCTTTAGCGTAAAGCAGATGTCTTGTTTCAAATTGCAACGCTGTCATTTAACAGTTGAGGAGACCTTGCGCAAATTACCTAACCTTTCTAATACTTAGTTTTGTTGCCTATAAAAATAAGGATGTGTTTCTACTTCATAGAATTGAGGACACAGTGTGATAATATAGGTAAAGTACCTAGCACATTTCTAGCACATGGTAAGCAGTCAGTAAATGATAGTGGTAGTTGTTTCTTTAAACTGAAGCTGGGTCTTTGCTGCTGGTCAGCACCATGACTTTGATGTCCTACTCCTTCCCTGGTTCCCCACAGCATGATGATGAGCCTGAGATGTCAACTGATGTAATTTGTCCGAATGTCTTATTGCTTGTTTTTAAGCTGGCTCCTATATTACCAAGAGGACATTTCTAATAATCAGTGTGTATTAGAAGAAGGCCTCTATGCTGACCTTACTTCCTGTGGCTGCCCAACATCTAGAGTTAAATCCCTCAAGCCCATTGACTATGTAAGTACTTTGCTTGGGTGCATAATTATAAGACTTTTTTCTTGTCCTGTTTAATTACCATAAATGATGTGATGTTGGAAGAAGTGATACACGGGTAAATATAACAGTATGAATATTTATTCGTGGACTGTAAAATTGAGATTCACTCATGAAATCCAAAACGTAAGACTGATATATGTATCATATATATATATTTTATATTTTACACATATGATATACATATATATGATACATATAAAATATATATACATCATACATATATATATGCATCATATATATTTTTTAAAGCAAGGGTTCAAAACTCAGGACCTATAGTAATATGTATAGACCTAGGCTTAAATCTCAGTTTGATATTTCAACCATTTTGGATGACATTAGTAAAGTTACGCAGTTTCCTTGTCTATGAAAAATAATAGTACTTTATAAGTCTCCTGGGATATTGAGTGAAATGATGCTTATAAAATGCCCAGCACATGGTGAACAGTCATTAAACATTAGCTGTTAATTAGCTATAACTGTTAGTTGTAATTGTTGCAGCTGCTTAATAAAGATAATAACCTGATAATTTTATTATCCTACTTGATAAGTCACACAATGTTACTTTAAGGCCTGGGTCCTGATATGGCCACTGGTACTGATTTCACACCTTTGTTTGAGGGAACTAGGGATTTCCTGCCTGCTGTGTGCAGAATTACCTGGGTCACCTTGGAGACCCACATCTGTAGAGTAAGTGGTTTTTCCTTTCTGTCCTATTTACTCAGAATTTTGTTGTGAGCAAAACAGGATCACTACTCTGCAGCATCAGTTCTGTGCTCCATGTTTGTAGGTCTGGGCAGAGGAAGTAATGAGGATCTGGGATATTTTCAAGATGTCTGATTGTGATCATTCCCTTGGAGCATTTGGTCAAAGCTGAGGTTTACACAGAGATGAGATAATTTGAAGCCCTGCATAATGGTATGAATGACTGAGACCTTTCAACCAGAGCTGACTCCAGAAATGATGATCATACTCAGAAACTTTGATTCCAGCCTAAGCAATGTAGCCTTATTTCAAAACCTTCCTGGATAGAGTATTCTTGGTATCAGGCTAAGAATAGAGTCTTGGTTGAGGAACAAAAATAGAAACAGTCCTCGGTCTCTCTCAGTTGCATCTTAGACACCAACTGGTAAAGACTTAAGTGGCTATTGATTGATACTTCCTGTCTGTTGGACAAAAAACAGAAAGGGGGAAAAAAGAATGTGGTCTGTTCAGTCTCTCCCAAGTATTGATAAGGTTGAAAAAGACATTGGAAAGTAGTCCACATTTACTGGGAAGGAATTTTCTTAGCAATTTTAGTGGTCAAGCCAGCAGACAGATACTTATTTTGTATATGTAGTTCTAAATATGAAAGTATCATCTTGAAAGGATTTTGCAGGACTTCTATTTCAGTGAGCTAAACCAACTAAATTTTTAGGGAGGGAGTTTTAGAATCAATCAAAATTAATGAGTATTACTGTTTTTCTTTGAAGAGTTTACACTCATGAAGTCAAAAGTGAATAATTAAAATAAGGAATGAAAATAGAAGAAATGTTTTTAAGTTTTACCGTGCACTTGTGTGTCACTATTTTGGTTCTGTGAAAGCCAAGCAGTATAGATGAAGGTGCATCTTAGGAAGGACCTGGGAGCTATAGCCTTTTCTCTCTAAGAACTGATTAAAGAATATATCCAGTTTATGTAAGGACAACACATTCATTGTCTTAATGCTTTTACACAGTATGTTTTTAAATCTTTGAAAAGTCTTTGTTGAAGATATATTTAGGTAGTAGGTTTGGTTGTGAAATGGAAGGAATGTGAGGTAAGGTTGGGCATCCCAAGAAAGACCCCCCAGATGACCATGAAGAGGCTTTAACAGGTAACATTTCTTTGGTGAATTCCACCGTGCTTCACGCTGGTGGCCCTGACACTCTGAGTTGATCCAACCTAGGAGATTGATAAATGAACCAGGTCAATACAGTAATCTGTAGAAGGTGGATTCTCATGGCTAGAATGCTTGAGAATTCTGTCCTGAGCATTTTTTTCCCCTCTCTAGAACATAGAAAACTGAAATAGTCCTCAGAAGGTTATTTGTTGAGCATAAGACCTAGGTAAAATGAAGTAGGTATCTTGAGATTAGTTTACTCAGCTAACCTTCCCCACAGAAGAGACTCCTGAGGGTCCCAGGTGTTTACATTCTCCAAATCCTGGAAAATGCTAGACACCCTCTACCTATCCTGCTTCTCTGCTTCAGTCTGCATCCCCACTGCCCCCACGTTTTCCTCCAGATTTATTAATGTCACTGTGTAAGCCACAGTCCAGTGGGATTCTGGAAAATGTTTCTCTCCAGTTGAGTTGACATGAATATGGACTAACTTCTTGATTTTGCTTTAATTAGTTACAACTGCAGAATTCTGAGGGTGTTGCCTGTAGTTAGCATTCCCAGACATGCTGTGAATTACTGTTAAAGTGTCATAATGGAATAATGTTGAGGAGTTTTAAGACTTTCTCTTCGTACAAGATGAGTATGTTTTGCAGATGACAGTTTGCTGATTTCTGTTTGTCTAGACATTTGTTACATTCTAGAAGCCCATGGATAATTTGCAGTCATTTTATAGTGAAAGGACCTTAGGAGTATATTTTATAGTTCTCCTTTCACTAAGGTGATATTGGGAAAATCACTTAATTTATTTGTACCTCACTTAACTCATATGTAAAGAAACTGTTAGGTATTTTCAAATCTTTGTCAGCCTTTAGTTCTGTTGCAAATAAGCATCTTGGGTATATTTCTAATCGGGCATGCAAAACAATATATCCAGCATTAGGACTCATGCGGTGTGAGGGAATAACATAGTAGATTAGCTTCCAATAAAGTTATGCCATATAACAGTCCCCAGAACAGTTGGTTAGGAGCTGAAGGTGAGTGGGGAACCTATATAAATGCTTTAAGCATTGGCCCAGTAGTGTGTGAGGTAACCTTTTATTGCGTTTCCATGGGAGCAGCATTCTGCTCATTACTTCTTTAGTGTCTCCATGGTGGCCTGGCATGGAAGTTGGCCTCCTTTGAAGTAATAATCCAATCCTGGCAGCTATAAACAGGCAAAGCAAAAGAAACATTGTAACAAGAGGCTGTAGAAAAACTTCAAATGAAATTATAACTGTGATGACATAATGATATTAAGAGGTAGAGTAAGAATTGGCAAGGCAGTGATTGATTCTGTGCAAGCATGCTAAATAAGGAACACAGCCATAAATAGTCGAAGACTGTAAATCCAGCCACAGAATGAAAGGAAGCAATGAGTTTATAAAGTGTCTGAGAGTTTGGTTACTATTAAACTTTTCAGCTGAATCCATATTTAGTTAATAGTTTAAACTATTGCATACAATTTTAAAATGAAGGCCAGCAAAACCCTGCAGACTAAACATCACACTTCCTAGTAAGACATTTGAAGCATTTCCCCTTAAAGTTAGGCAGAAGACAAAGGTATCTACTATCACCATTTCTATTCGTGATTCTGGATCCCCAAACACTTGAATAAGATAAAATCCAAAAAATGTTTAAAGAAAGAAAATTGTCAAATTATTAGAGTTAATATGAAGTTTTAAGAAGTTTCTGGATACAAGGTAAATGCCAATGAAACTATAGGATACTTAAGAATAAGTCAAACCACAAGGCAAGTAATTCATTTATGGAGAAAATAATAAAAACTTTATCGAAGGGCATAAAAGATGAAGAGATAATAATCTTTTATAGATTGAAATGACTCGATATTGTGAAGTTGTGGTCCTCTCCAAATTATTACAACTTCAGGCAAGATGCTTACAGAATCTTTTGACTTTCTAGGATAGTGCCTTTTTAGGGTGAGATGGTAAAACATGACAAGCTTATCCTAAATTTGGAAAAGATAGGGATCCAAAATAGCCAAGATAATTTTCTTACTAAGAACAACAGACAGGGTCACTTGTCCTGCCAAATATATATTGCGTTATACAGCAATAGTAATAAAGACAGTGGGTATTGGTGCAAGGGAAGAACACAGAACTGGGGAATAGGATAGCATAGAAACTGACCTACATAAATAATGGAATTGGAAGGTGACTGAAATAGGTTACAATGGGGCTATTATGAACTATTAAATAAATTGGTGTTGGGACAATTGGCTCTTTACATGGAAAAAGAGTTAGAATCTTGCTTTACTCCAAACGCAGAAATAAGTTCCAGATGGATTGTGGCAACCTAAATGTGAAAAACAAACTTCAAAACTTACAAGAAAATATGGAAACTAGCCTAATAGTATTGGAGTAGAATGGATTTAAAACAAAATGTACATGTCAGTAAGAGAAAGGGAAAAGGCAAGTGTATTCATTTCCTATTGCTGCTATAACAAATTACCACAAACTTAGTGACTTAAAACAACAAACCATATTACAGTTCTAGAGGTCAGAAGGTCTAAAATGGTCTTAGCCTGATAAAAATATGGTGCTGGCAAGACTGCATTCCTTCTGGAAGATGCTAAGGGGAGAATTGGTTTCCTTACCTTTTCCAGCTTCTCAACCTCCTCAGCATTCCTTGACTCATGGCCGTTGTCTGTCTTCAAAGTGCATCACCCCAACTTCTCTCTGTCCTGTATCTCTGACCCTCCTGCCTCCCTCTGATAAGGACCCTTGTGACTATATTAGGCCTCTGTGGATAATCCAGACTAATATCCCCGCCTCAAGTTTTTTAACTGTTAGTCACATCTACAAAGTCCCGTTTACCATGTCAGGTAACATATTCACAGGTTTTAGGGATTAGGATGGGGACATTTTGGGGGTTGGGTGGGGGTGAGAGGTGTGGAGGTGGGGGAACATTATTCAGCCTACCGCAACAAGCCACAGACTTAGGAGGGTATATTTGCAGCCCTTATAAAACCTGCAAAGGTTTAGTGTACAGAATATAAAAAGAACTCTCAAATCAATTGAGAAAAAAAGAAAAACGTATTTCAAAACTTAGCAGGAGGATGTGAATAGTTCATAGAAGAGAGAAAAATGGCTAAAGGATATGCAAAAAATATTAAACTTCACTAGTGATCAAGTAAATGCAAAATAAAGTAATAATTAGGTAATATTGCCTTACTTTAAATAGAAACATTTGAATGGTTTGGTGGCAGAGAAGTGGGATTATTCATACACAGTTTTTGGAAACCGTGTCAGTTACATGAGGTGGTGCTGTAGGCAGGGCAGTGGAATAAGGATGTTTGTTGCAGTTTATTGATGGATGAAAAGGAGCCACAGCACATCCATGTGAGGAAATGTAAGACAGTGGCTACAATAAATGAAAGTGAGTTCCATGTATTACTAAAGGGTATTATGGTAAGATACTGTAAGTGAAATTTAAAAACAAAAGATGCAGGGGTACCTGGGTGGCTCAGTAAGTTGAATGTCCGACTCTTGGTTTCTGCTCAAGTTGTGATCTCCAGGTCCGTGAGTTCAAGCCCAACATTAGGCTCTGCACTGTCAAGATTGGGATTCTCGCTCTCCCTCTCTCTCTCTGCCCCTCCCCCACTTGTGTGCACACACTCTGCCTTTCTCTCTCTCAAAATAAATAAACATTAAAAAAATAAAAAATAAAAACAAAGGACGCATAACCGTTAGTAAAGTATAAAAATATGAGCTGGAAGGACTCACATCTTCAGCATAGTGATTACCTTTAGAGAGAAGAGGTTCAAATTCAGCTGTACCTGTTAATGTATTTATAAAATTCAGTACAAATATAAAAAAATGTATTACTTTTGGATGATGGGTACATAACCCATCTATATATTATTTTTTAATGTTTAGCTTCTTTTAAATAGGGGCAGATAATTTTCTTAAAAAGTGGAAAGGGGAAACCAATTAGAAAGGTAGATCTAGAATGAAACTGATTTTCTAAACCAAATGAAAGCAGTTTTCTGAGGAGGATTATAGTTCACTGGTGAAGTCTGGGAGCCCGACAGACCTGAGTGGCCCTGGACATGTTTCTGACTACCCTAAGCCTCAACTTTCTCATCTAATAAAGTGTGAGGTTTAAACAAGCTACTGCATGTACAGCCCTTAGCTCATAAGCACTCACTAATTGAGCTCATAGACCATAATTAATATTCACTAAGCAACATGAAGACTACCATTAGCGTGGTAGGTTGAAGGTATTTATATATTTTTGTTTTTAATATGCCAAACTTAAAAGATTCCAGATTAGAGTCATATTAGACATTTATGAGCCTTATTTAAATTTGTATCATTTTACATAACTTTTTGCCAACACACTGGTATTGCTCTGGAATGGAATGGTTTTAGAGGTATGCATTATGGTTACTTTCCTTTAATTCATCTTACTTGTATTTCCTGTTTTAGCTAGGCATTGTTCATTTGGCAAAGATTGAGATGAATTGATGTTGTCAGGCTATATGGATATGGCTGTTCTCATGGCTGATTGCTGAATATTTTGAAAAGTATACGTTATATTTAGAGTCTAACCAATTAATATAACCCTGAGGTATTGTCAACACCTCTTCCATATACATGGTGATTTGAAACTCAAAGAACTCTACAGTTGCTAAAGTAAAGGTCTGTAGTTTTTTTCTAAGTCAAAAATTACTTAGATTTAAAAATTTTATCCATTATATTGAAGATATGTTTATATAAATGTAGTCCCTCTAGCAGAATACTCTCACTAGGATCTCAGAACTTCAAATTCAGGTGGCAGACAACACTTTTGAAGCCAGAGAGAGAGGTAAGAATAGGAATCTTATACGTTGCCCAACTGACCAAGTTGGGAGTCAAGTGCTCCAGACATTATCACACATGCCAGTAGAAGTATTCGCCATTAAAACTACTGGCATTTAGAATATGTTAGAGCCACAGTGTAGGGGTTAAGAACATAGCCTCTGGGGTCATACTTTGTAAACTCAAATGCCAGCTCTTACACTTACTGCGTGTGACCTGTGCCTTGATTCTTCATCTGTAAAGTGGGGTTAAAAATAGCCCCCACATCAAAGGGAAGTTGTGTGGGTTAAATAAGTAAATAAATTCACAATCCACTAATCTGAATATATTTTGGGATTTGGGATATTTTCCCCATTTTAAACAGTGATATGGTTCATACATAGCACTTAAGGAAACACTGCAAAAGCGTTCTAAGTAGCACCCCATAACTAAACACATTCCTATTACTGTAGCAAATATATTTATGGCTACACACATATTGGAGAAATACTATAAGTAGCCCTCTATTCAGGTCAGATTTTGCTGCCAATTGAGTTAAGAAAAAAAAAAGGGGGGGGGGTGGGGGACTTAGACTAAGGTTTTTGTGTGCTGAACGATGGATAAGGAGTTGTGGATGGATATATTTACATATAATGTCTGGTGCATATGAAAGTGCTGTATATATTAATTATTACTAGTCTTGTCACTTAAAATGTGGTTTAGTTGATGGGATGCGGTGGAGGGTTTTTTTCTTCTTAAAAGTTCTTTCATACAATTTGTTCAAGTATTCTTTTTCTTTCTTAACTATGTTCTCCTTTTAGAAACTGTCTGATTTTTGCCTTAGACTTAACCCAGCAGGAATGTCCCATTACTATTGACCCCTAAGAAGAGCCTTTGGCCCAAAATGGTTGGCTGTCTTCTAAGTTAACATGGACTGAGGCCAAGACATTTGTAGAGCTCAAATTGTAGTTAAATTCTGGTGTTTTCTGTTGTCCTTGGAAAGTTCAGATTATTCTGTCATCTGCAGTTTTGAAGACTATTAATAGTTTATATTCCTATTTTCATGTCTGGAAAATGTATCAGAAAAATAGGATTTTAAAGTAGTTCTTCATTCTTTTTTCTGAATGATTACCTATCTACCAGCTTCCACTGTTCTTTCCATTAGCACTTATGTTGATGTTCCTAACCTTTAAGTACATGTATAAATCAAATGCATCTATAAATTTAAATACATTTAAAAATTAAAACCATTTAAATTTAAACAACTTAGAGAAAAATCAAGTTTAAATATAGATCAGACCTCTAGAGGGTGGATAACTGTAAGTGTAGAGATAATAGATGTTCTCAAATGAGAAGTCTAGTCAATGGGACCACTTGGTGATAGCCCATTACTGTTAGTGGAGCAGCAGGTTGTTTTTACTGATTTATGTAAACTCATAAAACATACTGTCTCGGTGCCTGAGTGGCTCAGTCAATTGGGCGGCTGACTTTGGCTCAGGTCATGATCTCACAGCTCATGAGTTCAAGCCCCACGTCGGGCTTTGTGTGACAGCTCAGAGCCTGGAGCCTGGTTCAGATTCTGTGTCTCCCTCGCTCTCTGCCCTTCCCCTGCTCACACTCTGTTTCTCCCTCTCTCAAAAATAAACAAACATTAAAAAAAAAGAAATACTGTCTCTATCATTCTTTACAATTTTGTTCTCTGTCTTCCTGCATCATCATTTTAAAACCATCTTTTGTGATCCCCTGCACCGCATTTTACATTGTTTCCCAAAGACAAATTTCTAGATTCAGAATTGCTATTCGGGAGTGAATTTGATTCAGTTTGAGGGATAATGGCCATCTTTTTAAAAATGTCTTTGCGTTTTGCAAAAGAGGAAGAAAAATGTACACAGGTCCTATTTTTCTTAGAATAATGCTTAGCATTTAAATTGCATTCTCCTAGTAAGCTTTTAATTTTTTTCCCTCTTGGGTTTAAAACAGTTACATTATGTCAGCCTTAAATGCCTTTAATAGAGGCATCTGCCATTCTACCCCAGCAGGCTCTTAACTGGGGAGAATGTTGCTAACAATTGACTGTGAGCCCTGTCTGGGCTCCTTGCCTGGCTGCCCTTCCTTACTAGTTAGTAACTCAACCAGAAGATGTATGAAGAGGTAAGCTGAAATGCTTTTTTAAAAGCTTAAGGGTGAAGATGTTGGAGAAAGTCCAACAGTAAAGGCAGGGGCTTATCTGTGGATTTTGATTATCTATCTTCAGTCACCAGTTTTAGAGGGTAATTTAGAATCTGCTGTTTTTACCTGCTGCTCTGGACTCCTGTAAGGACATTTCTTCCATAAGCTGTTGGGATGCTTCCAGTTTTTATTTTGCAGATAGCAGAAGAGGTGCCGAATCTTACCTGTGGTCACTCAGTGACTAGAGATGAAGCCCTATTCCTGACCCAGTTTGTGGTGTTTACTGAAGGAAAATCAGTGCTCCTGGACAGCCCTTTAAGGCTTACCTTACTGTCTCACTGCACACAGTGATTGTGACATTCTTTTACAGTATCCTCTAATCCCTAAATCTGTACTCTCCATTACCATACACTAGCCACGTCATTATTTCTTATTTATTCACATTAGATTTATAACATCATATTTATATTTAATATTTACTTAATTAAAATAAAACTAATTCAGTCCCTTGGTTACACAAGCCGAATTTCAAATGATCAGTGACCACATGTGGCTGATAAGTACAGATAAGCAGCATTTCTATCACTGCAGAAAGTGCTGTTGGATAGTACTTCATACCTTCTTCCTTCGTCAGGTAACCTTTGCCACATAATGTAAAGAGAAACTAACTCACACATTTACCTGGAAATTTCTTTGGCATTCTTTTTCTATCTTTCCTTGTATTTCCGAGGAAGTATAGTTCATCTTTTCAAAGTGATATTTCCCTTCATGGACTGATTCCTAGTCAGAGGTTCTGTACTGATGGGAAACAATGGACTGGACATCTCGCTTCTTCCTTAGAACCATCCCTCTCATCTTACATTGTTGAGCTTTTTCTATCCTACGCCACTGTGCCTACAAACATTCTTATGGGCCACCAGCCCATTTCCCTCCTCTTCACCAACATTCTCTAAAATGTGCAATCCCATGCACCCTGTCTACAATTTCTCACCACTCATTCCTCAGTCCCTATGACCTAGATTCCACCCCTCGTGTCTTGCACACCACTCAGAGTTCTCTTACAGGTTTCTAGCTGCCTCCTGATCGCCCAGACCCCAGCAGCATTGCCACAGCCACCCTCTTCCTCCACATTGCAAACGTATTTGGTACTATGGATGACTCTTCCTTCGCCTTTCCTTTCCCCTTTATTTCCTTGGTGTTTTCTTTTTAGCTGTGCTTTCATAGTACATTTACTCCACTGCCTCCACAGCCTCCTTTGCATGTCTGCCCAGTTCTGCCCTCTTTTCCCTTTCCTCACCCCTACCCATCTCTGGTTGTCACCCAGATCCTGGGAGCTCCCACGCTCTTCATGCCTGCATGGGATTTGTTTCCCTGAAGCACAGATCCAAAAGTCCAGTCTTCGGTGGACATTTCTGTTAAGATTACCCTGTCTGTCCTGTCTGTCTGAACATTAAAAACACCCAGTTCTAAATAGAAGTTCTTAGCTTCATTTATTAGAAGTTCTTAGCTTACATTTCCCTCCAAATTTCCTTGTATGATAAGTTATACCATGGTGCCCCCAGCCACATCTTTGCATGTTGTCTTCTGTATTTACTCATTCCATTTGTTAGCCCTATGTCTGTTTTAGCACTGTGATAGATTTTCTGGCCATCCCTTGTTGACCAGTCCTAACCTTCCACCATCACCCCCCGCCGCCCTGCTTCGCCCCCAACACACACACACACACACACACACACACACACACACACACACACTTTAGGGTCTGGCTCTTTCTTGGGACTGGAGTATTTTTCCCATCTACTTTCCATTTCTGTTTTCTTCACTCATGTTGTCTGATATATTTCCCAAAGTCCATTTAAAGAAAAACACAGGGCTACCTGGGTGTCTCAGTTAAGCATCTCAGTTTTGGCTCAAGTCATGATCTCATGGTTTGTGACTTTGAGCCCCACATCAGGCTCTGAGCTGATAGTGCAGAGCCTCCTTGGGATTCTCTCTGTCTGCCTCTCCCCCTCTCTCTGCCCCTCCCCTGCTTGTGTGCCCTGCCTCAAATAAGTTTAAAAAAAGAAAAAAAAAATACACATATATGCAAAATGTGCATAATAATCACCGATTTAAATTTTTGAGGGGCACCTGGGTGTCTCGGTTAAGTGTCTGACTTCAGCTCAGGTTGTGATCTTATGGTTCACGAGTTCAAGCCCCGCATTGGGCTCTGTGCTGACGGCTCAGAGCCTAGAGCCTGATTCAGATTCTGTGTCTCTCTCTCTCTCTCTCTCTCTCTCTCTCTCTCTCTCTCTCTCTCTCTCTCTCTCTCCCCCCCTTCCCCACTCACACTCTGTCTCTCTCAAAAATAAATAAACATTTTAAAAAGTTAAATTTTTGAATAAATAATACATTTCTAAGCTTCAAAAATCAAAAAGTACGAAAGGCATGTAGTCAAAACCTCAGCTCCCACTTTCATCTTTCAGATCCTATTCTGATAGATAGTCATGGAGTAGTTTCGTTTCTTTTCTTTTCTTTTCTTTTTTCTTTTCTTTTCTTTTCTTTTCTTTTCTCTTCTTTTCTTTTCTTTTCTTTCTTTTCCTTTCTTTCTTTCAAGAAAATTGTTCATGTGTACACGTGCACATTATTTGTGGGCATGTGCATAAGTTTTCCCTTTAATGCACAAGTGGAAGCAGAAGAAATATGCTATTCCACACTACTGTTCACTGTATTTACCTCTAAGGAATATATCTTAGAGATCTTTCATAAAGATCTCCTTATTCTTTTTTACAGCTGTATTTCTCTATGAATGTACCATAACTTATTTAGCCAGTCTCCTTTTGATGGATATTTAAGTCATCTGTATCCTTTGTTATTCCAAACACTGCTGCAAAGAATAATGCTTTCATAATTCATCTTGCTCTTAGGCAAAGTCAGTTGTTTATTTACTGTTCTTTGAACATCCACATTCCCTGCTGCTAGTGCTCTGTTTCTCATGTACCAATTACAGATACTTTCCTAGGCCCCTGTCCAGAAGCCTTCAAGGACTCCCCATTGGCAGTAAATCTGTCTCTGCCCTGTTAGTGACAAGGAGAAGCAGACAATTCAATACCCCCTAGCAAACAGTGGGGGTACTTGACACTGTTTCCTTTTGGACTCTATTCTAGTTATATGGATCTATTTGCTATTCCCTTAACATGTTCCATGCATTTCTGTCTCCCTTCCTTCGTATAGAGTGCCTTCCCTCCATTCTCTCTGGGCCTGTCCAAATCATGGCATCCTTGAAGACTGAGCTCACATACCACGACATCCACCTTTGTGAAGCTTCCTTGATCCTTACTCCTTTCTGCTAAAAAAAAGCATCAAGTCTTCTGTATTCTGAGAACTTTCACAGAGCATATCCTTTTCTACCCTGGATTACATTTCAATACCTGTGCAATTCTCCAATTTTAGTTACTAGTTAGTAATGACCCAGACACAAGGATGGTGCCTTGCTTTGTCTTCTCATCCCTGAAAAGTCTTCTAGCATGGTGTCTTGCATATACCAATGAGTGAAAAAGAGCAAAGTTGGTTCTGTTCTTCTCTGACACAAGGAGTTGGGGAATACTTACTTTGAATGTAGGTATCACTCCTGCCCCTGTGCATTTTGGCTTTTGGTTGTTGTTAAATTAAAAATGCCTTTTTCTGGGGTGCCTGGGTGGCCCAGTTGCTTGAGCATCTGACTCTTGATTTTAGGTCAGGTCATGATCTTACAGTCATGGGATTGAGAGCCCCATGTTGGGCTCCATGCTAAGCATGGAACCTGCTTGAGATTCTCTCTCCCTCTGCCCCTCTCCTCCTTCTCTTTCTCTCTCAAAAAAAGAAAAAGAATGCCTTTTTCTTCCTCCTAGGAATGAGTTTAAGAGCCTGGAGCCATCATGTGTTGGATTCTCAGTGACTGCTCCTGTGGCTTTCTGGGGAAGTGGTGCCGTTCCATTCCATGTTCATCCTGTTACCAGCTGAAAGTGCTGGCAAGACCAAAATGTCCGTATTATAGCACAGCCAGACCTTAATTGGAACCAAGTGTCCATTTCCATTATGAGACTGAGATTGCTGTTCTAAACCTCCGAACAAAAATTATGAGTAGAATTTAGTCTCACCTGTGCAGTTTTGACTATAACGTCATTAGAGGGTAGAGCAGTAAACTGTATGCGTTCAAGAATACGGTGGATCCTGGGTACCCTGTGTTGTGACTGGGAGGTCACTGGAGAATGGCCACCCTGTATGGTGATGCTTTCTCTTTTTTGCTGTTAGGTTTTTGAAGAACCCTCCATTAGCCTTTTTGCTCTGGAACACTGTGAGGGAAGAGAGTTACATCTAGAAGAGGCTGTGAACTCTGTTCTGAACAAGGACCTGCACTTTTACACCCAGTCTGTGTGGGTAAAAAGTGGACTGTAAGTATGGGACAAAGGTATGGCCTGGTTCATTTACTGTTTTAGGAGAGAGCTGCACAGTTGCGCTTTTTTTTTTTTTTTTTTTCCATTTATTTTGAGAGCGAGCAAGTGCCAGCAGGGGACAGACGGGGGCGGGGTGGGGGGGGGGGGGCGGAACGGGGAGGGGAAGGAGAATTCCAAGCAGGCTTCATACTGTCAGTGCAGAGCCTGATGTGGGGCTTGAACTCACGACTGTGAGATCCTGACCTGAGCTGAAATCAAGGAGAGTCGGATGCTCAACCAGCTGAGCCATGTGGCCACCCAAGCACAGTTGCTTTTTATCTCTCCACTGCTATTGTTGTCTGGTCTGGAGATGCTATTATTCCTTTTCTTTCTCAACGTAACAAGAGTAGTATCTGTTTACATAAGATTAGGCCGTGGATTAGGTCCAATATATAGTAACATGCGGCAGTCTGGGAGAAGAGCCCTTTGGGAGAGATGGGCTGCCCTGTGTTGATAGCATGTGTCTTAGAGTAGGTGGACCAGGTGACCTTGACTGGTTGAGACCACTGCCTGCCTAAGATAACCGACTATTTCTCACACTGGAAGTGTGTTGTTGTATTTTGATTTGACGTCCTGTTTGTTCTAGAGCCTTTTGCTCCAGGGTACTTCTTTTCATGCTGAGGGTTCGGGTGAATCTAGCCCACCCACCAGTGTTGCTGTCCATTCAGGTTGTCAGGGTGGATCCAGGTTGTGTGGGGCCTGCACTTATACAATCCGGGAGACTGCTTTAAGAAAAGGAATGAAAAATGACAGATACATAAATTAGGTATGAACTTGCATATTTATTTAGAACAAAAATGGTAAGAGGCCTGGCAGTGAGAGTTCCAGAGGTTGAGGCCCTAAGACTTCCTGGGAGATCTGTTTCTCAGGACCTATCTGGAGAGTGGCACAAGAGCCTGCCCTGCCTCCTGCACTGTTGCTGTTTTGGTATCAAAAGTGAACTAAAAGACCGCACATAGCTCTTGATGATTAATATAAAGATGATTGTTTTTTTTTTTTTTGACTTTTAAATTGTGTGATAATCAACTCTGCTTATTTAAGTGTCTGGGGATAACAGAAGAGAAAGCCAAGAATATAAATTGATTTGAAAATTAAGTCAACTATTATAATAAATGAAGTTTGAATAGTCACCTGTATAGCAATTTAATTTTTCTTCTTCAGAGCATTTGACATTGGTGTTTCTTAACCATAAATTGACTTACTCTCTCTAAGCATAATAATTCCTATACTAGATACTAGTATATTATTTACCACTTAACTAAGTCTTTTGAATTCTACATCCTGGTGATAATACGACTTTCACAGCATTTTTACACTTTACTTTCCTAAGTGGAACTGATAATTATTGACTCACCTGTTGTAATTTCTTACCATTTCTTATTTCACTCTTTTGTAGAAAACTGGTACTATTTTACCTTGACATTATTTCTTCTCTTTAGCTTATTATCCACCTACTCTGCCTGTTCTGGATTCTCTAAGAGAAAATCAGTATACAGAGTAAGGAATAGAGAATGCTGTCTGAAGGTTTTCCTAGGCTGCAGATGGCTCAGAATAGGACTTAATGCACAGCCAGCTGCCCTTTTGACACATTTTGTTTTGTTTAATCCCCGTATTATCCCATATCTCCAATTGTCAAGCTTTAACGCTTTTTAGCTGTGGAATCCATTAAGATTAATGTATGGTGCAGTGTAGTTTATTAAAGTCTTGCCTTATAACTGAAACTTCCCTGCCTATTTAAAAAGTCTGCACAGCTGGAGAGGTAGATGAGCCTCTCCATAGTTTAGATTCGTGTATGTAAGAAGGGGCAGAGGGAAGGCCAAATATCCTATTCATCTCTCCATGAAAAATCAGGCCAAGCCTGATCTTGATTGTGGGAAGCAAGCAGAGTGCTTTGGTCTGAACCAGGCAAGGTAGCCACCTCATCTTCCACACATACTTTCTGAAAGCACTGTTTGTGGTGACGTTGAGTCCTGAGAATTTCAGATCTTCTTGGCACTCCCAGTTTATTATAAACCTTAGCTGTTGAGCTAAATCAGGGCTCAGCAAACTTTTTCCGTAAAGGACCAGATGATGATTTCAGTTTGTTGGCCATCCTATTTCAGTCACAACTATTCACATGCCAGTCAGTAAAAGAATGAATGTGGCCACTTAAGTCTTGAGACTCCCCTCAAGGCCCTGAACGCTTCTACATGCTTTAACTTGGCCCCAGTTGGAGGCCTCAAGGGCAGTGAGCAGACTTTGTAACAGAGCTGGGCCTTAAAGCAAGAGAGTGGATTTCTATAGATAATTTTCAGTTGTCCTTGGTGACCTTGGAGAAGTTATAGAAGGAGGTGTGCCTGGGAGTTCCCTGGAACCACCTAGAGAGACTCTGAAGGACACCCGGCGATGAGCCTACGATGGGAGAGTAAACCTAGTATTTTGTAACTGGTAACAGGGAAAGGCTGTGGTTGGTTTTTGAATGTTAAACTGTTACAAAAAAAAAAAAAAAAAAAAGACAGCATTATCAAAGAAACACAGAATTTTAGACCCGGAGGGAACCTTGTTTTAGAAGTAAGGAAACCAGAATCCTAACTGAAATGCAAATCTTCTGAGCCCCAGTGCAGTGGGCTTTCTCCCGGTCCCTCCTATCCTTTCTGTTAAAAAACAGTTATACATTTTTTCTTTGAAAATCTACAAACCCAGAAGTCTTAAAGAATGAACCTTGTATACAAGAAGGTGTTTTTGATAAGAGATTGCTTTTTGTTTTTAAGTATTCTGTTTTTTTCCTGCTTTTATATAGGTGGATAGCTTATGAAGGATCCAATTTCTTAGGAAGACAAATCCTACTCGAGCCTAATGAGATCCCAAATTGGACAGCATTCAGTGGATGGAAAACAATTGGTTCCCTCCGTCCTATGAAGCAGGTAAGGAGGAGAGAAAAAACCCATAAGATCCAAAATAGCTTGATTTTTCTAGTACAAATGTCATGAACCACAGCATCTGAAATATTGACCATTTAGTTTGACATTTATGTTACAAGGGGATCACATTAGGATGAGAAATCTTGTAGATGTTAACCAATTCATTAAATTGTATCTAAGGTCAATGTTGGGTTTTAGGTTTGAGTCCACAATCTTACTGACCTTGTTGACCTTTCATGGAAAAAATAAATATCATGAGGTCTGTGGAAAGCAAACGAAACAATGAAGTCAGAGACTGCCCTAGTTTTACTTTCTAAGAACTTGGATGTTTTCCCCTACTTAATAAAACTCAGGATGGATCTTACACACCTACTGCTTGTCGATCTTCCGTTCAAAAGCTTCTGGGTCACAGAAAGGAAATATCAGCATGTGTGGAGCCATGGGAGGTTTCACAGAAGGTGGGAAAGCCAAGCCAGGCGATCAGGTGTGATCGTCAGTGGATATGCCATTTGACTTCTAATTTGAAAGACTTCTCACTTGATTCCAACAACAGCCCTTTAAGGTAGGAGTTGTTATTCCCATTTTCCAGATGGGAAAATAAAGGTCAGAGAGGTAAAGCAAATTAGCAAAAGTCCTCCAACTGTCAGAACCAGGATTTGAACACAGATTTATTTTCTAAAATTTGTGTTGAGCAGCCATATGCTTAACTTCGTCCAAAATAAGATCAGCATTTACAGAGTGGCACCATACATTCCAGGCACTGAGCTGAGGGTGGCATAGTGGATAGAAGTGCTGAGGCTCTGATGTTCAGATTGGACATATGGCAGCCAGTAAGTGGTCTTGCTGCCCCCGCCTCCTGCCACACACACATCCACACTGTGCCCATTCCTACCACTCTCTGGTTCTGTTGGTTCAAATCCTGGCTCTGCCACTTGTAAGCAGTGTGACTTTGGGTGAGTCACTTCACTTCCTGGCACCTCAGATTCCTCTCATGAAACAGCGATCCCCTTGCTCACCTCTCAGTATTGTTGTGAGGATTAAATAAGAACATGTATGTAAAGAGCCTGACACGACATCTGGCTTAGATTACTGTGGGAACACATTTATTTTGAAAGTTCCTTCATCAGTGTCCCTTGAGAGAATCAGAGATGCTCTTCTGAGTGACACTAAACGTGAGCAGGCTTTTCCTGGCAAAGAGTTGGTGGTACAGGATTTCGTGACCTTCACATCTCGCTTATTCCTCACTCCGGTCACATGAGATGGTGGGTAATCCTACTGAAAACCATAGGAAAAAGCAAGGCAGAAGTGGGAATTCAGTTTAGCTTTTCCCAACTATATAATAATGCTTAATCCTATGTTGTTAGGAACTTTAGAGGCCAACCTAGACGCTAAGACTATCCTCTCACTTGTGAAACGTAGCTCCTTACTGAAGAAGGTCTCTGTGATTGTTCAGGGTCCCGAGATCAAGGATAGCTAGAACAACAGCCTCTAATTTCACATAAAAGTTTTTTGACAGTTAACACTGTGTTGTTATTGTGTTGTGCTTTAGGACCTGATTCCCATTCTGGTTTAATAATCAATTTTAAGAATATTTTTATAGATTATTTTGTCTTTGTTTATTTAGGCCACAGCTTTAGAACCCAGCAAAGGAATTCTGGGTTTCTAAAACAGTATTATTATGGGTCATTTCCGTTTTGGTAAGGCTCTCGGTACTGCTGTAATTCATCTTCTTGTATGGAAATTCAGGAATAATTAAAATGTGATCCTCTTTGAGTTTGGGAATTAGGAAGTCACTAAGGCACTTATAATGCACATCACTATTTTAAAGTGTAATTACAGAAGAGTCAGACTACAAGTGTGTAATAAGGGTAATTAGTACTTTGAGTTAATTGATTAAAACTGTAATGTTTGGTCCTAACATAATTGGAATTGTGTCCTCTGTGAAGGTCACACCTCACGCCTGTTTTCTGTGTGCAAAGTAAAGAAACTAATAAAGCTGTACTGAAGCCTCAAGAATTAAAAATTGGCAGTGGGAGACTTACGGAATTATATCCCTCCTATAAACTTATTATCAATCACAGATATTTAAGCACATTCATTACTGTGTCAGTATGAATGTGGAAGTGGTGCTCTGAAGCATTGAAAACATTTTGCTAGTAGAGGTCTTTTTTACCGGCTTTAAATGGCCAGATACAAATGTGTCCTTCTATTTGCTTAAGTACACAGAATGTTTATTTCCTTAGAAAGGCCGAACGTGGCAGCAATACACCAAAATTCAGCTGGCTTTCAGTTGATCTGAGTTTCAAAAGAGTAGAATATGGCGGGCTTACCATGATACATTATTGCATTTACCTAGCAGTTGGGTTTCTCAGAGTGGAAGTGCTTCCTTATTAAATAGATGGTTTGTTATTATCTAGCAGAATTCTGATTAGGGTGCCAGCATATGACCCAAGGTGGGGATGTGGAGTGTCTTGTATTTTATTTCATTAAGACAGGAGGCCTATGGCTAAAAAAATGGTTTCTGGGGAGTTTCCATCCTATGCTGTGTCCCTTCCTTCTCTGACTTAATTCACACCACCACCTTCTCTTGTTCTCTGTGTCTGAGGGTAATTAGTACACATAAGCAAACCTTAGAGCATCATGGTTAAGAGGGACAGTTTTGGTGAAGGCCAACCTGGCTTCTGCACATCTGTGTTAACTTTGTAAATTTGGCTCATAATTGTACTTTCTTAAAGGGTTCTTCTGGTTATTGACTTGGACAGATAATACAATAGCCCAGAAAGCATTTATTTTAGCACACTGGTTGACATATACTAAGCTCTCAATAAATATTAACTATTATCCTTAGAGGCAAGTCCTAGATTTAATATTGTATTTGAAAACTTTGTATATGTATTCCAGGCCCAGGGGATGAAGTTCTTGAGTACCCACATAGTGATTAAACATACATAGTCTCTTCTCTTGAAGTGTGAAGGTCCACAACGTATAAATTAAACACACTACCACAGCTGCTCAGGCCCTCAGCTACCTGGGTTTTTCAAGACTTGCACAGCAGGCGTTTGGCACTTAACAGTAGCTCAAACAGTGGGTCTCATTATTGCAGTGTTCGCTAAGTTGTTGTTAGAGCCTTGTAGGTGGCCAGTATCTCGCCCTCCTCCTCTTCCCCTTGCTCTCCCAGCACAGATGGGACACCCTGGTTCCTGAATGAAACTGAGCAAGTCCGGCATGCTTCACCGCCCCTTGCCATGTGGCATTTTAATGAATGAAACTATTACCTTTCACTTTTCCAAAAGGGCCCTGTTGAGCAAAGTGTTCAGTGACCTGAGGTCTCTCAGTAGAAAAATAGTAACTTAAACATACTGACTCAAGGGAGGAAGGGCGCAAGTGCATAGCAAGCCGAATTCCGTCACCGCCTGCCTTCTAAGCTGCTGTCCTGTGGAAGGCTTGATTGCCAGGTTCATAATGTTTTTTCCTAATTGGCGGTCTCTCCCCTGTGCTAGCCTGCAGTGTACATCAGAATAAGGAACCGGGCCCAGGACGAGTACCTGACCGTCACCGGCAATGTCGCTGACACAAGGGCAACATCTGTGTGCGTTTCTCCCTATAGCGGCAAGACCACTCAGGTTTGGCACTACTGCCGAGGACTCTTCAAGTCCAAGGTAACCACCCACTGATACCTCGCCCTGCCTTTTGGCTTTTTCTTTTGGAAACCAGAATCTTGCCCGATCAGATGGGAGTATAAAATAATGCAAAGGTCGGGGCACCTGGGTGTCTCAGTCGGTTGAGCGACTGTGGCTCAGGTCAGGATCTCGCGGTCCGTGGGTTCGAGCCCCGCGTCAGGCTCTGTGCTGACAGCTCGGAGCCTGGAGCCTGCTTCGGATTCTTTGTCTCCCTTTCTCTCTGCCCCTGCCCTGCTCTCGCACTCGGTCTCTCAAAAAGTGTATAAACATTTAAAAAAATATTTAAAATAATGCACCTTCCTAGAAACAGTTGCATGATTATTCAGATACTGTGATGTATATTACTAAGGCTTTTCAGTGAAATCGATTTAGAAACTGAATTTTCTAGATGGGAAAATTCTCTATTTGAAGTGAAAAACTAAGGTTATCACACACTGGATGTGCCTAAATGATTTTTAAAACCAGTGACAACTCACTGGATTCAACTGGACATTGTGCTTTTGTGACACATTCCTTACTGTGGCCCAGGTAAAATCAGGTGTCTGTGATTTAAACATGTTGAACCTTTCACTTTGAAAATACACAAGGAAGCAGTAGTACAAGAAGTTGTTACTGGAGAAAGCTTAGAAAAACCAAGTTTACATTTGTGATGCTCCATTACATTTGATGCTCTGGGGAACAGAACACCAGTTTTATTATGTCACCAATGGATTGCCTACCTTTTTCTCGTCAACAAAAATGAAAAGCACTTAAGAGTAATTATCATATGGCTATCTAGCACATCACGGATGCTTTTATAGGAAAACCAAGCTCCAGTGATCCGATACGTTTATGCTAATAAACATTTAATTGTAATGCAGCAAACCTTCATTGACCATCTGTTGTCAGATGCAGGTATCCTTTTAAAAAATGAGCACCTCTATTTCAGTAGATCTATTTCTGTACCATCTCCTTCTCTCAGCCATAAAGAAGACTTAAAAAGTTAGTGGAATTGTAACTATGCTATACAGTCTTCTTTTTTAGATGAGAGTTGTGTAAAGAAAAGGGACCCCGTTCACTTGATTCGAGATAACACAGTGCTGCCAATTTTCTTCCTAATCCTTTTAGGCCAGTGATACATGCCTGGATGTGATTGGTGGCCGGGACACACCTGGAGCCAAAGTGGCTCTATGGACCGAACATGGACAGTTCCGGCAGAAGTGGAGGCTGAACAGAAATGGAACCATCAGCTCCTATCTCAGTGATCAGCTTGTCCTTGATGTTAAAGGTGGGCCTTTGGACAAACCCACAGGACAAACGTTGTGTGTCCCTGGATGTAATTTAAATTCCAAACCTCCTTCTCTTCCTGGGTAAAAGAAATACTAAGTTATTTCTAATTATTCTTGAAAAGAGATACCGCTGTTTTAATGAACAAAACAATTAGCTACTTGGATCAAGTAGGAAAAGCCTAAGGACAAACCTTAGAAGGTTTTTGTACATTAGTACAGTTGTAAAATTCTCATTTGCTACGTGATCTTTGAGAACATTTGTAAATGTGAAGCTTTATCAACTATAAGATGTCCTGTTTCTTAGAAAGAAACCGCTTTTTGCTGTGAACTGCTGTACTCCTTAAAAACCCTCAGTTAAAACTGACGGTGGGTATTGTTCAAGCTTGTTTATTAGCAAGGTCCGGGCTGTTCCTTTAACTGGCTTAGTCATAGCCACTGTCCGTGTGGAAGCAAAATCACAGCCCCTGACATTCAGCCAGAGCTGCCTCCGACCCAGCGCTTTGACTGCAAAAGCAGTGTGCCCCAACAAAGCGATTCTGAACAACAATTTACACCCCTTAGTTTTTCAGTTTGAGCCATGATAAGGTCCGGTTTGAGGTTAATAACAGCTAAGCTTATTTAAACTCAGTCTTCCATCTCAGGCTGCTCTGTAAATCAAATATTAGTCTACCACTCAATGGGCTGAACAAAAGCTTGTGAACATGCTTAAGCACCTGTGTGAACAAATAATCTTTTCTTTTGGAATTTCTATTGTAGGAGGAAATTATTATGACAAGACTCATGTAATTGTAAATCAACCCCTGGAGGGAGAAGAAACACAGAAATGGGACATTGAAATATTGTAAGAGAATTGGCAACATCTCGAGAAAGAGCAAAAGAAGAAGGAACTTCACATCCCATAGAGACGAAGCTCCTTGTCCTCAGACTTCTCCATCACTGAGCAGAAGGTTTTCTCCCAGGTTCCAAACCATTGTTAACCGTGGAAAAGCTCAAAGTGTTCTTGCCAGCTATTCAGTGTTCCTATGAAGAACACATGTTCTGATTTCTGTGAAAGGTTCTATTCCTGCTTGATCTCCATCAAGTGTGTGTTTTCTCTCCTAAGATCCTCCTAGTAGATGGGTGTGAGTGCTAAGCAGAGGAAAACAGATTCCTTTAGGTCAAGTTGTACTTTTCCTAGAAGATAACTTTTTTAGCAATACCTGAAAACATATTTAATAAGCCTTCCTATTAAGTTGCTGTATTTAGGTAAGCCTTAAAGGTTCTTCTCTATTGAAGCTTTTATAACAGAAGCACCTTAAGTATTCATACTTGTAACTGACCCCAGGGAGGACCTCAGCTTTGTTAGGAAAAAGGCTCAAGTACTGGCATATTTTCTGTGGCCAAACTAAAAAAAAAGAGGGCACAAATAACCTGTGGCCATCCTTTTCCTCTGTAGTAATAACAGGCACCCTTCAGGGTGGCAAGACTGTAACCAGTGGTCACCTGTCCTGGTGCTGAGGCCTCGTCCTAGAATCTGCCTGATCTGCCCTCAAGGAGTGTTTAGTCACAGTTTTCTTTGCTGAAGTAAATTTCAGATGTTCAAATGAAAACCCAAATAGTATTTGAGCCTTGACTCTACCATTTTATTTAATAAAATGACTGAAAACTCAGCTTTCCATTTATAAGCAAAATCAGGTTGGATATCAAGTAATGGTTACCACCTTTAAAAATTAGTTCTTAGTATTTTTTCCTCCTGAGTTGGTTTTAAACAAATTGAGGCAGCTGTTCCCCCTCATCCCCAACTTTTACCAGAAAGCAAAAAACCACCTATTTTTATATAGATTCAATCTGCTAGCAATATTTTTAAATATCCCCCTATAAGCACTTTAGAATATAAAATAACAGTGAATTGTTTAAACACAAAGACCCGCTATTTTGAGCATTTTTTTTTTTTATAGAGACTTGGTCTTTCCATGTAAATATTGAGTTTTTTTTCCTTCACTCTCAGGCTTTTTGTCATCTCTGAAGCAGCGTTGTAAAACTCCCTTAAGCCCATAGATGTGAGTGCCTCTCATTAGTTTGGCAGTATTTAATGAAACTTATAGGGGTAACGTTATTTTAATGGGGGGGGGTGGGGTTATGTATACACAAAGGTATGTATATTTTCATTGTGAAAAACCAATTTAAAATTTAATTGTTGAAAAGATTTTTATAGAGCCAGTGAGGCTCTTTAAAGAAGTTGTTTCTTCCAAAGAACAAAGCCAGGTAAATGACATTCAAATTTCAATGATACATTTATTGGAGTTGTACCTTTTCTACCACACTGGATTAAAGAAGTTTGTCAAAAGTACGGTTTTGTTACTTTCTGAGACATCTACTTCATCTGCCATTCTTTCCTCCATGTGCCTCTGTAATACACATGGCCAACCAACTTCCTGAAACAGGGAGGTCTCACATCGTTAGGTAAGGACAGTTGTAAAGACAGCTGCTGTAGAACCATTCCCAGGCTGCTGACTGAGAGCAACAGAAGCTGCCTAGCACATAAATGTTTGCTCCTCCTCTTCTCATACGTATGTAACAGATGGTCCATTCTCAATTCTGGAAAGGCACTAGACTACCTGGATCAAGCATTCTGTCCAGAGGGATAACACCAGATTTTCCTTTTCCTCATCTGTAGGAAGTCTCAGGTTCTTGACAGAAACAGCTGGATGGCCCCAAATTTGCTTCAGTGCATCCATATGTGATAAAGGAAAGCGAAGTCCATGAGACTGAAAAAGGACAAACCATTTAGGTAAAAAATGTACTTTCATAAAAAAAACTTCTATAGTTATCAGTACATCATTTTTGATAACCTTAAAATTAGGTAACCTACAGAACTGGCCAATTCCCATATAAAAATTTAGACTTTATGAAAGGCATCCTAGTTTATATAATAGTCTTTTGCACTGCTTCATATTTATTACATTACACATTTCCTTCAAGGCTGCAAGTCCCAGCTAGTATCTTTTAAAGCTGGTATATGTACATCACAGAACTGTCTGGCTTCATCATCCCCATGCAAGGGCTTTGTCAATTGTGTGAAACGTTAAGTCCATGCTGCGATCATAAAAAAGCACATCACCCATAAATCAAAGGTAACACGTTCTTCCCAGCCACCACCAAATCACAGGAAAGACATTTTAGGTTGGAACGGACCTCTGTTTCCTCATTTCCCATCATGTGTGTCTCTCTCCTGTTCTTTAAGGAATGATAGATGTAAATCATCTTTTCCTGAGTTTCGTCCTTTAAAAGAAAAAAGGGGAGGGGTGGGTTAAGTTGTCAACAATAAAATAGGAGGTGACTACTAGGAGTGTTTTCCAATAATGAAATTCAACACCCAGAATACTGTAAAGAATCTTTTTGACACAAAATGATTATATACAAGGTATATATTATAATCAGATTACTATTTGTATATAACAAATAGGCACTTTTTAAAGAGTGTAGCTGGTAGAACATCATCAGAAATGGGGTTTAATTAAAAAACAAATGTTTACATATCAACTTATCAATGAAACACGTTTGTTCCTTTGATCCTAACAGCACAGTTTTATGTCAGAATTTGACATTCCCAGTTATAGATAAGCTGACAATTTATGAACACCATGGAGCAAATATTACCAGCCACAGGAGCTATAAAAACTTCCAATTACAGTAGCCTCCCAAATAGTCCCAACTTCCCTTCCTATCCATCCTACACGGGGGTTTATCATCCTAATCAGAACCCTCACTCATTCCTGGTCACCTCTTACATCAGGGACAAAGACCTTGGCCTGATACAGAATGTCTCAAACTGATTATCAGAATAACTAGGATTTTTTTTTTTTTTTAAATAGGAATACAAGAGTGTATACTTCTGAGGTTTTTTTTCCTGTGTGTTTTATAAATCAGTCCTCTCCAGGTCTGGCCATGATGGCTGTGACAGTCTGGTTACAGACACACCTAGCTGCCCCACACTCTCATCCCCCTCCAATCATTTATGGAGTACCTATCAAGATAGCGAATTAAAAGGAAGAGGGGGAAGTCATAGGGCAGGGGATGGTGTCCAGGGAGCTTTACTAATAAATACAGAAGCTCCAACCCAGAGCAGATGAAGCCCAGGAATTTAAAACTTCTAAAACTTTTCCAGTTGGGGCACCTGGGTGGCTCAGGCATTTGTGCCTCCGACTCTTGATTTCAGCTCAGCTCATGATCTCACAACAGTGAGATCAAGCCCTGAATCAGCATGCCCAGCATGGAGCCTGCTTAAGATTCTCCTCCTCTCTCTTTGCCCCTCCCCCACTGGCACTCACTCTCCAAAAAAAAAAAAAATTCCAATAGAGTCAAGGATCAGTTAGCCGGTTTTGGCAACCATAGGATTAGGTGACAAGGTTACGGAATGTCAACTTTCTTCTCCATGATCTACAAGATAGAGATTTTTTGAGAAGAAACCTTCACAAAGCCATATGTAATGATAGATTTGGACAACATTCAGGAGGGGAGAGGGACTGAGGGAGGTGCATGAACAAGGGTCTGCAGTTATCTGAGCAAGAGCAGTATGGCCTGAGACCAGGCAATAATCCCCACATGAGGGGAATAAAGGAGAATCTGTGGGGATGAGGGCAAGCCCCAAACGTCCAACAGGCAGGCCTCTCTGGCCCAGTGAGATGTAAGCACCATCTGATTGATGTAAAGCCAGGGCACAAAGTTATGAGGACAGATGCATGAGGGGTAAAGGCAGGGGCCGTTTGTTAATTTGATAACCTGAGGCCCGTGACAGAAATGTTCTGAGAAAACAGGAAACCTCCTCCCCTCTGTATACTCACAGACTGATCCTGATGCAGCCCTACTGTGAGGATGGTGTGGTCTTTAAACTGCAGTCTCACTGTGCTGTCCAACCTTGGTAACTGTCCACCTAGAAGACCCACAGGGAGAAAGACAACCTTCACAAGAGGAAACCCAGGCTGAATCTTGTCTGTGGGTAAAATCTAAGTGTGGGGTACCCTCCAACTCAAGTATTGGCTTACCCTATATCTATAATGATACTGAAATATAGTTTACATCCTTATGGAGCTCATTCTTCCAGTGCAGATGTTTAACAGATCAGTAACGATAGATGGTTAAGCATATTAAATAGATGTATACAATACCATGGAAGCATGACAGCTGTCACAATAGGGCCACCGTGCCTTCTGCACACAACACTCCCTTCCCCAGTTTCTGTCCTCTGCCTCTTGCTCTACACGTGGACCCTGAAAGGACTGCGTTCAAACCGCACCATCTCACCAACTAGTTGTATAATCATAGCAAATTATTCTATCCATGTAGGTCAAGCATAAGATCATAAAAGCCAGCTAATAAAATTCACAGAAATAAAAAAATAGTCCTTTCCCAAGTTAGATTTAACTTAGTGAAAAAGTAGCCACTAAAAACAGACTAATCTTACAGGGTCATCTGGTTCAAGAGTCTCGAAAGAACAGAGCCTTATGGACGATAATGGCTAAGACAAGGAAAACCTTAGAGAAGATATTCCGTGCCATAAGCTGATACTCAGAAAATGGTTCTATAAAGATGAAATACATGCTGAAAAAAATCTGTTTTGAATAGGACCAAACTAATTCTAAACTTCCCCTAAAGACTGTACTAAAAATATAAATTGAATCAATGTTAGAGGCAACCTTATAGACTATTTCAGTGGTTCTCAACTATGATAAATAAGGTTTTAATAAAAATTAGTAAAAATGAGACTCTTACTCCATGGAGAAAGCACCAAGCAGCCCGAGATTGGGCCTGGAGCTCACAGCCACGTGTCGGTGCTCTGCTGAACACAGTCCCCCTGAACACCAACAGTAAGCAAGGCCCCTCCTCTGTGAGAGAGCCAGACTAAAACAGGACCGCTCCACAATCATGTCAGAACTCAGGCAAAAGCAAGAACTTTGTCCAAACCTCCAAAAGGACCACAGGTCCCCATCCTGCTAATCTGGGAAGCAGATCCCATTTTACTAATTCCAACTTCAGCTTCCTTTCACTTCTCCTGCCTATAGAAGACCCAATTAGACTCCCTATTTTCTGACAGCATCCAACTCCGAGCAAAGCCCCACTCTCTTAACCCTCCTAAAAAATCACCTAACCAGAGCCCAAATCCTATAAAGCCTTCCAACACTCTTTTACTGAGATGCCCCACAACCCTCAACAGTGTGTGGTCTTCCCAGTTGCAACCTAAACCCATTTGTCCCCCTGCAGGAGTGCCATACTGATGATACGCTATCACCATCTATCCACAAGTGTTAGGTCATTTGCAGCCTAAACCTGTCCCAAAGTAGTCACATGGGACTTAGGGAAAGTTGGTGACCACCTTGGGCATTCTTAAATTTCACCTGCTGGTGGCAACATTTTACCCATCCCTGAGTTCATCTTGTTGGAATTAGTTCAGTGTTCAAGTTATTAAAACTTCCTGAAGATGATGAGTACCAGAGGACCCATAAATACACCTATTTTTCACCCACAATCACAGGGCTCTTTCTCCCCAACATGCTGGGAGGCAGGATGCCTAAAGGCACAGCATGTCCTATCCAAACATAACACGCCAAAGACAGATCCAGATCCACCTTACCAGCTTCTTGGGGCACCTGGGTGGCTCATTGGTTAAGTGATGGACTTACGATTTTGGCTCAGGTCATAATCTCACGCTTCGTGAGATGGAGCCCTACATTGGGCTCTGCACTGACAGCATGGAGCCTGCCTGGGATTTTCTCTCTCCCTCTCTCTCAAATAAACTTTAAGATGCTTCTTACTTTCCATCTTCCCAAAGAGGAGCCCACCCAGGAAAGCCTCAAAATATGCCACATCAGCCCAACCACCTAGAAGAAAAGCAAAAGCTCCACCTGGCGTTGAAAACTCTGATCCGTCTCCCATATGGTAAGGGGGGAGTCTGTTCATAACAAAATCCTTCTTCATGTCTGCTGAAAGCAGCTCTTTGGTGCCCTCCAGGCGGTCTGCAAGGGTCCTCAGAAAGCCACTTAATCTTGTTGCAACCGCTGTGGCTTCCACCTGCTGGAAAGAGAAGTGAGTGCTGGCCCAAACTCCAACAAGACTTACTGCCCAGGTCCTGGTCTCCAAAGTAGTACACTGAGCATAATCACCCAGTACAGACGAAGATCCATGACGCTTCTGGGGGTATGGGGCAGGGGACAACCAGTGTGTTTAAGAATACCCCATTATTTCCTTGTAACCACTATTCATCATAAGCTGCCTTTTGTTAGCCAAAACAAGATCAATTGTCAGGATTTTGCCTAGAAAGAGGGATCCCTAGAAATATGGTGCAGTCTCAGCTCTGCCTTTAGGAAAGCCAACTCATCATCCTGAGGTGACTGCTTCAGACAGTGAAAGTAACCTTTGCTCAACTTAGCACTAATTCAGTCACCTGAAAACTAGCCTAACAGTGCTGCTGTTTCAAACATAAAACAAGGATGCAGAGGAAAGCCAGGAATACCCAAGTACCCCAAGGATCTCCTGTGGGTCTCTCCTAACTAATCATGTGCAATCAATCTATGGCTCTCCTAGCCACATGTCTTACTTATTCAACCACTTATTCAGCCAGCGTCCTCACAGCGCCTGCTACTGCCGCCGTGACATATGGAAAGAGGGCTGTCTGCACAACACCCTAGGCTCTTTGGGTCCCACGTCCCGTGCGGCACGACCCTCCTCTGCAAACCTCCCAGCTCTGCCGTCAGCCCAGGAGACAAGCTTGACTCCTGTGGGAGGAAGGATCCTGGGGTCCCTCCGAGGGGGACAACGGCTTCCGCCGGCCTGGGCTGCCACTCCCCCCACCCGCCTTCACTCCTCACCAGAAGCAGCTGCCGGGGTATGCCAGCCCGGAACTCCAGATCTTCCTTTGCGGTGTCAAACACAAGCCCCGACATGGCGTCCAAAAGGAAATCTCCCCATGAACTGCAACATGCACCAAAAAAGAAAACAGACCACACACGGAATTTACAAAAAACACTGATTTCGAGAGTAAATCCCAAAGCTACAAAGGGCATTCCAACTTCCTTCCCTTCCCCAGGCATCGTGAGTTTAATTAATTTGACATTACTCAGCACAAAAAACTTTAAAAGACCTTCATCAATCACACATCTTCTCTCCCCCGCCTTTCCCAGACACTCACGTGGAAAGTTAAAAGTGGGAAGCGAGACTTTATTCACAATTTTTCCTAAAGATACCACACAATCATATACAGTCTAAGTGGGAAGTTCAAGGGACCAATATTTTATAATGTCTTCAACTATAACACAAGTGTCTATGAGAGGAGCTTTGTAGGAGATTTTAACAATTATAGGACATAAAAAATGTTTATGTTCAAAAACTACAAAAGAAATACATTTAGGGTAACCGTAAGATCCCTAGACTGTGTAATCATCTGAACTGTTACACGCTACATTTTCCTTTTTCCCTTGTAATAGAGGGGCACTCTTCCCCAGTAAAATATCCAACATCAACAATTTTAAAATAGTCAACTTGCAACTTGTTGAAACTCTAGCAGTGGTTTACTGGGATAGAAGGGTAGAATCCAATGGCCAAAAATAACATTTAGGGATGAGCATCGGTGTTCAATTACCTGTGCTTTCTCTGGGGCATTTACCACTGGCTCACTCCCAAATGTGTGCCACTGTAAGAAATGCTCTGTGGGGTTGCTCTCTTTAAACATTTCTTAGCTGTTTAAAATTTTCCTCAGTGTCACCAGATTTCAAATTGCTGGCTACGCGCAAAATGGAAATTCACAGTATGACTTTTGCTTTTCACCCACTAAGCAAAATTAACACTTTTATGCTTCCCTTCCGGAAAAGTGGCAAACGAAGACAAAAGCCACATCAGAGACACTTTCCCTAAGATGTCCACCCTTTGGCATCTTCACCACTTTATAACTTCACGTTACACCCAACCTCACAGATCTGACTGCGTGAACCTCCTCCTGGAGATTTTTCACCAGCACAAAAATAAGCTCCTTTTGCAAGGCCATAGGTGAAATCATGTGGCAGTAGCTCATGAAGAGATTAACTGCAGCTAACCAGAGCTCTGTGCTCTTTTCAGAGTCAGAATGGATGTTGGGCCTTTCCAGAATTTGAGGTTAATAACTCTCGAGGGGCTCACTTTGGTAAAATAGCCAAACCAACCTGCTGCTGTCCCACAGAGGTCCCAAAAATTCCCAAAAAAGCTACCCTTAAGAGGTGTTAGGAAAAGGCCCTGAAATCCTCACCCTGCCACAGTGCCTTCAAGAGTACTAGGACCAAAGCACAGGGACATCTCTGGGGAGCAATGGTTCATGAGTTAAATTTGTCCCATTCTAGCCCCAGCACCACCGATAAAGGCTCAGGTCAGAGTCTGACCTACACACGTCAGTCATGGTGTCCATCCACATCCCCAGCTGACCAAAGACATGGGTGGGACCCAGGGAAGAGCCCACTAGCTCTTCACTCTTGGAACTAGGAAACAGTTTAGCAAAAGTAAAAGCTATTAAGTCCACTGAGATACAGGGAGGTCAGACAAGAAACCTAATACTGGCTTATGGTGAGTCAATGTTATGAGTGAACAGAAGATGAGGAAAGACAACAAAGTACGTGAAAAACCAATTACTAGGAAACCAGTCGGGGCCAGTAAGTGAAATGCAGAAGACAGAGAATCACAGAAAGGGGGATGAGCTGAGTAACATTAATGGCGGGACACCAGAAGCTACATGGACATTCATGGTGCCAAACTGGCTGTCAAGGCCCAGAGGTACTTTGTACCCACACTGAACTTCAGGTTCTGGCCTCCCTGTGGCTGGCTCTTTCCACTTCCTACAATCTCATTCCCTCAATTGTCCCCGCTCTTCTTAAGCTGGCCTTGGTGACTTTCTGTTCCCGGCCATGCCCAAGAATCTGCCTAGCCACAGTGACAAAGGCATTTTTCATAAGCTTTGGCCTTCTATTTGTGGGCAAGGACGGCACTAACTTTAGGCCAGGCTCCTGCAAGTTCCTCTGAGCAGCCTCTTAAACGCAGGGGTTAATTTCACCCAGAAAACCCAGATGAGGAAGTAGAAGTACCTTACTAACTTGTTTTGCAAGTTATGGCTTTGAAGGTAGGAGGGGACTTGGCTGTCCGTCAGGACTAGAATGCCTCTCCTACTTTGACCTTCTGACCCACCTCTACTTACTCATCCTTTGAGACTCACTCAGCTTGGGTGTCAAGTCATTTCTGAAGCCTTCCTAGATGCCCCAGCTTGGCAAAATGCATTCCTCTATGCTGCAAGAGTTCCCCCTGCAGACCCATGATGGAATCTGCCCCGACTTCCAGACTGCAAGTTCTCTCAAAGACCCTTCAGTAACAGGCCTGCATTCCCAGCAACTAGCACAGCGGCTGGTGCCTGCAGGCTGCGATACAGTAATGACTTTCAAGGAGGTCTGGACTACTAGCAAGGTCGCTGCTGTTCAGAAATCACTCACAGGGAGGGCGCTTCTGCCCGGGTCCTGTGAGGAGGCACTCACCGAAATGGAACACAGTTTTAATTAGAACTGTTTTCAGCACATGTGAGTTTAGGTCTTACTGTTCCAGACTTCCTCTCCTACATAACTTCATGAACTTTTATAAAAGACAGAAACCTTAAAAGAGATCCAGAGGTTTCAGTGGACACGAGGGTTTCTGTTTGGGGTGATGAAATGTTTTGGAAACAGATAGTGGTGATGCTTACACAACAGTGTGAATGTAATTATTGTCACCAAATTGTACACTTAAAAATGGTTACAGTGGCATATACTACGTTGTAAATATTTTACTGCAATAAAAGATTTTTAAAAAGGGACAGACTACCAGTCCAGCCTGGCATCTTTAACACTGCCACACCCACAACTATGGTTCTTTCATCCCAAATTTTCGAGTCTTCGTTGGGTAAATCCCAATGTTCATGGCGTTCCCAGAAGGAATCCCCGACGGGGCGATGGCAGGGAGAAGACTCTAAAGGAGTATGGAGTTAGCAAGGAAGCCTGAATGAAACCCCTGAGATTGGATAAGGAGGACAGTAGTGGCCAACTCCCTCATTCCCTTCTGTGTGTGGTTGCCCCGGGCCACAACTTGAGCTGCCCTGGGACACGAGGCTGAGAAGAGGGTCATACTTGTTCTGGTAGGTGCTGATGGTCACGTGAGTAGAGTGGGCCAGACCTGGAGGAGTGTCCGCTTGATGAATAGTCCCTCTGGGGAAGTACAGGAAATCACCCGGCTAAAGGAAGAAAAAGAAAAGGGAGGAGGGAGTTAATAAGGAGGAGATCTTCTCAATCCTTTGTCTTGAAGAAACAAAAATAGGCTCTGAGTTTCAGTTCTCCCTTCTAGAAACCTTCTACTTACTGATTCATGGGGTGGTCTGTATGCTGGGCTCCTGGGGTCCCATTAGTCTAGCTTCACTGTGCCTGTGAGTCTGTCACTGTGAACCCCAGTCCTGAGAGGCTTTCAGTACCCGAAGTCCCCTTCTTTATTCACAGCCAAGACCAGTTACACTTGAAACTGCCCCATCCCAATCCAGGGATCAAGCAGGTGACCTCCTGTGTCTGGGAAGCCTGCACCCTTCCTCTCCACCCTCTGAAGGGTCCAGCAGTCAAGAGTAGAAGCGTTAGAGTCATACAGACGTTGCCATTTACTGGCGAGGAACCTCAGAAAATTATTTAACCCACCAAAGTCTCAGTTCCTTCACCTGTAAAATGGAGGCAATGGCCCAAAATTCACAGACTTATTTTCAGGATTAAAGGAGATGCCATATCCAGAGCTCTTGGAACAGTGATAGGCAGATGGTTGTACCGTAAGTACTATTTTACCTGCCACTCCCCCATCAACCATCAGGAAGTTTGTGAGCTCTTCCAGGGAGGGTCGAGGTCCATCGTGTGTCCTCCAGAACCTGAACTCCCAAAGCATCAGGTGTATAATAGAGGCTCAATGAATGTTTGGATGACTAGATGAAAAACCATGTAACCCTTCCCTTGAACCTAAAAACTAGATGGAACTGAAGATCAGTCCCTCTCTTGGGCAGGTGAGCCGCCTCCATCCTGTCCTAGGACTCGCCCAAGCCAGGGGATAGAAATATCCTTCCTAAATCACTCCTGAAGCTACTTCCTCCCCAATCCCACCCAGACGAGAAACATTCCATATAGCAGTTGCCTAAGGAGGAGAGGCAATCCTGATAGCCGCTTGCCTCCCATCGGCAACACGGGAAGCAGTCTGACTCTGGTTAAGAGCCCAGGAGGTGTGATTCAAGAGACAGGAGACAAAAAGACAAACAAACCAAAAACCCTTTCCTTAACGCTAAGATTTTCCTTTGAAAGAAACAGTATACAATTAAATATATTCATAAGGGCTCTCTTAGGGGCTCATTCACCCTGAACGACACCAAACTGACAGGGAAATTACCACTTGAAGCAAATGCTTGACTCACAATTACAGCTATCATTTGCTCAGTGTCTCTGCACCACCCTCCAAATGAGACCTTCATTCATTCATTCATTCATTCATTCATTTATTCATCCCACAAACATTTGGTTAACCCCTCTCCATCCTCCTCCCACGCCAGGCAAGATGCGAGGCACCGGGGTTAGAGCATTAAACAAAGACCTGCCCCTTTGTAGTTCATTTGAGATGAGAGCAAACATTTAAGAAGAGAGAAGAGACAATGAATACAAGAAAAACACTCGAGTGGGGCGAGGCAGAAAATAAAGCAGTAAATAATGTCAAGCAGTGGTAAGTGCAATGAAGACAAAGAAGCAGAAGACAGACATGAATGATGCATATGGAGGTGGTGGGCAGGGTGTGCCTGGGGTAAGAGATGCCACTGTTATCCAGGATGGGCGCTAAAACCTCACTCTGCTAGACTGACATTTCAATTGAGACTTTAGAGAATGAGCAAACTAGCCAAGTGACTACCTGGGCCAAAAGGATTCCAGGCAGGGGGAAGAGCAAGGGCAAAGGTCCTGAGGTTAAAAATGTGCTTGGGTCCATGTGGCAGGAGAGCAGTGAGGGTGGAAATGATGGGAAGTGAAGTGAGAAGGCAGCAGAGGGGCTGGATTACAGGACCTTCTGGCCTGTTTTAAACACTTTGGCTTTTATTCTGGATTTAATAGAAAGCTACTGTAGATCTGGGCAAAGGGTACAATGGATCTCAAAAGATCATTATGGTCATGTCAGAAAAGCCTGCAAAGGGGATACCAGATACGAGGCTTTTGTATAAATCCACATCTAAGGGTTTTATCCTGAACAAGCAGGAAAATGTGTCACATTTACAGGAAAGAAGGCTGGGGACAGCAGGAAATGGGAGTTTGCTTTGCAGAATACTAAGTTTGTGGCACCTTTTATCTTTCCAGTAGAGACATTAAGTAGGCAGTTGGATAGGAGTTTAGAGATGTGGGCTAAAGACAGGACATAGCATTGCAAATACATCAGTCTAAAGGGAATTTATTTAAAAAATTTTTTTTAATGTTTATTTGTGACAGAGAGAGAGAGAGAGAGACAGTGTGAGTGGGGGAGGGGCAGAGAGACAGGGAGACACAGAATCTGAAGCAGGCTCCAGGCTCTGAGCTGTCAGCGCAGAGCCCGATGCGGGGCTCGAACTCATGAACTGTGAGATCATGACCTGAGCCGAAGTCGGACGCTTACCGAGTGAGCCACCCAGGGGCCCCAATTTATTTATTTTTAAATGTTTTATTTTTGAGAGAGAGCAAGTGGGGAGTTGCAGAGAGGGAGGGGACAGAGGATCCAAAGCAGGCTCCTCACTGACAGCAGAGAGCTAGATGCGGGGTTTGAACCCACAAACCGTGAGGTCATGACCTGAGCTGAAGTCTCAGCCCCTCTAGAGGGAATTTAAAACCATGGGAGTGGGTATGGATTGAGGAAAGAGGTCCAGGAAATAAACCCTGGCACCCTAACTTTCAGAGGTGCAAAGACTGAAGATAAAACAGCCAAAGAGAATAAAGAGGAACAGCCAGTAAGCAGGAAAGAGAAGCGAAAGAGGCTGGCATCCTAGCACCCCAGTGAGGAAGGTGGGAGTGAACCACTGTGTCCAATGAGGCTGACAGGAGGCTGTTAAGATGGGGACTGAGAGGGGGGCACCTGGGTGGTTCAGTCGGTTAAGCGTCCAACTTCGGCTCAGGTCACGATCTCATGGTTTGTGGGTTCAAGCCCCATCAGGCTCTACACTAACAATGCGAAGCCTCCTTGGGATTCTCTCCCTCTCCTTCTCTCTCTGCCCCTCCCCTGATCATGCTCTCTATCTCTAGCTCAGAATAAATACAACTTTAAAAAAAGGAATGATGGGAACTCGGGAGGCAAGCACTGTACTTGACAACGTGGTGGCCCCTGGTAACCTTGGGGAGACTGGTCCTGGAGCAAGTCTGGGGGCGGGAGCCTCCTGGGAGGTGTTCCCAGGAGCAGGAGAGAAGACTGGGCAGGGTCCCTGAAGATGTCTGTGGCCTAATCCCCGGCATCTATGAATATAGATGATATGAACAGGCTGTGAATGGAATTAAAGTTGCTGAGAGGGAAATTATTCTGGATTATCCGGGCAGGTATGACATAATCACAAGGATCCCTAAAAGTAGAAGATGGTACAGGAGGAGAGAACCAAAGAGATGTCAGCATGAGAAAGACTGGGCTCTATGTTCCTGGCTTTGCAGATGGAGGAAGGGCTGTGAGCCAAAGAATGCAGGAGGTCTCTAAAAGCTAGAAAAAGCATGGAAATGGATTCTCCCCTAGAGTCTCTGGAAGGAACAGTCTTGCCAATACCTGATTTCAGCCAAGGAAAACCAAATCCCTTCTGGACTGATGAACCGCAGAACTAAATGTGTGTTGTTTTAAGCCACTGAATTTGCAGGAATTTGTGGTAATTTGATAAGCAGTAATAAATGTACTGACATACAGCCGTCTCTTCCAAGGAGTTTCATTGTAAAGGAGGCATCAAAACCTATCCTTCCAGGGCACCTGGATGGCTCAGTTGGTTAAGCATCCGACTTTGGCTCAGGTCATGTTCTCACAGTTCTTGAGTTTAACCCCCACATCAGGCTCTGCGCTGACAGCTCAGAGACTGGAGCCTGCTTCAGATTCTGTGTCTCCCTCTCTCTCTGCCCCTCCCCGCTCACACTCTGTCTCTCTCAAAAATAAACAAATATTAAAAAAAACAAAAAACAAAAAACTTCAGTTCTTACAACCTACAAAGGTAAATATTATGCTCTCATTTTCAATAAAGGAGAAACTGAGACTGACATAAACAACTTGCCCAAGAACACATAGCTCTTAAGCGACCACAGCTACATTCAAAGCCAGGTGTGTCAGGCCCCAAAACCACAGAGTGGTGCTTCCATCACAGGGGTGGTCTTCATCCCAAGACCCCAGGTGTGATGACCTTCGTCGTGGCCTTCATGCCCACCCCACCCAGAATGACTCAGCTTTTCTGTTTCATATACTAAGCATTTATGCCAAGATTTCATTTGAGGATCTTCGGTGGTTTAAAATTCACATGTATATAAATGTGCAATTGAGAAAAAACCTTACGGTACCTGATGCTTGCCTTTCTCCTCCTAGGAGACTCAGGGCTGCTCTTAATGAATGGAGATCCTCATGAGTGTGACCAATGGGCATCCCTCCATGACATCCCGGCCTCTCAGCACCGCCTCACAGAACCCACATCATCTATACCTGAAGACCACTATAAAGACTAACTTTCTTGGGCAGGACCAGTTGGCTGTCATCAAGCTAAGGAACTCAGCCTGGGCCTCAGAGACCATGGATAGCTTAATCTTTCCCTAAAAATAATCAACCAAGAGCCTATTAAACATGCTTCATGGAGAGCAAGGGTTGGTGAACTCTTTTTGTAAAGGGCTCCATGGTAAACATTGGTTCATGGGCCATGTGGTCTCTGTGGCAACCAGCCAACTCTATGGGTGCAATGTGAATGGAGCCCTAGACAATAAATAAGGAATACATATGGTTGTGTGCCGGTAAACTTTATAAAAACAGGCAGCAGGCCATTATTTCTGGCCCATGTGCCATGGTCTGCTGACTGCTGACCAAGAACTTAAAAAAATGATACCTTTATTGTGTCTATTCAAATCTCCTGTAATATAAGCACACATCAAAAAAGGAGATTGCTTCTCCTAGGTACAGGCAGGCAGGAAAACTTTTTAAAATCAGAAAGGTCCATAAGGCATTGAGTAATTATAACTAGTGATAAATTCAAGACACAAGAAATGCAAAAACAGTAACTATATACATCAAGTTGGTAGAATCTCTGGAATGGTTTGAGCTAACTATGGTATCTTAATTCAATATGTAAAGTTGAATTAAGGACCTATTCTCATCCCTCCAAGATTTTTTTCTCAGCAATCTCACCTGCTAGGGATTGGCTACGAGTCCACCCAGGCTAACTGCTCAAAGACAGACTCTTTCTGTAGCAAGATGCCGGCGAGCCTGCCGCCATGATCAAGCCACCTGGCTTCCTGGAGGAAGATTCCTTAAGACCTTTCATTATTACTATTCTTCTGGTGGCTACACATGCAGGGGGAGGGAGGGGGAGTGCAGAGAGGGTCTACTGTACAATCAGGAGGAGAGTGGGTCATGCTAGCATTCTACCAACAAAAAAACTAAGAAGCCCCCGGCTGTGCTCTGCCTGAGCAAGCTACAGCCCAGTCCTGACTGCTCTCTTAGATTTGGTGAAGCTGCCCCAGGCCAAACCTTCCACTTCTAAGTCAGTAGTCACCGAGCTCATAATCCATTCCTGTGGAACTTGGGTTATATTTGAAGACAGGTTGTTTGGAAAATGAATGTAACATTTCCTCAGCTCAGTTCTACACACGCAAACACCAAGTCTCCTTTACAAGCTGCACGTGCTCGAGTGAGAGCCACCCTCCCCCCTCCCACGCTCTTGCGCGTATTCTGAGGACCATCACACAAACACTAAACCCCAGACCTGAACTTGTCTCACGAGCAGCTCCCGTGATAGAGGTCCCGTACCTTCAACGTGAACTCATGTGTCGGCCTCCCAATCCTGTCCTCGGCCTCCACGCTGTACTCTCGTGCCAGGGGCACAGTGGGGTGGTAAAGGCACCAGTGTTTCTCTCCCTCCAGCTGCAGGATGAAAACCTACAGAGAGCCACAGGACCTGGGAATGTCAGCTTCCGGACAACTCATGAGGCAAAGCGGTTTAGGGTATTAGCCCCGCCAAGGGCTTCGATGAATTACACATTCCAGATGGAAAATAAAAATGAGAGATTAGTGTTGCATTTCACTCTACACTTGAATAAAAGTTGCCACTACTGCTTTTCACTTTTAAAAAAACAGGTCATCATGAACCTTGATACTGGAAGGATATTCATTCTTTTCAGTGTAATAAAGCCTCACTGGGCTCTTTATGTCCCACTATCTCCTTCCTTTAAGTCTTCTATCAGACAACAAAGCCCATAATCTCTGAGGGAAAAGCCAAGTTTTAGAAATTACTCATGGTGCCTAAAATCCTGAATATCATCCTTGGCAGATAGGAAAACATCAAGTTTTTTATTCTTCATTCAGTCAAAGATATCTTAAAGCTCTGTTTAAAATATTAAAAACAAAATCAAAAACTTTTGGGAAATGTATTGCTATCAAATTGCCTTCAGAGGGGGGAAAAAGGAGACTTTTTACTAATAACTGTATTAGTATAAAAATAAAAGTACAAAATGCCCAAGCCAAAGAGTTACCTTTTTTGGCAGCCACATGAGAGTGAAGCAACACTTGTCAAGGTGCCAGTGTTTAAGTGAGACCATGACCTTCATTCAAGCTGCCCCAAGATTTTCACAAATGGAAAAAATTATCCATTTTTGGCAGCTCCAGAAAAAGGACAAAATGAAAGCAGATGTAAAGATTACTTGTGACCTCACTTTATTAAAACCCTTATGCTGTGAAATTACAGAAAAAGCCACTCATGCTTTTCTGTGGACAGATTCAGTAAATACCTGTTTTGTAGGGATATGTAGCTCTTTACATTAGTAAGGCTGGAAACCATCTCTCCTGTTTGAGAATGAGCAGGAAGCCAGTTTGGTGGGATTAATTTGGCCCAACATCTAGGTGAGGTCAGGATCTCTAAGACCACACAGCAAGAAGGGCAGAGAGCTGAACTGAACCCTGACAGCTAACCCAGGCCCCAAGAGAACAATTTTCTTCCTCTTACCTCGACATCATCATAATGGGGTGGGAGGCCCTGGGATCCTGCAGGGGTTATGTATACATTCGAGCCAACCAAGGAGCCAAAGTAGCATTCTAGCTTCTCCTGGATCCTCCAAAGCTCATCCTGAAAAAGAAAGGAGGATAGGAGAAGAGGTGAAAAGTATATTAGAAATAAGAGGAAAGACACATTCTTACTCACTTAGCAAGTCTTTATGCTGCAGCTATTATGTTCCACATACCCAAGAATTCAGCAGTGAAAGAGCCAACGCCTGTGCCCTGGAGAATCTTCCATCCTGGTGCAGACCAGCACAGACAAACGAGAAACTGGCAAAGCAGGCAATCAAGAGTCATGCAGGATTTTAAGCAGGACAATGACATGATCTAATTTATGTTAAAAAAAAATTTTTTTTTAATCTTTATTCACTTTTGAGAGACAGAGCCTGAGTGGAGGAAGGGCACAGAGAGAGGGGAGACACAGAATCTCAAGCAGGCTCCAGGCTCTGAGCTGTCAGCACAGAGCCCGACGTGGGGCTTGAACCCACGAACCATGAAATCATGACCTGAGCCGAAGTCGGACGCTTACCAACTGAGCCACTCAGGTGCCCCCTACTTTACATTTTTAAAAGCTCACTCTGGCTGGTATGTGGAGAATGGCCTGGAGAAAAGCAAGAGAGATCGGTCTGGAAGCTACTAAGGCAGTCGCCCAGGCCAGAGATGACCAGGGTGGTGGGGGAGAAGCAGAGAGGGGCAGATGCACCCTGGAAGCAGCACTGGCAGGGCCTGGGAGGCACCAAGTACAGTGGGCTGGTAGAAGGGGAAGACTATTCAAACCCTCCTGGCTTTGGATGGGCAATTAGTGCCTGGTTCCACTTATTGAAATAGTAAAGACTTATTAGAGAACAAGTTTTTTTGCAGGGGTGAAAGGGGAGATGTGTGCAGGCAGAGTTATACATTGGTTCCAGAGAGAGACAGACACAGAGAGAGAGAGAATATGAATCCTGATTTTCCCAAGCAGATGAGAAGGGAAGCCACATGGTTATTAGCACTTTCTCTATTCCAAGCCCTGTTTCTAAGGGCTTTTACATATACTGGTTATATATGTCCCCAACAACCCTGTCTCTCTCATAAGGTGAGCACTATCATCCTTCCTGGTTTACAGATGAGGAAACTGAAGCATGAGAACACACAGCTACTAGATGACGTGGCCAGGATTTAAATCCAGGCAGCCTGGCTTGAGCACTTTAACCATGGCTCCATATTGCCTCTTTTGGAATTATCTTAAGGAAAACACAGGTCACCTACAAGGACTCTAATGGACATTCAAGACCCCAAGTCTCAAGTGTATGAACGTACAGTGCCTGACACACAACAGACACTAAAATGTTTTTTTTTTTTTTAATTTATTTATTTGTCTATTTTTGAGAGAAAGAATGCATGAGCATGAGTGTGCCCACAATCAGGGGAAGGGCAGAGGGACAATCCCAAGCTGGCTCCACTCTGGCAGCGGCAGCCCCATGTGGGACTCGAACTCACAAACCATGAGATCATGACCTAAGCTGAAACCAAGAGTTGGACACTTAGCCAATTGAGCCACTCTGGTGCCCCGCTAAAATGCATTTTTAAAAATTTGGTGAATAAACCAATAACCACAGCTTAGGAATCAATCCTACCATTTGACTGAAAAAGGACCTACAGTATTAAAAGTTTCAAGTGGAAAAGAATTAGGTCAGTATAAAAAAAGCTTTGGGAGACATCTTTATAAAGACTACTGGGCTACTCTATTTATAGATCTCAAGGGTTCTACTTAACACAGGAAGAATAATTTAATGGCTTCTGAATAGCTCCAAAGAGTTAAGAGAGCTCCCAAGAAGCCTAATTTATACCAGGGAGGGGCCAGCAGGACCTGGTTCTGTAATTACATTTATACGGTGACTGAAACCATTAGAAAACCAAAGCTTCTCTTTCTAATGGCTTGAGAGGTATCTCAGGACCATGTAGGTGACTTTATGGTTCCCAGCCCAAGCATCTGGGTCTATAATTGATACGTATATGTCTCCTTTCTTGTTAAAGGTTACAAAAATCCTAGCAATTGCACAATTTTCCTATTTCTCCTGAACCTTTAGCTTCTGAATCTGCCAAGTATAGCCTAGTAGAAAGAGATCAGGACAAAGCACCTCAATCCAAGATGCAGTTACAAACTAAATGACTTTCGCTTCTTTATTTGTAAAACGAGGACTCCACCTCCTTCCCCCAAGGTTGTTGGGGAACAGCATAAAACAACTTACCTGCAAACTTATTTACATTGCCTCACCAACACTGACTCAGGCACAAACAAGGCTCTTTTGAAACCAGTCTTCTTTAATTCAGGACTCGCAACTATGCCTGGAGCTGCCCAGGAGGGCCCCAGAGCAGCGAAAAGGGAAGGTGGCAGCCTCTCCCCTTGCTGGGGACAACCTCCTCTCTCCACTGACCTACTCACAAAATCGAAACTGAATGCAACTGCTAAGACCAGAGAAGCTCACGGGTACACCTAGAGAAAAGCAAAAACACACACACCAAAGCCCTACTACATTTCAAATAACATCTTTAAAAGTATGGTATGAAACTGCCTCAAATTTGGAGTCGGAAGTGCTTACTTAGCAGTTACGAAAAAGTCACATCTCTGAACCTGTTTTTTTTTTCACATGTAAGATGCAGACCACAATGAATGCTCTATTTTAAACGTCTGTTAGAAGGTTCAAGTGAACACGTGTATTTGGTAAACTCACCCAGACCTTTGACATATGGATTACCCAAAGCAGGAGTGGAAACAACTTATGGCTTTCTGATTCCTCCTTATTCACCTCCAGACCAACTAGAATAATAAGTTGTGCACATACTGAGACCCCAAAAAACAAGGCACTAACTGTCCACTTAACAGTCTCCCAACCTAGCTACTGACAAACCATCTCTAGACTTTTTCAATCCTGATATTAACATGCACATTCCTAAATATACAACACTAGTCCTTCTCAGAAAATATTTAGAACCCAGATTCTACTATAAGAGGATGAGCTCCCACAGCTCCTATAGGTCTCTCTACTGGTGGAAAGAGAAAAGGCAGGGTGCAACCCAGTCTATCCTGGGAGCTGAGTTTAGACTGAGAAAGCTCATCCTTCCCACTTTTATAAACCTGGCCAAAGAACAGAGTCAATGGGGCAAAGCAAGTACAAGTGTTTGGCCCACCTGGAATCAGAGAGGAGAAATGTACAGGACTTAAGAGATGAGCAGAGAAAAGCCAAAAATAATTCTAATGTACAGATATGACAGCCACTAAGGACACCACACATATGCCAAATAATAACTTTGTACTGGTTTGTGACCCAATCACATACAATCAACTTCACTGACCTTTTATGTTCATAGTTATTAGATGTCTAAAACACATTTTTTAAAGTTTTTATTTTTTTTCAATATATGAAATTTATTGTCAAATTGGTTTCCATACAACACCCAGTGCTCATCTCAAAAGGTGCCCTCCTCCACCTTTTGGGATGAGCACTGAGTGTTTTATGGAAACCAATTTGACAATAAACTTCATATATTGAAAAAAAAAAAAAAAAAAAAAAAAGGTGCCCTCCTCAATACCCATCACCCACCCTCCTCGCCCTCCCACCCCCCATCAACCCTCAGTTTGTTTTCAGGTTTTAAGAGTCTCTTATGCTTTGGCTCTCTCCCACTCTAACCTGTTTTTTTTTTCCTTCCCCTCCCCCATGGGTTTCTATTAAGTTTCTCAGGATCCACATAAGAGTGAAAACATATGGTATCTGTCTTTCTCAGTATGGCTTATTTCACTTAGCATCACACTCTCCAGTTCCATCCACGTTGCTACAAAGGGCCATATTTCATTCTTTCTCATTGCCACGTAGTACTCCATTGCGTATATAAACCACAATGTCTTTATCCATTCATCAGTTGATGGACATTTAGGCTCTTTCCATAATTTGGCTATTGTTGGGGCGCCTGGGTGGCTCAGTCGGTTAAGCGGCTGACTTCGGCTCGGGTCATGATCTCGCAGTCCGTGAGTTCGAGCCCCGCGTCGGGCTCTGTGCTGACAGCTCAGAGCCTGGAGCCTGTTTCAGATTCTGTGTCTCCCTCTCTCTCTGCCCCTCCCCCACTCATGCTCTGTCTCTCTCTGTCTCAAAAATAAATAAACGTTAAAAAAAATTAAATAAAAAAATAATTTGGCTATTGTTGAGAGTGCTGCTATAAACATTGGGATACAAGTGCCCCTATGCATCAGTACTCCTGTATCCCTTGGGTAAATTCCTAGCAGTGCTACTGCTGGGTAATAGAGTACGTCTATTTTTAATTTTTTGAGGAACCTCCACACTGTTCTCCAGAGTGGCTGCACCAGTTTGCATTCCCACCAACAGTGCAAGAGGGTTCCCATTTCTCCACATCCTCTCCAGCATCTATAGTCTCCTGATTTGTTCATTTTGGCCACTCTGACTGGCGTGAGGTGATATCTGAGTGTGGTAAAACACACATTTTAAGAAGTGTTGCTTCTAACCAAGAGAAGAGTCAAGGACTAGCTAAGAGAGAAGCACTGTGGTGTCCACATTTCCTGAACACAAATCATGACTTGGTCTGGCAAGTGATTTATAAGTTCTTTTTGGGTGTTTGGGCCAAAAGGTTGGCAACCTAGGGACATTTCAACTTCTTATGATTGCATGAGATGGAATATCTGAAATTAGGACTTGTACTGAAACATCTAAGAGTACTTACCCTTTCTCCAGAGCAGAAACAGGTTCAAGATCCTTTATGTAGACAGCAAAATACATTCACTAGATTTGGCCAATGGGCTCTAACAAAGCAACTGAGTTCAATCATAGGAAACATTACTGGTAACTGATGACAAAGTCCCAGGAGCCATCACACAGCCAGAATCCTCAACATGGAGCCTTAGGAACCACTCTCCTTCTCCTCCCATGCTGCCATTTTGGTTCAGCCATGGATCACAAAAGGGAATTTCTGAACTCAGAATACTCCCTCAATCCTTCTGGGCCACCTGTCATGTAAAGATTTCAAACCTCTACAGAAGCAGATAAGCTATGACTGCATTTTATAAAGCAGAAACTGAGCAGAAAGGAGGCCAAGTATTTCTCAAATGTTAACCACTGATACAGAATAAAAAGTTAGCCAGTCTCCCAGACTTGCAAATCACAGCTACCCTCCATCTATGACTGTCTCCCCAGGAACAGTTCTAAGACCCAGCTCCTCAATGCCACCTAAGCAGCTGTTAATAAGGGTGAAGTCTCTTTCTTGAACATGCATCCGGTCCTTGATCCGGTCACAGCTGTAAAGCCTCTACTTAGCTAGAATGTCAGCAGTAAAGGGAAGTAACTTCAAGAAGAAAATGATCACCTCGACACTATCACGCCTTATATTATAATGACATTTAATTATAATTTAATTTATAATGACCAAATAGAAAGGTCTACCATATACCAAAACATAAAAGAGCCCACAGAACACGCTCCTGAAGGGGTAATAATTTATAAACTTGCAATAGAGTTTTTGCAGTGTGATGACATCTAATCATGTCCACCTGAGCTGTCGGGAGATTCCAATGGTTTAGCCAAAAGATAACACAGGGTCTCCTAATTTGGAATGCATTTAAAGAGCAAACAGGAGGTATCTCTTCTCAGACTGGCAGGTTCATCACAGGTTCACCCCTGAGCTGACCTGTGGCCAAATGTTAGCACTTTAATACATTTAACGATTCCATAATAGGGAGAACCTGTTACCTTAAATCTCTGAGGTTGGTGAAACTGAATTGTTGCCCTTTTCTGATCAAAATCTTTTCTCAGTTGAAGAAAGTGCACTTTGCCATCTTTATTTAAAACCTTCTTCTTCCCATTGACACACCGGCAGACATTTATGTCTCTTCCATAGTACATACCCCGGCTGCATAGACTCTTCAGATCTGACAGCCTGAACAGGGACCGGTAATATGTAGCCACTGCAGGGTCATCTCTCTGAATGAGAAGGGGCTTCTTCTCCCAGAATTCCCTGAAAAAAGTCTCTGTCTTGATGGGCGAGATTAAACTTTCAAACAGATCACTGGGGCTTTCAAAATTTAAAATAGAGGAGGGTCCACCAGCTGCCTCTATCTTCACCTGCTTGCAGGGAACAGACCCCTCTTCCTTCCCATTCCCTGTGGGCTTTGCTTTCTTCGGCATCGTTCTGTCTTCAAGACAAAGCAGTGACGAGGTGCACCTACCAGAGAACAAAGCACACGTGGTTAGGTTCACCAGGAGTTCTAGCAGTGGCAGATGGCACGCACACAACTCGTGTGACCATGCCACCTTCATGAGCACTTGTAAGTCAAAGCCCTTTCCTCCAGGATGGGATACAGCCTTAATCCAACACCACATCATCCAAGAGAGGATTCAGCCTCAAACACCACTCAGATTACATATTCATCTAAAGGAAAGCATTTTTTTTTTCTCGGGCATAGGCACTAAATCGTTAAAGTCACCATTTGTTTGTTAGGAGGTATAATGATCCCAAATTAAATGGTTCAGCCACCTAAGCAGTTCCTAGTCACAGTTTTAGCCTGTGGCCGTTGACACAGCAGTCTAAAATCTTGACTTTGGCTTCAATCAGCACCAGGTCCCAAATCTAATTAGACGCACTCTTGAGTTACAGGCACTCGCCTCGAGAACTACCAACAGGGGCTCACCGCCAGGTGCTCCTTACCACAGCACCACCCCCAACTGTTAGGAAGGCAGCCCAGGTGCCCTGGGCCAGTGTCACCTGGTGGCTGGAACAAGAACCTGCTGCTCCCAAGTCTTCCTCACCACATGAACCTCCGCACTTTTGATTCCCAGCTTTTTCCTGAAAACTGCTACTTTATGAGAAAACCCGCCCCCATTAAAAAAACCAAACGAGTTCGAGACTACAAAGTAAAGGCTAAAGACAGTTATGCCCCATTTTTAAAAAGCTTTAACTTTTAAACTAAGACACAATACCAACATCACCTAGACATCGCCTTCTAGAACTGCCTTCTGCATTTCTAACAAGCTCCCGGGTAACAATGCTTTTGCTGGTCCATGGGACACATCTGAGGAGTGACAATCCCAAGCCCTGCCAAGCCTCTCTCAGAACTGTCCCCAAACCACAACTACTGTCACACTTAAAATAATGCAGGTGTTCTTCACCTGGGGTTCAAGAATGGTATTTCAAATTACATGAATTTTCAGAAACTGTAAGATCCTATTTCAAACTGTGTGTCTACATCTCTCTATATAAATATATATTTGGGTGCGGGCACATTGTGCTCACCTGATTCTTAAAGAAGGGCTAAGAACCACTGCACTTACAAAGAACGATTTTTCCCAGAGACCAATAACTTATTTATAGATATCACAGTTTTCTATTTTGTACTGCTAGCAAAATTTTAAGAACACTGTTTTCTGCCCTTTTGTTACTATAACTAAGCTGTATTTCAGCTACACTGTGGACTAAGTAGAATTAGTGGTCTGGCCTGGCAAGTAAGCACCTGGAACACTGTGTTACACATTGCAACAATTTACAAATGAACCTTTGGAATGCAACCCAAATATAAACTGAACAATTCAGGAAGTGGAAACATCAAAATATACAACTCTAGTGCCCTCATTTTAGCTGCTAAACTTTTGTACAGCTCAGATCAAGTGCCTTTGGTAGGTCACATAGGACAGAAGTGGAAAACAAGTACAAATGGATGGACAGCGGTGGAAAACAAGTACAAACTGATGGACAGAGGTGGAAAACAAGTACAAACTGATGGACGGAGGTGGAAAACAAGTACAAACTGACCCTAAAAGCTTGCACTGGAGGACTGAAGGCTTAAGCTAAGAAAAAAACAAACTTTGGTGTTGGCTATGTCACCAATGAGACATTTTCTGAAAATGTTCTGCACACCTTTTAAGCTTCCCAGCCAGTGTGATTTTTCAATTAAAGAATCAAGCCTTCCATGAACAAAAGTATTGCTAATACTTGGAACACAGATGTGATGCAGAAATGCAAGGAGACATGAAGACACAGTAAAAAGCACAGCTCGGAGACATGAAGACACAGTAAAAAGCACAGCTCGTGCAGAAGAGTTACCAGCCATCCTTTGAAAGGCCCAACTATAGCTAAGGTCTGAGAACTCAGATTTCAGAAGCATTCCACCACCTTTAACTGATAAGAGTGACTCACTCTGCCTTAATTGTTTGCACAATGTGGTTTATAATGAACACCTGTTTTCCTTCTCAGAGTCTGGAATTTTGGTAGGTGCCAGGCAGAGGGTGCCTATGTGGTCAGTCCCCAATAAAAACCCTGAGTTCTGAGTGTCTGATGAGCTTCTCTGGCTGGCAACATTTCACACGAGTTGTCACAACTAGTTGCTGGGCCAATTAAGCACCTGGTCTTTTGCTATAATAAATCAGCAAGTCCTAGTAGATCACTGAACGGAGGGATGGTCTTAGAGATCCCCCCAACACATTGCTATTTTTAAAGTGTTAAATTGGGAGCACCTGGGTGGCTCAGTTGGTTAAGCATCTGACTTCAGCTCAGGTCATGATCTGCTAATGAGTTCGAACCCAGCATCGAGCTCTGTGCTGTCAGCATGGAGCCCGCTTAGGATCCTCTTTCCCCCCACTCTGCCCCTCCCCTGCTTGCACTCACTCTCTCTCTCTCAAAAATAAGTAAACATTAAAAAAAAAAAGTGTTAAATTGGTTCAGAAGGTTTGTTACCATTAAGGTACCCTATAATGAAAACATAATTTCATATTCAGCCACACATCTCTTATCTCTCACAATTGGTCAGTTTAAAATTTATTTAAGGGATGTGGACAGCAGGAAGATGCTGCTGAAAGGCCTTTCTTTAAGCCTACCTAAGCCAAAAAAAATCACTTAAAGCATTTTTCCTATCTACGATCACTAACATAATAAACCCAGCACTGCATAACAAATGTTTTTGTTAGAATCTATATTTCACTATTTATACTGCCAAAAGTTGCATCATTTCTTGTCTGCCTTCATATTGAAATGATTTAAGGTTCAGTTAATTGGAACCTGGCTTAGAGATTACTGGGCAAATAAACTATTTCTCTGATTCTCACACTACCCATATTGTAAGACAACCATTCTTTTTAATAGCTTTGGGGAGTGGAGAACAGATGACATACCCTATCACATTAAACATGTAAAAATCTTAGTATGCATCACAATTTCAGAAAAAGTAAAAAAGCATATCTTAGAATCTAAGAAATTTAGGGGCACCCGGGTGGCTCAGCAGTTGAGTATCTGACTTCAGCTCAGGTCATGATCTCACACAGCTCGTGACTTCAAGCCCCACGTAGAGCTCTGTGCTGATAGCTCAGAGCCTGGAGGCTGCTTCAGATCCTGTGTCTCCCTCTCTCTCTGCCCCTCTCCCACTCGCTTGCTCACTCTCTCACACACACAAATATAAACATTAAAAAAATTGTTTTCTAAAGTATCTAAGAAATATAGTAATGAGACAAGGAAAACCTTTGTCTAGAAAAGTAAAGCCAATACCGTCCAGCCCAGAAACCTCACAGACCACCCAAACAGAAGTTTAGAGTAAATATTTTTATAAAGCTACAGGAAAAAAAGCAGCCTTTAAAAAAGCAATTAGTGGCTTTTAAAAAAAGCAACTGGCCTGGGTAGTTCAGTGTTCCACTTCAGCTCAGGTATGATCTCACTTGCGTGAGTTCGAGCCCTATGTCGGGTTCTGTGCTGACAGCTCAGAGCCTGGAGCCTGCTTCTGATTCTGTCTCTCTCTCTCTCTCTCTCTCTCTCTGCCCCTCACCCACTCACACTCTGTCTCTCTCTTTCAAAAATAAACAAACATTAACTTTAAAAAAAAAAAGCAATTGGTATCATTTAACAATTTATACAAATATCAAATCATGGTATACACCTGAAACTGTTATATATCTATTATTCCAATTTTTAAAAAAACAAATGTTTCCAATCTGAGTTGACTATAAGCATTAGTGTAAAAAGAGTCACGGTTCATATTTTACTAGCTGCCCACAGATTAAAAAAAAAACAAAACACCAACTGATCTGAACTTTGAAGGATTAAAACTCTACAATAAAATCCACTGATATCCATTCTACAGCCAATAAATATAAACCGAGCCTTTATATCCTTAAGTGTCCTAACCTTCTTTTCTGTAGTAATATTCACCAACAAAAAGTCAACACAGCTTCGTCTGGGGAACAGCCATCTGCACGGTCCCAGAGCCTAGCACAGAACGGGGCACATAGGTCCCCAAGAAATGTTTGCTGAATGAATTATCCTCCTTTTTCATCGTCTGTATATATTAGAGAAAAATCCTCAAAAGCCTTACACAAAACAGAGTTGGGAGGAAAAGTTTATTCAAAGGGGATAATTCTGATGGCAGCTGTAGCTTGGGTATTCAACCGCACTGTCAGAGCTGAAAGGCAAATTAGCCTGCAGTGGTTATTACCAACCAGAGGGAGGTATGTCTCTACAGTCTTCAGAGCAGTGCTTTTTACTGTGTAGTCACCAGAAATACTTGTTCACCTGCACATTTCTGGGCTCCCTATCAAGCCTACTAGATTAAGCACTTCTTGTGCTGGGTCCTAAAAATCTACATTAACACAGGAAATATTCCACTGGAATTTTAGATCCATTAACATTAGTCAAACTCTGCTCAATTAAACACACACACCTGACAGAAATATTACCTGTAAGGAGGTTGCCTCGGCTGACCTAAAATATTTTTTTTAGGTTTATTTGTTTATTGAGGGAGAGAGGGAGAGAGAGAATCGCAAGCAGGCTCCACACTGTCAGCATGGAGCCAAATGGGGGGCTTGAACCCACTAACCCTGGGATCATAAACTGGGCCAAAACCAAGAGTCAGATGCTTAACCCACTGAGCAACCCAGCCCACCCTGACCTAAAATATTCCTTTTCTGCCTAACAGAAATGTTCATCCGGAGGGAAAACTCGTTCTCCTGTTGACCTAATGCTGTGATTGGCAGTTACCCTTTTAGTCCTATTTTAAAAAGAAAATAGATTACAACACCTCCGTGTCTTGTGGTAAGCACGATGTTACGAAGGATGAGGCCAGAGAGGCAAAAACTATCCAAGCGATGGTGGCAGAGGCTGGATAAGTCAGGCTCCTCCATTTAAACGTGAGTCCAGAGGGAAATCAACGGCCTGGCGCCGAATTTACAGCTCATCAGTGGACTCCCAGGCCCCTGCTTCCTGAACACGCAGTGAGCAAGACACGAACCTGTTGGACAACCCACTGTCGGGCTGCCGAACTAGTAACACTTGCTGAGTGAACTGGCAGAGGGGTCTGTAATTTTAAAGTCAGGCTGGGACCAGACAGCCGCGACGCCCCCGCCCCGTAGCCCGGGCTGCAGGGCTCCCAGCAGTAAAGCCTGTCTCTTAGGCCCGACCTGACGCCAGAGGCACAACCCACGTGGAGGCCGCGCTCCCCGGCGGGCGTCACCCTCCCCGCGGAGCCTCCAAACTTTCCGCGCGCTCGTCCCAGTCTCCAGACCACCGGCGGCCCACGTGGGCCACTCAGGGTGCTCAAGCCATTCGTGACCCTACTCCCGCATCCGGGCAGCAGCAGACCCGGCGTGTCCTCCCTGCCCCGGTCCCCGGGATCATGGACCGCGTCGGCGCGCGTCCCCGGTCCCAAAAGCACCAGCGCCCCCAGGCCGCCCCGGCCGCTCTGAGGGTCCCGGGGACTGGGCTCTCAGGCCACCCGCCAGGCCCTACCCGCACCAGCTCTCGGAGGCCCAACAGGACGTGCACGACCCCGCCCCCGGCGGCGCGGGGTAGCCGGCGAACACCGCTCCACTCACCCTGCACGGCCTGTTGCGCGCGGCCGCGAGCGGGCGGGGCAGCGGCTGGGGGCGGGGCGGGGCGGGGCAGCGTGCGCACGCTGGGGGGCGGCCCGCTCCGGCTCCTGCCTGAGCTCCCGCTCCCGCTCCGGCTCCACCCCGCGCCAGGCCGCGGGTAGTAGGTGCTTCTGGCGCTCAGTATCCGCAGGTGTTGGGTCTTCGCGCCATCACGTTTTTCCCTTTGATGTTAAAGGAAATGCATGGTTCTTGGTTGTTGTTGTTTTTTTTTTTTGAGTTAGGGGCGGGATGAGTCTCTGGATTTGGGGCAAGTGTTCTATAGTACAATCCTATTCTTTTTATGAATGGAGAAACCCAGATGCAGAGAGGAGACGAGAGCTTTCCAAGTTTAGGAAGTCGGAGGTCCAGATTCTCCCATCGCTTTCTTTTGGGCTCTCCATGCTAAGCTGTGCTGCTTTGTACTGTCAACTGTAATTTATATCCCGTTGCTCCCAGAGTCAGAATTAATCCTGGCTTAAAAGGATACTGGAAATTCTTTGTGACGGTAGCTATAGAAGAGAAGAACAAAAGCAATTATTTAATTTTGGCCCAAGGCTCTGTCCTTTAGACAGACAAACTGCTTGGAAACGTTTGGGTGGGGAGGCTGGACCAACTGAGCACGGGGATCAATGGCACAGCTCTGCTTTGGCCTGTGTCCTTCTTTGCTCTGTAGACAGCCAAAGAGGACTTAAAGGAAATTATTTCATTCTGTCAGGATGATTGAGACCAATGACTAGCTTCTGATATCGATGTGGACACGTGAGCAAATGGGAACAAAGTACAGCCTTGTCTAACACTCGTCCGAAACTAACAATAATAGCAACACCTGAATTGAGTTCTTGCTGTAAGGCACCATGCTAATTGTTTCGGGGACTCCTCACTCCATCCTCACCACAATCTTGTGCTTACCTCCATTTTACAGCTGAGAAGACTGGGTCTGGAGAAGTTAACTTGCACAAAGTCACATTTAGATTTGGAAGAGCTAAGTCTTTCGGGAAAGACTTTCTCAGATCTGTCTTTCGGCAGAGACTATAAAAAAAAATCTAGTCCACTTGACATTATATTGGTAATGTACTTTGCTCTTTATTTTGACTACAAAACATCTATCAAGATAATGTAGAACAGTATTGATGTTACAAGGATTCAGAAAACGGTAAATTCTTACCCATGTCCATTATATGGAAAAGCACCACTTTGTGTTTGTATAAAGAAAAGTTTCAATGTCAACACAAATAAAACCATCTCCTAGACAGAGAATCGTCACTAGGGTGCCTGACAGAACAAAAGTACATATTGAAGTCAGCTCTGCTAGGGAAAATCATACATCTTGTATAGGAGTTCCCCTGATGCAAAATTAGTCTTTCAATGTGTTCTCTCTGATACTGTCATTATAATTCAGATTTGTTAGCATAGCAAGCAAAAAAAAAGAAAAAAAAAGAAAAAAAAAAAAGGTTATGCTCATTCAGTCTTCAGACCTAAACACAATGGCTGGCGTGTCTACAAAGAAAAGGAGGAGGGAGAGAAGTGAGGAAAAGGGGTGGGGGGGGGAGGGATGTGAGAGAAGAGCTTCCAGAATCTATGGCATTCCTAACATACTGTTTGAGTACTTTGTTTTTTCATCTTTTGCTTTTAGTCCATTGAGTTTAAAGTTGTTCCAGAGGACAAGAAGCAGGCCACTATGCAGTCTCCAACTTATCTATTCCAGACTCATTAAAAAGTCAGTTATTTTCTTTCTGTAATCTATTTTCTCATAAAAACAATGTCATAGATAGCTGAGTCATAGACGGCTCAGTGACCCAGACCTACCCAGAAGGGCCTGAAGAAGCCCCCAGATATCTGAATCAATAGACTAGTGATCCTCCCGTGGAGCCTGGGAACAAGATGCCGAGATGATAGGAAAGAGCAGAGAATTCCATCCTTATACAGAAACCCTGAAATAAACTTGTCTGCGATTCTCACAAAAATAACTTGCACTTCTGCAAGAGTGTTTTATGTTTATACATTTTGTGTTGCTTTGTGTTGCTTCATTTCAAACCCAAGTTTGTCATCCTCTCCTGTGATTTCCTAGGCTGTTCTTCCTATAGAACTTTAGGTTTTGGCCGCTTCACTGGAGCTCCCCACTGGGCCTGCCCTGCCTGGGTGTCAGGCTGCACAAACCCATCTCTGTCCTTTCTCCACTGCCAATCAGAATGATCCTGGGCTTAAAGAATCTTAGAATTATGCTGTGTGAGTGTACTTTTTAAGGTTACTCAGGGGGAAGAGATGCAAAGTACATGAACTTAACTTTCTCTTTTTGCTAATGCTCAGTTTCCTCACTTATTAGGTGAGATTGAACCAGATAATTCTTATTATCCCTACTGGCTCTCACATTCTATAATCCTAAAGGTCTGTGCACCAATTTCCACAGGGTATTAGAAGAAAAATCAGGAATCATGCATACTGCCCCCTAGGTATTTGTATTGTGTTTGTATTCACTTTGGTCCAGAAAAGATATAAGTGATTTATTTCTTTTATATGATTTTATTTAATACCTGTACCATTATTATTACCATCCTAACTTTTGCAAACAATATATATAATATAAGGAAACCAAGACATAGTGAGGTTAAATAACTTGCTCAAAATTATACAGCCATTGGATAGCACAACTGGGACTTAAATCCCATGGTGCCTATCGACTAATCTTTTTGAACCTCATTTTCTGCACCTGTAGAAATGGTTAATTTTGCTTTGTTTGTCTAACTCATAAAGCTGCTGTGAGTCTCAGGTGAGCCAGAGTAAGCAGAAGAGTGTTAAAACTGTAGAATGCTATTCACCTGAGAGGCATTATTGTTAAATCCATTACAACATCTTGAACATGATCCACAGAATGAATTAAATGCAACCGAGGCTTTTACATGTATATGTTTCACTTCCTTGACTAAACTCATCCAACAGGGCACCTTCTCACTGACATAGCCATATCACCATGAATAATCTTGGTCAGACTTAGTGAACTTCAGAAAGAGCCACATTTTTTTAATGACCCAGGCTGAGGTCTTCCAAAATTATAGTTATGATACATCTCATTGAAATCAATATTCCTATAGCTATGTTTTAAACTCTTTGGAGCCAGGAAATTGCTTTCATCTATTCTGAGAACTAGAACAGAGCTTTGCATGGTGTAGTTACTCAATGTTTACAGAATTGGATTGGGTTAGTATTCCCATTTTCTTGTCTGACTTACAGTCTGATTTCTTGTATAGCCTATGCCTGTAGGAAAGTCAGTGACAGGCTGTATAACTTTTTTAATTAAATGATGCTACACACCTCTCTTCTTCAATAGCCAAGCACTTGCAAATGAAAATACACCTTGGGTTTTGGCCAGTGACTCTTTCCCTCAGAGAGAGAAGTTGTTTAATATGTTACCCATAAAACCTGAAATAAATTTGTCCATGATTCTTATAAAAATAAGATGTAATCCTACACAGGTGTTTTCTGTTCATACTGCTTGGATTGCCTTTGTTAAAAAGGAAACAGGCTCCAACTGAAAAATGTTTCCTGGGAGACTAGCACAACATATATGGATGGATGAGAGAGACTCACGTGGTGATGGTACATTCATTTACTTATCTTTCTTTAAAATTTTTTGTCATAATGACCTAATAATGACCCATTGATTGATCTCAAAGGTGTAGTAGTTGGGAACTGACAGGTCTGCTAATGAATCTTTTTAAACTTTCAAGGAAGAGAAAAATATGCCTTACATAAACTGCTTCTAAATATAGAAAAGGAAAATAACCCTTTTAAGAAAGAAAATTATAGACTGTTATTTGTAAAAATAGATGCATGAACTTTGGCATGGACAGGAAAGGAGCATGAAGTCACACGAGGTCAGAGATCTAAGGGTTAACTTTAATGAACCACAGCGTGTAGACCTCCAAAGAACATTCACCAGTAGCCCTTGAAAGCTTCAACATTTGAACACCTGCCACCAGGGATGGCTACATTATTGGCGGGACCAAGTGCAAAATGAGTATGTGAAGCTCCTTGTTCCAAAAGAAGACGGAAGTGCCGTTAAAGGTACTAAAATATAGAACGATTCTTTTGCAGTCTCTCTCTTCGCTATAATGGTGGGTGCTTTTTATTTGCTATTCAATGTCATGCTCTAGAAAACACAGGAATACTTGAAAGGTGAGTGCATACATTCACAGGCATGGGAGGACCCTGCGGTGCTGCTCAGCATCCACACATGCACAGAAGCACATGGCCCACAGGCTACTCAGTACCCCCTCCTGCTAACCATTGGATCAGCACTGCTGTGCTCAGGCCAGGGGTGGAGAAGTCAATCTTCCTGATTCACTGGTCAGGGTCCCAACCCAAAGCAGACTGGCCAACCTCAGGAGATTATAACCTCCCAGGACTCACACCTTACCTGGATAGGGGGTGGGTAAGAGGCGTGCTCCAGTCTAAACACTCTTCAAACCCACCAGGGCACTGCCAGCCCAGGGCAGGGAAATGCTGTGGTATGTGTGGACCTATGTACAAGCCCCTGCCAGGGGAAGAGAGCAGTGGTGGGCCTCAGGTGGGACCAGAAGAAGGAGTCAGGAAAGTGACGTCCAGAACCCGTCCCACAGGAAGCGGAACTGCACGTGCCAAACCTGGGTACACGCGTTGTTGTTCCAACAGACTTTACTTACAAAATAAATTTAAAGATTACATGATTAAGAATTTCAAGATGGCAACTGTAGAGCATTAACCCCCAAGGGTGGGGCCTTGTGTGAGGATACTGGTTTCATGCTCAGGAAACCAGGTGTACCTGCCCCCTAGAGGACATCAACCAAGCAAAGAACTAAAATACATTATACCATTTAAGTAAAAAGACTTTTGCCAATCCCCAATCTTACCCATCCATTCCTTGCCCTTGAACCTGGTAGAATGGAAAAGGGTAGGAGAGAGGCCTGTACTAGAGCAGATGTTACCTTCTTCCTAGGACAATTTCCCCACAGGGTTTAAGTCTGAGGTGGGAAAAGTGAAAACACACTGAAATCAGTCTAGGCTTTATACCCGAAAACAAATCTCCATCATCAAACTGTTTTGTTTGTATGTATATGTCTATATGTGCTTGTTAATTGATTGATTGATAATTCACAGTATCTAAAAAGCTGTGGGATCTACCTGAGATGCCAGCAAGGGGCAGAGAAGTTGTAGCTAATAAAGCATATTAAACAGTCATTGATTAAAAATAAAGCCATATTCTATCAGTACCCCCAACAAATTCAGATTATTTCATGTAAAATATAGTTCAGCAATATAATAAATGGTTAATCTACATTAGTCAAGTAGAACTCAACAGAAATTCCACCACTGAATTTACTGCATAAAAGGAGTAAGAGTTAATGTCATGAGAGAATCAAATGATCCTAATAACTTAAATAATTTGATTACTTTGGTCAAGATGGCATATTATATTGAGTACTTGGTGACCAACATGCAATTAATTACTTTGATTGCCCCAAGACACACAATCTTTTGTACAAATGAGCAATAATCATCTGATTGTATTAATCTAGACCAGGATATCACCCAAAATAATTAAATATAATTAATTTTGCCCTCAAATCCAAATCTTCCCTTAAGACACATACCACAGAACTTTGTTTTGTGAAATGAACCACATTTTTAGCTTCTACCGTTCTCCTTTCTTTTGCCTTATTTTTCTCTCCTACTTCAAATTCACATTATCTCTACAAGTCACATTAAATTATTAGAGCTCTTTTCAGAAAACCTCTTTCTTCACTGTGTACCTGAACTGCATACTCGTTTAAAAGCTCTTTAGCAGGTATTCAGGTTTCTTTCACTTTGAGTCACCATTTAATTTAAATATGACCTCACCCAACATACAACCTAATTAACAAAACATTTTAAGTTATTCTGGGGTGGTGTGAATGCTCTAAAAATTTGTTTGATGTGTGGGTTTATGTTCATAACACTTCTTTAGAGCGTAAAACACTTGAAACACCTGCATTAATGTTCTCTGAAGAACAGAAGAAATTAATGTATGTAAGCACTTCCTTCCTTAGGGTGCCTTGTTCAGTTAGCTAGTCTTCTTGAAAATATTGTGTTACTTTTAAACAATTCAGGCATGGGGCGCCTGGGTGGCTCAGTCAGTTAAGCATCTGATTTCAGCTTGGTCATGATTTCATGGCTTGGGGGTTCGAGCCCCGCATCAGGCTCTGTGCTGACAGCTCAGAGCCTGGAGCCTGCTTTGGATTCTGTGTCTCCCTCTCTCTCTGTCCCTCCCCCCACTCATGCTCTGTCTCTCTCTCTCAAAAATAAACAAACATTAAAAAAATTTTTTAAAGAATTTAGGCTTGTGTATCGAACTTCAGAAAGCATTACTACTTCATAATAGGTTTAAAAATATTTGTTAATGACATTATAACATCATCTCCTTTGGATGGCCTAAGGCAAGGAGTGAGCCACTAACAGCATAATTTTGTAGAAAGCCTTTGAAGCACTCTTGTAGAAAATAAGTTTCTATAATGAATTATATTGATCCTGGGATCAAAAGTAATAGCACATTCATCAAATGGCCTAATTGATAATAAAATATAGTTCAATATTTCCTACATCAAATTATCAATATATTGAAAAGAAAACTATGGTAATTTTTCTCAGTGACTGTGAAATCCCTTTTCCACACACAGCCCTTTTATTGATCAAAAAACATTATGATTCAGCAGTAGATTGAAATGGAAAAACAACTGACAAGGTGGAACCTCATCTGAAGAAGCCCGTGTGTTCCTGGAAAATCGCAAGAGTCAAAAAATCTGCCCCCCTACCACCATTTTGTCTTCTGAGGAATGACCACTTGCTGTTGTATATTCTAAGACCCACCTCTACCCTTCCTCAGTAAGACTCCCTTGTGTTTATGTCTTTTTGGATTTCTGGGCTCCCTTCCTTAATTTTGAGATGTTCCTCATTAATGAATATCCTTCCTAGTGTAATAGCCTGACAAAATCATCTCAATTATCTGGTGCATTTTTTCTTTCAGTTTGTTTATAAGAGAAAACACAATGTTCAAGTTCTTTGTTAAATTCAGGGAAGTCAAATTGCAGTTGGAAGGTGACAGAACTTTAAAATTAAGCAAGACTTTACAGTTTGATTGTTTTAAAGCAATGTGTATAGGGAAAGACTAGGCATCACGCAAATGAAATAGCTGGAATGTAACACTGACTGGGCTGCCTCCGGCCCTACCAGGAAACAGCACCAGGTGTAGAATTGCAGTTGAAATAGCAATTTCCTTACCCCTTTTTAACCTTGCTTCTTTGAGGGTGTTGTTAATCTTATTGGAATTCTGACCTTAATAATGACTACAGAATTAGGTATAATTCCTTTCCTCATTAATCTCCATGTTAAAAAATTGTGTGTGTGTGTGTGTGAGTGATTTGAACAGGCTTAAGAGCAGCACGATACAAAATGATAGACCTTATTCATGAAAACTAATCCACCTGCAAGAATTAAGACAATGTAACCATAAATTATGATTGTGCAACAACTCATATGCAAATATTTGCAATCTCCGTTGCCCTCCTACTTACAAAAAGGGCTTGTGATGGCAGTAACAATCATGGAAGAAAGCAGAATTTAAATAAATAGAACTGCTTTAAATAGGTATTTTATACAATGTCTAAACTTCTTCTATAAAGGGAATGCCAGTGGATACAGATCCATATAAACAGACTGGTAACTGAGTCTGACATGACAGATTCTAGTGGCAAATAGGAATTCTTATAAAGGAAATAAATGCTGAACTTCAGATATGGCTAAAAATTTTGTTTCTAAAATAATTTTACTTCTAAATATTCTTTATGTTGCTAATTGTAGCCCATTATAATCACACACAATAGGAAATAAAACCAAAGTCCCACAGGAGAAGATGGGTTACATAAATTACAGTACACTCATTTAGTGGATTGCTCTGTAGCATATAAAAATTATTTTGCAGGAAAAAATGGCATAGAAAGTTGTTTATGAAAAGAATAATTAAACAAAGCTGCATTTTAAAAAAAAATGTTGCTTATGATCCAGAGAAGAAAATCTGGCTACAAATTGCCTAAGTTAAACACATTCCCAGCTAGAATGTAAGTTCAGTTAGTTAGGGAGTGTCCATCTTTACTGTATCCCTAGCAAGGTGTTTGGTGTGATATAAGTGATTAAATTAATAAATGCAAGTATATACAAATGATTCCATTGGAAAAATATATGTTATGCATAGAAAAACTCTAAGAATATACATTAAAATGTTAACTACTTGGGCACCTGGGTGGCTCAGTCAGTTGAGTGTCTGTCTGACTTCGGCTCCAGTCACGTTCTCAGGATTTGTGGGTTCGAGGCCCGCATCGGGCTCTGTGCTGACAGCTCAGAGTCGGGAGCCTGCTTTGGATTCTGTGTCTCCCTCTATCTCTGCTCCTCCTACATTCACACACACACACTCTCTTTGTCTCTCTCTCTCAAAAATAAACATTAAAAAAAATTTTAAATGTTAACGGCTTAATTCTGAGTGGAATTTTTTTGCCACTTGGTATTTTTAATTTTTATAGTGAAATTGTATTTCTTTTGTAATCAGAAAACAATAAAATTAAGTTAAAAATATATCTTTCATAGATTTTCCAGAGCAGTCCCTATAAAATATCCTGTTTCTATATTTAGGCAGTTTACAGAGCTGGCTGGCTTTTTCTTAAATCTTGGAAAGCAGCTTATTTTCTGAAATCCTCACATTTTATCCAAGCTTATCCCTCAGTGAACAATCACATGCAGTCTGTTCTGGATTGTGATCAGTAAATGAAGTCAAAATCAAAATGAGGTACCTATTATATGCTGTCTGTCACTCATACATTTCCAAGGTAACTGTGATTTCATTCTTTTTGAAATAACAGAGCCAGGAACACTGGTGTTCCTTAGTGGAAATGAGGTTCACAGGAACAGTTGTACCCTCACAGTCTTCTACAAGCCACTGATTTGAGGAGATGAAGACCGGCCAAAATCCCAAGTGCTCACTCTGAATGTTCTAATAATTCTCTTGAGCAGCAAGCGTATTTTAGACATTACTGAAAAATGCAAAGACTGTTTCTAGTCTTTAGCAAAAGTTATGTTCGATCAGCCAACAGTTGTGCATTAGTACTCCTCAAGAGGAATGCTGAGTGTATGAGTAGTGTGGTGGAGACCTAGAGTGCAGATGTATTAGTATTAGTCTAGAGTATTAGATGTATTAGTCTAGAGTGCCAGATGTATTCAGTGATGCATTTGATTTGAAATTGTGAAATAAATATGCCCAGGGAAAGCCTTAGACATTCTGAATGGTATAGTTCAAAGTAGAAGAAAAACAGTAACATCTGAGGAACCCAAGAGAAGAAGGGAACAGTATAGATTTATTCTGTTCATTTGTAGATTTTTCCTTTTTTTAAAAAAAAATTATTTTGAGAGAGAGAGGGAGAGAGAGAATCCCAAGCAGACTCCTGCACTGTCAGTACAGAGCCCAACTCAGGGCTTGATCTCAGAAACCTCGACCTGAGCGGAAATCAGGAGTCAGACACTTAACTGATTGGGCCATCCAGGAACCCTCTCCCTTTTTTTTTTTAACATCAGTTGTATAGAGAGTATGTCAGAATCAGAAATGTTAAGCCAACTGTAGAACTCTCCTCAAATAATAGCTACAAATTCTCAAAGAAACACCTAGCATATTAATCTGTTCTGTATTCTGAAAATGTAATCCTATAAAATTACTATTCCTTTTAAGTCAAGCTTAAAAACTATTAGTTTTCTAATTTACTTATTGTCTATCCATAACTAAATGGACAAGGGTTTTAATAAGTTATATTAGTTCAATTTTGGACAGTTTCCTAGAAAAATATAATCCTTGGAAAATTCTGAAGGAATTAGAGAAGTTGTATTAAGAAAATAGAATGAAGTATCCCAGAATTAGCCTGTGAGGGAAGTTATGATAGAGATGGGATTTGCCTTTAAAACTTTTGTGCCCAAGAGGAAAATAAGTTTCTAGAACCCTATGTCACTCACAGCAGAGAACCAAAATCAATGTTACTGGTAAATAAGCAGGAAGTTACTTGTCTTTTAACCTAGCACAAAATAGTTCAAATCATTTGGTTCACTTTATGGTGAAATAAATGGCAATACACTTAATGTAACACACCATTTAATTTATTTCCCTTAATTCAATGCCAAAAGTCAAAACAGGAAGGGAAAATATTTCATACTTCTTACCGAGGGCTGATCTCTAAATGGAATCTTTTCCACAAAATACTTAACACAAAAGCATGCACACTACCAGTCTACAAAATGAATGCTAATCGTTAGAGGTTTTTCTACTTAACAAACATTTATTTAATACCCACTTGACCTGATTTACTTGGTTCAACCAACGTTACTATGGGATTACTATGGGATATACAAATTTCATTCAACTGTTCACTCAATACCATGTCTGGAAGCATCTTTAGTCATTTATGAACTGAGACTCCACATCCCTTCATGGATGTTCTTTTCCTTGTTTTGGTATCCCCTTTACAGAACTCAGACAGCATGGTGTACAAGCCTCTATTTTACATCTATTGTAATTATTATATTTGTTATTTATGAAAGCTACCAGTTCACTGTTCCTGATAGGCTGTGCACTCACTGATAGCAGGAATGCCGTTTTATATTCATTTTTGACTACGTAACACCTAATAAAGTAACTGGCTTATACAGGAGGTCAATAATATTTGGTAAATACAGTAACTAATTCACTAAATGCCTCCCGAAATCTATGAAAGCTATGACTCAACTGTAAAATACAAGATTCTATTACTGAAGATTGACATATTAATTTAACATTAGGATGGGAGCAAAGTTTAGATGTTTTGCTCTTGGACTCAATAATATATGAAATTTAATAGTGAAATAAGATAAAAGACTTGATTGGAGATGGACGGGGAAGCTCTTCATGTACATCTCAGCTGTATAAGTGTCCATGGTCCCACCTTGATGTTGATGTTCTTCCTCACAAGGATTCAACTCTGTTAGGTAGCATGGCACATGGCTAGCACTAAGAATCAATGTTTCTTGAATCATTGTCATAGTCCAACTTTATTGCTTAGTTAAATACAAAACGTTTACATTTAGAAAGCAAGGAGGGTCTAGGCGAAGTAGTTACAAAGCCCATCCCTGTGGAAATTTTTCTGTAATATGCATGCCTGTGACTCTTATGTATGGAATCAAATTCTCCAGGGACCTTAAACTCTTTCCTAGATGTAAATCAGTCAACTTTAAAATCTTCTATAGGCCAAGAGAGGTGACTGACTGGCTGACTCGCAGTTGAATCAAGTACAGTCCAACTCATAGTCAAGAGTTGTTTGTTGTTGTTGTTGTTGTTAACCTACTCTGATTCCAAAATGAGTATTATACATTGGGAATTCTTCCTCACACATATACACCCCAGTAAAATAAATTAAATGCAATATACACAGTGGGAAATAAAATCCTTGAGTAGGTGTCAATGACATGATTATTTTCCAGAATGATTGTACCAATATGCCCTCCTAAGGATTGTCTTCTTTTTATCTGAGATGTATCTGTGCTGGGACTACCTGTGGATCTTCCTTGCATGGCGTCCTCTTCTGAGTGTAGAGAAAAGGAAGTCTGGTCCATTTCAGTCTTGCTGTCATGGTAACAACCGTCGAAGGCCATGGCTTGAAATGTATCAATATTATACATTCCAGAAATCTGACAAAAAGACTTTTTGTTAGTAAGCCATGAATATGGTTCTATATGTAGGAACTACAGTAAAAGTCTAAACAATCAGATTTTTAAAAGAGTTTCAATAAATGCTAAGAATGTTCTGCTTATTTTATTTTATTTTAGTTTATTTTTTGAGAGAGAAAGAGAGAGTGAGCAGGGGAGAGGCAGAGAGAAGGGGGGACATAGGATTGGAAGCAGGCTCTGAGCCAACAGCAAAGAGCCCAATGTGGGGCTTGAACTCATTACCTGTGAGATCATGACCTGAGCCAAAGTTGGACATTTAACCAACTGAAATACCCAGATGCCCCTGTTTTGCTTATTTTAAAGAATAGAATTCTGGTTTTGCTTTTGGTATCTGACTAAAAGTCATTTTAATAATAAATGAAAAACATTATCAAAGAGATCTGTTTTTAATAGGGACTTAGCAAGGTTTATTATTATCTCCATAGAGATAGTTGAACATTATACAAATAAATGTTTCACAATTATAATGTCAGTGTTTTCTAATTTAGTTTTGGCCTGATAGACTTTTACACTCAATGCATGTTTCCCCAGAAGGGAACACTGTTTCAGGTTTCCCCCTTTGTTTCTGCATAGTATGAATTGTTTGACATAAGTTTGAGTTGAAATTGAATATGATTTATCAGCAAAACCAATTGGATTTGCTTTTCAACATATTTTTGTCTTTAGAGAAAACACAGTAATACGCCTGGTCAGTGTAATTTTTTGTCCAAAACCAAAACAATATTATCAGGTGATCGACTTATGCTTAAATTTGGAGTAGGGATAGGAAATGATTTTAGCTACTCTCTTTAAATGCAAATTGGTCAACCTTTCTCATTTTTTGCTGAGAAGTACCTATAAATGATACCAACACAGCCCAATTAAACAACTTGAAATTGGCTTATGTTTCGGAAGGAGAGAATGAATTATCAATGCTTTCTGGCTCCAGTGCCTGATTAAATCTAAACTACCACTTTTCTTTAAGGTTTTACTTTGAGGGAGATGGTGGTTCTCACTGATACAGAACTGTGTCTAGGAAGTAGGTGTTACTAATTGCTTTATGAGAAAACGAAATCACTTCTTGATCTATAGGGAAGTTAAAAAAATGAGCAAATATGAACAGGCTACCACTGGCTGAAATTATTCAGAATTCAAATTGGAAGCTACAGAATAAAGTCTGCCAAAACATGTATTTGGTTCACAGCAATTAAAAAAACTAATATTTTACTGAATTCAAGAGACATAGAGAATATTTTGTGTAGTCAGTAAACTAACCAAGGACCCATACTCAAGTTATGTTGTCCTTTTTTGTTTTAGCCATAGGAACTTTTCATAACAAAATGAAAATGGATGATAGGAACATAAAATAAGATCAGGACTCAAAAACTAACCTCAGATAGTAAAAAATAACACTAATAATATATTCAACTCTGGATCTGAGAACAGAATAACTAGTATAATCTCTTTCGCGGTTTTACTATACCCACCCAGAACACTGCTGAGTTATCCCACTGGACACTATGATAATTTAGAACCATTCATATAATTGATTAAATCTTGCAGTATACAATTTACCAGTAGGGTGCTAATTTCCACAATTTCATAAGTTGGTTGTTCTAATAGAAACAGTTTTAGAATGGGTCTTTAATTTTTCACTCCAGCCTACAAATAAGCACATACCTAAGGCATATTATATCTAAAGTATAGATTTGACTGTTTTATGTGGAGTTCTAAGTCCTGGAAGTAGGAAAACATTCAGATGAAGGAATAAGAAAGAAAAGAATTTCCTTTCTCCTTTCTGGGCAAAGGTCAACAGTAGGGACAATTTTCCCATGATCCTTGCTGTTCTCCCAGCTCTTGGCACCTGGGGGAGGTTGGGACAGGGTGTGTGATGGTGGTGGTGGCAGGAAATGAGCTTTGCTTCACTTCATGATTTCATCGGAAGGAACTCCATAGCCTAAGATTCCCGGTCTTTCTCACTATCCCTGCATTATTCCATCCTAGAGGTTTCGCAGAAGGAATTAGCATGTGTGGCTCAGCAGCTCCTTTTGAGTCCTCACTTTAGGATCTGCATTGGTACCTAAGTTTGTTCTCTGAAGTGAGGTAAAAGGAGATTATCCTTACAGGGAGAGTCCTGAATTGTCTAGCTTCACCAGTGACCGGAAGGGGTAAGCACATTCAGTACAGTGATGAAGTATTAGTGAGACCTCCTGCTCCCATATCTAAGCACTTACTCCAAACTGCTTTATCAACAACAAAGGTGACATCCTCCCATCTGCCTGGTTTCCACATCTTTCTCTAAAACTGGTTTCCCACTTTAGGCGTAGAGAAAAGAAGTATCACCAATTATCCCCCCAAACCTACAGACATATCCTTCTACCCTGCCCCTCACCAGGGCATCCTACCCCTTTAACAATATCTCATCTCAGACAGCCTGTTCCCACTTTCCTTGTTAAAACCACTATTTGCTCAGAGCACATGAGCTGGGCATTAATCACAATAATAACTCAATATTTATGTAGCATGTTACAGTTTGCAAAAGTTTCAGACCCATTTATTACATTATTCGCAACAGCCCTATGAGGTAAATAGGGAAGAAATTCCACCATTTTGAAAATGAAGAATGAGATCCAGGAACAAAAAGCTAGAAAGTGGCAGAGTTAGGTTTGGCATCACTACTTCTGACTCCAAATCTGTGTTCTTTCATTTTTCCCCACAAATATATGAATGGTAGGACATTTCTTTGAGATAATTGCACCTTTGAAGGAGGATGCTTAGAATGGTGGTTCCTAGAGGCTGGGGAAAGGGGAGAATGGGGAGTTGTTGAACGGGCACAGAGTTTCAGTTTTGTAGGATGAAAAAGTTCTGGAGATTGCTTGTACAACAATGTGAGTATTCTTAACACTACTGAACTACACACTTAAAAACAGGTTAAGATGGTAAGCTCTATGTTATGTGGATTTTACCACAACTTAAAAATTTTTTTAAATGGATGGTACTTACTAATTAAAAGATTTTCTTCTTAGTGGTACACAAGAAGAGTGTGTATAGCCCCAAGTAGTGAAAACTAAAATTCAGGTAGTGTGAACATATGTGTTGTGTGGCAGGTGGGAGTGGATTAGATGTAGACAGTTTGGAACCAAAAGACTGGATAGAGATGGGCCCAAATTCCTACAGTGCCTCTTGCTTGGGTTAACCACTTCCACATAAAAATAGAACAGAACAACAACAACATTCTTTTTCTTATCACACGCCTTTTTTCTCTGTCACCTTTAATTCACAGATTATCTAAATCGTTGCTATTCTCAGTGCAGGCAATGGATCAATGGCATCTGGGACTTGTTAGAAATGCAGACTCCAATCCCACCCCACATCTGCTGAATGAATATCTGAACAAATCCCAGGTGATGTGTACACACCCATCACTGCATCCTTGTCCAGAAGCTCCCAGTTCTCTCACATCTGCCTAGAAGTCATATGGGTATGCGTGCGGTGGGGACACATACACAGTGTCAACAAAAGAAATGGAGGCATCAGCAATAAAGCAAAATCAGCTCCTATTACAGCTTTGATTCAAAGGGGATATAATAGAAGAAGGAAGTGGTATTACAGGAGATCTGAATTTCAAATGCATCTCTGTTGGCTGTGAATCTCTTGACAAATCACTTCACTAAAACTCTGCTGCTTCATCTCAAAAATAGAGATAATAATCTCTGCAAGGCCTACATCATGGAGCTGAGATGAAGGCTCAATTTGAGAAGAGGATATAAAACACTCTGAAAAGTAAGAAACACTCTCACTAGAGGTATAAGAAATATTAAATAATGTTTTGGGTGTACATAAGTATGCATATAAGAATTTCTCAAACCAATGTGAATATATTTCATTAAAATCATGTTCATAGATGCGACACACACACACACACACACACACACACACACACACACATATGTATATATATATACAGCCTTAAGTACAGGCTACCAAACAGATTAATTACGTTTCTTAAGTACAATATCTTATGTCAGTTGTCATAATAACAGGGAACTGGTGCCCTGATCCTTTGTGAAACGAAGCAGGTAGAGATCAATCTGTCCATGTTTACTAAACCCTGGCACAAGAAACATGTGATGACATTTAGAACCCAGAAACCACCTTTTATCCCCAGTATCCCAAGGAGAGAAGAACCTCTCTTTATGCTCTGCCACTCTCCCAAGTAACAAGAAGAGAAACATAAATCCTAGCTCTGGTGGAGAGAAGCACATCATTTATGGATTGAGAGCACAGCCATTGGAGTCAGGGAGACCCAGAAACAAATCCTAATTCCTCTTTGGCTGTGTGACCTTGGCCAAGTTACTCCCTAGCTGCTCCTATTTCACCTCTGTAAAATGAGGGTTATACAGTACCTACCTCTCGGGGCTACTCTGAGAATTAAATGACATGCTGTGTCATTAGGTGGTTAGTGCAATACCAATATAGAATAAACACACATTAAATGTTAGCTATCATCATCATCGTCTTCTTGAAAGGATGTAGTTTACACCTCAACCCTTTCTTTTCAAAGGATAGAGCCGGTGGAGAGGAGCACACTGAGAGAAATTCCTCACACAAGAAAACCCTCCTGGCAAAGGTGAATGAGATGCTGAGGAAACCAGTCAGCACAGGCAGAATAAAGTTCAATATTAAATCCTGTGAACTTGCATCTTGCCAAGGCATATAGACTTAATACAAGGGCTTACAACACTGTCAGGAGAGGGTTATAGGTAAGGACAGTCTTTTTCACATTCCAAAAGGGATCAGATAGTTAAAGCCAGGCAATACCTTCCCTGTCTTCTTGAATTGTTTCCACTCTTCCACTGTGGTGAGGTAGTTCACAGCTGCATACTCAATGACTGACAGGAACACAAAGAGGGAGCTGACCCACAGGTACACGTCCACGGCCTTGATGTAGGACACCTGGGGCATGGAGGCACTCATGCCAGAGATGATGGTGGACATGGTCAGCACTGTGGTGATTCCTGCCATTGGAGAACAGTGACAAGCTCAGTGACATAACCACTCTGTTCTAGGATCTGGTGCTGGATTACACCAGGGTAAGTTTTTCTGGAACACTTTCAGATGATCAAAGCTGGGAGTGGGGGAGGAATCCCTGCATGTTAACCTAGTACACATCTTGAGCCCAAGCAAGAAGCTCTCCTTGGATTTGTCTCTTTGCCCTGCCCTCACCCCAACTGTCCATAATGTTTCCTTCCCCCCATCTAAAGACTTCACAGACTCAAACATATTTTTAAGGACTCATTCACTCATTTGCCTTCAGTTGGGCCTCTTTAAACCATCCCAGAAAGGTTCAAATGTGTTCAATTTTAAAATTCCTTCTGGAAAAGAAATTCTAAAACCATTCCCACTACCCTTTCCTGTCATTTTGCAATTTACTGTTAAGAAATTGCCTTTGAGTCAATCTTTAATCTTTCATTCACCAGAGAGTGATCTTGTCATTTTCCATATTTTTCTTTCATATAGAATACTTATGAGCCATTAGTATTGCTATCACTCTGTCCCTTGTTACTGAAACTACAGTTCAATTGAGATTTAGGATGGAAGTGTGATCCTGGAGGCTCAGTTCAGCGTAAATACTTGCTATTTGACTGTGAAATGCCATTTACATTCCCCCCCCCTCCCCCTCCCTTTCCTTCCCTTCCTTGTTGGCCAGTCTCTCCCCTTCCCTCTTCTTTTCTTCCTTTCCCTTCTTTATCCTCTGGCATAAGCATCAGAGGTAATGAGATCAAGATTCTGGGGCACAATGGAGAAAGAAGTGACTCGAGATTTCCTTAACAAAATGCGGGCCTCGGGGTGGGCTAGTCTGTGTCTGCACTAATTTCTCAGAGGGACGCAGCGAGAGTGCTGCCTGGAGAAAAAGTACAGTATTGTAAATATTTGAAATGTACACTAGCTGGCACAGTTTTATTTCCTAACTTCCCACCAGGGAGGCACAAATGGAGTCCTTAATGATTTTTATAAGTTGTGAGGACATTTTAATGTCAACAGACAGAGTCCCGAACAGCAGGAAGAGCACCATGATTTACTCCTAAATGTACAGACACAGCATGTGGACAGCTTTCATCACACACTTCCACCCTTCTACAATAATTCTTCAAGGTTCTCATCTGAGGGAGCCCATATCAAAGACAATGACAGATCTACAGAGCTATTCAATTTCAAATTAAGTTTTCCATTTGTATGATCAAGACCAAGGACTTGGCATTTTGGCAGTCACCATGGGAGGGCCCTGGAGTCTTACCTTGACACTGATTCAAACTCCAGGATAAGAAACCTAAATGCTATTCTAGCTCTTATCATTAAATACAGGCCACTGTCTCACTGAGTCCCAGATCTCCCCAACAACGGTAGTATGGACCATCTGCATATCAGTGGATGCTGTTTGCATTCCTTGCTACATAAATGTGGATATGTGATTTTTTTTTATTCCCATTACAAATGTATGCATAGCTGAAGGCAAGATTTTTTTAAAAAATGTTTTTATTTATTTTTAAGAGAGAGAGAGCACAAGCAGGGGAGGGGCGGGGGGGGAGGGGCAAGATTATTAAATAAAGCTTGCTTGCCTTTATTGAATGTTTACCCACCAAAAACCCAGGTAAGTAAATATTATTAGCCACACATTGCAGAAAAGAAATATGAGCCGAGAGGGGCTAAGTAACCAGCCTGAGTTTGAAAAGCTCCTGAGTCAGGAGCAGGGCTAGAAATTTTCTGAGTGTGGAACCCATGCTTTTTATATGCAAACCTGCTGCTTCTCATTCCAGAGGGATCTCTTTTTGTTTCTAACATTATAAACCAATCTCTATACATGAAGCAACTCTGAGAGGAAGACACTATAAAGCTAAGAGTAGAATTATGTCAGGAGATATACTTTGTGCTTTTCAAAAAGCTAAAAGTCCTATTCCTTTCAGGACTTCACTGGTAAAACTGAATGAATCCTGCACTAATATTCATATTTAGTAGTTTACCTTATTAGTTAAAAAAATTTAATGTCTTTTTTTACTGGTTTTCTACAATATAGAAGATAGAACTTGAGTTTTTTTCAATGAACAGTAACATGGGGCTTAATGGACAAAATAAAGGTTTAGAACCCATATATGAGTTTCCTACATGCCAGATAGATCTTATTGGGCATTTTATTTTTATTTTTATTTTTTTCAATGTTTTTTATTTATTTTTGGGACAGAGAGAGACAGAGCATGAACGGGGGAGGGGCAGAGAGAGAGGGAGACACAGAATCGGAAACAGGCTCCAGGCTCCGAGCCATCAGCCCAGAGCCTGACGCGGGGCTCGAACTCACAGACCGCGAGATCGTGACCTGGCTGAAGTCGGACGCTTAACCGACTGCGCCACCCAGGCGCCCCTTATTGGGCATTTTAAATAGGTGACTAGTGAAAGGCCACTAAATCGATGGCCAGTAAAAGGAAACTGCATTATCTATTTTTTGCCAGAGAGCAATAAACTATCATTTTCCTTAAAAGGATACTTAGTACAGCTAATTTACTATAGCTTTATTTATTTTTAAACCAGCATTTTAGATTTTCCTTCTTTAAAATGAGCAATAAAAAATAGTGAGTAGGGAGGAGAGATTGTTTGAGTATGCAAGTAAAGGATGAGAAAACTGATATACAAATTCCTAAAGCAATAGAACTTGAGTCAGGAGTGTTAACATCTACTGATTAAAACACTTATGTCTTGAGCCACTCCTTAGAAATGCATTAATCTTGACAAATTGTATTCCTTCCAAACCCTTTAAAGTTAACATCCCAATAAAGGCACTTTAAATATATGAAGTGACCATTTAGTCAAAGAAAGGTTCTGTTTAGATTAGGATTAGAAAATTATCTTCTCACCTACCAATATTGCTCTGCATGGTCAGGAAAGTGTTAGGAGACAATATTTGGTCTGGCCCATGGGACTGAATTCCCCTGAGCCAGTTATGCCATATTATGCATTATGCCAGTTATGCAGTTATGCCATATTAATTCTTAAGGACACATATAGGGTCCTAAGAACCCTTTGGTCTAGTGAGAGATACTGATCTTTGTGTTTCATTGGCCATGTTTCTTCACCTGTGATGGAGAGGTTCATTGACTAGTGTGATGGCAATAGGCATCACTTATGGAACTATTGAGTCAGTTGTGTATTCAGTAGTTGTGCTGTGGACAGGTCTTTTGAAGGCATAGGTATCTACATTTATGTTTAAGTGAATAAAAACATTTTCCCTGTAGGCCTAAGCAGAAAGAAAATATCAAGTGATCTGAGAGAAAAGAAGGTAGGTTGGATAGCCTAACACCACGAGTCTACGGCTAGAAACTAACAACCATTGCCGCACAAAGGTGGTGTCAGAGTCCAGTGCCTAGAAGTTCTGGTAACCTCTATGATGGTTAAATGAATTACTCCTAATTATTTACTTTTTTCAGGCATATGTCATATCCTCTGTTAGGAGACATTTTTCTTTATAAGTGTCTACATGCCTGAAAACTTCAGTTGTCTTTCTCTGCCATGTCTGTTCCTGGTAAATGACTCTATTACTTAATATGCAGTATGAATGGCATACCTAGAGGAGCCAAATGAGAAAGATGGAGGCAAGGGAAGAGGAGGCAGATAGAAGGAAGAGATGAAAGTACAATACTACGCATCCTTCCATGAGGGTTAAAACATCCTTGAACAACTTTATAATAGTCTCATTCCCTCTCCACACCAAATCATATGGAAAGATAGATTAGTATTTTTAACCCATCCCACATTCCAAATTATGGTAGCTATTGTCTCTTATGAAAATCTCCTAATCACAATTGATACTTCTATGCCGTTCAGCCTCTATTGTTTTTCATTTGAAACATGACAAATGTGAAAGGATCTTAACAAGCAAATGATTCATCCTTACTTAGCAAATGAATCCAAATGTGGAAAGGTCTTAACCAACAATGAATCCTTATTGTTTTCAGTTAGTAACTAAAATACAGTTATTAAAAACATGGTGGGCTAAACATTGGCAATTTAACAACTATGTATTGAGAACAAAATATGTGCAGGATACTGTACTAGTCACTACAGGAACAGAAAAGATGGTAATAACGATCCTCGTCCTTAAGGAACTCACATTCTAATACAGGAGACAGGATAAGCTACCAAGGCACCCCGTAGCTATTACAAGATAGAGGAAGTAAGGTAGAAGAGATACCTTAGGGGAGATACAAAGTGCCATGTGGCTCAAATATTGGAGAGACCATGTCTGCCTGGTGCCATCAGTAGAAGTTTGTGGCCATTGAGAAATGGCAAGACTTTGACAGAGGAGGGATAGGTAGAGTAAGAACAAGAATAAAGGTATAGAAGTACTATAGATAAGATAAGCAGTTAGTCATGAGCGACTGTTGAGAACACTGAATATTCAAACTGGTTGAAGCTTAGACAACCACTTGGGGCAGGAGTATGGTTAAAGATGCAGCAAATAAAAATACACGACACTCAGTAATATCTGAATTTCAAATAAGCAACAAATACTGTGTTACTATAAGTACATCCCATACAATGTTCAGGATATACTTATACTAACACAGTATTTGGTGCTTATCTAAAACTCAAATTCGACCAAGTGTCTTGTATTTCATCTGACAACCCTCAAGAGGCACCTTGAATTCCAAGCTGAGGATATTTACTTCAGTGGCATTTGAGATGAGAGTGTTGTGATCACAGCTGAGTTTAGAAATATTACTCTGGTAGTACGGTTGGATTGTGGCAAGAAGAATAGGAAGTGAAATAAGCAAGTACAAGGCCTATACAAGCCCATACTACAGCTTTGTGCAAATCAGCAAATGGTGCCTTTTTTCTGGAGGATATCATCCCATACCATGTCCCAGAGAGCTTGGGCTGGATTTCTGCTCCTAACTCCCATCTGGATCAGATGTCACAGCCTTGCAACATGGCCCTGGGCAGGTAGGGATCTGTTAGGGCAATCCAGGAAAAATTAACAAAGGTCCCAGCACTGGTCAAGGCAGGAGGAATGGAAGAGAAAGGATAAGCATATCTGAGGACTTTTTATAGAGAAGGCTAACTCTGAAGATTTAGGTACCTTATAGCCACAGTTCTCAAAGTGTGGTCAGTGGCTCCTTTGGGCTCTCCAAGACATTTTCAGAGGGTCTGTATAGTGAAGATGAATTTCACAATACTAAGACATTGTTTACCTTTTCCCTATGTTGATATTTGCAATGGTGGGAAGCACTGCTGGGAAAAGTTACTGTTGCCTTATCATGAATTCAGGCAGCAACACCCACCTGGTCTAGCAACTGACAATCACTGTATTCTTTAACTGTCAGTATCACAGTGAAAAGAAATCAGTAAAATGTTTTAATTTTATTAAATTACAGCCTTTGTGTATATACCTTTTTAATATTCTGGTTGATGAAATGAGCAGTATATACAAGGCACTTCTCCATACCAAACAGCAATGGCTGTCTTGAGGGAAAATGCTCAGACAGTTGAGTTATGAGCTGAACAGGAGACACTTTTAAAAATGGGACATCACTGTCACTTAAAAGAACAACTCACAGAGAAACTCTGGTTGTTCAGATTTGGGTATCTTCAGGCATTTTGTCAAAACTGAGTAAAGTAAGCCTATCACTTGAAGTAAAGCAACTAATGATGTTTGTTGCTAAATGATAAAATTTGAGATTTCAAGCCAAAACTAGAATGATGTTAAACTTGTATGTATCACTATGAGCTTGAGAGTTTTTCCATTACTCAAAAACTTTTTGATGAGATTAATAAATGTGAGTTTTTGAATTTATATAATTAATTACATGAACATTGAGAAGATCTGTATAACTCAGTACACCAGTATTTTTCAAATGGTTGACGCACGGGTGAAAAGATCTAGGCAAAATGCAAGCTAGATCAATGAATTTTAATCTAATAGAGTACAAAAAAATTCACTGATAGAATATCAGATTCCACATTGTAATTAACCTTTAAGAAACTGTCACTTTCTGAGTTTTGGTGCAATGTCAAGAAAGACGATGCACAACACTATTGAAATATGGCTCTTTTCTCTAACCACATATCTGAACGAGGCAGATTTCTTCCTATATTTCAACTAAAACCTATTACAACAGATTGAATGAGGAAGCAGAGATGGGAATCCAGCTGCCCTCCAGAAGGCCAGATATTAAAGGTTTGCAAAAATGTACAACAATACCACTCTTCTCACTAATATTTTTTGTTTTAGAAAAAAGTTATTTTATGGGGCACCTGGGTGGCTCAGTCGGTTAAGCATCCAACTCTTGGTTTCAGCTGAGGTCATGAGTTCACGGTTTCGTGAGTTTGAGCCCCTCATTGGGCTCTGTGCTGACAGTGCAGAGTCTGCTTGGGATGCTCTCTCTCCCTCTCTCTCTGTCTCTCCCTGACTCATAATGTCTCTGTCTCTCTTAAAATAAAGAAAGAAAGAAAACTTTAAAAAATGCCTTTAGAGAAGTGATTTTTCATAGAATATGCTAACTTTTAATGAGTTTATTATTGCTAATTTTAAATGGACTAATGCAGATTTTTAAAAATTCTGTTTCAATAGCCAACATGGATAAATAATGATAGATATAACCCACAAAACAAAAGCTCTCTAGGGTTCCTAATAATTTTTAAGATGTAAATGGGTCCTAAGAACCTAAGAATGACTGCCCAAGACTAAGGAAATTAAGGGTCCAATAGTGAAAGACTCAACACATTCGGGGCCCTTAGAAGAACAAGAAAAGTCAAGAGACTAAATGGGATTTGGGCAGGGGTGGCAGAGTTGGGAAGAGTAGTTTGTTGGGTTTTGAACATGTGGAGTACCTGTAGTACCTGGAAATGAAGTCCAGGCGGGCAGCTGGGAGTAGTATCTAGAACTTGAGAGAAAGATTTGTGGTAAAGACAGGGTTGGGATTTGCTTTCATAGAGACAGTAGTCAGAAGCAAAGGCTTGTTCCATTTGATGAGAGAATCAAAAGCGAGCAAAACCTTAGAAGGTAATTACCCAGATTACCTACTCAGGGAATAGAAGGAAGACAAAGTAGGAGTACAAATGAAAGAAAAGTCTAAAAAAGGAGAAAACCTAGACTAGTACAGAGTACCAAAAACAAACTTATTGTTTGTTTAGTCTCATCAAACACTATGAGCCAGGCACAGCCTAGGCAGTTGACATAAATGCTCCCATTTATTTCATACAGTGACCTTGGAAGGCTGTATTAATCATCTCATTTTGCAGATGAGGAAGATGAGGCTGGGCTCTTGACCACTACACCTGATTCTGAATTTGGAGAGGATGCTTAATAGTGTCAAATACTTCAGAGCTTCAGATGATGGAGGGGGAACAACCGAGAAAAGGCAAGAGTAAGATAGAAAGATAGAAGGACCTTCTGGAGAATCAGGTAGCCCAGTAGTATTTGTGAACAGCCAGTAAAGCAGAGCCCAAAATACCTTTGAAAAAACTTGAGGGTGTTAGGAAGCAAAAACCTGAGAAGATAGCAGCAGTGGTATAGGCATACTACAGTTCCCTTTATTAAGAGAAGAGGGGAAAGGGACACTTCTGATTTATATATTATTTTATACAAATCTGAATAGCAATTTTCCAACCCTGCAGGGACCCAATGTAGATGCAAGAAGCATAGAATTTCAGGGGTTACTTAAATGCATTTCAGTGTTTTCCATTCACCCCAACCCACCCTGGAACCAGCTTTGATTACTTGTCATTTTCAAAGTGTAAGAGCTGAGTAGTTGGCTTCAGGAATCTGATTGAAAATCATGTTTATAAACCTTTAGAGACTGGATGTCTTTCTCATTTTGTCTTGAGGGCTGGTAATGTGCCTTTAGCCTCCTGTTCAATTCTACCCTGTCCCACTGCTGCACTGAGGTCAGGGCATAACTGTTCTGATGTGAAGGAACAGCCACAATGCTTTAATTACTTATTCAGATGGTATTTTTTCCCATGAAGATATTCAAGCCTCAAATGCTTGTAGATTGAAGCTTTTAATAGGGGAAAGAGGTGAACAAATTATTAATATTAATAACAATTTATGTCTTTCAAACGGTCTTTTGAAGTATGCATATAATTTGCGAACATTAACTTAGAGATCACCCTTTCTGGAATGAATTGTGTGATAATTACAATGATTGTGAAGCACTTATAACAATCTTCTCTCTAGATAGAGCATTACAGGTGAAAACAAAATCAGCTGAAATGAAGGGAGCTCTGCCCTGAACCAGCCAAGAAGGCAAGTGGAATTGACTCTTGAGTTCTCATTAAGTAACGTGTTATCTAAGTGCTTAGCCAGGCATCCTGCACTTAGTGAGAACATAGTAACTGCTAAGTGGGTCTGAAATGGTTCCCATAAATCAGTATGTGTGACAGTGGCATACAACATGCTAGGTGGAGTAGATAATCACACCTGTGTGGTGACTTCATGAAGCTGGCAATGTCTCTCCACTTGAAATCGCTTGCCAACTAAAGTACCACAATAACTGAAATTTCACTGCAGTTGATTCTGATTTTGGTGTTTAGGTTAAGGCCTGATTTCTAATTGGCATTGCCCCCTATCTCAAGAAGTAATTTATTAGGATACCAGTAGTATAGTGGATTGAAGGTTCTTTTTTCTATGATGCAAAGGTTTGTCATGCATAGCAAAATGGGTTTGGGCAAGGGATGGGGAGGTTTCCTGAAAGTGAGGAGATAGGTTTGTAAAGTGAGGCTGTTTATGCTTCATAATTTCATAATTTATCCTTATTAGTCAGCATTTGGTCAGCTGGTGCAGGCTTCATACCTAATGTCTCAGTTTCCAAGGAGAGAGTCCAATTACAGTTTGCTGCTGAGGCTGTTGAGATCAATGTTATAAGCTGAGTGTAAGTCTCTAACTATCCCTACTAAACCATCACTCCTTTCTCTCTACTTATCATCCCTTTTTATTTACCTTCATTGAACTTTCTCTGATATTAGCATTTCACAAAGATTCAGAAAAACCTTACCCAGGGAAACTCTTGCAGGAACAGCTCTTCGGTCAATCCAAAATGAAACCCATGAAAGCATCACCATCAACATTGCTGGGAAATAAGTTTGTAGCACGAAGAAGAAGATATGCCTCCTTAGCACAAAATTGATGAAAAGCCTATTGTACCAACCTATGAGAAAAAGCCAGAGTTTTCCTTAGAACAGGCTTCCACATGAAAACATCACACTTCATGAAATGACCTGCTTCTTTAAACTCTAAGCTCTTAGGGAACATGGAACAGAACACACTCACCCTTGTTTACCCAGCACAAGGACAGGGTCTGGGCCTGGCATTCCATCAATGTCTGTTGAACTGAAGTCTGTTAAGTGATCTGAAGTCTGTTTAATTATGTGATTCAAAGATTCCCCTTAAATTTCATAGCTGCTGTTCAGGAATGAATGGTAATCATATTGTGTGAAATGGCCTTTAAAGACCTTTTTTCCAAAATATATTGTGTTCACATCATTTCTACAAGCGAGCCAGTCTTCAATACATGACTAATAACTGCATGCAATAGCCAATAAACCATTTATTAGCTATAACAAATGAAAGAGAACATCTTATGTGAAGGAAAAGGTTCACAGTAGCTACTGAGTCATTGGATTCCAAGTTGGAACCCAGACAGTGAGGCTTTCGTAAAGGGAGTGGGTGAAAGGAATATCTGTAAACTGTTTGTATTATTTCAAAGTCTGGCGGGTACCATTAATTTATGTATGGTAAATCTACAAAAAAGTAACCAAATGATGATGTTTCTTTGCTTCTGACTGGAATTAAATAGATTCATGTTGCTAATATTGATTAATTCATGCTGATCAGAAGTAAGAATTGTGGTCACATCCATACAATTTTGTTCAGGTTTCCCTTTTCACATTGGCTGCAAGGAAGTTTAAAGCCAAAAAACAAGGGACTATTAGGTTAAAAATTATAAAACAAAGTCATAAGTATTGCAAAGTTAGAGAACCCTTCTTCTAGTCTCAGTATTAATTTCTTAGGAAACTCAAGATGGCAAACCTATTACACAGAACAGGTCAATATTTAGGCATTCAGCCTAAAACATATACCTAGCAAACCCACCTTGAATTGGCATATTATTCTCTTAGTATTCTCTTCTCAATTATGTGCTGATGACCCTTCTTGTCCCCACCTGTTCTGAGGTTCTCATCATCAGTTGATATATGTTTCAGGAATATCAAACAATTTCATTACCAAGGTTAACAACAGATACATTACATAGTGCATTCTAAAGTCAGAATATACATTATTTTTTAAGCTACTCATTTTGTCTTGTATTACCCATGCCACAGCCCTGCTTGATTTTTGTGTGCGGTTGAGAGTTTTTATTATAGCTGTATAGTGGAATAGCAGTCTCTCTGATGTTACAGCTTCATACAATTATTTTGAGATTAAAAGAGATGAGTAAAAGCTGTGAAAGAACTTCATAAAGAAACACTTAGGGTATGTGGTTTTAGCTATGACTTAAATTTTGGTAACATGTCCTTTCTTTATTTGTAATTTTCTGAAGAATAAATTTGTTTTTGGCAACCAATCAGGAGAAATGCTACTATGTTGTGTGGCTTTTCAGGGCAGGGGAGACTAGGGATACTATTGTGGTTGAAGCTGCAGGCCAGAAAGAGCTCCCTCCACCACCAAGAAATGTGGTGCTGCCTTGGAAAGATGGTGGAACCCTCATCCTGGGTAGTGTAATAAAGAGTCTGACTCCACTTCCGATACTTGACTCCTCATAGCTCCCAAACCCCACTGGTCCTTCTCCTTCTGTCTCACACCTGGGCAAGCTAATAGGAAAGCTGGGTGCTCCCTATTTTGGCACCCATGGGAAATTCAAGTCATGCAAGGGAATGCTTCCCCCCCAGTCTCACCCTTTAACCACCATAAAACTTTAAGCCAGTTGCCCTTCTCTGATTTCTCAGGCCATTTTCAGACCTACTTTGGGAGCTTACTCCACTCTCTCTGGAAAACTTCATTACATGCATAATAAATCTCTTTATAACCTTTTGCTTTGTGTGCGGCATCATCAGTTTTGACATCTGAACCACATTCTGGGTGGAAGGTCTGTCAGCCTCCATCAGGTTGCCGCACAGTAGAAAGAAGGGGAGTTTATGAAAGAAGGAGAGGGCTGGAGAGTTGGCAGCAGGAAAATGCAAGAGAGGGGAAGTGATTGAGGAGTCAGTCAGGTTCAAGGAGTCAGGTTCAAGAAGAGTTTTACACCTGAGACTGTCACCTTCAACGGGTGGTTGATGCGAAAGGCTTCAATCTGTGTCAAAAGGATCAAGATGATGTTTATGAAAATAGTGATGATGAGAGCTACTAGCTAATATTTACTGGTTACTCACCATGTGATAGACAGTATTCTAAGTTATTGATGGCAGACTTTATTCTAAATTATTTAAATGTATTAAATCATGTATCCTCACAACCTTCTGAGGTAGAGAGTGTTACAAAAGATGAAGACATTGAGGCTTAGAGAGATAAGGCAACCTGTCCACATTTCTAATAAGCAGTTGAGCCAGGATTTGAACTCATGCAGCCTGTCTCCAAAACTTATACTTGTAGCCACCATATGATGCTGCAATAAAGAATAATTGTCAATGCATTCTTTAGGGGCAGGAGTCATTTTTTTTTCCTTCATAAATCTACAGTGCATGATTGTGAGGGGCACTGAAAGGCATGAGGGGGAATAAGCCCTCAACTGCTTGTTACTATTGCCAGGGAGTGGTGAAGACAGAGCCAAGGGAAAAACTTGGGGACATGATGGTGCAGCTATCAAATAGAAACTAAAGTTACATAATTCTAACTCTACTTCTGGCTCTCCAAACCAGAGTCGCAAGTACAGATTTTACTGTATAGCTGATTTGGCAGTGCAGGTTACAGTGGTTGTTATAATGACAGGAACGAAGACAAAATAAACATAAAAAAATTATTTTTGATTAAGCTAATATGTTTAAACAGGATACTAATTGGAGAAAAACACTTGAGTTTAGCTCTCAGGAGACCACATTTAATATTTCATGGATAATGTGAGACAGAACTATCACATGCTTGTAAATTAAAATAAATGTCTAAATGCTGATCTTTCTGAAACCTAAGAATGGTTGAATAAACCCAGATATGATTAATAACTGGATTCATAGCCAATGGAATGGTGTATTGATGAAGTAAGAATTTGGAAATCAAATTTAACCTTTTATTTTTAAGAGGATAGTTGGGTATATATTAATGGATACTTGGGCTTCAAAATCTGAAGAAATGTCATTGCTATGATTATATATGTAGCATACATTCTGTGGAGGGAACAATACTCTTAGATTTCTATGCTTTGTATATATGACATTTTTAAAATGCTTATTAATTTTTGAGAGACACAGCATGAGTGGGGGAGAGGCAGAGAGAGAGAAACACACACAGAATCTGAAGCAGGCTCCAGGCTCTGAGCTGTCAACACAGGGCCCGACACAGGGCTGGAATCCATGAACGATGAGATCATGACCTGAGCCAAGGTTGATGCTCAACCTACTGAGCCACCCAGGCACCCCTCTGACATTTTAATAGCTTCAAACATTGCAAAGACCTGTTCACAATTTATCATATGCCAAAGTTATTTCATCATAACAACAGCAAAATGAAAACAGTTATAAATTACACTTTGACATGTATCATTGTTCACTGCATGCATTCCTTTGTTTAAATATTAATTAAATTTAGGACTATGAACATTAAAATCCTGATAAAAACATACTTATACAGTTGACCATTGAACAGTGTAGGGGTTTGGGGTACGGGCCCTGGTGCAGTGGAAAATCTGCATATAACTTTCTAGTCCCCCAAACCTACTAACAGCCTAAAGCTGCCTGGAAGCCTCACTATAACGGAACAGTGGATTAAGACATATTTTGCATGTTATCTGTATTATACACTGTATTCTTACAATAAATTAAGGTAGGGAAAAGAAAATGTTAAAAAATCATAAAGGAGAGAAAATGCATGTGTATTACCTTAGTGTATGTATTGAAAAATTCACATGTAAGTGGACTGTGTGGTTCAAAATCGTGTTGTTCAAGGGTTAGTATTTACTTATGCAGAGTAAGACAGGAAGACAGAGAAAAGAAAAAGAAGGAGAAGAAACTATATAAAAATAATAATATGGTTTATCTTTATGAGGTTGGATTATAAAGGCTTTTTCTTTAAATTTCTCTGAATTTTTTTTCAAGTTATCTGCCATTTATTCATTTGTTCAACAATTACCTATGGAGCATTTAGTATGTGCCAGGGATATACCAATGGTCGAAACAAATAATATGTATTATTTATATAATCAGAAAAGTCCATAAGCGTTATTACAGTTAATAGCATTATCTGCTGAATCCTGAGCAATGTAGACAAATAATGAAGTGAAATAGAGCATTTCTCCTGGATCTAAATAGCAAAATAGCTGTTGGTTCTAGAAAGTCCCTCAGCTTCTCTGTGATGTAAATTTTGATTTCTCTCTTATGATTCAGGCTTTTATTTTTTTTAATGCTTATTTATTGTTGAGAAACAGAGCAAGCTAGCACATGAGTGGGGGAGGGGCAGAGAGAGAGGTAGACAAAGAATCTGAACAGGCTCCATGCTGTGAGCACAGAGCCCCACATGGGGCTTGAACTCATGAACTGTGAGATCATATCTGAGCCAAAGTCTGAGGCTTAACCAACTGAGCCACCCAGGCCCGATGATTCTGGCTTTTAGATAACAACTTGATAACTCCTCTCCGGAGTCTAAGGGCAAGAGTAGAGCACCCTCCAGGGAGAAAAGTCAGTAGGTAAAAGGATTCTAGGCACTCAGGGCAGCATACATTTTCCAACCTATGCATGGCTTAAAAAATCTAAAATGGCATTTTATATGGATTCTTCCTGAAATGACCTAGAATGCTAATAACCAGGGAAGAGGGAGCTACTTTTAACTTTAATCAACAGGAAGCAAGTATAATTTATTTATTTTTTGTTTATTTTTTTTAAATGGGGCCACATATAATTTAAAAAGTGCCTTGGAGACATGTTACCAAATGAAAAATATATCTGTCATAGTAAAGAGTATACAATATAGGTCCAATATTGAATAGGTTTTCTCTTCTGAGCAATGATGCCCTTTACTGACTGATTCCTTCAGCGATACTTATTGCGTATATGTGCTGCCGAAGTGAGCACAGTGATATTTATTGAGTATCTATCATGTACCATGCCCATTCCAGATGCTGGGGAAGAAATGGTGAACAAGGCAGACAGATTTCTTGCACTCTTTCTAGTCAGGCACTCCGGCGATAAAGCAGTCACATAGAGATATATTTCAGGAAGTGTTAAGTGCTATGAAGACAAATAACAGATAGGGAATGGTGAGGAAGGAGGCCTCGTTTAGACGGGATGCTTGAGGAAGCACTCTCTGAGGAGGTGATATTTGAACAACACCTGAATGACAGGAAGGAGCCGGTCATGAGAAAGCTGGGGGGAAAGCATTGTAGGCAGAGGGAGGAAAAGGCCAAAACAGAAGCCCTGCAGATAGAATGAGACAGGTGTGTTTGAGGACAGGCAGGAAGGCCAGCGTGGGTGGTGTGGGATGTGGTGGAGGGGGGCGGGTGTAGTGGGTGAGGTCAGAGGTAGCTCGTGTAGACCTTGGAGGTCATTTGAGAAACTTGAATTTTGTCATAAGTGTGACAGAAAAACCCTGGAGGGTTTTAAGCAGGAAGGAATTGTGGTCTTTGCGTTTGCGAAGAGCACTCTCTCTGCTGTATTAAGAGTAGACTGCAGAGGCCAGGGGTAGAAGCAAGGCATTTGTCTAGAGGTGGCTGCATGAGGACAAGAGTGGTCATGGACTGGAGGTGGAGGAGACTGCTTGTGAAGGAGGGAGGATGCTGAGACCACACGGGACAGTTGTGTGAATTCAGGTCTCTTCACATGTTTCGCAACGGGAGGTGTCAGTAAGTGCTGATGAACTGTCCCCATAAAACAGCGCACCTGTGCTGCTGTAGAAAGCGAATCCGCTGGATGCACTGAACTCCTCAACGAAGAACTGAGACAGGGAAATATGTTCATCAGTATTTAAGGACTTGTTCCCATGTTTCCAGTACAGCATTAAATCCTCTTCGGTGTAGGCATCTGAAACAAGAGAATAGTTTCCCATCACTGGCTCTTGTGAGTTCCACAGGTATTCCACCATGTTTTACACAGTTCTGTATCTCCAGTGCCTGGTCCAATGACATGTATATATTGGGTACTGAAAAATGTGTTTGCCGATAGACTGATAATACCCATACCTACCAAAGGAAAAATAATCTCCAAAACTTAGACCCTAATTACTGGCATAGTGTGGAGGCTTTTCTGGTGCCCATGTGAGGACTGAAAACTCTCCAGATAGCTGCTCCCATACCTGCGTGCACTGAGTGATGTCATAGCACTGCCTGTCCCCCATCACAGGTCCCACCCTAGGTCTTCTGGCCCCATTAGTTTTGCGGCTCTCTTGCATGAAATTACAAAATGAGCTGCGCTCAGTAAAGAATTTTCTCCTGAAATCAACTAGCATTACAGAGAGTTTCTAATGGATTTGGGGAGGAACAACCACTGAAATTCCCAGCATTTTTGCCACATTGTGAAAAACTGCTGTCAGTTTTAAGATGTATCAAAAACAGCTGAGGGATCAAAGTGATTGACAAGGAGTTTGGCTCGGATGCTCTCTGACAGGGCTTTGATCAGCGAGTGTATGTCTTAGAGCTGCATTTTTCTAGGGAACCCAACCAAGTATATTTAATGGAAGATTGTGATTTACATGGGAACATGAATTCCAGAGCTTTCCTAATTTGGGAAGTGTGTCAGTCTATATAGTTAATAGCATATAGAATATTCCTTTTTAGGGAGCTTGTTCCTTTACAACCCTTGTGGAAACTGCAGAATATGTAATTATGAAAACATTCTTTCCCTGGTTGTTCTCTTTTGGCAGGCAATCTGCCATCATCCTTAGTTTTTTAAAAAAATGTAACTATTTTGAACAAATATATTTAACTTATATCGAGATTTTTAATGCTTGTTAAGAACACGCTTATTTACATGTAAGTAGGTGATCGTGTGTTCAGATCATGAGTGCCTGCTCCATCAGTAAGTAGGACTTACAGCTTTCCAGTTCAAGGGAACAGTTTTGAGTGTCAAGAGGAAACCTGCTGAAATCCATAAAGCACATGGCTGAAACAGTTATCCTGGAAGAGGAAAGAGAAAACAAAAACTGCAGGTCATTTAACCAGATGGCTGAATGAACATGCAATATTGAACCTTCCTGTTTGCTTGTCTTGTGTGCCTTTCAAGAATAATGCAACACGGGGGTGTCTTGGGTGGCTCAGTCGGTTGAGCATCTGACTTCGGTTCAGGTCATGATCTCATGGTTCATGAGTTGGAGCCCCACATTGGGCGCTCCACTGTCAGCACAGAGCCTGCTTCGGATCCTCTGTCCTGCCCTCTCTCTCTCTCTCTCTCTGTCTCCCCCGCTCATGTTCTCTCTCAAAATTAAATAAACATTAAAAAAAAAAAAGAAGAGGGGCGCCTGGGTGGCGCAGTCGGTTAAGCGTCCGACTTCAGCCAGGTCACGATCTCGCGGTCCGTGAGTTCGAGCCCCGCGTCAGGCTCTGGGCTGATGGCTCGGAGCCTGGAGCCTGTTTCAGATTCTGTGTCTCCCTCTCTCTCTGCCCCTCCCCCGTTCATGCCCTGTCTCTCTCTGTCCCAAAAATAAATAAAAAACGTAAAAAAAAAAAAAAAAGAAGAATGCAAAACAGGCATTACTATCCTTTAGCAAAATAATGTAGAAGGAAGCAAACTCAGGAAGGTGGGTGATTTGCTAAAGACACAGAGTTAATGAGTGAATTCCTGCTCTAACAATTGTTTCTAATCTCACAATTTCCTAGTCAGCTCCCTCTATATTTTTTGGCTGTGATGTCTTTCAGAAAAACATACTTCGGAGGGAGGAGACTTTTTTGTTTGTTTGTTTTTTAATGTTTATTTATTTTTGAGAGAGAGAGAGAATGAGTGAGCCAGAGAGAGAGAGAGAGAGAGAGAGAGAGCATGAATGGGATAGGGGCAGAGAGAGAGAGAAGACAGAATCCTAAGTAGGCTCCAGGCTCTGAGCTGTCAGCACAGAACCTGATGCGGGGCTAGAACTCATGAACCATGAGGTCATGACCTGAGCCAAAGTCAGGTGCTTAACTGACTGAGCCACCCAGGCACCCCCAGAGGGAGAAGATTTTTAAATGGATTTAAATATCTTCTGGTTTTTGGAAGATCTAAACTTAGTTTCTAGTCATAAAGGGCTGGGATAGTGGTAATAAAAGCCTATGGGTAAAGGTTTCTCTCACAAAGCAAGTTTGCCTGAGAAAATTCTTTTCCAGGAGCGAGGAGAAAGCCTGGAGCATTTTTAGTTATAGATTTATGGGCACAATGCATAATTCAGGTGCCATTAAACCTTGCATACTGATGAATATTGTTTTTTCAAATTTTATATCCTCCTAGGTTTTCTGGCTTTAGGCAGATGCTGCTATACTATGATCCTGCCTCAAAGTAGAAACTCTGGTACCCACAACAGCAGATCAGAGGTTTATAAAAGGCCCCTGAGCAAGTCTGCAAAAAAACACAAAGTCAACAGCTGCTTCTACCCATGGTGCCCCAAGTTAATCAGGAACGATTTTATCTTCCATGGGTTGAATTCTGTTGTCAACAGTCATGCAGCAAAATGCCAAGCCAGGGAGGTTTCTGGATGACTTTGTGTCACAAAACACTCATTTTACCATATTCCTGGCTCAGTTGACTTTTGAACAATACAGGGTTAGGGAGGCCAACCTCTGTGTAGTTGAAAATCCTGTGTAACTTTTGACTCCCCAAAAACTTAACTGCTAAAAGCCTACTGTTGACAGGAAGCCTTACCAACAACATAGTTAATGCATATTTTGTATATGTATTTTATACTGTATTCTTACAGTAAAGTTAGCTAGAAAAAAGAAAATGTTACTAAGAAAATCATAAGAGAAAATACATTCACAGTACTGTACTATATTTATTGAAAAAAATCCACATATAAGTGGATGTGTGCAGTTCAAATCTGTGTTGTTCAAGTGCACTTTAAAGCTGGAAGGGACCACTGAAGTCTTTGAGTCTACCTCCTTCACAGTATATACATGGATAAATTAGCAACCAAAGTGCTTAGGCGAGTCGTGGTAAAGAAAATATTATTCATGACACTTGGTGTTTTTTAAAAAAAAATTAGTGTTTATTTATTTTTGAGAGAGAAAGAGAGATGGAGTGCAAGTGGGGGAGGGACATAGAGAGAGGGAGACACAGAATCCGAAGCAGGCTCCAGGTTCTGAGCAGTCAGCACAGAGCCTGATGTGGGGCTCGAACCCATGGACTGCAAGATCATGACCTGAGATGAAGTCGGACACTCAACAACTGACTGAGCCACCCAGGCGCCCTCATGACACTTGTTAAAGAACAGTAAGGAAGATTTTATTTAGGGGGACTACTATACTTTGGTTTATATAGGGAGAGGGTGGGCTCAGGTCCAAATATAACAAGGCAAAGTGGGAATTTATAGCCAAGGAGTAGGGTGGGGGGCAGTGGATGGGAAATTACTCAGAGGAAACATCGGGGGTGAGGGGTGGGTGATTCTGGCTAAAAGGACCTAACAGGATCCTTGCTGAAGGCAGACCAGGGTGATCAGACATCACTTGTGGGTAGTGCAAGATGAGGAATCTTATCAGATTTGAAGGGAGGCAGATATTATGGATGGAGGATTCTGGCTAAATGGACGTAGCAGAGATAAACATGGAAGCTCAAAAGTCAGAGTCTAGGTGAGAAGTAAGTTCAGAGGAGCCTTAGCAGAGTTTGGTCAAAGAGAGAATCTCTGTCAGTAGATAGTGTCAGAACCAAGCCTGGAACCAGGTAACCTGTCTCTGGGCTTTGACTGGCTCTGCTATCAACTGGAATAGCTGTGTGGACAACAATTTTGAGTCCTCCTTTGTTTGGCGATTCCCCAAGACCATCCTCAGGTTCCATGATTCACTAGAAGGACTCACAGGACTCATCAAAGTTGTTCCACTGACAGTTATGGTTTATTGTAATGAAAGGACACAGATTAAAACCAGCAATGGAAAGGCACAGAGGGCAGGGTCCAGGAGAGACCAAGAGCAAGTTTCCATCTGTCCTGTTCGAGTGGAGTTATGTGGGCAGTGCTACTGTCCTAACAGGGAGTGTGACAACACACATGGAGGACTTCCAACCAGGGGAGCTACCTGAGTCTTGGGGTCCAAAGTATTAACTGAGAGTTGGTCACACAGGTCTGGCTGACCTCGGTCTCCAGCCCCTCCAGGGGTCAAGCTGCTACTGGGTAGCTCAAAGCCTCCTCCATAGATCACATTGTTAGCATAGACTTCCTGGTGTGGCCCAAGGCTTCAGGGGAAACAAAGATCTTCTTAACAGGCAAGATATTTCAAGGGCTTAGAGGTCATCTCCCAGGAGCCAGAAATCATTCTTTGGAATATGTAGGGTACAGACAATCTACTCAACTAATTCTTTCATCAAAATTAATTATTTTGAAAAGTTAAAAGTTTTACAAAGTTGGTACCTTGGCCAGATGCTGCCATTGTGCTACTGATTCCTGGTAAGGCCCGACTCTAGTTCTTATTAGAGGCCCATGTTACACCTGACTTAATATTTCTGTTGAAAGTGGTTCTCCTGGGGGGCTCAGTGGGTTAAGCATCAGACTCTTGATTTCTGCTCAGGTCATGACCTCACAATTCGGTTCATGAGATCAAGCCCTGTGTCAGGCTCCACGCTGAGAGCACTGAGCCTGCTTGGGGTCCTCTCTCCCTCTCTCTCTGCACCCCTTCCTGCTCTTGTATGCTCTCTCTCAAAATAAACATTTTTTTAAAGTTCCATTGAAAGTGGTACTTTCCTTTTCATTGCATTTTTATTTTCATTTTTTAAAATAGTTATTTATTTTGAGAGAGATCATGTGCGAGCATGAGTGGGGGAGAGGCAGAGAGAGAGGAAGAGAGAGAATCCCAAGCAGGCCCCACACCCAGCATGGAGCCCAATGTGGGGTTTGATCTCAGGACCATGAGATCATGACTTGAGCCAAAATTAAGAGTTGGAGGCTTAACTGACTGAGTCACCCAGGCAGCCCCCTTTCATTGCATTTTTAAAAACATTGACATCAATATGGCAATAGCACCTTTGCACTAAAGTGAGCAAGGTGTAGAGCAAAAAGAATCTATTAATAATTTTCTATTACCACTTGGTGGCTTAAAACAACAGAAGTTTCTTCTTTCACAGTTTTGGAGGACAAGTCTGAAATTAGTATCACTGCACTGAAATCAAGGTGTCAGAAAGGTCCTGTTCCCTCCAAAGGCTTTTGGGGAAAATTCATTCCTTGCCTCTTCCAGCTTCTGGCAGCTGCTGGCATTCCTGTACTAGTGGCTGCATCACACTCCACTCTCTATCTTAGTGGTCACATTGTCTTCTACTCTTCTTTGCATGTCAGATCGTACTCTACCTTTCTCTAACGAGGATGCTTATGATGGATAGCACTTAGATCCCAACCAACTGATGGAAGATAATTTTCCTATCTCAAGATCCTTAACTTAATCATATCTGCAAGGATCCTTTTCTTCTTTCTTTTCTTTCTTTCTTTCTTACCTTTCTTTTCTTTCTTTCTTTTCTCTTTCTTTCTTTCTCTTTCTTTCTTTCTTTCCCTCTTTCTTTCTTTCTTTCTTTCTTTCTTTCTTTCTTTCTTTCTTTCTTTCTTTTTTCTTTCACCAAATAAGGTAACTTCTGCATGTTTCAAGGACTAGGACATGGATACCTTTCAGGGAGCCATTTTTTTCCCCCACAGTCTTACTATAGAGTTTTCCTAGGATTTTTAAGATATGAAAAAAATTGAATTACTTGGATTTACTACACATTTTAAGAATTATCAATGATAAGCCATCAGTATGTACAGGATTTATTAGGCTAAAAGAATATATAGTGCATTAAAGATGGAGTGCTGTTATAGCATAGTGTCAGAAAAAATGGTGGCTTTTAAAATTTTTTGTTAGCGTTTAGTGGAGAGAGAGAGAGAGAGAGTGAGCACAAGCAGAGGAGGGGCAGAGAGAAGAGTAAGACACAGAATCCTAAGCAGGCTCCAGGCTCTGGGTTGTCAGCACAGAGCCCGATGTGGGCTGACCTGAGCCGAAGTTGGACACTCAACTGACTGAGCCACACAGGCGCCCCAGAAAAATGTTTTGAATTAAAAAAAAATGAAAAGGAAGTGAAAAAATTAGCAGTAATTTGAATGATGACTATACCTTCTTGTGAAAAATGAATGAGATAATTAAGAAAACTAGTTAATCCAAGATTCTAAGACTGTTTGGTAGTATGTAGTTGGTGAAGAAGAAAAGCAATTTTATGTACCTATAAAACTGTGGGCCAGGCTTTTAGGGATTTCCAAAATTCAGCTCCACTCTGTCCCATCTTCTTTTCTATCATTCTCCAACAATACACTGTATAGGTAGAGTTAGACTAGAAAACTATTCTTTAAAATCTGGAAGTTAGTATAAGGAAAAATCATATTTTCTGCTGTGTCTCAGTCTTCAGGATGACTAAATAGACAGTAATAGTGTGAGCTTAGCCTGAAGTGAGATCCACTAACTTTAGTGTAGACGACCCTGGCATAGGGAAGCCAAAGACGGTCCATAGCCCTCCTTACCTGAGACTGAAAAGGACATTTCCATCAGGGTATACACGTAGCATGATGTTCTCCACAGTTGTATCATGGATGAATGATCTTTTAGAATGGACAAAAAATATGTCAGGCACCCAAATCTTTTTGATCAATCTATGATCAAAGGTCATGCTTTTGTTTGTTGTGCTAGGAAAGGAGAGCCTCTCATCTTTCCAGTAATGTCTGAGATAAAAGGTCATTGTAAAGTCCTAGGCAGAGAGAAACAGAGACAAGTCAAAGCCTGTAAGAATATAGTTCAGGATGACCAATCAATACCATTAGTCCCAGATTGATTGGCATGGGTGTTAATGACATATAAAATGAATGGCATATATTGTATTTTCTGGTAGATTTAGGATAAATCCAGTGAGCTTGAGTTGCAGAACCTCTCCTTCATCTGGAGTCTGGTGAATGTTGAGTTTCTGGGAACCATAGAGAATTCAATTTGGGTAAGGGAAGCCAGGTTATAACTGGGAAACATTTCTGTGTAAGTACTGGTCAATCACCTAAAGAGATCTCAGAAGAAAAGGACTTGAATCCACATGGCCCAATATTTTATTTTGACTTATTCTTTTTATTGCAAATAAATATTCACTTTTATAATGTATCCATAAATTTATATTGTTTTTGTTAAGGAACAAAACTACAGTCCCATAAAACTACAGCCCCCCCATTTGAATAACCTATAGTCCCACAAAAACAGATACGGTATTTATTAGAGCTATTAGTGGTAAGTGTGCTGTCAGAGATCCTGAGATGGAGACAATGATTTTCTTCAGCTTGGGAGACACAAAGAATACCAATAAATAGTGGTTCTCAAATTCTAGTGTGCAAAAGACTTACCTGTGAATTTGTTAAAATGGCATATTCCCCAGAAGCTAGTACCAGTGTGGCTCAGGGAATTGAATTGTTAGTGTATAACCCAATTGTAAAGAGATAAATATGAGGGGGGATTATATTAATGTTGTTTTAGAGAAAAAAAAATTTGGTTAGTCACTACTTTGAGCTTTGTTTGGCTTTCAGATGCTATGTTTACTATTTTGTTTGTTTGAACAGAAACTCCCCTAGCTACATTCAAGTCATTGGGTGTGGACAATGATGATGTGTTTCACCTTTCACAATTGTTTATTTCTTACTATCATTTATTTCCCAGCAATACTCAAATTATTGTCTAACTAGTTACATGTGATAGAACTTTGACATTTATTATATAGGCAAAAGACAAACTTCAGTAAACTACAAATAAGTCACCAATTAATGATGAACTAGTTTTGGTTTTTTTTTGTTTGTTTGTTTTTTGTTTTTTAGGTTAGGAATAGAGGTACATTGTACTATTGCTCTTGGTTAATCAGGGAGCATCAGCCATGCCTAATTTTGGATTAGGGTGAGCGCAAATAAATAGAATGATTCATTCATTCCCCTAACACTACTCTATAGGGAGTTGTGTGGGTTACTGCATGGACTGCTTTAGTAAGCATATATTTAGAATTAGGTGCTCAGTCTGATTTGAAGGTCACTGGGCAAACACAGAGCCTAGGAAGTGGAATAGCAGACATTGGTACATGTCAGTGATACATCAACATCACCACTAGTGGGCACTATCATGAGAAAGCAGGCTGAAGAGCATGTTGAGAAGAGCGTGGGGTAAAACTCCAAGGAATTGAAAGTGAATTCAGGGTAGGGCAAGTGAATGACAGGGTGGGAAGATGATAAATGAGAAGCAAAAGAAGCCAACACTGGGTGTCACTTATAATTAGAAAGCATTTTGTCATTGGGCATGGAGAACCCAGTCCAGTTTTAGCTGATACTGAATACCAGAGAAGACCTTAATCAGGAGAGAAGGATGAGGTTGGGTTTTAGGGGCAGAGGGTGGAGACAATGAGTCATTCAGGGATAATTTAGAGATTATGCTAGGAAAGGGGAAATGAATGTTTGCTCCTAGAGTACAACAGGCTCAAGAAAATGTCAGTAAAAGCAGATTTTGGTCAGGTAAGACCCAAAACCTTCTAAACAAGGCATTTTTGAGTAGTGAGTACTATCTGTGCTATTGCCTTTGGAGTAGTGTGGTTAAAATGAAGGAAGTTTCAGAGTGAACTGAAATAAATATTGAATTTTCTAATGATAAGGACTAGAAGAACATTAATTGAAGATTGAAACAAGATATAATAGGTCATAAAAAATTTTGTTTAGAATTTGTTGGAATTTTTATATGTCCTATAATTTTTCATTCAGCTAGCATTTCGATGGCAATAACTAGCTGGAGGAATCACTATAAATAAAAATATTAAGTATACATGTAAATATATTGCTTGATCTTCCAACTTCATTGATTAATGTTTTCTAGATCTGGCTTCCTTAAGAGATTCCCAACCTTGTTCTCTCTCTCTCTCCTTTTTTTTTTTTTTATGCATCTTCATTTTTTTTTTTACATTTTATCTTTCATTGTGGTATTTGCATATTATAAAAGTAATACATAAAATCTAAATTTCAAGCAGAAAGAAGTGAATAGAGAGAGCCAAGCAACTTCAACTCTATGACGTAAAATAAGAAAAATATATAATAGTAACATACATAACTAAAATGGTTTATTAAAGCACCAGTGATTTTGACACTATTCTCTAACCTTCCAGGGAAAGACCAATGTCTTGTGGAGAAACTTACCATGTTAACCTCCGAAATGCTGTCAAGGCTTTCAATTTGGACATCTATACCCACTGGTACTGGAGACCCTTAAGAAAGAAGAATGAATGATATACTCAGAAATCATTAAAATTATTTTGGAAACATTCAAAGCAGAGAGAGATCAATGTTGCAAATTAACAACAAATTTCTCCAGTATCCATCAATATATTATCATACACTTAATGACAATAAAAGGGCACATATATAAATAAACGTTATTTCAATAATTATTATATATTTGCTTATGAACAACTCAGTATCTTCCTTCTTATAGTATACTTAGAGTATAGAAATAGTGTTTCAATTTTTTTTTGTTTTGGCTAGTAGTGATTTAAAAAGGAAGAACGTTTCAAAAATATGTCTGAGAGTATGTAGAATTATGGGTTCTCTACGGTAAGAGTCATATTTTATAGTCAGGGAGTGTAGTCATGGAATTCATGACTCTGGGAAGTGTGGAAGCCTTTTCTCTCTTGCCAAAAACTCAGCCTCTTTCACTTGGGCTGTGCATGGCAGACTAGAGGAACACAGATGATAGTATAGTGCTGTGCAGGGACGTCAAACATTCACAGATGTCCCTTTGCAGAACATCAGTAACCACAACCTGCAGTTCGGTTGAAGCAAACATCCTTCAAATGTGTTTGAGGGACATCTGGATGGCTCAGTCGGTTAAGCATCTGACTCTTGATTGGGCTCAGGTCATGATCTCACGGTTTGTGAGTTCAAGCCTTGCATCGGGCTCTACACTGACAGTGCAGAGCCTGGTTGGGATTCTCTCTCACCCTTTTCCTCTCTCTCTCTCTCAAGATAAATAAATACATTTGAAAAAAAAAAAAGAAACATGTTTGATGAAAATGTATTGAAAGTCAGAACTGGAGAAATCTCAGACAGACTAGTGTTGAGATGTGTTTGCAGTTGGGCCTCAGAGAACCAGGTTGTGACCAATTCTCAATTAAATCTTATTGTCTCTGTATAATTCTGAATTTTAAAAAATGCTTTCAACTATTTTTGAAAAAATAGAAATCTTGCCTAGATGGATCCCAGGTGGCTGTTTTAGTCAAGATTCTGAGAATGAGAAGGGTCAGGCTAGAAAACTTCCTTACTAAGGCTAATTAATGTCTGGATGTGCTATATGTGACATACATGTGCATACCATTCAACAAAGCACCTAATTATTGTGTTTTAAATGTGCAACTTATTTTAAAACAAGATACGCCTCACCAGTCCCTGTCCACCATCTTTGACTCCCTTCATTAAGGCTGAAGACACCTTCCTTTTACAAATACAGATTCCCTTTTATGTTCCATAATATACCCTTATATCATTCCTTATTTACAGAGGTTGTAGCTGGACAGGCCCCGGGTCTGTCACTCAAATATATTTCTGCTCCAGGCTTCAGGAACACCTTACTTGCATCTTAACCACTAATGACTTCCTGCCATATTGGATTAATTACTTTCTACAACATTAATTATGACAATTATATTTAAAAATTGTTTAATGATAATTATGATTATGCATTAACTTGGGGACATTTCAATATTACTCCATTACTTATTGAGTTCAGCTCTAATGCTTTTGTTTTGTTTACTCTTTTTCCTTAATAAGTATAGATATCAAAATAAAACTTCATGGCCTTTCAGGATGGCTTCAGGATGAGTACATCTTTCCATTAACTCCAATACTCCAAGGGACTGAAAGGCTTGCCAAGATCTTAGAGAGAGGTAGCAGGAATGTCCTGGTTAAAATTCCAGTGTTAGAGTCACAGACTAGAGTTTGAACCTAACTCGACCACTCATATGTGATCTAGGGTAAGTAACATTTCTAAGCTTAGTTTCCTCACCTTTAAAATCTCACCTTGGAGACTTATTTGAGGACTAGAAACAATGCGCAGTTAGTGAACTTAATTGGTGCTCAATAAATGGCACTAAATAAATGTTATTGCTACTGCAATTCAGCAAAAATGTGAACCTGCTCCAAGGAATGCAAGCTACTATTCCCAATCTGACACTCAAACATTTAGATAATCCGTCCACCTCTGACTAGAAAATGATACAGTGCTTCTCATAGAGTTCTTATTTCATGACAAAACCTGAGAACAATTTGCATTTGGGATCGTGTGACCTGTAAGCAGATCCCAGTTGCTAATGACTATTTCTGCAAGGCTGGGGCACTCTTATAAAGCCACCATCCAAGGAGGTAGTTATGCCACCACTGGGTGAGCAACAGACCCTCAGGGTTGTTTGAAGGCTGGTCTGAGAGTGGGACAGAAACATGGCTAGGAGTGGACTCCTAGAAACATTCTACATTTCTTTTTTTTCCTTTCGATTTATTCTATTCTTGTGGGGATGAGCTCTGCCATTTTGAAGAAAAGTGTTTGCCCTCAGATGCCATCTGACCTCATTTTTAGCTCCTTTGAACTCCATGCTCAAGTGTACCTTGTCTGGGGTCTGGGAATCTACACATTCCTGAGGACCATGGGGAGAGTGAGGGGCATATAAAGGCAAGATACAAAATCACAGAATTGTGTAGATACATATAAGTGCCAAAAATTCTTTTTACAGATAAGGAGCTGAGTCTCAGAGAAAGGGTAATAATAAAGCAGATACATTAAAAATCATAGAATTTCTAGCCACTAAACCTGAACTGAAGCCAAACTTCCGTAAATCCCTTAATTCCTCTGAGCTTAGTTTGCTTATCTGTAAAATAGTGGGAATAATTCTGTGGTACTTCCCTAATAGCATCACTGTGAGACTAAGCAAAACAATGCATGTCAAGACCTTGACCTAACCCCATTCAAATGGCTTAACAACCAACTTGTTCAGCGTCTACTGGATCAGTCATACATACAACAACATGAATGATAACAATTTCACAAATACTTTCATTAATGCTATATATAAAGCATCTGGAATACAGTAAAAATAAATAAATATTAACCATTATCATGTGTTGATTTTCCAGGATCGTTGTCTAGGTAGTAGTACGCACATTTATAGTCTTTTTTTTACATACATAGATTGCCAGTCTATTTTTTACATAGGCTGGGATAAGAGTTAAATAACAGTTACACATCTTATGTGGATAGTGCATTTAAAATACATTATACAATATTTTATCCCATATTGTCATTATAGCCGTTTGTTAGGTAGGTTGAGCCAATGTTAGATGCAATTGACATACGACCTAACTCATTCAGAGATACTGGAGAGCTTGCCTGAAACCTAAAGCTAGTTAATGCAGGAATACGGCCAGGTCCCTCTGGCTCTCAGTCTAGTCCTTTTGTTTGACAAGCATGGATTATACAAGCGGCTCTCACAACGTTAGCTTTTGACTGGACTCAGTAGCCAGTATCTAGATGCTAAATTGATTTCACTTTAAAGAACCAAAGAAATCATCATCTCTAGGACTGAGACAAAAAAGCCCTTAGTGATGAGAGATGTAAAGGGTGGGGAAAACATAAAGAAAATGAGCTGCAATTTACAACCCAAGTTAAACAAAAAGCTCCCCTAAATTTATATCCTCCTGTTTCCACATAATGAGTCAATTAATCTTCTAATGCTTTATAAAAGTAAAAAACACTGCGGTAGCAGCTGGTTTTAATGTTAAAGCTAATTAGGAAAACACATTAAGGCAAGAGAAGTGCTGAAGTTACATTTAGCTCAAGAGGAAAGAGGTATGTGTGTGTGTTTATGTTGTGGACAAGTATAAAGAAAGAGAAGATAAATTAAAGCTTGTCATTTATATCCTGCAGCCTGATTTCCTCAGGAAGGCAGCCTTGAGAGAACAGAGAAATGGGTCACCGGTAGGAAGAGCTGCTCTGACCAAGACAAGAGAAGGTTAAGGACTGTATTTCACAGAGCTACCAGTGTGACACTTCGGACTGAATTTATGGATTTTTCTGCCTGAAATGACTGAACATGTAAGACATTTGGACACCATTTAGCCCCAGTCCACGATTGTCAGAAAAATTTCCTCATCGTGGGATGATTTGCCACCTGCCACTAAGTAGCGTTTCAATTGCATTTTTAATAACCCCACAAAGTAGCCTCAGGAAAAATAAAATTGTTTAAAAAAATCATTCCCACTCAAAATCTTAACAGGTTATCTCTAACAGATCAAAACAAGTGGAAATGTAAGGTCAATTCTATGTTTTTGTTGGGGATGGGGATGATACACGCAAGGGAGAATGAAGATTTAAGTGTTTTAAGGTAAGAACAGAGGGTCCTCACTTGGCAATCTACAGTCGTGTTTCTCAAATTGTAAAGTGTGTTCAAATCACCTGGGGATTTTATTAAAATGTGGATTTTGATTCAGAAAGGCTGAGCAAGGAGCCTGAGCTTCTGCATTTCTAACTAACTTCCAGGTGATTCTGCTGCTGGCCCTTGAACCATTTTGAGCGATGAAGCTTTCTAGAGTGCGTGTTTCAAGGTCCAAATAAAGGACAGTCATTTTTCTCTTACTCTTTCTGGGTTTCAATGGTTCAAAATAGACTCACAGAAACCCTTTTCTCTAAGATAGGAATTCATTTAATTGAGGAACCTAAACTGACAGGAATTAGGGCAGCGTTTTGAATTGGTGTTGAAGAGCATACATCATTTTGGGGTTCGAATTGCTGTTCAGGAGACGCCAGTTCCAAGCGATTCCTGTGAGACTGGCGCCCTCTAGTGTCTAAAAAGGCCCGCAGCAGGGCAAATTTCTCTTCATAACATTTTCTCCAACTAAATGGTGATGGAGGAGAATTTAGAAGTTTTGTATTGAATCATGGAGACCAAGGTACAGAATGATTGCATGATAGTTGTAGAGCATATTATCAAAACGTTGGGCAAACTTTGGTTGGGGGAAAGAAACGGTCTGTTGGAAATTGAGGGCTCAGGCATCTTTAGGAGAATTGCAGTAAGGAACACATTTAAGGAACAGTGATGTGAAGAAAACAAGATAAAGAAGCGGCCTTGGAAGTGAAACACGGACATACTTTAACTTGATTAATTTAGAGGCATCTAAAACCTTAAATTCAGTTCAGTAAGTGTGAGAAATTCTCTGGAAAAACCAAAAATGAAACTCACCAAGATCTACTCTGATGCTGATAATCGAATTCAGCAATTATCAAGTGTGATTCTCAGACCGGGTTCATCAGCATCACCTAGCAATTTATTAGAAATGCAAATAGTTGGCCCCACCCAGACCTAGGGAATTAAAACCTGGGTGTGGGGGTGGGGCTCAGTAATTTGTTGTGAAGAAGCCCCCAGGTGGCTTTGATGCCTGCTAATGTTTTAGTCAAGAATGTAATAAAATCAAAGCTAGACACTCAGAATTGCAATCCAATGGATTCCATGAAATTAAACAACAACAAATATCCTTCAACATAAAAACTACCTGACGTACTGTTTTATTTTACCTGCTAACAAGTGAGTTCTCTGACGTACCAACAAGCTTCCTTTGGTCATAACCACGATATAGCAAGTGTCACGTTTCCCCCACCCCATGCCAAAAATCAAAGTATTCGTTATTTTTGAAAAAGCTGCACCTGTTCTACAGCTGAGGGCTCCTGCCTTCTCAGCCTCACATTCACTTCTGTCACATCCACACCTCTAGTATTCTGAAAAGTTGTCAGCTCGGGAATGGTATGAATGGGGAATTTAGGTCAATGATAGAAGAATCAGGATGGATTTAGCAGTAAGGCAGAGAGTTCACATTAACCGCTTGATTTTACCACATTCTGTGTGTCTCTGGAAAACTTGGTACCCTCTGTGATGCAACTGTATGCTCATTAAACAATCTGAGGAAAGACATTGTTCCAAGTATGTCTTTACCTGGCTTTCTTCTGTCCTCCTTATTTGCCCTTGCATCTTGGTTCTCCCACATACTGCTTTTTTCATGGCTTTGAGCAAATCTCCTAACCTCTCTACACCCCAGTCTCCACACTGGAATAGGAGGGATCACGATAGTGCCTCTTTCTTTTTTAATTTTTTTTTTTTTTAACGTTTATTTATTTTTGAGATAGAGAGCATGAAAGGGGGAGAGTCAGAGAGAGGGAGACACAGAATCTGAAACAGGTTCCAGGCTCTGAGCTGTCAGCACAGAGCCGGACGCGGGGCTTGAACTCACGGACCGCGAGATCATGACCTGAGCCGAAGTCGGCCGCTTAACCGACTGAGCCACCCAGGCGCCCCTGATAGTGCCTCTTTCTTAGGAGGGTGGAATAAGCTAGTGCATTAACAGCCTCAGCCCAGTGCTTGGCACTCCAATATTCTGATCAACTTCGGTTGCTGGAAGTGATTGAAGGAGAAACCTGAACAGAGTTGTTCCATAGGGAGCCATGGCATTTGGTGTGTTCGTCCTTCCACCAAAGCTGGGCACTCCAGCTTATAAGGTTATTCACAAGATTTCAGGAATATCATTACATAATACAATTTACAGGTTTTAGTTGAAAGAATAAGCTGCTGTATAGGCAGTATATATCCATTCACTATTTATTGAACACATATTATTTACAATTAGTAAACAGTATGAATATTTACTAAAGATATTTATCTTCTTTGTGATTAATTTAAAATGTATCAATTGTTCTCATTCAAGACAGTATCATTGTAAACATTTTTTTTAATAGATGGTCTTTGCTTGTGTTTTGGTCTTAATTGCTTCAAATTTTCAGCTTCATTTTGACAGTGCAATGGATTGTGACATAAGAGTTTCATTTTTTTCATTTTTAATAAAAAATATTTAAACATTTATTTATTTTTGAGAGACAGAGAGAGATAGAGCACAAGCAGGGGAGGAGCAGAGAGGGAGAGGGAGACACAGAATCCAAAGCAGGCTCCAGGCCCTGGGCTGTCAGCACAGAGCCCTACGCGGGGCCCAAACCCACAGACCGCGAAATCATGACCTGAGCTGAAGTCAGCTGCTTAACCAACTGAGCCACCCAGGCACCCTAGACATAAGAGTTTTAGAAAGATAATACTCACCTCCAAATCCAGGTCTCATTGCAAAATCATGGTCCTCTATATGGAGAAGTTGTTTGTATTTCAGGAGCCATGCTTTGGTGCTGTCATTGTTTCTCATTCTGGTTTCTTGTTTGCTCTCCCTCCAAAGGGGAAAAAATAGTTTTAAGATACATATACTTCTGGGTGTTTTGATTTAGGTTAGCCTTCTGTATTCAACATGGTATCCTCTGAAATATATACATAGAAGCTCATTTTCTCAGCTTGTATTACACTTAGCTAAAGATCTGCCAACATTTACTCTTCATTATATAAAGGTGGGGCAGGTAAGGGAACCCAAAATTTGGAGCAACTTATATAAAAAACTTAGTTTGGATGTAAAGCACTATTACATAATGCAGGCAGTATTTCTCCAAATATGGTTTTGAGACCAGGAAAACCTTATCGCTACCACCTTATCCCAGATCACCTAAACCAAAGCCTGAGGAAACAAGGCCTAGGAATCTGCATTAAACATGTTACCTAAGTGATTCTTGGGGTCACTGAAGTCAAAGTACTTCTGCACCAAGACAGTAAAACAAAACAAAACAAAACAAAAACAAAATCACTGTAGAATTGTAAACTGATGAAAATAGTTTTACAAAGACAAAAGGAGCAGAAAGTATGGGTACAAGTTGAGATTTGAGTAGAATGTCTGCAGTAGGTTCTAGGACCTGAGGGATGGCAATGGGAATGGAGAAGGATCCAAAGGAAAAATGGATGGATTTAACAATTGATTGGATTTGATGTCTGGTCCAGTTGTGAAGTGAGCAAAGTCAATTTTCACCTACAGTTATCCAGCATGTAGGCAAAGTGGGGAGTGGCCTCTCAGGTGTTCCCAGAGTCTGATGTGGGGGTTTACTCTGTTACTCCCTGGGTCTGTGAACTCGGGAAAGTTGCTGGATCTCCCTGACTCATTTTCTGTCCTGTGATACACACTTCGAGTGATTTGCTAAGTGTGGAAGCAGAATGTCTGTGGAAGCCCAGCTCCTCTGGAACTAGAGCAGCTCTCTTGTTCTGGGTGCTAGAGACTTTGCTCAGCTCCTTCCAGAGAAACATGCCTGCCATCTTCACTGTCATCATCAGCAGCAGCAGCAGCAATAACAACACCAGGCATTGAAGGGGCTACTAAGTGAATTCTAGTTACTCTGAATTCCTGATATGCTTTTGCATTAATAAATGTCTTCTCCAGAAAAGAGATGTGAACTTTAACATAAGACTTGTGGATACGATTTCTTAGCTTAATAAAGTGACATTGATGGTGAGAATTTCACATCTTGAAGCAGCTGATTCAAGAAATATGTCCAGGCTTAAAGGCACCTATCACCATCCATATGGTTTTTCAATAGGGAAGTTTCTGGTTGAGACCCTCAGAGGTTTATGTATGTATTTTTGCCATTGAGAGAAATGGGGAAGTTGGAAGAAGAAATCTGCCTTGGGTAGAAGACAATGAGTTTGATTTTAAACTTGTTAAGTCATTGTATTCTACAAATAAGTGAACATATAGAACTATTTCTTCCAAGGATCTCAAATTAACTAGAACCTTTCTTTTAAGGAGCTAGAGTGAACTATTTATTGAAAAAGCAATAGTAGCTAATGTGTTTATTAGATGCCTATTATGTTCAAGGTCTCATGCCAGGATGTTTTATAAATATTAAATATTATCTTCTTTGGCATGTGTCTGAATCACCTGGCTTGCTGGGACCTATTCCCAGAACTTCTGATTCAAGAGGCTGGGGATGTGAGAGTTTGCATTTATAACAGTTTCTTAGGAGAACCATTGGTCTGGAAAACAGTTGACATTTAATAAAAGCTAGCTAATTGTTATCATTTTAGGAAAACTCAAGTGTAGCTTTGGGTGGAAACTCATGAAAATTTGTGAATTCCTTTGGTAATATAACAAAATGGCCGTCACTTGTTTTTTTGGAAGCATACATTTTCAGAAGCATCATGTGATTGAAAAGGATAAATCTTAATTAAGATTCCCAAGAACACTGAACACAGAGCCTATGTGAAGTGCACTCTTGGCAGGTAGCGAAAGCACACACACTATTTTTAACTTGAGGGCTCTTCTGATGCACAGTGAGATGTCCCATACTTATTTATTTTTTACTTTATTTATACCTCATCTATTTTTCACAAAGGATTATGTGGCTTACATACCCTCTAAAAGAATTTGAAAATCTACGTACTCACACATTTAAATAGATGTCAACAATTTTCTCATTATAAACTTTAAAATTACTTAAATATCAAAAATTTAGAAGAAAACCCATATCCTTCCTCTTAATGTATTCAATGAATCTAAATACCCACACTATGCAATTTAAAATATGTGAATAAACTCCCCCTTTAAAAAGAAGAATAAACTCCCCTTTATATCATTCCTTGTTTTCTTTGAACTTGTATTTCCATTTTATTACATTCATAGAATTTTATCACCTCACCATATTTCTTTGCAAGAATATATGTATACACATTAACTATTGTGTATTATGTATACACATTAGCATCTATGACTATTACAATTGGAGCAAAACATAACTCATATAAATGTTGATAGATACTTATTAAAATTTTATTGGCAATGGATTTCTTAATGAAGTGATTATACATCTTCCCCAATTACATCGTGTACATGGATATTACTCATTGCTAGGATGAAAACAATTCTAGCATCATTCTATTCTAGCATAAATGCTATTCCTGTTCTTTACTTTTATAGATGAAAGTATTAAAAAACTTTCACATACATAAAATTTGAAGAAATTTTGTGTCAGCATTGTTTTAGCAACGTAACTTGATTTTTTAAATTCTTTCTTAGTTTCCAAAATTCACATCATGATCTATCATCAGTAATTATTTCTAATGATTTGTAACCTGACAAATTAATTAGGTTCTTCTTTTAATTTTGTTCAAAGCAAAGAAACAACAACCTAGCTTGGAAAACAATGTGTTATTTACTCTAGAGTCATCCACTACTCAACAACAATATTTATAATGATCTCTTTGTACCTAGGAGGATTTTATACACTGGGGCAATACATAAAGTGATATTCAGGAAAAGGGAGATGTACGCCTTTTTTCTGCCAAATGAGACAGCAATAATTTAATTAAAGGGATGCTCTAAAGGAGACTGAAGACATGCTTTCAGGTAGATCAATTCTAAGAAAGAGGTCAAAGGAAGTCAAAGATCCAGAAATTGATTGTTTTAAAACTATCCGTGGCCACATGCCTCTCTGATAGTTTGAATGTACCCTGAGGGGTACATTATACTTCAGGAGTATAGGTTTCCTAGCTTGAAGACCCTGGCTTATGCAACAACAAAAAAAGATATATGTAAAGGTTAATAAAGTGAAGACTGAAATAGAACAAAGGCAAGAGAAGCAAGTATGCTTAATAAGGGGACATTCAATATATGATGGAACATCAGACTTAGCTCAGAGCTTTCTGGTCTAATTCAATATATATATACCATTTTAAACCACTTTGTGTCTTCTGCCCTCTCCCTTCTTCTAGAAAAAAACAAAAAATCTTCATTTTTAGTAGCTCCTGAAAGAAAGCTTTTGGATAACTTCTGTCTGAGGAGAGGGCCTTCTAAAAGGCTGAGTCCTGATGGGATAAAGCAAAGAAATCTCAATTTGTGAAAGAGGCTTACCTGAGTGTTCTTAATCTTTGTCTTTTCTTTCCCACAAAGAATAACAAACACTGTTTAAGAAATAGTAGGTGTATGTCTTGGTAATAGTTATCAATTTTTGCTTTGAGTTAGAATCTTTTCCTTCCTGGATGAAACAAAGGAAAACTATTTCCATGTTCCCCTTCTCCTCAGTATCAGAAACTCTACTATAGGGGCACCTGGGTGGCTCAGTCAGTTGAGGGTCTTGTTTCAGCTCAGACCATATTCTCACCTTCTGTGAGTTTGAGCCCTGTGTTGGGCTCTGCGCTGACAGCTCAGAGCTTGGACCCTGCTTTGGATTTGTGTCTCCTTCTCTCTGCCCTTCCCCTGTTCCCTCTCTGTCTCTGTCCCTCTCTCAAAAATAAATAAACATTAAAAAAAGAAAGAAAGTTGGGGCGCCTGGGTGGCTCAGTCAGTTGAACATCCGACTTCGGCCCAGGTCATGATCTCACAGTTCATGAGTTTGAGCCCCTCGTCAGGCTCTGTGCTGACATCTCAGAGCCTGGAGCCTGCTTCGGATTCTGTGTCTCCCTCTCTCTCTCTCTACCCCTCCTCAACTCGTGCTCTCTCTCTCTCTCTCTCTCTCAAAAGTAAATAAACATTAAAAAAAAAAAAGAAAGAAATTCTACTATAATTTTGTGACTAAGAAAGTGGGGGAAGAAAAGGCTGGATTTTGAGTGGTTTCAGGGAGATTAAGAGTCTTTGAGAAGGACATATTAGGCAAAGAATGAAAAAAGTACTAGAGCCAGATAAGGAAAAGCAAAAAAAAAAATATAAGTCATTCTGATGCATTAGAGTTAAATTAATGGAATGACAAAAACTCATTTTAATTGAGTCACTAACACTCAGCAGGTTACTTTACAAAACTGTTTTCTGAAGGGCATATATACTTGATTAGTTTACTAGGATGAAACTAGTTGAAAACAAGTAGGTTGACATGAATAAACTACTTACTCAAGGAAGGATATAATTAACAAGCATTTTGAAAAACATTTAATCTAAGAGAGTTAACAGTGAGATACCAATTAAGACCATAACTACCATTTTATACCTATTAAATGAGCCCCAAACACAAAATCTTAGTAGCCAACCATGTTAAAAGGATATGATGAAATGGAAACATTTATACTTTGTATATGGCGGCATAAATATTGGCAAAACCTTTTTAGAAATCAATTTCAAGAGCTATGAAGATAATTCCTATGCTTTGATTCATAATTCATTTCCATCCATATTATAGTTTTATTGCTACAGGGAAAATTACATGCATAAAAATATTTACTGCTGTGATTCACAACAGTGCAAATTTGAAAATAAGTGTTCAATAATAAAGTAGGTAATTTTGGTCCTTTAATTCAAAGTAATAATATGGAGTGATTAAAAATACTAACCATTATAATGTCTGTGAAACAATGTAGAAAATAATTAGTTAATAAAATACAAAATGGTTTCTATACTATAATTTCAAACATGAAAAATCATGGAGCTATATGAATAAGGATTAGAACTTGGAAAAGGGAAAGCATAATTGAGATTCTTTGTATTATTTCCATGTAAAATTCCATTATTGAATTTGTGTAATAAATGCTTCATAAATTATCTAGAACAAGGAGGACTTGCCATGTTGGATCTTTTCCAAATAAAGATCTAGGTATGGCTCTCCACCTTGTTGATGGGGGAGCATAAGGCAAGCTGAGGGCAAAGCACAAGCTAACAACCTACCCCCTTCCAAGGAGGGATTACATTCCCCAGGCACTCCTGGCTGCCCAAGAACAAAGGAAAGGAAAAAAAAAACAAACCAAGGGAAAAAAACGCACAAACCAGTGTTTAACTGATAGAGATCACAGTCATGCAGGACATAAGTCTTCATCAGTTTATAAATGTCTTAGTAAATTACAAGAAAAAGGCAATCTTGTCAATAGCCTACCCTCCCGAAACCCATAGACTCAAGTTTCTTGGAGCCCTAGCATCATCCTCCCCTCCACAGTGATGTTAGGAATAACTGTGAAGAAGAAATTGTAAATAACATTAAATTTCTTTATAACCTGTACCCCATTGACAAATACTTGAGGCAATGCAGAGGCTAACCTTTCTCTAGGAACCTCCTACTGTCTTAAGCTTCATGCCTTACTAGATCAAAAACAACCTTAGCTTGACAATAGCAAGGCCCCTGGCATCTTATGAGTCCTCTTCAGCATATGAAAATCCTTCTGGAGGCCTCCCTTTTGCCTTTACCTCCCCCAACTCCATAGTATATAACCAGCCACTTCTCACAACCCCAGTGCAGCTCTTTCTGCCCACAGGTCCTGTCCCCGTGCTTTAATAAAGTCATCTTTTGCACTACAGATGTCTCAAGAATTCTTTTTACTGGCTCTGGACCCCCCCACCACTCCAACTTCATCATTATCATTCCATTTTCCTTGTCATTCTAGAAGCATGTCCTGCTGCTTAACATGGACTTTTTTTTCTCACTGAAGCTCTATTATGAACCAGTACACATAGAGGCCCAGGAGTCTCAAATAATGTATAGGCAACATTTAAAAACTTTGCATAGACTTAACTATTTTTCTTTAGAAAAATACAAAATGAAGCAAAAATGATCTATTAGGCTACATAGATACAAATCCAAGGATGCAATAAAGTAGTAGGAAAATTAGGTGATCCAGGCTTTGATCACTAAGACAACCTTCATACTTCTGGATCCAGTGGTTATATCTAGGTCCCTGATGCTTTTGCTATTTCTTAGGGACAACATGGTGCACTATACAGAGCAAATCTTCTGGCTTTGACTGAACTGCTCCTGAGCTCCTGAATTCTGGACATACATACCTGACTTTAGTCAATAGCCCATCTCTTATAAAGAAAAAAACCTATACAGATGAACATTTCTGTGGAAGAGTCAGCCAGAGAGAAGGCCCCCACTTAAGACACGACAGTTCCTGTGTCTTACTTGGGCCTCTATCTGATCATGAGCTCAGTGGTGAGGTCTCAGTTTCCTTACCTGGGAAATGAGGAAATTGGACCAGATTAGGAGCTGGTCTGTAGATATTTTTTTTGACTAGCCCATGTGGCATATGATATTGGAAAATTTCACATGAAAATCTTAGTTTCCTGCTTCTTTTACAACCTCAAAGAATCTAGCAACACTGGGCTCAAGTTTTCTTACAAGAAAAGGCTGGACCTGACCAGCTATTGCGTCCAGAGCAGTGTATCCTCTCTAGTAGTACAACCTCTGCCACTGCCCTCTGTCTTACCTGCAGTAGCACTTGAATGGCCTTTCATGTTAGGTTCACAAATGCGCGTAAATGTTTAACAAGTTATTCTCCAGGAGAGAAACAGCCCTATTTGTAGTGTTTGCTGATTTCCATGATGTAAATACTCCCACATGGCTGATTTCAAGGTACTGACCTGATGGAGCTGTAGCCCATGCATGTAGCCATGCATAGCCCATGGTGTAGGGCTGTATAATATAATATAATATGATATAATATAACATAATATGGTGTAGTATGATTTAACATCATTTACTATAATAGGATAGGATAACACAGTATAGCATGGATTTCTACCACATAGATAGAATAGATGTAAATAACCTAAAGAACAATGGTAACGGTAAAATGTAGTAAAGGAGTTAGAAAGCGGTGAGTTTGAAGTGCAGCTTCAACTTTAAAAAAATTTTAAAAATTTTAAATAAATTTAAAATTTATTTAAATAAATTTAAAATTTTAAATAAAATTTAAAAATTTATTTAAAAATTAATAAAAAAATTACTTTAAAAAAATTTATTTTGGGGCGCCTGGGTGGCTCAGTCGGTTGAGCGTCCGACTTCGGCTTAGGTCATGATCTCACGGTTCCTGAGTTTGAGTCCCGCGTCGGGCTCTGTGCTGACAGCATACAGCCTGGAGCCTGCTTCAAATTCTGTGTCTCCCTCTCTCTCTACTCCTCCCCCGCTCATTCTCTGTCTCTCTCTCTCCTTCAAAAATAAGTAAAAAAAACATTTAAAAAATTTAAAAAATTATTTAATTGTATGTTTATATAATTTAATTTTTAATAATGTTTATTTTTAACAGCTAGCAAATAGATTTCCTGAAAATGTGACAATTATCTCCTGCAAGCCCGTTTAGGCAAAGTCCCTACTCTACTCACTCTTCTTAAGACCTGAGACAGCATATTGTTCCCCTGGCATCCATAATCCCTGACCCAGCACTTGGCATATAAAGGGCACCCAAGACAACCATTAGAAGAATGAATAAATATTCAGTGAACCTATATGCCTAATCTTCTTTGTATCACCAGGGAGCCAAACCTCATTCCTAGGCAAAACAGGGACATTTTTCACCTGCCAAAACTTGCTTTATTCACCTTTCCCCTTTTCCTCCTATTTTGTTTTTAAGAAACAAAGGATATCTTTAGGTAGAAGATTTCAACAATATTTGGATAAAAAAGGGAATCTTTGGGTAAAGAGTATGATTATATTCTGAAAAAAAAAATAATAGCAAAGCATTTAAAGACCCGACTGAATGAAAACTGGCTCAAATTAATGCACATAAATGCAAAGTAATGTAAATTCCACTTCCTAATTTTCAAAGAAAGATCAGGCCTTTCTTCCATGTTCATTCTATTAGTTCTCTTATGTTATGAAAGAATGGATTATTAACTAATTAAATCATCACTTATTTAGTTACTGATAATGAGATTGGGTGTGGGGCAAAGAACCTCACAGTATTTATTCACATACTGAGGTCTGAAGAATCCTGGGCTCCCCACTCTAGAAACTACCATATACAGTAATTTCCGTGTTTTTGTCAAAAATGCCTTCAAATCTGCATGAGAGACTGGCGAGTGACAGCTCAGAAATTGGCTGGCTGGATTACTCTGTTCAGTCAGAGAAAATGACTGGCTTTCATTCTAAGTGGCTACTTTTGAACCAGGGTTGATGGCTTACTCAATCCCTAGTGCCCTAGAGGATTTTTGTTTGAAGAACAAAAGAAAGCAATATAAATTTTAATGAATAATATTCCAGCTTAATGCTGAAAGGGGTACCTCACCTAGGATACAGAGAAGTGAAAACAGACATGCTTGACCCCATGTAGCAGAAACCCTGAGATGCCCTCTTCATTTAAATAGGGTCTAAAAATGAGACCTCTAACATAAGAAATTTCCACCTCACCACAAAGAACTGATGCCCCTCCTGCCTCTTAAAGAACACCTGAAAAATACACAAAGAATATTATCCTGCAGCAACTCTATCATTGATAGTGGGCCAGTGTGATGGGTTAGCTCCTATCACAATCTCCCTTTTCCTCAGTCTGGTGTTATAACCCCATGTTTCCCAAATATTGCTTTCTTAATTGCCTTGAATAAGACTCAGAAGGTGGTTAAACTGGATGAAACTTCATATTATCTCAGATCTGAGCATGCAAAAAAAGTGTGGGAGGTGGCCCGTGATTTTTAAGAACAGAGCAGAAATCAGGAAGGAGTCTAGTAAATTTTTCCTCCCAACCTCTCCACACTTCTTTTGTTTCCGATCATTAAATCTGAGGCTTCACAAGGATTTATTAAATTTTTATGTTCTTTTTCCTGATATTATTGTGAGTGCTTCATAAATATTCAAGATGTGAGGGCAATCTGGCTGAAACATCTGTCACCTCATTGATTGCCAAGATTGGCTGAGTGATATTACTCACCTTCATTCCTCAATTTCCCCTACTGGGTATTTTTGAAAATCTTGTGCTTGGTGAAAGGGAACAAGAGGTCACTTTTTGCTTATTAAAGATACTGGAGTATTAGGGTGAGTCGTCATTCCTGTTTGCTTGGGACAGAGGGGATTCATAGGACACTTAGTGCTAAAACCCAGGGAGTTTCTGGCAAAGCAGGATGAACTAGTCACTCTACTAGATTGCTTCCCCACTGGCATTTGCAAATATGCTCTCAATTATCGATGATAAGATAGTAATAATGATGTATTGACATTCAGGATAATATTTCAAAGGTATGGAAACTCGTCTTGAAAGGTAAAAAATGGTCTGATGCTTTTCATTACTATATTACCAATTTGTGGAACTATATACTCTCTAAGTGCTTGACATTAGAAGTTGCTTAGACTAATTTCTACTCAAAAAAACTTGACAAAACTTTAAACATGTGTCATTAATAGTAATAGATACATTATTCATTGAAGAAATACATTCCCTGAAAGAAGATCCCTACATGAGCCCGTAATTGTATTCTCCAAAAATAAGCATACAATTGCCAGCAGAACCCAAGATTTATTAGCATCTTTCTGATGCTAACCAGAAGTGATTAATTTTGATGGGTGATCGCTAGTTCTAGAGACAATCACCACCACAAATACAATGGAGATTGGTTTCCAGGTTTCCCACAGGTGTGAGGCAGCTGGTGAGGGAAAGTGGGCAATGACTGCAGAGACTGGACTCTGACTATCTTACCGGGCTCTTTTCACTGAAGCGGAGCACCGCTGGTAGGACTTCTTGATTTCAGAAGCAGCAAAAACATCTGGCGTCCGTGTGATCCAGATACAGGTGAGGAAGACCAACTGGGAAGCCAGGATCATCTCTTCCAAAAGAAAGGAATGTAGATGGACGCAACCAATATTATTATCAGTATTGTTTCCTCATGTGGCTCTTTAAAAGTAAACAGAGTGCCACGTAGAAGGTTTCAAGGAAAAAAGAGAGGCATTGCCTTCAATATGGTGTGGTTTGTTTTAGTAGATTAAATAGGTTCACATCACTTACAGGCAAACATCTGTCTGGCTCATCAGCAGTTTAAGGAAAACAAAGCAGATCTTTTCATTTTCAGTTTCCATCCTTCAGTCCCTCTTTCCTGGGAAGGTGCTTAGTGAGATGCTTGATCCCCTACTCAATAAACTCTCAGCTGCAGTCTGGTCCCCGGCCTACAAAGAAGTGAGGTTAGGCATTAAATCCCCTTAATCCAACACAATATCATTTGAATATATTTAATGATTCAGCAAAATAATATGCTTAAAGAGAACAAAGATGATTAATTTAATTTTAATTATGCACTGGAGGACCTTTTTAACCAGAAATGAATCTTTCTCTCCCTATATGCATACAGATTGCCATAGTACATAGAAAAACATTAACTTACTATTTTTGTTGAACAAATAATCATATTTTAAAATGATGGTGTATTCCATTGAAAGCGAAAGTGGTTCAATTTAAGATTTAATATGGTAAACAGCCTGATAAATAAAAACAAAATTAGCCTTGGGCAGTGGGAAAGAAACACACTGTCACTGATAAATTATAGCCACAAGCATTCCTAAAAGTTCTTTGCACCTATAGAGTAGAAATATACCCAGGAAACACTCCCTCTAAGTCTGTAAAGTTCCAAAGAATGAGAATGTCAGTGAAATTAAATTTCTCCAGCTGGAATATCACAAGGTGATCAACATAGCAACAGTTGACCTGTTTACCAGGACTTAAGAAAAATACCATTTTCTTCTCAGAAACAGAATGTGAAGGAAATTCTTAAATTTTCCCGGAATTGATTTGTCTCCTTGACACCTTGTATCTTGGGTTATTGCTTTACCACATTAATTTATTTTGACTTAGGTTACATCTTCTCTTAGCCAATGTATTAAAACCTCCTTGTATGCTTCTTAGGCATGCCTTTCCTCTTTAAAATATATGCTTAATATAAAATATTACAAATATACAGAATGGTGTAATAAATTCTTACCTCTCCCCTTATCCTCTAGTGTTTATCATCATATAAAGTTACACTATTAACATGTATATATTCATAAATAACATACAACCTTTTTGCATGTTTCAAAAGCTATAAAAATTGTGTCATACTTTTACTTCTGCAATCAGCTTTTTCTCTTAGCTTTATGCTGAGAGATTTATTATGTTGATAGATGTAGCTCTAGTTTTAATTGATTTTTAACTGCTACATGGCATTTCAATGCGTGGATGACTAACATTTAATTTATTCATTCTTTTGTTGACAGACATTATGTCTTATTTTTCTGTCATAAACAATCTATTATAAACAATTCTGCAGTGAATGTTTGTAAATATATCCTTGTGCACAACTGTACGGCTAGAAGTAAAACTGCTAGGCTGAACAATTTTTACATCTTCAAATTTACTGGATAATACTATATTGCTCATAAAAGTGAGTATACCAATTTACAACCCCACTACTAGAAAACGAGAGCCCTCATTTTAAAAAATCTTTTAAAAAATTTGTATTAACAGGTTTCTAAATATTACCTAATCCAATGGCTGTTGTAGTTTTAATTTTAATTTCCCTATTGGCTTGAGAAGTGTCAACCTTAAAACTGTCAGTTATCTTACCAGCAGAAACAGGTTCATTAAAGAATAGTAGAGAATTGCAATCTGCGCCAAGCAAGCTACTGCAAGACAGAGGCAAATCCACAGAACAAAGGAGAGGAAATCTTTAGGGAGGAAGAGGAAAGGTTGGGAGGGGCTGTTATAAACAAAAAGTCCATTGGAATAAACAGAGTTTGAAGTGTAGTGGCTTCTCATTGGCTGAGTTGTGACAGTCTCTCATTGGCTGGGCTGTAAGAAAGTCTTTCTTCCTCCTGCTGGGATATTTAAAAACGGAGTATCGTCTGGCATGGTCTGTCTCTTCCTGTTGGGTCCACAATTGACAAGGAGTGGTAGGGTGTGAGGGCTCCCCCTGCTGACCTCCGGATTTCATCCTGAACAAGGTTTCCTTTGATTAATTTTCACAGATGTTGGAGCTTTTTTTTTTTTTTTTTTTTCATGTATTTCTGGGTCAGTAAGCTTTCCTCTTCTGCAAAGAGCCAATCAATAGAAGACATGTAAGCAGAGTTGTTGGTCTTAAACTACTGTCACTTTGGCTGCTGGAGGATTTCCTTGTGATACAGTTTGTTTTCCACCTCAGTGCCCTCATGAGATGCAGGGCCTGACCCCTTGATCCTACCATTCCAGGCTACCAAGGCCTATTCTCTTCACTTAGTACCATTATCTACACCAACATTTCCCAAATTAGTTTGTGGCTACACTGGAGATATTTTGTAAAAAAGTGCTCTGTGCTAAGTGAGTTTGGGACATGGCATTTTACAACCCTGTCAGGGATTTATGGTTCACAATACATGGAACAGTGAAATTACTCTTGTCTTGCAGCAACTTGAAGGATGCTTGCTCAATGGTCTAGTCTCAGTCTTTATCATGCTTGGTCTATTAGAAGTATTGACACACCTGATCTCCCTCCTATTTGAAACATTTTCTTCACCTGCTTTCTGGGATCCCATACTCTCCTGTTTTCCTCTTACCTCTCTGGTCATTCTTTCTTAGTCCTGTTATCTGATTCTCCCTTCTCTGTCAGATTGCGTAATATTGGAGTGGCCCTACCTGTGGTACCTTGGTACTTTAGCACTGGTCTTTCCTTTCAACTCACTTATATGGCACTTACCGTGTTTTATATAATTTACTTATTATGTTTATCACTCATTTTCTGTCCAATCTTGCTAGAATGTAAGCTGTACAAGAGAGCAATCTTTGTCTTATTCCTTGGAGTATTCCAAACATATAACCATTTTTGGCATATAGTTTGTGTTTAATAAATATTTGTTGAATGATTAATACATCAGAAACCTCAATAAAAAAAAGCTTGTTTAGTTCCACTGGATTCTGTTTCCCAAAGTTGATCGACCTTAGATCTCTTATTGATTAATTGATTGATTGATTTTAGAAAGAGAGAGAGAGAGAGACGGCAAGCAGGGGAGAAGGGCAGAGGAAGAGAAAGAGAGAATTCCAAGCAGACTCCATGCTCAGTGCAGAGCCCAGTGACTGTGTGATCATGACCTGAGCAGAAATCAAGAGTCGGAGGCTCAACCAATTGAGCCACTCAGGTGCCTCAATCTCAGATCTCCTTTTAAAAAAAATCTGCAATATTTGCATTAATGTTCCTCAAAAAAAAAGTGCTCCTCCAGAACATCCATGGGGAAATTCTGATTTATAGGTAAATCTGTGCTTTACCCATCCTCCCTATCAAATGCTATGTCTCATCATCTCGAGACTACTTTTGATGACTGCTAATCTTTAAAAAAAAATTTTTTTTACTGTTTATTTATTTTTGATAGAGAGAAACAGAGTGTGACAGGGGAGGGGCAAAGAGAGATGGAGACACAGAATTTGAAGCAGGCTCCAGGCTCTGAGCTGTCAGCACAGAGCCCTACGTGGGGCTCAAACCCACAAACCTGGAGATCATGACCTGAGCCAGACGCTTAACCGACTGAGCCACCCAGGTGCCCAGACTGCTAAACTTTTAAATTCACAATGTAATAGTGATGGCTGATAAAAACCAGACAAGACATTGAGAGGGGATTTCGAAGCAATATTCTGAGCCGAAGGAATGATGCACAAAAGCAAAAGTTGTCCACATTTTAGGCCAGCAGTGGAGCTACTTTGGAGCATGTGTTTTTCAAATGTACCTGACAGATCATATGCCTTCCTTCACCACTTAAATCACATCAGGGTGTCCCTCTCCACACTGTAGGGATGACTCAGTGGTGAAAGTCCTTCTCACTTTACTGAATAATCTTAGCTAGACTAACTACTCATATCAATATTAAGATTAAGGGAGGAATAAAAGTCATCTATATGTTGTCAATTATGAATTTTAAGTGGAAATGGTTTGCGTAAAAATGAAAATAAGGCAATGACCTAGCCTACAAAGAGCTGGCCCATGGAAGGTCTTAGGGTTTCAGTTCAATTACAATAAGGCATCTGTCTCTGTGATGCTGAATCGGCTCCTTAACCTTATCCCTTTAGTACTTTCTGTGGAAGCCCAGTAAGCTTCTTAAGAGAAAAGCAGAAAACCACATCTGTCAAAATTAGAAAGTGGTAACTACAAGGAAACAAAATAAATCACAGGGTCACTGGAGAATTTTGTAATGACTTGTCCCCCTTGAATAAATTGCCTCTTCTACATTCTTCTTCCACCCTGATGATGTCAGCCAGCTTTGATTCCTTTGATAGGGAGCCAAAAAGAAAATTCAGCTAGGCTGGCTGTGTCCTCAATGTATTCATCATGGACCATGTAGCTATTACTTTGCCTACAAAGAGAGAAAAGGAAAGTGAAGGTCTTATTTAGACTGGATCAAGAACATCTAACAAAAACGGTAAAATCCAAGCCTCCAGAAATTTCTCAAAGTATCTGCAATGATGTCACGTAGACAAAATACTTTGAGATGAAAATTGTGGAGTTGTGGAACTTCCATATGAAAAACTTTGGAGATCACTTAGACTACCCCCTCGTCTTTTTAATATATGAAGAAACTAAGATTAGAGAGATTATATACAATTCATTTGCGTTTGCTTTCTTGTTTATTTTGCTTTACTCTCTTGGAAATAGAATATAACCTGGCCATGCCAAGATCAGCCAGTAGGGGGCATTCACTCCCCTCCACAAAATCTTTGTTCTCATTCAGAGATGGTGTTTTCTCTTCCGTTTCTCGGAATTACCAGAGCTCTAGTAAAGCTTCTTTCCTTTTCACCACTTTTTTTATTCCCCTCTCAGTTCAGTTCCGAGATACAGAATGCGTTGTGGGAGGAGAGGGGACTGGAGAATCTTGCTCTGCTATAGAAGAAAGTGGGCGGCACTAAAACCGAGAAATCTTCATCACGGTGCAATAGTACAATACGACCACTAGATGACAGCACAGACTACACATACCCAGCCGGACCACACTAATACGTGTCCTCTTCCTGTCAAAGGAAAATCACAATGATTTGCACTTAACAGTACAGGCACTATTAAAGGAAAAGATTAATGATATAATGCCAAATGACTCAGGGGGAAAAAGTTCCTGCTATCGAGGAAAATGCAATTATTTATGTCGAATGTAGATTGACTAATGATGTTTGTTGGTTTCTCTTACCTACATGTAAAAATTTTATCTCTGGGAATGCTAGGAGGTACAAGTGAACACTATAGAAACAGAAACTTTCTATAGTGCATTTTGCACAATGAAAATACAACAATCACCTCAATTAATGTTAACTGCCAACCTTACTCCTCTCTATTAATATAGTCTTTGTATTTCCAACATCATGATTTTGATCATGATTCCCACCATTCTTCCAGTCTACCAGTCTCGAAAATTTGAAGTCATCTTTGATCCTTCCATTTTCAAGATTTGATTTTTTCTTCCTTTTTCTTTCTCTTTCTTTCTTTCTTTCTTTCTTTCTTTCTTTCCTTTTCTTTCTTTCTTTCTTTCTTTCTTTCTTTCTTTCTTTCTTCTTTCTTCCTTCCTTCCTTCCTTTCTTTCTCTCTTTTTTTTTTCCTTCCAATTTATGTGTTGAGGGGCATCTAGGTGGCTCAATTAGGCGCTGGACTCTTGATTTCAGCTCAGGTCCTGATCTCAGGTGGTGAGTTCAAATTGGGCATGGAGCCCACTTAAAAAAATTGTGTTTTCCTTCAAAACTTCTTTTGCAGTTCCTTTGTATTCCCATTGCCACCTTTTGCCTTACTATAAATATATATCTAAATCAGCCTCCTTGCCTCAAGTCTTCCTAGTTTACTCTCTTCTATATGTAGTTTTGCTAATATACACTAATCATACTTCTTTTTCTAATATCTTTTCTCTGGCAAAAGTGTTTTCCCATTGCCTGTAGGAGAAATTCTATTCTGTTATGATGGTCTTATGTTATTATTCCTTTGCTAATACCACACTGCCTTGATCATTGTAACTTCATAGTAAATAAATTTTAAAATCCTTCAACTTTATTCTTCTTTTTCAAAGCTGTTTTAATTAGTCTAGTTCTTTTGTCCTTGTGTACAAGTTTTCAAGTCAGCTTTTCTACATCTACAAAACAATTCTGCTACGATTTTGATTGACACTGCATTAAATCTGTAGGTCAAAGTGGTGATAATTAACATCTTATTGTGTTGAGCTATCCAATCAATGAGCATGGTATGCCTCTACCTGGGTCTTTTGTGATTTCTTTTATCAGTGTTTATAGTTTTCAGCATACAGATCTAATATGTATTTTGTTAGATTTATACCTAAGTGGTTTATGTTTTTGGAATTCTTATAAATGTCATTGATTTAAAAAGTGTTGGCTTCCAATTGTACATTGTTAGTATATAGAAATATGATTGATTTTTTATTCAATTTTTAAAATTGTGAAAAACACATAGCATGAAATTTATCATTTTAACCATGCTTTGGTGTACAGCACAGAATTATTAAGTATATTCAAATTATTGTGCAACCATCATCACTGTTCATTTCCAGATCTTTTTTTTTTTTTAAATTAAGACAATTTTTTTTACAGAAGCTTAAGGTTCACAGCAAAATTGAGAGGGGGGTATGGAGACTTTCTACATAGCCACTTTCTCTACTCATGTGTATCCTCCCCTATTATCAACATCTTCAAACAGAAGATGTACATTTGTTACAATTGATAGACCTACATAGATACATGATAGTCACCAAACGTCCATAGCTTATATTATACTTCACTCTTAATGTTGTGCTTCCTATGGATTTGGACACATGAATAATGACATGTATCCATCATTATAGTATCATATGTAGTATTTTCACTAACCTAAAAAGCCTCTGTGCCTCACCTATTTATCTCTTTCCCTTCAACCCCAGGCAACCACTGGTCTTTTTACTGTCTCAGTAGTTTTGCTTTTTCCTCAATATTATATATCAGAACCCTACAGTATGTAGCATTTTCAGTTGACGTCCTTCACTTAGTAATATGCATTTAAGTTTCCTCCATGTCTTTCCATGGCTTGATCGTTTCTGTTTAGCACTGAATAATAGTTTATTGTCTGTATGTACCACAGTTGATTTATCCATTCACCAACAATATGGGTTGTTTTCTAGCCTTTGCAATTATGAATAAAGCTTCTGTAAACATCCGCGTACAGGTTTTTGTGCGGGCATACGTTTTCAACTTCTTTGGGTAAATGCCAACAAGTGGAACTGCTGGATTATACGGTAAGAGTACATTCAGTTTGTAAGAGACCACCACAGTCTTTAAGAATGGCTGGACCATTTTGTACACCCACCAACAATGAACCAAACTTCTTGTTGGTCCACATCCTTGCCAGCATATGGTGTTGTCTCTGTTCCAGGTTTTGACCATTCTAATACATGTGTGGTGGTAGCTCATGGTTTTTTAAATTTATATTTCCCTGGTAACATATGATGTGTAGCATCTTTTTATATTCTTATTTGCCATTTGTATATCTTCTTTAGTGCCATGTCTGTTAAGGTGTTTGGCCCACTTTTAATTGGCTTGTTTATTTTTCTTATTGCTGAGGTTTAAGAACTCTTTGTTCATCTTAGATAACTATCTTTTATCAGATGTGTCTTTTGTAAATAATTTTTCCCAGTCTGTGGCTTGTTTTCTTGTTCTCTTGACATTACCTTTTGCAGAGCCAAAGTTTTTAATTTTAATAAAGTCCAGCTCATCCTTTTTTTTTCATGGATCATGTCTTTGGTGTTGTATCTAAAAAGGCATCACCATACCTAAGGTCACCTAGCTTAGTGGGCATCCCTGTCGTGTTCCTGATCTCAGGGGGAAAGCTCTCGGTTTTTCCCCATTGAGGATGATATTAGCTGTGGGCTTTTCATAAATGGCTTTATGAAGTTTAAGTATGTTCCTTCTATCCCTACTTTCTTGAGGGTTTTTATTAAGACAGGATGGTGAATTTTGTCAAATGCTTTTTTCTGCATCGATTGACAGGATCATATAGTTCTTTTCTTTTCTTTTATTAATGTGATGTATCACAGTGATTGATTTGCAAATGTTGAACCAGCCCTGCAGCCCAGGAATGAATCCCACTTGATCATGGTGAATAATTCTTTTTATATGCTGTTGAATTCGATTTGCTAGTCTCTTATTGAGCATTTTTGCATCCATATTCATCAGGGATATTGGCCTGTAGTTCTCTTTTTTTGTTGGGTCTCTGTCTGGTTTAGGAATCAAAGTAATGCTGGCTTCGTAGAATGAGTCTGAAAGTTTTCCTTCCCTTTCTATTTTTTGGAAAAGCTTGAGAAGGCTAGGTATTATCTCTGCTTTAAATGTCTGGTAGTATTCCCCAGGGAAGCCATCTGGTCCTGGACTTTTATTTGTTGGGAGATTTTTGATAACTGATTCAATTTCCTCTCTGGTTATGGGTCTGTGCAAGTTTTCTATTTCTTTATGTTTCAGTTTTGGAAGTGTGTGGGTGCTTAGGAATTTGTCCATTTCTTCCAGGTTGTCCAGTTTGTTGGTATACAATTTTTTATAGTATTTCCTGATAATTGTTTGTATCTCTGAGGGATTGGTTGTAATAATTCCATTTTCACTCATGATTTTATCTATTTGGGTCCTCTCCCTTTTCTTTTTGAGAAGCCTGGCTAGAGGTTTATCAATTTTATTTATTTTTTCAAAAAACCAACTCTTGGTTTCATTGATATGCTCTACAGTTGTTTTAGATTCTATATTGTTTATCTCTGCTCTGATCTTTATTATTTCTCTTCTTCTGCTGGGTTTGGAGTGTGTTTGCTGTTCTGCTTCTAGTTCCTTTAGGTGTGCTGTTAGATTTTGTATTTGGGATTTTTCTTGTTTCTTGAGATAGGCCTGGATTGCAATGAATTTTCCTCTCAGGACTGCCTTTACTGTATCCCAAAGCATTTGGATGGTTATATTTTCATTTCCATTTGTTTCCATATATTTTTTAATTTCTTCTCTAATTGCCTGGTTGACCCATTCATTCTTTAGTAGGGTGTTCTGTTTTTTAAAATTTTTTTTAACGTTTATTTATTTTTGAGACAGAGAGAGACAGAGCATGAACGGGGGAGGGTCAGAGAGAGGGAGACACAGAATCTGAAACAGGCTCCAGGCTCTGAGCTGTCAGCACAGCTCATGGACCGCGAAATCATGACCTGAGCCGAAGTTGGCCGCTTAACCAACTGAGCCACCCAGTCGCCCCAGTAGGGTGTTCTTTAACCTCCATGCTTTTGAAGGTTTTCCAGACTTTTCTCTGTGGTTGATTTCAAGTTTCATAGCATTGTGGTCTGAAAGTGTGCATGGTATGATCTCAATTCTTGTATACTTATGAAGGGCTGTTTTGTGACCCAGTATGTGATCTATCTTGGAGAATGTTCCATGTGCACTGGAGAAGAAAGTATATTCCGTTGCTTTGGGATGCGGAGTTCTAAATATATCTGTCAAGTCCATCTGATCCAATGTATCATTCAGGGCCCTTGTTTTGTTATTGATTCTGTGTCTACATGATCTATCCATTGTTGTAAGTGGGGTATTAAAGTCCCCTGCAATGACCACATTCTTCTCAATAAGGTTGCTTATGTTTGTGATTAATTGCTTTATGTATTTGGGGGCTTCCGTATTCGGTGCATAGACATTTATAATTGTTAGCTCTTCCTGATGGATAGACCCTATAATTATTATATAATGCCCTTCTTCATCTTCAGCATTTAAAGTCTAGCTTGTCTGATATAAGTATGGCTACTCCAGCTTTCTTTTGACTTCCAGTAGCATGATGGATAGTTCTCCATCCCCTGACTTTCAGTCTGAACGTGTCCTCAGGTCTAAAATGAGTCTCTTGTAGAGAGCAAATAGATGGATCTTGTTTTTTTATCCATTCTGATACCGTATGTCTTTTGGTTGGAGCATTTAGTCCATTTATATTCAGTGTTATTATAGAAAGATAAGGGTTTAGAGTCATTGTGATATCTGTAGGTTTCATGCTTGTAGTGATGTCTCTGGTACTTTGTGGTCCTTGCAACATTTCACTCACAGAATCCCCCTTAGGATCTCTTGTAGGGCTGGTTTAGTGGTGATAAATTCCTTCAGTTTTGTTTGTTTGGGAAAACCTTTATCTCTCCTTCTATTCTGAATGACAGACTTGCTGGATAAAGGATTCTTCGCTGTATATTTTTTCTGTTCAGCACATTGAAGATTTCCTGCCATTCCTTTCTGGCCTGCCAAATTTCAGTAGATAGGTCTGCCACCTGTCTTATGGGTCTCCCTTTGTAAGTTAGAGCCTGTTTATCCCTAGCTGCTTTCAGAATTTTCTCTTTATCCTTGTATTTTGCTCGTTTCACTATGATATGTTGTGCAGAAGATCAATTCAAGTTGTCTGAAGGGAGTTCTCTGGCCTCTTGGATTTCAATGCCTTTTTCCTTCCCCAGATCAGGGAAGTTCTCAGCTATGATTTAAGTACACCTTCAGCCCCTTTCTCTCTTCTTCTTCTGGAATTCCTATGATATGGATATTGTTCCGTTTGATTGCATCACTTAGTTCTCTAATTTTCCCCTCATACTCCTGGATTTTTTTATCTCTCTTTTTCTCAGCTTCTTCTTTTTCCATAATTTTATCTTCTACTTCACCTCTTCTCTCTTCTGCCTCTTCAGTCTGTGCTATGGCCACCTCCATTTTATTTTGTACCTCATTTATAGCATTTTTTAGCTCCTCATGACTATTTCCTAGACCCTTGATCTCTGTAGCAATACATTCTCTGCTGTCCTCTATGCTTTTTTCAAGCCCAGCGATTAATTTTATGACTATTATTCTAAATTCTTGTTCTGTTATATTGCTTAAATCGTTTTTGATCACTTCGTTAGCTGTCACTACTTCCTGGAGTTTCTTTTGAGGAGAATTCTTCCATTTCATCATTTTGGATAGTCCCTGGAGTGGTGCGGAACTGCAGGGCTCTTCCCCTGTGGTGTCGGGAGTAACTTGCATTGGTGGGCGGGCCGTAGGCAGACTTGATGTCTGCCTCCAGCCCACCGCTGGGGCCACAGTCAGACTGGTGTGTACCTTACCTTCCCCTCTTCCAGGGGCAGGACTCACTGTGGAGTGCTGTGGCCCCTGTCTGGGCTACTTGCACACTGCCAGGCTTGTGGTGCTGGTTTGATGGGATCTGGTCAAGGGCGTATTAGCTGGGGTGGATCCGCAAGTTGCACAGGGGCAGGAGGGGAAGGCTTAGCTTGCTTTGCAGTTGGTGGTCCCCTGGGGGAGGGGCCCTGCAGCACCAGGAGGGAGGCAGGCCCATCAGAGGGATGGATCCACAGAAGCACAGCACTGGGCCTTTGTGCAGTGCAAGCAAGTTCAGTGATGGGAACTGGTTCCCTTTGGAATTTCATCTGGGGGTGGGAGAGGGGAATGGAGCTTGCCAGGGCCTTTGTTTCTACGCTGAGCTGAGCTCTGTCTTTCAGGGCTCAACGACTCTCCCTCCCAGCATCCTCTCACCCTCCCTGCTCTCCAAGAGCAGAGCTGTTGACTTTTAACATTCCAGATGTTAAATCCTGATGGCTATCAGAATTCATGAAGTCCAGCCCCTCTGCTTTTACAAGCCAGACTCAGGGGCTCTGTCTTGCCCAGTGGGCTGCCTCTCCACCACCCCAACTCCCTCCCGCCAGTCCGTGTAGTGCGCACTGCCTCTCCGCCCTTCCTACCCTCTTCTGTGGGCCTCTTGTCTATCTTGGCTCTGGAGAATCCGTTCTGCTAGTCTTCTGGTGGTTTTCTGGGTTATTTAGGCAGATGTGGGTGGAACCTAAGCAATCAACAGGACAAGGTGAGCCCAGCGTCCTCCTACACTGCCATCTTCCCCTCTGAGTCAACATTTTCATTCTTAAACTTTGTTGTGCACAAGACCACAGGTATTAGATTCAGTAGATCATTGGGGGGCTTGAGGTTCTGCATTATTCAGAGGCATCCCAGCTGATTCTGATGCAGATGTGGTTTGGGTCACATTTTGAGAGACAAAGCACTAAAATTGATCAAACATTCATGACCATCACTTTAGATTTTGAATTTTTCTTTTTTCTTAATAGGAAAGCCTACCTTATAAATCAAACAAGAAAAAGAAATAAAAAGCATCCAACTGGGAAAAAGAAGTAAAACTATCACTATTTGCAAATGAAATGATACTACATATAGAAAATGCTAAAGATTTTACGAAAAATATTTAGAACTAATAAATGAATTAATTAAGGTTTCAGGATAGAAAATTAATATACAGAAATCTGTTGTATTTCTATGTACTAATAATAAACTATCAGAAAAAGAAATCAAGAGAATACTTCCATTTACATTTATGTCAAAGAGAATAAGTACTTAGGAATAAATTAACCGAGGAGTTGAAAAACCTGTACTCTGAAAACTAGAAGACATTGATGAAAGAAATTGAAGATGACAAAAATAAATAAAAAGATAAACCGTGCTTGTGGATTGAAAGAATTCATGTTGCTAAAATGTCCTTACTAGTCAAAGCAATCTATAGATTCAATGCAATCCCTATCAAAATATGAATGGCATTTCCCACAGAACTAGAACAAATCATCAAGATTTGAAATCCTCAGATTTCAAAATATATTATCTACATTCAAACAGTATGGCACTGGCACAAGCTACACATATAGATCCATGGAACACAAGGGAGAGCCCAGAAATAAACCCATACTTATACAGTCAACTAATCTACAAAAAGGACCAAGAATATAAAGTGGGGAAAAGACAATCTTTTCAATAAATGGTACTGGGAAAATGCGACAGCTACCAGCAAAAGAATGGACCTGAACCATTTTCTTATACTATATACAAAAATAAACTCAAAATGGATTAAGGACCTAAATGTAAGACCTGAAACCATAAATCTCCTAAAAGAAAACAAGCAGTAAAGTGTTGGACATTGGTCTTAGCAATAATTTTTGGACCTGTTTCCTCAGGCAAATGCAACAAAAGCAAAACATTTGGATCTATGTCAACCTAAAAATCTTTTGCACAGCAAAGGAAACCATCAACAAAACAAAAAAGCAAGCTTCTTAGTGGGGGAAGGTATTTTCAAATGATATAGCTGATAGGAGTTAAATATCCAAAATATATAAAGAACTCATACAACTTAGCACCAAAAAAAAAAGAAATCAAACAATCTATTTAAAAAATGGACAGAGGACCTGAACAGACATTTTCCCAAGAAGATATAGAGATGACCAACAGATATATGAAAAAATACTTAACAATGCTAAGCCTTAAGGAAATGCAAATCAAAACCAAAATGAGATATTACCTTACACCTGGCTAATATCAAAAAGACATGAAATAACAAGTGTTGGTGAAGATGTGGAGAAAAGGGAACCCTCGTGCTCTGGTGGTGGGAATACTGGTGCAGGCACTGTGGAAAACAGTATAGAGTTTCCTCAAAAAATTAAAAATAGGAGTACCATACAATCCAGTAATTCCAATTCTGAATATTTGCTCAAAGAAAATGAAATAATTTCAAAAAGATATATACACCCTTATGTTTAGCATTATTTACAACTGCCAAGATATGAAAGCAACTTAAGTGTCCATTAATAGATGAGTGGATAAAGATGTGATATGTGTGTGTGTATTGTGTACACACACACACACACACACACACATCAATGGAATATTATTCAACCATAAAATGAATGAAATCTTGCTATTTGCTACAACATGCATGAACCTAGAGGGTATTATGCTAAGTGAAATAAGTAAAAAAGAGAAAGACAAATGCTGTATGATTTTACTTTATATGTGAAATCTAAAAAACAAAAGAAATAAAACAATAACACACTCATAAGTGCAGAGAGCAAACTGTTGTTTGCCAGAGGAAAAGGGTTAGGGGGATAGGTGAAATAGGTGGAGATTAAGAGATATAAATTTCCAGCTATAAAATAAGTGAGTTATGGAGATGTAATGTACAGCATAGGGAATATAGTCAATAATATTGTAGTAACTATACATGATTACAGATGTTAGCTAGACCTAACATGGTGATCATTTCATAACTTACATAAATGTGAAATTGGGGCACCTGGGTTGGCTCAGTCGATTAAGCGTCCATCTTCAGCTCAGGTCATGATTTCATTGCTCGTGAGTTCGAGCCTTGTGTCAGGCTCTGTGCTGACAGCTCAGAGCCTGGAGCCCACTTCAGATTCTGTGACTCCCTCTCTCTCTCTGCCCCTCCCCGCTCACGCTCTATCTCTCTCCTTCAATAATAAATAAGCATTAAAAAAAAGTCAAATCACTTTGTTGTACACCTGAAACTAATATAATATTGTATGCCAACCACACTTAAATAAAAACTGGTTTATGAAAAATTATGTATACCAGTGCCATAATTTTATTTTTATATGTATATATAAAATGTTTATATTATTATGTAAATATAAATATATGTATTAATTACATACAATAAAGTATACATAAAAATAGCTACATGTATAGATAAATGATGGCAGAAATATATACTAAAAAGTTAACTGTTCTTATCAGTGATTAGCGAATTATAGCAGTTTGTTTTCTTTTTGCTGTTTTACATTTTCAATGTTTTTTCTGCCATTAACCTGTAATGTTTTTGTTTGCAGAAGAAAGAAAGAAGCTATAAAAAGAACAGTCACAAAAGTCTGTGTTAGAAGTGATTTGTTGATTATGCCTATAATGCCCAGTAGGTTGACTTCATTCTACAGGGAATCTTTTGGTGCCATTGAGGGAATTTCAATACTATGTTCACAAACAGGTTTGAAGATGGGAAGAAATAAATATCTTCCCTTCCAAACAGTATTTTTCAAAGAAAAATAACATGAAACAAATAGTTGTCTTTGACATTTTTTTCTTGTATCTTAAGAGCTCTTCATGAAAATTTATATTTTATGGCATCTCTGCATCTTCTTATAAGCATTAGGTGAGAATACAGTACTTTATTTTATTGTAAATTATTCTTTCCAAGAAAACTATTAGAAAATACCATTTTAGTACCAAGAGTTTCTCATGAGCTATCAAAATTCGTGAAAAATATTTTTCAGATGATTTAGTTTCCAAATGGAACATCCTGAATTGAATAGCTAAATAAACATTATGTGTATTTCCTCTGAAAACTTTTAGACATCAAGCTATGTCTTTGTAGAATGAACAATTGAACTCAGGCAATTCAGTTATGGCATTGTGTGCTTTACTACTATGCTTATGCTACCTACTAAAGAGCAGAGGGGGGTCATAGTCACACAGACTGTGGGTGGAAATGTACCTTAGAAAATCTGGTGCTTTAGATGAGAACCTCAAAACAAGGGTCATAAAGCTCATAATTACTTGCCAATTCAGACGTGGAATAGAGATTCAAAGCCTCTGAAATATTGTTACATTATTGTTAATTTGGGGGGGCAGTATAATGAATTATAAAACACATTTAATATTTTTTGTGTCTTTGAAAATTAAAATTCATTCTGGCATTTCATTTACATGGAAACACAAACAGAATGAAGAAGATTTCTGACTGTTAAGAATCATAGAGTTATGGGGTTTTTTAAAGGAGTGTATGATTTCCCCTTCTACTTGGATCTTTTTTAAGATGATACTTTGCTGGAAACATGCACGCACATACAAAAGAGTTCGCCACAACTATTAAGAGCCACAACTTGTTATATTCTGTGAAGAGCGGAAAATAAGGATAATCGGATGTTTGTAGCGATTTGACAGCAGCGTGTTTATTTGATGATTACTGCTGATACTAACAGCGTCTCTGTTTCTTAATGTCTAATGTAAATCTCAAACACATTTTCTCTTTTTCTATTTCCACGAAGATTGAGAAGAAGTTTTTCTCCAAATGGTTTCCTTTTCACAGGGGAAAAAATTCCAGGTGACTTTTTATAGAATATACCTCAAGTCTCATATGTATTTTTATTGTTCAAACATTATTCTCATTAGAACTGAATATTTCACAAACTCTGTCTTCCCTCAATTTTCTGTATTGTTCTCGGTCTTTGAATCACCAAGCTGGCACTTTAGGGAAATGTTTCAGGCCAGTACAGACTTGGGGAATGAAGTCTTCAGCTTCTGTACAGAACTGGTGACTGGGTTATAGAAGTAAACATGGGGCGCCTGGGTGGCTCAGTCGGCTGAGCGACCCACTTCGGCTCAGGTCATGATCTTGCGGTCTGTGAGCCCGATTCCTGCGTCGGGCTCTGGGCTGATGGCTCAGAGCCTGGAGCCTGCTTCTGATTCTGTGTCTCCCTCTCTTTCTGCCCCTCTCCCACTCATGCTCTGTCTCTCTCTGTCTCAGAAATAAATAAACATAAAAAAATTTAAAAAAAAAAGAACTAAACATATGGGATAGATGATACCCACTTGGGTGGTCTTGGTATGAAAGCCTGGGAGCTGTGAATCTAAAAATGGGAAATATTCCTTTGAATGGTTAATATTTAGATCAGCTGTTTGTAAATGGGTAGATCCTGTTTTAGATACCAAGGCAGGGATCTGAATACACAAAACATATTTTATGTTCAGACTTGTGCATTATTTGTGAAATGCATTGTGATGGTGAGGACTGAGGTTTTCTTCTCCTGGGTCTCCACAAGATCTAGCCTTCTCACTTGCTTCCTTAGGCTTGTAAAACTCGTGGATACATTTTTAGTCTGGGACTCTTAACTGTCTCGACTGGATTTATGTTAGTCATTACCTATTACTGTGATTCATCTTTTCTCATTTGCTTTGCCTTTTAAACAAAATTTATAATTTCTACTATTTAAATTGAATCCACCTTTTCAAAACACTGGTTATTTTTTCTACCGTGGTGTCATTTGTAATGTTTCATTCCACCTTGACTTTGATAGTCCTACTTGTAATCCCAAAAAGAACAGGAAAAGAAAAATCCTTCCAATCATTTTAGAATTTGTGCCTCTGAAATATTAAAACATATTCTCAGTTAATTGGATGGTAATTGTTTTATTTGGCCTATAAAATGACAGCCTTTGGATCCTTCCCAAACCTGTAAATAAGCTGGTGGTGTCTTTGTTTCTTCACTCCTCTTCAAAGGGGGGGGCTTTTATTTTTTTATCTTGGGTGCGACACCAGGTAGAGTTTCTACGTGTGACTGAGCTAAGAATGACAGCGTTCTAACTGAGGAGGTACTACACAGATATTTGGTGACTGAATGAATGATTATATTCACATATGAGAGTTTATTGGGGATAATTAAAAAGTGTTAATTAGAAATTAAGAGTGGTTTTGAGTAATATAAAATCAAAAGACTTGATTAGGTATCTGGGGTGATTTATATGAATATATAATCAAATAACAATGATAATGGACAGTAAAAACAGTAATGCAATATTAATTTACTGTCTTCTTATTTAACCTATTAATGCCTTAAAGGAACTGAATGATGTATATCATTAATATCAAAGACAGAGTCCATTTTTCATTCAATAGAAAAGATACACAACATTTTCTGAAAAAGAGTAATAATAACACTTTTGAAACTGAACTGCTGCTGTTTTTAGAGACTTTCATATAAAATGTATGTTTTTATTCTCAGTTCTGAAAAACAATTCACTGTTAATATATTCAATTCTAAATATGTATGTACTTAAAAGCCTTTTTAAAAAATCTTTCTCAAAATTATTTATTATATACTTAATGCCCTTAAGTGTGTTTGTAAAAAAGAGAAACACTGTCCCTTCATATTTGTTGAGAAAGTGCCATCTGAAATAGGGAACAGACATTACCATTCGATACCAGTTTTCATGACCTTTGATTGTTTTTTTTTTCCTTTACCTATTCTCTCATGGTAGTAATCAGCCTGAGTGGATATGATGGAGACAAACAAGACACAGGTGACGCAGTTTGTTCTCACAGGACTGACAGATCGTCCAGGGATGCAGGCCCCCCTGTTCCTGGCGTTCTTGGTCATCTATCTCACCACCATGGTGGGCAACCTCGGACTGATTTTCCTCACCTGGAAGGACCCCCATCTTCACACCCCCATGTACTTATTCCTTGCTAGTTTGGCCCTTGCAGATGCCTGTTCCTCATCCTCTGTGACTCCAAAGATGTTAATGAATTTTTTATCTAACAATCACATGATATCCCTGGTCAAATGCATCACCCAATTTTATATTTTTGCTTCCAGTGCCACCACAGAGTGTTTCCTCTTGGTAGTGATGGCCTATGACCGCTACGCAGCCATATGCAACCCCTTGCTTTATCCAGTGGTGATGTCCAACCGACTCTGTACCTGGTTGATAAGTGTGTCATATGCGATTGGTTTTCTGCATCCCGTCATTCATGTGGGATTATTGTTTAGATTAACCTTCTGCAGGTCCAATATAATACCTCATTTCTACTGTGAAATTTTGTCACTATATACAATTTCTTGCACTGACCCATCTCTTAATGCGTTGGTGATTTTTATTTTTGCTGCTTGTATACAAGCTTTTACTTTTACGACCATCATGGTGTCTTATACCCGTGTCCTCTTTGCCATCCTGAAAAAGAAGTCTGAGAAGGGCAGGAGCAAAGCCTTCTCCACGTGCAGCGCCCACCTGCTCTCTGTCTCTTTGTTCTATGGCACTCTCTTCTTCATGTATGTGCGTCCTGGGTCTGGGCCAGATCAATATCAGGACAAAATGTATTCATTGTTCTACACGGTTATAATCCCTCTGCTAAACCCCTTTATTTATAGCCTAAGAAACAAGGAAGTTTTAGGTGCACTGAGAAAAGTGATAAAGAAATAAATATTTTTTTGGGGGAAAGCTTTCATTATTCCTTATGTTTTCCTCTGTTTAAATAAAGCATAATGTGGGTTTGCACATAGTGGGGATTTAATCTATAATCGTTAAATGAATGAATAAAAAATTTAGAGTAGATAGACTTGTCTTCATCATAAGTTGTTGTGATCATCAAAATAATTAATGAGCATGGTAAAGACAGGCTCCATTTACTTTGTGTTATTGTTGTTTTTAATCCATCTTCAAAGACAAAAGTGAAACAGAAATCTCCAAATTACTATATCTTTGTAACGTGAAGAGCTTTGTGTTTCCAGATACTCACACTTCAAAACTCCTTTGAGTTTATAGTTTTTACAGGAAGACTCATCCTGTATAAGCCCTCTTTTTAAAAAAGACTCATGCCTTTTTAAATAATTCTTGAATGGGTACTTTTTCAAAACCTTGTCTTTAGTAGTTATTTATAATTACCCAAACAATATGAAAACCAAAGTAATATTGTTAGACTGAATATGACAATATATAACGTATTGAGGCATTTAAAATGAACATCTCTACAAGGTTTAAAAGTAATTTTGCAAATTATATTTGTATTGCAACCATTGAAAAGTTAAAAAATTTAACAATCATATATTTAAGAGAAAGTAATTTTCCTGCAATGTAATGAAAAGTCCTAAATTCTTTAAAATGTCCACCTTTTAATTTATCAAGCACTCTCAATAAGCATCTTGCATCTGACACACATATGCCAATTGAATTTTTTTTCTCCTGTAATTGACAACTACCTGGAATAGCAGATGTGCTTGATCAAGTCATAATTATGCAACTTAAGTGACTTTTTCTTTATAAAAACTATATATGTGTTCTGTCTGACCCTGTTACCATTTTTGAGTTCCTGAGGTAATTACATATGGCTCTGTGAATATTTTAGTCAAAAATAAAGGAAAAGGTAGGTAGTTTGACCTACATTACGTTATTGATAGAGCCGATTTTCATAACCCTTAGATGTCTCTTACAGGGCATACAAGGGCAAAGGAGCATATAAACCATGAATAGTGACCCTAGTGCATTCTGGGGGGCAAAGAAAAAGAGTAAAGTATTGCTATATACATGGCACATTTCTCAGATCCTAGCCTATTATTTTGATTTGAGGATATAAAAAATTTGTTGAGTCATCGAACAACAAAGCACGTGGTGTGGCCAAGTGGCTCCAGCACAGTGTGTTTGGGGCTCAGTTTTCCCAGACTCTGCTCCTCTCATTGCATCTGAGCTCTGCCTTCTGCTGTGTGGGCTCATTCGAAGCAGGTTGCTCCCTGTGGCTGCAGAATCTCTGTAGGAGTTCTTGCCTCCACTTCTCCACACTCAAGGCCAGCGGCAAAACTCTCTCTTTTTTTCTATGTGCCACACAGACTATTTTAAGTATTGGCTGTGTACAATTGCTATCTGGCAATATATAGATGTTCTCTGCCTCCTTTATACCTCTATTATTTCAAGGCAGCGTGGTGCCTGAGTCCACGCTTTTAACCACTACCCTATGCTGCTTCTATACGACTACAACGTCTTACATGAGACCTAACACTAGTGGCTGAAGAGGCACACAGAAGGAGATGGTACTAGCCAAATCACTGACTGCTTCTTCCGCTCCACAGTGTGCCCTGTGGATAAGAGGAAGGAAGTAAGCCTTCTGATGTGCTTCCTGGATTCTTCTTTTACTGTAAAGCTCAGGTCACCATGCTAGGTTTTCCCCAGGAGATTGTGAGTTCTTTTGTAGAAACTTTTATGTTTTATGGTTTTATATTTTATGTGAAAGATGGTTTGGAATCCAACTAATACTACATAATCCATAAGAATGACCACATCTCAGGTGCTTCATAGTTCAGCTTATAGCATATTGTAAAACTGAGTAGTTCTTTGTTACATCACACTCTGTCGATAACAACTAACAGAATTAAAGACTTAATGTCACCAATAAAGTCTTGCCCATCTGCCTCCTCACCCAGATGGTATAGGCCAGTGGTCCTCACTTGGTTATCACCTCAAACCAAACAGACTAGAATTTTTAAGATGGGGTTCCAGGCTTCTCATAGTTTTATAAACCTGTCTAAGTGATTCTAATATGCAGTCAGTGTTGACAGTCACTAGAGATAATTATCACGTGAAACTTGGCAACCTTCCGATGAAGATTAGATGATAATTGAGTATAGAAACATCACTGTATGACTATTACAATGGCTGTTTGCCAAAGTGGCCACTTTATGAGAGTTTATCCAATTTTTTATCAAGTTTTTATCTTTATTTCTCCCCATTTCTTATGGCACCAAGGGAATAATGATAGACGTCACGTATATTGCATACTATGCTTTTTTATTTAAGGGAGTGGTTCTCAGTCCTTGTTGGAGTCACCTAAGGTCCTTAAAAATTAAGATTCTCTGACCCAGTCTCAAGCCAGTGAAGTCAGCTTCTCTGGAGACGTGACCCAGCTATTAGTATATCTTTATCACTCCAGGGGATGCCAATGTACAGCCCAGGTTGAAAACTACTGGTTTAAGGGAAAAGTAAAATCTTCATATGGTCTTGATTCTTTAGTTGGATTTGGAAGTCTGACACAATTATCCATATTCTACTGAATATGGACCTGCAGTTTGCTGTCTGAAAACAAGTTCACAAATAAACAAGTAGTAGATAATACTAATTTCTTTCAAATTCCTACCAGATAATGAGTTTGGAGAGACAGACTATGCATATCCAGACAGTTCACCAAAAGTTAGCTGCAATTCTTTCCTAACAAATATTTCTCTTGCATTAATAGAGACCCATATTTCAGTAGATATTTTACATATGTTGGACAGTTCTCCATTCTTGTCCATATGGTAATATGGTATGATCAATCCACTGAATGTCAGCTAGGCTCTTACAAAGTGTCTACAAGGTAAATACTTTATAGAATTGGAGTCTATAGCCTTTATATAACATCTAAAACTGGTTTAGTTAAGCAGAAGAGGGGCCAATGTCATGGAGATTTTTCACTTGAGGTTTTCATTTTTAAGCTTTCGTGTGCATGAACCCACAGGTATTGTATTCAGCAGATCATTGGCTGGTTTGAGGTTCTGTACTATTCACAGGTATCCCAGGCAATTCTGAGGCAGGTGGGCCTGGACTACATTCTGAAACACAAAGCTCTAACACTCATCATGATCATATTAGATTGTGATTTTGATTCCTACTTAATAGGAAAGTCTACCTGCTATTGTCTGAATGTTTGTGTCCTCCCCAAATTCATACTTTAAAATCTCATTCCCCAAAGATGATGGTGTTAAAAGCTAAGGCCTTTGGAAGTTGCTTAAGTCAGGCGGTGGAGCCTTCATGAATGGGATTAGTGTCTTATAAGAAAAGGTTTCAGAGAGATCCCCAACCTTTTACTCCATGTGAGGACATATTGAAAAGACCCTGGCTATGAATCAGGACGAGGACTTTCATCAGAATGCAACAATACTGGCAATACCTTGCCAGTACCTTGATTTTGGACTTCCAGACTCCAGAACTGTGAGAAATAAATTTCTGTGTTTATAAGCTACCCAGTCTGTGGTATGTTTTTATGGCAGCCTGAATGGACTAAGGTACTACCTCCTATTTAAATATTACTTCAAGACTTTTAGAGTATATTCATCTGAATTATCCTAACTGATCCTTTCAGTCACTCTGGAAAAATAGAAGGGAGGTGGTATTTCTTCCATTTACATGTGAGGCAGCCTGGAGTAATGGAAAAGCACAGTGTGTCAAATCAGATCTGGTATTTTATTCCTGAGTCTTAGATGAAGCTAAAAGTGACCACAATAGCCTCCATGAAATCTTGTAGGTCATAGACAGAAGAAAACAATGAGTGTCTGAGGATATTTAAATGGGCAGTGCCTTAATTTCTTCATTTGTATAATAGAGATTATAATATGCATTTATGTCCCTATTCAGCTGATTGGGTGAGACAATATATGGGATGGTACATTACACAGCATAAATCACTATACAAATACAGGTTTTGTCTTTATGAGGAAGTTAAGATCCAACTTTTCTAAAGTGATATAATCAATAAAGGGCTATGCTAAGACAAGAACCACTGTCACAAACTGTCACAGGTTGCTGGTATGGCCACTCCAGAATTCTTTTCATTATATAAGAAGGTAATGTAAGAAATGGCAGGTGCTCCAATATGGTTGAGATACTTTATATGAATATGTCTTTGTTGAAAGTAAGATACAAAAAATATATTCTTATGATAATGATTATTATATATTTATTAAACACATAAATCCAAAAAATTAGTCTTAGGAGACCCTAGGAGACCTACAAAGTGTGAGAAACAGGAACCATTGGACAAGCCAGAATTTGGAGTGATTTACATTTATGTTGAGGCATCTTTTTCCTTTCAAGGAAAACCTCTGACCAGGGTCTACCATAACAGACACTTAAATATATTTTTGGAATGAATGACTAAGCTATTCAAAGTAAGCCTTTTAAAATCACCAACAATTTGCCTTCAAGAAGGAAGGTAGGGCTGTGAACTTCTGGCAAGGTCAAATAAGTCTAAACAACGTTTAGATATTTGCTTAAATTTTTCTTTAAGATTTTATTTTTAAGTAATCTTTACACCCAATGTGGGGCTCAATCTCACAACCCCAAGATTAAGAGTCACATGCTCCACCGACTGAGCCAGCCAGGGGCCCCTAAATTTTTTTATAATAAATTTCAGAACATTTCATCTTAATTTCCTCTTTTTTTTTGTAGTTGTGTCAAAGTATTCCAGCCAAAAATGTAGAACAAATGACAGAACTAAAAATTATTATTTAAAAATCCCTAATAATATAATTGGTTCTGGCAAGAATCATCAAAGGATGCTAAGACCTTAGCTAAAAAAATGAATGGGGACCTGGATAGTTTTACAAGGTGCAAAAGTATCATATCTTTAGTTATTTGCCAGATGTAAGGGAAAATACATAACTTTACAGTAAGGAGATCTGCCTGTTAACCCCTTAACCCAGGGATTACTCCAAACTCCACCAACAGTGACACAAACAGGCTTACTGTACTTCCTGATGTTACGCAATGTGAAATTCATAGCATCATTTATGAAGAATTTTTGTCAAAATGTTTAATTAAGCCTTTAGATATAAATTCCACTGGGAATAGAAAAATATAAAGAGTAGGAGAATAAGTCAAACAAGGCAGCTAGACAAATCCAGAATGAAGAAATTCCACAAGACTATTGAACAATTGGCCCACTCTCTCCACGTCATTTCATAAAGGGGAAAAACAAATAAGAAAACCATGATGATTAACAACAACAACAACAACAAAGAAGTAAATAAAGGGGGAAAGAAATGATACTTTTGGATTGAAAGAGTCTTGATGAATACAACAAACGCAATGTTACAAAAATAATTTGGTAACAACTGGAGAAATTTGAGCATAGACTGCTTATTTGATGGTATTTGAAGTATAGTTTCATTTTATCTAATATCAAAATGGAATTGTGGTTAGGGAAAAATGTCCTTTGTTAATGATGCAGTGTGGAATGTTTAGTTATGAAATGTCATGATATCTGTAATTTTCATTAAAATAAATGTTTCCCTTTAAAATGTGTTGTACCTATAGGTTTTTTTCTTCTAGAAGATGTATCTCATTTGCTCAACATAAATCACTACTTACTGGTCTCTGTGCCAACCTGCAGATGAGCTAATTATAAAAGTATTTTATGTACAAAGTTAAACTACCATTGTTACAAACTGGCAACATGACAACATATACCACAATTTGCTCACTCCCAAACCATTCTCTAACAAAAGAGCTTAGCTGCTTTACTTATGCATAACTAAAATAACTAACATACACAGTTACCTACTGTTTAACGAGCCCTTCCTATCTGTCAAATACAGTGCTAATGGCTTGACATTAACTCTCTCATCTGATTCTTTCAACAACCTGGTAAGTGCACATTTTGACTTCATTTTGCAAATGAGATCTCAAAGCTTAGAGAGTTTAAGTTATTGATGAAAGACATAGAGACAAAGCCAGATCTGAAACCAAAGTCTGTGCTTTCAAGCAACTTTTCTACTCTTCCTCCCCATATCTAGAAGTGGATATTTAAATTTAAGTGAATTTGTATCCATAGTGAACCTTGATGACATCAAGAATAATTTCAGTTATTACAGCTAACTTTATGATATATTGCAAACTCGGTATGGGACATCTCCCTTCTTTATCCTTTTTGAAAAAAAATTTTACAATAATCTATTTGTTATTATAGATGAATTAAACATTTCTAGTTAAACTATTTCCTTATTACTTTGTTTAATATTTCATCCAATTTATAAATTAATTTGGAAAAATTAATGCCTTTACTAGATCAAATCTTTCTGCTTAGATAAAATTATGACTTTTCACACATTAAACAGATTTTTATGCCCTTCAGTAGTTTTGCATTTATACCAAATACATATAGATCAGGCATATTTCTTGCCAAGTTTAATCACATATGTATGTATACACACACACACACACACACACACACACACACATATATGCGCATCTGTATATCTATATATAGATACATAGATTTTTTTCAAGAAATATATTGGGAATTTTTTTAGATTTTTGACAATTTGAAAAAACTCTCAGATGAACTTCATAGTCTGGAAATATTGAAAAATTAGGAAAAAGGTATGTCATGAATGCATAACATATGTGATACTAGTCTATTTTATCATACTACCATAAAACATACAAAAATCTATATAAAAAGTTAAAGTTTATCAAAACCAACACACACACACACACACACACACACACACACGTAGAGTCTGCACATGGCTATACTGGCAGTTGAGAGAAAGCAGCATTAAGTCACAACTACATAAAATTAACTGTGGTAATACTGTACCACTGTAATAATTTCATAGTCGCCTTCGGCTGCTGTTGCAATGAGCTCATGTTGAGTACCTGCTTACACAACTTTTGAGGCTAATCACCTCTACGTAAGCAATTGGTTTTTCTAGCAAATTGCATATTGCAGTATAAAGTGATCCTGTAGTTCTCACGTTTTTCTCATCATATTTAGTGCAATACCATAAACCTTGAATAAAACTATGGGACACATATGAAGTGCCATTAGTGGTTCTGTTAGTGTTCCCAAAAGTCAGAGAAGAATCATGACGTTACAAGAAAAAGTTGAATTGTTTAATATGTGTGGTAGATTGAGGTCTGCAGCTGTGGTTGCCTGCCGTGTAAAGATAAATGGATACAGTATAAAGGACCACTATGAAAAAAAAAAAAAAAGAAGGGAAATTCTTGAAGCAATCACTGCAACTACGCTAGCAGACTCACAGGTACAAAAACCTTGCATTTTTTGCAAAATACCTTTTAATCTCATATTAAAAATGTAGGTTTTATGTGGGTGCGGAATTGCTATAAGAAAGGCATAGCTATAGGCTCTAACATGATTCAAGAGAAAGTGAAGTCATATGATAACTTAAAGCAAAAGGAAGGTGAAAGATCTAAAGTTGGAGAATTTAATGCCAGCAAAAGATGGTTTGATTATTTTAGAAGGACGTTTGGCTTAAAAAAACATCAAGATAACAGGAGAAGCAGCTCTGTCAACTAAAAGGCAGCAGAAGAGTTCCGGGATGCCATTCAAAAAATCATTGAGGAGAAAAGATGACTACCTGAATAGGTTTTGAATGCAGATGAAAGGGTCCTATTCTGGAAAAAAAAAATGCTATAAAGGACATTTATTAGTAAGGAAGAAAAGCGAGCACCAGGATTTAAGGCAGGGAGAGATGGGCCAAATCTACTGTTTTGTGCAAATGCCGTTGGGTTTATGATCAGGACAGTCCTTATCTATGAAGCTGATGACCCCTAAGCCTTGAAGGGAAAAGAGCAATCCCAGCTTCCAGCCTTTTGGTTGTACAAGAAAGCCCAGACAATAAGAACAGTTTTTCTGAATTGGTTCCATCCTCGCTTTGTTCCTGAATGCAGGAAGTACCTTGCCAGTAAGGGATTGCCTTTTGAAGTTCTTTTGATGTTGGACATTGCCCCCAGCCAACCAGAACCCCGAGTTCAACACCAAAGATATTATAGTGGTCTACTTGTCCCCAAACACAATGTTTCTAGTTTAGCCTCTAGATCAGCGGTTCATAAGAACCTTTAATGCTCATTATACACAGTAATATATGGAAGGGACTGTCAATAGTTTGGAAGAGAACCGCAATAGAGAGAATATCATAAAAGTGTGGAAGGATTATACCATTGAAGATGCCATCATTGTTACAGAAAAATCATGAAAGCCACCAAGCCCAAAACAATAAATTCTTGCTGGGAAAACTGTGTTCAGATGTTGTACACAATACGATTTATGACAGAGTCAATCAAGGAAATCATTAAAGAGGTTGCGGATGTGGCAAAAAAGGTGGGGCGTGAAGGTTCTCAAGATACGGATCTTGAAGAAATTCATGAACTAATACACACCACACCAGAAGAATTAACAGAGGATGACATGATGGAAATGAATGCTTCTGAGCCAGTGCTAGACGATAGGGAAGAAGACGGCAGAAGCAATGCCAGAAACAAATCAACACTAGACAATCTGGCAGAAGGTGCTGATTGATTATTCAAGACTGTTTTTGAGTTTGATGACATGGACCCTTCTATGATATGAGAACTGAAAATAAAGCAAATGGAGGAAGAAGGATTGGTACTGGGTTAGAAACATTTTGAGAGGAATGAAAAAGCAAAAAAGTCAGAGAGAAAGGACAATGTATTTTGGTAAAGTTACACTGAGTGGGCCTGCTTCTCCCACAACCTTTTCCACCTCCTTCACCTCTTCTGCCTCTGCTACCTTTGGGCCAAGACCAACTCCTCCTTTTCTTTCTCCTCCTGAGTCTCCTCAGTGTGAAGACAAGGATGAATACCTATATGATGATTTATGTCTACTTCATGAAGCAAATAATCATCATGCCATACAGTTAAAACAAAACCTATTTTATGTGTGTGTCTTCATGTGAGAAATTTAGTAACCACACAGCACGAACTGTATGAGATATTTTTGTATCAACTTCATCATCAGCAACATCGCCTATGTATTCATCCTGCAGATGAATACAAGTGCAAGTCTTGTATGGGAGCAAATAGCCTAACCTTACACAGGTGTAAAGTGAGTGATATGTAATACAAAATTAATAAGGCATTAGTTTTATAACTTTGCTTTCAAAGAATTACATCATCATACAGTATGCCTCTCTCTCTTTCGTTATTGGTAAAAACTGTTGATAAGAAGTTCCTATTATCACAGGTGTTTTTTTTAAATGTAACAATGTTTCCAATACTGTATTATGAATATAGCTGTAATACGGTATGCCATAAAGAACTTATAACAATTAATTCATTTAATGTATGGTCTGGGCCACCATCAGGCAATCATATTAATTATAGTAGACTATCATAAAGCAATCATATTGCTGCTTCTTTGTAACAGTGCATGAACTGTATTCCTGTAAATAAATATGAATTTCTTTTTCACAGCTTTTCATTTTTGATATCTAGTGTTAGTAACACATATAACGTCTACAGTGTTTTGTATCCTAAGACAATATTGATGTAGGTACTGACAATTCATCTTTCAGAGGATGTAAACTTACGATACTGATACAGTACAGTACTGTAAATGTATTTTCTCTTATAATTTTATCAATAATATTTTCTTTTCTCTAGCTTACTTTGTTGTGAGAATATAGTACATAATACATTTAATACACAAAATATGTGTTGATTAAGAATTTATTTTATTGGTAAGGCTTATAGTCAACAGCAGGCTATTACAGTAGTTACATTTTTGAGGAGTCAAGTTATACACAGATTTTCACCCACACAGCTGATTGGTGCCCCTAACTCTCATGTTGTTCAAGAGTCAACTGTAATGATATAGAAGACTATATATGGTATACATTAAGTTAAAAATAGCTTATGAAAACTTATGTATAGCAGAGCCATTATTTTGTTTTAAAATGTTCATAAAAATTATGCATCTATAAATTATGTATTTATAAGTATACATAAACATTAACTACATGCATGGGTAAATAATAGGAGAAATATACACCAAAAAGTTAACTGTATTTATCAGTTGTTACTGAGATTACAACAATTTTGTTTCTTTGTGCTTTTCTATGTTTTCAATTTTTTTTCTGCAATTAACTTGCTTTCATTTTCAGAAGAAACAAGCTATAAAAATAATACAAATAAGCATGTTAAAAGTGATTTGTTGATTAGTCTATAATTCCCAATAGATTGAGTTCATTCCACAGGGAATCTTTTGGTGGCATTGAGGGAGTTTCCACATTCTCTTCACAAACAGGTTTGAAGATGGGAAGAAATAAATATCTTTTCTTCCAAACTGCATTTTTCAAAGAAAAATAACATGAGACAAACAGTTGTGTTTGACATTTTTGTTCTTGTATCTTAAGAGTTCTTCATGAAAATTTATATCTTATGACATCTCTGCATCTTCTTATAAGAAGTGGGTGAGAATACAGTGCTTTATTTTATTGTCATTATTCTTTCCATGAAAAGTGATAGAACATATCATTTTAGTAACAAGCGTTTCTCATGAGCTGTCAAAATATCTTCAAATTTTTTTGAGATGATTTATCTATCAAATGGAACAGAAAAGAATCCTAACTGAATAGCTAAATAAAAATGTTGTTCATCTCCTTCAACCCCTTGTGGATACAAGGCTATGTATCTATAGAATGAGGATTTGAACCCATGCTATAATATAGTCTGTGTGCTTCACCACTATGCTATGCCACCTACTAAGTAGCTAAGATGAATTATAGTCTCATAGGCTGTGGGCAGAAATACACCTCAGAAATTCCAATGCTGTACAAAAGAGAATCTTAAAACGAAGGTCATACAGTGGCTTAGGCTTATCACTTAGTAATTTAGAAGTAGAATTGAGACTCAAGCTTTTAAAATTTTGTTACATTTCTGTTAACATTTATTTTGCCAGGATAATGAATTATAGAATCAATCTGTTTTATAATTTGTGTCTTTGAAAGTAAAATTCATTCTGACCTTTATATTATTATGGGAACTTCACAGAATCAGTTAAAAGTTAGAAATTATAGTTAAGGGGCTTTTCAAGTTTTTTAAAGACCTTTAAAGGGAGGTTATGCCTTCCCCTTCAGTGTGGTTCTTGTTGAGATATTAGTTTTCTAGAAATATGCAGAAAAGAGTTCACCACATCTGCCGAGAACCACACCTCACTGTTGTGTTCTTGGAGGGGTATAAAATAAGGATAATCTTGTACTTGCAGTGGTTTGACAGCAGTGCGCTTACTCGACGATTACTGTCAATGTGACCAGCCTCTCTGTTGGTGTTTCTCCATGTCTAAAATAAATCCCAAATTTTCTCTTTTCCTATTTCCAGTGAAAATGAAGAACTGCTTTCCTCAAAATAGCCTCTCTTTTAAAGTGGAAAAACTCCAGGTGTCTTTTTATAGAAAACACCCCAATTCTTCTATATATTTTTACAGTTCAAAGATTATTTTCATTAGAGCTGAATTTTTCGCAAATATTGTTATTCTTCCTTTTGAATTACAGAGTGAAAGCTTTGAGATGTTTCAGCCTAGCACACACTTAGGGAGGGAATCTTCAGCTACGTCTATACAGAATTGATGTCTACGTTACAGAAGTATACATATGTGTTGGAATGACAACCACTTGGGTAGTCTTGTCATAAAACCCTGGGGGCTGCAAATCCAAGATAGGTAAATATTGTCTTGAATGGTTGTATACTTCATTAGCTGTTTATTAAAGGGTCGATCTTTTAGATGCTAAGAGAGGGTGTTGAATACATAAAACATATTTTATGTTCAGACTTGTGCATAATTTATCATTCATGAAATGCACTGTGATGGTGAGGACTGAAGCTTTTTCTTTGGGGTCTCCACAAGATCCAGCCTTCTCACTTTCTTTCCAGGCTTATGGAACTCGTGGATACATTTTATTTTGGGGCTCTTATCTGCCTTGACTGCTGTCTTTATGTTAGTCATTACCTATTACTGTGGTTCATCTTTTCTCATTTGATTTGCCTTTTAAACAAAATTTATAATTTTTACTATTTAAATTGAATCCACCTTTTCAAAAACACTGGTTATTTTTCCTACTTGGGGACCATTTGTAATGTTTCATTCCACCCTGACTTTGATAGTCCCATTTGTAATCCCCAAAAGTACAGGAAAAGAAAAATCCTTCCAATCATTTTATAATTATGAGCCTCTGAAATATTAAAAACATTCTTGGTTAACCACATAATTGTCTACATTGGCATGTTGAATGGGAGCTCTTGGATCTGTTCCAAATGTGCAAATAAGCTGGCTAGTGTTTTTGTTTCTTCTCTAGTCTTGAAAGAGTGATTATTTTAGCATCTTGAGTGCAGCACCAGAATTAGAAGATCTATGTGTGACTGAGCTAAGAATGATAGTGCTGTAATGTAGAAGGCACTAAATACATATTTATTGACTGAACGCATATGTTCACATCGGACAATTTATTGGGAAAATTAAATATTCCATTAGAAATTTGGAGTGGCTTGGAAGAATGTATAATAAAAAGGATCTGTTAGGAATTTGAGGAGATTTTGATGAATATACAATCAAATAACATAATAGTAATGGACATAGAACAGGTGAAATGGGATTGTAACTTACTGTCTTATTAGTCTATACAGTAATATCTTGGAAAGAATGATATATATCACCAATACCAAAGATAGAGTCCAGTTTTCATTCAATAAAAAAGACATGAAGGAGTTCCTGAGAAAAGGTGAAAGTACATCTGAACCTGAACGAGTGTCTCTATCATCCTTCAAGTAATACTATACATATTTTAAAAGCCTTTTTATCAAGCCTTTACTTCTTGAAATTATCTATATTTATTATCATTAGTATGTTTTAAACAAGAGAAGCTCTAAGCTTTACTATTTGTTGAGTAAGGGCCATCTGAAATAGAGGAATATGACTTTGTCATATAATACCAGTTTTCACGATCTTTGTTCATTTTTTCCTTTATCTATTCTGTTATTGCAGGAAACAGCCTGAGTGGATATGATGGAGGCAAACAAGACACAGGTGACACAGTTTGTTCTCACAGGACTGACAGATCGTCCAGGGATGCAGGTTCCCCTGTTCCTGGCGTTCTTGGTCATCTACCTCACCACCATGGTGGGCAACCTCGGACTGATTTTCCTCATCTGGAAGGACCCTCATCTTCACACTCCCATGTACTTATTCCTTGGCAGTTTGGCCTTTGCAGATGCTTGTTCCTCATCCTCTGTGACTCCCAGGATGTTTGTCAGCATCTTAGACAAAAGTCAAATGATATCTCTCTTTGAGTGCATGGCCCAGTATTATTTTTTTGGTTCCAGTGCCACCACAGAGTGTTTCCTCTTGGTAGTGATGGCCTATGACCGCTACGCAGCCATATGCAACCCCTTGCTTTATCCAGTGGTGATGTCCAACCGACTCTGTACCTGGTTGATAAGTGTGTCATATGCGATTGGTTTTCTGCATCCCGTCATTCATGTGGGATTATTGTTTAGATTAACCTTCTGCAGGTCCAATATAATACCTCATTTCTACTGTGAAATTTTGTCACTATATACAATTTCTTGCACTGACCCATCTCTTAATGCGTTGGTGATTTTTATTTTTGCTGCTTGTATACAAGCTTTTACTTTTACGACCATCATGGTGTCTTATACCCGTGTCCTCTTTGCCATCCTGAAAAAGAAGTCTGAGAAGGGCAGGAGCAAAGCCTTCTCCACGTGCAGCGCCCACCTGCTCTCTGTCTCTTTGTTCTATGGCACTCTCTTCTTCATGTATGTGCGTCCTGGGTCTGGGCCAGATCAATATCAGGACAAAATGTATTCATTGTTCTACACGGTTATAATCCCTCTGCTAAACCCCTTTATTTATAGCCTAAGAAACAAGGAAGTTTTAGGTGCACTGAGAAAAGTGATAAAGAAATATTTGGGGAAAGCTTTCATTATTCCTTAAATCTCATTCTGTTTAAATAAAGCAAAATGTGTCCCTGGGTTTTGCATGTAGTGGGGACTTAATCTATAATCATTAAATGAATGAATAAAAAATTTAGAGTAGACTTTTCTTCATCATAAGTTGTTGTGATCATCAAAATAATTAATGAGCATGGTAAAGACAGGCTCCGTTTACTTTGTGTTGTTGTTGTTTTTAATCCATCCTCAAAGATAAAAATAAAACAGAAATCTCCAAATTACTATGTCTTTGTAATTTGAATGAGCTTTTGTGCTTCCAGATACACACATTTTAAAACTTTTTGAACTTATATTCTTTTACAGGAAGATTTAGCATATGTAAATCCTCTTTAAATACTGCTCAAGCCCTCCTAGATAATTCTTGACTAAGTAATTTTCAAGATTTTATAGATATAAATATCTTTGATAGATGTTTATAACTATGCAAATGCTATGTGCACCAACGTAATACTGTTAGACTAAATATGACACTAATTCTTCTTGAGGCATTTAATGTAATATATCTGGGACATTTACAATGTTGAATATTAACTTGCATTTGCATGGAATTCAATGAAAGATATGAAAATCAAGCAATTAATTACTTAAAATAATCTCTTTTCCTGCAATATAGTGAATAACTCTGAGTTCTTTAAAAATTTCTTTTTAATTTATTGAGTAATCTCACTGAGAACCTTGTTTCCAGAACAGATATACCAGTTGAATACTTTTTTCTCCTGTAACTGACAACTACCTGAGGTAGCAAGTGTGCTTGATCTTTTCCTTACAAATGTTACCTGTGTTTTCCATCTGGCCCTGCAGCCTCTTTGGTCTCCTGACTTTATTACGTATGGCCTTGCGAATACCCTAGTGAAAAGCAAGAAAAGATAGCCCCATATACATGACACATCCCTCTAACACCTGGTCTATTATTTCGATTTGAGGATAGAAACAATTTGTTGAGTCATTGAACAACAAAATCCGAGGTGGGGCCCACTGGCTTCACTACCGTGTGTTTGGGGTTTGGGGCTCCGTTTCCTCAGACCTACTCCTCTCACTGCACCTAAGCTCTGTCTTCTGCTCTATGGGCTCATTGGAACCACATTTCTCTCTATGGGCTCATTGGAACCACATTTCTCTCTATGGGTGCCAAGCATCTGTTAAGTTTCTGTCTCCACCTCTCCACAGTCAAGGCCAGTGGTGAAACTTTTTTTCTTTTTAAGTATTGGCTGTGTATCATGGTTATCTGTCAATGTATAGATGTTCTCTCTCATCTTTATTTTTTCTAACAGAGTTGTCACTAAGGTGGGGTGTAACCCAGCAGCAGATTGGTACATTCTTCTGTGGTTTTGTCAGCACGGGATGATACATAGCAGGACTGCTATCTTCACAGGCCCCCTGGTGAAACAGCCATAGCGAGTTCCATGGTCCATGGGGATAATTTTTTTTGCAAATGTTAAGCTATGCAATTTAAATATCCCATTTTATTGTGTTTGTTTTCATGGTGTTTAAAGTTGGAAAAAGCTAGTACTTGACTTTTTAGAGATTCTTTAAGAGGAGACTTTCTAAATTTATTTACTTCCTTTTCACCAGAGATATTCCAGGTTTGGTGAATTCACCTCTTCTTGTTTTTCTTATTTTTTTGTTTTTTTCTATGACTAGAGGGTCTTAAACTTGCTACTTTGTTACAAAGAAGACATGTCATTAAAGGGGACAAGCTCACCTCTTGTGGACCTGGGAGGTTAGGGGAAAGACAGAAGATGGCAATAGTGAAAGAAGAATCAGTCTTGCAGGTTTTAATGTCTCCCTCTGGAGAGGACTGGGATTTGGAAGGCAGGGGGCAAATTGATAGTATGAAGTAGTGTGTTTTCTATTGCTGTTTTAACAAATAACCATGAACAGTGGCTTAAAACAATACAGATTTATTACATTAGCTCTGTAACGCAGAAGTCTGACAATCTCATTGAATGAAAATCAAGGTGTTGGCAGGGTGAATTCCTTTTTGGAAGCTTTGGGTGAGACTTTACTTCCTCCCCTTTTCCAGTTCTAGAAGCTGCCTACATCCTTTAACTCATGGGCCCCTTCCTGCACCTTCAAAGCCAGCAGTGTTGCATCTCTCGGTGCCTGTCTTCTGTAGTCACAGTTTAGTCTTTAGACTCTGGCTCTTCTGCCTCCCTCTTCCACTTTAATGACCTTTGTGATTGCATTGGACCTCTCCAGATAATGCAGAATAATCTCCCTATTTTAAGGTCAGCTTATGGGCAAATGTAACTCTACCTGCAAGATTAATAACTCCTTTCATGCAACCTAACATATTTACAGGTTCATATCTTTGATGGCCATTATTTTGCCTACCACACAGACAGCCTTAGAAGAGAGGAACTTCTTCCTAGATTGCCAGTTAGGGCACTGGAAAAAAATTTTCTTGCTCTTCTCCTTCCTTATTTGGCTACATCAAAATGAACTTCATCCTGAAGTGTGTGAAGGCAGGAGAGCCTTGATGTTTAGCTTAGAGGCTGCTTCCCCTCACTGCATTGCATGGCCAGCACCTGGAAATTCCTGCATATCTGAAACTGGCTGGGAGACGCACTCCTGAAAAGTAATGTTAAAGAATGGACTAGGGCATGTAGATAGAGGGTATAATAGACACCCTAAGAGAGTTAGGAGAGGCAGAAAGCCTTTCAGGATAGTCAAGCCCTGTTCCATTCAAGAGAGACCAGATCACAAGTTCCCACAGGCCTTGACTTCGGCTGCAAAAGCTGAACAAATGAACAGTCTATAAGAGTGTGAGGATATTAGTAGGACAGAAGGTCCTAGGGACTTTCCTTACACTCCCAACATGTCACATGCTACCTCCCCCCCCCCCCATATTTTTATAGGCCATCTCAGAGACAAAGATGAAAAAGATGTAAATTAATTTCTTTTCTGCCATGTAGTGGTGGATATTCTATACCTGTTCCATGGATTGTTCAACAAATCATTGACTAGAATTACAGACCTCAGTCATCTCCAGGCTGAGGACATGACCTCATGATAAAAAGAATGGGAGATAGCAAGTTAACAGCCAAGCAATTAAGTCCCCTTCTTGGACTCTGAATGTTTGAGTGTCACTTTTTCATGAGAACAGCCCAATTCCAACAGTGATAACTCAGTTCACAGAGGTAGCCTGGGACATATTTGTGAAGACCAGATGTGGGAGGACATGACCAGAGTCTCTAGCCAAGTCTAAAAGAGAGCCTGAAGCTTGTCAGGCAGAAGCCAAGGCCAATGTGAGAAATCTGACGAAATTAGCAAGTGAAGGCATACTAATCGTCCAACAATCAGCTCATCCAGCAACTGTTTCCACTCAAGCCAGACAGGTGAGGCATAGATGGGGCTACAACTTGGGAGTGGGAGTGAACATGTGGGAGAGAAGAACACTCAAGAGAAATAGGGGTTGGGGTGAAATTCTACACTTTCTGACACCTTATCAGAGACAACTGCTTAATCTCCAGATATTTCTGACCCACCCTATATTTAGACATACACAAGGGTAGCCTTGCTGACCATGTAGCTGAGATCCCTGGAATAGAGACAGGTTAAATACAGGGGCGGGGACAGCTTCCTAACAGGAGGAAAGACTTTCATCCAATATCTAGGTTTACTTAGCCAAACTTTGACAGTCTGTAACACAATCTGTAACACAGAAAATCAGATTAAGGACAGAGGTCTTCTTGCAAGTGGGTAGATCCCTCAAAAAGAGTCTTTTGAGTGGAGTAAAGTTTACTAAGAAGAGAATGTAATGGGTTGGGAAGACAGAAGGAAAATTTATTTGGGGGACATTTTGTAGAACAGCAAGCTGGTTCATTTATATTGACACTATCATGTTGATAAATACTCTGGATACATTTCCAAAGCTCATGTACTCCATAAAATGGCAGGTAAATCCTACAAAAATTGTATATTGGCAGTGTATAATTATAACACGTGGCAAAATAATATATTTTAAAAATTCTTGTTTCCTAGACAAAGAACAGCTATAGCTAGATTTGATAGAGAGACCAGATTATCAACTGGAGATCCTAGCTTTTTCTTAGAATATAGGTTATACGGGAATTGGGTTTGACTCCCTTGGGAAAATGCTGAAAGTATTGTCTATGTGGGAAGAAGGGTAAAACAGGTAAATGATAATCAGAAACTGTAGTAGAATCAGTGGAAGAAACTGTTAGGTGATCACCAAATCCATTTTCTTTTCATCCTAGACACACAGCCTCTGTCTTCAGTTGACTGTAGTAATGTGATTGAGTTTAGGTTTGCAAGTGATGTGTATCACTTACATTTCTGGCTCATAAGCACCTCACATTTGGAATCTCCTGTGCTTTCCCCTTCTAGCTTTATCCAAATGAAAACACAAACCCTGAAAGAAGTCATGTGTGGAAGATGCTTGAGTGACAAGTTGGAAAGAGTATGGGACTCTGAATCATCAAATGGAATGAGTTATTCAATTAAGACCATGTGCTTCATACTTATCATAAAGGAGAACTAAACTTCTATTATGTCGATCCACTAAAATATTGGCTATTATTTGTAAGTGTAATTAGTGTTACTATAAATTATATATATATATATATGTATATATATATATATATATACGCACACACACAATGCAAAAAACAAACAAACACCTCTTCAATTGTATACAGTTAGTTATTGGGTCTACTCCCTCAGTGTAGGGACATGGATATTTAGGGTTAACAATTTTAGTTGTTAGTCAACGTAGAATGAGTTATTTATACATGTCAAGTGGGGAGAGTGTGTGTGTAATGGATGATAGTGAAATGGTGTACACATTATAAAAATCAGTCTGGTGTCAGTGTGGAAAATGGACTGGAAGCCAGTGTTAGCAGATGCAGATAGTGTAGTTATGAGGTCACTTAATAAGCCCAGGCAAGAGATGAATGCATCATGGATTTTAGGATTAACTGTACAAATAGAAATTGTTGGTTTTAATACATCTCTAGTACATAAAATCTAGAGGCCATCATCAAAAACATGGAATTGAGGGAGAGGCTAGTTTCAGGAATATGTTTACGGTGTGCACAAATACTTATTTGGTGACCCTATTCCCTGAGACAGGGAACATTGGAAGAATACCAGGTTTGGGAGTGGAATAGAGAAAGATCTTAATTTTAGATCTGGACATGTTAATTCTAATATACCTTTGGGATTTCCAAGTGGACAAGTAGGGAGTTGGATAGCAGGATCATTAAAAGACATAAGAGGAAGGAAAACAAGCTTATTCAAACTCCATTCAGTGACGTTTTATAAATATACCCCTACAGTGAACCCTTAAGACACAATGTGTGCTTTAATTGTTGTAACTAGTTGTGTATAGATAATTTGATGATTAGTTCACAAGGCCCACTAGAACAACTTTGACTTCATTCTACTGGGAATCCTTTGGAAGCATTAAGGGAATTTCAGATTTTTTTAAAGAACAGATTTGCAGATAGAAGGAAGAAATGCTATCTCCCTCCAGTTTGGAGTTTCCAAGGAAAATCAATGCATAAATAATACTGCTTCATTTCTGTACCTTTTGTGTTACTTCAAGAAAACCAGGACATTTCCAATTTCCCATGACTTACAGGAAGTAGGTGAGAGTGCAGAGATTTTCATAAACTTCCTTAATATAATGTTGTAATATGTCTGTATAATAACAAACACCTAAGTAAGAAATAAAAATCCTAGACAGGCTTTTTGCCTTTTTAAATAAGCAATGACAATCTAGACAGAAGCAAATGTCTGTCTGAACATGTATTTTTCAGTTAGAATTTTTACTCTGTAGATAACACATTTGGGGAGAAGTTTTTAAATAATAAACTTTGATTAATAGAGAAATAAAAAATAGAGAAACTCAATAATAGTGACAAAAATTCAGGGTTCATTTCATCTTGTGAAGTTTTCTTAATTGAGACATAAGCTATAAGCTCAAATCTAACTTATTTGTAATTTTTTCAGAATGAGAAATTCTGGCTTAAGTTTTGTGTCTGAGTATCATAAAAATTCTTTAATTTCATGAAATCATGAGTAGTAACCTCAAAAGTCTCATGAAATCACTGGTAATAACCTCAAAAGTCTCCTTGTATTACTTATCACATACCTCTTGAGACAAAATTCACAGAGATTTCTAATTCTTGGCCAAATTACACACTGTAGGAACTAAAACTAGGAATAACTAAAACATTTGGTTATTTGAGGTTATAAAGAAAGTTGGGCCAGGTTATGCAGGGCAAAAATCTCTTAAGTTCTTAATTTTCAATTAATATTTTTCCCTGTGTTGTACATATTAGGGTTCCTTGTGAGTATATATTCAAAAGTAAAAATTCTTAAACTCATGTTTTTAGTGAAGATAGAATAATATCTCACAATCTAAAGGCTCTTTAGTCCTAGTTCTACATTAGACAAACTCAGTTTTTCTAATATATTCTCATGGTAAAAAAATTTTATGTTCCATCAGTATTGAGAAATATGACTATAGAATTATTAAAATGTTTTTTTCATACAGGAAAATAATATAATCTGTATACCTGAATGTATTTATTTTTCTTTTTATGGTAATCTAAAGGGATCTATATTCACTGGAAAACTCTTTTTTAGAGTTCTTTCAGAGACTACCAATCATGAAAAAAATCAATGTCATTACTTCATGCAGACAGCAAATGTTATATTCACAACAGTGACTAAACAATAAGTATGCAGAAATAAATTTAATAAAAAAATTACTAAAATTGCAAAAAAAGTCTAAAAAACTCTGTTGTTCTACTTGAATCCCTATCTTATACAATTACAGATAACTTTGGAATATATAAAAAAAATCATATCTACTCTCAATGGCCAGTGGTTGGCTCCCACTGACAATTTCCAAAAGAAAATGCTAATTTCCATGAAGTCTATTTCTGTACAAAAATTTAGAGATGATTAGATCTTAATTTTACAATGTAATTTTCAGTGCCAAAACATCTCCTTGAAAAAGAAAACAATAGGATATCATCATTCTAGTTTCCTTTCTCCATTAACATGCTGGAGACTATTCTTTCACTCATCTTTTTATGTATGTACATTGGTGTATATAGATATATGCAAAAATAAATCAATTACATAACTTCATGTGAAAGAGATCATAATATGTATGTTGCTGTTCTCACAGAACTCTTTTTGTGTGTTTGTTTATTTATTTTGACAAAGAGAGAGAGAGACAGAGTGGTGCAGAGAGAGAAAGTCCCAAGCAGGCTCCGCACTGTCAGCTCAGAGCCTGAGGTGGGGCTCAAACCCACCAACCATGAGATCATAATCTGAGCTGAAATTACGAGTTGCACCACCTGAATGAGCTACCCAGCCACCCCAGAACTTTTACTTTGATTTCTCTCTTTCTCTCTCTTGTGCTTCCCTCATTTCTACCTCTACTCTTATTCCAGAAAACCCAGTGCTATAAACTTCATTTCTATTATCCATATATAGTTCTTAAAACCTCTGTTAGATTGAAAAGGATTTTCATTAAGTTTACTTGTTACTTTAGGCGAATAATCAATTATCATTTTTATTATGGAAATTTCTGCATGTATATAAAAGTAGACAAAGGTAAAAATAAACAAAATTACTAATTAAATGAGAGGATCTCTTACAAATATATTAGTTACACAAAAACTACACTGCTTTTTATGATTCTTTTGTGACTGTTTCCACACTTAATTCTTTTATTTTACTGACTGGCCAGGTCATTTTCTTCTATGGCAGAAGAAAATAAGACACAGGTGACGGAGTTTGTTCTCATGGGACTTACAGATCTTCCAGGGCTGCAGGTCCCCCTGTTCCTGGTGTTCTTGGTCATCTATCTCACCACCATGGTGGGCAACCTTGGTCTGGTTGCTCTCATCTGGAAGGACACCCACCTTCACAACCCCATGTACTTATTCCTCGGCAGTTTGGCCTTTGCAGATGCCTGTACTTCATCCTCTGTAACTCCCAGGATGCTTGTAAATTTTTTATCCAAGAATCATGCGATATCTCTTTCTGACTGTCTGGCTCAGTTTTACATTTTTGGTTCCAGTGCCACCACAGAGTGCTTCCTCCTGGTAGTGATGGCCTATGACCGCTATGTAGCCATTTGCAACCCTTTGCTTTATCCAGTCATGATGTCCAATAACCTCTGTACTCAGTTCATTGGCGTTTCATATTTTATTGGTTTTCTACATTCAGCAATTCATGTGGGTTTGTTATTTAGATTAACTTTCTGCAGGTCCAATGAAATACATTGTTTCTACTGTGAAATTATACAACTTTTCAAAATTTCTTGCACTGATCCTACAGTTAATACACTTCTGGTTTTAGTCTTTTCGGCCTTTGTACAAGTCTTCACTTTTACGACCATCATGGTGTCTTATACCCGTGTCCTCTTTGCCATCCTGAAAAAGAAGTCTGAAAAGGGCAGGAGCAGAGCCTTCTCCACGTGCAGCGCCCACCTGCTCTCTGTTTCCTTGTTCTATGGCACTCTCTTCTTCATGTATGTGCGTCCTGGGTCTGGCTACACTGAAGATCATGATAAAATTTATTCTTTATTTTACACAATAATAATTCCTCTGCTAAATCCTTTTATTTACAGCTTGAGGAACAAAGAGGTTATAGGTGCCTTGAGAAGAATAATGAAGAAATAAATAGTGGCCAGACAATTTTCAAAATGTTTCTGTTTTACCTTCTGCTGATAAAAGCCCCAAGTCCTATAGATAAGTCACGACTCTGCCATTTCACCAGAAGGCTAATGGTCAGGGGACTCCATAAGCTCTGTGTGAAGCATCCCAGCTTCCGATTATGCTTTCTTGGATATGGGTCCAGTTGGGGACATTACCTATATAATTATCTTACTTAGACACATTGCGCTTTATTTTTATCTGAACATTTAGCTTTTGCAAATTAGTTGTTTTCTAGGGCCTTCCAAAATTCCAGATAGTAACAGAAAATTGGCATATAGAATTCATCATTTAGTTCATGAGTGAGCCCAGCCCATTGCTCTGGACCTGCAAATTAATAAGGCTTTGTTGTTTTCTGCCATACCCAGTAACTCTGGTCGACTGATAAAGTAAAATTCTGCTTCTTGACAAAATGAAAAGTTCTACAGAAATTTGCAGATATCAGGAAGAAAATGGAAGCTGGCATGAGTTAAAGAATGAAGTAACAAAGTTACTTACAGCTCATAGTTATAACTCCATAGCTATAACTCCACATACAGTATCAGGGATACTACATATAGCATGATATTCAACAATTTATAAGCTTAGGAATATTTGAGTGCAATAAAAAGCAATTTCAGAGATTAGCCTTGTGGTTGCATTACTTTCCTATCAGTTTTAGTAGAAGCTGACTGGGCAGAGGCAAGGAGCCTGGATCAGAGACAAGAACCTCACTTAGGATGTAGATATGGGTGAAAACTGTGTCAGTGAATTCTCTCCTACTGATTTACGTCCAATTCAGGGACATGATCACTTAAAGCATATATATTTTTAAATTTATTTTAGACTTTTATAGACATAAGTGATTCAACTCTTCTTTTGGCAAAACAATTATATTCCTTGAACAATCTGTTTTTTTTTTCTTTTTTGAGCACATTCACTTAGGAAAAGCCATTATTGAAAATAAGAATTAAGTTGAAGAACGAAAATATGCCTGTTGTTCTAGTGTTTTTAAAACACATTAGATTTTGTCAATAGTTCCAACAAATAGACTAAAAGTATTATCTAAAAATGTAGGCATATGATAAATATCTCCTATCACTTAAATTTATTTCTCATACATTATTGGAAAAAGTCAATGTGTTTGTATGGTCTTAAGACTAATTCTGGTTGGTCCCCAGTGACAAAAATTTCTTTTAAAAATATTCCAGATGATTAAGTTTATTCTCTTTAAAAGCCACCTGTACTTATAAGGCAGTTTTCAGCAATTCCACAGTTTTTGTGACTCATTTTGCAAACACTGTAAACTAAGTCTGTTTAACATTTTTATTTTCTTTTAAAGTAAAACCTCTTTTCTAGAATTTACTATTGGTCTTTTTAAAGTAATCCCTAAGTACTATTTATTATTTATGTAAATGAAATATACTTATTTCTTAATGAACGTAGATGATACATGTTTTGCTTGAAGTATCTGCAAAGGCAACTATGTGCTATGATATTTACACTCTTACTATCTTTATAAGTGCACAAGTAACAGATGATTTTATCAAGATTATTTTCAATAATATCCCAGGTATTATGTTGTATTATCTTGGAAATAAAGGGTTAAGAACTGAACTGTAATCTTTTACTCCAGTTGGAGGACCTTCTAAGGAACTGACATTTATACACTCTTGCAATGCAAACTCAATAGATGCATTGACTTGGGATAAATTAGGTTCTTGCTGAGGTTGGTATGAACTGATTGCTGATCCAAAATGTTTCTAAGTATGTTGTACATGAGGCATGTCAAGTATATCAAGATTGTTTACTGTATAGACTGTATTTTATGGAATGCAACTGCACTAAAAAATGGACTTGAGGCAAACATCCATCTAGGTGCTAGGTTACAAGCAAGTTACTTAAGCTGAGAGACTGTCAACCTTGCACGTTCCCTGTGCTGAGTGATCTATACTTAGATCAGTTTGCATTCAGTAAATGAAGCTTTGGAAACTCTCGGGGTAGCCAAAGCTTCTGTCATGTTGCTGCTATGCATGCTGCTGCTTTACTTGTTCCATATTCTTGCTTAAAGCTAAATGAACTTGGGCAATAAACTTGGGTAAATAAATACTGTAAGCCTATTGCATCTTGTGAATTTGACTGTCATTCTACATTTGAAATTTACTACAGTGGTCTTATTCAATGGCCCTTGTGAAGAAGGATGGGTAGAGAAGTTCTTTTGAGATTTGGTGCTAGGATATCCACAAACTAATCCCTGGTTTGAGATAGTGGAAGTTTTTTGAGGCAAATTATGGGGTATAAATCTTATCAATGGAATTTAGGTTATAAAGTTTCAAATATCTAAGATTTAGCAGAATGGGTTAATAAACAAAGGCAAGTAGGGAAAATGGCTAGAAACATTGCTTGTTGGTTATCAATAGTATTCATAAAATGGAATAGAAGATGAGTCATGAAGTTTTTTACTTGGCAGATATTATATTTAGCTAGAAGTCAACATACTCACTGTCCATGAGAGAGAAGAACAAGACCAGGTAACCATGGAAATGACAGGGTACTGTTAAGTAATTGGGACATCTTTCAAACAAATAAACACTAGAAACCTGACGAGTTTTTGTTGGTATAGATACTCAGACCACATGATCAAGGGGGTTGGGATTTCAATGGTAGAGAATCCATTGAGTTTGAATGGAGAGAATTAAATGGCCTGACTACTATGGACTTTAGTATACATTTTTCATTCCAAATAATGATACTACCACGGTTAAGGTAGAAATCTAATAATCTTACATTGAAAAGGCTACCCACTCAATTTTTTCACCTAATTATAAATAAATGGTAGTAAATATGTTCCAAATTCAGGTAACTTAGATTCTATATAGATAAACAATAAAATCATGAAAAATGCCTCTAATGCAAACTTTAGAGAAATTCAATGATAAGGACAGTTCATTATGCTTGGTACCCTTACATAATCTTGTAGGAGAACAAAACGCTATACAGACAGTTATGGCAAACTTGTTAGCAAGCTCCTTTTCTTGGATCTCAGTGACAGAAGAAAGTGTTGTGCTTTTCAAAAGAAAAGGAATAATCAATGATGGTATAGCCACATGGAAGTATTCTGGTGCCTCATGAAAGTTGGATGAAAAAGAAAGAAATTGGCAAAGGCGCTATATAAAATTTGACAGTAATTTCTGGTTGGGAGATGGAAAACACCTGGCACTTTGGGCAACCACACTTACCTTGCTAAAAAGAACCATATAGAGTTGTTGTATTTAGTCCTGTTTGGAATATGTCAAAGGGTACTGGTAAAATAAAGTGAGTGAGTAAGGTGCAGGAATACTCTATTTGTTAAGGCAGTAGAATAAGAGAATTGAAGTCTACTTGCAAAATATCGTCAGGGAAATCTAAAGATTAATGATTGGTCTAAGTTGAATGGCTTTGAGATGGTGAACAGAGTTTTCTGGTATCACCAGAAACTGGAATGCAATACATGATGATATCAGCAAGAGACAGAGAGGGCAACATTGGAGGGTCAAAGATAAAACTTTGAGGATAACATGATGCTGTGGTAATAGGTACCAGAGTTATATTAAATTACATATTGAAGTATGTGACTGTAAGAAGAGCCTGTAGAAATGTCACCTCTATCTGAATGTTTTATTCAATTTGATATGTTGTGAGACCAGAGAACTTCACCATTGCTTGCTAATATCTAATCAGGTCAAGTCTGCCTCCATCCATTTCTAATTTGCCACACAAACAGAATCTTTAGAATTGTGAAAACTCTCCTCTGTAGTGAATATTAAACAATACCAAATCCTTGGAGGACAATAATGCATTTCTGCTTTAAGAGATGGTAGAAATAGGGACTTTAATCCCTGATTGACCAATTATATAAAGGTCCTATCTGGCATCTGAGAAAAAAGAGTTAATGAAGACTTACTATGACTTACTATGACTACTGAGGTCTAAATAATTTAGTTCTACTGATAATAATACTTCTACTGATAAGAGGTCCAGTGAGCTAAAGGTGATTGGTATGCTACTATAGAGTTGGCCAAGGATTTATGAGTTTTTTAACGTTTATTTATTCTGAGAGAGAGAAGAGGGGGTGGGAAGAGAGAGAAAGGGAAAGAATACCAAGCAGGCTCTGCATGGTCAGTATAGAGTCCAACATGGAGCTCGATCCCACAAACTGCGAGATCATGACCTGAGCCAAAATCAAGAGTCAGACACCCAACCGAGTGAGCCACCTAGGCATCCCAGATTTATGTTTTTATTCTAATTTCAGAAGAACTTTGAAAATCAAAATTTTCTTTCATTTGACAAAGGCTCCAATATATGTTTGAGATAATTAATCACTCCAGTGTAGCCATGTACCTTGATTAGATAAGATATAGATTTAATCCCTATAAAGAGGATACTAGTTCATTACTTTGAAAATACATTCTATCATAATTTATCTCTGAGAAAAGGAAGACACCTAGGAATTAAAAATTGCGGTTACACATATGACTAATCTGAAATGGTTAATCTATCCATCTCAAATATAAGGCCTTGACTGATCCATAAAATTTGGGAGAATAATTTGAACTAGGACCACAATAGACATTTTACAGATAGTATGGAATAAATTACAGTCTTTTCAGAACCTCTAGATAAGAAGAGGGCAATTTACATGTTGGTGAATGTGTATTCTGTACTTGAGCATTTTATTAATCCCTATATTGAGTTACTGAAAGAAATCTGAATTTTAATGGCGTGGGGAGAAAAAACAAGCTTTAGAGAGTTATAAACTGAGCTCAATCTCTGTGAAATCATATCATCCCAAGTCACAAGTGGTTTCAGAGGTGTCTGTTATGTAATTGGAGTCTTGCAAATATCAACAGTATCACACAAATAGCATCCATTCAGGATATTGTAAAGTACTTGATGCGCACTAAGGAAGAGCCCTTTTGAAATCTAAGTGCAGATCTATTATTAGGCTCTGGTGGAAATAGTTCCCTTCGTGGAAAGACAGCAGATAATTATAAAACTTGAGATAACCACTGTATAGGAAGAATGCCAAAGAAATGTCTCCCAGAATGAGACAGTTCAACAGAGCTTACTCATTAAATGAAAAGAGTATGTATAGGAATATCCACAGGTGGTGGCTTAGTAAAGTGGGGGACACCTTTGTCAGGTTGCTGAGATATAAAGATAGGAAAGAGGGATGAAGGTTTTCTATACTTAAAAAAATCATTTGAGATATATCATTTTTTTATTGAGGTATAATTGACTTATAAAATTGTGTTAGTTTTATATGTACAGCATGATTATATATATATATGTATATATATATGAGAAATATTATATATATATGTATATATATATATGAGAAATAATTAGCACTATAAGCTTCTTTAACATCCACTACCACATATAGTTACAAACTTTTTCTTGTGGTGGCAATTTTTAAGCTATACTTTCTTAGCAACTTTCAACTATATAATAGAATATTGTTAGCTACAGTCACCAGGCTGTACACCACAGCCCAGGACTTCTTTATTTTATAAGTAGAAGTTTATACCTTTTGCCTCACTTCACTCGTTCTGTCCATCCCTCAGCCCCAGCCTTTGGTATCACCAATCTGTCCTCCATTTCTTTTTGGTTTGTCTTTTAGATGCCATATATATGTGAGATCATATATCTCTTTTACTCTCATTTATTTCACTTAGCATAATGCCCTCAAGGTCCATCCATGTTGTCACAAATGTCAAGATTTCCTGATTGTTTTTTTATGGCTGAACATTGTTTTATTATATATATAAATAATTGGAGTCTCTGGAAAATATATATATATATATGTGTGTGTGTATATATATATCACAATTTCTTTATCAATTTATCTGTTGATGAACATCTGTTTTTTTCATGTCTTGGCTATTGTAAATAGCGCTGCAATGGACGTGAGGGTGAAGCTATCTCTTTGAAACAGAGATTTCACTCCCTTCAGACACATACCCACGAGTGAAATTCCTGGATCATATGGTAGTTCTACTTGCGATTTTTTTTTTTTTTTTTTTTAAGGAACCTCCATACTTATGTTTTCTGTAGTGGTTGCACTAATTTACATTTCCACCAAAAGTGCACAAAGCATTCTTTTTCCTCCACATCTTCACCAACACTTGTTTTTTGGATAATAGCGATTCCAATAGGTCTGACATGATATTGCCTGTGGCCTTGATTTGCATTTCTGATGATCAGTGATGCTGAGCATCTTTTCATGTAGGTATTGGCCATTTGTATGTCTTCTTTGGATAAGTGTTTATGTTCTCTGCCCATTTTTAAATTGGATTGTTTGGATTTTTTTTTTTTTTTTTTGCTATTGAGTTACATGAGCTTTTAAAATATATTTTGGATATTAATCCCTTACCAGGTATATGATTTGCAAATATCTTTGCTTTTGCTTATCACCTTTGCTATTGTAGTCAACTCCAAAAAATCATTGCTAAGACTGACATCAAGGTGCCGACCCTCTATGTTTTCTTCTAGGAGTTTTATGGTCTCAGGTCTTACATTCAAGTCTTTATTCTGTTTTGAGCTAATTTTTGTGTATGGCATAAGACAGTGGTCTTGTTTCATTCTTTTGCACATGGATGTCCAGTTTTCCCAACATGAGGAGACTATCCTCCTCCTATTGAATATTCTTGGCTCCCTTGTTATAAATTAATTGACTGTAAATTAATGGTTCTTATACTTTTTAATACACCAACTTCTACAATATTGATGGACAATAATAGACATACTAAAAGTGCAACAAACACCAGGTCCTATATCATCCTTTTTCCCCACTATTCATTATTACTTAAAATTTTTGTAGAAGGTGAATAGAAGCAATCAACTGTATGTGGAATTTTTACTAAGCTAAAATTACCTTTTCTTCTCATCAGGCCATTTCCAGATGTATTATACAAATTAGAGAGTTTAAGGACAATTTCCCAAGTATCTCTTCATCCAGAGTATTAAGGTCCAGATAATTTACATTTTAATTTAGGTTTATACGTGAACCAACAAATTCTGAATTTCAGCATCAGTGTGGAAATGAGGGTAAAATAATGTTTAACAAACAGTTAATATTATATCAGTTAATATTACGATGCCATAGTTAATATTTAATTCCAGTTAACATTCTTAATGCTATAAAAGTTTCCACTGTTAAAATCCCATATATAGTTTTTTATTTTTTTATTTTATTTACTTTATTTATTTATTTTTTTGGAGAGAGAGAGTTCAAGCGGGGGAGAGGGGCAGAGGGAGAAAGAAAGACTCTTAAGCAGGCTCCACACTCAAGAGGGAACTTGACACGGGGCTCGATCCCACAACCCTGGGATCATAACCTAAGCCAATATCAAGAGTCAGATGCTCAACTGACTGAGCCACCCAGGTTCCCCCTATATATCAATTTTTTAAGTGGCCACTGCATATTGTTTTATTGGAGAACCTTTGCCTTACTCTAAGGCCAGGGAGATTTTGTTCTGTGTTTTTTTCCTAGAAGTTTTAGTTTTAACGTTTAGCTGTAAGAGTTATTCCAATTTACTTTTTGTTTAGGGAGTGAGTTAATGTTGAGGTTTATATCTATCTATCTATCTATCTATCTATCATCTATCTAATCTCCATGTTTAAAAGTCCTATTTTTTAGAAAGATTCTCTTTTCTCCCATTGAATTACACTGGTACTCTTGAAAAAAATCAACTAATCACATACATCAGTCAGATTTCCCCAGAGAAGCAGACCCAACCAAGTAATTTATTTTAAGGAACTGGCTTACATAATTGTGGGGATTGTCAAGTCTGAAATTCACAGGGAAGGCTGGCATGCTGGACACTCAGGCAGTATTTCTATATTATAGTCTTGAAGAAGAATTTCTTTATCTCCAGGAAGCCTGTTTTTGCTCTTAAGGGCTTCAACTGACTGGATGAGGCTCATTCACATTATTGAGAGTAATCTTCTTTACTAAAAGTCAGCTGAGCAAAAGTGAATTACATCTGCAAAATACTTTCATAGCAACATCTAGACTAGCATTTACCTGAACATTACAGGGCTGCATATGCATACTGCATATGTTCTGCACCACAGTGGTGGTGTGCTGCCTGTTGTCTGCTGTCTTAAACAGTTGCTTCATATATGTGCCCAGGTTTCTATCTGTGTGTAGTGTAAAAGTCCCACAGCAATCACCTTTTCAGTGAGGAAAAACTGAAATACAAGACACTGTTTTCTATCATGTCTTATCTCTGACTAAAATCTCCTAGTACTTCCTTTCTGCCTACATAATAGAGTCTACAGTCCTTAGCAGAGTGTGGACATACATACAGTAACCAAGCAAATATTCTGCATTCTTGCATTGAATAGATAATTTACTTGTTTCTATGACTTTGCTCCTATAACTCCCTTCTTTCTCAAATGGAAAGCCTTTTTCATCTTTCATTTCTAAAGTATGGCCTTTAGAGTTCTAAGAAGCTTGACCATCCCAATCAGTTGCTTCTTGCAGCTATAATCTTTATTACTTATGCCAATTTATTAGTTCATTCAATCATTCATGTATTTGTTCAAGAAAACTTAATAAATGTCTAATAGATAAACTTAACCACAACTATTGTTTTCAAAGAACTGAGTCTAGAGAAGAAATACATTTGTAAAAATGTTGACTGTACTAGAGAATGAAAGTGCCATAAAAGAAGTACAAGGAATAGAGCTGGTGTAAAGGAGATACTGCTCAAGTCTACTTTATGGTAATAATGGAGGAAAATCGGAGAGAACTTCCTAGAGGAGATGGCATTGATACGGGACTAGAAGCATAAGAGTTAGCAGGGGAATCCACAAGGCACTCATGCCAGAATGAGGGAGCATAATATATAAAAACAATGCTCCGAGTTTGAATCTTATGTTTAAATCTAGATGGAAAATAAGGTGATGGGGGATGGTGGTACCATAGATAGGACTGGAGATGTAAGCAGGCATTAGACAATGGAAAACCACTTGTCATGCTAATGAGTTGGACCTTATTATAGGTAAAAGGGGTACTAATGATAGGTTATGAGAAAAATAAAAAAAATATATTTTGCAAGTTCAATTCTGGTGACAGCATGAAAAACAGATTGAAAACATGGCAAGATTAAACACAAAGAGAAAAATAAGGTTATAATTATAAATCATTAAAAATTTATTTTCCTGAAATTCTAGAAATATTGTTCATCTACATGTATCTATATCTATACGTTGCTATTGAAAAGGTCTGATGCCAACCTGATTTTCCTTCTTTTATCTGGAAGCCCAGAGGTATTCCCTTTACTTTAAAATTTAATAGTTTAAATTTCAATAATAATATGCTATGTCTCAAAAAGATTATTTAATTTTCCAAGGCATATAATAAACTTATTAATAATATATTAATAGCTTTTTATTTCTGTGAAGTTTTCTTAGATTATAATTTTCATAATTTTATTTAATTGATTTTTTTTATTCTTCAAGAACTCATTATATATATGTTGGATTTTATTTGAATATCAGCTATATAAATAATTTTTTCTCTGATAATTTTTATTTCTTTTTACTTTTACTTTTCCCTCTGGTTTTTTCACACGTTTTCTGAATGTTTCTCTATTTATGTGTAAAAAATGACCAAAATTTAGTGACCTACCAACAATCTACTTACTATTTCTGTGGGTTGGCCAGGCTCAAATGGGTAGTTATTTTGCTCCATGTAATCTCAGCTGCTCTGCAGTAATCTGTAGGCATAATTGTTCTGGATTTTCCAACATGGCTCATTCATAAATCTGGTCCATTGATGAAGATGGCTGAACTCTGGGCTCAGCTAATGTATTAGACTTTGGGCCTCTGTCTCTCCATGTGATCTCTCAGGATCCAAAAGTGAAAGCAACTTCTTAAGCTTGAATTGGTACAGCATTACTTTTGCCATACTTTACTGTTTAAGGAGCGTCATTGGGTCAGCCCAGATTCAGTGTAGGTGGGACTACACGAGAGCATGAAGACCAGGACACGTAGACTATTAGAGGCCATCTTTCAAAACTGGTTTCCACATTCAATGTTCTACAGTATGTTTTCAAAAAAATATATTTTTCTGGGGTGCCTGGGTGGCTAAGCTGGTTAAGCATCCAACTCCTAATTTAGGCTCAGGTTATGATCTCATGGTTGTGAGACTGAGCCCCATGTCAGGCTTGCATTGAGCATGGACCATGCTTGGGGTTTTCTCTTTTCCTCTCTCTCTCTCCTTCACTTGTTCACACATGCACACAAGCCCTTTCTCTCTCTCTCTCTCTCTCTCTGAAAATAAATAAATAAATGTAAAAATATACAATAAAAATCTATTTTTCCTTGGCACCTTAATAGGTCAGTCTATAAGATATTTTTTTCTTCTTTAATTCTTTCTTTAATCCAATCAACTTGCTTCACATTTTAATTTTGATCTATATCTGTTCTTAGTTTTAGAATTTTTATTTGAATGTTTTCTTATGTATCTGCATATTGAAGGATGTTTAATTTGAGTTGGTGTCCTGTGATTCTATGTTACAATCATGTCTTACTCCACCAGTATTTTTAGGGGTAAATATAGGAATGCATTAGTTTTCATCTTATAATAGCTTGCTATGGATATTCTCAAATGCTTTCTGGCCTTTTGAAACGTTATTTTCTAAGACCATCAAATATAGGTATAGATAGACATGTAGAAGGGATTTGGATAGTTCACTAGATTTTTGTAGTTCATCATGCCATTCTTCTATTGGTCTACACTAAAATGAAAGTTTCAAATTTCTAGGACCTGCCTTGGAGGAGAGTTTGAAGTATATTCTGATTTTGTGATTCTCTTTTGTTTCTTTGGGACCCTTTTTATTCCTTTCTGTCTCTTTACTACAAGACTGACAGGGCTTCCTCCATCTTCCATATCCTGCCTTCCACAGAGGCAATGCTTTCACCGAGACTGCTTATTTTGCTCTTGTATACTTCCAGATACTTTCTTTTTGATACCTCATAGCCTTTGCTCTTACTTTCCAGGATTCAGGCTGGTTCTTTGTATTTTCATCATTCAGGATGGAACTTTCAGGCCTCAATTTTGCTTTTTTGTTCCCCTGTAGAATCTCCATCTTTTCTGCAGTCAGGTCCAGGCTCCAGAGTGGGTTTCGGTATAATTTACTGCCTACTATAAATTAAAGTTCATAGTTTTGTTTTTTTTTTTTTCTCTTTCCTAGGTATACTAAAGAAGTGTTTTATGGATATTTTTGTTTTCTTTGTTCATCAGTATTTTTTTTAACTTGAGGATGTGTGGAGAGATTTGGATTCTTTTAGTTTCCATTATTTTATTGAAACCATATGGATAATAAGGATTAAATTATTTTTTAGGAGTAAACATTAATTAACTTTAGATGACACAGGGTACAAATAAGTCAACTAAATCTATTGCATGCCTTTTCCAAAAATTGTCTGGATGAGGGGGTACTGTATGAAGGTAAGTCAGATCCACTTTCAGGGCTCAGGATAAAAACCACTATATTTTTCTGAAAGATACTGATATTTAGGACATTTTGACCTTCACAGATCTCTGTGTCTTAATATATGTCATTTGTAGCAAAATAAAATCTCCATGAATTCTTTTTTCCCCCCAAAAATCAAGAAGCATTTATTGAGCATCTAATATATGCTAAGTCATGATAAATAAAACTTTTTTCTTAAAACATAATTTATTGTCAAATTGGCTAACACACAGTGTATGCAGTATGCTCTTGGTTTGTGGGGAAGATTCCTGTAATTCATTGCTTACATACACCTAGTGCTCATCCCAACAAGTGCCCTTCTCAATGCACATCATCCATTTCTCCCCCCCCCCCCCCCCCCGCCCCTGCAAATTTACCCTCAGTTTGTTCTCTGTATTTAAGAGTCTCATGGTTTACCTCTCTCTCTGTTTGTAACTATTTTTCCCCCTCCTTTCCCCCATGGTCTTCTGTTAAGTTTCTCAAGTTCCACATATAAGTGAAAACATATGATATCTATCTCTGACATTTCACTTAGCATAATACCTTCCAGTTCCATCCATGTTGCTGCAGAATGCATGATTTCATTCTTTCTCATTGCCTAAGTAGTATTCCATTGTATATATAAACCATATCTTCTTTATCCATTCATTAGTTGATGGACATTTAGACTCTTTCCATAATCTGGCTATTGTTAAAAGCTCTGCTATAAACATTGGGGTACATGTGCCTCTATGAATCAGCACTCCTGTATCCTTTTGATAAATTCCTAGTAGTGTTATTGCTGGGTCGTAGAGTAGTTCTATTTTTATTTTTTTGAGAAAACTCCACACTGTTTTCCAGAGTGGCTGCACCACTTTGCATTCCCACCAACAGTGCAGGAGGGTTCCCATTTCTCCATATCCTCGTCAGCATCTGTTATTTCCTGAGTTGTTAATTTTAGCCACTCCAACCAGTGTGAGGTGGTATCTCAGTGTGGTTTTGATTTGTATTTCCCTGATGATGAGTGATGTTAAGCATCTTTTCATGTGTCAGTTGGCCACCTGGATGTCTTCTTTCGAAAAGTGCCGATTCATGTCTTATGGCCATTTCTTCACTGGATTATTTGTTTTTCAGATGTGGAGTTTGGTAAGTTCTTTATAGATTTTGGATACTAACCCTTTATCTGATATGCCATTTGCAAATATCTTTTCCCATTATGTCGGTTCCCTTTTACTTTTCTTGATTATTTCCTTCGCAGTGCAGAAAGCTTCTTATCTTGATGAGGTCCCAATACTTCATGTTTGCTTTGAATTCCCTTGCCTTTGGAGATGTGTCAAGTAAGAAATTGCTGCGGCTGAGGTCAAAGAGGTTGTTGCTGGTTTTCTCCTCTAGGGTTTTGATGGTTTCCTGTCTCACATTCAGGTCTTTCATCCATTTTGAGTTTATTTTTGTATATAGGGTAAGAAAATGGTCTAGTTTCATTCTTCTTCATGTTGCTGTCAATTTCTCCCAGCACGATTTGCTAAAGAGACTGTCTTCTTCCATTGGATACTCTTTCCTGCTTTGTCAAATATTAGTTGGCCATACATTTGTGGGTCCAATTCTGGGTTCTCTATTCTATTCCATTGGTCTATGTGTCTGTTTTTGTGCCAATACCATACTGTCTTGATGATTACAGCTTTGTAGTAGAGGCTATAAAGTCTGGGATTGTGATGTCTCCCAATTTGGTTTTCTTTTCCAACATTACTTTGGCTGTTCAGGGTCTCTTATGGTTCCATACAAATTTCAGGATTGTCTGTTCTATCTTTGAGAAGCATGCTGGTGCAGTTTTGATTGGGATTGCATTGAATGTGTAGACTGCATTGGGTAGTATTGACATTATAACAATACTTATTCTTCCAATCCATGAGCATGGAATGTTTTTCCATTTATTTTTGTCGTCTTCAATTTCCTTCATAAGTTTTCTATACTTTTCAGCATACAGATCTTTTACATCTTTGGTTAGATTCATTCCTAGGTGTTTTATGGTTCTTGGTGCAATTGTAAATGTGATCGATTTCTTGATTTCTCTTTCTGTTGCTTCATTATTGGTGTATAGAAATGCAACTGATTTCTGTACATTGGTTTTGTATTCTGCAACTTTGCTGAATTCCATGAATTCTTTACTGTCTGAACAGAAATGGTGTTAAGTCCTGGGTTTATAATTTCTCACCCTTGTACCAACCATGATGTTCCATTCATAAGGGCATGGCCAGGCTACAGTACGTTATCTTTTCTAGGACTTTTCTCTTCATCAGTGGAAACTGGATTAAGAAGATGCTGAAATACTGTTGCTATCTTGAGAGAATTCTGTACATTTCTTAACTAATATTTGTGAATCTAGCTTTAAATTCAACAGAAATTAAATTTAGATAGTATAATATTAAATACATCAGGCACTGTTAACAACAACAACAACAGAGAACTAACTCACTATGGTGATCCTGCTCTTATCGAAGTGGGTAATGGTAAATAAATAGAACCTGGTGCCTGTATGATATTAAAGTCCAAATGAAGGACAAAGAAGTCAAACATGTAATCTCTAAGATCATAAAAGTTGAACCTTCAAATAATATAATACTTGGATTCTGCAGCAAGATTGTTCCATGTCATCAATAAGTTCCATAACTATTTATTCACACTAAACAAACATATAGGCATATCACCAGCCAGACAATTTGTGTTGGTTATCACTTTGTAACCACAGAGGACTGGTCACCATAAAAGACACAGGCAATCTCTGCTCCTATTTAGGGTAACCTGAAAAGGTGTAAACAAAGAAAGGGAGGATACATGGGACACTTGAAAATTTGCAAATGTAAATACTTTAGGACAAATTTCAGATTTCCCAGTTATCTATTTAGTTATCAGTGTGTATGTCATTTTTGAAAATGAATTCCCAGTTACCTATTTAGTTGTCAATGTGTGTGTCATTTTTAGAAATGAATTCTTGGAGCATCGAAGACTATAAATTGCCACGTATCTAAGAAGGGGAAGCAAGGTAAATTGGGGATAAAACGTAAAACACCTTATGTCTCCTAGTTTGGTAAAATATAAAGCTGAATTGTTAAGCCTGTTTATAAATGGCTCAGAAAATGTTGGAGCAAGTCTTTTGGGATAACTAACCATGCTTTGAAGAGGTAACCTTAGGTCAATATCCAAGGTGGGTAATTAAGAGAGAAGAGACTAGCTCAGGGAAAAGTCACTTGGTCTGGACCTGAGGAGATACTGGCACAAGGGAGCTTCCTTTCAATGTAAATTTACTTACGACTTTAGAGAGTAAGGATGAAGCCAACTATAATGATTGAAACACAGCCTATGTTCAAACCTTCTGTTATACCAGGCTTGAGAATAATTATCTTTGCTTCTATAGGGAAAAAACACTTAACAGGGTGCCATGAGAATGGTAATTATTGCAAATAATGAGAAACAACCCAAGGGAAATTTGTAAAAGTTTGGTGACAGGAAGTTAGATCACAGTTTCCAATTCTTACGTGAGCAATGGCATGATTAGCAGACATTTCCATTAGTCCCTAAATATCTCCTCTAAATGAGTGCTGGGCTGATAATGAGAGACTTAAAGTTGAAATTCAAATTACATAGGGTACTGATTAATTCAATCCTTATTAATTTCAACCCTTATTAATCCTGATTCAAATCATGTCCTTGTCAGCTACAGATTCTCAACTGTTTCTTCCTTCCTGAGCCCCATCAATGTCAGGATCCCTGGCCCTTTACAACTCAATTATGGAATAAATTGATAACGGCAGTCAACTGGCTCCTACAATATATTTAGAAATGACCAATTCTCAAGTTTTAATATGCACACATTATCATATTCTTATTGATTTCAGAAACTTTCTCAATCCTTTTGACACACCAGTGTGATTTCCTCTAAATTTTAAAAAATGAACCTCTTCACAAGATACTTCTGGTAAGCAAAAAAGCAAAACAGTGTTTAAAATGGATATAGTTAGGAGCACCTGGGTGATTCAGTTGGTGGCTCCAACACTTGATTTCAGCTCAGGTCATGATCTCCAGTTCGTGGGACTAAGCCTCGTGTCAGACTCTGTGCTGAGAGCATGGAGCCTGCTTGGGATTCTCTCTCTCTCTTTCTCTCTCTGCCCCTGCCCAGCTTTCTCTGTCTCTCTCAAAATAAGTAAATAAACATTAAAAACAATCAGTACAATCAAGTGACTTGGTCTGTCAAGCTCAGGGAGGAACTATGTTTTTCTTTATTTCTACAACTTTCAACAGAGAACAGAGAGAAGAAAAATTAATGAAATTTATCACATCACACTTATTCTAGACTTCTGTACATGAACAGAAATCCCTGTGATGTTGCTTTATTTTATCTTGCTTTTTTTCTATACATTGCTTGCTCTGTAACATTTTTAGTTCACATATCTTCTCCCAGGTATACCTAAGAAAAAAGCAAACTCTTGTTCCAAACTTTCTCAATTTCTGCTTAGGCAAGTAGTTAAATAAAGCATCCTGCATCCACTCTCCTACCTCTAAAGCTGTTTGCCTAATTTATTCTGCCATGAAATTCTCCTTATTATCTTCCTAGTAGCTTTCTAACATTCCATGTAAATTTTGCTATTTTCATCCTTTAATTATCCAATCTATATTTCTTACTTTCCATAATGTTCTTTCTTTTTCCTTTGTGGAAATTTTTAATATTGAACATTTAAAAATTTTTCCCACTCAAGTGAGCATCATTCTACTCAAGTTACTTTTCATTGTACTTCACATTAATGTTAAATTTCTTAAAAAACATTACATGATGGCAATGGCTTCCTGTACCATTCATCAGTGCAGAATCCTCAGTAAATACTTTTTTAGGTTCTATTGATATTCAGCATTTTAAGCTCTCTCCCTTTCCCAGAGGGTGTATTTCCCAGGACACTGAAAAGTATACTTAAAGATTCATTCTAAATTACTTATATCTTCCCAATCATTTATGCATGTTGTTACTCTAATTATATTTATTAGTATTATATTGGCTAGATTATTAGCAGAATGAGTAAAAGGACATAAAACTATTCAGTGATGTCTGGAAAATGATTTATAAGTTCTTTCTCTATTTATTTCTCTCCTTCCATAGACTGAATAAAATGTTTCATTGGAAGGAATGTGATCCCAAAATGAGTTTCTAGGGAATTACTTTGTAAGAATTTACTGAGCTATTTCTTCTTTCAGTAGTCGCTAATGAGATTGAGTTGAATATTCTCAAGTGGCACAGTTTAGCATAAGTCCCAGAATACAGAAGACTCATACATATATATTTGGTAAAGAATACCTATGTTCGTATTTGATTTTAAAATGTAAATATAAATTTACATATTTTAAAAACATTTTTTACCATATGGGATATACTATATAAAGATTTATTTATTTAGCAAACATTTATATGACACCATTTAAGGCAGTGTTCCAAATATAGTGTTACTAATTTAATCTTCATAGAATCTTGTAACATAGGAATGATCTTGTCCTCATTTTACATATTAGGAAACTGGAGTACAAAATGAACAAGTAATTCATCTTAAGGAGTGGCTGAAGATGATTAAACCCAGGAAATCTGGCTCCAGGATTTTTGCCCTTAACCACCATACTGTATGTTAATAAGTGCCTAAGAAGTTCATGGTATGGGAAAGAAGAAAAAGGGCAAGGAAAAAGAAGTAGAGTGTGAATAAAAGTCTAAGAGTGTTCAAGAGGGGAAAGTGGGAGGGAATAATAAAGTAAAAAGAAGCTTATAAATGGAGATAGGGTCAGCCACTTCCTTCTATCCCCCTGCTTCTCTGCTTCAATAGGGTTAGAATTGAGGGGGTAAAGGTCAGCCCCTGGCTATACTTTCTGGATTCCTCTTCTTTTTTTCCCCAGAATGTTGGGGAGCATTTGCTGGATTTTCCATAAAATTCTATAAGCTCTTTGCATACATTTTTATTCTTTCCAATTTTATATTTTGTGGTGGAAGATGGTTTGGATGCCACCTTGTTTCTATATCACCCATGTGAGTAGGGGCATTTCAAGAGCTGCTAGTTTACAGGATATTTTAGAGCTAGATAATCCTCTCACTAATCAGACCCTGTAGATAAGCAGTAACACAATTAATGAAAAGTCATTCATTATCTAGATTTTGTCTTGTTTGCTTTATTTTACCACATTTTCCTCTAAAAGATACAGATCAGTGGTTCTCATTCTTGATTGCAAAAAGAATCACCTAGAGCAACTATAAGAAATAGTAACATCAGGACCCACACAGGTCAAATAAAATCAGAATTGCTAAGGGTTAGGCCCAGTATTTTTTCAAAGTTCTCAAGATGGTTCTAATGTCCATCCAGGATTAAGAATTATCCATAATGATTGTTCAAACATAATTCTCCATGGGCCTTTCATTTTTCTGAGTGCCTTACAAGCAGAGGCACTGACCATCTCCGTTCTGGACTACCTTTTCAGAGATGTTTGCAGAGATGTTTCAGGATGTTTGCAGAGCAAACAATTTTGGAAGACTGTGATTGTATGTGGAGACTGTGTCTTCATCCAGGGCAAAGCGCAGGCTGATTTACTGCCTATCATAAAAGATTCAGGTTTCCTAAATGCACAGGTAATGGTGTAACTGTTCCACTTAACATAGGCCATGAGAACTGTGTTTTGAGGAACTGGCACCAAGACTGACAATCTTGATACTACTACTGCTGTGAGTAACAAAGCCCTTTGTCTCTGACCTGTTGCCTCCTATCTTCTGGCAGCATCCATAACAATGTAGCCGACTAACCTCAGCTCCTGACAACAATTACTTCTTTTTTTTTTTTTAATGTTTTTATTTATTTTTGAGACAGAGAGAGACCGAGCATGAGCAGGGGAGGGGCAGAGAGAGGGGGAGACACAGAATCTGAAGCAGGCTCCAGGCTCTGAGCTGTCGGCACAGAGCCGGACACGGGGCTCGAACTCACAAGTGTGAGATCATGACCTGAGCTGAAGTCGGACGCTCAACCGACTGAGCCACCCAGACGCCCCAACAGTTACTTCTTAAAACTTGACAAACCAGTTGCTGAAGATTAGGTGATTATAATTAAGTCAGAATTTTTCCTGTTTGATGACTATTATGACACTTACCCCAAAACGGAAATTTCATGGAAGATTTATCTAAGGTCCCATGGTACCTTTCTTCATTGTTCTGGATTTTGATGACTAATGAGACATAGAATATTTTTTTCTCTTAAAAACAGAGAATATTGTTTCATCTGAGGGGAGAAGAAAATCTCCAAGTGGCTGTTAATAGTGAAAATCTACACAAAATTTGGTGTTCTGGAAAGAAATACATCTATAAAAATGGCTGGCACTAATTTCTGTTCAACAACCATCAGATAGTCACAGAATATATAAAGCATGTATACTTCTTTATGGATTGATTGTTTCTTAGGCCTTCTCAGAGTTTCACATTGTAGCAGGTATTTCATTTATGTTAGATACTTCTCCATTTTTGTTTATATTACAGTGCAGTAAATTAATTCATTGAGTATCAGTTAAGCTCTTAAAATGTGTCTATTCTGTGCTCTGGTTATTTACACCTAAGAAACATTTGCAATTATTTTTTAATGTTTATTTTATTTTGAGAGAGATAGTCTGTGTAGGAGGGACAGAGGGAGGGAGACACAGAATCTGAAGCTGGCTCCAGGCTTTGAGCTATCAGCACAGAGTCCAACGTGGGGCTCGAACTCACAAAATGCAAGATCATGACCTGAGCCAAAGTCCCACACTCAACTGACTGAGCCACTGAGGCACCCTGAAATTATATTATATAATATTGGCAACCATCAACTTAAGGGAAAAATTACAAATGTTAGTTTATTCACCTGAGAATGTTATCATATTTTAGTATGTACATGTCAGACTCATTTGATTCACCAGATCTTTGATGGGGTCAGAGGTTCTGCATTGTAATAAACATCTAAGTGATTATGATTCTCATGGGCTTTGGACTATGCTTTGAGACATATTCTACTGTAAATTATTTAAGTAACCCTGAGGATAACTTTAATTATAAAATTTTCTTCCTTAAATCACATTTAAATAATATTAAAAGACCTCTAAATTGATCAATTAATCAGTCTTCAGAATAAGGGAGGGCAGCTTGTGTTTATTCCATTTTTACTTTATTTATTTATTTATTTATTTACTTTCAGACTTTATTGCTACAAGTTGAAGGTGTCAAATATTATAAGGCAAAAATTTCAACTTTTATAGAAACAAGTAAACTATAAATACTGGCATTGTCAGCTTCAAAGTTAAAAAAAATATTGAATCGTTTCTCACACTGCAGCTGCCAAACAGTATTTTATAATTCATTATATTTTGTTTGTAGTAATTAATATCCCTCTATAAGATAGAAGTTAACCTCCTCCCTGCACTTTTTTAAATTATCATGAAGGATTCAAGAGTATTTTTCATTTTATGTGTTATAATACAACACGATAAAATTTTTGGCTGCTCAAATTGTTTAAATGTGCACAGTTGTTTTCCTTTCATGCCGGTTTCTGTGTTTTTTTGAAAAGTCTAATGATTTGTGGGGAACTATCTTTATTTTCTTTATTAAAAAATTTTCCATAATCACTTGGTATTTTTGCTTCCTCAAATGTAAAAGTGGTAATTTTTCCATGGAGCCAGATTCCTTCATGTGAAAAATGGTGTTTAAAAACTGAGATCTCATACCAGCACCTCAGTTTCCATTAAGTGCTTAGAATTTTGTCTATCCTCTGACAATCCATATTTTCAAACTCATTTTCCCACATTAAAATACGGGTTTTTTTTTTCAAAAAAATTATGATTTTAAGAATGTTCTGAGTTTGGGATGTATGTTTTTTCTTTAAATTAATAGCCAATTGGCCAATGAGATTTTTTTTTTACACATTCCACTTTTCTCTCTGATCTCAAAATGTATCTTCATCATATGATAAATGCACAAATACAGATTCTTCACATGGTCTACTTCTCTCATAATATATGTCTCTGTACTTTAAAAAAATTCCAGTATAGTTGAAATTGGATGAGTTAACATGGCAGAGTAGTATGGTCACCTTGAGCTTCTCTCATCCCTGAAGTGCAGACAGATCAACATCAAACCATTTTGAACACCTAGGAAATTGACCTGAGGATTAACACAACAATCTTCATAAGTTGAATGACAGAGCTTGACAAGTACATGGTGCAGAGAAGTGAATTGGGGGAGAGAAAAGTCATGGTGCTATGGAGGGTACGGAGCTGTTTTCGTGGAGACAGGACAGAAAGAGAGAGAAAGGAGGAAATAGTGCAGCTTGTTGGAATCATGCAAGGAAAGCACTCCCCCTGAAAGTAGCTGGAAAGAAAGAGTGAAAACACTCACAGGGGACTGGATAAGAAATCTGTGCCCCAAACACTGAAATAGGAGAGTCTCAACACTGCCAGTTTTGTATAAACAATGGAGTGCAGAGTCTGAAGTTTTGGAGCTCAGTGCCTGGCAGTGCTTCAGTGAGGAAGCAGAGTGAATCCCTGGGAAAGGGCAGCATGGTCTGAAGGGACTATGTGCAGCACAGAGAGAAGTGGTCCCCTGCTTGGAGTGCATTTGGTAGAGACAATATGGCTTCTCAGCAGGCAAAACTCCAGCAAGCCATAGAGAGCTGCCACATTTATTGATATATGAACAAAGATGCCAGCTGAGGGCAGCAAAACCTGGCACTGGCTGTGTGTTGTCATTTACCATAAACTCTGAGGCTCTGCTGCTGCACATCGTGCAAATGTTTTCTGAGACAAGTTGCTACCCAGCCATTGATCAGCAGGACCCTCATCTGGAGGATCAGGGTGGGTTGGAGCCACAGGTTCTTTTAACTGTGGGGTTTTGAAACACAACCCCATCTGGGATAAAACTCTGGAAGGAGGAGCTGGCTGGTGGCAGACAGCTTGGATACAGACAGGGTAAAGGCAGGGAGCAGACAAAAACCTATGAAAATGGAGGGGTGATTGATCACATATTTCTGAAGGTGTGAAAGTCTTACTCCTAAGACTAGAGAGCAGGGGTGGGGGGAGTAATTTTCACCTTAGCCCACCTGCACTGATCAACTCCAGTGAGCTAAGCAGCACTGCCAAGTGGAGAACAGAGCCATTACACCAAACCCCACCCACCTGCGCCCTCCAGGCACATCCCCCAGAAGACCAGCACAAATCCCTTCCACCCACCTAGTCTATGGATCACAGTGTGCTGCACAGTTTCAGTTCTAGGGGAAAATGGATTTAGCTTTATCCAGGTTTCTTTTTGTTGCTTTTTTTTTTGTTTGTTTTCTTTGCTTCTGTATTTGCTTATGTATTTTTTTTTCATTTTTTTCTTGGATACAGAAGGAAGGAATTTTTTAATTCTATTTTTTTCTTTATTTTATTATTAAAAATTTTTTACTTTTAATTTCTTTTATTTTTTATATTTTGTTCTTTTCTCTTTTCTATAAAGCTTTTCTTAAGCAGACTGAAACACATCTAGGATCTAGCTTCCTTTATTTGATTTTGTTTTGCTTTTAGTTTTTTTTATTTTTTATTTTATTTTATTAACCTTTTTTTCTTCCTCCAAAATGACCAGAGTGAGCAATTCACCCCAAAGGAAAGAACAAGAAGAAATGATGGCCTGGGACTTAATCAACACTGATATAGGTAAGATGTCTGAACTATAATTTAACACCACAATTATAAGAATACTAGCTGGGGTTGAAAAAAGGATAGGAGACATCAGAGAATCCCTTTCTGCAGAAATAAAATAGAAGTAAAATCTGGTGAGGCTGAAATTAAAAATGCTATAATTGAGATGCAATCTTCAATGGATGCATGACAGTGAGGATGGATGAAGCAGAACAGCAAATCGTTATACAGGAGATAAAATTATGGAAAATAATAAAGATGAAAAAAAATAGGGAAACAAGGGCAAAAGACCATGATATGAGACTTAAAGAACTCAGTGAGTTATTGAAGAGGAATAAACCTTTCTTTCATAGCAGTCCCAGAAGATGAAGAGAGAGAAAAAGGGGCAGTAAGTTTATATGAGCAAATTAGAACTGAACATTTCTCTAATCTGGGGAAGGACACAAATATCAAAATCCAACAAGCACAGAGAACTCCCATTAAATTCAACAAAAGCCATTACAAAGGTATATCATAGTGAAATTCATAATATACACAGACAAGGAATAATCCCTGAAGGCAGCAAGGGAGAAAAAGTCATTAACCTACAAGAGAAGACATATCAGGTTCATAGCAGATCTGTCCACAGAAACTTGGCAGGCCAGAAAGGAATTATGGGATGTGTTCAACATGCTGAATGGGAAAAATAGGCAGTCAAGAATTGTTTATCCAGCAAGGTTGTCATTCAGAATAGAAGGAGAGATAGTTTCCCAGACAAACAAAAACTAAACGAATTCGTGACCACTAAACCAGCCCAGCAAGAAATTTTAAGGTGACTCTGAGTGGAGAAAAACAACAACAAAATACATACCAAAAGAAACAAAGAGTAGAAAAGACAAGAGAACAACATCAGAAACATCAACTCTATAGGTAACACAATGGCACTAGCTTCATATCTTTCAGTAATCACTCTGAATGTAATTGGACTAAATGCTCCAATCTAAAGACATAGGGTATCAGAATGGATAAGACGACCACGGCAACAACAACAACAACAACAACAACAACAACAAGATCCTTCTTTATGCTTCCAAGAGACTCATTTTAGACCTAGAGACACCTGCAAACAAAGTGAGGTAATGGAGAACCATCTGTCATGCTAATGGACGTCAAAAGAAAACTGGGGTAGCCATACTTATACCAGACAAACTAGATTTTAAGACAAAGACCACAACTAGAGATGAAGAAGGACATTTTATCATAACTAAGGGGTCTATCCATCAAGAAGATCAAACAATTGTAAATATTTATACCTAAATGTGAAAGCACCCAAATATATAAATCAATTAATAACAAATACAAAGAAACTCATTAATAATAATACAATAATAATAGGGACTTTAATACCCCATTTACAACAATGGACAGATCTTCTAAGCAGAAAATCAACAAGAAAACAATGACTTTGAATGACACATTGGACCAGATTGACTTAACAGATATATTCAGAACATTTCATCCTATAGCAGCAGAATGCACATTCTTTTTGAGTGCACATGGAACATTCTTGAGAATAGACCATATACTGGGTCACAAATCAGACCTCAACAAGTACAAAAAGATCAAGATCATACCATGCATATTTTTAGACCACAACGCTATGAAACTTGAAATCAACCACAAGAAAATTTTGGAAAGACCACAAATATTTGGAAATTAAAGAACATCCTACTAAAGAATGAATGAGTTAACCAAGGAATCAAAAAATATATACAGAAGCCAATAAAAATGAAAACACAACAGTCCAAAACCTTTGGACTGCAGCAAAAGCGGTATAAGAAGGAAATATGTACCAATCCAGGCCTTCCTAAAGAAATATGAAATGTCTCAAATATACAACCTAACCTTACACGTAAAGGAGGTGGAAAAAGAACAGCAAATTAAGCTCAAAACCAGCAAAAGAAAGGAAATAATAAAGATTAGAGCAGAAAACAATGATACTAAAAAAAAATAATACACACACACACAAACACACACACACACACAGTAGAAAAGATCAAGAAAATTAGGAGCTGGTTCTTTGAAACACTTAAAAATATTGATAAACCCCTCACCAGACTTAACAAAAAGAAAAGGGAAAGCACTCAAATGTATATAAAATAACGAATGAAAGAGGAGAGATCACAACCAACACTGTAGAAATACAAGCAATAGTAAGATAATACTATGAGCAATTATATGCCAACAAATTGGCAATCTCGAAGAAATGGATAAACTCTTAGAAACATATAAAGTACCAAAACTGAAATGAAGAAATAGATAATTTGAATAGACCCATAACAAGTAAGGAAATTGAATCAGTAATAAAAAATTCTCAACAAAGAGTCCAGGGCCATATGGCTTCCCAGGGGAATTCTACCAAACATTTAGAGAAGATTAATACCTATTCTTTTGAAACTGCTCCAAAAAATAGATATGGAAGAACTTCCAAACTCATTTTTCGAAGCTAGCATTACCTTGATTCCAAAGCCAAAGGCCACACTAAAAAGGAGAATTACAGGCCAATATCCCTGATGAACATGGATGCAAAAATTCTCAACAAGATACTAGCAAATCAAATTCAACAGTACATTAAAAGGATTATTCACCACGATCAAGTGGGATTTATTCCTGGGCTGCAGGAGTGGTTCAATATCTACAAATCAATCAACATGATACACCACATCAATAAATTAAAGGACAAAAACCACATGATCCTCTGAATAGATGCAGAAAAAGCATTTGCCAAAATAAAGCATCCTTTCTTGATAAAAGCCCTCAAGAAAGTAGGGCTAGAAGGAGCATACCTCAACATCATAAAGGCCATATATGAAAGACCCACAGCTAATATCATCCTCAATGAGGAAAAACTGAGGGCTTTCATCCTAAGATCAGGAACACAACAGGGATTTCCACTCTCACCACTGTTGTTTAACATAGTACTTGAAATCCTATTTTCAGCAATCAGATAACAAAAAGAAATAAAATGCATACAAATTGGCAAGGAAGAAGTCAAACTTTCAGTCTTTGCAGACAACATGATACTCTCTGTGGGAAACCTGAAAGACTCCACCAAAAAACTGCTAGAGCTGATACCTGAATTCCCCAAAGTCACTGGATATACAATCAATATACATAATATACTGTTTCATTTATTTTTTTAAAATTCTTTAACATTTTATTTTTTGAGAAACACAGAGACAGAAGGATAGCAGAGGAGGAGCAGAGAGGGAGTGGGAGACACAGAATCTGAAGCAGGCTCCAGGCTCTGAACCGTCAGCACAGAGCCTGATGTGGGGCTCGAATTCATGAACTGTGAGATCATGACCTGAGCTGAAGTCAGATGCTTAACCGACTGAGCCACCCAGGCGCCCCAAATCTGTTTCATTTCTATACACCAATAATGAGGCAGTGGAAAGAGAAGTCAAGGAATTAATTCCATTTACAAGTGCACAAAAAACGATAAGATACCTAGGAATAAGCCTAATCAAAGACATAAAAGATCTGTACGCTGAAAACTTTAGAATGCTTATGAAAGAAATAGAAGAAGACCCAAGGAAATGGAAAAACATTCATGCTCATGGATAGGAAGAACAAATAATGTTAAAATGCCTGTACTACCCAAAGCAACATGCAGATTCAAAGCAATCCATATCAAAATAATGCCAGCATTCTTCATGGAGATAGAACAATTCTAAAATTTGTATTGAACCAGAAGAGATGCTGAGTAGCCAAAGTAATCTTGAAAAAGAAAACCAAAGCTGGGGGAATCACAATTCCAGATTTCAAGCTCTATTACAGAGCTATAATCATCAAGACAGTATGGTACTGGGTCAAAAACAGGCACCTAGATCAATGGAAAAGAATAGAAAACCCAGAAATGGACCCATAAAACATGGCCAACTAATCTTGAACAAAGCAAGAAAGAATATCCTATGAAAAAAAGACAGTCTCTTCAGCAAATGGTGTTGGGAAAACTGGACAGCGACATGCAGAAAAATTAAATTGGTCTACTTCTTTACACCATACACAAATATAAATTCAAAATGGATGACAAACCTAAATGTAAAATAGGAAACAATCTGAATCGTAAAGGGAAAAAACAGGTACCAACCTCTTTGACCTTGGTTGTAACTAGGTCAAACTTGGTTTGACCTAACTTCTTACTAGACATGTCCCCAGAGGCAAGGGACACAAAAGTAAAAATGAACTACTGGGACCTCATCAAGACAAAAAGCCTCTTCACAGTGAAGGAAGCAATAAACAAAACTAAAGTCAGCCTACAGAAGGAGAGGAGATTTATCCATCATAGTTAAAATGTTGAAAGCCATAATTTAAGAGAAACTCATTAGAAAGTAGAAAGAGAAAGATACCTCATCATGTATAAGAGAACCACAAAGATTAGCAGCTGACTGTCATCAGAAACAATAAAGACTAGAATGCGGTAGGATGACATATTTAAAGTGCCAAGACAAAAAACATAAATAACTCTCAACCAAGTATCTTCTACCCAGTGAAACTATCTTATAAAAATGGGAGAACTCTTGCCTAGTAGACCTGCCTTAATTAAGGAAATTCTCTAGGATGAAAATAAGTAACACCAGACAGTAACTTAAATCCACACAAAATAACAAAGAGTGACAATTAAGGTAACTATGTAGGCAATTAAAAAAAAAACATTATAATTACATTTTTCTTTTCCTTTCTTCTGTGAGATGATTTAAAAAGCAACTTCATAAAATGGTATGAGTAAAATTGAATTACTGGGACATAACATGTAAATGTATTATATTTGACAATCAGAACACGAAGGAATCGTGGGAACAAAGGAGTACCAGAATAAGGAAATTACACCATACAGTAAATTAATATAACCAAAAATGGTAGTTAAGAAGGTTAATATGACAAATTCTATAAATATATATTTTATTTCCTATTTACATCCCAGCTAATTTAAGAGTGAAAACATTATATTAAGCAATCATTGTAACAATGGTATGTAACATATAGATATAACAGTATAAGTCTTACTTATCTTACTGGCCTTAAATTAGTATAAGTCTGAAGTAGATTATGATAAAAGAAGATGAATATTATAAGCCCTAAATCAACCACTAAGAAAATAACTCAAAATATACTGAAAAATCATTAAAGGTATTAAAATGATACATTAGAAAATATCCAATTAATACCAACAAAGAAAGAATAGAGAGAGAAAAAACACACACATCAAAAACAAAAGCAAATGGCAGAAGTAAATCCAACTATATCAATATAACATTAAATGTGAATAGATTAAACAATCTACAAAAGGCAAAAATTGTTGAACATCATCATCATTATCATCATCATAAAAACAAGATACAACCACATGCTGTCTACAAGAGATGTACTTTAGATTCAAAGATAAAAATGGCTTCCATTCTTCTAAATAGAGAAAGTAATACCATGCAAATAGCAACAATAAGAAAGCCTCAGTGGCTATACCATTATCAGATAAAAGAGACTTCAACACAAAAGGTAAATTAGAATATATTTTGAGATGAATGGAAACAAGAACACATCAAACTACAGGATGTAGCCATAAGTAGTAAAGTGGAATTTATACCCATAAAAGTGGAAAAAAGTTTTAAAATAAGCAGCCTAAACTTCCACCTCAAGAAACTAGAAAAGGAAAACAAGATAAATCCAAAACAAGCATAAGAAGAGAAATAACAGAAAGAAGACTAGGCATTAATGAAAGAGAGAACAGAAAAGCAATAGAGAAAACTAGCAAAACCAGGAGTGATTCTTTGAAAAGATAAAAAAGAAAAAGGGCATTTCATTAGTTGGACTGACCAAGAATAAAAGAGAAGTTTCAAAAAACTAAGATCAGAATATAGTCAATGATATTGTAAGATAGATGTAACAAGACAGATGGTAGCTACATTTGTGGTAAACATTGTATGACATGAGAAGACAGGATTCAGTAGGCAGAGAGGGAAAGATTAGGGCCTGAGGTCCCTGGGTGGGGAAAAACACCTATTTTGGAACAATGCTGGGAGTGTCTGACCACAGCAAGCCCCTCAGGCACAGGGTTCCTCTTAAGAATGTAAGAGACCCCAACTACTCCCCCTCAGGTTTCCCCTCAGGAATTTGAGGAAAGACCTAAGTATGGGCATAGACTACCCCTCATACAATGGAAATGAGCCAATCAGGAATGGACAAACCAGCACCTAGAGCTATCAAGCCCATAAGGGTAAAACCTGAGATAGAACAAGGTGGGGAGAGGTGACCAGAACCTTATAAAACAAGGACCCTTGCCTATAGTCCTCGGGCATTCACTTTCAAATGTCCCCTCTCTGTAAAGAGAGGTTTGCTACTATTCTTCCTTTCTGATCTTATACTCTAATAAACTTTTGCCCGATGCTCATTTTGTGTCCACCTCTTCATTCTTTGAAGTGAGACAACAAATCCCAGGTATTGTGGTAAAAAACCCTTCAACAAGTAGCATAATGTATAAACTTGACAAATCACTAAGTTGTACACTTGAAACTAATTTAATATTGTGTGTCAACTATACTCGTTAAAAAAAAGAAAATACACATTGCAAATACATAGTTATATACAAAAAAGAATATGTATTTGAGAGAAAGAATAAGAAATCAAGATAAATTACAAATATTGATATTATATCTTTGTGGGAGACAGAATAATGGCCACCAAAGATATTCACAACCCAATCTCAGTAATATATGAATATGTTTCCTTATAAGGCTAATGGTCTTTGCAGATGTGATTAAGGAGACAGACTCTGAAATGGAGAGATTATCCAGAATTACCCAGGGAGCCCAATCTACTTACATAAATTCCTAAAATCAGAGAGACTTTCTTGGATCTGGTCAGTGAAAGAGATGTGAAAATTGAAAAGTAGTTGGTCATTTGCTATACTGCTGGCTTTGAAGATGGAGGGAAGGGACCATGAGCCAAGGAATGCAGGTAGACTTCAGAAGCTGGAAAAGGCAAGGAAACAGATTCTCCCCTAGCACTTCCAGAAGGCACCAGAGATGACACCTTGATTTTATCCCAGTGATACTGACTTTGTACTTCTGACATCCAGAACCATAAGACAATACATTTTGTATTGTATAAGCCACCAAGTTTGTGATAATACTACAGGAACAACAGAAAACGAGTCATTCTCCTCATATAACAATGATTTTGTAATGTCATTTTTTATAGAAAGAATAGAAAGATAATAAAATCTTTCTTCTAGCAAAATAACTACAACAGCAGCAACAACAACAAAACTAAGATCAGTTATCAAGAAGGGGATATTGAAAGAGCAGACCTAGGCCGGCAGACTCCATCTGGTTCTGTATCCTCCATCTTGAGTGACTATGTCCCCGACATGGCCGAAGAAAGAAGTTCCCACTCAAACCTTAGACCACACCTCCTCCCCTTGAGTACCCGATCAAACCAATCAAACCACGCCCAGCAACCTGCTTGAGAGGACTCTGACCTTTCCCCAGCCAATCGGCTAGCAAGCCAATCAGCTGAGGCCACGACCCTTCCCCAGCCAATCAGCTGAGTCCATGACCCTTCCCCAGCCAATCGGCTAAGGCCATGATCCCTATAAACCTTTGAAACCCATGCTCTCTCTCTCCGGTATCTCACCACTGCATCAGTGCAGGTAGGGGATTGAGCTCGAGCTAGCTCAAATAAAGGCTCTTTGCTTTTGCATTGGACTCAGCTCCCTGGTGGTCTCTGGGGATCACGAATTCTGGGTATAACAATATCACTATAGACCATCCAGAAATAAAAACAATTATAGAGGAATACTATAACAACTCCATACCTGCGGGTTTGGCTTTCAGCTTTGTCCAGCAAAGCCAAGGTGGGGCAGAAAGGATTACTTAAGACTCCACAAGTCAAGAGAGTTGAGAGAGAGGCTAAGGGAAGTCTCCCCAAGCTGCTCTCAAGCTCCTGTATTTATTAGGCATACAGTATAGTGAAAACATTGCATAACATCAGTGGCCACCTGTCAGTATGAAGATATAGAAAGAGTGCAAAAAAACAAGGCATTCCCAAGACTACAAAAGAGCAACTGCAGAAAGCAGGGTGGAGAACAAGATAAGATATTCCACAGATAACGTGGTCTAAGGAATTCATGAGCACAGGCATAAATATGCATTAACTAGATAATGGTCAGCTGTTTTCAGCATGGCCAGAAAGCAGTGTAATGTGTTCCCTATAATCTCCTTAACTAGGACATAGGTATTTGATTTGCCACACATACCAATAAATTAGATAATTTAGAGGAAATGGATAAATTCCTAGGAAGTAACAAACTACCAAAACTAACTCCAGAAAAAATAGAAAACCTGAATAAACCTTAGCAAGAGAATGAGTTGGTAACTTTAAAACTTTCCACAAAGAAAAGATCAGATGATTTCACTGGTGAATTCTACCATGTAGTTAAAGAAAAATTAATACTGATTTCCCACAAATTCTTCCAAATATAGAAGAAGAGGAAACATTTTCCAACTCATTCTATAGGGCCAGTACTATAGACTGAATGTTTGTGTACCCCAATGTGTGTTTTCATACGTTAAAATCAAATTCTCAAGGTGATGGAATTTGGAGGTGGGGCTTTCTGGAGGCAATTAGGATTTGATGAGGCTATAAGGGTGGAGCCCTTGTGAATGGGATTAGTACCATTCAAAGAGTCACAAGAGAGCTTGCTTCCTCTCTCTGCTTTTCACTTTGTGAGGATACAACTAGAAGTCAGAAGTCTGCAACCAGAAAGGGCTGCTACCAGGACTCAACTATGCTGGACTCACCTGTGATCTTGGGCTTCTCAGAAATGTGAGAAATAAATTTCTGTTGTTTGTATACCACCCAGTCTATGGCTTGCTTATAGTAACCAAAACTGACGATGACAACCAGTACTATCCTGATAACAAAAGCAAAGAAATCACAAGAAAACTAAAAATACCTATGATCTTATAATTAGGCAAATCAAAGAAATAAAAGTCACCCAGACTGGAAAGAAAGAAAGAAGGAAAACTGTATTTCTAGATGACATGATCTTTTATTTAGAAAATCCTAAGGCATCTACAACAAATAGAACAAATAGAACTTATAAATGAATTCAGCATTGTTGCAGGATACAATATACAAATCCATTGTATCTCTATGCACTAGCAATTAGCAATCAAAAAATAAAATTAAGAAAATCATTCTGTTTATAATAGCATCAAAAGAAATTGAAACATATGTCCAAACAAAAACTCTTGTACATGAATGTTTATAGTAGCATTATTCATAAGAGCCAGAAAGTGGTTGGGGTACCTGGGTGGCTCAGTCGGTTAAGTGTCTGACTTCAGCTCAGGTCATGATCTCACAGTTCGTGAGTTTGAGCCCTGCGTGGGTCTCTGTCCCGACAGGTTGGAGTCTGGAGCCTGCTTCAGATTCTGTGTCTCCCTCTCTCTCTGCCCTTTCCCTACCTGCGTTCTGTCTCTCTCTCAAAAATAAACAAGTATTAAATAAGATGAAAAAAAAAAAAAAAAAAAAAGGCCAGAAAGTGGAAACCCATGTCCATCAAAAAAAAAAAAAAAAAAAAAAAGGCCAGAAAGTGGAAACCCATGTCCATCAACTGATGAATAAATAAACAAAATGTTGCATAGCCATACAATGGAGTATTGTTCGTAATGTAGAGGAATAAAGTGCTGTTACATGCTACAATATAAAAACCTTATAAGACACTATGTTAAGTGAAAGAAGTCAGTAAAATCACATATTATATGATACTATTTTTACTAAATGTCAAGAACAGGTAAATCTATAGACAGAAGGTAGAGCAGTGGTTGCCTATGACTGAAGGAGGGAGAATTGGGGCTTGACTATTAATAGGTTGAGGTATAACTGGTATAATTCAACTATGACTGGGGGTGAAATAACACAAGATCTTGATTTCAAACTTGGACATGGTAAGGTACTCTAAGGTATCTTTGAGACTTCCAAAGGAACATGTAAAGTAAGTATTTGGATGATGGTATCATTAAGAGAAACAAGAGAAAGGAAAACAAATATTACCTAAAGCCTGTTAATTGATATTCTGTATAGATGTCCCACAGTGGTCCCTGTGGATTACAAAGGCAGGTTTTAATTGTTACAGCTAGTTGTAGGGGTGAAATGATGATTAACTCACCAAACCCAGTAGAATGAATATCATTTCATCCTACAGAGAATCCTTTGGAAGCATAGGGGAACTATTTTTCCTTCCTCTTCCTTTGTTTTTTAAATAACAAGTTTGAAAATAGAAGTAATATATATTATCTTCATTCATTTTGGAGTTACTGATGAGAATCAGTGTGCCAGCAATCACAGCCTCATTTCTGCATTTTCTACATTGCTTCTAGAAAACTATCACTGACTAAATTTCCAATATATGGGAACTGGGTGAGAGTACAGTGATTTATACATTTTCTATATTTCAAATTGTCTTTGGATAACCAAATATCTATGTAAGATATCTATGTAAGAACTTAAAATTCTAGTGAGACATTGAGATTTTTCTCACTCAGTGATCAAAATTTGATGAATGGGAGAGGATGACTAACTGTACAGGAGACATATTTATCACAAAAATTCATAATTAATTAATAGAAAAATGAAGTATATGGGAAAAATTAAAATACTCTTGAGAAGAATGATTCAACAGTTTTAAGTTACATTTTATAATGCAGAGAGTTTAGATTTGAGACAGACATGTAGTTTGTATCTACATTTATAATTTTGCAGAATCAAGATAATTCTAAACTTGAGTTTAATGGCTGGTCTTTAATACATAGCTCTTAAAATTTCATGGAATCATGAGAAAACAAGGGCTGTAATATAGCCCTTATATTACATAATATACAATATATATATATATATATATATATATAGCTAGCACTATCTCCTTTATTCTAATGTGATGTTTTTTTCACATTCCTCTTAAGGAAAAAAAAATTCCCAAAGCTTGTCATGTCTTGCCTTAATTATGCTGAATCAATGAAGTGACATTAGAAATATCTATTATTTGGTGATTTGGGTTGTAAATAAAGCAAGGCCACTTTAGGACAAAGTTTTCACTTTGGAAATAAAATGACATTTCCTTAAAATTCACATAGTTGATTTTTAGCAAATGAACTCCAGTGAATCCTTTTAGGTATATATGTTATAAAAGGGATCCTTGTGGTATGTGTTTAGTAATTTAAACTTATTAATTTTTTTAGCTTAGCAAAGATGGAGAATAACAACTTGTCATTCTCCCCATTGGTTAAACAAGCCCATTTTTTTAAATGCATTCTCATTTAACATCTTTATGTATTATAAATGTCAAGAGGTATGGATATAAAATTGTAAAATTGATTTTTAAATGAGTAAGCTACTATTATTCCAACTGTTATTATTATGGTAAATATATTTTTGTTTCTCTTTCAAGCAAGGTTACCCATTCACTCTAAAATATTTGGAAAATTCTATTCTTGATTTCCTTCAGATGTCATTTTAAAGTCATAGAAGAAAATCAATCTTGTTACTTCATGAAAATATCAGATATTATATTCGGAGTAGCAGAAAAACCTATAAAACCCTTAGGAATAAATTAGATAAGAAAAGTACTGAAACTGTATAAACAATAAAAATGACTCCTATACTTAGACACCATCTTTAACAATTTCAATACCTTTGACTATTTCAAAAAATCATTCTTGCTCTTAATAGTCAAAAGTCTATTACCAAATATTAACATGGAAAGCATCCTTAAGAATTAAAGATAATTCATAAATGTTTCAAAGAAATATTTACAGATTATTTATTCCTAATTTTACATTGAGTTTTCAGTGCCAAATACTCTTCTTTCAAGGTTACAATAGCATTTTCTTTTTCTTTTTTATTAACATACTTGTGACCATCCTTTTATATATATTTCTAGGCACACACATGCACACAGACACACAAATGCAAACACACACACACACAAGAAAATTACATAGAAAAGGGCTTATGATACATATCATGTTTTTGTCATGAACTTTGGTGTGTGTGTGGGGGTTGTGATGAAGTATCTCTCTCTTCTGTTTTCTCTATTCCTAATGCTACATCTACTCCTGCACAGAAAAATCTATGTTAGAAAGTTGGTATATTTCGGGCTGCCTGGGTGTCTCAGTCAGTTAGGTGTCTGACTTCGGCTCAGGTCATGATTTCAAGGTTTGTGGTTGGAGCCCCATGTCAGGCTCTGTGTTGACAGCTCAGAGCCTGGAGCCTGCTTCCAATTCTGTGTCTCCCTCCCTCTCTGGCCCTCCCCTACTCATGCTCTGTCTCACTCTCTCTCTTGAAAATGAACGAACATTAAAAAAAATTTTTTTAAGAAAGTTGGTATATTTATCCACATGCATATCATATTTATTTATATGCATAAATTTTTAAAAATTTTATATGCATAATTTTTTAAATTATATAAATGGGTCCATAAAATTTAAATTTCTTTATATTTTGATTCCCTCGCTTAATACATTAATAAAAGCTTCCATTGTTAACTGATACAGCTCAAACACATTTCTTTTATGTTTGAATAGTGCTCCACAGTAAGAGTGCACTATAATTTATTCAACTATTCAATTTGTTTTTTTTTAGTTGGGAGTTGTCTTTGTTTCCAGTCCTTGTCTTCATGTACTAAAACATTAAGTACAATATTTGTACTTTATTCTTGTATGAGAATGATATTATTTCTAGAATATATACCCATGACAAAGACTGGTGATCAAAGTTTATATAAGTTTCTATTTTTGACAGATAATGTCACATATAAAAGGCTGTTACAATTTACATTTTCACCAGTTATAGTAGGAAATGCTTCCTTTCTCACTTTCCTGTCATCAGATATTATCTCTCATTTTGCTTCGTAGCTTATCTCCTTTCTAACTAGTGAAAATGATGTATCAATTTAAATAATATTTCTAATTTTATGGAGGATGAGCATTGCTTCATATATTTATCAGTCACGTTGACTTACTCTTCCGTAAACAGGTCTGCTCATATTTTCTTCCCATTAGTTCCACTGGATTATTTAACTTGCATGAACCTAGCTGTAAGAGGTTGTGTGTGTGTACGTGTGTGTTTTATATGTATTAAACCCATGTATGCAGAATATGTTCCAAACATTTTCCCAACATATTTTTGTCCTTTCCCTTTGTTTATGGATTTTTCTTTGCAATAAAATTACATGGTTATACCTATGTTAAATTGATAGTCTATTTCTCTCCCTCATGCAATGGTTTTGGCAATGGTATTTCTTCCACTTGCAATATCCCTTCACGTGGTTTTAATATTGCCTCAAACTTTGCTTTTATTTCAGGTTTTTCCAATTTTAGGATCAGATACTTAAAGAATTTGTAAACAGATTTGCTACAGGCTAAAAGTTAAACTTTAAAAACTATTAATTAAATGGAAAACAACAGTAAGGTACAATTTAATGTGCAAATAAAAGGCTACTACTTTATGTTACCTTTAGTGATTGTCTTTGATACATATTTTCTCATTACCGTGGTCAAGTGTGGACATGTCAGAAGGAAACAAGACTTTGGTCACTGAGTTTGTTCTCACAGAACTTACAGAGAGATCATGGCTGCAGTTCCACTTTTTCCTCATGTTCTTGGTCATCTACATCATCACCATGGTGGGCAACGTTGGACTGATGGCTCTTATTTGGAAGGATGCCCATCTTTACATGCCTATGTACTTGTTGCTTGGTGGTTTAGCCTTTGCCGATGCTTGTACTTCAACCTCTGTAACTCCCAAGATGCTAGTCAATTTCTTAGACAAGACTGCAATGATATCCCTAGCAGAGTGCATCACCCAATTTTACTTTTTTGCTTCCAGTGCAACTACAGAATGTTTCCTTCTGGTAGTGATGGCCTATGACCGTTATGTAGCCATATGTAACCCCTTGCTTTATCCAGTGATAATGTCCAACAGACTCTGTACTCAGTTGATAATTATTTCATATGCAATCAGTTTTCTGCATCCCCTGATTCACATGAGTTTGTTATTAAGATTAACTTTCTGCAGGTCTAACATTATTATAATGTTAGAATATTACTCTATGTATAGAATGTATAGAATATACATTATTATAATGTATTAGAATAATACATTATTTCTACTGTGAAATTTTACAACTATTCCAAATTTCATCTATCTGACCCATGTATTAATGCACTAATGATATTTATTTTTGCAGCTTTAATACAAATATCCACTTTAATGACCATCATAATCTCTTATCCTCATGTGCTCTTCGACATTCTGAAAAAGAAGTCTGAAAAGGGCAGAAGCAAAGCCTTCTCTACATGCGGTGTCCACTTGCTCTCTGTCTCATTGTACTGTGGCACTCTCATCTTCACGTATGTGCAATCTGCATCCAGTCTAGCCGAAGATCAGGACAAATTGTATTCCCTATTTTACACTATTATAATTTCCCTGCTAAACCCATTTATTTACAGCTTGAGAAAATAAAGAGGCTATAGGTGCCTTGAGATGAGCTACAAAGAAGTAAATAGTTGTCAAGGGAAATTTCAAATTGTTTCTGTTCTCACCCTTTGCATAAACGAGTTCTTAAATCTTACAGATTAGCTATGGTTCTGCCCTTTTACTAAAGAGCTAGTGGTCAGGGTGGTTACTAAGCAATGGGTGAAGGAACCCAGCTTCACACAATGTTTACTTGGATATACGTCCAATTAAAGTTATTACGTCAGTTGAAATGACTCCTACTACTAATTGTTGATTTATTTAAAAATATTGTAATTCCTTTTTATCTGAACATTTAGTCTTTGAAAATTTGATATCTGCAAGGGACTCCTCCCCTAAATTCCACTTAATAATTGACAGTAACTGAGGCTGGTGTGTAAGTGGGAGTCATTTAGTTCATGACTGATCCTAGCTCTCTGAGCTCGACCTGCATGTTAATAAGGCTCTGTGATGTTTTACCACATCATGATAAAATGATAAAAACTTAGATTATTGGAAGAAAAATGTTTCCGAAATAAAGGGGAGGAAAATTAATAAAAATGAAGAGTTTGAAAAAATTGGTGCATTTTAATAACAACAGTTAAAAAAAAAGTTGGCTTGAATTAAATAATGGAACATCAAGATTTTAATTTCCCATATCTAGAAGCCCACATACTAACTTTCATACAGGAAGGGCAATATAATATAATGGTATTTTGGAATTGGCAGATTTGGAAATGTCTCAAGACATAGCTTTCTTAGATATTACAGATCTCCTGTACTCTATTTACATGACTATTTTGTTAGCAATAGTAAGTTGGTAAACATTTGCATAGAGATTGCTTTGCTCTCCTACACTAGGTAGATGGCAAAGCGGAGGGCAAGGATGAGAAACTGGTTAAGCATATATGGATGCAGGCAAAAAATTGAGCTAGTGGTCCTTTTTTCTTTAAGTGTATTTATTTATTTATTTTTGAGAGAGAGAGAGAGAGAGAGAGAGAGAGAGAGACAGAGAGACAGAGAAAGAGAGGGCGCACATATGGGGAGGGGCAGAGAGAAGCAGAGATAATCCCAAGTAGGCTCCCTGCTGTCAGAGCAGAGTCCAACACTGGGCTGGAACTCACAAACTGTGTGATCATGACCTGAGCCAAAATCAAGAGTCATATGCTTACCTGACTGAGCCAACCAGGCACCCCTAGACTAATTTATTTTAGTATACTACAATTGACATAGATTCCTTTTTTTCTTTTAGTTTCTTTTTCTTTCCTTTCTTTTCTTTTCTTTTCTTTCTTTTTTTTTTGGCGAGGACTTAATTATGTTCCTTGAGCAATCTGTTTGTTCAAGCACTGTGTTTTAAAAAAAAAGAATTCATAGGAAATAAAAATTAAATTCAAGTTGTTGAAGCAGGAGTGAAAATGGTCCTCTTGTTGAAGTATTTTAAAAGTTATATTTAGGGTTTTTTTTTCTTTAATTCCAACAAACATCAAAATACTTATCTAAAATGAAGACAGTATGCATCATAAATTTATCAATCATTTGACTTATGAATATAAATGAAAATATTCAATTCATTTTAATAGGCTTACAATTTTATTGCCATAGGTTCCCATTAGAAATGGCTTTTTAAAATGTTAGACAACTGAATGCATTCTTTTGAAAAGTTCTATTGACTGCAGAAAACTGTGGTTAATTTTACTGTTTTGGTGGCTAACAATGACACAGGATTTTTTTAAAAAAAATTTAATGTTTATTTACTTTTTGAGAGAGACAGAGAGAGAGTGAGTGGGGAAGGGGCAGAGAGAGGGAGACACAGAATCCAAAGGAGGCTCCAGGCTCTCAGCTGTCAACACAGAGCCCGACATGGGGCTTGAACTCACAACCTGTGAGATAATGACCTGAGCTGAAGTCAGATGCTCAACCAACTAAGCCACACAGGCAACCCCCCTGCCCTGCTGCCTTTTTTTTTTTTTTTTTTAAATATCTAATGTGGATATTTTTAATTTATAGGTTAGGATTGATTTTTGCATTACATTTTCCTTACTTTTGATTAGGGCCCTGTTCCAATAATTTACCATTATGTTCTGTTACAATTTTTTAAATTTTTGTTATCATTTTGACAAAAATAAATGTTTCCATGCATATATGTCTCGACAGTTGTTTTGTTTGTTTGTTTTATTTTTTTGCTTTTTTGTTTTTTACTTTGAGGGCATGGCACTTACATAATGTTTCTAATTTCTGCAATGATATTTCATGACAGAATTATTAAAGGTAGAACCAATTATTAAAAACTTGTTAATCTTTTAGTATATGTAATGCTAACAAATGAAGACTTTGTTTTGTAACCACAGTGAAATTATTATACATGACAGAATTAATTGCTTAACATTATTTAATATCAATCTGTGTTCCGTATTCCCAATTTGTATCAAAAATTTGTTGTTTCTTTGTTTGAATCAGGATTTAAATAAAGTATATCTATTGCATTTTGATGATGGTTCTTAAATTTCTTTTCATCTATAATAGTTTTCTCTTCCTCCTTTTTTCATGTCATTTATCTGTTGAATAAACTGGTTTATTTTCTATAGAATTTTTCACATTTTGGATCTGGCTGATAGTATCTTTGTGATAAAGGTAATGTATACTTAGAGAACTGATGATAGAATTAGATCTACAAGCTTACTTAAATCCAGAACATATTAATTTTATTAGCTGTGGATGGCCTATTGTGTGTTATTAAGAATAAAATTTATGATTTTATTTTTCATAAAACTATTCACTTCATCCATATTTTAAAATTTATTTATCTAGAACTAGACAAAGACTCACATAATGGTTTTTACATTTATGGGTTTGGAAGGTTACTTCCCTTTTATCATTTTTTTTCTCACTTAGGAAAATGTAGGTTAGCTAATAATTTTTCTATTTTGTAGGTATTTTAAAAGAATTAGCTTATAATTTTAAAAATTACATCTAAATTTGTTTGCTCTTATCTAATTCTTTACTTTCTCCTAGTTTTAAATTTTTTCCATTGGCTCTCCTTTCTTGTAATATTTTGGTTTCTTCTAGATTTTATATCCATAGTTGAATTTATTGATTTCATTTTAGCTTTATTTTTGATATGGTCTGTATTCTTTTTTTTTAATTCTTTTTTTTAAAATATTTATTATTCTTGAGAGACAAAGAGAGCATGAGCAGGAGAGGAGCAGAGAGAGAGGGAGACACAGAATCCAAAGCAGGCTCCAGGCTCTGAGCTGTCAGCACAAACCCCAATGTGGGGCTCTAACCGACAAACCGTGAGATCATGACCTGAGCCAAAGTCAGTTGCTTAACTGACTGAGACGCTGAGCCACCCTGAAATTGTCTGTATTATATTATGGATTTTCTTCCAAATGGAATTTAGTTGCTGAGTGTTTTGCATGTTTCTGGTTTTCTACCTCTTATTGTTCATATGGAATTTCCATTTATGTTAACTTTCTACAGATCCAACATAAAAACACCAGTTCTATTTTGAATTCTTGTTGCCATATAAAATTTCCAAACAGATGAATCTATTAATGCATTGATTCTTTTTGGTTTCTCAGTCTTTATTCAAACTTCACTCCTATGAACAATTAAATTAAGTTTCTCACACCCATGTCATCTTTGGCATACTGAAAAAGAATTATGAAAAAGGCTGAAGTAATGCCTTCTCCACAGCGGTGGCCATTTGCTCACTGTTCTCCTGTTCTCTTACAACACTCTTTTTTTTCAGATTTGTGAGTCTTGAATCTGCCCCAGATGAAGAACAGGGCAAAATGCATCCTTTGTTGTATATTATTGCAATTCTCTACTAAATCTCTTCTTACACATACAGCAAAAGAAACAAATTTAAGGTGGACTAATAAAATGATAAAGGAATACACATTTCTCAAATAAAATGTCCTTACCATTTTTTCAATTTTTATTTAAATAAGCACAAAACCTAAATGGACATCTTGCACATTGATAATACTCAATGCATTTTTTAGTTAAAAAAAAATAGAAAATGTGTAAACTTTATATTACTATGTTATAAAAATATGGCTGATGACTTTAAGCAATTATTAAGTCTTTTAAACACCCAGTCAATTTGTCAGAATTTAAGATTTGTTCTTCAGCTATAGGCAAGAGTGAAGCAATGTTTCAGTTGCTTTTACTCTTATATCATCATCTTAGTAGATGATTATTCAATGAATAAATGCATGAGAGCTCTACTTCCAATGATAACCTATTCTGGAAACAGTTTGAAGCACATGCAAAGTCTTCTAAAAGCCTTCCATAAAACCAAACAATTTCCAGCTGCATTATTCTTGCTTTGTAAGACTTTTATACCCAAGAAATTGTTTGGAATTAAATAGTATAAAGTTCATGAGTTTTAAAAACAAAAGTGACTATACACATCATCTTAAAGCATTTCAAGGTAATTACAGTCACCTAAAAAAAAAGTACTTCTAAATAAGTATCCTCCTTGCTGACATTAAAATATTTGTCTAAACATATAGACAATACATAGCAATACTTTCCACAATAAGTAGAGTTAAAAATTTCTGGTAAGTATGAATTACCCTTTTCATTCTGACAGTATCAATGAAAAAAATCATTATTAGAAGTACTGTTTATACAAAATTAATTTTTTAGTAATTACAAACCACTTGAAAATTTTCAGTGTTTCAAATCAGTCTTGTAATAATGGTGTTTCATTTTAGAGGGACTGATTAAATTAAAACTTTATTATATCCTCCTATCTCCTTGTAATTTTTTTCCTTCAAGCATGGTATCCACTGTAAGCTTTTTGACCTCTTTATTTATATTCTTGTATTTTGGTGAAGAATAAAACAAAAATATTTGTCTAAATAAATAAGCAATGATTTTCTGTTTCTGCTACATTTCTTTCCTGATGTATGATTCTTAGACAATAATTCCTACTCTATTCTGTGTTGCTTAACATACATTTTTACAGAAAATTCTGTATATAAGCTAGCATTGTACTGAAAAATAGTCTATTAAACTCTAAGTGCCTCCTATACCACTGCTTCTACTGAGCCTAAAGTAGGTCTGTGGGCCTACGTGTACAGGTGGTACTACGTGTGGGTACCACCTTGACAACAGTGGATTAGAGAAGTCACATTACGCTTTTCAGTCTACAGGCCTCTCATAGTTTTTCTACTGTTTCTGTTTTTGCCATCTTCATGTACATCCATTCTATGCCTAATGATGTATGGGGTCAGGCCATATGAATATGGTTTCTGTCACCATGAATGCCATGTTCAGTTAAGAATATCTGAGACTATAATATTAATAAGGCCAGCTACTCAAAACTGTACTAAAATTTCTGTTTGGGCCAGATGAGTAGTCATCTTATGATATAAATCAGTGGAACACATACCAGGGGAAATATTATCCATTTGTAATTAAACTGGTAGGAGAATAGGTAATGGGCATTTGGCATGTACGTAATAGGTTATTGAGCATTGGAATTGGGGCTTTATTCAAATTGCAAGGACTCAGAGAAGGTTTTTGAGTGGAGTAATTTGATAAGGGCTAAACTATATTTGAATGCATGATCTAATATATGGGCATGCACATTGAATGCTAGACAACATTATCAATGAACTGAAGAAATACGAGGCCTTAGCCATCCTATAAAATCTGAGAAAAAGGCAAATTAGGTGATAAATTAAATGTCAATCTACCACCACACTCCATCACCCAAACCAATGGAACGTTGTTTCTATGAATGGCACCATTAAGAAAAAATACTGTATCAATAGCAGATGGCCATCTGATTTCACTGGAACAGTTCATTGTACTGAGACAAAATCACAGCAGTTCCATGGAAATATTGTGTGGTAAATTTATACCAATACATTAAATATTAATTAATTCGTGTCCTAGGCTATAGGGAGGAGAATAAAGCTCTTTAAGTTGAGGCTGTGTCACTTTCTCACTGATCAAAGGTCTGAAGAAAAAGCATTACAATCTCTGAACATGGAACATAAATGGGTCACTCAGAAGGATATTTTCTTTCTTTTAGTACTTGGGAATATGGCTGCTTCTTACATAGGAAAATCTATCCCATAAATTTCCACCTCTCCAATCTCAGTGATAAGCTAAAAAAAAAAAAAAAAATTGGGGGGTGCTGAGTTACAACCAAATCAAGAAAGAAAGTATATTTTCTTCTCCTTCCTACTTTCCTACTTCCATAATCTACTTAAATGCTCCTAGAGCCCAATAACCAAAAAATCCTTAGAATTCCAGGCATAATGGAGAATATACTTGTAAAGCAGTTAGGATCCTCTAGTCAAACATCCTCAATTTTTACAAGTGAGGAGTGTTAATGCTATACCACACAGAATTAACAGAGGCAGTTCCTTATAACTTTTATTCTCACTTGAACACGCGAGGATCCTCTAGTCAAACATCCTCAATTTTTACAAGTGAGGAGTGTTAATGCTATACCACACAGAATTAACAGAGGCAGTTCCTTATAACTTTTATTCTCACTTGAACACGCGAGGCTTCCTCTTGTACATTCAATAAGCTACTACCTGAGAGGAACAGACATCAGCAATTAACTGAGTTCAAAAGTCAGTTGCAGTCATCAGGCCAGGAGTTGTGTTGTGTGAAATGGCAAAACAAATAAACAGCAGCAAAAATTAAAAGTTGGAACAAAGGCTCTGACGCTGGTTGAGTTAGTATTAAGGCGTTCTGAAGGAGAATGAGGGGAATAAAGCTTCCAGCTGAACTGGAAAAGAAAGCCTCTGTGGCCAAGAGTAAAACATAATGCAATGTTTAAAAGTTACTGCTCTGACGAGGAACCACAGGGCCTTTGGTATTAAATTTGCACAATCCACAAAGTTACCCACACACAGCATAATTTTCCCTTTCCCTGAGTGAATTCACAGTTACTACACAACCAGTATTTCCCAGAGAAAGACTTGGAGCTCAAGAGAACTGAGCCACAAATCCTATTATCTGTCAGAAATTTGGGGTTTTACTATCCCCAACCTACATCAGATTTCTGTTGTATGCTTTACTATGTGTAAGTCAGTGAAAGGATAATTTTGCAATTCTTGTTTGTCATTTTCCTATGACCTGTTCCCATTACTACAGAAAATGTAGTGCTAACCAGTGGGCACTCTCAGGCTTCTACCCTGGTTCCTGAGCCCTTGTCAGCCCCATCACAAAAGTGTGTGTGTGTGCTGCTCACACAGAGGCAAGCATGTCACACAGAGTCTGATGGGCCTGGAGAGATGCTGGCAGCTTTGCAGCTGTTTAAGGAGAACTCCTTACATTGGGCCTGGAGAGATGCTGGCAGCTTTGCAGCTGTTTAAGGAGAACTCCTTACATTGCTACACTAACATTAGAAAAACAAAGGGATAAATTCTGGTTTTTTGTTTTTGTTTTTTTTCCTCATCAACATTGCATATGAAAGCCATGATTTTTAACCTTTTAATTTACTATACATTTTGATTTTTAACTTCAGCTCCTAGATTCTGTTGTCAAATAAATAGACTCATTCTCCCTAAAGAATCTATTAGCTACAATGGACCAAAGGTTGGTACAGAGAATGAATGGATAGGTTTTAGGATGAGGAAAGGGATATATAGGCTTAAGAATTTTGATCTTCTAGGAGTGATCATAAGTTATACTTAAGGGTTTAAATGGAATCTCATCCATGGGTGTGCTGATCTCAGTGGTTTGGCATTTTATAAAGATGATTTTGGCCCAAATTCAGATTTTGGTGGGAGAATATATTAGAAAATACGCAGAGCTTATTAAAAGGATATGTGAGTATTCTAGGCAGGAGATGGAGTTTTCTTGAATTTTGAGAAAAGTGGGTGGTTTCAACAGATATTAAAGAGATAAAAGCCATGAGTTTGATAATAGTTCTGATGGGTTCAAGGCAGGAATTCAGTGTCAAGGATGACTCTCAGGTTTCTTTCTTTAAAAACGGGGTAATGATGATGCCATTAACTGAGAATGGGAAGGCAGGATGAGGGCCACACTTGGTGATACTGTTTACAAAGACTCTGAATTTGGATCTGGACATTCTGAATTTCATGAGTTTTTGAGACATTTGAAGAAACTATCCGGTGGTTGGAATGTGGCAACATCAAGAGCAATAAGAGAAAGGAAATTATTATGACCTAAAAATTGCTCAGGGGTAGTTTGTCAAGATGCCCTCACAGTGAACTCTAACGACACAAAGTGTATTTCTAATTGTTACACCTGCTATGCCTGGGTTATTCCCCAATTAGCTCACAATGCCCAGTAGAACAGCTTTGCCCCCAACCTACAGGGAATCAATCCATTGGTAACTTTTACTGAGGGAATTTAAAATATATTTTTTTTCTTTTTCATGAATAGATTTGGAAAAGAGTACAAATAAATACCTTCTCCCTGCAGTCGAGGTTTCCAAGGAAAATCTTTGCACAAGTAATCACTGCTTCATTCTGCACCTTCCACTTTTCTTCATTTAAAGATTTTAGGAGGAAGTACAGCGGATGTGGGTGTGAAAGCAGCTAGAAACTTCATCAGTTTGGCGATTCATAAAGATGTCTCTGGCCCCAATGTAAAGTATGGTAGAGGGAAATTTATATTTCTTCCCTTTAGAAACCCACCATCTTTCCTTCAAGAAACCCATCATTTCTCAATCTCGAAAAGACTTTAAGAAATTGAGTGAGGACACTAGGATCCGTCTAATTTTCATTATTTGTAGTTTTTCAATTTTTTTATTTGATAATGAGACATCCAGGTGAGAAATGAAAATCCTAGTAACCCTATGAGGTTTTTCATTTAACTTCAGGGTAGACCATTCTCGATGCTTGTCATAAATACTAAATGTTTGACTGATGAGGAGACACAAATAATATTTCTTTTTAATAGTAAACTTGAGATAATAGAAAAAGGAGGCAAATGATAAAATGATGATAATGACTCAAGAATTTCAGAGGTTATTTCATACCATAGAAACTTTTCATTGTCAGGCTAAGGACAACTAAATTATGCTGCTTAAACTTCCTTAATTTGTTCATGGAATCATGAAAAGATGAGCTAAAGTCACCAATGATAACATTATTAAGCCCCTTGTTTCCAATGGATATATGTGTGTGCATATGTGTGTATATATATATATATATATACACACACACATATATATGTGTATATCTATATGATATAGAGATACATATGGATATTGAAAAGATCTAAGAACTTAATAGCTCTTGACTTAATTATAAAAATAGGATGTATCAATTATGGATTTAAAATTGGCAAGAAACCTAGGCAGGCTCACTCAGGACAAAACCCCACCTTAGAAATTAAATGACTTGCCCTCAGTGTCTATTAAGGCTAATTTTTAGAAGAGACATTTCAATCATTCTTGCTGCATGTGCTGTGTTTCTAGGCCTTCTCATGGGTATATGCTTTAAAAGATAACTTTTTTAATGTTATTTGTTTTTGAGAGAGAGGGGGAGAGAGAGCAAGGGAGGGGCAGAGAGAGAGAGAGGGGGACAGAGGATCCGAAGTGGGCTCTGTGCCGACAGCAGAGAGCCTGATGCGAGGCTGGAACCCACGAACTGTGAGATCATGACCTAAGCTGAAGTTAGATGCTTAACTGATGGAGCCACCCTTGCACCCAAAAGATAAATTTTTAAAGCTATTTTTTTTCTATTCTCAAGGAATATGGGAAATAACTCCTCATTCTCCCTAATGTTGAACCATTATGAAAATATTGTCTATGGAGCCATTTTAAAGTTAAACAATACAATTTGGGTATATAGGTAGATTTTTAAATGTATTTTAATCAGCAAGAAGTGTGTGTATAAAATTGTGTTATTCATTTTATTTTGGGAAAAAATGAATTTACACATCAAATTATAGGTAGATTTTTCTCCTTCTAGGTGATCTAAGAGTCTGTGCATTCACCTCTAAATACCTTGGGATTTCTTCTTTGGATTTGCTTTTAGACAACATTTATAGGTCATAGAACAAAATCAAGCAAATTATTTCAGGGATACATCAAATATAAAGAAAGGAACCTGAAAATGAAGAAAACTATTAAAAAAAAACATTGTGTTTATATATCTAACTTTGTTTACAAAAAAACTTTTGTCTGAGAGAGAGAGGGAAATTACTCTCGATGGATGAATTCAGATACAACTGAAAATATTCAAAAGCATATGCTACATAATCCAAAGCCTTTTCTGTATTTTAAAATACAGAAAACCTATAAAATAAAATTTACTTATGATTAATTCCTAATTTTTCATTAAAATATTTATTGCCACCTACTAAATGCAATAGTATTATTATTCCTGTTGCTCTCTTTTTCTCTTCTTTACTATTAAAATTTAAGACTATCCTTAAATATATGTCATTGACCATATATAAATATCTACAATTCTATAAAATAGGATGACTATATATTGTGTTTTTATCACAAAAGCAGTTTTGGAGGTACTGTGTATTTTTCTCCTCCTTTATTCTCCCCTCTCACCTCCACCAGACAATAAATATTAACAAGCTAGGGTCTATCATTTTATACAATCTTTATGTTCTTATGGTTTTTGCAAATATATGTGTGTGTGTGTGTGTGTGTGTGTGTGTGTGTGTGTATTCACAGATCTACAGAATGGGAATTTTAAGACTCTATTATCTATTTGTTTAATGAGATAATGTTAAATACATTTCTCTGCATCTTATTTTTCTCACATTCCTAGCAATTGTGGAAATTTCTTTCAGACAACTCGTAGATCAACAGCTCATTTTATTGATTTTAGCCATAATATTGGTTAGTCTGGTTATGCCAAAATTTGTTCAACCATTGTTTCATCCTGTTGGTTTACATATTATTTCCAGTCTTTTGCCACTGTGAACAATGTTGTTGTAGACTTTTCTACCTATGAAATATGTTATTGCTATAGAATAGATAGAAGGCATGGGTTGCTGAGTTGAAAAGTATGTGTATTTTTATTTATTTTTCAATCTTAAAAAAATTTAATGCTTATTTATTTTTGAGAGGGAGAGACAGAGCAAGCTGAGGAGGTGCAGAGAGAGAGAGAGGAAGACACAGAATCTGAAGCAGGCTCCAGGCTCTGAGCTGTCAGCACAGAGCCTGACATGGGATTCAAACTCACAAACTGTAAGTGAGATCATGACGTGGGCCAAAGTTGGGTGCTTAACTGACTGAGCCACCAAGGTGCCCCTGGGTATTTTTTTTAAATATTACCAAATTGTTTTTCAGTCTTAATAATTTACATTTTTATTAGTAACGGTGACAGTGGCATTTTCTAAATTCTAACAATCAGATTTTGCTAATCTGAGGAATGAAAAATAACGTCTTATTTTATTTACACATCTTGAATACTAGGGAAGGTGCTCACCTTCCTCACATTAACTCAATGTGTTGACATATTCTGTGACTTGCCCATTCAATTCCATTTTTTTTTCTGTCGAATTACTTGACTTTTCTTACCAATTAGTAATATTTCCTAGCATGTGATAGAAACTAATATTTAGCCTATTATATTAACTATACATATTTTTTCCAACATTTTATTCATCTTTTACCTTGTGAAATATTTGATACATACTTCATTTTCATGTATTTAAACATTATATTAAATACACTTACATCCTTATTTATAATTCGTGGGTTTCTTAGAGATTTTTGTAATATATTTAAATTATATTTATTTCATGAATTTTCTTAGAATATTTAAATTGTTTTTTTTTAATTTTTTACTTTTAAGCCCTTGATCCAGTAACAATTTTAAAACAAACATGGAAAACAAAGCCATTCTTACTTTTTTTTTCTGAAATAGGCAAATGTAGCCATAATATTTTCTCAATTGAAAAATCACCCATGTACTATATTAAATGCCAATACATATAGTTGAATCAGTCTTTGGAGTCTTTATTTGGTTTTACTATTATATTTTCCTATTTTCATGTCATATTATATTCCATTAAAGGCTTTATGTTGTAACACCACTGCACACTTAACTTTGTTATTATTCATATTTTCCTTGTCTCTTCAAAATAATTTTATTTTATAAAAACTTTATGCTTATGCTATTATGTTAAAAAGCAGTTAGGATTCAGGGGCACCTGGGTGGCTCAGTCAGTTAAGTGACCAACTCCTGATTTTGGCTCAGGTCATGATCTTGCAGTTTGTGGGATCGAGCCCCACACTGAGCTCTGTGAAGCCTGCTTGGGATACTCCTCTCTCTGCCCCTCTCCTGCTCAGGCTCTGTCTCTCTCTCTCAAAATAGATAAATAAAAATAAATAATCTTAAAAACAACTAACTGAATTTAATTTCTAGCTGAAATTGAATTCTAATGACATATTTATAATACTCGGTCTTCTTATCTGAGAACATATTTTGGCTATTTCTTGAGAAATTGTATAATACTTTTCGGTAAGTTTTACAATTTTATTCACAAGGTCTTATATATGTTAAAAATATTTCAATGTATTTTAAGGTGTATGGCTATTGTAACTGATATATATCCTTTTTATTTCTTTCTTGCTTGCACTGAAAAAAATCTCGTGATTATTTATGTATTCATCCTGCATCTGGTACTTATTAAAGTCATAATGTTATTTGTTTAATTATAACAATATAACATTAGTAAAAATATGAATTTATCTCCTACAATTTTTATGACATTTCATTATATCTTTGTTATATTTTGTTTTCATATCTTAGATGTATTGAAGTTTCTGAAAAATACTGTACAGTAATGGTCAGAGTAAGCATTTCAATCTGTCCTAATTTGAGGAAGATGCTATATTGTTTAGAATGTATGCTATTGGCTTTGATTACTCATCTTTAGCATATTTCAAAAGCTTAATTCTATTTTTAAAGCTTTTATAATTAGAAGATGATTATTAAATTGAAATTAATTTTTTCCAAATTAAAAAACAAAACCACTTCTCTTATACAACTAATAAACTCTACATATATAATAAATTATATATAATAAATATGTATAAATATAAATACATAAAATAAATATACATAATAAATTCCATATATATGGTGTGTAAATGGTATATATATATATATATATATATATATATATATACCAATGGTATATATATATATATATATATATATTTAATGCCATATAATACCATTTAATATTAATGGTATATATATATATATATATATATATATATATATTCCCCTTAATTTTGAGGAACAGTTGCCCAAATACATATTGTTTGTAAAGAATACTGAAGTGTAAAGATAAATGTTCTGGTTAAAAGGGATATGTAACTAAGCAAGATACATTTATTTGCAAATAAAATGTGATTATTTTCACAGTCTTTTATAACTCTGTTTTTCACTTACTCTTCCATTTCAGTGATCAACTTGAGTGAATCTGATGGAAACAAAACACAGGTGATGGAGTTTGTTCTCATGGGACTTACAGATCTTCCAGGGCTGCAGGTCCCCCTGTTCCTGGTGTTCTTGGTCATCTACCTCACTACCATGGTGGGCAACCTCGGACTGATTTTTCTCATCTGGAAGGACCCCCATCTTCATACTCCCATGTACTTACTCCTTGGCAGTTTAGCCTTTGCAGATGCTTGTTCCTCCACCTCTGTGACTCCCAAGATGCTGATGAATTTTTTATCCAACAATCACTTGATATCCCTGGTTGAATGCATCACCCAATTTTATATTTTTGCTTCCAGTGCAAACACTGAATGTTTCCTTCTGGTAGTGATGGCCTATGATCGCTATGTAGCTATATGTAATCCTTTGCTTTATCCAGTGGTGATGTCCAATATCTTTTGCATTCGGTTATTAGGTGTTTCATATATTATAGGGTTTCTTCATCCTATGATGCACACCAGTTTGTTATTCAGATTAACTTTCTGCAAGTCCAATGTAATACATTATTTCTACTGTGAAATTTTACAACTGTTTAAGATTTCCTGTACTGACCCTAGAGTTAATATGCTCTTAATTTTTATATTTTCAGTCTTTATACAATCTTTCACCTTTATGACTATTATCATCTCTTACTCCCATGTCCTCTTTGCCATCCTGAAAAAGAAGTCTGAAAAGGGCAGGAGCAAGGCCTTCTCCACATGCAGCGCCCACTTGCTCTCTGTCTCTTTGTTCTATGGCACTCTCTTCTTCATGTATGTGCGTCCTGGGTCTGGCCCAGCTGAAAATCAAGATAAAATGTATTCTGTATTTTACACAATCATAATTCCCCTGCTAAATCCTTTTATTTACAGTTTGAGAAACAAAGAGGTTATAGATGCCTTGAAGAGAATAATAAAATATAAATAGTTCTTAAGGCAAAATTTAAACTTGCTCATTTCAAACTGTGCAAAATGCAAGGGGTCTGAAGTTATGAAAAGTAGCTTTGGCTTTATAAGTTTAACAGAAGGCAGTGTCTAGGGCAGTTTCTGAGTGCTGTATGATGAAAGCTTCATTGGGTATTTGTTTCAATGTAAGGAGATCTTAATATCACACAGAATTGAATCACTGATTAAAAATAGACCACCTTTAAGAAAACTAAGCATTTAAAATTTGTGATTTTTGACTCTTTGTACATTGCCTCTAAATTAGATATAATAATAGTTTGTAACATGATTGTAGCAGATATTTATGTTTCTTTGCTTGAGGCTGGAATGACTGAGCCAAGATAATTGTCCAAAGCCTGTATATCAAAAGTTTTGCTGCTTTTCCAGTTTGCATTCTGACCAACAGTGTAAGAGTGTTTCCCCTTCTCTTTATCCTCAGCAACACCTGTTGTTTCTTGTGTTAATTTTAGCCATTCTGACAGGTATGAGGTGGTATCTCACTGTAGTTTTGATCTGTATATCCCTGATGATGAGTGATGTTGAGCATCTTTTCACGTTTCTGTTGGCTATCTAGATGTCTTCTTTAGAAAAATGTCTATTCATGTCTTCTGCCCATTTTTTAAGTAGATTATTTGTTTCTCCCATGTTGTGTTGTACAAGTTCTTTACATACTTTGGATATTAACCCCTTTATCAGATATGTCATTTGTAAATATCTTCTCCCATTCCAAAGACTGCCTTTTAGGTTTGTTGATTGTTTTCTCAACTGTGTAGAAGTTTTTATCTTCTTTTTTAATGTTTTTTTTATTTTTGAGGAGAGAAAGCATGAATGGGGTGGGGGGAGTGAGGGAGACAGAATCTGAAGCAGGCTCTGCGCTGTCCGCACAAAGCCAACGTGGGGCTTGAACTCACAACTCACAAACCGTGAGATCGTGACCTGAGCTGAAGTTGGACCTCAACTGACTGAGCCACCCAGGCACCCCAGAAGCTTTCTATCTTAATGAAGTCCCAATAGTTTATTTTTTATTTTGTTTTCCTTGCCTCTGGCAACATGTCTAGTAACAAGTTGCTATCGCTGAGGTCAAAGAGGTGGCTGCCTGTGTTCTCCCCTAGGATTTTGATGGCTTCCTGTCTCACATTTAGGTCTTTCATCCATTTGCAATTTATTTTTGTGCATGGTGTAAGAAATGATCCAGCAATGCTCTCCTAGGTATTTCCCCAAATGATATAAAAATGCAGATTCAAAGGGATACATGCACCTCGGTGTTTATAGCTGCATTATCAACAATAGCCAAATTACGGAAAGAGCCCAAAGGTCCACTGACTGATGAATGGATAAAGAAGATGTGGTATATATATAATAGAATGTTACTCAGCCATCAAAAAGAATGAAATTTTGCCATTTGCAATGACATGGACATAGCTAGAGAGTATTATACTAAGCAAAATAAGTCAGAGAAAGACAAATAACATGATTTCACTCATATGTAGAATTTAAGAAACAAAACAGATGGATATAGTGGGGAAATAAAAGAGAGGCTAAACAGGAAATAGACCCTTAACTACAGAGAACAAACAGAGGGTTGTTGGAGGGGAGGTGGGCAGGGGGATGGGTTAAATAGGTGAAGGGTTTTAGGAGGCCACCTGTTGTGATGAGCACTGGGTGTTTTATGTAAGTGATGAATCACTAAATCCTACACCTGAAACTAATATTACACGGTGTATTAATGAAACTGGAATTTAAACAAAAACTTGAATGAAAAAAAAGTCTTGCTGCCTTTTGATTGTTCAGAGACTCAGATGAAGTGACTTCTTAGAGGAAACTGTCCTGAAGAGAAAACTTTCTTTGTAGTGAAGAAAATATTTTGAAAAGTACAGAATATAAGAGAATGGTGGATATTATTGAGAAGAATCTTAACTGGGATAAAATAAAAAGTAGACAATTAATTAAAAGTATGGCTCAACTGTATGAAAATACACAGTATATTTTATCAGGGAAATTATACGCAATATTGGTATTCAAGAATTTGTAGATATTGGAAGATTTCAGGATATATCTCCTCAGACATTAGGAATATGCTGCATTTATCTTTTCATGTTTAATCATGCAGAAACATAAGTTTCCATAGTTATTGCTCTTATAATCTCTTACATGTCTATTACTCAAGTAAAAAAATTTACTTCTTTAGTTAGACAATGAAACATATCTTAATTTGGGTAAGTGCCACTATGGAATGTTTTTTTTATTTCTGAAATGATTATAAAAACTTTCAGTGTAATATTTATTTTTCTTTCATTGGCTACTCTAAGAAATATGTAGTGACTTTCTTCATTGGACATATGAATTTAAAGGAACTCTAAAGTGGCAAATGTATAATTTGTTTCAATCTGTAATATCTTTGACTACCTATTGCCACTGCAAAATATCCAGGTGATGGCTTGATATTGGTGAGCAGTAAGGAAGAATTAAGAGGAAGAATAGCATATTCAGAAAATCTGATGTACAGACTTAACAGGAATGCAAGCTAGGAAGATGTAAGGCTGAGGACTGAAGCCAGCACTGTACAGGTCCTCCAGCATATTTTAGATAATCTTTGACTTTTTGACAGGGCACAAAGAGTACATGAATGTAAAATGATTACATCAATGTGCTTGGCAATCTAAACAGGGAGAGACAAGAAGAGGGTACACATTGAAGTGAACTGAAATCACAATTTCTACAAATCAAATACAGTATTAGGAGAAAATGATCCTTATCATATAAATGGAGGTACTTAATAGAGGCATGTTGGTGCTGATGGAGATCTAAATGACTATTCTGTTTCTGCAAGGTCCTATGTCCTCTCTTCAACTAGGCAGAGGGAAAGGTTTAGATTTGTGAATAAGGACACTATTATTTCAAAATACAAGTGCTGTGAAACCATATAATATTTAAACTAGTAAGAAAATTTAACATATTGGGGTATTTATTGTTTAAGAGTATTTTAGGGAAGAACCTCCTACTGAAGAGGTTCTATGGTGCATTTACAACCTTTCAGCTGGTGACTCTAAAAGTGGCAAGTCAGGATCAGTCTGAAATACACATCATCAAGCCATTTCCTAGAAACAAAGGAAATCTTGGATTCCTAAGCTAAACATCCTCAATGGATAGCATTTATCCATATTCACAAGGATATGTTCGTGGTGAACAGTCTCAGACTCTAGGGGTAAAGAGACTATCTACAACCTTAAAGACAGAGACAGGATTACCACTAAAAGAAAAATATGTATGGTAGCATTTTGTCTGTTGCACTGAGACTACAAAGACAATGAAACCACATTTATAAACTATTGAGGGAAAAATAATGGGTTCCATAAATAGTATTGAGACAAACTGTATGCAGAGAAACTGTGAATGGCTGGGTAGGCTGAGGGCACTGCTCAATTCAGGGGCAGTATTCATGACACAATATTGTGTGGCTGACTGCCTTGTGCATAAGATACTATAAGCAATGGACCAATAGATGATGATAATGTGACTGGTAACTGTATTGTAAGTATATGTTAGAGTTTAAAGACTCAAAAATAAATTAAATAATATCCCATCACTCTTAACAGAATTTTGGCAAATATCAGAGGATACTCTCTTTTAATTAAGAGGCCCTATGATAAGTGTTATGTAGTATAAACTGTATGCTATAACTCACTTTGAGATAGTGTTTTCTGCTTTTCTAAGCCTATAAAAGCAAATTTCATCATTCCTTTGGTTATTTGTGGACAAATCACAACTTTAGTTTTTTGAGAATGGGTTGCTTGAGAGATATTCTGACCTGCTATGATAGCTAGTGCTGAATGGCTCATTCACTGTCAATCACAAGTCACACTGCCCACTGATTCCTATAGATTCCCTGTCGTAGATACTGTTGATGGTTGCCCATATCTTTTTTAGCTGTACATCTGCATCTGAGGGCTTTCCCTCATGGCCAGAGCGATTCTACCCTCACTTAAGGCAGACTAGAAAACTGAGAAGTAAATGTTCTTTTTAGAATCTCTTCCAGATCATCTATCAACCAATGACTGATGGGAGATGGTGAGTAAATACCCTCAATTCTTTGTCCTTTGGTTGATATAATGCTTTTGAAATTCATGCCTAATGATGTTTCCAAAAAAAGATTAAGCTTGATTGCCCACAGTTGTAATTTTTTTAAATTACTTTTTATTGGCTACATTCCCTTTCCTGTCTCACTTTCTCACTCATCAACTGTTCCTAAATAAATTACTTGCACTCAAATCATGTCTCAGGGTCTGGAAGAACATGAAGATGCCCTTATTCTCTTAAGGTCATATTTTATATTTTATACAGGAATCAGGCATGCCTGTACCATCTTATTTCAATATGACACAATTATTACTTGGTATAACATTATTTGAAGATATATTGTGATTAATTAAAGTGATATACTGTATACTGTAAAGGAACCACCAAAAAATAGACAATGTATAAATAGTAAGCCAAAGGTGGATATAAAGTGAAATCACAAAAAGCCTCTATTAATCCAAAAGCAGTCAGGAAAAGAAAAGAAGGAGAATGAGGAACAGATGCAATGGACATAGAACATCTATCATGTTAGCTAAAATGGTAACTTTTAACCCAACCACATCAATAATCTCATTGAATATAAATGGTATTATATACCAAATATAAGACATTATCTGATTGGATTCAAAAGCAAGATCTAATCATACACTGTTCGAAAGAAACACATCAAATATAAAGTCTTAGATAAATTAGAAGTAAAAGGATAGAAAACAGATCCATCATGCAAACACGAATCAAAAAAAAAAAAAAGCTATAGCGGCTACGGAGCAAAACAGACCTTAGATCAAGGAATATTACCAAGGATAAAGAGGGACATTGAAAAATTATATAGGGTTATATAGGGTTCTATAGGGTTCAATTAATTAAGACAAAATAATACTAAATATGTAAATACTGAACAATGGAGCTTCAAAATACTTGAAGAAAAACTGATAAAGTAGAAATGAGAACCAGACAAATTCACAATTACAGATTAAGTTTATAGTACTCCTTTTTCAATAATTTATTTGGCAATTAAAAACCATCCTTCCAGGGACACCTGGCTGGCTCAGTCAATGGAGCACGTGACTCCTGATCTCGGGGTTGTAAGTTTGAGCCCCATGTTGAATGTAGAGATTACTTTAAAACAAAATTTAAAAAAAAATGTCATCCTTCTAAATACCCATATGTCAAAGAGATAGTAATAAGGGAAAGAATATATTTTAAATAAAGTGAAAATAAAAATACAAATGTTTAAGTATGTGGGATATAGGTAAAATAGTGCTTAAAGAGAAATTTATATCATTAAATGCTTATATTAGAAAATAAAAATAATTAAATTAAGGTTAAAACTTCTACATTAAGACATTATAAAAAGAACAAATTGAATCCAAAGAAAGCAAAAAGAAATTTATAAATTAAGAACACAAGTCAATTAAATTGAAACAAATATTATACAGAAAAATCAATAAAATGAAAAGCCTGGTTTTTATTTATTTTTTTTATATCCAGTTTCTCTACTTCTTTTTTTTATTATATGAAATTTATTGTCAAATTAGTTTCCATACAACACCCAGTGCTCATCCCAAAAGATGCCCTCTTCAATGCCCATCACCTCCTCTCTCCTCCCTCCCACCCCCCATCAACCCTCAGTTTGTTCTCAGTTTTTAAGAGTCTCTTATGCTTTGGCTCACTCTCCCACTCCAACCTAGTTTTTTTTCTTTTTTTTTCCTCCCCCTCCCCCATGGGTTTCTGTTAAGTTTCTCAGGAGTGAAACATAAGAGTGAAAACATATGGTATCTGTCTTGCTCTGTATGGCTTATTTCACTTAGCATAACTCTCCAGTTCCATCCACGTTGCTACAAAGGGCCATATATCATTCTTTATCATTGCCACGTAGTACTCCATTGTGTATATAAACCACAATTTCTTTATCCATTCATCAGTTGATGGACATTTAGGCTCTTTCCATAATTTGGCTATTGTTGAGAGTGCTGCTATAAACATTGGGGTACAAGTGCCCCTATGCATCAGTACGCCTGTATCCCTTGGGTAAATTCCTAGCAGTGCTACTGCTGGGTCATAGGGTAGGTCTATTTTTAATTTTTTGAGGAACTTCCACACTGTTTTCCAGAGTGGCTGCACCAGTTTGGATTCCCACCAACAGTGCAAGAGGGTTCCCGTTTCTCCACATCCTCTCCAGCATCTATAGTCTCCTGATTTGTTCATTTTGGCCACTCTGACTGGCGTGAGGTGATATCTGAGTGTGGTTTTGATTTGTATTTCCCTGATGAGGAGCGATGTTGAGCATCTTTTCATGTGCCTGTTGGCCATCTGGATGTCTTCTTTAGAGAAGTGTCTATTCATGTCCTCTGCCCATTTCTTCACTGGATTATTTGTTTTTTGGGTGTGGAGTTTGGTGAGCTCTTTATAGATTTTGAATACTAGCCCTTTGTCCGATATGTCATTTGCAAATATCTTTTCCCATTCCGTTGGTTGCCTTTTAGTTTTGTTGATTGTTTCCTTTGCTGTGCAGAAGCTTTTTATCTTCATGAGGTCCCAATAATTCATTTTTGCTTTTAATTCCCTTGCCTTTGGAGATGTGTCAGGTAAGAAATTGCTGCGGCTGAGGTCAGAGAGGTCTTTTCCTGCTTTCTCCTCTAGGGTTTTGATGGTTTCCTGTCTTACATTCAAGTCCTTTATCCATTTTGAGTTTATTTTTGTGAATGGTGTAAGAAAGTAGTCTAGTTTCATTCTTCTGCATGTTGCTGTCCAGTTCTCCCAGCACCATTTGTTAAAGAGACTGTCTTTTTTCCATTGGATATTCTTTCCTGCTTTGTCAAAGATTAGTTGGCCATACTTTTGTGGGTCTAGTTCTGGGGTTTCTATTCTATTCCATTGGTCTATGTGTCTGTTTTTGTGCCAATACCATGCTGTCTTGATGATGACAGCTTTGTAGTAGAGGCTAAAGTCTGGGATTGTGATGCCTCCTGCTTTGGTCTTCTTCTTCAAAATTACTTTGGCTATTCGGGGCCTTTTGTGGTTCCATATGAATTTTAGGATTGCTTGTTCTAGTTTCGAGAAGAATGCTGGTGCAATTTTGATTGGGATTGCATTGAATGTGTAGATAGCTTTGGGTAGTATTGACATTTTGACAATATTTATTCTTCCAACCCATGAGCACGGAATGTTTTTCCATTTCTTTATATCTTCTTCAATTTCCTTCATAAGCTTTCTACAGTTTTCAGCATACAGATCTTGTACATCTTTGGTTAGATTTATTCCTAGGTATTTTATGATTCTTGGTGCAATTGTGAATGGGATCCGTTTCTTTATTTGTCTTTCTGTTGCTTCATTATTAGTGTATAAGAATGCAACTGATTTCTGTACATTGATTTTGTATACTGCAACTTTGCTGAATTCATGTATCAGTTCTAGCAGACTTTTGGTGGAGTCTATCGGATTTTCCATGTGTAATATCATGTCATCTGCAAAAAGTGAAAGCTTAACTTCATCTTTGCCAATTTTGATGCCTTTGATTTCCTTTAGCTGTCTGATTGCTGATGCTAGCACTTCCAACACTATGTTAAACAACAGCGGTGAGAGTGGACATCCCTGTCGTGTTCCTGATCAATAAAACTGATAAACTTTTAGCCAAACGGGCCAAGAAGAAAAAAAGACTTAAGTTACTAAATGACCAAAAATGCAAATATCAGAACATAAAAAATTATGTATGCTATGCATTCAGATGCTATAATGTTTAAAGAACAAACAAAGATATATCTTGAATAGCTTTATGTACAAAAATTATGTCATCTAGATAAAATGGACAAATTCCTTGAAAATATGCAAACTACCAAGGCTTATTTAAGAAGAAATAGATAACCTGACTACTTGCATTTTTTGTTTTAATTTTTAGTTAAAATCTTCAAAGAAAAGCCCAGTCTATATACTTTATATAAAACAGATAATCAGAAGAAACTGAATCATCTTCCAGGAGTTTTGAGGAGAAGTACGTAAGTCTTTCAGATGTTCTAGAAAAATATGTAAGTGCATGGAAAAGAAAGCAAAACTATACTGTTTTCTGAGCTTTAGTCAAAATAACATATTCTGTAAGTGTTCTTCAACATACAGAAATCCCTTTAGAGACTTCCTTTATCTCCACCTCTCTCAACTAAAAAGTATATAATCAAATGCTCCTCATAATCACAATGAAGCTCTTTCTGTCCATGAGTCCTATCCTTGTGCTATAATAAAAGAATCTCTTTGAATCAAAAAAGCCCAGAAAACCAAAACCAAAAAAAAAAAAAAAAAAACCCATAGGAAATTATGGCCTAGACTAGAGCTCCAAGGGGCTTTTTCCTTATAAGTACAATTTGAATCTTGATTTCTAGTGTGAAGGAAATGGAGCCAAAAAGAACATGTTACCCATGGTGCACAAGACTGGTGTGTGTTGGCCAGACTAAAGCTTGGTGGCTAGTTTGAAGAAGAAATGAAATAAAGCTGGACATATTTAGAAGGAAAAGCCCATAAGTAAGTTTACTTCTCTGTTAAGGAAGGAGAGAGAGATGACTGGGCCTGTTTTAGGGCAGCATGCATTGGGGGACTGCTTGGTATGTCTTCTAAAAGGGGAGAATAATAATGGTAAGTAAAAGCCACAGGCCAACCTTTGGATGCTCCATAAACACATGTGGTCCTGCCAGAATCTAGTCATTTCATATATCATATTAAAATCTCCTTTTATTTTAATAAATTTCCTAAAAGAGGTAAAAATGAAAGTGCAGGAGGGATCAGAGTAGGGACTTGAACCCTTTCTCTAGAACTTTCACTCTGCATATTAAGCATGAATAGCAGTTTACAAAACTATCTCTACTGCATAATTTCCCTATCTGCAAACATGTGGATGTACGTATGCATGACACTATGTATGATAGTTAAAAATATATGAAAGCAGTAGCAAATCAGACAAATAATGTGCAAGACCTATACCCAGAAAAAGAAAAAAAAATGCCGTATTGAAAGAAATTAAAGAATAACTAAATCAATGGAAAGACAGGTTGGATCATTCAATATTTAAGAAAATGTCAATTCTCCCTAAATGCATCTATAGATTTAATAAAAGTCCAATCAAAATCATAGTAGGATTTCTTAAGAAACTGATAAAGCTAATTATATTATTCACATGGAAATGTAAAGGATGTAGAAATACTTGAAAAAGAAGAACAAAGTTAGTGTTCTAACAATATCTGATTTCATGACTTCATATAGAACTTCAGTATCAAGACGGTGTTGTATTGTTATAAAGATAGACAAATAAATGAGTGGGACAGAATGAAGTCCAGAAATAAACCCATACACATATGGACAGCTGATTTTGCAAAGGTACAAAGGTAATTTAGTAGAGAAAATAGTTTTTTCAATAAATTATGCAGAAACAATTGGATATCTATATGCAGAAAAGGAACTTTGATACAGATAATATGCTAAAAGAATTGTAGACATAAATGCACAATCAAGAACTACAACACCAGAGGAGACAGGTTAAGATGGCAGAGGAGTAGGGCAACTATAAGTTTGCCTCGTCACTGGAACACAGCTAGATCAACATCAAATCATTCTGCACACCCTATAAATCGATCTGAGGACTGAGAGAACAAAACTGCGTATCTCCAAGTAGAAAAACAACCACCTCATGGAAGGTGGGAGCTGCAGAGAGTTGACTTGGGGGAGAAAATAGTCATGGATGCTGTGGACAGGAGGGAGCCTTGATCACAGAGAGAGGAGCAAGAGAGAAAGAGAGAGAGAAAGAGCGAAAAAAAAACATGTGCAGGGGATTGCACAAGAAAACTCTTCCCCACAACCATTGACTGGGAAAACAAGGCAGATCAAAATCACAATTTTTTTAAAAAATAAGCAGTAAAGTACAAAGTCTGAAGTTTTAGAGGTTTGTGCCATTGACAGGGTCCTGCACCTGGCAAGCTTAGCAGTGCTCCAGTGGGGAAGGAGGTGGAGATGGGAGTGGAGAGTGTGCTCTGAGGATCCTCTGGGATCACTTTTATGGAGTTCCCTTTTATGCAGTACATTTGGGAGGGGGGCACTGCTTTCCATAGACAAATGGCCCTGAGGGCACCACAGAGATGCCCCATTCACCAGCATAGGAACAAAGATGCTGGGTGAGGGCAGCGAACCTTGGTGCTGGCTTTCTTCTCTGCTGTACATCAACTCTTGAGTTGCTACACGATTGCAGGACTGTTTCCTAGGACAAGTCAGCACTGGCCACAGCAGGGCGAGGCCCTCCCCCAGAGGATCAGTGAGGGTTTGCACTGTGGGTGTCTCTGAAGTTTGGAGTTTTGAAACCCAGCTGTGCCTGAGATAAAACACGGGAGTGCTGTGTAGCATGGCAGGTGGACAGCTTGGTCAACAGACAGGGTGATCTTATGGAAGGCCTGGACACAGGAGGGGTGATTGTTTGCTCTTTTATGAGGGCTTTCTAAGGAGTGGTACACATGAGCTCCCTGCTCTGGAGATGAGAGAGCAGGGGATCCTATTTCTCCCCACCCATTAGCATTCACCAACTTCAGTGAGAAACACAGTGCCTTCCAGTGGAGGTTGAAGTTGATTGCACTGAGCCACTCCCCACTGCGCTCTAGAGGTACATCTTTACTAGGCCAAGTGTGCCTGGGAAGCAGCACCATGGGCCCCACGCCCAGGAGACCAACACAGACTCCTCACACACATCAAGTCTACTAGTGATACAGTGCTTCAAATCTTCAGCAATATGTGAAAGAGGATGTAGCTTCCTTTGTTTTTGGTTATTTGTTTTTAATCAGAAAAAGAAATTTTTTAAATTTAAAAATTTTTATTTCTTTTTTATTTTTGACCAAAACAAGAGGAAGGAATTCACCCCAAAAGAAAGAACAGGAAGAAGTCACCATTAGAGACTTAATGCAGCTCTAAGTAAGATGTCTGAACTAGAATTTAAAACAATAATTTTAAGGATACTAGATGGGCTTGAAAAAAGCATGGAAGACACTAGAGAATCCCTTATAGCAGAGATAAGAGAACTACAAACTAGTCAGGCCAAAATTAAAAATGCTATAACTGAAATGAAAACCCAAATGAATGCCATGAGAGTGAGGATGGATGAAATGGAGGAACAAATCAGTGATACTGAAGATAGAATTATGGAAAACAATGAAGTTGAAAAGAAGAGGGAAAAAAGTATTGGATCACAAATGTAGACTTAGGAATTCAGTGATTCCTTAAAGCATAATAACATTCATATCATAGGAGTCCCAGAAGATGAAAAGAGAGAAAAGGGGGAAGATGGTTTACGTGAGCAAACTATAGCTGAAAACTTCCTAATTTGGGGAAGGAAACAAACATCAAAAACCAAGAAGCACAGAGAACTCCCATTAAATTCAACAAAAGCCAGGCATATCATAGTCAAATTTGCAAAATACACAGACTAGGAAAGAATCCTGAAAACAGAAGGGAAAAAAAGTCATTACCTTACAAGGGAAGACAGATAAGGTTTGCAGCAGATTTGTACAGAGAGAACTGGCAGGCCAGAGGGACTGACAGGATATATATTCAACATGCTGAGCAGGAAAAAGTATGCAACCAACAATACTTTATGCAGCAAGGCTGTATTTCAGAATAGATGGAGAGATAAAGACTTACCCATACAAGCAAAAAATAAAGGAATTTGTGACCACTAAACCACCCATGAAAGAAATATTACAGGGGACTCTTTGAGTGGGGAAAAAAGACCAAAAGCAACAAAGACTGGAAAGGAAAAGAGAACATCACCAGAAACACCAATTTTACAGGTAACACAATGGCACGAAATTCACATCTATCAGTAATCACTCTGAATGTAAATGGACTGTATGCTCCAATCAAAAGACACAGGTATCAGAATAGATAAAAATAACAAGACCCATCTCCATGCTTGTCTAAAAGAGACTCATTTTAGACCTAAAGACACCTGCAAATTGAAAGTGAGGGAATGGAGAACCACCTATCATGCTAAAGGATGTCAAAAGAAAGCCAGAGGAAGCCATAATTACATCAGACTAAGTAGATTTTAAACCAAAGACTTTATCAATAGATGAAGAATGGCATTGCATCATAATTAAGGAATCTATTCATCAAGAAGATCTAAAAATTGTAAATATTTTATGTCCCCAACTCAAAAGAACCCAAATATATAAATCATTTAATGACAAACATAAAGAAACTTATTGATAAAAACACAATAATAGGAGGGGACTTTAATACCCTGCTTACATCAATGGACAGATTATCTAAGCAGAAAACCAAGGAAACAATAGCTTTGAATGACACACTGAACCAGATGTACTTAACAGATATATTCAGAACACTTCCTCCTAAAGCAGCAGAATACACATTCTTTTTGACTGCATATGGAATATCCTCCTGAATATATCACTTACTGGGTCACAAATCATCCCAAGTACAAAAAATTGAGATCATACCATGCATATTTTGATACCACAACACTACGAAACTTGAAGTCACCACAAGAAAAAATTTAGAGAGATTATGAGTACTTGGAGATTAAAGAACATCTTTCTAAAGAATGAATGGGTTAACCAGGAAATTAAAGAAGAAATAAAAAAAAGTACATGGAAGCAAATGAAAATGAAAACATGATAATTCAAATCTTTGGGATGCAGCAAAGGCAGTCTTAAGAAGGAAGTATATTACAATACAGGACTACTTCAAGAAGAGGGAAAAGTAGCAAATATACACTCTAGCTTACACCTAAAGGAGCTAGAAAAGGAACAGCAAAATAAAGCCTAAAGCCAGCAGAAGAGGGGAAATAATACAGATTGGAGCAGAAATCAATGATCTAGAAACAAAAATACAGTAGAACAGATCAATGAAACTAAGACCTGATTCTTTGAAAGAATTAATAAAATTGATAACCCCCTAGCCAGACTTATCAAAAAGAAAAGACAAAGGACCCAAATCAATAAAATCATGAATGAAAGAGGATAGATCATAAACAATACCACAGAAATACAAACAATGATAAGAGAATATGAGGAAAAATTATATGCCAACAAACTGAGCAATCTGGAAGAAATGGCAGACTTTCTACAAACATACCAACTACCAAAACTGAGACAAGAAGAAACAGAAAATGTGAATAGACCCATAACCAGCAAAGAAATTGGAATCATAATCAAAAATCTCCCAACAAACAAAAGTCCAGGGCCAGATGGCTTCCAGGGGAATTCCACCAAACATTTAAAGAATAGTTAATACCTATTCTCAAACTGGTCCCCCAAAATAAAAATGGAAGTAAAACTTCCAAACTCATTCTATGAGACAAATATTACCTTGATTCTAAAACCGGACAAAGACCACACTAAAAGGAGAATTATAGGCCAATAACCCTGGTGAACACGGATGCAAAGATTCTCAACAAGATACTAGCAAACTGAATTCAACAGTACATTAAAAGAATTATTCACCATGATCAAGTGGGATTTATTCTTGTGCTGCAGGCCTGATTCAATATTTGCAAACAAATTAACGTGATACACCATATTAATAAAAGAAAGGATATGGGGTGCCTTGGTGGCTCAGTCGGTTATGTGTCCCACCTTTAATTTTGGCTCAGGCCATGATCTCAGGGGTTGTGAGATCAAGCCCCACATTGGGCTCTCTGCTGACAGCGTGGAGCCTGCTTGGGATTTTCTCTCTCCCTCTCTCTCTGCTCATCCCTGGCTTGCACTTGCTTTCTCTCAAAAATAAATAAATAAACTTAAAAAAAATAAAAAGAAGGATAAAAACCATATGATCCTCTTAATAGATGCAGAAAAAGCATTTAAGAAAATATAGCATCCATTCTTGGTAAAAACTGTCAGCAGAGTAGGGAGAGATGGAACAAACCTCACCATCATAAAGGCTACATACAAAAGACCTACAGCTAAAAACCTCAATATGGAAAAATCGAGAGCTTTTACTCTATGGTTAGGAACAAGACAGGGTCAACTCTCACCATTACTATTTAACATACTACTGGAAGTCTGAGCCTCAGCAATCAGACAACAAAGTGAAATAAAAGGCATCCATATTGGCAAGGAAGATGTCAAATTTTGATTATTTGCAGATGACATGATATGCTATGCAGAAAACCCAGATAACTCCACCAAAACATTTCTAGAACCAATACATGAATTCAGGAAAGTTGCCAGTTATATCACCAGTATATAGAAATCCATTGCATTTCTATATACCAGTAATGAAGCAGTGGAAAAAGAAATCAAGGAATCAACCCCATTTACAGTTACACCAAAAACCATAAAATACTTAGGAATAAACCTACCGAAGAGATAACACATTTATAGAACACTTATGAAAGAAATTGAAGAGGACATAAAGAAATGTAAAAACATTCCATGTTCATGGATTGGAAGAACATTATTAAAATGTCTATACTTCCCAAATCAATCTACACATTTACTGCATTACCTATCAAAATATCAGCAGCATTTTTCACAGAGCTAGAACAAAGAACCCTAAAATTTGCATGGAACCACAAAAGACCCCAAATAGCCACAGAAATCCTGAAAAAGAATGTAAAGCTGGAGGCATCACTATTCCAGACTTCAACTACATTACAAACCTGTAGTCATCAAGATAGTATGGTACTGGCACAAAAACAGACACAGAGATCAATGGAACAGAACAGAAAACTCAGAAGTAGGCCAACAACTGTATGATCAACTAATATTTGACAAAACAGGAATGAATATCCAATAGAAAAAAAGACAGTCTCTTCAACAAATTGTGTTGGGAAAACTGGACAGCAACATGCATAAGAATGAACCTGGACCACTTTCGTACACCATACACAAAATAAATTCAGAATGGATGAAAGACCTAAACGTGAGACAGGAACCCATCAAAATCCTAGAGGAGAAAACAGGCAACTACGTCTTTGACCTTGGCTTCAGCAACTTCTTATTTGACATGTCTCTGAAGGCAAGGGAAATAAAAGCAAAAATGAACTATTGAGACCTCATCAAGAAAAAAAGCTTCTGCATAGCAAAGGAAACAATTAACCAAACTAAAAGTCAGCCAACAGAATGAGAAAAGATATTTGCAAATGACATATCTGATAAAGGGTTAGTATCCCAAATCTATAAAGGACTTATCAAACTCACTACCCAAAAAACAAATAATCCAGTTAAGAAATGGGCAGAATACATGAACACATTTTAAATACAAATCAAAACCACAATAAGATTACCACCTCACACTTGTCAGAATGGCTAAAATGAGGAACACAAAAACCAACAGGTGTTGGTGAGTATGCAGAAAAAGAGGAATTCTTGCACTGTTGGTGGGAATGTAAACAGTACGGAGGTTGCTCAAAAAGTAAAAAATAGAACTACCCTACAATTCAGCAATGGCACTACTAGGTATTTACCCAAAGGATAGAAAAGTACAGATTTGAAGGTACACCTGCATCCTGATGTTTATAGCAGCATTTTCAACAATAGCTAAACTACGGAAACAGCACAAGTACCCTTTGCCTGATAAATGAATAAAGAAGATGTGGTAGATATGTACAAAGAATATTACTCAGCCATCATAAAGAATAAAATCTTGCCATTTTTAATGATGTGGATGGAGCTAGACTGTATTATGCTAAGCAAAGTAAGTCAGTCAGAGAAAGACAAATACCACATGATTTCACTCATATGTAGATTTTAACAAATAAAACAGATGAACATATGGGAAGGGGTAAAAAAGAGAGAGGGGGTTCCTGGGTGGCTCTGTCGGATAAGTATGTAACTCTTGATTTCAGCTCAGGTCATGAACTCAGTTTGTGAGCTCAAGCCCTGTATTGGGCTCTGCACTGATAGTGAATTGTCTGCTTGGGATTCTCTCTCTCCCCCTCTCTCTCTCCCTCCCCCATTCTTTCTCTCAAAATAAATAAATAAATAAATAAACATTTTTTAAAAAAGAGAGCAAGAGGGAAACAAACTATAAGAGACTCTTAACAGTGAACAAATCGAGGGTTGATGAAGGGGGTGTGTGGAGGATGGGCTAGATGGATGATGGGTACTAACAAGGGCACTTGTGATGAGCACTGGGTATTGTATGCAAGTGATGAATCACTGAATTCTACTCCTGAAATGACTGGATGCTAACTAACATGCATTGTATTTGAACTAATTAGAAATTAAGTAAAAATTCAAAGAAAAATAGAATACCAAAAAGCACAGTCCCTAAAAGAAAAAAAAAAAAGATAATTAACTTCATTAAAAGACTTTTTGTTCAAAAACATTTCTAAAATAAAATGACAAACCAGAGAGTTTCAGAAAATATGTATAAATCATATAGCAAATAAAAACCTCATATTCAGATAATATGGAGAACTGTCAAAACTCAAAAAATGGAAAACAAATAATCTAATTAAAATTGGGAAAAATCTGAATAGGCTCTTCACTGAAGATGGCATACTGATGTCAAGTAAGGGCACAAAATGGTGCTAAGCATCATCAAAATGCAAATTATAACGACAATGAAACACTACAACCTATTTATTAAAGTAACTAAAATTGAAAAGACAATTCATACCAGAAGCAGCAATACAGACCTTTTGCACTCATAGAAAGGCAACAAAATGAGTTAGGAGATAATGGCACAAAATTTAAGGGGGCAGGAAATTTCAGTCAAGTTTTGGTTATTTAAAAGCTACCTCTGCACATCATTCTGCTCACTCAACCCTTCTGCAGATTTTCATAGTGAACCCTCTTGTATCTTTGTTGTTTTTTCTTCACTTTGTCTTTCACTATCTTTCTAAAGAATGTTGGAAATCCAGGAAAATGGATTAATGAATCTTTCAAAAAATAAGTCCCTTTTCCCTGCCTATGCTGCTACCATGATGCAACTGGAAGTTTTTTGTAAGATATCAAATCAAATTGTCACAAATAAGTAAATTAAGTTTTATTTTTCTGAATGAGTGTTCAATGGCAACATTAACTCTGGTAATGCACAAGAAACAGATCTAAACCAAGTTTTAAAGCCCTCAATAGTTTTCCATTAAGCTGGGGTAAAGAATAAAGTCCCCGACCTAGCCTCCAAGGTCTCTTGTGATCCACATATGTGGCCTCCCTAACCCCAACTTGCTCCTGCCTGCTTCTCTCTTAATATTCCAGTTACTTTTACAATTTAGTACTTCTCCCATGATCTAGGGTCTCTGATAATCTAGGCCTTCCAATGATGAAGGCCCTGCGGATGACACATGTCCCCGGGCAGCAATCACCATGTTAGAAATGAAGATCCTTAGGCCTCACCCAGACCTACTAGCACAGAATCTATATTTTAACAAGATCTCCAGGCGATTTACAGGCTTAAGGCCAAAGCTTGAGAAGCACTGATCTACGGCACCTTTCACTGTGGTTCCTTATCTTTGATTTTTCTTTGCACCTTCCCTGTGTGGGGGATAACTTAGGAATCCCCTGGGCCTACACCAATGGGTTAACAAGGCATAAAGAAACACAAAGTCATAAAATGCTCACACCTGAGTTTGGGTAACCAGATTGGCACTCCAAGAATAGGGAGGTGCAAAGTCACCCCAAAATAGAGAGGGGGTGCTGAACCCTCCAAAATAGAGAGAGGCAAAGGCCTGAAATAGAATCAGCGCAAAGGTGTCCAATACGTAGGAATAACAAGATTACAGGGTGAAAGCACCCAAAGTTTAGTACTATAGCAGAAAGCTGCTTTCATAGGAGAATAGGGCCAGGTTAGGTAAATTGGTGAACTGGACTTTGGACCACTGCGCTGCAGGCAAAGCAGCCTGAGTGGAGATGGTTAACAAAAGAAAAGGTGTCTTGTTAACCCTGAGATTATTCTCCCTGTCTGTCTCATCTCCTAGGCTGGCAAAGATAAACAGGCATGGTGCCTCCTGTCTGCTTGTTAACAACCATCTACCCATCTGCCCGACGCCTGGATTTTGTTTTATATTGACCCAAACCTCAAACACTGTATATCTTCAAAATCCCCTTTTCCCCTCACATCCACAAATTAATGTTCCTACTTCTTTGTCTCTTTGTACACGCCCATCACGTTTGCAAGCCTTTGATCTGAATAAATACAGGGCAAGGACCCTCATTTGGGGCTCTTGTCTTTTTCCCGGACATTAGCCATCTCTCATTTTAATCCCGTGTCCGCTCTTTTGCTAGGCAAAAGAGAACTTCAGACTTAGAGTCTACGACACCCCTGACCTTTGCCTAATGAGATTTGTCATCATATTTCATCTTAAAGTGTGAAGGTAGGTGTAGGTCTGGGATGTAAGCTGCAGATTACATGAAAAGGACAACTTTCCTTGGGATTGGCTCCTGAAGGGATTCTAGAACTTTGGCGTCAATAAAATCATGTATGATTACCTCAGACAAGAACATATTAATCAAAGCACTCAGAGCAACACATTTTATAAACTAATTTGCATAAACATGTCCGAAGTGTCATCTGTGGTAGGAAAGTAGTGGCTTAAAGTGCAACTTCAACTGTTAAAACTAGAACTATATACCATGACTTGATGTTTATGATTTAACAGGCTGTAATGCCCTATGGGACATCTGGACTTCTCATACAAATTCAAATCTATAATACCCAGAAGAATAGCTTAGTTTTTTCCTAAAGGGAACCCTTGGGTACTATTAGGGGAATTTTAGTTCTTCACTCTTTCCTCTTCTGGCCAAAACACACAGTTCTACAACTGGTTGACTCTTGTGTTCAAAGCAAATTGACATAAACAACATTTTCCTGAGCTTGGTAAATGAAACCTCCAAAATGAATCAGTATGCAAAGAATTACTGCCTATGCTATTGTTATTCCTGTGCAACTGTATTTTTTTTTCCAGCCTAACACTGCAAGGATCACCACAATTTTTTAACAGATATTGGTAAGAGAGAATGATTTTTGTAATACTCATTTTTTATAGAAAGTTAAAAATACTGTTAAGTTTATAAAAATTTTGATTTGGTTTATATAATACCCAAATAAGCAGCTGGAAACGGAAAACAAATAATGAATAATCTATATATTTTACAATTGTGAATAAAATCTGGGTAAGCAAAATAGCTCTAAAACTGAATTGCACTTTTTAATAATTTAATATCTGATTAACAAAATTATAATGGCTCTGTAGGATACTTCTGATGAGCTAGAATTTTAAACAATTTAAAAGAGAGTTTAAGGATTTAGGTTATAATATTTCCTATGTAAGAAATCTTTCGGATGATTCTGTTCAAAATACTTATTCCATTTAATTAACCACATTCTATAATTAAACTTTTAAGTTAAATCAATTAAATATTACCCTATGTATACTTTCACCCACCTCTGATAATAACTTGAGTATGAAAATGCAGAAAATGTCCCTCCAGTGTTATTTCCACTTTCTAACTTAATAAGGGCCCACAGATTGGATTTAAGATTTTTCAATTATTTACTGATTTGGGATTGCATGGAAGGAAATCCATTCCAAATAAATATACATTTAACAATTACAATTATTGGCATTAGTTATTTATATTGCATGCACTAGGTTCCCATTTTTGCCTCAATTTTATTCTGCAAAAAAAAAAAAAAAAAAAAAAATTGGTGGAGAAGAAAGGGCTCTCAAGCCCTTGATGGGAATAGCTAGAGAAAGTCAGTTCTAATCACGGTAAAAACAAAGACAAAGCAACTTTTAAATATGGAAAGAACTTTGAGCAGTGCTAGTATATTTGTGAACTATATAAAGTTTCTAGCATAAATTAAAATGACAGTCTCTATTTCATATACATTTTCCATGGGATACTAAAGTTGGAATTTTGAATAAAAGAAAAAGAAAGTATTCTCAGTATTAACAACTTTTAATAAAAACCAGAATTAAGACAAATATTTACCCCCAATCTCTGAGCTTTTTCCTCGTTTCATCTTCAGCCTTCCTCTAATACTTCCTCTCTCCCTCTTCACTGTCTGGTCTTTCCTACACCTATCCATCTATGAATACACTATGGATACTCATAGTAGGCAGCAGACAAATGCCATCTGCTCTCCACATTCCTTGGAGTCTCTATTTCATTCTCCTCGCTGTTGTGCCATTTGTTTCCCATTCACTACTCATTACTCTCTGACTTCAACTCTATCACAAAATAGAAACTGCTCTCACTAAAGCCACTGCTAATCTCTTAATTCCCACATTTAATGATCACTGATCACTCATCCTACCAGAGCACTTACTTCACTTTTGGCACTGTACTTCACTCTCTTTAATTCCACAACACTCAGCTTTACAATTCCTTTATGCTTCTATGATCACTCTGCCCAGTATCGTTTTCTGGTCTTTCCTTTTCTCCTATTGTATAAGCCACAGCTGTTGGTTGCAAGACGGAAAGAGTTAATTGAACGGAAAGTGGATTTAACATAGAATCTAGAGGAGTTGGAGAAACCCACTGGAGAAATGGACAGGAACATAAAGACAGATTGTCAGCAGCCAAAATTATGTCCCTCTTCTATCTAACTCAAAAAGAGCTGTTGCCTTGCTGCTGAATGTGGAATGCAATAGCTCACACCGATAATGCCACTGATGTGGGTGTAGGATCCATTTTCTGAGGTCTTAATATTGCTCCCTTGATTGATTTAGCAATGAAAATTCTCTTTTTCCCCCCTGAACTTTTGTTTACTTCTCTCCATATTCCAAATCTAGAGTAGGTGTTTGGCCAAACCTACATCAAGTCCCCTCATTCTATGTGCAAGGGGATGGGAAAGTTTCTAGAACTGCTGGCTTCTAGGCTGGATGACAGCTTTTGTCTGCCACCAAGACTCATGTGGTAGAATAGAGGGTTAAATATTATCCATCTAATAAATGATTTACATCCATTTCATAATCTCTTTACTACAACTTTCTGAAGTTACTTTCTATGCCCTCCTTGTTTTTACTTTATGCACAGTCTCTAATGGGTGAGTCATATATAACTATGCTTTTAGTCACCCCGACGCCTCCTAAGTCATTTCTATTAAGATCTTATAGAACAATATTGCTGAGTACATCTCACCTGGATGGTCCCAGAATGCTCCTTGCAAAAATTGGCCAGTACGCCTGAGTCCTCAGTCTCAGTTTTTGATGACCATCTATCCAGGCACCAAGCGTCTTCTTCCTTCACTGACCACCTCCCCTCACATGTAATAGGTTACCGAGTCCTAGTAACTATACACTCTGACTTATTTTGATCTATCACTTTGTCCCACTCATCACCCCCAACGTCATATCACACATGGACTAAGAACTTCACATGCTATTTGATCAACTGGGGAGCATTTATATAATGCATATTATTACAACCAAATTATGAGCTACCAAATTAATCTCTACATTAATATCTCACAATCTGTATTTTGTACAAAAACTCCCTTAGACAATTCTGATGTATAATTTGGTTTGGGAATCACTGGACATTAGTAACAGCTTCCTGATTAGTATCCTTAACTCTACTGTCCCCTCCCTTCAGTCTATTTACTACTACCAAACATTTAATTTAACAAATATCTGATGATGTCATTCCACGTCTTAAAACTTTTCAGCCCATGCCTATTGTTTGGAAAATAAAATTGAAGATATTTCACAGGGCATTCAACTTTGTATAATCCAAGCCCTTCTAACATCTGCACTTTTGATGCTGCATCAATGTTCTACACACAGAATTTCCCTACTTCATTCAATTATTACTCCATAAGTTTGCTCATGTTCAGAATGTTTTTCCTGTCTTCTAAATCTGCTTATTATTTACATATTTTGAATTGAAATAATTGTGTTTTTTCCAACATAACAATTCCCCCAAATAGCTTCCATGTAAGAGTAAATAAAATTAAAGGGTCTTCAGGCTAGTGTACGGTTTTATTTCAGTTACCCTCACTGAATTTTCTTTTATAAACCTTAATGAATGTTCTTTTTACATTTAATACATTTAATTTCAGATGCCATCTATTAAGAATATGGGAACTAAAAATGCAACAGAGCTAAAAGAGTTTGTTCTCATGGGACTTACATATCAACCAGAGTGGCAAGTTCCTTTGTTCCTGGTATTCCTAGTTATATATCTCATCACCATTGTGGGAAACCTTGGTCTGATTTCTCTCATATGCAATGAGCCTCAGCTTCACATCCCCATGTACTTTTTCCTTGGGAATCTGGCATTTGTGGATGTTTGGATATCATCCACAGTGACCCCCAAGATGTTGGTCAACTTCTTTGCCAAGGGCAAGATGATCTCTCTCTCTGAATGCATGATACAATTTTTTTCCTTTGTAATGAGTGCTACCACAGAATGTTTTCTGCTGGCAACAATGGCATATGATCGATATGTGGCCATATGCAAGCCTTTACTTTATCCAGTAATTATGACCAGTAGACTATCCATGCAGCTATTAGTTTCATCATTTGTAGGTGGACTTCTTCATGCCATAATTCATACAGGCTTTTTATTCAGATTAACGTTCTGTAATTCTAACATAATACATCACTTTTACTGTGACATCATGCCATTATTTAAAATTTCTTGTACTGATCCTTCTATTAATGTTCTGATAGTATTTATTTTTTCTGGATCAATTCAGATGTTCACCATTCTGACTGTTCTTGTCTCTTACACATCAGTTCTCTTTACAATCTTAAAAAAGAAGTCTCTACAAGACATAAGGAAAGCCTTCTCCACCTGTGGAACCCATCTCTTATCTGTCTGTTTGTACTATGGTCCTCTTCTCTTCATGTATGTGCGCCCTGTATCTGCACAAGCAGATGATCAAGATATGATGGACTCTCTATTTTACACTGTCATAATTCCTGTGTTAAATCCAATTATCTATAGCTTGAGAAATAAGAAAGTCATAGATTCACTGAGAAAAATGTTAAAGAGAAAAGCTTAGATCTCATACTAACATCTATTCTCCTTTCATTAAAATGACAAGATTGTGCAGATTAGATATTGCTATGTGTTGATTAGTATTAAAATTTTTTTGCAGTTATAATTGCCCTAATCTTTCATTTATTTATTTTTAAATCTTTGCTTATTTTGAGAGAGAGTGTGCATGCATGCATAAGAGCAGAGGAGGGACAGAGAGGGAGGAAGAGAGAGAATCTTAAGCAGGATCATGTTGTCAGTGCAGAGCCCAACATGGGGCTCGCTGGATCTCACAAACCATGAGATCATGACCTGAGCCAAAATCAAAAGTCAGACGCTTAACTGACTGAACCACCCCAGCACCCCATTTGCCCTACTGTTTTAATGACTTAAGGTGGGAGAACCTGATAATCTACTTAAAATATTTGTCTTTGCTAGTCAAAAACACACAAGGAATTTTAATCAGGCATTCCTATCATACTTAAATAATTAAAGGAGAAAACAAAAATGAAAACATTTCACAGGCTTGTACATTCTTCAGTGTGACTTCATAAATGCATTAAGTACTAAAATACATAGTGCCTCCGAATAGAACTTGATTACTATGTTTTTGATCCTTATACAGCTTGATAGCCTGGAGACCCATATTGAATTTAGCTTGATAGTATAGGCAGATTTGTGTTTGAGTGAACAGAGGCAAATTCTAGGAATTCTGCAGCCCTCAAAAGGTTTTTCTTTCCACTTATTTGAAGCCTGGTGAATTTTGCTTCTTGTGGAGATTCAACTTTCATGTCACAGAAAGAAATAAAAAGAAATAGGAGAAACAGGGTAAAAATGACAAAGGTGTTAAGACAATGAAGACAGGACCAAACTATAAGAGATGCTTAGCTTAGTGTGCTTAGAGGGAGCAAAGGCAAGTTGCCTCTCATTGTCTATGATGCCTTCTATGGGTCCTTTCTAACTATGTTTGTATGTGGTTGGGCAATCTGGAAAACTTCACTAATAACCAAAACTAATAAACTTCAAATAGGGCTTCAAATGTACATTACCAAAGTCCAAATAATGTTAAGTTGATAGAATGTCATAGCGTGCAGTGAGTGGCTCAGAGAGACATGAAAATCAACAAGAGTTTAGATGTTTTGTGCCTCAAAGTCCATTAATGTTACTTATTATTACACTCCATTTGCTAAATTTAATGAGTGATTCATCTTCAAGTCCACCCCACCTTTCCTCTCTCACCACTAATTCTGTACACCATCCTACTGATACCACTAAGGCTCTCACCCCCATAATTACCTACCTCTGTGATTTGTGACACTCTATAGTTACTTAACCCCTTCCTCTTGCTGATTCTCTTTTAATTCCAAAAAAAAGGTGTTAGGTTGTTCTTTATAAGCATAATTCAGATTAATGATATCCCTTTTCAATAACATTTAATAGAATGTCTTTGCTACTAGTTTATGTGGATATATGGCATATATATATCTGGACTTATGTACATATATATATGCATGTATTTGTTTGTTCATGCGTAAGTCCAGATTATATGTTATATATCTACCAGCATCTTTTCTACCCTGCATTTATTCACCCTGGCATTGAGGCTTTTATTTTTAATTTTGTTAGTATTTATTTATTTTTTAAGGAGAGAGAGACATAGTGTGAGCAGGGAAGGGACAGAGAGAGAGAGAGAGAGAGAGGGAGACACAGAATCTGAAGCAGGCTCCAGGCCCTGAGCTGTCAGTGCAGAGCCCTATGCAGGGCTGTGAGATCATGACCTGAGCCAAAGTTGGGTGCTTAACTGACTGAGCCACCCGGTGCCCCATTTTTTTAAACCTTGGCTTAATTCTGAAGTCCCTTCCCTCCTAAGTCCCCTAACAGGTCCTGTGTTAAATCCATATAGAGTTACTGAAAGCTTTTTAGACATACCTCACTCTCTCAGGTTCAGCATTTTTCTCATATGCATCCCTCCAGGGAGAATAAAATCCTCCACTCCACACCACAACTACCAATTTTTATTTGTAATTGAAATGATATCTTTTCTTCAAGTTCTGTCTTAAATGTTACAACTTCCTTGATGCATTTGCAGATTACCTTAAAGAGGATAGGAATGCATATTCATGTGAAGCATTGTTAGTTTATTTATCCTTAGATCACACTTGGTCTTCAATAGTACTTATTTTTGGTCTACACACTTAGATGACAATTTAGAAGTCCTAGAACTCTTTCTATCTTGTGCAGTGCATAGGACATGACTTACACACAGGTCCTAAGTAAGTATTTGTGAAATACTTATGAAATTTAAAAATCTTACAGCCTAAATACGTGGAATATAGTAGACTGTCACTCTTTTTCAGTATGGTCATGAGCTCAGAGAGATTACTAGGTTTGGTATGGCTGCTGCAGGCCAGGTCTCCTTCCTATTTCTTTCATGATAATCTCAACTATCATAAACCAATAGTGAATTCTTCTTCTTTTTTTAAAAAAATTTTTTAACGTTTATTCATTTTTGGGAGACAGAGAGAGACAGAGCATGAGTGGGGAAGGAGCAGAGACAGGGAGGCACAGAATTTGAAGCAGGCTCCAGGCTCCGAGCTGTCAGCACAGCAGCGGCTCAAACTCACGAACCGTGAGATCATGACCTGAGCTGAAGTCGGACGCTCAACCAACTGAGCCACCCATGTGCCCCCAATAGTGAATTCTTCTTCTTAACACTAGATTTAGCACCTGGGAAAGCATAACAAAATATCAAGGAGAAGCCCTTTAATTAGATGCTTGTTTAAAGATGTAAAACATATAAATATTTAAAACTAAAGTCATTATTATGTATTTCTGGAAGTACAAGTCACAAGATTAAAACAGGTAATCTGCCCTCTTTTTGTTTCTCTGAGGAGATGCCCTCAAGCCCCAGTAAAGGAAATGAATGGATCACAGTCCAACTGCTTTTACTCTTTAAGCCTGAAGAATTCATGTTATTTCATATATCTATAGCTACATTGATTTTTGTTGCTATATAATATTCCCTTTGTTCTGCTTTTTCTTGTCAATTGTCTAGATTTTTTTCATTCATTTGTTGTTATGACACCAAAGCTAAAATAATAATATGAACTACTACTGTGTATTTCTTTAGCCATTAGAAAGGTATGTTTTCCTGTTTTTTTCTTTGAATGAGAAGTTTGACATCCAGCTGTGACTCTGTGAGCATGATGTGTTACCTGTCAAGTCTTACTTTAGGCTGGATGAGTATGGGACAGACAGTTGGGGGCCTCTCAGGAGCTCAGATTTCCTCTGCAGCCCCCTGTTGTATATGTCAGGTCTATAGATTCCTTTGTTCCAGTTTGAACTTCAGTAAAATACCAACTACTTTATTCCTTCTAGAAATTCACCAAAAAGCTTTGTCCATTGGTGTAATCCTATTATCATTTTTGTTATAGATCTATTCATTTTATACATTGTTTTTGTCATCTAAGTAGCATGTTTGGAAAGAGGTAAAATATACATCTGTGTAAAGCCCATATTTTAATTCTGGTGATTCCTTTAAAAAGAAACTATGAAATTACATATGTATTATTTAATAGATATTTAGATGTAAAGGATGATATCACAATGCTAAATTCACCTAGTTGTCTGGAACTACCACTGCTGATGTGGGATTAAACCATCCCTTAGAAATATAGATAACATACTTGAAATGCTCTTTATTATCAAGGTGCATTCGCTTTCTTAATCTGGAGATTTAAAAGAACTCACAGTTCCTACAAAAAGCTTATTCACAGTGAAGAAAATCACCAACAAAACAAAAAGGCAACCTACTGAAAGGGAGAAGATACTTGCAAATGATATATCCAATAAGTGATTAATATCCAAAATGCATAAAGAATTTATACAACTGAACACCAGGAAACCCAAACAATCTGATTAAAAATGGGCAGTGGATGGGGCGCCTGGGTGGCTCAGTCGGTGGCCGACTTCGGCTCAGGTCATGATCTCGCGGTCCGTGAGTTCAAGCCCCGCGGCGGGCTCTGTGCTGACAGCTCAGAGCTTGGAGCCTGTTTTAGATTCTGTGTCTCCTTCTCTCTGACCCTCCCCCGTTCATGCTCTGTCTCTCTCTGTCTCAAAAATAAATAAACGTTAAAAAAAAATTAAAAAAAAAATGGGCAGTGGATCTAAATAGACATTTCTCCAAAGAAGACATACAGATGGCCAACAGACAGTGAAAAGATGCTCAAGGTTACTAATTATCAGGGAAATGCAAATAAAAACGACAATTAGATACCACCTTATACCTGTAAAAATGTCTAAAATCAAGCCACAAGAAATAACAGAAGACAGGGGTGCCTGGGTAGCTCAGTAGGTTCAGCATCCAACTTTGGCTCAGGTCATGATCTTGTGGTCCATGGGTTTTACCCCTGCACCGGGCTCTGGGCTGACAGCTGAGAGCTTAGAGCTTCCTTCAGATTCTGTGTCTCCCTCTCTCTCTGTCCCTCCCTTGTTCACACTCTGTTCTCTCAAAAACAAACACACATTAAAAAAATTAAATAAAAAAAGAAAAAATAACAAAGGACAAAAAGGAACTCTCATGCATTTGGTGAGAATGCATTTGGTGTAACCACTGTAAAAAACAGTATGGAGGTTCCTCAAAAAAATAAACAGAATTATCATATGATACAGTAATTCTTCTTCTGAGTATTTACCTGAAGAAAATGAAAAAACTAATTCAGAAAGATATATGCAACCCTATGTTTATTACAGCACTGTTTACAATAGCCAAGATGTGGGAGTGACCCAAGTGCCTATCCATAAATGAATGCATAAAGAAGAAATTGTAATAGTGGAATATTACTCAGCCATAAAAAAGAATGAAATCTTGCCATTTGCAAAAACATGGAAGGACCTAGAGAGTACTATGCTAAGTGAAATGTAAGTTGGAGAAAAACAAAGGCCATATGATTTTACTCAGATGTGGAATTTAAGAAAAAAAAAACAAATGAACAAAACAAAGAAAAAAAGAGACAAATATAAAAAGCAGACAAATACAGAGAACAAACTGGTGGTTATCAGAGGGGAGGATGGGTAAAACAGATAAAAGAGATTAAGAGTACACTTACCATGATGAGCTGTGAGGAATGTATAGAATTGTTGAATCACTATATTGTACATCTGAAATATAACACTGTATGCTAATTATACTTGAATAAAAATTTAAAAATAAAATAACTTACAGTTCCTACCTCTTTAAACACATATAGTATATACATTTTTTTCATCACTTTCCAATACTTTCTTTTGTTCAGAAGATTGTTGAAAAAAGTATCTTAGATTGTATTCAAAGAACCAGGTTAAGAAAAAAAAATAAACACCAATCAACACTAGAACAGTATTTCTCAACATCTAGGTTGTAGAGTAGCTATGGTAAAATCTTACTGAGTATGTGTATTAGGTGTATGTCACAATCTCTCTGGTATAGGCTTTCATGTTGTTGTTCTTTTAAAATGGTGGTCTTTAAACATTAAGATCATGTGGAGAGTTTGTGAAAACATATTGACAGGCTCCACCATTAGTGTTTCTGAGTCAGCAATGTTAATTCTGTTGGTTTGAAACCATACTTAAAATAATCAGTGAAGCAAAATTTTTGTAATATTTAGAGACCAGTCAAAATAGAGTTTCTACACATTCTCTATCTCCTACTTAAACACAATATGCAAATATTCTAAAGGTTTCTATCTTCTGGTTTGTACTTTCCTCCCTGCTATGGGAGGGGGGGGTCCAGATTTCATTTGGGCTTCTGTTTCAAAGGATGAAGAATTCTGGACCATTTTATAACTTTCTCTTGGGTGCCATGATTGAAAGTGATGATAGCAAATCAAAACTCCATTGCCTCATTTGAGTAAGGTTAATGGATAGGACCTCAGTTAATTAAAAAAAATAATTTTCAAGCTTATTTAAGAAACAAAGCAGATGAACATATGGGAAAGGGGGAGGAAAGAGAAAAGAGGGAAATAAACCACAAGAGACTCTTAACAATAGAGAACAAACTGAGGGTTGATGGAAGAGAGTTGGAGTTGGGCTAGATGGGTGATGGGTATTAAGGAGGGCACTTGTGATGAGCACTGGGTGTTGTATGTAAGTGATGAATCACTGAATTCTGTTTCGGAAACCAATATTGCACTGTATGTTAACTAAAATTTAATTTAAGAAAATGAAGAAAAAAAAAGACATTTCAAGCTGGATCAACTTTAGGTTCATCATTATCAATGAAAATTCACAAACAAGATGTTCCAGATGTTATAATAAAGTGATGTTTACCTTTTCTGAGAAGGTACTTTCTAAATGAGACTAATTTGGAGTGCATGCGTGGCTCAGTCGGTTAAGTGTCTGATTCTGCATCTCAGCTCTTGAACTCAGGGTCATGAGTTCAAGCCCTATGTTTGCCTCCATGTTGGGTGTGAAGCCCACTTAATTACCTACCTACCTACCTAATTAACTAATTAAAAGACTTATTTGTGGGAAACAGCTAACAGTAGCATCATGACATTTTCTTCTATTTTCAATGTAAAGCAAGAAACTGAATAAATCACAATGAATTGTTTTATTAGTATAGGATTTTCCAGTGTAGCAGAATCAATATGATTATATAGATATAGATCTATAAGAAGAAATCTTTATAATATAAAGATTTTTTAATACAATATTGGCTCATATAATTATTAAGTCTGAGAAACTGCCGTTTGCAAGCTAGAGACAGGGAGAGCCTTTGTTGTAGCTCAAAGGCCTGACCCAGGAGAACTATGGTATAGATTCCAGGCCAAGTCTGAGTCCTCAAATCAGGATCACCAAGGGCAGGGAAAGATCAATGTAAACCAGCCAGGCAGAGATACATTCAGCCATCCTCTGTCTTTTTTGTTTAATTCAGGCGCTCACCATAATGGTGAGCTCTATCTGCTTTACTTAGTCCACCAATTCAATACTAATAACTTTTGGAAATACTCTTACAAACACAACGAGAAAAAATGTTTAATAAGATATCTGGACATCCTGCAGTCTAGTCAAATTGACACATAAAATGAAACATCATAAGTCCACCCAATGTCACTTTGCACACACACACACACAATTCCTTAAATTATATTTAATCCCCAAATTAGGACAACAGCATGGTGATAATTCTGCCTCACATGATAAAAGTATGCCGTGTACATCGAAAATGCACTAAACCCTTCCCCAGAGGAGGAGGTGAATTCCTTGAGTAATATTTTCTCATCTTTTTGATATCTGGTAACTTAAATATTATGATGTCAAATTAACAATGCTTAATTACTATAAGATATAGGCAATACATCTTATGTTACATGGATAAAGGAATAATAGTGAAAAGAAAACAAAGACATTTGCTACATGTACACATACAGGCATGCAAAAACGTACTCATAAAATTAAGGAGGCAAATACTCCTGGCAATTGCTGTCCTCATTTCTGTAACTGATTATGTATATATAGCTAGAATTTACAACTACAGTCCTCTATTACCCATTGCATATTCCCTCTGCCTTCAGTAAGTACCTAGCTGGTCAGGTCCTTTACGTGATGGGTAACACAAACTTTTATTCCTAAAGAGTCTGGGCCAATAGAAGTCCTTCCTACATTAATTTTTTGAAGTTTTCTATTGACCATAATCACAAGGAATGATATACTGAGAGACACCCTAAATGATCTGTATTCCAGACACATTCATCCTTACCTCCACTGTGGACTAGTCCCATTTTCCCTTGATAATCAGCATCAACCACCAGAGCCAACACAGTAACTTCATTTTTTTCTGACCATTCAAGGAATGTAGAACTCAAAGAAACCATGCTGATCTTTTTTTCTTTCTTTCAAGATTTTATTTAAATTCAAGTTATTTAACATATAGTGTAATATTGGCTTCAAGAGTAGAATTCAGTGATTTATCATTACATATAACACCCAGTGCTTATCACAACAAGTGGCCTCCTTAATGCCCATAACCCATTTAGCCAATCCCCCCACACGCTTCCCATCCAGCAACCCTCAGTTTATTCTCTACAGTTAAGAGTCTCTTATGGTTTGCCTCCTTCTCTGTTTTTATATTATTTTATTTTTCCTTCCCTTCCCTTATGTTCATCAGTTTTGCTTCTTAAATTCCACATATGAATGAAATCATATGGTATTTGTCTTTCTCTGACTGAGTTATTTTGCTTACCATAATATACTCTAGTTCCATCCACATGGAAAAGGCAAAAATTCATTCTTTTTGATGGCTGAGTAATATTCCATTGTGTATATATACCCTCTGCCTTATCCACTCATCAGTTGATAGACATTGAGGCTCTTTCCATAATTTGGCTGTTGTTGATAGTGCTGCTATAAACATTGGGGTGCATATTCCCTTTTGAATCAATATTTTTGTATCCTATTTTTGTATCCTATAGATAAATTCCTGCTAGGGCAATGGCTGGGTAGTAGGGTAGCTCTATCTTTAACTTTTTGAGGAAATTCCACACTGTTTTCCAGAGTGGCTGAACCAGTTTACATCCCCCCAACAGTGTAAGAGGGTTCCCCATTCTCCACATCCTCACCAACATCTGCTGTTTCTTGAGTTCATTTTAACCATTGTGATAGGCATGAGGTGGTATCTTGTAATTTTGATTTGTATTTCCCTGATAATGAGTGATGTTGAGCATTTTTTTCATGTGTCTATTAGCCATCTTTACGTCTTCTTTAGAGAAATGTCTGTCCATGTGTTCTGCCTATTTCTTAATTGAATTATTTATTGTTGGGGAGTTGAGTTTGATAAGCTCTTAATATATTTTGGAAACTTGCCCTTTATCCAATACTAAAATTTCTGCAAGAATTATTAAAGGGGGCCCTTTGAGTGGGAAAGAGAGACCAAAAGCAATATAGACTAGAAAGGAACACAGGCAATCCACAGGAACAGCAATTTTACAGCTAACACGATGGCACTAAATTCATGTCTATTAATATCTATTCTTAATGTAAATGGACTAAATGTTCCAGTCAAAACACACAAGATATCAGAATGGATAAAAAAAAACCCAATACCCATTGATATACTGCTTATAAGAGACTCATTTTAGATCCAAAGACACCTCCAGATTGAAAGTGAGGGGGTGGAGAACCATTTATCATGCTAATGGATATCAAAAGAAAGCTTGAATAGCCATACTTATATCAGACAAACTATATTTTAAACTAAAGAATACAATAAGAAATGAAGAAAAGCACTATATCATAATAAAGGGGTCTATCCAACAAAAAGATCTAACAATTATAAATATTTATGCCCTCGACTTGAAAGAAGTAAAAAATATAAATCAATTAATAAACAAACTTAGAGAAACTCATTGATAATAATACAATAATAGTAGGGGACTTTAATACCCTGCTTGTAGCAATGAACACATCATCTAAGCAGATGATCAACAGGGGAACAATGACTTTGAATGACACACTGGATTAAGTGAACTTTACATATATATTCAGAGCATTTCACTCTAAAGCAGCAGAAAACACATCCTCACCCAAAACCAGCAGAAGAAGGGAAAAAATAAAGATTAGAGGAGAAATAAATGATATAGAAATTAAAAACACAGAACAGATCAACAAAACTAAGAACTGGTTCCTCGAAAAAAATTAACAAAATTGATAAAACCCTAGCCAGACTTATCAAAAAGAAAAGAAAAAGGGCTCAAATAAATAAAATCATGAATGAAACAAGAGAGATCACAAACAGCACTGAAAAAATACAAACTATAAAAAGAGAGTATTATGAGAATTATATGCCAACAAATTGGGCAACCTTGAAGAAATGGATAAATTTCTAGAAACATATTAAGTACCAAAACTGAGACAGGAAGAAGTAGAAAATGTGAACAGACCCATAACCAGCAAAGAAATGGAATCAGTAATTAAAAATATTCTAACGAACAAGAGTCCAGGGCCAGATGGCTTCCCAGGGGAATTTTACCAGATATTTAAAGAAGAATTAATACCTAGTTTTCTGAAACTGTTCCAAAAAAAGAGAAATGGAAGTAAAACTTCCAAACTCATTCTATGAAGCCAGCACTACCTTTATTTAAAAACCAGACAAAGACCACACTAAAAAGGAGAATTATAGTCCAATATCCCCGATGAACATGGATGCAAAAATTCTCAACAAGTTACTAACAAATCAAATCCAACAGTACATTAAAAGAATTATTCACTACAATCAAGTGGGATTTATTCCTGGGCTGTAGAGGTGGTTCAATATCCAAAAATCAATAAATGTGATACACCACATTAATAAAAGAAAGGATAAGAACCTGATAATTCTCTCAACATATGCAGAAAAAGCATTTGACAAAATATAGCACCCTTTCTTGATAAAAACTCTGAAGAAAGTAGGGATAGAAGGAACATACCTCAGGACACCAGGGTGGCTCAGTCAGTTAATTGTCTGATTCTTGATTTTGGCTCAGGTCATGATCTTGTAGTTTGTGAGATTGGGTCCTGTATTGGGCTCTGTGCTGACAGCTCAGAGTCTGCTTACGATTCTCTCTCCCTTTCTCTCTGTCTCTGTCTCTCCGTCAAAATAAATAAATAAAAATTAAAAAAAAACAAGGAACACACCTCAACATCGTAAAGGCCATATGCAAAAAATCCACACATTATATGCGAAAAACTGAGAGCCTTTCCCCTAGGGTCAGGAACAAGAAAGGGGTGTTCATTCTCACCACCGTTGTTCAACATAGTACTAGAAGTCCTAGCTTCAGCAATCAGAGAATAAAAAGAAATAAAAGGCATCCTAATCAGCAAGGAAGAGGTCAAATTTTCACTCTTCTCAGATGACAGGATATTCTGCATGGAAAACCTGAGAGACTCCACCAAAACACTGCTAGAACTGATACATGAATTCATCAAAGTCACAGGATATAAAATCAGTGTACAGAAATTGGTGGCATTTCTATACACCAATAATGAAGCAGCAGAAAGAGAAATCAAGAAATCAATCACATTTCCAATTGCACAAAAACCATAAAATACCTAGGAATAAACCTAACCAAAGAGGTAAAAGATCTGTACTCTGACAAACTATAGAACACTTAATGAAAGAAATTGAAGAGGACACAAAGAAATGAAAAAACATTCCCTGCTCGTTAGATTGGAAGAACGAACACTGTTAAAATGTCTGTACTACCCAAAGCAATCTTCACATTCAATGCAATCCCTATCAAAATAACATCAGCATTTTTCACAGAGCTAGAATAAACAATTCTAAAAATTGTATGGAAGGAAAAAAGACCCTCAATAGCCAAAGTAATGTTGAAAAAGAAAAGCATAGCTGGAGGCATCACAATTCCAGACTTCAAGCTCTATTACAAAGCTGTAATAATCAAGACAGTAGGATACTAGCACAAAAAAAAAAGACACATAGATCAATGGAACAGAATAGAAAACCCAGAAATGGACTCACAATTATATGGTGAACTAATCGACAAAACAGGAAAGAATGTCCAATGGAAAAAAGAGAGTCTCTTCAACAAATAGTGTTGGGAAAACTGGACAGCAACATGCAGAAGAATGAAACTGGACCACTTTTTTTACACCATACATAAAAATAAATTCAGAATGGATGAAGGATCTAAATAAAACAGTAAATCATCAAATTCCTAGAGGAGAACACAGGCAGCAACCTCTTTGACCTTGGCCATAGCAACTTTATACTATCTTAACTTCCAGCTCAATGGATCACTGTTGTGTGTCCTGATGAAAGTATTCCTCCTTCTGGCTCCAAGACCTCTAGGCTATCAGAACATAAGATCAAGGGAACCCGAAGCAAAAATTATGCCAGGGGGTTACTAGGGGGTAACAATGAGTGCTGCAACTCCCATTTCTACCCTTTGATTCCTGGACCTGTGGAACCTGGTTATAGGGGAAACATCACCACATATTAAATACTGATGCCAATCAGTATTTAGTACTCTAACCTTGCAAGGTATTGGCATCTAGTTCTGCTACAAATGAGTCTTCAGAAAGGTCATTCCATTATTTTATTGAACAAGTTTCTTCAGAATGGTAGGGAACAGTGCAAGAGCAGTGACTTCTATGATCACAGGCCCATTGCTGCACTTCTTTGTGAAGTAAATTCCTTGGTCAGAAGAAATACTTCTTCTGTATAGTATTCCATACCCATACTATGACATGGGTAAGGAATTCTGTTAAGTCCAAGACAACGGTTTTGGTAGAACCAAATTCATGGAGGTGGGCGGAATCTATATCTAGTAAATGTCTATTATAGTAAGAGCAAAACACTTCCTTTCTATGATTGAAACTGTCCAATGTAATCAACCTGCCACCAGGCAGCTGGCTGATCACTCTAGTAAACAGTGGTATATAAGAGACTCATGTTTTAGTTCCTGGTAGACTGAGCACTCAGCAATGGCTATCGTCAAGATGTCCTTAGTAAATGGAAGTCCATGATGTGTACACATGCATATCGTCCTTCCTTGCCATTGGGTCACTTTATTCATGAGCCCATTGGATGATAACAAAAAAATGTTTGAAGAAAAAAGCTGACTATTGTCCAAAATAGGTTATTCTATCCACTTTACTATTTAAATCTTTATCTGCTGAAGTCACCCTTTAATGATTGTTCTTATGAGACACAGATATCTTTATGTTTTTCACCCTTGCAGAGAGATCTGTTCACATACCTCTTCTACAAATTTCCTTAGTCATAGCTCATGAATTGGAATACAATCATACATCTGGACATTTGTCCTCCAAAGTGAACAACCAGGTGCACTGCATCATATTCTGCCACTTTCCATTCACCTCTGTACTTCAGGAATGTCTCAGAGAAGGGTTGTAGTGTTGTAGCTGTCCACTTTTGGATGATGTCTGCATTTTGTGCAGAATGATCTATAAACTAGGCCCCAATTTTGTTTCTTCCTCTGTCAACTGATCCTAGAGAATTCCCCATAGGTGCATCCTGGGAGAGAGGCTAGTGTAGCAGCCTACTGCTAGGCCACTTCTTCATGTAACTGCTGTTGCCTTCAGGGCCTGCTCTGGCCCCTACATATATGTATGTATATATATACATTCACAGGCTCATTCTATTGTGAGATGGAACTGGTATATACATATACGTATATATGTATATATATATATATATATACACACACACACATATATATACATATATATATATATATATATATATATATATACACACACACACACACACACACACACACACACACACGTATATACCAGTTCCATCTCACAATAGAATGAGCCTGTGAATGCCTAACTTAATGTCCTGGTGGATCAAAGAACATCCAGCTTGTAAGGGTGACTTTGGATGCATATTAAATTAGTGGCCCATAGTTAAGCATCCAGTCTAAACTAAGAGCCTATAGCAGGCCAACAGCTGTTTCTTAAAAGAAGAGTAGTTATCCACCAAGGATGGCAGGGCTTTGCCCCAAAATTCTAAGGGCCACACATGAGGCTCACTACAGAAGCCTACCAAAGGCTCCAAACAGCCTCCCTGCCTGATCTGCCACTTAAAGCACCATTGGATCTGCTGAATCACACGGCACAGCGACAGAGCAGCTTCTATAGCAACCAACACTTATGACAAAGATTTTTCCTGTTCTGAGCCTGCTCAAAACTAGCATTTTATCTGGTCACTTGGTAAATGGGCCAGTGTAGCACACCAAAATGAGAATTATACTCTGTCCCAAACCCACAGGGGCTCACTAGGTGTTGTGACTCCCCTTTGGTTGTAGGAGGGGACTTATGCAACAACTTCTCCTTCACCTTGGACGGGGTATGTCCACATGCCCTGTATCACTGGCTCCCTAGGAATTTCACTGAAATAGGCCTCTTAATTTTTGTCAGTTTCTTACCCTCTGTCATGCACCTGTCTTATCAAGAAGCATAGCATAGTTGCTACTTCTTGTTCACTGGGATTGAACATCATAATGTCATCTGTGCAATGAGCCAGTGTGACAGCTTATCAGACACAAACAATAGACACAAACAAGATAAAAAGATACCAAAAAAGGACACAAAAGATACTTTATATCATGTGTCATCAGGGAAATACATGTGAAAACCACAAAGGGATACCACAACCCACTTGTATAAATGACTAAAATTGAAAAAACAACTCTTACTGGAAGTAGCATTACAGATCTTCTGTACTCACAGATAGGCAGCAGAGTGAATTAAGAGATAATTATACAGAATTGAAGGAGTCAGTAAATGTAAGTCAAGCTTGCTTTATGTTAAAGCTGTTTTATTTTTCTCTATTTTGGCCTTCACAGGCCAAATTATAAGGAAGTGAGATAACTGATTAATTGGTCTGCCAAAAAAGATGCTGTCTGCTTTTCCTTATCTTACCAATCAAGTCTCATGTGTAGGTTGAACATTTTTTCCTCCTCTTCAAAGGTCAAGTAAAAATGTCACAAATAAGCAAATTAAATTTTATTTTTCTGAATGAAAGTTCACTGACAACATTGCTAATGCACAAAAGCAAACCTGAGTACGTTACCACCATGTTCAAGTAACTTCATGTCTTTTAAATTGGGGTAAAAACAAAGTCTCTGAACTAGCCTCTATGGGCATGTGTGATCCCACCCACGCTGGCCTTCCTTGCCTCATTTGGTTACTCCTAGCTTCTCCATTTGTAATGTGCCACGTTGTGCTTCTCCCATGACCTAGGCGCTCTGATAATCTAGGCCTTCCAATGATGAAGGCCTTGTGGATGACATATGTCCACAGGCAACAATAACCATGTTAGAAATGAAGACCCTTAGACCCCACTCAGACTTACTGGTACAGAATCTATATTTTAAAAGGTCTCCAGGAGATTCACAAGCATTAAAGCTTGAGAAGCACTGATCTATGGCACCTCTCACTGTGGTTCATCATCTTTGTTCTCCCTTTGACCTCCCCTGAACTTTGCCTAAGATTTCTGATCATACTTCATCTTAAAATGTGGAGTTAGGTGTAGGTCTGGGTTGTGAGCTGTAGATTGTTTGAGGAGGAACTTTCCTTGGGGTTGGCTCTTGAAAGGAATCTAGAACTTTGGCCTCAATAAAATCATGTATGCTTAGCTTAGAGAAAACCATATTAATCAAAGTACTCAGAGCATCAAAATATATAGACAAACTGAAGTTTGTGTAAACATGTCAGAAGTGTCATTTGTGGGAGACAGTAGTGTCATAAAGTGCAATTTCAACTGTTAAAACTAGAAATGTATACCATGACCTGATGTTTACGATTTTAGAGCCTGTATTCTACAGAACGTGTTGCCCTATGGGATACCTGTACTTTTCACACAAATTCAAATCTACAATGCTCAAAAGAGCACCTTACTTTTGTCCTGAGGGGAATCCTTGGGCACTGTTAGGGGAATTTTAGTTCTTCACGCCTTCCTTTTTTTGGCAAAAGCACATAGTTTTATGACAATTGGCCAACTCATATTCAAAACAAACTGGTATAAGCAACATTTTCCTGAGCTTGTGAAGCCTCCAAAGTGAATCAGTGTACAAAGAGTTGCTACCTATGTTATGGTCATTCCATTGCTACTATATTTTTATCTACTTTAGAAAGCCTAACAATTTGAAGCAATTTCCTCAAATTCTTATAAGATATGGGTAAGAGAGAAATGATTTCTATAATATTCGTTATTCTTTTCTATACAAAGTTGATATACTATTACATTTATAAAAATTTCACATTGGGTTTACAGGTGCCAAAAAGCCAGGTAAATAATGGAAAAAAATGTGTGTGTAAGTTGTATATTTTATTTTGATGGCCATAATCTAGATAAGCAAAATAACTGTGAGGCTGAATTACTCCCTTTAACAATGCTTTATTATCTCTTAACATAGCTATAATGACTTTATAAGATAAGTGTGGTGAACTAAAATGTGAAACAATTTAAACTGCATTTAAGTGTCAGGTCTTAATGATTCCTACATAAGAAATGGATCTGGTTATTCTGATTAAAAGCTCCATTTGTTTAAGTGATCACATTTTCTGATTAATACTTTTAAAGTCACTTGCATATTAACTCTATCCTTTCTCCCACTTCTGGCAATAATTTCATTGATTATTTTTTATATATGTAGCAGGAAATAGGCAGTAAGTGTCCCTTTGCAGCTCCAGCTTTTACGGCTTGATAAGTACCACACACAAGTTGAACTTCAGAATTTTCAATAATTTAATGATTTGAGATTACATGGAAATAGGCCCTTTCCAAATACATATGCATTCAACAATTGCAACCATTGGTTTTGGTTATCTATGTCACTTGTATTTCACTCTGGTTTTTGACTCAGTTTTATTGTGCTGAAAATAAATGGTGGAGAAAAAGTGCTCTCAAGTAAAACCAGCAGGATTTCTAGAAAAAATAAGTTCTAATTCCTGCAATAAAAATTAGAAAGCACTTTTAATATGAATAGAACTTTTAGACAGTGTTAGTATATATATGAATAGCACCAAGTTTATAAAGTTAAACTTAAAATCTCTTGCATACACATACTCCATAGGAAAATAAATTTGGAAATTTTAAGAGAAAAAGAAAAGATTGACATGCCGACAACTTTACATGAAAACCAAGCTTAAGATAAACTCTGACCCTCTCCTTTTTTGTTGTCCATTGCTTATCTCTGATATGTCCTTCCTCCTCCTTCTTTGTGGTCTTTCCCACACTGACCCATCCATCTATTATTCTCTACTTAATGCTTTTCTTCCATCTCCTGATCTCTTCACCAGCCAAAATTGCTCCTTCTCCTACTTTTACCTCCTTTCTCTTCTTAATGCCTTCCTCTCCATTTCTCTCTTTTGAAAACTTTTATTAAGACAATATCAGGGAAAAAATGTTCTATTTGTTCACCCACAGCATACATACAACAACTGTCCTCCACATTGTTGGGATGTTCAATTTAATTTCCCTGTTCACTGCTGTGCAATTTGTTTCCCATTCACTTTTCATTAGTCTCTGTCTTCCACTGCATCACATAATGGAAATTTTGCGCTAAAGCCACTAAAAATCTCTTAATTTCCATTCTCAATTATATCTGTTCACACCTTGTCCTAATACAGCATGTATTTTAGCAATTGGTACCATAACTTTCTTTGTCCTTCCTAAATATCTTCCTCTCTTTATGCTCATGACACACATCTGTCCTGTTTCCCTTCTCTTCTTGATCATTCTGCTCAGTATCCTTTCCTGGTCTCTCCCTGACTTTCCTCTGTCAGTCAGAGCAATTAGTTTCAACAAGAAATGATGTTTATGAATGGATTTTCTCTAACATAGAAATGCTAGGGAGATAGAAGGAATCAGAAGGAAAAAAAATGGGCAGCAACAGAAGAAGCAAGGCAGTCTGTCAGCAACAAAAATCGTGTGCCACCACTGGCTCCATGAGGGCTGTGTTCCCTTGCTATGTGGAAATGTCACTGCCAGGGTCATTGGTGTGAGTGCATGATGCGTTTGCTGGAGTCTTCATATTGTGCCTTGGCTGCCTTAGCAACTCAAATTCTCTTTTCCTTGTCCCTTTTCCCCCTCATTCCAAATTCCAAATCCAGTGTTGGTGGTTTTCAGTTGTCACATCCACATCTCATGTCCCCTCACTCTAGTTGTTAGGGGGACAGGAAAGTCCGTTGTAGCTCCTTTGGCTCCTAGGGTGGATCGTAAACTTTGCCTGCCACTAAGATTATGCAGCAGAAAGAGGATCAGATTGCTATCTAAAAATGATATATATCCTCTATAACCACCTTAATGTACTTTGTCAGTTTAGTTCCTCACCCTTCTCTTCACTTTGTGTATTCTCCAACGGATAGATGCATACATAGGTATGCCTTCAGCTACCCCAATGACTTTCAAGTCATTATTTGTAGTAGATTCATAGAACAAAGTATTTATTACCTCGCTATTCAGAGGACATTCTCTCTACACACTGGCAATGCATCCTAATTTCATGAATTTTTTAAAATTTGAGTATAGTTAACACACAATGTTACATTAGTTTCAGGTGTAAAACAGTAATTGGAAAAGTTTATACCTTGTGCTGTGTTCACCACAAGCATAGCTACCATCTGTCACCATACATTGCTATTACAATCATTGACTATATTCCTTATGCTGTGACTTATTCCCTGACTTATTCATTCCATACCTGGAAGCCCACTCACCCATTTTGCCCACTCCCCCACTCCTCTGGCAAACAAGTTGTTCTCTATATTTATAGGTCTTATTCTTCTCTTTGTTTATTCGTTATTTTAAACTCCAATATGAGTGAAATAATATGATATTTGTCTTTCTCAGTATGACTTATTTCACTTAGTGTAATAGTCTCTGGGTCCATTCCTGTTGTATCAAATGGCCTGATCTTATCCTATTTTTAGGACTGGTAATATTCCATTGTGAGTGTGTGTATAGATACATACATACATACATACATACATAGGTATAGATACAGATATGATATTAATATATACATATACATATATATCCATTGTGCATATCCATTGTGTGCATATGTGTGTGTGTGTGTGTGTGTGTGTGTGTGTGTGTGTGTATCATACCACATCTTGCTTATTCATTTGTCTATAGATGGACACTTAGGTTGCTTCCATATCTTGGCCATTCTAAATAATGAATGATGCAATAAACATAGTGGTGCATGTACCTTTTCAAATTAGTGTTTTCATTTTCTTTGGGTACACGAAATCTATTTAGTCACCTAATGACTCCTCTATTCTTCACTGACCACCCCTTCACCTCCAATATGTCACAGAAGTAGTGTTTCTACATTCTAAACTCTTTTCCATCTCTCTCTTCATCTTCCCCATCATTATCAATGTGATTCCACCCATGAACTAGCCATATCTTATGTATTTGAATCACTTGAGGAGCAAGTCTAAAATGCAGATTATTAGATTTCATTCTTGACTCACTAAATCTAATTCTAAAATAAAACTTCACGATCTATATTCTGCACAAAAAGTTGCTCAGAGAATTCCAATGTGTAAACTGGGTTGAGAACCAGTGGATAGCAGTAACATCTTCCTGACTAGTATTCCTGACCTCAATTTCTTCTCCCTACAGTCTATTTTCCACACTAGCATATATTCACTAAAAAAAGAATCTTACAATGCCACTCCCTTCTCTTACATTATCAGTGAATGGTTATTCAATGATGAATAATGTTCAAGGTCCTTCCTGGGCTATTCAATTCATTTTATATCCCAGGCTCTTCAAGCTTCTTTCCCTTCACCCAATATCCACATCCCAGATATAGACTTTGCTTTTCATATGCAATCCTATCCCATAAATTTAGCACATATGCGCAATGCCTTTCATTTTCCCAATTCTGTTAACCATGCCACATTTAAAAAATGTGAGTAACTGCGTTTATTTCCTAGTCCCCAAAACAGATTCCATCTATTACATAGGTAACACATAAAATTGAGAGGACATTATGATATGCATAATTGTATCTCAAATCTCCTCCCTATATTTTCACATATAAATTCTTACTGACATTTAAAAATCTTATTCCATTTCATTTCAGGCAACACCCAGTGAGGACATGGGAAAGGAAAATGCAACATTGCTGACAGAGTTAATTCTCACAGGACTCACATATGAACCACAGTGGCAAATCCCCCTATTCCTGGTGTTCTTGGTTATCTATCTTCTCACCATTGTGGGGAACCTTGGTCTGATTGCCCTCATATGGAATGAACCTCAGCTTCACATCCCCATGTACTTTTTCCTTGGAAGTTTGGCATTTGTGGATGCTTGGATATCATCCACAGTGACCCCCAAGATGCTGGTCAACTTCTTTGCCAAGAGTAAGATGATCTCTCTCTCTGAATGCATGGTACAATTTTTTTCCTTTGCAATCAGTGTAACCACAGAATGTTTTCTGCTGGCAACAATGGCTTATGATCGCTATGTGGCCATATGCAAACCATTACTTTACCCAGTGATTATGTCCAATACACTATGCATCCGGCTGTTAGTTTTGTCATTTTCAGGTGGCCTTCTTCATGCCATAATTCACAATGCTTTGTTATTCAGATTAACCTTCTGCAATTCCATCATAGTACATCACTTTTACTGTGACATTATGCCATTGTTTAAGATTTCTTGTACTGACCCTTCTATTAATTTTCTGATGGTATTTATTTTCTCTGGGTCAATACAAGTATTCACCATTTTGACTGTTCTTGTCTCTTACACACTAGTTCTTTTTACAATCTTAAAAAAGAAGTCTCTACAAGGCATACGGAAAGCTTTCTCTACTTGTGGAGCCCATCTTTTATCCGTATCTTTATACTATGGCCCCCTTCTCTTCATGTACGTGCGCCCTGGATCTGCACAGGCAGATGATCAAGATATGATGGACTCTCTATTTTACACTGTCATAATTCCTGTGTTAAATCCAATTATCTATAGCCTGAGAAATAAGAAAGTCATAGAGTCATTGAGTAAAATGTTAAAGAGAAATGCTTAGTACTCATACTAGTATCTGTCCTTCTTCCATTAAAATTACACAAAATTGTGCAGACTAGATGTTGCTATGTGTTGATTGGTGTTTAAAGTTTTTTGCAGTTATAATTGCCTTAGCATTCAAATGACTTAAGGTGAGAATACTAATGACCATCTAAATATGTGTGTATTTTATTCAAAATATAGAAAGAATTTTAATCAGGTATTCCTGTCATACTATAATAATTAAGAAAAAAAATATTTTGTATGTTTGTATGTTTTCAATGTGGCTTCAGAAATGCATTAAGCACTGTAATAGTGTAATTTCTCTGAAAATAATTTAAATATAATATCTTTGACAGTCATACAGCTGTGTAGCCCAAATTTTCATATCACATTTCACTCCATAGTGGAGTCAGTGTTGTGTTTGAGTGAACACAGGCAAAAAAGTATAATGAGTGATCCAATTTCAGTCTACCCTTCCTCTCTCACCACTAATTCCATATACAACCCTATTGAAACCACTGAGGCTCACACACTAAAACTACTCACATCTGCCTTTTGTCATAGTCTTATTACTTCTCATACATCCTGTTGATATCCTCTTATTTCCCAAACAATGCTGTCAGATTATTCTTCATAAGCAGAAGTCTGACTCAGTAATATGCCTCTTGAATAACTTTTCAAGGATGGTCATATCTACCAGTTTATGTGTATATATAGCATACATATATAGAACTCTATATATGCATATGTATATGTTTTATGTTCACATGTATATACAAATGACATGATATACAGTTGGTATATAAACATGTATACCTCTCTCTATATATTATTCTGCATTTGTGACCATGGCAGTATTTGAGGTACTTCCCAATAAAATCTTGATTTGATTCTGAAGTCTCTTTCCTCACAATTCTATTGAACTTCTAAGTTACTAAAAGCCTTCCGTATACTTCCTCCTAATATATGTTTTTGTTCATATGGTCTCTCTACAGAGAATCCTTCCTCAAGTGTGCCCATGTTCATATACAATTGAAATGGTGTCCTTTCTTCAAGGTCATTCTTAATATTACAGTTCCTTGGTGCATTTCCAGATTACATCCAAGAAGACAGAAATGCTCACTTGTTTGAAACAATGCATATTTTATTTATTCTTTTAGGCCACCAATGTAATTACTTATTTTTTATAAGATCTTTTATTTTATTTATTTATTTTTATTTTTTTACAGTTTTATTTTAATCAGCCAGTGCACATCATTAAACTGCACTCCTTAATCTTCATCACCTATGTCCCCCATCCCCCAATACCCCCTCCTCTGGAAACCATCCGTTTGTTCTTTATAGTTAAGAGTCTGTTTCTTGGTTTGTACCTCTTACTCTTTTTTTTCCCCCCTTTGCTTGTTTGTTTTGTTTCTTAAATTCCACATATGAGTGAAATCATATGGTATTTGTCTTCCTCTGATTGATTTATTTCTCTTAGCATAATACTCTCTAGCTCCATCCATCTCACTGAAAAGCAAGATTTCATTCTTATTTATGGCTGAATCATATTCCACTGTGTGTAATATATGTATTATATATATTATATATTACATATTACATATATATATATATATTATGTGTACACTACAACTTCTTTATCCATTTATCAGTCAATAGACACTTGCGCTGCTTCCATATGTTGGTTATTGTAAATAATGTTGCTATAAACATAGGGGTGCATGTGTCCCTTTGAATTAGTGTTTTTGTATTCTTTGGGTAAATACCCAGTAGTGCAATTGATGGATCATAGGGGATTTCTATTTTAACTTTTTGAGAATCCTCCATACTGTTTTTCACAGTGGCTACACCAGTTTGCATTGCTCCCAACAGTGTAAGAGTTACTTTTTCTCCACATCCTCAGCAACACCTATTGTTTCCTGTGTTTTTTATGTTAGCCATTCTGACAGGAGTGAGGTGGTATCTCATTGTGGTTTTGATATGCATTTCCTTTATGATAGTGGTGATGAGCATCTGTATGTATGGAGAAATGGTTGTTCACATCTTCTCATATTTTAATCAGATTATTTGTTTTGGGGGTGTTGAGTTGTGCAAGTTCATTATATATTTTGGATACTAATCCTTTATCAGATATATCATTTGCAAATAATCTTCTCCCATTCCACAGACTGCCTTTTAGTTTTGTTGACTGTTTTCTCTGCTATGCAGAAGATTTTCATTTTGATGTAGTCTCTATAGTTTATTCTTGCTTTTGTTTCCTTGCCTCTGGGGACATATCTAGAAAAAAGTTGGTATGGCCAGTGTCTGCCTGTGTTTTCTTCTAGGAATTTTATGGTTTCAGGTCTCACATTTAGGTCTTTCATCCATTTTGAATTTATTTTTATGTATGGTATACGAAAGTGATCCAGTTTCATTCTTTTGCATGTTGCTTTCCAGTTTCTCAACTTCATCTGTTGAAGAGACTGTCTTTTTCCCATTGCATATTATTGCCTCCTTTGTTGAAGATTAATTGACCATGTAATTGTGGTTTTTATTTATTTTTTGAGAGAGAGAGAGAGAGAGAGAGAGAGAGAGAGAGGTAGAGAAAGAGAAATATTACACCTGCAAACAGGGGAGAGGCAGAGGGAAAGGGAGAGAGAGAATCTAAAGCAGGTTCCACAGCCAGCGCAGAGCCCGACGGTGCGGAGCTCAATCTCATGATGGTGAGATCATGGCCTGAGCCAAAATCAAGAGTCAGATGCTTAACCAACTGAGCTACCATGCACCCCTAATTGTGGTTTTATTTCTAGATTTTCTATTCTGTTCCATTGATTTTCTATTCTGTTCCATTTTTGTATCATACTGTTTTGATGACTACAGCTTTGTAATATAACTTGAAGGCCAGAACTGTGATGCCTCCAGCTTTGCTTTTCTTTTTCAAAATTGCTCTGGCTATCCAGGGTCTTTTGTGGTTCCATACAAATTTTAGAATTGTTTCTTCTAGTTCTGTGAGAAATGTTGTTGGTATTTTGATGGTGATTGCATTAAATGTGTAGATTACTTTGGGTAGCATAGACAATGGAATATCTTTCCATTTCTTTGTGTCTTCTTCAATGTCTTTCATCAGTGTTTTATAGTTTTCAGACTATATATATATATATATATATACGTATATATATATATATATTTTCATCTCTTTGCCTAAATTTATTCCTAGGTAGGTTATTCTGGGTGCAGTTGTAAATGGGATTATTTTCTCAATTTCTTTCTGCTGCTTCATTATTGGTATATAGAAATGAAACATATTTCTTTACACTGATTTTGTATCCTGCAACTTTACTAAATTTATCAGTTCTAGCAGGTTTTTGGTGGAGTCTTTTGGATTTCCTATATGTAGAATAATGTCATCTATAAATAGTGAATTTTTTACTTCTTACCAACTTGGATGCCTTTTATTTTGTTGTTATTGTTTGATTGCATGGCTAGGACTTTCAGTACTATGTTTAATAAAAATGGTGAGAGTGGACATCCTTTTCTTATTCCTGACCATAGAGGAAAAGCTCTCAGGTTTTACCACTGAGGATGATGTTAGCGGTGGGATTTTCATAGATGTCCTTTATTATGTTGAGGCATGTTCCCTCTAAACTTACTTTGTTGAGGGTTTTTATCATGAATGGATATTGCAGTTTGTCAAATTCTTTTCTATGTCTATTGAATGAACATATAATTCTTAACCTTTTCCTTATTAGATGCGATGTATCACATTGATTGATTCGGGAATATTGAACAATCCTTTCAAACCAGGATTAAATGTCACTTGATCGTGGTGAATGACTTTGTTAATGTATTGTTTTACTTGGTTTGCTAGTATTTTATTGAGGATTTTTAACATCTATGTTCATCAGTTAGAGATATTGGCCTGTAGTTCTCTCTCTCTCTCTCTCTCTCTCTTTTTTTTTTTTTTTTTTTTGTGGTGTCTTTATCTGGTTTTGGTATCAGGGTAATGCTGGCCTCATAGATCATGTAGAACACTGACACTTATTTCAATTTGAGGTGTCTCTCTTTTTTTGACTGAATGTTAACATTCCTCTGAATGGTATTGATAAATGGTTCAGAAGAGAAATTAAATGGAATAAAGGAGTAATATTTGTTCATGGTGATCAATTCAAATCAATTTATTCAATTCATAGAATGACTTTAGAAGTATTCCTTCATTTTCTATATTTTGGTACAGTTTGAGAAGAATAGGTATTAACTCTTTATGTCTGGTAGAATTCGCATGTAAAGCTCTCTGGTCCTGGACTTTTGTTTGTTGGAAGTGTTTTGATTACTGATTCAATTTCATTAATGATAATCAGTCTGTTCAACTTTTCTAGTTCTTCCTACTTCAGTTTTGGTAGGTTATATGCCTCCAGGAATCTATCCATTTCCTCTAGGTTGTCCAATTTGTTGGCATATAATTTTTCATAATATCTCTTATAATTGTATTTCTGTGGTGTTTCTTATTCTTCTCTCTCATTTGTGATTCATTTATTTTGGCCCTTTCTGTTTTTTTCTTGATAAGTCTGGCTAGAGATTTATCAATTTTATTGCTTTTTCAAAGAACCAGCTCTTGGTTTCATTAATCTGTTCTGCTAGGTGTTTTTTGTTTGTTCATTTTGTTTCTATATCATTTATTTATCTTCTAATCTTTATTATTTCTTTCCTTCTGCTGGTTTTTAATTTTATCTTTTGTTGTATTTTTTAGCACCTGTAGGTGTAAGATTAGGTGGTTTATTTGAGATTTTTCTTGCTTCTTGAAGTAGGTCTGTATTGCTATAAACTCTCTTAGAATGGATTTGCTGCATTCCAAAGGTTTTGAATGGTTGTGTTTTCATTTTCATTTGCTTCCATGTACTTTATAATTTATTTATTTCCTGGTTAACCCAGTCATTGTTTAGTAGCATGTTATTTAACCTCCATGTATTTGTGGTATTTCCAGATTTTTTCTTGTGGTTGACTTCTACTTTCATAGCATTGTGGTTAGAAAAGACACATAGTATGATATCAATTTTTTTAATTATTGAGGCTTATTTTGTGGCCTAATATGTGAGTCTGTAAAATGTTCCATGTGCACTTAAAAGAATGCGTATTCTGGGGCACCTGGATGGCTCAGTTGGTTGAGCATCTGACTTGGTTTTGGCTCAGTCATTGTCTCATGGTTAGTGGGATCAAGCTCTATGTTGAGCTCTGTGCTGACAGCATGGAGCCTGCTTTGGATTCACTCTCTCCCTCTGCCTTTCTCCTGCTTGCTCTCTCTCTCAAAATAAATCAAGAAACTGAAATAAAAGAAAAGAATGTGTATTGTGCTGCTTTAGGATGGAATGTTCTGAATATATCTGTTAAGTCCATGTGGTCCAGTGTGTTGTTTGAAGCCATTGTTTCCTTTTTTACTTTCTGTTCAGATGATCTGTCCATTGATGTAAGTGGGGTGTTAAAGTCCCCTACTATTATTGTAGTATTATTGATTAGTTCCTTAATGTTTATTATTAACTGTTTTTTGTATTTGGGCACCTCCATGTTGGGTGCATAAATATTTGCAATTGTTATGTCTTCTTGTTGGATTGTCCCTTCTATTATTGTATGGTGTTCTTTTTTGTATCTTCTTACAATCTTTGTTTTAAAGTCAATTTTTTCTGATGTAAGTATTGCTACTCCAGCTTTCTTTTGACATCCATCTGCATGATAAAAATTTCTCCATCCCCTCACTTTTAATCTTCAGGTGTCTTTAGGCCTAAAATGAGTCTCTTGCATACAGAATATAGATGGGTCTTGTTTTTAATTTTTTAATTTTTTAATTTTTATTTTTTTAAGTTTATTTAGAGAGAGAGTGAGTGTGTGTAAGGGAGAGAGGGGAAGACAGAGAGAGAGGAGCATGGGAGAGGGGCAGAGAGAAAGAAGGAGAGACTGCCAGCGCAGAACCTGATGCAGGGCCTGAACCCACAAACCAGGAGATTGTGACCTGAGCTAAAGTCAGATGTTTGACTGAACCACCCGGGTGGCCCAGGTCTTGTTTTTTTATGCATTCTGTCACCATATGTTTCAATTGGAACAGTTGGTCCATTTACATTCAAGGTAATTATTGATAGATATGAATTCAGTACCATTTATTATTTGTTTTGTGGTTGTTCTGGAAGATTTTCTCTGATTCTTTCTTATCTTTCTCTCTTTCACAGTTTGCTGGTTTTCTTCAGCGATAATATTGGATTTATTTCTCTTTATTCTTTGTATATTTATTAGTGGTTTTTGACTTGTGGTTACTATTGGGTTGGTATGTAACATCTCCTACATATAGCAGTCTATATTAAGTTTGAACCCATTCTTTACTTCTCCCCACATTTTAGGTGTCTGATTTTACATTCTTTTATTTCGTGGGTTCCTTGAATGACTTTTAACAGAAACATTCTTTTTTTTTTTTTTTTACTGCTTTTATATTTCCTACCTTCATATTGTCATTTTGGTCTTTCCTTCTCACTCAAAGAGTTCTGTTTAATATTTCTTGCTGGGCTGGCTTACCTGGTCATGAACTTCTTTAGTTTTTATTTGTTTCCTTGTATTCTGAATGAAAGCCTTACTGATAGGGTATTATTGGCTGCAGATTTTCCCCACTCAGCACACTGAATATATCATGCCACTTCTTCCTGGCTTCAAAAGTTTCTGCTGAAAAATTAAATGATGGCCTTATGGTGTTTTCTTTGTATGTAACTATCTTCTTTTGTATTTCTGCTTTTAATATTTTTTTCTTTATCACTACATTTTGCCATTTTAATTACAATATGCCTTCATGTGGATCTGCTTTTGTTGATTTTGTTGGGGGTTCTCTATGCTCATTGATTTGGATATGTTTCCTTCCCAGATCAGAGAAGGTTTCAGTTACTATTTCTTCAAATAAGTTCTCTTTCCCCTTTTCTCTCTCCTCCTCCCCCCCTGCTCCTCCCCCTCCCCTCCTCCTCCTTCTTCTTCTTCTTCTTCTTCTTCTTCTTCTTCTTCTAGGACTTTAATAATGCAAATGTTATTATGTTTGATGGAGTCACTGAGTTCCTTAAGTTTATTCTCATTGTGCATAATTCTTTTTTTTCTCTCTTGTTCAGCTTAATTATTTTCCATTACTCTGTCTTCTAGGTCATTAATTTGTTCCCCTGCTTCTTCCAGCCTGCTATTCATTCATTTTTCCCCTATTTCCTTAACTATTATAATTTCCAAATTTGATTTAAAAGATAAATTTATTTTTTTAACAAAGATCCTTGTTGTTGTAGTCTACAACCTTTAAATGATTGTGTTGTTCTTAGGATTGATCAGAAGAAACACTCTGAAAACTGAGATGTAACTTGGGTGTGCAGCAAGATTGAAGTAAAACACAACTTAAAAATGTGCTATATCCTATTTATGATGATAGCTTTCTAAATGGAGAAATATGTTTAAAAAAGGGGGGGCACCTGGGTGGCTCAGTCGGTTGAGCATCTGACTCTTGATTTCAGCTCAGGTCATGATTCCAAGGTTGTGGGATCTCTGTCTCTAAAATTAAAAATTGAAAAAAAAAAAAAGAAATGTGTGGCTGCATTCACATAGACATTTATATTTTGTTTTTAAAAGAAAGCTTGCTTCTTCCTTGCTTCTTTAGTATTCTTAAATGAAGCAGAATTTTTTTCTCTTTTATTTGAATATGGTAGTTTCATTCTTGTAAGATATATCATAGGTATTGATGCTGTGTAACAACTGTAACTAGCATGTGGTCCAGAATACACATTTTTTAAAATATCTAAACTGCTATTTTATATTTATAATTTAAAACTTCCAAAAAGTTTACAAAGAATTTCACAAATTAGCTTTCAGTGAACTGCTCTTTTTACTATGGTAGGTTCTTAAAAACAGTATTTACTCTTATAAATGAAAATTTCTGATCATCTGAAACACTGACAATTATATCAATTTGAGATGTCTCTCTCTCTCTCTCTCTCTCCTTTTTGACTGACTATTAACATTCCTCTGAAGGGTATTGATTAATGGTTCAGAAAAGAAATTTAATGAAGTAAAAGAGTAATACTTATTCATGGTGATCAATTAAATTATTTGCCTAACTTAAGCAAACTACTGTCTGTAACTATCAATTTCACATGAGGTGACAGAAAAGAGTCTGAGAATACCTGTGAAATATGTTTGTTTCCTTTTATTTCTTGAAGATATATTTAAAGATAACTGGTTTAGGAAGATGCTAAATAATAAGTTTTAAGTTAACTGCATTCTATAAGTGTGTTTTATGTTTAAACAAAAAGGAACAATTTTTTGAAATGTTAAAAAAAGTCAACACATTTGGGAGTTATGTAAAAACAAACACCAATCAAATATAGAACAATATTTCCTACTCTGGGTTATAGACTACATAGGGTAGAATATTAGTAAATATATTAGGTAGGTGTGAACACCTCTCTAGTCTAGGATTTCTTTTTGTTGCTGTTGTTTTTCTTTTAAAATCATGGTTCTCAGACTTCAGTGAGCCTCAGATCACTTGGAGGGTTTGTGGAACAAAGACTGATGGGCTTCATCACCAGTTTCGACTTCAGCAAGTTTATGCTGTTGGATTGGGACCACATTAGATAGCTAACTACTCTTTTAAATAATCAGTGAAGTAAAAATTTTAAAAGTGGGTGGTGGCCATCGAGGAGGGCAGCACTGGGTGTTGTATGGAAACCAATTTGACACTAAATTATATATATATATATATATATATATATATATATATATATATATATAAATTTTAAATCAAGATATGTCAAAATGCAGTTTTTTTACATCCCCCATTTCCTGCTTAAACAGCACTATGCAAGTATTCTAAAAATCTTCATATTTTTAGCACTGTCAGTTTTGTACTTTCCTTCCTGTCTCGGCAGATGGATGCAGATTTCAATGGAGCATCTGCTCCAAAAGATGAAGTATTGTGGGTGTTTTTATTTCTTTTTTTTGAAAACACGCTTACCAATAATGATAGCCAATCAGCATCAGAAACAGTAAGATGTATTTATCTATACTGATATCATATATCTGAAGATATTTATTATAAGACATTGGCTCACATAATTATGGAGGATAACACATCCCACGATTTGTAGTCTGCAAGGTAGAGACCCAGGAAAGACAATGGTATATTTCTAAGTTAATGGAATTCTCTACCTGAGACAAGGAGAGCTGATGGAAGGTTATAAATTCAATCCATCAAGTCTGAAGGTCTCAGAACCAAAAGCACCAAGTGCATCAATTTCACAAATCAACTAGTCAGGCACAGTGAATTCAACCTTATTCTGCTGTTTTCTTTTATTCAGCCCCACCAGCATCAGGGAGGGACATCTACTTTATTCAGTTCACTGATGTAATCTCTACTGGACACACCCTCACAGATACAACCAGAAATAATATTTAACCAGACATCCGGACATCCTATGGACGAGTCAAGGTGACACATACAATGAACCATCATACATCCACCCACTGTCAACTTAACACTCATCCACAATTCCTTAACCATACTTAACTCCAAGTAAAGATGATATCAAGGTCACAATTCCACCTAGCATGATACAACTGTGCTGTATAAAACTGAAAATGCACTAACCCTTTCCCCAGAAAAGAGGGTGAAGTCTCTGCATGATGTTTACTCTTCTCCTTGATATCTGGTAACTTAAACACTATGATGTCCAATTAATTATAATTAATTACTATTCAATAAATTGAATACATTTTATATTACATAATAAGAGAATATGAGCAGAAAGAAAATGAAGATATTTGCTATTTATATACACATACGTATATACATACAGAAATATATGGGTCTGTATAAATAAACACACACAAATATATTCTTACCAAACTGAGGAGTAAATACTTATGGCAATTACAGTCCTCATTTCTGTAAAAAGTCATGTGGGAATAGCTGGTATTTATAATTACTTCCTCCACTACCTATTCTATAATCCCTTTTTCTATAGCAAGCACCTCAGCTGGTCAGTTTTTTTTTTTACCTGGTCATCCTTCTTTACCTTCATTCCTTAAGTGTCTGGCCAACAGAAATCCTGTTTGGATTGGTTTGTTGGCAGTTTTCCATTGACCTTAATTATAAGGAATAGCACTACTAAGAGATGCCCTAAGTAATGTGAATTTCAGATATACTTGTCCTCATTTCCATTGTGGAGAAGTAGTCCAATTTCTCCTTGGTAGTCTCATCACCTAGCAGAGTAACTCCCTTCATTGCATGATGGTTTAACGGAAGGAAGAGCATAAAGTAGCCTAATTCCAGTCTTAACTTCCTGCTCAGCAGAATCATTGTGTGCTGGTGAAAGCATTCCTTCCTTTGGCTGTAAGGCAATTAGAACAGACGAGAAAAAAAGCATGGGTACAAGAAGTAAAAAGCATGCTAGTTTATCATTAGAGGTAATAGTGAGTGGTGCCACTTCCATTTCTACTACCTGATTTGTAGATTCATGACTTCTAGCTAGAGGAGAAACAGTACTGAATATTGGACACTGATTCAGAAAATATACAGCCTTCTGGAGAACAACGCCAAGCCCCGCTGGTCATGCCGTCTAGGTGGTGCAGTAACTGAGTTTCAAAAGATAATTCCATTGTTCTAGCAAACTACCTGTATCAGGTTGGCTGGGAAATGGCAAGAAAAGTGAATACTATTATCAAGGGGCCACACTTTATTTACAGTGAAATGAAGTGCTCGATTAGAAGCAGTGTTGGTGAATTACCATGACAGTAGATTAGGAATTCTATAAATTCACAGAGTGTTGGTAGAAGCATCGCATGCAAGACAGAAAATCTGCATCCAGAATAAGTATCTATTCTACTAAAAACAAACACTTCCCAATCCATTATTGTAATTAGGCCAATGTAATCAACCTGCCATGAGGTAGGTGCCTGATTACCCCAATAAAGAGACTCAGTGTTAATCTATGCTGCTGGCAGACTGAGCACTCAACAATGTCCATAGCTGGGTCAGCCATGATAAATAAAATTACCTATTGTGGAGCCCACATATAACCTCCATTTGTGCCACCATAGCCCCATTTTTCATGAGCTCATTTGGTAATTACAGAGTTGGCAGGAGAAATATGTTGACTGGTATCTATTGAATGGGTCATCCTACCCACCTGATTAAAATCTTCCACTGTAGAGCTCTCTCTTTGTTGAGCATTTTTACGGAACACAAATATATTCATGTGTTTTGTTCATTTAGAGGGATCTATCCAAATACCCTTTCCACAAATTTCCTTGTCATTTTCCAGTCATAATCGTTCAATGTCCCTGACCATTCACCCAAACCATTTCTCAAAGCCCTTGCATCATTACATAGCCAAATACATGGCTAAGATTCCTAGCAGGTAAATGAACAATCAGGTAAATGCTCAAACTTCTGCCCATTGAGAGGATTTTCCTTAATTACTGTCCTTCAGGGATGTCCCAGAGACTATCAGTAGTGCTACAATTGTCTACTTTCAAATGGTGTCTGTATATCCTGCAGAACTAGCAGTAAACCAGATCCAGGTCATCCCTCTGTCTACTGTGAGAACCCTCTGTAAGGCCAAAAGTATGGCTAGAATAGAGAAGCTAGCCTGTAAGGTGTGGGAAACATGGGCATTTGGACCACCTCTTCATGTAACTTACTGGGAGGCCTGGGAAGGCTACATCATGTATATACCATGTCATGTGTGGCATGTACTCTCATATTAATGGCTTGGTGTGTCAGACAACACCCAATTCAGGAAGGGCAGCTCTGGTCTCATGGGAATTTGGTGGCCCATGGTTAAGCGTTCAATCTCTACTAAGGCCTAGTAGCAGACCAATAGCTGTTTCTCAAATGGGGAAGAGTTGTCTGTAGTGATGGCATGGCTTAGCTCCAAACCTAAAGGCCTGTGCTGCAATTTACATATACAGACCTGCCTAAGGCTCCAAAGAGCATCCTTATCTGCCACTGGAACTTCAACCACCATTGGTTTTGCTGGATCATATGACCCAAGTGGCAGAGGAGCTTGCATAGCCTCTCACACCTTTGCAAATTCTTCTATTCAGAGTCACACTTAAAAGTAACAGCTTTTTGGGGGCACCAAAAAGCCAGTTAAGTGTCTGACTTCGGCTCAGGTCATGATCTCGCAGTTTGTGAGTTTAAGCCCTGTGTCGGGCTCTGTGCTAACGGCTAAGAGCCTAGAGCCTGCTTAAGATTCTGTGTCTTCCCCTCTCTCTGACCCTCCCATGCTCATGCTGTCTCTCTCTGTCTCTCATTAATAAATAAAAGTTAAAAAAAAAAAAAACAACTAACAGCTTTTCTAGACACTTGGTAAATGGGTTGAAATAATATACCCAAATGAAGAAGACATTGCCTCCAAAATACACAGGGTCCCACTAGCTCTTGTACTTTATTTTTGGTTGCAGGAGGGAGAGATGCAACAATTTATCTTTTACCTTAGAAGATATATCCCCACATGACCCACCAATTGGACCTCTAGAAATTTCACTCAGATAAATGAGCCCTGAATTTTGTTGAATTTATTTCTGAACTCCTGGTATGCAAATGCCTACCAATAAGTCTACAGTAGTTGCTGACTTTGCTCACTAGGTCCAATCAGTATAAGAAACATGTGTGATATCTTATGGAAGGGAAAGAAGATCAAGATCCTTGAGTGAATATTTGCAAATCGTACATCTGATAAGAGCTATGTATCCAGAATATACAAAGAATCTCAGAACTGAATAAGAAATATACACCTCAATTTAAAAAAAGAGAAAATACTTGGACACTTCAATAAATGTCATATAGAGACACAAAAATACATTTAATATAATTCATCACTGGGGAAATGAAAATGACCATAGTGAGGTATCATGACCCACCATTGAAAATAACTAAAATCGAGACTACTCATAATGGAAAAACAGCCATGCAGACTTTTGTACTCATAGATCTGGCACAAAATGAGGTGAGAGATAAATATACAGAGTTGAAGGGGGAATTAAATTTAACTCAAGTTTGGGTTGTGTGAAGTGTAACATGTTCCTATTGCTTACCCACCCTCCTGGTGAGGCTCTTCTTTTCATCTATGTAGTTTATTTCTCCTCTTTGTTGGCTTTCACAAATTCTAAGGACAAAGGATAACTGATTAATGACTCTACCAAAATATAGACCCTTTGCTTTCCCCCTAGCTGCCAATCAAGTCCCATGTGGAGGTTAAGCATTTTTTTCTACTCTTCACACATCAAATCAAAATATTGTTATTTCTTCATTGTCATATTTTGACATGTATAATGTCATTATTTTCTGAATGAACATTCATTTTCATTTCCCTCCTAATGCTGAAAGGCAAACATGAACATCTTATCACCTTGCTCAAAATATCTAACTAGATGTCCTTAAAAGTGAGATAAAGAACAGGGGCGCCTGGGTGGCTCAGTTGGTTAAGCGTCCGACTCTGGCTCAGGTCATGATCTCACAGTCCGTGAGTTCGAGCCCCGTGTCGGGCTCTGTGCTGACAGATTGGAGCCTGGAGCCTGCTTCAGACTCTGTGTCTCCCTCTCTCTCTGACCCTCCCCCCATTCATGCTCTGTCTCTCTCTGTCTCAAAAATAAATAAATGTTAAAAAAATAAAAAAAATAAAAGTGAGTTAAAGAACAATTGCCTGACTAACCTCCAGACCCTGTGTGAGCCAAACCATGCTGGCCTTTTTTGTCCCATCTGGCTCCATCCAGCTACATTTGCCACTTTTGGTTTTTTTGTTCATCCAAAGATCTAGCTCTGAGGTCATCTAGACCCTCTAATGAAGGAAGACCATAAAAATGCAAATGTCCAGGTCATCAGCTTGTTAGACATGAAGACTCTCAGGCATCTTTCCTGACCTATTGAAGGAGAATCTGCAATTTAATAAAATCTCCAGGAGCTTCACAGACATTAATGTTTGAGAAACACTGATATATACCACCTCCCAATGTAGTCCTTTGTTTTGTTTTCCCTTTGTTATTCCCTTGCCCTTTGCCAAGTAGCGTTTCTCATCTGCTTACAAATTACAGTGGGAAGTTAGGTGCAGGTCTAGAATGTCAGTTGTGGTTGGCATGGGAAAGACAACTGTATTTGGGGTTGGCTCCTGAAGGGACTCCAGAACTTTGGCCTCATTAAAATCATGTATGATCAGCTAAGATCAGATGAATAAAAGCACTCAGAACATCAAAATTTGTAGAAAAACTGAAGTTTCAATAATTATGTCAGAGTGTCATTAATGGTGGAAAATAGGGCCATAAACTGCAATATCTGTGATGACTTGATGTATGATGTCAAAGTGTGAATCCCCTACAGGGCAGCAGGACTTCATACTACATGTTCAAAACTACAATACCCAGAAGAACAGCTTAGTTTTGTCCTAAAGGGAATCCTTGGGTGTTATTAGGGGAATTCATGTTCTTCACTCCTTCTTCTGGCAAAAGCACATAGTCATACCATTGGTTGACTCTTGTATTTGAAACAACTTCATATAAGCTTGCTAAATGATGTCTTCAAAGTGAATCAATGTTGCTACTTATGTTTTGTCATTCCAGTGCTAGTGTATTTTTTTTTCTATTTTAGAAAGCCTAACACTTTGAAGAGATTTCCTCAATTTCTTACAAGATATGGGTAAGAAATAATTTATGTCATATTCATTATTATTTGTATATAAAATTGAAATACTGTTAGATTTATAACAATTGTACATTGGGTTTATAAGAGGTCATAAAGTCAATAAGAAAGAGAAAACAAATAGTGAATAAGTTATATATTTTATGTTGGTGGTAATAATCTAGATAAGCAAAATAGCTATGTGACTGAATTGCTCCCTTTAACAACGCTTTACTACCTCTTAACACACCTATGATGACTTTGTAAGTATTGGTGAACTAAAATTTTAAACAGCTTAAAATGATTTCATAATGATTCCTACCCACATAAGCAATCTTTCTGGTTATTCTGATTTAAAACTCTATCATGTTTAACTGACTACATGTTCTGATTAAAACTTTTAGGTAAATCTTTTGCATATTATCTCCATCCTTTCTCCCACTTCTGACAAGAATTTCATTGACTATTTATATACATGTAGCAGGAAATAGGCAATAAGTGTTCCATCACCGCTCTTTAAAGCATTTATATATAGCTTAGTAAGTACCCACAGACAAAGAGAATTTGAGAATTTTCAATTATTTAGTATTTGGAATTGTCTGGAAGTATTTTCTGAATAAAACACATTTAACAGGTGCAATTATTGCCTTTGGTTATTTCTATCACCTGCATTCCACTCCACTCTTTGGGTCAATTTCATTCTGCTAAAAAAACTGGTAGAGAAAAGCTGCTCTCAAGTAAAACCAGCGGGATCTCTAAAGAGTCATCTCAAATCACTTTAATAACAAATCTAAAGCAACTTTTAAATATTTAAAAAAATTCATGCAGTGCTAATATATTTATGAACAGCACAAAGTGTGTGAAGTAAAATTTTAAATGAAAAATTCTGGCCCACACACATTCTACAGAAAAGTAAATTGTGGAAATTTGAACAAAAAAAGAAAGAAAAGATTCCCAATGCTGACATTACATGAAAACCAGGTTTAACATAAACATTTACCTCCAAACTCTAAGCCTTTCCCTTTGTGTTGTCCATAAACTTTCTCTGATATATTCTTAATCTTTCTTTGCTTGTCTTTCCCACACTTTTCCATTGTTGTGTCTGTTATTCTCAGCCAATTGCTCTTTGTGCATCTTGTGATCCACCCACCCAAATTTCTCCTTCTGCTTCTGCTTTTTTCTCTTCTTAATGCCTCCCTCTCTGTTTCTCTCTTCTGAACACTTTTATTAAATGATATATAGGAAACATATTTTGTATTTGTCTACCACAGCAGACAAACAATAACTGTCCTCCACATTCCTGGAGGGCTCAACTTTGTTTTCCGGTTCACTGTTGTGTAACTTGTTTCCCATTCATTTCTCATTATTCTCTGGCCTCTACTGCATCACATAACAGAAATGGCTCTCACTAAAGCCACTGAAAATCTCTTAGCTTCCATGCTGCATCACATGTGTTCACTCCTTGTCCTACTAGAGCATTTATTTTAGTGACTGGCACCATAACTTTCTTTGTCCTTCTTGAATATCTTCCTTTCCTTATGTTCATGACACTCATCTGCCCTGTTTCCCTTCTCTTCTTCATCATTCTGCTCAGTATCGTTTCCCAGTTTCTGCCCATCTTTCATTGCTGTCAGTCAGAACTATTAGCTTCAACAAGAAATGGTGTTTTTGAATGGATTTTCTCTAACATAGAAATGTGAGGGAGATTGAAGGAACCAGCTTGAAAAAAATAGATAGCAAAGAAGGAAGGAAGGCAATCTGTGAACAGCCAAAATCATGTCCCAACACTGTATCCACGAGGGTTGTTTTCACACCGGCTGTATGGGAATGCCACTGTTCACACTGACAGGGTGGGTCATTGTTGTGGGTGCAGGATGCATTTGCTGGAACCTTCATATTATAGCTTGGTTGCCTTAGCAACCCAAATTCTCTTTTGTCCATGTCCTTTTTTTTTTTTTTTTTTGTCCTTGTCCCTTTTAATGCCTCACTTCAAATTCCAAATCCAGTGTGGGGAAGTTAGATTTGCCACACTTGCATCAGGTGCCCTCACTCTAGTTGTTAGAGGGATAGGAAAGTCAGTTTGCAGCTCTTTTGGCTCCTAGAGTGGGTGATAGACTTTGCAGGCCACCAATATCTAGTGGGAGAAAAGAGGATCAGATTGGCTATCTGAAAATGGCATACATCTTCACTGCCACTTTAATATACTCTGTCAGTTTAGTTTCTCACCATCTCTTCATACTTGACGTTTTCTCCAAGGGATAGATCATAGATAAGTATGCCTTCAACTACCCCAAGGACTTCCAAGTCATTATTTGTAGTAGATTCATACTACAAAGAATATATCAATGGGATGTCCACAGATGGGCCACCGCCTCTGAGTTCTCAATCAATTTTTGATGGGAATCTACACAGTCATCAAGTGACTCCTCTATTCTTCATTGACTACCCATTCACCTTCAATGTATCAGAGAAGTACTGCATCTACATTCTGAACTCTTTTCTATCTGTCTCTTCATCTTCCCATCAATCTCAATGTCACTGCACACATGTACTAGGCATGCCACATGTATTTGAATCACTCATGGAGTAAACAGAATACAGATTATTAGCTTTAATTATTGACCCACTAAATCAATGTCTACAGTAATATCTCAGATCTATATTTTGAACAAAACATTCCTCTGACAATTCCAATGTGTAATCTGGTTTAAGAACACTAAATAGTAGTAACCTCTACTGACTAGTACTCCTGACCCCAATTACCCCACTCTGCAGTCTATTTTCTACACTACCATATATTCAATTAAAAAATAATATTTCAGTGCCACTCCCTCCTCTTAAGTTTTAGTGTATTCTTATTCCGTGATGGATAACATTCAAGATCCTTCATATGCAATTCAATTCATTTCATTACCAAGGCTCTTCAATCTTCTTTTCCCTTCACCATACATCCACATCCCAAACATAGAATTTCCATATCATACCCTTTCTATCCCATAAATTTAGGACATATTACAATTCTTTCATTTTTCAAATCTGTTCTTTGCTGCACATTTAAAAATATGAAATAATTCCATTTATTTCCATGCCCCTGAAATAGATCCTATCTATTACCTAGGTAACACATAAAATTGAGAGGACATTCTGATGTGCATAACTGTATCTCAAATCTCCTTCCTATATTTTCACATATAAATTCTTATTGACATTTAAAAAACTTATTCCATTTCATTTCAGGTAACACCCAGTGAGGACATGGAAAAAGATAATGCAACACTACTGACAGAGTTAATTCTCACAGGACTCACATATGAACCACAGTGGCAAATCTCCCTATTCCTGGTGTTCTTGGTTATCTATCTTCTCACCATTGTGGGGAACCTTGGTCTGATTGCTCTCATATGGAATGACCCTCAGCTTCACATCCCCATGTACTTTTTCCTTGGAAGTTTGGCATTTGTGGATGCTTGGATATCATCCACAGTGACCCCCAAGATGCTGGTCAACTTCTTTGCCAAGAGCAAAATGATATCTCTTTCTGAATGCATGATACAGTTTTTTTCCTTGGCAATCAGTATAACCACAGAATGTTTTCTGCTGGCAACAATGGCTTATGATCGCTATGTGGCCATATGCAAACCATTACTTTACCCAGTGATTATGTCCAATACACTATGCATCCGGCTGTTAGTTTTGTCATTTTCAGGTGGCCTTCTTCATGCCATAATTCACAATGCTTTGTTATTCAGATTAACCTTCTGTGATTCCATCATAGTACATCACTTTTACTGTGACATTATGCCATTGTTTAAGATTTCTTGTACTGACCCTTCTATTAATTTTCTGATAGTATTTATTTTTGCTGGGTCAATACAGATGTTCACCATTCTGATAGTTCTTGTCTCCTATACACTAGTTCTCTTTTCAATCTTAAAAAAGAAGTCACTACAAGGGATAAGAAAAGCCTTCTCCACCTGTGGAGCCCATCTCTTATCTGTCTCTTTGTACTATGGCCCTCTTGTCTTAATGTATATGCGCCCTGTATCTGCACAATCAGATGGTCAAGATATGATGGACTCTCTATTTTATACTATCATAATTCCTTTATTAAATCCAATTATCTATAGCTTGAGAAATAAGAAAGTCATAGATTCATTGAGAAAAATATTAAAGAGAAATTCTTAGGACACACATTAATATCTGTTCTCTTCTCATTAAAATGACACAAACTTATACAGATTACATATTGCTATGTGTTGATTAGTGTTTACCTTTTGCAGTTATAATTGCCCTAATGTTTAAATGACTTATGGTGAGAGTAAAAATAAATGTGTATATGTAAAAACATAGAAGGAATTTTAATCAAGTGTTCATGACATAAGAATAATTGAAAAGGAAAACAAAAATTTTTACATGTTTGCATGTTTCAATGCGGCTTCATAAATGCATTAAGTGCTGCAAAATATGGTAACTGCTCTAAAAAGAATTTGAATATGATATATTTGACAGCCATACAGCTATGCAGCCTGAAGACTCATATCCCGTTACTCCACAGTGGAGTCAGGGTTGTGTTTGAGTGAACAGAGACAGAAAAGCATAATGAGTGATCAGATTTAGGTTCACTTCTGCCTTTCATCTCTCACCATTGATAATATACACAGTTCTACTTATATAAATAAGGTCCTCAGAGTAAAACTACTCACTTCCATCATTTGCTATAAAATTGTTATTTTTCCTATATCCTGCTGATACTCTTACTTCTCAAACAATGCTGTTAGATTATTTTTAAGAAACAGATGTCTGACTAAGTAATATCCCACTTCAATAACTTTTCATGGATTTTGCTATCTACCAGATTATTATAAATGGTACACATTTCTAGAGCTGTATATAACACATATGCATAAGTCTATTCATATATGCATATGTATGAAATGAATGATATAGAAGGATATCTATATACATATCATATAGATTGTATATTTGCTCTTCAGATTATTTATTTGCTATGTGTTGATTAGTATTAAACATTTTTTTTCAGTTATAATTGCCCTAGTGTTAATGACTTTAGGTGGGAGTACAAATAAACAATTTTTTTACAAATAAACATCTTAAATATGTATGTGTGTACACACATACATTTGTTCTGCATTTGTTCTCCCTGCATTATTTGAGGTTTATCTCTAAAAAAATCTTGATTTAACTCTGAAGTCTTGTCCTCCAAATTCTTCTAATAGATTCAGTGTTATCACCACAATGAGTTACTGAAAGCCTTCTGGACACCTTCTTAGGTACATACTTTTGTTTATACAGGTCTCTCCACAGAGGATGCTTCCCCAAGTGCACCCATCTTCACTTACAATTGAAATAGTGTCACTTCTTTAAGATCTATCTTAAATGTTACAGCTTCCTTGATGCATTCCTAGATTACCAAAAGAAGACAGGAATGTTCATTTGTTTGATGTATTACATATTTTATTTATTCTTTTAGGTCACAAATGGCCTTGTGTAATACTTGGTTTTAGCTTACAAGCTCTTTTAGATTATAATTTAGAAGTCTTAGTACTTTTCCAATCGTTTGCAGTGTCAGTACAGTGGCTTACACACATGAGGTCCTATGTAAGTACTTAGGAAATATATATATATACATTTGAAATGAATCTGGCAGCACAAATACTTCAAATGAAGTGAGAGTGCATCACTCATTTTCAATCCTGTAATGAGCCCCAAGAGATTGCTGGGTCTGGGGTGTCTGCTGCAGGCCAGCTCACCTTCCTGTTTCTTTCAAGACAATCACAAGTATCATACACCTAAAGTAAATTATTCTTATTCTTCTTACCATTAAGATTAGCTCCTGGGGACCAGGAGGAGCCCTTTATTAAACGCTTGTTTAAAAATACAAAACATGTAAGCATTTGAAACAAATATTACTATGTATTTCTGGAGGTGCAGATCACAAAATTAGACCAGGTCATCTGCCCTCCTTTTGTTTCTCTGAGGGTAACTCTAAGGCCCAGGAAAGGAAGTGAATACATCAGAGTCCAGATATTGTTATTACTTTCCACTAGAGAATCCATGTTATTGCATTAATCTGTAGTTTGTTACTGTATAACATTCCCACTGTTCTGATTTTTTTCTGTAAATTATCTACACTTGTGTTCATTCACATGATGTTATGACCCAAAGACTGTATTACAATAAAAGCAATTGGTGAGTATTTCTTCTGCTATCATAAAGATTTATTTCACAAATTGGTTCTTTTTTAATGAAAAGGTTGGCATCAATCCATGAGTATATGAGTGTGGTGTATACACTGTCTGGTTCTACCCTAGATTGGGTAGGTGTGGACAGGCTTTGGGGGTCTCAGAAACTCAGACTTTCTAGCAACATTCTCTTGTACATGTCTCATCTACAGATTCCATTGATCTGATGTGTCTTTCATTAAAATGTCAACTAATTTATGCCTTTCAGAAAATGACCAAAATGTCCTGACAAAACATTTCTCCAAAGAAGACATATAGATGAAAAACAGACACATAAAAAGATGCTCAACATCACAAACATCAGGGAAATGTAAATCAAAACCACAATGAGATATCACCTCACACCTGTCAAAATGGTTAAAATAACAATAATAGTTAAAAAAAAACATAACAAACAGCAAGTGTTGGCAAGGATGTGAACAAAAAGGAACCCTGTGTATTGTTGGTGGGATGCAAATTCTTGCCGTCGCTGTGGAAAACAGTATGGAAGTTCCTCAAATGATTAAAAACAGAAATACTCTACAATGTAGTAATTGCACTACTGGGTATTTATCCAAAGAATACAAAATGATTAATTTGAAAAGATACATGAACATCTATGTTTATTGCAGCATTATTTTACAACAGGCAAATTATGGAAGCAGTCAAGTGTGCATAGATAAATGAATGGATAAAGAAGATGTGGCTATATATATACATATATGTATATATAAAATGAATATTATAGCCATAAAAAGAATGAAATTTTGCCATTTACAAAATATGAATGGGTCTAGAAAGTATAATGCTAAGCAAAATAAGTCAATCAGGGAAAGACAAATAAATACCATATGATTTCACTCATATGTGGAATTTAAGAAACAAAGGGGAGAAAAAGAGACAAACCAAAAAACAGACTCTTACTTTAGTGAGCAGAGGGTTACCAGAGGGGAGGTAGGTAGGGGGATCCATGAAATAGGTGAAGAGTATTAAGAGTACACTCATCTTGATGAAGACTGAGTAATACATAGAATTGGTGAATCATTATATTGTACACCTGAGAGAATTATAACACTGTATGTTAGCTACACTGGAATTAAAATTAAAATTTAAATTTAAAAAGTCTCCTGTCCACTGATGTGTCCCTATTCTCACTTCTGTTACAAAATTTTTTCATTTTTGTACATAACTTTCGTCATTTCAGTGTCATGTAGGGAAAGACCTAAAACATACATCTCTGCAAATTCCACATTTTAGACAAAATGTTCTGCAAAGTTTTAAAAAGTAAACTATGAAGTTACATAGTATTATTTGTAGAATATTTAGATGTAAAGGATGAGATCACAATGCTAAGTTCATCCAGTTGTCTGGAACATGGCTAAATGTGATTATCTTTAAAATAATAATAATTAATATTAATAATAATAATATAAATACCCTTTACTATAAACATATTGATTTTCTTACTTTAAAATAATTCATAGTTCCTCCTTCAATGTACATGTATATACGTTTTTTCCTCATCACTTTGTAATACCTATTGAGAAGTTGCTGACATTATCCTAGACTGTATTCAGGGAATCAACACACTTAGGAGTTAGTTAAAAACAAACACCAACTGTGGGGACTAAGATAGTGGAGTAGTAGGAGAACCCTAAAATTGCCTTGACCCTCAAACACAGCTAGATAAAAATCAAATCACTCTGACTACACGAGAAATTGATCTGAGGACCGACAGAACAAACTGCACAACTAGAGGGAGAGAAGAGGCCATATCATCAAAGGTAGGAAGTCCAGAGACATGGGTTAGGGGAGAGACAGATCATGAGTGCTGCAGAGGAGAGGGAAGCCTGGTCATGGACAGAGGAGAGAGAGGGAAAGAGAGAGAGGGAGAGAGATTGAGGAGTTCACAGGGAAACACAAGGAAAATACTTCCCCAAAGCCAATGACTGGGAAAATGAGAGGAGATGATTTGCATGGGTTTTATAACCAGCAGGGCTCAAAGACTGAAGTTTTAGACGTCCTCAGTGTGGCTAGTGTGGAGCCCTGAGGGCTCCACAGCAGTCCTATGGAGAAGGTGGGCATACAGTTTGAGGGTGGGTGGTGCAATCTGAGGATCCCCTAGGATAAGCTGGGAGAGGTATTCCCCCTTGTTATAGTGCATCTGGGATAGGTGGCACTGTCTCTCCAGAGACAAAAGACCTGGCGGGGGTGCTGTTTCCCTCTTCCACCTCTCTGCACAGAGACACTTACTGAGGGTGGTTAACCTGGACACAGACTATTTGCTGTGCTTTCCCCCAAAACCTAGACTCCTGTGCTTTGGTGTGACTGCCCTCCTGGGTCAAACCTGCATCAGTCCCAGCATGGCAAGACCCTCCCCCAGAGAACCAGAGTGGGTCCACACCATGCCAGGCACATAAAGTTTGGGGGTTTAATACAGTGAGCCTGCCTACGATAGAGCCCAAGGTGCACTGTGCTGCTAGGCGAGCAGAAGACCCTAACACAGTGTGAAAGCAGTGATCCGGAACACAGGAGAGGAGATTGTTTGCTCTTCTGGGAGGGCTCACTGGACAGCAGCAAGCATGAACTTCCCTCTCTGGGTACGAGGGAGTTGGCTGACACCATTTCTCTTCCCCACCCCTCAGTATAAACTAATTCAGTAAACAGCACAGTGCTAACATTGGTAGCCTAAACCACTTACACAAAGGCTCAACCCCTGTGCTCTGCCAGTATTGCTTTTCTCGGGCAAGTGTCCCTGGCACACAGAGCAGTGGTGCCCTCCCCCAGAGGACCAGCACAAATGCCCAAACACACCATGTCTACTGACCATAGAGTTCTGCAAAACTTCAGCACCAGTAGAAATAAAATCAGGTCTATTTTAAAGAGGAAACCAGAGCACACCTAGCTAAAACTCACCACACTCTGGCCAAAATCTGGACACTCCCCACTATAGGCAAGGAAAAATTCTGCATAAGAGTGACCTGAGGGAAAGAGCATCCAAAACACAGCCGCAGAATACACAAAGCATACACCAGAAACACTATAGTATATGACTTCTTCTTCATAAAGCCATTACTCTCAGGAGCAGGAAATATATAACAGTCTTTCCTAACACACAAAGACCTAGACAAAATGCCAAGATAGAATTCATCCCAAAAGAAAGAATAAGAAAAGGTCATGGCCAGGTATCTAATGGAAAAAGATATAAGTAATATGCCTGATCCAGAATTTAAAGCCACAATCATAAGGATACTAACTGTACTTGAGAAAAGCATAGAAGACAGCTGGGAGTCTCTTACCACAAAGACAGAAGAGCTAAAAACTAACCAGGCCAAAGTGAAAAATGGAATAATGAAATCTTGAAACCTACTGGAAGTTATGGCCACAGCATGGAAGAAGCAGAAGAATAAATAAGTGATATAGAAGATAAAATCATGGAAAATAATGAAACTGCACAAAAGAGGGAAAAGAAAATCCTGGATCACAAAAACAGATTTAGGGAATTCAGTAATAACATTCATATCATAGGAATCCCAGAAAAAGAGGGAAAGGGGGCAGAAGGTTTATTTGAGCAAATTATACCAAAACAACCCTAATCTGGGGGAGAAAACAGATACTCAAACCCAGGAGGACAGAGAACTCCATTCAAAATCAGCTAAAGCAGGCCAACATCAAGAAATATCAAATTTGCAAATATTAAATTTGCAAAATAAAGAGATAAAGAAAAAATCCAAAAAGCAGCAAGACAAAAGAAGTCCCAAACTTATAAAGTAAGACAAATAAGGTTGGCAGCAGATCTCCACAGAAATTTGGCAGGCCAGAAGGGAGTGGTATAATATATTCAACATGTTGAATGGGAAAAATATGCAGCCAAGAATACTCTATCCAACAAGGCTATCACTCAAAATAGAATGAGAGATAAAGAATTTCCCAAACAAAAACTAAAGGGTTTCATGACCACTAAACCAACCCTGCAATAAATATTAGATACTCTTTGAGTGGGACAGAAATATCAAAAGTGACAAAGACTAGAGGGGTGCCTGGGTGGCTCAGTTGGTTAAGCAGCCAACTTCAGCTCAGATCATGATCTTGCTGTCTGTGAGTTCAAGCCCTGTGTCGGGCTCTGTGCTGACAGCTCAGAGCCTGGAGCCTGCTTCCAATTCTGTGTCTCCCTCTCTCTCTGCCCCTTCCCTGCTTGCTCTCTGGATCTCTCTCTCTCTCTCTCTCTCTCTCTCTCTCTCTCTCAAAAATAATAAACATTAAGAAAAAAAATTTATTTATTTATTTATTTTTTATTTTTTAATATATGAAATTTACTGTCAAATTGGTTTCCATACAACACCCAGTGCTCATCCCAAAAGGTGCCCTCCTCAATACCCATCACCCACCCTGCCCTCCCTCCCACCCCCCATCAACCCTCAGTTTGTTCTCAGTTTTTAACAGTCTCTTATGCTTTGGCTCTCTCCCACTCTAACCTCTTTTTTTTTTTTTTTTCCCTCCCCCATGGGTTTCTGTTATGTTTCTCAGGATCCACATAAGAGTGAATGAGAAAAAATGAAATATGGCCTTTTGTAGCAACATGGATGGAACTGGAGAGTGTGATGCTAAGTGAAATAAGCCATACAGAGAAAGACAGATAAGAAAAAAAATTTTTTTAAAGTGACAAAGACTAGAAAAGAAATAAGAAAATCTTCCAAAACCATGACAAACAAGTAATAAAATGGCACTGAATTCATATCTATCAATAATCACTCTGAAAGTAAACAGACTAAATTCTCCAATCAAAAGACATAGAATGTAAGAATGAATAAAAAAACAAGACTTATGTATATGCTGCCTATAAGAGACTCATTTTAGACAAAAAAAAAGTGAGGGAATGGAGAAATATTTACCATACAAATACAAAAGAAAGCCAGAGTAGCATACTTATATCAGACAAACTAGATTTTAAACCAAAAACTGTAACAAGAGATGAAGAAGGGCACTACATCATAATAAAAGGATCTATCCAACAAGAAAATCTAACAATTGTAATTATTTATGTCCCCAACTTGAGAGCACCCAAATATATAAAACAATTAATAACAAACATAAAGGAGCTCATTGATAATAATACAATAATAGTAAGGGACTTTAATACCCCCACTTATAGCAATGGACAGATCATCTAGGCACAAATTCAACAAGGAAACAATGGTTTTGAATGACACACTAGACCAGATGGACTTAACAGATATATTCAGAACATTTCATTCTAAATTTAGCAGCAGAAAACACATTCTTTTCAAATGTACATGGAATATACTCCAGAATAGATCACATACTGGGTTTTAAATCAGGCTTCAACAAGTACAAAAAAATTGAGATCCTACCATGCATCTTTTCAGACCACAAAACTATAAAACTTGAAGTCAATCAGAAGTGAAAATTTGGAAAGAACACAAATTCATGGAGGCTAAAGAACATCCCACTAAAGAGTGAATGGGTCAACAAGGAAATTAAATAATAAATTTAAAAAGTACATGGAAACAAATGAAAATGAAAAGACTATGGTCCAAAATCTTTGGGATGCAGCAAAAGTGGCCCTAAGAGGGAAGTATATAGATATAACAATACAGGTCTACCTCAAAAAGCAAGAAAATCTCAAATAAACAACCTAACTTTATACCTAACAGAGCTAGAAAAAGAACAAATGGAAGCCTAAAGTCAGCCTTCTTCCCAGAAGAAAGGAAGTAATAAAGATTAGAGCAGAAATAAATGATATAGAAACAACAAAAAACCCCAGTAGAACAGATCAATGAAACCAGGAGTCAATTCTCTGAAAGAACTAATAAAATTGATAACCTCCTAGCCAGATTTATCAAAAAGAGAAAGGACCCAAATAAGTAAAATCGCTAATGAGAGAGGGGAAATCGCAACCAATACCACAGAAATACAAACAATTATAAGAGAATATCATGAAAAATTATATGCCAACAAATTGGGAAATCTGGAAGAAATGGATAAATTCTTGGAAACATATAAACACCAAAACTAAAACAGGAAGAAATAGAAAACTTGAACAGACCAATAATCAGCAAAGGAACCAAATCAGTAATAAAAAATCTCCCAACAAACAAAAGTCCAGGGCCAGATAGCTTCACGGGGGCATTCTACCAAACATTTAAAGAAGAGTTAATACCTATTCTTATCAAACTATTCTAGAAAGTAGAAATGGAAGGAAAACTTCCAAACTCATTCTATGATGCCAGCATTATCCTGATTCCAAAGTGAGACAAAGACTTCACTAAAAAAGAGAGTTACAGGCCAATATCCCTGATGAACATAGATGCAAAAATTCTCAGCAAAAATACTAGCAAACTGAGTCCAACAGATCATTAGAAGAATCACTCCCTACCATCAGGTGGGATTTATTCCTGGGTTAAAGGGGTGGTTCATTATCATGATCAATCAATATGATATACCACATTAATAAAAGAAAGGATAAGAATCTATGATCATTTCAATAGCTGCAGAAAAAGCATTTGGCAAAGTACAGCATACAATCTTGATAAAAAAAAAAAACCCTCAACAAAGTAACAATAGAAGGAACATACATCAACATCACAAAGTCCATAAATGAAAAACCCAAGCTAATATCATCCTTAATGGGGAAAAAACAGAGAGCTTTTCTTCTAAGGTCAGGAACACCCACTGTCACCACTGTTATTTAACATAGAAGTCCTAACCTCAGCAATCAAAAACAGAGACAAAGACAATAAGAAAACAAAAGAAAAAGAAATAAAAGGCATCTAAATCAGCAAGGAGTAAGTCAAACTTTCACTCTTTTCAGAAGACATGATCCTCTATGTAGAAAACCCAAAATATTCCACCAAAAATTGCTAGAACTGACACACAAATTCAGTAAGGTCACAGGATACAAAATCAACATACAATAATACAAGATACAAAAATACAATAATACAAGAAATCAATAATCAAGGTCACAGGATACAAAATCAACATACAGAAATCTGTTGAATTTCTATGCACCAATAATGAAGGAGCAGAAAGAGAAATCAAGGAATCAATCCCATTTACAATTGCACCAAAAACCGTAAGATACCTAGGAATAAGCCTAACTAAAGAGGTAAAAGATCTGTACTTTAGTAAACTATGGAACACTTATGAAAGAAACTGAAGACGACACAAAGAAATGGAAAAATATTCCATCCTCCTGGATAGGAAGAACAAATATTGTTAAAATGTTTATGGCACCCAAAGTAATATACATATTTAATGCACTCCCTATCAAAATACCACTAGCATTTTTCACAGAGGTAGAACAAACAATCCTAAAATTTGTATGGAACCACAAACAACCCTGAATAGCCAAGGAAATCTTGAAAAAGAAAAGCAAAGCTGGAGACATCACAATTCCAGACTTCAAATTTAATGTCATGCTGGCTCGCCTTTGAACCATCTTTCTCAAATTAATTGTATATACAAGATAATACTCATGATGTAATATATAAATAAACCTCTTCTTACTAGTTACCTTTTAAAACAGAGTTATTTGAGGTCCATAGCTGACAAATGAGTTCTATTTCCCTCTTTCTCATATGAAGAAGTCACAAAATGTTCATCTAGTGGTTCTAACAGCCATAGTTTTTCAGAGTACAGAGCCAATAAGATATATCAATCTATAAGTGAAATATGTATATGTGAAGACATTTCTTATAAAATGTTGGCTCGTGTGAATATGAAGGCTGAGAAGTCCCATGATCTGCTATCTATAAGGTTTGAGACCCAGGAAATATGATGCTCTAGTTCTAAAGCATGAGAACAGAAGAGTTGATGAAAGGTATAAATTCCATCAACTGTAGTTTGCATGAAGGTTGACAACTGTATTTGAGATTGGCTCCCAAAAGGAATCCAAACTTTGGCCTCAATAAAATCATATATGGTTGATTAGCTCAGAGAAGATCACAGTAATTAAAGCAGTGAGCACATCAAAATTTATAGAGCAACTGAAGTTTGCATAAACCTGTTAGAAGTGTCACCTGTGGTAGAAACCTGTGGGTTTACAAGATGCCAAAAAATCCAGGTGAGTAATAGAAAACTGCTAGTGAATAATTTATATATTTAATTTTAATGATTATAATCTAGATAAGCAAAATAGCTGTGAGACTTAATTATTCACTTTAACAATGTTTTATTTCTCTCAACATATCTATAATAACTTATAGGTATTGGTGAACTAAAATGTTAAACAATTTAAACTGCACTTAGATATCACTTCATAACAGGGGCACCTGGATGGCTCAGCAGGTTGAGTGTCTGACTCTTGATTTTGGCTCAGGTCATGATTCCAGGGCTGTGTGATCAAGTCCCACATTGGGCTCCATGCTGAGCATGGAGCCTACCTAGGATTCTCTCTTTCTCCCCCTGCCCCTCACCTCTGCTCACGCACTCTCCCTTAAAAAAAATCATTTCAGGGACACCTGGGTGGCTCAATCAGTTAAGTGTCTGACTCTTGGTTTTGGCTCAGGTCATGATCTCACCATTCATGTGTTTCAGCCAGACATCAGGTGCCTTACTGACAGTGCAGAGCCCACTTGAGATTCTCTCCTTCCTTCGCTGTATGTCCCTCCCTCAGTCTCTCTCTCTTTCTCAAATAAATAAATAATCTTAAAAAAATAATTTCATAACAATTCCTACATAAGAAATCTTCTGGTTACTCTGATTAAAACCTCCCTTATGTTTAATTGATCACACTTTCTGATAAAACTTTTAAAGTAAGTCACTTGCATATTACCTCTATCCTTTATCCAACTTCTGACAAGAATTTCATTGACTATTTATATACATGTAGGAGGAAATAGGCAGTAAGTGCTCCTTCATGCTCTTTATTGTATTTATAGCTTAATAAGTACCCACACATAAACTGAATTTGAGTATCTTCAGTTCGTTAGTGATTTGGGATTGCATGGAAGAAGTTCTTTCAAATAAATGTACATTTAAAAACTGCAATTATTGGCTTTGGTTACTTACCTCACTTGTATTCCACTCCACTCTTTGGCTCAGTTTTATTCTGCTAAATAACTGGTGGCAAAAAAAAAATACTCTCAAGTAAAACCAGAAGGATTTCTAGAAAAAGTCAGTTCTAATCATTGTAATAACAAATGTAAAGGCACTTTTAAATATGAAAAGAACTTTCAGGCAGTGCTAGTGTATTTGTGAACAGCACAAAATTTGCGAAGTAAAATTTAAAATGAAAATCTTGCTTACACATATTCCATAGAAAATTAAACAAGGAAATTTGAATAAAACAAGTTTCCCCAAATTGACAACTTTATTATTATTTTTTAAGTTTATTTATTTATTTTGAGAGAGAGAGGTAGAGAGAGAATCTCAAGCAGGCTCTGCACTGTCAGCATACAGTCCAATGTTGGGCTTGATCTCACAAACCATGAGATCATGACCTGAGCTGAAATCAAGAGTCAGACGTTTAACTGACAGCCATGCAGGAGCCTGAAAGTTGACAACTTTAAGTAAAACAAAGGTTAAGATAAATATGTATTCCCTAATTCTGAGCTTTTCCCTTTTGTCGTCCATTAACTTTATCTGATATATTCTGAATCCTTCTTTATCTTTCCCACACTTATTCATCAACATGTCTATTATTCTCTGTGAGAATAAAATTCATCAACATGTCTATTATTCTCTTTGTGCATCTTGTGATCTCCACCCACCCAAATTTCTCCTTCTACTGTCTTCTTCCTCTTTGTGATGACATCCTCTCTGCTTCTCTCTTCTGAACACTTTTATTAAATGATATATAGGAAAAATATTTTGTATTTGTCTACCACAGCAGACAAACAATAACTGTCGTCCACATTCCTGGAGGGCTCAACTTTGTTTCCCGGTTCACTGTTGTGTAACTTGTTTCCCATTTACTTCTCATTATTCTCTGGCCTCCACTGCATCACATAACAGAAATGGTCCTCATTAAAGCCACTGAAAATCTCTTAGCTTCCATGCTCCATCACATCTGTTCACTCCTTGTCCTACTAGAGCGTTTATTTTAGTGACTGGTGCCATAACTTTCTTTGTCCTTCTTGAATATCTTCCTTTCCTTATGTTCATGACACTCATCTGCCCTGTTTCCCTTCTCTTCTTCATCATTCTGCTCAGTATCATTTCCCAGTCTCTCTCCATCTTTCATTGCTGTCAGTCAGAACTATTAGCTTCAACAAGAAATGGTGTTTTTGAATGGATTTTCTCTAACATAGAAATGTGAGGGAGATTGAAGGAACCAGCTTGAAAAAAATAGATAGCAAAGAAGGAAGGAAGGCAATCTGTGAACAGCCAAAATCATGTCCCAACACTGTATCCACGAGGGTTGTTTTCACACCGGCTGTATGGGAATGCCACTGTTCACACTGACAGGGTGGGTCATTGTTGTGGGTGCAGGATGCATTTGCTGGAATCTTCATTTTATTTTTTTTTGTTAAATTTTTTAAATGTTTATTTACTCTTGAGAGAGAGACAGAGCACGAGAGGGGGAGGGGCAGAGAGAAAGGGAGACAGAATCTGAAGCAGGCTGCAGGCTCTGAGCTGTCAGCACAGAGGTGGACACAGGGCTCAAACTCACGAACCACAAGATCATGACCTGGGATGAAGTCAGATACTTAACCAACTGAGCCACACAGGCACCTCTGGAACCTTCATTTTATAGCTTGGCTGCCTTAGCAACCCAAATTCTCTTTTGTCCTTGTCCCTTTTACTCCCGCACTCCAAATTTTAAACCAGTGTGGGGAAGTTAGATTTGCCAAACTTACATCAGGTGCCCTCACTCTAGTTGTTAGTGGCACAACTTTTGGCTCCTAGAGTGGGTGGTAGACTTTGCCTGTCACCAAGATTATGTGGGAGAAAAGAGGATTGGACTGGCTTCTGAAAATGGCACACATCTTCGGTGCCACTTTACCATACTTTTGTCAGTTTAGTCTCTTGCCCTTCTCTTGACACTTGGTGTATTCTCTAATAGATAGATCATACGTAAGTGTGCCTCCACCTACTCCAATGATTTCCAAGTCATTATTTCCATTAAGCTCTTGTAACTCATACTACAAAGTATATATCACCTAGACGTCCACAAACTGGCCACTGCCTTCTAGTTCTTAATCAGTTTTGAGGAAAATCTACCCAGTTACCCAGGTACTTCTTTATTCCTCACTGAAGACCCCTTCAGCTCCAATATATCACAGAGGTACTAACTGCCTCTACATCCTGAATTCTTCGGCATCCATGTCTTAATCTTCTTGTTAATTTCAATGTCAATTTGCTAGTGGACTAGCCAAGTCACATGTATGTAGATCACCATGGAGCAAGTTTAAAATACAGATTATTAGCTTTAGTTCTTGACACACTAAATTAATTTCTACAGTAAAGTTTCAAATCTATATTTTACACAAAAGTTTCCCCAGACATTTCTGATGTGTACTCTGATTTGAGAACAGCTAGACAGTAGTAACTTCTTGTTGCCTGGTATTCCTGAGCCCAGTTTCTACTCCCTTCAGCCTATTTTTTATACTACCATATATTCACTTTAAAAGAGAGTCTTAGAGTGCTATTCCTTCCTCTTGTTTTCAGTGCATGTTTATCCCCTGATAAATAATATTCAAGATCTTTCATAAGCTATTTAATTAACTTTACTAACCTGGCCCTTCAAGCTTCTTTCCCTTTCAAGACATTCAAGACACAGAATTTCTGTTTCATAATGAATCCTGTACCATAAATTTAGCACATATGTATAATGTCTTCCATTTTCCAAAATCTGTTTATTGCTGCATTTTAATATTTAAATAATTGTACTATTTTCCTTAGCTCCAAAATAGATTCCACTAAATATGTAATAAAATTAAGAGGGGATTCTGATGTGCACAACTGTATCTCAAATCTCCTCCCCATATTTTCACATATAAATTCTTATTGACATTTAAAAAACTTACTCCATTTCATTTCAGGCAATACCCAGTGAGGACATGGGAAAGGAAAATGCAACATTGCTGACAGAGTTAATTCTCTGGACTCACATATGAACCACAGTGGCAAATCCCCCTATTCCTGGTGTTCTTGGTTATCTATCTTCTCACCATTGTGGGGAACCTTGGTCTGATTGCTCTCATATGGAATGACCCTCAGCTTCACATCCCCATGTACTTTTTCCTTGGAAGTTTGGCATTTGTGGATGCTTAGATATTATCCACAGTGACACCCAAGATGCTGGTCAACTTCTTTGCCAAGAGCAAAATGATATCTCTTTCTGAATGCATGATACAGTTTTTTCCCTTGGCAATCAGTATAACCACAGAATGTTTTCTGCTGGAAACAATGGTTTATGATCACTATGTGGCCATATGCAAACCATTACTTTACCCAGTGATTACGTCCAATACACTATGCATCCGGCTGTTAGTTTTGTCATTTTCAGGTAGCCTTCTTCATGCCATAATTCATAATGCTTTGTTATTCAGATTAACCTTCTGTGATTCCATCATAGTACATCACTTTTACTGTGACATTATACCATTGTTTAAGATTTCTTGTACTGACCCTTCTATTAATTTTCTGATGGTATTCATTTTTGCTGGGTCAATACAGATGTTCACCATTCTGATAGTTCTTGTCTCCTATACACTAGTACTCTTTACAATCTTAAAAAAGAAGTCACTACAAGGCATAAGAAAAGCGTTCTCCACCTGTGGATCCCATCTCTTATCTGTCTCTTTGTACCATGGCTCTCTTGTCTTAATGTATGTGCACCCTGTATGTGCACAATCAGATGATCAGGGTATGATGGACTCTGTATTTTATACTATCATAATTCCTTTCTTAAATCCAATTATCTATAGCTTGAGAAATAAGAAAGTCATAGATTCACTGAGAAAAATGTTAAAGAGAAATACTTAGAAGTCATAATAATATCTACTCTCCTTTCATTAAAATGACACAAAATTACAGATTAGGTGTTATTAAGTGTTGATTAGCTATCAAAGTCTTTTGTAGGTATAATTGCATTAGCATTTTAATGACTAAGGTAGGCATACAATTCGCTTTCTTAAATATGTATGTCTATTATTCAAAAATAGAAAGAATTCTAACCAAGTGTTCATGTCATACTAAAGAGGAAAACAAATTATTTTACACGTTTTTATATTTTCAATGTGGCTTCATAAATTCATTAAGCCCTGTAATAATTTAACACTTCTGAAAGGAATTTGAATATCATGTCTTTGACAGCCATTACAGTCATGCAGACGGAAGACTCATATCACATTTAATCCACAGTAGAGTCACAGTTGCGTATGAGTGAACAAAGCCCAAAACGTATGAGTCATCCCATTTCAGGACACCCATGCCCTTCCTCCCTCACCAGTGATTCTATACAGAGTCTACTGATACCACTGAGGTTCTCACGCTAAAACTACTCATATCTGTCATTTGCTACAGTCTTGTTTCTTTTCTCACATCCTGTTGATATTCTCTTACTTCCAAAACATTGCTGTCAGAGTATTCTTTATACACAGAAGTCTGATTAAATAATATCCTTCTTCAATAACTTCTAATGGATTGCCATTGCTACCAGATTATGTGTATATATGGCGAGCATGACTAGAACTTTCTATACACAGATGGACAGAGGGAAAGATGGCAGTGTAAGAGGATGCTGGGCCACCTTGTTCTGCTGATCTCTTAGATTCCACCCACGTCTGCCTAAATAACCCAGAAAACTGCCAGAAGACTAGCAGAACGGACTCTCCAGAGCCAAGCGTAGACAAGAGGCCCATGGAAGAGGGTAGGAAGGGCGGAGAGGAGGTGCACACTACACGGACTGGCAGGAGGGAACCAGGGTGGTGGAGGGGCAGCCTGCTTGGCAAGGCAGAGCCCCCAAGTCTGGCTTGCAAAAGCAGAGGGGCCGGACTGTGTGAGTTCTGACAGCCAGCAGGACTTAATATCTGGAATATTAAAAGTCAACAGCCCTGCTCTCAGAGAGAGGGGAGGGTGAGAGGACACCGGGAGGGAGAGTTGCTGAGCCCCAGAAGACAGAGCTCAGCTCAGCAGGGAAACAAAGGCCCTGGAAAGTACTATTCTCCCCCAGCCGAAATTCTAAAGGGAACCAGTTCTCCATCACCAAACTTGCTTGCACTGCAAAAAGGCCCAGTGTTGTGTTTCTGTGGATCCATCCCTCTGATGGGCCTGCCTCCCTCCTGGTGCTGCAGGGCCCCTCTCCCAGGGGACCACCAACTGCAAAATGAGCTAAGCCTGCCCCTCCTGCCCCTGTGCAACTTGTGGATCCACCCCGGCTAATACACCCTTGGCAAGAGCCCATCGAAGCAGCACCACAAGCCTGGCAGTGTGCAAGTAGCCCAGCCAGGGGCCACCCCACTCCAGAGTGAGTACTGCCCCTGGAAGAGGGGAAGATAAGGTACACACCAGTCTGACTGTGGCCCCAGCAGTGGGCTGGGGACAGACATTGGGTCTGACTGCAGCCCCACCCACCAACACAAGTTACTCCGGACAGCACAGGGGAAGTGCCCTGCAGTTTGGAGCCACTGAAGGGACTACCCAAAATGACGAAACGGAAGAACTCTCCTCAAAAAAAACTCCAGGAAGTAGCAACAGCTAACGAATTGATCAAAAACGATTTAAGCAATATAACGGAACAAGAATTTAGAATAATAGTCATAAAATTAATCGCTGGGCTTGAAAAAAGCATAGAGGACAGCAGAGAATCTATTGCTACAGAGATCAAGAGACTAAGAAATAGTCATAAGGAGCTAAAAAATGCTATAAATGAGGTGCAAAATAAAATGGAGGTGGCCATAGCACAGATTGAAGAGGCAGAAGAGAGAAGAGGTAAAGTAGAAGATAAAGTTATGGAAAAAGAGGAAGCTGAAAAAAGAGAGATAAAAAAATCCAGGGGTATGAGGGGAGAATTAGAGAACTAAGTGATGCAATCAAACAGAACAATATCCATATCATAGGAATTCCAGAAGAGGAAGAGAGAGAGAAAGTGGCTGAAGGTGTCCTTGAACAAATCATAGCTGAGAACTTCCCTGATCTGGGGAAGGAAAAAGGCATTGAAATCCAAGAGGCACAGAGAACTCCCTTCAGACATAACTTGAATCGATCTTCTGCACGACATATCATAGTGAAATGAGCAAAATACAAGGATAAAGAGAAAATTCTGAAAGCAGCTAGGGATAAACAGGCTCTAACTTACAAAGGGAGACCAATAAGACCAATGGCAGACCTATCTACTGAAACTTGGCAGGCCAGAAAGGAATGGCAGGAAATCTTCAATGTGATGAACAGAAAAAAAAATGCAGCGAAGAATCCTTTATCCAGAAAGTCTGTTATTCAGAACAGGAGAGATAAAGGTTTTCCCAAACAAACAAAAACTGAAGGAATTCATCACCACTAAACCAGCCCTACAAGAGAGCCTAAGGGGGATCCTGTGAGTGAAATGTTGCAAGGACCACAGTCTCAGAGACATCACTACAAGCATGAAACCTACAGACATCACAATGAATCTCAACTCATATCTTTCAATAATAACACTGAATGTAAATAGACTAAATGCTCCAACCAGAAGACATAGGGTATCAGAATGGACAAAAACACAAGACCCATCTATTTGCTGTCTATAAGGGACTCATTTTAGACCTGAGGACACGTTCAGATTGAAAGTCAGGGGATGGAGAACTATCTATCATGCTGCTGGAAGTCAAAAGAAAGTTGGAGTAGCCATACTTATATCAGACAAACTAGACTTTATATCAAAGGCTGTAACAAGAGACGAGGATGGGCATTATATAATAATTACAGGGTCAATCCATCAGGAAGAGCTAACAATTATAAATGTCTATGCACTGAATACGGAAGCCCCCAAATACATAAAGCAATTAATCACAAACATAAGCAACCTTATTGAGAAGAATGTGGTCATTGCAGGGGACTTTAATACTCCACTTACAGAAATGCACAGATCATCTAGACACATTATCAATAAAGAAACAAGGGCCCTGAATGATACATTGGATCAGATGGACTTGACAGATATATTTAGAAATCCACATCCCAAAGCCACAGAATATACTTTTTTCTCGAATGCACATGGAACATTCTCCAAGATAGATCACATACTGGGTCACAAAACAGCCCTTCATAAGTATACAAGAATTGAGATCATACCATGCATACTTTCAGACCACATTGATAGGAAACTTGAAATTAACCACAGAGAAAAGTCTGGAAAACCTCCAAAAGCATGGAGGTTAAAGAACACCCTACTAAGGAATGAATGGGTCAACCAGGCAATTAGAGAAGAAATTAAAAAATATATGGAAACAAATGAAAATGAAAATACAATCCAAATGCTTTGGGATGCAGTGAAGGCAGTCCTGAGAGGAAAATTCATTGCAATCCAGACCTATCTCAAGAAACAAGAAAGATCCCAAATACAAAATCTAATAGCACACCTAAAGGAACTAGAAGCAGAACAGCAAAGACACCCCAAACCCAGCAGAAGAAGAGAAATAATAAATATCAGAGCAGAAATAAACAATATAGAATCTAAAAAAAAACTGTAGAGCATATCAATGAAACCAAGAGTTGGTTTTTTGAAAAAATAAACAAAATTGATAAACCTTTAGCCATGCTTCTCAAAAAGAAAAGGGAGATGACCCAAATAGATAAAATCATGAGTGAAAATGAAATTATTACAACCAATCCCTCAGACATACAAACAATTATCAGGAAATACTATAAAAAATTATTGCCAACAAATTGGGCAACCTGAAGAAATGGACAAATTCCTAAGCGCCCACACACTTCCAAAACTGAAACAGAAAGAAATAGAAAACTTGAACAGACCCATAACCAGTGAAGAAATTGAATCAGTTATCAAAAATCTCCTAACAAATAAGAGTCCAGGACCAGATGGCTTCCCTGGGGAATTCTACCAGACATTTACAGCAGAGATAATACCTAGCCTTCTCAAGCTGTTCCAAAAAAATAGAAAGGGAAGGAAAACTTCCAGACTCATTCTATGAAGCCAGCATTACTTTGATTCCTAAACCAGACAGAGACCCAGCAAAAAAAAAAAAAAAAAAAAAAAAAAAAAAAGAGAGAGAGAGAGAGAGAGAGAGAGAACTACAGGCCAATATCCCTGATGAATATGGATGCAAAAATTCTCAATAAGAGACTAGCAAAGTGAATTCAACAGCATATAAAAAGTATTATTCACCATAATCCAGTGGGATTCATTCCTGGGATGCAGGGTTGGTTCTACATTCACAAATCAATGTGATACATCACATTAATAAAATAAAACAAAAGAACCATATGATCCTGTCAATCAATGAAGAAAAATCATTTGACAAAATTCAACATCCTTCCTTAATAAAAACCCTCAAGGAAGTCGCGATAGAAGGAACATACTTAAACATCATAAAAGCCATTTATGAAAAGCCCACAGCTAATATCATCCTCAATGGGGAAAAACTGAGAGCTTTCCCCCTGAGATCAGGAACATGACAGGGATGTCCACTCTCACTGCTGTTGTTTAACATAGTCTTTGAAATTCTAGCATCAGCAATCAGACAACAAAAGGAAATCAAAGGCATCAAAATTGGCAAAGATGAAGTTAAGCTTTCACTTTTTACAGATGACATGATATTATACATGGAAAATCTGACAGACCCCACCAAAGAGTCTAGAACTGATACATGAATTCTACTAGAATTCTACTAGAACTGATACATGAATTCAGCAAAGTCGTGGGATACAAAATCAATGTACAGAAATCAGTTGCATTCTTGTACACTAATAGTGAAGCAACAAAAAGACAAGAAACTGATAACATTCACAATTGCACCAAGAAGCATAAAATACCTAGGAATAAATCTAATCAAAGATGTACAAGATCTGTATGCTGAAAACTATAGAAAGCTTATGAAGGAAACTGAAGAAGATATAAAGAAATGGAAAAACATTCCATGCTCATTGATTGGAAGAATAAATATTGTTAAAATGTTAATACTACCCAAAGCTATCTACACATTCAATGCAATTCCAATCAAAATTGCACCAGCATTCTTCTTGAAGCTAGAATAAGCAATCCTAAAATTTGTATGGAACCACAAAAGATCTCTAATAGCCAAAGTAATATTGAAGAAGAAGACCAAAGTGGGAGGCATCATAATCCCAGACTTTAGCCTCTACTACAAAGCTGTAATCAGTAAGACAGCATGGTATTGGCACAAAACAGATGCATAGACCAATGGAATAGAATTGAGACTCCAGAACTGGACCCACAAAACTATGACTAACTAATCTTTGACAAAGCAGGAAAGAGTATCCAATGGAAAAAAGACAGTCTCTTTAACAAATGGTGCTGGGAGAACTGGACAGCAACATGCAGAAGATTGAAACTAGACCACTTTCTCACACCATTCACAAAAATAAACTCAAAATGGATAAAGGACCTGAATGTGAGACAGGAAACCATCAAAACCCTAGAGGAGAAAGCAGGAAAAAACCTCTCTGACCTCAGCCACAGCAATTTCTTACTTGACACATCTCCAAAGGCAAGGGAATTAAAAGCAAAGATTATTGGGACCTCATGAAGATAAAAAGCTTCTGCACTGCAAAGGAAACAATCAACAAAACAGGCAACCCATGGAATGGGAAAAGATATTTGCAAATGACATATCGGACAAAGGGCTAGTATTCAAAATCTATAAAGAATTCACCAAACTCCACACCCGAAAAACAAATAATCCAGCGAAGAAATGGACAGAAAACAGGAATAGACACTTCTCTAAAGAAGACATCCAGATGGCCAACAGGCACATGAAAAGATGCTCAATGTCACTCCTCATCAGGGAAATACAAATCAAAACCACACTCAGATACCACCTCATGCCAGTCACTGTAGCTAAAATGAACAAATCAGGAGACTATAGATGCTGGAGAGGATGTGGAGAAACGGGAACCCTCTTGCACTGTTGGTGGGAATCCAAACTGGTGCAGCCACTCTGGAAAACAGTGTGGAGGTTCCTCAAAAAATTAAAAATAGACCTATCCTATGACCCAGCAATAGCACTGCTAGGAATTTACCCAAGGGATAATGCTGATGCATAAGGGCACTTTTACCCCAATGTTTACAGCCGCACTTTCAACAATAGCCAAATTATGGAAAGAGCCTGAATGTCCATCAACTGATGAATGAATAAAGAAATTGTGGTTTATATACACAATGGAATACTACGTGGCAATGAGAAAGAATGAAATACGGCCTTTTGTAGTAACGTGGATGGAACTGGAGAGTGTTATGCTAAGTGAAATAAGTCATACAGAGAAAGACAGATACCGTATATTTTCACTCTTATGTGGATTCTGAGAAACTTAACAGAAGACCATGGGGGAGGGGAAGGGAAAAAAAACAAGGTTAGAGAGGGAGGGAGCCAAAAGATAAGAGACTCTTAAAAACTGAGAACAAACTGAGGGTTGATGGGGGGTGGGAGGGAGGGGAGGGTGTGTGATGGGTATTGAGGAGGGCACCTGTTGGGATAAGCATTGGGTGTTGTATGGAAACCAATTTGAAAATAAATTTCATATTAAAAAATAAATAAACATTAAATAAATAAATACACAATATGAATTTCAAAAGAAGCGAACTCTCTATACACATATCCATGTTTATTTCTTCTTATATGTATATATTACATGATATATAAACACATGTAAATCTATCTTTATTGTTCAGATTACATATTTGCTATGTGTTGATCAGCATTCAACAATTTTAGCAGTTATATATGACCTAACATTAATGACCTCAGGTGGGAATAAAAATAAACATCTTAAATGTGTGTGTGTGTGTATGTTTATGTGTGTGTGTGTGTGTGTGTGTGTGTGTGTGTGTGTGTGTGTGTATCCCTGCAGTATCTCACCATGGCATTAAGGTCCATCCCAAGAAAATCTTGATTTATCTCTGCATTCTCTTCCTGCACAATTCTAATAGACTCAGTGTTATCACCAAAATGAGTTACTGAAAGCCTGTGAACACCTTCTCAGGTACACGGTTTTGTTTATATGGTCTCTCCACAAAGAATGCTTCCCCAAGTGCACCCATCTTCATTACAATTGAAATGGTGCCCTTTCTTCAAAGATTTTTATGATGCATTTCCTAATTACCTTGAAAAGGGTAGAAATGCTCACTCATTTGAAACACTGTATTTTATTTATTTGGGGGGTCACAAATGGCCTTTATTAGTACTTATTTTGACCCATAAATTTTTTTAGATCATAATTCAATAGTCCTAGTACTCTTCCAATCTTTTGCAGTGTTAGCACAGTGGCTTACCCACATGAGGTCCTAAATAAGTACTTAGGAAATATATATACATTTGAAATGAATCTGTCAGCACAAACACTTCAAATGAAGTGAGAGTGCATCACTCATTTTCAATCCTGTAATGAGCCCCAAGAGATTGCTGGGTCTGGGGTGTCTGCTGCAGGCCAGCTCACCTTCCTGTTTCTTTCAAGACAATCACAAGTATCATACACCTAAAGCAAATTATTCTTATATGGCACAATACCAGAAAAAAGCCCTTTAATTAGATGTTTGTTTAAAGATACAAAACACATAAGTATTTAAAACAAATATTACTATGTATTTCTGGAGGTGCAGGTCACAAGATTAGACCAAGTCATCTGTCCTCTATTTTCCCCCCTTAGGGATACCCTCAAGGGCCAGGAAAGGGACTGAATACATTAGAGTCTAGACACTTACTGATTTTCTCTGAAAATCCATGTTATTGCATAGGTCTGTAGAATGTTAATTTTTTTTTTTACTTTTTATTTAAATTTTAGTTAACATAGAGTGCAATATTGGTTTCAGGAGTAGAATTCAGTGATTCATCACTTACATGCAACACCCACCGCTCATCACAAAAAGTGTCCTCTTTAATACTCATCACCCATCTAGCCCATTCACCCCCCCCACCATCCTCCATAAACCCTCAGTTTGTTCTCTATCATTAAGTCTCTTGTTTGTTTACCTCTCTTCTCTTTTACACCCTTTCCATATGTTCATCTGTTTTGTTCATTAAAATCCACATATGAGTGAAGTCATATGGTATTTGTCTTTCTGTCATTGGCTTACTTCCTTTAGCATAATACATTCTAGCTCATACACATCATTGCAAATGGCAAGATTTCATTCTACTTGATGGCCAAGTAATATTCCATTGTGTGTGTAAGTGTGTGTGTGTGTGTGTGTGTGTGCGTGTGTGTGTATATATATATATGTATATGTATATATATATATGTATATATATATATATATATACATATATATATATACACATATATATATACTTCTTTATCCATTCATCAGTTAATGGACATTTGGACTCTCCATAGTTTGGTTATTGTTGATAATGCTGCACATCATGGTGCATGTACCCTTTTGAACCTGTATTTTTGTATCCTTTGGGTAAATACCTACTAGTACAATTCCTGAGTCATCGGATACTTCTATTTTTAACTTTTTGAGGAGTCTCCATACTGTTCTCCAGACTGGCTGCACCACTTTGCATTCCCATCAACATTGCAAGAGAGTCCCCCTTTCTCTGCATCCTCACCAACACCTGTTGTTTTTTGCATTGTTAATTTTAACCATTCTGACAGATGTGAGGTGGTATCTCATTATGGTTTTGGTTTGTATTTCCCTAATGATAAGTGATGTTCAGGATCTTTTCATGTGTCTCTTAGCCATCTGGATGTCTTCAGGGAAAAAATGACTATTCATGTCTTCCATCCATTTTTTAATTTGGTCATTTGTTTTTGGGGTGTTGAGTTTGATAAGTTCTTTACAGATTTTGGATACTAACCCTTTATCAGATAAGTTATTTGGAAATATCTTTTCCCATTCCATACCCTGTCTTTTAGTTTTGTTAATTGTTTCTTTTGCTCTGCTAAAGGTTTTTATCTTAGTCCCAATAGTTCATTTATGCTTTTGTTTCCCTTGCCTTCAGCAACGAGTCTAGTAAGTTGCTATAGACAAAGTCAAAGGGGTTGCTGCCTATGTCCTCCTCTAGGATTTGGTGGTTTCCTGTTTCACAGTTAGGTCTTTCTTCCATTTGGAATTTATTTTTGTGTATGGTGTAAGAAAATGGTCCAGTTTCATACTTCTGCATGTTGCTGTCCAGTTTTCCCAACAGCATTTGTTTAAGAGACTGTCTTTTGTCCATTGGCTATTCTTTCCTATTTTGTCAAAGATTAGTTCACTATATAGTAGTGGGTCCATTTCTAGGTTTTGTTTTCTGTTCCATTGATCTATCTGTTTCTGTGTCAGTGCCATATTGTCATGATGACGATAGCTTTGTAATATAGCTTGAAATCTGGAATCATGATGCCTCCAATTCTGTTGTTCTTTTTCAGAATTGCTTTGGCTATGTGGGGTCTTTTGTGGTTTCATACAAATTTTTGGATTGTTTTTTCTAGTTCTGTGAAAAATGCTGGTGGTATTTTGATAAGGAATGCATTACATGTGTAGATGCTTTGGATAGTATAGACATATTAACAATATTTGTTCTTCCAATCCATGAGTATGGAATGTTTTTCGACTTCTTTGTGTCCTCTTCAATTCCTTTCATAAGTTTTCTATAGTTTTCAGAGTATATATCTTTTATCGCTTTAGTTTTATTCCTAGGGGTTTTACTATTTTTGGTACAATCGCCAAATGGGACTGATTCTTTGATTCTTTTTCTGCCGCTTCATTACTGGTGTATAGAAATACAACAGATTTCTGCATGTTTATTTTACATTCTGTGACTTTGATGAATTCATGTAATAGTTCTAGAAATTGTTTGGTGGAGTCTTCTGGATTTTTTACATAGAATATCATGTCATTTGCAAACAGTGAAAGTCTGAATTCTTCCTTGCTGATTTGGATGTTTTTTCTTTCTTTTTGTTCTCTGATAGCTGAGGCTAGGACTTCCAATACTATGTTAAATAGTAATGGTGAGAGTGGACATCCTTGCCTTTTTCCTGACCGTAATGGGAAAGGCTCTCAGTTTTTCCCCATTGAGGATATTAGCTGTGGATCTTTCTTAAATGACCTTTGCGATGCTGAGGTATGTTCCCTCTAAACCTACTTTGTTGAGGGCTTTTATTAAGGATTGATGCTGTATTTTGCCAAATACTTTTTCAGCATCTATTGAGAGAATCGTCCACTGCTCCTTCCACCCTGACTCCCTTATGACACCGGTGTTCCTGGCTCCAGCATCTCTCCCTCCCTCCCTCCATCTCTCTCTCCCCCCATCCAGACCTTCACCCAGATCTGGTCCCTCCCATCTCGCCAGGGTACAGGGAAGGAGAGATAGTTGACTTGGGTGATCAGAACACCCACAGTGCTTCTTCCTTTAGCTGCAGTAAGGTTGTTTTTCAGATCCTTTTATTTCGTCCTCTAATTTGTGAACTCACCAGGTAAACAGCTCATGGTGAAACTCGATGTTCTAGTCGATGGCTGTTTGGCCCAGGTGCTGTATCACTGGATCAGGCTCATTAAATCAGTTTTTTTGCCTCCACTCTACAAAGTCAGGCTAAGACAGTTCATCACCTCCAACAGCCAGCTTTGGTCCTCCCCCGAATGGGTGGTATAGATTGCTCACCTGATGTTGCATGGAAGAAGCCGAACACACAGGATTATCTGCCAAATGATTCCACATGGGACATAGAGTCCCAAAGCAGGCAAAATGAACCTATGATGCCAGAAATCAGGAAAGGGTTTTTCCTCTTTATTAATAAAGAATTAATAAATTCTTTTATTAACAAATCACATAAAACAATTTCTGAAACACCTGGTTTGTTTCTCTCTCTCGTGCTCTGGAAGTGGGTTTCCCGGGGCCAGCCCCAGGGAGAGAGTGTCCTGGCCCTAATATGCTGTCCTCCTATGAGCACCCTCCACTTTCCAGTCTTCATGCCTTCGCTCATGTCGTGTTCTCCATTTTCTCATGTGAACAAAGGAATTCTATCTTCCTGTTGATTTTTGTATCCTAAAAGTCTTTAATTCAGACACAAAGCACGGGCCAGAGTACGGGGCGCAAAGACCGTCATGCACGTGCACTTCGTGCAGGGCACGGCGAGAAATCTGCAGAGACATCATAATTAAATTGCTCAAATCCACTGAAAAAGATTAAATCTCCAAAGCAGCCAGAGGAAAAAGACATGGTCCATACCCTCGTCTGCTGTCTCAGCTTCAATCTCCTCTCAGCAGAATCCGTTCTCCATCTGGGAAACCTCGCACGGGTCCCAGAATTGTCCGAGGACCGAGCTGCGGCGTGATACCCCAACAATATTTACTTCACTGTACCAGTCAGGGTCCCAGCAGGAGACAGAAATGACACACAGTATCTGAACAGAAAGAATTAACACTTGCCACACATTATCTCATTTTATTGTCTTCCCCACAGCCCTGTGAGGAAGGAGTTATTTCCCATTTCACAAGGCTCCGAGCACCTAGGGATAACATGTGAGGAAAGCCTGCCCCAGAGCAAAGCCAACAGAAAGAAAAGCAGTGTTAAGATGAAGAGAAAGCCCTTGAATTCCTTGTCTGGCTAACATGCCAGGTTGGTTCCTTTAATCTTTCTGAGAAATTATTGTTTCCACACGATACAAACTACACCAGATCGCTGAAAAACTGGGGAAGACTTTCTCTATCTTTAGAGTTTTTGGAGCCTCCTTCTCTCATGAGATTAGAGATTGTAACCTCTAAGACTTTCTCTCAGAGCTGAAAGTGTACATGCCCCACTCTTCTAGGAACCTCAAAGAAGAGCAATCAATCATCCCTCTTGTGTCCTTGGTTTTCATCAGAACCCTGTGTTCACTCTGCCTGTGTCTGAGCTTTTTTTCTCATGCACTTGACTGAGCTTCAAAACTCCAAATTTAAGGGACTCCTGAAGTGCAGACCTGTGCTATTCCTCTTGAGTAGAGTCTCACCACACTTTTACCATTTCCCAGCCTGTGCAAAGTAATTGGTCACACAACCCCACAGCAGCTGGAAGTTTACAGTGCAACAGAGAAGAATGCCAGCACCCCAGCTTGCTTCCTCAGTAGGAGTCCCTGCTCCTATGCCTGGGAACAGTGTAGCATGTTGGCGCCATCCATTCTTCTTGTGACCTAGGGGATCCTCAGACCATGCTGTCAGTCCTGGGACTCCACCCTACTTTGCCACCTAAGCATGTTTAAGCCAGGCACATCCCCCTTCTAAAAATTCAGATTTTGTACTCTGCCGTTTATACTACTTTGCAGTAGCCCTCAATAAGCAGCCTCCCTCCCTGCGGCTGTATCCATAGTCCTATCTCCCTCAAGTCAACTCTCTGAACTTCCAAAAGTGGTCACTCTTCTAATTCTAGACTTACAATTTTTGTTCTCTCAGATCTACAATTGATTTCTTGGGTGTTCAGAATGATTTGATACCTATCTAACTGTGTTCAAGGGAGGAGACAAGCTTAGGATCCACCTTATCCTCTGTCAAATAACTCCTCTGTAGTTTGTTATTTTTTGCTGCTTTATAATATTCTCATCATTCTGATATTTCTATAAATTATATAAGTTTTTGCTTACTCATACAATGTTACAATTCAAAGACTGGTATATTGGTAATATCAACAACTGGTGTGTGTTTCTTCCGTAATCAGAAGGATTTGTTTCCATTCCGGAGCTTTTCTTTGAATGAAAAGGTTGGCATCAATCCGTGAGTATATGAGTGTGGAATATACACTGTCTGGTCCTACTTTAGGTTGGGTATGTGCAGACAAGCTTTGGGGGTCTCAGAAACAGACTTCCTGTGCAGCCTTCTCTTATACATGTTTCATCTACACAGACCCCTGCTCTGATGTGTCTTTCATTAAACTTCCAACTACTTTATCCCCTCCAGAAATTCCCTAAAATCTCCTGTTCCCATTCTGAAACCATTATGTGTTCCCATTCTCATTTCTGTTACACACTTTTTTTATTTTTGTACATCGTTTTTCTCATTTCGGTGTCATGTTGGGAAAGACCTAAAATACACATCTCTGCAAAGCTCACATTTTAGACCAGATGTTCTGCAAAGTTTTAAAAAGTAAACTATGAAGTTACATTATGTATTATTTAATGAATATTTATAGGTAAAAGATGATAGCACAATATTAAGTTCATCCAGTTGTCTGGACCACTCCTGAATATGGATTAAACTACACTTCGAAAATAATAATAATAAAATAATAATAATAATAATAATATAATAATATAATGATTAATATAATATAATATGATATAATAATATAAATACCCTTTATTAGGAACATATTAATTTTCTTACTTAGAGATTTAAAGAATTCATAGATTCTCATTCTTCTATGTGTTTATAAATTTTTTCTCATCATTTTATAATACCTAGCTAATAAAGTCACTGACAATATTATCCTAGACTGTGCTCAAAGAATCAATGTTTACTTAGGTAAAAACAAACACCAATCAAATCTAGAACAGTATTTCTCAATCTGAGTTGTGGACTAGTTAGGGTAGAATCTTGGTAAGAAATATATTATGTATGTGTGAACAACGCTCTAGTCTAGACTTTCTTTTTATTGTTTCTCTGTCAAAATAGTGTTTGCAGTCTTTAGTGGCTTCAGAATAAGTTGAGGGCTTATGGGAACAAAGTTTGATGGGTTCCATTAATAGAGTTTCTTCTTCAGGAAGTTTATGCTGTTGAGTTGGGACCACACTAGATAAGCATTCTTTCAAATAATTAAGTGAAGTAAATTTTTAAAAATAAAGATGTTGGAGCTGGAAAATAGAGACACATCCTCTGTTCCTTACTTAAACAGCACTTTGCAAACATGTACAGATTTCCATTCTCAGTTTTGTACCTTCCTCCCATATTTAGGCAGCTGGATACAGGTTTCAATGGGGCATTTGTTCCAAAGGATGAAGTATTGTGGATAACTTTATAACTTTTTCTTGAAAACATAATTGACAGTGATGACAGGAAATTAAAAGCCCATTGCCTCATGTCAATGAGGTTAATTCCAGGGATACCGGTTTAATAGAGAATGTAATTGTCAAGCTGGTTAAGTTTTGAACCATCCTTCTCAATGACATTTTATATACAAAATAATAGTCATTATGTAATAATGCAATATCTCTTCTGAGAAGGTACCTTCTAAGTCAGACTTATTTGAGGACAACGGTTAACAGTTGCATCATATTTACCTCTATTTTGCAAAATAAAGAAAAAAGTTCATGAAATGTATAGTTATTATTGGTATTACTCAGGGTTGTCCAGAGTACAGAACCAATAAGGTACGTATATCTTATCTATATCTGAAGACTTTATTATAAGATAGTGGATCACATGAATATGAAACCTGAGAAGTCCCATGATTTTCTGTCTGCAAGGCTGAGAGCCAGGAAATACAATGCTCTAGTTCTAAAATGTGAGAATAGGAGAACCTATGGATAATATAGATTCCATCAAGTCTGAAGTACTGAGAATGGAGGTAAATATCACAGATCAACCAGTTGGGCAGAGTGAATTCAACTTTCCTCTGCCTTTTTGTTCCATTCAGCCCCACGATGGATTACATGATGCCCACCAGCATCAGGGAGTGCCATCAACTTTACTCAGTCCACTGATGTGATACCAATCTCTTCTGGACACACCCTCATGCATACAACTAGAAATAATATTTAATCAGTTATCTAGACATCCTGTGGACTGGTCATATTGGCACATACAACAAACTGTGTCACAAGTCCACCCACTATCAACCTGGCACCCACACACAATTTCTTAAACCATACTTAAACTCCAAGTAAGGACAATAGCAAAGTCATAATTCCACCTAACATGATGTAACTATGCTGTGTAAAACTGAAAATGCACTAACCCCTTCTCCAGAAAATGAGTTAAAATCCTTGAGTGATGCTTACTCTTTTCTTTGATATCTGGTAACTTAAACACTATGATGTCAAATTAACAATAATTAATTACCATGATATAAATTCAATACATTTTATTTTACAGGATAAGAGAATATGAGTGAAAAGAAAGCAAAAATGTTTGTTATATATACATGTACACAGATATAAATAGACAAAGATGTTGGTATGTAAACATGCACAGACACACATACACAAATATATTCTGAGAAGTAAATATTTACGGCAATTACACTTCTCATTTCTGTAACTAGTCATGTGGTCATAGCTGGTGTTCACAATTATCTCTTCCACTATCCATTCCACAATCCCTTATTCTATAGCAAACAACTCATTGATTAAACTTCTTTATCTTTACTCCTTAAGTGTCTGGCTATTAGAAATGCCACCTGGATTGGTTTGTTGGAGTTTTCCATTGGCCTTAATTACAGGTAATGGCACTACTAAAGAACAACCTCCTTGTCCTCATCTTCACTGTGGAAAAGTAGTCCAATTTCTCAGTGGTCTCACCAGCCAGCAGAGTAACTCCCTTCTTTACATGATGATTCAGAAGAAGGGGGAACACAAAGTGGCCCAGTGCCAGTCTTAACTTCTTGCTGAACAGAATCATTGTTGTCTGTGTTAGTGGAAGCATTCCTTCCTCTGGCTCTAAGACCTTTATGTTAGCAGAGCATAAAGGCATAAGAAGACTTGCAAAAATTATGCTAGTGTGTTGTTAGTGGTAATAGCGAGTGGTACCATTCCAATTTTCACTATGTGATTCCTGGACTCATGAATTTTAGCTATGGGACTGTACTATGTATTTGACATTGATTCAGAAAATATACAGGCTTCTGGAGAGTCTTGCTGAACTATGCATGTAATGCCTCCTAGGTGGTGCAGTAACTGACTTTCAAAAGATGATTCCATCATTCTAGCAAGCTACCTGTATCAGGATGGTGAGGAAAATAGTAAGATGAGGTAATTTATTATCAGGGGGACATTGCCACACTGCATTTGCTATGAAGTCAGTTGCTTAATTAGAAGCAATGGGCATGGAATATCACGACAGTCAATAAGGAATTCTGTAAGTCCACAGATAAGGCTTTGATAGAACCATTTTACTCAGCACTGCAAACCTATTTTTTTTTGTTTCTTCAATTTTCTACCTCTGAGATCATCTAGACCCTCCAATGATGGAAAGCCATGTCCAGAGGCATCACATTTTCAGACATGAAGACTCTTGGCCTCACTTCTGACCTATTGAGGCAAAATCTGCATTTTCAGAACACACACACACACACACACACACACACACGATTCAACTGTATTACAGTCTGAAAAGTACTGATATATGCCACATCCCACTGTGGTCCTTTGTTTCATTCTCCTTTTGCTCTTTGACCTTTCCCTAGTAAAATTTCTCATGTATTTTCACATTAAAGTGGGAAGTTATATGTAGGTCTGGAATCTCAGCTGTATTTTACATGAGGACAATTTTGTTTGGAGTTAGCTCTTGAAGGGAATCCAGAACTTTAGCCTTATTAAAATCATGTATGAAGACTATACTAATCAAAGCCTCTTAACATCCAAATTTATAGAGAAATTGAAGTTTGCATAAACCTGTCATAAGTGTCATCTGTGGTAGAAAACAGTAGCATAAAGTGTAATTTCAACTGTTAAAATTAGAACTGTATACAATGACTTGATATTTATGATTTTGGAGTCTGTAATGCCCTATGGGACACCTGGACTTCTCATCCAAATTCAAATCTACAATGCCCCCAGAAGAATAGTTTAACTTCGTCCTAAAGGGAATCCTTGGTTGCTATTAAGGGAATTTTAGTTCTTCACTCCTTTCTCTTCTGGCAAAAGCACACAGCCCTACAATTGGTTGACTCTTGTATTCAAGGCAAATTAATATAAACAACATTTTCCTGAACTTGGTAATTGAAGTCTCTTAAATGAATCAGTGTTCCTACCTATGTTTTGTCATTCCAGTGCTACCATATTTTTTTCTACTTTACAAAGCATCTGCCATTTCTTAAAGGATGTGGGTAAGAGAGAAATGAATTCTGTAACATTCATTATTCTTTATATAAAAATTCAAAATACTGAATAATTTTAAAAAAATTTTTACATTTATTTATTTTTGAGAGACAGAGAGAGACAGAGCACAAGTGGGGGAGGGGCAGAGAGAGAGGGATACACAGATTCCGAAGCAGACTCCAGGTTCTGAGCTGTCAGCACAGAGCCCCATACGGGGCTCAAACCCATAGACTGTGAGATCATGACCTGAGCTGAAGTTGGACGCCCAACTGACCGAGCCACCCAGGCACCCCAATATATAATAATTTTACATTAATTTACCAGATGCCAAAATGGCAGACAAAAAAATGTAAAACTCTTAACTATCTGTATATTTATTTTTGTGACTAAATCTGGATAAGCAAAATACTTGTAAAACTGGAATTTTTATCTTAACATAATTTATTGACTTTCTAATGTAAATATAATGACTTTAAAAATTTTGGTGAACTAGAATGTTAAATAATTTCAACTGAATTTCAATATCAGGTCATGTTTACTACATAAGAAAATGTTTCTGTTTATCCTGATTAAATGATCTATTCTTTGGATCACATTCTGTGATTTAAGTTTTAAGGTAAGTCATACACATATTAACTCCTCTAAACCTTCTCCCACTCCTGACAATTTCATTGAGTATTTAAAAAATATATATATAGCAGGAGATTTATAGAAAATGCTCTTCCACTGCTCTTCCTACTTTATGCTTAAAAGGTACACAACACAAATTAAATTTGAGAATGTTCACTTATCTAATGATTTTAGATTTCACTTAAGGGAATCCATTCTATATAAAAATATACTTAACAACTGGAATTTTGGCATTGGTTATTGGTTATTTATGTCTTCTATACTAGGTTCCAGAGTTTGGCTCAATTTTATTCTGCTGAAAAAAACTTATAGAAAAAAGTACTCCAAGTAAAACCAGCAGAATTTCTAGAGAAAGTCAGTGGGTGAGTCTAACTATTCACACTTAGATCAAGTCCTAGGCTAGGTATTATGAGGATGGGAAACTAAGTTTCTGGCTCTTTTGACTTCTATAGTGGTAGTGTTTGACTGATACCAAGACTCATGTGGTAAAGAGCCTCAGTTTTTAGCTATCTGAAAGTGATGTGTATCTACTTTATAACCTCTTTAATATATTTCTCAAGTTTCTTTCCATGTCCTTCTTCTTTTTACCTTATCCACTCTTCAGTGGATAGGTCATCTGTAAGTATGCCTTCAGCTACCCAAATGACACCCAAACAATTGTTTCTATTAAGCTTTAGTAGACTCATACTACTAAGTATGGATATTCAGAGGGCTCTTTCTCCACAAATAGGCCAACTGAATTGTTCAAACTCAAGGTTAATGACCATCTACCTGGTCATCACGTGTCTACTCTCTCCTTCACATCTAGTATGTCACTGAGTCCTAGGGACTACATTCTAATTTATTTTTATCTCTTTGTCCTCCTCATCATTGCCAGTATTACATTACACATAAACTAAGAACTTTACATACACTTGAATCAACTAGAAGGGATTTTTTTACATGCAGATTATCAGACTTCATTCTTTACCCACCAAGTCAATACAATGAGTAATACCTCACAATCTGTATTTTGTACAAGAAGTTCCTCAGAAAATTCTGATGTGTAATCTGGTTTGAGAGTCACTGAATAACAACAGTAAGAGCTTCCTAATTAGTATTCCTGACTCTAGTTTCCCCTCCCTGCAGCATATTTTTTACATTACAGAATATTTAATTTAAAAATTAAAAATATCCCTATTGTCTGAGGAATAAAGTTTGACAAGGACTTCCACATGGAATTTAATTAATTTCATCATAATTCAAACTTCTTTTCCCTACACCCTCAACCATGTTTCAGACACAGAAACTCAGGTATCCCCATGAATTTAGTAATCATGTTTAGAATGTTTTTCCTTGGGGTCCCTGGTTGGCTCAGTCAATTGAGTATCCGACTTCAGCTCAGGTCATGATCTTATGGTTCGTGGGTTCAAGCCCCATGTCGGGCTCTGTGCTTACAGCTCAGAGCCTGGAGCTCCTTGTTTCTAAATCTGTTAGTTCCTGTACATTTTTTTGAACTGAAATAATTTCATTTTCCATTACCTCAATTCCCCAAATTACTTTTCATATATTATAGTAATAGTAGTAAATAAAATTAAATGCGTTCTGGTTAGTGTATGGCTTTATTTCAACTACTTTCTTCCAGTTTTCTTTTAATACAATCTTAGTGAATGTTCTTTTTACATTTATGGCATTTCATTTCAGGGGTCATCCAGTAACAATATGGATACTAAGAATGCAACAATGTTGACAAAATTTGTTCTCACAGGAATCACGTATCAACCAGAGTGGCAAATCCCTCTGTTTCTGATGTTCTTGGTGATATACATAATCACTATTGTGGGAAACCTTGGACTAACTGCTCTCATCTACAATGACCCCCACCTTCACATTCCCATGTACTTTCTCCTTGGGAGTTTAGCCTTTGTGGATGCTTGGATATCATCTACAGTGACCCCAAAGATGCTAGTCAACTTCCTAGCCAAGAGTAAGATGATAACTCTCTCTGAATGTGTGACACAATTGTTTTCCTTTGCATTTGGTGCCACCACAGAATGTTTTCTCTTGGCAACAATGGCATATGATCGCTATGTAGCCATATGCAAACCATTACTTTATCCGGTAATTATGACCTATAGACTTTGCATCTGGCTGTTAGTTTCATCATTTGTAAGTGGATTTATTCATTCTATAGTTCATATAGGTTTTTTATTTAGATTAACCTTTTGTAATTCTAACATAATATATCATTTTTACTGTGACATCATGCCATTGTTTAAGATTTCCTGTACTGATCCTTCAATTAATATTCTGATGATTTTTATTTTCTCTGGGTCAATACAGGTATTTACCATTCTGATTGTTCTGGTTTCTTATACACTTATTCTTTTTATGATCTTAAAAAAGAAGTCTCTGCAAGGCATAAAAAAAGCCTTCTCCACCTGTGGAGCCCATCTCTTATCTGTTTCTTTATACTATGGCCCTCTTCTATTCATGTATGTGCACCCAGGATCCGCACAATCACATGATCAGGATATGATGGACTCTCTATTTTACACTGTCATAATTCCTTTGTTAAATCCAATTATCTACAGTCTAAGAAATAAAAAAGTCATAGATTCACTAAGAAAAATGTTAAACAGAAATGTTTAGATCTCATACTATTATCTATTTTTTATTAAAACCATCACAAAATTATGCAGATTGGAGTGGCTCTGTATGGGTTAGTATGCAAAGACTTTGCAATTGTAATTGCCTAGTGTTTAATGGTTTATTAAACGTGTTCATTTCATGCTAGAATAACTGAAACATAGACAAAAATATTTTATTCTGTATTGTATACTATACTCTTTATTATAGTTTCATAAAATCATTAAGTACTATAATCATATAGTTTTTCTGAACAGGTCTTCATTATGATGATTTGATACTTATACAGCCATATAGCCTGGAGGCTCATCTAAATTTAACTCTAGAGTGGAGGCATGTTTGTGTTTGAACAGAGACAAATCCCAGAAATTCTGCTAGCCATCAAAAGATCTTTCATTCCACTTTATTTGGGGCATGATGAATTTCACTTCATGTGGGGATTCAACTCTCATATCACTGAGGGATCAAAAGAAACAGGGGAGCAATGAGGAAAATATGAGAAGGGAGTTAAAACAGGGAAGGTCGAGCCAAGTTGTAAGAGATGCTCTTAGCCTAGGTTGCACCTATGAGAAACTGGATGGGGGAATTTGCCTCTCACTGTCTAGGATGCTTTCTATAGGCCCTTTCTAGCTGTGTTTGTATGTTGCAGGGTAATCTGAAAAGTTTCACTAATTCATAAAGCTAAGAGAGGAGACTGTAGAATTTAAGTGGGATGGTCATGGAGAAGAAAAGGAAATGGTCAATCTTCCTAGAATTTTTTTTAAAGAATGAAGGTATAAGATAAATAAATCAGTAACATGTATTTTTTTTAATGCATTGTTGACACGTGGGCTTCAAATGCATGTTTCCAAAATTCAGATAACGTTAAGATAATATGATGTCAGAGCACCAACTTGGTGGCTGGGAAAGACAAGAAAATGAACTAGATTTTGGATGTTTTCTGTCTTAAGAGTTTTTAAATATTAGGTTCCTTCTACTCCATACTGAAAGTGTAATAAGTGTCCTATCTTCAAGTCCACTCCTGCTCTTCCTTTCTCAACACTGAAGTTCCATAAACATTCTTACTGATACCACTAATGCCCTGACCCTGCTTCTGTGTTTTGCAATACTCTGCTTATCTTTTACATCCCATTGATAATATTACTTCTAGAACATAGCCACCAGGTTATTCTTCATAAAAAACTCTGATTAAATCATATCCCTTTTCAATAACTTTTAATGGGTTGTCATTATTACCAAATTATATGTAAATACAGTATATATGTAGATCTGTATATATACACATGTGTAAGTTTATCTGTTCATGTGTATGTCTAGATTATATATATATTTTTTCCATATATTTACATCCATTTACTCCTTCTCTCTCTCTCTCTCTCTCTCTCTCTGTCTCTCTAGGTTCCTCACCCTGGTTTACTCACCATGGCATTATTTGAGGTCCTTACAAATAAAACCTTAGTTAACTCTGAAGTCTCTCCCTCTACAATTCTCCCTATTCTCCTGTGTTATACCCAAAAAATGAGTTGCAGAAAGCTTTCTAACGACTCTTTAAAGTACATGCTTTTGCTAATACAGGTCTCTCAACAGAGAAAGGACACAGAGAAATGGTACCTTTTCTTCAAGATCTATGGCAAATGTTACAGCTTTTATGATGCATTTCCAGATTATCCTGAAGAGACTAGTAATACTTGAAACATTTAGTTTACACATTTGAATCATTTAGCAGTGTATTCTTCTTAGGTCATACTTGGCCTTGTATGATATTTATTTGGGGGCTACAAGCTTTTTAAAATTATTATTATAAATTAGATGTCCTAGTCTCTTTATCTTACACACAAGGTCCTAAATAAGTATTTGTAGACTATATGTAAAAGTGAATTAAATTTGAGAGCACAAACACAAAGAATGCAGTAAGAGAGCATCACTCATTTTCAGTCTTGCAATGAGTCCTGACTTATCACTGGCTGATTACCAGGCCTGGGGCAGCTGCTGCAGCCAGCTCACCTTCCTGTTTCTTTAATGACGATCTCAAATATGACACACCTAAAGTGAATTATTCTTGTTCTTGTTGCTAGGTAGGATTGGCTCCTGGGATAGACTTTGACAAAATATCAGGGAGAAGCTATTTAATTTGATGTTCGGTTTGAACATTTGTTTAGCTTAAAAGATATTTTAAAATACAGAAGCATTCAAAAAATATAATTATTCTATAATCTGGGGGTCCGTATCATAAGATTAGACCAGGTCATCCACTCCTGAGGGATATCCCCAAGCCATAGGAAGGAGAGTAGTGGATAACAGTCAAGCTGTTTTTATGCTTTTCCCTGAGAAAAATCCATGTTATTGCATATTTCTGTAGTTGTAAAATTTTTTTGTTGTTGTATAATTGTCTCAGTGTACTGATAGCTTCCTTTAATTGTCATGAGCTTTACTTGTTCATTCACTATCACGACCCAATGACTAGCCTGATAATATAATAATTAGCATCTACTGCCATCATAACAGTCCAGTTCCCTAAGTATTTTCCTTGAGTGAGAAGGTTCACATCAAGCTGAGTATATAAGTGCAGGACGCTGTCAAGTCTTGCTTTAGGTTTTATGAGTATGGGACAAAAAGTTGGGGGCTTCTCAAAGCTCAAACTTTCTCTGCAGCCTCCTCTTGTGCATGTCTGGCCTATGGATTCTTCTGTTCTAGTCTGACCTTTGGTGCAATATGAATTACTCTATGCCTTCCAGAAATTCACCAAAATACCTAGACCATTGATGTGACCCCATTCTCTGTTACAGATATTTCTATTTTCCTACTTCATTTTTGTCATTTCAGTGCCATGTTGGGAAAGAGGTAAAATATACACCTGTGCAAAAACAAACAAACAAAAACAAAAAACAAACCCACAGTTTGAACAAGATATGCTGCTTATTTCTTTTAAAAGAAACTATAGAAGGAGGAGTTAAGATGGTGGAATATAAGAGGGATCCCAGGCTTGTCTCACTTCTCCAGCATAAGTAGATCAACATCAAATCATTTTTTAAAATTTATTTATTTTGAGAGAGAGAGCACATGTGAGCAGGGGAGGGGCAGAGAGAAAGGGGGAGAGAGAATCCCAAGCAGGCTCTATGCTGTCAGGCAGAGCCCAATGCAGGGCTCAATCCCTTGAATCTGTGAGACCAAGACTTGAGCCAAAATCAAGTGTCCAACACTCAGCTGAATGAGCCACCCAGACACCCCAGCATTAAATCATTTTGTAAGATTTTTTTTTATTTGAGAGAGAAAGAGAGAGAGCAGGGGAGAGGGGCACAGGGAGAGAGAGAGAGAGAGAGAATCTTCATCAGGCTCCCAATGTAGGGCTCGATCCCATGACCATGCAACTGTGACCTGAGCCAAAATCCAAAGTCAGACATTCAACTGACTGAGTCACCCAGGAGCCCCAACATCAAATCATTGAACACCTAGGGAATCAATGTGAGGGTTAAGAGAACAATCTGTATAATCTGAGGGAGAGAACATGGTAGGTATGCGGTGTGGAGAGGGGAAATAGGGGAAAGAAAAGCTTTGGTGCTGCAGAGGGATGGGAGCCCTTTTCACAGAGAGGAGAGAGAGAAGGGGAGAGAGAGCAGTGTGTTGAGTTAGTGCAAGAAAAGCATTCCCCCTGAAAGTAGCTAGAGAGAAAGAAATTTACCATACACTCCAAGCTGCAGCTGCTCTGCAGATGTATGACTGTTTTCTGGGACAAACTGGCACCGGCCACAGTGCAGCGAGACCCTTCCCCAGAGGATCAGCATGGGCCCAAGCAGTGGGGGATCTCTGAGGGTGGAGGTTTTGAAATACAGCTGTGAGTGAAATAAAACACAGGAGGGTGGTGCTACCTTACAGGTGCACAGCTCAGGCACAGACCAGGGTAAAGGCAGAGATTTAACAGAAGCCAGGAAAATAAGAGGGGTGCCTGCACTCTATGAGGGTGTAAACATTCCACTCCAGAGACCAGAGAGTGGGGTGAAGACATTTTCACCACTAGCCCAACAGTACTGATCTACCTCAGTGAGCTAAACAGCGCCACCTTTACACCAAACCCCTGTCCCCCTGCACCCTCCAAGCCATTCTCCACTAGAGCAAGTCGGCATGAGAATCAAATCTGCAGGTTCCTCCAGAAGAAGACCCCCACAAACCCCTTCCATGTGCTACCATCTACTGATCATAGATTGCTGCAAAGTTTCAGCTCTAGGGGAAACTGGATCTAGCTTCCTTTGGATTTTTGTTTGTTTGTTTACTTTTGTTTTTTTTTTTTTGCTTCTGTTTTTGTTTTTGTTTTTTGTGGATACAGAAAGAGTAAATTTTTTTCTTTTATCTTATTTTTTTTAATTTTTTCTCTTTTTTTTCTTTTTTTTTCTATTTTCCTATGAAGCTTCTCTTAAAAGCAGACCAAAACACATCTAGGACTTAGCTTCCTTCACTTACTTTTTGTTTAAATTTCTGTTTTATTATTTTTTCTGCAAAATAGCAAGACAGAGAAATTCATGACAAAAGAACGAACAGGAAGAAATGAAAGCCAGGGATTTAATCAATACAGATATAAGAAAGATGTCAGACTAAAATTTAAAACAATTGTAATGATTCTAGCTGGGCTTGAAAAAAGCATAGAAGACACTAGAGAATCTTTTACTGCAGGGATAAAAGAGCTAAAATCTAGTCAAGCCAAAACTAAAAATGTTATAACCGATATGCAAACCCAAATGAATGCCATTACAGTGAGAATGCCATGACTCATAGGAATGAGTTAGTGATATAGAAGACACAATTATGGAAAATAATGCAGCTGAAAAGAAGAAGGAAACAAGATAATGGATCATGAAGGTAGACTTAGGGAACTCAGCAACTTTTAAAACGGAATAACATTTGCATAATAGGAGTACTGAATGAAGTGAGAAACAATGGGGTAGAAGGTTTATGTGAGAAAATTAGAGCTTAAAACTTCCCTAATCTGGAGAAGGACACAGACATAAATCCAAGAAGCACAGAGAACTCCCACTAAATTCAACAAAAGCCAACCATTGCCAAGGCATATCATAGTCAAATTTACAAAATAGACATGGAAAGAATCCTGAAAGTAGCAAGGGAGAAAAATCCTTAACCAACAAGGGAAGATAGATCAGATTAACAGATCTTTCATAGAAACTTGGTAGGCCAAGAAAAGAGGTAGGATATATTAAATGTGTTCAATGGGGGAAATATGCAGCCAAGAATACTCTATCCAGCAAAGCTGCCATTCAAAATAAAAAGAAAGATAAAGAGTTTCCCAAACAAAAACTAAAGGAGTTCGCGACCACTAACCCAGCCCAGCAAGAAATATTAAAGGGGACTCTTTGAGTGGGGGAAAAAAAGACCAAAAGCGACAAAGACTAGAAAGGAACAGAGAACATCATCAGAAACACAAAAGTTTACAGGTAACACATGGCATAAAACTCCTATCTTTCAATGATCACCCTGAATGTAAGTGGACTAAATGCTCCCATCAAACAACATAGGGTATAAGAATTATTAAAAAACAAAACAAAAAACAAAAAAAACCCCAAGACCCATCTATATGCTACCTACAGGAAACTCATTTTAGACCTTAAGATATTGGCAGATTGAAAGTGAGAGGATGGAGAAAAATCTATCATGCTAATGGAGGCCAAGAAACCCAGAGTGCTTACACTTATATCAGACAAACTAGATTTTATCCAAAGACTATAACAGAAGATGAAGAAGGGCATTATGTCATAATTAAGGAGTCTACATATATATTAACAAATCTAATAATTGAAAATACACCCCCAACTTTAGAGCACCCAAATATAGAAATCAATTAATAACAAACATAAATAAACTCATTGACAATAATACAATAATAGTAGGAGACTTTAATATCCCACTTACAACAATGGACAGATCATCTAAGCAGAAAGTCAACAAGGAAACAATGGCTTGGAATGACACACTGGACAGATGAACTTCATGGATATATTCAGAACATTCCATACTAAAGCAGCAGAATACACATTCTTTTTGAGTGCACACAGAACATTCTCCAGAATAGATCACATACTGAGGCCACAAATCAGACCTCAAGAGTACAAAAAGATTGAGATGATACCATGCATATTTTCAGACCAGAATGCTATGAAACTTGAAGTCAACCACCAAAAAAAAAAAAAAAAAATTCCAAAAGACCACAAATATGTGGAGGTCAAAAACATCCTACTAAAGAATGAAAGGGTTAACCAGAAAATTAAAGAGGAAATTAAAAAGTACATAGAAGCAAATGAAACTGAAAACACGATAGTCCAAAATATTTGGGATGCAGCAAAGACAGTCCTAAGAGGGAAGTATATTGTACTGCAGGCCTATCTCAAGAAGCAAGAAGGTCTCCAGTACACAACCTAATCTGCCACCTAAAGGAGCTGGAAAAGGAAAGCAAATAAAGCCTAATGCCAGCAGAAGAAGGGAAATAATAAATATTAGAGAAGAAACAAATGAAATAGAAACAAAAAAACCCAATAGAACAGATCAACAAAACTAAGAGCTGATTCTTTGAAAGAATTAATAAAATTGATAAACCCCTAGCCAGATGTATCAAAAAGAAAGGAAAAAGGACCAGAATAAATAAAACCACAAATTAAAGAGGAGAGAGCACAACGAACACCACAGAAATACAAATAATTTTAAGAGAATACCATGAAAACTTACATGTGAACAAACTGGGCAATAAGGAAGAAATGGATAAATTCCTAGAACATACAAACTACCAAAGCTGAAACAGGAAGAAATAGAAAATTTGGAACAGACCCATAACCAGCAAAGAAATTGAAACAGTAATCAAAAATATCCCAACAAACAAAAGAGGCCAAGGCCAGATGGCCCACCAGGGGAATCCAACCAGACCTTTAAAGAAGAGTTAATACCTATTTTCTCAAACTGGTCCAAAACATAGAACTAGAAGGAAAATTCCCAAACTCATTCTAAGAGGCCAGCGTTACCTTGATTCCAAAACCACACAAAGACCTCAATGAAAACGAAAATAACAGGCCAATATCCCTGATGAACATGGATGCAAAAATTCTCAAGAAGATACTAGCAAACTGAATATAATAGCACATTAAAAGAATTATTTATTACAATCAAGTGGGATTTATTCCTGGAGTGCAGGGGTGTTTCAGAATTCACAAATCAATCAATGATATACACCACATTAACAAAAGAAAAGATAAGAACCATATGATCCTCTTAATAGATGCAGAAAAAGCATCTGACAAAGTACAGCATCCATTCTTGATACAACCCTCAACAAAGTAGGTTTAGAGGAAACACACCTCAACATCATAAAGGCCATTAAAGGAAAACCCACAGCCAATATCATCCTCAATGGGGAAAAACTGAGACCTTTTCCCCTAAGGTCAGGAATATGAAGGGATGTCCACTCTTACCACTGTTGTTCAACATAGTGTTGAGAGTCCTAGCCTCAGCAATCAGACAACAAAAAGAAAGAAAAGGCAATTTGGATACTTGTCAAGGAAGAATTCAAACCTTCACTATTTTCAGACAACATGATACTCTACGTAGAAAACCCAAAAGACTCCACCAAAAAATTGCCAGAACCAATACATGAATTCAGCAAAGTCGCAGGATATAAAATCAATGCAGGAATCTATTGCATTCCTGTACGCCAATAATTAAACAGCTAAAAAAAATAAAGGAATTGACTCCATTTGGAATTGCACCATGAACAACTAGATACCTAGGAATAAACCTACGAAAGAGGTAAAAGATCAAGAACACTTATGAAAAAAATTGAAGAGAACGTAAAGAAATGGAAAAGCAGTCCATGCTCATGGACTGGAAGAACAAACATTGTCAAAATGTCCACACTACCCAAAGCATCTACACATCTAATGAAATCCCCATCAGCATTTTTCACAGAGCTAGAACAAACAATCCTAATATTTGTATGAAACCACAAAAGACCCCAAATAGCCAAAGCAACTCTGAAAAAGAGAAACATAGCTGGAGGCATCTGTATTCTGGACTTCAAGCTATATTACAAACCTTTAGTCATCAAGACAGTATGGTACTGGCATGACAACAGACACATAGATCAATGGAACAGAACTGAAAACCCAGAAATGAATCCACAACTATATTTTCAACTAATTTTTGACAAAGTAGGAAAGAATATCGAATGGAAAAAGAGTCTCTTCAACAGACGGTGTTGGGAAAACTGGACAGTGACATGCAGAACAATGAAAGTAGAACACTTTCATAATGGATTTAAAAAAATTAAATGTGGCATAGGAAGCCATCAAATTCCTAGAGGAGAACACAGGCAGCAACCTCTTTGACATCAGCTGGAGCAACTTCTTACTAGACGTGTCTCTGGAAGCAAGGGAAACAAAAGCAAAAATAAACTGTTGGGACTTCATCAAAATAAAAAGCTTCTGCACGGTGAAAGAAACTATGGATAAAACTAAAAGTGAGCCTACAGAAGGGGAGAGGATATTTGCAAATGACATATCTGATGAAGGGTTAGTATCCAAAAATCTATAAATAACTTATCAAACTCAATACCCAAAATACAAATAATCCAGTTAAGAAATGGGCAGAAGTCATGAATAGACACTTTTCCAAAGAAGATATCATGATGGCTGAGACACATGAAAAGATGTTCAATATCACTCATCATCAGGGAAATACAAATCAAAACTAGAGTGAGATACCACCTCACACCTGTCAGAATGGCTAAAATTAACAACACAAGAAACAACAGGTGTTGGCAAGGATATAGAGAAAGGGGAACCTTCTTGTACTGATGGTGGAAATATAAACTGGTGCAGCCACTCAGGAGAAAGGTTTGAAGTTCCTCAGAAAATTAAAATAGAAGTAGCCTATGATTCAGCAATTGCGCTACTGGGTATTTACTCAAAGGATAAAAAAAAATACAGAATCAGATGGGGACAAGCACCCTGATGTTTATAGCAGCATTATCAATAATAACCAAACTATGGAGAGAGCCTCTAATGTCCACCAATTGATGAATGGAAAAAGAAGAATGGTATGTGTATGTGTATACATATGTGTGTATGTGTGTGTGTGTTTATATATGTAGAGGTAATTAAATTATGTCATCATAAGGGTGGGACCTTCATGATGTGATTAGTGTCCTTATAAAAAGAGAAAGAAAGAAGAGAGGTCTATCTCTACATGAGTACTCACCCAGGAAATGACATGTAAGCATACTGAGAAGGCAACTGTATAAGCCAAGAAGCAGGATCTCATCATGTACCATATTGCTTGCACCTTAATCTTGAATTTCCCATCCTCTAGAACTGTAAGAAATGTCTGTTGTTTAAGTTACCCAGTGTTCGATATTTTTATAGCAAACAAACTAAAACAACTGCTGTTTTAACATAATCAGAGAAACAAAATTGTTATATCAAGATATTTAGAGGCCAATCAAAATGGAGCTTTCCACATACCTTCTATTTCCTATTTAAATAGCCCTATGTAAATATTTTACAAGTTTCCACTCTCTGTATTCTACTTTCTTTGTTTTAGACAGGTAGTTATAGATTTCAATAGAACATCTATTGTCAAGGTGAAGAACTGGGAATATATTTTTTTAAGTTTATTTATTTTGAGAGAGAGAGAGAGAGAAAGAGAGAGAGAGAGAGAGAGAGAGAGAGAGAGAGAGAGAGAGAGAGAACAAGTGAAGGAGGGGCAGAGAGAGAGAGAATCCCAAGCAGGCTCCATGCTGTCAGTGTGGAACCTGATGTGGGGCTCAAACCCACGAACCATCAAAGATCACGACCTGAGCTGAAGCTAAGAGTTGGATGCTTAACTGACTGAGCTGCACAGGTGTCCTGAACTGTGGATATTTTTATAACTTTTTCTTGGGAACCATGACGGACAGTGATGGTAGACAATTAAAACCCCACTGCTTCATTTCAATAAGGTTAATAGGAGGGAAATCTGTCCATTAGAAAAATTTGTCAAGTTGAATCGACTTTTGTACAATCATTCTCAAATAATTTCATCTTTAAGATATTCCACTTACTGTAATAATGTGATGTTTATCTCTTCTGAGGAGATACCCTTTAAGTGAGACTTATTTGACAGCAATAATTAATGATTTTATATTTCCTGTATTTTGAAATAGGAAGGAATTTACTAAAGGTACAATGAGTGTTAAAAGAGATTTCAAGATGTCTGAGGTTGTAAATCGAAACAAAAACCAATACCCAAAACAAACAAAAAAACTGATACCCAACTATACAATTTTTACCTACCTACTTGAAATGTAAATACCCAAATAAGTTATAAAAAGGTGGGAAGAAAACATATCATGCAAATATTAGAAAAAAATATCAGTATCAACCAACTTGATATTATTGACGTTATTGAACACTTCACCAAACAGCAGCAGAATACATAACATTTTAAAAAGTACACAATTAATATCTATCAAGACATAATAAATTACTGAATTGGATATGTTACTTATGTGTACTTTTTTTTTGCTTGAAATATTCCATTGCATTCCACTCTCCCTTGAAATAAATTACATTGGAGAGATATTTTAAAGCATGGAAGGACATTTTTAATTTGTTATGCCAATTTTTTCTTAAGAAAGAATCTCAAACTCACTATCCTCACTGGAGAAAAAATTACTGACTAAAGCCAGACAATTTATGCCTCCCCAAAGAATTTACTTTTACCAGAGATCAATGCCCTAAAACAAAGGAGTAAAGTTCTAACATCTACTTATTTTTGAGAGACAGAGAGAGAGAGAGCATGAGGAGGGGAGGGGCAGAAAGAGAGAGGGAGACACAGAATCCGAAGCAGGTTCCAGGCTCCGAGCTGTCAGCACAGAGCCTGATGAGGGGCTCAAAACCACAAACCGTGAGATCATGACTGGAGCCAAAGTTGGACGTTTAACTGACTGAGTCACCCAGGCGCCCCAGGAGTAAAGTTCTTATACTCTTTTTTTTGGTTTCTTTCTTTCTTTTCTTATCCTTTTCTTCCCTTTATTTCCTTTTCTTTATTTTCTCCCTTCCCTTCTTCTTTGCTTTCGTCTAGTTTCCTCCCTATAGTGAGCTATTAAAAAACTGACAAATTTTTTAAAAATTGAAGTCTTTTGAAGCATAATTAAAATACAAAACCTATTGGTTTCCAATGATTTTCTTTATGTAGATTTACTGATAACTAGCATTTTATATATGGATTAGATCTTCCAATTTGACAAACTCATGTAACATTTAAAAAAATTTCTTTAACGTTTACTCATTTTTGAGAGACAGGGACAGTGCATGAGCAGGGGAGGGGCAGAGAGGGAGGGAGACCCAGAATCCAAAGCAGGCTCCAGGCTCTGAGCTGTCAGCACAGAGCCCTACATGGAGCTAGAACTCATGAACTGTGAGATCATGACCTGAGCTGAAGTCAGACACTTAATAGACTGAGCCACTCAGGTGCCCCAACTCATGTAACATTTGTAAAGCAAAATAGGGCAGATGCCCCCTTTGTCTCACTGCGCAAGTGAATAAGCAGGCTCAGTATGACACGAATGGGGCAGCAGATACCCTCCATGTTCCACTGTCTAGTAATCAGCTTTGTGGGAGTGGGAGGGTGCAGTTGCAGTCACTGTGGAAGTGGTGCCAGTAGCAGTTTCCTGACCTGTAGATGCAGCAGTAGAGCTGTGACCTTGAAAATAAAGCCCAATGGTCAAATCCTGGCTTCTGTTCCTCTAGTCTTGCCAGTGTTGTTCTTAAGGCACCTAATTCCCTACATTTCTTTTTGACATTTAAATAGTGGTTTCCGTTTCCTGCATCAAAATGTTACAGAGTCTCTTAGAACTCCTTTCTATAACTTTCTAATACTAGAAGACTTTACAAGAGTCTTCTATTATTGAAACTATTTTAATATCTAATGAGTTTTTGTTAGAATACATATAAATATACAGATATACATGTATTTGTACATATATATAATTGGTAAAAATCATATATATAAATATATAAAATTACAAATTTAGTTATCTAAGTGACTATCCTGATTCAAAAAAATAGAGAGATATCTGAAAAATACAGAGTACCTCATAGTAAAGAAAACTTACTGTAGAAAATCAAGTTTCTACAAGCAAAAATTAGAGCACAAATGGAGTTTAAGACACCGCACTGGATTAGTCTATAATTAATACTATTGGAAAAGTGTCGTCTTCAGGAGCCCCCAGTGAATTGCAACTAACACCATCATGTAAGTACCACAGGCTCTGGAAAGCAGACAGCTGATCAACAAATTACAGCTGCTTAAAATCGATTTTTATCTTAGAAATTTCTTAAAAGTTTGTGAAGTGATAGAAAGATAACTATATTTAGAGTCTGAATACCTAGAAATAATTAGTTGTATGATTTGGGGAAAGTCTAAACAATTTACCCCATCTGCTAAATGGGGAAAATAACTATATCCTTCAAGAACTACTGTGCAGTTAAAGGAGGTAATATACGACAAAATGTTTTATAAACAAAAATACTCCACACTTTACATTTTATCTCTAGTCATTCTTCAACAAAACATTTTAAACCCACAAATTTCACAATTCCCATGTAGTGATGTGTTTTGGTCTCTTGAGTCCATGGCTCTTCTCTCTTAATTGATTCTGAGTTTGGCATAGCCAATCAGTGGAAGATGAAACTTGTTTTATATAAGCACAATCATTCTTATGAGATACTAAACTTGGATAAATTCTTCCCTCTTATGTTTTGCATCAAAGAATATTGTATAATAATATATACCAAAATAAGGGGGAAAAACCACTCTGTATGTTTAATTATACCCAACTAAATTTCATAATAATAAAGACACGTTTTTTAATGTTTATTTTTGAGACAGAGAGAGACACAGACACAGACAAAGTGTGAGTGGGGTAGGGGCAGAGAGGGAGACATAGACTCCGAAGCAAGTCCAAGTTCTGAGCTGTCAACACAGAGCCCTACGCAGGGCTCAAACTCACGAACTGCAAGATTATGACCTGAGCCCAATTCCGATGCTTAACCAACTGAGCTACTAAGTGCCCCAATAAAGACACATTTAACAGAAACTTCTTTTATTTTAATTATACACATAAAGAATTTGTATAAACAAATGTTTCTTCACCTTGAAGACATTGATGGCTTACATTATTTCTTCTGAGGTATTTACATTTAGGTAAGTTTTATTATAATATTAGACATCTTAATGAAAAGTTAAGAAAATTTACACATGAAATATATAATTAAAATATTTAGGGACACCTGGGTGGTCAGTTGGTTAGGCATCAGCTCTTGGTTTTGGCTCAGGTCATGGTTCATGGGATCAAGCCCCACATCAGCTCCACACTGACAGCATGGAGCTTGCTTGGGATTCTCTCTCCCTCTCTTTCTGTCTCTCCCCTGCTTGCATGCAAGTTCTCTCTCTCAAAACAAATAAATAAACTTAAGAAAATTTAAGTATGTTGATTGTGGAAGATGCAGTCAACTTTGAATTGTATTCTATGACAGTGGCACCTATGAGGGAACCAAGACAGAAAGTATCACTAACAACAACAACAACAACAACAACAACAGATCATTGACTTCTCATCAGAAATAGAGCCCCAAAGACAGTAGGAACAACAGCTTTAAAATGATGAAGGAAAATAATATATGTCAACTAAGAATTCTATATCTGGTGAAAATATATTTCAAGAATAAAACCAGAGTACCGGTATTTTTAGACAATAAAAACTAAGGAAATCTACCTTAGTTTCACTGTGATAAAGGAATTTCTTAAGAATGAGAGGAAATGTGCCTGTATGGAAACTCAGGTCTTTAGGAAGAAATGAACTGTGAAGATAATAACTTGTAGATAAATACAAATGAGTATTTTTTCTATTAATTTCTTTAAAATATATATGAGTATTAAAAGCAAAAATTATGATTTATTTTGGGGCCATATATATGTAGATATAATACACATGACAATTATGCCGTAAAGGACAGGAGCTATACAAATAGATTTATATGAATTGTACATTGTTCAGTTTCGTGTGAAATGGTAAATTATTAACTTTAAGCAAATTTTGACAAAAGCTAAGAATATATATTATAATCCTGAAAGCAACCATACATGCATAAATACAAAGCAGAGAGGTATAAAACAAATGTCAGCAACATAAAACAAATAGTAAAATGTTTGACCTAAGTCCCACTTTATCAATACATATACAATATTACTCAGCCATAAAAAAAGAATGAAAACTTTCCATTTGCAACAACATGTATCGAGCTAGAAAGTATTATGCTAAGCGAAATTAAGTCATAAAAAAGACAAATACCATATGATTTTATTCATATATAGAAATTTCAGAAACAAATCAAGCAAAGAAAAAATAGAGGAATGGAAACAAAGAAACTGACTCATAATTATGGGGAACAAACTGATGGTTACCAGAGGGGAGAGGGGTGGGGAGATGGGTAAAATAGGTGATTGGGATTAAGGAGTGCATTTGCTGTGATGAGCACTGGGTGTTGTATGGAAATGTTGAATCACTAAATTATATACCTGAAACAAATATTACACTATATGTTCATGAACTGGAATTTAAATACAAATTAAAAAATATATTACCTTAAAGAAAAATGGGAACTAAGCACACCCATTAAATTATAGATTCTTTGAACAGATTTTTAAAAAGCAGGAGAGATTTCTGGGAAAACAAGAGTAGAGAGCACTGAAAATCTTTGTCTCTACCAAAAAAAAAAAAAAAAAAAACTTCACTGGTAGAATCTAATAGAACATTTTGGAACTCTAGAGTCTATGAAGATTTGCAACTCCCAGGGAAGGCTTGGACAGTACACTATGGTTAATTACAGTCAATTTCAGCTCTTAGCACTGTGGTAGTTACTTATCACCCAATCCATGACCCCAAGGCAGGAAGCTCACATGTTCCTGGAGCTGCTTGCACACATGCCACAGAAGCCAGAGTAGGCAAAATGGATCCAGTCATCCAAATATTAGGAATTTGTGCACTGATTCCTGATTTTGTTCACAGAGATGCAGACAAAGCAGAGTTGGCCAGTGTTGCAACTCCTATCATTGTTGCAAGCTCATCTTCCTCCAGTTGAGGACTTCCAGGTAATTTAAAAGGGTGGTACCATTTATTCTCTCTTCATTTTTCTCTTTCCCCCCTTTTTTGAGCCAACCTACTAAAGACTGGCATATCCCAAAGCAACCACATAAATGGGAAAAATTAGAAAGTCACCATGTGTGCCACCAAAAATGTGCAGGCTCAGAAGGAAAAACCTGAAAACACAGAAAAAATACCTGAAAATTCACACCTAGGTTGATCCTCAGCACAGACACAGCCTACAGCAATTTAAAGAAAAACAAACACTCAAACCCAAAAGGGAATTTCGTTTCCAGAGTTACTATGTTATTAGATTCAAATGTCCAGTTTTCAACAACAACAAAAAACTTAAGGCATACAAATAAACAGGAAACTACGACCTATTGAAAGAAAAAAGAAATCAACAGAAAGTGTCCCTAGAGCTGGGGGTGGGGGGGAGGGGAGGCCTGGTGGAAAGACATGATGGTAGATTTACTAGACAAAGACAACGGCCTTAACGAGCCCCAAAGAACTAAAGAATGATGTGGAGAAAGTCAAGAAAATAATTTATAAGCAATATGGAAATATTACTAAAAATACAGATAGCTAAAAAAAAATGAAAAAGAAGCTCTAGAGGGGTGCCTTGGTGGCTCAGTTGGTTGAGTGTCCAACTTCTGATTTTAGCTCAGGTCATGATCCCAGGGTCATGGGATAAGTTCTGTGTCAGGCTCTGTGTAGAGTGTGGAGCCTGCTTAAGATTCTCTCTCTCTCTCTCTCTCTCTCTCTCTCCCTCTCCCTCCCTCCCTCCCTCCCTCCTTCCCTCCACTTCTGTCTCTCTCTCTCTCTCTCCATCTCGCTCTTAAAAAATTAAAAAAAAAGGAATTCTGGAAATGAAAAGAACAAAAATTGAAATAAAAAATTCACTAGAGGGATTCAAAGGCAGATCTGAATAGCCAGAAGAATCAGTGCACTTGAAAATAAGACAATGGAAATTAACTAAGTCTGAAGAAGAGAAAGAAAAAAAGATTTTAAAAATGTGAATACAGCTTTAGAGATCTGTGGAACACCATCAAGCAGACCAACATACACATGTGAGAATTCCAGAAGAACAGAGAAAGGGGCACAGAGAATATGTGAAGAAAAAAAAATGGCTGAAAACTTCTGATAATTGATAAAAGACATGAATATAAACATCCAAGACTCACAGAACTCCTAGTAAAATGAGGTTAAAGAGTTCACTTTGAGATACATAATTAAACTGTCAAAAGAAAAAGAAAAGACCTGAAATCATTGTTGCAACATATGCTAACTTGGATGTAAGTTAAAAAATTAATTAATTAAAATTTTAAAAAAAGAAAGCAAAATTTTTTTAAAAAAAATTTTTAAAAAGAAGAAGAAAAGAGAATTTTGAAAGTGGCAAGAGAGTACTGACTCATCACACTGAAGGGATTTTCTCTCAGATAATCAGTAGATTTCTCATCAGAAACTGTGGAGACCAGAACACAATGGGCCAATATATTCCAAGTATGACAACATTAAAATAAAAAAACAAACAAAACAAAACAATCCTGTCAACCAAAAACTCTATATCTGGCAAAACTGTCTTTTAAAAGTGAGGGAGAAATTAAGACATTCTTAGATAAACCAAAATTGAGGGAGTTCATTAACACTAGATCTGCAGTACCAAAAATGTTAGAGGGAGTCCTGCAGTTTGAAGTAAAAGAACAATTGACAATAACTTGAAGCCATATGAAAAAATAAAGATTTCAGTAAAGGTAAATACATGAACAATTATGAAGGCTATTATTATTGTAACAATCACGTGTAACCTACTTTTTTTTCTACATGATTTAAGATACTACCACATTTAAAAAAAATTGTCTAAAAACAAGTATTGTTTTCACTAACTTGTTTGTAACTCCACATTTTGTTCTCTACATAACTGAAGGGACTAATGCATTAAAAAAGTTATGTTTTTGGACACAATGTGTAAAAATTAATTTTGTGATATAACCAACTGAAAAGGGTAGGGATGGAACTGTTAAAGAAGTAGTTTTGTGTTATTAAAGTTAAACTTGTATAAATTAAAATCAGAGAGCTATAACTTTAGGATATTAAACGTAGTCTCCATGGAAAACACAAAGAAAATAGCTAAAGAATATACAAAGAAGGAAATTACTAAGAAACAAGTATTTCACTACAAAAAAAAAATCAACAAACTACAAAAGAAAACAGTAATGCAGGAAATGAGAGACAAAAAAAAGCTATAAGGCATATATAAATCAAGTGGAAAAGGATAGAAGTGAGTCTTTCCCTATATAATTATTTTAAATGTAAATGAATTAATTTCTCTAATCACAAGGTCAGCTTGATGGAATGTATATAAACACAGGGTCTAATTATATGCTGTCTGCAAGAAACTCACTTTAGATCTAAAGACACACATCAGTGGAAAGTGAAAGGATTGTATCTTAATCAGCTTAGGCCACTATAGTGAAATGCCATAAACTGGGTGGTTTCTCTACAACGGAAGTTTATTTCTTATGGTTCTTGAGGTTAAAAGTCAGAGATCATAGTGTCAGCATGATAGGGCTCTGGTGAGTTTCTGCTTCCTGGTTTACAGGTGGCTGCTCGTATCCTTGATTCCATTGTATCCTTCCTCATAGAGAGCAGAGACAGGGAGAAATCTCTCTCCTGTATCTTCTTATAAAAGCATTAACACCATTTATGAAAACACCACTCTCATGACCTAATTACCTCCCAGAGGCCCTACCTCCTAATACACACTAGAAGTTATGAATTCAATATATGAGTTGGAGAGGAGACCACAAACACTGAGTTCATAACATTGGGGAACATGTGTACAATTATTATTGAACACCAGTTCATAACAAGGGGAGTCCCTGGCCCCCCAAATTCATGTTCTTCTTACATACAAAATACATTCATTAAATCACAACAACCCCCCAAAGTCTTAACTCATTCCAGCATAATTTCTAAAATGTAAAGCCCAAAATCTCAAAGAAATATCATCTAAATCAGATATGGGTGACAAAGTATGATTCAAAATACGATTCATACTCAGGTACATATACGGACTCAAGGTATGGGTCATCCTGAGTCAAAACTCCTTTCCAGTTGGGATCCTATAAAACAAAATAAGTTATGTTTTTCCAAAACACAATGATGGGACGGGTGTAGGATAGACATTCCTGTTCAGAATGGGAGAAATAAGAAAGAAATAAGAGATGACATGTTTCAAATAAGGCCTAAAACTAGCAAGGCAACATTCATGAGTTATTAAAGCTTAAGAATAATCCTCTTTGGCTCTATGTTCTTCCTTCATATAAGAACAATGAACCTCAACTCTTATTTTACACCACACATAAAAATTAACTAAAATGTATCATAGACCAAAACATAAAAGCTGAGCTGTAAAAATCCTAATATAAAATAAAATATTATGACTTTGGGGGTAGTCACTACTTTTTGTTAAGAGGACACAAAACATAATAACCATAAAAGAAAATTTGATAAATGAACCTCATCAAAATATAAAACACCTGCTCCTAAAAAGCATATGTTAGAAATCAAAAAGCCAAGCCACAGAGTTGGAGAAAATAATCAATATATGTGTCTAAGTACTTATATCCAGAATATATAAATGACTTCTTTGTTTGTTTTCCTCTGCCATCAGAATTTCATTAAATTTTTTTTTTATTGAAGTATAGTTAACACAGAATGCAACAACAGTTTCAGGTGCACAACACAGTGATTTGACAAGTCTATATGTTATTATATTAAGGACTTTCCAACTCAGTAATAAGAATTCAAATAATCCAATTTTTTTAATGAGGAAAAGATTTGAACAGATATTTCACATAAGAAGATATATGAGTGGCCAAAAAAACATGAAAAGAATCTCAATATCATGAATCATCAGAGAAATGCAAACTACATGCACACCTGTCATAATGGCTAAATGTGAAAAGACTAACAACACCAATTGTTTCCAGAATGTGAAGCAACTGAAATTCTCATATATTGCTCGTGGGAATGTAAAATGGTACAACTATTCAAAAAGCTTGGTATTTTCTTAATAAGTTAAACATATGCTTACCATTATGACCCAACAATTTTAGATATTTACCCCAAGAAATGAAAACATATGTCCTTCTAAAGATTTGTACACTATTGTTCATGGTAGCTTTATTATGAGTAACCTTAAACTGGAGACAATGTAAATACCCATCAACAAGTATATAGGCCAACAAATTGTGGCAAAGACATACAATGGAATACTACTCAGTAATAAAAAGAAATGAATTATGATACATACAAAACCATGAATGATTCTCCAAACAGTTATGGTGAGTGAAGAAGCCAGACAAAAAAAATTATGTACTGTATCATTTTATTTATGTGAAATCCTAGAAAAGACAAATTTACATATAGTGGTAGGAAAGCCAGAATGACTGGGAAGGGGTAAGAGGAAATTTCAAGGTGATGCGAATTTTCTGTGTCTTGATTTTGCTGACAGTTACAGGGGTCAAAATTTGTCAAAATTAGTTGAACTGTATGTATACTTAAAATGGGTGCATTTTGTTGTATATAAATTATATTTCAATAAAAGTGATTTTTAAAAGGAAAAAAAAAGAAGATCCAACCATGTTTTCTACAAGAAATGTACTATAAATATATAAATAGATATAGGTTAAATGTAAAAAAGGGGAAAAAAACCCATACCATATACTAAGTAACCACAAGAAAACTGGAGTGACTACATTACTATCAGTAGAATAGATGATAAGACAAAAAATATTACCAGAAACAAAAAAGGACATTTCATAGTAATATAGGGGTCAATTGTCAAAAAGACGTAATAGTCCTTAGTGTGTTTGACCTTAATAATAGAGATTCAGAATAATGGAGTAAAACTGACATAATGAAAGAGAAATAAATAAACCAATCCTCTTTGTTGAAGATTTTAGCACCCTTCTTTCAACAAGTGATAGAACGGCTAGATAAAACTTTAGTTGAGATAAAATCTGAAAAACATTATCAACATTTCTGATGTTGCTGATACTCAGAGAACAATACAACCAATATCTACAGAAAATATATTCAAGTGTATGTATCCTGTATCACTGGGATAATCATATGCTGGACCATTATAATGTCTTCTTAAGTTCAAGAGAAGTAAAATTATACAGGATATTTTCCTTAACCACAGTGAAATTAAATTAGAAATCAATAATAAGAGTAGCACCTCGATGGCTCAGTCGGTCATGCATCTGACTTCGGCTCAGGTCATGGTCTCGCAGCCCCTGCGTGGGGCTCTGTGCTGACAACTCAGAGCCTGGAGCCTGCTTCAGATTCTGTGTCTCCCTCTCTCACTGCCCCTCCCCCTCTCACACTGTTTCTCTCTCTCTCTCTCAAAAATAAATATTTTTAAAAAAGAAATCAATAATATATGTAGACATATTGTGAATACTTGTAAATCAAAAAAGGCACTTCTAAATAATCCATCAATGTGAGGAGGAAAATGTATAGCTTTAAATGCTTATATCAGGAAAGAAGATATGTCTAAAATCAAGTATCTTAACTTTCACCTTAAAAACTTAAAGAGAGGTAAAATAAACCCAAAGTAAATGGAAGGAAAAAATAATAAAGAGAGGAAATTAAAAAAAAAATTTTTTTTAAATATAATAGTCATACAATAGAGAAAATGGACAGAACTAAAAATTAGATAATTGAAAATACCAATAATATTGATACAGCTTTTTCTGGACATAGCTCTAGTGAGAATTAAATAGATGTGGTGAGTAAACACAAATCATCAACATAAGAAATGGAAGGGACTATTACTATAGGTTTTATAGTATTAAAATACAGTAGAACTTTGGTTTGCAAGTGTAATTCATTCCAGAAACATGTTTGTAATCCAAAGGACTTGTATATGAAAGCAAATTTCTCCATAAGAGATAATGGAAACTCAGATGATTCGTTTCACAACCCAAAAATATTCATACAAAAATGTCTACAATACTGTAATTTATGGGGCACCTGCATGGATCAGTTGGTTAAGCATACAACTTCGGCTCAGGTCATGATCGCGCAGTTCGGGAGTTTGAGCCCCATGTCAGGCTCTGTGCTGACAGATCAGAGCCTGGAGCCTGCTTCAGATTGTGTGTCTCCCACTCTCTATTCCCTTCCCCCATTCACGCTCTGTCTCTCTGTGTCTCAAAAATAAACGTTAAAAAAATTAAAATAAATAAAAATAATAAAATACTATAATACAAAATATTAAAGAAAATACAAAATAGAAAGAAAAATAAACAGGGGCGCCTGGATGGCTCAGTTGGTTAAGCATCCGACTTCAGCACTGGTCATAATCTCATGGATCGTGGGTTCAAGCCCTGCGTCGGGCTCTGTGCTGACAGCTCAGAGCCTAGAGCCTGCTTCGAAATCTGTGTGTCCCTCTCTCTCTCTGCCCTCCCCCACTCGTGTTCTGTCTGTCTCTCAAAAATAAACTTTAAAAAAAAGAAAGAGAAATAAACAAATTAACCTGTACTTATCTTGGAAAATCTTTGTAGCTGGTGTGAGAGAGACAAGGGAGAGGAGAGTTATTGTATAGAATGACTTTCACTGTCACTAATGGAATCACTATCTACTGGCTCAATGGAATCTTTTTCTTTTCATGCAACTTTAATAAGGAACCTATCCAATGACACTTGGTTTTGCCTCCTTTTGAGGATTTCATGGAAATGTGACATGCATTGTTGGAAACATTCATTGCTCACACTGCTACAGCCTTATTTTGGTGGTGCTTTTCTACAAAATTTTGAGCTTCCCACATTTTTCCCATATCTCCCTAATTTCATTTGAAGTTAGGGATTCTTCCACCTTTTTCTCCTCCTCTGCATATGAGATGCAGACATAGACTTCTCATAAAATCTTGCAATTTCAGGCACTCATGTATCTCATTCATACTTCTCAATGATTGTCTTCTTGACTTCGACTGCAATCATCTCCATTTTACCACCTTCCTTTTCAACCTTTTTCTACATAGGGGCCACTGTATATCTCACACGGATGTTGACTACAGTACAGTACTAATAAACTATTGTCATATACTGTATTTAATGTAACTGACAATAAGGCAGCAGAGGAAATAGTCTCTATCTGCAGGCAGTCTGACCTAGAATGAAGCAAAGCATTCCTAAGCTTACTCTTGTATAGAAAGCAAATATCCACAGGGGCTTTGAAGTGACAAAAAAAAAACCCCAAAATCACTAGTGGCAGGTGTGGGCACCTTCCAACATTCTGAAAAATCACTGATTTCTGCCAAATACTGCAGCCTGAGACTGAGCAATCAAGCATGGAAGATGATCACTCACAATCCCACAGTGAGAGAGAGAGAGAGAGAGAGAGAGAGAGAGAGAGAGAGAGAAAGAAGAACCATTGGCTTACTTGTGATCATGTGATGTCTGCCATCACATACTACTCATATTACAAGATATTACTCACTTATCAAGTTAAAATTTATTAGAAATCTTTGCTTGTCTTGTGGAATGCTCACAGAACAAGTTATTCGCAATCCAAGATTTTACTGTAATAGGAAAAATATAAACAATATTATGTCAAAATATTAGAATACTTAGATAAATGGATAAATTCTTTGAAAAACACAACTTCTTCAAACTGTCACAAGGTAAAAAAACTAAAGCTCAAAAAGTTGAAAATAAAACTACCTTACAATCCATCAATTGCACTTCTAGGTATTTACCCAAAGAATGAAAAAATACTAATTCAGAGGGATACATGCACCCTGGTGTCTATAGCAGAATTATCTACAATAGCCAAATTATGGAAACAGCCCGTGTCCATCGATTGATGAATGGATAAAGAAAATGTGATACACATACACACACACAAAATGGATTATTATTCAGCCACTAAAAAAATGAAATCTTGCCATTTGCAATGACATGCTTGGAGTCTCAGAATATTAGAAGAATGTTTACTCTACCACTCCTATTCAATATTTTATGGGAGGTCCTAGTCATCATAATAATGGAGATAAAGAAACAAAAGGCATAAAGGAAAAAAAAAGGAGCAAAATTCTCTCTATTTAAAGAGGATATGATTGGTATTTGGAAGATGGCAGGGTTGGAGGACCCCTGGGCTCACAGCGCGTCCTGCTGATTACTTAGATTCCACCTACACCTGCCTAAATAACCCAGAAAACCACCAGAAGACTAGCAGAATGGAGTCTCTGGAGCCAAGCGCAGACAAGAGGCCCACGGAAGAGGGTAGGAAGGGCGGCGAGGCAGTGCGCGCTCCACGGACTGGCGGGAGGGAGCCGGGGCTGAGGGGCGCCCGCCGGCCAAGCAGAGCCCCCGAGTCTGGCTGGCAAAAGCGGAGGGGCTGGATGGACTGTGTTCCAACAGCAAGCGGGACTTCACATCTGGAAGGTTATAAGCTAACAGCTCTGCTCTGAGAGCAGGAAGGCTGAAGGACAACAGGAGGGAGAGTTGTTGAGCCCCCGGACGACAGAGCTCAGATTGGCGGGGAACAAAGGCGCTCGCCAGCGCCATCTCCCTTGCCCATCCCCCAGCCAAAATCCCAAAGGGAAGCAGTTCCTGCCAGGGAACTTGCTCGCTCCACGCAAACACCCAACGCTGTGCTTCTGTGGAGCCAAACCTCCGGCAGCGGGTCTGACTACCTCCCGCTGCCACAGGGCCCCTCCTGAAGTTGATCACCTAAGGAGAAGCAAGCTAAGCCTGCCCCCCCCTTCCCCCCTGCACCTTGTCTACCCACCCCAGCTAATATGCCAGATCCCCAGCACCACAAGCCTGGCAGTGTGCAAGTAGCCCAGACGGGCCACACCACCCCACAGTGAATCCCGCCCCTAGGAGAGGGGAAGAGAAGGCACACACCAGTCTGACTGTGGCCCCAGCGGTGGGCTGGGGGCAGACATCAGGGCTGACTGCGGCCCCGCCCACCAACGCAAGTTATTCAAGACAGCACAGGGGACGTGCCCCGCAGTCCCACACTACTCCAGGGACTATCCAAAATGACGAAACGGAAGAATTCCCCTCAGAAAAACATCCAGGAAATAACAACAGCTAACGAACTGATCAAAAATGATTTAAACAATGTAACAGAAAGTGAATTTAGAATAATAGTCATAAAATTAATCACTGGGCTTGAAAAAAGCATAGAGGACAGCAGAGAATCTATTGCTACAGAGATCAAGGGACTAAGGAACAGCCAGGAAGAGCTAAAAAATGCTATCAATGAGCTGCAAAATAAAATGGACACAACCACGGCTCGGATTGAAGAGGCAGAGGAGAGAATAGGTGAACTAGAAGATAAAGTTATGGAAAAAGAAGAAGCTGAGAAAAAGAGAGATAAAAAAAATCCAGGAGTATGAGGGGAAAATTAGAGAACTAAGTGATGCACTAAAGAGAAATAATATACGCATAATTGGTATTCCAGAGGAGGAAGAGAGAGGGAAAGGTGCTGAAGGGGTACTTGAAGAAATAATAGCTGAGAACTTCCCGGATCTGGGGAAGGAAAAAGGCACTGAAATCCAAGAGGCACAGAGAACTCCCTTCAGACGTAACTTGAATCGATCTTCTGCACGACATATCATAGTGAAACTGGCAAAATAAAAGGATAAAGAGAAAATTCTGAAAGCAGCTAGAGATAAACGTGCTCTAACATATACAGGGAGACCTATAAGACTCCTGACTGATCTCTCTACTAAAACTTGGCAGGCCAGAAAGGATTGGCAGGAGATCTTCAATGTGATGAACAGAAAAAAATATGCAGCCGAGAATCCTTTATCCAGCAAGTCTGTCATTTAGAATAGAAGGAGAGATAAAGGTCTTCCCAAACAAACAAAAACTGAAGGAATTCGTCACCACTAAACCAGCCCTACAAGTGATCCTATGGGGGATCCTGTGAGACAAAGTACCAGAGATATCGCTACAAGCATGAAACCTACGGACATCACAATGACTCTAAACCCATATCTTTCTATAACACTGAATGTAAATGGACTAAATGTGCCAACCAAAAGACATAGGGTATCAGAATGGATAAAAAAACAAGACCCATCTATTTTCTGTCTACAAGAGACTCATTTTAGACCTGAGGACACGTTCAGATTGAGAGTGAGGGGATGGGAACTATTTATCATGCCACTGGAAGTCAAAAGAAAGCTGGAGTAGCCATACTTATATCAGACAAACTAGACTTTAAATTAAAGGCTGTAACAAGAGATGAAGAAGGGCATTATGTAATAATCACAGGGTCTATGCATCAGGAAGACCTAACAATTATAAATGTCTATGCGCCGAATACAGGATCCCCCAAATATATAAAACAATTACTCACAAACATAAGCAACCTTATTGATAAGAATGTGGTAATTGCAGGGGACTTTAACACTCCACTTACAGAAATGGAAAGATCATCTAGACACACGGTCAATAAAGAAACAAGGGCCCTGAATGATACATTGGATCAGATAGACTTGACAGATATATTGAGAACTCTGCATCCCAAAGCAACAGAATATACTTTCTTCTCCAGTGCACATGGAACATTCTCCAAGATAGATCACATACTGGGTCACAAAACAGCCCTTCATAAGTATATAAGAATTGAAATCATACCATGCATACTTTCAGACCACAATGCTATGAAGCTTGAAATCAACCACAGGAAAAAGTCTGGAAAACCTCCAAAAGCATGGAGGTTAAAGAACACCCTACTAAAGAATGAATGGGTCAACGAGGCAATTAGAGAAGAAATTAAAAAATATATGGAAACAAATGAAAATGAAAATACAACAATCCAATCGCTTTGGGACGCAGCAAAGGCAGTCCTGAGAGGAAAATACATTGCAATCCAGGCCTATCTCAAGAAACAAGAAAAATCCCAAATACAAACTCTAACAGCACACCTAAAGGAAATAGAAGCAGAGAAGCAAAGACAACCTAAATCCAGCAGAAGAAGAGAAATAATAAAGATCAGAGCAGAAATAAACAATATAGAGTCTAAAAAAACTGTAGAGCAGATCAATGAAACCAAGAGTTGGTTTTTTGAAAAAATAAACAAAATCGATAAACCTCTAGCCATGCTTCTCAAAAAGAAAAGGGAGATGACCCAAATAGATAAAATCATGAATGAAAATGGAAATATTACAACCAATCTCTCAGAGATACAAGCAATTATCAGGGAATACTATGAAAAATTAGATGCCAACAAACTGGACAACCTGGAAGAAATGGACAAATTCCTAAACACCCACACTCTTCCAAAACTCAATCAGGAGGAAATAGAAAGCTTGAACAGACCCATAACCAGTGAAGAAATTGAATCAGTCATCAAAAATCTCCCAACCAATAAGAGTCCAGGACCAGATGGCTTCCCAGGGGAGTTCTACCAGACGTTTAAAGCAGAGATAATACCTATCCTTCTCAAGCTATTCCAAAAAATAGAAAGGAAAGGAAAACTTCCAGACTCATTCTATGAAGCCAGTATTACTTTGATTCCTAAACCAGACAGAGAGCCAGTAAAAAAAGGGAACTACAGGCCAATATCCCTGATGAATATGGATGCAAAAATTCTCAATAAAATACTAGCAAATCGAATTCAACAGCATATAAAAAGAATTATTCACCATGATCAAGTGGGATTCATTCCTGGGATGCAGGACTGGTTCAATACTCGCAAATCAATCAACATGATACATTGCATTAATAAAAGAAAAGATAAGAACCATATGATCCTGTCAATCGATGCAGAAAAGGCCTCTGACAAAATTCAGCAAACTTTCTTAATAAAAACGCTTGATAAAGTCGGGATAGAAGGAACATACTTAAAGATGATAAAAGCCATTTACGAAAAGCCCACAGCTAACATCATCCTCAATGGGGAAAAACTGAGAGCTTTTTCCCTCAGATCAGGAACATGACAGGGATGTCCACTCTCACCGCTGTTGTTTAACATAGTGCTGGAAGTTCTAGCATCAGCAATCAGACAACAAAAGGAACTCAAAGGCATCAAAATTGGCAAAGATGAAGTTAAGCTTTCACTTTTTGCAGATGACATGATATTATACATGGAAAATCCGATAGACTCCACCAGAAGTCTGCTAGAACTGATACATGAATTCAGCAAAGTTGCAGGATACAAAATCAATGTACAGAAATCAGTTGCATTCTTATACACTAACAATGAAGCAACAGAAAGACAAATAAAGAAACGGATCCCATTCACCATTGCACCAAGAAGCATAAAATACCTAGGAATAAATCTAACCAAAGATGTAAAAGATCTGTATGCTGAAAACTATAGAAAGCTTATGAAGGAAATTGAAGAAGATATAAAGAAATGGAAAAACATTCCGTGCTCATGGATTGGAAGAGTAAATATTGTCAAAATGTCAATACTACCCAAAGCTATCTACACATTCTATGCAAGCCCAATCAAAATTGCACCAGCATTCTTCTCGAAACCAGAACAAGCAATCCTAAAATTCATATGGAACCACAAAAGGCCCCGAATAGCCAAAGTAATTTTGAAGAAGAAGACCAAAGCAGGAGGCATCACAATCCCAGACTTTAGCCTCTACTACAAAGCTGTCATCATCAAGACAGCATGGTATTGGCACAAAAACAGACACAGAGATCAATGGAATAGAATAGAAACCCCAGAACTAGACCCACAAACGTATGGCCAACTCATCTTTGACAAAGCAGGAAAGAATATCAATGGAAAAAAGACAGTCTCTTTAACAAATGGTGCTGGGAGAACTGGACAGCAACATGCAGAAGGTTGAAACTAGACCACTTTCTCACACCATTCACAAAAATAAACTCAAAATGCATAAAGGACCTGAATGTGAGACAGGAAACCATCAAAACCCTAGAGGAGAAAGCAGGAAAAGACCTCTCTGACTTCAGCCGTAGCAATTTCTTATTTGACACATCCCCAAAGGCAAGGGAATTCAAAGCAAAAATGAGCTACTGGGACCTTATGAAGATAAAAAGCTTCTGCACAGCAAAGGAAACAACCAACAAAACTAAAAGGCAACCAATGGAATGGGAAAGGATATTTGCAAATGACATATCGGACAAAGGGCTAGTATCCAAAATCTATAAAGAGCTCACCAAACTCCACACCCGAAAAACAAATAACCCAGTGAAGAAATGGGCAGAAAACATGAACAGACACTTCTCTAAAGAAGACATCCGGACGGCCAACAGGCACATGAAAACATATTCAACGTCGCTCCTCATCAGGGAAGTACAAACCAAAACCACACTCAGATATCACCTCACACCAGTCAGAGTGGCTAAAATGAACAAATTAGGAGACTATAGATGCTGGAGAGGATGTGGAGAAATGGGAACCCTCTTGCACTGTTGGTAGGAATGCAAACTGGTACAGCCGCTCTGGAAAACAGTGTGGAGGTTCCTCAAAAAATTAAAAATAGACCTACCCTATGACCCAGAAATAGCACTGCTAGGAATTTACCCAAGGGATACAGGAGTACTGATGCATAGGGGCACTTGCACCCCAATGTTTATAGCAGCACTCTCAACAATAGCCAAATGATGGAAAGAGCCTAAATGTCCATCAACTGATGAATGGATAAAGAAATTGTGGTTTATATACACAATGGAGTACTACATGGCAAAGAGAAAGAATGAAATATGGCCCTTTGTAGCAACGTGGATGGAACTGGAGAGTGTTATGCTAAGTGAAATAAGCCATACAGAGAAAGACAGATACCGTATGGTTTCACTCTTATGTGCATCCTGAGAAACTTAACAGAAACCCATGGGGGAGGGGAAGGAAAAAAAAAGAGGTTAGAGTAGAAGAGAGCCAAAGCATAAGAGACTCTTAAAAACTGAGAACAAACTGAGGGTTGATGGGGGTGGGAGGGAGGGGTGGGTGGGTGACGGGTATTGAGGAGGGCACCTTTTGGGATGAGCACTGGTGTTGTATGGAAACCAATTTGACAATAAACTTCATATATTGGAAAAAAAATAAAATAAAGAGGACATTATTGTTTATATGGAGAATTCTAAGGAATCCATAAAATAGTGGTAACTAAACTAATAGCTTAACTTAGTAAGGTTGTAGTATAAAGGGTTATTACACATATATACACACTTAGAAAATAAAAAGTAGGATATTACAATATTATAAAAATTATAAATTACTGAGAAATACACTTTAACTTGGTATAGAAGACCTGTATTCCGAATACTTACAGCATTGCTATGAGACATTAAAGGAAATCTGAATATAAAAAAAATAAACTATGTTCATAGATTGAAACATTCAATATCATTCGAATGTTAATTCTTCCCAAATTTATATATACATTCAGTGCAATTCCAATGAAAATATTATGATCCTGGGTAGAAATTTACAAGCTGATTCTGAAATTTAACCAAAAATGTAAAAAAATCTAGAATATCCAAAGCAATTTTTGAAAAAAAAGATTGAAGGACTTACTGACTGATTTCAGTGCTAATTATAAAGCTGTCCTAGTTAATACAATTTTATATGGAAATAAGACTATACAAGTAGATCTGTGGAAGACAGAGCACAGCGATAGGATCAGACATGAAAAAGCTGATTTTTAACAAAGACTTGAAAGCATTCCAATGAAGAAAGAAAGTCTTTTCAATACATTATGCTTGAGAAACTATATACCTATTATTAAAAAATAATAAACCTCATCATACATAATAACCAATTCACGACTAATCATAGACCTAAAAGTTAAATAAACTTCTAAGAGAAAACAAAATTATCTTCAAGAATTGTGATTAGGTAATGGTGCTTAGAAAGGACATAGAGAGCAATACCATTTTTAAAATGATAAATTAGACCATCAAAATGAAAATTTCTATTCATGAAAAGATACCATCAATAAAATGGATAGGTAGACCAAAAACTGAGAGAGAATATTTGTAAAATGATATCTGAAAAAGGACAAGTAAACAAAGTAAATATAAAAAGCTACTCCAATACAATTAGAAAAAAACAAGTCTCTCAATGAAAAATGGGCAGAGCCAATTGGCCTTTACATTAAGTAAAATGGGAATCTACTGAAGTTTTTGAGCAGAGTGGCTTTACGTAAACTTGTAACTCTGGATGCTCATCTGAGATAAGACTGTAAGATGCATGGGTAAAAGCAGAGAAATTTGTTAGATTACTTTTGCATTAATATGTATGAAACAGTGGTTTGCATTAGGATGGTAAAAAACATTGAATTGTGAATATATTTTCATAGTAGTGCTATCATTTTTTGATGACTAATCATATTTTTTGCCTGAGTAACTGAAAAACTGGAGTCACCATTTTCTAAAATAGAGATGACACAGGAGAAACAAAATTAGAGATTGATAGTAATAAAGAAGCTCAGGGTTGGCCATAATAAATTTGAAATGCTTAACAAACACACAGAGATGTCAAGTAGGAAGCTGGATATACAACATGATGAATTTGACAGTTTATAACTGAAGAACTAGCTTTAGTTTTCCCTGGCACAAAACTTTGTTTTGAAAAAGAAGAGAGATAGAGAGTTTCTACTCCTCTCTTTTAAGCTAGACCAACCTCCCTTCAGAGATGATCTGATTTTATCCAAGACAAATCCAGAACAGCTAGCTCTCTCCTTGAAAAAAAAAATTATGAAACACCCAGCACAGAACTCAATATATAGATTGAATGAGTTGAGCAGAATACCAAGACTAAAGAATCCTCCTAGTTCTACTCCCACACCTGGAGATGAGTCAGCAGAACAAAGAACAAGAATAGGAGGTACAAGAAAAGAAACCAAGAAAAAAGATGGAGAGAGAAAAAATGGGGGAAGACAAGAAATATTTAGGTCAAGACAAGTGATAAATGCATATCTAGAGCTTGGGAAAGGGAAAAGAAAGAATTTAGAAGGGAAGAAAAGAGAAGTGGAAGTCAATCCATAATGTTTTATACCCATCACAACTATCTGTGTCATTAAAAATGGATGAATTTAAGACTTTCCAAAAGAAACTGGAGTTTCTTCCCCTTTATTCATTATCTCAAAGTTTACCATTAGACTAGACTCCAAGATTTATACTGATTTTTTGTGCATTACCAATATAAAATAATAGCTTCAACAAACCTAATACAGAAAATCCAAAGATTCTTCTCTCATTTTATTATGAAACAAAGGAGATGGGATTCTTCACTATTTTTCAGAAATGACCAACATATTTCCCTTAGTCTTTGAAAAATAATTCAATTATTTTTCATTTTGAAAAAGAATCACTGGGGATAGTACTCTGGTTAATGCTCTCATTCACTTGTTACCTGATGACATACCTAGGCAATTAATATTCTCTGTTGAAGATATATAGTGAATCAGAGACTGTTCTCTAGAGACTCTATTAAAAGTTTGATGCTTAGGGACCGGGACTAGGGAAATTTATGTAATTGTAAACATGTATCTGTAATTCACGTGCAACATTCAGAGGACATTATTAGGGAATCAATAGGGATTTTGATGACACTGGTGTCATCAAATAAGAAAACATAATTCTCATTTTATATAATATTGATATTATAAGTGTGCTTACATTATATCGATAAATCCTAAAAGTCAATGTTGGCAATTAAGGACAGATTTTTTTTCTCTGCTCTGGTCCTAAAGCCAAACTGACTGCACATCTCCCCACCTCTCACTTGCTATTAAGCTGAGGTTAACTCATTAGTGCAAGATGCTAATGGTAATGACTGCTCTCTGAAATTTCTTGTAACCCATCTTTCTGCTCATTCAGCACCAATTCTTTTTCCCTCTAACTCCATTCTCCATCCCATACCTTTGGGAATTCCTCAGATTTGGTAGTTCTGGGTACTAGATACTCCAAAGAAATTGTCTCCTTTTCCTAATCTTAATTCAAAACTGGCCCCAGATTACAGTAATAGAAATATGCATCAGGAGTTCATTAGCACATTGGTTCTTGAAAAGTGTGAATGTTAGGGGAACTGAGCCCCCACACAGTAAAAAATGCACATTTATATATTGACTTCCCTGAAACTAAACTACTAATAGCCTACTGTTGACTGAAAGTCTTACTGATATACTAACATATTTTGTATGTTACATGTATTATATACTGTATTCTTACAATAAAGCTAGATAAAACGGTATTAAAATCATAAGAGAAAATGTATTTGCAGTGCTCTAATGTAGTTATAAAATAATCCACATATAAATGGACCTATGCTGTTCAAATCCATGTTGTTCAGGGGTCAACTATATTTCCACCCCCACCCCCTGCCCAATCTCCTTGAACTATTCATATGGAAGAAATTGGATATTGGCCGAAATGAAGGGAGCAGTATACTAAATTATTAATGATGGCAAAATAGAGTGATAAAGTTCATAAACTCTAAATTTGGACCCTGGGTTCTAAAGTTTGGCCTTACCACTTACTAGCCATAGAGCCATGACTAAGTCACAAACTCTGTACCTCTGTTTCCTCATTTGTAAATTAGGGGAAACTGGTGAAAATGATATCTTTGGCTGTAGAGATTAGCTGTAAAGATTTATAAGAGTAATTACTGTATTTAACACAGAATCTGGCACATAGAAAGAACCTAACAAATGCTACTTAGAATATTATAATAGTCTCAGCAAAATCGAAGTCATAGAATTAGGTGTATGCGTCTATTTCAGATCAAAGAACAGGATCACAACAAATGTACTCGACCATGTGGAATCTTTCATTACATGTATACATTGAATGTTCTGGTCATTTTCCAATGTGAATGAATAGGTCCTTTCACAGCATTCTAGAATGTCAGGGCACTATTTTTTATTTAGATGGCATTTTGCTCAATTAGTAGACAAATTTATTCTTTTTTCTATCCCAGCTTTATTGATATATAACTGATATATAGCATCATGTAAATTTAAGGTATAAAATGTAATTATGTAACATTTGTGTACATTTCAGAGTGATGCACAGTGAGTCCAGTTAACATCCATCACCATGTATAGTTAGAATTTTTTTTTCTCATGGTGGGAACTTGCAAGATCCACTCTCCTAGTTACTTTCAAATATGCAATATAGTATTATTAATTACAGTCACCATGCTATATATTATATCTCCATGATTTATTCATTTTATAACTGGAAATTTTTACCTTTTGATTGCCTTCACTCATTTTGTCCAACTCCTCACCCAAGTTAACCACCAATCTGTTATTTTTATCAATGAGTTTGGGTTTTGTTGTTTTGTTTTAGATTTCACATATCAGTGAGATCGTATCAGTTTTTTCTGTATGACTTATTTCACTTAGCATAATGCCTTCAAACTCCATACATGTTACTGTAGATGGCAGAAGTTCCTTTATTTTAGGCTAAATAATATTCCAGTGTGTGTGTGTGTGTGTGTGTGTGTGTGTGTGTGTGTGTGTATCACATTTTCTTTAATGGCTTTAGTGTTTTCTATAGTAGCTATACCAACTTAGATTTTTATCAATAGTGCAATTTCTCCACATCTTCACCAATACTTGTTGTCTCATCTTTTCTAAAATTGCCATTCTAACAGGTATTAGGCAATGACTCATTGAGGTTTTGATCTGCATTTCCCTGATGCATTTCATTTGCAACATCCCTGATGTTGAACACCTTTTGTACATGTTGGCCATTTCTACATCTTCTTTGGAAAATGTGCCTATTCAAGTCTTCTGTCCATTTTTAAATCAGATTGTTTTTGCTATTAAGTTGTAGGAGTTCCTCATATACTTTGGATATTAACATCATCAGACATATAGTTAGCAAATATTTTCTCCTATTCCACAGATTTCCTTTAATTTTGTTGATTATTTCTTTTACTGAGTTGTTAGTTTGATGTAGTCCCAGTTACTTTACTTTTGTTGTTTGTGCTTTTTCTGCCATCCAAAAAAATCATTGTCAATACCAATGTCAAGAAGCTTTTTCTTTGTGTATTCTTCTAGGACTTTTGTAGTTTCAGGTCTTACATTTAAATCTTTAATCCATGGCACAAAAACAGACACATAGACCAATGGAATAGAATAGAAACCCCAGAACTAGACCCACAAACGTATGGCCAACTCATCTTTGACAAAGCAGGAAAGAATATCAATGGAAAAAAGACAGTCTCTTTAACAAATGGTGCTGGGAGAACTGGACAGCAACATGCAGAATGTTGAAACTAGACCACTTTCTCACACCATTCACAAAAATAAACTCAAAATGCATAAAGGACCTGAATGTGAGACAGGAAACCATCAAAACCCTAGAGGAGAAAGCAGGAAAAGACCTCTCTGACTTCAGCCGTAGCAATTTCTTACATGACACATCCCCAAAGGCAAGGGAATTCAAAGCAAAAATGAACTACTGGGACCTTATGAAGATAAAAAGCTTCTGCACAGCAAAGGAAACAACCAACAAAACTAAAAGGCAACCAATGGAATGGGAAAAGATATTTGCAAATGACATATCGGACAAAGGGCTAGTATCCAAAATCTATAAAGAGCTCACCAAACTCCACACCCGAAAAACAAATAACCCAGTGAAGAAATGGGCAGAAAACATGAATAGACACTTCTCTAAAGAAGACATCCGGATGGCCAACAGGCACATGAAAAGATGCTCAACGTCGCTCCTCATCAGGGAAATACAAATCAAAACCACACTCAGATATCACCTCACACCAGTCAGAGTGGCCAAAATGAACAAATTAGGAGACTATAGATGCCGAAGAGGATGTGGAGAAATGGGAACCCTCTTGCACTGTTGGTGGGAAGGCAAACTGGTACAGCCGCTCTGGAAAACAGTGTGGAGGTTCCTCAAAAAATTAAAAATAGACCTACCCTATGACCCAGAAATAGCACTGCTAGGAATTTACCCAAGGGATACAGGAGTACTGATGCATAGGGGCACTTGCACCCCAATGTTTATAGCAGCACTCTCAACAATAGCCAAATGATGGAAAGAGCCTAAATGTCCATCAACTGATGAATGGATAAAGAAATTGTGGTTTATATACACAATGGAGTACTACGTGGCAATGAGAAAGAATGAAATATGGCCCTTTGTAGCAACTTGGATGGAACTGGAGAGTGTTATGCTAAGTGAAATAAGCCATACAGAGAAAGACAGATACCGTATGGTTTCACTCTTATGTGCATCCTGAGAAACTTAACAAAAACCCATGGGAGAGGGGAAGGAAAAAAAAAAAGAGGTTAGAGTAGAAGAGAGCCAAAGCATAAGAGACTCTTAAAAACTGAGAACAAACTGAGGGTTGATGGGGGGTGGGAGGGAGGGGAAGGTGGGTGATGGGTATTGAGGAGGGCACCTTTTGGGATGAGCACTGGGTGTTGTATGGAAACCAATTTGACAATAAACTTTATATATTGAAAAAAAATAAATCTTTAATCCATTTTGAATTAATTTTTCTAAGTGGTCTAAGATTGGTTCCAACTGCACTCTTTTGTATGTGCATATCCAGTTTCCCCAACACCATTTATTGAAGAGACTAACTTTTGCCCATTCAGCATTCTTGGCTCCTCTGTCAAATATGTGCCTATATATGTGTGGGTTTATTTCTGGGCTCTTCACTCTGTTGCAATGATCCACATTTTTTTATGCCATTACCATTCTGTTTTGATTTTTATAGCTTTGAGTATAACTTAAAACTAGTGTGAGGTATTCAGCTTTGCTCTTATTTCTCAAGCCTGCCCTTGTCATTTAGGGTCTTTTGTGGTTTCATATGAATTTTGGATTTTTTTTCCTATGTTGGTAAAAAATGTCATTAAAATTTTGATAGAGATTGCATTATTTTAGATAGTATGGATATTTTAACAATATTTATTCTTCTTATCAATTAACATGGAATATCTTTTCATGTATTTGTGTCTTCTTCAATTTATATCATCAATGTCTTGTAGTTTTCAGTATACAGATCTTTCACCTTCATGATTAAATTATTCCTAAGTACTTTACTGGTTTTGATTCTATTGTAAATGGTATTGCTTTCTTTACTTATCTTTCAGATGTTCCTTGTGAGTGTATAGAAATACAACTGATTTTTGTATTTTGATTTTGTATCCTGTGGCTTCACTCATTTTGATTAATTCTAACAGTTTTTTAGTGGAGTCTTTATCGAGTTTTCTATATAATAACATCATGTGGTTTGCAATTTTACTTCTTCCTTTCCTATTTGGATGCCTTTTATTTCTTTTTCTTGCCTGACTGCTCTGGCTAGGACTTCCAGTACTATGTTGAATAAAAATGGTTAGTGTGAATACACTTGTCTTGTTCCTAATCTTAGAAGAATAGGTTTCAACCTTTTACCATTGAGTACTGTGTTTGCTGTGAGTTTGTCATATATGGTCTTTACAGGCCCATACTTATTTTTTAAGGAGTTTTTAACATTTGGGGCCCCTGGGTGGCTCAGCTGATTAAGCATCTGATTCTTGGTTTTGGCTCAGGTAATGATCTCATGGTTTCGTGAATTCAAGCCCTGCACGAGGCTCTGTGCTTACAGCATGGGGCCTGCTTGGAATTCTCTCTCCCCCTCTCTCTCTGTCCCTCCCCTATTCGTGATATCTCTGTCACTGTCAAAAACGAATAAGCTTTTTTAAAAAAGAATTTTTATGATGAAATGTTTAATTTTGTCAAATGATTTTTCTGCATCTATTGAGGTCATAATATAGTATTTTTCTTCATTCTATTGATGTGCTATATTGCATTTATTGATTTGTGTATGTTGAAATCATCCTTGTAGCTCAAGGATAAATCCACTTGATTATGGTGTATGATCCTTACACTGTGCTGTTGAATTTGATTTGCTAGCATTTTATTGAGGACTTAATGCATATCATCTACATTCAGGGATATTGGCCTGTAGTTTTCTTTTCTTTTAGTGTTTGGTATCATGGTAATCCAGCCTTATAAAATGAGTTTGGGAGTGTTCTTTCTTCTTCATTTTTTTTGGAAGAGTTTGAGAAGGATCACCCTTAATTCTTAAACGTTTGGTATAATTCACCAGTGAAACCATTTAATCCTGGGCTTTTCTTTGTTGGCAGGTTTTCCATTACTGATTCAATCTCCCTACTAGCAATTATTCTGTTCAGATTTTCTATTTCTTCATGATTCAGTTTAGGTTGGTTGCAAGTTTCTAGGAATTTATTCATTTGTTCTTGATTATCCAATGTCCTGGCCTATAATCATTCATAAGTAGTTCCATGAATACAACTGTAATGTCCCCTGTGTTTATAATTTTTTAGTTTTTGTTCTTCTTTTCTTGATTAATGTACCTAAAATATGTTAATTTTGTATATGCTTAAAAAATAGCTCCTAGTTTCATTGATTTGTTTTCCATTGTCTCTTTAGTTTCTATTTCATTTATTTCTTCTCTAAACTATTATTTTCTTCTTTCTATTTACCTTTGGTTTAGTATGTTCTTTTCTAATTCTCTTAGGTATAGTGATAGAGTGCTTACCTGAGATTCTTTTTTTCCTCACTGTATGCATTTATACTTATAGACATTCACCATAGGACTGCTTTTGCTGCATCCCACGAGTTGTTCAATGTGTGCTTCCATTTTTATTTGTCTTTTTAAAATTTCTCTTTTATTTTTTGATCTACTGGTTGCTCAGGAGTGTGTTGTTTAATTTCCATGTATTTGTGAATATTCCTACTTTCTTCCTGTTATTGATTTCTGGTTTTGTACCATGTGGTTAGAAAAGATACTTGATATATTTCTATCTTTTTGAATTTGTTGAGACGTGTTTTGTAGTCTAACATATAATTTAAATCCTAAATCCTAAAATAGTCTATATGCACTTGGGAAGAATGTGTATTCTGCTGCTACTGGATGGAATGATCTGTGTATAACTGTCAGGTCTATTTTGGTCTATAGTGTTGCTCAAATCCACTGTTTCCTTATTGACTCTCTTTCTGGATAATCTATCCATTGTTGAGAGTGGGGGTATTAAACTCCCTAACTATTATTGTATTGCTATCTATTTCTCCTTTTAGTTCTGTTAGGATTTGCTTTATATATTTAGGTGCTATGATGTTGGGTACATAAATATTTACAATTGTTTTATCTTCTTGATACATTTACACCTTTATTATTATATAATGACCTTCTCTGTCTCTTGTGACCATTTTTAGCCTACATTCTATTTTATCTAAGTATAGCTACCCCCAATTGCTTTTGTTTACCATTTGTTAAGAATATTATTTTCCATGTCTTCACTTTCAGTTTATGTGTGTCCTTAAAACTTAAGTGAGCCTCTTATAAGCAGCATGTTGTTGGGTCTTATTTTTTATTCATTAAACTCTTCTTGGGGCGCCTGGTGACTCAGTCAGTTAAGCGTCCGACTTTGGCTCAGGTCATGATCTCACAGTTTGTGAGTTCAAGCCCCACGTTAGGCTCTGTGCTGTCAGCTTGGAGCCTGGAACCCGCTTCAGATTCTGTGTCTCTCTCTGCCCCTTCCCTGCTCGTTCTCTGTCTCTGTCTCTGCCTCTCTCTCTCTCTCTCTCTCAAATAAACATAAAAAAATTTAAACTCTTCTATGTCTTTTGTTTAGAGAATTCAAGCCATTTACATTTAAAGTAATTATTGACTGTTACGGCTTACTACTGTTATTTGTTAATTGTTTTCTGACCGTAAATCCTTTGTTTCATGCTTCCTCCCTTGGCTGACTTCTTTTGTAATTTGATGACTTTTTGTGATAACATGTTCTGACTCCTTTATTATAATCATCTGGGGTTTGTGGTTTAACATATAATCTATCCTAAAATGACCTATATGAATTTGGGAAGAATGTGTATTCTGTTGCTATTGGATCGAAAGTTCTTTATATAACTGTCAGGTCTATTTGGTCTATAGTTCAGTGGTTTCCTTGAGACATACATAAAATATCTTAAAGTTACCCTATTTTAAGCTAATAACAAGTTTGGGTGAGGCAAGTGGCTATGCTTTGAAGCGGTGGTTAGGGTGGGGCACCAGTCTAAGTTCTGTGGTAGGGTTGGCCTGTAGGCTGAGCTCTGTGCTAAGAGGGCTCATTGGGTGGGCTCCCTAGTTGGGCACCTGGCCTATAGGATAGGGCAAGGCTACTAGCTGGGCTCTGCATTTACCTCTGATCAGGCAGGGTCCCATGCTGTGTTCCCTGGCAGGGTAGTGCCACTCATTGTATTGTTCAACTGGTATGCAGACAAATAAATTGTGGTATAGCCATATGATGACATACTATTGTAACCTGCCAGAATCCAATCAGGGTAAAGGAAACATAGTGATCTGAACAGGGAGATTTTATGTCCCTAACTGGTAACAGGAAGTTAGCCTCTAACAGGGAATAAAAGAGAAGCTAAAGAATATCCTAGAGCTGAGGGACAGTTCCTAAGCAAGGAACAGACTTGGAAAGGTAAGGAGGCCTCCTCTTCAAGCCTGTGATTTAGGCCTCTCTGGAAAGTGTATAACTTCTACATACTGGGCAATGAAGAAGTTTGCTGGGTTATGCAAACTACAGCTGGTCACAGCCAGTGAGTGTGGTTACTGGGCAAGGAATTATAGGCTGAGACCAGTGAGCAGGAGCCCTCCTTCCAAAGTGCCTGTAGTTCAGAAGACCATAATTTGGTTTCCTCAGGAAATCATGGGCCAGTGTTAGCAAGAAAAGTTGCTAGAAAGTGAGTGCTCTTGTATGTCCCATGTGCATTCCAATTGAAAATATGCCACAGGAACAAAAGAGGAAGCTTATCATAACCCATAAGAAAAGTCCATTTCTCCTAAAGTGTCCCTTAAGGGACTTTTACTGATAAAGCTTAAAATTGTGCAACCTTGGAAAGGATCAATGTTTACCAATTCCAGCTCCAGTATCATAAAGCAGAGAAATTAATGCTGGATTTGGAACTGAGAGGCTAATCCATCCCTTTCACCATTCAGCTTCCATATGCACCATACTATATACCTGAACTTCTGTAAAGCAACAACATAACTCTAAATTCCTACCTGACAAGATTCAACTATCCTTCAAACAACTGAAAAAGTTTTCACCATTTTCTCAAAATGAGGAGATGTACTATCTCAACAGCTATTGTACCTGTTGCTAGTTCTATTAATAATCCCTCAGTCACAGTCCCACTGAGTATTCTTATGCCTAAAGAATAAATTATAAAGTTATTTTCAAACAGCTTTTATATAAATTATTAACAAATAGAAGAAAATATTTAGCATATACAAATAGACATACATAATGTGAGACAGAAAATATACAAAGCTGTATATTCTTCATTTCTGTAATTGGTCATGTGGCTATAGTTTATATCTATGGCCTTTTTCCTTCAGTATACACTCCATCTTTCCATTGCCATCAATCAGAACATCAGCTTGTTCTGGTTCTTTTCATGGTGAAGTAATGCAAACCTTAATTCCCAAAGTGTCTGGGTCCTTGATAGTCATGCATTTGTTTGGTTGCTCTGGTATTCCATTAAAATTTACTACAGGGATGGAGGTGCTGTGAGAAGCCACAGAGAATCACTTGTGTTACCAAATAGCTACCTTTGTCCCTATGTAAAGTAGCAATCCAATTTTCCCTGGTAATTAGGACCATTTACACAAGTCTTACTCATGAAGAACCCAAAATGGACAATAGCAGTTTCATTTTCCAGTTCAATAGAATAATTGTTTTTTTCACCAGTGGAAGGAGTCCCTCTTGGAGAAAAAACCCTTCAAAACATCAAAACCTAGTTGCCAGAATAGGAATCCAAGAACCCGTGAGTAGATTATTTGGTAAACATATAGTCTGGCTATGGGGAAGCCACTCCCTATAACAGGATCTAATTCAAGGTATATATTGAATCCTGAAGACAGAATACCATGCTTTTGAGCTATTGTCTCCAATTTATTATGTAATTAAGTATTCAGAAAGTCACTTTTTATTTCAAGTAGGCCAACCACATCCAGGAGATGGAGTATGACAAGTCAACCATATAGTAATGAGCCCATGGCTTTATTTTCTTTGCAATAAAATGAGTTCCTTAATCATAAACAATCATGTACAGAATGCTATTATGGTGGATAAAGCATTTTATGATACCACAGATGGTGGTTCTGTCAGAAATATAATGGGCAGGAAAGGTAAATCCATATCCAGAACATGTGTCTGTTCTAGTGAGGATGAATCCCTGTTCCCTCAATGATGGAAGAGGTCCAGTGTAGTAGTATCCAGGAAATTATGCCAAATCAAGGGCTCAGCGTTGTCTATACTTTAACTGGAATAGGCACTCAACAGTAGTATTACATCAGTGTTCATAAGAGAAAGTCTATGTTGTTGAGTCAATAAAACCACAATCCCTGCCACTATAGAAAAATGGCCATTTTGCTCCTGATCACATTAAGGAAGCAGGGAGTGGCTGGAAAAAGAGGCTAACTAATATCCACAGAGTTTGCAATTTTCCATAGTAGCTGACCCAATTTATATTCCCACCAATAAGGTACAAGGGTTTCCTTTTCTCTACATCCTCACCAACACTTGCTCTTTCTAATCTTTTTGATAACAGCCATTCTGACAGGTGTGAAGTAATACCTCTTTGTGGTTCTGATTTACATTTCCCTTATGATTTGCGATAATGCACATCTTTTCATGTGCCTATTGGTTACTTGTATTGTCTTTTAAAAAAATGTCTACTCAGATCCTCTGCCCGCTTTTTAATCAGATTATTTTTGGTGGTGAATTATATTAGTTGTTTTTGTAATTTGAATATTAACTCCTTATCAGATACATGATTTGCAAATGCCTTCTCATGTTTAGTAGATTGCCTTTTTTATTTTTTCAATGGTTCCCTTCACCTTTTAGAAGCCATTTGTTTATTTTCACTTTTGTTGCCATTGACTTTGAAAGCAGTTCCAAAAAATTATCATCATGATTGATGTCAAGGAACTTATCACCTATGTTTTCTTCCAGCAGTTTTATGGATTCAGGTCATACATTCAAGTCTTTAAGCTAGTTGTATTTGATTTTCATGTACGTTATAAGATAGTGGTCCAGTTTTATTCTGTTGCATGTGGCTGTCCAGTTTTCTCCAAAAGAAAAAACAGGAAGAAATAACATCCAGGGGTCTAATCAATACAGATATAAGAAAGATGGAAGTAAAAAGTATATGGAATCAAATGAAATTGAAAATATGACAGTTCAAACTATTTGGTATTCACCAAAGGGCAGTCCTAGAGGGAAGTATATTGCAATATAGGTCCACCCCAAAAAGCAAGAAAAGTCTCAAATACATACCTAAACTTACACCTACAGGAGCTAAAAAAAGAAACAGCAAATAAAGTCTAAACTCAGCAGAATAAGGGCAATAATAAATATTACAGCAGAAATAAATGATACAGAAACAAACAAAAAACAATAGAACAGATAAAGAAACTAAGAGATGGTTCTTTGAAAGAATTAATAAAGGTGATAAACTCTTAGCCAAACTTATAAAGATAAAAGAGAAAGGACAGAAATAAATAAAATAACAAACTAAAGAGGAGAGATCACAACCACCACAAAAATACAAACAATTATAAGAAAATATGAGGAAAATTTATATGCCAACAAACTGACAAATCTGGAAGAAATGGACATATTCCTAGAAACATACAAGCAAAACTCAAACAGGAAAAACTAGAAAATTTGAACAGACTCATGACTAGCAAAGAAACTGAAACAGTAATCACAAATCTTCCAACAAAGAAAAGCCTAGGGCCAGATGGCTCTCCAGGGGAATTCTACCAGATATTTAAAGAAGAGTTAATATCTCTTCTTCTCAAACCAGTCCGAAAAGTAGAAATGGAAAGAAAACTTCCGAATTCATTCTATGAGGCCAGCATTACCTTGATTCCAAAACCAGACAAGACCCTACTATAAAGAAGAATTATAGGCCAATATCGTTGATGAACATGGATGCAAAAATTCTCAAAAAGACACTAGAAAATCAAATTCAACAGTACATCAAGATAACTATTCACCATGATCCAGTGGGATTTATTCCTGGGCTATAGTGTTGGTTCAACATTTGCAAAGCAATGTGATACACCACATTAATAAAAGAAAGGATAAGAACCACACAGGATAAGATCCTCTCAATAGATGCAGAAAAAGCATTTGACAAAATGCAGCATTCATTCTTGATCAAAACCCTCAACAAAGTAGCTTTAGAGGAAACACACCTCAACATCATAAAGGCCAGTTAAGAAAGACCCACAGCTAATGTCATCCTCAATGGGGAAAAACTGAGAGCTTTCCCTCTAAGGTCAGGAACGCAGCAGGGATGTCCACTCTTACCACTGTTGTTCAACATAGTGTTGGAAGTCCTAGCCTCAGCAATCAGACAACAAAAAGAAAGAAAAGGCATCCAAATTGCCAAGGAAGAAGTCAAGCTTTGACTTTTTCCACATGACATGATATTCTATGTAGAAAACCCAGAAGATTACACCAAAAAATTACTGGAACTGATACATGAATCCAGCAAAGTTGCAGGATATAAAATCAATGTGCAGAAATCTGCTGCATTCCTATATGCCAGTAACAAATCAGCTGAAAAAGAAATAAAGGAATCAATTCCATTTTCAATTGCACCATGAACAACTAGATACCTAGGAATAAACTTAAAATTTTTTTAATGTTTATTTATTTCTGAGACAGAGAGAGACACAGCATGAGTGGGGGAGGGGCAGAGAGAGAGGGAGACACAGAATCAGAAGCAGGCTCCAGGCTCTGAGCTGTCAGCACAGAGCCCGACGCGGGGCTCGAACTCACAAACTGTTAGATCATGACCTGAGCCAAAGTCAGTTGCTCAACTGACTGAGCCACCCAGGCACCCCATACGTAGGAATAAACTTAATCACAGAGGTGAAAGATCTTTATGTGGAAAGCTATAGAAGCTTATGAAAGAAATAGAAGACACAAAGAAATGGAAAAACATTCCATACTCATGGATTGGAAGAACAACTATTGTAAATATGTCTATACTCCCCAAAGCAATTAACACATTCAATATAATTCCTATCAAAATAAGACCAGCATTTTTCACAGAGCTGGAACAAACAATCCTAAAATTTGAATGGAACCACAAATGATCCTGAATCGCCAAGGTAATGTTGAAAAAAAACCCAAAGCTAGTGGGGAGGGGAGTATCACCATTCAGGACTTTAAGCTACATTACAAAGCTGTAATAATCAAGACAGTATGGTATTGGCACAAAAACAGACACACAGAACAATGGAACAGAATAGAGAACCCAGAAATTAACCCACAAATGTATTGCCAACTAAACTTCAAAAAAGCAGGAAAAAGCATCTAGTGAAAAAAAAAGACAGCTTCTTCAGCAAATGGTGCTTGGAAAACTGGACAGCAACATACAGAAGAATGAAACTGGACCACTTTCTTACATTATACACACAAAAAAAATTCAAAATGGATGAATGACCTGTATGTGATATAGGAAACCATCAAAATCCTAGATGAGAAGACAGGCAGCAACCTCGTTGATCTTCGCAGCAGCAACTTCTTACCAGAAATATGTCTGGAGGTAAGAAAAATAAAAGAAAAAATGGGGATCTCATCAAGATAAAAAAATAAATAAATAAATAAAAACTTCTGTACAAGGAAACAATCAACAAAACTAAAAGGCAACCAATGGAATGGGAGAAGATATTTGCAAATGACATATCTGATAAAGGGTTTGTATCCAAAATCTATAAATAACTTCTCAAATTCAACACCCTAAAACAAATAGTCCAGTGAAGAAATGGGCAGAAGACATGAATAGACACTTTTCCAAAGAAGACATCCAGAAGGCTAACAGACAGATGAAAAGATACTCAACATCACTCATTGTCAGAGCAATACAAATCAAAACCACAATGAGATACCGTCTTACACTTGTCAGAATGGCTAAAATTAACAACTGAGGAAACAACAGATGTTACTGAGGATGGGAAGGTTGCACTTCTGGTGGGAATGCAAACTGGTGCAACCACTCTGGAGAACATTATGGAGATTTCTCAAAAAATGAAAAATGGAACTACACTACGACTCAGCAATTGCACTACTAGGTATTTACCCAAAGGATACAAAAGGCTGATTTGAAGGGGCACATGCACCCCAATGTTTATAGCAGTGCTATCAACAATAGCCAAATTACAGAAAGATCCCAAATGTCCATCAACTGATGAATAAAGAAGATGTGGTGTGTGTGTATATATATATATATATATATATATATATATATATATATATATATATATATATTATATATATAAACGAATACCACTCAGTGAACAAAAATAATGAAATCTTGCCACCTGCAACAACGTGGATAGAATTAGAGTGTATTATGCAAAGCAAAAGAAGTCAAAGAAAGATAAGTATATGATTTCACTCACATGCGGAATTTAAGAAACATAACAGATGAACATGGTAAGGGAAGAAACAAAATAAGATAAAAACAGAGGGAGGCAAACCATAAGACTCTTAAATACAGAGAACAAACTGAGGGTTAGTGGAGGGGAGGTGGGTGGGGGGATGGGCTAAATGGTTGATGGGCATTAAGGAGGACAGTTTTCAGGATGAGCACTAGGTGTTATATGTAAGTGATGAATCCCTGGGTTCCACTCCTGAAATCAATACTACAATGTATGTTAACTAACTTGAATTTAAATAAATAACTTTTTTAAAAAAATTATTCACCATAATCAAGTGGAATTAGTTCCTGGGCTGCAAGGTTGGTTCAATATTCACAGATCAATCAATGTGATATACCACATTAATAAAAGAACGGACAAAAACCATATGATCTTCTCAATAGATGCACAAAAAACATTTGACAAAACATAGCATCCATTCTTTATCAAAATCCTCAACAAAGTAAGGATAGATGGAACATACCTTAACATCATAAAGGCCATATATGACAGACCCACAGCTAACATCATCCTTAATGGGAAAAAACCAAGAACTCTTCCTCTACAGACAGGAACAAGACAGGGATGTTCACTCTCACCATTGTTATTTAACATAGTACTAGATGTCCTAACCTCAGCAATCAGACAACAAAAAGAAATAAAAAGCATCCAAATCAGCAAGGAAGAAGTCAAGCTTTCACTATTTGCACATGACATGATACTTTATGTAGAAAATCCGAAGACTCCACAAAAAAATAGTACTACTATTTCATGAATTCAGCAAAGTTGCAGGATATAAAATCAACATACAGAAATTTGTTGCATTTCTTTTGTTTTTAAGTAGGTTCCATGCCCAGTGTGGAGCCAATGTGGGGCTTGAACTCACGAACATGAAATCAAAATCTGAGCTAAGATCAAGGGTCAGACACTGAACTGACTGAACCATCCAGCACCCCAGAAATCTGTTGCAATTCTATACACCAACAATGAAGCAGCAGAAAAAGAAATCAAAGAATCAGTCTCATTTACAATTGTACCCAAAACCGTAAGATACCTAGGAATAAATCTAATCAAAGAAATAAAAGATCTGTACTCCAAAAACTATAGGACACTTATGAAAGACATTAAGAGGCCACAAAAAAATGGAAAAGCATTCGATGCTCATTGATTAGAAGAACAAACATTGTTAAAATATCTATACCTCCCAAAGCAATCTATATATTTAATGCAACCCCCATCAGAATATCACCAGCATTTTTCAAAGAGCTAGAACAGACAATCCTAATATTTGTATAGAACCACAAAAGACCCCAAAGCAATCCTGAAAAAGAAAAGCAGAACTGGAGGCACAATGATTTTGGACTTCAAGCTATATTACAAAGTTATAGTCATCAAGATAATATGATACTGACACCAAAATAGATGCATAAATCAATGGAACAGAATAGAGAATCCAGAAATGGACACACAACTATATGGTCAACTAATTTGTGACAAAGCAGGAAAGAATATCCAATGGAAAAAAACAGTCTCTTAAAAAAATGCTACTGGGAAAACTGGACAGCAACAGGTAGAAGAATGAAACCAGACCACTTTCTTATACCATACACAAAAGTAAATTCAAAATGGATAAAAGACCTAAATTTGCGATAGGAAAATATGAAAATCCTAGAAGAGAACACAGGCAGCAACCTCTTTGACATAAGGCAGAGCAACTTCTTACTAGACATGCCATTGGAGGCAAGGGAAACAAAGCAAACATCAAGTATTGGGACTTCATCAAGATAAAAAGCTTCTGCACAGTGAAGGAAACAATCAACAAAACTAAAAGGCAGCCTATGGAATGGGAGGAAATATTTCCAAATGACATACTGGATAAAGGGTTAGTATCCAAAATCTATAAATAACGTCTCAAACTCAACACCCCATAAACAACATCCCCAAAACAGTGAAGAAATGGACAGAAGACATGAATAGACATTTTTCCAAAGAAGACATACAGATTGCTAACAGGCACATTAAAAGATGCTCAACATCACTCATCATCAGGGAAATCTAAATGGAAAGCACGATTAGATACCACTTCACACTTGTCAGAATGGCTACAGTTAACACCACAAGGAATAAAATGTTGGCAAGGATGCAGAGAAAGGGGAATCCTCTTGCACTGTTGGGAATGCAAACTGATGCAGCCACTCTGTAGAAGAGTATGGAGGTTCTTCAAAGAGTCAAAAATAGAACTACCCTACAATTCAGTCATTGCACCACTAGGTATTTACTCACAGGGTACAAAAATACAGATTTGAAGAGGTACATGCACCCTGATGTTTACAGCAACATTATCAACAATAGCCAAATTATAGAAAGAGACCAGGTGTCCACTGATTGATGAATGGATAAAGAAAATGTGGCATGCATATATATATATATATATATATATATATATATATATATATATGCCACATATATATACACACACACATACATACAATGGAATTATTACTCATCCAACGAAAAGAATGAAATCTTGCCATTTGCAACAACATGGATGGAGCTAGTCTATTAAGCAAAGCAAAGCACGTCAGTGAGAGAAAGACAAATACCATTATGATTTCAGTCAAATGTGGAATTTAACAAACAAAACAGATGAACATATGGGAAGGGAAAAAAAAAGAGAGGGGGGGACAAACCATAAGAGAACTCTTAACTATAGAGAACAAACTGAGGGTTGATGGAGGGAGGTGGGACGGGGGATGGGCTAAATGGGTGATGCCTATTAAGGAAGGTACTTGTTATGATGAGCACTGGGTGTTCTATGTAAGTGATGAATCACAAAATTCTACTTCTGAAACCAATATTACACTGTATGTTAACTAACTAGAATTTAAATAAATATTTGAAAAAATTTTTAATTAAGAAATAAAAATAAAATTAGTAACATTAATAAAACTGAAAAATTCACAAATATGTGGAAATTAAACAACATATTACTGAATAACCAATGGGTCAAAGAAGAAATCAAATAAAAAACTTGAAAATTTCTTTGGAAAAACAAAAATGAAAATACAACATGCCACATCTTACAGGATGATGCAAAAGCAATTCTGAGAGAAAAGTTATAGTGAAAAAATGTACATTAAAAAAGAAATACCTCACATCAACTACCCAACATTAAATCTCAAGCATTTAGAAAAAGAAAAAAATTAATCCCAAAGTTAGGAAAATAAAGGAAATAATAAATATTATAGCAGAAATAAACAAAAGAGACTAGAAAGACAATAGAAAAGATCAATAAAGCTAAGAGTTTGTTTTTTGAAAGTTAAACAAAATTAAAAAATCAATCTATATTAACCAAGAAAAAGGGAGAGGACTTAAAGTTGTAAATGAAAGAGGAGACATTATGACTGACACCAGAAATATACAAAGGATCATAAGAGGCTATGAGGAATAATTACAAGCAAGTAAACTGGATAACACAGATTAATGGATAAATTCCTAGAAACATTAAACCTACCAAGGCTGGCTCATTAAGAAACAGAAAATCTGTTAAGAAACAGACCAATAATAAGTAAGAAGATTGAATTGATAATCAAAAACCTCCCAACAAAGAAAAGTCCAAGACTACTAGGTGGTTTCACTGGTGAATTCTACCAAAAACATTTAATGAAGAATTAATGTCAGTTCTCAAACTTCTCCCAAAAAGGAATACTTTCAAACTCAATTTTTTAAGGTCAGCATTACCCTGATACCAAAATCAGATAATAACACTCAAATAAAAGAAAACTGGGGGCGCCTGGGTGGCTCAGTTGGTTGGGCGGTTGACTACAGCTCAGGTAATGATCTCGCGGTCTGTGAGTTCAAGCCCCACATTGGGGCTGACAGCTCGGAGCCTGGAGCCTGCTTCCAATTCTGTCTCTCTCTCTCTCTGTCTGCCCTTTCCCTGCTTGCTCTCTCTCTCTCTCTCTTGCTCTCTCGCTCTCTCTCGCTCTCTCTCGCTCTCTCTCGCTCTCTCTCTCTCAAAAATAATAAAACATTAAAACAAAAAGAAAGAAAACCAGAAGACAATATCCCTAATGAACATAGACACAAAATACACAGCAAAATTCTAGCAAACTGAATTCAACATCACATTAAAAGTATCATACACCATGATCAAGGGACTTATCCCTTGGATACAAGGATAGTTCAACATACATAAATCCATTAATGTTATATGCCACATTAATAGAATGAAAGATAAAGATCATATTCAATATATTCAATAGATGCAGAAAAAGCATTTCAAAAAATTCAGTATTCTTTTATGATAAAAACTCTCAACACTTTGAATATAGAAGTAACATATCTCAACATAATAAAGGCCATATATGACAGGTTCGCAGCTAACATCAGAAGCCACAGTGAAGAGCTGAAATTTTTCCTTTAAAATCAGAAACAAAACAAAGGTGCCACTCTCCCCACTCTGTTCAGCACAGTATTAGAAATCCTTGCCAGAGTAATTGGGCATTAAAAAAAAACATAAATAAAAGGCATTCAAATAGAAAAGGAGGAAGTAAAATTGTCCTTGTTTGCAGATAGAATAATCTTATATATGGAAAACTCTAAATCTACCAAAACAGAAGTAATCAACAAATTAAGTAAGGTTGCAGGATAACAAAAACCAATATACAAGTATCAATTGCATTTCTATTCACTATCAAAATATCTGAAAGAGAAAGAAAATAAATACCATTTATAACAGCTTTGAAGACCAATAAAATACTTAAGAACAAACAACCAAAGAGGTGAAAAGTTTGTACACTGAAAACTATAAGGCATTGATAAAAGAAATTGGAAAATATGCAAATAAACAGAATAGCTCATGTTCATGGATTGCAAGAATTAATATTGTTAATATGTTCATACTACCTGAAGTCATCCAGAGATTCAATACAATTCCTATAAAAATTCCAGCAGCATTTTTCACAAAATAAAAAGGAATCCTAAAATTTGGATGGAACCACAAGACTCCAATAGTGAAAGTAATCTTGGAAATCAGAATAAAACTGGAGGCATCACACTTTCTGATTTCAAACTATAAATCTACAGTAATCAAAACAGTATAGAACTGGCATAAGAACAGACACATAAATCAATGAAACAGAACTGAGAGCCAGATATAAACCCACACATAAACTCAATTAATATTTGAAGAGAGCCAAGAATACTTAATAGGGGAAAAGATAATCTCTTCAATAAATAATGCTGGGAAAACTGGATGTTCACATGCAAAAGAATGAAATTCAATCCCTACCTTACACAACTCACAAAAATTGATTAAAGTATTAAAGACTTAAATGTAAGACCTGAAACCATAAAACTCATAGAAAACAACATAAGAAAAAGCTTCCTGATAGTGGTCTTGGCCAATGATCATTGGGATGTCATGCCAAAAAGCACAAGCAACAAAAGCAAGAATAAACAAGCAGGACTACTTCAAACTAAAACTTCTGCATGGCAAAAGAAACAATCCACATAATGAAAAGGAAAAGTATGGAACAGAAGAAAAATATTTGCACTATAGTCCTACTCCTAATTACCATATTATACTGTTTTATGTTAAATGACATCAGATACAGAGTTTTAAAAAAAATCTCGAGTTTTTAAAAATCTCAAGTTTTTCATGCCCTGCGTGCATTAAAAAAATGTTTATGTAGTATTAAGAGCAATAGTTCTGTTTTCAATAGTTAGTATCACAAGGTACATTTCAGGTTGACTTTCACTATATTCTGATGCAAAATGCATATTTTGATGTTATTATCTGACCTTTCTATGTATGTAAAACAAATCTCCTGGTTACTTCATATTTTATTGATACGGTAATTTACCAGGACATATCTGAGACACCTACAGACTAGGATAGGTTTATTAGCTGTAATAGTTCTAGATAATGGAATGATCTCAACTAATTGCTGCCCTGGCAAGATTGGGTTAATATGATACCCAATGATGAGCTGCACACTTCAGTTAAAGCATAGCTACCAGTTAATTAAGGTACAAAGTGCATTCCAAATGTTTCATAATATCAGTCATTATCCAGTGGAAATAAACAAAGAGCAACCAAATAAAAAAATCCAAAGGCTATTTATCCAGAGCTCGCTGTAGCAAGGGTGTCAGCTGTCATCACTTTTGTTTGGCAGAGACTCAAAGGCATATAAGAAGTGGGAAACTTTATAGTGGAAAAAAGGAAAGGCTTCAGTTTTGCCTTCATTGAAGACTACTGGCATGAGGAAGCTGTAGGTGGGCTAACTGGAAGTGAGGCATCCTATGTGATGGATCATGGGTATATATTTGGCACTCTGTCTTATTCTAAGTTATAAACAGAGACAAAAATTAGAAAGCTGATTGTAATTAAGTCCTGGTCACTTGATGATTGTTACAGAAGTTATCGTTTAACTTCCTGGATTGTTACTAGAGGCAGCAGTCTGACTTCCTACAAGTCTGACTTATCACAGGCTGGCTTTCTGGATTTATTGAAAATATAGGAAATAAGTCATACAGAGAAAGACAGATACCATATGTTTTCACTCTTATGTGGATCCTGAGAAACTTAACAGAAGACCATGGGGGGAGGGGAAGGGAAAAAAAAGTTAGAGAGGGAGAGAGCTAAATCATAAGAGACTCTTAAAAACTGAGAATAAACTGAGGGTTGATGGGGGGTGGGAGGGAGGGGAAAATGGGTGATGGGCATTGAGGAGGGCACCTGTTGGGATGAGCACCGGGTGTTGTATGGAAACCAATTTGACAATGAATTTCATATATATAGGGTTAGTTTCTGATACAGGTTGCTGCAGACTGTGGGTAAGAGTTCTACTTTTATCTATTGTATATTCATTGTATATTCAGCCTCTTAGTCTTCATAATTCTTTCTGTTCAGTACTAATATCCACGTGCTTAAAATGTTACTTCCAACCATTTACAGGAGCTAATATTCAGTTGCTAATATTGCATCAACATGATACTGAAGCTCTTCTGATGAATTTGATTGCTCTGGTAGCTGAGAGTGACCAAAAGGAGGGAATTATAATGAGGAAATAATACAGTCTTCATTTAACTGAGGAGGTGGGGCAAAGGCAACCCAAAGTCCCAAGGAGCCATTAACCATAGATGTTCATGCCATATATACTTTTTAGGTCAGATCACAAAATTTTTCAGAAAAAAACAATCACGTTAATCAGTCTATCTCAGGAAAGACTGATCTCCCTGATAGTAACTGGACAACTAGCTTGCTCAAGGAAAAATTTAAGTTTCATAGTTCACATAGCTTTTTTTTTTTCTTTTGTAAATCTTGCCTTGCCTTTGTTCAGTGAAAATCTATAAATGATTGATTTTCCTTTACAGATGAACAAATTTTAGTGATTCTCTGAAAGGGCACTGGGCCAACTGGTTATGTGTGAGTCATGGTATGTGAGATATATTGAGAAACAAGATGGAATTCTGTACTTGCAAGTATTGGTAGTGACTTCCATGCTTGTTTCTTTGTTTTCAGCCTTCATGATATACAGTAGTTTACGTGTGCTCAGATAAATGACTTCACAGATTATCTTATCTTAATTTTAACTCAACTTTTCTATGAAATGTTCAAGTGACCTAAATATATTTCTGCAAAGAAATGTTCAAAATTAATGGTATTATCTACATATAGCTAAGAAGAAGAGGAGGAAAAGGAAGAAAATGGTCAAACTGACATTTCCCTTAAATTCCTTATAAGCACTTTATCAGTTTTGGAGGTAAAACTAATAATTCTAATGTCATCTGAAAAAGGTGTAAAGAATATGTGAAAATTATCAAGAACTTCTTCAGAAATCTGAGTTTTTATCTATCGTTAATAGTGAAACTCAACCTGAAATGTGCTTTGTGGTATCAGCTATTGAAAACAGAACTATTGCTCTTATTAATACACAAACATTTTTTAAAATGCACTGAGGGCATGAAAAATTTGAGATTTTTTACAAGTCTGTATTTAATATCATTTAACATAAAACAATATAATATGGTGATTAGCAGTAGGACCCTGGGCTCTAGAGTCAAACTTACTGGGTTCAAATCTTACAAATATTGTAACTTATACAGTATAGAACCTGGGGTGGTTACTTGACCTTACTTGGTGTCTGTGTGTCTTAGTTTCCTCATCTATAGAATTGGAATCATAATATAACTTACTTCACAGGAATGTTATAAATTTTATGAGTGAGAAGAGTGCCTAAAGCAAAGCAGCTGATCAGCGATTGCCAACTATCACTATGCAATACTCATTCCATTACTTTATAAATTTAATTAAATGATAAAAGTTAAGAAGCCCTTATTGAGGTTACTTACTTAAAAGTAAAAATGAGGGGTGCCTGGGTGGCTCAGGTCATGATCTTGTAGTCCGTGAGTTCGAGCCCCATGTCAGGCTCTGTGCTGACAGCTTGGAGCCTGGAACCTGCTTCAGATTCTGTTTCTCTCTCTCCCTCTCTCCCTCTCTCTCCCCCTCCCTTGCTCATGCCCTGTCTCTCTCTGTCTCAAAAATTTAAAAAAACATTAAATAAATTTTTTAAGTAAAAATGAAAAGTCATACAGATAGTTCTGACTTAACAATAGTTTGACTTGTAATATTTCAAATTTAGGAAGGTATAAAAGTGATACACAGTCAGTAGGACCTGCACATCAAGTTTTGGATTTTGTTCTTTTTCCAGGCTAGGGATATGAGGTGGAATACACTCTTGTAATGCTGACCAGAACAATGAGCTGCAGCACCCAGCCAGTCATGCAGTCAGGGTGCTAAAGAACCAATACATTAACAACCATTCTGTACACATGCAACCATTCTGGTTTTCATCTTCAATACAGTATTCAATAAATTCCATGAGATATTCAACACTGTATTGTGAAATATTATAAAATAAACTGTTAGCCCAACCATAGGCTAATTCAAGTGTTCTGGTTACATTTATGGTGCGCTAGGCTAAGCTTTGATGCATCAGGTGTATTGATGCATTTTTGACTTAGGATATTTTCAAGTTGTGATGTTTTTTTCTCAACTTATAATGAGTTTATCAGGATATAACCCCATTGAAAATCGAGTAAGATCTGCATATCAGTGGTGAAATGCTTGTTTCTCTTTATGCAGTAAAAATTATCTGCACTGGTTTAAAAATTGGTGGAAATAGTAGAGAAAAACAATATAGCAACAAGTTAAAAAATACCTTTATAATTAAAAACTATTGCATGGTGAATAAATGAATTAGAATGTAAGAAATACCACTCCATTCAAAAATCATTTTCATCAGAGGCCAGCTACTGCAGCACAGAAGCTGAAGCACACAGTGCACAAAAAGATATAGGATGTCATTAATATGGTTAATTTTTATGAAAAGGATCTTTAATATATGAGATTCTATATGAAATCTTTTTATTGATATAATTAATATACAGTATTAGCTTCAGGTATACAATATAGTGATGCAATAATTTATATATTACTCAGTGCTCACCAGAGTAATCTTAATCCCCTTATCTCTATCACTCATCCCTCCACCTACTTCCCCTCTGGTAACCACCAGTTTGTTCTCTATATTTAAGAGAATATTTTGTTTGTTTCTTAAATTCCACATATGAGAGAAACAATATATTTGACATTCTCTGACTTCTTTCACTTAGCATTATACCCTCTAGCTCTATCCACATTGTTGCAAATGGAAAGAGCTCATTCTTTTATGCTTGAATAATATTCCATTGTGAATAATATTCTATATATATATATATATATACATATACATATATGTATGTGTGTGTGTGTGTGTATATATATATATATATATATATATATATATATATATATACCACATCTTCTTTGTACATTCATCTATGGATGGACACTTGGGTTGCTTCTGTTAATTATTATAAATAATGCTGCAAATAGGAGTGCGTATGTTTTTATGAATTAGTGTTTTCATATTCTTTGTGTTTCTAAATTTTTTTTAATGTTTCAAGTTTTTACTTAAATTCTACTTAGTTAACATATATTGTAATAATAGTATCAGGAGTAGAATTTAGTGATTCATCACTTGCATATATCACCCAGTGTTCATCGCAAGTGCCCTCCTTAATACCTATGACCCATTTAGCCTATCCCCCGCCCACCTCCCTTTCAGCAACCCTCCATTTGTTCTCTATAGTTAAGTGTCTCTTATGGTTTGCATCCCTCTCTTTTCCCCCCTTCCCCTACGTTCATCTGTTTTGTTTCTTAAATTCCACATATGAGTGAAATCATATGGTATTTGGCTTTCTCTGATGGACTTATGTCGCTTAGCATAAAATTTGGATAGATACCCAGTAGTGGAATTACTGGATCATGTGGTAATTTTATTTTTAATTTTTTGAGGAACCGCCATACTGTTTTCCACAGTGGTTGCATCAGTTTGCATTCCCACCAACAGTGCACAAGCGTTCCTTTTTCTCCACATCCTTGCCAATATTTGTTATTTCTTATATTTTTGATCTTTATGAACTCCTAAAATGAGACAAGTGACCATGTACAGTTGAAAGGTTCACTCAACTAAGTATTATCATGCTAATACTTAAAAGAGTTGCTGAATTTAAGATGAGTTATATATTTTTCTGCTAATAAAAGGTAAGTGTTCTAAATTTGCTGCTCTATTATCTGGTAAGTTCCTATTCAACAAATGTTTTATAAGTCATTAACATCTTTATTTTGTCCTCTGATATCAATATGATATTTAAGTAAAATGCAACTGCTTTTCAAAAGGAAGAATTTTGAAAATATATTTGGGATGTTTCCATATATCCTGATATGATTTTCTGGCCAAGTTATATGAATAACATACTAAAGTTTTTCATGTCTACATATATTTGTTTTTAAATTTTTTTTTTACATTTATTTATTTTTGAGAAACAGAGTGAGACAAAGTGTGAGTGGGGGAGGGGCAGAGAGAGAAGGAGACACAGAATCTGAAGCAGGCTCCAGGCTCTGAGCAAGAGATCAGCACAGAGCCTGATGTGGGGCTCGAACCCACAAACCGTGAGATCATGACCTGAGCTGAAGTCGGACGCCCAACTGACTGAGCCACCCAGGCGCCCCTCATGTCTGCATATATTTTTTTAAAAACCTGGAAATAGGGGGTGGCTGGGTGGCTCAGTTGGTTAAGCGTCTGACTTCGGTTCAGGTCATGATCTCACGGTTCATGGGTTCAAGTCCCGGGTGGGGCTCTGTGCTGACAGCACGGAGCCTAGAGCCTGCTTCAGATTCTGTGTCTCCCTCTCTCTGTACCCCTCCTTCACTGTCAGTATCTCTCTTTCTCTCTCTCTCAAAAATAAATAAAAACATTAAAAAAATTTAAAAACCTGGAAACAGAATTTTCTCACCTACATGAAAATATTCCAGAGAATTTCAGTGAGGTTTATACCATTTTAAAAATAAATAAAAATTAAGCACAGTCTCATTAGTTTATAAGAGCAGCTGATTGCAAGGGAATATGGAAATTTACTAGCTAAATATTGGGAAAATCCTTTTAAAAATTAGCAGTTAGTTTTTAAAACAAAGTGTCATGATTTTGTAAATGTACTCAAGGATACACTATTTCAACAAATGTGTATTTGCAAGGAAAGGAAAATCTAATACAAAACATGCCATGGGGTGGGGGAAGGGGAAGAGATGTAGATACAAAAAATGTTATCACAGAGGTCTGATAAGGCAATGAGTTTCAGAGTGTGGTCAATAATTCTATATAATATAGTTAATTAAGATAATAATTGACAAATGTGCTTTTGATTTGGTGATTAGGAGATGAGTCTGATCTTGGTGAGAGATTGGTGTCATCAAAATAGAGGGGGCAGAAGCAGAACCAGTTACAACCTGAAACTCCTAACTCCTCTTCCTATCCTAGCATGCATCCAGACTGGCTGGATGCCCTGGCTTACTCTCCATTCCTTAAATATGCCTATATTTTGAAACTTCCATGCTTTTACCTTTAATCATGATCCTCCTTCAGCCTAAAAAAACTTACAAAAATATTTTCTGTTTACTGAAATCTAATTTATCCTTCAAGAATCACACAAAATGTCATTTCTTTGAAATGTCTTCCCCTAGTCTTATAAGTTATGTTCTTCTTTGTGTTCCCATAAAACTTGCTTATAGTTCTATTTTGATATTTAACTTGGTCTGAGCTGTTCTATATACATTTGTGTAAGTGATTTTACTCTCTAAGTTGGTAGCTACATTAGGATTATTTCTTATTTATCTATGAAGCTTGCTTCCCAACCCTCGCCTGACTGTGAGCTACTCTCGACTCAATGCTGACCCAATGACTTGTTTATTATAGTAATCACTCTATACATGTTTAATTTAATTTAATTGAAATTTCTGCAACCAACTTAAGAAGCATTCTTTGAGGACCTATATTATCTGGAACTATAAGAGATGTGCAGTATGGAAAGTCAAAAAGAAAATCCCCCTGAGAATAAACAATTTTCATATGAGAACAGCTGGACAAATATACAAGGGAAACTTGGCTAAGAGCTCTTTGTGTTATAAAGACAATAAGTATTTTTGCAGATCAGAAAATTGAAGATGTCTTCATGCAGAGAATCAGAACTCCTATAAAGACTGAATAAGACTTGGACAGAGTAGGAGGTCAAAGAGGGCATTTTAGCAAAGAAGTCAATTCTGAGTAAATATTCTAAGTCAGGATGTAGCTCCAGTGCATCAATGAATAGAAAATTCATAAGTATGTCTCTGAAGATAAGAGTCTTAGAGGTGTATGGTAGAAAATAAAGTCATAGGTGATATAAACCCAGTCTATGGAGTCCTTGGAAGACTGAGACAAAAGACAAAGATTTGGTTTAGAGAGTAATGAACAGCTAAAAACATTTCCAGTCCATAAGAGCATATGTACAATAGAAAAAGATGGATATGGAAAACCAGTCAAAAAGTTCTCTTATATGGGGTGCTTGGGTGGCTCAGTTGGTTAAATGTTCGACTCTTGATTTTGACTCAATTCATGATCTGACTGTCTTGAGATGGAGCCCCACATTAGGTTCCATGCAGTAGAGCCTGCTTAAGATTCTCTCCCTCCCTCTCTCCCTCCACTCCCCTACTCACACTCTCTCTTTCTCTCTCTCTCAAAAAAAAGTTCTCTTATGTTGCATAAGTGAAATGAAACAACACAGTGTCTGAGTTGTTTCAGAGAATGAATCTACAGCATTTGGTCAGATTCATCAAAGGGAATGAAGAAGATTGCAACCCTGGTTGATCACATCACATTTTTGCCTCTTTTCCACAAATCCAAATCTCTCTCCCAATCTTGGTTTAACTACTACTTTGTCTATTATGTGATCAGCATGAATTTCTTTTCTCTTCACTACGGTTTTCAAGTAAAGAAGATTTGAGAGAAGAAGATCCTGTGAAAAATCTGTATTACACTTAAGCTGACTTGAGTGATGTCCATTTCATTTAACTTCAGAATCCCAAAGGATATCCATCTTTAATTGATGCCTTTTGGTTTATCTGTGTTTTGGGAACCATGTCTCTCAGGTTAAGAGTCTTTGCAGAAATACCCTGATGCCAATGCCAAGGAAATCCCTTTAGAACCAATGTAAAACTTTAACTTTGCCCTAAGGCTAACATAATTATTGTCACCAACCTACTGGTAGAGTGTCACATATCTTCGTAATCTATTCCCAAATGTTTTAAAGAGCAAGGTTTTTATTCTTAATTTCTCTAATAACAAATATCACATGGTCAATCAGCTACTATAAAATGTTTGTCAGTGAACTCAAAATATGAGAACTGATTTCTAATGTATGTAAATATTAAAATGCAGAAATATGCATTTCCCTAAAATATGTCAGCATTTTAATTTCTGATGCATGTTTATCTACTTAATAATTTTTTAGTTTGTCTCTTAATTGAAGATACTATGGAAAGCCATAATAAGACACAGTACAGTGGACCATTCTGACCTATCCTGACTTCTAAAGTATCATTGTGTTACCAATAAATATACAGGTAAGGCTATAAATGACTCTGTAATATAATTCTGGGAGATAGAATAAAATTGATTTCTAATTCAGTAGCATAATTTACATTTTAAACTAGGGAGATAAAATGAATTTTCATTATTACTCTAATTCAGTATCTTCTCTATAAAATAGTGATTATCAAAAACTAAACCAGATTCCATGTAGTGATTTACCAGTAGATATTGCTAAAATAATGATAAAAAGCTGCCTTTGAATATTTTTACTAAGTTTTTCCAAAACACTATAATTGTGAAATTTTTTTTGCAGTGTTATAGACCTAAAACATAAAAGGCAACTTATTTTATTCATTTGATTATAACTCCTTAGTGATAAAATTCCAGAAAACCTTACCATACCAAGTGAGCAAATAGAAAAATAGTATAGTAAATTTAGTGTAGCAAAGGATAAGAACTAGAAAAAAAGACTAACCAAGTATATATGTTTTTAAAACAATATACTTTGAACAACCTACAGGCTCTTCTCCAAAATTATCTATCTGAAAAATGATGAGGACAAAGACTTTCAGCAATCTTTGGAAGAAAAGAAAAATAATTTTAGCATTATTTAAAATGCATGTTTCTGATAATATCATGGTTGCCAAACTATAATAAGTATAAATTTAGTGATCATTGAATTTTAATAAATCTATAGTGGATTAAACCATGAGTTTATAAACACAAATAATCATATAATATATGTAAAATCTTCACAGAATTCACAAAACAACAACATTAGTTTTTACAGAAGTATAAAAGGATAAAAGATAGGTATTTATCATAAGGAATGTAAACATTGTGAATGGAAACTTGATAACCAAATCTCATAATGTTAGACATGCACGTAAAACACTTAAACTAGAAAGTACTAGAATAAATGGATAATTAAAAAATAGTAACTTCTTGGAGGAATGTGTCATGCCAATATAGGAATAGAATCTAGAATATGTTGAAACAAACATAAAAACAGTATCAAAATTAATTTGTGAAGACAAATTTTAAATGTCATATATTCTTACCCAGTCTTAAAGGATGAATAGGTATTGCCTTAAAATATCTCTTGGTAAGCTCATCTGTGAAGAAATACTAAGCTAGAGAAACAATTTTTAAGTTTGTATTTATTTTTTTAGAGAGAGAGTGAGTGCACATGAGCAGGCAGGGGAAGGGCAGAAAGAGAGGGAGACTCAGCATGGAGAGTGACATGGGCTTGAACTCATGACAGTGAGATCATGATCTGAACTGAAATCAAAAGTCAGACACTTAATTGACTGAACCACCTAGGTGCTCCAAGAAGCCATTTTTAAAATCCACTGTGAGTCTGTGAGGTTTTAAAAATAATACATTTAGACATTTAGAATATCTAAAGTAATTTATTTCCAACATCATATCAATTCCATAGTATCTAAAATATGTTTATTTTTTCTTTCCTTGGAGAAAAAGATACCATTAGAAAATGTCTTCTAATTTTAGAAATGCCAAATTATATATACTGTCTAGGAATTTGTACATTATCATTGGATAATTTATGCAGAAAAAAGCCTTTCTGTCCTGAGAGTTCACACTGGACATTTTTAGATGATCCCTGTGTACACAATCTGTGATACTTTTTTTCTCACGGACTTAACCTAGTGTGCATGTGCTAGTTTGTAGGAAACAGTATAGGATGATTTAAAAAGAGCTTCTTTCCATTTTATATATATGTACCACATCTTCTTAATCCATTCATCACTGGATGGGCATTTGGGCTCTTTCCATAATTTGGCCATTGTTGACAGTGCTGCTATAAACATTAGGGTGCATGTGCCCCTTCAAATCAGCATTTTTGTATCCTTCGGATAAATTCCTAGTAGTGTAATTGCTGTGTCATAGGGTAGTTCTATTTTTAATTTTTTGAGGAACCTCCACACTGTTTTCCAGAGTGGCTGCACCAGTTTGCATTCCCACCAACAGTGTAATAGGTTCTCCCCTTTCTCCCACATCCTCGCCAACATCTGTTGTTTCCTGAGTTGTTAATTTGACAGATAGTATATAATTTCACTCATATATGGAATCTGAGAAACTTAACAGATGAACATAGGGGAAGGGAAGGAAAAATAAGATAAAAACAGAGAGGAAGGCAAACCATAAGAGAGTTAAATACTGAGAAAAAACTCAGGGTTGATGGAGGTAGGCGGATGGGGGAAATGGGTGATGGGCATTAAGGAGTGCACTTTTTGGGATGAGCACTGGGTGTCATATGTAAGAGATAAATCACTGGGTTCTATTCCTGAAGCCAAGACTATACTGTATGTTAACTAACTTGAGAATAAAAAATAATAAAATAAGATAAAATAAAATAAAATATAAAATAAAATAGCTTCTTTCTTTTTGTATGTGGGGAAATTAGAGGGGAGAATAAACACACTCTAATTTAGAATTTCATTTCTTTACAACTTCTATCTCAGCTGAAAAGCCAGGAATGGCTAAGGAAAATAACTCTTTGACAACTGAGTTTATCCTCATAGGATTTACAGATCATCCAGTGCTGAAGATTCTCCTGTTTTTGGTGTTCTTTGCCATCTATCTAATCACCATGGTGGGAAATCTTGGCCTGGTGGCACTGATTTCTATGGAGCATCGTCTTCACACACCAATGTACATCTTTCTGGGCAACTTGGCTCTAATGGATTCCTGTTGTTCCTGTGCCATCATCCCCAAGATGTTAGAGAACTTCTTTTCTGAGGGAAAAATGATTTCCCTTTATGAATGCATGGCACAATTTTATTTTCTCTGCCTTGCTGAAACTGCAGATTGCTTTCTTCTGGCAGCAATGGCTTATGATCGCTATGTGGCCATTTGCAGCCCACTACAGTACCATACCATGATGTCAAAGAAACTCTGCATTCAGATGACAATAGGGACCTTCATAGCTAGTAACCTGCATTCCATGATCCATGTAGGGCTTCTGTTAAGGTTAACTTTCTGCAGGTCTAATCAAATTGACCACTTTTTTTGTGATATTCTTCCACTCTACAGACTCTCCTGTACTGACCCTTATATCAACGAACTAATGATCTATATTTTTTCAATGCCAATTCAAATCTTCACCATTGCCACTGTCTTGTTCTCTTATATTTGCATCCTTTTCACAATTTTTAAAATGACATCAAAAGAGGGGCGAGGTAAAGCCTTTTCTACCTGTGCATCCCACTTTCTATCTGTCTCAATATTCTACATTTGTCTTCTCATGTATATTAGACCATTTGAAGAAGGGGATAAAGACATACCAGTGGCAATTTTTTATACAATTGTAATTCCTTTATTAAATCCTTTTATTTATAGCTTAAGAAATAAGGAAGTGATAAGTGGTCTTAAAAAATGTATGAAGAATTATAATATTGTTAAATAAACTTCATCTTCTATGGAAAACTGATTTTAATTCATTAAACTGTTTTATAGAAAAGGGACAAAGAGAAAGTTGTATTTATATGAAATACTAATCTCTAAATCATTAGACTGTGTTTGCTAAAAGATATATAAATGTAATTTCAAAGTTGTCTGGCATTATCTTACTGAAAATTCCACAATTACCAGAGTAAATCAGGAGAAAATCCAATAGTAACTTTCATTACCAATTGTTATTACTCTCACTGAATTGTGTCAGGCTATTGTTCCAAACCATAATAAATAAACATAACATCAAGTTTAAGTGTCTAAATGTATAGAACAGTCACCTTTATTCATCTTGTCTAGTTAATGGAGGACATTATATCTGATCTTATGTAGAATGTTTGAAATATTAAAAATTTCCTGGCAGGAGAATAAAATACGAATTGCTATTCAGAAAAATGACCTTAGAGATACATGTAGGTTAGTCTGGGGGGAGAGAGGCTAGAAGCAAACTAATTGTAGTTGTGTATATTTAAAATAATGAAGTTTGATCTAGAAGACTCCAAGAATGGGAAAAAATGGAATGAGAAGGAACACACATACAGTCACATATACATTTTGTAGAACAGTTAATGATGAATTATAACAAGTTGGCTATAACAGATTAAGATCTACTTTAATTTTTAGTATAATTAAGTTTCTTTATTTTTTTAAAGAATAAATCATGTTATGTATTATGGAATATAGAATAACAATTTACATCTCTCTGAGATGGAGATGTGCATATAAGAAGTTTGTTGGAGTGGAGGAGTGGCCAAGATGGTGGAACAGCATGGAAGTTTTTTTGTGTGTCTCTAGTCCCTGAGATGCAGCCAGATCAACACTAAACCATCTTGCACGCCTATAAAACTGATTTGAGGATTAACACAACAATCTGCACAACCTGAACCACAGAACACAGCAGGTACATGGGGCAGATAGGTAAACTAGGGGAGAGAAAAGCCAGGGAGGGCAGGGAGCTGTTTTTGCTTGTACAGAGAGGATGGAGACGGGGGGGAGGGGGGAATATGGGGAAAAACACCCCCCAAAAGCAGCTGGAGAGAAAGTAGAAAAGTGGAAACAACCCCAGGGACTGAACTAAAAAGGGAGAAAGGAGAAAGGAGAGGGTTTAACTTCCATTAAGACTCTGTAAACAGGGGGAATGCAGAATCTGAAACTTCACAGCTCCATACTTGGCAGTGCTCTGGTGGGAGGGGCGAATCCCCAGGATTAAAGTGAAGTCTGGGGGTCTTCAGGCCACACAGGGAGAGGCAGTTCCCTTGCTGGGAAGACATCTGGTAGAGGCTGTGTGTGCCACCCCCCCTGCCCCCACCACAGGCAAAGACCCCAGGGGACCCAGGAAAACAACCACATTTGCTGGTCATTAAGGGTGAAGCCTGGTGCCAGATGTGTGTTGTGATGTTCCATAATCCCTGAACACAACTGCATTCACCTTTTCTGGGGTAGGCTGGCACCCAGCCACAGTCTCTGGGCATCAGCAGTGGCATGGTCCCGTGAACATTCCTGGGTGCAGCAGGCATCTGGCCATTGCTCAGTGAGACCCTCCTACAGAGGGGTAGAGCAGGTCAAAGCCACAGTCCCTCAGAAGTAAGGGGTCAGGAAAAACAGGTGAATCTAAGATAAAACTCAGGAGGGAGGTGCTGCCTGGGGTTGGTCATGGACAGTGTAGGAGTGGGGAGTGGACAGAAGCCAGAGACAAGGGATGGGTGTGTGATAACTGATCAGGGAGAACAAAGTTCCAATACTAGAGACTGGATAGCTGGGTGACGCAGTTTTCACTGCTCCCACGCATGCACATACACACCTACAAGCGCCACAACAATCCACCCCAGTCAGCTAAGCAGCGCCATCTAGTGGAGAACAGAGATGTTATACTAAGCCCCACCCAACTGGGCCAACCTTGCTCTTTAGGAACACCACAAATCTCTCCACCTGCTTAGTTTACAGACTATAAAGTGCTTCATAGTTGACTTCTAGGGGAAACCGATGTAATTTCAATCGTATTTCAGTCTGTTCACTGGTCCATCTATTCAATTTCTTTTTCTTTTCTTATTCTTCAATACAGAAAGAGGAAAAAAGTATTTTTATTTTCAATTTTTATTAAAATATTTTTCTTTAATTTTTTTCTACTATATTTTTTACTTTTCTGTAAATTTTTAAAATTCTATTTTATTTCAATCATTTCATTTTATTCTATTTCATTGTATTCATTTTTTCAAATTTTCAAACGTTTTCCTTTTTTTTCCTTTTCTTATATTTCCCTTTTTTCTCTAATCTATGAAGCTCCTTTCAACAACCAGACCAAAACACACCTAGGATCTAGAATCATTTATTTTATTTTTTGTGTGTTTTGTTTTTAATTTTTTTTTACCTTATTAATTCCTTTTCTTCCTTCAAAATGATGAAATGAAAGAAACACCCCTAAAGAAAGAACAGGAAGAAATGACAGCAAAGGACTTAATCAATACAGATACAAGCAAGACGTCTGAACCAGAATTTAGAATCACAATAAAAAGAATAGTAGCTGGGGTTGAAAATAGATTAGAATCCCTTTCTGTGGAGATAAAAGAAGTAAAAGCTAGTCAGGATGAAATAAAAAATGTTATAACTGAGTTGCAATGTAGAATGGATGCCACGGTGGCAAGGATGGATGAGGCAGAACAGTGAGTCAGCAATATAGAGGGCAAACTTATGGAGAATAGTGAAGCAGAAAAAAAGAGGGAGACTAAGGCAAAAGAACGCAATTTAAGAATTAGAGAAATCAGTGACTCATTAAAAAGGAAAATATCAGAATCATAGGGGTACCAGAAGATGAAAAGAGAGAAAAAGGGTTAGTAGCATTATGTGTGCAAATCATAGTGGAAAACTTTCCTAACCTGGGGAAAGACAGAAACATCAAAATCCAGGAAGCACAGAGGACCCCTATTATATTCAACAAAAACCATCAACAAGGCATATCATAGTCAAATTCACAAAATACTCAGGAAAGAATCATGAAAGCAGCAAGGAGAAAAAAGTCCTTAACCTGCAAGGGAAAACATATCAGGTTTGCAGACCTATCCACAGAAACTTGGCAGGCTGAAACAGAAAAATATGCAACCAAGAATTCTTGATCTAGTAAGGTTGTCTGTCATCAAAATAGAAGGAGAGATAAAGTTTCCCAGACAAACAAAAATTAAAGGAGTTTGTGACCACTAAACCAGCTCTGCAAGAAATTTTAAGGGGGACTCTCTGAGGGGAGGAAAGATGGGAAGAAAAAAAAAAAAGACCAAAAGCAACAAAGACTGGAAAGGACCAGAGAACACCACCAGAAACTCCAACTCTACAGGCAACACAATGGCAATAAGTTCATATCTTTCAGTACTCACTGTAAACGACAATGGACTAAATGCTCCAATCAAAGACATAGGGTAACAGAATGGATAAGAAAACAAGATCCATCTATATGCTGTTTACAAGAGACTCACTTTAGACCTAAAGACACCTTCAGATTGAAAGGGGATGGAGAACCATCTATCATGCTAATGGTTGCCAAAAGAAATATGAGGTAGCCATACTTATATCAGACAATCTAGACTTTAAAATAAAGACTGTAACAAGAGATGAAGGGCATTATATCATAATTAAGGAGTCTATCCACTAAGATCTAATAATTGTAAACATTAATGCTCCAAATGTGCTAACACCCAAATATATAAATCAATTAATCACAAACATAAAGAAACACATTGATAATAATATCATAATAGTAGGGGACTTCAACACCTCACTTACAACAATGGACAGATTGTCTAAACAGAAAATCAACAAGGACACAATGGATTTGAATGACACACTGGACTGGATGGATTTAATGGATATATTCAGAACATTTCACCCTAAAGTAACAGAATACACATTCTTCTCAAGTGCACATGGAACGTTCTCCAGAACAGATCACATATTGGGACATAAATCAGCCCTCAGCAAGTACAAAAAGATTGAGATCATACCGTGCATATTTTCAGAACACAACGCTATGAAACTCGAAATCAAGCATAAGAAAAAAATGTGGAAAGATAACAAATACTTGGAGACTAAAGACCATCCTACTAAAGAATGAATGGGCTAACCAAAAAGTTAAAGAGGAAATTAAAAAGCACATGGAAGCCAATGAAAATGATAACACCACAGCCCAAAACCTCTGGGATACAGCAAAGGCAATCAGAAGAGGGAAGTATATAGCAATCCAGGCCCTCCTAAAGAAGGAAGAAAGGTCTCAGATACACGATCTAAACTTACACCTTGAAGAGCTGGGAAAAGAACAGCAAATAAATCCTAAAACCAGCAGAAGACAGGAAATAATAAAGATTAAAGCAGAAATCAATGCTATCAAAACCAAAAAAAAAAAAAAAAACAATAGAACAGATCAATGAAACCAGAAGTTGGTTCTTTGAAAGAACTCACAAAATTGATAAACCCCTAGCCAGTTTGATCAAAAAGAAAAAGAAAAGAACCCACATAAATAAAATCAAGAATGAAAGAGAAGAGATCACAACCAACACATCAGAAATACAAACAATAAGAGAATATTATGAGCAATTATATGCCAATAAAATGGGCAATCTGGAAGAAATGGACAAATTCCTAGAAACATATACACTACCAAAATGAAACAGGAAGAAACAGAAAATCTGAACAGACCCACAACCAGTAAAGAAATTGAGTTAGTAATCAAAAATCTCCCAAAAAACAAGAGTCTAGGGCTAGATAGCTTTCCAGGGGAATTCTACCAAACATTTAAGGAAGAGTTACCTATCCTCTTGAAGCTGTTACAAAAAACAGAAATGGAAGGAAAAATTTCAAACTCTATGAAACCAACATTACCTTGATCCCAAAACCAGACAAAGACCCCCCTAAAAAGCAGAACTATAGACCAATTTCCCTGATGAAAATGGATCTTCAACAAGATTTTTGAACAACAATCTTCAACAAGATATTAGCCACCTGGATCCAACAATACATTAAAACAAATTATTCACCACGACCAAATGAAATTTATATGTGGGATGCAGGGCTGGTTCGATATCCACAAAACAATCAATGTGATACACTACATCAATAAAAGAAAGGACAAGAACCACATGATCCTCTCAATAGATGCAGAGAAAGCATTTGACAAAATACAACATCCTTTCTTGATAAAAACCCTCAAGAAAGTAAGGATAGAAGGAGCATATCTCGAGATCCTAAAAGCCATATATGAACGATCCAATGCTGATATCATCCTCAATGGGGAAAAACTGAGAGCTTCCCCACTAAGGTCAGGAACAAGACAGGGATGTCCACTCTCGCCACTGTTATTCAACATAGTATTGCAAGTCTTAGCCTCAGCAATCAGACAACACAAAGAAATAAAAGGCATCCAAATTGGCCAAGAGGAGGTCAAACTTTCACTCTTCACAGATGACATGATAGTCTTTATGGAAAACCCACAAGATTTCACCAAAGAACTGCTAGAACTGATCCTGAATTCAGCAAAGTCGCAGGATATAAAATCAGTGCACAGAAGTCGGTTGCATTCCCATATACCAATAATGAAGCAACAGACAGAGAAATCAAGGAATTGATCCCATTTACAATTGCACCAAAACCCACAAAATACCTAGGAATAAATCTAACCGAAGAGGTGAAAAATCTATACACTGAAAACTATAGAAAGATTGTGAAAGAAATTGAAGAAGACACAAAAAATGGAAAAAAAATTCCATGCTCCTGAATAGGAAGAACAAATATTGTTAAAATGTCAATACTACCCAAAGCGATCTACATATTCTATACAATACCTATCAAAATAACATCAGCATTTTTCACAGAACTAGAACAAACTATCCTAAAATTTGTATGGAACCAGGAAAGACCCCAAATAGCCAAAGCAATCTTGAAAAAGAAAACCAAACCTGGAGGTATCACAATCCCAGACTTCAAGCTGTATTACAAAGCTATAATCAAGACAGTATGGGACTGGCATAAAAACAGACACTCAGAAAAATGGAACAGAATAGAGAACCCAGAAATGGACCCACAAACATATGGCCAACTAATCTTTGACAAAGCAGGAAAGAATATCCAATGGAATAAAGACAGTCTCTTCAGCAAATGGTGCTGGGAAAACTGGACAGAGACATGCAGAAAAATGAATCTGGACCACTTTCTTACACCATACACAAAAACAAACTCAAAATTGATGAAAGACCTAAACATAAGACAGGAAGCCATCAAAATCCTAGAGGAGAAAGCAAATAAAAACCTCTTTGACCTTGGCCACAGCAACTTCTTACTCAACACATCTCCAGAGGCAAGGGAAACAAAAGCAAAAATGACCTACTGGGACCTCAAAAAAGTAAAAAGCTTCTGCACAGTAAAGGAAACAATCAGCAAAACTAAAAGGCAACCAACGGGAGAAGATATTTGCAAATGATATATCAGATAAAGGGTTAGTATCCAAAATCCATAAAGAACTTACCACACTCAACACCCAAAAAACAAATAATCCAGTGAAGAAATGGGCAAAAGACATGAAATAGACAATTCTCCAATGAAAACATCCAGATTGCCAACTGACACATGAAACAATGCTCAACATCACTCATCATCAGGGAAATACAAATCAAAACCACAATGATATAACACTACACATCTGTCAGAATGGCTAACATTAACAACTCAGGAAACAACAGATGTTGGTGAGGATGTGGAGAAAGAGGATCTCTTTTGCACTGCTGGTAGGGATGCAAACTGATGCAGCCACTCTGGAAAACAGTATGGAGATTCCTTAAAACATTAAAAATAGAACTACCCTACGACCCAGCAATTACACTAGTAGGTATTTATCCAAGGGATACAGGTATGCTGTTTTGAAGGGGCACATGCACCCCAATGTTTATAGCAGCACTATCAACAATAGCCAAATTATGGAAAGAGCCCAAACATCCATCGATGGATGAATGGACAAAGAAGACATGATATATATATATATATATATATATATATATATATATGCACATACATACATACATAGTGGAGTATTATTCAGCAGTCAAAAAGAATGAAATCTTGCCATTTGCAACTACATGGATGGAACTAGAGGGTATTATGCTAAGTGAAATTAGTCAGTCAGAGAAAGACAAATATCATATGACTTCGCTCAGATGAGGACTTTAAGATACGAAACAGATGAACATAAGGGAAGGGAAGGGAAGCAAAAATAACATAAAAACAGGGAGGGAGACACAACATAGGGGACTAAAATATGGAGAACAAACAGAGGGTTGCTGGAGGGGTTGTGGGAGGGGGGATGGGCTAAATGGGTAAGGGGCATTACGGAATCTACTCCTGAAATCATCGTTGCACTATATGCTAACTAACTTGGATGTAAATTTAAAAAATAAATAAATAATTTTTTTAAAAAAAGCAGTTTGTTGGAGAATGTTCTCAGGCTCAATAATTATTTATGGGAGTGAAGGAAGTAAGACTGGGCAGAAGGATAGGTTGGCTAGAGTCACAACAAAAACCTTAGCCAATCTGGTGGAGAAGAGGGGGTTTGGAATATCCCTTCAAAGTTCTCATGCCTAAGACAGGGACATTAAATTTATCCTTTCCATGGAACAGTCATTAAATGTAGGCTGCCTCCAAGTAAGGCACATGACCTTCGTAAGACCATTACCTTAAGCTAAGGATACTTCCAGAATAAGGATTCAGCTAAGAACTATCAGCTAGTGGCACTCTTACTGCTGGGGAAATACACTGAATCTGGGCTGTGAACCACAGATCCATTACTGGCCACCTTTTATACTGTTCAAAGCTGCTTATTTCTTATAATCAATTCTGGGGAAAGAACCACCAGGATTTGGGTCTTTTTCTTGTCCTGGAGAATCTTACAAGGTGAAGGTTAATGGGACACCTGCAGTTCCCACTGTTGCAGCTGGTCTCATGCCCACACTAATGTCCATCTTCTACCTCTTGATTCCCTTCACCTTTGCCTAGTACCTCTACTGGTCCTAATATGGCGGGATGATTCAGAATCAGATCACCAGGGAATCTGAGCCTTTCACACCATGTCTTTTTCAGTTCTGCTTGTTGTATTTGTGTATTTACTGTCAAATTGAACAAGGAAGTACCAGCAGATGCCTATGGACCACCTCAATGCCAAACATATTTTTCCTGCTCCCACCTCATAATAGCAGCCTTATCTCTTCCTGATAACAGGGTCAATTACTCCTATAATCTTAATGGACTCCTTTCCTTGCCTGTTAGTCTCTTGGAAAAAAAAGAATCTAAAGTGACTGGGTAGGGAGCTGAAACTATTCTGTATAATGGGATTCTTGTCACATTCTCTGGTAAGAACATATAAGAACATATAGCCTCTGAGAACCAGGCCCTCTAAACCCATACAGCTCAGAGATGAGGAAACAAAATGCAAATTCCCGAAGCAGATAACTTGAGGAGGTCCCGGACTGAGGTATTCAACCTACTGCGGACATGATAACATATAGTGGTCACTAATTTCTCATGGAAAATGAACCTTGGAGGACACAGTCTTGACATCTTAATTATATCTTTGAAAGGTCATTTCATCAACTCATTAAGCCAGCAGCTCCTGGGTGATTTGAAATAGAATAGAACCAGTGTGTCAGTCACTGTCCAGTACCACACCTTCTTTACTGCAACCTAGATTTCTTGGTCCAATGCAATGCATGCACCATTCTACCAGCCCCAGAGAGTGATTCTTCCTGAGTATTTACAGATTAGAAAGTTAATCCATACCTGGATTATGTGGATTCCAATCCAGATAAATTTATGTCCCCTTCAGAGAGGAAGAGGTTCATAGTAGCAAATGCCACCATGTGGCTGACTGTTTTTTTTTGATGGATGTTGTGAGACTGGGGGATCCAAAATGATCTCTGGTTTTGGCAAGTTAGAACTTGACAAGAACAGTAGCTAGATTAGCCTTGAAAAGTTAGAGCGTCTGCTATTAGGCACATGCATACCTCCATCTCAGCCACTACAGCACTTCATTCATGTGCCCGTTGTGCCAGCACTGGGGTGGCAGATGAACAAAACTGGATCACCTCAACTAGCTGAATCATTCTGTGTACTTGGTTGTTTAGTATTTTTTTTTTCCATGGTAGATGCTCTCTGGTATACCTTTACATGTAATATGAAGAACTCCACACTTCATATCCACCCCAAGAGATACATTCATATACCTCTCCCTCAGATTTTCTGGTCACTGACCTTTTAATCTGTCTCCTTACACGCCATTGACCAACATTCTAGATGTTCACCTCTTCTATAAATTTATATATTCTCACCTTGAACCACCTCTTTTTCTATACAATGGAACAAGGTAATCGGTCTGCTGCTCTGTGGGAGGATGTCTCCCTAGTCTTACTTTTCAAGGTCACCCTAGGTGGAGCTATAGTTTAGCAGTAATCTATCTTGGCTTGCATCAACATACCAAGCTTACCACCCAAGAACCAACTTGGCCTTTGAAGCCAGACATGCGAGATGAGGACAAGAGTTCAGTGCAATGGTGGAGGATGACATAGAGGTCTGGGTTACCTGCCTGTGCAGCCTATTGTATTCTCTGGCCCTGTTCATGCCAGATCCTTGGATATGCCACCTTCATCTTCTAATGAATTACTCCTGGGCCTGCTCAATCTTATACTTGCTAGTCTGAAAAATTCCAGCTCATGAAGGCAATTCTGGCCTTTTGATCACTTGATGTCCTACAGTTAGGAGCTCTTCAACTAGCAGGGTCCATAGCACAGCAGGAAGGTATTTGTTGAATAGTTTATAATTCTCTGCTGCAGAAAGCAAGGCCTTGTTCCCAAACCATTAGGGTGTATGTTATGATTCTCCTATCAGAATTTTCCATACACTTCCCATTAGTTTCACTTCTCTTCCCACCTCAGATATCCTTAATACTACTGGCCTGCTGAGTCACTTGGCCCAAATGTCAGGGCTGTTTACCCCATAGTGTGGGCCTATGAAGAGCCCTCTCCTGTTCTGAGACCCACTCAAAACTTACATTCTTCTCCCATATGGGCAGATATATCTGTGTGCCGGATCTTTTCAACTGTGTAGGATATTAAGAGATGTTTGGAAGTAAGTTCAAGCAAGTGGGTGCACTGCTGTATCACAGTGCTAAGCTGTGATTTAAATAATAAGCCATATATCACATTTTGTTCTGAATATAAGATTATTATTTAATTAATAATAGTGTTAGTGGGGGTAAACAATATTTTAATAGCATTAAATACATAAAATTTAAAATTTTAATAGCATTTCTCTTAGTCTAATTCTTTTTAAATTTCTATTTTCATGTTTTATAATATATAATATTTTAGTATAGTAGAACATCTATCTAATTTGTAGGTAAGAATGTATATATTTAGAACATACTCCAAATGAGCTTATCAATATGAATGTACACCATGGTTTGAAATATCTCTCCTAGTAAAACTATCAGCAAATGAAAGATAGTTGAAAACACAAGAGTAGATGAGATAACATGGGGAAATTTCTAGAATGAATGAAGAGTGAGGCCAAGGATACAATCAGGGTGAATGAAAGCATTATTAAGGACAAAAAGAGAAACATGACTCAGCATCAAAGACTGAGATGGAACAATCAAGATGATAGGAGCAGAGAGGGTTTTCAAACAAGCCAGAGAAGACTTTCAATAGTACCAAACACTATACTTTGTTAGGAAATAATTAAATATTCTTTAGAGTTGGCATTTAGAGTTGGTTGTGGCTTTAGAGAGAGAGGGTATAGTGAACTGGCAGGAGCAGAGGAAATAAATGAGAAGAAATCAAATAGAATTTGAAATTTCCCATTCCCTTTATATTACTTTTTGTGTCTCCTTGTATCATGTATGAGTAAGCTTTAGTCACTCTAGTTTACTGTCCCCCTTCGCCTTTTTTTTTAAATTAGGCCTTGCTCTTTTAAGAGTCCAGGCTTTAGGATGCCTGAGTGGGTCAGTTAAGTGACTGACTTCAGCTCAGGTCATGATCTCATGGGCCCCGCATCAGGCTCCATGCTGACAGTACAGAGACTGCCTGGGATTCTCTCTCTCTCTCTCTCTCTCTCTCTCTCTCTCTCTCTCTGCCTCTCCCCACACATATGTTCTTTCTAAAAATAAATAAATAAACTAAAAAAAAGTATCCAGGCTTTTACAGATGGTTCCCTCAGACTGCTTTTCCTTATGTTCTTTACCAATTATTACCCTGCAAAGTTATCTGAAATTATACTCCCATTGGGAAATCTTTCTTTCTTCCTCTAGGTCACCAGTCACTTCCTTTACTATATTTTTATATGATATGTTTACACTTTTTTATATCACAGCCTAAATTGCACACTAAATTGTGCACACAGTGTTAAGTGCCTTTCTCCCCATTAGATTATGAGCTTCTTGTCAGGAAGCCATATCTAAAAACTAAGAACTTATTCCTGCCATTCTCACATCCTGTACCCACACTTCCCATTGTCTCTTCCAATACCCTGCATATTGTAAGTACTTGATTAAGATTAAACATGATGGAAATTTTAGCAATCAAATGCAGCATATATTATAGATCTAGCTCAGTTTATTGTCAGGTGCTTAAAAGATTTATGATTGGTGACTTAAGAATATTTAGTCAATGGGGCAGCTGGGTGGCTCAGTCGGTTAAGCATCTGACTTCAGCTCAGGTCATGATCTTGCAGCCCGTGAGTTCGAGCCCCACATCAGGCTCTGTGCTGACAGCTCAGAGCCTGGAGCCTGTTTTGGATTCTGTGTCTCCCTCTCTCTCTGCCCCTCCCTCATTTGTATTCTGTCTCTCAAAAATAAACAAACATGTAAAAAATTTTTAAAAAGAATATTTAGTCAAGACTTTTATAATCAAGACACATATGAGTCACACTTGATAAAGTGGTGAATGCATTTTAAAAGCAGGTAAGTATCACAATGGAATACTACTTGGCAATGAGAAAGAATGAAATATGGCCTTTTGTAGCAACGTGGATGAAACTGGACAGTGTTATGCTAAGTGAAATAAGTCATACAGAGAAAGACAGATACCATATGTTTTCACTCTTATGTGGATCCTGAGAAACCTAACAGAAGACCATGGGGGAGGGGAAGGAAAAAAAAAAGAAGTTAGAGAGGGAGGGAGCCAAACCATAAGAGACTCTTAAAAACTGAGAATAAACTGAGGGTTGATGGGGGGTGGGTGATGGGTATTGAGGAGGGCACCCATTGGGATGAGCACTGGGTATTGTATGGAAATCAATTTGACAATAAATTTCGTATTTAAAAAAAAGCAGGTAAGTATCACGTAAATCAGGAAAAGAACAAATCAATTCTATCTATTTATTTTTACTGAGTATATTTTATTTAAAAATTTTTTCCAAGTTTTTATTTAAATTCCAGCTAGTTAACATGTATGTCAACAGTATTAGTTTCAGGTGTAGATTGTATTGATTCATCACTCACATACAACACCTGGTGCTCATCACAGCAAGTGCCTTCCTTAATACCTATCACCTCTGCCCACCTCCCCTCCAGTAACCATCAGTTTTCTGTAGTTACCAGTATGTTTCTTGGTTTTCCTCTCTTCCCACCACCATCCCCATGTTCATTTGTTTTATTTCTTAAATTCCACATATGAGTGAGATCAATGGATAAAGAAGATATAGTGTGTAAATAAATAAATACATACACACACACACATACACAGTGGAATATTAGTCTTAAAAAAGAATGAGATCTTGCCATTAATCAGCTAATTCTATTTAAAGGACCTAGGAAAGTCTTCATGGAGGAGATCTGATTTGAGCTCAAGTATGAGTAGTATTGGGATGGAAAGAAAGGGAGGAGTGTTAAATCTTTTTAATGTTTATTTTTGAGAGGGAGAGAGAGAGAGAGAGAGAAGCAGAGAGAGAAGGAGACACAGAATCCGAAGCAGGCTCCAGGCTCTGAGCTGTCAGCACAAAGCCCACCACGGGGCTTGAACCCATGAACTGTGAGATCATGACCTGAGCTGAAGTCAGACAGTTAAGTGACTGAGCCACCCAGGCACCCCAAGAAGGAGTTTTAGCAGAGGGAAGCATTATAAGAAAATTAGGTGAAGCAATTGCACAGAGGGGCAGTGAAGGGATGCACATGGCCAAGTGTCCTGAGGTTGAGGAAGAGAGCAAGGTGAAAGATAAGACAAAGGGTGACCATGGAGCATCTGGAATACCAAAATAAGTAAAATGGATTTGGTCTGAAAACTAATGAGAGACCACTGCAAATTCCTGAGCAGCAGAGTATCATTTTTTTTAATCCATTCAACAAATATTTGTTAAGCGCTACAAAGAACCACTGTTCAAGGTATTAGAGATGAAGGAATGAGCATAACAGAGAAATTCTTTCACTCTTATGCTACTGCTAATGGTAGTGGTGGGGAATGAGTGACTGATTATAGACATACTAATAAATACAGTATATTGAAAATTAGTGGAATTAAGAGAAAAAAACAGGGTAAGAAAGATAAAATAATTGGGGTGAAATGAAAAGAACAGAGAACAACTCAGTAAATCATATGTGGGGCTAAATGGTAACAGCAAAATTTCCAGGAGGGATTTGCAACACATGGGAACTAATTCAACTCACAGAGTGAAGTCGATGAGCCTCGCTAACCCTACACCTTTTAGGCTCCACTGCAAATGCTAATCATCTTTCATTAACCATATTAATTTTTCCTGTAACTGTCCAAACTAACCTGAGACCCTTTTCTGCTCATTACATTTTATGCATAGGATAGTGAACAGAGATATAAAATGTACAATTTTACAATTGTAAAAATGATGTCAGTTACGTAAGAATCAGCAAGACGATCATCAACTGACCTTAGTTACTTTAGTGAAAGTCATTTACTTAACCTCTTTGTCTCACAGGTAATCTTTAATTAATGTCACAGAGTTAATACATTTTGGAGACTGAATCTCCCTACAGAAATACACTGATGTCACTACAGGGAAATCCCTTAAGCATTTGATGGAAAAGTTTAACTTTGCAATGTAAGAAATAGAATTATTGACACTGATCTATTAGCAGTCTTCCAGATTTTCATTTTTTTTAATCCCAATGTGTTTGAGACCAATATTTTTATAGTCTGAAATTCTACAAGACTTAACACAGTATCAGAGCATTTAGATAAGGGAAGTACTTAAATTTACTTTTAGTTTTAATATTAGCATCCATAAACATTTATTTATCTGAATTACTTAGCATTTGTTCATTGATCTTAGATTTCAACTTCTCACCTTTCTAGCTCTTCTCACAACTGAAGGCTATGGGAAATTAGCAAGAGATTTAAACTCAATTCATGCTGACCTTTTCTGATTTTAAGGTAAGTTTTCAAAATACACAGGTAACAGCATAGCTTAATTCTGTTAAATAATTCAGGCAGGTACATTGAAAGTTATTTCTAACACAGCTGAATAATTAAATGGCTTATATTTAATATTTTAAAACAAGAAAATAAAATGTTCACCCTGTGCCTTTTTAAAAAAATTTTTTTAATGTTTATTTATTTTTGAGAGAGACAGAGTGCAAGCTGACTCTTAACCGACTAAGCCACCCAGGTGCCCCAGCCTGTGCCTCTATTTTGATGTTTTGATTATGGAAAAATACATCCATTCTGACCATAAAATTTATATGATTTGACACAATGGTCAATATATCCTAATGGATCACTAAGTAATGATAGAAGATAGCCTTTTTTAAAAAAATTTTTTTAACATTTATTCATTTTTTGAGAGAGAGAGAGAGAGAGAGAGAGAGAGAGAGAGACAAAGCATGAGCAGGGGAGGGGCAGAGAGAGAGGGAGACACAGAATCTGAAGCAGGCTCCAGGCTCTGAGCTGTCAGCACAGAGCCCAATATGGGGCTCAAACTCATGGATCATGACCTGAGCAAAAGTTGGACGCTCAACCCACTGAGCCACCCAGGTGCTCCTAGAAGACAGCCTTTTAGGGAAAACAAAATTTGTTCTCAAAAGTCATATTAAGATTTTTCAATTTTTCTAAGTGTTATGAAATTAAACTATACAGGCCGGCTTATTTTTATTAGCTTTTAAACTACTGTGATATACTTTAGAAACCTTATATAAGTTTCTCAGAAAACAGAAAAATAGTAGATGGGTCCATTCAGATAAAAGAATGACACCTAAACTTTTTTAAAAGATGACTTTTGAATAATGTCCTTTGTAGACTATTCTTCAAAATTAACAGTCTCAACTTGCAGAAACCAAAGAAAGTCACTAAGGATCAACAGTAGTATGCTGACAAGTTTATCTTATAAGTCAGGTCTTTAGAATGAAGCTTGGACGGGAACCAATACTGTTTTTTCTCTACAGCATTAAACAACTCACAAGAAGTATAAGTCATAGCTTAACTCAAATGTCTCAATTCTAATAAGAAAACTTTGTATAGATAAATGAAAAAAAAAGCTATGTAGGGGTGCCTGGGTGGCTCAGTTGGTTGTGTTCGACTTTGGTTCAGGTCATGATCTCACAGATTGTGAGTTTGAGCCCCACGTCGGGCTCTGTGCTAACAGCTTAGAGCCTGCTTCAAATTCTGTGTCTCCCTCTCTCTCTGCCCCTCCCCACTCTCAAAAATAAACATGAAAAAAAATTTTTAATAAAAAAAGGGGGGGTGCCTGAGTGGCTCAGTCGGTTAAGGGTCCAACTTCGGCTCAGGTCATGATCTTGTGGTTCATGAGTTCAAGCCCCATGTCAGGCTCTGTGCTGACAGCTCAGAGCCTGGAGCCTGCTTTAGAGTCTGTCTCCCTCTCTCTCTGCCCCTCTCCTACTCACGCTCCGTCTCTCTAAAATGAATGAAGGTTAAAATTTTTAAAATAAATTTTAAAAAAGAGAAAAAAAGCCATGCAGACAAGCAACTCTAGATTGTGTTATGTATATAAGAAATGCTTGAGGATTCAGAAAGTGAAAATCAGTGTGGTCTAGGGCATTTAGTTAAAACTTAATATTAAGCAGCATTATATGTAAACTGTACATAAAGAAGGAAAGGATTTAGATATCTGGGCAAAAATCAACAGGAATGAGGGCATGGACAGAGTCAGTTTTTATGGAAATGAGTGTAATACGGGGAACAGGGATGAGAGAGGTGACAATACATGGATATTTATTTCTTTAGATATCCAAAGTAATTTTCTTTAAAGATGATAGTCTTCTTAATTCTTAGTAATCTTCATACTATTCCTAATATATAAATTTAACATATCTTTTGTATGCTATTTTCAAATATTTACTCAACTGGAAGAATATATGAAAACTTCTTGCTCAGTTAAAAAAATGTGTATATATGAAAATTGATTTAAAATTTTAAGGATCTTTCATACAAAAATTGACATCAATGTACCAAATATGGGTACATTATATTTGTACACTATTCATGCATGAATCCATAAAGACAAACCTTTTCCACTGTAAGAATTCTCCTTGGAATTATAAAAATATTCTTGGGAATCCAGAGTTTCAGAGTTGAGGTTATAAAGCTGACATTTTAGAGGAAGGAATATCCCCTAGAGATTTGTGTGCCTGTGTCCAGAGATAGTAACGGAAGTTTGCAGAAGCTCCTCTCTTTGTTGTAAAAATTAAAATGTGAAAGGAAAATTAGACACACTCTAATTAGAATTTTATGTCTCCAGAATTCCTATCTCAACAGAGAAGGCGGATATGATTGAGGATAACCACTCCTTGACAACTGAGTTTATCCTCATAGGATTTACAGATCACCCAGAATTGAAGAGCCTACTCTTTGTGGTGTTTCTTACTATCTATCTGATCACTATGGTGGGGAATCTTGGCCTGGTGGCATTGATTTTTACAGAGTGTCATCTTCACACACCAATGTACATCTTTCTGGGCAACCTAGCTCTAATGGATTCCTGTTGTTCTTGTGCCATTACCCCAAAGATGTTAGAGAACTTCTTTTCTAAGGACAGAATGATTTCCCTTTATGAATGCATGGCACAATTTTATTTTCTCTGCCTTGCTGAAACTACAGACTGCTTTCTTTTGGCAGCAATGGCCTACGACCGCTATGTGGCCATTTGCAGCCCACTACAGTATCACACCATGATGTCAAAGAAACTCTGCATTCAGATGACCACAGGGGCCTACATAGCTGGAAACTTGCATTCTTTGATTCATATAGGGTTTCTCTTTAGGTTAACTTTCTGTGGGTCTCATCAAATTAATCACTTTTTTTGTGATGTTCTTCCATTATACAGACTGTCTTGTGTTGACCCTTCTATCAATGAATTGATGATATTTATCTTTTCAGGGTCAATTCAAGTCTTCTCTATTATCATAGTTATAATCTCTTATCTCTGCATCCTCTTCACGATTTTCAAAATGAAGTCCAAAGAAGGAAGAGGCAAAGCTTTATCTACTTGTGCATCCCACTTTCTCTCTGTCTCAATATTCTATGGTTCTCTTCTTTTTGTGTACATTCGACCAAATTCAGTTAAAGAAGAGGATAAAGATATACCTGTTGCTATTTTTTATACTCTAGTAATTCCTTTATTAAACCCCTTTATCTATAGTCTAAGAAATAAGGAAGTATTAAATGTTATGAAAAAAATTATGAAGAAAGTTTTATAACATTCTGAAAAAAATTTCATCCCCTGTGGAAAATTAACTTAAATTTGATAAAATGTTTTCCAAAATATGGAATATTGAGAAAGTAGAAAATGATCACTTTGTATATAAAATATTAAATTACTAAAACATGATAGTGTATAAGTCAAATAAATAAGTTCAGCAAGGAGAATTTCTGCTACAATGTATTTTGAAATCTAAGCCACTAGCTCCCAGCAGGAATGAACTAAATAATTATTCTTGAGGTCATAAACTGTGTCACAATGAAATTAGTTAAACTATTAACTAATTGTTTCAAAGTGTAAGGAGTTACAATTTTCTACAAATACTAGGAATAGAAGTCAGTATATATAAAGATTGCCTCCATTTGGAATTGACAAATTTTTGGAACCTCAAAGCATAATCTTACAAACTCTGGCACATTCCAAGTTCTCAAGAATTAATCCCTTCTTAGCACCACCTGTCAGAAGTAAACTGGGTATACTTGATTCTCAATTTTGAGTTTATTCAAGAGATTATGTTTGAATATTAATTCACATGGAATACCTATTTTCAAATCAATATTTTCATCTTTAGTGTTTGTCAATTTTACTCTCAAGTTCTCTGAAATAAAGTATCTGTTTACTGATTATTTATCAATCTATAGTTGAAATAAATGCTATTTATTCTGAAATCCCTATGGATTTGGATATTTTCATGCCGTTTGATTAGGCATGCATCAAAAGTAAAGTGAAATTCTGAATACATGAAACTAAATGATTTTTTTTCTCTCTGATATTATTACTTGTCTTGTTATTAGCAATTACACCAACCTGTACTGATTCCAATGTAAATTACTGACATATTCACGGCATTAACAAAAATTTGGAGATGCTGTAAAGCATAAATTAGGCAGAAAATAATGAAAATTCTAAATACCTAAATACCTGAACAAAAAAGATTTACTGATCACTTATATATGCAAATATGAAAGAAAAAATAATTTACTGAGAACCTACTATCTGCTAGGCACAAAGCTAGACCTTTCATATATATTGGTTAGACATGATTTTTCATGTTTTTTTCTCAGTAAAAATCTCATACTTTGAAACTGAGTAGCTTGCTCAAGTTCATCCAAGTCATTCAGATCAAGCTAGAATTTGTATCAATGCTGCTTGGGAGTTCAGAAAATGGAGATCCCTGTAGCTTTGTGTACTGAGTTCTTATGTAGTATCAAAAGTAAAATGTGCCCTAAAAATGATTTTAAAAATGATATTTGGAGGAAAAAAGGAATAAGTATGACCACAGCCGATGTTTATAGAAATAAGTGTGGCCTTGGGAATAAAGGATAAAGGAGGTGAACCATGGAGAGAGTAAGAAAGTTGTTGTTCAGAGCTGTTCCTGAATATGGGAAATAAAGGTGGAAGTGTATCAGGTTATTGAGAATCTTATATGCCACCCAAAGGAATCTGAATTTATCTCAGAGGCATCAGACAGCAAATTTTTCCTAGAACAGGGTAATATGATTGTATCTTTCAGAAAACTCATTTGGCAATTGAATGGAATGAAGCTGGACACAATAAGACTCACTGTAATGATTCATATATTAGACAATGAGAGCTGAAACTGAATAAAAGTAGAGGAGTGTACAGATATTAGCAACATTTTAAAGAAAAAATAGGCAATTGTAACTACTACTGGGTAATAAAATAAAAGCCTATATTCTTCCTGTGAATATCAACCTAGTCATAACTGATTTCCTTTCACTAATACTTAGTAAGGTGCCTGACACATTTGGCCATTCACTAACCATTTCCTTTAATATATTTTAATATAATTAAGTTAATATGTAATAGGTTTGTTATTTTTATTTTTGAATTAATCAATCAATAATAATAAACACATAAACAAAGCTCTATAGGGTCCTAAACTCTTTTTAAGAGTATAAAGGAAATCCAGATACCTGAGTTAGATGAATGTTGCTCCTTTTATCCACTCCCTACTTTAGAGGATATTTTGATTCCCTCTCCCTTTCCTAGGGGTACCACAAGTTTTGTTATGTATTTCTGTACCATCCACCCCCAACTCTTAGTAACACTGAATCCTAGAGGTCTGTTAAGGGAAGAGTACATGACGTATTTGGGGCCAATGAAACAAAAGAGGTAATTTTGTAGAAGTTTCTGGAATACGTGGTTCCTTTATTTTAAAACAGATCCACAAAAAAGGTAGTCTTCCTTCCTCTGAATGTCATGCTGTGTGGATATGAAATCTGGCACAGTCTACATCCATTTTGCCATCAAGGGAGAAACCAGCCTAGAGATGAAGTCAACACACACAAGAGCACATAGCTGAGGGAATCACATAGAAACAAACCCAGAGTCACTGGAATTAACCATCCCTTCTGGTTTCAAAATTTAATAGACCTTCTAACTGTTAAACTTGTTTGGGAAAAATGCTTTTATTGCAGCTGAATAAATATTAACTAATACATTCATGTCTCTTGCCTCATCTTTCATTTTATACTTGATTTTAAATTAATTCTCAGACATTCTTTTAGCTTATAAATAACTTTTCACCAGTATCCGTTTAACTATTTGGTGTTTTGTTACATATTTTACTTTTATTTCTATATTTTAATTTCCTATAACCCCACTGAAAAAATGGGGGACACAGAAACTGCACAATTTGTCCACAGAAATATTAATTTGGAGTTCAGGGATCAAATACAGGCTATCTAGCTCCAGAATCCATGTTCCTAACCACTAAGTCACATTGTACACAGCTCAGAGAAGTAAAAGTAGCAAGAGAGGAAAACATTCAAGAAACTAAGCTGTAAAGTGGGCAGAGATTCAAGAAAATGTGAATCAGTGACATTTTCCTTTAAATTTATTTTGAAATATTTCAAACCTACAGAAAAGTTGAGAGAATGCTCATGAATTTTTTTAAACCAAGATTATTAATTAACATTTTACCATATTGCCTGGTAATCCATCTATAAATGTGTACATATATATATTTAATTCACATATGTATATATACATATATATGATGACACTATGACAGTTTACCCACATATCCTTCAACATATATCTCAAAAGAACAAAGACATTTCCTACATTGTCATATCATTACTATCCTCAAGAAATTTAACATCACCTAATACAATGTTCACATTAAAATTTTTCCCATTTTTCCCAAATTGTCCTTGATAGCAATTTATTTTTTCATCAGGAATTCAATTAAATGTCACTATTTACTTTTGGTTATTATTCTATAGCTTCTTGTAATCTAGAAGAAACTTCTGGGGTTTTTTCTTTCATGACATTTAAGATTTTTTAAAATATTTGCATCAGACATCATGTAAAATATCCCACAATCTCTATTTTTGTGACATTTCCTCATGACTAATTTAAATTAAATAGTTCAGCAACACCAGATGTGCTGGTTTTTTTCCTTCTCGCATCACGAGACCTATAACATCAGTTTGTCTTGTTAACTGATTACTTCATTCAAGGCAGTATTCATCAGCTCTTTCTAGGATAAAGATAACTGATTTCCTTGCTTTTAAAATCTAATCTGTAGGGTGATATATTGATACCATGTGCATTTCTTGTTCCCTAATAATTTTTCATCAATGGTTTTAGCATCCAATGACAATAATTATTTGAATCAATTATTATAACTGGAGACAGAAAAATGGTGATTGTTTTTCCTTCAAGTGTTATCTGGCTTCATTCTGAGAAACAAAAACTTTACCTCAAAGTCTTTTTTTTTATGTTTATTTATTATTTTGAGAGAGAGAAAGAGCAGGAAGGGCAAAGAGAATCCCAAGCAGTCTCCGTACTGTCAGCCTGGAGCCCAATGCAGGCTCAATCTCATTACTGCAAAATCACAACATGAGCCAAGATCAAGAGTCAGACACTTAACTGACTGAGCCACCCAGGCGCACCTACCTCAAAGACTTTTTAATAAGTTTTTAAAAATTTTTTGAACAGTTTTGGATTTATAGAAAATAATAAAGACAGTATAGAGAATTCCCATATATCACACACCCATTTTCCCACATCATTAATATCCTACATTAGTATGGTACCTTTGTTATTATTAACGAGCCAATATTGATACATTATGAGGAAGTGAAATTCATATTTTATTCAGATTTCCATAGTTTAATCCTGTGTTTTTCTGCTCCAGAATCCCATTCAGCATATCACTTTATATTTGGTCATTATGTCTCTTTAGGTCTCTCTTAGGATATGTTATCTGCGACAGTTTCTTAGACATTCCTTGCTTTTGATGTCCTTTGTAAGTTTTGAGGAGTACTAATCAGGCATTCTGTAGAATGTCCCTCAATTGGGATTCTTCTGATGTTTTTCTCATGACTAGACTGCGGTGATAGCTTTTTAGGAGAAAGACCACAGAGAAAAATTGTCATTTTAATCATATCCTATCAGTGGCAAATACTATCCTCATAACTTATATAACTTTTGATGTTGACCTTGACCATCTGGCTAAAGTAGTGTTTGCCAGGTTTCTTCCTGGTAAAGTCGCTCTTTCTCCACCTTCTCTTACTGTGTTCTTTGTCAGCAAGTCACTATCCCCAGCCCACAACTAAAGAGAGAAAAGAAATGGTCCAGCTCCCTGGGGCAAAGTATGTATATAAACTGGAATTCTTCTGCACAGATTTGTCTATTCACTTTATTTATTTATTTGTTTATTTATTTATTTGTTTGTTCAATCATCTATTTACATCAGTATGTAATTAATGGATTAATGGATATTTATTTTATACTTTGATATAATTAAGTACTACTTTGATATAAATAAGTACTACTTTATTAATTAAGTACTACTTTACTGCTCAAATCATTCTAGCTTTGGCCATTAGGAGATGTTTCTGGTGGCTCCTGTGTCCCTTTGACATGCACCATGACCGCGTATGCAGGGTGGGGTTTTTTTTGTTTGTTGTTTAGCCTTTTTCTTTTTTCTTTTCTTTTCTTTTTCTTTTTTTTAACTTTCTGGCATTACAGGATGCTCCAAGCTCATCCTGTAGATTTATTTCCTGCCCTCGTCACTGAATCTGCTATATCTCCAAGGAGCTATAGTTCCTTTGACTGAATAATGGTATTTGAAACCAAGATCTGGGCCGTAGGTATGCTAATTGTTTCTGCAATGTCATTGCTCCTAGGCCCTGATAGCTAGCAGAGAGAGGATGTGTGTGTGTGTGTTCCTCTCATTCCATATTCTTGCCAGCAATTGGTTGGGTTTATTTATTTTTTTTAATTTTATCCATTCTTTTAGGTATGGCATTATTGTTTTAATTTGTAGTTCCCTAATGACAAATAATGTGGAGCAGCTTTTCATATGTTTATTTGCCATCTGTATTTCTTCTCTGGTAAAGTGCTTGTGCAGACCTTTTGCCCAATTTTTATTGGATTGCTTGTTTGCTATTTGTTGATTTTTTATCAACAAATTGGAGCTCTTTATACAAGTCTTTCATCAGAAATGTGTTTTCCTGGTACTCCCGCATGCATATGCTGACATTTAGTGTTGTCTTTATTTCTCTCAGGCTCTGCATATCTCCTCATTCTTTTTTTTCTGCATCCTTTGGATTGCATACTCTCTGTTGATATAACTTCAAAACTACTGATTCTTCCATCAGTTTAAATCTACAGTTGAGCTTCCAAAGTGAATTTTTTATTTCAGTTGTACTTTTCAATTACAGAATTTCCATTTAATTGTTTTTTACACTTTGTGTCTCTTTATTGACAGTCTCTATTTCACATAACATGGCATTCATGCTTTCCTTTACTTAAAGTAAATATTTACTTCCTTTAGTTCTGTGAAAATATTTATCATGATTATTTTTAAGGGTTTTTTTTCTATTAAATCCAATATATGGGGGCGCCTCGGTGGCTCTGTCGGTTAAGCGTCCAACTTTGGCTTAGGTCATGATCTCATGGTCCATGAGTTCGAGACCCGCGTCGGGCTCTGTGCTAACAGCTCAGGGCCTGGAGCCTGCTTCAGATTCTGTGTCTCCCTCTCTCTCTGCCCCTCCCCCGCTCATGCGCTCGCTCTCTCTCTCTCTCTCTCTCTCTCTGTCAAAAATAAATAAACATTAAAAAAAATCCAATGTATGATTGCTCTCATGGGCAGTTTGTGTTGCCTGCTAATTTCTGGTGTATGGGTCACACATTTTGCCTGTCTCATGACTTTTTTGGTTGGGAACTGGGCATTTAAGATAATATAGTTTAGAACTCTGGATGTTCATTCATCCTTAGGTTTTGTTATATCCTTGTTTATTTGTTTAGTGACTTGGTTGGTGTGTGTGTATGTGTGTGTGTGTGTGTGTGCGCGTGCATGCATACGAAGTCCATTTCCTCTGCAGTGTAAAGCCTTTGTTGTTGCTCTCCAGAGGATGCAACATGCTCACAGTCACTTGGGATGACCATGATTTTAGCAGAGGTCTTTTCATCTCTTTTCATCTCTTTCTTTGATCATATCCCACTGTTAGGCCCCACTAACTCCCAGCAATAGCATGAACTCTCTTTTTTTTTAATGCTATGGGGAATAAGTTGTTCCGCATTCATAAGCGATTAAATTTGGGTCCCTTTGAAGCATGGTTTTTGAGGATAACATTTGAGGCTTGTTCTAACTTGAGGCAGGCTCCTCCCCACTTTCTCCCACCCTGCATCTTTCCAGGCAAACCAGCTGGCCTGAAGTTTCACCAATGATTCCACCAATCTATTAATCTCCTTTTGCCATAAAGTCACTTTTGTTGGGGACACTTTTGACGTCTCTGTTCCTAAGGCCTTTCTTCCCTTTTGGGTAAAATCTCTAAGACTCAACTCCTAGACATGGGAGTAGTGATAGTGACCCACTTCTCTCCATGTGATACCCCAGCTTTAAGAGTGGGTCACTGGCAGTGTGGGGGGTGGGGAGGGCACCCAGGTGGCTAAGTCAGTTAAGTGTCCGACTTGGCTCAGGTCATAATCTCATGGCTATTGAGTTTGAGCCCCATGTCAGGCTCTGTGCTGACAGTTCAGAGCCTGGAGCCTTCTTCGGGTTCTGTGTCTCTCTCTCCCTCTCTCTGCCCCTTCTCCACTTGCACTCTGTCTCTCTCTCTCTTAAAAATAAACATTAAAAAAAAAAAGAAAAAAGCATGGGTCACCAGGTAGGCACAGCAAGCAGCCTCTGATCTCAGCTTGCTCCTTCCAGTCTGGAACAACTGCCTTACAACTGAGCTTGGTCCCAAGGTGATCAGGGCCTGGTATTTTTGTTATGCCACACCTAGGGTAGAGTCTCTACCTTACAAGTGTGGACTGGGTGGAAGAAGGGATCCACAAACTCGATCACACTCACCTAGAATTTAATCTCCACAACACATAGCTGGAAGGAGGTGAGAAAGGCTGTAGGCCTGGCCCTTGTGGGAAGTAATATAGTCTACTACTGGTGGGTGGGAGAGATATAAGGAGGGAGTTCTGTGTCCTTGGCTGCACCTGAGTGAATTGGACCTTTTGTCAGACCGAGCTGGGAAGGCACAGGCAGAGAGCAGGTTATGATTCAAAGGCTGTAGATTCTCACTGTTCTTACCAAGTTTTAATATATTTTCTTGAATGAATGTTTTTTTCACTTGCTGCATGCTCTTAGCACAATTTCCACAGATCTCTTTTTCTTTCTCTTTCAGAGGGCATACATGCCCACAGCCAGGAATATCATCCACTTGGTGCCAAAAAACCAGTGGGCAGTGGGAGGGATGCTGGCACCATTAGCCTACCCAGACTGCTGTTGCCTGAAATCAGAGTGGCCACAGTTCCAGGTTCAAGCTCATGAGGTGATGTGAGGTGGGAGCAATCCCTGGCCTTGGAGTCAGGGGCCCTAGGACAGAGTAGAAGAGCTATGGACTTGCTGGTTGTCTCAGGTGAGCCTTGGGTCCACACATTTCAGTTTTCACAGGTTAATGTGGGCACAGAGCCCAAACCACAAACCTCTCATGGCCACTGATGAGAACAGGTGTACAGAGCAAAGCAGCAATGGGCGTCATGTTGATGTCCATCAGCATCTTATTGTCCATGTCAGGCAACCTGATGTTGCCATACTTCACCTCATGCTGGTTTCATCATAGTGCAGGATCAGCAGCATCTACAGAAGGCCCAGGCAGATGCCGAATGGAAGCAAGCATGCCACCTGAGCTGGCTGCCAGCACGTTCTTGAGCATGTCCAGGCGGTAGTAGAGGCGCTCTTCCTCCTCCTGTTTATACTTGGGGTACACATCTGCCAGTTCGTCCACCAGAGCTCCAAGCCTGTCATAGACCCTCAGCTGGTCCTCATCACCCAGCAGCCCTGCAAACCGCTACCCGGTATATCAGTGGCACCACCTCCATGGTCCAACCCCACTGGAGCACTTGGGTGGTCACCCCATTTTCCAGAGATTTTTTTAAATGTTTGTTTATTTTTGAAGGAGAGAGTGAGAGTGAGAGAGAGAGAGAGAGAGAGAGCATGAATGGGGGAGGAGCAGAGAGAGGGGGAGACACAGAATCCAAAGTGGGCTCCAGGCTCTGAGCTGTCAGCACAGAGCCTGACGTGGGGCTTGAACTCACAAGCTGGTGAGATCATGACCTGAGCCAAAGTCAGACGCTTAACCAACTGAGCCACCCAGGTTCCCCTCCAGAGATTTTTAAATCGTGTTTTTTAATATATAATTTTCACCATTTATTCTTCTTTTGAGGAACTGGGCCATGAAACTTATGCTGCCATTCTGAAGTGGACCTTGGCTGTAGTTTTTTCAAAAATGTTCTTCATCAAGTCAAGAATTTCCCTTCTAGCCCTAGTTTGCAGACTAGTTTTTAACTCTATTCTAGTTCTCCTCTAAGCCTTCCCTGTATGTAAATCCAGGCTGTCACTTATTAACTGTGGCATATTGAGCAAGCTAATCCTTGCTCTTAGTTCTAAGTGTGTATTCATTAAATACTTCATATATTTATTCAAGATCACTTTATCCCCCCTAAAACTTCAGTTTTTAATGAATGAATATCAATCCCCACAACCACTTTCAACTCTTTTATCTATGCTTATGTTAAACATGTCCATATTTTAAAATCATATGTATATGTTGCCATTTGTTGACTTTTCAGCTTTAAAAATTATTAAATTCATACATTCAAATATGAGAATTTCCATACTTAATTCTTCACATCCCTAACCCTTTCAATACAGCTATATTAGAATTATTATTTTATCAATATTTGTATGACTGCATAAATTTTGTTCATAGGAAAAACACATAAAGGTACTATGATGATGTTTCCTTTCTTACACAAAATTTTCCTTCCTAATAATCACTTTGGTTTTTATCTTTGATTAATATTTTTATCACTAATTCAGATGCAAGATTTTCTAGATGCCAAATAACCTATCAATTCCAGGTTATTCTTGCCCATGTTTCACCCAGGGCCCCTGCCCTTCTTCCCCAGTCTGTACTGGTTGTTCTCTGGGACTGTGGTTAGTGACCATGAAACCTAAGGAAGGGGAGCATGGTGGGTGGGATACATAGGTCTTTAAACTTTGATATGTTTTCTGTGGTGAACTCAAAAAGTAAAAGTAAGAAGTACAGTTTCAGGTGGGTACTAACTTAATATGCACACCTAAAACATCTCCACTTCTTCTAGTTCTCATATTTTTTTCCTAATTACACAAAATTATACTAAGAATCATCTGGAAGAATAAGTGCTTGTCACAAACATTTAGCACACAAGGCAATATGGTAGGCTGTCAAAATATACAAGTATATATATATACGTGGAACTAGATAAAAGTACAGAAATAAACCCAAATTACTTTAAAAGCTCAAAGTATGTTGGGGTTCCCGGATGGCTCAGTTGGTTGAGTGTCTGACTCTTGATTTCGGCTCAGGTCATGACCTACATGTTCATGAGTTCGAGCCCCGCATCAGGCTCTGTGCTGACAGGATGGAGCCTGCTTGGGATTCTCCCCTTCTCTCTGTCCTTCTCCTGTTCACATGCTCTCTGTCTCTCTTAAAATAAACAAATAAACTTAATAAAATAAAATAAGATTCCAAAATATCTTAAAGGTGTAATTTCAAATCAATGGAGAAATAATGGTGTTGGGAAAACTAGCCTGTCATTTAGAAATAAGGTTGGATTTCTGTTCACATCTTAAATCAAACTATATTTCCTATGAACAAAATATGTAAGAATCCAAACTGAATACAAATAGTAGAGGAAGTAATCTTGAGAAAGGACTTTACTGCCAAAACAGCAAATCTAGAAATCATAAACAGAATAACTGAAGTATGAGATTCTTCTGATCATTTGCATGTTTGCCCTCAATCCATTTCCCAACTTCTCCTGTGTTTTGTTTCATAATCAAATGACCTCTCTAAACTCTTGTTTCCCAGACTCCTTTCAACTAGCTTCTGGCTAGATTTGGACAATGGGAGGTACTGATAAGAAATTAAAGAGTCTGGGGAAAGAAATCACAGTATTTCTCCCCTCTTTCTCTGCTGTAAGCAGTGTCTCCAGCACAACCAGCCTCCTCATTAATTCCAGCTCCTGAAGGAAAACGCTGCATGTGGCCAGAATCATGGATTCTGTTAATACCACTCCTCCCTCCCTATTGGAACCTTCCACCATGAGTAATCTCTGGGTTGCCTTACTATTCCATGTTTGACATTTTTGCTTTTGCAACTCTTTGGAGCTGTTTACTGAATTAATTTTTTATTTCTTTTAACTAGTGGGCAAGAACACAGTTCTCCTGGGTAGACCATCTTACAATGACCATGTAAAACTTTAAAACTGCTATATAATTAAGAAAAAAACAAACAGAGTTAACAGCCAGATAAGATTACAAGAAAAATATTTAAGACATTTATGAGATTAAAGATTAACACCTTTAACATATAAAGAGCTTTCACAATTGCTATGAAAAAGGTGAACATCTAAATAGAAAGAAGGACTAATGGACATAAAAAAGAGAAGAAATACAAATAGCCAATAAATTTAAGAAACTATGTTTAGTTTATTTAAATTTAAATTAAGGGGCCCCTGGCTGGCTCAGCTGGTAGAACATGAGACTTTTAAAAAAAACTTTTTTAATGTTTATTTATTTTTGAAGGAGAGAGAGAGACAAAGCGTGAGCTGGGGAGGGGCAGAGAGAGAGGGAGACACAGAATTCTAAGCAGGCTCCAGGCCATGAGCTGTCAGCACAGAGCCTCATTTGGGGCTCAAACTCACAAGCCATGACATCATGACCTGAGCCAAAGTTGTACACTTAACTGACTGAGCCACCCAGGCACCCCTGAACATGTGACTCTTGATCTCAGGGTTGTAAGTTTGAGCTCCAGGTTGGGTGTTGAGATTACTTACAAATAAAACCTTTAAAAAAATAAATTAAGAAAATTAAAACATCATTGAAGCTTTATTTATTTTATCTTTGGGGATGAGGAGAAAGAAGAGATATCAGTTTGGCAAAAATTAAAAAGGATAATGATAGACAAACTGTTGGGAGTATCATGAAGTAGGGACTTCTCCCAGATTTATACGATCTTTCTGGATGGCAAGTTAGCGAAAAAGATTAAAAACCTTTGAAATATTCATGCACTTTGATCCAGACATTTTACTTTTGATGAATAAGAAAATAAGGGTATATTTAAATAGATATTATTTAGTGCCTATTTATGATAGATGGAAGTGGAATTAAACAAAATACCCATCAAAATGGAATGAATTTAAAGTGGTACATAAAGCCTCATGGTAACCACAAAGCCAAAAACTACAATAGATATACTAAAGAAAGGAATCAAAGCATACCACTACAGAAAAATCATCAACTCACAGTGACAGAAAGAATGAAACAAAAAGACTATAAAACAGCCAGAAAACAGTAAGATGGCATTAATAATTCCTTATCTGCATTCAGTTATCCCACATTCTACAGCAGACAGGAAAAAAAAGAAAACCTTGGAAGCCATGGATTTATAGGTCCAGGGTGTACAGATCACGGATTTTCAATTACACCAATTAACTACCACTCCTAGAAAGCAACGAAAAAATCAAGGTCCAAACATTATTAAAGGAGTTTATCATATCATTATCAGAAAAAGCCTAGGCATTGAACAAAAGATTGTCTAAAACTCAAAAGACATATACAAACCAAACCACTTGAAAAAATTCCACCTTTTGCTCACATGACAGAATAGGGAGGCTTCAAAGATAACAGGGATCTCCCAACTACTATTAATCAACACCTTAGGAGAAACAGATCTTACCATTTTGGGGGAATGAAGTACCATTAGTTCTTACAAACACAGGAGCAACAGTATCAGTTCTTAACCCCACCAGCCTCTCTTTTCCCCTTCCTCAGAGTACAGAAACACTTCAAATGGTGGGAGTTTCCAATAACCCTATGACTTTTTAACTCCTTGTTTATCTCCTTTTAACAGGGACCACTGCTGGTCACACACGAGTTTCTACTCATCCCCACAATTCCTGTTCATTCACTAGGACATGATTCTCTCAAGATCTTTCAGGACCATATTTCTTTCTCTTAAAAGGGATAAATATCTCTAGAAACAACAGATCAACAAAACATAAAAGAATTTACAATAAATGGGTCAATACCAATACCTGTCTTTCCCATAATTCAAATTACACAGCATCTACTTCTTGACACTGTCCCTGACATCCTTTGGTTTAAATGTTCTGCTGACATTGGACACATACATTCTGCTCCTTCTATAACAATTCAGATGGACTCTTCTAAGCCACTTCCCAATATTAAGCAATACCCATTGAATACTGAAGATATTAAAGACATTAAACCCACAATCAAGGAATATTAAATAAGAGTTTAATTATTCCATGCACTAGCCCTTATAATATCCCAATTCTTCCTATACAAAAACCTCACGGAAAAGGGCAGAGATTTGTGCAGGACCTAAGAGCAATAAATTATAGTTATACCTTGTCACCCAGTTGTGCCTAATCCTCATGCTCACAGAATCCAAAGCAGGCTCCAGGCTCCAAATTGTCAGCACAGAGCCTGATGAGGGGCTCGAACTCACAAGCCATAAGATCATGACCTGAGCTGAAGTCAGATGCCCAACCTACTGACCCACCCAGGTGCCCCTGAACTTTTTGCTTTAACATGGGCAAAGGATAAAATAGCCAACACATACAGGAAAGGGTGATATGCTTTTGGAGCTACAAAGTATTTCAGAATGGTCTGGAAACAGAGGATTTCTAACTTCTACTGGGCAACAAATTAAAAATAATTCTTATGCCCTGAAATTACTCGATCAACTCAGTTACCCAAACAACTATCTATAATTAAAATTCCTGTTCATTATGCAGCAAACGTGGAGGAAATTAAAGGCAATTAAATGGCAGATAGCATAGCAAAAAATTGCAACTTTACAAAATCATTTCACATTAAAATTAATGTCAACCTTAATTCCTTTAGAGACCTTAAACAAACTCATTTTGAGTGACCTGAAACAATTTAGGATATTCAACATAATGTCACTCTTAATGAAATAAAGAAGTAGATAGAATCAAATTGTAAATTTGATCCCAACACCCACCTTTGGTCCAGCCCAAATAGGCAGCCTGTCCATGACTGCCTATAGAAAATGATTTTAAAATTTAACCATAAAATGACCCTCTGGAACATGGATAAAATGATGGACTGGGGACAACAGTTTTTGCAGAACCCACCTCATAAAACTGCAGCAGAAATTTACCATTGTTTAATTTGCCACACTCATAATCCTGGGAAGCCTACTCATATTTCTATGTCGCATTTCCCATTACCTTTAGAACCTTTTGAAGTTTGGTGGGTTTTATCCATATGTCCCCCTCACAAGGATACAAATATGTACTGGTAATGGTATGCATGCACTCTCATTGGGTGTAAGCCTGTCCCTGCATCAGCAGAAGTCAAGATATTATTACAGAAAATCATACCTAACTAGGAATTTCATCTGAATTACATAGTGATGGAGGAATTCATTTCACAGGACAAATAGGCAAGGCACTTTGTGAAATTTAATCTATTCTACAGCATTTTCACTGCACCTACCATCCCAATCATCAAGGCCAGCAGAAAGAATCAATGGCATAATTAAAACACAGCCACAATTATAGAAGCTTTTAATTTACCCTGACCTAAGACTCTGCCACTTATGTTATAAAAATCTAAGGTCCACACCCTTTGGGAAACATATACAATCTTCCTTTGTCACAACTGGAAGACCTAGACTCTGGGGCTTATAAGCCCATACCAGTCAAAGGAGAAATGCTTGAATACTATAAAGAACTGATAAAAGCCTTGAAGAAAAATTCATTCTTGGTAGAAAAACCTTTTTACAGCATGTTCTCCTGAAGACCTCCTCTACTATGATCTACAGTCTGGAGATTTTGTCTACTGACAAAGACATCTCCCCAAAGACACCCTACAACCCTGATGGAAACGACCCAACTGAATACTGTTAACCAACCCTTGCACAGCTAAACTCAAAGACATTGACTTTTGGATTCATGTTTCTCATTTAAAGAAAGTCCCAGCCCCTCAGTGAACATCAGAACCAACTGCAGACCTAAAACTCGAAGTGACTCAGAGTTGAAGCAGAGTACCTCTGAGTACACAGTTGCCCCAAGATTCTGCAACAAATACTGTTTACTTCAAGTCTTTTTCTCCCCCTTTTACCAATAACTTATTTTTTTAAAAACTTTTTTAAGTTTATTTATTTTGAGAGGGGGGGGGCACGTGAGCAGGGAAGGGGCAGAGAGAGAAGGAGGGAGAGAATCCAAGCAACCTCCACACTGTTACTGCAGAGCCCAATGTGAGGCTTGACCCCACGAACCACAAGATCATGACCTGAGCCAAGATCAAGAGTTGGACAGTTAACCAACTGAGCCACCCAGGCTCCCCAATAACTTGTTATTTTCTCTATAACCCTTCTCATAATCATCTTATTGGGGAAGCTCCTTTATCTACTTTTCTATGAAGGAATATAACACCACTTATAACATGTATTCTGTACTCCTTCTTGTGGACCTCTTTGCACAAAGTGAAGATTCCAGGAATGGGTTTATGCTTGGCATTTAAACTTGAAGAGCACCCCTCAGATTTTTGGGGAAATTAGTTATGAAGGACTATTAAAATATTGAGTATTTTTCCTAATAAGCATCCTAATGCTTTTTGCTATATTACACAGTAGGATTCCTTTTTGGATGGTAAAACCTTATAGTATTGGAAAAACCCATTTTTCATATTGGTTACTGCATTAGAGACTGAATTTATTGCCTGTTAATTGCTCTAGCCTGCTTGGAATTCATACAGTAATCAACATATCAAACCAACTTTCTCTAAGTTCTTACAATGGCCTCTGTTACTAGGAATAATTCTAGTCCCTGGGTTAACATTTTACTTTTTCTTATTACCCTCATTGCTGATGGTCAAGTCTTATCATATCCTTTTGCTCCCCTGCAAAAATCTTCTGATTCTGACTTTCTGATTCAAACAGTCTTTCTGACTGTTGGATTTGTGCCAGAGCAAACCATCATTATGATGTGCCTGAATTAATAGCTTGGCGTTTATCCCTAAAGGGTTAGAAAAACTTAACGGGTAACGTAGGATTCTCTTTTTGTGTCTTGGAAATATTCACCAACTTCCATCTGGAAAACATGCCCCAAATACAAATACCTTCTATTGGATTCCCCTACTCATAAGGGAATACCTTTAACTCAGATATGGGCCTTGACTAATAATCATTATGTTTTGAAAAATATAAATGGTACAAGTAAAACATTAGATTATCTTTTACTGAATATTTGTAACTATACACTCTTATATGATTCAGGTGACCATGATTTCACTTCACATTGGAGTCTATACAACTACAAAACGCTTCTTTGTAATGTATTCTTGTGGTGGAGAAATGAGATCTATAATGGAACTGGATATTGGGAAGCAATATCCCTTTTATTGGGACAATGTGGGACACTGATAAAAAAAACATCTGGAGAATGGTAAAAACTTAATTCCTTCTGTCTTCATCCCAGAAGCTTCCCATATCTTAACATGAATCTGACTCACAATAATCAAACTCATTTATTGCTTCAAGTATATAGAAATATAAGATGCTCTTAAAATCACTGAGAAAATTCCATAAATCAGATGATTATGTACTCTGTGAAGATGATTACATTTTGATCATGAGATTTCTTCCTTTGAAACTGATAAAAAAGAGCAGAAGGACCCCACTTATGCCTCACCCCTAGAAGGTTCTGGATTTGTTTGTTTGTTTATGTGGTGCCAATATTCACTCTACTCTTCCCATTAAATGGAAGGGGTGTTGTGGGATTGTTGCTCTTACCACTGATGCCAACATTAGAAAAACTCTTCCTTCCACTGCTCATGTACCAAATCTGAGATCCTTCTCATATCAATTAAAAAGAACTTGGCAAAGCTGGGAAAGTTATAATTCTGCATTGATACAAAGCAATTGTAGACAGAAAGGGCCTTGGTTACTTTGCATGAGCATTCTTTCCTTGGGTTGGAATAACAGACTTGAAAAAGGCAATACATAACCTATCCATAGTCTAAGTGACCACCACCTTCAATGCTTCTGTTCAAGCATTTGGGTATCAACAAACTCAAGTTGGTAGCCTGGTAGAAATTATCCTACAAAACAGAAGGGCACTTAACATCTTAATGGCCCAATGGAGAGGTACTTATGCCCTATTAGAAGAATTTTTTTTTATGTTAATTGATTCGGCAGAATAACACAAGAACTAAAATCTGTAAAGGATAGTACCAACCTGTTAGCTGACAGGACACAGGCCAGGACTTGGAGATTATTTTAATATCCTTAGTATCCTTAATATCCATCAGGAATAGGATCATGGTTAATAACAATAGCACAAACTGGTTTATTACTATTTTTCTTAATAACATGCATGTTATGTGAACCAAATGATTGCTAAAAATTGGAACCTCTGCTGTCACTTACCCAACCATGCAGCTTATGTTTGCACTGATGACCATGTTGATGCTTTTCATCAGGATGGATTTTATGGACCAGAAAAACTAGAGTGGAATTAATCCACCCTGGTCTCAAGGGACTAATATTACCCTATTGATTTTTTTTTTTTCTCTAGGGAATTATGAGCAAAAGGGGAAATGTGAAAAGAGTTGTCAGCAATTACTCCATTTTTGTACTTTCGACTCAATCTTGTTAAAATATGTACTGGCCTTGCTAACTTGCCTACAATTGGTATAAGATTTTTACTTCCTTAGATCTGCTCTATCACACTAACAGCTTACTGAGCCCTTAGATACTTAATAATCCAACATTCTTAACAATTTCCTAGATTAATGTGTAATGTCCACGAGACTTTTAAAATATTATTGCTAATTGCTCTTCTTATGCTCACTACCTTGCTAAGAAAGTTCCACCTAAAACCTCTACAAGTGCCTGATTATGGTTACTCCCACAGGCTGATTTATTTGAGCCTCCATATGGCATAATAAAGTCCTCAGAAGAGGAAACTGTCTAAGAACCATTTCCTGATTGCTTCCTTGTTGCTCAAATATGGCCTGACCCTAAACGACAGTGACTCCTTGAAACAATAATCAAAGATTAAAAACTTCCCCTCCCCACCCTAACTTGAGACATTACCTTCTGGGTAAATCTATAGATGATTGCCAATGCTTTCAGAAAAAGATCTAGATGGGAAGGGGGAAAAAGTGAAATTGAAACCATGTCCTATAGGGTGAATGAGGTTAAAATTGTCACAAGCAAGATCTTCACTGACCCCCCTCTCCCTTCTTCTTCACTGGAATGTTAACCTTATGTTTTAGAGGCTCCAGCCAGCCTAGGCCAGTTTTAGCTTGACCACTGAATCACACCTGCATGGATAGGCCATGGAGTGTCCAACAGCTACCTCTACCTCATTATAATGTTAAAATCTCCATCCAAGGAGGAACACAAGCTTCATTAACATACACCTGGTGTAGTCTCTATCTGTAACTCACCAAGACGTAAACTGATTTGGTTACAAAATGAATTGGAGTAACTCAACTCAAGGGGTTTTAAAATGGAGTGGGAAGGCCAGTAAGGAACTGGGCCTTGTGCACATCTTTGGTGTATGAACCATGAATTATGAACTGGACCAAACTGTAAATATTCAAAGAACTCAGCCTGCAATTTGCTACAGTGAGAGGTGCTGAGCTGACCTTAGCAACCAATTTAGCCAAGATTAGTTTTCTGCCACCAACAGCAATCAAAATTCTTTGTAAACAATACACAGGAGCGTCCCCTTTTGTTTTTAAAAACCTTTCACTTTGTTCCCTAGGGGGGCAAAGTTTGGGTTGCTACCTGAATCTGTGCTCCCCAAACTGCAATTCTGAGATCTTACATAAATGCTTTTATTTCAACTCTGCTTCTTTGCTCAGTTGACAATATACTTGAAAGCTGCTAAGAGGGTAAAAATTTTTTTATAATGTTTATTTTGAGAGAAAGCATGTATGAGCAGGGGAGAAAAGGAGAAAGAAAATCTCAAGAAGGCTCCGTGCTCTCAGCACAAACTGTAAGATCACGGTCTGAGACTAAATCAAGAGTCCTAATATGCTGAACGGACTGAGCCACCCAAGCTCCCCAGAGAGTAAATTTTAAAATTTCTCACCACACACATAAAAAGGGTAATTAGGTAAGGTGATGGGGTGTTAACTAACATACTGTCATCATCATTTCATAAATATATACATGTATCAAATAATCATGTGCGGCTTAAACTTACACAATGTTATATGCCAATTATATTTCAATAACACTGGAAACAAATAATGAAACCAATCCATTATGTACGTACCTGGCGCTGTTGTTCTTCAGGGGAAAGCCTCAAGGAACAGGCACGATGGTCTCCCGAGATGAGTTCATGAGTTCTTGGCTCGCTGCTACAGGGAACAACCACTGGCCCCAAGGATATGCCATGGAATGAAGCACTGAGGATGCTATAACCCCGAAACCTTGGAAGACCTCAGACTGAGGCCTCCATGCCAGGCCAGAAGCCCACGTTGCTGACTGCTGGCCTTCGGGCTCCTGGAAGGAAATGCATAGACTTGTACCGCACATGCGTAGTGCACTCCCTCATTCTGGTCTCTGGCAGTCCCACCCCTACCCAGGCTGCCGGCTGGGGACCCGGTCCCAGACACCAGCCAGGCACCCTGGGATGAGGAGTTTCAGCAATGCGACTCTGACTGGGGCGAGGGGGAGCCTTCAGCATGGATTGAGGTTTGCTTGATAGATGGTGTGAGCCAGACTGCTTCCATTCGGAGAGAAAGGGTTCCTGACACCTGGGTACCCAGGTGTTTCTCATCCCAAGAAGCTAATTGTGATGTAGATTTATGCTTGTTGCTAGAAGCAGAGTTCTTTTTAATACTGTTAAGTTAAAACACTCTTTCCAATATGATTCCACCTTCCTAAATGAATATGAGAAATAATTCTGAAAAGATATGCATAAGTGATATTAGTAGTTGTTTTAGGTAGCCACCATGTGTGTATAGTTTTTAATTTTAATTTCCTTTTATTAGTTTCTGGTTTTTATTTGACGTTTCATGTTGATAAATGTAAACATAAAGAACTGGAGAATATTGGCATTATCTGCTGTCCATGAAGCTACCTTCATTTAATGTTTTTATGGCAGTGTCAGATGGACATATCTGGTGAAGTCTGGCTGGCTTGAGTTAGCAGCTGATCCTCAGGTTTGAAAGCCAGCTTGAGTCAATATGATGGAATGAGTGTGTCGCTCATTCATTAAAAGAGGAGCCAGCCTCTTTCTCCCAAGCATTGAGGGTTTGAAGTGGCCAATCGTAGTCATCCCACTTTACTTTCTCTGAAAGTGCTTTGATTTCAGGCCCATCCAGAGCTCTAGCAGGAACCTAGGTAGTGAATGATAAGGTTGAGTGATCAGCTATAATGAGCCCAGGAACATCCACATATACTTGTATAAGTAGAAGAGAGACTACGTAGGAGAACAAAGGAGAGAATAGAACCGGTCTTATTTTTAAGATTCTATTTATAAGTAATCTCTACACCCAATGTGGGGCTTGAACTTACAACCCCGAGATCAAAAGTCATATGCTCTCCCGAATGAACCAGCTAGGCACCGCTGAACTGTTATTGCTGTTGCTGAGTGCTTTTGTAGTTGGAAGCTCTCACAACATTTTCAGGAGGAGGGCAGGAATATTTGTCGACTAAATTATTGTGGTTTGATGGCACTAGGAGAAATTCAGGCCAATAATACTTCTGGGTTCTTCATTAGAGAAACCATTATCAGTTTAAAGCTGAAGAGTGTAGAGGTCCTTTATAAAACAAACCTTTGATATAGACTGGGGTTAGGCTACTAATGTGATTTCCCTGACATTGGATTGTTGTCATTTTCTTTAATAAAAAGATTGGTTATCAGCCTTCAGGAGAGACTTTCTAGCGTTCTTTGCTTCATACAATCAAAGTATGATCTTTGAAAAATAAACTCAGCCCTAAGTCTTGCTAATGATGTCTCTGGCCCAAAGGGCTGCCTCAATACAAACTCCCTTCTCATTCTTTCACACTAATGTTCCTTTACTAGAAATCCCTATCTATTTCCTAATAATGTCCATTGTGCATTGTTTGAAAACAAAACAAAACCTATTTGCAGTTATGGAACTTACCCAATTCCCAGTCTCTGAGGGTCAAACTTTTAATAAAGTCTCTAGTGAGGACCTTCAGGCTTACTAAAAATTTCACTAGGTATTATTAATTCATGCAAATCTCTTCAGCTAACCAGTTAAAATGAACCAATTCATACAAAGACATTAATGATTTTAGCAGCATGTTCTAAAAAATGAAAAGACAAAAGCGTTAACAAGACAGCAATAATTACAACAAAATTACTATACGAGTATAACAAAGCTTCATAATATCGATAAAACATCCACTGTTAATGAAAAGTTTCCCTGGTGGTCCTTCATACAGTGTTTCTATCTTGAAAAAAAAAAAACTGTTCACTGGTGTTACCAAGCTCTCTTATATATTTGTGAGATAAAATGTTAACATTTTTCAGTGTTATGGTTCACTTCTGACCACCTATTTGCTGTAGGCAACACCTTGCTTTACTATGCCGCAGGACCCAGTCAGTTAATGGATAGTACCATCTCAGAATGTATGGTGAGTTGTACAAAAAGTTAAGTTTAAATATTAACCAAAATATGTAAAAATAACTTGATTAAAATCAATCTTATTGATCTCCAGTTTGTGATCCTCTTGTGCAGAATTTGAAACATGAGCTGAGAATCACGGGACATAGTCCTAAGTGACATGAGAAATGTTTTAAGAATCCATGAAACTTGATGTCAACTTGATGATAAGTTGGATATGGGGGGTGAGGATAATGTCAATGTCATAGATGGTCCTGAAGGTTTGAACCTGAAGGTGTTGAATGTCTCCCTGTTGCTGTTAGGATATGCTTGAGAATCTTGACCCTGGACTATGAGGTCCTGTGATATCTGCCCCCTGACTCCCATTCTAACCTCGTTTGCCACCGCTACTCCACTAATTTACTGTGCTGTAGACACTCTGGTTTCTTAGTTCCCAGAATACACCAGGCTACTTCCCAACTCAGAGCCTACAAATGCTATCTATGTTATAAATGCCATTTGTTTCACTTCTTCCCCAATATCTGGTTAATTCACATATTGTCAAGGCTTTAGCTTATGTGCCGTTTTCTCTGGGAAAATTTCCCAACTTCTATCCCCAGACGGGGGTAAGACCTCTATTATATATACTTCTCATCATAGCTCTTAGTAGAGTTGTAATGATTTGTTTAGTGTGTTTCTCTGCACCACAAGATGATAAGTTCCATGAGGGCAGGGACCACGTTAGACTTGCTCACTGCCCATCCCAGGAGACTGCCCTCACCTTATGTGTTATTTCCTCAGGGATACTTTTCCTCTCCCATCTTCTACATTCTGTGACAACATGGGGAAGTTAATAGGGAAAGCTCTTTCTTGGTACAGGTAATTTCCCTTGCAAGTGTGGTAAGTTTGAGACATGATTAGATATTATGGAAATATCCCACAGACATCAGTTATGTGGAGTGATCAGGGCTGTAGATGATGATCTGGAAGTCAGCTGCATCCAGCTGTGAGTTACTAATTTCTAAGAGAAAAGAAAGGGTCAGATGGAACTTCAAAAATGCCTATGTTAAGATGGAAACAATGTTAAGAATGACAGGATGGTTGAATTTTCAAATATTTTAGAAAGGTCAAAGAGAACAAAGGTTCTGAAAAGATAATTTGACTTGATGGACAGGTCATTGGGGAGTGCAGTCTTTACAAAATGATGGGAATGAAATCTGGGTTGCAGGTAATTTAAGAGAGTTAATGAAAACAGCAGGTATAGAATTCTTTTGAAAAGTGTGGTGCTAAAAATGGAGAGAAATGGGACAAGAACTAAAGAGGTGATAGTGAGGTCAATTAAGGTTTTCCAAAATAGGGCAGAACTGTGCAGCTACAGGGGAAAAAAACAACAACAAACAAACGCCACTTTCACAGTGGGAGTCTGAAGTCCGTTGAATCTTTTGACCACTTTTTTTTTTTTTAAGAAATACTATTTCCTTGGCTTTTACTACACTACACTATCTCTCCTCCTCTTCATTTAGCTCTCTCTCCTCTCTTTTTTTTCTCCCCTTCCCCCACCTTGGAGCTGTGCTTTCCAATAGTAGCTCGTAAACACATAGCTAGTAAGTACTTGAAATGTATATAGTCTGAATTATTATGTGCTGTAAATGTAAAAATCACACCAGATTTTGAAGGCTTGGAAGGAAAATAAGTTACAATACCTTATTAATAATTCCATATGGATTGTTGAGGTTATAATATTTTATATATATTGAGTTAAATAAAATATATTATTAAAATTAATCTCATATTTTTTACTGTGTTGTTATGTGGGTCCCTTGCCCATCTCCCCAGCCTCTTGTGCACCATTTACCCCAAGTGTCTGCCTCATGACCCTCTTTCACTACCTGGAAATTGTCACTCTCCTTCCAGAAATCGGGTCTTTGTATGTTTTTCTCACAACTCACCCACTTTACCTTTTCCTGGTAAAATCTGTTCAGCTTCCAGATTTGAGTTTAGTCATCACTTCTTCAAGGACATCTTTCTATCACTTCCCCCACACCCTTACCCTCCACAAGTACTAATGACAGTGGTGACCATAGTGGTGGTGAGTAATGACAACATTTGGCATTTATATATACTGGAATCTCTTCTACTGTTTTAAACATAATTCATTAAATCTTCAAAACTACCTTTTCATTCCCCATTTTAAGACTATAATCCATTATAAAAATTCTTTTTTTTTTGATGTGCAAATTGACTCACAGAGAAATTAACTAATTTTCCTGAGATCAGTTAGAAAGTGCTTAGCCAAGATTCAAAATTAGGCATTCTTGTTCCAAAACCCATGGGGTTAACTACTATACTATTCTGCCTTTTCAGACTAGGCTACACTAGGCTAAGCTTCTCTATTATGTTTCCAATAATCTTACCTTTGCAATAGTGAAGTTGTAACTACTTAATAATTAATTTAGGTGATTATCTCTCTCCCATAAATTTTTCCAATTATGTAAAGAGAGGGGAAGCAGATACCATATCTGCTTTTGTTTCGTGTTTAACCATAGTGCCTAGCATTGTAGCTGGCATAAAGTAGACACACAATATAGTTGGATACAAGTATACAAAATAAATGTGTCAATATATGAAAGAAGGAAGGAAGGAAGGAAGGTAGGAAGGAAGAAAGGGCAAGTTCCTCCATATCTCCAGTTATGGATTTCTCTACTGAGCACAGCTTAATCTACTACTTTCTATTTCTCAAATCCTACATGTGTCTAAGGAAGTCAGACTCTGGCAACAACAAATTCAGTGATCCTGTCTAGTATGTACTAACTTAAGAATTTCTGAGCAATTAGTTGATTATGGATAGCTGATTCATTCAATATTATTTTAGGCAGAGCATGTCAAAATCGGATCAGCCATTAAGTAATCTGCTATGACATAATTATGAGTACCAAGTTCTCTAATTACACCCATACTGCAGCCAGATTTGGGCTACTTTCTAGTCCTCCAATACTTCATGAGCTTTCATGCCTCTGACACTTTGCTTAGCATTCCCTTTCCAACTTTTCTCTGCTAAGAAAATGTCTACATATCTTTCAAGGCCAGGGTCAAATGTCCTCTCCTGGGTAATCTATAATAAAACACCCCTTATCACTTTTTGTTGTGTATGTGTGTGTCTTATAGAGATGCTAGACATAACTGGAGGATATTTTAATATGATTGCTCAGTTGAGGATATGTCTGTATCCTTGTGGTTAAGGTTGGAAGGTCCACCGGAGAGCTGGGCATGCAGTGTCAGTCCCAGGGGGAAGGGTTAAGCCCTCAGATTCAGAACCCAGGAGTGGAATGCCTGCTCACTCTTTCATCTTTCACATTTTTAGAAATGGATACCTTGGGGCTGAGCCAGGTCTGAACTTCCAGGTAACTGGGAAAAGACATCTGCCTCTTAGAAGTAGATTTGGAGATAGGTAAGGAGGCCTTGCCATAGCGAACCATAAGTGTAAGATGAGCGACTCACTCATGTAAACCAGATTATCAAGATCAGCAGGCTTCAGACTATTTCAGCACTCTGATCTGTCACAATCAGTTATGAGATGCATCACAATTGATGCATTTCTAATAATAAATAGTTTAATACGATTTACCTTTTCAAAATATAACTAGAGTCAATTCCAGATTATCTCAGGAATACTTTGCTCACTCCTTTGCATCAAAATATATCTTGAATGTGAGAAAATAAAGAAGAGTCATAGCTAGCCAGCAGGCAATTGCTCATTACTGGAGGAAGCTGAGAGGAGTGTCAACATCATCTCCCGACTTGCTTTCTCAGTAGAGAGAGAGTGTTGAGAACTGCTCTTCTAGTGGTATATTAACACATTTTATTTCCCAGTGGTTATCTCTAAGTCTAGTCAAGACATATATACAATGGATCCCTCTTAATCTCTGTGCTGCAGGGATTCATTTGGGCCAGAGTGAATGGAAGAACAATGTCTTCTTGTGGCTCCCAAGGGTTTCATAGCAGTGGTGACTACTTCTCCGGGGGAAAAATGAGAATCTGGAAAAAAGTTTGGGGGTGTGGAGATTTGCTTCTCCCACATGGAAATTTGATCTCTACTGTCAACCTAAAGTATTATTTTATTTGGGAAGAGACAGTTTTCTTACAGAAAGCCTTTTTAACACCCCCAGGCAAATTAAGTCACTCCCATCTGTTCTCACAGAGTTCTGAATGTATGATTGTACTATAGATTCTATCACTTTGCATTATAATTATTTGTTTACATAACTGCCTCCCCAGTAGAGTAAGTTGTAAGTCACAGCAAACGGGAACTGGGGTCTTATACTGCTATGAATTACTATGGCTTGTTAGCACTATGCTTGGCATTCTTACAAGCACTACTAATTTTTGATCATGAGTCGAACATGACCAGAAAAGCAAAACAACATTCACCACATTAAATTGGGTCTTTTTTGTTATATTTGATTTTTTATATATAAAAATCTTAGCATCATCTTCATTCCACAGCTTTCATCTTACATGGTACATAAGGGGCATCCAAACATTTGTTGATTCATTTGTCATCCTTGTCATGTCAACATACAAAATGTCGCATACAGAATAAAACAATGAGTCACACACAGAATTGTTTTACTGAAACTCAGATCTGATGGAGTCAGTCCCTTGGCAAATTTATTCAGGGCTTACTAAATTAAAATTCAAGCTCCTTGATTTGGCATTCTGACCTTATCCTTTTTAGGATACTTCCTGTTTCGATATCATTGTATTTTACTCCCACCAGGCATTTTGTATGCTAGATAATCTGGTCTAATCCAAAACAGAAAGTCCCAGAGGTCTCTTTCGCAATCACCCTTCCTTCTTTTGCCTTCCAGCTTTCTGTAGATAATGTCACTCAGTTCCAAGGCTTTACAGATTCATATGCACATGACTCCTAATCTCTAGCCTTATCTTTCACATTCAGTTGCCTCTGACATCTTCACTTAGATAACTGCTATGCATCTGAAACATAACAGTGATCAAATAAAACTCGTGTTTCTAGCTCCCCCAACCCTGCCAAGAAAATATTTCTGCTCATCTCCTTCAATTCGAGAAATGCTACTATCTTCCCCTCAGATGCTCAAGGCAAAAAAATCTAGGCATTTTCTTCACTAGCTCTTTAACCCCCTCACACCTGCCTCTTAAATCCACATCGTCAGCAAATCCTGTTGATTCATCCTCAAAACGTAATTCAAATCCATCTACATTTCTCATGTCAATGACTGTCATCCTTATTCTGAACAGGATACTGTCAGATCCTCCCACCTGGTCTCCCCACCTCCACCCTTAGCTTTCATGATCCATTTTCTGAAGGACTGATAGAGTGTTTGTTATTAAAATGTAAATAAGGTAATGCCATTTCTCTGCTTTAAATATCTGGTGTGGTAGGCAGAATAATGGCCTACCAAAGATGTCTTCATCCTAATCTTAGGAAATTGTGAACATGTTATATTACAAGCAAGAGGGAATTAAATATTCCTGGATTATCCAGGTGGGCCCAATGCAATTTTATTAATGTTGACACAAAGCAGAAGAGTCAGAATCCAAGTGAAACAATGTGAGAAACATTTGGCCGTTTCAGGCTTTGAAGGTGGAAGGGGGCCATGAGCCAAAAAATCCAGGCAGACTCCAGAAACTAGGAAAGGCAAATATCGATACTCTAATTTTAAACCAATGAAACTCATTTAGGACTTCTAATCTCCAGAATGGCAAAAGAATAAATTTGTGTTATTTTAAATTACTGAGTGTGTGGCAACTTGTTGCAGTGCAATAGAAAACTAATACACCCTCCAAGGCTTCTCAATGCACTGAGAACCCTATACTCAGGGTTATAAACCCTATGAGAACAACTTTTCAATCCCATCACCAACCACTTTCCCCTGGCTTTTGTGGATTCTTCAAATATGCCAATTTTATTTCTGCCTTAAGGAATTTTCACTACTTCTTCTGTACCTATCATACTCTTTCCCAAACTGCTAGGTCTGGCTTCTCACTACCTATGTCTCAGCTTGACTGCTAACCTTTTCCTATAAAGCTTTTCAAACCATCTGATCTAAAGTAACTCCCAGCCATTCCTTTTCTTCACATTACACTATTTTACCCTCAGCATAGCATTTCCTAATTTTTGCTATTGTTCTTATTTACATATGCACATACTAATGTCTGCTTTCCCACTCTGTTAGAATGTAAGCTCCATGAGAACAGAATCTATCATTGTGATGGCTCATAGTAGGCACTGTAAAGTGCTTATCACATGAATGTATGAACTAATAGAGCAATAAATGGCAGGCGTTCTGTGGTACTAAACTTCAAGACTTGCCAAAATTCTTAAGTAAGCATAAAATTTTTCATAAATTTGTAAGAAAAGTAGAATACCAACGAATGAGCTACATGATTCTTTTCACTGATTCCATGAATCTTTCACTGACCCCATGTTATATCATGAGCTGAGTGAAGTAGTAAGCTAGGAGCAACATTCTTCATTCTTCTACAGTTCCTTTGGTAGTGTCTTCCTCCATCATTTTTTAACTAGCTCTCATTATAGAAGAAAGTTTCCCCTTGGTGCCATACTAGCACAAGAGAACTGTGGTCCTCACCTGAAATAATCACATTACTCTAGAATTTAAGTTCTTTTTTTTTTTTTTAATGTTTATTTTTGAGAGAGCGAGAGAGAGGGAGAGAAAAAGTATGGTTGGGAGAGGAGCAGAGAGAGAGGGGGAGACACAGAATCTGAAGCAGGCTCCAGACTCTGAGCTGTCAGCACAGAGCCCAGTGCAGGGCTTGAACCCACGAATCATGAGATCATGACCTGGCTGAAGTCAGATGCTTAACCAACTGAGCCACCTAGGCACCACTTTAGAATTTAAGTTCTGATGGGAGGGATTTTTTTTTCTCTTCTTTGTTCTTTGTTATGTCCTTGGGTACATTTCAGAAATATGCATGACCCTGATGTCAATGAGTCTGTAATCAAGGAAAGAAAAGCCACAGTTAAACTATGAAATGCCAGGGGACCACACGATGCAAATACTGAGACTTGGGAGCCATTAGATGGGTAACAAGAGCTTGGGAGGTTGGGAAGAAGATAGATGAGCTTATCCCAGGAAAGCTATATAGACACTGGTCTAAATATTAAAGGGGGGATAGGATTTTCATAGATGAAAGAAAATGGTGGCAGTAATACAGAAGAGGTAAATACAGATGAGACAAAAGTCACAAAATGAGGAACGGAAGTGACATATTCAGAGAACCATGAGGAGAAGGGCTTGGCTTAGAGACGGTACGTTAGGAGAGCAGAATATAAAGAAAGAAAACAAGCTCAAATGGTTAAGAGTTACGACAAGCAGGATGAGTAATTAACCAAACAGAAATTGAGATTGATGGGCAATCTCAATAGTGTAATGGGGATTCATTACACTATAAATGATGGGAGTTCTAAATAAGGGACTAGTTTGAGGAAAGGAGACTTTTTGAGAAGCTGCTTCTGGATTTGCAAGAAAAAAAAGTAAAGTTTATTCTAGTAACTAAGATGTAAGATTAAACACATTATGAATATATTTCTAAAGGAAGATTCTAGGGGCACCTGAGTGGCTCAGTTGGTCAAATAAATGTCCAACTTCAGCTCAGGTCATGATCTCACAGTTCGTGAGCTTGACCCCCACGTTGGACTCTGTGCTGACAGCTGGGAGCCTGGAGCCTGCTTCAGATTCTGTGTCTCCCTCTCTCTCTTCCTCCCCCGCTCACGCACTCTCTCTCTCCAAAATAAATAAAGATTAAAAAAAAATTTTTTTTTAATAAAGTGTAAACTGATTTTAAAATGAGGTGGGAAAGGTGCACTTTATGACTTCTGCTCACTCTACACCTTCTTCTCTCTGTGGCAACAAATCTTAGCTTAGTTTCCACTTCTTTTATAAGCCTTTAATGACCAATCCAGTGGGAATTTTTTCCTCCCACTTAGAATTCTATATTCAGATTGATGATAAGGATAAATGGTATAAATGGACATAAATTAAAATCAAAACATAGCCCTTAAAATTTTTTTGGAGATGGGCATTTGCTTTACTACCCAGGTCTCAAGGGATACATTATTTCTATTCAGTATGTCTGTAATGTGTAGGAAATTAGGTCTCCCAGGCTCTGATGTCAATGCCAAGTTAATCCCCTCAGAATTATTTAAAATATTTAAACCATTCTCTATCAATGACATAAACATTAGCACCGACTTGTTGGTAGAAATATTTTCCTAAACAATCAAAAGGATAGAGTTTTATTTCTGCATCTACTTTAGAAGTCAGCGCCAGACAACCAACTAGCTTCCATAAAACTCTTATCAGAGAAAACCAGGTAAGAAATTATTTAAAACTTTCTCTTTCTCTCTCGCTCTCTCTTTTTTTTTTTTTTTGATGGAAATATTAACCTCTAGAAATATTTCTTTTTTTTTTAACGTTTATTTATTTTTGAGACAGAGAAAGACAGAGCATGAGCAGGGGAGGGGCAGAGAGAGAGGGAGACACAGAATCCCAAGCAGGCTCCAGGCTCTGAGCTGTCAGCACAGACCCCGATGTGGGGCTTGAACCCACGAACCGTGCGATCAAGACCTGAGCCGAAGTCGGACGCCCAACCAACTGAGCCACCCAGGCGCCCCTAGAAACATTTCTTTAAATTCTTTAAGGTTTTGTGGGGATTTTTTGCAATTCTTACTTTTCAATCTTTTATTTTAAATTTTCCCTTAAATGTAAAGTCTGTTGTGTAAGATTCAACAAATGACTATAGTTCATTTGTATCACTTCTGATTTTAAGAGAAGCCTAAATTACCAAAAATAAATAAGTAAAGGTGCACTATCATAGTAACAACAGGAAACATTAACAATATTTTTGAAACTTCTTTGAATAATACGGTCTGCCACTTTTACAACTTAACAGATGAAATAGATTGTTCGCTTGCTTCTATAGTGAACTGGTATTTAAAATGCCTGTGTTGGACATTCCCTCTATATTAAACAAATTGTATGAGAAATGAATAGACAGTTAACCCTGGAACAAAGTGGATGCTAGGGATGCTGGGATGCTGACCCTGTGTATAGCTGAAAATCCTCATAGAACTTTTGAGCCCCAAATAGTAGTAGTTCACCTGAACTGTTCACTAGAACCCTTACAAAGTCAGCGAGAGTTTTCTCTATATTATTAGGAAAATCATAAGGAAGAGAAAACACATTTACAGTACTGTACTGTATGGAAAAAAAAAAATCAATGTTTAAGTGGACCTGCACAGTTGAAATCTGTGTTGTTCAAGAGTCAGGTGTAATTTTAAGCCATTCTTTTAAAACCTTGATGTAATGTGTGGGAAATTTCTAGTTTCTCTTTTGATTCTTAGAGAAATAAAATACCAGTGTAAAACTTAACTTTTGTCAGACTAATTATAAGCAACTGAGAAAACTGAAGAAAATCTTACTATTTTATGTAACTTCAAGCTGGCAAGTGTAAGGCATTTAATGAAAAAAATTATTCAAATTACACTTATATAGATTTAAAATATTCATTTCTAGACTTCAGGTTGCCAAGAGTAAGTCATTTAATGAAAATCTAATTCAAATTATAGAGACTTCAAATGTTCATTTTTTAAATATTGCTCCTAAAGGAATTAATCCAAGATAGTCTGAGATTTAAAAGTTAATAATATTTTCAGGAAGGCAAAAAGAAAGAGATCTCCCTACATCTCTCCAAAACACCTTTCCTCTGTTCCTGGAATACAAAGTGTGGTTCTGGTCAATGAATATCCAGAAAACTATCAACATGGAAATGTCCAGAGGATCAATTGATCTTCTAAGAAAGTACATAGCACAGAGCAGGCATTTAGTAAATACCAGGCCAATGAACAAATGATTCTTGAATTAACTAAAATAAACAAAGGTAGATTGAAATAAAACATTCTCCAACAAATTAGAATTCTATCAATAAGGCAAAATGTAAGGGATAGATAATTGAAGTTTTACAAATATACTAAAAGTTTAATAGATTATAGAAGCTTAAAATATCATGCTAACATTTGACACTCCAAAGAGAAAAGCCTAATACCAAAAATTCATTGCTTTACATAGAGAAAAATGTCCTTACGAATGCATCACCATGGGGCACCTGGGCGCTCAGTAGGTTAAGTGTCTTGGCTCAGATCCTGATCTCATGGTTTCGTGGGTTCAAGCCCTGCGTGAGGTTCTGTGCTGACAGCTCAGAGCATGGAGCCTGCTTCAGATTCTGTGTCTCCCTGTTTCTCTGCCCCTCCCTTGCCCACACCCGTGTCCCTCTCTCTCCCTCTCAAAAATAAATAAACATTAAAAAAAATTTTTTTAAAGAAAAAGAACGCATCACCACAAGATGTGAATGTATTCCTGAATGACTCGAGATACACCCAAGAGTGCTGGCAAATTATTATCATTTATAGGGGCGCCTGGGTGGCGCAGTCGGTTGGGCGTCCGACTTCAGCCAGGTCACGATCTCGCGGTCCGTGAGTTCGAGCCCCGCGTCAGGCTCTGGGCTGATGGCTCGGAGCCTGGAGCCTGTTTCCGATTCTGTGTCTCCCTCTCTCTCTGCTCCTCCCCCGTTCATGCTCTGTCTCTCTGTCCCAAAAATAAATAAATGTTAAAAAAAAAATTATTATTTATAACTGAATGTCATTATCACGAAGATGGAGCAGATACTTCCCCAACGCATCTGTTGTGATGTTATCCGCGATAGGACTATAACATGCAGAAAACAATAATGATTGTTGTCGAGTAATAAGTTATAAAACACAGCAGACCTAAGACCACGTCATTGAATTTATTTAATAAAAATTGTATTTTCTGATTATAAAAGCAATATTCATTGTTGAGAATTTGAAATAGAGTAAAATACATAGAAGAAAGTGACCTATAATTCCCATTGCACAGAGAAAACCAGTATTAATTTTTGATGTGTTTCCAAGATGCCTTTCCTTTATATTTATGTAAGTATTTACTTGGAAAATTAGGATTATTCTGTATATGAACATTATATTTTATTTTTCACACATTTTGTTATGTTTATTTTGTCATCATATTAAACATTACATAATGACTGCACAATATCCCATCACATGGATGATTCACATTTACTTAATCGTACTGAGCAAATGTTTACCCTTCAGGTGTTTTGAATTTTTTACAGTGGACATTATATGTAAGTCTTTTCCTGAGGTTGTAAATATTTCTTTCTGCAATTAATTACCGAATTATTTTCCAGTGATGGCACCAATTCATACTTCCACTAGGGATGCAGTTGGGTTCCCATCTCAGTGTATTTTAGAACTAGAAAGGATCGTTTGTTTTTTAAAAAATTCTTACTATTTTGAAAAGCAAAACAAATTTGCCCTCTCATTTAAAATGATATCTTTCTGATTAGTAATGAAATAAGACATTTTTATTTTTTCGAAATTGTATTTCTTTCGAGATTTTTCTGTTCCTGTCCTTTATCTGTTTTCTAGCCATCATTTATACTGATTTCTATAAGCTATTTCTAGAATAAAGCTATAGAAGCATTATCATATTTATTGCAATAATTTCTCAGTTTCCATTTGACATTTGATTTTACTCATGATGTTCTCGATGTATATAAATGAATTTATCAACTCTTAGCCCTTAAGATTTCTCCAATTTCTTTTGATAGCATTTAAATTTATTCATGCACATGCATATATGAACAATTTTACGTTGCATGTGTGAATGGTATTATAAATGACCTGAAACTTTTTTTTTTAATGTTTATTTATTTTTGAGAGAGAGAGAGAGAGACAGAGCACAAGTTGGGGAGGGGCAGAGAGAGAGGGAGACACAGAATCGGAAGCAGGCTCTAGGCTCTGAGCTGTCAGCACAGAGCCTGATGCGGGGCTGGAGCTCACGAACTGGGTGGGAGATCATGACCTGAACGAAAGTTGGACGCTTAACTGACTGAGCCACCCAGGCACCCCATTGACCTGAAACATTTTAAATACAGTCATTTTTTTTTCTTTTCCCTCCTTCTCTCTCTTTTCTGCTTCTATCCATATCAGTTTCCCTTCCCAGCCAAAGGGGTATAAATATTTCACAAATAGCCCTACTTTTCCCCCCAAAGCATTTTATTTTTAAATAGGAGCACCTGGGTGGCTCAGTTGCTTAAGTATCTGACTCTTGATCTCAGCTCAGGTCATGATCTCAGGGTAGTGAGGTCAAGCTCTGCATTGGTCTCTGCCTCAGGTTCAGAGCTGGGTTCTACATGGGGTTCTGTGCTGGCCGTAAAGCCTATTGAAAAAGTAAAATAAAATAAAAAATAAAAAAAATAAACTTGTATACCACTAGCATTGACAATAGTGAATTGCTAAGAATGTGCAAATGAAAATCGTTTTAAAAATTTTTTTTGTGGTGATAAAATATGCATAACAAAATTTAAACCATATTTAAGTATAAGGTTTAGTGGCATTAAGTACATTTATATTATTATGCAACCATCATCACTCTCTATTTTCAGAACTTTCTTACCTTCCCAGAATTAAACCCCATACATATTAAACAATAAGTATCCATTTCCTCCCTCTCCCTGACAACTATCATTCTACTTTCTGTCTCTATAAATTTGACTACTTTAGTTCGTGTAAGTGGAATCATAAAGTATTTGTCCTTTTGTGTCTAGTTTACTTCACTTAACATCTTTGAGGATCATCCATGTTTTAACATGTGTCAGAATTTCATTCCTTTTAAAGGTTGAATGATATTTCATTGTATGTATATACCACATTTTGTTCATCCGTTCATTCATCGATGGACATTTGGGGTGTTTCCAGCTTTGGCTATTGTGAATAATGCTGCTGTGAACATAAGTGTATGAAAGTCGTCTTTTCAACATCACTGTTAATACATATACAGTCCCTGAAATTGTTTGGGAACACTGATACCAATTGCTGACATTGAAATTATGAATCAGCTTTCCCTAATCCATAGAGAGAAGCTTTTTGCACTGAATATTTCTCTTAAGACCTCAAAAGCCATTTCTGTGCATATAATCTGATATATTTCCTGAAAATACACTGGAAAAATGTTAAAGAGTAGCTACATAGGTAATAGCTTCAAGAGATTGATACTAACTCAGAATTAGGCATGTGTCAAATCCACATAACATGCGAAAGCATTATAGAATATGTTCCTCATCCTTATGAACCAGTTAGATTGGCAGGCAAGTTGGACATATTATAAATTAGTACCTAATTTCTCCACAATTTTTTTCTCAACAGAGAATTCAGGAATGGCTGAAGAAAATCATACCATGAAAAGTGAGTTTATCCTGACAGGATTTACAGATCACCCAGAATTGAAGACGCTTCTTTTCTTGGTGTTCCTTGTCATCTATCTGATCACCATGGTAGGGAACCTTGGCCTGGTGATATTGATTTCAAAAGAGCCTCATCTTCACATGCCAATGTACATCTTTCTGGGCAACCTCGCTCTTGTGGATTCTTGCTGTGCCTGTGCCATTACTCCTAAGATGTTAGGGAACTTCTTTTCTGAGAACAGAATGATTTCTCTCTATGAATGCATGGCACAATTTTATTTTCTTTGCACCGTTGAAACTGCAGACTGCTTTCTTCTGGCAGCAATGGCCTATGACCGCTATGTGGCCATATGTAGCCCACTACAGTACCACACCATGATGTCAAAGAAACTCTGCATTCAGATGACCACAGGAGCCTTCATAGCTGGAAAACTACATTCCATGATTCATGTAGGGCTTCTATTTAGGTTAGCTTTCTGTGGATCTAATCACATCAACCACTTTTACTGTGATATTCTTCCTTTATACAGACTCTCCTGCATTGACCCTTATGTCAATGAACTGGTACTATTTATCTTTTCAGGGTCAATTCAAGTCTTCACCATAAGCAGTGTCTTAATATCTTACCTGTACATTCTCTTTACTATTTTCAAAATGAAATCCAAAGAAGGAAGGACCAAAGCCTTTTCTACTTGTGCATCCCACTTTTTGTCTGTTTCGTTATTCTATGGATCTCTTTTTTTCATGTACATTAGACCAAATTTGCTCGAAGAGGGGGATAAAGATACACCAGCTGCTATTCTGTTTACAATTGTAGTTCCCTTACTAAATCCTTTTATTTATAGCCTGAGGAATAAGGAAGTAATAACTGTCCTGAGAAAAATTATGAAGAAAAAAAAATCTCATGAAAATTGGAAACAAATGACATCTACTGTAGCTTAGTGAATTAGATGTAAGAAACCCTTCCAAGTGAAATTACACAGAGAAAATGCACAAATTATATGTAAAATACTAAAATACATCATAATACAATCAATTTAGGAAGCAATACATATGGTAGAAAATATATAGGAAAGAATAAACTGTGCTAAGTCTTAATTCAAAATAACAAAAATCAAAACCAAATTTTGAATTCATTCAAAAAGCAATTTAGCACGTTGACAAGCTCATGGACTATGTCAGCATCAGGGATTGGGATTATCAGCGCCCAAAAAGAAAACAACAAAACTGACAGTTACACATATAAAGGAAAATTCTATTAAACATTTACAGCCAGTCCACTTTAACTGGAGCATGAGCACTCCAGTTAGGCTAAAAGACTTTAAGGGCATGAGAAACTTTGACCAATGAAATCACTAAACCATGAGAGGCAAAGTTGAAGCAAATAAATTTTAGGAAGCAGTTTTAATAGCATTTTGGCAACACTATAGTTCGGATAGAGGTGTGAGGAAATGAAGGTGTCAAGTAAAAGTGATTATTATATTTTCAAGTTAAAGTTCCCTTGGGGTTAAATGGTTAAACACAGAATGCCGATTTCAAGAGTGGTTATCTTCAAGGGCACCTGGGTGGCTCAGTTGGTTAAGCTTCTAACTCTTGATTTCGTCTCTGGTCATGATCTCATGGTTTGTGAGTTTGAGCCCCGCATTGGGCTTTGTGCTGACAGTAAAGAGCCTGCTTGGGATTTTTTCTCTCTCTTTCTCTGCCTCTCCCACACACTATCTCTCTCAAAATAAATAAATAAACTTAAAAAAAAGAGTAGTTATGAGAGAGGGCTATTTACTCCCATGTACTCTCATAAAGATGCCCATAACATAAAGTTCCAGGCAAGTAGTCAAACTTCATCTAAGATTTGAAGAACCTCCATGGTCAGGGAGCTACACTAAACTCCTCTATCTTGAGAGGTGAGGAAGGGGTTCAACAACGAGGACACCACTACATTATACATAGACATGAAGAAAAGCACAATTGTTGAACCATGGATAGGACTTACCTACAATAATAATTCCTTATTTTTTTTCTTTCTCTCCACTGCAAAACCTGAAGTTGTGGAATGCAAGTAAAATTAAATGATCCCATTTATTTTTTTAAGAATTAAAGATTTTGATGTGACAAAATGAAAGAATAACTTTTATTTATTCAACATAGATTTATTGACAGCTTCTTATGTGGAAGCACTGCTGTAGGTGCTGGGATATATCTGTTACCAAAATATCAGTTTTTTCATCTTCTTAAACAATAGAACATTGCCACGATTTTAATGACTAACTTCTGGAAAAAGGAGGACCCGTATCAAAAAGAAAAAAGCCCTCTTCTACCTCTTCTCTTGATGCTCTGAGGTCCCATCTAAATTCCCAAAAGGCAGGGTGCCTGGGTGGCTCAGTCAGTTAAGCAATCGACTTCGAGTCAGGTCGTGGTCTCAAACTACTTCATGGGTTTGAGCCCTGCTGTCAGCACAGAGCCTGCTTTGGATCCTTTGTCTCCCTCTCTCTCTCTCTCTCTCTGCCCCTCCCCTGCTCACACACTGTCTCTCTCTCAAAAATAAATAAACATTAAAAAAAATAAATTCCCAAAGGCAATTGTCAGGTTGCAGTTATGGTCCAGGCTAGCCAGTCCCTAAAGCTAACTTTGCATGGAAAATCAACATGTTGAGTCTATTCAGAAAAAGTTGTGGGAATATAGATATAGTATTTCCAATCCTCTAATTCACACATACAAAATTATAACCTCTTTGTTTCTATTTGTAACCTCCAAAAAATCTAATCGAGCCAATTCCACAGAATTAGACATTACAAGATTTGAAATGGAGATATTTCAAGATTTTCCTGGTTGTTTCTAATTTAAATCCCATCAGTTTAAGATTTTCCCAACCCTACCTCCAACCTTCCTTGATTGCATCTAAATGTACAAGTACTTGTTTGATATCATGGCACTGAAGACAGGTGTCATGTTACAGATTGAGCTCTCTCAATCTGTATCCCTCTGAGATGTTTGATCCTCTAACTTTCTGGTGATCTCCTGGTGCCACTATCAGTTTTGATTTCTGCATTCACATCTAGTTCCCAGGCTAGACATGGAAGTGTGATTTCAGCTAAAGCATCTACTTTTTAACTCCACGAGGCTCCCGTCATGTCTGTCAGCTCAGTCTTGCTCTCTCACTCTGCTAATTTCTGAGTAAATTCTCTTGACCACCCTTCTAGGATATCTAAGAAGGTGGAAAAACTGGGTTAGAGGTTATTGATATACCCTAGCACCTAACTGAAGGAAAGGCCCACAGGAAGACTGGAGGGCACCATTTTTGTACTTCTGATGACACATGGTGTAGGCTCAGTGCAGGATTTTGAAAGCTTTCATAGGTCCCACTGGAAGGTTCCTTTTGCCATATATCTCCAAACTTCAATGGGCATTTGATTGTCTCCCCATCTCATTCCTAGAACACCCGCCGGGAATATAAGTCACAGAATCCCATCTCATCAAACACTAATTATTTCTCTCTGACTTTCTTTTTATCCCCCAACTCACTACATCCTTATTTCTAGGGTGATACATTGTACTTACCTTATAAATACTTCCCAACGGTACTTTTATTAAGTAAATTTAGACTTTGGAGCTGTCCTTAAAAGTAAGGCTTTCTCAGTCTATTCTTCCTGTCTGGATTTTCAAAGTTATGTTTAGGGTAAAAGCATGTGAGATTCACATTGTTGTGCTCTAATCTTTCCTTAAGTAGTAAATCTGAACTGCAAAAGCTACTCTCTAAAACTTCAGAAATGATCACTGGGCAAAACAGAATCACAGACTGTTTTCACCTAAGTACTACTGGTTATAGAGAGAAAAGTCTCATAAAATTAGGCCTTTTAATATCTTGGCCAATATAACCATATTAACCAAAGTAACCAAAGTTAACCATAGTAACCAAAGAAAAGAGATTTGGTTAAGACTTTACTTTAAAAAATAAAACTAAAGCTTATGGAAGTAAATATTTTATCTTATACTTAACCAAACTTCAGTTATAATCACAAACGCATACTAATTTTGCAAAGAATGAATCAAGCATTGTTTTCCCTGGCATTATTTTCCAGAAGAATAAAGTATGATAACCAGATACAACCTTTACTTCACTTTTGAATTCAAGGGCTAATAGTAACAAATGCTAATAATGGAGCAATTTTGTAAAATATCCAAAAGTCTCCCAAGGATCTTTCCTAATTCTTACTGCACAAACTCTTATCCATTCAATCTGTTTTTATTGTCCTGATCCTACCAGGCCCTATTTGTCAATGGGACTTTGTGTTTCCTTCATGCAGGTCTCCAAGAACACATTCATCAACTTCATGAAGTCTACTGCACCTTTCTCAAGGTCATTTCACATTGGATTCGAATAATGTTTACTATATCAGAATATCAGCAAGTAATATATTGGCATCATGGATAAAGACAGTGGTGCTAAGCAGGGACGAATATGTACAGGGAGATTAACTCCAAGAGTGATTAGTTCATTCAGGGATATTGTGTGTGATGACAATTCTTCCTTCCCTGAGAAACCATTGTCACCTCAGAGACTTACAAACTGTTAACTGTGATAGCAAGAACCTCTGTGTGGGTTCATCAGTTAATATTGAGGTGTGACCTCATTATGTATACAGAGATTAACATTTGAGCTGATTTGTAGACATCTTTAACACTTGCAACACTTTCTTTTTTACCTTTTAATTATTGGGGTTTTACCCCTAATATGCCATTTTCTGTTACCAGCTGACTCCAACTATCCGAGTATCCAGAGTTTGGTGAAATGAAGAATATTTATTCTATACATACACCTCTCGGCATGTCATTTACTTGCCCTTTATAGACCATTCCTTTTTTCGGATGATTAGTCCTCATTTTCTACTCATTTCCAGCCCAGAAAAATTACTCTGAAGTTGACAGTGCTTGCTGCTTTGGTGCAGGTCTGCCTTATCAGTGAGCCAATTTCACCACATGATTTTTTTTTAATTTTTTTAATTTTTATTTATTTTTGAGAGAGAGAGCATGAGCAGGGGAGGGGCTGAGAGAGGGGGAGACACAGAATCTGAAACAGGGTCCAGGCTCTGAGCTGTCAGCACAGAGCCCGGCGCCGGGCTCGAACCTACGAACTGCAAGATGAGATCATGGCCTGAGCCGAGGTTGGATGCTTAACTGACAGAACCACCCAGGTGCCCCTCACCACATGATTTTAAATATTGGCTCATAAGTGATGCTGATAAAGTAACAGAGAAGCAGAATGTAAAATCTATAGCCCATTCAACTCCAGAAAAGTTTTTAGTTCAGTTTAATACCATAACTCTCAGGTTATATTTATAATCTGTCGAAATGGGACTATATTTGGACTGTGTACAGGGGAGAAAAAAAAACAACCCATGTTTTAGTAGATAACTTTTCCTACATCAGAGCAAATAAAATACCTCCTTGCATACTTGGATGTGCCTGTGTCTTGTATGTCTTTTAGAAATGTAAAGCTAATATAATGTATTATTCATATTAATTTGAAGTTTTCATTAATTTGTTTCTCAAAACAGAATTTTAGCTAAATGAAGACATGATTTTTCTATTTAGTTTTCAAAAAAGGTGAACTTGCTAGTGGATTGTGTTCTTTCATTCCTTGAAAAAATATTTATTAAGATGTCTGTGGCACCAGCACTGGGCACATGAGGTAGGAAAGGAAGTATACTTTGGTGCAAAACAATACAAATATACAATATAGCACAGTAACTATGTTTATTCAAAACTATTTTATGTATACACTTAATAGATATAGACATAACTTAGTGCCATCTTCCATAGCTCATAAGTCATAAGTAAAAGAGGTTATATTTTACTACAAACATTTACATTGTACTGATATCATTAAAAATTTACTAATACTCTATGGATCTTGTAGTTAATGGATATACAACATTCAAAACTTCAGAAAACTTAATTTTAAAGATAACTTTTAAAATATATGTAACAATTTTCTTTATGATTCTATAATGACCAAGACAAGATTTTTTAAAATATTTCTTAGGGAAATACTTCCTGGTTAACATTTCAAACTCTTAAAAATCAAACATGTCTCATGGACATTAAAAGGACAATAAAGAAATATTATGAACAACTCTATGCCCACAAATTTCATGAAATGGACCAATTCCATGAAATACACAGTCTGCCAAAACTCACACACACACACACACACACACACACAAAAATAATCTGTATCTTGCAAGCAGAAATTTTATTTTTCGCGAAGTCCAGCTTATCAATTCTTTCTTTTATGGATCATGCCATTGGCGTTATATCTAAAAAGTCATTGCCAATCCCAATGGCATTCATTTTCTCCTATGTTTGTTTAGAAATATAAAGTAAATTCAGAAAAGTTAAAAAGAGTTGAAGTGGTTAAGAGTTGGGGACAGCAGAAGTTGCAGTGAGGGTATTTTTCATTTTAAGTAATGTAAAATGATATGATTTCCAAGATCTGCATATAAATTGTTTTGATAAAAATAAAAGACAAATTTTAAAACATGGGTAACAGTTAAGCTTGAACATTTTGCTCCTTTCCGCTTGCACTGTTTATGGTTGAAAGCTCAGTTAGCATTTTTGAGGAAGGATACATTAGTTTCAAACCTTTGACATTCCAAGCTACTTTTGGCTTTTGTGCCCATCAAAAATAACAGAAACTCCTTGAGAAAAGTATTCTAAGACGAGGCAAGAAAATATGCATCATATTTGCCAAGGCAGGACCTAAAGAAAAGGTGCATATAGGGAATGAAAGAATTTTTGGTAAAAGGTGAGAGATGAGACTTCCAATATCTGAAAAGGGCAGGACTTTATTATGTTCATCCTGAAAAATGCTAGAGCTGTCCTAAGCAGAACACAGACAGGGCCTGATCCAGCCCCAGGTCCTACAAAATGTTGCAACTGTAAGATATATCGGGCCACTGTGGGAAGAAAACTTTACCACCCTGCTGTGACTTCTGCTCCAGGTAGTTATTGCTAAACAGCCCCAATACTCAGTGACCTACCACAGTAATAATCACTATATTTTTATCTCTCATGGTTGGGGGGTCAACTGTGCTTACCTAGGCAAGTTCTCACTCAATATTATCACACAGTTACAGTCAGATGATGGCTGGGGCTTTTCCTAAAAAATCCTAAAGGCTTTTCCACTTGTATGACTGGCCATGGTGTTAGTTGCTACATGGGATCTCAGTCAACATGTGATACCTCTTTGGGACCTGGTGTTATGGGTTGAATCGTGCTCCCTAAAAACATGTTGATATCCTAACTCCCAGTACCTCAGAATGTGACCTTATTGAGAAATGAGATCTTTAAAGAGGTAATCAAGCTAAAATGAGGCCACTTGGGTGGGCCCTAATCCCCTATGACTGGTGTCTTATATAAAAGGGGGAATTTGGACACAGAGACAGATATGCAGAAGAAAGACGATGTAGGGAGACACAGGGAGAATGTCATGTGAGGATACAGGATTGGAGTGATACAGATGTGAGACAAAACATATCCAAAAATGCCAGCAAACCACCCAAAGCTAAGAAAAGGCAGGAAATGATTCTTCTGTACAGGTTTCACAGGGAGCATGGCCCCGCGTACACCTTGATTTCAAACTCCTAGCCTCCAGATGTGTGAGATGATAAATTGTTGTTGTTTCTAAGCCAGCCTTTTGTGATACTGTAGTCCCAGGAAACATATACATCTGAGTTTCCTTACAGCCAGAACTGGGTTCCAAGAATGAGTGGACCAAGAGAACCAGGCAGAAGTGCATCATGGCACTCTGAAGGCCTGGTTTTGGACATCCCATAACAGCACTTCTGCTATCCTTCATCACTGAGACAGTCACAACAGTCATCACTGTTTTACTCACATTCAGGGGGAGGGGCCAGAGACTCCTTGACGGGAAAAGCATCAGCATCACACTGTAAGAAGAGCATGAGGAATGAGATAAGGTATGTTGGCCATCACAACCTATGCAAAGTTTAAGAGTCGAGAAAGATAATTGGGCAGGGGTGTGGATATATCAAGGGCTGAGTTTAGACACAGAATGCTAAGGACTACTTGACTCACTCGTTCTTTGTAAAATTTGTTTTCCCCTGAATGAAGGGAAGATGGCTGTTTTGAAACAAAAAGAGGTGAACTCTGAGGTTGTCGCCTTGGTTTCTGGGCTCCTCAGATGTTCCCTCACTTCTATCTCCCCAATAAGCGAGAACACTATGCGGAAGGTATGATTATTATCCCCATGTGACAGTCAAGAAAATAAAGCCCAGTATGGTTTAGTCACTGGATCAATATCCCACAGTAATATTTGTGATCTGAACTCCAGGCTAACTGCAAAACCAAATCTTCTGTTGTCACATAGGAAGTCACAGAAGATCCAGGGGTGGCACACACTTGTTTAGTTTAGCCCACGCGGTACAGAGAACGGTAGAGTACTTTTTAAAAATTCATTTCCAAGATTTAACAATTGGGAGAACATTCATTAAAGCAAATTTTAACTTTTCTTGAAAAGTTGAGAGATCTGGCAACAATTCGTTCTTTTTATGCCACCTACCTGCCCCTTTGAACATTCGAATGTGTAATTTTGCATTACAAAGTACTGCTTCTCCTCACACTTAATTATTCCAATACTTACTACAGTAAAAACATTTGCTAACTTGCTATTATAAACTATAAAATATGCTGTTTGAATAATTTCTCGCTGTCTCAGCTCACTTTTTATAGTGAAAACACTAAAAAGAAGAGAAATAACCAAAAAGGCTCAGAAGGGATAATCTTTTAATTCACTAATTAATTAATATATAATCAGATATACAGTGGGCTATTTAAAAAGCAAATAAATAACTAATGGTAAATAAATAAGCTAAATAAGTTTATTTACACTTATTAAAAAAGCTTTTTTGTAACGTTTATTTTTGAGAGACAGAGACAGAGCACGAGCAGAGTGGGACAGAGATAGGGAGACACAGAATCTGAAGCAGGCTCCAGGCTCTGAGCCTGATGCGGGTCTCGAACTCACAAACCGTGAGATCATGACCTGAGCCAAAGTTGGACATTCAACCAACTGAGCCACCCGGTCTCACCTAAGTTGAGCCACCCAGTCTCACCTAAGTTTATTTTTTTATTTTTTTTTTTTATTTTTTTTTCAACGTTTTTTATTTATTTTTGGGACAGAGAGAGACAGAGCATGAACGGGGGAGGGGCAGAGAGAGAGGGAGACACAGAATCGGAAACAGGCTCCAGGCTCCGAGCCATCAGCCCAGAGCCCGACGCGGGGCTCGAACTCACGGACCGCGAGATCGTGACCTGGCTGAAGTCGGACGCTTAACCGCCTGCGCCACCCAGGCACCCCTAAGTTTATTTTTTAAAAGGAAAATCTTATACAGTAAACAGTTGACTGTTGAGCTATACATTTGCTTTTTAAAAAATTATTTGTTTTATTGGGCAGGAGGTACAGGTATGAACTTGATAGAAATATGGTAGAACAAAAGTCAATGTAATTTATTTTAGGCAAATACACGTTTTCTTTTTATTAACTATGAACTTATTATTTTACTTGGTTTAAATTATCTTCAACTCTTCACCTTATGCTTGTATATTTGTTTTGTTGGTGAATCAATACCAATCCCAGAAGACAGGCACAACAAAACTAGTTAGTCCTGTTTAATGTGTTCACAAGGCAATTCTCTTTCATAAGGGAATGAAAGCCAAACGTTGATGCGGGAAAGAGTGCATTATCAAATTGGTATGCTAATTTCGGGGAACTGAATCATTATATACTGATATTACTTACAGATCTACTTTCTTTAATAATTAATAATTTAATAATTAATTTAATAATAATTTAATAAGAAGATAAGGATGAAAGAGCACATATGAAATAAAGGAAAACTGACTGAGATGAAAATCCAAAACTTTCTGTTAAGAGAAAAAACTGCTGGGAATTTTTTCAAATGCAGAAATATGCATCTGCGTGGAACTAATTCTTCATAAAAGCAAAGAGGGAACATGAGAAAAGAACCACCTTTGGGTTGTGACATGGATGAGCAGGTTAGGCAGGTACTAGGCTCACTAGTATGTCCTCTCAAAGGAGGTTGTGGGACATACATTCAGCACATTTGCCTTCAGTGTGAACATAGACTGAAAGAATTACTTGAGGTTACCACAACTGGGGACCACAAGGCAGGGAAAATTGATTTATTCACCCCGGGAAGACAACTACATATAGACTAGCTCTGTGAGCATCAAAATGAGGTAATTTCAGGAGCTCCAAGCTATTCTCCTAGTCAAAATATCTCTCCATCTCTAGGTCAGTGACATATCCCACCATTAGAATATTGAGACGAACGTGGTGAACAGATTATATCTTTCCTGCCAAATGAGCAAGCAATAGCACGATTAATTAATGAAGGATATGGTCCACGGACTCAAAAATGAAGTATGTTATGCTTCCACATTAAAGGAAATGATTTGCGTTGTGTTTTTAGTGGCAGCCCATGCTAAGGGCAGCGTGCAGTCTGCATTCCCAGGGCATCTTACCTTACTGGCACCGACTGAGACACTCAAAAAGTATATTAAGAAAGAAAGGCAAGCAGGAAGCGGGAAATACAGGAAACAAAAAATTAAGAATAAGGTCTTGGAAGTCCAGAGGTTAAAATGGAAATCACTTACCTGGAAGGTGTGACTCATTATCCTAATAGTACAGATCAATTTAATAGGTGGTTTGACAGGCGATTTGGAGGGAAACAGCCCAGAGGAACGAGGAACAAATCTGGGAATGAGGCGCCATTATTCTTACACACCAAAAGCCAGATAACACCCCAAATACGTGATTCCTGGAAGGCCAGGGACAGCCTGAGGACACCAGGCTGGACAGAAAGAAACAGAACTAAAAGTAGGAGGGATAGGAGGGGCCCTGAAACAGATTATCTTCTCAGTTTTATGTTGGCTGCACTAGAAGTGAGGCTCTTTTTATTAACGTTTATTAAATGTTTTACATTAAAACATTAAAAATAATATTTATTATTTTTTAAAGTTTATTTTTGATAGAGAGAGAGAGAGAGAGAGAGAGACAGTGTGAGCAGGGGAAGGGCAGAGAGAAAGACACAGAATCTGAAGCAGGCTCCAGGCTCTGAGCTGTCCGCACAGAGCCTGATGTGGGGCTCGAATTCACAAACCGAACCGTGAGATCATGACCCAAGCTGAAGTCGGACACTTAACAAACTGAGCCACCCAGGCGCCCCTGGAAGTGTGACTCTTTAAAGAACACATCACCTGAGCCCTCTTGTATTCTTATACTATCACAGGAAACCAATGTAATACTGAAATTTATTATGTCAAGGATTCTTGCAGAAGCAAGGTATAACGACCATAGTGATGAAATCTCTGGCATAAATTCCCCTGAGGGTTGTCCTCCTTTTTACTGATCTTCAGTGTCCTCCTCAACCCCTCTTATACAGTGTGTCCTCTTTCTACCTGCCATCCCCAGGGAAGCATGTACTGAGCTCCTGTTAGTGTAGGAAATAACACAGTGCCACACACAGTGAAAAGAACTACATGGGCACAATCCCTGTTCCTCAGAAATGTATCCAATGCAGGGTATTTAAGAAGGAAAGAAAGGGCACCTCGGTGGCTCAACTCGTTGAGTGTCTGACTTCAACTCAGGTCACGATCTCACAGTTCGTGGGTCTGAGCCCGTATCGGGCTCTCTGCTGTCAGCGCAGAGCCTACCTTGGATCCTCTGTCCCCTCTCTGCCCCTCCCCCACTTAAGCTAGCTCTCTCTCTCTCTTCTCTCAAAAATAAACACTAAAAAAATTAAAAAAAAAAAGAAGGAAAGAAAATGGCATAGGATATTTCTAGTATATTCAGTGTAATTGACCAGCATAGAACTTCATTCCCCACAGTGCTTCCACTCTCTCAGTTTTTTTCTTCTATTTAACCAACTTTTTAATTAAATATTTAGCCCCTACTTAGAGGGAAATACTAATTTTTGAGATAGAAGATATATTAGTCTCCTCCTGAAGCAATATGCACCAATAACCGATAAGAGGAAATAGTGAAGCACACAACGTAAAAATTATGTGTCTATCTACGTCATGGCATCAGGAAAGTGAGTATTGTGGATAACCAGACTTAAAAGATTAGTTCATGCAGGTGGAAAGTCAGCTGCATAATGTTTATTTATTCAGTAAGTACCCATTGAGCATTTTACCATATACTATGCACTGTGCTAAGCACTTGCTTACTGTGAGCAAAGTCAGACAGGATTTCTGCTCTTGTGGGCTTTAACTAACCCAGGGGAGGAAGGAGACATTAAAAATGATTACAATTCAATAATGTTTAACAGGATTTAAATAAAACTTATCCTCTCTTTTCAGTTTGGTTTTATCAGAAGCTCCACATGCTAAAATGAGAGGTTAGACCCCTGTGCAGGATTTGCAGAAGGTGGTCTTAAAACCCATCTTGGGGCTTTCAGCAAATCACTCCCCACAAGGATCTGTAAGTGCTTTGGAGGTTAAGCAGAATTTGGAGAACTGGGAGAGAATCTCTGGGGAGAGATACTGCAATCTCACAGGGTTTCCCAAAGTCCCACCCACTGTGGTGAGGAGGGAGCTGGCCCCCTCCTCACCCTACTAAGCCAGTTGAGAGGGGCTTTATTCACTCAGAGAGCTTGCCATGTGCTCCCTGACGTTTGAGAAATCTGTGGAAGAAGATTTGACTCATTCTTGAAAAATCTGACAATAAAAGGGCTTGGCCAGATAATTCTGAAGCAGCGAGATCCCAAGTTGAGTTGAGAGGGACTTAGCTGTTTTTGTTTTTTGGGAGCTAAATGTCTTTCTCACAACAGGAGCTGACCTGGAGTCCTGTTTAAGAGAGAGGGAGAGAGAGAGAGAGAGAGAGGAGAGAGAGAACTCCTGAGCAACCTGGGGGCAGTGTGACCCTAACAGAGAGAAATCAGCCTGCCAGGATCCCAGGGACTGTGGGAAGAGTGGTAAGCACACAGCTAAAGGAAAGACATTGATTTTACTTGTTAAAAGAAATATAGCCTGAAGGTCTGCAGAGGGAGGGTCTCTGAGAAACTCCCAAAAGTAGTCTTTAAAAGAGAAAGAGCCAGCAATTGTGCATGGGCTACATGCCCCACGGCCAGATGACAACTGTACCAGCCATATTAAACTGTCCTTCTTCCTAATCTACTCTTTCCATGGTTTGACCATGGAGGTTCAGAAAGTCTCTGTCCATGTAGGAGAAAGTAACTGAGAACTGACAGAAGCTAAGTCCCCTCCCCTATTGTAGGGTTTCCAGACAGAGACAAGCCTAAGCTAAGAGAAGATGCAGTTTCAACTTTGAATGGTGTTTTAATTTTAATATTTCACTAACTGGCCTGAAACGTGATTATCAGACTGGACTGAACTTTTTTCACGTCCCTCTTAAAAAGGATTTCATTATTACTTAGCAACCCTAGAACTTCCCTCAGATTATTTTAAGGTATGGGGAGATTGGATCCAAGGAGTTTAAAAGGAATGATGACAGGGGTGCCTGGGTGGCTCAGTCTGTTAAGCATCTGACTTGATTTTGGCTCAGGTCATGATCTCACTGTTAGGGAAATCATGCCCCACCTTGGGCTCTACACTGATAGCTCGGAACCTGCTTGGGATTCTCTCTCTCCTCTCTCTCTGCTCCTTCCCCACTGGCTCTCTGTCTCTCTAAAAATAAATAAATAAATAAACATTTTCAAAAAATAAAAAAATAAAGAAATGATGACAAGTAGAATCACTTCTCAACTTGGATTTTACTGCCTGCCACATTTGAGAACTTTAGAGTGTAAAATAGTTAGAGGGAGAATGAGCCCCAAGGTAGATGGTCAGGGAAATTGTGCTGAATAAGAAAATATTAAGCTTTGATTGGAAAAATGAATAGAAGTTAGCCAGGTAAAAAAGTGGGAAGGGGTAGGGGGAGGGGTATCAGAAAAAGTCATTCAGGAAGAGAAAAGACCTTTTAAAAGCCTATGATGGGAAAGAGCATTGTTCTAGATACTATGACTGCATAACAAATGACCCCAAAATGTAGCAGCATAAAACAACAAATCATTATTATCTCTTACAGTTTTGTAGGTTGATTGGGCTTAGCTGAGTGGTTCTTGACTAGAATCTCAAAGGTTATTGTAAGATAATGGAGGGCCAGAGTCATCTGAGAGTTCAGCAAGACTAGACAGACATCCAAGTCAGCTGAGCACATGGCTAGAAGATGATCTTGACTGTCAGCTCAGAGCTTAGCTTGGAAATGTGACTGCATCACTTACCTCCACGGGGTAGTGGAATTGATAGATCATATAGTATTTTATTTTTAACTTTTTGAGTAACCATACTGTTTTCCATAGGGGCTACACCAATTTGCATTCCCACCAATAGGGCATGAGGGTTCCCTTTTCTCCACATCCTCACAAACACTTGTTGTTTCTTGTGTTTTTGATTTTAGCCATTCTGATGGGTATGAGAGGATATTTCATTGTGGTTTTAGTTTTAGTTTTAGTTTGCTGGAAGGGGTTATAACCCCAAATGTTTGAAGTCTTTCTAGAATTTTTCTGGTTAATTTCTTATCTTACATGTCCTTGAATGCTCCCTTAAGTCCTGGGCAATAAGTGCTGCTCTGCAACTTATTATAAGTGCTCACGAATAATACCCAGAGGTTGAAGTTAAGGTGTGTGTTCCTGACATCTGTTGACAAGCTTAGCACTTAAAATGAACCATCCAAATCCAATTGCATATCAGGGGGCAGTAGTTGATTTTAGGAGCTTGAGAATAAGCCACAGAAATCCAAGTTCTTCCCATTCCGTCAATGGATGTGGATCCAATGTAAGCAAGATAATGATGCGGCTGATCTTCAAACACCAACCGATGCTTCTCAAAATCATTGAAGAAACAAATATTCCACATTAGTGCCGTCTTGTTTGAGACAAAGGATAAAAACAGAAGCTTTAAAAATTCTTCCACTTTGAGATGCAAGGATGGCTTAAAAGCCCATGTAGTGAATGAAGCGCCATTTTGAAACGAACCTGAAACTGGAAACTAGACTGCCTCCGTCAATGTAGCACCAGCCCCAGCCCTATTCCGCACCAGACTGCAGTCACAGGACAAGCCACAGCAGCTGCAACTCCTACACATGCCAGGCAAAGGCTGCCTTCTCCCCCTGTGCTATGTCGGCCTCCAGACACTAACACCTAACGTTTATTCAGCTCTTACGTTTCAGGATCTATTTCACTGTCACAGTAACCTATCAAGGAACATACTATTTTATACTCATTTTATATGTCCATTGTCAAGTGCTTCTGGCAACTGTAGAGGTTAATGTCAATCACTCATGCCTCTGTCCTGGGTGATCCTTTTGTTTTTTTTTTGTTTTTTTTTTTTTTTAAGGTTTATTTACTTATTTTGAGAGAAAGAGCATGAGTGGGGTAGGGGCAGAGAGAGAGAGGGAGACAGAATCCCAAGCAGGCTCTGTGCTGTCAGTGCAGAGCCTGATGCGGGGCTTGATCTCACAACCTGTGAGATCATGACCTGAACTGAAATCAAGAGTCAGATGCTTAACCAACTGAGCCACCCAGGCAGCCCTGTCCTATGTGATTCTAACCAAAAGAGTAGGAGTGCAATGAATTGATAAGCAGTCAGGGGTCAAAGTATTCACTTTATTTATGGAGGCCTAATTACACCACAGTACAGGGTCCCGGAAAGTACTGGATTAAAGAAAGTAATTTGGTAGTGAAGCCAAAACAAATGAGGCTTCCTAACACCTCCTGCCAAATCTGAACCTTAGGAAGAGCCACGGGGGTGTACTGGGTGTGCAGGCACACTCTCCCTACACATCTCCAACCAGCAGTGGTGTGATGGAGTGGGGCCTGTCTCAAAGAGCCAGTGATCAGCAGAAGAGAGTGCTAGAAAGCACAGGAAAGAAATGGCCTGTAGAAAGCAGGCACTGTACCGGGTCTGTTTACTTAACTGTTTCCTTAGACTGTCTTTCTAACAATCTGTCTAGGAGAGAGGGAATCCTATTTCTTGTTTTTTTTTTTTTTTTTATTTTCTGTTTATTTATTTTGAGGGAGAGAGAGAGAGAGAGAGAGAACAAGAGAGAGAAGGAGAGAACGTGCACACAAGCAGAGGAGGGGCAGAGAGAGAGAGAGGGAGAGAGAATCCCAAGCAAGCTCCACACTGCCAGCACGGAGCCCAATGCAAGGAGCCCAACTCATGAACCGTAAGAAGGTGACCTTTGCTGAAATCAAGAGTGGGTTGCTCACTAACCCACTAACTCACCCAGGCGCCCCCTATTTCTTGCTTTTAAATGTAGTTTCAGATATAGTTTTCAACATAGTTACCCACTGGAATCACTTTGAAAGATTAAAAAAAAAAAACACACACACAAAAAAGCCATAGTGACCTGGTCACACCCCAGGCCAAATAAATCAGAAAATCTCTGGGGCACAAATATTGTTTTTAAATTCTCCATGCAAGTCCAATGTGCAGGCTAGGCTGAGAACCACTGCTTTATAGGCTTGGTAACCTCATTCCCTCCTCATGCAGCCAGTCACAGCTAGCAGGTTTTGAGTGGCTACTTTATGTTCAGCAATTTACATAATCCTCACGGCAAGTGTATGAGGCAGGTATAAAAATCCTAGCATTTCACAGATGGGGAAAGTGGAGCTTGGAAAGGCTAAGTGACAGACCTGGAATTACAAATTTAGTATTCTGTCTTCTGAACTAGATCCTTCACCAGCATACGCTGTGCTTTTTTGCGGATGCCATGATCCTAGCAATATCTCCAATCATAACACATTCCTTCTTTTTTAGGGGCGAGCAGAAACAGTTGGAGAAACTGGAAGACTTCATTCCAGTACTCCCTCATGGAAAAAACAACAACATAAAACTCCTTCCATGGAAGTTGAGGATGAAGAGTGTTTCTCACAACTGACTTTCATAGAGATTTTGAGACTGTGTGGTAGGGAGTAGTAATAAATCAACAGTTGGAGATGGTTAAAATTGTTGAGCAGCTAAAGTCAAAGAGCATCACTTTTTACACAGAGTCAGTTTAATGGTTTTGAACAGCCGTTCTTGGTATCTTGAGACTGACAAGAAAACTGAATAGCACAGTCTATGAAGATAAGCCAGCGTATGGAATGCGAAGGAAGTGGCTGTGGGAGGTTATGAGAACAAGGGAGTCTAGGTTGCTCATGAACATACCAACTACAACACAAGCTGCATAGAGAGAAACAAGAACAGAAGGCTGGAAGACAGGGAGGGCCGGAAAGGCTTCAGGAGAGCTGAGGTCAAGTTCACACCCTGAGACACTGAGTCAGAAGATAAAAGGTGATGCATTACTCAACAAGCCAAGTATTTTTAAAAGGTGAAGACAAAACAGAAAGAGAATTATCTTTCCCTCCATATTTCACATTTTTAAAACTCTGCAAAGGTATAAAGTAATATGAATTAGATCTCACTTTATGTAAATTTGCTGAGTGTGTGTAAATCTTAATATGTCAAATAGCGTGTTAACTTTGCTCATAGAATTTTTAGCACGGAAGATCATTTAAATGAGTCGTGTGGCAATTTCCTCTATAGAGCAAATAACCCACTCTTTTTGCAATTTAAAATTCTCTTATGATGAATCTGCAGGGCACTGGCATGTATCATAATTTGATTCAAGGAAAAATGTATCTCGTTACAATTGTATGTTGGAACACCTAATGAGCAACAGAAAAATAATTACACACAGATGTGTTTCCTTGTTTTATTCCTCTCTTTTCAAAGTATGAATCATGATTCCCTTATGAGTAGAGGGCTGAAAGGAGGACAGGACCCCACCCAGCTCTGCCAGCACAGAGCTCCGTCAAGCTTGTGAAATTACAACTTGCATCTTCAGGGCTGTACCCATTCAGTAGCCAGGAAATCTCGGGGAGTGTTGTAACTGGCGAAATCAGGTTAATTCAACAGATGGTTTTCATTTCTGGTGAAAGTTTACATGAGGCTTACTTCTTAAAATGCCCTCACACTATCTTACAGTCAAATGAAGATAACTGGATCTATATTATAAGTTTTAATAGTGCTAGTCTGCAATTTGCTCGTCTCTGGAATGGGAAAACTAAATTGATCTATCCTATGGCCATCTCATTCTTCTCACCGGTGTGACTAAATCAGTTCACCTTTAAGTGACTTTTCAACTCTGTCCTCTCCCCCCAAAACGCACACACACACACACACACACACACAAACACTTTGAGGAGGTAAACCGTAACACATTACTATTATATTAATGACATAGACAGTAGGCACAGTGTTAACTGAACAAATAAATTCTTCCAGGATTATTCTGCCCTTTTTATTGTGTCAACTTTTACGGCTATACCTTAAAATTTTTTGAACTGCATCTTTTGCCAAAAAAGGATATAAAAGATATTTATTCACATCATTTAATGAGATTAGTTAGGAACTATAAAATTAAGATTTTAAAACACATTTCTTAGGGGCACCTGAGTGGTTCAGCCGGTCAAGCAACCAACTTCTGCACAGGTCATGATCTCACCGTTTGTGGGTTTGAGCCCTGTGTTGGGCTCTGCGCTGACAGCTCAGAGCCTGGAGCCTGCTTCAGATTGTGTCTCCCTCTCTCTCTGCCCCTCCCCCGCTCACATTTTGTCTCTCACAAAGACATTTAAAAAAATTTTTTTAATGCGTTTCTTAAATTACCGTGAAACTCATGTTCTGAAAAACCTGAAAATTAAGTTTTTACTTTGGGGGTTGCTTTCAAAGATTAGGTGAAAAGAGATTAATAAAACTTTACTTGCCACTGATTTTATGTCATTAGTTTTAATCAAAAATGGGTCAAATATCAGCAATTTCATATGGCTCTTACCTGGTTAGAGCAAGAGACAGGTGAAAAACTAATTTTCACCTCAAATGATACAACCACGGCCCTCTATGTTCCAAAGAAAAAAGTCTTTGCAAGAGAGGATGACCTCAGATATTCTGAAATGTGCTTAAAATATCAACTACAACACATATTCAACCCCAGAGCTTCTGGTGCTGGCTTCCATACTCAAGGAGGCCACCACTGAGCCTGTAACTCACAAGTCCGATTCTGACGGAGTTTTCACAGTGCATGTGAAAGATTGGTGGTGGACTGACAATCACAGACAACTTTGGAGGGACAAGTGGCAGGGACACTGTCTAAAATAAGTAACTTCCCAATAAAAAATGTCATGTTGGTCAATAACTTTAAAATCCCATACCTAAGTGCTTTGTGTATATTTACTTAGCTTTTCTGCCTTCTACAGAAGGTGCTGAAAGGCAGTGAACTTCAAGAGTTAGGAAGAGGTAGAAAACTGATAGCCAGTAATTGCACAGGTAATAACTGGTGGCAGAGTAATATTGGCTTTAAGTCAGAAAGTGGAGTATTTTACAATAGAACACAAACATCCACAGCCATTAAATAACTTAAGAAAACCCTAGCCACATTAAATACGATACATAGAGGTCACAAAACTACTTTGAAAACATGTTTTAAAACTCTGAAGAGTGTCTTATTTTCTAATGGGCGTAAGGGGTTCCCATATTTTTTGGAAGATAAAACAGAGACCCTAGCAACAACGCATTTTCCAGAGAAACACAGAGATCCTCATTCAGAATCCTGTACTTCTTTATCCTAAAATATTGAGATTTACATCAACTCAGACACTAAACAATATTGAGTTTCTTCTCATTTTTTATTTTTTAAAAAAGACAGATTTAGGATATTGTAAGAAATTACTAAGTTACATTTTTTAAAATCTGTCAAGTGCTACAGTAATGGAATAAGTAAATAAGATTTTTTTTAAAGTTCAATGTTTATATATAGACATATTTATAAAAAAATGACTGAATTAGAAGATGTTAAATAATGTTGATACACACCAGGAAGGGATTTAGGCAAGGAAAGGCACATCATTTCACCACAAGAAATAAAGACCATAGTTGGAAGTTAATGACTAGCCAAAGCTTTAGGTCTTGTGGTAGTTTTCCTAGCTCCGGAGGGTCATTACGGTGGAACCTTCTTTATGGTACTGAGCTGGAATACATAGACAGCAGTTGGGAGAATTTTACTCTATGACCCCAAAGTACTGTTAGAAAGAAAGCACTCTTAAGCCTGATGTGTGAAGAGGCAAGGAGCAAAAATCCAAAATGGTTTGGTGGTACTGAAAATCCTATTGACATACTAAGGAGAGTTAAAAAAAAAAAAATACAAAAAAAGGTAAAGTAAAATAAGGTTAATCCTCTTGTCTGGCTGAATTGGAATTCCTGCAGTTACGAAGTTAAAGTTTCAAGTAAACACTGTATTTTTCACTTCCTTTCTTGCAGACAAACACAGTATAGATAAACAGCTGCCATACTTCACCTTGAATAAAGCTATATGCCAATATTTGGGGAAAAGGCTCTTAGCTAATCTCCTTATTTTATATAGCTTACGTCTGAAAATAGCACTAATACTTCTGGCTGACTGGCTATCTACAACAGCACAGTGACCATTAAGTTTTGACAATGAAAGGTTTCCCAGAGACACTAAAGGGTTTCTAGTTGAACAGCTAGCTATTTACTGAAAAGTCTAACCGACATCAGTAGGACTTGCTTTGGGTCAATCTCCCACTATCAATTTTCTTTCAGAAATTTGTGCCAACCGTCTACCCACTTCTTGCTCTCTGGACTCTGAACCCACATTGGTTTGTTTAAAAGATGGAATCATCCAGAATAATCCGTATACATTTTAGTGGTATTAAGAAACAATTGTCTGTGTGAATAAATAAAATAGATTTTCAGGATAAAATGGTAGATCCACTCAAAAAAATTAAATTAAAAACAACGGGAGGGGAGACAAGAGAAAATATTAATATTAAAAACATAATAAAAATGGCAATTGCAAAGCAGGCAACTTCCCACTCATGCCACACGATAGGCCTTCATTAAGGTGTACTCTTTCCGATTGGTGTGAGCAGCCCAGATGAAGAGGGCAGAAGCCATGAACTGTAGGGGAGCTGAGACACACGCCAGGCAGAAGGACCATCCAAATTCACCAGACACGTTCTCAGGTAGTTCTAGTTTCTGGTGGAGTAGTTCAATCCCAGCAACATAACAACTCACTGAGCCCAGTGTGCACAGCCCTTGGAGGAGAACAAAACATAACTGGTAAGAGCACAGTGAGAGCTTCGCGGGCAACACAACAGGACGGTACGGCGTGAATGTTTAAGAGTTACGACTCTTTGGTCTCTATGGACACAGGAAGAGGAGAAAAGCGAAGTATCCTGACAAGACCCACCTGCAAGGAGATGCAGAATGCCTGTGGCAATGGTGGGATACAAACTCCGGCAGATGCAAGCACAAAGTCCAATTACGGCTCCAAAGCACATCAAACCCAGACTGACAAAAGGTAAGAGGAACTGGCAACGCCAAAGATCTGATTTTGAAAAAGAGAAAAAAAGAAATGTTACCATGATTTCAGACGGTGTTCTCACAATGTCAATTTCTGTCATATACTAAATAGATCTTTTCTCAACAAGTGAGAAAGGAGTACTTTTAATACCGGACGTTTCTTTTCCAAAGCACTTTGTTCAACAGGATGCTACCTTTGTCCTGATAAAAGTGAAAGGACACTAACAGTTAACAATCACTGAGGGCTTACTATGCATCCAGCACTATTCTTTACACGCGTTGCATGTTAATCCTCCCAACATCCCTATGAAGAGGTACTATTATTATCTCCATTTTATGAATGAGGAAACTAAGGCAAGAGGTATAACTAACTTGTACAAGGTAAAACAGTGAGCGGGAGAGCCAGCATTTGAAGCAAAACCTTCTGGCTCTACATACAAATGAATCTAAGTCCTTATAGGATCTCAAGGTGGGAATAACAAGTAAATGAATGGTGATTATAAAAGACCTGTTGAAAGAATATACATGAAACACAAAGCAGAGGATCTCTGCACTCAGTAAATGGCAGTTTTAATTATCATAAATTCCCTCAACAGCTGTGGGAAGAAAGCTGATGATCTTCCAAAGCACCCCCTTCCACTCTTACATTACTTTAATTATTAGTAATGTATTAATATCAACTCTAAGCCAAATTCTACCCTATAGTGCTAGTTTTACTTTCTGGAACTACATAAAAGTCTTTTCTCCAACTTCCCTTCAAACTGTTAGAAATATACTTCTTCCTATATATTTGCAATACAAATGTGCAGGTTTAAATGTGCAGGCTGAGGAGCGCCTGGGTGGCTCAGTCGGTTGAGCATCCGACTTCAGCTTAGGTCATGATCTCACGGTTCGTGAGTTCGAGCCCTGTGTGGGGCTCTGCGCGGACAAGCTTAGAGTCTAGAGCCTACTTCGGATTCTGTGTCTCCCTCTCTCTCTGCCCTTCCCTGCTTGTGCTCGGTCTCTCTTGCTCTTGAAATTAAAATTAAAAAAATTTTTTTTCAATGTGCAGGTTGACTTATATGCAGATTTTTAACAGAGCATACTGCAAATGTATTTTCTCTTCCTTATTTTCTTAATAACATTTTTTCCCTCTAATTTATGTTAAGAATACACTATATAATACATATAACATACAAAATACGTGTCAGTCGACTGTTTTATGTTATTGGTAAGGCTTCTGATCAACAGTAGACTGTTAGTAATGTATTGGGGAGTCAAAAGTTATATGTGGATTTTCAACCCCGTGGAGGGGTTCGTGCTCTTAGCCCCTATGCTGTTCGAGGGTCAACTGTACTTGCCATTTCATGGTCTCTCATAACATGGTCATTCTTTGGGACAAGCTCCAGTAAGCCTCTACAGCCGGAAAACCAGGTACAAATCTGAAGACAGTATTTCTTATGCAGTCTGACCATCAAGGAATGGAACGCTCCTAATAAATACTTGCATTTGTTTTTGATATCTATACTTTTGTTATTACCACCTAAGGCTACATTAACGTTTTTGGTAGCCCTAATCCTTAGTTGACTCTTAGAGCTTATAGTCAACTTTTTTTTTACATATCCCTATCTGAACTCAGGTAGCTGAAACGTTTAACTCAAAATCAAAAATTTATTATTTATTCCTATTAAATGTACTCTTCAAAAGGGCCCACTAATAACATCTTTTGGGGAGGTCTGGATTCTGTCACCTAATGTATTAGCTGCTTCTCTGAACTTTATATTTGCAATTGGTTAGGTACGTACCTAATCTTAAAATATGTTTTCAACAGAAGAGAGTTCATCGGGATACCGTTAGAGATCTTATTTCAAGTTGACATGACATACTGATTCATCTTGTTCCCAAAACAGAAATCAACAAATGGCAAAATTATTTCTTTTTTTCCCAACTGTCCGGCTGAAATCAATGTACTCACAGGTCCGAAGCAGATCAATTCCACTATTGTGGTTTCCAGGATCAACAAATTTCTCCATGAACTGCTCATTTAGCGTGAAACTCATGCATTTTGTGGCATCAAATGACTCTGGAACACGAATTAACAATGATTGCTTGTTGCTTTAATTATAAACATTTAACAAAAATCCCTTTCAGTAATTATTCTCTAAAATAAAAAGTGATATAGAAAGATGTTCCCAGAGGACAGCTACCTCTTTGGCCTTGAATGACACACAAGATTCACTGATGCCCAATGGATGCCAGTGGTTCTCAGCAGTGGGCTTAAGACATTGGTACAAGAAAGGGGAAAAAAAAGTAGGAGCAGTAAAATGAATGCGAATAGATATGCAAGAAGACTAGGAAGGAGGAGAAGACAAATAAATAGGAACTTTCATCTTCTCCCCGAAACCTACTCCCCCAGCTGTCTTCCCCCATCTCAGGTAATGACAATTCCATTCTTCTAGTTCCTCAGACCAGAAACTATAGTCATTGTTGCCCACATGCATCCCACCAGTTAATCCTTGAGGGTCCACCTTCAAAACATATCTAGAATCCAGACACTTCTCAGTGCTACTACTGTCGTCTAAGCCACAATCATCTCTCACCTGAATCAGTGCAAAAGTCTCCTGGCTTCCACCTTTGCCTACTACTTGTTTTCAAAACATGCGTCTAGGTGACCAGATCATCTGTCCTCTGCTCAAAGCTCCGCAATGCTCCTTCACATGTGGAGTAAAAACCAAGGCCCTCATCACGCCTAGAAAATCTTGCAAGGTTTGCCCCACTCTCACCCCCAGAGTACTTTTCTGACAACTCTCCCCTCCTTACCCTCCATTCCAGCCCAGTGGCTTTCTTGCTGGTCCTTGACTAATTCAGACATGCTCCCACCATAAAGCCTTTGCAGTAGCTTTTCCTTCCAACCCACGATTCCCCCTACCTCTGCAATTTTCCATAAAGCCAACTCCTTCACCTACCTCAAGTCTTTACTCAAGTAATGTCTTCTTGTTGAAGCCTATCCTGCCTATGCTATTGAAGATTATAACTTATGCACACCAACATCCCCTTCCCTACATATTCCAAATCCCCTGTATTTTCCTGCATTTTTTCATAGCATGTGTCACCTAACATACTATATAAATAACTACTGTTCATGCTATTACACTTATTTATTCAGTTTACTGCATGCATCCCTTACAAGAATGTTAGCTCCCTCGGACTAAAGGTATTTTTTTTCTCTGATGTTCTACATGGAATATGGAGGCATGTAATAAGTATTTGCTGAATGAATGATAAACGATTGGTAAGATTCAACCATCAAGTGCTCCTATGCCCTCGTAAGTAGAACTGAACGCTTTACAATTAACTTTAACCACCACCCCCCCTTTCCAACTACTTTCTTTTTCCCATTATATAATCACAACTATTGTTCTTCTGATATATGGTAACTCCAGCCTGTTGTGCTGTGATTTAAATACAGTGCTTCCCACAAAGTGGTCAACAGAAGTAGTCATAAGCGGAAACAAATTGTAAAGTTGTTCCTTAGAAACAGTTCTAAAGTTTCCATTTCAATAATTGGAAATTAAACATTTTTAATGGTAAGAATGCTTGCAAAATAAATGAAACAACTTCTTAGGTTTTTATTTCCGTAATGCATATTTTTAACCTACAAACTCTATCAAGTTGTTGTAAAACAGACTCAATATACACAGATTTAAACGTAGAGTTGGATCAAATTATATTCTCTAAGATTCACAGGGCAAATGATAATAACTACTAAAACACAGCTAACACTTAAAAGACTATCAATTCATATTTGTTGATTTGATTCTGGATACTAATTCTTTCACCAATTACCAAATATTTAAAGTCTTCCAATGTACTTTCCCAATTATTTCCTCATGACATGTGTGAGACTAATAAAAATAATTTTACTGATAAGTACAGAGATTTAAACTGGCTTTCCCAAGATAAGGACAGTTACTTATCCAACCAATTGTAACGAGTATCACGGTAATTCATGGAAGATGGGCAGAGAAGGTGGTAGAGAGAGGAGAGACACATAGATTTATCTCTTTGGAGAGAGAAAGAACCCACAAACCTCCTTTTACATAACTGGGTCATCACCAATACTTTATTATTGAGTAGATAAAGGAGACAGAAGTTAAAATAAGAGAAATACCTGTCCTTTCTGGTGAGCTATACCCATATGCGTTTGGAGGTATAGTGATACACCGTCTCCACAATCCCACTGTGCCATTAAATCGGAAAAGCGCATCATTATAAGTCTTTTCATCTGCCTCATCACTCTCGAAGTCGGTCCAGATGCTTTTGGCCAAATCACTGGAATTTTCTTGAACTGGACTTCGATATTCATACCAGAAGTCTGTGCCAATCGAGGCTGCCATGTAGATGGTGGAAATGAGGCTAAGCACACAAGCAATTACAAATGCTGTAGCAAAACGGTTATCCATTCTGGCATTCAGACTGCTCTGTTTAAAAGTCGGAGAAAGAAGAAATGTTAGACTTCATGGACAAATAGAGGTTATTTTGAAAGGAATTATCTCAAAAACCACCCTTTATCCTAGTCCCCATCCCTTGGCCCTTAAAGTAATATATAATCATTAAAAAATAAATAAAGGCAAGCATGTTCTCAATTAAGTTCAAAATAAAACTCATTATTATGAAAAGTACTTATTGAATGCTCACATACCCAGGATGCTACGGAGACAGAGGTCTTGTTCTCTAGTCTATCACCTGCACACTAAAACAGACAACACTGAAATGGACATACACATTACAGATACAAACAATAGACATGCTCAGAGTCAGCAGTGTACCATACATAAACTCTTCATTACAGGCTGAATTTTTATGCAAGCTGCAGAGCATTAAGTTTTCTGGGGTTGAGCGCGAACAGAGCATTAGAAATGGAAGCAGAGGAAGTTGGCTCCTCCCAGTTTCCTCTGAAGAGGAAAACCTTCTAAACCAAGGTTAAGAATCAGGAGCTATTTGGAAAACAGAGTTGAGATGTTCCTTAACCCACACAGAAAAGGTAGTTCTGGGTACACAGAATAGCAAAGAGAACAGTAACTATGATAATGCTAGATAGCAATCTGCTCTTAATCTATTAAAGCTAAGGAAAACTCCCTTACGCTGCCAAATTCTCCACTCCTGTCTACTCTCCCCATTCCTCACACTTTTTGACTCTCCTCATCTGCAAACTAAATGATTCCCCCTCAGCTAGAAAGAAAACTGAATTAGGCAGAATACGAATACTCCCAATGTAGCAGGATTCTCACACAGAAAGAGTTGGGACACTGAGGCTTTTCTTTCCAGGAAACAGCTTTATTCGGCGGGCTAAGACCCAAAAGGCTGAGCCCCCAGCGCAGGGCGGGGGGGGGGGGGGGGTTGCCTTTTGTACAATTTTTGCTCTTTTGTCTCCCATATATGGTAACATACAGTCTGAATAAGCTACGTTACAGAGTCCTGGGGAATGTCACGCACCGGCACAGAGCCAGGTTGCCTTCCCTCCTCTGGAGGTTTTCACCACATTCCTTAGGGAGGGGCTCTACCACACCAAGGTGTGGACAGGACTCAACGGCAGTAGTAGTAAATGGCCGCAGTAAAATGACTCAAGGCGGATCAAGCTGAGTCAAATCCTGCCAAGTATACACCGTGACCGCACCAAACACCTTACAAAGGCGCACGAAAACAGGCTCGCAAACTGGGATTGCCGAGTTTGGAAGATAGCAAGTGTGACACAGGAGAGATGGGGCAATTACACTGATTAACAATAACTCCAGAAGTTGGTTTTGTATTCTTGTTCTTTCTAATTCTCTTTCATCCTGGTGCTCTCAAATGACCTTAAAAGGTCCCGGCACCGAGAGCGGCTGTTTACCCAGGCCGGACAACTGGCGCTATCACCTCGCAAGGCGCACCACCGAGTCGGGGGCCCCGCAGTCCAGGGCCACCCCAGGCCAGGGGCCCCAGGTACGCGACCAGGCCCCTCCCCAGACCACTCGGCCGAGGGAAAACCCCCGCCGCAGCGCTGCGGCGGGGCACCCACCCGCCCGGGCCGCTCCCCAGGAGGGGCCCCTCTTCAAACTGCTGAAAACATCCAACGGCTACGCGACCCCTGCCCGGAGACGCCGACCCCGCTCACTCACCGCCCATCCTCCTGCTCCGCCAGCTTCACCCTCAAGCTCAGACCACAGCACCCTACTCTCCCCGCGCCTCCTCTGACGCACTTCCCTGCAGATCCCGCCCCCTCCATAACTCCCGCGCCTCCGCCTCCGCCTCCACCAGAGGCTGGGCTTAGGCCCGGGGCCGAGGGGGCTTGTGGGAGTTGTAGGAGGGACAGAAGGAAAGCGGCGGGAGGTGGCGGCGGTCCGCATTTCTGGCGCCGCGCGCGGTGCATTGTGGGGGATGTAGTTCAACTCCGGGGGGACAGTAGGTGCGCAAAAGGCGGGGGGGGGGGGGGGGGGGTGGCGGCGCGTCTGGGCTGATGGAATCTTGTATTTTATGAAGGAAGGGAGGAAGGTCCGCAAAGGCGACCTGTCTCTGATCACCGACAGTTATTGATTGTGACTTATATAACAGGTTTTCCAGTTCTGTGCTCTCCCTGTGACATAGCCCTACCTCTAAATATGTCAATAGCAGTAAGATACTTCTGCGATATTAACCCATTTATGTCCTCTCCCACAATCTCACTCCCATTGAAGCAGATAGTCCTTCTGGATTTATTAAGTTTAGACTAAGAAAGATGTGACTTGACCGTATCCATCTAGAATGTAATGTTTGGGTTTCATATAATTTATGTTAATGGCTACTTTCTCTTTATGGCAAGCGATACAAATTTTCTATTTATTATAGTAGAGTTTCGTTTTAATGCTTTTTTAACGTTTATTTTATTTATTTTGAGAGAGAGAGAGAGCACAAGTGGGGGAGGACTAGAGAGAGGGAGAGAGAGAGAGAATCCCAAGCAGGCTCTGCGCTGTCAGCACGGAGCTGGATGCAGGGGCTCCAACTCACTAATGTGAACTCATGACCTGGGCGGAAATCAACAGATGTCTAGCGGAATGAACCACCCAGACGCCCCAGTACAGTTTCACTTTAAAATAAATTCCAGTTAAAGAAAAATATTAAGTTATGATAATACTGAGGGTACCAGATATGTCAAAAACGTGAATTTAAAAAATTGTTATGTAATGTGAAAAAGACTCGATTTGGGGGAACATTGTCTTAAGCAGATAAGGTCATGGACAGCCTCTGAGAGTGCAGATGGCCATGTGTCACAGCAGTAACAGAATGACTCTTAAGTCTTCAAGTATTGCACAGAAGTTCATGGATAGAAAGCAGAGAAATCTTTGCAATAATGCATGTGGACCCAGGAACATGGCCCAAGACCAGTAAATGATGGATTTCTCAACACATACTGACAGAGACAGCTTACTCAAGGACCAGAAAAGCTCTCAAACCCTACCCCATCCCCAAATGCCTTGGAATTTAGCTCAAAGTTGATACTAAATTTCTACCATCCTGATAGATTGAAGGCACAGTATCTGTTTTTCTGTCTGTGGTTCTACTTCTTTCACCGGAGTTGGCAAACTGATATTCATATCTAGCACATAAATAAAATAAGGTAATAGCCAAATATAATATTAAAATATGACTGGATTTTCATGTAGAATGTCTGACTAAAGGAGAACTTTGTCAGAGGCACCAACTAGGGAAAGTGGTGGAGATGTACAGGCAAATTGTTAATATGCAACTTGACTCCTACCAGAAAGGAGGAGTCATGTACCAGAAAATATCCTTGTCCTTTGGCCTTCATCAGAAGTCCCCTATCTTCAGAACTACCTCTCTGGTGAAGTCACATGGTAAATAAACCCAGGTAGAAGGGAAGTTTGAAAGAGGAAGACACTACCTCAATTCATAGTCAAGGAAGCTGATCCCAGGGTGAATAAGTGACTAATCAAGCTTGGATAATAGGGTGCACTAACTAGTTTTGTGACATTGGACAAGTTAGTTAACCTCTTAAGTCGCAGTTTTCTTTTCTCCAAAATATGAATGTTGATAAACTCCCTATCCCGAGTGACCATTGGCAGGATTAAATGAAAAAAAGAAATGCATGTAAAGTGCCCAGCACAGGGTCTGGGCATAGTAAACAATCATTAAATTATTAGTATTTGCAAATATTTGTTGAATATCTATAATGTATGGTTAGGGTCAATATAAACACCAAATGCTCCCAATTCCCCTAGAAGCTGGAACTAAGCCATTTATAGAGGTAGGTGTCCTGCTTACTTCAGGAGGTTTATGAAACTCGGGGCTAACTGCAGATGACTAGGAGAGACTTGCCACGACCACATTTCAGGCATCTTTGCTGAGCTCGGCTCAGAGCATTCCCAGGCTGGGCTCATGGCATATATAAATCTTCATGATTCAGGAGGTAGATGTTTCTGGGGAAGCCTGCAAAGGAGAAGGCTGCTTTCATTCATCAGGTCTGTAGAATGCCTAGAAAACACATCAGACACATTTACATTTCACTCAATTTAGGGGGCACCTGGATGTGTCTGCATGTTTGAGGTTGTGACCATCCTACCCACTCAGCACAGGAGACTCGAACTGCCTGACCACACCAGTACCAACAAGCACATAACCATATTTCTCATTTATCTCCGCATCTTGGGTATTTTCTGTTTTGGGTGCTTGCTTATGGTGTGGGTAGGCAAAACAAATCCTTAATAAATTAATGGAGTTAAATTTCTACTCCCATTCATTACTCTGCTCTTTGGGAAACAGTAGCTAGCCTGACATATTTTCACAAATAAGGGATGATTTAGTGAAACCAAGTACCAATTAGGAAATTTAGATTTAAAACTAAAGTTGAACTAGAACTCTGGCTTGATTTGCTAATGATGATTCTAGTTTCAGGACAAAGGTGTTATGGTTACACTATATTTTAAACAAACCAATAGCTGCAAATCTAGATATGCAAATATTATAACTTGTTTGTATCATGTGCTTAGGTAAAAACTCCTTGTGCAAGAATTCCCTTCAATACCAAATTTCCTAACATACTTAAATTTCATTTTTAATCACATTTTTAAAAATTTTTTTTAACGTTTATTTATTTTTGAGATAGAGAGAGACAGAGCATGAATGGGGGAGGGTCAGAGAGAGGGAGACACAGAATCCAAAACAGGCTCCAGGCTCTGAGCTGTCAGCACAGAGCCCAACGCGGGGCTCGAACTCACGGACCGCGAGATCATGACCTGAGCCGAAGTCGGCCGCCCAACCAACTGAGCCACCCAGGCGCCCCATTTAATCACATTTAAAAAAAAAAAAACAACTAAAAATTACCTGAAGAAAGATACATCTACATTATGTTTTTCTCATATAATTTTGTCCTGCTTGTTTTCCTTATGAACTGTGGAAGGCAAAAAGAAGGAAAATAGATATATACACAAGCTGTGGTTTCCAATCAATAACCTTCCTCAGAAAAAAATGCATCAATCTTTGAATTTCCTTGTACCAATCCATTATACAACGGCAAAATTAATCAAGGATGAGGCAAATAGAAAAGTGCATCTAAAATGGTTCTTTCCTTCTAGCAATTCCTGTAAAATGCTACACAGAGTAGCAAACTATAGTTATTTAGATGTCCATGCTTCTGAAGGACAGTGAATGGACCAAATGTAGGTGAGAAGTTTAAAATTAAATTGTCCTCTATTTTAATATCATCAGTGTGAGTCTTTAGTAAATGACCCTTTTTGAGTCCCAGTGTCCTCATTCACAAAATGGTTATGCTGGATGATCAGTAGTATCACTTGAAGCTCTAAAATTTTATGATTCATAAAATTCCATTCCGCTGGAAGAAGAATAATGTAACTCCAAAATATAGTTGTCGTAGATCCACAATGTTCAAGTTTCATTGGGAGATTCCCATGTGCTACACCTCCAAGCTAGGCAATGTACAAGATAGAGATACAGGAAATGCAGATGGACAAAGGAAAAGGAGGAAGGCTGTATGCATTCTGATTAGAAAAGATACAGCAACACAGACCATTGCTGTTTCAACAATAAACAGTAGTCATGGAAAACGGAAGCTAAGAAGTTTGTGAAACCTCCGTATTCATTGGAAATAATTCAAAATTCAAGCATAATTCAGTCCGGATCTACAAACATTAATTGACCACCTATTGTATGCCAGACACTGTGCTGGGTACCAGGGACACTAATATAAGTAAACACAATTTTTGTTACACACAACCTAAATCCAGATTAAACCAACTGTTATGAAGAAACCTAAAGTATATGTGCCTAAAATAATATCACTTTTGTTTATGTAAATATGGGGTACCAAGGGAAATAATCTAATAAGTGAAGGGGAAGAGGGCCCTGATAACAGCAAATACATGCCATTTAATTTGGCATGATATATTACATTACAGTACATTACACTAAACTCTCCAAGTAACGGTCCAAATAAAAAAGCCACTGAGACTTAGAATATAAACTGATCTCTTAAACTGGACTGTTTAAATGGCTATACACTTTATGATATTCAAGTAAGAAATGAACAAGAGAGTGTTTCTAACAAATGAATATGCAATCACTGTAATAAGTTTAATGAAAAACAAAAACTTTGCTTCATAATCTTTGCCACTTATTCAGGAACAAATCAGTAGGGTGTATGAATAGAGATTTCTTTCTCCTGTGCTACTGGCTATATAGTCTGATTAATCCCTACTTAATAGGGGGGCCAGAGTGATTGATAGGGAAAAAGCAGAAGCAGAATATGCCAAAATTCCAGTTAGGATGGCTGTACTCACAAAATCATCAGCCCACCTGTGAAGCAAGTCTGCAAGTCACAGCTAGGGCTGTATGATAGATAATACTGTATTCACCTGAGCAGACATCTCAGGGGACAACACCCGACTGTCTCCCCATCTTCAACATTTGATGCAATTCTGAACATATCTCAGGAATTGAGGTGCAGAATAGGGAGGGCCCAGAAGTCTAAATTAACTCCAAAAATTTTGTGATATCAGACTAGAAGGTTGCTAAGAAGTTCGAGTTTAGAGGTGATTTTTAAACTGAAAAAAAAAAAAAAGTTAGCCAAAATCATAACAAAGCATAACATGTAAAGTTGGTGAAGGTATGTAAATTAAAACAGTGCTTCTAAACTTTAGTGTGTGTGAGAATCACCTTGGAGGCTTGTTAAATATAATAAGCGACCTTGTTAGGAATCACCTGGAGTCGTCTCCAGATGATTCTGATTCAGTAGATCTGGGACAGGGTTCAGAAAGCTATGGTCTAGGAGGCACCCAGGTAACTCTAAATGGGTAATGTGGCCTGGCATCCAGAAGTTCAAAACATGACTTTGAGAGTCCAAAGAAGACTTCAGCTAGGTAACTCCTTTATGTTAGAGATGATGAAGAGGTAATGGATGGCCTCTCCCTTCAAGTTGCTCATGATCAGCTCGGGAAGTCAGACACCAAAACAACTAATCATGTGAAATGAAGTAATGGGAATTTAATAAGCGGTATTGTAAAATATCTTAGAGAACACAAAGGTGGGAGTAATTATCCCTGCTAAGGATGGAAAGCATAATATCTAAAGTTGAATATAAACTGTATTTATGTACTTATAAAATAAAGGAGAGTTGAGCATTTTTTTTCTGGGAAAACAGTTCTTAAAAGGGGGCGTGTGTGTGTGCTGTCATTCAGTTATTAATATTTACATCTTACTCTTTTTTTTTTTGTCATCACCTTGTTCTTGCTGCCTTTCCACAGGCTTATGGTATCCAGTGTTGTTTCTGAGTTTTGGTCTATGTGTAGTTGGTTATTTATTAGTATCCTCATGTTTATTTCAAAGAGCATTCAAAGTTCTAAACATGACTGTTGTGCTGTTTGTTTGGAACGATGACTTCCCCTACTTTATGTAGTCAGCTTTTATTGTGGATTCTGTCTTATAATAGCTTTGTACTCTTTGAGTTGTTAAAAGCCCAGGACTATGCTGTTTGTTTCCTTTTTGCCTCAAAATACTTAATCTGTTTTCTGACTTGGGTCCCAGGATCGTTTTGATCCATGGTGGATATTCTCACATTGCAACATACTACCATGAACTACCATATTCCAAAGTGACTGTATATGATAAAGCAAGATATTTGGTCCACAGCTGCTCCAAAGTTCAGTGAGGCAGTCAGATTTATTTGAGACAGTTTACATCAACAAGCCAACAACTTGAATGCTGAAAGAAAATTTAAGACCTGCAGAATAAATGCAGGCCAGACATTTTTCTCTGGAATATGAGCATGAACTTTTTTTTTATTTTATGATACTTTTATTGGAATTCTTGAGATACAAGAAAAATACGGATATATCTATGGATAGATATATGTATAGATATAGTGTTTAAATATTCTATGTTTACTCCACCAATCCTTGTCAAGTAAATATTGCCCTAGTTCAAACTATTTGACAAAATGAACGATTACATTAAGTATTTAAGGCTTACTCGGTGGGAAAGATTTCTATTCCAGAAATGTCAAAGCATTAGTTTCTCTCATCTGCAGCCTACACTTAGGGAAATATGCCCCCCATGAACAACACAGAAATGCTAGGGACACAAAGAAAGGCAGAGCCCAGTTGTAAATCAACTTCTGAGTGACTTGCTGGGGGTGCCCCAGATCAGGGGAGCCCTCGTCTTTCCCTGACCTAGACCCACATGCCTGAGACTCAGGTCACATTAGAACACATCAGGAAACAGTGACAAGAAAGGGGTACAAAAGGCAAGATAGTTATTTTCAATATATTAATTATGGGTAAAATAAAAATTCAGTAGAAAGGACTTCAAATGTTAAACAATGGTGTTTTAATTCACAGGCATGCGTTTTTCTATGCAATAGCAGTATCAGCCTGAAACTGTAACTTTGGCTATGAAACCAGATGGAGGGAAAGAGAGAAGGAAAGAGCCTTAAGCCACTTTGACCAGTAAAGAACTGAAATAAATGGAGTCGATTTCAGGATTTGTACTCCACAACAGTTTTCCTAATATGAAAAGGAACAGATGACAGAAAGATATGATAGGACCCGTCTGTTGTTAGCCCGTTTCTCAAATGCTTTGAATGAACCCCAAATCTTTCTGTTAAAGTGCCTGCACTGGCAACTCCATTATAATGTCACTTATTAGAGGTCTGTCTCTGCTAGGTCAATAATCCCCAAAGTGAAGTTCACTGGTTTGTGGAGGTACTTAAAAATAAGTCATAGCTCAAAAGCTAAAAAATCACTGCTCCAGTAGTGAGGTATGAAAAAGACAAGATGGGGGGGACCCAGAGTCTGATGAAGGGGAGTTACTTGGAGGTAGAGAGAAAATCTCCTAATCAAGGATGTTTATTCTAAGAAAAAGGAACTTTGCTGGTTGAATTACAAAGCAGATAAGAGTGTAGGGTGCCTGGATGGCTCAGTCGACTGAGTGGCCCACTCTTGATTTCTGCTCATGGTTCATGGGTTGGAGCCCCATGTAGGGCTCTGCACTGACAGTGTGGAGCCTACTTGGGATTCTCTCTCTCGCCCTCTCTCTCTGCCCTTCCCCCGCTCATGCACTCTGTTTCTCTCTCTCTCTCTCTCTCAAAATAAATAAATTTTAAAAAGAGTGTAAAAATGGCAGTTTGCCATTTTTAAACCTGTGTTTGTAAGCTACATAAATAACAACAATGCCTGCAGTTGAACCACAATGAATACATACTTGTTGATTATACTAGATCACAAAACCAAGAGTTTTCCTGAATAATTCAAGTAAATTAACATTTCCAAAGGACCTATCACGTGCAAGGTACTGTGCTAATGACAGTGGAAAATTTTTAAAACTAATAATAACAGCACAAAACATGGTCCCAGTCTCTTGAGAATTTTTAAAAACATATTGAATGAAACAGGATTAATTTTGTATAAAACTGAAAGAAGCAAGTAAGGGGAAAGAATCTCATACCCTAATTAGAATCATTATGTTTGCTGTAGAAGTAGAGTGGTATGATTTGGGAAATTTTCAATTCACTCTTTCTGCAGTGAAAGACTACTTTCCTCACTTTTACCGGGGATGTGAATAAAAGGACTATCTTTGTCATCACCACCTTAAAATTTTAAAAGAAAATAGTACCTTGTCTGTGAAACAAAAAACCAGATCAAAAGGATTTTCAGTGTCAGAAAAGCAAAGGATGTCTTTAAAGTAGGTAAGGAAAAAAAGTTCATTTGTTTTCTAATTTCTGGATTTAAATAAACAAACTGAATATCTTGAAGACAGAAGTCAAAAAAGCACCCCCATCTCCAGGGCAAATGCAAATAAAGAAAACCACAACCACAACCACCAAACACCAACCAGGGTGGTGTTCTTTCTGAGGATTGGTAGAAACTGCGTTTTTTAATCTCTGTTTTTATGCTTGTCCCAAGATCTTTTAAGGGGTGGGGTGGTGGAGGTTGTGGGGAAGAGGTAGCCACTATATAAAAGAAGCTGCCCTGAGATTTTAAACCTTTATACAAAAACTTCCTAGGTAAGGAAACTTAATCGGATCTGGCAGCTGACCTTAGTGATGGACCCAGAAGCAACTGCTGTCTTTTTGGATTATTTCTATGCTACAAGCCAAAATCCTGATATTGAGGAGAACCACTCCCGTGTTGCTTACACATCTGTCTTCCTTCCCATCTTCTATGCAGTTGTGTTCCTGACGGGAGTGTTGGGGAACCTAGTCCTCATGAGTGCATTGCATTTCAAACGGGGCAGCCGAAGACTGATCGACATCTTCATCATCAACCTGGCTGTGTCTGACTTCATTTTCCTTGTCACGTTGCCTCTCTGGGTGGATAAAGAAGCATCTTTAGGACTGTGGAGGACAGGCTCTTTCCTGTGCAAAGGCAGCTCCTACATGATCTCAGTCAACATGCACTGCAATGTCTTCTTGCTCACCTGCATGAGTGTTGACCGCTACCTGGCCATCATGCGCCCAGCCGTATCCAGGAAATTCAGGAGGAGAGACTGTGCATATGGAGTCTGTGCCAGTGTCTGGTTTATCTCCTGCCTTTTGGGTTTGCCTACTCTTCTCTCCAGGGAGCTCACCCTGATTGATGATAAGCCATACTGTGCAGAGAGGAGCGCTACTCCAATCAAACTGACTTGGGCCCTGGTGGCCTTAATTTTTACCTTCTTTGTCCCTTTGGTGAGCATTGTGACATGCTATTGTTGCATCACAAGGAAGCTGTATGCCCATTACCAACAGTCGGGAAAACATAACAAAAAGCTGAGGAAATCCATAAAGATCATCTTTATTGTCGTGGCAGCCTTTGTCTTCTCCTGGCTGCCCTTCAATACTTTCAAGCTCCTGGCCATTGTCTCTGGGTTGCAGCAGGAAGTCTACTTTTCCTCATCTTTTATCCAGCTAGGCATGGAGGTGAGTGGGCCTTTGGCATTTGCCAACAGCTGTGTCAACCCTTTCATTTACTATATCTTTGACAGTTACATCCGCCGGGCTATCTTGCACTGCTTGTTCCCTTGCCTGAAGAACTATGACTTTGGGAGCAGCACTGAGACATCAGATAGTCACCTCCCCAAGGCTCTCTCCAACTTCATTCATGTGGAAGATTCGGCCAGAAGGAGGAAGAGGTCTGTGTCACTCTAAAAGTCACTGTGACATTTCAAGCTCTGTTAGTAGATTGGAGACTTAATTTGTGTCAGCGATAAAGAAGGAAAAAAGTATTGCTGTTGGTATTCATATTCGCATCGCTTCACGAATACAAGGAAGAGTTTATTTTTAAAGAGATGAGTGAAAAGTCCCTGTGTTCATGGCTATAATTAAACCATATGCTGTCTTTTTTGTTTTGTTTTGTTTTCCTTTTTTTGTTTTTTGGGTTTTTTTTTTTTTTTTTTTTTTTTTTTTTTTTAGCTGAATGGCCTTCTTTAACTCTGGTCAATCTAGTTTACCCGGCAAAATACGACTCCTGTAGACCTTGAACTCTGACATAAAGGCCGGCTTGGATCAATTCCTTTCTTCATGATTGTTTATGTACATTCAGGCCTTTTCCTCTCTCAAGAACAATGGTACCTTCACCCACACCGCCCTTCATAATGGGCTTCAATTGGACTACATCTAAAGGATTCTGCCCACTTTCATCTGGTGAGAAATGTGTTAACAATACAGGTAGCAAAAAATATACGTGTGCCCTTTAGTTAATTATTACTGAGTAACAAAGCGAGAGTCTGGCCTTAATTTTTAAAACTTTGTATGGCGATTCTTTACTGCCTTCCAATGTTATCTTTCACCCTAAGCCATTCACAATAACTTTGGACTGTCAAAAAATTCATGGGGATAAAATCATTCTGTATTGTGTTTATGATTTAGGACTTCCTTTATCACCTGGTCTTCTAGAGTATTTTAACAAGGGAGCACAGGGCAAAGTTTGACCTTTATTTTCCTTATAAGATATATTGGTAAAAATGTATCTCATTATAATGGCATAGTAACTACTTTTCAAGAGGGTTTTACTATGCTCTTTTGTTTTCATTGACTTCATACATTAGGATATGACTTTGTTTTAATTACATGTTTTTAATTACTAGTTATTGAGTTATCAAATGAAATGTAACTACTAATATAATTGGAGGTCCTCAAATGCTTAGCTACATCACCATGTGTATTATCATTTTACATTTTAATTAAAATGTTAGTGCTACACATTTTCTATAGCATCGTTTGCTTGGTGTATATAATTTCAAGACTTGATTCAGTAATATAGGAAGACAGTATGCTCTGTATTTGGCTGAAGTGAAAAATACAAAATGAAGATATTACTGATATTTTATATACATTTTTCCAAACCCAGAGACTTTGCTGAATTCTTTCACCCAATAAAAATGTATTAAGTCTACTTGCACGTATATTCCTTTTAAAGACTTTGAAGTGAAGAACATGTAATTAGCAGCAACCACAAAAGGCTTTTGCTACAGAAAACATACTATTGTAAATATCTTTTGATTCAAGAGAAAGTGGGTTATGTGTTGACCCTCAGTGTTGACACAAATGAATTACTATTTTACTTCTAAATATTAGGTTTGAAAATCAGAGAAAGCTTAGAATCTTTTCAGAGACTAGGTAATTCAAGCTCATCCCATGTATCTTTCACATTAAAAGAAATCTCAAATATTTGGCATACCATAATCTATTTAGAAGTTGAAAATACAGTGTTATGCTTTATAAATTGGTTAATTTATTAATTTCTCTTAACCTTTATTAAATAAAAATATAATTTTCTTATTTAAGTATTCTTCTATGTTGTATTAATTTCTATCAGCACAGTTACTATTAATATTGATATTATAAAAGCTTTTAATACTTCATTATAGATATAGAAAAAAGGACTGTAAATGACAAGAAATAAGGTTTCTTGGAAAACTTTAAACTGAATTTAAAACAGTTAAATAGATCTCCTAAAGTTAAATAAAAACAAAATATAAAAGGTAGAAGCCATTCATGTTATAAAAACAAATCAGCAAAAGCACTATTACTAATCAGGGAAATAAATGTCTTTGAGAAATGCTACTTTTAAAATATAGCTCAATAAATCAGGTAAAGTATTTGTTAGGAAATGAGAAAAAATGGGTTATTAGATTCAGCTTCATTCTTAATGTTGGGACATTGAGTAAATCATTGTAATCTTTCATACGTAAAGTAGTTGGTAATATCTATGTCTATAGAATTGTCAAGAATATTATAAGTCTAATAAATACAAAAGTGTTTTTAAATATTGGGTAAAGTTATATAAAGCTATTGGTTCCTATTATTAATTACTGAGTGTTACTTTAAAATTTCCAAACTACGGGGGCGCCTGCGTGGCTCAGTCGGTTGAGCATCTGACTTACGCTCAGGTCATGATCTCACAGCCTGTGAGTTGGAGCCCCACATCGGGCTCTGTGCTGACAGCTCGGAGCCTGGAGCCCGCTTCAGATTCTGTGTCTCCCTCTCTCTCTGCCCCTCCCCTGCTTTGCTCTGTCTCTCTCTCTGTCTCTCAAAAATAAATAAAAATGCTAAAAAATTTTAAAAATAAGAGTACATAAATAAAGAAAGAAAATTTCCAAACTACAGTATCAAGTGACAATCACTCTCATTTAACAAATATTAAGAATATGCCTTACAAAAATCTTAGCATATTGCATATATTATACTCATAATGTTCCAATGATGGAAGGAAAAGCAGATATAAATTTATAGATAGAATAACTCTGATAGTAAAAAGTTCAAAACTTGATTAAGTTGGTATTTTACGATGTCATATATGGAGTCCTCTGGTATGAAATGTAATTTACATTATAATAGCATTAAAAGGCTTATTATAAATTGTATCAGTAGGTCTCATTTTGCAGATTTTTAAACAAGGATATTTCCACATTTTAAGACAAATTCATTTATATACTTATATACATATAGATACATGTAGAAACATAGCTTATCAAGATTTTTGTTATCTCAAACTATTCTGAGAGCTGCTTTGTGGTCATTTCATGTCATTAGTAAAACAAATCAACACACATTTCCATGAATTTCTAGAAAATTAATCTGATATCCTAACAACCACATCTGGCCAGTTACATCTAAAGTTAGAAAAACAAAATAAAACTTAGCAAGAATAAGTATATGTGGAAATCACTACAGATTAACCTCATTTGTTGTCATTTTTTAAAGTGATCTAAAGCCACTGCCAGGTCTTTAAGGACAAATATAAAAGGATAGTCATCCCCCAAACATTTCTCAAACAATTTTTCTTGAACTCACCACAGAAAAGTTCTCCAAGAAAGTCTGTATAAGATGTCGTTGAATAACTTGTAATTAATTTTAAAATCCACGTACTCAAGGTTCACGTATCACAAACACACATTTACTCCATTCAGGCCATACCAAAAGAGTAACACCAACCTGATAGTTCTGGAAGGCCCACCATTTGTCCCCTCTAACAAGCCAGAATCACCTCTGAGTGAGAGTAACGCTAGTGAGAATAATGGTCTTAAAGGAAACCAATGTGCGTGACTGAGGGTGGAATATTACTAGGGGTCACGAGTTAATTTTTAAATAGATGCAGAAATGCACAGTATGATGGTGAGCTGAGTGAAAGAACTCTTCTCCTATGATTCATCTTGGCTCCTCCAATCATTCTCTATTCCCCCTGGCAATCTCAAAAGTGAGAAATGACTCATTAGGTGTGTGTGCCACAGTGAACAGGAGGTCTCAGTTTTCCTGCAGAGCTCATTCACAAAAGACAAGCAATATTAGAAGAATTATGAATTTACTGTAGCAGAGCCACTGGTGTAGCCAGCTAGCAAGATGATGGCCTCCAGCACCATGAGAGAAAGAAGTATCATCTGGAGAAAAAGCGGGAGGATTATTCCAACCATCAGAATATTTGTAAATGATTATTGGATTTTGCCTTCCACAGAGATTGGTATGGGATGGTTTGTCTGTTACAAATGCCGGTTTTTATTTTAAGTTCTTTTCTTTGAGTCAACATTCTCTGTTTTTATCAAGTCTATGAGTAAACAATCATGACTAGACTTTATATATAAGTGGACAGGGAAAATCAACAGTAACAGTGACCTGCGACTTACTCTTGGCACTTCTGGTTGTCTTTGTCATTTCCTTTGTAGAGTTACATTTCCTAAATGGGAATTGCATCCTAAGACTGCATCCTGCAACGTTAAAAAAAAAAAAAAAAAAAAAAAAAAACACCAAACAAACCTACTTTAAATATTCAATGTGCCAAACTGTTAATGAAGCGAAGGTTCTTATGGCAACTTAAGTCACAGTAAAATGTAAACTTACATGAAATTCCCATTCACTAATCTAAAAGTGGGGGGAACTATTCTGTTAGTTGACAGACATTATTAAAGTAAAAAGTTCTCGGTTTAACTATATAAGTAACAAATTTCTAAGACCCAAAGGTACTTTAAAATTACAGTTGTCTTTTTTTGGGGGGCCTGGGTGGCTCAGTCAGTTAAGCATCTGACTGAGGCTCAGGTCATGATCTCACAGTTCTTGAGTTTGAGCCCTGCATCGGGCTCTGTGCTGACAGCTCAGAGCCTGGAGCCTGCTTCAGATGTAGTGTCTCCCTCTCTTTCTGGCTCTCTCCCGCTCTCTCTCTCTCTCCCGCTCTCTCAAAAATAAATAAGCGTTAAAAAAAATCTTTTAAATTACGGTGGGCCTTTTTAAAGTTGACCACATGTGATTAAGTTGAATTGTTGTTAACTTAGGCAAGTGGCCCGTTTAAAGAATTTATGATACAATGTTCATAATACTTTTATAATGTTCTACAGATCTAGTACAGGTTATCATCATCTATCTGACATCACTCAGTGACTTTCTTATTTGCTAATTAAGAAGATTTAATAATTAGCTAGTTTCCTATCATTGCCATACTACAAAGAGTTAGGCTTCATCTACAAGTACTTCGTGATATCAACACTGATGGCAAAAAACATTTTTATTTGCTATCTCCTATCATTTCTAATTAGAAAGATTTCATTTCCATATTATAATTAGTTCAAAATGAAATATAAATGGTTCTCCCTGCTAGAATTCTTTATGACCTGTACTTTATAAATGTACTCTTCCATTTGCTCTTAATTACATACAAGCAGGAGATATAAATATTCTTGTGATGTTTTTAGATGAAATAAAATATTATGCATCAAAAAATACGTGCGACGAAAAGACTATTTTTAATTTGTAAAAAATTTTCTCGGGCAGAGTCTTCAACAAACAAATTTGCTCTTTTTATTTATAGAGTATAGAAAGTATTTAAGAACTTTGTATTGCAAAACTGTCACAAATCTCTAAACCTGCAAATTCTAGAAGAACATACGATTACTTCATGTAAGCTTAATACAGTATAGCCTGTGCAGATCTACTGTATGAGGTGTAGAAAATGAAGCAGAATCGAAAGGTCAATCCTGGGTGTTGGGCCTTTCCCGATGGGTTATTTGTTCATCACATCAGGGGACAGTGGCTTAAATTGATGCCTTTTATGCCACAGACTTGTGGAGTTCCTTGAAAATAGTCAATAACTAAAAAATCAAACTGTTAATGCAAAGTGTCTATTGTACACAATGCACTATGATAGCCCAAAATTTGTTAGCATAAGTGACGGATTTCAAAATAGGCAAATAACCGTCACTTACAAAATTTCTCTCACTTTCTCATACATACACCCAGACACACACACACACACACACACACACACACACAAATACACAAACATGTTATGTACAAATGCAGCTGATGAGTACCTGTTGAATCTTGTTGCTAATACTCAGTCTAAAGTACTTGAAAGAGTGCAAGAAAGAAAATAAAAATAAAGCAAAGAAAACATATAATAAAATGGCATATATAAATATGTAAATATATCAACAATTACAATAAAAATATAAGTGGATCACATTCCCTATTAAAAGGTTGAACAAGTAGCCTGTTTCCACAATAATTTACTATATACATACATATATATATATATATATATACATGTATGTGTGTGTGTGTGTGTATATATACATATATAGCACTATTAGACTCTTGTAGGATGTAAAGAAGTAGAACTTGTTTCTTCATGGAATTTATAATCCCCATTGTTACTGGTTTTTTGAACAAAAGAATGAAGTACTAATGCTCAAGAAGAGCTTGTTAGATAATGATAATAATTATAAGTCAAATCGCTTTCTTTTTTTTAAAATTTTTTAACATTTATTTATTTTTTGAGAGACAGAGTGTGAGCAGTAGAGGGGCAGACAGAGAGGGAGACACAGAATCCAAAGCAGGCTCCAGGCTCTGAGCTGTCAGCACAGAGCTGGACGCGGGGCTCCAACTCACGAACTGTGAGATCATGACCTGAGTCGAAGTTGGACACTTAAACAACTGAGCCATGCAGGCGCTCCATAAGTCAAATCACTTTCTTTGATCTTTTCTAATGTTTAGGGAAAGGCCCATAAATAGTCCATATCCAAGTCATTTCAGGTAAGTGCTATTTTGACACTATTGTTTCCTAAATGTTGTCACATTTCCTTAAAGAAGTGTTCACACTGGCATCCCCAAATAAAAATTCTTTTGTTGTTTTTAAAAGAGTCTCAAGTGTAAATGATGATTTTAAACAGGAGAATGCACATTGAGCAGTATTAAGTTTAAATTTATTTTCAAATGACGAACTAAAATAAGATATGCAAAGAAGATAACTCTATACAAATCTTGCCCAAAGACAGTGATTTATTGAGATGCCCTCTCACTTACCCTCAAGTTAGACCAAAAGCAAAACTGACAACTCAGGTGGAGAAGTGGTAAATGAGAAATGAAACTTGGCCTGTGGTTTTATGTTTAAAGCAAAAAAAAAAAAAAAAAAAAAAAAAAAAAAAGAAAAGAAAAGAACAAAAACAGATTCAGACCAGTTAAAGGTAGATGGAAATGGCCACTCTATTTCTAATTAAAAAGTAAATGCAGAAGTGCATAACTTGTGCAGCGTTTTAGGATTATAAATAACAGTAATTTCAACTCTATAATTCAAATATAGAAAAGATACTACCAATAAATTTATGAAAATATTTAGCCTAATAATCAAAGATGGCCAAATTAAAATAACAAAATACAAATTTTACCTATTATATTGGCAAAGATTTAAACATTAAATACTGAGGTTGACCAGGATTGGAGGGGTGGGGTGTGGGTAAAAATTCTTGGACAGCCTACTGAGTGCAAGTTGATTAAGCTAGAGAAAATTTAGAAACATTTACAAAAAGCAATTCCACTTCTAGGATTTTAATGTAATTATGTATATAACTATGGCCATGTGCAAACATATATGTACATGCATTTTTATTGCAACATTGTTTGCAAAAGTAGAAAAGTGAAAATAATCTAAATGTCACTGATAGAGAATTGACTGAATAAATTAAGGTTCCTACACATACTTACAGTGTAGGACTACATAGCCTTTATGAGTACTGTACCATGTACTGACATGAAAAATTTCTTCATAATAAATTAAATAAAATTAAGTCAAAAGAAAAGCAGGCTACAAAATAGTACAATTTTCTACAGAATATTCTACAAATATTCTATTCTATTCTATTTATAGAATATTCTATTCTACAAATATTCTACAGAATAATTGCATGTTTATGACTATTTCATTTATATAAGAAGACAGGACTACCAGAACCCTATACAGCAAAATGTTAACTTTGTTCCTCACTATGTAGGTGATTTTTAATATTTTATTTGATTTTTATTTTTGTGATTTTTATTTTTGTTATAACTTGTATTTTCCAAAAAAAATATGCATTAATATTGCATTAAGGAAAAAAAAAAGTAAAGCTAGTTCCATTTTTTAAAAATGAAGTACACAGGTAAAAATAGTAGCTAAAAGTAAATTTGCTGTAAAATATCAATTCTGCAATCACAGGTCCTCTGGTTCTTCTGATTTCTGAGTGAGTATAACCCCTACATTGGCCTTGAAACCTTCCCGAATATCTGCTGATTCTCTTTCGGAAGGCCTTTCTGTTACCTGTACGTGTGCTTGTTTCCTTAAGAGCAACAATTTCAGAACTATCAGACATCTATAGTTTTTTTAATGTTTGTTTGTTTTTAAGAGAGAGAGAGCAGAAGCAGAGGAGGAGCAGAGAGAGAGGGAGACACAGAACCCAAAGCAGGCTCCAGGCTCTGAGCTGTCAGCACAGAGCCCAACACGGGGTTCAAACTCATGAACAGCTAGATCATGACCTGAGCTGAAGTTGGATGCTTAACCAACTAAACCACCCAGGCACCCCATACACGTTTACAATTTTTAAATGGTGATGAGAGATTGACTGTTTTAGCATTCATTCCCCATTTCCCAGTGCCTTCCCTCAGCACAGCAGCTCCTGCAACCTGCCTATGGAATCATTGGTGGTCTTTCCCCCGGCTTGGGAGCTCGGGAGAGAGCTCCCCCAGGGGGAGGGGGAGAGCCATGTCTTCATTTTTGTATGTCCATATCTTATTCCAAATCAGTCATTCATGATTGTTGAACTAAACAGAACATCCTAGAAACATGCCATCTCTGGCTTAAATTAAATTTAAGGATTTTTACAAATGTTAAATATTCCCATTTTTAATTTTTACTTTATTTCTAATATGTTGTAATTATGAGGGGCTAGAAGACTATACCAGTTACACTTCATTTAGGAACATGAATCCTTCCATTCTCCCTGAATTTTGTAGGTCATTCTAGTGGTATTATGATTAGCAAAATGAGTGGTATAGTAACTTTTACTTGATTCCTAGTCATTTCTTTCTCTCTGTGACATTTACGTCTTATTTAAATGGAAGACTTTTCTTAGTGCAAATCTGATATGATTTGTAGTAAAAATTAGTGATTCGCAGTTATAATCATGTGATAGTTGAACATTCCTCCTGTGATTGCAAGGATATTGTCAACCTTTTCACAAACTCCAAGCCTATATTCCAGATGTGACAGATGTGACTCTGTACTTTTGAGAGGACATGAAAGCAGCATTATGGGTCACATAATTGGAAGATAATCTCCATAAAAACTAAGGAAAATGCAATAGCAACTAATAGTCTATTTCTGGCACTACCTGGAAAAAGCAGAGCTAATTCAAATACCGTGACATAAAACATTTAAATCATTAGCTTGTGATATTCATTGTAATATAGCTATTACTGCAGGGAGCATGGTATAGCATTGTGGCTAAAGAACACAGATCCAAATTTGCTATTTATTGTCTGTGAAAGGTGAGCAAGTTTCTCAGTATTCCTGAGTCTATTTCTCTCTACAAAATGGGGACAGTTATACTTGCCTTAGATCACGGCGGTTCTAAGAAATTAAAGTGAGAATGTAAGGAATTTGGCACAGTATCTGGTACATATTAAGAGCTTGTTAAGTCACTGCTGAGAACTCCATTTTATAGATAAAGGAAATAGGATTCAAAGAAATCAGACTTCACATAATTCTTAGTGAAGTGTACCGAAAATGCAAGCTTGATTTCAATGAAATCTAGGCTTACCTATGTGATTCCAAAACTCATGCTTTTTCCACTTCATATTTTTTTCCTCTGAGTCCCAGATTTTTCAATAGATTCTGTTAACATCACAAGCTTGGTTTGGTTTATTTTTTTCTGTCTCCAATTCCTTTTCAAATTCAAACATGTTTCTTATTTTTTTCTAATGCAAATACCTCAAATCACCAAAATGTCTGCCTATTCGTGGCTAAATAGTGAAGATATTGCTCAAGGGAAGAGGAAGTCCATTTTATTGAAAATACAATCTCGAACGAATCATATTTTCTTGTAGCATGTTTCCCTCTTCATCGCGTTTTATTAGAAATGACATTTTCCATCCTGTTCAGTGGTCACTAAACATCTTATATAGGCAATCAAATGTATGTTGCATGTAAGAAATGGACAGCTGTCTCCTTCTACTCCCTCTCACACTCGATACCATATTAAAGGACAGTAACATCTATGACAGTTACCCTCACAGGAAAACATTTTTTTTTTTTTTTTTACAGAGCACATACATACGAGGGAAGAATTATAGTTTCATTTTCTTTATTTTTCCATTTTGTTCTAGTCACAGATTTCTTGTAATATACCTATGGCAAGAAGAAAAGATAAATCCAGTGCCAAAGTTCCCACTATAGACTGTGTGCCTATGGGCTCTGCCACCCAAACTGGTATGAGACACTGTAAGTATCACCGTCTTTCCTATTCGGTGCTGTTTGTTAGGCCAAGAAGCTGCACTCACTGATCTATGTGCAGAGAGAGCAATTTGAATACACACTATTCCTGCATTCCAGGAAACTTGTTTACACTTTTCAGAAAGCACATTTGTATAAATGACTTCCTAATTTTAATAAGGATTTCCAAAAGGAGTTTAAAAAAAAACATAGTGGTTTCTCAAATTAGTAACATTATAAACTGCCCCAAACATTTGAAACTTGATTTACATTTACTTTAATTAAGAAATAATATTTCCGTGCAGCATTTTTCGGAGGGGCAGTTAAGAATGTTCTGAAGTAAAATGATAATAAGGTCAATAACTGAATGACCACAATCAAGAAGAAAAGGAAACATAGTTTTTAAGAATAAGAAAGCATAGTGTTCCAACATTAAACCTGCTATTTATTTTCTAAATATATATTTTTTGAGCGTAATTACCTCAGCTTGCTTTATTTAGGAAGGATATTAAAATGTTAACAATAGTTGTTGTAGGTAGTAGAACCAAGGACAGGTTCATTTTTAATTTTAAATATTTTTATGAATGTTATCCATTTTTTATAATGAATATGTATTTCTTAAAGTTTAAAATAAGGGATGCTGAAAGAAATGTCATATGTGGCATAAAGCATATATTAATATTTCAGCACAATTTTACCTCTTCCTCTAAAGTCAAAATAGGATTTTTTTAAATGTCATGCTCAGTTTTAAGTTTAATATCCATAACTTTGAGATGATTTAACTTTAGACAAAGCCTCAATAAATTAAAATTCAACCAAATCATATTTGTTCTCATATCAAATGCAGCAAGTCATTATTTGGTTCAAAGCTTCTAATTTACTTTTACTAAATTGGCTTGTCCGTTAAGTCAAAGGTCAGGCCAGGTTGTGTGTATAGATGCAGTTCTTTATCTTATTTTAAAATATTTCAACTTTTCAATCAAGTGCAAATTAGAATTGGTTGGATAATAGTTGACTGTGAGTTATACCATTTATTCCAAATGCTCTATTGAAAAGTATTTGCAAATAACATATTTCTTGAAAATACCTCCAAATGAAAGATTTCTAAAATAAAAGGAAGGATTTTTTAATTTGAGCAATCATATGAGGAAGAATGTTGATTTTTAACGTCTTTCTCTGTCATGTGGATTTATCTACAAACTTTTCTAGCATTGAGGCTGTGTAAACATTGTTTGCTAAGTTCTCAAGGAAGCCGAACCACCAGCCTGACATCAATTTTCCATTGTAACAGTACAGTTCTGTTACCAAGAAAAATGCACAGGGCGGATGAATTGTAACAGGTATCTATGGTTCTCATTGCAATGATTTTTAAAAATGGAGCTTAAGAATGAGACCCATGTTTACGGAGTATTCATTTAGTACCAAGGAACTGTTAAATGGTTCACATATGTTATCACACTTAATTTAATCCATAAACCAACCTGTGAAAAAAAACTTACCCAGTCCTCCTTCCTTTTCTCTCTTTTTCCACCATGGTCAGATCTTCCTTTCAGTCTGAAACTTTCTCCCCAGCTTCTCTAGCTTCTTCTCTCAATAAATCTTTCCCACTCCTGTCTTGAGGTCTGTTTCTCTGCAAACTTGAACACATAAAGAGAAAAAAATTTTTTTTCTGACAATATAAATTTTCTAGAGTTAAAGAACCCTTTGGAAAATGCTTTCTCTCAGACATGTCAAAGATGGAGCATGCTATGCTTTGGAGTAACAAGTGTTTTGTCCATTTTCATACTGCTGAAGTCATATATTTAGCCGAGAATTCTAAAAATGTGCCTCTGAGAAGTATCTTGATTAGCTGTCTTAAGAAAAGCCCTTGATGGGGGTGCCTGGATGGCTCAGTCGGTTAAGCGTCTGATTTCAGCTCAAGTCATGATCTCACAGTCTATGATTTCACAGTCCATGAGTTCAAGCCCTGCCTTGGGTTCTGTCTTGACAGCTCAGAACCTGGAGCCCTCTTTGGATTCTGTGTCCCCCACTCTCTGCCCCCCCCCACTTGTTCTCTCTCTCTCTCTCTCTCCCCCCCCCAAAAAAACAAATAAATATTTACTAAAAAAACATTTAAGGTGTCGATGACACCTTAGGTAATAATTCTCACCACTATAGTGATGGTTACTATTGTAGCCATTATTAGATTTTATCTATTTGCACCTTTCTACTATTTCCAACCTTTCACCCACATCCCTAGAAAACTAAAATGAGGAATGCCTTCAAATAATGGAGTAAAAAAACATGGTGCGAGGTGATGGAAAACATAAAGGCTTTAGAATTAGCAAACTTTGTTTTGGAAACCACAACAACAAACCACTGGTGAAGTCTGTGTGAACTGCACAAGTTATTGACATTCTCTGCCTCAATTTTCTCACCTGTGAAATGAAGGTAACACTATGTTCCTTGGGGTTATTGAGCATTAAATAAATGAGCAAACTTATGAAGGTCATGAGAGTAATGTTTGTTTTGTCTTTAAATTCTTTATTAATCCTGTATGCACAGATACAAATACATATATATTGTAAAAACAAATTTTAATTTAAAATAATTTAATTGTGGAGACTTAAGATTTATGAAGATGTTTTTGCAGTATACATATATATATCTATATATATACACATATATGTGTGTGTGTGTGTGTATATATATATATATATAGATACCATTAAATATTAGGCAGACTGTATACATATCCAAACATGCAGAACCCCAAAAACACGGTCCTCACTCATGGTTAATAAATTTACTGTGGCCTCTGGGCAGCAAATTTTATAAATTATGTTTGAAAGCTATTTTATTCAAAGCATTATAATACATTTATTATTTAGTTCTAGCGATTGCCATAACAGAAAATACCTTTAAAGGGATAAGATGATCAGTCGTAATCCCTGTGACTATGTATTTTCTTAGCAGTCTCTGTATGATTTTCGTCTGGTTTAATTAACACAGATGTGTGTATACCTATAAATCTATCAGAAATTATGTATAAAGAAGGAGGGAGCAACCTAAGGCTCCACCAAACCAGGATAGCTTTTTGCTCTGAAGATGAAAGAAAATATTGGCTGTTGTCAAAAAGTTCTCTCTTTGAAAGTCAAAACCTTTCTCAGCTTTGACATTTTTGATGTCTTAAAGTACAGGGGGAAAAAAAATCTACAAAGATAGGTCTGCAAATATTTTAAATGATCCTCAGTCTAAAAATTCAAAATATCACAAATATTTTAGGCATGTCTCTATGCAGAAAAAAACAGGAAATATATACAATACTCTTCTCTCTTGCCTGCAGTTCTGGTGACTATAAACAACACTGCCCTCTGGAATAATTAACTCTGTTTGGGGACAAGGGATTGGGGGAGGGGGGACGTAGAAGGGATGAGGAAGAGGATATGAAATGGGAAAAAGGATCATCATTGTTGCTGATTTTCCATTTATTTTAGGAAAATATTCCTTCCTTGTGGTTTTTTGTATCTGAGATGACTGGCCAGTTGAGGACCTAGGAGGTTGGGAAGGCTTCTCAGGACGGTTAGAGCAGGCAGGCGAAGCCCTGGAGAAAAACTCACGTTCTCAAACTGCACATCAGCTCTGCCCTTGACGGCACTGACCCATGGGAGAGGGAATGGCCCGGGCTGCTCCTCCCTCTCGATCCCTCCCCTTGGGTGCCCCTAATGAACCATCTTTAGGTGAATGCACAGCTTCCATCTCAACTCTGATTTTTCTTTAGCCATTTCTGTTTTTGTACCTCTCTGCCTTCTGTTGAGGCCAAAGCAACATTAATGGTTTTTAACATGTTAAATGGTAGTTTTCCCCCTTGTTTTACCAAAAAACACAGAAAATGAGAAACAAAAACCCTCTCAGGGTCTTTAGAAATAGCACATCTGAAAATTTCAACATAAAGATCTAGTTAAATTCAGACTTAAATTCAGTTAAATTCAATGTGCCAAGTTTTAGATGACAATTTGGTTCTCTGCATTTTAAAATGCATAACTGTTTACAATATTCTATTTAATGCAGACATGTCACAATGTGCATGATAGATAAAATTAAAGGCTTATTTATATATATTTTTACAGAATATAACACAAACATTGCTGTCAAAGGAGTTGTAAAATCATCTAATGTGACTCACTCATTTTTCAAATAAGGAAATTAAGTGAAGAATCTTATTCAGAAACAAAACTTTTTTTTTGGTATTTTTTTAAAGTCATTGAGCTAGTACACATGGACATAATTATAAACATCATTAAATTAAGATAACGATATATTTTTATTTCAGCTAATAAAGTGCTACTGCCCTGAGTCCTCTGAGTGCCTACCTATCAAAACCTTCTGACATCTTCCTCAAAAGCTCCTGGACCCTTCAACATTAAGCAACTAAAAGGTTAACCCTTTCAAGCAAGAGGCCTTTGGGAGCCAGGCACCCCCCCTGGCGAGAGTGTCTTTTCAGACTGGCTGGTGCCCAAGAGGGTGCAGGCTGTTAACAGTTTTGAGTATTGTCCCTGCATGCAGCCAATGACAGCAACTTAAATTCCCAGCTGTACTGGACATTTGTTGGTTGACCTAGCATGCATTCTCACACTCCCCTTCCACCCCCAGGCAATCATCTATCTCTTCTTCCTCACACAGCTCATGTGTTTTGGTAAAGGTTGAACCCACTCTGAACTCCATGGAAAAGACTCGATAAACTTCAGGTCCTTGGTACCTTCCATCCTCTGGCCACAGGTATCACAGGGCGAGCATGTGACTGGCCAACCAGGCTATTTGGAATGCTAGGACAACACTGCTCTCTCCCCTCCCAAGCCCTGTTGAAATTTGCAACAACCTTATTAGGAGCAAGAGACCCAGTCTTGGAATGAAGTTAACATTGTTGACACTAAAGAGATACAACAGAAAAACTAAGCAGCACAAAGCAAATCAAAATAAACTGAGTCCTTCCTGGCATGGCTGAACTACTAGATCAACCAATGCTGAAGTCCTCCTGAATTTGGACTTCCCAGTCACCTGAGCCTAAGTACTTCTTTTGTTGTTTAAGTTCATCTGAGTTGGGTTTTCTTTTACCTGAAAGTTTATGGGACCTCATATATTAATACACTGGTCCACCAGCAAAGTTTAGCCAAAGGTCTCCAGTATAGCCCTTTAGTTAATTATACCACAAAGTTATGAAACAAAGCAGAATTTCTCAAAATGTGTTCTGAAGAATGGCTAAAATAAAAAATACAAGAAACAAGTGTTGGCAAGGATGTGGAGAAAAAGGAACCCTCTCACACCGTTGATGGAAATGCAAATCGGGGCAACCACTGTGGGAAACTGTATGGAGGTTTCTCAAAAAAAAAAAAAAAAATAGAACTACTCTATGATCCAGCAAGTACACTACTCGTATTTCCCCAAAGAATACAAAAACATTAATTCAAAAGGATACATGCACCCCTATGTTTATAGCAGCATTATTTGCAATAGAAAACTATGGAAGCAGCCCAAGTGTTCATCAACAAATGAAGGGATAAAGAAGGTGTGATATATTATATATGTATATACACACACACACACACACACACACACACACACACATATATATATATATATATATATTACTCAATCATAGAAACAATGAAATCTTGCCATTTGCGATGACATGTATGGAGCTAGAGAGTATCATGCTGAGTAAAATAAGTCAGTTGGAGAAAGACAAATACCATATGATCTTACTTATATGTGGAATTTAAGAAACAAAACAAACAAGCAAAGAAAAAAAAGAGAGGGAGAGAACAAGACAAACCAAGAAACAGAGTCTTAACTGTAGAGAATGAATTGATGATTACTAGAGGGGAGGTAGGTGAGCAGATTGATTCCCTGCCCACGCAGGAGGACCTTGACAGGTTTGTTGACTTTTCTACTTTTCTTTGGGAAGACCTTTAAATCTCTTTAAAAAGCATTAATTCAGAAAACAGAACAACTTCTGTTCTTTCCTTCCCTTCACCATTCACCTACTCACCAGCTGCCAGGGTAAAGGTGGGGTGGGGGTAAGTTTTCCAGATTTTGTAGATAAAAATACAGGATCCCTACTTAATTTAAATCTCAGATGAATAACGAATAATTTTTAATATAAGTATGTCCCAAATATTGCAGAGGATATACTTATAATAAAAAATTGTCGGGGCGCCTGGGTGGCTCAGTCGGTTAAGCATCCGACTTCGGCTCAGGTCACGATCTCATGGTCCGTGAGTTCAAGCCCCGCGTCGGGCTCTGTGCTGATAGCTCAGAGCCTGGAGCCTGCTTCGGATTCTGTGTCTTCCTCTCTCTCTGACCCTCCCCTGTTCATGCTCTGTCTCTCTCTGTCTCAAAAATAAATAAACATTAAAAAAAATTTAAAAAAAATTGTTCATTGTTCATCTGAAATTCAAAATTAACTGAGAATCTTGTATTTTATCTGGCAGCCCTAGGTAAGCACAGGGAAAAGAGGTTCCTCTTTTATAGTCCCTACTTTCCTGAGTGCCTTCACATTCCTTGGACAGGGCAAATGGTGAAGATGATTCTTCTGTGCCAACTTGGGAAGTTCTTTGGTCCTAGGGGACCTCTCTAGCATCAACTCTCAAGATCTGAAGGATATTCCTCATTCCCTCAGGATGCCCACCCCATGTAGCCCTTAATCTGCCAGCTGTGGGGCCCCACAGCAGTTACAATCCTCTGCATTGTCTCATGGGAAGCAATGAGACATCTTTGCCCCCATGCAGCAGCAAGCTCCTAGATTGGCCACCAAAGCGCTAATGAGCCAACTTTTGCATCTACGTTTCGAGGAGGGCATCGACCTCAGTCTGCAGTGTCCCTGAAATACGGGAGCACATATCTCCTCAAGTAGTCACACTGAAGCCACTGGGCTTGGTGTTGGAGGCAGCAACTTTCCCCAGGGGAAAAGGTGGGGGCCCCATCGCACAGCTGCTAGTCTTTCCTCAGAAAATCTCACAAAAACCTCCTCCTCTGAAAGGATCCAAAAATTGTGGAATAGGTTCCCAGATATTTTGCTTGTAGAGTCTGTGCAGGGTGACTTAGCAACTCGCTTGAGAATTCAGCATTTACTTTATCTTGATGCCTAGTTGAAATTTCAATTTTACATTCTGTTATATAGGTTTCTTTTCTGGGAGAATTCTCACAACTTTTAATATAGCATACATTATGAGTCTACAAGAAGGGGTGGGAATTTGCAGTGGTTCCCAAATGTTTTTAATTACATAAACTTTTTTTCTTTTTCTTTCTTTCTTTTTTTTTTTTCAGGAGATTTGAATAAAATTGCTGTTTTGTGGCACAGACTGGGGAATGGATTGCCCTAGAACATATATTTTGGTGATCAAGAGCAAGATTAAGAGGTCTGAGTCCATATTTGAATTCCAGCTCTTGCACTTACTTACCTTTAGGCCCTATGCCCCAGTTTCTTTATTTAATTATAGAGAATGATACCTACTTTACTGAGTTGCTGTGGAAGGGAAATTAGTCAAAACATGGCAAAGCCCCTGGAACAGTGCCTGGCACAGAACATGTGCTCAATAAACCTCAGCTGCTATTTGTAGCAACCACATCGGTAGCAGTAAAAGCAGCAGTCCTGGGGCTGCTTAGGTGATCGTTATAAAATGGCAGAGTTTTAAATGCATTGGGACACTGTGTCATTGTGCAAATCCCCAGGTTTCTAATTTTACAGCTATGTAAAGCAAATGTTTCCATACATTTGAATATGGCTAAGTGAATCAAAGTGCCCCGGAGAATCCTTCAAATAATACTACAAAGTTTGTATCCTCTTGTGTTTAGAAATACAAAACTTTTTTGGAATGTCGAGCATCATTTTCACAGAGTTAGAAGATTATATAAGTAGGAATTACGTTTATTGTTATCACTGGGTAATTTTTAGAGAAGAGAAAGGGCTTAATCTGAAAGAAAAAGAACATCCTTAGCAACTTCAGGTGAGAATAATGATTGCAATACACAAAGTTGTGTACTGTATAACCAAATTTCTAAACATGTACCATCATTCGGGTCCTGTGATTTTTCACCAGTCGCAGTTCTGCCTGAGTCCACCGTCCCCTGACTGAGCGGTGCCTCCCTTGCATATGAAACTCGGAAAGGGCAGAGAGAAAACACCAAAACCACCAAGCCCAGCCAGCCCACACCTCAAGACCACTCATTTTAGACACATGGCTGTATCTTAGCTTACAGTAAACAGCACAACAAGCAAAGGTGAGCTCTGGATATGCCAGTGAAAAGTCCCAGTCAGAACATTTGGTTCTGAGTAGCGGAGAACCTTTGAGCAATTTCATTCACAGTTTTGACAGACTGTATTGTTATTATTATGAACTGTGCCTACCTGACCCTCAATAAAAATGATGTGTTCAAGTCCTAACCATTAGCACCTTGGGATGTGACACTATTTGAAGACAGGGTCTTCCCAGGGGTAATCAAGTTAAAATGAGGTCTTTAGGGTGGGCTGTGTTCCAATAGGACTGATGTTCTTACACAAGGGGGAAATCTGAACACAGACATACACAGGGGGAACATGATGGGAAGAAACACAGGGAAAAGATGTTATCTACAAGCCAAGGAATGATGGAAGCTACCAGAAACTGGGACAGAGAATAGAGCAGATCCTTCCCTAGAGACTTTAGGGGGAGCATGGCCCAGCTGACACTCAGCTTTCAGAATTCTGGCCCCCAGCACTGTGAAAGGACACATCTCTATGGTCCTAAGCCACCCAGTTTGTAGTACAGTTACAGCAACCCCAAGAAACTAATACACTGCATGAAAGTATGTCTCTCCCAACATGCTAATGACTAAACATGGCTGTCCTATACTTTTTCCTGCCTGCTGTCAACAGCTCATCAAAGCTCAGGACCTCCCCTCTGAAGTTGGTAGAAATTCCACATAGAAGAAGCCCACACCACATCATGAAGATACAAGGGAGATAAAATTAAACTGGCAAGAATGCCATTTTAGTACTCTCAACTTTTTTTAAGTTTATTTATTTTTGAGAGAGAGAGAGAATGATCTGGGGGGCGGGGTGGGTTGGTGGGGCAGAGAGAGAGGGAGCCACAGAATCTGAAGCAGGCTCCAGGCTCCGAGCTGTCAGCACATAGCCTGAGTCGGGGCATGAACCCAACAACCACGAGATCTTGACCTGAGCCGAAGTCGGATGCTTAACCAACTGAGCCACGCTGGCATCCCTCAACTTTTATTTCAAATGGTTAAGAGAGTATCTCTTTTACTGCAGGGGTCACAGGTATATTCTTCTGAGGTTGCCACATTTAAAAAGAAAACATTAGTGTTAGAAACCAGCCATGTTACATACGAATACAGGCATGCCTCAGACATACTACAGGTTTGGTTCCAGACCACTGAAATAAAGCATGTATTGCAATACAGCCAAGTATATTTTTGGTTTCCCAGTGCATATAAAAGTTACATTTACACTATACTATAGTTTATTAAGTACACAAAGCACTATGTCTAAAAAATAATATAATACTATAAATTAGAAAATACTTCATTGCTAAAAAAAAAAGCGAACCATCATCTAAGCTTTCAACAAGTCATAATCGCTAATCACAAACCATAACAAATACAATAATAATGAAAAAATTTGAAATATTGCCAGTACAACCAAGATGTAACACAGAGACATGAAGTGAACAAATGCTGTTTGCAAAAAATGGCACTGAGGGGCGCCTGGGAGGCTCAGTCGGTTAAGCATCTGACTTCAGCTCAGGTCATGATCTCAAGATTCTTGAGTTTAAGCCCTGCATTGGGCTCTGTGCTGACAGCTCAGAGCCTGGAGCCTGCTTCGGATTCTGTGTCTCCCTCTCTCTCTGCCCCTCCCTTGCTTGTGCTCTGTCTCTCCAAAAATAAACATTAAAAATTTTAAAATAAAAAAAAAAAATGGCGCTGATAGACTTGTCCATCACAGAGTTGTCACAAACTGAAGGTTTGTAAAAAAGAAAAAAAAAAAAAAGCAGTATCTGTGACGTGCAATAAAGTGGCACACAATAAGATGAGGGGTGCCTCTAAATTTTAATTATAATGTATAAATCCTGGGATCCAAGGAATGATAGCAAAGCTGCAGCCTTTACCAGCATGACTCCATTCCCAGTAACTAACAGGTAGAAGGTTGAGCTGGCTCGGCCCTGAACTGGCCAGCCTCTGAGCCACCCTGGTGCCCTCACTCACTGGGCAAGGCTAAAGCAAAGCAGAGGGAAGAAGTGAGCTACTTTTACGGGCTACCTGCCTCAGCATGACCTGACTGACCCCTGGCTATCTGCTGAAAATGTCTTCCCTATAAAAAAAAAAAAAAATGGCAGAAATTTTTGGTGGCTGCATTGTTGTAAGATTCCTGGTAAAGCACATTCCTCAAAGCACACCTCAGAAAATTCTCACAGGAGTTAAAAACATTTTCCCTTTTCCTCTATTGTTCTCTTCTCTTCATTCTTCTTGCAAAACATCCTACAGAGGACTTTACTCCTCAGGCCTGTAATCAGAGTAGGGGCACATGTCAAGTCCAAGGTCTCTGGACAGAAAGATTAGACCAAAGAAAATAAGGCTGTAAATGTCATGGGATTTGACACTCGCAACAAACAGTAGCTATGGAGCTTTTGCATGAGGACTTCACCATCTGGTTTCAGAGACCTCAGTTTCCTATGCATGAAGGGAGGAAATTGTACTGCATGGCTTCCTATGACCCTTGCACCTTGAAAATCCTATGATTTTGATTCCTTATTCACAAAAGAGTAGGGTATGGGGTGCCCAGGTGACTCAGTCCGTTCAGCGTTCAACTCTTGATTTCAGCTTGGGTCATGATCTCACGGTTCATGAGCTAGAGCCCCAAATCAGGCTTCTCCACATTGACAGTGCAGAGCCTGCTTGGGATTCTCTCTCCCCACTCTCTCTGCCCCTCCCCACTCATGCTATCTCTCTCTCTGTCTCTCTCAAAATAAATAAACTTAAAAAAAAAAAAAAAAGAGGAAGGTATGGATGCTGCAATTACCACGTCTTGGTAATCCTGGCAATATTTCAAATGTTTTCATTATTATCGTGTTTGTTATCATTATTCGTGATTAGCGATCTCACGCTTTAGATTAAATTTTAAAAGAAAAAAAGAAGCAGCGTCACTAAAAAGATGGAGACATTACCAAAGGAGAGTAGAAGGATTTTGTGGTAGATTCCTAAGGGAAGTGTTACAACATGAAATGATCCTGCAGGGAAATAGCTAAGACTTGCCAAGTGCAAGAGTCCAAGCCATTCCCAGGCAGTGGGTCCCACCGGGCAAGCAGAGACCTTGGTATCTCTCCCTGTTTCTGGCTCACTTTCCGCACTTCACATTCCCCCAGATTTGAGTGCAAAGCCCTGCTACAATGAGTGGAATATAGACTCTTTCCATCTCTGTCTTTCTCTCTCACTCTCCAGATGAAACAAAACTCTTACTTCACACTGAAGATACCTCTTATAGTCTTGCATGAGATCAGGTGATGTATCAGGCTCCCAGGAAGCGAGAGATGGCTTGCCAAAATTACAATAATTCAAAGGGGTTTAATAAGGACGATAACAAGGATAGCGCAGGTAGCCCAGATTGGTGACAACAGAGCTTGTATCTGTGTTCCAAAGGAAGCGGTCGGGGAGGAATTGCGAACCCGGAAGGAAGAGTGGTTCAGCCCGGAGGCTGCCAGCCTGAAGCAACAGTGAAGAGAGGGAGCCAAGGGAATAAATACGTTGGAAGCCAATATAGGCATGTTGAAAACATTTCAATCCTTGCCAGTTGAAGTACTTCCTGAAATAATTCTCTTAATGTCCCCAATCTGGTAAAAATGTATCCTTACTGAGGAAAAAGCCAGAGGTAGAAAATTTTTGTGCCAAAGCAATGCAGAATTTTTGGTATGGGATAGATATAAGTAGGCGAATCTGAAATGATTCCTTACTCCCAGAATAAGCTCTTCTACCTGAGATTAAAAACTCGTCAAAAAAAAAAAAAAAAAAAAAAAAAAAAACAAGTTCTAAAAGTTTGCTACTTGTTATTCTTCATAATTAAGTAAAAGAGTGACTGTTTTTTTTCCTTTGGATACACTCAATCTGAATACAATTAACCAATGATTAATAACAGGGGGAAGTGACCCTTGAGCCTTCTCTTAAATATCCAGCATTTGTTTCAGAAGGCCATTGGGATCCCACTTGTACAGTCTTAGCATAGAGCTAGTTCTGTCCGAGAATCTTCCTGTGTGTTGGATCTATTTTAATTGCATTTCAACCCCCCTCCCAGAGCATAAGCCAAATTCTCTGCAGTGTCTAACCTGGGGTAGCAAATATATGGCAAAGGGTTTCCACTTTTCACTCCCATACTCACAAGAGATGTGACTAATCAACCGTTTCTAGTTCCTGGAAACTGAAATATGATAGTGACTCTGTCAACAAATTCTCTGTTAACCAAAGGAATTAGCTTCTGCATCCTTCCTCTTTTAGTCCCTTCAGGCTTTTCAAAATGGTATTAGTACCTACTACAAAAACCTTGTTACAGCCTATTGCAATGAGTCATTACTACATAATAATTGCTTACTCCCCTACAATTAACCTTCTGTTGACATGGCTCATAAATTATGCTTCTCTTTCTTATCTTCTCCTGTTAATCTTGTAACATCTCTGGGGGTAAGGAGTAATCCTAACTAATTAACATTTATTCTTCAGGTGAGCCATGCTATAAAGACTCCAGTAAACAATTTGTTTTCTTACCGGTTTGTCATTTACAACCCAAGCCAGAATTCTTCCACTTCAGAATAAAACCAGAGTTTAATTAAAGCAAGGAGAACATCAGCTTAGGGGGATATAGCATTCCTTCTCTGTCTTATGCTTTAAGATCCATCAGATGAAATCCTGAAATACCAACGTTGGAGTGGGGGGATGAGGAAGCTTTCCTGATGCTGAAGACAGGTAATTTTTAAGGTAATGCAAGACACTTAAAAAGCTTGTTATATACAATAAATAGGTAATAAATATAAACCAAGATTAGCTTAAAGGAAATGTAGATAATTACATGAGGATTTACTTTATGGTCCATTCATTTGTTCAACAAATGTTAATCATTACCAAACCAAACATTTGGCACTGCATATTCCTTCCTAAACTTTCGAAGTTGCCAGAAGGACAACTACCAGGTAACTTCACATACTACCCCTGGATCAGTCTGAAACAGGTGGGATTAGCGTGGCTAGATCATAGATCTGGCCCAATTTGGCCTTTCCTATAATCTTGCAGCATTTCTATTATAGATATTGATTTACTCAAACATATAAGAATAATCCTACTTAATCCAAACCCTTTGATCTGAGGGATTATAAAGAATATGTATAAATAGACAAAAATAAACATTCCAACTGAAGTCCTATCTGTTCATCTGATTAAAATTCTATTTTTTTGAAAGATGGATGCTTTGGTCAAATAGTTGACTTTTCTATCCTGTATAAAGGGCTAAATCAGTTTCTCTCATATCAAAAGTTTCCTTTTCCACCAACTTTATTCACTGTCCTGCTGCCCAAAGTCCTGGGTCTAAAGATACCAGTCTGATACCACGCAATCCGATGATAATACACTGAATGCTTGCCAACAAGAAAGAATGCTCAAGGAATACAATGATTAGTGACTAAATCATTTTAAAATGCTATTGGTTTCCTTTGTCTCTAGAGGATATACACCCAGGAACAATAATAAAAGTTCAAAAAAGCCAAAATCCTTCTTCCCCCTTTCACCACATAAATTAACCTCCTCCTTTATAAACAAGTGATTATTTACAAAGTTGGTTAAAAGGAGTTTAGATTTAGGTTTCATTTAGAATTTCTCAGCCACACATTTCATTTTTCTCCTATTATTTAAAAATTATTTTATTGCACATGATATTCCAAGTACTTAAACTTTGGTGTGAGTTTTTAAAAACGTAGTTAGAAAAACAACAGAGGGGAAAACGTGGCACCGGTTATGAAAACGTTCTTGAAACCAAATTTATCTCAGGAAGAAAGGAAAACCAACAATGAAGCTTAAGCAAAAAGATTTTTCTAATATTGTACTTGTTGACTCTGGGGTGACTGACAGAAGAATAAACACATCCACCCTTTTCTACTATTCAAAACACCTTCCCTTTTAAACACATAATGCAGAATCTTACCTTACAGGGGATGATCACAGGCTACTATATTACAGCTCTTTTATTCAAACTAAAAACCATATCTTGGTGCATATAAAAAGTTAAATCAAATCCAGACAGCCAGATAAGAGACAAATAGAGAAAAAAGAAGGAAACCAGATGTTTCTGAGGGCTTTTTTTTTTTTTTTAAAAAAAAACCTCTTTGGCTCCAGCTAAGGTTGAGGTTAGCCTGAGCATTGCGTGCCATTCTTGAAGGACCCTAGGGCTGACTCATTTATTTTATCATTTCTTGTGAAAATGAGAGGTGGCAGCCATCACTGAAGAGTGAAGGGTGACTTGGTGACTGATCTCTTTACTAAAATGAGGAAAGCAATCACACGCGATGTTCAAAATCTCCCCACTCCCAGAGAAACCCAGCAGCTTTATAGAAAGGAAGTTATTTCTATCTAAGAAGACAGGTGGCAACTGAAAATACAAATGAAGAAAAGAAGAATAAACATCTTTTTCAGATATGTATCAGCAGTTACAAATAATGAATATTATTCCAGTTTTCTTACCTGCATATTGCAAGTCAAAATAGACTTGATCACTGTGTTTTTAAAGTTCTATCTTTTTAAAGTTCCCTTTCTAAATGCATCACTTCACTCTTAACTGTCCAAAGGACCCGTTAGAGTCTACTTCCTCTAAAACAGGTGCAATTTTAATAGAATAGTGGGGGCAAAGGCCACCCGCCCACCCAGAGTGTTGAGGAACAAGCATGGGCACAGTGAGCAGAGGAAGGTAGGTAAGTGATAAGTGTCCTAAGAGAAGTCATGGCAAGGTCAAAGTTCCTTCTCTCCTGGGGCAGTGGGGCTGGACTTTTGATTGAGCTGAGCTGCAGGGACAGACACTAATGTGTTTCCCTGTGGATCTGGAAAGGAAACAGCAAGAACAACCTGGTTGAGCACTTAACTGGAGTGGGAGAGACAGACACTTTTTTTTTAAGTTTATTTATTTGAGAGAGAGAGAGAGAGAGAGAGAGCACAAGCTGGAGAGGTCAGAGAGAAGGAGCAACAGAATCCCAAGCAGGCTCTGCACCATCAGCACAGAGCCCAAGGTGGGGCTTGAACTCACCAACCGTGAGATCGTTAGGGAGCTGAGATGAAGAGTTGGATGTTTAACAGGACTTCACCACCCAGGCACCCCTGGGACAGACACTTTTCTGAATACTTTACAAGAATATCAATTTTAATCCTTAACACAACCTGGAGAAGTAAATATTGTTATCCCAGTTTTAGAGATGAGGAAGTTGAGACACTGAGTTGAAGGAGAAGGAGAGTAAAACTCCGACATCCAGGCAGACTCATCCCATCGCCATTCTGCAGTCTCGATGTTTCAAAACCACACCTGCGTTCTATGTGACTAATCAACATTTTTGTATTACTTCAACTAATGAAGCACATTCTCTTATATTATCTCAATTTATCTTCATTAAATCACTGAAAAGATGCTCTTGTTAGTAAGCTTGTTACTCAGGTGAGAAAAATGAGTCTCAAGTTCATCCAGGAAATGGTAGAGCCCCAACCAGAAAACAAATTTTGTGCCCTGAATTCTTCTGCTCTTTCAGTCTAGCCTCTTGCCTTTCATCTCTGCTCCCCTCCTCTCCTTCTGATTCATGGGAAGGCTGTGATGTCTGTAAATTCCCACATCCACCTGCAGCCAAAATTGAAGCTTTAGTCCATCAGCTTTCCAGCTTCAATTCCTGTTAAAACATAAAGGCCCTTATGAGAAGGGGCACTTTAATCTTTCATCAGCCATTTGCACTTCAGTGAGACCAAGGGTCTGACCAGGGTGAGACCAAGGGTAAACATTTTAATGTTTATTAATTTTTGAGAGAGAGACAGAGCACGAGCAGAAGAGGGTCAGAGAAAGAGGGAGACACAGAATCAGAAGCAGGCTCCAGGCTCTGAGCCATCAGCACAGAGCTCATTGCAGGGCTCAAACTCATGAGCTGTGAGACCATGACCTGAGCTGAAGCCAGCTGCTTAACCGACTGAGCCACCCAAGTGCCCTTGACATCAGGTTTTCTTTAATAAACGTTACTTCTTAGAGCAGTCTTGAATTCACAGCAAAATTGAAGGGAAGGTACAGAGATTTCCCATATGCCCCTTGCCCCTATACATGTACAGCCTCCCCCATCATTAATATCCCCTGCTAAAGCAGAACATTCATTAGAATTGATGGATGTACAGTAACACTTCATTATCACTCCAAACCCATAGTTCACATCAGGAATCACTCTTGGTGTTGCATATTTTATGGGTTTGGATGAATGCATGATGGCGTGTGTCCCCAACTACATTATCACACGGAATAGTCTCACTGCCCTAAAAATAGTTTGTGTTCTGCCTATTCATCCCTCCCTCCACCGTAATTCCTGGAAACCATTGATCTTATTTCTTTCTAAAATCAGTTTTTCATAGGAATAGATGAGCATAAAAACAACACAAAGGAACAAAAAACATAAAAATGAGGGCATTTAGTACCTAAGGTATACAGGGTGACGTGGGTCGGGAAATTGAAGATCTAAAGATTAACAAACTCTAGCAACCTTATAAGTGAGGTAGATACACACCTCTCTCTGCCTCACCCCTGCCCACATCTTACTGAGACTCGCCTCTTTCAAACTTTTTAGCCATGAAAACCTACGTTGAAACAATATCTTACATTTATATACATAGAATATTAACTAAAAATGTGATTGTTAAGAGTTTGTTAGAATGAAAGTTTAACTATTTTAATAAAAGTTATATTGTTACATGTACCTCAGTATCAACTTCTGCTGGCAGCATTGGATCTATTCTTTTTAAATTTTTATTTATTGTATGGCATTGAAAAAATCCAATTCATAATAATAAATATCTGCAAATGGTTCTTTTTTAAAAATTTTTTACTGTTTATTTATTTTTGAAAGAGTGAGAGGGAGAGACAGAGCATGAGCAAGGGAGGGGCCAAGAGAGCAGGCGACACAGAATCCAAAACAGACTCCAGGCTCAGGTCTGACAGCAGAGAGCCCAATGCAAGGCTTGAACTCACGAACCGTGAGATCATGACCTAGGCTGAAGTCTATGCTTAACCAACTGAGCCACCCAGGCACCCCTGCAAGTGATTCTTTCAAAGAACTCAACTTGCAGTCTCGGACTATTTCCATTAAGCTGAATCAGAACTTTTAAAGAGCACTAATTTCTTGCATTCTTTAGTGTAAATACAAAAGTCTGACACATATCTAAAATGCACAGTTAGCATTAACACTATCTGTATAAAAATATCAAAATATGACCAAGTTATGTGCTCAATTGCTTCTATCTGAGTACTGATGTATGAGGAAAACAGTCACCAAAAGGCATTCCTGGGTCTTGCCAGGACCACAATCATGTAAGCATTATCATGGTATACTTAGCGGTGTGCATTTATAGGCTTAAATCTTGCAAATGTGAAGCTATAAACTTTTTAAAACAAATCTCTTATCTGCAAGAGCAATGTATGAGCAGAGCCAGGGTAAACTCTGAAAGAAAAGACCATTAAAGAGGACTAGCCTTGCCAGATATTAGAAGATATTATAAAGCTCTAGTGATTAAACTGTGTGTTGAAATAGACAACCAATGAAAGAGAACAGGGTACAGAAATATATATATGAGATATGAATATGATAAAGTTGAGCACTTCAGTATAAAAAAGATGACTTTACCATTTCTTGGGGGAAAAAGCCATATGGAAAACAACAAAAAAAGAACCTGGATCTCTCTCCTCCCTTATGTCAAAATACATTTCTGGTGCAGTGATGTGCTAGACCTGGCATATACCAGCTGGCAGGAGCCCATTGCGCACATCTTTTCCTAACTAACTCTGTGTTCAGTTCACATTGATAGCTGATAATTGAGCAGGATGGGAATGTTTACACTTCAGTAATTGGCAAATACTACAGATCAGGGCTGCTGTTGTTTTTGTGTTTTGAGACCCAATTTTCCAGTCACCACTGCTGGTAGAAAAAAATCATACAAGATACGAACCAGAAGATAACATGAAGATTTTTCTTTTTACAACCTTAGAGGTGGTAGAGAAAGTTTTTTATACAATCCAAAATATTTTTTAAAAGATACACTGACAAAAAGCAAAAACCTACTCTGAAAAAATTCTATAAGTCATGTTAAAATTTAAATGTCAAAAGAGGGAAAAATAAACACATATAAAAAAGGGCTCATTTTCTTATGCAGAGAGCTCTAACAAATTAATGGGGAAAAGCTGAGCAATTTAATATGAAGATGACAGACAGCAATTGACAGTTAACAGAAACATAAATATAAATGGCTAATAAGTACATGAAAAACATGCTCAACCTCATGCATAATGCGAAATCCAAAATGAAAAACATATATATATATTTTTTAATCTATAAAATGGCAAAAATCTAGTGTAGGCTGTGATGTTGAGGGTAGAAGTGATGTAGCCCATTCATTCACTGTGGGACATTGTTAAATTAAATTTAACATTATTAAGTAAAATTTACAATTCACACTCTTTCCAACTCAGTAATTTTACATCTAGGAATTTGTTTTATAGGCTTTCACAGTCTCATAAAAATGAGCAGATGTGGATGACTGTTACAGTTCTGTGTGTGTAGTAGTTACCTATTACTACATAAGAAATGCCCCCAAGACTGAAAAGCTTGAAGTCATGTTAAACATTATTATCTTATACAATTTCTGTGTCTCAGGAGTTGGAAAGCTGCTTAGCTGGGGGAGTATTTTTCAGGAGATTGTAGTCAAGGTGTGGGCGGAGGTGTCTGAAGGTCATTGACTGGGGCTGGAAGAGCCAGTTCCAGTGTGACTCACTCATATGGCTGACAAGTTGAAGGAAGCCTCAGTTCCTCACCCCCCAGACCTAAGTCGGATTACTGGAGTGTCCCCATGACACGGTAACTGGCTTCTACCAGACTGAGTGACCCATGAGAGAACAAGGCAGAAGTCCCAATGCATTTTATAACCTACTCCCGGAAGTAATACATCACCATATCCATAATATCTTCTTGTTACACAGGTTAACCCAATCCAGTGAGGGATGAGAATATACCAAGGGCATGAATATCAGTGGATGAAAGACACTGGAGGCCATCTTTTGAGGCTGATCTCAACAGCCACTAATAAGGTGCAGGTTAAATAAATTTCCTAACTTAATGAAATGTCGTAGAACCTTTGAAAAGAAGGAAGCGGGAGCAGCCTACATGCACTGCTATGGGGAAAATGCCCAAATTTGAAGCACACATTTGTGTGTTTATAATACGAATCTCTGAGTATTCTTATAAATATAGGCATATATGCACAGTTGCATAATTATATGCATAAGGGTACACAATTTCTGCAACAATTTATAAGGAGTTTTATTAGTGGTTAGTGGTTAAAGATAGGTAACTTTTTTTTATGCACTGGTAATGTTTGAAAAAACGTTACTATGCACATATAATACATTCATAATTTTTAAAGCTAGTTTAAAAATATGCTTCACAGATATTTACAGGACAGATAAACAAAGGGAGATATCATTTTAGCCAAGGTCAGATGACAGACTTCCTCCTTACTCTAGCCCTTGCTCAGAGGAGCTGAGGGATAAGCAGGAAAAAACACAACAGGGTTTTCTGAATTGAGGGTTGAGCGCTATGAAGTCTCCCTGATCTCCAGGTCTCCAGACTCTGCAAAACTGGATTACATGAGACAGGAATTATCCCAAAGGAAAAATCTGCTGTGGTCGATTTCTCCCAATTCTGAGGCCACAGAGTCCAATGGAGGGTCTGGCAGCTGAGAACGTGCAGGAATGTCAAGGCTTGCAGTGGGTAGCAGTTACACAGGGTCATTCGACCATGGAAAGCCTCTCAACACCTTAGTGTTAGTGAAACTCAGTGCCCGTGGATTCCTTCATCATCTGCTCCTAGGAAAGCAGGGCATGTGAACCTGGGTCCTAGAAGATCCTCAGGGACTACCACTGCAAGAGTGATCACTCTTGGTGGATTATGATGATGGGGATGTGGACACAGAAAGCCCATGCTCAGTTTATTACGAGGTCCAGCTTGTGTTACAAGGTCAAGAAGAGCTCCGCTGGGTTGAGGGAGAGGACAGCTGAGAACTGTGTGCAGCAAGCATGAGCAAGATAGAGTTATAGATTTTTAAGGAAGCTTCCTAATAGCTTGTATAAAAATGCCAAAAACACAATGATAATAATTATATTATCAGATGCAGCTGATATTTATTGAATGCTGATTATTCATTTACTAATTGTGCCCATTTTAAAGTTTAAAATGCTGAGAATAGGAGAAGCCAAGCGATCTTCCCAAGGATATTACATAACTTATTTTGGAATTTCAGTTTTAACAAATAATTCAAAAATGTAATTTAAAAACATTTTGAATCGAACATTTTAAAGTTTTATTTATTTATTTTGAGAGAGAGAGAGTGCATGCACAAGGGGGCGGGGGGCAGGCGGGGAGACAATTCCAAGCAGGCTCCACACTGCCAGTGCATAGCCCAATGGGCTCAAGCTCACAAACCATGAGATGATGACCTGAGCAGGGATCAAGAGTCAGATGCTTAACCAGCTGAGCCACCCAGGCACCCTTGAATCAAATATTTTAAAAGTAAGTACTCCCGCTCAAGAAATCTGAAAACTACTGCTTTGCTGATCCAACACTGAACCAGTGAGCAGAATTTACAGAAGGGTAAATTTCTGTTCAGTATAAACTTATTCATAATGGAAGTGTCAATCATGGAAGGACATTTCCTGAGATAGAAAGCTCCCCATGACTGGAAATGTTCAAGCAATCGCTACCACCACCTGTTAGGTATCTTCTAGACAAGGGTGAGCAGCACCCCATTGGTTCCTTTCATAGCTAAGCTCTGATGTTACCACTGAGAATAGAGCTTTACATGTTACCCTTCAGGTTGAACTGAGCTGAAGCTGCTGATTGCAGAAGACGTGATTAAATATATTTCCTAAGATTGGGGGGTTTTAGTGATAATAGCAAATACATACAAAGCACTTAATTATATGCCTGGCACTGTTTTAGGTGCTTTACATATATTAACGTACGTGATCCTTTCTATCACCCTAATGAAGCATGTGTTATTTACACAGAATTATCTAAGATCCTAACCTCAAAATCTGGCTACCAAATCCATGCTCTTCAACACTGTGATATTGCAGTGAGATAGTTGCAATTTATCCCTACAAAGGGAGAAGAGTTTAGCTAAAACACTGCAGATAAAAGAATAAACAGACACAGGAAGTGGTTTGTTATGTAATAGGGAGTTTCTGTCCATGTTTCTAGTTCTGTCTCCAAATCACAGGTTGATACTTCGAAAAAAATCAGTGCCTCGATATCAGTAACATTCCTTGTTTCTGAATTCAGTACAAGTCAGTTTAACCTAAAATTTTTAACTTAATGGAGAAAAAAAAAGATAAGGAGAAAATCATAAGAATAGCTTAGTAGAATAAGAGACTCTTAAATTAAAACTGAGAACAAACTGAGGGTTGATGGGGGGTGGGAGGGAGAGGAGAGTGGGTGATGGGTATTGAGGAGAGTACTTTTTGGGATGAGCACTGGGTGTTGTATGGAAACCAATTTGACAATAAATTTCATATATTGAAAAATAAAAAAAAATAAAAAAAATAAAAAGAATAGCTTAGTAGAGTGTAAGTTCCCTAGCCTTTTTTTCTTTATTTTTTTGCATAACAATGGGATTTGTTTTCACAGATCAACAATCAGGCACATTTACAGGTCCCTTATTGAATGCAAACCATGGTTAAGTGCTGAAAGTGGCCAACTGTGAGGCAAAGTCTCTCCACTCCACTCGGAGGCGCTTTCCCACCTCAGTGATTCAGAGTCAGACATGGCTCTACACAGGACTCCGTCCTGTGGGGCAAATACTCCCCCCCCCCCCCACCGCCCCACCTCCCCACACCTCAGTTTTTCTCATACATGTAATGGGGATAATAGTACCTGTCTCATAGGAAAATTTCTTTTCTTTTTTTAACGTTTATTCATTTTTGAGAGACAGAGCATAAGCTGGGGAGGGGCAGAGAGAGGGAGACACAGAATCCAAAGCAGGCTCCAGGCTCTGAGCTGTCAGCACAGAGTCCGACGCAGGGCTCAAACTCACAAACTGTGAGATCATGACCTGAGCTGAAATCAGATGCCTAACTCACTGAGCCACCCAGGGACCCCCTCATAGGAATATTTTAATACTGAGTAACCTCATGTAATTTTAGAACAGTGCCTGGTACACGGTAAATCGCCAATTAGGTTAGCTATTAATGTTAGCTAGTGTGAGGAGAAATAGGGCATTTATTATTATTAATGTTTATTTACTTATTTATTTATTTATGAGAGAGAGAGAGACAGAGCATGAGCAGGGGAGGGGCAGAGAGAGAGGGTGAAGAATGTGAAGAAGACTCCAGGCTCTGAACTGTCATCACAGAGCCCGACGTGGGGCTCGAACTCACGAATGGTGAGGTCATGACCTGAGCCGAAGTTGGATGCTTAACTGACTGAGCCACCCAGGCGCCCCAGAAATAGACCATTTAAATGTACATCTAAGTTTACAAAGACATAAATGATACTGCTGAGCAGTGTGTAAGAATCTGATGAGTTACAGATACTAAGTATGCCTGGGGTCAACATTGGGTGAGATGGATATGGAGAGAGGACTGGGGCTGGCTGTCAGGGTGGGGAGGCTCCTGCAGGGCCAGGAAACCAATTCTTTTGCCCACCTTTGATGTGGCATAGTTTCAAATGCTGTTAGGAGTCTGTGCTGCACACTGGACCATAAGGGAAAGAAACAAAATACAAAGAGAATTAGAAAGTTAAACAACAGATGGGAAACAGTGCTAAATAAAAGAAGACACACAGAGGTTAACATGTTATTTCCTTCTGCAATAAGTAAATAAATATATGTATGTATGCATGTATATATTTGTATAGATATGTGTATATATACATATACAGTAAAACCTTGGTTTGCAAGCATCATTCGTTCAGAAAACATGCTTGTTATCCAAAGCGCTTGTATATCAAAGCTGATTTCCCCATAAGAAATAACGGAAACTCAGATGATTTGCTCCACAACCCAAAAATATTCATATAAAAATGATTGCAATACTATAATATCATACAAAATAATAAAGAAAACACAAAATAGAAAGAAAAATAAACAAATGAACCTGCACTTACGTTTGAAAACCTTCCTGGCTGGTGTGTGGGAGACAAGAGACAGGAGGGTTATTGTGTAGGATGACTTTCACTATCACTAAGAGAATCACTGCTAAATGGAATCTTTTTCTGCACGGGGGCCAGTATATATGCATACAGCCGCACAGATGTTGACTACAGTACAGTATTGATAAACTCTTGTCATATACTGTATTTAATGTAACTGGCAATAAGGCAGCAGAGGAAAGGGTCTATATCTGCAGGCAGCCTGACCTAGAATGAAGCAGAGCAATCCTAAGCTTACCCTTACATGGAAAAGCAAAGGGCCGTCCATAGGTGCTTTGAAGTGACAAAAAATGCCCTAGTACCAGTTGTGAACACCTTCCAATGTTCTGAAAATTCACTGATTTCTGCCAAACACCACAGACTGAGACCAAGCATCTGATCATGGAAGACGATCATCCACAATCCCCAGAGAGAGAGAAAGAGAGAACCGTTGGGTCAGTTGTGATCATGTGATGTATGGCATCACATACCACTCGTATTGCAAGACACCGCTCATTTATCAAGTTGAAATTTATTAGAAATGTTTGCTTGGCTTGCAGAACAAGTTACTCTCAATCCAAGGTTTTACTGTATATAAGTGTGTTTAATATTTTGATGTATGTGTAAATATATATTACTGAATTGTTTTTCACTTTTCCAGCTAAATTCCTCCTTCAGATGACTCAAATTTCTTAGTTTTAAAACTAACGATTATTTTTGACATTGACTAGAAAAAGTGAAAAGCAATTTACCAAAGCCTCTCTCTGTAAAATCTAAACATGTGTGGGCATTTATAGTTCCCACCTGGAGGGGATTCCTGATGAATCTCATCTACTCTTTCAAGTGTCAACTACTCATTCATCTACTTTTCTACCTCGTAACTTGTTTTAATGAGTTTGGTGTGGTTTTAACTGATTTTCTAGGTACCTAATAATGTTTGGACAACAACCAGGTTACTGAGCTCTTTCCCACACATTATGTCACAGTAATGTTGAGAGGGGCATATTACTCATTCTAGTCTACAGAGTAGGTAACTTGAGAAGACAGTCTATGTGACTTTCCCTAGATCACAAAGGGGTGACTGGTCTATGTGGGGCTGGATGGTATGGGAATCTTATAAGAGGTTTCAGAAATGGCATTTAAGGGTCCCCTGGTGTCTGGTTAAAAAAGGAAAAGTGGGGGCGATAATACAGAGTCTCTGCTTGTAATTTTGTTGTTGTTGCCATTTATTGGTCTTACTTTGATTTCGTTTTTGATCTGAAAGAAAGCTAAAGGGTTATTTTTTCCTCACAAGCTTCAGAACCCTGCCAGAGAGAGCAACTAATTTCCACAACCCCCTGACTGTGGTCTGGGGTCTCTATTCAGGGGAGCAAGAGGTGTAGTGATGGAACAGAATCCCCCTCCAGCAGCAGGGACACACTGGACTGCTGGGTCCAGGGAAACTCTTCCCAGAACTGCCCCATTGCCTCATCCTCATTAGGGATTAAAGTAAATTATTAAAGCCACAACCCTGTGAACTGGCTGCATTAGCACCTACAGCCTAGGTTGGTAAAGCTACTTCCTACTATGAAACACTTTGGCAGAAGTGGTGGTTCAAGACAGGCCTGTAACAATGTAAGGATTTTTACAAGAGCCTGGGGGGTGGAGGGGTGGGAGGAGGGACATTGGAGGAGAGGTTGGCAGGAAGCCCAAGGTACCCCAGGAGCCTATGCATAAGCAGTCCTTGGCCACCAAAAAGGTGAGGAGCTTTACCCAATCCTGGAAATATGAACTTGTGGCCTGATGGTACTCTTGGAATTGAGTCTCTTTAGTGTAAGATGTCAGAAAATAAGGATTGAGAGAAGCTTCAAGGATTAGGGAAAATGGAAAGGGGGCATGTACAGAGGAAAACAAAGGCAGGTGGAGGGTAAAGGCAAGGAGCAGGCATTAGTGGTATGATGGTTAATTTTATGTGTCTACTTGGCTGTGCCACAGTGCCCACATAGGTGGCCAAAAATTATTCTGGATGTTTCTGTGAGGGTGTTTTCAGTGAGATTGACATTTAAATCAGTGAACTTTGAGCAAAGCAGATTGCCCTCCATAAGGTGGGTGGGCCTCCTACAGTCCTCTTGAGGAGGGACCATAAGGCAAGCTGAGGGCAAAGCACAAGCTAGCACAACTCCCCTTCCCCCAGATGGGATGTGTATGCTATTCCTCAGGCACTCCTGGATGCCCAAGAACAAAGGAAAGGGAAGAAAACAGATGGTTAACTGATAGAGATCACAGTCATGAAGGACAGGAGTCTTCACCAGTTTACAAATGTCTTAGTAAATTACAAGAAAAAGGCAATCTTATCAATAGCCTAATCTCTAGAAACCTATAGACTCAGTTTCCTGGAACCCCTAATATCACCCTCCCCGCCCCCCAGAGTGATGTGGAGAACAAAGGCAAGATGGAAATGACAGGTAAAATTAACTTTCTTTATAACTTGCAGCCCATTGACAAATACTTGAGGCAAATACAGAGTATAACCCCCCTAGTGTCATCATGTTAATGGAGGGAAAACATTAAAGGAGGGAAAACAACCTTAACCTGACAATAGCAAGCCCCCTGGCATCTTATCAGTCCTCTTTAGCTTATGAAAGTCCTTCTGGAGGCCTCCCTTTTGTCTTTACTGCCTCCAACTCCATAGTATATAACCAGTCACTCCTCATAACCCCAGTGCAGCTCTTTCTGCCCACAGGTCCTGTCTCTTTGCTTTAATAAAATCACCTTTTTGCACCAAAGATATCTCAAGAATTCTTTCTTGGCTGTTGGCTCCAGACACCCACCACTCCACAACCTGATCACTCTGAACGTTTGAATAGAACAAAACACCCAACCCACCTCCCCTGAGCAAGAAGAAATTCTGTAGTACTTGGCCTTCATTTGGACTTGAACTGAGGCATCCACTCTTTCTTAGGTCTCCAGTCTGTGGGCCTTAAGAAGTGAACTGCAGGTTTTGGACTTGCCAGCCTCCATAACAGCATAATGCAATTCTTCAAAATAGGTCTCTTTAAGGGGCACCTAGGTGGCTCAGTTGGTTAGGTGGCTGACTTTGGCTCAGGTCATGATCTCGCGGTCTGTGGGTTTGAGCCCCAGGTCAGGCCCTGTTCTGGCAGCTCAGAGCCTGGAGCCTGCTTCCGATTCCGTGTCTCCCTCTCTCTGCCCCTCCCCTGCTTACTTCTGTCTCTTTCTCAAATAATAAACATTAAAAAAAATTTTTTTAAATAGATCTCTTTAATACATATATACATCTATATATTTCTAGATCTCTTTAATATATATATGTAATGCCCCTGATTTCGAATCCGAGAGACCACCAAGGAGCTGATACCGATGCAAACGCACGAGGGTTTTTATTTACAAGCTCGAGCTTGGGCCCAAGCTTGGGCCCAAGTATACCCGACACAGCGGAGCAGGGACTTGGACCCCTAGGTTAAGAGGCGTAGCAGTTTTATGGGGGCCAGTGGCCAATGAGATTGTAACACACACAGAAAGTTGCACATTCATGTCAGTCCACACGCAGGTGGCCAATTGAATTACAATTTACCCTATAGTAACTGTTTGAACTAGCCTATCACTCTGGTCAGAATTGACGCGCAAGTTTGGCGGGCAAAAGGCGGGGTTTACATTCTTTGGCGGTTAGGGGTTCCGCCTTCCTAAATGAGCCGGTTTCCAGTAAGGGTGTGCTCAGAGGCTTGACTAGGGTAGGGGAGTGTCTTAAGCAATAAGTAGGTCATGTGGGGGTTATACATGAGATGGTGGGTGTAGCACAAAATGGAGTTAGTCTTGCTCTGCTTGTCCAGGGGTACGGGATTTTTGTTAAATTTCTTGAGTCCCACAATATATATACATCCTGTTGGTTTGACTTCTCTGGAGAACCCTGACTAATGCAAGTGAGTTGTAATCTTCAGGCTACAGGAAAGAAAATTGCAGCCGGTGAACAAAAACCAGGGATACAGCACCAAGAAGCCAAACTGTGGCTCTGTTTGGCAAGCATACAGATACTGACTACACTCTTGGCTTCTTAATTTCTCAACATCAGTTTCTCTTTGCTAATCTTTCTTATTTTTAATTGAATTGATCCCATCATATCTTATGTGTTATTATTATGAATCACCTTAATTCTTTTTCAGGATAAGTTAGAAGTATAAATAAATAAGTAGATTTCATCATTTGAAGTCATTATGTAAGGCTAGATTTATATTTCTACATATAAGGAAAGAACATATGAACTATCTAAATTGAAGAAGAAATGATGAGATATAGCTGATAAATTCCCAGAACTTAAAAAGATGTTCAATGAAGTCCTAGTGTGTGTGCAAGGAAAAATATTTTAGTAATAGAAAAGAAAGTGTTTTTTTAAGTTTATTTATCTTTGAGAGAGAGACAGAGAGAGACAGAGAGAGGGCGCACACCCTCACAAGCAGGGGAGGGGCAGAGAGAGAGGGACACAGAGAATCCCAAGCAGGCTCCGCACTGTCAGCAGCATGAGCCCAACGCAGGGCTCAAACTCACAAACCGGAGATCATGACCTGAGCCAAAATCAAGAATTGGATGCTTAACTGACTGAGTCACTCAGGTGCTCCCCAAAAAAGAAAGTATTGAAATTAATCCAGAGGACAAAACATCAAGCTACAGAGATGGGTTAAAGAACCAAAAACTCCACATTAAAAAAAATAAAGGACAGTTTACAAAAAGGGGAAAATGAGTTTGTGTGAGTTGATCTGCCTAAATTTTTATGAGATTTATGGAATTAAAAATATTTTATGGTGGGAGAAAATTAAAAGTTTCAAGGAAAAGACATATATATGAGTAATGAAACATTGTGCTATATTGTCTCTGTACATCTGTTTTTCAAATGTGTATACTTCTAACTATAAACTATTTTTCTAAGTTAATAATAATTCAGGTACAATTTCATGCTATGCCATCAGGAGGAGTCTGAGGCATTCATGAGTTTATGTAAGATTATAGCAAGGCACTGAAAAATTCTGAAGAGCAAGCAACTGTGAGAGATTGTCCCACCACAAAAGGGTAATAAGAGTGAGGACTCCAGCCCACCTGTCCACATGAGAACCTGGCCAGCATGCAAACCCCACCCTGTAACAGCATTGCAGGAAAGCCCAAAGGTTTCAGAAAGAAGCATTCTTCAGCTTATAACTCATTTCTCCTAAACAGAAAGTGTCCTTCAATCTCATCTCTTTGCTCACTTGTGTTGTATCTCATACCAATCCGACCACAAAGTAATGGCATTATGGTGGCTGCACATGAATTGTGTGACAGTCCAGGGAGGAAGCCAGATATTTTCTCTAAGACCTTGGGTTGGCTCATTTCCTCCATACAGCTTCCTCTGATTTGGTGGGAATCAAGGGGGAGCATGAGGAGTTGTGGGTTTTTGTTCTTTAATTGGGTAACTTTCCCTTCATTTCCCCATTCTAGTGATTGCCAAGGAAACCATGTGGAGGTTTTTCAACCATTGGTAGCCGGCCCTTCAAGTGTCATTAAAATATAGTTTGAAGAAAACATAAAGTAAAGCTATAAAAACTGAATATGAGGGGGTTTTTTAGGTTTCTTTCTTTACAAACACAAATATGCTCAAGTTCCTCTATAACTCATGACATGCCTTTGTGGTTGAGCCTGAAGGCTACTGCATTAAGAAAACATAACCCAGAAACTGTGGTCAAGTTGTTAGATGGTCATTGATTTCAATGTAACTTCTAATCTCCCAAGCTTAAACTTTAAAGAGGTCACGTATCTGGGGCATTGTCCAGCATTCAACCTGTGAAATACCTTCCCCACATACCTTGATGTGTATGAATTGTGTATGAAATCTGTGACTATACAGTTTGAATTTTATGAACAATAATTTTACTTAAAGCATATTAGCATATATAGAAAAGATACTTGAGTGCCAGACAGAAAGTTCTATGAATCCTGAAGAATTATTAGAACCTGTTAAATAATTCTTTTTTTTTTCTAACCATATCTGATCTCTTAAAGTTAGAAATAGTTAGAACATAACATGCATTTAATTAATCTTAACAGTGAGGTTAAAAACAGGAAGAGGTCTTTCAAAAGCACCGATAATGACAAAAAAATTAATGTATCAGAATGGAAAGTTCTTTCTGATAAGAAAAACCTACATGATGGAAAAATATGCATAAAGAAATGATGGTTTGAGATGTTAAAAAAATCCATGGCTTTTACTGTTTAATATTTGTATTAATCTAATAAACAAATGTCTGCAGTTTAAAAAATTGAATATAAATAAAGGCTTATAATGAAAAACAGCCTTTTTCTATTCCATTTCTATCCACCCCTGGTCCTGCTCTCCAAAAGCAACCACTTTTATTTTTATGTTTTTTTATTAAAAAATTTTTTTAAACCATGAGAGAAGAGAGAAAAGAAAGAAAAGGGAGAAAACATGAGTGCTGGAGGGTCAGAGAGAAAGGGAGACACAGAATTTGAAGCATGCTCCAGGCTCTGAGCCCTCAGCACAGAGCCCAACACGGGGCTTGAACCCATGAACTGCAAGATCATGACCCAAGCCAAAGTTGGACGCTTAACCAACTGAACCACCCAGGTGCCCCCCCCCCGCCGAAGTAACGACTTTTAAATCTCTTACGTGTATTTTCTGTTTGCCTCCACATTTCTAAATAATAAATTTAAGCTCTTATCTATCTGAGGATGTTTGCACTACAGGTATGTTTGTCTATTGTTTCTGCTTATTTTTCTCTCTCTTTCTCATATTTGGGGATTTCCCCCAAATATCTGATGATCCCTTCCTTTAAAGAGCACTAAAAACTGGATTGGAAGCTCTGGGAGTAGAGGGTTGGTGGTGGGAGGGGGGGGGGGGGGGGGGGGGGGGGAGGGAGACACAAAGGATAGAGCTAATCATTTTGTGATGAAAACACCAATGCTCCCAGTGGTGAAGTATTATTTTTTCCCTTAGAACTGCACTAGAAAATAGTTTTCTATAAAACAGCCCTTGAATCTTCTGCCCAGCTGGAAGCCAAATTCTCTGGGAGAAAGAGGGTGAGCCATGGCTTTGAGCCCCCTGCAAATAGCTCACTTTCAAGAAACCCATTTTCATCTCAGCCTATCCTCTGCCCTTGAAAGTCTAAAATAACAGCGGGAAATACTTAAGACATAAAGGGGAAAAATCAGTATACAAAATTATATACACATTATGATTTAACTATATTCAAATGTGTGTGAGATAGCTAAAAAGAAATACACCAGAATATTGAGTGGTTATGACTATTTCTGAGGAGTGCTATAAAATGTGATTGCTATTCCCTTCTTGCTATTTTTGCTTATTTTACAAAATTTGTCTACAAAGCATTGGCATTCATTTAAATATTAGGGAAAAAATTTGGTTTTTACAGAACACGTATCAAGATGTCAACAAGAAAACCCACAGAGGTGTATGTTGATATCAGAGAAAAAAAGTTTCTTGGCTCCTAGCTTAAAAGATTTACAAGTAAATATTTAATATGTATTAACATTAAGAAATACGAGTAAGATGCTAAGAAATTTCGTATCGATATGCTGATATATTAAAATGGCCACTTGAGAACTTGGAAGCCCTGCATAAACCCTGACTCAATCCTTCACCTGAATTTGTGTTTATCATTGGTTTTTCATTAGTTTTATCATTTAAAAACAGTCTATGTGAAAATTACAGCCTGGGGCATATAGTCTGTAGTATTCTAATAATGTTATATGATGGCAGATGATGACCACATTTACTGTGGTGGGCAATGAGTAACATATAGAATTATTCAATCGAATTGCTATGTTTTACACTTGAAGCTAACACTGTATGTCAACTAAACTTCAATAATAAGAAAAAAAGTCTGTGGTCTAGCTTTGTATCTTTTGAATTTTATACAAATGAAATCATACTGTATGCCTTATTCTACAGGGATTTTTTTTGTTCCATGTTTATGAGTTTTGTGAATAATTGTGGTATTTATATTTCTATTCTAGTGAATACCTCCATTATCACATCTTTATTGAACATCTTAGCTCTCCATTTCTTTATTTTTATTTCTTTATTTATTTATTTATTTAGAGAGAATGAGTGAGCAGGGGAGGGGCAGAGAGAGAGAGGAGAGAGAGAGAATCTGCACTGCCAGTGGAGAGCCCGATGTGGGGGCTCGCACTCACGAACTGTGAGATCATGACCTGAGCTGAAATCCAGAATCAGACACTTAACTGACCGAGCCACTCAGGTTCCCCTTCATTTCTTTGGACAGTATCCATTAGTTCCCTTTAAAATCAATGAGAAATTAGCATATTTACATTTTCTCCCCTGTAACTCCAACCGGAAGTCAAGATGCATTGTTATTGTTTTCTTTCTTTGATTTATCAATATATTCTGCTGATTTCTCCACTTTCATGTTTAGTCCTTAAAAATGTAAAAATGCACACTATTTATATGCATAAGCGAATTTTGAAATTTTTTAATTATGTGCCACTAATTTTATACCCCTAAAATATTCTTGCTTATTTATAAATTAAATATATGCATTAATGTACTAATTTATTGTGGACAAATCATTAAGTCACACACAAAAATAGAACTTTTGAAGGGATAAAAAAATGTTTTCTTACCTTTCTTCACTGAATATCATGCACTTCCCCTGGGGTATAGGTGCTTTCCTGATTTAGATGAACTGTCCTTAGTCTTTTCAGGATCATGTATCCTTCTGAACATCAAATTAACATTATGGACTCTCAGAAAAATGCACACATTTCACATGGTTTCAAGCAAACCACAACTCAGGAGCTCCCTAGGAATTCAACCTTGCTGGGTTTATAGACATTGCCGACTCCAGAATCTGTAATAAAGAGAAAAATGAAACATAGTGGAGCCATTTGACAAGACACAAGCATCCTAGTTAAACTAACCCTCTGTGATTAAATATGTAATACAACTTGTTTAAGATAATCTCTCCAATAGTCCCATAGTTGAATGAAGGAGAGATCTCACAGTTCTCTTATCTTCTCTCCTGTCTCCCTCTCCTTTTCTTTCCTGTTCTCCCTCTCTCACCTTCCTCCTCTCCCTCTCTCCTTCTCTCTCCCTCCTTGTTTACTTCCCTTTACTTTTTCTTCCTTCTCCTCCCACCCCAAAATAAACCCTCCAAAACCCAGGATTAGATTTTCTTCAACAAATGTGCTCCACCTACTGGTACTTTAAAGAATTTCGTATTTAAATACAATTTGGGGGCGCCTGGTTGGCTCAGTCGGTTGAGCGTCAGACTTCAACTCAGGTCACAATCTCACGGTCCGTGGGTTCGAGCCCCGCGTCGGGCTCTGGGCTGATGGCTCAGAGCCTGGAGCCTGCTTCGGATTTTGTGTCTCCCTCTCTCTCTGCCCCTCCCCCGTTCATGCTCTGTCTCTCTCTGTCTCAAAAATAAATAAATGTTAAAAAAAAATTTTTAAAAATACAATTTGGGAAACTGGAAACACTATCTGACACGTTAATGGAAATTATTTTATCACCTAAATTTTAGTACCTTAGAAGATCTTGGTAATTTAGGGTCTAAGATCATTTTTAAAAATCTAAACTTAATATGTGATTTATCAAACTTATTTACATAGAACATGTATTATTTTAATGTCTTCTCATATGTGGAAACACAGTCACTGTATAATGTTTTAAACCTCATTACAATCACATCCAACTTGTCCCTTTTGATTTCCTTCTTCCCTGTTCCATTTGCTCCAGGAGCTGCTTCTCTTCCTCCTTCCCTGACCCCTCTTCTCAAGCTCATTTCTCTGTCCCCAGTTCAGTCTCTGACTTTGCTTTCTTATGACACTGCATGCACTTCCTTGGATGACTCCCCTTCTTCCACTTTTTCAATTATCCATACAAATAATTGGTAAATATTTGTTTCTAGACTGGACTTCTCTACTGAGCCTTAGACCTGCATCTCTAAATACTGGCTTGAAGGCACGTCAAGACCATCAAAACTGCTCTCCTCTTTTGTTAATGGCATCTAACCCGTTCCAGTGTCCACTGCACTTGAAGAAGCCACCCCAAATTTAATGACATAAAACAGCAACCATTGTATATGTTCACAGATTCCATGAGTCAAGAGTTTTGACGCAGCATGTCTCTGCTCCACAAGCCTGGGCGTTCTCTGAGAAGACTGTCTTGCCCTTACAAGGAAGATACCATATTTCCTTCACATTACTACAAAGGAGAGAGAGAGGTAATGATGAAAAGTGGGTCCTTATTCTTTGTTTCCTCAAAATATTCACATTATTTAAGTAGTACACTGTTAAATGGCATAGAAGATCAAGTTCATAATAAAGAATAAAAACTACTCCCAGCAAAAGTTAATTTGTAATGATATAACTTAAACGTTCTTTGAGACTATCTACTGAAATTTTTAAATAAACTGCAACTTTAACTGCAAGAAATTGATAAGCTGGGTTGAAATTGTGTACATTAAACTTATTAGAAGGATGTCAAACAGCAGGCATGGAACATTCTGAAAGTCTCAGGCTGCCTCACCAAATCAGCAAAAGGGAAGCAACTTTGACCAAACCTGCATTTTATCTACAGATGCATTATTCCCTTGTTGTTAAATACAGGCATCCAACTGGTGCAAATTTATTTATAAACTTGAATTTGATACCTCCCTAACCATTTCATAAGCAAAGGTGTCCATGATGGAGTCAATGTTGCAACTCTAAACAACTGCAAAGCCTAAATGACTTTCCTAAATGACCCTATTTGTGTCAGCTCATTGAAACCAACGAGGATTGAACTGTGCCAACTTCTGTGCAAGCATGTTTTGAAGTACGGACTGAATTAATAGGTGAAGCATTCTTTATAATACTGATTACTGATGAATGAGTTTAACTTCTAGAATCAAAACCAAGTACATTGATTGGAAGGTGAAAGGCAGTTTAATTACCTTACTCAGCTGGTATGCTAGTGTGTATCTGGTATTAACGACCTGTAGAAACAGGTCTGTGAGGTTTTATGCTGTACGGCCTGACTTGGTTTCAGGCAACAATACCAAATCTACTCAGCTATTTGTAAATATCTAAGCTTCTCTACTTAAATTTGCTAATTTAGGTTTCTTATGAAATTGGAATTTTACACGAGTGTTTCTTTAGGAAGAAGGATCAATTTTTTTAAATATGGGATTTCAAATACATAGTACTTGTGGCAGGGATAATAGAATACATCCCTGAGAACCATTTTTTTTTTAATATGAATTTATTGTCACATTGGTTTCCATACAACACCCAGTGCTCATCCCAAAGGGTGCCCTCCTCCATGCCCATCACCCACCCTCCCCTCCCTCCCACTCCCCATCAATCCTCACCTGAGAACCATTTCTAAATGGGTTCTAAGAGATGCATACAGGGAACTTCTGTCTTCACAGACTGGGAATAAGACAACTACATAGAAAGCCAAGCAATACCAAGCCTGATTACACAATATGTTGCAAAACAGCATTGGAAGGGTTAACAAGTCACCCACAACGTAGTAGGCAGGCGTTATAAATAAGGGAAGAGCCACCTTAAATATTTTCTAGTGTAGTGTACATTAAATGACCGTGAATACACACTGTGGTGAAAGCAATGCTAAAGATAAAATGTGCTGAAGGGGTGGAGATTGATTCCAAGGAAAGTTCTTGGAAGTCTGAACTGGCTATGGAAGGATGGACAGAGCATAAGAGATTGCAGGCAGGGGTTGCAGCAGCCTGACTAAAGGCCGGATGGGAGAGATTTAGAAACTGTTCAGAATGATGAGTAGGGGGCATGAAGGCTGAGGCTGAAGGGCAGGGGAGAACTGCAGAGGAAAAGGCAGAAAGGAAGGACTGGGGTCAAATGAATAGCCTTGAATATCAGGTTTTTCGCAGCTTTTCTGTAGAAGTGGAGGATGACTAGAATATTTGAGGAAAGCAATAGTCTTAGGATTTGGGGAAGTTATTGTGAAGGGAAAGAATGGAGGTCCAAGTGTCCAGAGACAGGTAGGGTGTTGGAAAAACTTCAAGTGAAAGAGAACAGTAGAGTGCTGACAGCAGACAGATTAGGAAACCAAGAAATATTTCAAAGGGATACTCAACAGGATTTAATTAGGGCAATAAAAGAGGGAAAGTCAAATCTACTTTTGTGGTTTTGGGATCTAATGCCCTTCCCCCTTGAATCTGCAGCCGGCCTTAATGATACACTGTAACCAGTGCACTTTAGAGGACGTGATACTACATAACCTCTGGGGCTAGATGAGAAACCACGCTGCCTCTGCCTTGTTTGGTGGAATACCTGTTCTCAACCACCTGTACGTTACAGACCGAGCTGAACCTAGTCTTTGAAGTTGTCCCAGCCTAGGCATACAGGTGTCAGATGATTCCTGTCTGGATGAACTGTAACAGCAATAGACACATGGAAGGATAGATTGTAAGGGAACAGTGTTTGACCTAATATGATGCTCTTTAGCATGCAGAAGTTTTTCTCTCATTGAACATTCAGTTGAATATGTGGGTAAGCAGAGTTTAGTGATGGATATAAAATAGTGGTTAGAAATTTGCTCCAAAGCATTTACACGCCATTCCTCAAATTTCCACCCCTTATGACCACTAATATGCATGTATAAGACACCAGCAGTTAGGTGTTCTGGCCATTTGGAGGTACACTCTGGGCCTCTAGTAGACTCAGAATAGAGACCAATATGGATTTAAAAGAGAAATTCATTTTGAGGAACAGCAGAATGATCTATTTTCCAATAGTTATGCAACTCTGTCTTTTCTCCCATAGTCTCATCTGTAAGAGGAATACACGCTTATTGAAGAGTATGAAGAACTGATGCCCTGAAATTTTGAAATTTCATCTTAGTCGAATGCCCAGACCCCAACAGCCCTAAACACAACTAAACAGACTAGCAGATCTTTATAAGGCAATTTTTATCGTACAAGGTAAACTGAGGTTTATTTGAACATTTGTTCCTATATGCCTGTATATTTTTTTCATTGAATCAGCTTTATTGAAGTATAAATCATATACACAATAAAAGTCCATGTTTTTCAGTGCCCCAGTCAATAAGTTTTGATAAATGTAAACAGTCTGGTAACCACTGCCACCATCAATAGATAGACCATTTCCATCCCCTCAAAATACTCCTTGGTTCCCTTCCACAATCCATTCCCCAGCTCTAGCCCCAGCAACTACTGATGTGCTTTCCCTTGTTCAAATTTTGGCTTTTCTCGGTTTTCACATACTGTAGTCATACAGTGAGTCTTCTTCTGTGTCTGGCTTCATTCCCTTGGCACAATGCTGTTCTGCTATTCACCAGAGTGGTTGTTTGTTTCCACTGATGAGTAGTATTTTCACATACTGGTAAATCATCCTTTGTTTATCCAGTCATCTGTTGATGGGTATCGGTGTTGTTTCTAAGTTTGGGCTATTGCGAAAAAAGCTGCTATGGAAATCTGAGTGCAAAACTTCTATTTTTCTTGGGTAAAATACCTAGGGCTGAGGAATGATGGCTTTAGTGCTAAAAAATATTTATCTTCCCTATATCAATTACCCCTAAAAAAATGAAAAATAGAAACATCTGTCATATTTCATAAAATTTATCAGCAGATCTGTTGTAAGATAGTTGAAGAGTCCATACATTTCCCAGCCCTAAAGAGTCACATACACAATCACATACATTTAACATATTCCAAGATAATGCTTAATAATATGAAGATACTATTCCTTACAAATTTCAACATATTATGAGTAAAATAAAATACACTCACATTATTATATGAACAAAGAAGACACACTATTCTATTGTGATTTACTACACAATCTCTAATTTAAAAAGCGGGCAACTTTAACTAGTCCATCTTACAAAGAAATATATTTATAAAATGCCTACATGCTTTTCACACTAGTTATGTTGATTTTAATTAAGGAAGGAAAGTATTTCTCATTTCCCAAATGAGAAACATTTCCTAACTCAAACATGCCCAGGATTGTTCTTAATCTAAATTTGCATATAGAAATGTCTGGAATAGAAAATTTTAAATATCAGACTCCAGGGTTATAAGCTTTCACATTCAAAAGTGCAGAGAATCCAACATTAACAAATTATAGCTCTACAAAAATCAGAATTACATCTCAGATGTCCCTTATTTAAATAACAGTGATGTCACTTTAGAGTTAACAACTACAGGGAATTATTGAATTGTAACACATGCGGATATTTAGGAAATTTCAAGTGTTCCTAAATGTCATTATAAAAATGAACATTTTACAATATTATTATCTCTAGAGAAAGATATATAAAGGTTACGATCAACGAAACTTCTGTCATGACAAAGTAAATGTTTTACCTTCATTTCAAATTGCTTTCTGAAATTGTTATGAAGTTGCAACCTCACTGAATTAATGAAAATAAAATTTATCCCACCACAGATTTTTGGTGGCAGAAGCTAAAACTTTAAAAAATAGATAAAACAAAAAGAGCATGAAAAGTTTCCTGACGCAAGTTATATTTAGATTCCCTTAACTCAACACTTGGAAACTCAATTTTGTATTTTGTAAACTAGTCATATAAAATGATTCGGAAAGTATAAATGAGGTTTTTATCAACCAATTGACTCTGACAAGCTGCCATATCACCACCTGTCACTGGCAGCATCCTATGGAAACTTGTAGTACTTAAAACACACTCCGCGTCTGCCAAGGAAGCAGACTGCAGAGTGGAGAAGACTGGAGCTTAACACACAGGTTATTCACTGCCACACAGTGGCAACGCTGTGGGCCGGTGGAATGGGGCACTCATTCTGTGTCCCCCAAGCCCCAGGCAGGCCACTCCGCCTGCATTAATGCACCCAGTCTCTCGGATGGCGCAGAACTTCCAGAATTTCCGCTTCTTTGGAGTTCTCTGGGGGTGAATGCATGTACTCCCATCTATACAGGTCCAAAACAAAAGCAAAACATGCAATAATAATAAAAATAATAATAAACAACACACATACCTCTTTACTTAAAATAAATGAAAATTAAAATTCTAAGAGTAAAAAATTTCTTGTATCTCCTTGTCTCCAATGTATTTAATATGCCTTTTACCCACTAGGCTTTTAAAAAATATTTGCTGCTAAAGAAATAAAATATTTTAATAATTCCTGAGCATCCTTTGGCTAATATTAATATCTCAGAGCTAAAATACACTTTTACTAGAAACCAGGTTTCACAAAATGTAGAACCACAGAGGATCCACAGGCAAACTTTTTTTAGCTTGGCATTTATGCATTTATTTTAATGTGTTACTTTCTATTTACAGCAATAATATCGGTTTGCCTTTTTAAACAAATTCTCTCTCAGAAAAAATAAGAGTATAAAATGTAAGTGAATACCTCAGATAATATACAAATATAGTCAAAATGGTTAAGCTGTAGTATGAAGTCTGGCAAAACCTCGTTTAGACCAGGGGTTAGCAAACCTTTCCTACAAAGGGTCACATTAATAAATACTCTATTTTTACTTTTTTTATTAAAAAACTTTCTTTTAATGTTTATTTATTTTTGAGAGAGAGAGAGACAGAGTGCGAGCAGGGGAGGGCAGAGGGAGAGGGAGACACTGGATCCGAAGCAGGCTCCAGGCTCTGAGCTGTGAGCACAGAGCCCGATGTGGGGCTTGAACTCACAAATTGCAAGATCATCACCTGAGCTGAAGTTGGATGCTTAACTGACTGAGCCACCCAGGTGTCCCATATAAATACTTTAATTTAGGCTTTGTGGGGCCACATACAATAAAAAAAAAGAATACAACATTCTTTTTTGTTTTTAATAATCCTTTAAAAATGTAAAATTCATTCTTAGCTCAAGGGCTGTACAAAAACACATCACAGGCGGACTTGGATTCATCTTGCAGCCTCAAGTTTGCACGCACTTGGTATAGACTAGAAGAAGCTAAAAGTGACCTGTCATGTGAACTATGCAAATGAGCAAGGGATTGATTTATAATCCACCCATATCTGCAGCTTACAATGTACCTTATAATCAGGGGCCAGCAGTAATCAGGAGGACTACCTGAAGCCCTTAACTTATCTCTAGTTTTGGGGCACCTGGGCAGTTCAGTTGGTTCAGCTCCTGACTCTTGATTTTGGCTTAGGTCATGATCTCACCGTTCATGAGTTCAAGCCCCATGTCAGGCTCCACACTGACAGTGCAGAGCCTGTTTGAGATTCTCTCTGCCCCGCCCCTACTCATGTGCATGCATGCATAGGCTCTCTCAAAAATAAGTTAAAAAAAAAAAAAAGAACTTATCTCTACATCTTATTCACATCTCACCTCTAGGGTGTCAGGAACACCTAACAGTGACATATATGAGCTTTTGCTACAGACATGAGATCCCAAGAACAACAGTTATACAAGGACAGAGACAATGCCATTTTGAAGACAGTGACAACTATATGGGCTACTAATCTCACCAGGCTAGATCTGGATGGCAGAATGAGGCAAGGCAGACCTTTAGTGCCATCCAGCAGTCCATTCTTTTTTTTTTTTTTTTTTTTAATGTTTATTTATTTTTGAGACAGAGAGAGAGAGCATGAATGGGGGAGGGTCAGAGAGAGAGGGAGGCACAGAGTCTAAAGCAGGCTCCAGGCTCTGAGCTGTCAGCACAGAGCCCGACGCGGGGCTCAAACGCACAGACCATGAGATCATGACCTGAGCCAAAGTCGGCAGTCCATTCTTATTTGGACATCTACCCTCAAGGAGAAATGAAGATTCTAGTGCTTATAAAACAAGCAATGGTAATTTTTTTTTAATCTTTTCTATTTAGTCTGGACACACATCATTCTCACTTTCTTATACACAAAAAGTCAATTGTAGATCTTTATTAACCTAATAGCACCAACAGAAATTTCTTTCTTTCTTCTTTCTTTCTTTCTTTCTTTCTTTCTTTCTTTCTTTCTTTCTTTCTTTCTCTTTCTTTTTCTTTCCCTTTCTTTCTTTCTTTCTTTCTTTCTTTCTTTCTTTCTTTCTTTCTCTTTTTCTCTTTCTTTCTTTCTTTCTTTCTTTCTTTCTTTCTTTCTTTCTTTCTTTCTTTCTTTCTAATATATCTGTCTTTAAAATCCCCCTCCCCCCCATTTTCAAGTAACCTTTCTGGAAGCTCACCACAGCATCATGCAAAGCACAGAGAGAACGTGGAGCATGTGCAACAATGCCTCATACTTTCACACATGTTTGATATTTCATAGTGGAGAGTAAGACTTCCACACAGGTGTAAAAATTACTAACAAAATTAAGTTGAAAAACCTGACATACGCCAACAAATTTGCTTCGCCCACAGCTCTTCCTAGAAAATCACTGAGTGGGCAAGGTCATTCTGGGCCCCTACACACCATCATCCACCCTATCTTCTTATTCCCTCTATACTTTCTCACCCTTCCCCCACAGAGCCATATCATTCATCCTGCCATTCATTCGTTAAAAAAAAAAAAAATTTTCCGGGGTGCCTGCATGGCTCAGTCAGTTAAGTGTCCAGCTCTTGATCTCGGCTCAGATCATGAACTTATGGTTCGTGAGATTGAGCCCCATGTCGGGCTCTGCACTAACAGCACAGAGCCTGCTTGGGATTCTCTCTTCCCTTTCTCTTTCTGCTACTCCCCAGCTCGCTCTCTCTCTCTCTCTCAAAATACATAAACAAACATGAAAAAAAAATTTAATAAAATTAATTTTCCTTAATTATTTGACTGTGATTTTATTATAAAATCAGCAATATCAAAACCACTGAAGTCGTTAGGTAAGACACTGGAGTGTTCATATTTTCACATTTTGTACGGGTTAGCAGATTGGGAGTGGAGGAATAATTACTATAATGAGTTATTCTTACCGAGCAGTTAGAGGTAAAGACATCAAGATGCTTTCAATCCTGGATCCTGGAGTGAAGAGGCCAAATTTTGTACCTCGATCATACACAAGGTTAAATTCTACATACCTGACGTAAAGACAACAAATAACATTAAGGGCCAGTTGAGTAAAATGTTTCTTGGCCCATAACAAGTACCTCAAGGGCTTGGGGCAGGGAGGGGCCTCTTCCTGCCCATTGCCCCTCTCCCTCCCAATCAGCTGAACTGGCACAGGGAACACCAATCTACAGTCGGTTCAGTCTTGCCCATCTGGACAGGCATAAATAAAAGGGTATCCTACCCAACAAACAACAGGATATAGATTTGGCCCCAACATGGCACAGTTACAAAACAAGAAGATTATGTTTTCCAATAAGAAAACAGAATGGACACAAAAATGAGAACTTCAAGGCAAAAAAACAAGAAAAAGAAACGACATCCTGTATTAGGATAGAACAGCTCTTTCTGGTATTCCCCCATGAACTGAGATGTTTCAGAAGACCTCATTTCACTACCTAACTTCCATTTACTAAGATAGTGCAAAACGTTCATAATTGAAAGGCCAGGCACAGCTAACAGCAGTCTATTAATAATTACTAATATATCCTAGATATTCCCTTTTCTTAAAGTAGTTGATAGCACTGAAATGCAGTCATATAATCCAGTCTTCCTGCAGATTAATGGCAATCAAAATAAAAAGCATTGGTTGGGTTGCAGGGCTAAATTTTATGTTTCTAAGAAGGCCATCCTTAGCATCAACTGAAATTTGGTTTGATAAATTTGTTTTCCACTAACTGCCACATGGTGTCAGATCTAAACTCTGTCTAGCTGAAAAAATCTGTGATTGGCTTTAACATCATGGGATCTCTTGTAAAAGGTCATTTAAACTCCAAAGATAATTTTTACTACTCCTAAGAATTTAGAACAATACATAAAGCTGAAAATTCAATGAATAGACACCCTTTCAGATCATTTCTCAACTCATTCAGAAACTACTTTCTTGGTCTAAACTTCCCTCAGGGGGCACCTGGGTGGCTCAGTCGGTTAAGCGTCTGACTTCGGCTCAGGTCATGATCTCATGGTACGTGAGTTCAAGCCCCATGTTGGGCTCTGTGCTGACAGCTCAGAGCCTGAAGACTGCTCATTTGTTTACCCACTGGTTAGTCTTTAATCACACCTGGAGGAAGATATTCTCTAGAATTCCACAGTACATCAATTTTTAGAAAACACCCTTCTGTGTGCAAACTTGCCAAAGGCCTTGAAAAAATTTAAATATATCCATGAATCCCTTTTTAGTCCTCAGCATTCATTTATCATGGATTGAATTTTATGCATTAATAACTATTTAACACCTTCTTATAAGCCTGTTTCAAAAGATAATGTAAGTGAAACTTCTTAATTTCTTCCTCGCTAAGAGCACGGAAAAGAATTTGTCTCTCAGCCACCTTTTTCACCCCAATGCTGACTTTCTAAAACATGGTATTTAAGGGATGGCTGGGATTCTCTAGTTTGTACTAATGTCTCTTTCAAAGACTCCTGTATGGAACTCCCTATATGAATTTGTTGTAAGGATCCTTGAACTGCTTTCCTTTTTTGAGTGAAGGATGCCCCTTTCCTGACATTAGGCTGACTCCTATAAGGTTTCACTTAGTTCTGATCTTTCTTTTTTTTTTTAATTTTTTTTTTTAACGTTTATTTTTGAGACAGAGGGAGACAGAGCATGAACAGGGGAGGGTCAGAGAGAGGGAGACACAGAATCTGAAACGGGCTCCAGGCTCTGAGCTGTCAGCACAGAGCCCGATGCGGGGCTCGAACTCACGGACCGCGAGATCATGACCTGAGCCGAAGTCGGCCGCTTAACCGACTGAGCCACCCAGGCGCCCCAGTTCTGATCTTTCTGATCCTTCCCATACATTTATCCTCTCTGAAGTGCCTGTAAACCATGAATGAACTTTAGCCATTCCCTTCAATTTAACAGATGCCTAAATTTTATCTTGTTTCTCTTCCCTAAAATACAGCAAAACAACAGTAAGTTAAAGATCTTTTGTTTCCTGGGCACCTAGCTGGCTCAGTCGGAAGAGCATGTGACTGTTGACCTTGGGGTTGAGAGTTTGAGTCCCATGTTGGGTGTAGAGATTAATACATACATACATAAACTTTTTTTAAAAAAATTCTAATAAAAAAAAAAGATCTTTAGTTTCTGTTCTCCTGTGAAAAAGAAGACTGCAAGAGTGAAGTTCAAGGTCTGGGGAGAGAATAGTAGAAGTAGGTAAGAGACTAAAGGAAATTCCCAAGTAAGGGATTCAAGTCGAAAAGGAAGCAGCCTGACCACAGCAAGGGAAACTCCTACTTGGAGGGGAAGGAAAGGAGCGAGGTATAACGTGTGAAGGATGCAGATAGGGCTGTGAGTGCAGTGTGTAAAAAGGGGAAGACAATGCTGACAACCGTAGTCAGGACCTGTGGTTATCTGAAGGCTCAGAGTTTACTGCCATCTTAAGGCCCAGAGATACAGGGGGTAGGAGGTTCTCAGTGAGAAACGCTCCCATGTCGCATCACAGAAAATTCATCTAACACCCCACACTTATACGTAACTCAAAAAATACCTGATGTGCAAGGATTCACACAAATGGAATTTTCAAAATGTCTTGTCATTACATAATGAAAAAGCAGAAAACAAAAGAACGCAAAACATTGTTCCTATGTCTAAGAAGTTTTAAGGCTTCACCTCATTAGTATTCACAAAATCTGCCAGCTTTGCACATCAAATCCTGGGCAAAACTAGAATATTGTACTTTCCAGAGGGTTTTTTGCAAATTTTCATTGGCTATTTAATGTATAATCAACAGTGCTATGTTGGTTTCAGGTATACAATATAGTGATTTAACGATTCTATACATTACTCAGTGCTCACCACCACAAGTGTGCTCTTAATCCCCTTCCCCTATTTCAGCCATGCCCCCATCACCTCCCTTACAGTAACCCCTAGTTCGTTCTCCGTATGTGTTTTTCTTGTTTGTTTCTTTTTGACTTTGTTCGTTTGTTTTGTTTCTTAAATTGTACATGTTATTCAGCCATAAAAAAAGAACGTGTCTTGCCACATGCAACCACATGGATGGAGCTGGTGGGTATCATACTCCATGAGTTAAGTCGGTCAGAGAAGGACAAATACCATATGATTTCACTCAAACGTGGAATTTAAGAAATAAAACCGCATGGAGTTTTAAATCATCCTCTTAGGTATACCTTCCCTCACTAAACCATGAGCTTCTTTTCACAGATGCATGTTATACTCACCACTGTAGCCGGGACAGTGCCTAGCCATAAGGGTTGCATAATAAATATCAAGGAAATGAAAAAAGGAAGGAATAGTAAAAGTATTATTTGAGAAATCATGGGACCAAAGAAAGAGTCCCAAAACAGATGCACTAAGAAACTTCTAACAAGAAAACTTAATCAACTTCCATTTTCCCAAATTTCTGAATTAAAGGACCAGATAACACAGGCGACCATAAGAAAGAATAAACACAGATATTTCTCTTTAAACTTGAAACATTATTTAAGTTGACCTCTTCAGGGACTAACTTTACCTCCTCAAATACTGAAAGTTTTATTTGCCTGAGACAGAATTGACATGAAGGAGAAAATCCATGTTACAGCCATGGACCAGTACTACAAATGAAATTAAGACAGCAGTGAGAAATTGATGTGAGCTGGCAGGGTGGATCATTGGAGCTGATCTGCAAATATACCTCGGGTGAAGACGACCTCAATGTGGTCACCCAACTGGGCTCTAAGCTCAATGCACAGAACAGGGTGGCTGAGGTTGAGTATCTAGTAAGAAATCCAAACCTGCTTCAACTACTTAACCTCCTTTGTGTATGGGAAAGACTACCAGTTTTGAGGTCACGGTGACCTGCTTCTACATCTGGGATCTTTTATTTACTAATTGTAATCCTGGGCAAGAGACTTACTTTTCGGGGAGGAAGTTTTATCACCTGTAAAATAATGATAATTACACCAGTCTCACAGGTTTGTAAAGAAAACTAGATGCAATCTGTCTAACACTGGCTGGCACACAGTAAAGACTCCATCATTAATAAGTATTACCATTAAGTGTAAATAATTTCTGAAATGGTTATTTCCATTATAACAACTTCCATGAAACCTTAAAATGGATGGAAAAGTGTGGGCTTCCAAATCTACAAAGCAGCAAAAACATTAAGTGATGCCCATATCTTGGCGTAAGGCTGCAAGGAACTGCTAGAAGACTAAAAGAAATCAGCTGAATTAAATTCAGCAAGTACTAATACATGGCTCCTGTGAATCTCTCACATACAGACAAATGAGGTAACCTCTGCTGTTTTTACAACGCTATTTCAGACAACTCTTAATATTCATTTGATATTCACCTAGTTACCAAAAGAAGTTCCAGTTAGTACTAATACAACTCTAACAAAGTACCTGCCCAAGGCAACACATCACCCTCCATTCATTCACCCACCACAGCTGCTCCACCCTCCCCCGCCCCAAGTCTTGCAATGAGATGGTCTATTCTCCTGTCGCTCACTCGTTCACTCACCGTCCTCTCCGCAGCTGCTGCCACAGCTTCTCCTGGGGGGTGAATGAGTCATCACAGTGCTTTTTCACAAGAGGAATGTATGAAGGAACCACAGCCTGGGCGCAGCTCTGCACGAAGCGAAACACTTCTTCCTTGGATGGAGAGTCAAGGTCATCAAAAAAGATGCCCCCGATGCCCCTCCGCTCCCCACGATGGACTATAAAAAAGTAATCATCACACCTGGAAGACACAGCAAGGCCATGTCAGGGATCAAAGGGGGAACAAAAGGCATGAACGTCAATGTGAGCATTTCAGCTTATCCTTGACTAATGCCAAAGCAATGTCCTTACTTTTCTGCCCAACTATGAAAATGAAACTAGGGCTTTAGACACATTTCCTGTAAGTAGCACCCATGTAGAAAATGCTTATGCTTTCATCTGCAAAGCAAGGAATGGAACACATATTTAAAGGATGTGGAACTCTAAGAACTTTAGTGAAAAAGAAACAGAGTCCAGTATTAAGAGTGTGTTTTTTATTTACTTATTTGGAGAGAGAGAAAGAGAGTGCATGTGCTCTCGAGCACGAGTGGGGGAGGGGCAGAGAGAGAGAGGGAGAGAGAGAATCTTAAGCAGGCTCCACGCTCAGCATGGAGCTGGATGCAGGGCTCGATCCCGTGACCCTGGGATCACGACCTGAGCTGGAATCAAGAGTTGGATGCTTAACTAACTGAGCACTCCCAGGCGCCCCAACAGTGTATTTCTTAAAACAAGTGATGCTGCTGCCTTCAGCAGCACTGGGGCTTTTGCAAGAGGCAGGACAGGAATCCTCCACCAACACCGCCAACCAGGTCTGACTGGGTGCCAACCCTTCGGCTCTCAAGTCAGGTCCTTTATTCGCCAAAGGAAGGCACAGCAAATAATGTCTAAGGTTCCTTTCATCAATACAATGCAGAGTCTCCATAGCGGGCATGACTGAGGGAAGGGCTGGTGGAAGGAGATGTTCAGAGAACGTCTAGGGACGTATGAAAGCTTACCCCTGTGAGCCAGCACATGAAACTATCCATCTGCTCCTGAGGCTTTCCCCTCTGTGCCCACTAGAACAGCTTTCCTAAAAAGTCATTTCCTAAATGCTCAATTTGTAGAAAATAGTTTACATTGTGGAAACAACTTTTTAGATGATCTCTATAAACAGAAAAACCTGTACAAACAAAAACTAAAAGCTATTTAAAAGGTTCCATTAAAAATAGCCTTAATAGCTTAAACCAACGAAACAAAACAACAAAAAACAAAACCAGTAGCAGATGCAAATCCCTAGAACTGATGCAATGGTATAATTCACCTTGACTTGTGACTTGTTGGCTGTCCTTTACAGGCACATTTTATTAACATAGTTGAAGACCATCCTGGGCAAGGCTGTGAAGTCAGCTTTAACCAAATCACACTATTTCAAAATCACCAGAAAATTAAGAAGTTTGCTAAATACTTATACTAAAAACTTCTTTTTTAACTAGCCTGCATCCTAGATGTCTTAGTAACTAATATCACTCAGATAAAGTCATCTCAATAATGGCAATAAGAGGAAACCAAAAAAAGAGAATGTCACCCAAACCAGTCCTCTTCCTGGAAGGAGGCTGATTTGTGTGTGTGTGTGTGTGTGTGTGTGTGTGTGTGTGAGAGAGAGAGAGAGAGAGAGAGAGAGAGAGAGAGAGAGAGAGAGAGAGACAGAGGGAAAAATCCCTCCATCTTACATTCATGCTTCCATAGCTGTGCAATTTTCATTGGTAATATCAATCAAAAGGAGAATATATCTTTTCTGAGAATTTTAAAGCTGAATTCCATACCCTTACATAAATAATATCAACATCCCACAATTATTAGCTCTAAAAACAATGCAAAACAACAACAACAACAAAAACACCAAAACCTTTCCTGTTCTTCCTTTTTCAAGAATGTCAATTAGCTCTAGGCAGAGTTGAGTACTTTATTCTTATGCCAAACAATTTATGCTTATACTCCATTTCACTTCTGCCAAATATCCTGGATCTCCTCACAACTCATTTGTTTCCCTTTTCTTTACCATTAGAGTTTCCTTAACCAAAGTTTCCAATCCCAGTCTTCTTCTTGTCCAAATCTCTGGTATATCTGTATCTTTCCCTAACAGTTCTCTGACTCTTCCCATGTCTGAATATTCCCATGGCAACAAACGTTCTCATCTGGGATGAGAAGTTAAAAGCCTACCCCAGGATTAAAAAGCCTCTGATTCTCAGGCATAGATCACCTTAAAATTTATATTCTAAATCATTTGGGATCAAAAAATACACTGCTACCCAATTATTCAAATATTCCTAAATAAACAACATAATAAAACCACTTCAAACTAGCATTCTACTTCTGGTGCCAAAAAAAACCCAGATCAATCTTCATAAGCTGAAAAACATATTCAGTGACATAATATTGCCTTCAGGATCTACAGGAGGAAGCAACAGAATATATTTTAGGTGTTATGACATCTTTACCTACCATTTTTTAAATTTAGGGTAGAGATCAGGACCATGCTGGTCACAAGCCTCCTTTAGAGTTCTGTGGAAATGGACAGCATCTTCTTGGTTCAAGTATGTTGGAGTGAGGTCACATCCACCACCAAACCACCACAGCTTGTTACCTACAAAATCGAGACGTGTGATTTTCATGCAGACTTCGGACTTTGAGATGTAGCACACTACTCACTGTATTAGCAAACTTAATTTACCAGCTTAGCTTAACATGAAGTGGGTGACAATCAAAAAATATTTAGGGGCATCTGGGTGGCTCAGTAGGTTAAGCATCCAACTTTGGCTCAGGTCATGATCTCATGGTTCATGGGTTCAAGCCCCGCATCGGACTCTGTGCTGACAGCTCAGAGCCTGGAGCCTGCATCTCCCTCCTTCTGTCCCTCTCCTGCTCATGCTCTGTCTCTCTCTCTCAAACATAAATAAACATTTATATATATATATCTATATATATATATATATATAATATAAATTTATATAACATTTATATATATATAAATGTTATATAAATTTATATATATATGTGTATTTATATATATATATGTGTATGTGTGTATATATATATATATATAATTCAACTAAATTTAGCTCTGAATGGCCAGTAAAGCCTAGGCAGGAAAGAAAAGGTAAAAGAAGTATGAAATCAAAAAGTGACAGAGTAGATCCAGGCAGGAAAATGATATGCATGGCAGAGAATGATGAAACACCACATGGGTGGACCAGGAAGTAGATCTCAACTCTGGCTGCACATCAGAATCACACGAGGAGCATAAAATGCCTCTGCTGGGTCACAATTAAAAAAGAAACAAGCAAACAAAAAACAAACAACAAGCAAATCTCTGGCCCAGGTATCTGCAGTTTATAAAAGTTCCCCAGGAGATTCTGATGTTCCCTGTATTAAAAACCACTGCCCGTCCCACCTTAAGCCCAGAAAGGGCAAAAACACTTACAGAGGGACACAACTTACCATTTGAGAATAACTATTACATGTGTTTAGTTGGGTCTATAGGCTGTCAGTACCAGTTACCAACTTCTAACATTAAAAGGTTGAACCAAACTAAATGTCTTCAAAATGAAAGTTAAATACATCGACTTTAAATACCACCACCTCCAGAGAGACCACCAGCCATAGAGTGGCACTGCACAGACCCTCCACAGGGTGGTAACAGGAGGTCTGGCTAATTTGGAGACACGGGCTGAACTACACGTCCTTAATGAGGCATGATCAACTCCACCCTATCTTAAACCCACTGATAACACACTGGTGACTAGCAGAGCAATACACTTGGAAGATATTTTCACATAAGCAAGTTCTCCATTTCGACTTAACCTTATACGTGAGGTTTTCCTTTGGATTTTCTTTCCTGTGCAAAGAACCCTGTGTGCACTTTGAAGCTGAGATTCATTACATCATTCCTTCTGCGTTGGAGGAAATATGGGGAAGTTCAGAGCCCAGCCAATGCTATTTCCACTTTTCACCTCTCATGCACAATCCATTGCACCTGCCAAGGAATAAGGCTTAATACGCCTCCTGAAAACCTCGTTAAGATTTATATATTCTTTCTCACATTCTTAAATTATGCCCCCTGGCTTTTTTTAAAATTCATATTTGCACAATAATATTTTGCAAGCTCCAGGGATGCTTACCATCAGCTTCTTCTACTTCAAAGTATCTGTAGTTGAAATGGATAGTAGGAGCATGAGGATTCTTGGGGTGGATAACAGAGCTCACGCCCATAGCAGAAAACGGCAATTTACCTGGAAAGCAAAACACGTGGTGAGCTCCACTTAATCATCGGGCTTAAATCACTCCAACTTGGTTTCGGGACCAATTTTCAAAAGCTCCTTTTTGTCTCTTAAAATACAATTTTAAAAAAGTAAATGTGAACATGCTTCTTTGGCATGTGCACCCTAAAGTTTTTTTTTTTTCCACAGAAGCAATATTTATTGTACAAATAGAACTCATGGGGAATAAAGGTTTGCAGGGACTTTTAAAGGCTGTTGAGACTGCCTGATTTACCATCTTTCGTCTTCAGAATTTTCCCTCTGCTTCTCATTTGTTTCGCTGCTTCCTCAGAAAGATTTCCATGAACAACAGAAACGCTCACCCCAGCCTTTTCAAAAACATGCCCATCTTGAAGTACGCAGCTGATGCCACCACCTCCTGTTTATAGAAATACAAAATGAGGAGAGAAGGTAAGGGTGTATGCAAAATCGAAAACAACCCTTGCATGAAGGTGGTGGGATTGGGAGTGACTTTCCTCCTCTACTGTCCAAATCTTCTAGACCATCAGGATATTTAGCATTTTAAAGTACGATAAAATTAGATAACTAGCGTAGCTTGATGACACTGCGACTGCCTAGTGGGCAAATATTTTATCTTTCCCACAGCTCTAAACTGAGTATTTCTTCTACATCTAAAATAAATCACTGGACGGGCGCCTGGGTGGCTCATTCAGTTAAGCATCCGACTTGATTTCTGCTCAGGTCATGATCTCAAGGTGAGATGGAGCCCCCACCCAAAGGGCTCCGTGCTAATAGCTCAGAACCTGCTTGGGACTCTCTCACTCCCTTTCTATCTGCTCCTCCCCTGGACAAGTTTGCTGGCTCAAAATAAATAAATAAACTTTAAAAATAAAATAAATCACTGGAATATTTTCCCTTCAAATACTACTGTCCACAATGGCATCCATTGGTTATGATACATGAGAGAAGTCCACAGTTAAAAACAGGTATGGGTATGTTTGAGGAATGTTCTGCTATTACCAAGTTTAAGAGCTCTGTATTAATTGTTTTTTCTGTGTGCTGTGTACCATTTAATTTTGTTTATAGGCACTTAAAAAACAGTAGACATTTGAACTCTTCAGGGATTTGGGACTTTAAACTGAATAAGATACACATTAATATTTAGGTAGATGAGATTTACTACTAATAGGTTTTTTTTCTTAAGACACTAGAGTTACCACAAAGGCAACTGTTCATAGAGGTACTTGTTTGTCTTTATTTCTAAGAATTTTTAGAGCTGGATGGGACGTAAGACTATCCAGTGCAACCCCTGTACATTTCAAGTGAGAAAATGAGGCCCAGAAAGACAAAACACTTTATCCAACATCACACAGCTGGCAAGTGGTCCAATTTGTTTTAGTGCTTTCTATGCATCAGACAATATTTTAAGCACTTCATATATCATCATCCCTACAATCCCCTCATATAGTATCTAATCTCATTTCAGAGAAGAGGACACAGAGGCACATCAAAAATTAAGTAACTTCTGAAGGCCACGCAGTTACTCTAGTACTTGTAGTTGGGTCCTTGTTCAATGGTCTTCACTTGAAAACATTGTAAGATAGATAACACTACAAAAGATCAGATTTAACCTCACTTAATAGAGATGAGGCAGCATCACAGCTCAAAAGCTGCTGAGGAGAAGGATGCTGTAGTATTCCTAGCTAAGAAGCCAGGAATTCTTCAAGTTTATGACCAAGATGTGGGCTTTCCCTACATAGGCAATAACAAGGTCATAAATACATGATTCTATAAAAACTGGATTTTTCTTTACTGAAGTACAATCGACACATAACATTATATTAGTTTCGGGTGTACAACACAATGATTCGATATTTGTATACATTGCAAAATAAGTCTAGTTACCATCCAACACCACAGAGAGTTACAAATTTTTTTTTTCTCATGATGAGAATTTTCAAGATCTACTCTCTCAGCAATATATGCAATACGATATTTTTGGCTGTAGTCACCATGCTGTACATTACATACTTATGACATTTATTTTATAACTGGAAGTTTGTACCTTCACCCATTTTGCCCATGCTCCTCACCCCCCTCCTATCTGGTAACTACTAATCTGAAGAACTGGGTTTTGCCACTGGAAGGGAAGATTGTCCTAGCAGGAAGTCTGAGGGGTGCTTTTGGTAGAACTACTGACAAGCCAAATATTTCTTGTGCAACTTGGGAAAAAGACATAAGGACACAATGACAGCCTCAGTTGGAGGAGTCTGGCCAACACTTAACAAATAGGAGGCAAGTTAATCTTTCCATCTCTAAAGAAGGAGGAGAAGGGGGAAATGCACCCAGAGAAGCGGATGAAATGTGAGGAAAATCGATGCTCAATTACAAATATGGACACCCAAGCCTGTTGGCTGAAAATAACCCTAAAACTATTACGAAAAGCGCCATTAAAAAATCGCATAGGCTTTGAAACGTCCAGGATTAGAGTAACAGATCTGCATCTAGAGGTCTGCAAACAGAAGCCTGATGACCCTTACAGTCTCAATCTTCCTGAAGGTGTCCCTTCTAACCTAGCAGCCGCTCTGTAGGTACCCCTTTCCTACTCCCAGCCCCTATTCTCCGTCATCTGCTGCCAGCAACCTAAATCTCGATCTCTAACCACCCCCCCCCACCCGCCCCCGTCTCCACCTCCCGCTAGGCGCTGGCCTCCTCACCTTCCTTCCTCTCCCACCGGTCCACGGAGAAGCGGGCGCCCCCGTCTACCTGTGCCAGAGCCTGGCACACCTGGGCCTGGGTCTCCAGGATCAGCAGCTCCATCTTGGTCTTCATGTCGCTCGGTCTCCCACGCAGCTCGCGCAGGTCGGTCACAGGCAAGGCCATGAAGCAGCTGCAGCGACGGGCCAGCTCGTCCTCCTCCTCAGGCTTCCCCGACGAAGAGCTCCGCGCCCCCGAGCTCTTGGGCACCATCTCCGCCCGCTGTACGTGCCCGAAGGCGGCGGCGGCCAGCCCCGCCAGCCCGGCCAGCCCCGCCAGCGCCGTGGTCAGCCCGGTCCCCAACCGGGAGGCTCCTCCCGCGGTCCGGCCGTGCCCCAGCCCGCGGCACTGCTCGGTGCCAGTGGAGCCCGGGGGCCGGCAGATGCGTCCCGCGGAGCAGCGCCCTGGCCAGGCGCACAGCGCTCCGCGGCCGCCCCGCGCAGCTTGCCAGCAGGAGCCCGCGCTCAGCCTGCCCAGGTGCAAGGCCATACTGCCGCGCTGTCACCTCTAGCAATGCTCACGTCCCGGAGATCGGTCCCTGAGCTTCTGGATGTCCCAAGCTGGGGAGCAGCTCTGGGAGTGGAAACCTTGGCGGGGAAGAGCTACTACCGGGTCGGCACTCGGGCGGCGGGCGGAGGGGCGGGGGATGCTGGGAGCTGTAGTCCGGCTCCTGTCGCCGCCTGCAGGGGCGCGCCGGGGAGATAAAGAATCCAGTCCCCAGAAGGGCGGGTGCCAAGACATGGGACCTGGATGCCGAACGTGCGAGAGGGCTGTGTAAGTAATGAGATAAGAGGCTTTCTGGTCACGTACAACCTCTGGTCTGCTATCCAATCAACCACAGGGTGTAGACAAAGTACACTGAGGACGCTGAGGACCAATGGAGCAGAAAATATGGCCCGAGTCCTTCCCCATTTACATTTACAATTTACAAGTTACATTTTCAAACAGAGTTGCAAATCCTGGCTCTGAGTATATAGGAGGCCCCTTCGTGCCCAGTTTCCAGTCCAGGAGACCTTCTAGAATTTGTAGGAGGGGCTTGGGGCGGAGCCTGAGAGACTCCTTCGGTACCAACAGTTTTTAAAGCGAGTCCGCAAGGTAGTAAAGGGATGCTAAGAAAATCCTAGTAAAAGACTTTAGGAGAGTTCATCATTGCAGTCTTTCCAGTTCTTGATCCTGCACTAACCAGTTGATTCTTTTAGAAATAGGAAAAGCAAAGTGATCGTTTTACTAAACACGCATAAAAGTAATGCCCTGGTGTGTTTGGGTGATCAAGGAATAACATTAGACTTAAAAATACATATCACCCTACAATTGGGGCGTGCTGCCAAGTATTTCTCACCTTTTAGTACTTTCAACAACTCATGTAAGCTAGGCGGGGCAAACATTTGCCCTGCTTTCTCCCTGCTACTACCAACACACACACACACACACACACACACACACACACACACACACACACTTCAAAAAAGATGTAAGAAGCTAACATAGATTTGACAGATTTTTGTTCTTATTGTTCCTGTAACATACCACAGTTTTGTGTTGTCTGAACATGAAAGTGTTAGAAAGACTGTCATGGAATGATTTTAATTTCCAGTAGTAGATAATAATTTAAGCCACTTGTGGTGGTCTCTACAAGTTTTTAGTGGCTAGATGCAGTGATGGAACTTCATGGCTATGGGTCAGACAAGCTGTTCAAACCAGTGTATCTGATCCATCCACAATTGCATCTGGCAACTCTCAAAGTGGGACACAACATTAGCTGGGTAGGTATGCTTGACTCACTAGCAGATTCAATAAAAGGTAAAGGTTTGGATTGAGAAGTGAATAGACTACTTCGGGGGAAGAATACCATTGGATTTTAGCCATAGTGTAACATGTTGGGAGGCTGAGTTGCAGGAGGAAAGGGAAGATAAGAACTATCACTGCAGTAAGAGTTGTTTGCCTCTCCTAGATGCCTGTGATAAGGTTTGGCTGGGCCTGGGGATAGCAATTGAACCTCATTAATGGAAAGAACCTCTCCAGCGCATTTTTCTATAAGAACCCCATTCATTTTTGCTCTGATTCTGAGAATACTCATAAAGCTAGGGAAAGATAAGCAGACACAGGTCACTTTGAACATATGCACAGTCAGATAGTCTGGTCTTGAGCCAACTGTGTACTAATTTGCAGGTTTCCATCCCTCCCCATCCTTGGCCTCTCTTTGCAAAGAGCTTGCTCTCCTTTCTTCTGGTTTCCAGAGACTTCCATACCCTTACCTTATTATGCTATGCTAAAGAAAGGCCTTTATAACTTTCAAACTTAAAAATAAAATAGCTAGTTATTTAATCAGCAAAAATGAGTTTATCTGGGCATAGCGGAAGAATTGTAACTCCAGACATGCAAACTACACCACACCATAGGCAAGAACAACAATACAGAGGAACAAAGAAAAGGAGCTTCCTTTTATAGAGGAGAGAGTTGGGAAGGGTTGTTTGGAAGAAAATTTCATAGGAGGAGAAAGAGAGTTCAGAGTTGTGGTGGCTTCCCATTGGCTGAGTTGTGACAGTTTCTCATTGGCTGGGTTGTTGCTGGGTGAAGAGTAAATCTTCCTCCTTCCTGAAGGGGTATGCAAAGTAAGATGTAACTGATACTGAATGAGAACCATCCCTTAATTTTTTCCTGACCTGATTTTGAATTGGGTTTCATTTATTCATTTTCACACAGCCTGGTTAGTGTGAATGTAAATTACCTTCCTGTGGCTACAAATAGTCTCCAAGAGATTTAAGACCTATTTGTCAGCATGGAATAAAAAAACATCCCCTATTTCAAGCTTTTTAAAGCTAGTGAGGACAAATCATAAGTTTATAATAAGGTACAAAACATAAAATGTAAGGCTTCTCATCCTTTTTTGAGCCTGGTTTCCTGCACTGCTTTATGTTCTATATGATCCTGCAAAACAAAAAGATTTTGAATAGCCTTGTACAAACTCATGAGGCATATATATACATATATATATACATATATACATACATGTATATACATGTATATATGTATGTATATATGTATATATATAGAGTGGTTATGTATATATGTATATACCACTATATATATATAGTGGTAGTGAGATAGCAAAGAAGTGGACTTTTTGATATTTTTACTCAATTTTTTAGAATTTATATTTTAAATGTTTAGGTCTTTATATAATTTTATTTTAGAGGGAGATCGTGTGTGTGAGTTGGGGAGAGGGGCAGAGGTAGAGAGAGACAAAGAATCTTAAGCAGGCTCCATGCTCAGTGTGGAGCCCAGTGCAGGGCTCAATCTCACAAACCATAAGATCATGACCTGAGTGGAAATCAATATTTGGATGCTTAACCCAACTGAGCCACCCAGGTGTCCAGAAATGTTTAGGTCTTTAGAGGCAAATATTTACATATTTCATTAAAGTAGTTGGTTCTTATAGTTAAATGTAGGTTAAATATCCAATGCAATTTGTTGTTACTGACTTGCTTTTTCTTTATCTGAAGTAATTTTAAGATTAGTTTCTCATAGAGGTACAGATACCACCCAAATAGTCAAGAAAAGTTTTATGAAAGGGAGGAATCATGGTGCCTGCTCCTTAGTCCTTCACCTTTTGCCTTTAGCCCCTCCATATTTCTTCTCTATAGTAATATGCATGTGATATCTGGAGTTGCAGCAACCATTTGTGATGAAGACTATAAAAATGACATGAAAAAATTTGCAGAGCAGTAAGATAGAAGGAGCCTGGATCCTGATACTTCCTTGAGCAGATGGAACTCCTGGGCTAGAGTTCTTGTTATATGAGAAAAATAAATAAATTAAGGTACTATTTGTCAGATTTTCAGTACCTTCAGCTTAAGTCTTTCTAATATCCTAATTATCCCATCTTGATTCGATGTCTACCCTGGAGCCAACCAACAATGGCCAGGGGTAGAGGATGGAATCATGTTACAACATGATGACCTCCAGAGATGCCTGGGTGGCTCAGTTGGTTAAGTGTCCAACTCTTGATTTCGGCTCAGGTCATGATTTCATGGTTCGTGGATTTGAGCCCTGTGAGGGGATCCATGCTGGCAGTGCGGAACCTGCTTGGGATTCTCTGTCTCCCTCTCTCTGCCCCTCCCCTGCGCTCTCTCTCTCTCTCTCTCTCTCAAAATACATAAACAAACATTAAAAAAAAAAAAGAACATGATGACCTCCCACTATAATTGAGGGGAATGGTCAGTATGGGATATCGTTTCCAGAAAAAAGGGAAATATGGTAAGCAGATAATACAGTTGATGCCCAGGATAGAGATAAATTTTTGAAGATAATTCCGGGGTATTGAGCTTATGAATCTAAGATGAACACAAATATGGAATTCAGAAAGAACTAACAAGTTAGGTGTGACAGAAGGTGATAGGTTTAACCTAGACAGTTATTAAAAGTTATTTCTACCGGTTCAGCCAAAGCTATCCAGCTGTTCCATTTGCCTTAGGTACAATAGTTTCCTGACCACCCTGCCCCTTCACCATATAATGCTCTCAGCAACCATTCTAGGAGGCTTTAGAACACTATGGGTCAACTGAAAGGGAGAGTCGTTTGGGAAGATGTTGGGGACAGTGTGTTTGGGTATATGCAGGTATCTCTTCTGTTTAGGCAATCAAGGGACAATGGGCATGGGGCAATAAAGACATCAGACAGCAGTAAGAAAGACATTTAATCAATGTCATGTGTATCTGCCTCCATGGTGTTTTCGTGGCACTTTCCACTAATATTATTTGCTCAAGAGATGCAAAGCTGCTTTTACTCACATCATGGCAAATTCATCTCATCTGGTGAACTAGAATGCTTTCTTGGAAAACACACATCTAAGGCTTTTTAACTTAAGCCCATATGAACATCTTTTTAAACTTAGGAGTCAAGAATTAGTTCCCTTTGTTCTCTACGTCTATCTAAACATTTTCTTCCATGTCTAACAGTTTAGCAAAGAGCAGGACCTGCTTCTAGAGGTTGAATGAATACAGAGGGAGAAAAAGGCACTTTTGAAATATTTTCTTTTATTTCAAGACATGCTGAGATGCTGGTGGGTTACAAATGGAAATATGAATCCTGAGGAGTGAGGGCTGGAAGGGTAAAGATTTGTGAGATACCCACCATGCTGGAATGATGGAAAGTTCATAGAGGAACCTTTAGAAGAAAAGGATAAAGGGTTCAAAGTCAGGACACAGCACATAAGACACATTTAGGGACAAGGGAAACAAGAAGTCGTAGGGCCTTTGGTGCCATGTCACAGAAGTATGAAGGGGAGAAGTCATGAAAGAGGAGAGTGTGGTCCGTGGGCAGAGATCTGCACTCTCTGCTCAGAGAACACAAGTGCTGAGTACCAGATTATGAAAATTATAAAGTCACTGGCTGCCTTTGAGACAGAGCTTCAGAGAACTGGATGAGGTGGATGCTAAATTGAAAGGATATATAGAACAATAGTAACTCAGAGTGGGTAGTTATAAGATTGATCTTTGGTTTGAGGTGGAAAACTTGAGCATGTTTTTTGCTGAAAGGAGTGAAGCAACTGAGCGAGACTAAAAATTCAAGAATATGCACCACTAGGAGACCTTATGGCCAGAACCAAGCTTCGTTTTCTCTGCTACTTTTCCCAAACTGAACCATTTAATCTCCATTCAGATAGCACAAAGATTAGGGGGCATGGGAATGAGGGCTGGGCCAGAAGATTCAATGCTCCTGGTCCTAACATATGTACCTTCAAGGGATCTGGACTTCTTACTCCAAATGTTTGCCCCCACCCTCACTCTCACCCTAACCAGCAGCCTTACTATTCTAGGCTCAACTGTAATAGAAGGGCTATGAGAACTTTGTAGGGGGTGACTATTCTTGGTCAAACTAAGTCCTGTATCATTCATTTTTCCTGTAGACATTTATTTAACACTTTCATGTGCTATGTTAAAAACAACCACATAAAGTGGATGGAAACACTGGTATTGCCCTTACCTGCTGGATCAGGAAACTGAAGCTTATGTTTAGGCATAGACCAAGTTTCTAACGTGGACCTTGTTTCTAATGCTCTTTTAACATCATTCCACTGTTCTTTATCTTATCCAGAGTTGTTTTCCACTAAAACAATGAAAGCAGTATTATCTAACACCTACACCTTACCAGGAACCAGGGTACGCAAAAAAGTTACCTCCCTTTTCCTATCCTCCCAGAAACGGATATTCCATTTGAGCCACCAGATAATCTCTTCCAGTGAAATACTATACAGGCAGTTCCCACCTTGCCGGGTACTGTGAAAATCACTGTGAAAACAGTGGACCATAAAAATCACTGTGAAAACAGAAGCCAAACAAATCAATCTTAATAATCAATGTGAAACAATTATGATTGTTCTGTGACCTTTAAAATTTTCCGCCAAAACACTAAGAATTCAGTTACTGTAGGTTAGAAATGAAAAAAAATATCAAAATTCATATTTATTTGGTACACTACAATTTAAAGGCTTAGAAATATTCAGAATTCAAGTGTCTTATTTCTCTGTACTTATCAAGAATAGTTTGAAAAGTGCTGGGCTTCTCTTCTTATTCTGTAATTTCTGACCCAGAGTGAGCATCTTTTCTATACCTTAGTGAAGTGTCATGCTCTTTCTAAGTTTAAATTACCTTCCAACATTTTGTCCCTTGTGCCTTCAAAGTTGTGGAATATTCCAAGAGTTCCTTTCAGTTTTTATTTAAGTAATCTCTACAGCCAATGTGGGGCTTGAACTCACAACCTTGAGATCAAGAGTCACGGGCTCTCCTGACTGAGCCAGCCAGGTGTCCCTCCCACACCAAGAGTTCCTTTAATGTGAAATTGTTGTTGTTTTATCAGTATCACTTCTGGCTTGCCATAACCACTTTATTCCTTTATATTAATATGTTTCCTTCGCCAAGTTCCTCTGATACTTAATTTTATGTCTCAACTTGGTTGGGGCTATGGTGCCCAGATATTTGGTCAACATCAGCTTTTCCCTGGGTTTCCAGCATGCTGGCTCACTCTGCAGATTTCTGACTTGCCAGCCTTCATAATCATGAGCCAGTTCCTTAAAGTAAATGTCTCTTTACACACACACACACACACACACACACACACACACACACCCCTAATTGGCTCTGTTTCTCTGGAGAACCCTCACTAATACGGTTCCTATGGCTGAATATCTGTCTCAAAATGTGGGAGGAATGAAATTTCCATGGTCAGCTATTTCTTCTATAATTTCATGTACATTCAATTAGGATTTCACTTCCAGCGTTACCACTTTTTGTTTCTTTACTACACTTTCATCTTTGTTGCCCAATTACCACTTTCCTTAATCCATTTTGGTGAAATGTCATGTGGACTTATCACTGAGAAACGAGGAAGCAACATAGCTACACACTTTGCTCTCTGTGCATAAACTGAATAACAGACATTTGGTGACCGATCACTAACAGACTTGCAGAAAAATAACGTGATTGGTCAGTGAACATTGTGTGCACCTGTTATTTATGTTGTTATTTGTGGACTGAAGAGGTAGCACAAAGTGTGTACTTCATGCAAGTACCCATAGTTATATGATGTGGTAACTGAAATTTGAACTGTGTTGTTGGAGACCTGGTGGTATTTAACTAAGCCACAGTAACTAACTGTAATTTGTGCATATTGAAACCATGCAATGCAAGGACTGCCTGTATTTACTTTTAAACCAGTTGTCTAGATCTATAATTTAGAAACCTTTATCATTAAGGACCGTAAAGCAAAGGAAACAAGGTTCTCAACTGAATCAGCAGCATCTCTATAAAAATTCTATCATTTTATTAACTGGAATTCTTGAGATACCTGATACTTATTTTCTTTACTATTTTCTGTGAATAACTGGCTGCTTAGAGAATCACATAAGAAATGTACAAATCTAGGAAGTGGTTTGCGGTAGAGACAACTACTAAGAATCTATTTTCCCTTTCTCCCTTTAATGATGGTACTCCAGGTTTAGTGGGGATATAGCTGCCTCACTAAGGACCACATTCCCATCTTTTCTTAAAGCTTTTGGCCAGATTCTGGCCAGTGGGTTGTGAGCAAAGCTGTTGAATGCCACTTCTGGGTTTGTCCTTAGAAGGAATGGATGTTCTCTTCCCTGGCCTTTTCTCCACTGGCTGGTATACAGATGCAAGACCAGGAAGTGGAACAGACACTTTGAACCCAGAAATTGAATCTGTGTGTTGAGTGGGGGTGTCAGAAATCCCCTATATAGACTACTATTTCTGGACAGTTATATCAGAGAGAATAAATGTCAACTTTGTTTAGCCATTACATTGTAGGGTCTTTTGTTACAGACATTTAACTCTAACCTAAAAAAAAAAACACATGGATGGATTCCTGTTTGGGAATAAGTAATAGCCTATCATAGTAATACAGGGGATTTGTACACATCATACTAAATAGTTAATGGATTCTCCCCCTTTCTAACTTTAAGAAGCTCAGAAGGGAGATACTTCTGCAAGTAGTTAGAAGGCACAAGAGAAAAACAGATGGATCTTGGTCCAATCCCCTTCTGACATAACAAATTGAGTAGGACCTACTGAGGACAATTAATGATGTGATGAAACCACCACAGATAAGACAAGCAAAATCTGCCTCTTGCACAGAGAGGTTTTGGTGTTTACCATAAACACTTACTGTGCACTAAGGATATGAGCCTCCATTCCTAACAGCAAGACTTGTGGGATTGGAGCCTTCCAATATTTAAATTGAATTCCCAGGAGCTATTGAGGTATGATGAGAGAGACAGTTATCTGGCAATATTTATATAATACTTCCGTGACAAAAATCAGTTTAAGATAGTATTAATAAGTTAAGACATTGACATGTAAATAATTTATCCTAATACAGTCCTTAAAATTTGTACATCATGAAATTTGGCTATTTTGTACAAAATTGATAAAAGATCAGATCCAACACCAACAAGTGTGTTAATGCTCATATGTATACACTAGAGGGCACTCATCTACTATTTTCTGTTTGAACAAAATTTACAGTAATGGTTTTCAAATCAGTGCGTAGAAGAATCATCTTGGAATCTTGTTTAAAATGTATACCTTTGGACTGTGGAGAGGCCTGAGAATCTGCATTTTTAATGAGAGGCTATAGGAGAGCACGGTAAAGAGCATGACTTGTGGAGCCTGACTGCCAGGGTTTGAAACCTGGTTTTGCACTTGTAAGCGTAAATAATTATTTAACAAACCTCTGTGCTCAGTTTCTCATCCATCAGATTAAGTTAGAAATAGCACTTACCTCTTAGGGTTGTTGTAATGATTAAATGAGCCAACTTAAAACATACAACCTAGTGCCTGGCCATAAATATTCACTCTATTTTACAAGCATTATTTTTAGTAAAGATATTCACTGATTTTGTTGTGGGAAGATTTGAGAAACACATGACTACTTTTAAAAGGAAAAAAGATATACTCTTGATAGTCTGTGCAGCCAGGCTAAGACTTCAGGTTCTGCCTCTCAGCTGAGTGATAATGGAACGGCAGGAACCGAAGGAGCAGGATGCATGAGGCAAAACAAGGCTGACGTTCATTCGCATGTTCTGCCAAAGAACTGGTACTGTATTCAGGAGTCAGTGGAAATCCTGTGAAGGCACTGAGGCAGAAGGTGGCACGATCAGATTTACATTTGAGATAGATCATTCTGTAAGCAGAATGGAGGATGGAATGTGAGGGGGAGGCTGGAGACAGGTGGATAGAAGAGCTCAGGAAGATGCAAGGCTGCTCCCTTTTGTTCCCAAGGGAGAGTCTCTAGAAAGCATTGGGGTTATTCACACAAGTGACTCTAATAATAACAATTTGAATCTCGTAAGTCCTTTCTTTTTAGGAGCTCAAAATAGAGTCAAGTTTGTGATAAAACACTCTCTCTCCACTCCCCCGCGCTGACTTACATGCACTGTATACTATACAGTACCCAGTAGGCATGCTCTCTAGGTTTTGAAGCCACAGATCCTGCAAATAGGACTCATGGAAGCTCTGCAGTCACCAAGGAAAAACCGGACTGCTCACCACAGCACCAGAAGCTCAGAAGGGAGATGATACTTCTGCATCTCACTTGGTGATCTTGTAGATGGCGGGGTAGATTTCCAGGAACCATGGCAACTTTGAAGCGTCTAACCTAAGAGGAATAAACTTTAGTTCTGCTCCCTCATGTCCCAAGCCAGTGTGGGAGGAGCTGCGCAGGGGAGGAGAGGACAGGGGAGGATGGGAGAGCTAAGGTCACAGTCTCCACCTTGGCTCTGCCTGTAATTCACCAGCAGGGTTCTGCTACCGTCAAATTAGCAGGGTCAACAGTGCCAGGGAAAATAGCTACCTGAAGAGTGACTGTATGACTTCATGAGGAAGGAATTTATCCCTGGGGGCTGCTCTGCTGTATCAGTTCCTGCTTGTGCACTCAGCCAAGCTTCATATCTAGTCTCTGTGTCTCTTAGAAACATATCTGTTTTTAAGTCTCTGAAAACATGCAAAATGTAATTAGTTAAAAGAGCTCTTCCCTCTGTTACAGTTTTGAAGATTGCAGAATCATAAGCCATTATCTTAGACTGAGCTAGAACCTAATCCAGTGGCTTTCAAATTGTTTTGGTATCAGATTCCTTGAAATGAAATCGTGTGAAAAAGTCCAATTAAGATGGCAACAGAAAGAGCTGTTTCTATTGAAGGTGGTTTCTGGCTGGCAGTTGCCTCTCCTGGTTGTCAGACTTCCCACATCATATCATGTGACTTCATTCTTCAAACCCCTTGGAACTAGAGAGAAGCAAAGGTCCCGATTAAACCAATTCTCCCATTTTACAGAGGACAAAAATGGGGCCCAAAGAGATACTGATTATTTGGGTAGAGTGTAACGGCAATTGGGGGCATGCATAGAAATAAAACTGAAGTTACTATTCAAATTCATGGTAGAGAACAGAATTTGGAAAGGATTTTCTTAATGGTTTCTTTGGAGTTGGATCAGTATGTCAAGAAGAACAAGACAAATTGGAATGTACGAGGAGTGAGGACAAGATTTGACTTAGATCCAGAAGAGGATTTCCAATAGGAAGAGATATAAACTTTGGAACTTTGTTGTCTCCTGCCTAGAATTTGTTTAATGTAGCAAAGCTACTTATCTGTCTGGAGAGAATCAAAGCAAGCTATGAATTATAGTCTTGCATTGAAGTGGAGACCTTTAGCTCTCCCAACCATTAGTCAGCATCGTCCTTGGCGTTATCAAACATGCATTAAAGGTCTTTACCAGTTAAACACAAAGGTGCTTTTCCCACCAGACACTGTGAAGGTCAGTAATTTAGACAGAAAACAACAGGGCAATTTCCTGATAATTCATGGGAGAAACATTCCCTAGTTCCAACCTATAGAGGCTGCTTTTAGGCAACAGGCTTGAGCAGTGGAAACTTCAGCAAGGAAAAGGGCCCACGACAACCACACTGCTGAGTGCAAACAGGCTCCTTAAGCAACACACCTCTAAATCGCCATAGGCCCTAAGTGACCAGTGACAACGAGGCACAGTTCCTCAAATTACCAAAAAAAGGAGAATTCCATACATCCCCATACTCCTTCACTCCATCCTTCAACTATGGCCCCTCATCACCGCCTTGTGGCAGACAGTCTCTCCTTTGCTGTCCTGCCCACCATTCCCTTGCAGTGTATTCAACAAAATTCTATCTCTTTTGTTCTGTCTTGGGCGAATTCTTTCACTGGCTCATGCCACTAGCCCACACCCAGTTGGAATGCCCCACATTTGGTGCCCCCCCCCCCCCCATCCAAGTGAAGCACACCACATAATCTTTCTCACTTTTTTATCTATGTTCAAAATCAAACTCAAAACTTACCTGGTCCAGGAAATGTGTACCCACTTGATTCAATTCATTATTGTTCTTAGCAACTTCTATTCTTTTTTTTTTTAATTCTAAGGTGCTGTTTTATTTACTTTTATTTATTTATTTATTTATTTATTTATTTATTTATTTAATTCTCAAGTTAGTTAACATACAGTGTAATCTTGGCTTCAGGAGTAGAATCCAGTGATTCATCACGTACATATAACACCCAGTACTCATCCCAACAAGTGCCCTCCTTAAGGCCCATCACCCATTTACCACACCCTACCCCCTCCATCAACCCTCAGTTTGTTCTGTGTATTTAAGAGTCTCTTATGGTTTGCCTCCCTGTCTGTTTTTATCTTATCCTTCCTTCCCTTCCCCTATGTTTATCTGTTAAGTTTCTCAAATTCCACATATGAGTAAAATCATATGGTATCTGTCTTTCTCTGACTAACTTATTTTGCTTAGCAAAATACTCTCCAGTTCCATCCATGTTGCTGCAAATGGCAAAATTTCATTCTTTTTTTATTGCCGAGAAACTTCTATTCTTTTTTTTTTTTAATTTTTTAAATATTTATTTCTGAGAGAGAGAGAGAGAGAGAGACAGAGCGTGAGCCAGGGAGGGGCAGAGAGAGAAGGAGACACAGAATCCGAAGCAGGCTCCAGGCTCTGAGCTGTCAACACAGAGCCTGACGCGAACTCACGGACCATGAGATCATGACCTGAGCCAGAGTCGGAGGCTTAACCGACTGAGCCACCCAGGCACCCTAGCAACTTCTATTCATAACTTACCTCACTGAACCTCTGTTCTTTGCCTATAAAGTGCAGATAATAAGAAAGATTTCTCAGTGTTGTTATATGAATAAAAGGAAATAAGATATAATAGATGTTTAGCACAGTGCCTGATAACAGTTATTTAAAAACAATTAGTTTCTTCTCTGGGACGGATCTCTGATAGACCAACTTAATAAAAATTTGTAAGGGGTTAAATTTTTCTATAGATATCTTCCCTTTTCTTTTAGAATCCACTCTAATTCTGGGCTGTCTTAGTCTTTATTTCTTTCCTTCTCCTCTGCCTTTTTATTCTGGAATAACTATGATAAATTTTCATTAACGTGGAAATTAACTCATTTGTTAAGAACAAAGTGGAGAATGAATCAGACACCAATATTCAGTACTGTAATTTGCCTTTAGTTACAAAATTTTTAGATTGCTTTCCCTTAAACATTCACAGCAGAAGTGTTTGTTTCTCATGACTGTTACAACTCTAGATGGTTAGAGAACATTTTTTATCTGTAAATAATTAATTATATAGCCTTGACCAAGGGTAAGTGTCTCTGCAGATCAACATTTGGTCAATCCAGACCAGCTGAAATTAACCCAGGTTAGTGACGTGGAAATGCTAAAACTGGAAATTTAAATACTTGAAATGAAAAATTCAGTGAATGGGCTTCACAACTGATTGCAGATTTTATAAAAAGGAAATTGGTTAACTTGAAGACAAATCAATAGAAATTATAATTCAAATTCAATAGAAACTGAACAACAGAAAAAAATGATAAGGATGAACAGAGCGTCAGTGAGCCTCAATTTTGTGAGACAATGTCAAGAAGTCTATATATCTTTATAGTCAGAGGGAGAGAAAGCAGGGGTGGGGGAGAAGGGAGGAAATGGGCAGAAAAAATATTTGAGGAGATAATGGCCCAAAGTTCCCCACATTTGATGAAAAACATCAGTTCATAAATATAAGAAGCTCAGCAAACATTAAGTAGGATAAATACAAAGAAAACCACACCTGGAAATTATAGTCAAACTAATGATCACCAAATAAAGAGAATATCTCCAAAGAAACCACAGATAAAAGGCATATTTCATACAAAAATAAAAATAATATGAAAAATAGCTGATTTCTAATGGAGACCATCAAACAATGAAATTGCATACTAGAGTTCCAAGAGAAAAATATCTATCAACCCCAAGGTCTATATCCAATGAAAATCTTCCTCAAAAATGAAGAGAAAATAAATTTGCAGATAAATAAAAACTGAAAAAATTCATCACTATTAGATGATCAAAGACTACTTTTTTATGTTTATTGTTGAGGTGGGGGAAAGGCTGAGACACAGAGAAAGAGACAGAGGAGTGAAGCACAGACTCCGTGTTGACAGCAGAGAGTCCGATGTGGGGCTTGAACTAAGGAACCATGAGATCATGACCTGAGCCGGTCAGGTGCCCCGTAAAGACTACTTTTATTTCTTAATTTAAAAAAGGAACTAATTGCTTAAAGCAAAAATAGCATTGTACTGTTGGTTTCTAACATATGTATATATAAAATGTATGACAACATTAGCACAAAGGATGAGGGAGGAAGTATATTGATTATGCTGTTGTAATGTTCTTAACTTTACCTGAAGTATTACAATATTAACTCCAAGTTGATTGTGATAATTGAAGGATGAATAATATGATTATTAGAATGCCAGTTAAAAAAAACAAAGAGTTAGACCTACAAATACAGTAGAAAAATTAGGATAGAATGCCAAATTTTTTTATTAATTCAAGAGAAGGAAACAAAGGAGGAATAGAGAAACAAAAACAAATTGGAGAAATAGAAAATGAATTGCAAGAGGGATTTACCTGTTCATCTTGAATAGAAGTGCTCCTTTTTGTGAACATCCTAATCATTCTCATAGAATTTGTTCATATTATACCTTGCACCATAGTTATTTGTTTACAGTTTGTTCCCTCTTACTAGGCAACAAGCTCTTTGAGGATGAGAACCATGGCCAAATGGAAGAAGAGAATAAAAACTATGCAGACCTTCAAGTTCACTAAAGATTCAGTTGAAGTATCTTCCAAGTGACTAACTTGCTTCCATGTGAATACAAAAAAAGAAAACCCAAATGAGTAGCAAAGGGTAAGTTTGAGCAATCTTTACACACACGCTTATCATATTCCAAATGATCTTATTTCCCCACTGGCCAATTGGCTTAATCATTTCTATATGGTGCCAACTGATCAAGAGGTCACAAAAACTACCTCTAAACCAGATGGTAAAGAGGCTTCTTGTTGATTAGGGCCAACTCCAACTAACGGGTTGTGTGGCCACATTACACTCAGCAAAGAAGAATATCACAATTGCCTTATTGTCAGCCATGAGTACAGGTGGGAGAAGTAACAGCACACTTGGTATGTAGCATGATCCTGACTTAGAGTGTCATAATGCTGATGTTTGCTCTGTCTATAGTCCCTGGATTTTCCAGAACTATCCCATAAATACACTCTAAGTTATCAGATAATGTGTTCAAATTTGAGGTTTAGAGAATATGATCATCATATTTATGACAATATTATTCACATGAATTGACATGGAGTTCCCTAAAACACTCTTTAAAAGCTCATCAATTCTTATTGTTCCCATAGTCACTCTGCAAAAGGTGAGATGAACTTGCTAATTTTGGTCCAAGAGTAAATGAACTCACTTCATTATTACTACTGTTCTTTTGAGGGCTCCCCAGAGTAGTAGTTTGCAAATAAACACCTTTGGAAAAAATGTTTTTATATATGAGCCTTGATGATCTAGGTGCAGGTGTGCTGAATGCACTTTCAGCATTTACTAGTGGACATTCTTTTTTAGACCCTTAATTTTCACATCATATTTGAAAAGACAAAAGAAGTGTATTTGCCATTAACTACATGGCATTTTTTTGAAATGAATTAATTTTCCCTAAAGCTTACTAAAAGTAAAACCTAACCCTAAAGTCATAACCAAATGTTTTACAGTATGAGAAAGCAGAATACTAAGAAGCAAACCCAGGAAATAAGCATTTATTCAAATACTCTTTACTCGGTGTCTAGTCCCATTACATATTTTTAAATTACGCCACAGAAGCAGCCAGTAACTCTATAGATGTTCATCAGCTGACTTCTGGTCAGAAAAGTGTCAAGGAGTTATTTGGCTAACATTTCATAAGAAAAATTTACAGCAAATATCTTTCTTTGAAATTTTATTTTCTCTTGGGAGTCTATTCATGGGCATTTTCAAATGATATTTAAAATCTTATACCTAAATGATTCAGTGCTAAAATCTGAAACCATCCAAATCACTTTACCCAAAAAGTATAAAATAGATACACATATGAAAAACAACTCATTTTAACCAACAGAAGAGAGATTATTGAATGTAGCATGGATTTTAGCTTTTTTTTTTCCTTTTAATACCACAGATCTCATACTTTCTGAATTTGGAGCCAATAGCAAATTTTATAACTTACTTATTTGTGCTTTTTGTATATAACAAGTTTATTGAGATATAATTCACATACTCTACAATTCACCCATTTAAAGGGTAATTATTTTTTAGTTTTAACACATTCACAGAGTTGTACAATCATTGTTATAACCAACTTTAGAATATTTTCATGATCCTAAGGAGAAACTCTGTACCCACTACAGTAACTTCTCATTCTCTTCAATCCCCTCAGACCTAGGTAACCAATAACCTAATTTCTGTTTCTAAAGATTTTTCCTATTCTGACCATTTCATATAAGTGGAATCATAAAATGTGTGGTGCCTTGTGACTGGCTTTTTTCGCTCGGTGTAATATTTTCCAGATTCATCCATGTTGTAGTACGTTACAGTACTTCATTGTATTTTATTGCTGAGTAATATTCACTTGTGTAGATATACCCATTTTATGTATTTATTCATCAGTTGATGGATATTTGTGTTGTTTCCACTGTTAGGCCATTATATAAATAATACTATTTTGAACATCCATATACAAGTTTTTTTAGGGGCATAAATTTTCACTTCTCTTAGGTATATAGCTAGGAGTAGAATTGCTGGGTCATATGGTAACCCTCTATTTAACCTTTTAAGGAATTGCCAGGCTATTTTGCAAAGGAACTGTATCATTCCCACCAGCATCTCAATTTCTCCACATCCTTGTTGAGACTCATTATTATTTGTCTTTTTTATTATATAGATCCCAGTGGGATGATGCAATACCTCATTGCATAGAAATTGCTTTTTGTTCCCTGTTTCTTAGACACCGAACAGCATAAAATTAGTTTTATACTTCTCTTATTTCCGATAAGGCCTAGCCTAGGTGACACATATTGTAAGTGACCAATGAATTCTTCTTTAAAATTAGATTAACAATGATTAAATGTTTGTTAAAACATCTAAGGATCTAACACACTTTCTGGGAACTGATTTAAGAAGTAGTAGCCTACAATAGGGACCTTGGCAAGCTGAAAGACAGCTAGAGGGGGTATATTTCTTACAATCCATAATGAACTTTCAATTTCTGGTAATGACCGACAGAATAATTTTGACCAATTGCTCCCATAGAGAATAATCAGAAAATCTAGACAAGCTTTTTCCAAAAAAAAAAAAAAAAAATTCCTTGTAGGTATTTAAGAGCTAACAAGGCATGAAGATCATTAGGGCCAAGATTGAGGAAAGGAAGGAAAAGAATAAGGGTGGAATAATAGAGATGAACCTGCCAGTTTAGGCACTTTTGTCCTAAGGGTATATACCAACTATGGAAGAGATGAGTAAAAAGTTGAATAGAGTTTTTGATACCCTCATCTGGATGGAGGACACAAACTGAATAAGAGGACTAACCAAAGAATGGGGCAGGGGCCAAGGGGGTCCTAGTAAATACCCTGAAGTCTAAACCATACGAATATAGAGATTAAGATTTAGCCTAGCTTTATAGTATCTCCATTATGATATCATATCAAATGAACTTGCATTGCTAACAGTTTTAGAAACTCCTCAGATAAATGTAAATCCACTTAAGAGGCTTAGAGTGAATTTTATATCCTTGGATGCAAGGATGAGAAAAAGAAAACAGCCTTAAATTAATTATCTAAGCATTCTTCTCTACAAGTGAAAAAAAAGCAACTTATTCCTAAAGAAAGCAGAAGGAATGAAATCATAATGAGCATGGAAAATGATGAAATAGAAAAAACAAAATTCAACTTAAAAGGTTTACAAAGTCAAAGTTGTTTCTCTGAAAAAAATTACAATTCCCTGGTAAGACTGTTAAGAAAAAATAGGAAAGCACAAAGAGATAATAAAACGAATAAAAAATGGACAAACTAAACAGACAATAAAGATAAGGTTCTATGAAATTCTGAACACTTTTATGCCAATGGATTTGAACATACACATGGAATTGATAATGTCAAAATCAACACAACTTTCCAAATACGATGAATAAAAAGTATGAATAAATCTGTGATTACTTAATCTGAAATATAAAACCTCTCCACAAAATATTCTGGGCCCAGTAGACTTCAGCAGTGAATATTATCAAATAGTTAAAAAAAAAGTAACACCAATCTCACACCAATTTACTCATAGAGCATTTTAAAAAGTGGAAATACTTCCTAACTCATTCTGTGGAGCAACATAACCCTGATACCAAACTACAAGGACACCATGAGAAAGGAAAATTTGAAGACAACTGCACTAATCGACACAGGGCAAAATTTCTGGACAAAACATTAACAAAGTCCAAAAATATAGAGAAAGGATGATCTATCCTGAACAAGATACATTTAGCCGAGAATGTAAGGTTCCTTTAAATTCAAAGATTAAGCAACATAATTCATCACAGCAACAGAATAAAGGAGAAAAATCGTAAAACATCTAAACAAGAGGGGCCCCCCCTGGGTGGCTCAGTTGGTTGGGTGACCGACTTCATCTCAGGTGATGATCTCATGGGTCATGAGTTTGAGCCCCACATCGGGCTCTGTGCTGACAGATCAGAGCCTGGAGCCTGTTTCATTCAGATTCTGTGTTTCCCTCTCTCTCTGCCCCTCCCCCACTCACTCTCTGTCTGTCTTTCCTTCAAACAATATGCACATTAAAAAAAAAAAAAAAGCATCTAAACAAGAGAAGATAAAAGCACGCAAACTTCAACATTTATTCCTGATTTAAAAAAAACAAAAAACAAAAACAAAAACAAAAAACAGGGGCACCTGGGTGGATCCGTTAGTTAAGCGTCCCACTTTGACTCGGGTCATGATCTCACTGTTGGTGAGTTGGAGCCTTGCGCTAGGCTTTGTGGTGACAGCTCAGGGCCTGGAACCTGCTTCAGATTCTGTGTCTCCCTCTTTCTGTGCCCCTCCCCTGCTTATACTCTGTTTCTCTCTCTCTCTCTCTCAAAAATAAAGAAACATTAAAAAATAATAATAAAAAAACCAAAAACAAAAACAAAAAACACCTCTTTGGTACTGCTACACTGGGAAATAATTTGACAGTTTCTTACAGAACTAAATATAAAGGCACCATATGACTCAACAATTGCACTCATGGACATTTATCCCAGAGAAATGAAAACTTAGGTTTGTACAAAAATCTATACATAAATGTTCACGGCAGCTCTACTGATGGTAATCAAAAATGGCAACAATCCAGATGCCCTTCAATGTGTGAATATTAAACAAAATGTGATATATCTGTACTATGGACTACTACTCAGCAATAAAAAGAAATGAAGTACCATATTTATATATGAAACAACTTGGATGAATCTCCAAGGAATTACACTAAGAAAAAAGCCCCGCCCCAAAGAGTACATATTGTATGACTTACTTAATTTATATAAGTTTTTAATGTTTATTTTATTTTTGAGAGGGTGAGAGTGTGAGCGGGGAAGGGGCAGAGAGAGAGGGAGACAGAAAATCCCAAGCAGGCTCCATGATAGAGCGCAAAGCCCGATGTGGGGCTCGAACCCACAAACCATGAGATCATGATCTGAGCCTAAATCAAGAGTTGAAAGCTTAATCGACTGAGCCACTCAGGTGCCCCTGATTTACATAAAAATTTTAAAACTAAAAATTTTAGAAATAAGGAACAGATTAGTGCTTACTAGAAGTTAGCGATAGTAAGCAGGAGGAGAATGGAAGGGAAAAAGTTTTGCTTACAAAAGGGCACCAGAAGCAATCTTTGTGGCGATGCTGCTGTTCTGTATTTTGAGTACAGTGGTATATACAGGAACTACATATGAGATAAAATTGTATAGAAATAAATACACATGAGTACAAATAAAACTTGGAAAATCTGAATAAAATGGGTAGATTGTAATGTCAACTAACTGGAATATTATACGATAGCTCTGCAAGATGTTATCATTGAAAGGAACTCAATAAAGGGTACAAAGAATCTCTCTGTGTTATTTCTTACAACTGCATATTCACCTACAAATTACCTCAAAATAAAAAGTGTCGTTAAAAAATAATTCCTAACTAACTAGTAATAGATGAGAATTTCCAAAACTAATCAAAAGTAGTTCTAAAAAACATAATAACAAACATCGTGTTTCTTGAGGAAATATTGAACTTTTCTTTAATATAAAGAACAAAACAAATGCCTGCTTTCCTCACTTTTATTCACCACTGTATGAGAGGAATAAAGCAAAACAAAAAATAAAAGTTATAAGGACAGAATAGAAAACTGGCATATTCATGGAGCTCCTGGGTGGCTCGGTCGGTTAAGTGTCTGACTTTGGCTCAGGTCATGATTTCACAGTTTGTGAGTTTGAATCCCGCATCGGGCTCTGTGCTGACAGCTTGGAGTCTGGAGCCTGCTTCAGATCCTGTGTCTCCCTCTCTCACTGCCCCTCCCCCATTCTCACTCTCTCTCTCTCAAAAATAAATAAAACATTAAAAAATATTTTTAGAAAACTGTCATATTCACGAATCATGTGGTTGTATATGTAAATTCCAAAAGAATCTACAGATAAATTTTAATTTTGATAAATGTATTATTAGCAAAGACACTGGAAAAGTCGATATATAAAAACTGTATATACAGTATACGAAAATAAATTATATGCATTAGCAAAAAATGGAAATAATCTAAAATGCAATAAATTTGTACTTATTTGTTTGTAATAAAATAAGATTAAATGCTTAAGAATAAATCTAACAAAGTTGTGCAAGTCCTCTACATAGAACACTATAAGCATCATTAAGAAAAATTAAGAAGATCAAATAAATGCAAGTGCTATAAATGGATTTTTCAAAATCAGTATTTTGAAGACATCAACTTCTTGAATTGATCTATGGAGCAAGTGCAATACCAACCAAAATTCTAGTAAGTTTTTGTTATTGTTGTTGAAATTGGCAAGGCAATTATATAATTTATGTTGAAATATAAAGAGGTAAGGGGAGCCAAAACACTGCTAAAGACCACCAGGTTTTCCCACCAGGGAAACTTTGCCCTACTGAGAATTAGTTAGGAGAATTATTAAATTCTTCTTAAAAAAATATTTTTTTCATGTTTTATTTATTTTTGACAGAGAGAGAGAGAGAGCACAAGTGGGGGAGGGACAGAGAGAGAGGGAGACACAGAATCTGAAGGAGGCTCCAGGCTCCCAGCTGTCAGCACAGAGCCCGACGTGGGGCTCAAACTCACAAACTGCGAGATCATGACCTTAGCCAAAGTTGGTCTCCCAACCAACTGAGCTACCCAGGCACCCCTTAAATTATTTTCAAGATATTAAAAAGCTATACAAGTTAAAGGAGTGCTGGCACAAAAATGAACAAAAAGACAACTGGAATATAATAAAAAATGCAGAAACAGATAATGCTTAGGTGGTTACATAATTATGACGAAAGTAGTGCTGCAGAAAAGTAGGTAAAAGATGGTCTTTTCAATAAATGGTGCTGGGTCAATGCATTAATCTTCTGTAGTTGTCATAACAGATAACCACAAACTTATCTTAAAACAGCACAAATTTCTTTTTTATGGCTCTTTCTGTCAGATGTCCAACACAAGTCACAATGAGATAAATCAAAGTATTGGCAGGGCTATGTTATTCTCTGGAGACTTGAAAGGAAAATCCATTCCCTTTCCATGCCCAGTTTCTAGAAGCCACCCGTGTTCCCCACTCACTGTTTCACATTGACTCATGGCCCCTTTTCCTCCATCTTCAAAGCCAGTCATATTACATTTCTCTGATAATTCTTCCCTAATCACATCTCTTTCTGACCACAGCCTGGAAAGGTTATCTTGTTTTAGGGACTCATTTCATTGTATGGGGCCCACTGAGAAAATCCAGGATAATCTCCCCATCTCAAAGTTACATCCACAAAATCCCTTTTGCCATGAAAATGTCCATGATTGGGACACGAACATCTTTCTAAAGCTATCACTCTGCCTACAACAGTCAACTAGGCATCCCTATGTAAAAAAATAAGAAATACTTCCTTTACCTCTTACCATACACAAAATTGATTCCCGATGAGCTGTAACTCTAAAAATAAATAAAATTTTGGAGGAAAATATAGAACATCTTTATGATATTAGGGTGGTAAATTATTTCATAACCTGGACACAAAAAACATTTAACATAAGATTGAGAAATTGGTTTATATTAAAATTAAGAACTTTTCATTAAAAGATTCTATAAAAAGGTAAATTGCAAGTGACAGAGTAGGTGAAAATACAGGGAACACACACTATCAATGAAGAGTTGTATCAAAGTTTGGGTTCTCCTGAAAGCAGAGCCTAAGAAGAGGACCAGGGTATAAAAGCTTATGTGACACTTTACAAAAGTACAAGTTAACAACATCCCCCCCAAAAAGGTCTTAGATGTAATAGATAACATTTATTAAATGCTTTCTATGTGCTAAACTCTGGTCTAAGCATTTTGTGTATATTACTCAATTAAGGCTTAAAACACGCCCAAGAAGTAGGTTCCTTTATAGATCCCATTGAGGAGGAAGCTGAGTTACAGGGTAGTTCATGTCCTAAAGCTACTAAATATTGCTTGTGAAGGTGAGGATTTTTGTCTCTTGTTTACTGCCACATTCCCAGTGCCTGGAAAAGTGTCTCTTAATTGACTCAAGTGGCAAAGACAGGATTCAAACCCACACTGTCTCTGGTGACGATTGTATTGTTAACCATGTCATGATACAACTTATGGTATTTCTCATTAATTTCAATTCCCTATTCAGGTCCAGGCTATGAGAATTATAACAAAAGTATGGGAGAATGAAAATTAATTTAAAAATTTCATCCATTAATCTAGATGTCTTGAGAAAAGGCAGATGAGAGAAACCAAAGGCCTAAAGAATGTTGTAAAACACTTCTCTTACACCACTCAGTGTAAGATTGTGTTCCTGTCATTGCTAGTTGCCATGTTGGTCCTTACCAATGAACTTCACGGATTATAGAAACTTACCTTCATAACCCTTGTCTCAACATCCCAGCCTAATCCTTCATGACCCTCTCCCAGCTGAAAGACATGTCAGTGTTGGCTGTTGATTCAGCAGTTGTGTTACAGCCACTAAGTCATAGTTAGCTGACATCAAACCAAATACATGTTCCTCTAAGAAGCAGGCAGCTGGGGCTTTCACACTAAATACTGAGCATTTTTTCCCAGTAGTCCAGGAGCCTTAGCAGTTCAGGGAGGTTGATCAAGACTACAGATCACTGTTTAGAAGTTTTTATTGCTGGTGGTGATGGTGGGATGTTGCTGTTGGTGATTGTGTGTGTGTGTGTGTGTGTGTGCATGCATATGAAATCTATGTGGAAAAGTTCATGCAATAGTGTGCTCTCATTTTAAGAAAAGTGATTACAGTACAATTTCATATAATAAAGACACCAAAGTCTTTTCTGAGAGATCACAATTTTTTGGACAAATAAATATGAAAAATATGCAACAGAAGTGTCATATATTAATACATTATTAAAGAAAATAATTTTCTTAAATATAGCTTCTTCTGTTATTACTTAAATTATTCACACAGTAGAGGACTCGATATTTGATTTAATCAAATGTGTGGAATTATACCCTTATTATATGTAAGTACTTTAGAAACCAATGCTACTAAAAACTTGGTGGATTCTTTAGACAATTCCATCATTATTTAGTTTTACATGTTTCTTATCTCTCATTATGATGCTCAGAACTTCATATATGAAAACTTTTCTAACTTCTTGAGGTGTACTTTTAAGAAGTTTTATTGGTAATGAACTACCTTGGGTACCTTGTTGAAAATAAACTGACCACATATGTATAGATTTATTTCGAAACTCTCTATTCTGCTCTATTGATCTGTATGTCCATCTTTATGTCAACACCACACTGTTTTGATTACCTTAGCCTTAAAGTAGGTCTTGAAATCAGGTTGTTTTCCTCTGCAAAACTATTTTGACTATGCTAGTTGCTTTACCTTTCTATGTAAATGTTTTGTTTGTTTGTTTTTTACCTTTAACCCTTTCCTCCATCTCTCCCATCCCCCAACCCCTACCTTTGGCAACCACCCCTCTGTTCTCTTTATCATGGGCTTGATTTTTTTTTTTTTAAGGTTCCATGTATAAGAGAGATCATATGCTATTTGTCTTTCTCTGACTTTTTTCACTTAGCATTAACTCCCTCAAGGTTCATCCATGTTGTCACAAATAGCAAAATTTCCTTCTTTTTTTATGGCTGAATAGTATTTCAATGTATGAATACATCACAACTTCTTTATTCAATCATCTCTTGATGGACACTTAGGTTGTTTCCATATCTTGGCTATTGTAAATGGCGTTGAAATGAAGATAAAGGGTGCATGTATCTTTTGAAATTAGTGTTTTCATTTTCTTCAAATAAATGCCCAGAAGTGGAATCGCTGGGTCATATGGAAGCTCTATTTTTAAGTTTTTGAGGAACCTCCATTCTCTTCTCCACAGTGGCTGCACCAATTTACATTCTCACCAACAGTGCACAAGAGTTCCATTTTCTCCACATCTTGCCAACATTTCTTATTTCTTATTTCTCTGATAATAGCCATTCTGACAGGTGTGAAGTGGTATCTCATTGTTGTTTTGAGATGCATTTCCCTGACAATTAATGATGTTGAGTATCTTTTCATGTACCTGTTGACAATCTGTATGTCTTCTTTAGATCCTCTGCTCATTTCAGATCCTCTGCTCATTTTTTAATCAATTTTTCTTTTTCTATTGAATTGTGTACATCCTTTGTATATTTTGGATATCAACCCCTTATCAGATATATGATTTGCAAATATTTTCTTGCATTTGGTAGGTTGCCTTTTTATTTTGCTGTAGTTTCCTTTTCTGTGCAGGAGGTCTTTAGTTAATGTAGTTCACTTGTCTTTTTTTTTGCTTTTGTTACTATTAATTTCTCTGTCAGATTAAAAAATCATCATTAAGATCAATGTCAAGGAACTTACTGCCTGTTTTCTTCTAAGAGTTTTATGGTTTCAGATCTGACATTCAAGTGTCTAACCCATTTTGAGTTCATTGTTGTATATGGTGTCAGATAGTGGTCTAGTTTTATTCTTTTTCATGTGGCTGTCCTGTTTTCCCAACACTATTTGTTGAAGAGACTGTCCTTTTTCCATTGTATATTCTTGGCTCCTTTGTTGTAAATTAATTGACCATATATTTATTTTTAGTTCTGGGTTTGTGAGTCTTTTCATATTCTTACATTAATAAACCAGAAAAAGAAAGCATTTATTTGAATACAATGAGATGAATAGCACATTAGAAAAAGCCCGAGTTTTTGGAGTCAAACAGAGATGAGGTCAAACCCAGACTCTGCTACTAGTTAACTGCACGACTGTAGGTGGGTGACTTGACCTCTCTGTTTTTCACTTTCATAAGAAGGAATAAAACACCTGCTTGGCAAGATTGTTGTGAAGAATTTTTACCCATCAATTTCATCAACGTTTCAAGCATTTATAAATCCTACTATCGTATAAAACAAATATTGAAATAAATAAAACTCTCTTGCATCTAGTTATGCTATAGTTCATCAACATCTCAAAAGTGTGGCACCAGAATTAAACAAAAATATGATAAGATGCTAGGCGATAAGCTCCTCAAGTCCTTGATTGTCTTTATTACCATGCAGCACTGGCCAGCTAGCCACTTCTGGGAGGTGCTAGGTAAGTGTGTGTTGGATGGCTAGACCCTGTGAACATGAGTCAGTACATAGTAAGAGCAGGACTGGTTATCTTCGGTGATCTGGTTACTAGAATTGCTTATTGAAGACTGAACAGCAGCCATGAGGATTCAGAAAATGCTCATCTCTAGTATCCTTCACTGTGGCAAAAAGAAGGTCTTGGTTGGAACTCAGTGGGACAAATGAAATTGTCAATGCCAACTCCTATCAGTGGATCTGGAAGCTAATCAAAGATGGGCTGATCACTCAGAAGCCTGTAACTGCCCATTCCCATGCTCAGTGCTGAAGAAACACCTTGCCCTGGTGTAAAGGCAAGTATAATGGGCACGAGTATGCAAAGGGCACTCTCAAATGCCTGAGAATGCAGCCTGGGTGAGAATTCAAGCTGGCAGCTTAGAAGATATGGTGAATATAAGACTCCCCACCGCAGGTATCACAGCCTGTACCTGAAAGAGAAGGGGAATGTGTTTAAAAACAAGCTTTTTTTTTTCTTTTTAATGTTTATTTATTTATTTGGAGAAAGAGATAGAGAGTGAACAGAGGAGGGGCAGAGAGAGAAGGTGACAGAATCCCAAGCAGGTTCCACTCTGTCAGTGCAGAGCCCAACGCGTGACTTGAAGCCATGAACTGTGAGATGATGACCCAAGTCAAAACGAAGAGTCAGACGCTTAACCGACTAAGCCATCCAGGTGCCCCCAAACAAGCTGATTCTTAAGGGACACATCCACAAGCTGAAGGCTGACCAGGCTGAGGCTCATAGGAAGCACCTAAGTGCTGTGAGGAACAGCTCCAGGTAAAGAGATCAAGACTGAAACCAAGAACTGAAGCTCCCCCTGTTTTGTCTGTACATGTGGCCTCAGCAATTCTGTAGCTCCATCATTATCCAATAAAATAAGCCATTATCTGTCTGAGGGGTCAAAAGTGAACTGCATTTGTTTTTCTGCCAACTCTTTAATTCAACCAATTAAAAAATCTAAGTCTTTGAATAAGCTCTCCCTCTTTCTGTTTATGGATTATTAAATTACTGAACTAAAACATAGGATTTCACATTCATCTTTAGTTACAGTTTATCATATTAACTTTAGCCAATTTGATTTTACCTGTTGAGTTCTGTTGGCCCCTAATCTGTCATTATGCATGCTAAGTGATTAAAGTGTCAAACTCTATTCACCCAAAATGTTGACTTAAGAAAAATAAAAGGAAACGAAGATAGGATGAAGTATAATGCCTTGTAATATGTCACCAGAGCCTTATGCTAAGCGGTTCCCAATCCAATAAACAGCATCTCTGATTTTCAGATGCTGATGGGGATAATTATATCATCATCTAGTGCAAATTCTTGTATCCTTCCACCAAGACATAAAAGCCTTTGGTTGTATTTTGGCATTTCTCTCCATTATTCTTTAAATATTACCAATAGTGCTTTTCTTAAGTTACTTCCAGAAATCATTATTTCACCCAAAGAGTAAAGTTCACTTAGACTTGGACATGTGCCCTGATTTAAATTATCTAGGTACTCTTTTATTCCCTTTTACACTACTTAGACTTCCCTCCTACTTCTTATGTCCCTACTATGCTGCTTGTATTTCTCTATTAACATTTGAGATTTGTTGGTGTTAGCTTTAAATATATATATATATATATATATATATATATATATATATATATATATATATTCCTAACCCTCAACACACACGAAAATTTATATTTCCTGATACTTTTTTACATTTTCACTCCCGTCATGTATTTGTCTTCCATCTTTTTGTATTTGCCCTTTAAACATTTGACCATTTACTTACTGCTTCATAGTGAATGAATAGCTATTGGCAACCTGCGATGTCCTGGTCTTTCCTAGATGATGGCCAAGTCATGACCCAAGGAGCTCATACACTAATAGAGAAGACATACAAGTAAGCAAGCAGTTGCAAAGGTGTGGAAAGAATTACTATAACCAAGGTGCGCAAAGCGGGGGATGCTAAACCCAAACTGTAAAAGTCAGAAAACATGTTTTGGAGGATATGACAGCCATGCTAAGTCTGGAAGTAGAGGCTGCAGGATATGTGCGCAGGCACAAGGATTTCTGTAGATACCATCCCTTTCTTTCTCACCAGACTCATGTGTGAATCTTAGCGTCAAGGCTTACTATTGAGCTATTTCAATAAATTACCTCACTCATTTACTCTTTCACCCATGAACACTTTTTAAAGACCCACTCAGTGACTGGGATTGTTAAATATTGTCTTTTCTTTCAAAGACCTATGACGGAATTCCCTGCTTTCTCCCTCCCACGTGATTTTTGGGAACTTTTGAAATCTGCTTTTCCAAAGTGCAAAGCACTCATTCGGCTCTGTCCATTGTTCCTTTCTTGACAAGCAACAACTTTAAACTTTCAGGTTCCTTTTTACTTTCAAATTGTTCAGTCACTATAATTCACTGAGTGCTTTCTATGGGCCAAGGCACTTTATTATATGCTCTGGGAGATACAAAGATGACTGAAATGTAGGCTCTCTCCTCATGAGACTGAAAATGAATAGGGACAACATGTGCACAAAGAACACAATAATTGCTCCACTAAAGATATTTTATTTTTAAGATAAAAATTTCTTGATTAGCCTTGCTTCTTTCTTAATCATCAGGAAGATGATAAGGTGAACTAACAGGACAGAAAGTGTGAATTAGGTTTAAAAAAACTTTAAGAGGAGTTATCTAATTAAAAAAAAAGTGTCTTTGTATTTCCAGCACATTCCAGGGGAAAGGGCACATAGACCAGTCTGATCACTTTCTATAATTCAAAAGTCAATTCATTAGGTTACCCAAATTTAATGATGGTATTATGGATCAAATTATATTTAAAAATACATATAGGAACTACAGTGTTCCCCATGGACTTTCACTTCTACATTATATATTGTAATTTTGGAATACTTTATAATGATCATACACTACATTTATAATTAGAAAACAAATGATATGTTCATAAATATGTATGTGGAGCTTCCATTAGGGAAAAGCATTGTGTTAATTCTCTAGAAAGGTTTTAAGGTTACTTTTCAAAATGAAAATATAGAGAGAGATTATAGAAGCTTGAGAAAATATGAAAAATAGAAAAAAGAAAAAAATCACCTGTAAAGCTCCCATATTCACACAACAGTTACTGATGTTGATGATGTATTTCTTTCCTCCCTTTTTTTCCCTATATATTGGCAAGTTTGTTTTTAAGTGATCAGATGGTAATGTTTTTTAATAATGTTTAACCCACAAGACCAGAAACATTTTGTTCATACATATCCAGTTCTGTGTTTTGGAATGGTAGCATTATGGAATGTTTACATGAAAAGATGTTATAGATAACCTAGAAATTATCCAACTCTCATATTATGTCCGTGTAAGTAAGATCTTTATCTTCCAAATTTACTGTTTTGGAAATGGGGTCATATTAAAGTAATAGCCCAGATTTTATTGTCACTTTTCCCCATCTGTTCACACAGGACCCTAATCTCCTGAAGTTTCCCCAAATTCTTTTGGGATTTCGGGCAATATGTTACATATACTATGAGCACCACCAGTTGACCATGTGGTTAGCTGTCATTTTCTTTCCTCTTCCCCAGCTCTAACCTTTGCAGGCCAGATGTTGCTGAGCGCCCTGGCACTGCTACATTCCCAGGCTGCTGCCATGGAGGGTCTGGAAGCCCTGACAGGCCAGAGCAGTGCAGGTGTGTGGAGAAGCAGCGTGGAAGGCCCCCTTCTCCTCTCCTAGTAGAGGGCTCCTCAGCAGTGCCATAAGTGTTCCATGTCTTGGCACCTTAGCTATTCAAAATGTGGCAGACTTTGCTACTCAGTAGCATTTGGCAGGCTTTTTAGAAATGCAGAATCTTAGGGTGTCTGGGTGGCTCAGACAGTTGAGCATCCAACTCTCGTTTTCTGCTCAGGTCATGATCCCAGAGTCGTGGGATTGAGCTCCATGTCGGGCTCCTAAGATTCTCTCTCCCTCTGCTTTCTCCCCTCCTTGTGTATACTCTCTCCCTGAAAGACAGACAGACAGAAAGAAAGAAAGAAAGAAAGAAAGAAAGAAAGAAAGAAAGAAAGAAAGAAAGAAAAGTAGAAAGAAAGAAAAAGGAAGAAAGGGAAGGAAGAAGAAAGGAAAGGAAGGAAGGAAGGAATGGAGAAAAGAAATGCAGAATCTCAGGCTCCAAAATCAGAATGCACATTTTAACAAGAACCCCAGGTGATTCATATTCAAATAACAGTTTGAGAAGCACCTAAAGTACTTCTCTGGGATTAAAGGCATGAATTCAAGTGGGGACAAAGGCAATGTTGGGTCAGGGAACAAAAGTGACAAATGATAGGACTTTTTATAATGATTCCTTCCCTTTGATGACCTTATCTTTGTGATTGGGCCAAACTTGGAATCTTGGGTCCTTCTCTTAGGAAGACCTCTCCCTTGGGAGATGCTCTCACTCCTTACTGCCTCATAGAGTTTTGATGACCTGTCACGTCTATTTCAGCTCAACTAAACATGGCTTAGGCTCAAACTAAGAATCCACCAGACCAGGAGAAATTTTACAGGGCTGCACATATAAAATATATTTTTATTTAGTAAATGTTGACTTAGTACCTATTATTTACAAAATACTTCATTATGGGCTGTGGGAATACCAAAATAAGTAAAACAGTCTCTGCCCTCCAAGGAGGCAAATAAAGAAGGTGTGTGATGAGACAGGTAGGGACTTTTGAGGACAGTTTGAGGAAGGAGCCAAAAGGTTGCTAAACGAAGCAGTCTTCTGAAGTTTGGAGAAACCACTGTATATCTTGTCCCTATAGCCTCTGTGTGCCTGTTCTCCAGGTGGACGCCCTGCTTCCATTTCCATTTCTCTACATTTTACCCACCCTCCAAGGCCAATTTCAAATGTCAATTTATGAATAAAATCTGCCACAATCCTCTCAGCTAAATGTGCTTTTGACACTTTAGAACTCCCATCATATCCTGCCATAAGATCAATTGTGTGTGTTGAGACCTTACGGGGTGGGGGATATGTCATCTATTAGGCAAGGAATGTATTTTAATCAGTCTTCCTGGATTCCCCACAGGACCTAGCATGATGTGCCATAAATAGTTTTTGAAGAAAGAAGAAAATGAAATGTAATGCAGCTACTCTGTTAATGTTTCCCTGTTCAGGAAATGTATTAACTTTCTCATATTCAGAGTGAATGTGAGGGAGAAAACTGAACGCTGCTGGGTTAGGAGGATTAGGGTTCCTGCCCCCCACCCCCATTTTTCTTAGGTCAGACTGGTGTTTTCATGCAGAAACAACATCCTCATTGGTAGATTAGTAGCTGTTAATCTCAGCTGGATGGAATTTCATCTAGTTTTCAGCTGGATGGAAGTGGGCTGGCTATATGCCTGTTGGTATTTAAGAAGTCTCCTACCTTAATGGGTAGCCCTTTTTATGCCTGGTTTTCTCTAAAGCTGAGATGGGATCCCAGGCTCAAAAACTCCTCTCTGAGGCCTGTAGGGTTGCTGTTAATTATCTAGCATCTTATGAGCTGAATGTCAGTGATGCTTATTTAACTATGGTTAGTATGAGTTTTTGAGGCTCTGGGAGGGAGGTTTTAGCTCTGGTTGGGGTGATGACATATCCTCTATATCTTTAGTAATGGTAGCTATTGCATGTTTGTGGTTTGATACTAGATGAGAGAGTAACTTAGAGGCTAGGGTTTTGTCGCATTGAGGCCCAATGATTCAGAGCTGCGATTACAAACTATGGGAGGTGATAGGGAGAATCACAGTTCTTTCTTGTGGCTTCCCAATGCTATATGAGCATCAACTATGTGGGAAAACGAAATAAGCAATTTTTCACCCATATAGTCTTAGAGAGTTAATGTAGATATATGAGGATTGATGAACTAGATTGACATTTAAAATGTCAATTTATGCTGGACTTCTGCCAGCATTTCTACATGTTTAACTGGAAATAAATGCCAGCATGTCAGGTTCACAAATCTGACCCCTAAAAAGGCCATAATGGCCAAAGATTAGGCACCAGTACATTAGAATCTGGGTGGCTTCTCCTTGAGGTAGCCTGGGTTCAGAAAGACAGCCTGGGCCTTCTGAAAATCAAAGGACAAACTACGGAAAGAACAAAGAAGGCCTCCTTTGAACCACACGGAAATAATGAAGTGAGCTTGTGTAGGATTTTTCAGTCTTGAAATTCAGTTTCTCTCACCACCATTCTGCCCCCGTTCTCACCCCTGTTCCAGTCCTATTACTACGATGAAGAGACGGAAGCACCTCTTTATCTCCCCTTCTTTGAAGACCAAATTGAGGTGAAGAAAGAACATGCAAAGCAGTTCATAACCTATCTAAGAGAGCATCGGAGTAAAATCTGCCTTCCGGTGATTAAGGTGACTGTGTGACTTTGTTACTTTGTTAGGATCAACTCCGTGGGTCCAGAGAGCTAAATGATTAGTTGCTACCTAACTTGTAAGGTAACTCATGTTCTTAGATGGGATCATAGCAACGGACTTTGAGGGCAAGCATGTGTCTTATTTGTAATCTCTTCATATTTTGTGAGTAAATCTTAGCCACCAAAAGCTTGTTTGGTTTTTCTTTCTTTTTTTTTCTTTCGGTTTTTATTTATTTAAGTAATCTCTACAGCCAACGTGGGGCTCAAACTCATGATCCTGAGAACAAGAGTCTCATGTTCTTCCCACTGAGCTAGGCAGGGGCCCCTTGTTTGTTTGTTTGTTTTAATGGACCAACAGCATCAGGAGCACATAGGAATTTAATAAAACTGAAAATATTTGGACCCAAACGGGACAAACTGATTCAGATTCTCTAGGGGTGGGGCCCAAGGAATGGTATCTTAACAAGCTTTCCAGGTGATTCTAATGCTCTGCATAGTTTGAGAAGCACTCCTCTAATGACTTCTTCCTAAATGTGTTAGCATCTTATGTTAGATCTTTAGTCTAATTCAGATGCACGCTCAGGTATCTAATATGGCTATATTCAATGTAGTAAAACAAATTATTTTTCACTGGGACATACACTCCAAAAGGACCATCTAAACCTTAACTGGGGCTATTATATGTAGAAACAGTCCTACTAATCTGACAGGTTCTTTTAACTCCAGCTTTATAAAGAGAACTAAATGTCTAGTAGTAATAGAACTGAACCGCTATCATGGAATCCCAAAGCCCATGTAACTGTACTGGTAGTAGTCAAGCTTTGTAATAAATTAAAATTACATGAGGGGCTTTTAAAAATCTCGATACCCAGTTACACCCCATACCAATGAAGCCAGAATTTCTGCATTTGAGAGCCAGACATGAGTATTTAAGATGCTCTGCTGATTCCATTGTGCCACAAAGTTTGGAAACTACTAGCCTATGTAAACCTAGTCATAATGGAACCCAGGGTGTAGAGTGTAATAAAGTTTCTGAGGTAGAAAAGTGACTTCCTTGTTCCTCTTCAACAGAGGCCTGACATTGATAACTGGGGAACTGGCATTCAAGCTATAGAGTCTGCTCTGCAGTTGGAAAACACATTAAACAAGCTCCTACAAGACCTGATGAACTTGGCTTCTCAAAATAGTGAAACTGATGTAAGTAGTTAACTCTGAAAGCAAGGTTATCTTTCACTTCTATGAAGACTTCTAAGAAATGGGTCCAAAAAAATAGATCGTCCCATATGTGCTTGTTTTCCTCAAGCACATATATGAACTCATTTCTGGGAGTAGGTTGGTGTGGGAAGAGTAGGTGTACCGGCAAGGAGGAGTACAACTCAACACAAGATGGAGAAGACTTTCTGGGAATGATACACTCTAGATAATGTTGCTGGCTTGTAAATGTCTTAGACCAAAAGTGCTTACGTTTTAATGGATAACAGAATCACCTGGAGGATTTACTAAAACAAACTGCTGGGCCCTACTCCCCCCCCCCCCCCAGAGTTTTTAATTCAATTTGTTTTATGTAGTATCCAATAATTTGCATTTCTAACAAGTTTCCAGGTGATGTTGCTGGTCAGGGGCTACACTTTGAGAACCACTATCCTTGAGTGTCCCTGAAAAACTGAATATTAATGATGACCCCTTATCCTATAGACTTTTCTGAAGTCTTCTTGGTTGATGGTGAACACTCTACCTTGTAGTGGTAACTTTGTTGCCAACTCCCTAGCTTCTCAGAGTCAGTGGGAAAAAAAAAAGTCCTAGTACAAAAGTTATCAACCTTAGAAGATATTGGACTCACTGACAAGATCTGAAAAGCTACAAATGACTGGGTGTTAGGCTAGACCACTTAAATCTAAAACTTTAGGAATGGGGCCTAGGTGCCTACTCAAAACCTCCATGTGATTCAGATAAACAGGGTAGAAAACCATTGCAGTAGGAGCTCATTACTTAAATTAATCTGTACTCCTGAGGAGATGCTCTAACACTCATATTCATTAAAAGTGGATATTTGTATTCACCTAGCGGTCTTGAATGTCTTCAACCAGTGCTCTTTAGATTTCAATATGCATATGAATAGCCTAGTTCCTTCTTAAAATCTGATTTCTTAGGTCTGGGTGAGGCTTGAGATTCTGCATTTCTGGCAAACTCCCAGGACTGTTGGTCCACGCACTATAAGTTGGGTAGCAAGATCTTAGATCATCTCCCATTGCAGACAAAGGTCTTCAATTAGTCCTTCCCGGTTTTATTTTTGTAGCTCCTAAGCTTCCTGAAAAAGTTCCTGGCTAAACAGAAAAGGAACATAAACTATCTGGAATACCAACGTAGCTATCAGAAGGAATTAGACAGGCTGACTGAGAAGGAGGTCACATCTGAAAAACCTGGTGAAGCATCAGGTAAAGAGGCTTAACATCTGAAGGCGACACAGTGAATGTTCCACTGTAATAGTTTTCAAAGGCAGCTACTTAAGAATCTTGATCTCTATTTGACAGAAGACTGCTTTCCTTTTTATCTAGTATCCCATCTTCATTGTTACACATGGAAATAAATTGGTTTTGCATTATAATTATGTGTTAAATTGCTATTGGAGTACAAGAAGGGTTATTTCCATCAATGTGAGTTTGGCGAAAGCTTCCTGGAACAGTGGGTACGTTCCCACTGAAAAAAAGCCTTCCCTCATAGTTCAAACAACACCCAGATGCACAGTCAGGATTTGATAAATTCAACCAGTCCAAGTGGATATAATAGAAAGTAGTAATTTCCTTAGGTCTTACTATAGCTCCCCTCCTCTCTAGCTTGGATACGTATTTTAAGTCTAGAAAATAGGAGGGTTTTCTCCTAATTGAATGCAAAGCTAACAAGAGCTCTTGGTCTAGAAATGGTGACTCCCACCTGAAAGTGTACAGGGGATAGGCAGCTGCAACCAAAGTGTCCTTTCACAGCTGAAGGTGGGCGTAGCGAATAGGAGGGTACACAGGCAATGTAGGCACTGAAGACTATGGGGATGCCCTTACCCTCTCCACTGTGGGCCAGCTGATGGCTACCAGCATAAGTGCTTAGGAGGAAATAATGAGTATGGAAGCTTGGGTCAGACCCAAGGGCCTCACGTAACTCGTATACAACCTGGGAAGAAAGGTCACTCTATAGGATTACGTTGTCACTCCAAAACTTACTAGCTCCAAGGCCTTGAATAAATTTTTTACTTCAATCATAGACTCACTTTAGTTGTCTATGGAGTGGGGTTAATAGTATTTAGTTTATAGTTAATAAGAGGATTAAGTAAATTATGTAAAATATGTAGAACAGTACCTACTCAGATTATGTATTCTGTTTGTAAAATAGGGTACATTCTTTTTAAATTTTTTTTAAGGTTTATGTATTTTTGAGAGTGAGAGAGAGACAGAGTGTGAGTGGGGAGGGGCAGAGAGAGAGGGAGACACAGAATCCGAAGCAGGCTCCAGGCTCTGAGCTGTCAGCACAGAGCCTGACACGGGGCTCGAACCCACAAACCGCGAGATCATGACCTGAGCTGAAGTCAGATGCTTAACTGACTGAGCCACCCAGGCACCCCAAAATAGTGTAAATTCTTAAACTTGAGGAAAGTCAATACATGACAGAAGCAATTACAAGAAAACAGGTCACTGAAAGTGAGAAAAAAATCTTGGGGAAAAAAAATATTTTTTTTGAAGCAAGAAAAAGTGATAAGGGCCAATTAGATATCTTAGGGTAAAAAGAAATCAAGTTAACAAATGGACTGAATATTCAAACACAGCTAATCAAGCAAGTGATGTAAGGTAAGCTAAGAAATTCTCAGCCAAAGGAACAAAGAAATGGTACTTGAGATGTTAAGACATGTAGTTCAAACAAAAGATCTAATTAGAGTTCTGGGAGGAAAGAGAAAGTGAGGAAAAAGATCCATTGTAGTGAAATTTTACAGCATCAAGAATAAAAAAGCTCCCCATAAAAGAGATTATAAAGGATGAAAACTGACATATTAATAACAGCTTTCTCATCAATATTAGATGAAAAGAGAAAATTGAAAAATGTCTTCAATATGCTAATGAGGAAAAATAAGAGTTGAGTCTGACCCATTCATACATAAAAATATGGAGTACACAGAAGTTTCTAACCTAAAGAGGACCTTCACTGCGAGTGATATCATTGTTTCAATGGCAAAATAGAAAGGCGTGCAGGTCCAATGTAATCTAGGTGATACTAACTAATCTTTCATAGTACTTTATGCTTTAGTAATTCCAGTGAGGAAGGGCATGTTCCTTGGCAATCATCAACCACATAATGGACTTCTTTACCTACCTTCTCACACCTCTTCTATAACTTCCTCTTTTTGAGAACCACTGCCATGATTAACTTATCACCACTGGAGAATTACTAGTTCACAAAGTATTCTTGAATAAATTCCTTCTTTTATAATTCTAACTATGTCAAATTTTATACCTAATAATGATAGACATTCACATTAAAATCAGGAATAAGACAAGATTGCTTTAACTTCACTACTTTGTATATTACTAGAGGTTCTGGAGCAGGGTTTCTCAATCTCAGCACTGTTGACATTTTGAGCCAAATGACTCTGTTGTGGGGAGGGTCCTACCCATTGCAAAATGTCTAGCAGCATCCTTGGCCTTCACTTACCAGATAGCTGTGACAATCAGAACTGTTTCCAGACATTGCTAAATGTCTGAGGGGCAAAGTCTCTCTGCTTGAGAACCACTATTCCGAATAATGTAATAGAAAAACTAAAGGAAAAGAAGCTATATCTGCTTAAAAAGACTTAGTTAATGTGATATGATTATAACTAGAACTGAAAAACCATTATAACTTACAAGAAAGTTTAATAATGTTGCTGGATATAGGAAAAATATCTACAAGCCAATCTTTCCCATGATCAATAAACAGGGAAACATTAAAAATATATTTCGTGCTTATAATATCCACAAATACATAAAGTAGCTAGGCCTAGGAATAATCCTTAAAAAGTAACTTGAAAACTATATGAAATAAAAATGCTTCCTGAAAGAGATAAAAGCTTTGTATAATGTTAAGAGGAGAGAAAGATTAAATTTGTGACACCTTCCAAATCAATGTATAGGACTAAAGCAATCTGGATCATAATCCCAACAGTATTTTGAGGGTTCAGACAATTTAGTACTAAGAAATAAGCATCACAGAGAAAAACATGAGAACATACATAAAACTTGCTTAACATCATTGAGAAATACAAAGACCAGGAAGAGATACTAACTTACTACCTACTCATCAGAGTGGCTAAAATTAAAATAACTGTCAACACCCATGTGCTGGCAAGATGATAAAACAATTGAAACTCTCAACATTGTTGGTGAGAACAAGTGGTGCAGCTGCTTTGGAAAACAGTAGGATATTTCCTTGTAAAACTAAGCATACATGTACCCCATGAATTTTTGGAGAACACAATTTATTCCAAAACAAATGATATTATTGACTAAAATTGGGCACAGCAAGCTATAGAGAAAAGATAGGAGGAAGAAGTTAACTCAAGTTAACTCACTTGATGCTCATAATAGGAATCAATAGATATTGTCTGAATAAAGAGGGTTCTAAGGGTATTATATAAAAGGCTAATTATAAAGGCAAGCACTAGAATAAAAATATATTAAGAATTATAATTTTTAAAATAGCCTCCATATTGAAAATTTATATAAATAAAATGTTCATATGTATATTTTATTTTGTTCCCCTTAAGTTAGCTCTTGTTTTAGCCCTAGTTCAAATGTTCACCCAGAGTCTTTTTGCTGAAGTTTCCCTGATCATCTTTTGAATGAATGAATTTTGTTCTTTGGGAGATGCTTCAGTAAGACCTAATGTAGACAGTATTCCCCAAGTCCTTGAATTTGCAGAAATTGTTGGCTATAGCTTTGACACTTGAAGGACAGCTTGAATGGATTTAAAATTGTTGGTTCAAACTTCCTTTCCTTAGGTACCTGATAGGTATTGTTTCATTTCTGTTAGAATGGACTATAGCTGTGCCAACGTGGCTTTCTTTCACTTCGAAATAAGAGGTGCCTGGGGCACCTGGGTGGCTCTGTCAGTTGAGCGACCGACTTCAGCTCAGGCCATGATCTCAGGTTCATGAATTTGAGCCCTGCAGTGGGCTCTGTGCTGACAGCTCAGAAGCTGGAGCCTCTTTTGGATTCTGTGTTTCCCTATCTCTCTACCCCTTCCCCACTTATGCTCTCTCTCTCTCTCTCTCTCTGTCTCAAAAATAAATACACATTAAAAAAATTTTTTAAAGAATTAAAAAAGAAATGAGAGGCAACTGGGTGGCTCAGTTGGTTAAGCATCTGACTCTTGGTTTTGGCTCAGGTCATGATCTTGCGGCTTTGTGGGCTCTGTACTGGCAGTATGGAGCCTGCTTGAGGTTCTCTCTCTCTCTCTTTCTCTATCTCCCCCTTTCTCTCTCTTTTCCCCTCCTCCTGCTCACCCTGCCTCTGTCTCTCTCAAAATAAATAAACTTTGAAAAATGATACAGTGGTTTTACCAGACGTCCAAAGTTTGCTACTAGTGTTAGTAAGATACATCTAATGTTTGTATGATATATGTTAGTAGGAAGTCTTGGTAGTGGTCATTCTGGGACAGTTTTCTTATATCTTCAACGCGCCTTTTAATATACAAACACAAGTTTTATTTCAGAACATTTTATAATTTTTGTTTCACTCTCTTCTTTTGGTTTTTCTCCAATGAAACAACTCCTGTTAATCTCATTTTTAATCGTTTTGCCTAATCTTTTATAACTTTCACTTTCTCTTTTTAAAAATCTTTTTCCTCCAAAAACAATAAGATACCTAGTAACAAACCTAACTAAAGAAGTAAAAGGTCTTTACTTTTAAAACTATATAGCACTTATGGAAGAAATTGAAGAGGACACAAAGAACTGGAAAAGCATTCCATGCTCCTGGGTTGGAAGAACAAACTGTTAAATGTCTGTACTGCCCATCGCAATTCATGCAATCCTTATCAAAATAAAACCAGCATTTTTTCACAGAGCTAGAAAAAAAATACTAAAATTTGTATAGAACCACAAAATACCCCAAGTAGCCACAGAAATCCTGAAAAAGGAAAAACAAAATTGGAGGCATCATGATTCCAGACTTCAAGCTAGATTACAAAGCTATAGTCATCAAGACAGTAAGGTACTGGCACAAAAACAGACACATAGATCAATGGAACAGAATAGAAAACCCAGAAATAGACCCACAACTGTATGGTCAACTACTCTTTGACAAAGCGGGAAAGAATATCCAATGGAAAAAAGTCTCGTCAACAAATGGTGTTAGGAAAACTGGACAGCAGCAAGCAGAAAAATTAAACTGGGACACGTTCTTATACCATCCACAAAACAAATTCAAAATGGATGAAAGACCTAAATGTGAAATAGGAAACCATCAAAATCCTAGAGGAGAACATAGGCAGCAACCTCTTTGACCTCGGCCACAGCAACTTCTTACTAGATACATCTCTGGAGGCAAGAGAAACAAAAGCAAACATGAACTATTGGGACTTCATCAAGATAAAAGTCTTCTGCACAGCGAAGGAAACAATCAACAAAACTAAAAGCAGCCTATGGAATGGGAGAAGATATTTGTAAATGACAAATCTGATAAAGGCTTAGTATCCAAAATCTATAAAGAACTTATCAAACTGAACACCCAAAAACCAAATAAGCCAGTTAGTAAATGGGCAGAAGACATGAATAGACGTTTTTGCAAAGAAGACATCCAGATGGCCAACTGACACATGAAATGATACTCAACATTGCTCATCATCAGGGAAATACAAACCAAAACCACAATAAGATACCACCTCCCACCTGTTAGAATGGCTAAAATTAACAACACAAGAAACAACAGGTGTTGGAGAGGATGCAGAAATCCCTCTCGCACTGTTGGTGGGAATGCAAACTTGTGCAGTCACTCTGGAGAACAGTAGGAAGGTTCCTCAAGAAACTAAAAATATAAATACCCTATGATCTAGCAATGGCACTATCAGGAATTTACCCGAAGGTTACAAAAATACAGATTCGAAGAGGTATATGCACCCCAATGTTTATAGCAGTTTTATAAACAATAGCCAAACTATGGAGAGAGCCCAAATGTCCATCCACTGATGAATGGATAAAGAAGATGTGGTATATTTACATACAGTGGAATATTACTCAGCCACCAAAAAGAATGAAATCTTGACATTTTCAATGATGTGGATGGAGCTAGAATATATTATGCTAAGCGAAATAAGTCAATCAGAGAAAGAAATACCATATGATTTCATTCATTTGTGGAATTTAAGAAACAAAACAGATGAACATATGAGAAGGGGGAGGAAAAAGAGGGAAACAAACCACAAAAGACTCTTAATGATATCTCTATCATCAAACTGAAGACTGATGGAGGTGGGTGGGAGACAGGCTAGATGGGTGATGGGTATTATGTAGGGCATTTTTTGTGATGAGCAGTGTGTGTTGTATGTAAGTGATGGATTACTGAATTCTACTCCTGAAGCCAATACTGCACGGTGTGTTAAGTAACTAAAATGTAAGTAAAAAAATATTTTTGCTTATTTCTCTTTCACTTTCTTCACTTCCCCCATGTGTATATATTCTCTGTTTTGTGTTACACTTTATATAGTATCTATTTCCTCTTATGTTCCTTATAATTTGGTCTTTATTTATAAAATTATTTTGGGGGCACCTGGGTGGCTAAGTCAGTTAAGCGTCCGACTTTGGCTCAGGTCATGATTTCACCATTCGTGGGTTCTATTGCCCCCGTCGGGTTCTGGGCTGACAGCTCAGAGCCTGGAATCTGTTCTGGATTCTTTGTCTCCCTCATTCTCTGCCCCTCCCCCACTTGCGCTCTGTCTCTCAAAAATAAATAAACATTAAAAAAATTTTTTTCAAAGTGATTTTGCCTGTGTCTTCTACTTCTTTCCTAAATTTTACTAATCATTTCACATACTTCATTGACTTACCATCGCCTTCTCTTTGTTGGCTCTGTCTTCCCTGACTTCTTGTATTTATTTATTTTTTATTATCTTCTTTCCTGGTTGTAATTACATCATAATTTTTTCTCCCTTTATTCATGTTGGGATGTTGTGTTGAAGTATTTCTCGGCTTTGGAGCAGTATTTTTCTAATGAGTGTTTATAGTCTGCACAGAAGTTTTGTATTTATTTTTAGTTCTTTTGTGTTCTTTTGTTTTCCTAGAGTAGCTTTCTTTGCATCTAGTTCTAGCTGCACAATTACTTTGCTAATCATATTTGAATGAGTTGGATTTTCTCAGTTAGAAAGGAGGATCTTTTGAAGTAAGGGAAGGGGTAGCTTTCCCAGTTTCTCAGCTAAAGAGCTCCTTCCTCTATTACTATGATAAATGCCACTTCTGGGACCACGCCTCACTTAAATTTCAGATCCTAACTTGGTTCAAAAAGGCTCCTATCATCAGCCGCAAACTTCTATGGTACCTTCACCACCTCTGGCGAAGAAGTCACTTTCACCAGGGAATCCTGCTTCTAACTGCAACTTTCTAACTCCCCTTTTTTTAAGAAGTGCTATTTTCTTGAATCTGCCACCTCTGTGTGAATCCTCACCCAAACACATTCTAAACTTACTGTCTTCAGTTCTCCCATCACACCCACCCTCTTTGATCACAGCAGTTGTCACTGATGAGGGGCCCCATCCTTTTGAGAGCAAATATTTACTATTGATGTCTAACATCTGGCACTTCTAAAAAACTCTTCTTGCACACCTATTCTCAGAAACACAGCACTGTTGTGGTTTCCTGAACTAAACCTACTGACTTCAAATGATAAAGATACATAAAGGAAGAAAGTGGAAGACAGAGAAGCCAGTACTAATATATATCAAAAGCACACATACTAAAATGTCTGCTTCCCAAATGTGAGCAATAACTCCTGAGCACAAAAACCATATCCTTTTTCTGCTAAAGATGGTTCAGGAATAGGACTGGGCTAGTAGAAGGCCCTTCTGGAACTACTAGGTACATATATGCAAAAAGGCAAGCCTTCATAAAGACAAATTAGGTTGGAGGAAGGCAGCTGATTTTGTGACTACCGAAAAGAGAGTCACTTAGCCTAGACTGCTATTCTGGCACCTTCTCACCTACAGGAAACTGGAAAATAGATGACCCAGAAATTTCCAACTCAAACAACAATGACAAATACGAAAGAAGAAAGAAGGTGGGGAGAGAGCCGAAGAGGCATGGCATCTACATAGATGCTTTTAGAGAAAAAGAAGGGGAAATAAAACACAATTTATTAACATATGAAGAATATTTTTACGTGGACAGTTGAAAACTATGAATTAACTTTTTAATGTTAGCTATTCTAGTGGGTATACAGTATATCCTATTGTAGCTTATTATTACTGAAGTATAATTGACATGTGATGTTATATTAGTTTCAGATGTACCACATTGATTCAACAATTCTATACGTTACTCATGCTCACCACGATAAGAGAAGTCACCATCTGTACCATATCACATTATCACAATATTATTGAATATATTCCCCATGCTGCACCCCCATCTCTGTGACTTACTTATTCCACAACTGGGAATTTAAACCTCACAATCCCCTCCATCCTATGGTAGTTTTAACTTGCATTTCCCTAATGACTGTGAAAAGCAAATGCTTAAAGCTGTTAGAAAAGAATATCGGAGAATAAATTTACTGTCTGCCTTGGTTCTCTGTAGAGGCAGAACTGAGCCTGATAAAGAGAAATAATACAAATGCAATCTATTTGATGGGCAAAACGCAGACACTGAAGATCCTCCAGTATCCTGTTTGTTAGCATTAGAGGTATGGCTACTGGGGTCATTGACAAGAGGTTTGCCGATGCTCACAGATATTACTGTTACTATTCTCATTGCATTTACCTTAAGCCTGAATGATACAAGAGTAATTATGACTTTGTGAATAATTTTCTTGTGCCTCTTTTTAATTGCTAGCAATGTGCTGTTACTAGCAGAAAAGAAATTTTTTAAAAACACTATAGACAATTTTTTAAACATCAGAAAACAAAACTGCTAGATTTTGCACCTCTTCAGTCATACTAAATCATATCAATTAAACAAGTATTTATTAAGCATCTTCTATTTTTCATGGACTTAACTTAGATCCTGGGAATACAAAATTAAATGGGCCCTAGCTATTGAGACATGCACAATCCAAAGAGAATACACTTATAATGTAAATAATGAGAATTCAGTTTGGTAAAAGCATGAATAAAAGCCTGTAGGAGGCACAGAAGAACATAGAGAAAGAGCGACCATTTGTGCTAGAATAGAAGGGACGTGGATACAAAAGCTTCTGATCTGTACTTGGACAGATGACTCAGAGTTCAACAGAAGGAGGGAAGGAGGAACAGAGCATTTCAGGCCAAGTCAATGGAACAGGGTCAGATCACGAAGTGTCTGTTATGGCGTGTTAATATGCTTGGGCTTTGTTCTTCAGGGGATGGGAGAGCAATGAGGAGTTTAGAGGTAGATGTGATGTAATCAGATTTGCAATTTAAAACAATGACCTTGTAGCATAGTAGCTAATGGTGTTGTTCTTGACACTCCTGTCTGTGTCTATCACGTGACAAAACAAGTAAGTAATTATGTTGGTGTTTTTGAGAACTGGGATTTCTTGTCTGGAATAAAGGAGAAATAAATGTAGGATCAATGAGGTTAAGTAAAAATCCTATAGATGCTTAATTATGAATATCAGAATGAGCTCATGATATATTTACCTTTTTAAAAAAGTCCTATCTGTCTAAGGAAAAGACCTGGAAATAAGTAGCAATGAGCACTCTGACACCCTCAGTATGGTCTCTAAATATGATTTGTCACTAGACGGAGCTAAGGCTCCTTTGAGAAATGGCTGCTTGTCCTTCTGAGTCAGGATATATACTAATAATCCTGAAAGATGTTACCATATTAGAAAGCAAGGTTGTCAAAAAGAGTTCAGAACCAACTTGAAGAGGCCTCCTTTCAGTAAGGATAGCCAATTTCATGAGAAAAATAACCACAATGGACTGAACCATGCCAAATATGCTTAAATTTATTGGTAAAATATTAAATAATAAATACTTAATAACAATAGGTGATTGTTAAATAATTATAATATACTAATTATAATAAATAACACTAAAAAAAAGTGGTCACCTTTGGAGGATAATAGCTAATTCATACTCAAACTCTGAAAACTGGTAACAAGGATTTAATTTATCTTTCCTATATGAACTACTTTGGAATAACCTAATAGTTAATAAGGGGAATTTATCTTTGTACAAAATAATACAGTGTGCATAATACTTTTTTTTGCCAAATTAAAAAAAATAAATTAAATTAAATGGTAAAAAAAAAGCCAAAAAACAAAAAACAAACAAAAAAACAACAACAACAAAACTAAACAAGGGATGCCTGAGTGGTTCAGTCATTTAAGCGTCTGACTTCAGTTCAGGTCATGATTTCACGGTTTATGGATTGGAGCCCTGCCTCAGGCTCTGTGCTAACAGCTCAGAGCATGGAGCCTGCTTCAGATTCTGTGTCTCTCCTCTCTGCCCCTCCCTTGCTTGCACTCTGTCTCTCAGAAATAAACACTAAAAAAAATTAAAAACAAACAAAAAAACCTAGGCAATGGGGTGCCTGGGTAGCTCAGTTCGTTGAGCATCCGACTCGATTTCAGCTGAACTCATGATTTCACGGTTCATGAGTTGGAGCCCTGCTTTGGGCTCTGTGCTGACAGTGTGGAGCCTGCTTGGGATTCTCTCTATCCCTCTCTCTCTCTCTCAAAATAAGTAAATAAATATTAAAGAAAATAACTAGGCAATGATCATCCATGGCTGCTATTAACAGAAAAATAAAGCCAGTCAGGCATTTTGTATCTCCTGAAGAAATTATACACTACTACTCATGAAGTAATTAAAAAAAAAAAAAAGGAAAGAGTTAAACTATATCATAACCAGTCTCAAGATTTAACTACCCTCTATAGGATATGCAGGAGAGAAGAATCTGTTGAACAACACAACAGGAATGCACTCAACAAAATCCAGAATATGGGAAACTACAGGACAAATGTCCCAGGTTTGTCAACAAATAAATAACATGGAAAAAAGAATTCTTAATTGAAACAATGATCCTAATTGAAACAAATTTTTAAAATGTGAATATTTGATGACATTAAGAAATTACCAATTTTTTTCAATGTGATGATTACATTATCATTATAAAATAAGAATCATCAGTCTGAAATATTTATTAATGAAATGATAAAATTATGAAGGGGAGTAGAGAATGGGATAAAGATGAAATGAAATTGATTAGTAATAAAACTGGGTGATGGGGTCCTTGGGAATTTATTCACTGTTCTGTATATGTTTCAATAATAGCTTTTTAAAACATTATTGCTTTTAAAGGGTAATTTTATTTCCCTAATATCTGGATTGGGGGGAGGCCAATTTACTGTAACCTCTGAACACTGATGTTAGCACCCTACATTTATTGACAACATCTCTATCTTTCTGTCACAGAGCTCATTGGAATAGTCATTGCATCAATGTTCACGCCATTGTGCTTGCAGAGGTGTCAGAGTTTGGAAATTAGTCATTAGCCCTTTTCAAGTTGCTACAATTATCACTGCAAGGATGTCTGGTTTCTTATTTTAAGTTAGTTAACCTACAGTGTAGTCTTGGCTTCAGTAGAACCCAGTGAGTCATCTCTTACATATGACACCAAGGGCTCATCTCAACAAGTACTCTCCTTAATGCTCGTTACCCATTTAACCCATCCCCACCCTCACACCTCCCCTCCAGCAACCCTCAGTTTGTTCTCTGTATTTAAGAGTCTCTTATGGTTTGCCTCCTTCTCTGTTTTTATCTTATTTTTCCTTCCCTTCCCCAATGTTCATCTGTTGAGTTTCTCAAATTCTACATATGAGTGAAATCATGATATCTGTCTTTCTCTAACTTATTTTGCTTAGCATAATACACTCTAGGTCCATCCACATTGTTGCAAATGGCAAGATTTCATTCTCTTTCAGCTCTGAGTAGTATTCCTTAAGTAAAGCACAGTGCAGATTGCCACCAGTAAGTGGGCTACTGGATTATTTAACTATCAGAGTAGTTGTGTTCTGTCTAGTTTCTGTAAAAAGATAAACAGGTTTCTAAAGAAGCCCTAAAAAAACAGCTCAAACACAGATTTCCCTGATGTCTCCAGTTTTTACATCAAATTGAGAGGCTCTCACATACCATTTATGTCAAGATGGCTTCCTGCGTAGCCCATGCGCCTCCTATCTCTGGCTCTAAACAGCTCTATCTTGTGCCTGAATACTAGTGCATAACAGATATTACCGAACATTTGGGGATGATGAAATGGAATTACAGCAAAGCCCCAAAAGCCACCAATTTACAAAAGAGTAACAGCTATCTCAGCTGTCCTGCCACCTCTAGCAGATTCCCTTTGGGGCTAACCAGGGTATTGTGGGGCCAGGCCTCTCTGTTCCAGGATTCCTCCAACATCTGAGTATTTGGATCTCCAAGACTCACTCAGGAAGAAACTAAATATTGTCGTTCCTATAATATACAAAGTCATAAACTCTTCGTTGTCTGAACCTGACCTAGAAGACCAAAATCTGTTCACGTATTTTCCTAAACAGATGTGTAACTGTCTCTCTAATAGGAGTTCTGCCTCCCTCCCAAGCTAGTAAGCTGAAACTATTGCTTACCTCCCGGATAACAGGTGCTTGATCTCGTGAACTGTGAGATCATGACCTGAGCCGAGATCAAGAGTCAGATGCTTAACCCACTGAGCCACCCAGATGCCCCTCCTTACACAGTATTTCTGTTTAAACCAGAGTAGGCACTGTGACTTGTTTTATACAATGATGTAATAAAATAAGATTGTGCCAACTATGCCCATTGAAAGAGAACCAGTAGGTATAAACAAACACGTCCACAGTAAATATACCCAGAAACTAATTTGCTTTTTACTATTTTCTTTGTGTTATAGGATGCTTATTGACTTAAAATACTGTCAGAGAGATAAACTTCCGTGCTGTGACTGATTTTTAGTCTTTGTTATGGTAAGTTAATGTACTGCAAAACTAAAAGTATAAACATACATAGAAAAGCCACTTAAATGTGCGACTTACCAATAAGCATAAAATGTTAGAAGAAGCATGAGGGGGGGCGCCTGGGTGGCTCAGTCGGTTAAGCGTCCGACTTCGGCTCAGGTCATGATCTCGCGGTTCGTGAGTTCAAGCCCCGCGTCGGGCTCTGTGCTGACAGCTCAGAGCCTGGAGCCTGTTTCAGATTCTGTGTCTCCCTCTCTCTCTCTGACCCTCCCCCATTCATGCTCTGTCTCTCTCTGTCTCAAAAATAAATAAACGTTAAAAAAAATTAAAAAAAAAAAGAAGAAGCATGAGGTGGTTTAAAAGCCATTTGGGGGGATAGGGTAATAATAATTACAGCCAACATCTCCTGAGTACATATGACGTACACTTCTAAGTGTTTCATATTAATGCGCTTAATTTGCCTTACCTCATCCAAAGTGTTTTTTACATTTAATCCAAGGAACAACTATTTCATGGAGCTACTGTTATTAGTCCCAACTACAGTGAGGAACTTGAGAGGGTCAAGTAACTCACCCAAATCCATCTGGCTCCAGAGCCCCCATTCTTAACCACCATCCCCTAACTGCCTCTCAGTGGTAATCAATCTGTTATGAAGATCCTCTTGGTCTCTTGTTCTCTAGGGCTATATAGTTTTTGTTCTGTTTTGTTTTGTTTTGTTTTGTTTTAGAGAAACAGGGAGAAAGAGCAAGTGGGGAAGGGACAGAGGGAGAAGGAGAGAGAGAATCTCTAGCAGGCTCCACACCCAGCACAGAACCCAACACAGGGCTCGATCTCACAACCGTGAGATCATGATCTGAGCCAAAATCAAGACTGAGCCACCCAGGCTCCCCTGGGTTTCTCCATATTGTTGGCTCACAGTCACCTGAGCCCTCTCAACTTGATGTGTCCTTCATTGGAAAGCCAGTAAAAACTGACCAAGTTCTAATTCCAAAGTACTAGGAAAAAGATTTTGCTTAGCCTGAGAAGTCAGGAATCCCTTGCCCCTGGTGACAAATAGCTGCTAGGCTACAGAAGAAAGGCAAGGTCACACATCATAAAAATGGCTACCAGGGTTCACAGAAAGTAGTTTTGAGAGAAGTGTATGGGTTAGAAAAAAGAAATCTTGTATTTTTAGACTGGTGTATGTGTTCACTGTATTGATATTCTTATTCTTTGCATGTACAGGTCCGTTTGGATTAAGATCATAGGAATATTTGCAGACAGTTTACCCTTCCAGAACAAAACCTGTTTGTATTCTTCCATTACCTAACAAATGCAGAATTTACATAGACTTGAGATAGAAATCTGCATTCGTTTTCTGTGATGCCACCACAACAAACTCCCATCAACTGGGGTTCCTAAAACAACAGAAATTGATTCTCTCACAAATCTGTAGGCCAAAGATCCAAATTCAAAGTGTCATCAGGGTTGGTCTTTCTGGAAGCTCTGAGGCAGAAATCATTTTATGCCTCTTCCTTAGCTTCTGGTGGCTGCCTGCAATTCTTGGCATTCCTTGGCTTGTAGATGTGTCACTCTAATCTCTACCCCCATCTTCACATTCCTTCTTCCCTGTATTTCTCTTCTTCTGTCTCTTAGAATTTTCACTGGATTTAGAGTCCATCCTAATCCAGTGTGATATCATCTCAATCTTTATCCTAATTATAGCTGTAAAGACACTTATTCCAAATAGGTTTATATTTTCAGGTTGTGGGTGGACATGAGTTTGGGTGTGCACTATCTGACCCACTCCAACGTCCATAATGCCTCTTTGTGACTAAGACCCTAGGAGCCGCATTTGTCCCCTCCAAATTGACTTGTTTTACCTTTACCAAACAATATGTGGTGAGCACTGTTTTAAGTATATCACAAATAATAACTCATTTTATAGTTGGTATGTATTGGTACTGTTTTTCTTCTGAGTTATCTCTCCCATGAGTGATAGGCAGACAGCCCGGCCCTCAGCAGCTGGTCCAGTGCTCTGTGCATGGTCACCTTGATAACGACTGACATGAGACCCAGCTGCAGCTGCCTGACACTGACAGTCCATGTGTTCTCTCTCTTAAAAGTAAAATATCATCTCCTAGGGAGAGCTAAGTAAAAGGTTCAGGAACCTGACAGATAAGATTTAAGATTCCTTATGTAAATATCTCCATGGAAAATAAACAGCAGGACAGTGCCCTAAGGAAAGAAAGAAAGGGATCATAATGAAGATGTATGAGCAGCCATGGCAGGAAACAGAACTGGCTGTGCCATGCCGTAAAGTCACTGTTCCCCACATTTCAGTAACGAGGAGCTCTCTTGGAACATGTGCCCCACCAGGTTTTTCTAGATGGCCATTTTTTTTTCCTCATCTCCTCTACCCAGACTCAGAGAGCCAACTCCTAACTGAGGTGCTCAGTTGGACTGAATACTTTTTAATATTTGTTCCTTGTTTTAAAATACCATGAAGATCTATAACATAGTAATCTGGGAGCCAAATAAGAATATAGTAAATTAAATGTTATTTCCTTTTAGTGGAATTACCAATATAAGAGTTTATGTAAGACTGGAGCTACCAATTTACCTAGAAGTGATTTTTATCAGCCCTGGGGGTTCAATGCCATGTCTTCGTTGTGTTTATGTCCTTCATACAGCACAGGTGAGCTGAAATCTCTATTCCGCAGGCACTCCATAAAATATAGTGCTTCGTGATTTGCTAGAAGGATTGACTGCCAACAGATGACAAAGGTAAATTTCATAGAACAATGAATGGATAAAAACGACACATGTGATAGAATCAAGTACTTACACATGCTAAGAATATTGCCCACAACAGGCAGAACCGAAAACTGGAATCAATTAGAATACCCTCTGTTGCAAAAACAAAGAAATGGAAAACTGCAACAATCCAGTGCATGCAGGACTACTAAGGAGGCCCACATCCTTCAGTAATAAAGGTTTGGGTCACCCTACCAGGTAAAGAATCATGACCAGATTAGGTGTTTGCTGAAGGCAAAGGGAACACAGAATAGGTAGTAGAAGGAGGTAGTTATAAATACCAGCATGACCAGTCAGAAACAGAGACTATAATGGTCATGAGTATTTATTCCTTATTATTAAAGAGCATTAATATGGAGCACTTCCTCCTTATTGTTTATCATGAATACAGCTGTATACATATCTGTGTGTATCTTTGTTTCTTCCCCTTATTCCCCTATAATGTAACATAAACTGTATTAACTTTGTATCACCATTTTCAATTGATGTATATAAATGTTAATTTGACATAATAATATTTAAGTTGCAGGATATCAGAGTAAAGAGTAAACATCACTCAAGTACTATACCTCCTCTTGTGGGGAAAAGACTAGTGCATTTTTCGTTGTATGCAGGATAGTTGTACCACATTAAGCAGAATTATGACATTGTTATTGCCTTTATTTTGAGATTAAGTATAAGTTAAGGAGATGTGTATAGGTGCCACGTTCAAAAGGGGTGGATTTGTGATGGTTACTTTTATGTGTCCACCTGACTGAGTCATGCAGTACCCATACATTCAGCTAACATTTTTTCTGAGTATATCTGTGAGGGTGTTTATTGATTGGATTATCATTTGAATTGGTGGACTCAGTAAGGTTGATTGCCCTCCCCTAGGTGGGTGGGCATCGTTCAATCCATTGAAGGCCTGAATAAAATAAAAAAACATGGGGAATTGAAACTTTGCCCCGTCTGCCCGACTGCATGAACCAGACATTGATCTTCAGCCCTCAAAGGGACTTATGCCACCAGTTCCATGGAATTCAGACCTTTGGACTTGAACTGAACTACACCACCAGTTTTCCTGGGTCTCCAGTTTGCAGACAGCAGATTGTGGAACATCTCAGACTCCATAGTCAAGTGAGATTAATTCCTCATAATAAACTTTATCATATATATTGGTTCTGTTTTCCTGGAGAGCCCTGACTAATACAAAGTATCCCTTTCTCCTACTTAATACTCCATATAGATACTTCATATAATATCTGGTCATATAAATTTGCATAGTCTGTCAACTCCAGATTGGAATAAAATCTGTTCATACATAAAATCAGTTACTTACCTTTTGGATTGGAGCAATAATAACAAAAAAACATAATGGCTATTTTTTTTCAAATAATACCAAAGCAAGAGAAGTTATAGTTGAATAGACACATGCATACCATATTGACAGCATTTTAAATATATTCTACCTTTTTGAAAATAACTTTGGTGTCATGTATTTTTGCAATATTTCCAATTATTTTATTTGGCTTTAGAAAACACCTTTTTGTTGGAATTAACCAGACATTTGCTAATGGGGCATGTTTTTTGCTCCAAGATAGTATCAGTTAGTTGGTAGATAATTTATCTCACCATTTTATAAAATTCGAGCAATTTAGTTTTGAAAACTATCAGCAGATCTAATCCTGATAGAGTCTTATTAAATTTTACTCATGAACTTTTCAACTTCTAATTCTCTTATTTAAAATTTACAAAAATGGGGCACCTGGGTGGCTCAGTTGGTTGAGCAACCGACTTCGGCTCAGGTCATGATCTCATGGTTTGTGAGTTCGAGCCCCGCGTTGGGCTCTGTGCTGACAGCTCAGAGCCTGGAGCCTGCTTCGGATTCTGTGTCTGCCTCTCTCTCTGCCCCTCCCCCACTCATGCTCTGTCTCTCTCTCTCTGTCAAAAGTAAATAAACATTAAAAAGAGTTTAAAAAAAATAAAATAAAATAAAATTTACAAAAATGATTTCAAGAAAAAAAGGCCAAATCTTACTTAACGTATCTCTACAGTACTAACTGAATTAGAAACCCAGTAGAAATGAAATATAAGATTTCATGATATTATACGACTGTGTTTTTTTTTTTTTCAAATTAGCCATGGTGCAAGAAGAAAGAATTTGCTTCCATTTTTTTGCCATTAACTGCATTATCTACCTACCCTTGATTATATTCAGGCCCTTGAGAGCAAACTGCAATTCTGGCTGAAAATAGGAAAAAGAGAAGTAGAAATTTGTAGTTTAGGACTGGCCATTCTAAAATTTCTCTGTGTTTCCCTTTTAGCAAAATATTTTCTTAAAAGATACTCATATACTTGCTTCCTCCGAGAACTTAAATTTGTTAATGATGCTGTATCTTGGGTTGGGTGAAAGCCTCCCTAAAAGGATAGAAAAGGACCACATAGAACAAAAGTCCCAGTGAAAAGCCTATCTTTGTCAATGATTTTAGCAAGGCTTGTTACCTTTCTAGGATCAGAGTTCTTACCTATAAAATAAGGAGGGGATCTGGCTCATCCATTCTGTACACCTTTCCTACCATGACACACATAGTAGATGATCATCTCATGATCTCATTTTAGGGAAAAAAAAAATGGCTTAGCTCACAGACATATCCAACTGAAAACTGACTATGTCCACATAAAAAAAATGGTTTTATTAAGAATGTTTATATATGGGAATGCAAGCTGGTGGTGCAGCCACTCTGGAAAACAGTATGGAGGTTCCTCAAAAAACTAAAAATAGAACTACCCTACGACCCAGCAATTGCACTACTAGGCATTTATCCAAGGGATACAGGTGTGCTGTTTCGAAGGGATACATGCACCCCCATTTTATAGCAGCACTATCAACAATAGCCAAAGTATGGAAAGAACCCAAATGTCCATCGATGGATGAATGGATAAAGATGTGTGTGTACACACACACACACACACACACACACACACACACACACAATAGAGTATTACTCAGCAATCAAAAATAATGAAATCTTGCCATTTGCAACTACGTGGATGGAACTGGAGGGTATTATGCTAAGTGAAATTAGTCAGTCAGAGAAAGACAAAAATCATATGACTTCACCCATATGAGGACTTTAAGAGACAAAACAGATGAACATAAGGAAAGGGAAACAAAAATAATATAAAAACAGGGAGGGGGACAAAACAGAAGAGACTCATAAATATGGAGAACAAACTGAGGGTTACTGGAGGCGTTGTGGGAGGGGGGATGGGCTAAATGGATAAGGGGCACTAAGGAATCTACTCCTGAAATCATTGTTGCACTATATGCTAACTAATTTGGAAGTAAATTTAAAAAAATAAATAAATAAAAGTAGAAGTAAAAATTAAAAAAAAAGAAACTAAAACTGAAAACAAGAATGTTTATATAATAGGTATTATTATTATTTTAAAAATCAAGATTTTATATATTTTTTAAAAATGAAGAAAATCAAAAACACTTTCAGAGACATACAGCAAAGAACAAGCAGATTTATTTATTTATTTATTTATTTATTTATTTAATATCTGTTTATCATTTTTTTTTTTAACATAGCATGAGGGGCCATAATATAGTCCACTGAGAGTCAAATAAGAGGTCAGAAAATGACCTTTATTTACATCTAGTAGAGTATCTAGTACAGTAGCCCATCCTTACCCACACTTTTGCTTTCCCCAGTTTCTGTTACCTGTGGTCAACCAGACTCCTGAAGTGGACGATGCTCCTGATGTGTGGTAAGACCAATTGGACCTTAACGCTGGGTCACCATTCCTACATCGTCATTCACCTCACTTCGTCTCATCACCTAGGCATTTTATAATCTCACGTTAATACAAGAAGAGGGGTGAGTAAAATATTTTTAGAAAGAGAGAGACCGCATTCATGTAAGTTTTATTACAGTATATTGTTACAATTGTTCTATTTTATTATTAGTTATTGTTCTTCTCTTACTGTGCCTAATTTATAAACTAAACTTAATCATAGGTATGGATGTAAAAGAAAAAAATGAGCATATGTAGGATTTGGTACTACTCCCAGTTTCACACATTCACTGGGCGCCTTGGGACATATCCTTTGTGCATAAGGGGCCGGGGGGCAGCTACCCAATTATGGTTTATGTGGGCCTGTTTTGACATGACATTCCTGAAAGTATTTACAAGCTTATGGGGTAAAGTAATTGCCATTTATCTCACAAGGAAAAATAGAAATAATTCTTAAATTTTTCTTTAAAAAAATAAATTTTGATATGTTTAAGTCCTTTACTCCAAGGTAAACTAAACTGAACTGATTTCTTTATGCCAAGATATAAAAAAATCTTCTGATGTGGCTTTCTAAAAGGGTAATAGTGCAAACAATGTGTTCTCCTTGAAGAAGTGTTTGCTGGGACAGTGGTTTAAAAAAAGCTTGTGTGCTTGTGTGATGAGAATCTGAGATTTGGAGTTGGAGACCTGGGATTTAGTCCTAATTCTGCAGCTCACTGTGTGACCTTAGCTAAGCAGGACACCGGATCTCTGAAGTCTCAGCTTCATTTTATGATAATCATGAATAATCAGCTATACATCCCAGAAATACAGTAGATACAAAAAAAGCTAGTGACTTTTTTTTATAATCTATTATTTTTTTTAATTTACATACAAGTTAGCATACAGTGCAACAATGATTTTAGGAGTAGATTCCTTAATGCCCCTTACCCATTTAGCCTATCCGCCCTCCCACAACTCCTCCAACAACCCTCTGTTTGTTCTCTATATTTAAGAGTCTCTTATGTTTTGTCCCCCTCCCTGTTTTTACATTATTTTTGCTTCCCTTCCCTTGTGTTCATCTGTTTTGTCTCTTAAATTCCTCATATGAGTGAAGTCATATTTGTCTTTCCCTGACTAATTTCACTTAGCATAATACCCTCTAGTTCCATTGAAAAGATTTCATTCTTTTTGAATGCTTAGTAATACTCCAGTGTGTGTGTGTGTGTGTGTGTGTGTGTGTGTGTGTGTGTGTGTGTGTGTATGCCACATCTTCTTTATCCATTCATCCATCAATGGACATTTGGGCTCTTTTTTATACTTTGGCTATTGTCAATAGTGCTGCTATAAACACTGGGGTGCATGTGCCCCTTCGAAACAGCACACCTGTATCCCTTGGATAAATACCTAGTGGTGCAATTGCACCAGCAGTGCAAAAGAGATCCTCTCTCTCCGCATCCTCGCCAACATCTTTTGTTGCCTGAGTTGTTAATGTTAGTCATTCTGACAGGTGTGAGGTGGTATCTCATTGTGGTTTTGATTTGTATTTCCCTGATGATGAGTGATGTTGAGCATTTTTTCATGTGTCTGTTGGCCATCTGGATGTCTTCTTTGGAGAAGTGTCTATTCATGTCTTTTGCCCATTTCTTCACTGGATTATTTGTTTTTAGGTGTTGAGTTTGATAAGTTCTTTATAGATTTTGCATACTAACCCTTTATCTGATATGTCATTTGCAAATATCTTCTCCCATTCTGTCGGTTGCCTTTTGGTTTTGCTGATTGTTTCGTTCGCTGTGCAAAAGGTTTTTATTTTGATGAGTTCCCAGTAGTTCATTTTTGCTTTTGTTTCCCTTGCCTCCGGAGACGTGTTGAGTAAGAAGTTGCTGCGGTCAAGATCAAAGAGGTTTTTGCTTGCTTTCTCCTCGAGGATTGTGATGGCTTCCTGTCTTACATTTAGGTCTTTCATCCATTTTGAGTTTATTTTTGTGTATGGTGTAAGAAAGTGGTCCAGGTTCATTTTTCTGCATGTCGTTGTCCAGTTTTCCCAGCACCTTTTGCTGAAGAGACTGTCTTATTCCATTGGATATTCTTGCCTGCTTTGTCAAACATTAGTTGGCCATACATTTGTGGGTCCTTTTCTGGGTTCTCTATTCTGTTCCATTGATCTGAGTGTCTGTTTTTGTGCCAGTACCATACTGTCTTGATGATTACAGTTTTGTAATACAGTTTCAAGTCTGGGATTGTGATGCGTCCAACGTTGGTGTTCTTTTTCAAGATTTCTTGGGCTATTTGGGATCTTTTCAGGTTCCTTACAAATTTGAGGATTGTTTGTTCTACCTCTGTGAAGAATGCTGGTGTTATTTTGATAGGGGTTGCACTAGTGACTTTTTTTTTTTTTAAGAAATGTCATTTCATCACAGAAATACAATAATAGCAATTCTCTTTTTTTTTAAGGTCAAGAGTCTTTTTTTTAATGTTTATTTACTTATTTTGAGAGAGGGAGAGAGGAGAGCATGACTAGGGCAAGGGGCAGAGAGAGAATCGCAAGCAACCTCCATGCCCAGTATGCAGCCTGATGCAGGGCTTGATTGTGAGATTACAAAATCATGACCTGAGCCCCTATCAAGAGTTGAATGCTTAACCAACTGAGCCAGCCAGGCACCATGGTAATAGTAATTCTTAATTCTAACAATGCATTCTTGATTTAATGAATAAAGAAGGTTCATTTTTAATGAGCATTTAAGTATTTTTATGTACATGGAAACTATTCATTTTCCTCTGAAATTTTTATCTTATACCTTTGTTCAGCAAACTATAATACAAAGGTAAATGCTTTTCAGCTTTGTTCAATTCACACAGGGGCTAGTAACTTCTTAATGACAAATATATTGTTATTGGATGGTAAAATGCTATTTAGACAATTCCCTATTATTTTGCACCTCAAGAGCAGATGCTTATTCTTAATATAGGTAAAACCAACCTTCAGACCACACTTGAAATTTCTTCCTACTGATTGGAATCATGGGAAATTTCTCAGAAGGGAAAATTTAATGTTATTTAATGAGAACCTATTAAGCACTTACTGTAGACTTGGAAAGATTCAAGATACGAATAAGACATTATTTTAGCCTTCAAATTTCTCATAATCTGAGTGCCACAACTCACCCTGGAGTCTAAAATTCTTCAGTACCTAATGCAAAAAAAACATTAATAACTTCTTTCCCACTCCCCATTTTTAAAACCTAATCCTGATTTAGATACATAAGATGAAGATAATAGCTAAATAACAACAAAGATGGGCATTTACAGCAACATTCTCTATCATTTATAACCTCCTTTAGGAAATGGGATGCTCATACTTTTATTTTTAGTGTTTATTTTGGGGAGGAGGTGGGGAATGCTTATACTTTTAAGTCTTCAGTATTGTCTTAAGTGCTCGCAGATGCTATAAACATCTTTATAATGACAAGGAAAGAGTGACACAGGAAAACAAGTAAGGAAGAAAAGTAAAAAAATGTTTACTATTTTTATTCATTTTTTCAATACTAGAAAGCTTATAAAAATGGATTTTATTTTTAGTTTGATTGAGAGTTAGCAATACCTCATCCTTAAAATATTTACTCACAGAAAAATTTCTTAGCAGACAGGGGAGAAATAAGGAAAACTTGTTGAACTTTTCCAATATTATAAAGTGCATCATGATATTAGCTACTCAAAGATATCAAATCAAGGAAGAGGCTGGAAAGACCAGCAAGATATGTGTGAACTCCAAGTTGGCAGTGGCATTAAAACTGCACTATTTCTAGCAACATATAACAAGAACCCTGAAAGAGTCATAGCTTTTGACCCAGTGATTCCACTATTAGGAATTTATCTTAAAAAAAAAGGAAAAGCTATATATACATACTTTTGTAAAATAGTAGCATTTATAATAGCAAAGCCCTGGAAATGCTCAGTTGTGCAACAGCATGCAATGGGTGCCTGAACAATGACAAATGATATGAGGGAATCTATGCAACTATTAACAATACAAATACACGACTGGAGAAAAGTGAATGCAAAACTATCTTAGTACAAACAACCATAAGGTAATTATGACACAATAAAGTCAATGCATGCATAAATATAACTGAAGAAGCTATCTACAGATATAAATAATTCTTTAATATGAAAGTATACTTTTACGTTTAACAGTGTAGGGAGATATGAGTTACTTACCATGAAACTCCTCTATTTAGGGTTTTCCACCCTGGGCTGCACCTGCCCGCTCCCCTCTGTTGCCGCCAGCTCCCGAGCTGAGCTTCCCCGGCCAGTGGCTCTATGGGCTGCAGGAACTCCACAGTGGCCCGCAGGAACAGCTAAAGATGCTAACAGAAGAATCGATAAGGGTAGAGGACAAGAGGAGAAACTGTGGACGATTATATGTAGGTCTAATATCTGAAGCTGTCAATATGGTATCCAATCAAACACTGCACAGAAAAATTAAAAGAAAATATCATGCCTCGGGGCGCCTGGGTGTCTCAGTTGATTAAGTGTGCGACTTCAGCTCAGGTCATGATCTCACGGTCCGTGAGTTCGAGCCCCGTGTCGGGCTCTGTGCTGACAGCTCAGAGCCTGGAGCCCGCTTCAGATTCTGTGTCTGCCTGTCTCTCTGTCCCTCCCCTGCTCATGGTCTGTCTCTCTCTGTCTCAAAAATAAATTTAAATTTAAAAAAATAAATTAAAAAAAATAAATTTAAATTAAAAAAAAATAAATTTAAAAATAATTTTAAAAATAAAAAAATTAAAAAAAAAAAAAGAAAATATCATGCCTCAATAATCAAAACCTTGTTCATTAAGATTGGGGAGGAATTTTACTCTGTGGACATCGTAGCATGCACATATAAACAGTTGACTAGTCTGCCTCCCCTCCCCACCCAAATTCTTAAGTCTGTAGTTGAAACCATAGGAACATGTTGAATGTTGTGGTGCTAGAAAGGAATTGGGTAAACGATACACGGATTTATTTAAGTGTCAGAGAATTTCTTTTGTTAGGAACTGTGTATACATTACAATATTTAAAAATAAGCCACTGAAATTTGCATGCCCTCTGCACATTTCTGATTAATTTTCTATAGTTTCTTTAGTTGAAAGAACTACATCACCAGCAATCCTTCATAGCCATTGATTCTCCCATTCTCCTTTGTGTGATCACAGCATCTTATCAAGTTAATCCTATACTATTTTCAAGGACCTGTGGATGGGGTATCTAGAAAGTTCTTAATTTGATGATGACCATGTATAGCCATTTAGTACGGCAATGTAGATTACTCAACTTACCAGGGTATTTCAATAATTAAAACATTTTTATTCCTCTTTAAAAAAACTCATCTGTTTAAAGTGTACAATACAATGGTTTTTAGTTCATTTATAGAGTACTTTATATATATATATATATATATACACTGAACTTTTCCTATTTTTCTTTTTTTTTTAACATTTATTTATTTTTGAGATAGAGAGAGACAGAGCATGAACGGGGGAGGGTCAGAGAGAGGAAGACACAGAATCTGAAACAGGCTCCAGGCTCTGAGCTGTCAGCACAGAGCCCGATGCAGGGCTCGAACTCACGGACCGTGAGATCATGACCTGAGCGGAAGTCGGCCGCTTAACCGACTGAGCCACCGAGGCGCCCCTCCTATTTTTCTTTTAAGATGAGGCAAGAGATCAGTAGATCTACTTGCCTGGGACCAATAAAAAAAAAAAGGAGTCACACTCTAATTTGTTAAGAACAATATTTCATATCATTGCCATTCCATCCATGCAATGAACATAATTTCTGCCTAGTATCCAAATAGATGTCCAGTCTATCCAACAAGATTTTTAAAAAATTCAATTCCAGGTGCGTGTGGGTGATTCAGTCTGTTAGGTGTCCAAATCTTGATCTCCATGCAGGTCATGATCTCACGGCTCGTGGGTTCAAACCCCACACTGAGCTCTGCACTGACAGCACAGAGCCTGCTTGGGATCCTGTCTCCCTCCCTCTGCCGCTTCCCCATTTACTCTCTTTCTATCTCTCAAAATAAATAAATAAACTTAAAAAAAATCAAATCCAGATGGTTGCCAGAGAGAAGTGGGTGGGCAGATTGGAAAACGGATGAAGGGGAATAGGAGATATAGGCTTCTAGTTATGGAATAAAAGGTATATCATAAAGGGGATATAGCCAGTGATATTGTAATAGCATAGTATGGTGACAGATGGTAGTTACATTTGTGAGTACAATATAATATAGAAACTTGTTGAATGACTATGTTGTACACCTGAAACTAATCTATCATTACATGTCAAATATACAATTAAAAAGAAAAAAGAACACTACTAACCTAAAAAAAAACAAAGTTCAAATTCATTGCTGGCAGTAATTTACCTCTTTATTTGCCAGCTCACATAAGGTTTGTATTCTCTCCCAACCGGGCCTACCAGTTCAAAGACACCATGTCTGCTATCAATTTGGGGGCCCAGAGCTTTGGTAAGAAGAAGGGAATAACATCATATACATTGGGTATATTCTCAAAAATAAATGTGCAATAATGGTAAACACACAACCTTTGGATCTAGACTTTGGATTTGAATCCCAGCTCTGCTATTTGTTAACTACTCGGAAGCTCGCTTGGCTAATAGTACTCACTTTCAGGGTGGTAACCAGCATGATGGATCTAAAGCACTTAGCACTGTAGGTGGAATGTTGATGAGGCTCACTCACTGCTGTAATTATTATAATTATTAATCCTATTATGTTAGCTTAGACCAACATACGTGCAAGTCTTGTTTCTCAGACCACACCAATGCTGAGAAAACCAATTAAGGGGATGAGTTATTCCCAAGGAATCATTTCAATGCCCCATTTTCCGAGGACCTTCCTTGTACCACCACTCAGGCTGTTTACATTCTAGAAAGGAGGGGAGCCCCACCACCTCCTCCTTCTGCACATGCATGCGTACATGCACATCCTTGGAGCTGATCTCCATCTACAGACACAAATCTTCCTCTACCACTGATGACCTGCCCCAACAAAGTTCCATCCTTATCCCAAGCATATGGTTCTGCTTTTCCTAAACCACAGCTTTTGGGAAATTCTAAAGGCTGGTATTGTTCCTTGGGGGAATACCCAGGCACACAAGTCTGTGACTATAGAATAAAGTTAAACTTCTACTGCCTTGGCAGGAGCCCTATCAATATTTTTTTCTGGAAATTTCCACACACACACCTGCTTATGCTTGCATTTACCCGGACATTTTTGAGATGTTTCCAAAGTGCTGCCTAAGGCATTTTGGCTATAGATCCATAGTTTTCCTAGAATGGAGTCCAGGGACTGAATTGTCTGAAAAGGTCAGAGTTCTAAGAGTGGAAAGAGAGTAGGGTGCCTGGACTTGAGAGAAGCAGGTGGCAGAAAAGAATTTGCAAGTGGGAGGGGCTGCCCAGTTGTCTCATGGGGGACCTGCATGATCAAGCAATAGTGAGATTCCTAACTGTGAAGTTTCGTGTAGAATCCATTGTTCAACTTGGACAGAGAACATTTGACAGTGAGATCAAGGTCAGAAGCCCATCTCAAATTTCCACTAGGCCCCATAATTCCTTATGGAACCCTGAAATAGAAAAGGGGTCCCACCCACTCACTCCATGAATAAAATTAGATTTTCTGTCAGACAAAAATTGGATTTTCTTCTAAACTTGATGGATGTGTGGGAGAACACATTGATTTAATTTAGAAAAAATGTTTAAAAGTTACATTTCTTTCACTTTGAATGAATGGAGTAAATCATGGTTACTTTCCTATTTCAGCTACATTTGACTTTCAAGGCTCTAGCAACTATCTTAAGCTAATTATTGAGAAGTTCTGGTAACTTCTGCTACCTTGAAAAGTTACATTCTAAAGGGATGATCTGGAAAGCAAAGACAGATTTATATACAATGGATTATCTTTTTACATTTGTATTTAAAATTTTTTTAATGTTTATTTTTGAAGGAGAGAGAGAGACAGAGTATGAGTGGGGAGGTAGGGGCAGAGAGAGAGGAAGACACAGAATCTGATGCAGGCTCCAGGCCCCCAGCTGTCAGCACAGAGCCTAACACGGGGCTTGAACTCACGGACCAAGAGATCATGACCTGAGCTGAAGTCAGATGCTTAACAAACTGAGCCACCCAGGAGCCCCTAAATTTTTTTTATGTTTATTTATTTTGAGAGAGAGAGAGAATAAGAGAGCGAGCAGGGGAGGAACAGAGAGAAAGGGGGTGGGGGTGGGGGGACACAGAATCTGAAGCAGGCTCCAGGCTCTGAGCTGTCAGCACAGAGTCCTATGCAGGGCTCAAACCCATGAATGGTGAGGTCTTGACCTGAGCCAAAGTCGGACGCTTAACTAACTGAGCCACCCAGGCTATTTGTGAATTCTGAAAAAAACTACAAGAGGCGATATAAACATAGTGCAGAAAACAAGACCTTTGGAGGCAGAAAAACAAGCTGTGAGACCATGGACAATTTGCTTACTTCCTCTCAGGCTCAGCATTTTGATCTATAAAATAATGATATTGAGAATATTTTCCATCTGGTTATGGTGAAAAAGAAAATGAATGCACACTTAAAAGCACAAGTCCTTAAATAAATGCTCATTTATCCTCTACTCTAACCACAATTGGCTTCTTTATGATTGCCTTTATTTTTAAATAAGTTTATTGACATATACAGAAAAGTACACCACAAGCATAGAGCTTGATGAATTATAACAGCAGGAACACATGCATAAAATCACCATGAGATTAAGAAATAGAACACAACTAGGGTCAGGGAAGCCTCTCCTGTCCAATCCCAGTTGTTATTTCCTCTACCTCCTCCCATAATATAGCCACTACCTTACCTCGAACGCTATCATTTAGTTTCTCATTTGTTTGATTTAGATTTTATTGTGATAAGGACACAACATGAGATATATCCTCTTAAATTTTAAGTGGACATTGTTGGCTATAGATACAATGCTGTAGTGGATCTCTGGAACCTACATATCTTGCTTAACTGACACATTTTGCCTATTGATTAAACAAACCATCATTTAGCTTGGTCTGATTTTTAATGTAATAGATATTGAACCATAGAGTATGTATCAGCATTCTTTCACTTACATTGATAAAATTCATTCATAGTTTGCATTAAATGGAAGTTTTTTCCTGTTCATTGCTACAGAGTTTTTCCATTGTTTGAATATACCACATCATATCCATTCTTATTCTGGTGAGAGTTTGTGTTGTTTCCAGGTTGGGGTCATTGTGAATAGTGTTGTGGTAATTTGTACTGACGGGCATGCATTTCTGTTGGGAGTATACATAAGGGTCAGATTGTTGGGCCATAATGTATCTATATGAACAGCATCTGAATATGTGAATATCCTGCCAGTTTTCCAAAGAGACTGTGACAATTTTCTACCTCAAAAGCAGTATGAGATTTCCCATTGTTCTACATCTCTGCACTTGGTATTGACAGCTGCTTCTTTTTTAATTTAGCCATTCTGTGTGGGATAGATTGTTATCTTGCTGTGGACACTTCCCTGACAACTACTGAAGCTGAACACCTTTTCACACATTTGCTGACCATTTGGCTATCCTTTTTTGTGAAGTGCTTGTTTAAAAGTCTTTTTGAGCATTTTTGTATTGGGTTGTCTTTCTACCCATAAATTTGTTTAGTAGTTCTTTATATACAGTCTTTTAGCCTATTTGCAGTATTAATGGTGTCTCTGATGAAAACAAGTTTTAAAGCCTAATGTATGTCAGTCTCATCCTTTCTAGTTAATGCTTTCATGATGCTAAAGAAATTGTTTCCTACCCCAAAAACTATGCAGATATTTTCCTATGCTTTCTTTTAGAAGTGTTATTATTTTTGTGACTTTCATATTGGTCTAAAGCTACCTGGAAACTGTTTTTTTTTTTTTTTTTGTGATTTGAAACAGAGATTAAGATTCACTTTTTTCCTACATACATATATCCAATTGAGTCAGCACCATATATTTGTAAAAAAATATTCTTTCTCACTGTTCTGCAGAGCCACTTTTCTTACCAATCTATTGGGTGTGTGTGTGTCTGGATTCTCTAAGTCTGTTCCAGTTGTCAACTGCCTATTCTTAACTATTCTAATATTATAGTAAGTATTATAAGTGTTCCAGTTATTTTCCTTTTCTTCAGGATTATCTTACCTCTTCTTGGCCCTTGCACTGCCGTATGCATTTTAGCCTGCCAATTTTTTCACAAAACGTCTTGGGCTTTCATTGGAATTGCATTAAATCTATAGGTTAGTTTAGGCAGTATTTTACATATTTAGTATGTTGAGTCTCCAAACCATGAATACTGTGTTTCTTCCATTTGTTTGTATCTTCTTTATTATCAATAATGTTTTGTAGTTTTATAGCGAGAGATTATAGCTTTCGTTATTTTTAGCTAGATTTTACTATTATGATGCTTTTGGAAATTTTAACTTCTCAAATTTTTATTTGTTCTCAGTATTAAGAAACATAGATTTGGTTTATACTACCCAAAGTAATCTACACATTTAAGGCAATCCCTATCAAAATACCACCATTTATTTTTCACAGAGCCAGAAAAAAAAATCCTAAAATGTGTATGGAACCAGAAAAGACCCAAATAGCTGAAGTAACCTTGAGAAGCAAAGCTTGTAGGCATCATAATTCCAGACTTCAAGTTATATTACAAAGCTGTGGTGATTAAGACAGTATGGGACTGGCATAAAAATAGAGAAGTAGATCAATAGAACAGAATAGAAAACCCAGAAATGAGCCCACAACTACAAAGCCAATTAATTTTTGACAAAGCAAGAAAGAATATCCAATGGAAAAAAGGCAAATGGTGTTGGGAAAGCTGGATAGTAACATGCAGAAGAATGAAACTGGACTATTTTCTTACATCATACACAAAAATAAATTCAAAATGGGTGAAGGACCTAACATGAGAGAGGAAACAAAACCTCTTTGACATCTGCTGTATCAACTTCTTACTAGACACATTTCCTGAGACAAGGGAAACAAAAGCAAAAATAAACTATTGAGACTTCATTGAAATAAAAAGCTCCTGCATAGCAAAGGAAACAATCAATGAAACTAAAAGGCAACCTTCGGAATGGGAGAAGATATTTTCAAATGACATACCTGATAAAGAATTAGTATCCAAAATATATAAAGAACTTCTAAAATTCAACACCCAAAAAACAAATTATCCAGTTTTAAAATAGGCAGAAGACATGAAGGCATTTTTTCCAAAGAAGACATCCAGATGGCTAACAGACGCATGAAAAGATGCTCAACATAACTCATCACCAGGGAAATACGAATCAAAACTGCAATGAAGAGCACCTGGCTGGCTCAATTGATGGAGCGTACAACTCTTGATCTCAGAATTAGGAGTTTGAGCCCCATGTTGGATGTAGAAATCACTCAAAAATAAAATCTTAAAAAATAAACCCTACAGTAAATTATACATCACCTCACACCTGTCAGAATGGCTAAAAATTAACAACACAGGAAACAGTAGGTGTTGGCTAGGATGCAGAGAAACGGGAACCTTCTTACACTGTTAGTGGGAATGCGAACAGGTGCAGAACTCGAAAACAGTATGGAGCTTCCTCAAAAAGCTAAAAATAGAACTACCCTACGACCCAGCAACTGCATTACTAGGTATTTACCCAAAGAATACAAAAATACTGATTCAAAGTTATATATGCACCCCCAATGTTTATAGCAGCATTATCAACAATGGCCAAATTGTGGAAAGAGCCCAAATGTCCATAAACTGATGAATGGATAAAGAAGAGGTGGTATATATATATCCATTATGCACACACACACACACACACACACACAAACACACAATATATATAATATATGTAGCTATGTAATGGAACGTTAGTCATCGAAAAGAATGAAATCTTGCCATTTGCAACAACATGGATGGAACTAGAGAGTAATATGCTAAGCAAAATAGGGCAGTCAGAGAAAATAAATACCATATGATATCACTCATATGTGGAAATTAAGAAACAAAACAAATGATCATAGGGGAAAAAAAGAGACAGGCAAACCAAGAAATGGACTCTTAATTATAGAGAACAAACCAATGGTTACCAGAGGGGAGGTCGGTGGGGGCATGGGTTAAATAGGTGCTGGGGATTAAAGAGTGTACGTTTTGTGATGAGCACTATGTGTTGTATGTAAGTGTTGAATCACTAAATTGTACACTGAAACTAATACACTGTGTATTAACTAGCTGGAATTTTTTTAATGTTTATTTATTTTTAAGAGACAGAGAGACAGAACATGAGCAGGGGAGGGGCAGAGAGAGAGGGAGACACAGAATCCGAAGCAGCCTCCAGGCTCTGAGCTGTCAGCACAGAGCCTGACGTGGGGCTCGAACTCACAAACCGTGAGATCACGACCTGAGCCGAAGCCAGACGCTTAATCGACTGAGCCACCCAGGTGCCCCTTAACTAACTGGAATTTAAATAAAAGCTAAAAACAAAACAAAAAAGAAATAGCAATTTGGGTATATTGGCCAGTATCCAGTAATCTTACTACACTTATTGCATTCATTAATTTTAACAGTTCTCCTGTAGATTGTGGGTTTCTTTACATACACTACCATTTATTTATCTCTTCCATTCCAATGCTTATTACTTTTTTCTTGACATGCTGTATAAGCTAGTACCTCAAGAATAATGTTTAACAGAAGTAATGGTAGCAGGGATTCTTATTTTACTTATGAACTTAGGGAAGATGTTTCAATATTTTACCATTAAGCATGATATTTGCTATAAGTTTCTTTAGAGATAATTTTTATCACATAAAGTACATTCCCTTCTATTACTAGCTTATAAAGAATTTTTATGAATAACATTGAATTTAATCTCTTGCATTTTTTGTCTCTATAAAAATGATTATATGATCTCCCTTCTCTATTCGGTTAATGTAGTGAAATCCATGGGTAGATTTTCTTTGTTGAACTAAACTTGAGTTCTTGGAATACAGCTGTACCTACTCATGATGTATTGTCCTTTTATGCATCTTTTTGCTAATATTTTAATTAAGATTTTTGCAACTAGGACCATAAGCAAGATTATCCTTTATTATTTTTGTAAGTCTTACTCAGTTTTGATATTAAAATTCTACTGATCTTATAAAGTGAATCGGGAAGAGTTACCTCTTTTTTACTCTCCAGAAGAGTTTAAATGGTCTTATTTCTTCTTTATTGGGAAGAATTTCCTACTAAAGCCCTGTGGGCCTAGAATTTTATATTTTTCAGGAAGGATTTTAATCACAGATTCAAAGATCTCACTTTTAAATTTTTTTAATGTTTATTATTTTTGAGAGAGAGGTAGAGAGAGTGAAAGCAGAGAGAGAGGGAGATAGAGAATCTGAAGCAGGCTTAGGCTCTGAGCTGTCCGCACAGAGCTCAATGCAGGGCTCAAACTTGCAAACCATGAGATCATGACTTGATCTGAAGCCGGATACTTAACCAACTGAGCCACCCAGGTGCCCCTCAAAGATCTAATTTTTTTAAATAGACATAGGATTATTTGTACTCTCTATTTCTTATTGTTTCCATTGCAATCAGTTTTGATTTTCTAGAAATTAATCTATTTTATTTAAGTTTTCAAATTTATTGGCTTAAAGTTGTATAAAATATCCTCTTATAATGTTTCTAATATTCATAGAATCTGTAGTGATGTCTCCTTTTTCATTGCTGATATTACCTATGCCTTCTTTCTTTTTTCTAGATCAGTCTTATCAGGACTTCATCAATGTATTAATTCTTTTCAAAGAACCAACCTTTGAGTTAATTGATCACTTCTATAAATTTGCAGCTTTATTTTTAACTTAAATTTTAGTTTTTTTATGTTAGAGAGAGAGAGCAAGCAGGAGAGAGGGACAGAGGGAGAGGGAGAGAGAGAAAGAGAGAGAGAGAATCTTAAGCACGCTGAGCACAGAACCTGATGTGGGGCTTAATCCCACGACCCTGGGATCATGACCTGAGCCAAAATAAAGAGTTGAACGCTCAATTGACTGAGCCACCCAGGTGCCCCTAATTTGCAGTTCTTTTCATAACCCCTTGAAATTAGAGATTTAGTTATCTGGGTATGTAAATAATTAATTTAGAGTCAGTTTAATATTTGCACTTAAGGCTATAAATTTCCTCTTTAAGCATTATTTTTGTTTGGTTAGCAAGTCTGGATATTCTGCATATTCACTATCAATTCACTTTAAATATTTGCTAATTTTTATTGTCATTTTTTAAGCCTTATTCATCATTTAGAACTATTCTGCTTAATTTCCAAACATTTGGAAATTTTCTACTTTATTTATATGTCAAGTCTCTTTTTTTATAAACTGACTTTATTGAATTATAATGTAAGTACTATTAAATTATACTTATTTATATAGTTCAGTATATCTTGACCAAGTATGCACCTGTGTAACGTCCAACAAATTCAAGAACAAATTCATGTCCCGTAAAGTTTCCTCCTGCTCTTCAGTAGTCAATTTTCCCACATCCCTGACCTACGAAACCACTATTGTGCTTTCTCTATAGATTACGATTTTCCTATTGTATAACTTCATATAAATGGAATCATAGAGAATGTAATCTTCTATTGTGTGGCTTATTTTGTCAACGTAGTGGTTTTGTGGCATGCATTGGTAGTTTGTTCCCATTCACTGCTGAGAAGTATTTCATTGTATGAATACTACAGTTTATGAATCCGTTCACCTGTTGATGGCATTTGCATTTTTTCTGGTTTGGGGCTGTTTTGAGTAAAGCTGATGTAAGTATTGGGGCACCTGGTTGAGCCTGACTTTGGCTCAGGTCATGATCTCACTGTTCTTGAGTTGAAGACCCTCATCAAGCTCACTGCCATCAGCGTAGGGCCCACCTCAGATCCTCAGTCCCCCGCTCTCTGCCCCTCCCCACTTATGCTCTCTCAAAAATAAATAAAACATTTTTTTTAAAAAGCTGTTACAAGTATTTTTGAATATGTATGCACATATGTCCTCCTGTCTTTCCTAATGTGAAATTGCTGGGTAAAATGGTACTTGATAAGTAACTACCAAACCATGTTCTGAATGAGTTGTATCATTTTATATTCCCACTTTATGAGTTTCCGTTACTCTACATCCTCACCAACCCTTTGTATTGTCAACCGTTTTACTTTTAGTTGTTATAGGTTTGTAGTGGTATCTCATTATGCTTCTAATTTATATTTCTTCTGATAACTAATAATGGTAAGCATTTTGTATGTACTTGTTTGTCATTTCTAGATCTATATTTGTTCAAATTTTAGGCTTATATTTTATTATTTGTTTTGATACTGAGGGAAAGAGCAAGAACAAGCATGGGAGGGGCAGAGAGAGAGGGGGAGAGAGAGAGAGAGAGAGAGAGAGAGAGAGAGAGAGAATCTTAAGCAGGCTCCATGCCCAGTGTGGAGCCTGACACAGGGCTCCATGTCACAACTGTGACATCATGACCTGAGCCAAAATCCAGAGGTGGACGCTTAACCAACTGAGCCACCCAGGTGCCCCTGTGCTTGCATTTTAAAACTGGGTTTTTGTTCTCTCTTATTATTCAGTTGCAGATATACTTTTTATATTGTCTTACTTTCTTAATGGGGTATTTTAAAGAACAGAAATTTTTTATTTTTATCAATCCCAATTCATTCATTCATATATATACACATATATGTATATATATATATGTTATATATATGTATGTATATGTACGTATATATACATACATATATATAACACATATATACATATATATGTCATATATACATATATGTATATATATGTAAACATATATACATATGTTTACATATATGTATATATATGGCTAGCGCTTTTTGTTTTGTGTGTGTGTGTGTCCCATTTTAGGGAATTTTGCCTACCAATGGTCACAAAGGGTTTACATGTTTTATGGGAGATTTGTATATTTTCTTCCTTTATATTTAGGTATATAGTCCATTCTGAGTTAATTTTTGTCTATGGAGGGAGGTAACTGTTGAGGCTTTTTTTTTTTTTAACCCTAATTATCTTTTGCTTATTGATCTCTTGATTAATTGAACTGTCATCATAGAATGACCACATTTCAATCTTTTGGAATTTATTGACACTTTATTTGGGGCTCACCATATAATCAATTTTGGCAAATGTTCTATGTGTATCTAGAAAGAATGCACATGCAACAGTTGCTGATTACAATGATTTATATATATGTGAATTAGGTAAATTTTGTTAATTGTCCTGTTCAGATCTATTGAAGGTCTACTGATCTTTCTCCTCATCTTCCCCCTCTCCCTCCTCCTCTTCCTCCCCCTTCCTCTTTTGGCTTGCTCCATCAGTTATTCAGAGATTTGTGTTAAAATTTTCCCACCGTGATTGCCTATTTCTTCTCTTGTGGTTTTGTATGTATGGTTTTGCTTTATATATTTCAAAAGTTTCTTGTTAAGTCATTTGAATTTAGAATACTATATTTTCCTGATGAATTAAACTTTTTATCATTTGAAATGTCCTATTCATCCCTAAGTAAATGTTTTTAACCTACATTATCTGATATTAGTGTATCAGCCCTGTATTGTTTTGTGTCTGTATGGTTTACACATTCTGTCCTTTTACTTTAATCTTTGTGCATTCTTATATTTAAGATGTATCTCTTGCAAGCAGAACATAATATTTTTATTATCAAGTCTAATAATTATTGTCTTTTAATTAGAATATTAGCCTGTTTACATTTGACACAATTACTTATGTTTAGAAGTTCAAATTTAATGTTTGATTTTCTTGCTGTTTCACTGCCACTCCCTTTCTTTTCCTCCCTCTTGTCTGCAGTGATTTGAATTAGGCTTTTATTTATTATATATTTCACCTGGATTGCTTGCTAATTATGCATTTTCACTATTCTTTTAGCTTTTACTCTGGAAAATGCTACATGCATCCTTGACTTGTTAAAGTCTGACAAAAAGTAATATTTAAATTACTTCCCAGGGGTGCCTGGGTGGCTCAGTTGGTTAAGGCTTCAACTCTTGATTTAGGCTCAGGTTATGATCTCACAGTTCATTAGATCGAGCCCCTCCTAAGGCTTAGGACAGACAGTGAGAAGCCTGCTTGGGATTCTCTCTCTACCCCTCCCTCACCCATGCTTTCTCTCTCGAAATTAATAAATAAATATTTTTTAAAAACTATAAATTACTTCACAAGCCACACGAGGCTCATGGAACAGTTTAACACCATTTACCCTTTCCCTACATTTTGTGCTATTGTTGTCATGGATTTTACTTCTGTATAGAACTCAAACACTTCCAGATATTATTATTATTCTATACATTACACATTCGTTTAGATTTACCCATGTATTTATCTTTTCTGTTGTTCTTTATTTCTTCCAAGTTCATTATGCTTTCTGTCTGGAATAATTTACCTTCTTACTAAAGAACTCCCATTAGTATTTCCTTAGTATAAATTGGTGAATAATTCTCTGTTTTTTTTATTTGAAAATATCTTTATTTTGATTTCACTTTAGAAAGACATTTTCTGTGGTTATCAAATTCTAGTATAGTTAATTTCCTCTAGCTCTGATAGAAGATGTCATTTTATGTTTGTGGCCTACCTTCTTTTTTTGAGAATTCAAAATCTGTCTAATTGCTGCTATTTTGAAGATCAGATATCTTTTTCCTCTGGATTGTATTAATATTTTGCCTTTGTCTTTGTTCTTTTGAACACTTTTACTATGATATACCCATATTTGTTTTATCTGTACTTAATTTGAATGGTGTTTATAAGTTCCTGAATTTGTGGCTTGACATTTTGTAAAGTCCTGTCATTTTGATTTTCAAATTTTCTGTCTGCTTCATTTTCTCATCTGTTTATTCTTTTTTCTTTTTGGTAGATTTCAATTACATACATGTTAAATATTTCACCATTCCCATAGATCTTGTATGTTTCCTCTTTTTTGTGTGTGTATTTTCCATTTTCTTTTCTCTCTGTGCTTTGTAGTAGATATTTTCTCCCAGTCTGTGTTCCAATTTACTAATGCTCTCTTTTATTTATACCTAATCTGCTTCAATCAATTTATAGATTTTAGTTCAATTTATAGATTCTATAAATTTATAGAATTTATATTTGAAGAATTTTAATATTTTCCTGTTTTATGCTGAAATTTTATCCAATACTTGGATTTCCAGTGAGTATGTTTCTATAATATGGTTTTCTCTTATTTTTCTGTCATATGGTCTCATCTCCTGATAAACATAGTAATTGTTTATTTGCAGCCACACAAGACAATACAAGTGATAAATTATACAGATATTTTAAGACTCTAGACAATACCATCTTCCAGAGAGAATATATTTTTGTTTGGCAGTTGGATAAGAGCAGATTAATTTTCATTCCATCAAAGATTTAGTTGATTTAATTCCAGCTTCATTATTTTTGAGGTAATGTCTGTCCCTTCTGGAGTTACAAGCTAGAACTGGAGTGTTTGCCTGGGCCTCTCCTCCTTGGTCCTTAAGTCCATTTTTTTCTTATCAACACTGTAAGACTGTTGGAAACTCTGCTCAGCATCTCAGCCTCTTGCTTTCTGCTTACATATAGACAAATGTCTACAGAGCTAAATTGGGCTCACTTCTCTGTACTTTCATTCTGTCTTAGCCTAAGTTCCCTAGAAAAAAATGGGAGGTATAACTCTGAGACACCAAAGTAAAGGGAAAAGAAAGTTGGGCAAAAAAGAAGGAAGGGCAAATACAAACTAGTGCAATATCGCAGATGACCACAGCTTCACAAAGAGACGCAGCTCACTGCTTGGATGCAGCCTGTCTTGGAATAGTCTGTTGGAGAAAGGAAGAGGAATTTATTCAGGGGCTTCCTCCACTGAATGACTTCTTTCATTGGTCAAAATTTACCCCACAAGGCATTAACTTCTCTGCATTCCCAAGTTTTTCAACTGCCCTCTTCATACCTACTGTGGAAACAAAATTCTATAGCCTGCAGCATGTTGCTTCATCCAATTCCTGAACTAGTGACAGAAATCAGATACTTGCTGGGTACAGTGGGGCCTCCTGCCATAGCTGCAGCAGCTCAGACCACATCAAGCACAAAGGTTTCCATGCTGGAGATTAGCCTCACCTGGGCAGAGGCTGAGGCAGTCTGTGGATCTATGGATGAAGTGGTGGTGACCTTAGATCCACAGTAAGTTTGAGGACCTGGAAGACAGTTAGGCCCTAGAAGATTTGGGAAGGTTCCTCAGTTTGTCCAATGCACTTTCTCCCAGGAATCGTGACCTACCTTGTGGCTTCAGAATTCCCCATTGCCTTCAGATTTATGGCTTTATATGTTGTCCGGCATGTCACATTCTCAAGGGAAGGTTTGGTCTGTAACCAGCTACTCTGTGTTACTGGAAAAGAAAAGAAAACAAAACAAAACACTATCTCTTCAAGATCTTATTATAGTGATATAAAATGTTTACCCCAAATATAGTTAAATAAATTAGTTGACACGAGACTTACAGTAAAATTAGTGGGACACCAAGATGTCAGGTCCTCACTTGTAGATATAAATCACCTCTCACTTATAAATTGACTTCTCTGACAAGTTCAGTCAATATTTTCAATGTCAAACTGCCCTTGATTTTCTCAGATTAATCCACTGACTGTATCACTCATCTAATGGAAATTTCCATCTTGACTTAAGCACTAATCATGGGTGGGGCCATAAAAGAAGGGCACAAAATTTGCCAGTTACATCATTCCCAAAGCAGAAGGTTCACAATTGGTTTAATCCTGATTACTTCAAGAATTCTCTCTCCTTCCTCTTTCCAGCTATAAACCTACCTCTGCTCTAACCTAGTCTGTGAGTCAACTCCTTGTGACCTATTGTAAGAATTTCAGAATCTCCCTACCTGTTGTTCTGCAACATTGCTGACCTAGGTGAACCCTGAAGTTTTAGGCCAAAGATAATAGTTCTTAGTGAAACCTCCTTATGGAAGCTTACTACTCTATCAGTTCTATATTTTTATGTAATATGAAACACAAAGCATCAATGGAAGGAACTCTATTAGGAGTTCTAAAGAAGAGACCTATCTTCCACTTGCTATCTTCTCAGAACATCTGTGATGCCTCTCTTATAAAAATCACCTTTTAGAGAATGGTAATAGGTGCATGCTGATTGATAAAGATCATGGAGATCCAGAGATGCCTCACTAGCTTTCTCCAAGATAACAATAAGTTCCCACAGAGATTGTAGAGTAGTAACATTTCTTTACTTCCTCCCAATCTGTCATTTGTCACCACCATACGTCATCCTTGCCACTGTAATTTGAATATGTGTGGTGACTGGGAAATGTTGACTTTTCCAAAGGGAAGAAGACCTTTCATCAGTAAAGGGAATATGCATCACTGTGCTTCCCTGCTAGAACCTAATCTACAGTCCCTACCTCAACATCAAGAAATACTTTATCACAAAATATTTATCACAAAATACTTTATCACAATCTCATTTATATGATATGTATGTCTACAAAACATATATGCATGTGTGAAGATATATACTAAAATGGTAACTGACTATATCAGGATCATGAAATTATAGGAGCAATCTACTTTCTATGCACTTATTAATATTGTCATAATTTTATATAGTGGGCATATAGTTTTATTCTAAAAATATTTAATTAAAAAAACCTGTTAGGAGCTCCCGGGTGGCTCAGTCGGTTAAGCATCTCACTATGGATTTTGGTTCAGGTCATGATCTCACGCTTGTGAGATCCAGCCCCACCTTGGACTCCATGCTGGGCAAGGAGCCTGCTTAGGATTCTCTCTTTCTCTCTCTCTCTCACTCTCTCTCTCTCTCTCTCCCCCGTCCCTCTCCTGCTCAGATGCATGCTCTCTCTCTCTCTCTCTCTCTAAAAAAAAAAGAATAAAAGAAATTTAAAATTAAAAAATTAAATATTTAAAGAAATACAAAATAAAAACTGTCAGATGGTGGGCTCTTCTATGTACAATATTTGTGTTGTGCCCTTCTGGGTGATTAAATCAGTTAATAAACATGAAATGCACAGAACAGAACTTGGTACATAGTCTGCTCTAAATAAATGTTAGTTATTGTGTTTACTACATAGGAAATTAAATTCATCTTTTTCGCAAACTGCAAATTTTAAATATCTATATTTGGGGTCTTAAAGAGAACATACAGATCTACCAAGGAACCAAAAGATCTACTAAGGAGGTATGCCTCTTTTTTTTTTTTTTTTTAAAGTGAAGTATGATTGAGACAGAGAAAAAAGATCTATGATAACCATTAGGCAGAGGAATAGAAGAGACTGAAAGTCAGCAACTCTGTGAGTGCCACCACTACTTAGCTAAGGTTACAATCTGCACAGAATGAAAAAAATATAAATATCTAGAGAAGAAGATTCTGAGAAAAGGAAGAGTGGAAGAACGGAAAGATGGCAGAAATGGAAAGGACAGGAAAAAGTTGGAAAGGATGTAAAATTAATTGGAGGAAAGAGAAAAGGAGAAGATAAAATGAAAGTGACTAATGGGAGAGTGGCATTTACAAAGATCAATCAATGTTACTTACATTTGCCAGGTGTTCTGCTAAGTGTTTTATAAGGAATGTCTCATTTAATTATTAGAACAGTCTTCAGAAATTGGTATTTGATTGTCCCTATTTAACACATGAGAAAACTAAGGTTTTCAGGTTGTGAGTAATTTTTCCCCAGATCGTGTGTTGATAAGATTATGTCCAAAAAGCTCAGTCGTCTTGGAGCCTCAATTTGGTCTGATTTGTCCTTTTAGGGATATGACATCAGATCTTCCTGGAGTATCAAATAAAAAGCCAAAATATCTTCCCCTTGTTTGATGTCCTCTATATTGTCATTATTTCCTATCAATCTGTGAAAGCAAGAAGGTTTAATAAGGTTGAGAACAACTTAATATGAAGAGAAATGCTGAGCCCTAACATTAATACCATGTCCGTATTTTCTAAACTAAAAATGAAATCATTAACTTTAAGACACTATATTTGCAAATGTATTATATATAAAATTTTACTAAGGTATAAAGAGAAAAATCACAAAACACTTTTTTTTTGAAAAGCACCAAATTAAATAAATCTGTTTGGCCCCAGAATTTTAATACTGTGACTATAATACCTGGCATCTGTGTCATCCCTCATTTAATAAGAAAATGTTTCACAAAAAAAAAAAAAAAAAAAAAAAAAAAAAAAAGCTAAATGGGAAAAGTAGCTACTGTGAAGTTTTTACTTTTTGTAATATTTAGTTAAAAGAGTTCTCGGTCGGTAGTCACAGAGTATGGGTCATTAGGTTCCTGCTCGGTCAACTGTGCAATCTTTGCCCCAGCCCCTAACTTCTCTGAGCCTTAGTTTTCTGGTCTATAAAATGAAGGCTTAGGTAATATGTTTGCAAAAATCCCTATAACTGTATAGCATATAAAAAAATAAGGCAGGGAATTCTCCTGTGATAAGAATTAGGTCACAGGAACTTTAAAATAAATATTTTAAGGTTTCGAATAACACTTTGCTGGAAAAAAAAAATCACATGTTAAATCATGATTGTTGACTTTTACTTGGTACCATAAATGATAAGAGACATAGTAATGGTAGGTGATTATACTGAACAAAAGAAACAAAATAGGGGTGCCTGACTGGCTCAGTTGGTAGAGCATGTGACTCTTGATCTCAGGTTCATGTGTTGAAGCCCCACACTGGGTGTAAAGCTTTCATAAAAAAAAAAAAAAAAATAGCCATCCATAAATGCCAAGTTGGTGAATGCTATTCATCTTTATTATTTTGTAATATTTTGTATAATATATGCGAGAGCCAACAATTTGGTCAAAATGGAAATAATCAAAAGAGACTTTCATGCATTCTTTTGATCTGCATGGTAGCAATTACTGGGGTGACATTTAAAGTATTTTGAGGAGTCAGGAGGGTGTGAAGGAAAGAGAGGAAATGGTTGGTTATTCAAGAGCTCTTAGAAACCATCCTTCAGTTAAGGTCAAATAACACCAATCTATTACTATGTGAACATCCAATAACTTGCTACCTAAGATACTTTTTCCTAATTTAAAGATTTAGAAATCTGGAAAAGTGAAAAAGTTGAGAAAAAAATTTTAGTTAAAAATTTAAATAGCTATATTTTCAAATCAGTTAGTGACTATTCATCTTCAAGTAACAGAACACACTGCTGAAAGACGCTTAAAAAATAGGGTTTTGTTACTTTACAACCAAAAACTCTGGAGGAAAATATTTCCAGATTTGCTAGAGCAACTCCACAATTTCATCAGGTGGCAGGACTCTGTCTGCCATACCTGCTATATTGACTTGATAACCATCATGCTTACAAGATGGCGCTCCCATACTAGGTACCATGTGTAAATATGACAATATTTGGGGCCCCCAAATGGGCTCCCATGTGTTGCTTTTTGTTAGAGAGGAAAACCCTTTCTCAGAAAATCCTTTCTTATATTTTCCGCTGCCCAGAACTGGTGTCCCTGCCACAGGTGCATGCAACAGGTCTAACGAAGCAGTACCTGCTATTTCCATTTCATAAAAGCCATGCTTTGCCAACATGGAAAAGGGGGGACACAGCCAACGCACACACTTTTACATTTTGGTCTATGTCCTTCCAAATATTTCTTCTTTGCAGAATTTTTATCTGTACTGTTTAAATCATACCATGTGTCAGGTTTGGTGGCCGACCTTTATACTTTATATTTTACCATAAGCATTTGTTCCACAGTAATATAGTCTTTGGAAATTTTATTTTACATGATGACATAATATTCCATGCAAAGAAATATTCATAATTTATTTAATTTGTCATAAGCAGTATTTCTTTCATTTACAGAATACTTACTGGGTATTACCCACTATATACCAGAGGCTTTACATAAGTGCCTCTAATCTTTACAACATTCCTGCAATGTAGCTATTATCATTCCAAATTTGCAAATGAGGACGCCGCTTACCAGCAGCTTACTGATATTCCTGCTGGTAAACTGCAGAAAAGGGAACTTGAGGTCAGGCCCAAACCAGCCAACACAATGATATTTATTCAACATTGTTGGCGGGAGAGAAAAGAAATTGAAGTCCAAATGAATGGGCCAATTCATAAATATAAATTAGGTAAGTTTACTATTGAGCAAAACCAAACAAACCAAACTAAACCAAACAAAAACCTGAATTCATGCTGGCAGCCAGCAAGCGGCTACAAAGCTATAATGGATATTAGGCTCTATTAATACGGACTTGAAGTTACAATTCGTTGTCCTACTTTTCATAAACCATCAGTAGTTATTCAGTTTGCATCAGTAGTTCCATCAAGTGAACTCTGACATCCTGTTTTTCATAATTCTTGAGCCAGCTTATTCTCATTTTGTTCTTCATGATTCTTTATCAGTACTTCCTACAGTTGCCCCTGACAGTGTAACCAGCATATACAATTAGTCACATTCTTCAACATTCCTCGGTAAGGTTAGATTAATTTCAGTTCCTCAAAGCACCAGCAATAAAAAGCTCCTGATTCAACTCCCATATGGCAAAATAATCCCTTTAGCCAAAAGAACATTCTATAAACCTTATAAACTACACACATGGTATTTACTACAAATATGCCTTTGTCCATATCCTCAAACAAGTGACCATTAGTCTTTGTGTTCTGAAGATATTAAGAAAGCCATATAGTATCTATAGGTGTCAGCAGTTAAATTGAATACATGAATAAAACCAAACAAACAAAATAATAGGGGGGAGTAAAGCAAGGAAAGAAGGAATAAAAAAAATGAATATATAGGGCAGGAGAAGGGAAAAATGGACAGAGCTATAATGACTGTCAATTCTGCTGTGATAGGATAAATGCTAGGGCAGACTGAAAAAGAGCACAGAGCAAATGTTTCTGGCCAGCCGAAAGGACTAGCAGAGACTAAGCCAAACTCAACTGCTGTCACTGATGGAATCCCGACGGGTTACCTTCTCTGAGGACATACCCTCCTCCCATCCTCTTCCAGAGACTGGGCTCTTGATTACAACAAACTCCCTCCCAGTTCCAGGCGTTTTGGGCCTAGCCTTCTTTGTTTTCGTAACCAGGACACGCCCCAAAGTGTTTTCCCAAACACCACCTCTTTTCAATGACACGTCTTCACATCTTACTTCCACGCTCCCCCTGCCCTTCCTGCCTAATGATGTGGGTGGTTCCAGGAGAACAGTGACTGAAACAGGTTTCCTCTGGACTTGACACAGCAGAGCCAGATAGGAAACGATGCTGGCAGCTTTCCCTGTGAGGCCAAACACTTACTAAAACATGTTGACCGAATGGCAGATGGGAAATCAGTCCTTTAGAGAGCAGGGAACACTCAGAGCCTCCCTGCTTCACCCTCTGCCCCAGTTATCAGGGCTGCTCTAGGGCCAATAAACCAGAAAGTTCCCAGTCTGTCTGGCCAGACCAAGATAATTTGTGAGAGTAGGCTTCATTGTGGTTCTTTGCCCCACCCTGATACAAGCCTCTGGAAAGAGAAGGGAATTCATAAATTTGTTTCAGTTTAATCTTAGTGACTAACCAAGAATAAAATGTTGTCCCTACCTTTTCTCCATTCTAGATTACTAAAATTCCCACTGGTACCTTATTAATAATCCAGTGCCACAAGTCTGGGTTTTATTTGAGACCAGAGAAAAATGGTGAGTAAACAAAGGTGTGAAAAATAAATCTTATTGGGATATACTATATGTATATATTAAGATTATATTATATAATCATATATAATATGTATCATATAACATTGTATATATATATCATAATATATATAATCATACACTATATACTTTTATATATGAAAAATAGATCTTATTGGAATATATTATGAGTACATTTTATACTTATGTATTATATAAGATTCATAAGTAAATTTCACAAGTTTATAAAAAGAAAAAGAATAGACCGGATAAATACAGATCTGGTTTTCATTCGAAGCACAGTAACATAGGACCAGTTGGCTAACTTTTCAAGCAACACTCAAATTGTTCATCACTAAAATGAAGGTGATGATATCTACTTCAGAGGGATGTTAAGAATTATGAGAGAGGATGTTTATGGAGTGTAAGGCACAGAATGATTGAAATATTAGTTCCCTTTCCTCTCTCTTTAACCCATCAGCCCAAGAGAACACAGATTTTTTTTTTTAAGTTTTTCAATCAATCACCAAATGCACTGAAGTATTAAAACATTATGACTTTCAAAGAACTTCCAATCTAGGTAGGGATATAATCTTAAATCACAATAAGGGAACAATAGAAGTTCACAATTTAATCAAGTAATCAATTGTGTAACATGTGGTTCTAATTACTGAACAGTAATTGTCAAGAAAAAATAAAATGAAAATGGACTAAAGTTTTCTTTCATGTAGCCCTTCCCTCTTCTAGCATCTTCTACACATTCTGTGGAGTAACAAATAAGTCTGAGTTAAAGTTAATTATATAAAAATATTAATTTTTATTTTTCTATATAAAAATAGACTGACAGATATACTTGATGACACTTTTAGGGGCACATCAGACAAAGTTCTATTAATCCTCTGAGGATTTGCCCAAAATCTCTTCCAAAAACAGAAAAAATCCTCTTAAGAGTCCATGTTAAAATTAACCTCTCCTTCTGACCCTCTTATAATCTGCTTTACTGCCACTTTGTGCCTATCATGATGATTATAAAATAAAAACATTTTATATAGGTAAATTCTCCCATGCTTATTTGTATTCAATAAAAGAATCCATCAAAAATGGATGAAATAAGTAAGAATCCCCAAGCTCCCTCCTACTCCCTTTCACCAAAAAAGCAGATAGTCTACCAAATACCAAAAATTATATATAAAAACATGCAAATCCCCCTTTGGAACTGTTCCTGGGATCAAAATTCCGTGGGGAAAAATATACATCTTTTAGACTTTGCATCATCGTCTTTTACCTTTAAAGCAATCGATAAAAAACATTTGCATTTGTAAAAGGACTTTAATATGATTCATGCATCATCTTTCTTCTTGGCCTTCTAATACAAACCCAGGTTGTTATTTACCATGTCTATAGAATCGACTCTTCCATATATCTCTGGCCAATTCTTTTGCCACACAAAGATGCTCTTGCTCTCAAGAATCAGACAAAGTAATAAGTGTGGGAGAAAGACAAAAAGTATTATCTGGACAAGAACCAAATAAACGCAGTCAAAATTAAAGAAAAGAATAAAGTAACTCGCATGTACTCTGCCTACTATGTGCCAGACACTGTTCAAAACATCTTATAATTAACTCATTTAATTCTCCTAACAGTCCTATGGAGTAAATATAAATGTCCCCATCTTAAAGCCTGAGGGCAAGGCAAACAAAAATCAAATTAATTGAGATGTTCCAGCTAAAGGATACATTTCTTCATATAAATACCTATCCACTTATTTACCTATCTGAGACTAAGAAGTAGGACAAACAAAAAATTGAAGAGGAGATGCTTTTAGAGTCCTTTTATGAAGCCTCCATTCCCCTGACACCAAAACCAGACAATGACACAACACAAAAAAGAAGTATCAGGTTAATATCCCTAATGAACATAAATGCAACAACTCCCAAGAAAATATTAGCTAATCAAAATCATTAATACATTAAAGGGATCATACAGCATAATCAACTGGAATTTACTCCAAGGATACAAGGATGGGTCTGCATATGCAAATCAATCAATGAGATAACACATTAACTAAATGAAGGATGAACATCATGTGATCATTTCAATAGATGCAGAAAAAGCATTTGACAAAATTCAACATACATTTATGATAAAAACTCTCAACAAGATGGGTATAAAAGGAACATACCTCAGTCCGATAAAGGCAAGGGCCGCCTGGGTGGCTCAGTCGGTTAAGCATCCGACTTCAGCTCAGGTCATGATCTCATGGTTCATGGTTTCGAGCCCTGCCTCAGGCTCTGTGCTGACAGCTCAGAGCCTGGAGCCTGATTTGGATTCTGTGTCTCCCTCTCTCTCTGCCCCCCCCCCCACCACCACTTGTACTCTCTCTCTCAAAATAAATAAACATTAAAAAATTAATTAAAATATACGATAAAGGCAATATATGACAAACCCATACCAAACATCATACTCAACAGTGAAAAGTTGAAAGCTTTTCCTGTAAGATCAGGAACAACACAGGGATGCCCACTGTCTCCATTTTTATTCAACATAGCACAGGCATACCTCAGAGATATTGCAGGTTTGGTTCCAGACCACCACAATAAAATCAATATCACAAAAAAGTGATTCAAATAAATTTTTTGGTTTCCCAGTGCATATGAAATTTACATTTACACCATAATCTATTAAGTGTGCATTAGCATTATGTCTAATAAAACAACATAATACCCAAATTAAAAAATAATGTAGGGGTACCTGGATGGCTCACTTGGTTAAGCGTCTGACTTTGGCTCAGGTCATGATCTCATGGTTCATGAGTTCGATTCCTACTTCAGGCTCCACAGCTGGTAACATGGAACTTGCTTGGGATTCTTTCTCTCTCCCACTTTCTCTGACTCTCCCCCGCTCACACTATCTCTCTCTCTCAAAATAAATAAATAAACTTAAAAAAATACTTTATTGCTAAAAAATGCTAGCCATCATCTGAGTTTTCAGTGAGCCATAATCACTGATCACAGATCACCATAGCAAATGTAATATTAATAATGAAAAGTTTGAAATACTGTGAGAATTACCAAAATGTGACACAGAGACATGAAGTGAGCAAATACTGATGGAAAAAATGGCTCTCATAGACCTGTTAAACATAGGGTTGCCACAAGCATTCAATTTGTATAAAACAGAATATCTGCAAGATGCAATAAAGTGAAACACAATAAAAACAAGATGTGCCTATAGTTGAAATCCTAGCCACCGCAATTGGGTGAGGAAAAAAAAAAGCATCCAAATTGGAAAGGGAGAGTAAAACTGTCTCTATTTGCAGATGACAAGAGGCTATCTCTGGAAAACTCTGAAGACTATCAAAAAGCTATTAGAACTGATCAGTGAATTCAAGTAAAATTGTAGAATATAAAATCAATCTACAGAAATCTGCATTTCTATACACTAATAATAAACTATCAGAAAGAGAAATTAAAAGGAAAACAATCTCAAGGGGCACCTGGGTGGCTCAGTTGGTTAAGCGTCCAACTTCATGATCTTGCTGTTTGTGGGTTCCAGCCTCTTGTCAGGCTCTGTCCTGACAGCTCAGAGCCTGGAACCGGCTTCTGATTCTGTGTCTCCCTCTCTCTCTCTGCCCTTCCCCTGCTCACACTTTGTCTCCGTCTTTCTCTCTCAAAAATAAATAAATATTAAAAAAAATTTTTTTAAAGAGGAAAACAATCTCATTTACAATTGCTATCAAAAAAATAAAATAACTAGAAATAAATTTAACTGAGGAGTTGAAAGACCTGTTCACTGAAGACTGTAAGACACTGATAGAAGAAATTGAAGAAGGCACAAATAAATGGAAAGATATTCTGTGCTCATGAATTGGAAGAATTAACATTGTTAAAATGTCCATACTACCCACCCCCCCAAATCTACAGTTTTGATGCAATGCCTATTAAATTTCAGTGGTATTTTTTGCAGAACTAGAAAAAATAATTCTAACATTTGTATGGAACCACAAAAGACTGAATAGCTACTGCACTCTTGAGTAATAAGAATAAACCTGGAGGTATCACAATCTCAGGTTTCAAAGTATACTACCAAGCCATAGTAATAAAAAATAGTATGGTGTTGGCATAAAAACAGACGCATAGATCAATGGAATAAAATAGAGAACCCAGAAATAAACCCACATGTATAAGGACAATTAGTTTATGACAAAGGAGGCAAGAATATACAATGGGGAAAGGACCATCTCTTCATTAAATGGTGTTAGGAAAACTGGAGAACCACATGCAAAAGAATGAAACTAGACCACTATTTTACACCATACACAAAAATTAACTCAAAAATGGATTAAAGATTTGAATGCAAGACTTGAAGCCATAAGATTCCTAGCAGAAAACATAGGTGGTAAATAAACTGCTTGACATTGGTCTTGGCAATATTTTTTGGATCTGACTCCACATGCAAGGGAAACAAAAGCAAAATTAAACAAATAGAGCTACATCAAACTAAAAAGCTTCTGTACAGTGAAGGCAACTCTCAACAAAATGAAAAAGAAATCTACCGAATGGGAGAAGATATTTGCAAATTATATATCCAATAAGGGATTAATATCCAAACTATATAAAAAACTCATACAAGTCAACAATAAAAAGTCCTTCCCCACAAAAAAATCCCCAAATACTCTAAAAAATAGGCAGAAGATCTGAATAGTCATTTTTCTAAAGAAGACATATAGATGTAAGGGTGCCTGGTGGTTCAGTTGGGTAAGTGTCCGGTTCTTGGTTTTGGTTCAGGTCATGATCTCACGGTTTGTTAGTTCAAGCCCCATGTTGGGCTCCATGCTGCCAGTGCAGAGCCTGCTTGGGATTCTCTCTCTCCCTTTCTCTCAGTCCCTCCCCTGCTCATGCTCTCTATCTCCAAATAAATAAATAAACAAATGAAAAGAAGACATACAGATACCTAACGGGCACATTGAAAAGATGTTCAATATCACTAAGTATCAGGGAAATGAAATCAAAACCACAATGAGATATCACCTCATACCTGTTCGAATGACTGTTATCAGACAGACAAGCAATAACAAGTGTTGGCAAGGATGTGGAGAAAAGGGAACCCTTATACACTGTTGGTGGGAATGTAAATTGGTGCAATCCACTATGGGAAACAATATGGAGGTTCCTCAAAAAATTAAAAAACTACCATAGCTACCCACTTTTCAGTATTCCACTTTTGGGAATTTAGTTGAAGAATGTGAAAACACTAACTCAAAAAGACACATGCACCCCTATGTTCATCACAGCATTATTTGTAACAGCCAAGATATGGAAATATGGAAACAAACTGAGTGTCCATTCATGAATAGATAAAGAACATGTGATCTATCTATATTTGATTAAAGACATATAAACGTGTGTGTGTGTGTGTGTCTGTGTGTGTGTATACACACTACTCAGCCATAAAAAAAAAAAAAAGGAAAATTTGCCATTTTCAGCAATGTGGATGGACCTACAGGGTATTATGCTAAATGAAATAAGTCAGATGGAGAAAGAATAATACCATATATTCACTTACATATGGAATCTAAAATACAAAACAAACAAAACTTACGGAGAACAGATTGGTAGTTACCAGAGGGGCAGGGGGTTAGGAAGTGGGTGGAACAGGTGTTGGGACTCAACTGTATGGTGATGGATGGTAATGGTAGTGATCACTTTGTGATGTATACAGATTATAACGATGTACATCTGAAACTTACATAATGCTATATACCACTTTTACCTCAATTTAAAAAAAAAGTAGGTCCACATTCTACGTAAACCAGAGCTGGGAATAGGGCAGACTAGGCAAAACATGCAGATATCTTTGCTTTTCAGATGGAGGATGACAGACTACGCCTACAAAATTATGTGCAAATGATTTAATTAGAGTGGTGGGATTTCCACAGAATGTTGTGAGTAACCCTGGTGATGAGAAATTATCTAAAGCACTTCGGCAAATACTTTCCAGAAGGGAAACCAGACAATCCATGGAGATGCAGGTAGAAAATACTAGAATATATTCATTCTCTTTCTATGTAGTTTTAATTTAAAATAAAATACAAAATTAAATATTCACGTTGACACTTGCCCTTGTGATTATTTACCAGTCATTTGCCATATACAGTATGAAAGAGAGCCTAAGGGATGAGTGGAGGGTAGACAATTTGACTGACATTGGCATCCTTCCTGATTGGTTTGCCACACATGGCAGACCGTGCCTAGTTAAGTGTATTTACGTATTCTAGCTCTATTTTCAACCTAACTAACTCTCACAAAATGCATAGGTGATTAAAAAAACATATTCTGGCAATGAACTGAAGGCGCTAATAGTGCACAAACGAACAACCAGAAAACCGCAGAGCTTCACTCCTATTCCTACCACAAGCTCTTGTCGGACATATTACAAATCAGCAGGAATATTATTGAAATATCAATTTATTTACTTTTTAGAGTTTATTTGTGTTTATTTTTTAAAAACTTCTTAATTGTTTCACTTATATTGTTTTTTTTTTAATTCCAGTGTAGTTAACATACAGTGTTATATGACTTATCGGTGTACATTATAGTGATACAACAATTCTTTAAAAAATTTTTTTTAATTTTTATTTATTTTGAGAGAGAGCAAGTGGGGGAGGGGCAAAGTGAGAGGGAGACAGAGAATCAGAATTCCAAGCAGCCTCTGCACTGTCAGTGCAGAGCCCGAGGGGGTGCTCAAGCTTACGAACGATGAGATCATGACAGCCAAAATCAAGAGTCAGAGGCTTAACTGATTGAGCCATCCGGGCGCCCAGTGAATCAATAATTCTATACATTACTCATTGCTCACCATGATAAGTGTACTCTTTAATCTCCATCACCTGTATCATGCACCCCCTTCCATCCACCTCCCTCTGGTAACATCAGTTTGTTCTTTATAGTTAGAGTCTTTCTTGGTTTGTCTCTTTTTTTTCCCCTTTGTTCATTTGTTTCTTAAATTCCACATATGAATGAGATCATATGGCATTTCTCTTTCTCTGACAAACTTACTTCACTTAGAATTATACTCTTTAGCTCCATCCATGTTGTTGCAAATGGCAAGATTTCATTTTTATGGCTGAATAATATTCCATTATATATATTATATATATATATTATGTATTCATCTATCCATGGACCCTTGGGCTGCTTCCATAATTTTGCTATTATAAATAATGCTGCAATAAACAATTTATACGCATTATTATGATGTATGGTTAATATAAAAAAACAAAACACTACCATTATAAAAATATTTAATTTTTATTTCATTTTATTGAAAGATTGAAAAAATGGCCACAAATTCTATTCATCCCTTTGCAATGTGACTATGGCAGCTACTCATAAGAAGAGGTAAGGTTTATTCTTCTGTGCCTTGAATCTGGACATGACCATGTGGACAAAGAGATAGTGGGAAAAATTACACAAGCAAGGCTTCAAAAGTAGTTGTACACTGGGGCTTGTTCCCTTGCTGCTCTTAGGGACCCTCCAGCTACTGGCACATAAATGAGCCTGTGGTAGCCTGCTGGATGATGATATGTGGCCCAGTATCCAGATGAAAGCCAGCTAACCCACCAGATATGTGAGGCCACTGACTGCCAGCTGAACAGGAAAGTATAATTAAGGATACCTGAGAGCAACAGAAGAATGAGTCCGAAATGTCAACCTACAGGATCAAGAGCTAATAAATAAATAAATAAATAAATAAAAATAAATATTGTTTTAAGCAACTAAGATTTGAAGTGGCTAGTTCCACAGTAAAAACTGATATAGAAATTAGTACCTAAAAGTGGGTTATTGTTGTAAAAAAAAAACCCAAAACACCTAAAACATGTGGCCTTGGGTCCCTAAATTGGGCAGAGACTGAAAAAAAAAATTAAGAATCCAGTAGCAAAAATGAGGAAAAGTGTGAGTAAACTATTAGTGGTTGCTGAAAAAAAAAGGCGAGGAAATTGCTATAGCTGGCCAGAAAAAAAATGGCAACATGTATCATGTAGTTACAAGCAATTGGCAAAGGGTTGCTCGTAGTAACTTAGAAGATTAAATAGATATATTTTTCCTAATGAATTTACAGACCTTGCAAGATGACTTCCTGGCAAAATGTTGAAAGTGTTGATTGGTTTTATTTAGCTGCCTAGAAAGAAAGAAAAGAGCTAAGGAAAGAATCTGGAGGGAATTTACAGAAAATAAAACTGCTTCTCATCTCTAATCCCTTTAGCCAGTAAAAATCTTTCAAGTGAAGGCAGTCTGAGACTGAAGATCATATCAAGATGTGGCTATTAAAACTTTATTAAGATATTTCAAAGAATTAAGGTGGTATCTAGTAGACCCACTCAACTTAAAAAAAGGAGCTGAGTCTAAGGATTATAAGAATGTTATCCCACAACAGACACATCCACAAAATTCTATCTCAAAAAAGTTGTGGGTGTGGCTTTCTTGAACCAACTACTCTCAAGTCAGATTCATAGCAAAACCACAAACTTTTGAGAATTGTATTGATGAAAGGACCGCACACTTGGGATGAAAATTTGAGATTGCTCAGATTACAAAATAGCCTCAGGAACCCTTGCTTTTTACCAGTAGGAAGCAATAAGAGAAAGCTATTTGGCTGTAAACATGGATTTTTCCTTATAGAAAAGGAACAATGTCCCAGAAGATAGAGTCAAAAACTCAGAAAGTAGGAGCTAAGAGCCTAGGAGAACAATGGAGCAGGGAGATAAAACTAGACCTAATCAAGAAATATTTCTTGCCCCTAGAATGGGGAGACTTGGCAACAGATGTCCAGTTGGATTTCAGAATCATTATGGACCAGTGGCTGCTATGTATTTCACATCCTTCCCCTTTTTGATGTCAGTGTCTACTGTAATGATCCTGTCTCTGCTTTGTCTTTGTATATTATTGGGTATATTGGGGACAGATAATGGGTTAATTAGTCTTTTTTAGTTTATAGTAGAGGAGCCCATCTGAGGATTCTCACCTGATCTGCTTTAGATCACAAGACCGATAAAAGCATGACCATAATTAGATGAGATTTTGGGAGTCCAACATGCGGAAGGAATGATCATTATTGTGTCCAAAGGATAGACTGTGCCAGGTTGCAAGATGGCTATAATCCTTGATTGCTTCTTTCATCAAGATATGTCTATTTCTGCCTTGAATCTAAACTGGTCTGGTGACTTATTTCACCATTAGTATGCACCAAAAGTGATGTCATACCAATTCCAGGCCTAGGACATCTTTGCTCTCTCTGTTCATGTCAGCCACTACAATGATGAGAGGTATGTGGCCCAGTCACCCTTGTCCCTACAGCCAACAGCCAAAAGAGGCAGAAGCAGAGCTGCTTGAGTTTTTAGCTGCTCAGAGACACCTGAGTGAGCTAAAAATGAGCCTGTTGAGAAAAGCATCCAATTGATCCCAGCTCAAATTTTTGACCTAAGAATTATGAAATAAACAAATGGTTGCTATTTCAAGCACACAAATTAGAGTCAGAAGAGGTTGTCATGTAGCCGTAAATAAATGATACAGACACCCAAATACCACACAACAATTTATTATTATCCCATCCTTTCTCCTCTTTTCTTTAATTCTCTCTCTGCCATAAATCAAGCATCCATATAGCAGTGGGTCTGTTTGGGACACTGTAGTCTGTTCCAGTAGTCTATTTGCCTGTGTCTGCATCAGTTCAACTCTATGTTATTCAATGTAGCTTGACATCTGATGACGCAAGTCTCCCTCAACACATCCTTTTCTTCTTCTGGAGAGTATTGGCTATTCTTGGCCTTTTGTTCAACTCTGTACATTTTGAATGAGTTTATCAAGAACAATAGGGGGAAAAAAGACACTCTTATGGGATTTTTCTTTGAAATTTATATTAAATCTATAGGTAAATTGGGAAGAATTGACATATTTTTAATATTGACCCTTCCTATCCATAAACAGCTCTTCATTATTTAAGTGTTCTTTGGTCTCTTTTAATATATGTTTATAATTTCCTACAGAAATATTAGTTATATTTCTTTAGATTTATTCATAAGTCTTTTATATTTTTGTTAATAGAAAATAATATAAGAATATAAATTAGACTTATAAATAATCTTAATCATATTTAGATAGTTTTAATAAATAAATATAAATCAGATTTTTAAAAAATTTCCTGGGGCTCCTGGGTGGCCCAGTCAGTTAAGCGGCTGACTTCAGCTCAGGTCATGATCTCATGGTCCATGAGTTCAAGCCCTGCGTCAGACTCTGTGCTGACAGCTCAGAGCCTGAAGTCTGCTTCAGATTCTGTGTCTCCCTCTCTCTCTGCCCCTCCCCTGCTCTCATTCTCTCTTTGTCTCTGAAAAATAAACATTAAAATTTTTTTAAAAATTAAAAATAAAAATTTGACTGCATCAAAGTGCAAATGACTTATTAATTGTAATGATTTTTGTGTATTTGAATATTTTTTATTTAGACAATAATCTAGACAAGATAGCTCTCTCTCTACCCCTTATGCTTGGATGAGTTCAAAGCAACAGCTGCAAATACAAGAAGAAACAGAGAGAAGAAAAAGAAACAAAGCCAAAAATGCCCCCTTCTTCCACTAAGATTGCAAGTTTGAAGCAGACTGAGAGGGGAAAGGATAGCTACTTGGATAAGAGTTTGTAGTTTTAATCTTACACTTGCAGGAATGGGGGTAAAATATTATTAGATCGGACCAAACTTTTATTTCCTAAGAGCAACTGCATGATCTCTGGTACAGTGGGACATTTGTTTATCTTAAATGTCCCAATGAATGAAAATAATTTAAGCTTCATGAAAAAAAATTATAACATATTTAATGGTTCTCTGAGATGGCAAGGAAACTAAGATACTCACAAACTCAACATCAATATAAAAGCAGGAAGTGGAAAACAGTATGGAGGGTCCTCAAAAAATTAAAATAGAATGACCAAATGATCCAGTAGTTCCTCTACTGGGTATTTACCCAAAGAATACAAAAACACTAATTCAGAAATATATATGCACCTGTATGTTTATTGCAGCATTATTTACAATAGTAAAATTTTAGAAACAACCCAAGTGTCTATCCATTGATAGAGGAATGGATAAAGAAGAGCTGGTATAGGGGCACCTGGGTGGCTCAGTCGGTTGGGCATCTGACTTCCGCTCAGGTCATGATCTCACAGCTTGTGAGTCTGAGCCCCGCATCGGGCTCTGTGCTGATGGCTCAGAGCCTGGAGCCTGCTTCAGATTCTGTGTCTCCTCTCTCTGCCCCTCCCCCACTCATGCTCTCTGTCTCTCTCTCTCTCTCAAAAATAAATAAACGTTAAAAAAAACTTAAAAAGAAGAGGTGGCATATATGTGTATGTATATATGTATACATATACATTGGACTATTATTCACTCATAAAAAAGAATGAAATCTTGCCATTTGCAACAACATGGATGGATCTAGAGAGTATAATTCTAAGTGAAATAGGCCAGTCAGAGGGGCACCTGGGTGGCTCAGCCAATTAAGCATCCAACCCTGGCTCAGGTCATGATCTCACAGTTTGTGAGTTCGAGCCCCATGTCAGGTTCTATGCTGACAGCTTGGAGCCTGGAGCCTGCTTCAGATTCTGTGTCTCCCCCTCTCTCTGCCCCTCCCATGCTCATGCTGTCTCTCTCTGTTTCTCAATAATAAATAAACGTTAAAAAAAAATAGTTCAGAGACAAATACTGTAAGATTTCATTCACGTGGAATTTAAGAAACAAAACAAAGAAGAGACCAACCAAAAAACAGACTCTGAACTATAGAGAACAAACTGGTGGTTAGCAGAGGGGAGGTGGAAGGGGGGGTGGGTAAAATAGGTGAAGGAGATTAAGAATACACTTATCATGATGAGCACTGAGTAATGTATACAATTGTTGAATCACTATATTGTACACCTGTACCTAATATGGGACTGTGTGTTAACTACACATGAATTAAAATTTAAAAATAAATAAATAAAATGGGAAACCTAAGAGGTAAGCAAGAGCCAAAGCCAACATTTGCCCGAGGGCATCTCAAGTTCCCTGGTGGCTCTGAGTTTCTGATTTCATGACCACCCAATTCTGGTGACAGAAGATAAGGCTCAGAGACCACCAAAGATGAGAGTCTAGTAGGACTACCCCTTCCATACCTGGAACCTTGGTAAGCAAAAAATGCCCCCCCCAAAGATGTCCTCATCTTAATTCCCTGAACCTGTATGTTGTTACATGGCAATGGGGGATTAAGATTGCAGATGGAATGAGAGTTGCCAATCAGCCAAGTGTAAATTAAGTGGATTATTTTGGAATATCCAGTGGATATAATGTAATCACAATGGCCTTTTAAATGTGGAATAAGGAAGAGGGTCAGAGTCACAGAAAGATTTGAAGATTCTATGGTGTTAACTTTGAAGATGGAGGAAAAGACCAGAAGCCAAGGAATATATGCAGCCTCTAAATGCTGGAAAAGGCAAGAAAGTGGATTCTCCCATTCAGCCTCTAGAAGCAATGCCACCCTGCTGACACTTTGATTTTAGCCCAGCGAAACTCATTTTAGACCTCTCACATCCAGAACTAATAAGACAATACATCTGTGCTGTCTTTAGCCACAAAGTCCATGATAATTTGTCACAACAGCAATAGAACAGTAATACAGACCCCCAAAGGGGTAATATACTTCCAGAACATTTTCAATACAGGATTGTTAGGGAAGGCTATGGCTATAGAGATAATATAATAATTTCTATAATAAATGTTAAATGAATGTTAAAATGAAACACACAAGCACACTCAACCCACTCAGGAGTTCAACAGAAGCTCTTGCTTATTGAATTGGATTTAATGAAATAAAAGGATTTCTGCCCCTGCAAAGGCAGGGCAAGGTTCATTAACAATTACATTTACTGGTAAAGGAAGAGCTGAGTCACTATGAGCCTGAAACACGAAAATGATTTAAGTCTGCATGAACTCTGCAGAATTCAAATACCATAAATAGAAATAAATGCCCTTGTCTGCAATCGGTTCCTTCCCTGTCTTTCATATGGTTTTATCTTTTGCCCCAAATGGATTTTTGTAAGTGAAGTAAATAATTCAAACTTCATGATATTCAAAACATGAATCATGAGGGTTATTTGGGAAACATTTTACATGTAGGAAATGCAACAGACCCTTAGGTTCACAGAGTAAGAACCCACTAATCCTTCTGTCTCTTGTTCTAAAGTGTTACTGCTTCCCTGTGTGAGGGGTGTTCTCATCTTCTTTTAACTCGATGGGCATTTGATATTACAGCAGTGATCTTATAATTTTATATTTTCCTTTCAGAGCTTATGTCTTGTGTTTGAGAACACTTTTGCTAACGAAATTATTTTGTGGTGGTGATGTAGTGACCTCAGAACATTTGAGGCAAAGACAAATTAGTTGGCCAAATGGTAACTAGGTTTAAAAGGACTGAATGTTGGGGAGAAAGGAGTTGAAGATAAGGGTGTAATCAGGAAAACATAACATTGGCTTTACCCAGTGATATGAAACAGCAAATTGTATTCCCTTCTAATGCCCCTACCCTTAACCTCTTCCCCTTGCTATGTACTCAGGAACTAGTACTGAGCACTGGCAGCCTTATATCCTCCCCACAGCTACTCAGGGTAGAATCTGTATATCTATATTTTCCATACGGACATCCCATCAAAATTCAGCTGTTATCGTTTTCTCATTCCTCTGCTTCCACTTTTAGCTATTCTTATTAGGTAGTAGCTCATAAAGTAATACATATGTGATATTACATGTAAATGATTCTGGTATTGTTCTTTCTCCCTAGAAGCCAACAATGATTCAGACTGCTCTGTTTCTTTCCTCCAATACCCATCTATCCCCCCAGGGAGTGTTTCCTCCATCACTGCCAAGTCAGTTCCTGGAATTGGTTTTGAAAGGTGGCAATGAAGGGAGAACCTGAGAGGTGAGAGGAGGAAGGAGAGCGGTTAAGTTAATCCTCAAAATAAAGAAATAAGAGAATTTTGGAAATTTAGGAGGAAGGAAAGGTGCTGGTGTAGTGTAGGTATAAGATAATCAGGGACAAGGGGGAAAAGGTAAGAAAGATGCTGGAGGTGGGAATGTGTTAAAGAAGCAACTTCAATGCATTTATAAAAGCACAAAATTTAGATTGTAATCCTGTTTTTATAACTAATAGATATTTGGTCTGGGCTTGTATGAGTAAGACGTTATACACAGACTGGACCATAGGGATCAGAGGTTAAAAGGGTTGGACATGAGCTCATTCTGGTTTGCCCAGGATTTCTCCAATTTTAGCACTAAAATGTTCACATCCTGGAAACTTCTTCACTCTTTGTCAAACTGGGATATTTGGTTACTCTAAGTCATTAGTGACCAATAATGGCTTCACATGTTCTGTTTCCTGAGAGAATAGTAAACTGGTTTTTCCCGAGAGTAGTTGTTGAAGATGAAGAGACAACTATGATGACACTTACCAAGAAGAGGGTAAGGAAGAAGGAAAAAAGGGAGGGGAAAAAGAAAGAAAGCTGAAAGGAAGTGTGTGTGTGCATGTGTGTGTAAGAGAGTGTGTGTATGTGTGAGAATGTGTTTGTGAGAGAGAATGTGAGAGAAAGAGAATGTGGGTGAGAGATTGTGTGTTAAAGAGAATGTGTGTGTGAGAGAGAGAGAGAATGTGTTGTGTGTGTGAGAGAAAGAGAATGTAGGTGAGAGACAGTGTGTTAAAGAGAATGTGTATGTGTGTGTGTGTGTGTGTGTGTGTGTAGAGAGAGAATGTGTGTGTATGAGAGAATGTGCATGTGAGAGAGAGAATGTGTGTGAGAGAGGTAGTGTGTGAGAGAGCTGATGTATGTGAAAGAGGTGTGTGTGTGAGTGTGCATGTGAGAGAGAATGTGTGTGAGAGAAAATGTGTGTGTGTGTGTGTGTGTGTGTGTGTGTGCGCATGCGTGTGTGTTTATAAGGGAGGACCTGAAGCAATCTTGACCTAATGCAGTAGTTTGCAGCCAGGGGTGATTCCATCCTCTAGGGTTTATCTGGCAATGTCTGGAGATGGTTTTGGTTGCATCGTTGACATCTACTATGAGTAGTGGATGGAATCTAGTGAGTAGATGGCGAACATGCTGCTAAACAACCTGCAATGAATTGGACAACCCTCCACAACAAAGAATTCTCCAGCCTCACATGTCAATAGTGATCAGAAAAACATAGAGGAGGAGGGCTGGGGGTGCAGCTTTCCTGTCTGGTTTTCCAGTGTCTAAAATGGTAGTGCCAGTATATAAATAGAGTGCTACAAGAATATGAGCAAAAAGCAGGAAACAGGTGTCAATGTCTTTTATTCAGATGCCCAGGTTTAGGATAAAATGCTTGACTGTGAAAATAACAATGCTTTTCTCCAAGGTTTTCTGATGTTAGGAAAAGGGGGAGTATCCCACTTTGCTCAGAATCTATAAAACGTAATGTCAAATTGGAATTAAATCGGTAATTAGGAGAGGTGAAGTTGATCTTATGAGTGTTAGAACCAGCTCATTCATTCCCTCAACAAGCGTAATATTCTTTCACACCAGGATTCTTGAAGAAACTGGAGACCCAAGGATGAATATGATACAACTAGGAGACAAAAAATATATATAATTATTTAAGATGAGCATCATGCCATGGGAACACAAGAAAAGGGGCTTCTGCTGGAAGAAAATATCTCAGAAGAGGTAAAATTTCACCTGGGCCTTGAAAAATAAGTAGTAAATAGGAGTAAATAATCCACCAGAGAAGGCAAGAAAAGGACAGTCCAGACCAAGGCAATGGCAAGTGCAAATCATGGGGCTTTAAAGAGTTATGTAGTAGGTCTTTGAACACTCACCTTTGCAGCAAGTAGACTTGTGGAAAAAAGAAAGAAGAGACTGGTTATCTGAAGTTAAGGAAAAGACTACAAGGATATCTACAACCCATTCTCTCAAGTCAAACAGCATATACATTGTCCCCACACCCATGATTATTCTCTCCTCTCAGGATCAGCCCACATGTCCCTCCCTCTTTGTTCAAAACCTCTTCTTCAAGGTCCCTCTATACACCCCTCAGGCCAAAGAGATGCTTTTGTCCCTGCACTATGCACAGTTTATACCATTTAATACTCATTTACCCCTTTGTTGTAGTGACTGCATTTCCTTAGTATAAATCTTATAATTGCCCATCTATGTCATGAACTTTTAAACATTTTTTTTTAAGTTTATTTATTTTGAGAGAGACAGAGAGCATATGAGCAGGGGAGGGGCAGAGAGAGAGAGGGGGAGAGAGAGAATCCCAAGCAGGCTCTGCGCTGTCAGCGTAGGTCCCTAAGCAGGGCTCGAACTCACGTACCATGAGATCATGACCTGAGAGAGTCGGATATTCAACCAACTGAGCCACCCAGGTGTCCCAACATCGTGAACTTTTTAAAGAGATGGACCAAATCCATATGGCTCGGTTCCCCCAAGGATTAGATTACCACAGTCCTTGGCAATCATATATACAGAATAAATGTTGGTGAAATAATATTATTAAAATAAAATACTATTGGATGTGAACAAAACTGAAAAGGAAACTTAAGTATGAAACATTTAAGTTAGTGCTCTGCTAAAGGTTATTTTTCAGGGGAGAAAGAAAGCATTCTTCTAAACTTATGATTAGTAAATATTATGTATTTCATACATGGCACATCTTGGTCACTCAATAAATATTTTTCTAATAAATAAAACATCAAATAAGACGTTCAAAATTGAGTTGATGTTACTGGTTAAATTTCTTCTAATGGGTCATGTTGCTTTTTACATCAGCATTCTATCCCTGTGCTTCTGCTTTCAATGCATAAAAGAAATAATCAATTGCCCTAATACACTATCACATGCCCCCAAAAGTATGACTATGTTTGTACAGAGCTCCATTCTTTTGAGATAGGCAGATGGAGTTCACACTGGCTGACACAGTACCACATTCAATGAAAGCTTTGTAGTGGGCAGAGGTGGGTGGGGTGTGAGAGTCAGTCCTCTTTGAGAAAAACGAGCCAATATATTGGACTTAACTTGGGCTTTTTGGTCCTGGCTAAGCCTTCAATAGGTTTAACCAGAATTATCAATAGACAAGAATTTTAGAATCATGAAAACTTCAAGCTAGAAGGAAGCTCACAATATCATTTTGTCTAATCCCCTGACTCCTGGACATAATGTTGCATCATTCTTGCTTTATTTATTTACATATTTATTTACTGATGAAGCACTTAGAGTTCAAATTACTTTCCCAAAGTCACTTGCAAAAAATGAGCTTTACTAGCAGTCCCTGGGTGGCTCAGTAGGTTAAGGATCTGACTCTTGATCTCGGCTCACGTTGTGGTTTTAGGGTCATGAGTTCAGGCCCTGAGTTGGGCCCTGCATTGGACTCTGTGCTGGTCATGAAGCCTATTTAAGAAAAAAACCAAAAAATGAAAGTGAGCTTTACTAAAGAATATGAAAATTTCCCAACTAGCCACTCTATTTGAAGTTAAGACTGATACATTATTTACACTTTTAATACTTACCATATTAGAAAACTGAGAAAAAGTTTAAATATTTGCATTTATTTATTTACTCATTTAAAACAACAAAAATAAGCCCGCTGCATGTTATCATAATGTAAAACTACGAAAAATAATTATCCTTTCCAAAACAAACAAACAAAAGGTCATCATACAAGCAACATTGTTTTATATATTTGCAAATCTCTTTAATATTTAGCTTAACAGGCAGCTAGATTCTCATCTTTCTATGCATTCAATCTGTTGCTGTATATTGTTTTGGTTGAAATAAATGAAGAAACTCCAGCCTCATACAGATGAGTAATTGAAAATGAAAGAGGCATTTTAATATGCTTTTCAGATAATTGAGGATATTATTCTCTACTACTACACCAAAACTTGATATTGTCAAACTCTGAGAGGAGAGTTCACTTTTCTAAGCGTCAGGGCTGTTGTGAGAATTACATCAGATGATGTTTTAAAGAGCTTAGGACAGGGGCGCCTGGGTGGCTCAGTCGGTTAAGTGGCCGACTTCGGCTCAGGTCATGATCTCGTGGGTCTGTGAGTTCGAGCCCCACGTCAGGCTCTGTGCTGACAGCTCAGAGCCTGGAGCCTGTTTCAGATTGTGTGTCTCCCTCTCTCTGATCCTCCCCTGTTCATGCTCTGTCTCTCCCTGTCTCAAAAATAAATAAAATGTTAAAAAAAAAAAAAAAAAAAGAGCTTAGGACATATGTCTGCTACATATGTATGTGTGTCTGGTTGTGTATATATATATCATATGGCTTATAAGGTAGAGCTTAATTAAATCATTCCTACAAAGGAATTTCTATCATCTCATAAATATTTGGAGCTAACTGGAACTTATAAAGGGAGGTGGTTTCTTGTGCATCTACAAATAACACACACACACACACACACACAAACATATATACATATATACATGTATGTATATAGGTATATATGTTTACACACACACATACATATAAGGGGTTACTGAAATACAAGATGGGGACAAAAAGACCCCAAAATATGCATTACAACACATATGGATTCAATTGATCATTTTAGGTTCCATATTGTACCTATTCTTTATTTTTCTTTCCTGGTCCAGAATTCTTGTTCAGACTTGCTTGTTCTTTTACGAGTTATTTTATATACATATAAAAGAACCAAGCTGCAAAATACAGGGAATGCTCTCTTTTCAGAACCAGCCCTTAAGCACTGGTTAAATGCCAAAACTTAAATGTTCTTAGCATTAATATGGAAGTGCATGTTATATATATACATATGTATATATATATGCACTTATATATATTTATAAATAAATATATGTATAAAATTTATATATATATATAACGACACACACAGACATCCCAGTTATAAAAGGTGGTCTCTTTGCTTTGAACTGAGATACGTTGGTTAAAACACTTTGGTTGTTAAACTTTACCTGCTTTCACAATACAAAGATTATCTGGGCCTCCAGTGGGTAGGATGATCAGATAACTGGTCACAGGCCAAAACTGGATGGCTAGGGAATGACTGTTTATTGTAGCTACTGGCTCAGAGAACAGTGCCTGGCGTGTAACTATAAGAGCAAAGGCATCTTGTTCCAGGAGCCAGCTAGTACGGAGCACGGCAGGAATTTGGAGTCAGGCCTGGCTGACCCCAAAGCCATGACCCTTTTACTCTTACTCCTCACTGTCTCTGGAAAGCGGGAGGCAGTGTGTGAGTGCTGCCTTCTTACATGTCATCCTGCCCCCATTTTTTATCTCACAAATTATAGAATCTGAAACCTATTCATTCCCCTTCACACTACAATAATGAGCACTGAATTTGCTGCTTGACCACAACTACAGAAGAGAGGTAGGGCTAAAAAAAAATCCTCCTCCAAAAGGAATTGCCATCATCTCCTATACATTTGGAACTAACTGGAGCTTAGAAAGGCAGGTGTCTTCTCGTACATCTACAAACAACCTTGGCCCTGGTAAACAATTTTCTGAAAGTGATTCTTCTGGTGTCCATTCCACAGTGAGTGGTTTTGTTTGGTCGAGTGTTGGTTTCTGGGTAGTTAGTTTAGGATGGGATGAACGGTTTTATAGTTAAGGGGGTTGGGGGTGGACACCACTGCCTTCCTCTCTCCTCAGGCCCATCAGACCAGTGGGAAGGGGTGAGCTCGCTGGTTGCTGGCAGCACTTTTCAGTCTGTATGGACTGTAGAAGGGGCTTTGGGTCAATCCATGATTCCCCAGTCCTGACCTCCCCTCTGCCAAAGTCTGCCCAACTAACTCATTAACTTTCCCAGGGGTTTTCCTTTTTTTTTTTTTTTTTTTCCATTTGATTTACCCAAGGGCTAGGCTTGCTCTTAGGGTGGGAAAGACTTTAAACAATTTGCATTTGAAAAGAGGAAGTGGAAAGAAGAAAAGAAAAACCAGGAGAGGCAAAGCCAGCTGTTTCCTAGGAAGCTTTGACAGCTGCACAGCTGTTCACTGTCCTTTTGCCCTGGTGGAAACTGGTTTCCACCCTAGCCCTCTGTGCTGCTTTTGTGTCTCCCTGGCCTATCCAGATAGCTGTAACCTTGTCCCGTCATTTCTCTTAGAAGGTTAAGATTCTGAGCTGCATTATGTGAGCTCTGGGACAAGTGGGTCAGTTCTTCACTGTTACCTCCGCGGCTATCGTTTTCCTACAATAACAATAACCATCTATGGCACTGTACAAATATTACCTCCTCATTCCATCCTCACAGTTACTCAGTGAGGAAGAGTGTATTATTACCTTCATGTTACAGATGAAGAAAGTGGCACTTAGCCATGTGTCCAAGTCATCTGACTCCAAGGCCTGTTCTCTAGACCGAGGATTCCAAAATGTCTTCCTGTCAGTTGCATGCTTGTTAAGAACAGATGTCCAGGCAGCCAACTCAGAGATCTTGACTGAGCAAATGTGGAGTGGGGCCCCAATCTATTTTTAAGACATGTCTGTGGTGAAGGCTGGATTTAAATCTTCCCGGTGCTGCTCTACATCTTTATAGATGCTGCTTGGCACAGCCCAGGCGCATTTCTTAGCTCTGATTAATCACTCCTTCCTCTGGGTTCTCAGAGCACCCTGTTCTCACTGCTAGTACAACAGGAAACAAACACACTGTGTTAAAATTAGCTGGTGCTGTATCCGTCTCGCTGATGAGTTGGGAAGTTACTTGATTTCCAGGATCCTGTTTCTCTTTCACTTCCTCTTCCTGGATTGCTCTATCCATTGATCTTTACACAGCTTGGTTCTCCTTACTATTTGGGCCTCCACTTAAAAGTTCCCTCCTCAGAGAAACCTTTTCTGAGGACCTGCTGAATTAATTAAGAAGCCCATCACTCATTCACTGTCATGTCACCCGATTTCATGATGTAGCAAAAAGTACAGGGCTTCCCACAGTAGGTGCTCAATTAGAACCCAATTACCCAAAGGCAGATTAAGCGCATTCTTAGGGCACCAGAAAAACAGAGGTACCAAACATTTTTTAAACAGGTTGGCATATAGTTTTTCATTTTTTTTAACTTTTATTTATTTTTGAGAGACAGAGTGAGAGTAGGGGGGAGGGGCAGAGACAGAGGGAGACACAAAATCCGAAGCAGGCTCCAGGCTCTGCGTTGTCAGCACAGAGCCCAACATGGGGCTTGAACTCATGAACTGTGAGATCGTGACTTGGGCTAAAGTCAGACACTTAACTGACTGAGCCACCCGGGTGTCCCCCCCCCTTTAAAAAAATTTTTTTTTTAACCATGGAAGGCATGTGAAAATAAAATTAGGATCTTGATGGCCTCCCTTCCACTTACATTATGACCAAGTATTATTTTTATATAGAGTTATATATTGATAATGGGCTTCAAAACATTTGGGGGCTTTGAGTCTCTAAAGCTTTTAATCTGGAATCTATGTTAATATGCCTATTAACATCTTTGCTTTCTAAACACATTTTGAAAGCCAATTGGGCAGGTATTATTACCTAGTTCCATCTTGAAGTGGTAAAAAAAAATAAAAAGCACAATAAAGAGGAGACGGAGTCAGATTTCACAGGCTAAGGGCTGAGCAAGACTTCTCCCCCCACCCCCATTGCACACACCAATCACAGGTCCAGCTTGGTCATCTGTGCTTCTGACCTACTGGCTATAGACTGGATGTTCCAATGACCCCCTCTATGGGTTCCATTAATTAGCTAGAGCAGCTCATGGAACTGAGAGAAACATTTTACTTAGTAGATTACGAGCTTGTTCCAAAGGATATAATTCAGGAACAGACAGACAGAAGAGATATGATGAGGGAGCATGAAGCAAACTGGGAGCAAAGTGCAGGCAGGCTAACAGCAACCCCCCCACCCTGCTCAAGCTGGGACATGTATAATATTCCTTGGACACTCCAGGTTACCAAGAATAGGAAAGGACAAAAAAACAAATGGTTAAACTGATAAGAGTCTCCACTAGTTTACCAGAAAAAGGCAATCCCATCATGGCCAAAAATCCAGGAACTCCCTACAGTCTTAATGTTAATGCTTTACTAGAGGGAACAACCTTAGCTTGACATTAGCTAGGCCTCCAGTAAGTCTTTAGCTTGTGAAAGTCTCCTTGGAAACTCCCTCTCACCCAACTCCATAAAACGGTCACTCCCACACTTACAGTGCAGCTCTTCCTGCCCATGGTTCCTGTCCCCATGCTTTAATAAAATCACCTTTTTGCACCAAAGATGTCTCCAAGAATTCATCCTTGACCGTGGGCTCCAGAACCCACAAACTCCCCATCACCCCAAAACTTCATCAAATGCATAGAGCAGAGTATGGGAGAAGAGTGTGGAGCTTCCAAGTCCAAATATACTCCCCTTCCAAATCTCCTTCACCAACCTGGAAGGTCTCTCACAACCCCATCCTTTGGGGATTTATGGAGGCTTCCTCACATAGGCACGATTGATTAAGTCATTGGCCATTGGTGACTGAACTCAATTTCCAGACCCTCCCCACTCCTCAGAGGTCTGAAAATTCCAACCCTCTAATCACGTGGTTGGCTCCCCTGGCAACCAGCCCCCTCCTCAGGTTCAGTCCTAAAGCTACCTCATTAATATAACAAAAGACACCTTTGTCACTCTTAACACTAAGGACATTCCAAGGGTTTTAGGACCTCAGTTCCAGAAATGGGACTTAGACACAATGTATACAAGTATTCCCACTTTTTGAAAGTTTGAGTTAGGGCACTTCATTTTTGCGAAAGAGCTATGTACCTGAGTAGCTGTTTTTGCCAACAGAACACAATCTGAAGAGGACTTTCATAAAAGTGAAAATAGCGTATAGTGTTTGTTTTGCATGGAGCCATTACAGAGGCAGCATATGCTGAACAGTGAGAGGGGCACCTCCAGTTCCTTCCCCAGGAACCACATTCAGCATCTCAGCATGAAGCCACCACAGCTCTGAACAGTGTCTGTGAACATCTGTGCTTTCTCGAAATTTATTTTGTGCACCTGCTAACATGATATGTCCTAAGGTATCTGAAAAGCCTAAGAGAGGTTATTTTTGGGGTCTGGGGACAGTCAAAAAATTTTTCCATATAAATTTCGGCTTATAAAAGCTTTCATAGGAGAGTTCTACCTTCAGATAGTGGGGGAAACCTGCATTTCTTATAAATTACAATACTACACCAGTCAGCGAGGGCCCAAATGCCAAGGCATCCACAATATAGAAAATAAGAAAATATGAGTTATGTACTTTAGTCCTATAAACTCTATAAAGGTGACTGAAACAGAGCTGCAGACTTCTGGAAACTGCTGCCTTCTAACTGGAAGAGGGTCTGTTAGAAGTGGAAACACTTGGTCTTTTCATTGACTCAGACATTATAATTAAAGTTTGACTCGACTGACATTCTTCCCTAGACTTGGGGACGACACATCACCTTTTCCCGCTCTGTCCAGTTTTTAAAGAAAGGTTTCTTACAAATGTGTTGTCCTTTATTGATATTCTCAATAAACTTTGGCAAGGATGTGGCTTGGAATGAAACTACTTCTTTTTCAGATATAAAGACAGACATAGGTCCTGTAAAATCTACAGAGAGAAGCAGTGTGAGGAGAGAAAAGCATGTCACTGTGATCTCTGAGGAGCTGTCCCTCTCCAGAACCTAAAGTGGGCCAGAAAACTGTTTCAACTCATCCTGATTCAAAAGGAGGATGAGATGCAGGGGGCAGAAGAGAAAAGGAAGTGAGGAGCCTAAGAAGACCGTAAGGGTATTAAGGGGATGTGTTCCAAAAAGGACACTTAGCAGAAATCAGACACGGCTCTCTCTTCCACACAAGGGAAGAACATTTATTAAATAATTTTGTGCTGCAGCCTCTATTAATTGCTTGCTAACATATTTTCCCACCTATCTCTTGATTCAGTTTTTGTAAAAGCAGATGAATCGATTTATCAATATACAGTGAATTTAGTTCAGTGCTTATAAATTTTGGTATCGCAGAATTATAGCTATTTTAGGATTCAGAAAATTAATCTTTTGCCTATGCAGGAATTCCGGAAAGGAGTTAGTTAATGCAGGCAAACTATTCGATTACTAGACACCCTCTAGTGTTAACTGTAATTGGCTGGGTAGGTACGTAGCATGTTAATGAAATGGGTTGATCCAAAAGATAAAGTTGAGGATATGCAGAGAATAAAAATGAACCCCAAAATGTGTCTAACGGAATCGCCTACCTGAAAAGCAGGTCAGAATATCTTCATTCAAAATCCATTCTCGGGGTGCCTGGGTAGCTCAGTCGGTTAAGCGGCCGACTTCGGCTCAGGTCATGATCTCGTGGTCCGTGAGTTCGAGCCCCGCGTCGGGCTCTGTGCTGACAGCTCGGAGCCTGGAGCCTGCTTCGGATTCTGTGTCTACCTCTCTCTGACCCTCCCCTGTTCATGCTCTGTCTCTGTCTCAAAAATAAATAAACGTTAAAAAAAAAATTAAAAAAAAAACAACAACAAAAAAACCCAAAATCCATTCTCAAAGCCAGTATTGTGATAACACCAAAAGAGAGGCTGTAGTTACTTTCTGCTGGGAGCCTGGGTGGTCAAGGTTCTGTGCTGCTAGTTGCATAGGCAGGGTGCTTTCTGAGCAGTAAGAAGGAAAAATGTGACTGGCTTTAACACTGAGGATATTTTAATATATTACATGGATATAATAAATGACATACTATACGATGACTCCAGGGTCAGATAATTTAGTAGCTCATCCAGCTCATCAGGGATCCAGGCCCTTTCTGTCTTCTTGCTCCGCCTGCCTCAGATGTTAGCCTTGACCTCAGGTGTGTTCTCTACCACTTCGAGATGGATGCCCCATCTCCAGGCATCACCTCTTCACACAAAGATGTCTCACACCTGGAACAGGGAAAGAGAGCACTTACTTCCCTCCTGTATCTTTTGAAGAGATGAAGACTTTTCCAAAGGCCTTTCTCTCCTATCTCATTGGCAAGAACTGGGTCCCACATGCTCATTGCCGATCTAAATAATGACAAAGGCCATGGTTACCATGCTTGGCTCAGACCAATCCTGCTTTACACCCTTGTGGCTGGGCAGAAGCCCAGCCTCCCTTAAAGTTTATGGCCCGCTGGTTCCTGAAAATACTTGGGTTTCAATTGACAAGGGGAAAGAAGAAAATGGATGTACAACAGACCACTCCATAAAGAAGCAGTATATTTGGACACAGAGAAGGGATTGGAGCATTCTCAAAAAGAAAAAGAAAAAAAAAAAGGAACTCCTTATTATTCACAAGTTCTTTCAAATATTGACATCAATGTTTTTGCCATTTCCACTTGGGCTTGGATATTTTTTCTGGATAGAAGTAAAATAAGTCTAATCTCTTTTGCTGTGCCAACTGCCCAAGCATGGTATTGAAATACAGTTCTCATGTAACTCCTAAGCCTTTTCCTCCCCCAGCTAAATTCCTCCAGTCTCCTCAGCCATTTCTCATGGTTTCTAAATCCTTCACTATGTCTTCTCACTGCACATCCCTCATTTCTCCCCCAAAAGAGACTGAACTTTTAAGATCTAGCTTTGGAAAGCCCTTATATACTCCGTGATCTCTATTTTCTGTTCCCTCACTCTCCACCTCAAAGCTAACATTTATGGAACCCTATATGCCAGCCAGTGTGCCAAAGGGGTTACCTAGAATCTCACCAAATCATCGTCGGAACCCTATGGGACAGTTCTAATTCTATCTTAATTTCATAAGTGACAAAATTGAGGCACAGAGAAATGAAGTAATTTGCTTACATCACACAGTGTATAAATGGTGAGGCCAGGATTCAAAATCAGACAATCAGACTTTGGAGTCTTGACTCATAAGCATCACACTCTACAGACTTATCTGCTCTTATCTGTATCCCCAGAACGCTCCTTGTCCAGTGCCTGACACATAGTAAACACAAATACTTGGTGAGTGAATGAGTGATTTGTGGTTCTTCTCTTGTATATAACACCATCTATTAATTTCTTCCTGAAAATACAATTCCCCACATTGAAAACAGTACAAGTGTTTTTGACCAGAAAAACTAAATGGTATATGTGGGAAGTCAAATAATGCCTGCCAAAAGATGTATACATCCTAATCCCATAAATCTGTGAAAGTACTACTTTAAATGGCAAAAGAAATTTTACAGACATGATTAAGTTAAGGGTCTTCACATGGGGAGATTATCCAGGTGGGTCCAATGTCACAAGGTCCCTAGAAGAGGGAGGCAGAAGGGTCAGAGTCAGAACAGGAGATGGGTTGAGAGAAGCAGGGATCACAGTCAAAGAAATGTGAGGATCCTACACTGCAAGCCTTGAAAATGGTGGAAGAGCTGTAAGCCAAGGAGCGTGAGTGGCCTCTAGAAGCTGGAAAAGGCAGGGAAACAAATTCTGTCCGCCCCTCCTCTGGAAGGAACCCAGCCTTGCTCATGTTAATTTCAGACTTGTGATCTCCAGCTGTAAATATTTATCCCTCCTCCATCTCAAGAAGGTAACTAAGTTTTGGGGTTTGGCTCAGTGACTTTTCTGTTACAGGGTAAGAAACAAGTTAACAGATCTCTAGAACATCTCTGCTGGTGCTGCTTTTGTTTTCAAAAGACTGACAGGCAGAGATGTGGAATCCAATGTTGTCTTTTGTTCCAGTGGGGTGAAGGGTGAGCAGGCAGGCTGCTCTATGGAAAAGAAGCCTAAAACAAGTTTGGGAGATTTGCTCAAGACTGAGAAGTAAAAAAGCGAGCTGTGGGTCCTTAGGATATTATTCCAAGAGAGCCGCTCCAGGTGATGGGGGTGATAGGGTGACTCAGGGAATGCAGGTCTGGAGTAAGTGAAATAAACACTATGCAAGAGGGAAACACAAAGGAAATCAAGATGAATTACTAAAATATAACTCCAGGAAAGCAAACATTTTTGCCTGTTTCCCCACTGGCAAACTACTCCTAGCACCTGCAACAGTTCCTGGCAGATAGCAAGCAGTGTGCATTTAATGACTGAATGTGGAGTGTGCTAATGACATGAAGGATGGAAGTTCAGGTGAGATGGAGAGAAAGAAGGACAGATCAAAGATAATTCTAAGGGTTTAAAAGTGGAAAGGTGGGAGAAAAGCATTATCAGTAATAAAAATGAGTAAGTGAAAAGAAAAAGCTGGTCAGGGTAGAAGACTTAAAATTTGGCTTTGGATTTGTTGACTCTGCTTTTTGTGCAATACTTTGCATACAGCAGGTGCTGATAAATACATGTGGAACTGAATGCTCAGTGAGCAGCAGGACGTACAAAGACTGAGAATTAAGAAAGTAGAGCTCGCAAGAGAAGACTCCCAAGTCCCTCTATGGAAATGGTGAGTGAATCCTTGAGAGATCTCAGATACAGAATAAGCGTGGGGGGGGCGGCGCTGAACAGCAAGGGATATGCACATTTTCTGAAATCATGTACAAATGAACTTATTACTCACCTCAGTTAAAGAAAACTTAGGGACAACCTCCAGGTATTTAGTATTGGAGTTTTATTGTTTTCGAGCGTACAGATTAACATTTTGTATGACAGATTCTCAGTGGCAGGACTCTTAACTCTAAAGGGCCCAGGAAAATTCAACTGTATTCAGCTTTTTAATCTATAGCCAGTAAAAAAGTTTTATCAATTATACAAAATTTTGTGGATCCAGAGTCTAGGACTTAGTTGACTTGGTTAAAATGCATTTATTTATCACTGATAAGCACAGAGACATACAGTTAAGTCCTGCCTATTCCCATCTCTCTCTTTAAGCAAAAACAAAATTGTTTCTCTTTAGTCCCTTAGGCAGAGATTCAGAACCCCTCAATTTTATGCGATAATACTAAATGATGATAGAGATTAAAGTTATTTGTATTTGTTAATTATTTGTTATTTGTTTTTTGTATTTACCACTTTTGAAGCACTGAAGAGAGCTGCTCAGATGGTCAGGATATCACCATGTGGTTAATATACTTGTAATAGTTAACAGTCATGTGCAGGATTTGGAAAAACTGCCAATATGGCACCTGAGTGCAAAAAAGTAAATTTGGAAGCTTACCAGAAGATTCAGTAAAAACAAAAATTGTAAACATTGTAAAATGAAAACTGATTCCTAGTCTAAACCATTAGGGAACAGTGGTCAGTTTCAATCCTTCATTTTACTTCTACTTCAGATGTTCATGGCGGTTCCTATCTCTACAGCTCTTTATTATTGGTATCAGTTCTCTTGTGTTCATAATGTCCTATAGTGTAATAAACTGTTCTGATGTGGAATAGAAATGAAGAATTGAAGTGTTGCATTTGCATGCTCCTGGGGAGCTGCCGCACATGTTTCCCTTGTGATGACCCTGATGCCTTTATGGTTAGTGCTTCTGCTAACGTAATTACATTAAAATGGGATCTATCCCAAAGTGAGCTCAGGTGTGAAAGTGAGCAGACTCAGCCAGGAGGAATGATGACTGGGGTCCTGAAGAAATATTTCCATAATCTACAGTCTGCACATCCCTGGAGAAGACATTCTGGTTTGGGGGAACAGGAACTGGAACAATGGGAACTGGAAATGTTGGCCATACCATTGCAGCCACCATCTTGATACCCGCATACAAAAAGCCAACTAAGGTTTCCCAGGATTCCCATTCAATTGACCAGGTTCTAAGTGTTTTTGTGAAATGTCATGCTTGCATAACCGTCATTAATTCTCTCACATCCTTCATCTCTTGACTAGAAAGACACTATGTCATGGGTATGAAAAGAGAGCCTTGGAGTTTAACCTGGGTGCAAATTCTAGGTGTGACATGTACAAGTTCCGGTCCTTGGGCCAATTAGGTAATTTCATTGAGTCTTCAATTCATCATCTGGAAAATGGGGATAATGATATTCAGCTCACAGGGCTGCTGTGTGTGGTAAACAATATAACCTATAAAATCACCTAGCATCTGGCAGGAGTACAATTAATATGAGCTCACATTTGAGTGTATCGAGTGGCCTCCACCTTGCCTTCTTTTCCGCCATTTCACACTTGGTGCCTCTCTATCTCCAGGTGTAATGACAGGAAGTTGGGAGAGGTTCCTATGTGGTTCCATAGGCAGTGGTTCCTAGTGGACTCTCCAGAAGCAACTTTGTATCCCAGCAGTATCTCTCTGCTTGACAAGTCACTGTCTTATAATATCCTTTGGTGATGTGGCCATCCCCTGTAAGTCTGGGAGTAGATGAGTTTCTTTAATGCTGAGGTTAAGAATAACAGAAACCAAAATAACTGTCACTGTCAAGATTTTGATGAAAATGGCACACAATCACCCCTGTATATCAAAGCTTTTGTCATTACTTCTCAGAAAAACCACTGCGCCCCGCCCCAGGCTCCCCAAGAAGTAAAGCTCAATTTGTTATGTCTCTAAGAGACTGCATGCAAAAATTCCTAAATTGTAAAATGTTTTGAAAATTCTCGCTTTTTTCAGTTAAAAATAGTGAAAATCAAACATTCTGAACTGTATAATTTAGAAAGAAAAGTCCTCCATGAATGTACCCTCTAGATGCAGCTGACATTCACAGCTTGTGTGTATTCCTCTAGATACTGTGTGTACTAACATCAGCTGTATTATAACTATCATTATTTCTATTTAAAAAAATATTAAACAACATCAGAATCCTACTGGGCAATCTGTTTTGTAATATGATGTTTAAATTTAATGGTATCTTGGACATTATTCCAAGTCATTAGATAGAAGACTAGTTCATTCTTTTAGTGACAACATAAAATTCTATGGTATACGTGTACCCTACAATTCCAGTCCCTTACTAAAGGCTATTTGAGTCATTCCAGGGTCTCCATTTATAAGCAACATCTAATAGTCAATTCTTTTTTTTTTTTAATTTTTTTAACGTTTTATTTATTTTTGAGACAGAGAGAGACAGAGCATGAACAGGGGAGGGGCAGAGAGAGAGAGGGAGACAGAGAATCGGAAGCAGGCTCCAGGCTCTGAGCCATCAGCCCAGAGCCCGACCCGGGGCTCAAACTCACGGACCGCGAGATCGTGACCTGAGCTGAAGTCGGACACTTAACCGACTGAGCCACCCAGGCGCCCCTAATAGGCAATTCTTATACACAACTTTATATAACTGTGCAAGGATATCTGTAACAGAAGTTTCTCTTGGTGGGATTTCTGTATTAGAGTATATAAATGTTTAAAATTACAAGTGTTTATGCTAAAATATCCTCCAAAAAGGGGTCACCGATTTGTACTCCCACCAATAGCACAGGAAAGTGCCTGTAACTCCACCCTGTTTTAATACTCATAATTTTTACCAATAAGTGCAAATTATACCTAAGTTTAAATTCAAACAGTGAAGTCAAGACTCCCCAAAATTTACTAGAATGTAAGCTGCATAGGAACAGGAATTCGTACGTTTCCTTTACTGCTCTACACCTGCTTAGCTTAGTGCCTGGCACATAGGAGACACATTTTGTTTAATGAATATATGTTTTATTTTTCCCTTCAGAGTGCTGCTTGTCCTTGTAGTTGCCTATTTTTCTATTAAATTCTTGGGTTTTTTTCCCCCATGAGTTCTTGGTAAAATAAGAAAATTAACCATTCTCTATGTGTTGCAAATATTTTTACTCAGATTGTGTTTTTATTTCTCAATATATCTTGCCACTCAGAAGGTCTACATTTTAATGAAATCACACGTATGAACCTTTTTTTTTTCATGCTTCCGATATGCCTAGTTTTTTTTTTTCCCCACTGCAAAATAAAAACACGATTCCATAGGTTTTCATCTTGTCCCTTCAATGTGGCTGTGAGGGTTTTATTTTATTTTGTTTTCACCTGATGCTTCTATTTAGTCTCTAGTGATTAGGTAAAAATGTATTGCATAGAATATAGAGTGTACACAGGCAGGGAGTCACCAAGGTAGAGAGTTCCAATTTGTGCCTAAACACTGATGCATTTTTATTTCAGGATTTTAATCTCTCTTTCCACACGCGTGATAACTTTGTTAGCATCTTTAAAAAAAATTACAAATGTTATTTATGTACATTGTAAAAAGTTCAAATTATCAGAAATATTTAGAATCAAAAGCAAAAACCTTCCTTTACTTTCTCTCTCTGCCTCTATAATTCCATTCTCTAGATGAAATCTCTGTCAACACTCCCTATGGATTCACAAATACACACATATGAGTGGTTCTTTCTCTGCTTGATATTAATAAATAACTGCATCTATGATATGCTACACATATATTCAGTATGTTTTTGTAATGCCCCGATTTCGAATCCGAGAGACCACCAAGGAACCAATACCGATGCAAAGGCATGAGGGTTTATTTGCAAGCTGGAGCTTGGGCCCAAGTATACCCGACACAGCGGAGCAGGGATTTGGACCCCTAGGTTAAGAGGCATAGCAGTTTTATAGGGGCCAGTGGCCAATGAGATTGTAACACACACAGAAAGTTGCATAGTCATGTCAGTCCACACGCAGGTGGCCAATTGAATTACAATTTACCCTATAGTAACTGTTTGAACTAGCCTATCACTCTGGTCAGAATTGGCGCGCAACTTTGGTGGGCAAAAGGCGGGGTTTACATTCTTTGGCAGTTAGGGGTTCCGCATTCCTATATGAGCCGGTTTCCAGTAAGGGTGTGCTCAGCAGCTTGACTAGGGTGGGGGAGTGTCTTAAGCAATAAGTAGGTCATGTGGGGGTTACACATGAGATGGTGGGTGTAGCACAAAATGGAGTTAGTCTTGCTCTGCTTGTCCAGAGGTAGGGGATTTTTGTTAAATTCCTTGGGTCCCACAGTTTTCGGAATGTAGAACTTCTAAAGCCAACGTACTGTAGCCGTTATCCCGTTAGCAAACTGAATCCGTATATACATTTATAATAGCTTTGCAATGGCTGCCTTCATTATTAGGAGATACCACAGTCTAATTAGTCACTCTATTTATTCTTGGGCACTGTTTTCCTGTTTTTAAACATTATAAACAATGCTGCCGTGACCATCCCTAGTCATATTTTTTGTATTTGTATGTGATCATTTCTACAGATGGAGTCCTAAAAACATGGAATTGCTGCTTTGAAGGTGACATACATTCATAGCAAATTGAAGTTTGGGAAATGTAGAGAAGACTATGTGCCATTCACAGCGCACTGTGATGACTCCAGCTGGCACTCTGTTTCAGGAGTGCTATCGAAACTAGTTGTTGTTGTTGTTCATTTGTTTGTTTCAAGTGTGAATTTCGGAACATGAAAATAGAAAATACAAAACTATTTGTAGTTTCATGTATGCTTTGCCCAGCGATTCCCCTTTTCAGGATCCATCCAGTAAAAACATTCTCATGAAGCGAAATAGCAGTAGGTTCCGCTCTGTAAACCAGCTGAGAGACAAAGGGGTTAGCTAAAGATGTTAATTAGTGGGCTGAGTGCCCCCAAGGGAAGTTACCTATAATACTTTGACAGAATTATCAGTCATGCGACTGGAGTAGAAGTTAGGAGAGCATCTCCACAGATAGGTGGGGAGGATGGGACATCTCCCTCCTGTCTTGGGAGCAGGGCCCAGCAGCTAGGACAGTGGCCCAGGCTTCTAACACTTCTAACATATAATTAAGAGCTCTGAGCAAGTTGCTTGGAGATGCAGTAGTTTTGCCGACTGAGCCCACCCACCTGCGGGAGGCGCCTTACCAGGGTTTGTTCTGGGTGCTACTCAGTAACCAGAATGGCTGCCTCTTCTGGACCAGGATAAGTAGGAGTCAACTAAGAGATCAGTGTCTTTCCCCACCCTTTCCTCTTTCCTGCTCCTCTTTCCGACTTTGCTTGGCTTGAGGCCAAACTGTCTTCTAAGGAAGACAGTTATGGAACTTTAATTAGGGTTTTGAAATTCAAAACCATAACAACCTTGTAAATTTGATAGCAATCACCAAATTGCCTTCTAAAGAGGAAGTTCTACTTCATCCTTCTTTGAATAGTTTCCTTGACACCTTGATGAAACTCATTAAGCTCATTAACCTTACTTGTTGCCAATCTGATTTCTCCTTATTGTCTACATTTTCATAAACATTGTTATAAAAAGACACTAAAATCTTTGCACCTGTTTGTGGACTATTTGTATTTCTTCTATGAATTGCTTGCTTATGACCTGTGTCCTATGTTTAAATGGGTTGTCTTTTCCTCATAGATCCATAGCAATTCTTGATATATTCTGAATATTAACCCATTTCATAATACTGTAACTGCCATTATGCCATTAACTGTAACTTAATTATGGCTTTCACCAGATATTTTATATGTTCGTGTGTTTAGAACATGATGAAACCTAGTTCCACTCTCCCACCTCCCCTCATTCTCCAGTTTGTGGAAGGAGAGTAAATGCAGTTCCTGAGACTGGGCTACTCAGAACTCTGAAACCTTGCAGGGACTAGCAGAGTAAGGAGACATTGCTGTTTATGAAGTTGCAAATAAGCCTCTGATAGACCCGCATTCCTTTTCCAAGCACTCACTATACGGGGGAAATCAACACAATGGTTATTTACATAAACAAACATAGGGCTGAGATCCTGCTCTGAAATGGGGATGTTGCAGAAGTTAAGGCACTGCTTAGGAGAACTAAACTGCCTTTTGCTGAAGTAACAGTTTTCCCACGCTGTAGGCAGTCGGCTCTAAGTTAGGATTTAGACTGCCTACTCCCTGTGGCTTACTCATTTTGAGATGCACATGTTCTTTAAATAACTGCTTACAGTAGATAAAACCCCAAGACAGCCAGGAGAGGCTGGCAGGATCTTCATTTAGAGTGGGAGGAGGCACAATTGTATGTAAAAAAAAAAGTTTAGTTTGGTCAAAATCGGTCTTGAGCCAGATTACTGTTTAGATCTGGACAACCTAAGTCTTGAGAAATGTTAGAAAAAAGAATTTTTCTTTTTATTATTAATGTATAAGGCGATATTGTTAAAAAAATGGCCTCTTGTCACTTGAGGCGACTGTTCTAAGGTGACTGTTCTGCTGAGGGCACAGCATTTTGAGTAGTTCTCCCCTATATGAAGTAGACAGTCCTACACCAATCATGCTCAAAAAGCCTGTTCTTGGGACAGGACATGAGGAACATGAGGATTTGGAAGGCAGGACTTATACTGGGATTGAGGAAGATGTCCTAGTGTCTTTAACCTTACTCTCTACATGGTACTGAATGGCACCCCAGGGTAGTGTGGGGAACCTGGCTTGAACTTGTCCCTAGGGTCACAGAGGCCATATCCTATGAAACAGTGTGATTTTAATTCAGAGACTGCGTCATCCATAAAAACCTAGCAAATGGCCAGCCTTGTATGTGCGCTGCCTAAAAATTCTGATTTTGGTGGCCATTCATTTGAATCACAGCTCCAATGTAGGCACTATGACATTGGGCACATTGCTTAACCTCCCAACTCTGTTTCTAAGATGAGATTATTCTGGCTTACAGGATGGATGGGAGGAACATAGATGATACATAGGCAGTAACTGACTCATAGTGGGCAGTGACTGGTAGTTAATATTCTTGTTTCCTGACCTGATGGTTTTTGCGCCAAGCAACGTGCCAAGAATTCTTTAGATCATCATCTATTTGAATCCTAACAAGCCCTGAAGATAGGTTGTATTATACCACTTTTACAGGAGACAAAAAGGAAGCACACTGACGTGAAGCCACTTGCTTAAGGTAACAAGGCAGGACAGTGGAAGAGGTGGAATTTGAACTAGGTTAGGGTGACCTCTGCCTTCTTGGCCACTACTACAAAGCAGCACAAAGGCCAGCTAGGAATAGCAGATGGCCTCTCCCCTGAACACATGACTTTGCAGATCCCCAAATCCTAAAAAGGGCAGAGTGGATGAAGCGTAACACTGGTGTAATTCTGAAGATCATGAACAAGAGAAGGGTAGTATGGAATTCAGGAGAAACTAGAAGAGCAAAGCAACCTCAAGGAAAACTGACCCACACGGGCAAATTCCCTAAACATCATTCACTACTCTGATGTCTCAGGAGCGACCTTTAAAATTACACAATTTGTGTGGCCCTCTTCCAAGGCAATCCACAGACAGGGAAAGAGCTAGGAATGTTCTGAACACACTCCCGTTTTTTGGATTGGTAAATCTGGGAAAATAACAAGTGCTGCCTCCTAGGGCTGTTGTTAAACTTAACACAAATACCAGAAGGTCCATCACAGAGGAAAGGCTTTGTTTCAGTGCGGTGACACATTGCCGCTGTGAATTATACCCAAGTCTGTGGCTCTTTGGGGTCATTTGACGGCATGTGATTACGACGCTTAGTATGCAAAGGCTGGAGCTATTAACTGAATGTTGCTAGACAATGAATTATTTCACAAACACTGAAATATAAAATGTATTCAGAGCCATCCAAGTATGAGGACATTATTAACAATGCTTTTCTCGAGAGAGCTACTTTAACAAGAAAAGAAAATGCACATCCCACCTTCGTTCTTCCCCCTAAAGTAACATCTCCAAAAGACAAAAAGCACCAACACATTTGTCCTTGAAAGGCAGAGCCCGGGAATTCTGGAGATCTGAACACCCCTCCCTTTCTGCTAGGGACCAAGCCGCCTGCCTCGCCTAGTGTCACAGAAGTCCCCGGTGCGCCAAGCAGATGTGTTTACTCCAGCCGCCCGCCAGCCCGGCGGGGAAGGGGAGTACCCTGGCCGCCCCTCACTTTCGTCCCGGCAGCTCTCCAAACAACACCAGGGCGGGATGGGAGTGTCTTCTTGGCTGTGGAACCTGATCCTCCTACCTTGTCCTGAAGCCACCCGCTGCTTTACCCGGGCCCTCCAGTCGTGGTGATTTTCCGTCCCTGACGCCCGGCAAGGGCGCGCGGCTGGTGTCCGCCCAGCCCGAAAGGTAGGGGCTCGGCTGCTTTCCTGCCTCCCTGCTCCGGGGGGCGCGGAGCCCCCACAGCCTCGCTCTGCAGTGCACCTTCCTCCGTGGACTCGGGGGCGGCCGTGGTCACCGCGCGTCTGGCGCCAGCAGACGAGCAGGAGGAGCGACCCCGCGGCTCCGGAGGCGCTCGGCGCAGTCGCCTGGGATCCGGACCCCAGCGCGGAGGGCAGCGCGCGGCCGGGCGCCTCGGACTCCGCTCGGCGCCGCGCCTTCCCCAGCTCCCCCGCCTGGTCCGCGGACGAGGAATCGTGCCGGCGCTGCCCCTGACCCGGGCCACCTTCCTCCGGTTTCCGCCGGCCGCGGGCTTCGGCGGCCCGATGCTGCAGGCGCCGCGGGAGAGGCAGCGGCCGGCTGGACCGAGCGGCGGCGGGCGGCCGGAGAGCCGCAGGCCTCCCGCCGCAGAGTCCCGCACGCCTCTGCAGTCTTCGCGCCTGGGCCTCGGCGGGTAACTCTCCCGCCGGCTTCCCTGCGGGTTTGCATTGCCGGGGCGAGGGAGGTTGGGTGGGGGGCGCGGGGAGACCGAGCTCCTGACCCTGATCCGGGCGGCCTGGGGTCTGTGCGGCCCCAGGGGCTGAGCGTCGGGGGGCGGGGGGCACGCTGAACCGACAGCCCCTGCATGCGCCCTGCGGACCCCAGAGCGTTGCGTGCTCTTGACCCCCGGGTTTAGGGGGTGGGGGCACCGGCCCGGTAGTGGAGCCGTGGGGCGCTCGGACCCCCAGGGCGGGAGGAGGTGTGCTGCGAGGGTAGAGGACCTGCTTTGGGACCCTCTTTCCTGTGATCTCAGGAGAGCTTAGGCACTCGAGTGTGACCAGGGTGGGGGCTCTTTGCTTGTTGTTTTTTGTTTTTGTTTTTGTTTTTGTAAAAGGGAAGGGCCTGTAACGAACAGGAGGGACTAGAGGTCTGGAAGGTTCTGGTCTTTCAGAAAAATTTCCAAGAAGACCCTCCTTCCCGCCACGGTAGAACTAGACCTAACAAAACAAGCACCGAGGCAGTCTGGGGAAAAGAGCGGCGGTGAGAAAATTGCAGTGTTTGGCCGCCGTTAGTTTTAAAGATTAAAAAAAGAAGAGATTTGTCATTTTGAAGCCGCTTGCTCTAGAGTTTCCTGGAGATCTCAGCCTCTGTCTTGTGTGCTGTTATTTTGGCTTAAAAGAACATCTAGAAACGATTTTCAGAAGCTGAAACCCCAGACACCTTATAGGATCTTAAGCAGAAGGGGTGGGGAGGGGGAGTGCTTGCTGTTAGAAAGGTACTATTTAAAAACTGCATGTGAGAGTGGGGATAGGAATGACATCGTGGATGCCATCAGAAGCCACATTAACCGCAGGTTCTAACTCAAAAAAGTCACATGCGTCTGAGTACTATGATGGTGGAGAGTTAAGGACACTGCAGGCCAGTCAGAAGCTTCTTTTCCCCTTTGGCTCTTCTCCCCGTTTTCACGTGGATGTTCAGGTTTCTGATGGCTGTCTGTTTTATCTATGCTAGCATGGATATTGGACTTTCCGGTCTTCAAACTTACTCTCCTAGCCACAGAAGATGACCCTTTTAGTTTACCGCGAGATATTAAGTGTTTGGGAAGATCCGGTTGGCTGCCAGGTTAGTTTCCTTTTGAAAGCACACCGATTTGACATTTGGAAACTGGTTTGTGTTGCTTCCTTTTCTTCTCACCCAGGACAGCTTTTCACATTCAAATCTGCAGAAGAGACAGATTGTTTTGTAGTCCCATGTCTGAATAAGGCCAGTTGCCTCAGAGACACTTCAGATAATGGCAACTTTGGTTTATGAGAACTTTTTCAGAAACTGATTACGTTAACCCTGATCTGGCTTCATAAGCATCCTTAATTGTTCATGTGGAGGGGGAGAGGAGATGTTCATTTCTTGCTCAGTGGGGCTTCCCTGGAGCAATATTTTTACCATAATCCCTGAATGTCACAGTCCCAGAGTGCATGCCTCCGGATAATGGGGCAATAAAATGAGACCATGTTGCAGTGCATTTGTTTTGATTTGCCCCAAATCAATAAAAATCTTTGAGGCCCAGAAAGGGATGGACAGTATTGGCACAATACCATTGAAAGACTTACTGTTAAAAACAAACAAACAAACTCCAAAACGTAAGTCTGTCTTTTGTGAAAACTTTAATTCTCAAGTTATCCAGAGGGAAGTGACAGCTGTTTTCTTCTGTTGGAGATATTTCTGTGTTCCACATCGTGTGGAATATTCTAGGAGAGAGGTAAAGTAGTGGCGCATTTCCCATATTTCTCTGATACATCTCCTTTGCTACCCATGCAGATTACCAGTTGGCTTCCATGGGTTTTACGATTCCATCCAGGGTTGGGGGCCAGATATCTGTTTGATATGCATTCTAGGTAATGCTTATCAAGGAGGTGAGAAAAGCACAAAACTCATGTGGCATCCACTAGGATCCCCCGTGTGTTCACATGTGTTTTTTTATTAGATCTTCCCACCAACTCTATGAGACAGGAATATTTAGCCCCGTTTTATAGTTAAAAAAAAAACTAAGATTGCTCTAGTTTAAAGGATTTAGAATGGATCACACGGAGGTCTGCTTAACCTCTGCTTTACGCCATCCCAGGAAGCCTCCATAGCATACATTCCTCACAAATTCTTCCATTTTTTATACATATTGTTCACCTTTGCCTTGCACACTCAAGTTATATATCCCCTGTTCTGAATATACTTCCTTAATTACCCCCAGGCTGGGCTTCTTGAACAGGTGGTCTGAGTACTTCATCTGCCTTTCCTTCTGAGAGCTTCAGACTTTCCTCAATTAGGTATCTTCTGTCTTCTCTGCATCTTTGACGGGTCACTTTGGTGTGCTGTGTCTGGCCAAATTCAGGAGGATATGTTATCTCTAATGGATTGTGCTCCAAAAATTCTTTTCATTCTGAATATATTTTCACTGAAGTTCCTACTCAGCCTTCTCTCCTGGAAGGAGTCCTCCCAGGGCTACATCCATCCCCACTTTCACAGTTGAAAGTAACCTCTCCTATTTATCGTGACTACAATGGATAACAGTACGTGTCAGAATTTCCAGGTGAACCCTTTAAGGGTTAAAAGTAAATTAACTTGTTACCACACTGTATGTTAATTATACTTCAATAAAGATGTATTTGATTGGGAGTCAGCTTGATGTAAGGCAGACAATGGATGCATTGGATATTATGGCATGTCAGGAGGAAACTGTATTTCTGGTTCTATGTTAGGATGTCAGAAGTACTGTTTCCTCAGCATGGTGAGGTAGCAGGAGTTCTTTCTGCTGATGGTGATTCGCCAGCACCAAACAAGCAGTAGGGCCTTAGGCTTGGTCAGGAACTTGGCTACCATACAGCCAGGCTAAGAAGGGGTGAGATTCTAGGGGTGAGTTTATGAGGATAAAACAAAGTAAGGAACAGTAGGACATGGGTCTCTTTCCCATGTCCATATTTCTTTTTCATGGAGACTTTTTGTCATCCAAGGGGGAATGGCCAGCTTCCCATTTGCTGTCACAGCCTTCTGCATCGACCAGGGAAGGGCTTTCCTTTTCTTGGGAGAGAGAGAAAGGAAAGCACCCAACCCTTAGGAAATTTGTTTTTGTTTTTGTTTTTTTTTTATCATAAACACTGAAAAGCCAAGTGAAAAGGTGCTCTTCTTCCCCATTCTCTCTTTTTGCCCTTATACCTAAGACACAGTGTGCCTAGTAGCGTGTGATGCTGGTCTTTGAAGGATTCTTTAAATCTGGAGCTACCTTTATCTGGTTGGGAATGGAAAGATCTGTAGGAGATGAGAATAGGGCCTCCAGAGGAGAACAGGCAAGGAAGCTGGAGATTCTTGAAAGGGAAGCAGCGTTACCTCCACCTTCCACAGGTTGTGGAAGCAGGTCCGGAATTGGTTGGTTGTGGGTTATGGTCACTGTGGTAGAAGGTCGAGGTGACAAGGGAGCAGAGAGTGGTTTTGCAGTGGATCTTGGGTGACCTTCTGCACAGTCATCCATAAGGTGGGACTTGAGATTTAACTAATATTTACAGAGTATCCACTACATAATAGGAGATGCTCTAGGTGCTGGTGGTGGGGGTAGGGCACCCAGTGTTGAACAAGATAGAGCCCTTGCTCTTAGAGACCTTATGTTTCTGTGGGAAATGGAGTCAATAAACAAGGTACAAATAAGTGAAAAAACATGTTTCAGATACAAGCCAGTGCACCTCAGGGTTTGCTAGAGAGAAAGCTTCTTTAGAGCAATTGGAGCTTCTCTGAGGAAGTAGTTTTTGAACTGAGACCTGAATGATGAGAAGCAGCCATCAAGTGAAGAGCAGAAGGAAGAGCATTCTAAAAAGAGGGAACAGCATCTGCAAAGGCCCTGAGGCATGAATGGATTTGGGGTGTTTGGAGAACTTGTAGAAGCAGAGGAGTAAAAAGGGGGAGTTTGGGAGAGATGCAGTCAGGAAGGTGGGAGGCAGTTTATGTGAAGCCTTCAAGTCTTGGAAGGGAACTTGAATTGTGTTTTAATTAGAATGGGATGCCACCAGAGATTTTTAATTAGAGATTAAGTCAGTCTTCACCCAATGGGCATGGCCTTTCCTGTTTGTGTCTCTTACTCCCTCTCCCACACACACACACACACACACACACACACACACACACACACACACACAGACTTGCACATGTACATTCACCCTCAGCCAGCTTTACTTCCCTCTCTTAATTGGCCATCACTGATTTCTCCTTCCTTGCCCCATGCCAGGGCACAGGCATCCACCCGGAGAATCAAGGTTCAAAGGACCCTGGACCCCGTTCCTTTTATACTCTGAGATAAATCCATACACTCACTTAGTTTCACCTTTATGCATAAGACTGTCCATCACTAGTTCTGATTTCTCAACCTCTCTGCAGACTGAACCTCTAATTATCTCTAAGACGTCCCTGGGTTGGCTGGTGATGTCTGAAACTAGATACTGAAAATTAACTTAATTAAGCAAATGAATTGCAATTGATATCTTATGTAAGACAATGATTGTCACAAGAGACAAAAATTTAAGTAACCCAGAAACCCTTGCCTTTTCCTGAATATCTGCTCCTTCTCTCCCAGACTGACATCTACACAGTCTGTTATAGGAGGTTTATGTTCTCTCTTTAGAGTATAGTTTCAGTGGAAATGTGCATGATTCTTGTAGTATTTGTCATGGGAATGTACTAATGTGTGAGAGATTTCATTTCTATTGGTCTCTGTAGATGATCTCAGAGTAGTAGTTAAATCATGAAGGTTTATGTCCAAGCTGATGTCTCTCAGTAGCATTGGTTTATAAGAAATGAACAGAAGTTTCCAGCATTTTATCGATTATGCTTTGACTCTAGGATAGCTCCTCATTACCAGTATGTTACCCTCTGGGGAAGCTTGGTACACTCCCTAGAGAGAAAATTGTTTTTAAGATTCTTTACCTAGATGCCCGATTTGTTTATTAACTCACATACTTAATGTCACTAATGTACATCACTTGAACAACTCACTTTTAGCTTTTTGTGTCTGTTTTTTTGTTTTTTTAAATCTGGTTGATGGCATAAAATCCGGAATACCTTTCTGTTTGAGAGGGCAGTGATTACATCTTGTCTTGTTCACCCCTGTGTCCTCTGTACCTGGTGCAGTGTCCAGAACATTACGGATAGAACAAACATTTGCCAAGTGACTCAATCAGTGTCCGTGGATTAACCCACAGTGTTAATGTATTAGCTCAGTTGTAACATCTTTATGACTATTAGGATTCATCTTTGTAACTATTATCAACTTGTTATTTCGAAAACTTTACCCATTGGAGAAGACAGGTGAAAGATGAATTCATCGCTGTGGATTTGCAGATATTAATTAAAACTCTTTTGGCTTTGAAAAGTTTGAAAACTCTTTGAAAATATTTTAGTGTACTTGTGTTGACAAGAAAGAGACCAGTATGTAAATGTCATCAGAAGGATATTTTCCAATTTGTTTCATGTACAGTAAACTTTCTAGGCCAAACGTGGGGCTTGAACTCATGACCCCAAGAGGAAGAGTCCTATGTTCAACCAACTGAGCCAGCCAGGTGCTCCAGTAAGTCTTCAGTACAGTTTCATAATTCATAATTATGTTGATTTGAGTTTAGTTTGGTTTGTGGTCATACTACTGGGGAAGTAAATGTGTGTGCCAAAGATGTGAATAACAAAGCTATTTCCCTCTATAATAGTACATTTTTATATCCACGGTTTTAGGCACTTTAGTAGGTAGAGATATGCACTCATTGCTGAAGTTCCAACACTTATTATATCTTCCTTAGATTCCTATTAGCTATCATTTAGCGTAGTATGAGACACGAACAAATGCTCTGGGGGATGAAAAGTTCTCCTTGTCAGGATTGCCAGAGCTAGGAGGAATGGGAACAAGAGCCTGGCTGGCGAGAACTGAGAGATGGGGTGCAAGAGAGGGGCTGACTGGGGGTTCCTGCTGAGGCTCATAGTGACAGAGTTTCTCACAAAGAATAATGTCTTCAGAGGGCATCCTCTTGGTTAATAGAGATACTCTATATTCATATTTTAAAAATTCTAAATATTTAGGGGTGCCTGGTGGTTCAGTCAGTTGAGTATCTGATTTTGGCTCAGGTTATGATCTCACAGTTCATGAGATCGAGCCTGGTGTTGGGCTTTGCACTGACAGCATGGAGTCTGCTTGGCATTCTCTTTCTCTGTCTCTGCCCCTCTGCCCCTCTCCCCGACTCATGCTCTCTCTCTCTCTCTCTCTCAAAATAAATATAAAAACATTAAAAAAATAAATAATAAAAATAAAAATTCTAAATATTTAGAGGCTCTGCCTTTTAGATTTTTTTTTCTGGCCCACAAACACGTGATGCTATATAAACACAGCCTTCTTGTTTTTTAGCTCTTTCTAAGGAGTGCTTTCCCCTGACCCCATCAGATTTCAGTCCTCAGAGAAGTTATCAGTCCTTTGTTTCTGACAGTTGGTGGAATTTTCTTCATAGGAAATATTCTATCACAAATATTTAGGCTGGCACCACAGAAGGTGCCGCTTTTGTTAAAAATAAAAATTTTTAAAGATGAACTAGGGGTGCCTGGGTTGCTCAGTCAGGCAAGCATCAGACTCTTGGTTTTGGTTCAGGTCTTGATCTCACAGTTCTCGAGTTCGAGAACCACATCGGGCTCTGTGCTGATAGTGCAGAGCCTGCTTGAGAGTCTCTCTCTCTCTTTCTCTCTCTGCCCCTCCCCCATGCTCGCTCGCTCTCTCTCAAAAATAAACATTTAAAAAATAATAATACCATAAACATATAATATATGAAACAAAATAGATGCTTTTATTAAAATCTTGTACAACCCTTTTGTATGTAAGATTCCTAGAGTTGGAGGAGGCAAAGATAAGGGAATGTGTACACTTTCTATGTTTAACATAGGGCCAAAGAAAGTAGAGATTTAAAAAAAAAAAATTCCCTGACTTCTTTATGGATAATTTGTAGCTGCACTTACCAGTTGAAAATAGACCAGTTGCATTTAGATAAGAGCAATGAGATGATAATCAAGGCATTCAACTAGGGCATAAGAGGGTGTTCAACTGCTTTTTAGCAACAGAAATTAAATTAATTTATAACTTTATTTAATTGATATACTGTGAAATTTAAGAGAACTTTCTGTTGAAAATATAAATAATCTGTGAGATAAACGACACTTCTTTCAAATTACTTTTGGTATTTGGAGCCAATGTTTTAGATAAATGTCAAAATAAGTTAGCTAATTATTCTTGTTTGATTCCAGCTATGCTGCAGATAAATTCAATATAATTGGATATTTTGATAAGCAGGACATTAAGAGAGAAGAATGCTTTCTGGTCATGAAGTACCTGGTTATGCTTTCCAGGCACTAACTTTTTTGGAGGACAAATCTAGGCTACCAATTAAAAAAATGTGTTTGGGGTGCCTGGGTGGCTCAGTCAGTTAAGCTTGTGACTCTTGATTTCAGCTCAGGTCATGATCTCACAGTTTGTGAGATTGAGCCCTGTGTCTGCTCTGCTTCACTGATGGCCCAGGGCCTGCTTGGGCTTCTCTCTCTCCCTCTCTCTCTGTCCCTCCCCAGCTGGCACACTCTCTCTGTCTCTCTCAAAATAAATAAAACATCAAAAAAAAAAAAAAAAAGAAAAAAATTTAAAAATGTTTTTACAGATTTGGTAGGGGTCTTCCACTTTAACCGTGAAATGGTATAATTATATCCTTTTTTTTAAATTGAGTTATGACAAATTTATTATCATGAAGTAGAACAAGTGTAGCCAGCCATCTCAAAAAATGCCCCAACTACTGCTTCTCAATGCAGAAAGAGTAAAACTACATACTTTTTTCACACAAAAATCCCATCTCTGTCCCCTAAAATTCCCCTAGTTTCGTTCATTAAAAGGGGATTAGAAAAAAAAAAAAAAACAAACTTAAAGAGTACTTTACAGCAGCATTCAGCTTTCCTATGAAATACTCAGCATCTTAAATATTATGTACATTTCTTTTTTTAAAAATTTTTTAAAAAAGTTTATTTATTTTGAGAGAGAGACAGAAAGAATGAACAGGGGAGGGGCAGAGGGAGGAGAAAGAATCCCAAGCAGGCTCCGAACTGTCAGCACAGAGCCTGATGTGGGGCTTGAACTCACAAATGGGTGAGATCATGACCTGAGCCAAAAGCAAGCATAACTGGCTGAACCACCCAGGTGCCCCTCTTTGTTTCTTTTAGTAAGCAACAAGGGTTCAATAGATGTGTGTCAATGAGGACTTCCCCAAAACGGCCTTTAAAGATAATCCCACAACATATTTTCTGGCTCTTCCAGTGTGTGAGATCTGAGAAGGAAAAATCTGGCATTCTGTTAGAGCCAGAGGCCATCTCTGTGTCTGAGCCATCATCTGACTGGTTACTATAACAAGGAGACTGAGCAGGGGAGGCACTTGAGGTGCCTGTGAACATCAGAACTGTGACATTTAAATTCCTTGTGTAGTTTATTGATCTGGTTGCTTTTTATCCTGTTGCCAGATAGAGTTTTCACTTTCTTTGGTTTCAATGTAGTCTTCAGACTGGGTCCTGCCCTTGCGTCTACCACATGATTCCAGGGTTTTTTGGGTTTTTTTTTTTTTTTTTTTTGATCCTGTTGGCAGTTTCTTCCATCTTTTCACAAGCAGGACACAGGCATTACAGATATCTCCTGAACGAGTCTCATGCAACCCAAAATAGCTCTGGAAGTCCTTTTCACAGCATTTACTGCCAATGAATCGAAAACTGGAGGACTTAGCTCAGCAAATACAGCAGCCCTCTACACTTAAGTACATCTTTGGCGTGTGAAAACCAAACAGCTTTTCTGCTGGGCTTAGGCCTTCCAAAAGCAGCTGTTAAACACACAATAATGTTTCTGAAGTGCCGAGTGCACGCCAAGCCATCCCCCTTCCCCCAACTGCTCCTTCTTCCTCCTCAACTGACTTGTCTAGAGAGCCATGAAATAAGAGGTACCTGGGTGGCTCAGTCACTTAAGCGTCCGACTGCCTTCGGCTCAGGTCATGATCTCACCATTCCAGAGTTTGAGCTCTGCATTGGGTTCTGTGCTGACAGCTCAGAGCCTGGAACGTGCTTCAGATTCTGTGTCTCCATCTCTCTCTGCCCCTCCCCTCTTATGCTCTGTCTCTGTCTCTCTCAAAAATAAACAAACATTAAGAAAATTTAGAGGGCCATAAAATGATATAATCATATTCTTATACAAAATCTTCTACCTGAGCTCTCTACCTATGACCACCATTATTCCTGCCCATGTACCTTTTATAGAACATTCTTTAAGCCTGGTTTTCATTACAGAAATTTTTTTCTGCTCAAAAATCCAGAGAGTTTCTCCAACTGGTCTTTGAAGTTTTCTGTCATCTCATGTTGCTACCTTTCCTTTTACTCTCCCATTTGAACCTGTGTTACTGCAGGCTTCCGGTGCTTTAGCTCAGGATGTTCTGTTGATACTTAATGCTTTTCTCCTTTCACTCCACACTGCCCGTTCCAAACCAGATGGTAATCTGTGTTCATTTTCTACCCTTACGGCTTTTAATTTTTTTTTTTTAACGTTTATTTATTTTTGAGACAGAGAGAGAGAGAGAGCATGAACAGGGGAGGGTCAGAGAAAGAGGGAGACACAGAATCTGCAACAGGCTCCAGGCTCTGAGCTGTCAGCACAGAGCCTGACACGGGGCTCGAACCCACGGACCGCGAGATCATGACCTGAGCCGAAGTCGGACGCTTAACCGACTGAGCCACCCAGGCGCCCCTACCCTTACGGCTTTTAACTACATGACTCTGCATAAGTTGCCTATTACCTTGAGCATCACTTTCCTTATCTATAAACTCGACATAATGGCCATGTCACAGTTATTGCAATAAAAGAAAACACATATAAATAGTTCAGCATAGGTTCTGCCAAATATCATTTAATCTGTATTACTTGCCATTATTATTGCTACAACTATTACCATAGCTATGATTATAACTCTATTCTTCCTTGGATAGTTACAAATTAACTTTCTCCAGAGAGTCTTTCTGGTTGATTTCATGGAGCTCTAATTTTCCCTTCAGTCTGTTTCATCTTAGCACCTGGCTTCACTTTGGACTTTATTAGTATACTCATGTTGTTGCATTTCTTTATTCTTCAGTGAACAGGAACAAATGTTTGGGCACCTAGGATGTGCCAGGTGCTGTGCTATTTATTCTGTAGGGACCCAAGGGCACACGAAGGGATGAAGTATATATGTGTGTGTGCACATTCACCCGTATGGGTTTTGGGTAGAGTTGGGATGAAAATCTATTGGTTGAATGGCACTAGGAGTCTTTCACAATAAACTAGGGTTATGAAGTAAAAACTGCTCTATTCAGATGCACATTAAAAATCTTAACATCTTTTAGCTTTTTTTAAAATGGTTTAAAATTATGATAGTTATCTTTATTCTTCAGACAGTTTTACATATGCTTTCTTTCCTAGACTCTCCTCTATTCTCATCCAAATGCAGAGTGAAGGTGGAAAGTGAAGTCCTCCTTGAAGAGAATACCAACAGAGGGTTCCATAACTTGGAAGTTATTCTGGAGAGGGGGGAAGTTGGAAGGTGAAGAGAATATTCCAGAAAGCACAAATGGAATGATCAAAGGTGCTGAGGCGTAAAACAGTGTTGAGAATGGTTAAGAACTGTGCAAAGTTTAGTGCTCTTAGCCCATAATGTTCAAAATCAAAGGCACTGAGGCGTAAAACAGTGTTGAGAATGGTTAAGAACTGTGCGAAATTTAGTGTTCTTAGCCCATAATGTTCAAAATCAAGCATTTGAGGAGATGCCACAGGAGAGAATGCAGGATCAGCTCAATCAGACTGAGAGGCCTATGGCTTATGATGTTTACATCTCCCCATGAGGTTATGCCTTTGGGGATGTAGCTCTACATGGACAATTTATAACAACTCAATTCTTCACATTGCTTCTAACATTAGGCTTGTTAGCATTTGGCATGGAATACATCTTTCCCATTTGCTGCTTTCATGAGAAAATGATGAAGACATTAGTAATGGTAATGTATAATTGACGTTGGAGCTCTCATTTTTAATAACCCAACTATTTAAAACATAGAGCTATTAAATATCTTTTGAGACTTCTGAAGTGTGGGATTGTAATTGAAATTTGAGAATAGGGGTGGGTTTCAATGGGGCGGAGACATCCTGGGAGAATAGTCAAGAGGGTCACTACAAATTCATAGCCTTGAAATGTTCAGTGCCCCCTTAATACATTTTACACAATAGAAGGCCAAGTGCTTCTTTCTCTTCCTAGCTTTATTTTCTATAATTACATGCTTGATAATTTGTATGTAAAATTTTGATCAATACTTGCTCTTCATTTCTTTGTTTGCATTGCAATTACGTTTTGTCTTCACTCTCCTTTCTTAGGAATCATCCAGATTTGAATATATCAGTATGTTATTCGGAGCTTATGCAACGTCTAATGTTCACCGTCTGAATTATATTTAATCCTAGAAAATATTCTGTTTTTACTCCAAAAATATGTTTTCTACTAAGTCTGTGTGGTGTCCAGTATTTTAATCCAGTCCTTCGGTGTTAATTTCTCTTGCCTGGAGATTAAGCGACAGGACCCAGAACACTCTAACCACAAGTGTTTAAAATTCCCAGAGAGGAATCAGATGTGAAAGAAAAAAAACACTTGAACTATACTTAGCCTGAAAATGGAATGTGTGGGAGAGGTCTGCAAGGAGGGTAGGAAAACAGAGAGCAAAGCAAAAAGTGTCCTAGCATGTTTCCAACACTGTAGAGGGGAGGGAGTACCCTTATTACTTATAATGTGTCCCTGCTTATCAAACAGCTTTTTAATTATCATCCATGGACTTGCCTATGGAGGTTGCCAATCTGCCAGTTCAAACATACGTATTCCTTGGCCTTCACATTTTTCTCATTATAAGTAAATTACCTTAGCATTTCCGGTTATACACCAGCTCCTAAGAGGTAAACAGCTCAGGTAAACTGGCCAGTTGAGTGTCTGAATAGCAGATGTGAGTGGCTAACTCTTGGCTTTGGCTTTTCTCAAGACAGTGTCCCTCTCTGAGGTCGTACTTAGGTTGCTAAGATCTCTGTTTCTTGGACAGCTCCAACTTCTCTGATGTTTTTTTGTTTAATTAAAAAAAATTTCTTAATGTTTATTTATTTTTGAGGCAGAGACAGAGCATGCACAGGGGAGGGGCAGTGAGAGAGGGAGACACAGAATCTGAAGCAGGCTCCAGGCTCTGAGCTGTGAAGTTGGATGCTTCACTGACTGAACCACCCAGGCGCCCCTCTCTAATGTTTTCTTAAAGTGAAGTTTTCATGGAGGGGCGCCTGGGTGGCTCAGTCGGTTAAGCCTCGACTCTTGGTTTCAGCTCAGGTCATGATCTCATGGTTCGTGCATTTGAGCCCTGCATCGGCCTTCACGCTGATAGTACCAGAACCTGCTTGGAATTCTCTCTGTCCCTCTCTCTCTGCTCCTGCCCTGCTTGTGCTTGAGCACGCACGCTCTTTCTCATAAATAAATAAATAAGTAAACGTTAAAAAAAGGTAAAGTTTTAGTGGAAATGTATCAGACATACAGAGGAGTACACAACCATGTACGTGCAGTTTGCTACATTTCTTCCCAGTGAGCACACCTTGTAACCTGCCTCAAGATGGAGAACTAGAACATTGTTCGCCCTCACGAGTGCATCATGGACTCCCCTCCTGTCACTGTTTCCCTCCTTACATGTAACCACTATTCTGACTTTTACCACCATAGAGTAATTTTTTTTTTTTTCTGTTTCTCTTTAACGTGAATTAACAGCAGGTATTCTAAATGGCTCTAGAGCATTTAGTCCTTCTGGCTGAGGGCATGGCCTGGGCATTTCAAGAAGAATGTTATGGTTTGAATTGTGTCCCTCAAAAAAGACAAGTTGAAGTCCTCCTATCCCTCCTATCCAGTACCTCAGGTTGTGACCTCATTTGGAAATAGGGTCATTTCAGATGCAGTTAGTTAAGATGAAGTCATGCTGGGATAGGGTGGGCTATTAGTCCAGTAGGACTTCCGTCCTTATAAGAAGCATCCTTGTGAGGACAGAGACACAGGGATAATACCATGTGAAGATGTTGTATTGGAGCGATGCATATATAAGCCAAGGAACGCCAAGGAGTGTGAGCAATCCTCAGGAAGCTAGAAAGAAGCAAGGAAGGATTCTTCCCTTCAGCTTTCAGAGGGAGCATGGCCTCCCTCTGAGTTGGTCTTCTAGCCTCCACAACTATGAGACAATAAACCTCTCTTGTTGGAAGCCACCCTGTCGGTGGAACTTTGTTCTTGCAGCTCTGGGAAACAAATACAGAGGGTTTGCGGTGGGCCTGGTGCCCTGACCCCTCCTCTTTGCATCCCCCCCAAGGGTGCACCTGGCCATTGCCCTGGCTACACCCTGTCCAAGCTGCTCCTGTCTGGATGGGCTTCCAGGATGCTCTGTCTCGCTCCTGGTTGCTCCACACCTGTGATGTGCCCTGTAGGAAGACAGAGGTTTTGTTACTGTTATATGGCTTTTTCCTGATTTCTTCGCTAGTGTTTTCAGACCGAGCCAGTTTGGTATCCTGACATGCCTCAGACGAAAGCCTTGCGTATCAGCCTTTTGGGTCTCTGCTGAGGGGTCCCTACCTGTCCTCCTGCATCCAGACTGGGGCCACATCCTCCATCTGGTTTCACCAGTTCCTCTGGTCCAAATCATCTTTGATGGGAAAAAAAACAAATCAAACATTATTCTTTAAATGCCATACTCTATTTTAGTATGGCATGCTGAAAATAAAGGTTTCATTTTGCTGTACAGAGGCATATCAAAGACCAATTCTCATCTGAGAAAATAAGCCCTCAGATCGAAAAGCAGCCCAACAATTAGACTTTAGTAAGTAATCAGGAACTATGCAGAACATATTAGATAACAGAGCACTTTCTTTAGCAAAGGATTAGTTTTAGTCCGCCTTACAACTTGCCTGTTTTTTATTCTGGGCTGAGTGTCTGGTGTGGGGAACCACAAGGATTGTACTGTTGTGAAATTCCCAGGGAGACGCCACAAACTCAGGCCACTTCCTGTGCTCTGGGCTCTTTTGTGTCCTTGCTTTGGGACCTAGGGTTTCGCTGGTGGCTTTTGACTTATATGCTCTTAGCACAGACTCTGTCCCTTAATGTCGTATGTCCATAGCATGTGCCCCTTACTTTCTGTCCAGAAGCCATTACTTACTGCTACTAACTATGGGGAAATCTTCAGGACATTTTTAAAAATCACAGACACGGGGAAGTTTCAAAAGTTTAAGTGATCCTACTTTTGGTTTCTGGCCTATTTGTCATTCCTTATTCTCATTCTAAGTCTCTTTCAACTGCTAGTTCCTGCTGTTTTTACTATCTATCTATCTATCTCTATTTCTGTTCTGCCCTCTGAGGGGGAATGCAAAAAAAAAAAAAATGTGGTTTTAGGCGAATCATGTATTCAGTACAGTATGCATATTATGCAATAAAAATAATAAAATGTGCACCTCGAATCTGTAGTTAAGAGGTTAGAATGAGGCAGAAGGTTATGTTTGGTATGTTTAATTGTCTATGTTTAAATGTGTGACTATATGGATTCGCCGTCTTGGTTCAGATACTCCTTATGCTCTGAGACCTTGTGCCATGGGATAAATGAGTAATAAATATCTGTGTCAGATGGATGGACGGACAGATGGATTAATGAATGATGAAACTGCTCCATCTTGAACAGTGATTTTCTTGAACTACTGGTAGGATAAATTTCAGTTGGGTTCACGGCTGCATCCTGTAGCCTGGAAGGATTTCCCTAAGCCCAGAAGGATTTCTTGGGCTAGAGTCCGGGATCTAGAAGTGAAATCTCCGTGGCTTGTCTGTGGAACATGCTGAAACATTTGGCTAGTTGTGTGAAAATGGGGCCACACGGTCTGACTCCATTGTGGCCTCAGTATGACAGAGTTACTTCTTTCATTGGAAACCTAGATTTTTTTTTTTTTTTTTTCTATTTACTTACTTGGGGACCGTGTACACTTCTTTGGAAATCAGCTAGGAGACTGCTCTTCCCTTTCCCTCTGAAGAGAAATGCCCTTCTTCAAATTCCGTTTTGCCTTTTCTGGACTAGGTCATCTTACAGTGTGAAGAATGCAGCCAATAGTGAAGTTATCCGTATTTTGAAACATTGGCCTTTTGAGGTTTTCTCAGAATTCTTCTGTATAGAAAATGATACTAAAGGTGTAGGAAACCAATAGATGGGTCTTCACGTATTTGTGAACTTGACCTCAGTTTACACTTCAAAATAAAACTTGTTACAGTGTCCTTGAGCAAAAAGTTCCATTAATGTAAATAGATCATTGTTTTGGGTCACACTGTTTATAGGTCTGACAACTTCACGATCATTTTATTGCTTTGCTTAATTGTCTGTTTTATCAAACATTAACTCTGACACATGGGAGGCACTTGCCAATCCCTTGATTCTAAAGAAAAAATTGTTTATCTTTCTGTGTGGTTGTGCCTTGGATTATTTTCTGGCCAGAGCACAGAACAAGGCATTCCAGAGAAATATTTGTTTTGTTTATCTGCTTGCTCAAACGCTCTGATTTTTCTGTCTAGGGTGGTGTGGCCAGGAGGCGAAAAGTGGTTGTAAGATACAGACTGTCTTCTGCATCTACTTTCTCTTCAGTATGTTCTGTTTGCAACAGGATTAGTATAGGTTCAACTTAACTGGAAATTTATTTTCTCATTTAAAATACTATTAACTTCCCCTTTTGAGAGAGCCATAGTATTTTAATTATTTAGTTATTTTTACCTGACTTGAATTCTCAAAGATTTATGTTTTTAGAGAAAACCCCATTTAAAAGGGAAATTTCAATTTTAAAGTATTTCTAGCCATTTGTAAGATTCACTGTCTCAGTAAACTATTTTATTGAATTATCTAGATTATTATTATTTTATTGAACTATCTATTATCTAGATTGAAAAACAAAAGAGCTTTGGCTCCAAAATAACATTTATATAGGCAATTCTCTGAGAGCAACCCAAATGTCCGCTAGTAGGGAATTGATAACTTGGTGATGCATTTGGTTGATAGAATATTCTACAGAACTTAAAAAGAATGAACTAGACCTTTCTGCATCACATCGATATGGATGGACCTCAAAGTAGAGTGACAAATGCAAATTTCAGAATATTATATAATTGTCGTGTAAATGTTAAGCATTACTTAAAACAAGGTCACATCCTATATAATGTTTATGAATGTGTGTGCGTGCATGTGAATAAAAAGTGGAACCCGCATGCACATGCACGAACAGGAGGAAAGTTCCACGTTGACCTGCTCCTGGGGAGCTCTGATGGCTCTCAGGTACAGAATAAGGACCCAGGCAGCAGAGTCCCTAGACCAAACTCTGGCTCGCCACCTTCCTGCTTTGAGACGTTGGACAAGTTGACTTCTCTAAGCCTTTCTGTGTCCTTATGTGCAGAGTTAGAGTAACGGCGCCCATGCCAGTGCTGTGTGCGATCTGTGAGTTCCTGCGGGCGGGTAGGCACACCGCCAAGACTAGCTATTAACTGTTTTCATCATTACTCCCATCGGCGGCTTCAGTTCTTCTGTGTGAAGCTTTCCTTCTCACCTCAGAATCTTTGCAAATGCCGTTTCCTCCGCCCGGAATGTTTTTCATTTTCACCCTATTTCATCTGGTTAACTCTTGAGTGGAGTTCTCTGAGAATTTCCCCCAAATTCTTCTAAGAAGCTCCCTGTCTTTCCCTAGCTGGGTCAGTTTTTAGCCATACCAGTATTGTAACTTAATAATTAGCTGTGAACTTCTTGCTAATACCTGCCTCTCTCCTGGATTGTAAACTTCTTTTTTTTCCCCCTTCACTACTTTGTCTTTAGTTCCTTGAACAATGTCTGGTATAGAATAGGCATTGAGAAATTTTTTATTGATCACTTCAACACGTATTGTAGAAGGTAGAAACTTTCAGAGTTAATTTTATCAGGAAATAAATTTGACTCACTTTGCCAAAAGGATTAAACCTACTGGTATTAGGAAGTAAACCTAGGATTATATGATTTCATAAAAAAAAATTACTTACATAAAAAAATCACATGCTTTGGTTTATTTGTAATAATATTATAAAGTACCCCAAATTAAGATTTGCATCGTGTTTGTAACTTGGCTTTAGAGAATCCTCTGATGGATAATAATATAAGCACATATTTTTATGTGCTGTGGAGAACAGAAGAATGTCCAACACTTAAATTTCGATTTTATATATGTTCATTTGATTGCTTACCCTCAAGCTAATTCACTTTTTTTCTTTTAAAAATAGCAAAGGAGGAATGAACAAACAGATGATACTTCCCAAGGGACAGAATAAGCTAAGTTCATTCAGAATTAACTGAAAAGTAAATAAGCAGTTTGGAAAAAAAGGGCTTTCATAAATCAGATTTCATAAATCTGATTTTCATAAATCAGAAACAATGTTTAAGCAAACTAAAACAGCAAACCCTTTGGAAGGGGGACTTTCAGAGTCAGAAGAAGGGCAGGAAATGGGTTTCCTCTCAGTTCTTGGTTTATTTACTATGGGAGAGAAATGTGAGAATGCTTTAAAGTTTGAGGAAAGTCTGTGTGTTCAGATATTAGCATATTTCTCCAGGAAAGACATCACATAGGATTTTGAACTGATTCAGGTCCAGTTTTATTAGATAAGTAAGGGAGCAGAGCTAGAAACGAGGACTTGCAAAACACTGAAGGAATTTTTATGACTCTGATGGATAGCAGAGAGGTGAAATTCAGGGCCAGGTAAATAATATAAAGCCCTACATTGAAAAAGAAGACCACAAATTGTAGCCTTGGGAGACTTACCTCCTCCCCACCTTTGGAGACACACAATTTTATAACAGGTCACTGGGAAAAATTTGTAGCCATGTTTTCTCCATTCTATTTCTCTGTTAACTGTAGAATCGTAAGTAGAAATAATAAGTAACTGCATTTTTGAATGCTGAGTGTCTGTTCAGTCAGTCATTCATCAATCACAACACAGTTACTCGGTTTCAAGTATTTGCCAAACTTGGGGCGTGAGCATCATTCGTTTGTTTGTTTTATTTGAGGGAGAGGGAGAATCCCAACAAGGCTCTGTGCTGTCAGTGCGGGGCCCGACTTGGGACTTGATCTCATGAACTGTGAGATCATGCACGACCTGAGCTGAAGTCAAGAGTCAGACACTTAACCGAATGAGCCACCCAGGCACCCCTTACTTTTTTTAAATGGAAGTAAAACATCTCTTCTTTAGAATTGTGCAAAATTAGTTGCTCTCAAAAGTATGATTGTGACAGTCACTGCAAGATACCAAGATACAAACTTTGTAAAATTTTGGATGTGTGGACTCACAAAGTCCTGCTAATTACCACTTAACCTATTTATTTATAGTCATCTGCCCCCAGATCAAGACTGGAGAATACTTTTGAAGTCATATGGTTAGAAGACTGTGTGCTTTGGGGGACACAGGTTTAAATAACATTCTAATGCGTGTAATCAAGTTATATCCTTGACACTCAAGACCCACGGTCTTGACCCTTTGCCTCACCTGGCAGGTTGCTTCAGATGCGGATTCTCAGGCCCCACCCCAGACCTACTGAGTCATCATCTACAGTTTAACAAGATGTTCACGTGATACCAGTGGACATTCAAGTTGGTTAAGCACTACTGTCCAAATATATCCCAAGCGGTTCTTAGGACAAAATACCTTCAGTAACAAGTGACTTCGTTATCCAATCAGTCAACCTGTATTATCTTTAGGCAGCCCAAATATTAGCAAGTTCCCTCCTACTGAGCTCAGAACTAACTTCTTGAATATTGCATTCACTGGCTTTGGCTTAACAACTTGCACCCCCACTCCCCAGCCTTCAAACCAACTTAATGCCTTTTCTTCATGAAGGTCATTCAAACATGAGAATGGGCCATCTTGTTTCCTCCCTTGATTTAAGCATCCCTCCAGCTGTTTCTGGTGTGGTACTGTTTGGGGTTCCTTTACCAACTCTTCAGAGTAGATAATTTGAAAGGATCTTTCCAACTTTAAAATTGTGATTGCTCTTTTACTTCAGCTGCTAATAACTACTACTGGGTAGAAGATGATAGAAACCCAGGAGCTGCACTTTATTTGCATTTAAGGAGAATGACTCTGGGGCACAAATGTATAATTATCCATAATTTCCTTAGGCTCAAAATTCAGTTTCATGGTAGAGACTTCCATTATAATAGCTACTAGAGAGCACTACTTTGCCTTTCTTCTAACTTCCAAATGCATCAACTACTTGATATTTCAAAAGTGAAAATTAGCATTTTTTTGTCTATAAATTTTCATTTTCAAAGAAAAAAATTCCCTGTAATCCACAACTCAGCGCATCAATGGATTTCATTTTTCTCCAGTGTCTTTTGGTAATGGGTCACACACACATAGAAATAATCTTAGTGTTCTCAGCATTTAAATGTTTTCCTTCTTGGTGGAATCTAAATATTTTTTATGTTATTATATGATTTTCATAATAGTTAAGCACAAATATTTCCTTATTGCAGGACATTAGAGTTCATAGTGGCTTCTGAAATAAAGTATTTGCCATATTTTTGTTTTTGTTTTGTTTTTAATTTGTTTCCTAAGAATGTTTTTTAAATAACATATTTTCTAGTAACACAAGTGAACAGCATGCAATCTTGGTTTTGTTTTTGTATCAGGGTTGGTCTTGTGTAAGAAAAGCTGTAGCAAGAGGAGTTTGAGATATTTTTTCAATTTTTTTTTTGAGAAAGTAGCCCACAGCACATTCTTAAACTAGTTGCTCTTCACACAAATTTCTCCATGCTTCCTTTCCCCTCACATTCTTCTAGATATTTTAATTTGTCTTGACCTCCTCATTCTCCCGTCTCCCTTCCCTTCCTCCTCAGAGAATTTTCGGAGCAAGCTCGTCTCTCACCTCCCTCACCTCTGCATTTAACAATAAAGCTGTGTGTATGTGTGGAGAGAAGCTGAAAAATAAGACAGATGGTTCTTTCATTACCAGGTTGTTTTGGATTAATTAAGCTGGATGTGTTATTTTTTTTTTCAAGGACACTGAGCCAGATCCTGTGGATAACCAGTCATGAACTATAGTAATGTAACATAGGCTGCTGGTTTTGCTCTTGGGTTTTTTTGTTTTGCTTCTTGGGAATTCCATCATCCTGTAAAGCATTTTGGGAAGGGTCCAAAGTGAGTTTACCAGATGTGTTCATTAAGGATTTTTTGACAGCTTGAAGTTTTCCTTGGGCAGTTAAGCCTATTCTTAAGAAGCATGCTGTCTTTGTGTTTTATTTCAGCACTTGCAAGTGAAGAAGCAGCACAACTCTTTGTTTTGGATTATTCCTAGCAGAGAGGCTCCAACAATTTTGCAGACGGATTCCCGGGCCTCTGGAACCCGTACTACGTCCTTCACGTTCAGGAGCAGGGAGCCTTCGCGAAACAGATTCCTGATAGTGGAGGTAAGCCAAGGCGACGCTACCACTGTCTCAGACTTCTTAGATGTGAGTGTGAACATTTGAAGCGTTCGTATACAATGTTGCCACCTCTAGCAGGTGACTTTATTTTTTAATTATTTTTTAAAAAATATTTATTTTTTTGGGAGAGCACAAGCAGGGGAGGGGCAGAGAGTGGGGGACAGAGGATCTGAAGCTGGCTCTGTGCTGACAGGCTGACAGCAGTGAGCCTGATGTGGGACTCGAACCCACGAATCATGACATCATGACCTGAGCCAAAGTCAGACACTTAACTGACTGAGCCACCCAGGCGACCCACCCTCTCCTTCTTTATATACAGCTGTCTGTTAATTTATCTCTTATTAGTTCAACATGTGGCCAGAGGGCCCATGAGACTATTACAGTAACCAGTGACTGGTCAGCACATCCCAAAGTTAAGCTATGGAAGTAATAATAATAATACTAAATATATATAATTATTATTTTTAAGTTTAATTAAGTAATCTCTACACCCAATGTGGAGTTCAAACTCACGTCCCCAAGCTCAGTAGTCTCATGCTCTTCTGACTGAGCCAGCCAGGCACTTCTTAAATATTATTTTTATTCTCAGTGTGAATTTGTCTTGTTTGGGACTGTTCTAAATCAGTATGGAAGTTAAAGAGTAATAAAATGCTGAAGTTAAAACTAGAACATTACATGCAGCACATGTATTATAGAAACTGCTGTTAAGCTGTGTAACCATGGGCAAGATGCTTGCCCTCTCTGGGCCTTGTTTTCTCAATAGAATGAACTCTAGTTCCCTCTCTGTCCTTAAATGTTACAATTAATAATAGTTTTATTAAAGTATCTTAATATAATTTTTATGCATATTCTCCTTACCGTTCCTGAACCCATGTACAAATTTAAGACTCACTTCATACATTTATTCTGAGAAAGCTTGGGAGCTCAAATGTCCATCAGGAATTATCTCCATGTTTCTGTATAGCCCCATGCATCTGTATAGTATTTCCTATTTGTTAAGGTTCATCAGAAAGCAGCTATTCCACTAGTAAATTTGTTACGTTACTGTTTTGTTTGAAAATAGTTTTGTGAAGGACACCCACTGACTGAGCACATAACGCTTTAGTGGTCCTGGCAAATTTGGTCATTTGCAATGCTTTTGGGATTTGGTCCTTGGGACTCTCTTGAGCTCTTTGTTCACACCGAGATTATTCATGAGTGGCTTCAAAGCCCTTCCCCAGTGTCCTGGGCCATTGGGCTTGCAAAACTATTGAGTACCACAAACTTAGCCTGGACATAAGGCTGGATCTTCAGGTTTCTTACTTCCAGATATATCTTAATTTAATGGAATCCGAGCTGTAATCATCTTGGGTATTTGTAGAACTGTCTTTCCCGCCCATCTTTACATCTCTTGGCATCACCTGGAAATATTTTTGAGTCTTTATAGCATCATGGATTCTGGTGTGTGCCTGTGTTCAAATTCAGCTCTGCCCCTTACTGCCTGGGTATTCTTGAGGACGTTAGAATTTCTCTGTGCTTTCGGGTCATCATTTGTGTGATAGGGATGACAATAGTACCTTTCTCGAAGGGTAGTTTTGAGGATTAAAATAATTGCATCTGTAGAATATTTTAAACAGTTCTATTATGTAAATGTTCAGAATATAAGCTATTTTTAAAATTGCCATCTGCTGCAGTGTTTCATCTCTGCCCCCATCCTCTAGGGCTGACAGATACTCAGCTCTTCATGCTTACCTTGTTAGACATTGCTGATTGGCCCTGGTACTGTATTTCCTTCTGAATCTAGAACACAATGCTTAAATCCTTCTCAGCAGTATAACAGCGTCAGAGACAACTATTTGTCAATTCAAATTATTTGCAGAGTTACTGATTTTATTTCTTGCTTCAAGACATAAATTTGATATGCTGGTTCCAAGTCTTCATTGTTTGTTTTTGCTAAAACTCAAGAGCAGTTTTATTATGACAGGCATAAAAAGGTATAGCTTCTGTAGCCAGAAATAGGGTCTCATTCAAGCATGAGTTTTGCTGATGAATTACTACTATCTTGAATGCCTTTCATTTTTTATTCAGAAGGAGATGAATAAGTCTTCCTATCGGCTTTGAAATATTGAAATGAATGTGCAGAAACAGCTAGCATAGTAATGAAGCTTAATCTTTTGAGGCTATTATTAGTACAATGTCACTAGTTCTTTAGGGTCTTTGCCAGGTTGTTACAAAGTTCATTTTTTTAGTAAGGGCTTGGTATATGGGTAGCTGATATTTCATTAGTTTTAAATGGAGAATTAGAACAAGGTTGGGAGAGTCTTTCCCATGTGCCAGACTTTTACCTGAGTGCTTTATATTTACTACTTACAGTAGCTCTATTAGGTGGTATTATTCCCATTTTACAGCTGAGGACACTGAGATGTAAAGAGGTTAAGCAACTTCCCAGGCTCCTATGGTTAGCCAGACATGTAGAGCTGAGACTCAAACCCAAGGGGTCTGATTGCCATGCAGGCAACCTTAATGCCTAATTAGGCTGCTGCCTGCAAAGAATAAACTGCATGAAAAGGAAGATGAGAAGATGGAAGGACCAAATTATAAAAGTCTTAAATGCCAGGCTAAGTGATTTTATGTTTATTTGGCAGACAATGGGAAGCCACTGAAGGTTTTCCTGTAGGGCGGGGTGACAGGGTGAGAGCTGGGCTGTAAGGATTTTACATGAGGTACAGCAGGTGGGCTGGTTTAAAGAGAAGGGAGATTAGAGACCATTGCTAGAAGCTGAGAAGTAATGAGCACGTGGGTTTTGGAAGCAGCATTAAGATAAGAGCTTGGGAACGCCCATAAATGGTGTGCCAAAGGGGAAGAGGCCAAGACACGTAAGCAGAGAGGTGAGACCCAGGCCAGTGAGTGCCACCTGAAGGAGGTGGTTCCGAAGTTGAACACCATGGAGGCCGGAGAGGATTGGAACAAAACAAAGACTAGTGGGCCATTACCGTGCACCCCCCATGAGACTGGAATTGTGCCGGGGAAAAGTCCACATTAAAATGTTCTGCGCTACCAACTCTGCTCCTTGTGAGTGAGGTCCCCTTGGGCAAGTTTTTCGATTGTTCTAACTCCTGGCTGTCTCTTTTGGGGTTCAAGTTGTGAATAAAAGTAAGTGGAGATGCTGTTGTAAAGGTTGGGGTGGTGATTCAGTTGACCACTTTAGGCAATGCAGAATGAAATGTGTGTCCTGTAGATATAATGAGAGGAGTCGTGTATATTTCCTGTCAGAAATGCCAGTAGTATCGCAGTGATCGTGGTAGTAAGTGGAAGGCTAAGACTGGAAACAGTATGGGACTGAAAATGTGTAGGGAATTTACAAGGCAATCGCAAATATTCCCTAGAATGTGAGGGACATTTTTCTCAAAGCCACTTACTTTCAGAGAGAATCTGACTAGTTTTCTCAGAGGAAGTTCTGTTGGTTGGAAAATTTAAAAGATCATGTCTAAAAGACTTAAAGGAAATAGTAAGGGACTTAGAATGAGCTTCCAGTTCCTCTCAGAAACCCTTTTTGTGAATCCCTGACCTTCTCAGTGGGGTATAATTTCTCTTTCCTCTGACCTTTTCCATTAGTACTTCTCAAACACAGATCACCTGAGGGTCTTGCAGATTTGATTCAGTGGATCAAGGGTGTGGGGCTGCGATTCTCTATTTCTGCCAAGTTCCCAGGTGATGCCAACACTACAGGTCCCTGGACCCCACTCTGAATAGCAGGACTCTAAAATACTTTTTAGGTTTCACAACAGGTAAGCATACTTATTTTGAAATCGTGTAACGGTTCTCTCATCAGACCGAGCTCTATTTCCCATATCCTGCAGCACACACCCATAATGAGTGCTCGATATTTATAATCAATTTTTCTGTCAGTGGTTTGTATTATTCAGTGGTATCAATAACTTTAATTGTTATGGGTGGATGGTTTTTTTTTTTTTTTTCTTTTAACCGAGAAATTGAAGCAGATCTGTTGAGGAATAGGCGCCAGAATACAATATAAAAATTTTATATAAAGTTAAGCATGCATTTACTGTATGACCCATGAGAGCATATGCTCACCCAAAGGCATGTACTTGAATGGCTGTACTTGAATGTTAGCTTTGCTAACAATAACAACAACAACACCTTATAAAGAACCAAACGTCTATTATCTGGTGAATTGATAAATAATTGTCATATAGCCATATGATGGGTTACTACTTACTTATAAAAAGGAATGAATTCCTGGCACAAGAAACAATGTGGACAATTCTTTCAAAAGCATTATACGAATTGAAATAAGCTAGAAATAATATACTTATTTATGATTCTATTTGAATGAACTTTTAGAAAAAGTAAAAGTATAGTGATAAACCAATCAGGGGTCAGGAAATGGGGGAAAGTGAGTTGGCCGTAAAGAGGAACCTGGGAACCTGCAGGGGAGGGGTGGGGTGATGGAAACATCTGGTATGATTTTGGTGGTTGTTACTTGGCTGTATACGTATGTCAAAACTCATCACATTGTACACCTAAAAGTGAATTTTATTATAGAAAAAATTTTATCTCATAAAGTTAAACAATTAGCCACAATCGTTAACCTGTTAAGATCTAATATTCCTTGGAGGTATCTTATCAGTGGGATATTAATATAAGGAAATAGAGAAAATTTCCACTCTGGGAGAAGAAATGGGTCTCTGGGAGAAATTATGAATAAACAGTAGGAACATAAGTTCCCTTAAAAGCTTCTTTGTGGATTTTTAATGTAGCTGAGTCTGAAGGGAGAGATCTTGAAAACAGGAACTTCAGTTCATTTATTTTTAGCATCCAGTATAGTATGCCATTTGCTGAATGATTTTAGTGTGCCCACTGTGCTATTAAAAAACAAAATTCTGCTGAAAAGTCATTTCTGTGCTTTTTTATATTCTTTGCAGTGAGCACACTCAATTATCAGGGGAGCATTCAGTCATCTGCTTTGGCAGTGATGGCTTAGCTTTAATTAGGTAAAAAGATGTGTCTACATATGGTAAGGATGCAATCTGGCAAAAGCACTAGCTTTCTTGAAAGACTAAAAGGAAAGAGCATGTGTGTGTTTACGTGTGTAGAGCTAGCTGCCTGTTGTTTTATTAGCCAAAGAATTGGGGGGAAAGGAGAGAAAGTTAATTATGCATGTTCTCCTTTTGCCATACAGAAAGAAAAAAACTATGAATTTAGAAATCAGCCAGAATGTATACAGGTGATCCAATTTGTTGAAACTAGACAGAGTTATTTGGGGGGGAGAGGGGGTGCATAAACGAAATCATAATTTTCTATTTACTCAATAATGTCAGCTTTTTCCCCCTTAATTTGTATCAAATAGTAGTAGCTCAACATTTCAGATTTAAACTTAGCTTTTTCAGGTATAGTATGGCATATTAATTTTGGATATGCTACTCTTTATTCTTTAATTATGGCTTATTGAGAATTTTCAGGTCCTTCTAACAGAAATCCCATCAATCAGACTGAGTCTTTAAGATTTATCTTTTTAAATTATGAAGTGAACATTTTTTCATATAATGTTTCTAAGTAAGCGTATTGTAATAAATGCATCTATTTAGTATGTATCATTCCCTAATTTTACTTTCAAAAAGGTAGTAAGTGAATATAAAGTTCATCATGTTATAGTTAAAAAAAAAAACCCAAAAAACAGTGTTTATAGTTCCCCATAATGTGCAGTTTAAAAGCTTTCCATAATGTACAAGTAAGCTCAGATCTGGGTTTGAATTCTGGCCACTGCTCTGGTAATTGAGCATCTCTAGCATGGGGATGATAATATACTTTCTTTCTTTCATCATGTATGAAAAGGGCTGAGTCTACTGCTGGGCATTTAGGAAATACTTAATAAACTGTGTTATTATTTACATGATCAACACCAAAGGTTCGTGTTTTTTGTATGTTCATGAGGCTGCTGGACACATTTGGATCATCCAGTTAGTAAAAAGGGCCATACTTAAAGGGGTAGTAAATGAGTTACAGAGGACTGAACCTTTTACATGGGTCACTTTAGGGTCCTGTTTGTATCTGCTAAGGCTTGGGCTATATTGAGATGGCTAGGTCTAGGAGGCTTAAGGGGACCCATGGGGCCAGAACAAAAACTCTAGAATTAACGCATAGCTAGAGCTGGAGCTAATGCTCACGTGGCCATGTGATTACAGAGAACGGTCCTAACCAAGCAATAAATACAAAGAGGAAGGCAGGCAGGATGTATGAATGTTGGCCAAGTTCAGTCTTGGGTGTGTCAGTGTGAGCTAAGGACCTGTGGAGACCTAAATGGAGAAGGAACTCTCTGAGGGCTGAATGGACACAGGCTGCCAGCTGGCCCACCTAGTAAAGCTGTGGAGGTGAGCCAGGAACAGGGGCACCTGGCTAAGGGGAAAGCTGTGGCTGAGATCCTGCCCGTGTCAAGCTATGTGCCCACAGGGCTACGGGGAGTCAGAGGGGATATCCTTTTCTCATATGTCCAAAGACGTAGGTTGTTGAGTCTTTGGACATACTAGAAAAGGATATCCCCTCTGTGTTGAGCAGCAGTGTGTGGAGTATGAGGCAAGACCAAGCCTTGACAGGGCATCCGTCAGTCACTGACGTAGCGGAGAGCATAAGGGAATACAGTGGATGAGGACATGGTTTCAGATCCAAGTAACTAAAAAACTGGAAGTTTGGCTGCAGAGCTGCTGGGGTGGCTGAGAGAGAGAAGAATGCAGACTTTGAAAAATAAAACTCGTTTCAATGCACATTCTCCCGGCAACAGAACCCAGGTCTGGTGAAGGAGATGGCCAAGGTCAGTGTGGGATCAGCCGGAACCTGACCAAACTGTTGAGCTGCTGCTCTGGGGCTCCTCAGGCTCCCTTGCCTTGAGCCTGGGTCGGTCCTAGAGCTTGGGGGTGGGTGCTGAGCCTATGGACAGAGGGACATTAGGAAGAGTGTGTAGCCAGGTGTAGAGGAAATGTCACAGAGAGGTGAGGCAGCCTGGGTCTGTGTGCTCAGCATCTGGAAATGTGGACATGAAGGATGTTTCTTCCTTTGTGTTGTTTGATATTGAGATACCCACAGTATTTGTGTGCTTGGTGAATGATTGCGGAATTATTGTTGAACATGCTTCATTCTAGCTGGCTGTTGGTCAAACAAACTCCTTTTGGTTTGATAAAGCATTAGGAGACTCTAAAACTAAAAATCTGACCATTTTCAAGTGTCCTTCCATAGCGTTTGTTTGTCTGTCTTTATAAGCAATGCTATCAGGTTTGCTCTGGGGCTCAGGAAGGTGCCTGAAAACAAGCACCCTCCTGTTTGCTTCTCATACACACTGAAGTTGGAGAATCACTGCTCTAGGACACTCAACAGAACCATGGAGGGGGAATAATTAACGTGTTGACTGAAATCCAGTAGAATGAGTTGGCAGGAACAAGGATGGGAGTAATAGGGTTTTGTTTCAGCCCAGTGTGTGACCGTAACCTTTCTCTTGATTTCAACAATCCCTAGAATTTGTTCTGCCCAAGGAGCTGGTAGGATAGACAAATTAGAGAAATGTGTTGTAATGTTTAGTCTGGTATCAAAAAGATGGGCTTGTGCCCATTTATGGAAGCTCACATCAGGAGAGAGGCGGCATAATGCATGGGCTCTGGTCGGGTAGATAAGGGTTGAAGTTCTATTTTTGTTACTTATCATCTCAGGGAAGTTACTGCCTCTCTCAGAGCTTCAGTTTTCTTCATAAAATGGCAGTTGCAAGTTGGCCACTTCCTTCACAGGGTGGTTGTGAGCATTACATGAGCTGATGCACCAAAAGCATTTATCACCAGCTTTGGCACATGATGAGCACATGCTGAACACTCCTATCTTAATGATTCTAATGAACCGTTGTTCATTGGGCATTTGCCATGTGCTAGGCACTTCTGGAAAAACAAAACAAAACAACCCCTTCCCCCCCCCCCCAAACAAAGCATCTAGTCACAGGATGTATAACTACATTCAACAGCTATCTACTTAACATCTTCTGTGTGACAGGTATTGTTAGAAATGCTGGAAATAAAATGATGGACAAGACAGACTATCCTGCTCTTATGGAGCTCGTAGTCTAGTCAGGATAACTCTTGTCACATCTGTTAGAGTCTCTGTATTTCTGTAAACCCATCATTGTTTTCCTCTGTGGTTCTCTGGAGTACACATACTAGAGCAATGGTTCTCAAACTTCAGTATGCATAAGAATTATATTGGAAGGTGCTCGTTTTAATGCACATTCCCGAGATCCAGAGATTCAGAGTAAGTAGGAGCTCAGGAATGAGTATGTTAACAAGCCCCCATCTGGGGCTGACCCTTGGATCTGCCACATCGCTTTGGGGCACGCTGCCCTAGAGCCATTTCCCTTTCATGGATATCTGAATTTACCCGTGGGGAGCTCTAGCCGCCAACGTAGCACTGTCAGGAAGTTCTAGATTACAATTCTCTTTTGGGTTCTCCTCATGCTTTATGTCTTGAGAGACAGGATGACCCCAGGAATGGAACTGGGAGGAAGAAATGGTCAGACCTTAAGTCTATGTCTGTCGCTTAAACTGTGTGACCTAGGACAACCAACTTCAGAAACTTTCAGTTTCCTCATTCATGAGGGGGATCATACCTGTGCACCATTTGTCAAGCTTGGTTTGAGCCTTAAGTGAAGGAAGGGACATAAAAGCATTTAATGCAATAAAATGATAGACAAGACCGACTATCCACGCAGATAAGATACACTTATTGTTAAAGAGAAGGGAGGGGCACCTGGGTGGCTCAGTTGGTTAAGCATCCAACTCTTGGTTTCACCTCAGGCCATGATCTCATGGTTTTGTGAGTTTGAGCCCCACATTGGGCTCTGTGCTGACAGTGTGGAGCCTGCCTGGGATTCTCTCCTCTCTACCCCTCCCCACTCATGCTGTGTCTCTCTCTCTGTCTCAAAATAAATAAATATTTAATTTTTTTTTTAAAAAAGGGGAAACTGTTGCCAAGATGGTGCTCACTTTTGACATATGTAGATTATTCATATATTGGTTTATGGTAATTTAAGAAGAGAAAACATTTGATATCTGCCAACAGTTCCTGTTCTTTCTTGATGTCCTCTACCTACACTTGAGATAAATAATTCATGACTTAAATTTTGTAAATAATGTTATAGGGACCCTGGTCTTGGGAACAGATGCAGCCAAGAAGCTGAGTCTGTCATATTTAACGTCAAGATCTTGAAACTTGTTTGTTTTGGTAGTTTAAGCTATCCTGAGGGGTTGCGGTTTTCTTTTTTTCCTTCTTTGCTTTAAAGCAGGCATATTTATATATTAAATGCTATATATTAAATATGTTTATATGTTCTGATTGTTTTTTTTGTCAATATCTTTTGCTCAAAGCAAAATGGTCATTCCATTTATAGCATTACAATTGGGGAATTTGTTTATTCATGGAAGCTTTTTTTCTACAAGTATGCAGAGGAACTATAAATGTTTATCACAAGGATATCCTGGCTGGCTCAGTCTACTTTGCAACTTGAATATGCTTTGAATTGCCCATGAAATACAGAGTTTTTCTCAGCTGGTGTATGCAATGGCTCTTCAAGAGTAGTTTAATTTTACTTTTTAAAGGAAAACATGTTCTCTTACACTTCTGGGTTTCCAGCTAAAACACATATTAGTGAATGAAAAACAACAAAATCTTGCTTATTGATACCTCCATGCTTTGCAAAATAATATATAAATTTCCCAAAGAATGCATTTTGGGGGAACAGATAAGCAAATTGAATTGTAAATCTGAGTTTCTTCTCTAGACCTTCCTATACTGTTTTATCTTACATGTAAATAGGCTTTTAAAAAGTTGCTGATACTGGTAAGTGGCATCCATGTTGGGTGCTTACATAAATGATGTTACTTTAGGTGGAGCCTTAAATAATTGAGCAGTTAAGCAGATTGGTGACTATATTGGCCCATGGTAAAATACCTTCCAGGATAGTCTCAAGCCTAACATTAGTAGTTTCTAAAACTGTTTCAGTTCAAGTTTAACTGGTGGATTCTAGAACTCCCAGAGTTGTCAAACACCCCTGATGTCTGACACCGTCAGCATGTACAACAAAAAAGGGTTAATTACAGTGTATATTTAAGGGAGTCACAGGATATGTAAATATAGTAAAACCTTGGTTTGTGAGCATAATTTGTTCTTGAAACATGCTTGTAATCCAAAGCACTTGCATATCAAAGAGAATTTCAAGAACCATTGGCTCAGTTGTGATCACGTGACATTTGCCATCACGTACTACTCGTATTGCAAGACATGCCTCGTTTATCAAGTTAAAATTCATCAGAAATGTTTGCTTGTCTTGAACAACACTGACAGAACAAGTTGTTCTGCCATCTAAGGTTTGACTGCAATTCCATTGTGTTCTTTGGAGTCTTGATTTGTCCTATATCCATGTTTGGGTAATAGCTGCATGGGTGAAAGAAAAAAGCATTTTGCTGAGGTCCCATCAATCAAAGGGATGAGACAAGCCAAGTCCACATCAGTTCCCTGTCGGCACTGATAGGCCTGTATCTTGTCTTCACGAAGCATTGCTCATGGCCTTCGGTGAATGTTTAATATGATTACCTCTCACCTATACGACGAGTTGCCTTTTAGCACCCAGCTGGACCCCAGTTTGACCTTTCTCAATTCTCCCAGTACAGGGGGAAGAAGGAAGGCTGATATTGTTGAACAAGTATAAGCGCCAACTAGAGACTTTTACTGATAATCCCAAACCTTAGCATTCTCCATCACTTGGATTTTACCCAGTATTCCTCAAGAAACATAGAACCATACCCCGCTCCTTTTTTTAACCTACTAATAATCCTGCAATTTATTTCTTTTTACCAAGGAGAATTTAAGATGATTTTTAAAATAACCCACATTTCATCAAGATAGCATACATTTCAGGTGGGTGAGGAAGACCGAACAAAGCAGAAAGAGAGGTGCAGGCCTGAGGGGATGGGAACAGCAGATCTATGTGCGCTTTATAAACTGCTTTACTCCCTTTGCCATGCGAGGATGTGGGACTTTGTGCAAAAGCCACATGCAACTGCATCTTTCTGTCAGGCCAGTAAGAAGACAGTGTAGGTTGGGGTGCCTGGGTGGCTCAGTCTGTTGAGCGTCCGACTTCGGGTCAGGTTATGATCTCACGGTTCCTGGGTTCGAGCCCCGCGTCGGGCTCTGTGCTGACAGCTCGGAGCCTGGAGCTTGTTTCAGATTCTGTGTCTCCTTCTCTCTCTGCCCCTCCCCCACGCGCGCTCTGTCTCCCTCTGTCTCGAAAATAAATAAACATTAAGAAAAATTAAAAACAAAGAAGACAGCGTAGGCTGCATCAGGATAGGCCAGGTCTCACATTGGCTTTCTCAAAACCCATGCATATTACTACTTAGAAAAAGAGCACAGCTGACAGTTTTAGAAAATGAACCACCGTTAAATACACAACCACATTCACATATTTTGTGTCCTAGGTTGTGCCGGGCACGCTTCATTTTGGGTAATCTACCTAATAGCTCAAAGAGGTAGTTTCTGTGCTCTCACCTGTAAACAGATGAGGATGCTCAGGTTGGAAGAGGTAAACTGATTTACCTAAGGTCCCCCAAGCCAGGAATTATGTGGAATTGGGCGGTAACTCTTGTGTTCTGATTGCCAACCAGTTTGACTCTTCATGGGGATCATGTGTGCTAGGAAGTATGTGTAAAAAGTGTGTTCTTTAACTCCTCTATTTGCTTTCTCCTTACATAGGCATTTCTCACTAACTTATAATAATGGCATGTGGGGGTGGCGGCTGCCTGAATAGAAGTGAGAAGCAGCAGCTGACACCAAGGGAGGAGAAACCAGCGATTTCCTCTGGATAAGGACGGCGTAGCGAACAGTCCCACACCCTCATTAGCTCCAGAGGAGCCCAGCATAATTATGACATTTGTTAAGATGACCCCACATTATCGAGGAAAGCTTAAATTGTATTTATTATATTCTGTTTATGAAGGCAAAGGAGTGCTTTAAGAGTTCCATTTGGACTTATTTTACTGTTCAAAGGGAGACAGCATGATCTTATCTGGAAATGCATCTACCCAGACTCACCATGTCTGCACTGCATTGCCCCGATGAAGGTTGATGGATGTGAACAAGAGGTACATGCAATTGTCGAAATGAACCAGAAACTTGAGAGGCAAAAAGCTAGCATATTTGTTTAAAGTCCCAAGCATTGAAATCTACTGTAAGCACCATATAATATATTAAATTTGTCTTTTGCATTTAATTGCATGTGGAAATGAGAACTTACTCATTTCTATGAAGTAAAAGAACAAAATATGTTCAGGTTTCTTAAAAATCTATATTCTATGAAGGGTTTTTAAAATTTATATTCTAGTAAAGATTTTGTCCAGGTTTTTGTCAATCTACAAATGTACAATGGACCACACTGTTGATGTAGTGCAAAAATAAGCAAGAAATTAGCTGAAATGTACCTCTGTTAGGATACTGAAAAATCAAATGGATGCATCTAAAAGTATATAAAAGTTGAAGATGTGGAAAATATTCTTAGTAGCCTTTTTTCCCCAGTTTTTAAAAATTGCAAAAAGGACTTGTAAAAATGACAATGCATAGCATTTAAAAATCATTCTGAGAGGTGCCTGGGTGGCTCAGTTGGTGAAGCGTCCGTCTTTGGCTCAGGTCATGACCTCATGAGCCCTGGGTCAGGCTCTGTGCTGACAGCCCGGAGCCTGGAGCCTGCTTTGGAGTCTGTGTCTCCCTCTCTCTTGCCCTCCCCCACTCTCACTCTGTCTCTCTCAAAAATAAATAAAAACGTTAAAAAAATCCTTTTGAGCACTGAGGAAATGCAATGTTTGTTTACATCTTAAGGCATATATTCACTTTCTGTTGAGAGAGTGAAAATAGGTATTTTTTACTGTTTCTGAAAACAAGTTTTGGGTCTGAAATACATGTGTAAAATTTTGTTTTGAATGCATGTTTTTCTTATCTAACATGAGAAAGTAGGATGGCAGCTGCTAGCTTTGAAACCATGGTACTGTTGATAGGTTTACGCATCATGTTGTATTGACTAAACAGGCTGAGGAGAAACAGAAAAAAAACACTCTTTTGCTACAAATTTAGTGAATTATTTCCAAAAATAGTAGGCCTACATCATTTTCTTTTCTTCCCTGTCTATATGTTTATTCACTAATGCTTATTTTGAGCTCTTGTGTGAACCCATCTACATAACAAACGATAACGCTTTTTCTTTGGACTTCATTTCTTGTGTTTCAGGTGGGCCAGCCATGAGAGGGTACCTTGTGGCCATATTCCTGAGTGCTGTCTTTCTCTATTATGTGCTGCATTGTATATTATGGGGAACAAACGCCTATTGGTAAGTTTCATTTTTGCTTTTTAAAAATAATTCCCAGGGCACCGAGGTGGCTCAGTTGGTTGAGTGTCTGACTCTTGATTTTTGGCTCAGGTCATGACCCTGGGGTCGTTGGATCAAGCCCCACGTTGGGCTCTGCACTGAGCATCGAGACTGCTTAAGATTCTGTCTCTCTTCCTGTGCTCTTCTCCCCCACTCATGTGCACGCGCTCTCTCTCTCTCGAATAAAAAAATAAAACTAAATAAAAATGATTCCTAAACTAGGAAACTAGTCTTTGACACAGTCACACAAATGATGTTAGAAGGACCTATAAAAAAAAAAACTCTTTAACATTTTGAGCCTTCTTTAGCTTTCCATGCTAAACTGGGGTTTTACCATTCTAGTGTCTTGTACATTGGAGCTTTAACAGTTTTCAAACTGATAAAACAGCACCTTATTTCTATTGACATCAGTGAAGCAGTGGTGTTGCCCATCTCTGGAACGTAATATTCTTTATATAATATTTCATCTCCTTGAATTGATGGAGTAATTCTTGGACTCAGTGGTTCTTGACTGTTGAGCCTAAAATGCTTGGATAAGCTAGTGATGATTAAAATAGAGACACTGCATATGGTTTTCTTTGTTTAAAAATATTCGGTGCATGATGACACACATTATGAAACCACTTTGACTTGAAATGTCTCCTAAAACTTTGAAGAAGCACAGATAGTTTTATGGCAGAGAAAACTTATGAAATAAGCTTTTCATCCTTTTCCCTAATTGTCCTTTGGCTAGGAGTAAAGTTTTGATGACCTTTAAATCCTGAATGGATGGTAGTATATGATATCAAAATAAGTCACATGACAATTTTCTATTTTAGACGAAATATCAGTACTCTTTGCCAGTTTTTCAGTAGGAAATTCTAGATCATGTTTCTGGTTGTGTCCCCCTCCACCCCCGTCTAGATAAAAAAAGTTCATGCTTCTGAATTTACTTCACCACTTGTTGACTGAAAAATTATTGTAATGCTCTTCATGGAAGGAAGTTAGGCAGATGGTCACTAGAAAAATCCAATGCCAGGTGGGGGTGGGGGGTGGCCCAAAGTTTCTAGGCCTTGGACTTAACTACTGAGCTAGAGGACTTAGAAGTCTGATTATACACCACATGAAGGTTATACACGGTGTTCTCTCCTTCCATCTTTGCCGCATCCTGTCTCTGTACTACTCTTAGTAAGGGAAGGTAAGAATAGAAGAGAAAGCAAGGAGTTTACTTTGTAAACAAATCCTATTGTGTCACAGGGGAAAGGATAAAGAGGACAATGCAAAGAGTGTTGAATTCTGCAGTCTTTTGTCATTCGGGTTTGAGAGTGTTTATGACCCTCCTAAGCTAACCCGTGATACTAGTCACAGAAAATAACGGGGGAAATTACCTCAGGTGGGTTTTGTGCTGTGAACTTACTTCCTTAAAAACTATTTAAGACAGGTCACTTTTTAATTTTTATTTATTTATTTTTATTACTTTTTTAATGTTTATTTAGAATATGTGCTGCTGAAACGAGCACATTAATGTTTATTTAGAGACAAAGACAGAGCATGAATGGGGGAGGGTCAGAGAGAGAGGGAGACACAGAATCGGAAGCAGGCTCCAGGCTCTGAGCTGTCAGCACAGAGCCCGACGCGGGGCTCGAACCCACACACCGTGAGATCATGACCTGAGCTGAAGTCAGAGGCTCAACCGATTAAGCCACCCAGGTGCCCCTAGACAGGTAACTTTTTTAAGCCACCCAAAGGTTGTCTTCAGAATATCCTAAAAGTTTTTCTGTTCGACTAACCTTAGAAACCAAGTAATATCTTTTACTTAATTTTGTCCTCAGAATGTAATTTGGTTTTTATGATCTAATGTGCTGATCCACCATATTTTTGTACCTTCCTAACATATAAATCAAGGGATTCTTGCCATGTATGGTAGTCACAAAAGATGTTTCTCTAATAAGGACTTTACTAGTTTCATAGTTTAGAAATCTAGCAGTTCTTGGGCGTCTGGGTGGCTCAGTCATTTGAGTGTCTGACTTCGGCTCAGGTCATGATCTCACGGTTCATGAGTTTGAGCCCCTCATCAGGCTCTCTGGGCTGACAGCTCAGAGCCTGGAGCCTGCTTTGGATTCTGTGTCTCCCTCTCTCGCTGCCCCTCCCCAGCTCAGACTCTGTGTGTGTGTGTGTGTGTGTGTGTGTGTGTGTGTGTGTCTCAAAAATAAAAACATAAACCTAGAAGTCCTAACTATGTGGATTTTTAAAAAATTGAGACTACTTTTAGTTTGTGTCCTGTGATTATAGAAGAACATGGATTAGTTTTTTAGATGAATTCTTCACATAATTGATCATTAATAAAGTCTTCTGTTAGGCCGTTACGAACCTGGCTAGCTCTGGATCCTGCCACTCTGTCCCCCTCATTTATTTTTGTTGTCATGCTCTATCTTGCTTCACAATACCCTTTTAAACTGTGGAGACGAGCACTCCATTCAGGAGACCCAGAAGGTCCTAACCTGTGCCAAGAATAGAGGAGAGTGAGATAGGACTCTGAATGGTGTGATTTGTGGAGTCCAGATCACAAGGCTGCCTCTTTAAAGCTTCAGGTCTGTGTTTCTATGGTAGGTGTGCCCAGTTGTGGCATGGGGGACCTAGAGAGTCATGTGCACTGGAGTGTGGTGGGTTTGGCAGGCTTTGGGGAGACTTCCAAGAAGTCAGCCTGCTTGTAGCTTCCACAGTGTGGTGACCCCTAGCCCTTCTCGAAGGGCCCTTTGTTCACTGCTGGTTGAATCCCTTCTGGGTCGCTTGGCACCTCACCCTTTTTCACCCTCTCGCCTTGTATCCGTGCATCCTCAAATATGCGAAAGGTCCTGGAGAAAGTACGGTCATCCCTCAAGGGTTTCTGTGAGGATTTTTAATTCCATGCCGGAGAAGTCTTTCAGCGGTTGTCTCCAAGTGGATTCCCAGGGCATTTGCTTTCCTTTGGGCGGGCTTCCTGGTTCTGGTTTCTGAGTGACCCTGTTTTTGTCTCCTAGGGTGCCACCTGTGGAAATGAAGCGGAGAAATAAGATCCAGCCTTGTTTATCGAAGCCAGCTTTTGCCTCTCTCCTGAGGTAAAAAGATAAAAGAAATTGTGACCTACATGTTTAAAATGTGTTTGTAATCACTTTTCACGCTTGTTAACTTTTTTTCGTATGAAAAGTATGAAAGTAGACTTTAGCAGTGTAAAGTAGACACTCTGTATTTAAGGAAGAGCTTGAATATCCCATCTCTTTTTGTGCTTTTGGTCGGAGCTCTGCATATATTTTCAGAAAAGGCATTCAAGAACTCAATCAGACCAGTTACTCTTTTTACACAGGTGAGATTAGAGAGCTCTGTTTGTATTTGATCATAAAAAGTGAACTATTCTTCAGGGCTTTATTTCTCCCCGTGTTGTTCCCATGTTGTTTTTTACCCTTACTATTTTGTAGCTTTTTTTCCCCCTTGTCTCTAGGTTAAACTTCATGATGAGAAGTTTTTCCTCACCATGACTTTCAGTGAACTACTTGGAATGTAAATAACGATCTTTATATAGTTGTCAGGACTTGCAGAATATCCACAAATATTCTTTTCCTCTTTCACCTCAACTGTGACAGATTGCTGGTCAAAATGCTTCTAGAGAAATAGAAATAACAGTCTGGTCATGTTTAATTGTGTAAAACAGGTACAAGCTTTTCAATATATTATCCATTAAGGATCAAAAGTTTATATATTTGTAAATTTTCTTTTCATTGCGTAGTATACTGCATGTTTCCATGACTGGTTCTTAACCTTTTAAAATCAACTCTCTAGGAAACTGGAGATACATAAAATATTTCTGCATATGTTTACAAGTATATCATGGCTACTATAAGCACTTTATAAGATGATAAATCTTTCCAGTTAGGACCACTGCAAAACTAGGAGAGTGGTTTTAAACTTTTTTAACCATGACCCCATAGTAAGAAATCAATTTTACCTTGGAACCCAGTATACACTGGGTATGAGTACATTTTACTTTGGAAGCTGGCATACATAAATAAAGCTGGACCCCTGAGAATGCTGACACTCTCAAAACTAAGTCTGGGACACAGATCATATGTCATGCAGGAAGGGCCCACCCTCACCTGTCTCCTTAGTCTGAATATGGTGTGAGTTCTTAGCCCAGCTCTGAAGACCTTAAGCTCGTGTGACTTGCCCAAGGTGTAATGGCTCCTGAGTGGCTACTATGGATGCAAATGAAGCCAGAATGAAACTGAAGCTATTTCACCCCTATTCTGTGCTTTATTTCCATTTTGTCATACAGCCACTGAAACCCCAGGGCACTCTGATCTGCACCTGCAGGTTTTAGACTAACAAAAGGCAAAGCTGATATGACAGAAAAAATGGGGCCAAGTGTGGGCGATTGGGGTAAGGGTGAGTTTGACTTGTTCCTTCTCTTGCATTAAAAGCACTTTGATTTTCTTTTTTTCTACTTCATACTGGTTCCATAAAGAAGTAATACGGAGTTGAAATTCATTCAATCATTTATTAACCGTAGGGAACCTGCCTACTCTGTGCTGGTTGCTAAAAGTGAGGGGAAAAAACAGAGGCACATCCTATCCTCATCGAATGGTCTCTCTTGTCTGAGAGAGGACCTGAGTGGGGGCAGTGGGGCATAGCTCAGGACAGAGCAGGCAATAAGAAGAGCATGTCCATAGTTGTTGTTCTTGAGTAAGTCTTAATGCCAGCAAGAATCCTAGGTGCATCAAACTGTTTTTTATTTTCATTTTTATTTTTACTTTTTCATAGCTGACAAAACTTCACACATATGGTACTTTTTAATTTGGGAGTGGCTTAACATCCGTGCTTTATTTCCCCTTATTACCTCCTTTGTCTCTTCCTGTATATGGCTAACATTTCCTCACTTGGTATTGATTTGTTTTTAAATTTTGATCCCCCTCCCTAGCCTCTAGAGTTGTGACAAAACTTTGGTTCCACAGCCTGGGTAGCATTTCCATTTTGGTTTTGTAGTTCCATTGCACATTCCATTCTCTATTCTATTTAAATTCCGTTTAAGGTGACTTTTCAATAATTTTACGTTTTAAAGTTTGTTTATTTTGAGAAAGAGCAAGAGAGCAAATGGGGGAGGGGCAGAGAGAGAATCTCAAGCAGGCTCCGTGCTGTCAGTGCAGAGCCCAACTCGGGGGCTCAATCTCATGGACTGCCGAGTTCATGACCTGAGCTGAAATCAAGAGTCTGATGCTTAACCAACTGAGCCACCCAGGCCCCCCAAATAATTTTAATATTAAAACATAAGACCATAAATAAGCATTGAAGTGAATAAAAATATACTTTAAAAATAGTTACACAATCGCAAATAGTCCGTATATCAACGTGAGTATTATACTTCAGTTGTCTTCAGTTGTGATTTTAGAAGGCTGCATATATTGCAGGCATTTGGGGGAAATGATTCTTTTCCTTTTCTTGCAGGTTTCATCAGTTTCACCCTTTTCTGTGTGCAGCTGATTTTAAAAAGATTGCTTCCTTGTATGGTGGCGATAAGTTTGATTTGCCCTATGGGATAAAAACATCAGGTCAGTAATATTATTCTTACCCAGCCCTATTAATAGGAGTGTGTTTTGATGTGAACCACATGTTTATATAATTTTAAGGCCTTTTCATCTTACTGCTTCATGAGGATTCTTAAAGGAAATGATTCGGCAATTTGTTGAAGGAAATTAAATTTTAATTCAGAAATCCCTACTCCTTTTTGAGGCAGTGTGGAATTCTAGAATAAAACGGGAAGTTTGTTGTTGTTTTTTGAGAAACTGCTCTTTACTTTTGTCTAGCTATGGTATTATTCATGAGTTCTGATGCTGTATTTTATTCCAGTATAGAATTAGCAGGATAAACCTGTGGGTTAACTTCCTTCCTGTCTCCCTTTTTGCCTTTTTACCTCTGAGTTTTATTTTATTCCATCAGTGTAAGTTCTAACTCCTTGATCAGCCTTTTAACCAGTGGGTATTTTGCTAAATTGAGAGAGAAATTACTCTATCTGCTAATGACAAAACCGTTTTCTCTCCACTTACTGACAACTGATTGGCCTTAAGCAGCTTTATGTTGTGGATTTTTGAGAGACCCTAAAAGCCCAGTAGGTGACAAGCTTAGTTTTCTGAGTCAGATTTTATTTATTCAGTGGATCCTGTTATGTGTGTGTGTGGTGTGTGTGTGTGTGTGTATGTGTGTGTGTGTGTGTGTATGTGTGTGTGTGTGTGTGTATGTGTGTGTGTATAGGTTTAAAAAGAAATATTGCAGAGAATTTGATAATTTAATACATTTAAATTTGCTGAATATTGGTTTCTATACTAATATCAGTTTCAAAGGCTCTATTCTACACTAATATCATCTGATGTTGGTATTTTTTTTAAAAATGTCTTATTATTTATTTTTGGGAGAGAGAGACAGACACAGCATGATCAGGGGAGGGGCAGAGAGAGAGAGGGAGACACTGAATCTGAAGCAGGCTCCAGGCTCTGAGCTGTTAGCACAGAGCCCGACGTGGGGCTCGAACTCACGAACCATGAGATCATGACCTGAGCTGAAGTCAGACTTAACCGACTGAGCCACCCAGGCACCCCAGATGTTGGTATTTTGGGGGTTACTTTTTCAGAATTGTTGTCAGATTAGGCATCTTTTTTTTTTTTTTTTTTTTTTTTTTTTTTTTTTTTTTACCCCCCTGGAATTTTCAGGAAGTGTCCTTAGAGTGTTTTGAGCGTACCTATTGAGTAGTGCCTGCTAACTGCAGTTGTGTTGTTAATTTCCACCAAGGAATAAATCCACATGGATTTACAAGTTTGAAATGGGTTGGGGGAGGGATGGGGGGGGGAATACCTAGGGTTGCTTACTAGGTATCTAAGAAGCCATAATTCCTTTTATTTATAATATGCCATTTGTTTTCTAGCGGAATATTTTCGACTTGCTCTTTCAAAACTGCAGAGTTGTGATCTCTTTGATGAATCTGACAAGTGAGTTTATTTCCTCGCTTTTGCTTGACTTTTAGTTTTAGCTAAGGTGGTTCAAAATATGCACCCCAATGTAAAATGTCTTCACTCAAGAAAATTCCATAGTAGTTGTGCATGACTAAAATGTCTAGTAGTTGTTTCCATGACACTTCAAATAAACACATTACAAAATTAATTTAGAAACTGCAAAACTGGTTGCCTCAGAAGTTTGCAGAGTCTTATGATGAGCAATCCTAGTCCCAGGTCAAGACATTTTAACCCACATTCACCTCTCCTAAGTTGTTGTTACTAGAGAATTAATTCGTTGCCCCTGTTAATCAGCTCACAGCCCCTCCATAGGCTGTCTCCTGTACCTTCCTATGTATCTTCTGATGGCTCATGAGGATCTGTTTTGTTTCATTTGAATATTGGATTTCAGAAGCAGCTCTCTTCCTCCTATTCAGAATTATACTGGAGGAAAGAGAACAGTTGGTTGAGATAATACTTCTTCTGACTACAAAAGGTAACTTAATTTGTAGAAAATTCTGGTGTCAAGTGAACCATCTAGGAATGAAATTGCTAAAGAGAGACTCTTTAGCTGATACACTTATTTTGACAGAGGTAGACTTTCTGTACAGATTTTTCATCTACCCTTCAGGATTTGGCCAGTGGTCCATTGAGGGGATGGAATAGGCACTCCATTAAAAAGCAAAATGACAGAATTTTCCCTCTTGCCCAAGAGGACAGAAGTACTATTTAACAAATACATAAATGAGAGTAGTGGACAGAGATGTGAAAATGGGGATAGAATTTACAGACCAGAGCTGCAGGAGCAATGCTAGATTTTGTCTGAAATTCTCTCCTTTTTTCTCTGAGAGCCCAGATGATCGAAGTGTGGATTATGTAATGTTGGCTCATTTCAGCTTGTACTTACTTATTACAATTTAAAACTATGCCATCAACTTAATTTGTTTTTGATTGCATATGAACAGCAACCATGTATGTACTTTTCTAGCCTAAATTTTATGTAGCTCATGGGTTGAATTTTGTGCAGATCTTTGGCATATGTGCATTATGTCCTGCTCTCTAGTTTTTACCACTACCCTGCAAAGTATGCTTGATAGTCTTTTTTTTTTTTTTTTTTTTTTTTTTTTAAATGGAGAAACTAAAACTAGGCAAACATACATAGTTTGTTACAGTGGGTAAAAGCTACAGCCAGGATGTGAACCTAGAGAGCACCATCCAGTGCCCGGATGTGTGACTTAAGAGTAATAGTGACTGTACCTTAAATATTTGGAGCAAGTGTCTACAAGGTCCTAGTCCCTGTAAATGTGAGCTAGTGCCAGGATTCTTGGGTGTGTATGACTAGAAGTTTCACTCTTTCCTGGTTTTTATCTTAGAACTAGACTGTACCATCTGTAGGTGCTTTCAGAAGCCCTTCCCACACAGGAATTCATCATCTGCGTGTGCCTCAGCCAGGCTTGTCTCTCTCTTCTTGCTGACGTGGTCTTGCTGTTTCCTTTCCTCCTTGGTCACTGAGCATGGACCCCACTCCCAACCTCAACCCATGTCAGGCTCTTAGCATCACCCGTGTTGGAAGACAGGTGGGTGTGGGTGGTGAGGAGGGCTGGAAGATCTTGCTGATGGCACAGGAATCCTTTAGTCTGAGTTTGTCAAGAGAAGTAGAATAGAATGTGCAGTCAGAGACTTTTCAGGCACAGAGGGAATGGAAAATCCCCTTGTGGGATCTCTTCGGAGTGCACACCAAGAAGCAGTCACATGATCAGCCTTGCTGAATTGCTTGTTTGTGCAAACCTGTTTTCCTAGGGACTTGACAAAGAGTATTTTGAAAGTAGATGAGAATATACTTGGGACAGTATTTCCTATTTCATATTAACTTTTGGGATGGGTTCACATGTAATAAACTATACCTGTATTTTAAGCAAGCCATTATACATTTATCTGAATGGCACTGTATAACACAAAGACAATCGCTGGCCAGTCTATGCCTGAGCAGTGGATTTTATTTTATTTATTTATTTTAAAAATATTTATTTATTTTGAGAGCGACCACACATGTATGCATGCACACAGGGGAGGGATAGAGAGAGGAGAGGGGGAGAATCCCAAGCAGTCTCCGTGCGGTCAGCGCAGAGCCTGACTTGGGACTCGAACTCATGAACTGTGAGATCATGACCTGACCTGAAGTCAAGAGTTGTATGCTCAACCAGCTGAGCCACCCAGGCACCCCTGAGCAGTGTATTTTAAAGGCAGAATATACTCCAGAAAGGCAGAATGTACTACCCTGCCTTCTTGTTGCCTCAGAGTAAACTGTTCCCTAAGTGACCTTAAACATCTCCCATTTCTCCTCTCAGCCTGGGGAAAAATGCTCTAGGACAAACAGATCTGAGAACAGTCTCTTTCTCAGGCAGAGAGAATGAACTGCCCCCAGCTGTGGATTCAGGAATGGGGTTGGGGGTGAGGGGGGCGCCCCATGGACCAGGAGGAAGCCTTGTTGGCATGAGCTGCTCACTGGGTCAGTGGGTCTGTAGGGTCAGGATTGGGATGAGCAGAGAGAGGGGAGCTCTACTCTTTCCATCCCCTTCCTCCTTGGGCTGGTCTCCACTGATTTTATTCTTCCTTTATCCTCTTGGTTTCTTCCAGAAGGTTCAGACATTTGGTCATTGTTTCAAATCCGAATCCTTTACAGTCCTACCAGATGTAAGTCCTAGTTTTGTTCAGTTACATTATTCAGTTCACGTGATGCCCTCCATTGGGACAGATTACACTGTGAATGGGAAAGTTCTAAATACCAGATGCATTTACAAGAGAGGAGTCTTCCTCTTTCCCACAGGTGTCACATAAACGAAGTCTGCAGGTTAGCATGTTATTACCCATTTGGTTTTATTTATCTTTTTGTTTTTAACAAGAAGTATACTCTTTGGCTTTTCCCTTTATATTGTTTAGTTTCTCTCCTGAGCAATGACCCACCAGGTTGGGGTAGGGTAACCACCCAGGCACCCGTACGTTGCCTAAAGAATCGTGATTACCTAAGCTTACCTGTCTGTGCTGTGTTGTGCAGCTTGAGGGCCAGACTCAAAAGCAAAGTGGTGAATTGTAGAGAATCGTTAGAGGCAGGAAGGGTGGAGATCTAGTCCAACCCCCTCATTTGAAAGGTGAGAGAGCTGAGGTCCAGAGAGGTTATGTGGAGGTCTGCAAATTTCTGTTTTCAGTACCTCCTTTCACATTTTAACAGAGTAAAAGACAGGAAAGACCGCACAACCGAATGTCTTAAACTGAGCATCATCTGAAGAGCTAAGGGGAAGAGAATTCTGGAATTGTGAATTCTTTTGGATATATTGTTAAGGATTTCCAGGGCTATAAATCTTGTGCATTATTGAATATAGCTTATGCCTTTATTCTTAACTTCAAGCCATTTTTAACCAGATGATTGGCAGGGTTAAACCAAATCCTCTCCAAGTTACATGTGTCAGTTCACTGAAAACACATATATGTTAAATAGGTTTCATTTGTTCTCTTAAAGATACATGATCTCCATAGACTCTTCTCTTCAAGGAGAGCTTGAAAAACAGGGTTTTGGGGGAGGGGAAGTAGAGGGAGGAAAGGGGCGGGCAGTAAGGAAGTGGGCAGGCATGGGACTGCTAAATAGATGAGTCAGTACTTGTGAAAAACGGCACAGTTTTGTGTCCTTGGGCAAGTTCCTGCATTTCTGAACCTTAGTTTCTTGTAAAAGAGGGTAATGGTGCTACATATGCACCTTATGCCACGGTCAGTTTTGATAGTTAATAGTTAAGTCAGTGAAACCATTGCACAGTCATTAAGTCAACGTAAGCATCGGTACTGTCTTTGCAACTTCCTGTGAACCTAGAATTATCTGGAAATAGAAAGCTTACATTGAAAACATGACCACCGAGCTTCTATATGAATGTTCATAGGAGCATTAGTCATAGTAGCCCCAAAGTGGAAACACCCGAATGTCCAACTGCCAAATGAATAAATTAAAGGTATATCCGTATAAAGGAAATTATCTGGTCATAAAAAGGAATGGGGTACTGATTCATGCCACAACATGGACGAACTTTGAAAACACCATGCTCAGCAAAAGAAGCCAGTCATGAAATAGCAAGTACAAGTATAGTTACATACGATGCAACCCACGTACCACATACAATTACTGCATGATTCCAGTTACAGGGAGTGGCCAGAATAGAAGCGCGATGGAGACAGAAAATAGATTTGTGGCGGTCAGGGGTGGGGGAGGGGAAATGGAGAGCAAGTGCTACTGGCTCTGGGTCTGAATTGGGTGGTGGTGATTGTTGCACAGCTTTGAATATGCTAAAAGCTAGTGAATTTTAGGTAAAAGGATGAATTTCAGGACACGTGAATGATATTCCCATTCAAAAAATAAAATGTTTTTGAAAAGAATTGGGGGTGGCAGTGACCTCTCGTTTCCTCTCTAGCCTCTGTGGCACTGTGTTCGGAAGGGACTGTGAAGCCGTGCCTAGAACCAATGGTTTCTCTTTGTCATCTTTTCTGTATGCTGCTGCTGCTGAGTTCTTGGGACCCTGGTTGCTCCCTTTATTCCCCAAAGCACAGCTCACATGAGGGGGCCATGGTTTACACACTTCACTAACGATTGAGGATATTTAAGGAAGTCGTATCACAGAAAAGCAATACTTAAAATGTGCGCGTGTTACAAGGCCCTGACCCTTTCTGGCTGGCTGTGCGTGTATCTCTTTAGCACCAGTCTGCCCCCCAGCCCCGGGGCATGCTGCCTTCTCCTTAGTGGGAACACATTCTCCCTCAGCCAAAGCGGCAGAAACCCTGAATCACAAAATCTCAGCTCCCACTTAAATGCGTGAACCAGGGGCCCCTGGGTGGCTCAGTCGGTTGAGTGTCCGACTTCCGCTCAGGTCATGATCTCACGGTGTGTGAGTTCGAGCCCTGCGTCAGGCTCTGTGCTGACAGCTCGGAGCCTGGAGCCTGTTTCAGATTCTGTGTCTCCCTCTCTCTCTGCCCCTCCCCTACTCATGCTCTGTCTCTCTCTGTCTCAAAAATAAATAAAAACATTAAAAAAAAATTTTTAAATGCGTGAACCAGCTCTCCACCTCCCCCTGTCACCATTGCATTCTGGGAGGCCGCCAGATTCTGTGAAGAGTGTGCCAGGCCAGCACAGGCGGTCACAGAGTAACTCTACATAAATACCTTACTGAGCCGAAGCACCGGTGCTAAATCGGTTGCCTGCTCATTGGACACGGGTTTGTGACAGCTGCCTAGTTGCTCACCCAAGCGGGATCCATTATGTTACATCAGCAGAACGGGGCCAGATTGGCAATGAGCTGGGGCGGGAGCGTGGCTTCAGAGAACTTAAAAAGAGGACAAAGATGGAGACTTCAGTTATTTAAGGAAAACAGCCCAGGCTCTAGAAAGGTTCTCAATGTCTGCATCACTACTCTGGGTATCCTGCTGTTTTGCAAGGTTTCTTTACATGGTAGCGTTTTCAGCCTGGAGGAGAACTTGAGGCCGGGGGTGGGGGTGGGGGTTGGTTGGGGGAGTTGTGATTCTGTGTCAACAGAGTGAGTCACAGGTGGTGAAAAGGCAGGAGCAGCCACAGTCTGTTTCATAACAGCCATTGTTGTCACATGTTGAGTGGAGATACAGAAACCGGGGTACATGTGCCAGAGGACATGGTCTCCTGCAACGTAGAGTAACAACATTTGAGACCTCGGTGATTCCCTTCACAAAAGGGCAGACTAAGTTCCTAGAGGTTAGGTCTCTAGGCCAAGGTCCTGAAGATGCTGAATGGGGGAGCCAGAACCAGCAGTCAGGTCTCTAGCCACAGCCCATTGCTCAGTGTTTCAGGGTCTTCAGACTGCAAGTAACAGTAGCCTAAGAGTGATTTAAACAAAGCAGACCTTTATTGTCTCCCATATCGCCTAGATATGTGGGTTCATGTCTGCAGGCTTGTGGTTCCATCTTGCAGGCTGCGTGTGGTTGCACAGACTGGATGGCACAGCTCCAGGGAGTGTCCGTTCACACATACAGTTACTTGACTGGTGCACCTTGTAGGTGGACAGTGTACAACTTGCACATCTGTATGGAGCCGCTCTGGTTGTGTGACTGAATTAGCGGCTCAGTGATGTCAGGGCAGCTTCTCTGTGGCTCTCTCTCTCTCCCTGTTGTAAGATGACTGCCGCTGCTCTAACCGTATGTTGTCACATATCAGCATCTAAGAGGAAAGGAAGGGGTAGATCAAAAGAAAGCCTTCTTTTCAAACTGTGCTCTTGCAGGGGGCGAAATCTTTTCTGGAGCATCTAATAGACTCTCTAATGTCTTTCTGCCCCAAGGGTGGGTCACGGGGCCACCTCCGGACCGACCGTTGTTAGGCTTTACGGAAGCAGGGCTCTACCGGCAGGTACACAGGGTAGTGGGTGTGGGAGAATGACCAGTGAGATCTGCAGAGATTGTTAGGCTGAAGATGAGGTGGTCTATTTTAATGTGTATGATACTGCTGAAGGGAAGAGTGGATGTCAGAAAGCATTCAGAAGACAGGCCACAGGCCACTTGCAGTGGGCAATTCACGTCTACTTTCTCTGTATTGATGGTGTTGATGTTTACCTCTGTAGAGCGTAGGAACTCTCCTGGGTTTTGCCTGACTTGATGAGAAGCATGCCTTTCACCCGGGGGAAGAGGAATCTCTCACCGTAACTGTTTCAGCAGGCTTCCAGATTTTCCATTAACAGGTTTGGGCACTCTGGAGTGATTTTGTTTTCTGGATGAGCAGTTTGGGGCATGTGCATTTCCCCACCTGTTCCTGGGGTGGGGGAAAGAAGAACGGATAGCTGCTTTTCCAGACACAGAGTAAGGAAACAGTCACCATCCTTCATGTAACAACCAAACTGATTCCTAGAGTGCAGACACAGCCTATGAGCCAGGAAGTTTTAGATCGGAGGATACAGGAATATGAACAGTACTATTCTTGCCCTCTAGAGACTCAGAATTCCCTGTAGTTATTTGTGCGTGAAAGTTGTGTTAATTAAATATGGTAAAGTTATACTGTACCCAAGGGACCCTGGAAATTACCGTTTTACACCTCAGGGAACAAGGGGATCCAGGAGCCCAGACCAGGTGGAGGGAAGCCAAGGAGATGATGGATCAACTTTTTGGTAATATGTGGTGACTGCTGGGAAGAGAGGGGTGAGGTGTGTGGTTCAGACTGTGTACCTGTACCATGACGTGTTTCCCAGTCACGGGGGCGTCGTGAATACTAGCTGTAGATAAGCTGCTATTGCTACAGAGTGGTCCTAGGGATGCCCCTAAAACAGTTTCTAGTGTTATACATGATCCTCAGAAAAATATCCCTTACAAGGAGGAAATATCTTTGCAATATCCCTTACAAGGAGGAAACGTGAACTTTCACTGACAAGATTTCCTTTCAGAGGCTTAGGCAAACTTTTTTTTCATGACAAAGGGCCTTCCCTCCTCCCAGCTGCCCCCTCCAAAGCTAACAGAGAAGAACATAGAAAGTAAAATTTCTCAAAATGTGGTGACCATCGAACTGTGACCTGTCTTTAGAATTAGAGTTCTTTTGAGTGAGGCAGTGTCTCTAAGATTTCTTCCCATTTTTCCCCAGCCCTTAAACCTCCTGGGACGATGGACAGGAAGAGGCTACAGAATTGTGTACAAGGCATGGCCTTCTCTCTGTAGCTAATCCTGGGGCTCCTGTAGTAGGAGCTCTGCACCGAGCCCTCTCCTCCCTTTTCTCTTGACTGGAAGGCTTGATGGGATCTGTGAGGGGAGGTCCAGGACCTGGAGCCTGCGTGGGGACCAGGAATGTGACACATTAGTATGGCAGATGGTTGCTTCTCTTATCACAGTGCTCTTTTGGCCACACAAGGATCTAGGGCTTGATGACCAACTGCAGTCCAGTCTGATAAACATACCACTGAGCGGAAACTTCTGTGAACACTAAGGTTGAGCCTGTTGGCTTATTGCTGAGCAGTGATTATGGAACTGGTTGTGTCTGGGACGGAGTTGAGCAACCTCTTTACGGGTCAACTTCAGGGATCAGACTTGTGGGGTCGGTGGTCCTTCGATGAGGCTCCAGGGTTGGAACTCCGGAGACACGGCAGTGGTGTGCAATCCTGTCTAGCCTCGTATGTTTGATGATGTTAGAGTCAGTCAGCCTGGTGTCAGGCTGGAAATCCCAGGCCAGGCTGGATGCTGTAGCTGCAGGGGCACGTGGGAATAGGGAGGTGGGAGAGGGCTAATCTGGGTGCCATAGTTACCGATAGCTCTCCTCCTTCCTCATATAGGTTACATAGGAACAGAGCTGTTATTTGGGTCCTGTCTGTTCCTAGGCACCTCCTCCCCTATGCCCAGCCTTGCTTAGCAGGTAGATGGAGCCAGCTCCACAGCTTCAGCCTCTGATTTGTATTAAACTGATCCCGAGGTTATGGAAGGAAAAGTCAAACAAGCTGTGCATGTGAGAAGTACCCTCGTCACATAGAGTATTCATAAGATGGATCCGGTGAGGTTGATAACAATATACCCAGAGAGGAAAGGGTTTTGAATGTTTGCCAGTCTTCCCATCTTCTCCGTGCCACCTGGTGGCAGAGCACTGTGGATAAAGTTGCCTTCCTGGAAGTGGGATTAATGTCAAACTTGCAATATAAAAGCATCTAGACACATGTTTCTTTCCTAAGACAAGCATTTAAAAAATGTGCTCTGGAGCACACTGCGATCTGTCCATGATAGGAGTTTCGGAGTTATATCCTCAGTGCTTGTTGGACATGTTTCCCCCTGCCCCCCCCCGCCCCGCCCCCGTCCCTGACATCTGTGAAACTGGATTTTCTTGTTTTTGTAGCAAAGCAGACACTGATTTAGACGTGACCCTTGAATTTGGGAGCTAAAAGCCCCAAATTAAAATCTGTAAAAGTGTTTTCGAGTATTAAAAACTTACCAAATAGGTGAGCTAAACAAATTCTAAGGAAAGAGGGTCAATTCATATGTATACGAGGGTGTACATTGTCTCTTCTTGGCAGGGCCAATGTTTGGCTTTTTAATTATTCCTGTATTCCTGCATTCTCTATGTTTATTATTTTTTTTAAGTTTATTTAAGTAATCTCTACACCCAGTATGGGGCTTGAACTCCTGACCTTGATATCAAGAGCCACACGCTCCTCTGAGCCAGCCAGGTGCCCCTCTTCAGTTTAAATATTCTACAGTATTTGTGCAATTTTGCTACTCATTAATTTCCTAAGAGCCTTGTGGTCTAGAGTTCATCTGTTTTGCTTTATTTCATGGTTCTTAGAGAAATAGTTTTTTTTCTTTATACTTTCATGTCTTGAGGGTCCTGAAAGGACAGTTGCAAAAGGCTTCCCCTCTGTAGTCTTGTCCCCTGAAGGAGAAGGACATGATCCGAGTTGTCTTTTCTCCAAGCTTGGTTGGGAGGTAGTGAGAGCCTGGAGATGGGTTCGGGGTTGCTGAGAGCGAATGGCACACAATCCAAAGTCCTAGGCTAGTCCCAGCCAGCAACAGGAAGTCGCGCTTCATCATCTACTTTAAAGCTCTCTGCCAGGAACACAGTGAACTTTGAGTTTATATTGGTTAAGCTCCAAGGAGCAGTACATGTTTGGGGAATTGAAGTGCTCATGGGCGGGTCCAAGGAAGCTACCCCTTACCCACCAGATTGCCAACTGTCTCCACACTGATGAGACGCAGCAGTGACCCAGAGCTAGGAACTCAGGGGAGTGGGCAACGCTGGTGAAAAAAAGGACGGCTGTGTAACATAAGCACACTTGTGTCAACATTAACATGCAGCATCGCAGGCCAAGTGGTGTTTTTGTTGTCCAAGGGTCTGGATGCAAATCCCGATTCTGCCTCTTGGGAGTATGACTTTGAGATGTAACCAACACTTCTCTGAAGTCCTTTCTTCATTTGTAAAATGGGAGTATCGGGCTTACCTGTCTGAGCAGGTGGTTATGAGATTCAAGCAAGGGACCGTGCATGGACTCATAAGCAGCTTTAGTTTCTAGCGATCATATACTTCCTATGAAATGTTATTTATTGAATTCTGTATCTTTCTAATATATCCCTAGACCTGTAAGTCACAATCGGTTCTTTTTCTACTTGGGCAACAAATGAAATTTGGTTCTGGAAAGTATGGAACGAGTGCTTGGAATCACCCACTTATACGAAAGATGTCTCAACCTCTCACTTGTCTGTTTGCCCAGCAGTGTGCCATGTAAAAAGTGCGTGGTGGTTGGTAATGGAGGAGTTTTGAAGAATAAGACATTAGGAGAAAAAATTGACTCCTATGATGTAATAATAAGGTAAATATATTTCCTGTTTGCTAACCTGGAATTGTTTAAAAAAAAAACAAAACATGGTTTCCTATTTTAGTATGACTGTGTTTTAAAAGGAAGAAGAGTTGCTTAGATAAGTTTATTATGTAACTGGTCTCTCAGTTGTTGGCTAGAGTAGGCCTAGATTTCAGGTCGTTGACTCAACAAATATTTATGAAGTTTCCTTAATATGCCAGGCACAGTTTTCGCCACAGGGGATACAACAGTGAATGAGAGCAATGTTCTTGCTCCCTGTGGAACTTATATTCTAATGAAGGGAAGAACACAATAATTAAATAAATAAGGGAGCACGGTAATAAATGCCATACAAACAATTAAAACATACATGACAGGCAATGATTGAATGGCTGCTTTAGAATGGATGACCATCTTGAGGAGAAGACCTCTAAGATGGACCCAAGTGAGTCTGTAGTACCAACTGTATCAGAGCAATCCAGGCAAATAGAACGTTTAGTGCAGGTCCCGGGGGAGGATATGATCCTGGGTTTGAGAGGAGCCGCAAGAAAATCAGCAAGGTAGGAGGGCAGCAGGCTTGGGGAGAGTGGTGTAACCAGAGGCTGAAGGAGCAGGCTGTGTAGGACTGTGTAAACTGAGACTAGAACTTGGATTTTACTTTAAGGACAATAGGAAACTTTTGCAGATTTTTTAAAATGTTTATTTATTTTTGAGAGAGACAGAGTGTGAGTGGGGAAGGGGCAGAGAGAGAGAGGGAGACAGAGAATCCGAAGCAGGCTCCAGGCTCCGAGCTGTCAGCACAGAGCCCGAGCGGGGCTTGGACTCATGAACTGCGAGATCATGACCTGAGCTGAAGTCAGACGCTTAACCGACTGAGCCACCCAGGTGCCCCCTGAAGATTTTAAAGCAAGACAGCAATTCCATCTGATTATGCCTTTAAAATATCCTGGCTGTGATGTGGACAATGGGATATGAGGGACAAGGGTAGAAATGAAGAGGCCAGTTAGGTGGCTATATTCAGGCAGATAATGGTGGCTTGGAACAGGATTGCCATGACAGAGAAAGGAGGTAAGTATAGACTAAGACATATTTTAGAGGTAGAGTTACCAGGATTTGTTGATGTGTTAGATGTGAAGAGAGATGGGAATAAAGGAACCAGATACCTCCTTCTAGGTTTTCAGCTGAAGAGACCGAGTTGGGGGAAGACTAGAGTGGGAACATGTTTAGATCTGGAGAGGGAAGATTTCTGTGTGAGCATGTTAGGTTTGAGGTGCTTGTAAGATTTGCAGTGGTAAGTCAAGTAGGCCCTTGGTTAAACGGTTAAAGCCTCATTGGTAAACAGCTTGTAAGCTGTATTTAAACCATGGATTGGGCAAGACTCCCCAGGGAAAAACAGAGAGAGAAGAGGTTCCCAGGACAGAGTCTTGAGGTACCCTACACTTAGACGTTGAGTAAAGAAAAAAAAAAAAACGAGTTGGAAGAGGATCTACGAATGAGTTAGGAAGTATTTTAAAACAGAGGAGGTCAACTATGTCCAGTGTTGGTGAGAGGTCATGCAAGATAAGGACAGCGAGTTCACCATTGGACATGCAACTCGACGCTTACTCATACTCTTGACAAAAGCAGACTTGGAGATATGATATGGGGAGTGGCCCTACCCAGGTGGTTTAGCAGAGAGCGACAGGCAAGAAAGTGAAGAAACGAGGATAGGCAATTCTCTTGAGAAGTTTTGCTGTGGTGTTGAGTTACAAGATGGTAGCTGGAGATGGTTATGGACTCAAAGGAGGCTCTTTTGTTCCTGTTTAAAGATAGGAGATTCTAGAGCATATTGGTAAACTGACAGAAATGAACAAAGAGATTGCTGTGGTAGAGAGAGGGGATGGCTGCAGAGTTCAAGTGTGGTTGGTCCTCTATAATGAAAGGAAAACTGGAATTGTGGTTATGACTACCAAGAGTCTCACCGATGGAGGGGTGGGAGAATGAGGACATTTCCGCCTCTTACTTTCTCATTGAAAGATTAAAGTAAGGTCATCATCTGGGTGATGTGTTGTGTGCCTTGGGAATGACTATGAATAGTCATTTGAAGAGTGGGAAGGTTTCACGCTGGGGCAGTGCATTAGGCTGACCTGGCAGTGCTTGGGGGTTTTGCTAGGTTACAAGCTGCCAAGAGTTTGTGCATTGTGAGGTCACTTTATTTTCTGTTCACTCTCCATTTTGAGGAAGCTGTGAAAGTTTGTCCACACAACAATTTTAAAACAATTTTTTTAACCTATAATTGTCGAGACATTTGATCATCCAGAACCACAGCAAACCCTTGTGGGAGAATGCCACGGGCACAGCATTTATGAAAGTCATTTAAGTGTTATTAAGACCGTCTCATATTACATTGAGTCCGTGGCAAAGGGCGAAACAGTATTTATCCTCTAGGGGACACTGTTTTGGAAACAAAGCATCCCTTTTAATAGCATGCCTTCCTAGTGTATGCATAAATAGCGCATGTCTAACTTTGGCATTGAGCAGGCACAAGCCCAACAGTAGATCCTCTGTGGTTCTTTAGTTCCCTCTAGCAGTGACATTTATTTGCTTGTGCTTGGGTAGAATACAGAAATTTTATATTATTACTTTATTATGGAGTGCAACAATTTTGATGGGTCCTCACATCACCTTCAGTGTGATCCTTACCTGTCAGCCCGTGTGCTCCATGACTGTAACGTGAGGCAAGTAACTTTGGACTTCAGGGCCCTCACCCAAGGGGTTTTGTTCTGAACGTCCTCCAAGGTCTCTCTTAACTCTAGTTTTCTGTGGTTCTCTGTTCTCATTTGGTTTTATTTAGTCTTTGGTTTTTCTGGAGGTTGGACTGAATTAGTTGTGGCCCCACAATTAATTTTCAACATTTCTGCCTTTGATCCAGCCAGCTGTCTCATGAAAGGGAATGATTTCCTTGGCTGTTATGCCTTAAAAATCAAGCAGTCGCCTTGTAGCTTTTAGCACCAGACCCATGGTTTCTGGTTTGTCCTGCTCTGTAAGCTCTGAAACTGGGATGGAATTGGCTCCTACTGAACTTGGTCTACATTATTTTGTGTGTTTTACTACCCACAGAATGAATAATGGTCCTGTTTTAGGACATGAAGAGGAAGTTGGGAGAAGGACAACCTTCCGACTTTTTTATCCAGAATCTGTTTTTTCAGATCCCAATCACAATGATCCTAATACTACGGCGATTCTCACTGCTTTTAAGCCGCTTGATTTAAAGTGGCTGTGGGAATTGTTGACAGGTGGCAAAATAGTAAGTTGGCAAAATTGATCTGCCTTCTGATTACCTTCAGTTTTTTTTTTTCCCATTAAAAAAGAAAAAAGACAACCACAATGTTCTATTTTCTGGGTTCTTATTTTATTTCAGAACACTAATGGTTTTTGGAAGAAACCAGCCTTGAACTTAATCTACAGACCTTATCAAATCAGAGTATTAGATCCTTTCATTATCAGAATGGCAGCTTATGAACTGCTTCACTTCCCAAAAGTGTTTCCCAAAAATCAGGTACGTATTTTTCCTGGCACAGTTTCAAACTAAAGATCTGCCTGGGGTAGGGTGGAGGGTTCCGACGGTTTTCAGAAAGGATGAGGGCCAGGACTCACAAGGTGGCTTCTGAAGGCCAAGTCTGAGGTAGTGAACTTAGATATCTGGCTATTATCTTTATGTTCTTCGGACTGTAAGGAAAGAGTGTTAAAGGGAATGTTGTTTTGTTTTGTTTTTTTCCTGCCCTTGCAGAGCCCTTCCGGTGTCTCCTTCTGTATGCCTGAATGGCTCATTTCTCATAACCTTGTCTTCAATATTCTGCAGTGAGGAGAGTCTGACGGGGTCGGGGGCTGATGGGCCAGCCGTGCTCAGAGTAGCAGGAAGGGATTCAGAACAAGTGCGTGGCTTTTCAGGCTAAAAAGAACTGTCTGAAGCACTCCGATAAAAATAGCACCGGTAAACCAGAGGAAAGGCAAAGGAAGGACAAGGTAGTTCAGAAATATTTCTGCGGTCACAGAGGAGACACTGGTCCTGAAATTGGAGGAAGGGTGGTTGAAACTCCAAACTCTTTAATTAAGTAAAGGGAGTCTCACCGATTGTGACTCTTGTAGTTCTTCAGTTATGTTCCCTAGAAAACAATACTCTCCAGACCCATACAGTGGCAGAGACCAGTTTTCATCAGAAGCTTGAGCAAGTGTGTAACATAATATCTAAGCTGAAATGAGGTTTTTCTTTTTGGTAATCAGGGAAAATCCAAAGAAATAAACATACATCATGTTATCTTTTCTTTAGTATGCTAAAAAAAAAAATTCTCAAGTTTAGAATTGTTAGATTCTCATGCTTAACATGAAACCACTTACAAAGGAATATATATCAAATATAACTACTTATATTTATATTCTAATATATATGTTATATAAAGGAAATCATCCTTCTCTTCCCTCTGTAACTATCCCTTTTTTTTTTTGCCTTTTGTATCTTTCTAGACTATTTTCTATGCATTTACACTTTTTGTTCAATTATTTTCTGCCATTTCCTCCCTCCATTTAATGAACTATTTCCTTATTTATAGACATTTCCATTTGCATCCAGCTTTCTTCCTCTACATACTATGGAGGAATGCATGTGATTCTAGGTATTTTCAGTCCATGTGTGTGATTTCTGTAGGATAGACTCCTACAAGTGGGATTCCCAAGTCAAAAAGCATAAAGATTTTAAATTTAAGCCTTATTTCTTGGTAATTTTTGAAGGGACAGCTTCTTAATAATTTCTTAATTTTGAGGGGAAAAGACTGCTTCTGAATATACATTTTGTGACTTCTTAGCTCTAATTTTCCTAAGCGAAGTAAGATAAAACTTTTGTTTTCTGTTTTAGGTAGTGTCTCCAAAAGCATAGGATGACCCTTATCTTAATTAGGTCTCCAAAACTAGTTGTAACTAGATTAAAGTTCCAGTAGAACATGGTGTGCCAGAAGCCAAATGAGGACGTAACGCTATTTCAGAAAGGTTGTGTGGGATGCTGTCCAGAGGTTGAGCACAAATGATAAACATTGGTTCTGGAAACATGGAAGTCCTATTGGTAATACAGACAAGAATAAAAGAGGGAGAAAGCCTGCTTGACTTAGGTTAAACAGAACATGGGACATGAGCAAGTGGAGGTGAATCTTTAATAGAGTTTTGCTAGAAAAGAGAGCAGAGAAATGGTTGAAAGACATCGGATCAAGGAAGGTTTTGTGGTTTTTCAAAGACAGATGGCCATGATTATATGCTGAAGGGAATGATTCAACAGAAGAAAATAATGAGAAAGTGGGTAATGGTAGAAGCAGGCTTGTTGAGAGAGACGAGATTGGATGAAAGAGTGCACTACTGGCGAGGTTGGCCATAGGTGGGAACAGACATCATGTGCACCTAAGAGGAGTGAGCGCTGAAAATACAGGTGAAGATGAAGGTAGATTGGGAATTGGGAAGATGGTATAGTTCTTCTCTGTTTCTGTTAGTAAAACAAGGATTCAGTTACCAGTTTAAAGTAGAAAGGAGCCTGGGGCTGTTGGATTTAAAGGTATAAAAGTGTCACCTTGGAGAGTAGGAGTGGAAATTTACTCGGGAAATACTGAACGGCCACTTGAGGCTTTGGCCATAAACGTAAAGTGTGCCCAGGCACATACGTTGTTTTCTCTTAGCTTGTTCTGCTGCTTGGGTGTGGGTGGAGCCGGGGTTAAGATTCTGTCAGGTGATCATCTATTTCTGTGGGTGACAGGTACAGAAAATGGAAGGTCTCCATAAGGGAATGGTGATAATCACGGCTGAAAGTACTCTAAGATATGAAGAAAGGAAGTAGAGGACATGAAGGGGGGACATGAAGGGACAGAAGGGGGAGAAAGTGATGGGATCAATGAGGTTGGAGGCTTTTAACCTCCAAAAACCTCCAAAAACCCGGCTTTTAACCCAGTCACTAATTTCCCTTTCTAACAGATGGTGAAGAGTTGTGATGGTCACAGTAGGGCAGAGGGTAAAGAAAAGCGTATTTCAAAGGCAGTTAGGCTTTCAGACAGGCTTGCCTCTGTGAGTTGATTTGCTATTATTGTGCTTCTTGGATTTCTTCTCCTCCTCAAAATCATAATATGTAATTTGCATGGAATCTGTAAGTAATACTTAATCGAAAGAAAATCTCTTTAGATTGCTGTGTTAAAAAGTTTAAGATGTATTTTTGTTTTTGCCTTTGAAGGCCATCCTGGTGAGAATTAAAACTTTGAAGATCTTACTGTCAAACATGTGACTGCATTTTCAGGATATAGGTGTATATGATGGGGAAGCTTGGTTTTTGTTTTTAAATTGATAATGATCCAGTTGAGACTGTGACATTACTATGTATATATCTGGAATCTTTATTTCCTAATCAGAGTCTTAACTATTTGTCATTGAAGTTACTTAGTCTTTCCCTACAGCTAAATTACTAGGATTATAAAATAGATTTAGTTTGAGGCTTCTGTGAATTCTTTCACCATGATCATCCATTAGCAAATTAACCTGTCCTTACATTTCATAAATGGGTTCAAAATTCACAGGCTATGCTTTTTCCACAGGAAGACAAATTCAGCATGTTTTATAAAATACGGCGGCAGTGGCATCCTTTTCCTTGAGCCTCATGGTGTTTCTTCATTTGATAGTTGTCCTCTGGGCTAATATTGCAGTTAAGTTTTATTTGAAAGGTTTTCTAAGATTCCAGTCACACTTTCTATGCTTTTTCAGAGTTAGGATATTAACTGGGGGTTAGATCTTAGACATGATGAGGGTTTAACCTAAGTATTTCTCACCTGATTAAATGTTCAGAAGTCCTGGTTTCATAGGGTGAGGTCACCTAAATATGTTTTGGAAACAAGTATCTTGTTTGGGTTAAAAAAAACTTTAATTTCTTTTTCCAGAAACCCAAGCACCCAACAACAGGAATTATTGCCATCACATTGGCTTTTCACATATGTCATGAAGTTCACCTTGCTGGATTTAAATATAACTTTTCTGACCTCAAGAGTCCTTTGCACTATTATGGGAATGCCACCATGTCTTTGATGAGTAAGGTAATACATACCTACTTGGGTGTAATCTTTGATCCTTAGAGTTGGAAAGCCCACATTTTCTCCTCTGTCATTTTTACTGAGGGAACAGGCTTTGAGAGTTTGAGAGCTGCTTAACCCTACCAAGAGCTCCCAAGTGCTGAAACTGGGACTTCGATCCGGGGTTGTTAGTACCACCCTTGTTCCAATTTGTGGGCCCCGGACCCTTGGGAATATGACACAGTTATTCTCAAGTATCATCAAACCCATACAGGCACCCAGCCTTATCTTAGATGATGTTTGCACTATTTATATACACATACGGGCAACTTGCTATTTGTAGTATCTCAAATTCACTTAGCATTGCCATGGAACAGAGACACTCATCCACGTAAGAGGATTGAGCACTGAAAACAAGGGTAAAGATGCAGGTGCATTTGGAGTTGGGAAGATGATGTAGCTTTTTGTTGTGCTTTTCCGTGTTTTTTTTTTTTTTTTTTTTTTTTTTTAGTTATGTAGACGAGGTCTATATCATTTTAGCTCCCTGGAAGAATATTCATGGTCAAAAAGGTTGCAAACCTTTATAGATCATACTTTTCTTGAATTAGAGATCAGCGATGGTAGATAGTACCTTTAAGACTTTTTATTATTATTTTGGAGGGAGAAAGAGAGAAAATCCTAAGCCAGTTTCATGCTCAGCATGTGGCCTGACATGGGGCCCAACCCACGACCATGGGATCATGACCTAAACTGAAATCAAGAGTCAGATATTCAACCAACAGAGCCATCCAGACACCCCAAGATCTGTAAGCCTTTTTAACAGAATGGGAAGGAGTTGTCTAAGTGAGGTTAGTGGCATATCACTAGTGTTAGGATTAAAATGTTATCTGTACATTTTTAATATGGAAGTATGAATGGGTCACTGTAATGGATATGGATCTATCCTATGTAATCAGTGCCCTTACATCATCATCCCCAAATACTACAGAAGCTGGAGAACTGGTATTACCTCACCTCCCACCCCTTGTGAGACAAATGCTTAAGTAGTTCAAGAGTTAGGTACCTGGGGCAGACTTTAGGATGCTTTTCTCCTTAGTCCTAAATAACATCGTAACAACTTTGTGAGGAAAATTAGGATATCCATCAAGAGTATGGAACTCTTTTTATCTCTAGGCTGATGTCTCTTAGGAGTTTCGGGTGCTTTTATTAAAATGATCAACCCACTTTGACTTAAAATTTTGGTCTCTAGTCTTAACGTCCCTTTTAGGAGGACAGGAAATGATACCCGGGGGGGGGGGGGCTTTACGTGATGGTTTAAGTGGAAAAGAGTGGGCTGTAGGGAAGGCTGTAGCAAAAGAATGAGCAAAGAATAAGGTAACTGAAAAGTCTACCTGTATACTTGCTACTTGAGTTTTTCATTCAGAAACTTTTTAGATACTGTGCATTCCATTGCTGCTGTTAATATTTTTTGACTGGGGTGGTGACTTTATTATACTTTCCCTCTTTAGAATGCATATCACAATGTGACAGCGGAGCAGCTCTTTTTGAAGGACATTATAGAAAAAAACTTTGTAATCAACTTGACTGAAGATTGACCCTACAGACTCAGAAGACGATGCTAACAGTATTAGTTTTATTTTTATACTGCGATTTTTAGTTTATTTTTAAATATGTTGGATGCACGTGTCAAGAAATCGTGTACATAAAAGTCTGTTGTCGCCTGGTGAGTCATAACCACCAGCTTAATTTCTGTGAATATATTTAATTTATAAAACCAGGATATGTTTAGTTATCAGGGAAATAAGTTTTGAATGCATTGTTTTTAAAACAACCTAGTTTTCTGAAGTGTTTTTAAACATCTTTTTATAGTTACTTCATGTTAGACTTTTGAAGGGATGCGACTTCTTAGTAGGGGATTTAGTTTACCACAACAAATTTTGAACACATTTTGAGAGGTGTACTTGTCTACTGTAAATTGGTGGGGAATGGAGATGTGGTTGTGCCTTGATATGGCAAAATGGAACCATTTTAGGCGTGTATCTAAATGGTTGATTAGTTCCTTTTTGTTGTCCCCAAGGAGACCAATTTTAATCTTAAAAGCAGCCCTGAACACAACAGTGGGTTATGGTCAAGGAAATCTAAGACCATACTGGTTTCATTAAGCTTTTAACTAAACCAGGATTATTGAGTAATTTCATAGAAGGAAGGTGGTGTTTTTGTTTTTAAGGTGAAGGAAATAGGCTAAACATGAAATTCTGGATAAGTAAATAGCCTAAGAATACAATTACTAAAGTCTGGTGACTGCATTATTTTTAAGTTTATACAAAGAAGCTCCAGGAGACCATTGTTAAACATCATTTTCTGCCTTGTTTAATATATTAAAATTTGAAAGTTTACTATTTGAATTAAATTAGGAAAAATGAAGACGACACAGTAAGTTAAACCCTTAAGAAGATTCAAGCTGTTTTTGGATTTAAATGGTATTTTCATGAAAAAATTCTCAACTGTCCACGATTAAATCACATCTTCAAAGGGAAGGCTTATCTGGATACCTAGGGTGCATCAGAAGAATCCCACTGGATGCAAACAAGTCAAAAACCAGTCCAGCGGAGGTGGTGAGCTAGTCTCCCTTCTCGTTTTGGGGAGGGAAGGGTATGGGGGTGAGGGAAAAAGAAGTTACAGGAGGGCTGGAATTAAAAGTTCTCAGGAGGGGAAAGAGTTGAAAGAACGGCTGTCTTGAACAAGAATTACCACTGGGAGACGATGGAGACCACCCTCTCTAGAGTCTGTCAAGGGTGAACTGTTAGAGGGGACAGGAGTAAATACTTAAGAGGAGTATAAGGGGGAGGACACTCTGAGGTGGAAAAGACGGGTATTAGTGTGACCTGTTCCTCATACCACAGAGCCGTAGTTTGCAAACTAATTTAGGCTTCAAAAAAGGATGGTGCTGGCTCTAGTGAAAGTAAAAAACCACCAGTAGCATTTTCAAATGTTACTGTACGGACTAAAATAATGGCAGGCAGTACAGTCTGATGCTAAAATTGAGGGATCTGGCATTTTTTGTGGTATGAGAAAAGGCTACAAACCTCAAGGAAGAAAATTCTCAGCAAGACACATATATATACAATTTATTAAAAACACAAGAACACATTAAAATTTCACTATTTATACAATCTAAATCCTAGCAACATATACAAATACTGAGTGACTACAGTACATGCCGAGGTAAGAAAAGTACATTCTGGGAGAATCACTGACAAACCATTTTTATTTTCCAATATGTATTTCAGTATTCTGTTTGGTTTCTACCTTTCCCAGTGCAAAAAAAAAAAAAAAGAAACTAGTCACAAATTGGAGCAAATAAGAATTGGTGCCACAGTTGAAAGTATTTTAATAACCATCCAACTCTTAATTGATTTTGCAGTTTAGGGACTTCAAGTTCAGAACAGAAAGGCAGAACTAATAGGCAATTTTTTAAAGGTAGAGCTTAATTGATTTCTCTTAAAAGAGTGTGACAAGTTTTTGGCCCACAATGCGTCTTATCGTCTGACATGGCGTTGCCATAGCCCTTTCACTCTCCAGGTGACCAGGTGGAGCCAAGGCAAGGAAGTTCCAAGCTTTCTCAGTTTCCAAAGAATTATGGCCACATTCATGTTTAGATGAGTGCATTTTCTGCTGGGGCATCGGAGGGCAAGAGTATACATGACACCGTAATTCCAACTGCTGTATAAATTCTCTACACAAACCACTTCATCAGCGGATAAACCCATTCAATGCAAAGTGCAAATAGTGAAACATGAATTTAAATAACTGAACTAGACCCCGCATATACAAGAGGATCTATTTAGTGTTACAGCTTTTAATACAATACAAATCAGCATTCACAATATCTTGAACAGTGCTGGTTCCGAAGACCATGTGTCAGAAGTCAGTGTGATTTTAGGAAACCTGGAAGGGCCACACGTGCTGTACCATTGTCTGACGATTGTGCTAACAGGAAAAAAATTCATCCAAAAAAAGAGTGACTTACGCATCTTTTTTAAATGTTTCAAGCAAAGAATAAAAATTCAAGGGAATTTTGAAAAAACAAAAAAAAGGTTACTTTCACATTTTCAGTTGTTACTTGATTGTCTCCAAAGCTGTATAGATAGGTATCAGACATAGAAATGGGGTTACAAAACCCAAAAGCAAAACTCTAATGTGAAAACAAACGAACTCAAAGTACAATATCAGAACTCTTTGAATCAGGCTCAGCTCTTCATTTGGAAAGTAAAATATATTTATAAAAGCAGTAAAAACTTTTGTAAAAATCACTGGTAGTTCAAGCACAGCACAGTGGCAAAAAAAAACATGCATCGTTTAAGAAAACATTTGCCTCTCAAAAGTTCTGTGGGAAAATCCCTTACACGACATTAAATAAAAAGAACAAGCATCTTTGGGAAGATGAAACAGTTTCTCTTAAAGCTTCTAGAACAGGCCTATGATTGGGTGAATAAAAAATAAATTGGTTTACTCTTTCCCCCCCTGAAAGGGGATAACTGCAGTAATACATGTGCTTTACACATTTGTGTCTTAATAAAAAGTTCAACATCTGTGCTTTTTGTTTCAAAATATTTGAAACAATATGAACTGGTTTTTTTTTCAATGAATGAAATTATGCAAAGTTGTCTGGAAAAGCAAATGACACCAACAGAAATCATAAGACCAGAGGGCAGAGAGGCTGCAGCGTAGTTGGATTTTTGAAGCAATGCTTTAGAATACTCATCTACCTCAGGAAGCAAGCAGAATGAACACGGTCCTCAACTCTAGCAAATTCTGGAAACAATCTGGTAGCACGAGCCAAAAGAAAGGTGTAGATCCTGATGGGAAATTACATGTCAAGATTAAGTCTACACACTGGGATTTATAGAAGCAGAGATGCCAAATTGGGTTTTAACCTGAGGGCCAGCTTCTTTTGCCAAAGACTTTGAAAGGTTCTTACACTAGAGGCTGGTAAATTACAGATGCTTTTCATTTCACCCATCTAAAACTACTCCTGGGCAAATGGTGACAAAGAAATTGCCTGGAAATTTCACAAACAAGCTGTAATATTTGCTGGCTCGGATGCCAGAGCCTGTGTTCCCTAGGTATGCTGGAAAGGACTGTTCACACCTTCCCCCATACAGATGAGGGCACAGTCACACACAGCTGAGGAATCCATGTGGGCTTTATATTTCTTTCAATATTTTACTGTGGATCATTAAAAATACTGACTCCCAAATACCTTTGGATTCAAAGAAAAATCCCTGTATATTAATCAAAGAGGGCAAATTGTTTTTGTTTTTTTAAGGTAAATCCTTGCTGAGAAAGGATTTTTGCCTTTCAGTGTGGTAAATAAATATAAGGGGGTCACGTTTACGGTGTTCACTTAGACGCTCTTAAGTTTTCACAACTCGCCCTTTGCAGATAAATTTGGAGGGAGGGAGAGAATCTGTTACAGCTGTGTAAAATTAGAGGATTCATGAGGTTGATGAAACAAGCATCACTCGCTAAAATAACTCAAACATTTTAAAACACGAGAATAGGGCTGGCCCCAGACAGAGCAAGCAGGGCTGAAACCAGCTCACGTACCATGAAATGTTAAAGCTCTTGAGGTGTCAGAAGGTGAAGAATCAATCACCTTGCCCACTACAAGTCAGTTTCCCACCTATAGATCCTTCAAAGGAAAGAGGAGTGTACGACTACCATCAAAACAATGATTATATCACTAATTTTTGGAAAAAAACCCACAAAAAAACCGTAAGGTATATAGAAATAGAACAAAGAACTCCTGATAGTACCCACCTTTCACAAAGCAAAATTTCAAGCCATTAGACATTTCAAGAACAGTACCGTGCGTTATTGCCAGTCCGGCTTACACAGCCATCTCTTGAGTTCATCAATGTACCTGCAGCATTGGTAATAAATACTCTCAGTGATTCTTAAATTTCTTTGAAGTGCATAGTAGGGAGCTTTTTCTGTATTAAAAATAGTGTTTTACAGTAGTAACAAAGAGGATGTTTGAAATTTAACAGGCAAGCAGTAACTGCCACAATAACACTTTTAAAGCAAGATGGCAAGATTAGTAGTTCCCTGTACCTCGGTCATCACATTTTCCCAACCACATCTGTGACAGATACGTAATACATTCTATATATTACTACCACTAACACACAAAAAAGGCCATGTGCTTTAAAACGATGCTTTATGAAAAGCAGCATCACCTTCAAAGAATTTCTTTAAAAACATCACATTCACCATCCCTCCCGGCTCCTGATCCCTCCTGGGTGCTCTGTGGCACCTGGTACACCAGTTCGTCTGGGGCACTTGGACCTGGCTTCCCACCTTTTGGGGTGTCATACTGGGCGCGGGCGGAGGAGCAGCTGTCAGTCCTGGAGAGGAGAGTGTTATATGCTCCTACTACTGGGGGAGCTTGGTTCCCTGCAGCTTTGAAAGTAGACGTTGAGGTCAGCCCCACTGAAGCCGTGGGGTGTCCAGACATATCCATGATGATGGGGGTTGCATATTCGGGCCCAGTAATTGGCAGTGGTTCAGCATAGGCGTGGTAAACTTCTTGCATCGGGGAGTTGTAAGGATCTAAGTCAGCATAACTCGCTTCTTTTCCTTCTTCTGGTTTAAAGGTAGATCTCTGATGAAGGGTGCCAACAATTCCTCCCACCAGTGGCTGTGCATACTCTGGGGTATCACAGAACAAACCAGAGAAAAGTCACCTCATTCATACAGGGATCGTTCAATTTAGGGGGGCAGCAGTAGTCTTACACCAAAAACAAACACTTCTTTAGGGCACTTTCTTCATTATCAACACGGGCCTATGGATTTCTCTACAAGAACTTCAAAAATTAATATTAAACATGTTATGTTTCAAAAGAAGTTAACATGCCACAGAGCTTCAATCATGAAATTTTACCAAACTGTATATGCTCTTCAGGTTTATAGACAGTATTTCACTGGTGAAAAAAAAAAACCCACTCCATTATTAGAGTAATATTTTCAAATATGACACTGTTTAAAATACGGGGCGCCTGGGTGGCTCAGGTGGTTAAGCATCTGACTTTGGCTCAGGTCATGATCTCAGGTTTATGAGATCCAGCCCCAGATCGGGCTCTCTGCTGTCAGTGTGTGTACAGCCTGCTTCAGATCCTGTCTCCCTCTATTTGCCCCTCCCCTGCTGGCTTGCTCTCTCTCTCAAAAATAAATATAAAAAACTTTTTTAAAAAGAAAAATAAATAAATGTTAACAGAATAAATACTGTAAGGCTCGCTATGTCCTTCCTGCTCTTAATACTCAAATAAAACTCCAGGTAAACAGGTAACATGCCCAGAGCTTGTAGAAACGGATGCTCACAGCTAAGGCACAGAAATGATTCTCTCAAGGTCACCTTTTTAAAAAGCAGTTCTAGGGGCTCCTGGCTGACTCAGCGGGTTAGGCGTCCAACTTTGGCTCAGGTCATGATCTTGCGGGGTTTGTGAGTTTGAGCCCCGTTGGGCTCTGGGCAGAGAGCTTAGAGCCTGGAGCCTGCTTTGGATCCTGTCTCTCTTTCTCTCTGCCCCTCCCTGCCTCATGCTCTGTCTTCCTCTCTTTCTCAAAAGTAAATATTAAAAAAAAAAATTAAAAAGTAGTTCTACCTCAATAAAAGAGCTCATCTCTTACATATGAGAAAGATAAAAGATACTATAAATCCCAAAGCACTTTCCAGCTAAGCAGAGCAGCGTCTTCCCTGACTCTGTGGCGAAGGCTGCAAGCAGTTACCTGCAGAGTCCGTCTGCAGCACTGTGGTGACTTCTCTTGGACTCAAATGATTAACTTCGCTGCTGCTGTAGCGAACTGGGGTTTCTTCATGTTCCACTGATTTGGCAGGGAGAAACTGCTTCATTCCTTTCCACCAACCTTCATTGTGATTGTAAGCAATAAAGACCATTAAATAAAAACCTGCCTCTGAACGGATGATACTGTTTACGGAAGCAATCCTGTTGCATTTAAGCCATTTTTGTAGCACATCTACACAAACTAGCCTCTATGTTCAATCTTTTTGTTGTGGTGGTCGTGGTAAAATACGTATTACATAAAATTTACCGTCTTAACCATTTTTAAGTGTGGGTCAGTTGGTTTTAAATACATTCACACTCTTGTGCAACTATCACCACCATCTATCTCTATCATAACTTTAAATCTTGTAAAAACTACAACCGTATCTCCATGAAACAGTAACTCCCCATTCCCATTCTCCATCCCCCCTGGTCCCTGGCAACCACCATTCTATTTTCTGTCTCTATGATTTTGACTCCTTTAAGTACTTCATCTAAGTGGAATCATACAGTATTTGTCTTTTTGTATCTGGCTTATTTCACGTAGCATAATGCCCTCAAGAGCCACCCATCTTCTAGCATATTGCAGAAAATCATTTTTAAGGAGAAATTATATTCCACTGCTTGTATACACATTTCACTTTTCCACTCATCAGCTGATGGGACACTTGGGTTGCTTCCATGTTTTAACTGTTGTGAATAACTGCTATAAAAACAGATGTACAATCAGGTCTTTGAGACCCTGCCTCTAATTCTTTAATTCCGGCATACCTGGAAGTGGAGCAGTGGGTCATATTGTTAATTACTTTTCATTTTATGAGGAATTGCCATAGTGTTTTCCACAGCGCCCGAACCATTTTATAATTCCAACCACAGTGCACCAGTTTCAGTTTTTTGGCAGGAGACATCCTAATGGGTGTGAGATGTAATCTCATAGTTTTCCCTAAAGATTAGCAATGTTGAGCATCTTTTCATGTGCTTATTGGCCATCTATATATATTCTTTGGAGAGATGTTTATTCAAGTCATTTGCCTATTTTTGAATTTTGCTGTTGGTGTTGAGTTTTAGAAGTTCTCTATTCTGGATATTAATCCTTTAGCAGATACATGGTTTGCAAATATTTTCTCCCATTCTGCGTGTTGCCTTTTTACTCTACGGATAGTATATTTTGATGCACAAAATTTTTAAATTTCCACGAAGTCCAATCTATTTCTTCTTTTGTTATTTGTGCATTGGTGACATGGCTAAGAAATCATACCAAGTCCATTGTCATCAAGTTTTTGTCCTGTGTTTTTTTTCTATCAATTTTATTGTTTAAGATATTATGTCTTGGTGTTTCATTTAATTTTTACAAATGGTGTTAAGCAGGAGCCCAACTTCATTCTTTCATATGTGAACATTCAATGTTTCCAGCACCATTTGTCATTACCCTAGTGGTCTTGGCATCCTTGCCAAAAATCACTTGTCCAGATTTGTGACAGTTTATCTCTGGGCTCTCCACTCCACTCCACTGTTGTGTATGTGTGTGTTTATGCCAATACCACACTGTTTTGAAATCAGAACGTGTGAATCTTCCAGTTTTATTCTTTTTCAAGACTGTCTTGGCTATTCAGAGTCCCTTGAAATTCCATTGGAATTTCTGAATGGATTTTTCTATTTGTACAAAAAATGTCATAGGGATTTTGACAGGGATTGCTAATGAATCTATAGATGGCTTTGGTTAGTATTGACATGTTAACAGTATTAAATTTTCAATCCATGAACACTGGGTATGTTTCCATTTATTTATGTCTTCTCAAATTTCTTTAGAAATGTTTTATCATTTGCATTACACAAGTCTTTCACTTCCTTGGTTAAATTAACTCCCAAGTATTTTATTCTTTTTGATGTTATTTTGTAAATGAAACTTTTTAGAATTTCCTTTTCAGATTATTGTTTATATATAGAAATGCAACTGATTTCAGTATATCCTTTAGTATATTTAGTATAGTATATCCTGCTACTCTACTCAGTTATTGGTGCTAATAGCTTTGTGTGCATGAGTGCATGCGTGTGTGTGTGTGTGTGTGTGTGTGTGTGTGTGTGTGTGATCTTTGGTAGGATTTTTCTTTTTTGAGAGATTTTTGGTTATTGACTCAATCTCTTCTATTTCTTTGTGAGTCTTGGTAGATTTTGTATTTCTGGAAATTTGTCCATTTCATCTAGGTTATGCAATTTTTTGGCATACAATTGTTCATAGTATTCTTATAATCCTTTTTATTTCTGTAGAATTGGAAGTGATGTCTCTACCTGCATTTCAGATTTTAGTAGTTTGACTCCTTTTTTCTTATTCCATCTGACTAAAAGTTTGTCAATTGTGTTGATCTTTTTGAAGAACTAACATTTAGTTTCACTGATTTTCTCTTTTCCATTCTCTATTTTGTTTCTCTAATCTTTATTATTCCTTCCTTCTGGTAGCTTTTGGTTTAGTTTGTTCTTGTTCAAAGAAATTCCTTAAATTTTTTTTTTTTTTGATAGAGTATCTAATGCAAAGCAGAACATGGTAGAAATTTCTATTCAAAGCATATACAGAAGCAAATCATTGCTATTAAATTGCAGCCAGATATAATGTGCCTATTGTAGGGTGGTTTTTCGGTAAGTTTTTCTGAAAAAAATACTTCCCAAGATCTGCCTTGGGGCGTTAGCAACACAGGATCTGCCCCTACCACTGCTCTTTTCTACCTTAGTCACAGCAGTGAACTCTTTTGGCTTCTAACAGTTGTTCCCATAGTGAGACTGGAAAGGGGGGAGAGGAAAGGAAAGTGAGACTGGAAAGGGGACCTCTGGTGTTACCTCCAGGAATCTGCCACACACAGAAGGAATTAAGAAAATGGCAGCTCATCATGGCAGAGATGGCAGACCTCACGATTCTGAAACCGCGAGACTCTGCCTGGGAAATACCCACAGCAGAGGGACAAACACACACCATGTTACCAAGACCAGTCTTTCACACAGTGTTCACACAGGCCCCAAAGAAAGCTGGTCTCCTCAAAAAAACAGACACATGGGGCAAATCAGGTTGTCCAGAAAAAAGGAAGAGAGTGCATGCTATGGGAAATTCTTACTTTTCATTCTGTTACTTATTGACTACAAGAGACTGCACAGAACAGTAAAGATGATCAGAATGTTAGAGGAACACCATTTTTCTAACAAGTGCTGGGGAGTTTATGTGGGCCTGAAAAGAACTTTCCTCTTTTACTACTGCCACCTAGGGAGGTGGGAGTTCCTTCTGATGGAAGGAGATGCAAAGTCTGAGTTACCTGCCCGATCCCAGTAAGGTAAGTCATAGGTGCCTTCAGTTTTTTTCTTTCTGGAAAAATACAGAGACAACATGTTAGCAAATAGAGTGAAGTCACTAGTAAGACAGCTCTGAATCTGCAGGATAAACACTAAAGTTAATAATTAGGAGTATACATTTCCATCTACTAATCTACCTGGGGGAATCCTCTATTTCATTTGCCTTTCAAAGTCGCCACTGCTGGCTCATAAATTGGACTCTCAATAAATTTTAAACAACTATCTCCTGAGATAGTTATTTTGTTACCCAAGGTATTTCCCACTCAAGGGGTGAATGAAATGGAAAAGCTGAGTCCGCAGATGATAAGAGTCAAACTAAAGACTTCAGGATGATGTGGGTTGTATGGGAAAATTACGTTAGGTGTATTTTGGTTTCCAATACAAACTTTATAAATCAATTGATTCACAAAGTTCATAGAAAGAAACATCCCCACATTTGCTTCTGCATTGTTATTTTTTCCAACTATCTGTTTTCCTTCCGTGGTCTTTTGTTCCCAAGGAGTTTATAGTGTCCTATATAAGCATCCCAGTTTATGTCAGTGCTATCTTAAACAGTGATAAATGCCAGAGGGAGAACAGGATGCTCCATGCCTGGGGGGGGCAAAAGCCACACGTGCAATGAAGATTCTCCCTAGTCCACCCTTCAGAATTCAGACATATCTTCCCCAGGAGAAATCTCCCTCCTCCCCGTTAAGAATTACTATCTATAGGGATGCCTGGGTGGCTCAGTTGGTTGAGCGTCCGACTTTGGCTCAGGTCACGATCTTGTGGTTCGTGAGTTCAAGCCCCGCATCGGGCTCTGTGCTGACAGCTCAGAGCCTGGAGCCTGCTTTGGATTCTTGTCTCCCTCTCCCTCTGCCCCTTCCCTGCTCATGCTGTCTTGCTCTCTCAAAAATGAATAAATGTTAAAAAAAAAAAAAATTACTATCTACAAAGAGCCTTAAAAGGAAGTGTTCTGATTCAAGAATGTAAATCTAATTAAAATTAACACCCTGCAAGCTAAAGAAAATGCAGAAATTATTCTAGTGTATAATGAGGACAAGACAGTTATGTGATTTGCTCAAGACACAAATGTGGCTTTCTCAAAGAGCCCAAGCTGTGTGCTTTTCTTACTTGAAAACATTCTTCTCCAGGATAAGACTTTATTTGTATTAGAGATGTTAAAATCTTCCTCACTTTAAAGTCTGGCTATTATTTAAAACATGTCATTTTTTAAAAATATAATGTAAAATTTGTGGAAGAGGTGGTAGGCACTAAAGCTGTTAATTAAAAACTGAAGTGCAAAGTAAACAATAAAGGGCTGGCTTAATAATTAGTTTTCTTCTTGAAAATCCTGTAATCAACCTAAGACTAAAAAGTAAAAGGAAACCAATAATCTTTTCTAAATGGAAGTCAGATACCTTATATAGCTAAGACAACAAATTAAGTCTGACTACTAGGCAAAGGCTGTGCTAGAAAAGATTTTATAATAATCTAAAGTGGCAAAGCCTCAGGTTATTTATATTATTATAGAATATAATTTATTCTATAAATTATTCTATAATAATTTATATTATTATAGATAAAAAATAAATATATTCTATAAATATATTATTATATATTCTATAAATATATTATTTATATTATTATAGAAGCCTCAGGTTCTAAGTGCTTAGAACAGGGGTGCTTACCATGAGTTAAGGGTTCAGTAGGTTGCAGCTGAGTTTATTATTATTCTCCTCCTGGCTATTTTCCACATCCCCTTCATGAATCTCTTTTACTCCTCATGAAGTCAGTCATTAGCAATTTCAACCACATTCTTAGAAATAACTTCAGTTCTGTAGCTCAGACCTTTGGTCCTGAACAAGCATCTGTTTCTTGAGAATCTGAACATCCATAGGGTCCTTATGTGCCCGCTGATCTCAGGACTTGACTGCCGCCTCCCCGAAAACCTGATTCCCAATCCTTACCCTCTGTGCTTTAACCCTTGGGGACGGGAATTGACTGCCTGATAATATGTCCAGGGGCAGAGGTGGTTCAGAGTGTGGGCTCTGTGCTGTCGGGGCCCAAACTCCACTCTGCTGCATATACACCGGGTGACCTCGGACAAGTTATTCATGCTCTGTCTCACTTTCTTCTTCTGTAAAATGGGATTTATAACAGTACCTGCTTCATTGGTCGTTTTGAGGATTAAGGAGTTAAAACATGTAAAGCACTTAAAATAATGCCTAAAACCAGCTTTAATTTTCTATAAAAGCTAGCTGTTGCTGCTGTTCTCACTGTTACTGTTGCTTCTGTCCAGTTCCCTAAGAGCACTGTGAACTTTCTTCCCTGGACTTCCCTAAAGCCCTTGCTCTTCCTTTCCCTGATTCCCTCATAATAACTTGTTGGGTCTCTGCTCAGACAGCCTTCTTAAAACCATGAGTCCAGGACCACCTGCTTCTTCAACTTCCTCCCATGGCATACGCTGTGTGGTCAGTACTATCGCTGACCGTTTCTGCATCATTATCTTCTCCATCCTGTAAACTCGGGCTCACCACTCGACTCCCAGCGGTCAAAACTTAGCACACGGCAAGAGCTCAAATATTTGCTTAACGAACAAATGAAGTCATTCTCTTGCTCCACCAAACCTGTCCCTCCTGTCCTCTCCACTCATGACATCCCTACTGGTCCAAGCGCACAAGCCTGAAACCTCGGATCATCCCGAGTCCCTCCTCCTTCCGTAGCAGCCAGTTGCGCATCATCTGATAATCTCACCTATGTGCTTCACCCTCCTCGATGACCTCCTCATCCACAGACTGAGACCTGAATTTGTCTCCCCGAAGCTCCCGTCCCCAATCCAGCCCCAGGCCGCACCTCCACAGTTCCTCCTCGGTGCTCTCCCGTGCCAAGCCTGCACGTGAGGACTGGCTATCCCGCCTGGACTCCACAACTCTGTGCCTTCGCTCAAGCACACAGTCTGGGCTGTTCCCTACCTTCCTCCATCTGGGCACATCCAGCGGTCTCTTTACGGCAAAACAAACTTGAGGCTCACTCTTCCCCGCAGGGAAGACTTCAGGTAGCTCTCCCAGTTCTCACACCTGTGTCTCCGGCCCTTCATAATAACCCCTCAAGGCATGTGCCAGTTCTTTATTCTGTGAGTTAGCCCTGCCTAACACCTGGGACACAGGAACGGTGTCTCTTTCTTTCAGGAGATATTACTAAGCACCTACTGTGTGTCAGGCTGTTCTTACCCATGTGTATATTCCAGCATGTAAAGCAGATTTTGCTATAATAAAGATGCGCAGTAAATGACTGTGCAATTGAACATACTCGTGTTTTATGAAAAGGAGAAACAAATGTATTTTTACTTTAATAACTACCTTACCTTTCCTTCTCAAAAAGGTGAACGGTAGTTTATCTTCTAGATTTAGTGTATACTTCACATTTGGAAACAACCCTCCGAGGCCCCGTCAGGGGAGCTAGCTACGTACTGACCTGCTCCTCCAATGCCAGGCACACACCACCGTGAGGATAAGGGTGCTGAGCACCATGACGAGCACCGGCACCAGGACCGCAGCCAAGGCGACATCTGCAAACACATCAAAGGCAGACTAGGGAAGGGAAAGCGGGAAGGTTCCCCAGGTCATCCCTTAAAGCTTTTGTGTCTCAAAAGCTACCGTTCACAATATTTATGAAATGAGGCCGGGCAAGTGTTGGTAATGGCAGAAGCCTTCACAGACACGCGGAAGTCTCTCACACTATTTGCTTCACCTTTGTACACGCTTAAAATTTTTCATTGTGACTTTTTAAATCACCAAGACAAACTGAAAGGCAAATAAAAAACTCAGAAAATATCTTTCTGAATATGTGGTAAAGGATTACTATCATTTATATATTACAGAACATCCAAGTCAAAAACAAACAATAGAGGGGCGCCTGGGTGGCACAGTCGGTTAAGCGTCCGACTTCAGCCAGGTCACGATCTCGCGGTCAGTGAGTTCGAGCCCCGCGTCAGGCTCTGGGCTGATGGCTTGGAGCCTGGAGCCTGTTTCCGATTCTGTGTCTCCCTCTCTCTCTGCCCCTCCCCCGTTCATGCTCTGTCTCTCTCTGTCCCAAAAATAAATAAAAAACGTTGAAAAAAAAATTAAAAAAAAAAAAACAAACAATAGAAAAATCAGAGATGATTGAGCAATACAATGAAAAAACCCAAGTGACCATTCAACATGTTAGCATTACTAGTAATCACAGAAACAGAAGTTTAAGCAAGAATGAGATGCCATTTCTGTTTATCGAATTGGCAAATATTTATAACAATAATTGCTAGGAAAGGTTATTAGGAAACAGTTATTTTTATGGGACTTTAAATTGATACTTTCTGGATCATTTTGGGGCAATACGTATAAAAATCAATTACTTAGCAATTCCATGTCTAGAATTTATTCTTAGAAAAAAAATTAAGACAACATTCAAAGATGCATTTTTAAGATGGTCTGTTTCTGTATCTGCAAAAGAATGAAAAACTGGAAATAATCCAAATGCTCAACAATGAAAGGGAATAAATACATCATGGTGTCCTCATAGTAAAATATTATATTATCCAGCAATTGGAAATGATATTGCAACATGATGGGGAAAATATTTATAGACAGGGGAAAGCAACAACGTAGTGTTACGTATAAAAAAAGCCAATGTGCATCAACAGGGCAGAAAGTGACAATGCTTGAGCCTGCAGGGACCAGGAGATCATTTAATCCCCTTATCTCCCTCCACAGATAAGGAAGTCTGGGCCCAGATACAGAAAATGGTCCACCTCAGGTCATTTAAGCCATCAGTTTCTTCCCTAATCTGGCAACCCTGTCCTGGCAACTGCTGATGCCTGCTGGGGGCTAAGCACCAGACACTGTGTTGGGCCTGACCCACAGCATCTATTGTACCCTTATAAATGTAGCCAAAAGAGAAAAAGAGGCTGCTGATACAGGAGAAGGAGAGGATAACGCATAACCTGAGGCCTCTGAGGGCAGAGGTGGATCAGCCCTGGGCAGGACTAGGAACTTCGTTCTTCAACGCAGCGGAAAGAGGGTACAGGTGAGTTTGCAGGCTCCACAGATCGGGAGCGTCCTTCTAATTGCTTCTACTTTCTTCATAAAGTTGAAGAGGTAACTAAGAGTAACTAAAGAATCTCTGGGTCAAGGGTTTGAAAAATATGGAAAAACGACTGTTGAGAACAGAAAGAGCTAACCAGAGAAACAAAATGACCATGGGCTGGTGCTGAGGGCCCCCCGGAGGGAGGATTCAGGAAGACACAGGGGCACAAATCTGATCATGATATGATTTTCTCCAGCATCACTCTCAGCCTGGATGTAAAAATGGAAAAGAAATGCATAAAACAGGCATCATCACTCAGGCTAGAAAGCACTAAAAATTCAGAAAAATAAATGTGCTTTATCCCTAAAAATGTATAACTGGAGAGAGAACCATCAGGTTCAGGTGGATACAGGTCGATTTAATCAGAGGTTTAAAAAATCTGCTTAGGTTCACAAAATAATAAAACATCTACACAGTACCATCCCACAGAAAAGGAGACAAGGAATCTTTAACTGGAAAGACCTCTACATTCTTTTATTCTTTTGAAGAATCCTAGCTCTGGAAGAAAATGCTTTAAGGATACTTTCAGTCTTGAGATTTTAAGATTCTATAATCAGATTTTAAGACGAGCAATACTTTAAATGGCTGTTCTTCCATCCAGGCATGTGGCCTGGAATTCTGCCCAAACAGATTTCTTCTGCAGACTGGTAAGAAGCTTTGTGGGACACTGAGATCTCGTCTCTAAGAAGTCTTGCTTCTCTTCAGCTTTTCCAGCAGCATGAGAAAGAAAATGGTCTGTTTAGAAAATACCTTAGAAGAATTGAAAGAAAGTGACATGTGGAAAGCTGGGAGAAAGTTATCTGCATCGGGCAAATTTTCAGAGAATGAATAAAGTTCTGTGTGGCACAAGTTAGTTGGAATGAATTACTTCCTCCTCGTCTCTGCATGGTCCTGAAAATGCTTTATCTGCCAACAGCGAAATTAATTCCTCTGACACTGATGGTTTTTTCTGAGTCCAACTGAAATTTTGTTTTTCAACAACTAGTAAAATCAAAGTACTATGTTTCATACATGTTAATACCTTATTTATCATTCATAAAACCTGAAAGTAAATCCTACTACATTTATATTTATAACCGGAAAAAACTGATGGTAAACATTTTAAAAACAGAGACCAAAGTTTTTTAATGAACATGTTAACTCACAGTACTTTTTAAAAAGTGTTAGTTTTCACCAAAACTTATTTTTCACCCCCCCTTCCCTTTTTGCCACCAAATTTTCTCTCCAACAAATTAATATATAACGAGAGGAAGAAAAAACGTTTGTTTCCTGCAATGGTTTTAGTTATTTTTATAAATAGAGACTACTTGTGTTTGGCTGTGGTGGGGAAAAAAATCACAAGAGAAGACCCAGAATACAGCAGCCATCTCTAAATATTTAAAGAACAATTCTACATGGCACTGGAGAAGAGAAATCAGAGCGATGCAATCAGTCTCTTCTCTAAGGTAAGGAGTAAACATTTTTGGCTCTTCTTAAAAAACACAGTTAAGAGGAAAAGAAGCTGAGGGTTTAAAAACCGGACGTGTTTCTGAAAATTGAAATTACAAGCAAAATAAAACACGACCCACGTAACGGGTGCTAATGTGGGGGCCTGGTACCTTTGGTTACATTCGGAGTCACGGTGGTGTTTCGGATATCAGGAGTGGCAGTTGTTTGCTCCGTCTGTGCAGGAAACTCATTGCTACTACGAGGCTGTAGTGGTTGAGTAAATTTGGGGGCTCGACCTTGAAAAAAGTTTCAAATACTCTTTATTCTTTTGTCTACAACAGCTTGATTAAAACAAAGTTCTTTTACAATGCTTTTAATATGTTTTTGGAAAATTATACCACAATCCAGGGACCACCGCATTCTCACACATGAAGCAGGCATACCTTTGGCTATTTTTGGAGGGGTTGTGGTGTTTCTGAGGTCATTGCTGTTTCGAGGAGGTGGAGTTTGAGTAAGTTTTGGAGGACGACCTTGAAAAACGGTTTAGAAAAGTTGAGACATTTTGCTTATGAGAGTCATAGTTAAAAACAGTCATTTAAATGTCTTCAACGTTCCCTAGAGTAGTTATTTCTGCTCAGCGATTTTAAATCTTGGAGAGCAATATGTCAGAAGGATAAATATACTATGCATTAAATGTACAAACTTACTAGGATTTCTCACTTTTTAAGATAATTATATTCTCTTAAAATAATTTCCTTAGCGAGGAGAAAACGGAGGAGGTGAATAATGTTTAAAGCTACAGAATTATCATCACAGTCTGACACACTACTCATTCAAGTCACTTAAGAAACATTTGAGGGCCCACTGCGTGGGGGCATTCTGGTAGGTTTTGGAGATACAATAGGAAACAAAGTATTAAAATATTATGTAATAGCGAGGGAAGTTATTTCCGCTTCTAATTTATTCAGAGGAAAAGGCACTTGGACTAAGCTTACTGTTATAATCATCAGTGTTTGTGATACAGTATATTATGCTACATGAGTCCTGATTAAAAATTAAGATTGAGACTATGCCTGAAAAAAATCACATTATATTATCTCATCGATGATATTCTTTCTTCTTCCACCTGTAACCTTTGAAACCATTCTGATACTAAGTTTTTAATAGAATAATTATTTCTTTGTAAAATTTCTTTAAAATATTAAAATTAAAAGCTAAACACTCACATTGTCGTTTCTTATTTTCTCTGAGAACAGCAAAGCCATTTTAAATGAATCCAGTAAAAATTACATATCTTAAAACATACTATCACTTTACCTTTAGGAATAAACTGACATCCAAGAAGTTCAATTTTCATGGCAATTTTCTGCTGCCATTGGGTAGGATTCACTCTAATAAAACGTGCAATAATTGGTGGCAAAAAGTTATTACGCACATCCTGGTGATAATCTTTGTTTCCTTGAAATATCTTTAAAAAACAACAAAAAAATGGTACTTTACATCAGCAGAGGTCAGGGCTAAATTGTTCCACTGAAACATGTTTTTGTTTTTTTTTTGCTCTGGGCCTTAAATGAGATCTGTAAAGTATGACAGTAAGAATTAATTTCTCACAAGATAAATGAATCGTAATTTGGACAAACTATTAAGAAACTGCACATTCTTCATCAAAAACTTATAAAAACATTGAATACGAAAATGATTTTAAGATGATTCAAACATAACAAAAATGTTAACTTGGCAATTTGGGAAGAGGGCTTTAATTTCAATGAGTCAGTTTAATTCCATTAATAAATCAGTAATTCTAGTGTAATTACCAACTATTTAAATATATTAATTTTCTTTTCAAAGTAAAGCATAAGTGAACATACAATATCTTAGAGGAAATGCTTTACTGTGTACTTTTCATAATTTTTCTTTCAGAAGAGAGAAAGTGAACGCACACTAAGGAATACATAAGTTATATACCTCCACCTACTGGATAAACTACATAAAGACACTTCCCACATTAACCATTTTCATCTTGTGTTGCTATCTGAACCAGAAAAGTGATTCTGAAACACTGCTCCCTGACGAATATAATGATCTTAGGTAAACAGCAACAAATGTATTATAGGTATCTAGATAAAAATACTATTTCAACGGACTATCCCATTCCCTCAACCATTTCAAGGAAATAATGCTAGTATGGAACACTGCAAGAGCTCTTATTTACAAAGCATTTTCATTTAATTAACTCAAATGTTCTTCATGACAGCCCGATGTAACAGGCAGAACTCAGAAAGCTGAAGCTCACAGAATGTAAATGGACTGCATAACCAGTCAATGATACGAGCAGTGACTTGAGTCTCTGTCTTCTGACTTAATTACAGGGCTCCACTAAGCAAAAAGTCCTTGCTCCTTCAGGCTAAATCACCTGGCTAGCTTCTAAAGACTATTACTAAATCGGTATCTGCCTAAAATCAAAGTACTTTCTATCTTATCAGTTCATGTTGCAGCAGATAAATAAATGTTTAGCTTTTCCATCAAGTCATGTCTGGATATTATGGCTGTTTTATTTTGGCTGGTTCACATAGCATTAGACTAAACTTCTAAGACGTGTTAATAGCCTTCATTTTCTACAAGGGCTGAAGTTGTAACAGTCTCCACCACAGATAGTTTCTTTACATGCAACTGAAGATTTAAGGGGAAACTCTCGACAGATCCTAGAAGTCTCTCTCTCTCTGCAGTTCTCTTCTTTATTTCCTCAGAAATAAAAGCAATTATTTGTTGTCTACTGTATTAGTGGAACAGGAACAATAGTTTAGACATAAAAACTAACCCTGAGATCTTACTCCACACTGGAGTTTCATTTTTATAGAAAACCTTAAAGGATAAAGATTTTATATAAACTAAGTAAAAAAAGACTTGCTCTGTCTGATCTTTGACCATTTATTATAAGACCCTGTGTGTAAAGAGGTCTGTAAGGTGTCATGAGGATCAAAATGGAAATGGAAGTCAAAGTTCCCACTCTCTCCAAAGTTCCCACTCTCAAGGAACTTAAATTTTACTGGATATTACCACACACAAATATGGCAGCTATTCAAAAGCAACATGTTATCAAGTTGTATATACATTCCCATCTTTTTTTTTTTTTTTTTTGCTGGTTAAACATTTATTTTGAAAATTCATTTGGTGATTAGATGATAAACAGAAAATGAGCCAGTATCTTCTACTTTTTATCATTTCTTTAAGCTCTGAAAAACCACAATAAGACACAATGTCATACATATGGACAGAGTAATACAAACCAATGCTGAAAGAAGAGCTGGGGATGTTATTATTCTCTGAGTAGGTGTGATTCACCAGGACTTGGTCAAGGGCTTCAAGTTAGTACTATGAGCACCGCCTGTGTGCAAGGCACTTCAGAGCCATGAATCTGAGCTTCTAACACCAGATTTCCGGAAGAGCCACCCACACAGCGGCCAATCAGGATTTCTATGCCAGTGGCCTGTGTGTCTCCTGGTTTATTTCCGGGGCCAGGAGCACTCCTTGCCTGAGGCTTGCTTCTTCCCCTCTGAGAAGTCATTTGCTCTGATGCAGATGCCATGCCAAGGGACAGTGACTCGTTCAACCCTCACCACTGGGTTGGCAGCATATCAGAGCTGAAGCTTTCAGCAGGGGGCTCTGGGCTTTGAAAGGAAGGACCACATTCTATTGTTCTTTAGGTACATTCCCATCTTCTGAAAAGAAAACCAAAAGCTGTCTCAGTCTGTATGTGCTCATGATGCATGTGTGCATGCTTATTTAGAAAGGGTGTGAAAACAGAATATACCAATTACTCTGGAGTTGGAGGTAGATGAGGGAGCAGATGGGCTAATGTAAGTGAGCCAAGAGACTGGTATTTTATATAATTCAATGTAAAGACTTCTACTTCTATCCAGGACACTAATAGAGACTAAATTTATTCTTTGACCTAAACATCTGAAAAAATCAGATACAATATATAAAACAATGGTTTTTAAACGTGGGACAAAAGGTAGTATAGGGCAATATTCCCTGAGAGAAGAGAAACACACGAGGTGAACCCTTCAATTGCCCCAATACTGTCTGGAGACAGCCTTCGTGTCTCAGTGAATTGAGAACACAAAGCTCAGAGATGGAGAGGCCAAGGCAGCTAGAATTTGCAAGACAGGGTATAGGAGAGAAAAGAACTGCAGAGAAAGAGAGACTTCTAGGATCTGTAGGGAGTTCTCCTTAAATCTTCAGTTCCATGTAAGGAAACTATCTGTGGATGGGAAAAGAACCACTGAAAAGGAGTCCTTTTCAGGGTTGGGAACAGCACATGTTACCAACAGATAGTGTGAAGAAAACTCATTTATACATGGGACTTTGGGTTGAGTACCTGGAACACTATTGTCTCTGTAGTAGAAAAAAAATCTGAACTAAAAGTGCTCAGGTCCTGCCTAACAAAGCTAAAATGTAAACCTTAAAAAGACCAAATAATTCCCAAGTAACCTAACTGCATACCAGAATAAAGCTAAAAATATTTGAGTAATAAAAAACACTAGCACCAAACAATGTAAAAGTTCACAATGTCTGGCAACCAATAAAAAATTACCAGGCATGTAAATATTTTACATAATACCCATCAACACAAAAAGACCCACATGGGAGCACCTAGGTGGCAGAGTTAAGGGTCCAACTTTTGATTTTGATCTCACAGTTTGTGAGATCAAGTCCACGTCAGATTCTGTGCTGACAGCATGAAGCCTGCTTGGGGTTCTCCCTCCCTCTCCCTTGCATCCTCCCTGCTTGCTCCCGCTCTCCCCTCTCTCTCAAAATAAATAAACTTAAAAAAGAAAAAAGACCCACATGTGACACATTAATAGACAGAATTAGCAGATAAGGGCATTAAAAGAGTTATTATATACTCCATATGTTTTAGAGGTGGAAAAAAGCATGAGAATGTTCAGGAGAGACTTGAAAGAAATTTTTAAAAGCCCAAAACTGAAAATTTTGAGGTAAAAATACAACACAGAAGATAAAAATACACTGGACAGGATTAATAGATTAGATGTTACAGAACAGATTAGTGAACTTGAAGATAAAACAATAGAATTTTCCAAACTAGAACAAGGAGATTAAAAAAAAAAAAAATGTGTAGAGCACCAGTGAATTGTGAGACATCTGCAAGAGTCATAATATTCATGTAGTTAGAATTAGAGAAGCAACATATTTGAGAAAAAATGGCCCACAATTTTCCAAATTTGATGCAAATTATAACCAACAGATCCAAGCAGCTCAAAAAAGCCCAAGCAGAAGAAACACGAAGACAACTACACAAAGGTACATCATAATCAAACTGCTTAAAACAGATGATAAAAAGAAAATCTTAAAAGCAGCTAAGGAATAAAAAGGCACATTACCTATTGAGGAACAAAGGAATTCTCACTGGAAACAACGCATACCAGAAAACAATGGAGGGAAAAACTACATCAACCTAGGTTTCTATACTTAATGAAATTATCTTTCAAAAATGAAGCAAAAAAGAAAGTCTTTTTCAGAAATATAATTCAACGGTGCTAGATGTTTTTATAATAGGAGCATGGATAATTCTTATAATTTCAAAAAATTAACTATATTCCACAAGTATAACCAATATTCTACAAATAAGTACAGATGTGCTCAGAGTAAAAAGTAGCCAAGTTTGGGGTTAAGCAGAAGAAGTTAAGTATAAAGACAATACGAGCCTCACCAAAGATGAAGGTCATGTGATATCAAACAGAAAAGAGGGAAGATGACCTTGAATAACAACGGAAGAGTTTAGATCCATATGACAGATTATAGGAAGCCCCTGGAGTTTTCTGACTAGAGAGATAAGAAAAGTGGTAACTGAAGATATATTAGCAAATCATACATATGATAGAGAACTGACAGCATCATATAGTTGAAATTAAACTCAGGGAAGTTTCACTAAAAAAAATTGTGCTTACAATTTCAATTCTAGGTGATAAGAAATCTACCCTCCTTGAGCACAAGGATTCGCCCAGTTATAAGATCTTTGTGGTGGATCACGAGCCAGAGGTACTTCCACCTACTCCCCATCCCTTATCATCTGCTCTGGACCATTTCTGCATTATCACAGTCTACTAACTAAAACAACAATTTCATAATTACCACAGAAGTTAAGAAAATTCTTCAGGTAGGAAAAAAAAAAAAATAGAAGTTTCCTAAGACAAAATTTGGGGAGGTAATCTTGAAATGAACTTTCAAATCTATATCCTATACTATAATGTACTTTTGCCTTTAGCTTTTGTCTTTTGTCCCCCCTGGCCTACAGAAAAGCAATCTGGGAACAAAATTAGGCTCTCCATCATTCTTTGGATTAATAAGAAAATCTTAAGAAATTACAAGTTCATTTTTAGGATTTTTTTTTTTAAGTTACCACTACTTACTCAAAGTCATTCATGTAGGCTCTATGCCCAAATTCACTCATTCATGTAGATTCTACGCCCAACGTGGGGCGTTGATCCTGAGATCAAGAGTCACATGCTCTACCACTGAGCCAGCCAGGCAGTCCTCCTTTTTAGAACTTCTTCATAAAGTATCTAAACAATTGAGTTAAAAATGTAGCGAAAAACATCAGGAAAGTACTTACCCTTAAAATAATTAAAAACGACCTGGAACCACTAAGAATTTCCTAACCACAGTTAGAAGAGTAAAGAAAGCTAAAAAACCAACACAAGGTAAAATAACCAGAAGAAAGCAGAGGCCAAATGATAACCAACGTTAACATCACACAGGAGAGCTTCCTTGATTTTTGGTAAAGGCCCATTTTTAAAATAAAACCTTGATAATCATTTTACCTTATCCTGCTCCACACCAGGCTCTCTATACACCGTCCATCTCTGTCCATCATCGCTGTATAGAATTCTGTAGGCTGACACATAGTAATTGTGTTCCACCATGGTGGAGCCAGTGGTTACGATGCCTAAAGAACGCAGAGTGGCTTTCATTAGTGTGCACGGTCTGATCCTTGAAGTTTGTTCAGCATTGAAGCCCAAATACCTAAAGTGTACTGTCCAGACATTTTTGCCAGTAGCACATTACTGTCTCTGAGGGCCAGGTTTCATTATAATAGTAAATAAATCTTTGGTTCTGTTCCCTTGTAGAGACACATGAATTATGGGTGTACATAAGGAAAGGACTATTCTGTTTTGACAGCTTGTGTTCACATCACTGTAAAATATATCTTACCTACCAAGTAACAACGACCCCCTGGGAAGGAACAGATTAAAACGATTCTTTTTTTCAGAACCAAATCGACATCAATCTTTAACAAAAATTACTTAACCCAATTCTAATCAATTATTCTAACGATCTGATGAACTGCTCCAAATAAATTTGTATTCAGCACATGAAGAGTATTATTTATAACACTTAAAATGAACTCCTTGAACATAAATTTCTTTTAATGACTATAAGAGATGTCAAGATCACTTAAATGAAATAGTACCTTAAAAGAATCTTACTACAATGAAAAAGCAAAGTTAATAAAAATCAAATACCAACCCCTCTCCTCTGCCATGTTTCATAAAACCACCTACAGTAATATTTAACACCATACAATTACATTTGCAGTGACCTAATCTTCTATGAAAATCTTCGATGTTATCAGGTTTCTGAATAAAATCAGAACCAGGAATCATTCTAGAAAAGTATGTCTCCCAACCTGTTATCTTCTTTTCTTTATTCAGATCTATTTGTAACCACTGATACTCATCGGCGGCAAAAGCAGCCCAAGGAGGTCCGGGTTGCTTCAGCCTGGCTTTCTCAGGTTTCCAGCTGTTCTCCCGCCCTGTGTGGTCAGTCCACTCCAGCACAGACGATGCTGTTATCTGCGGATCGGCAATCACCCCGGATTCCATCCCCAGTGTGCCGTAACAGCCTGAAACGACAGAGACAGTAATGTGGTTTCCAGATATAAATTCAAAATCTGTATAAATGTGCTCATTGGAAACTTTCTATTGTACATGTAATTAATATATACTATGCTAATAACACACTGTAATACAGAAATTTCAAAAGTAGGCGATGTTCCTGGTTCTATGTCTTTGTGTCTTGTCAGGAAATGGACATATTTATTCACAAGCAATAGCCATTAGTTTAGCAGCAATGCATTATCCTCTTCCTGGGACATTGTCTTCAGACCAATGGATGACTCACTCCCTACTGCCTTCAGGTGTTTGCTCAGGTGTCACTTTCTCCACGAGGCCTTCCCTGACTCCACTTAAAACTCCAGACCAGTCCCTCCTGCACTGCCTATCCTCTTTTCTTGACTTACTTTTCTACATTTTCTATAATATTATAGAGTTATTTATAATTTATTTAAAATTTATTATTTATTTATAATTTGTTTATCCACTGTTTCCTGTCAATCTCTCAATACCAGTATTTAAGCACCAGGAAAGGAGGATTTTGTTTATTCTGCTCACTTTTGTTTCACTAGCACCAGAACAGTGCCTGAAAAATCAAAGATGCTCATAAATATATTCTGTTGAATTAATTATTTCCTCAAACATAGTAAAAAAATCACCTTTCCTAAGGAACTTCCCAATAATATAAAACCTTCAGTTATTCCATTCATTGTATTAGTGTGACATATGAAAAAGTGCAAAAAAACAGCAATTGGCATACTGCATGACAGTGTTTAAAAAATATTAACAATTACACAATTATAGTAAGTTACAAAGTCCATGAAAGGCTTACCACTTGTCTTAAATGTAAAAAGACTTGTAGATAAGTGTCCCCTGAAAGAGAGAAAGGTTTTTCTTGGTGACACTCATATATTGACTTCCCCATATTTGTCTTAGTAAAACTTTTTCTTTTGTTTTTATTTTACTATACAAAGAACTAAGGATATTCTACGGCCATTAAACAACTGATACTGTTCTTAGCCAAAAAAAAAAAAAAAAAAAAAAAAAAATCTGCTTTCAAAACAGCTTCTGAAATCAGAATAACAACTTCTGATCTCAGCATCAACAACTTTCTCTACAAGTATCTAGTGCCTGTATCACACATGAAATGTGCAAAGTATGCCCATGTAACCTTTAATATGTACTTATTTTCTTTATCTTTCATGGAAATAAACGGATTCCTCAAACTTTTATGTGTCATTTGCTTTTGTTGCAAGTACATTGTAACTCTCAGAGAATGAGGCTCAGGTTTCCTGGGATAAACAGAAAAAAAGCTGACTACAAATAAGAGAGCTTGCACTTGTTACAGGAATAAGCACAGCTCAGAACAAGTTTAAGCTGCAACCCAGCACATCTGGATTTCAAAGTAACAGGCAAGTTAAGTGCAGTGGGAAGAATGGAGGGGGAGGAGAACACGTGACTAGTTTACCAAGGACTCTAAAGAACCTGGGGGGATAAAATCATCAGTGTATGCTCCTGACTTCAGCACAACATTCAAACCATTATTCCAAATGGATGTGACCCACCCTTATTTTTTTCTTAAGGTATGAAAGGAAGAGAACTGATGAAAAAAATTCTTTCTAAAGGTAGAAGAGGGGAAAGGAATGAAAGAGTCTGCGTAAAATCATCTAGAAGAAACCAAGAGTAGAAGAAACCAAGAGATGGAAAGGTAGCTAAGTCTATACCAAGGATGGGCAAATGATAGCTCATACAGGGCCTGTTTTGTATGGCCAGGGAGCCAAAAATGGTTTCTGCATGGTTAAAAAGCTTTAAATGAACCGAAAAAGAGTAAGTGACCAGGGACACGTGGCACATAAAGCCCAATATATGTGCGAGCTGGTCCTTTGCAGAAGAAGTCTGCTGGCTCCTGTATTATACCGTCATGGACACGGATTATGCTCTCATCTTCTGAATGAAAACTGCCCTAGGACTTCTGAAGAGAAACTGGCCTGCTTTCAATTAGGCTTAGTATTACCTACAGGACTAAGACCATCTAAGAGGCAAGATTTATAAAAACAGATCCCAAGTATTACATTTCTATTTAATGTTTCAACTTTTCTTGCTTGTGATGCCTATTCGGTTTCACAAAACTGATCACTGTAGTGACCATAAAAATACATTCTTCAAATATTCTCTTTGGATTAGAGGAGGATTTGTAACACTACTACTTCTGATTTATGTCAAAATTTAATTTATACTGAAAAGTATTTCAGTTATCTCAATCCATCCTAGGTCACACAGGCTGTAAGAAACAGAGCACTTATGCCTCCTGATCTTTAAAATGAAATAAAAATTTGGCCACAGACTTTTAGACCCTTACTCTTGAAACTATTTAAGCACTCAGGAAAGAACAAATCATCCTCCTAAATGACTACCTTTCTGATTGAGAACATGCCAAGGTAGTGAGACCTGGCCTATATTCTTCAGGATATTCAGACAATCAGCACACAAAGATGGGAGTGCTCACCCCACCATTGTGATTCCATGAACACCATTAACAGTGATGTTGCTCAGGTCTAACTAGTCACTATCCCACCCCTGCCCAACCCGCTTATCATCAATAACACATATACTTACACCACAGATGTGACGTTGTTAGCCAAAGAACTCTCATAATACGGGATACCTTTACTAATTACAACACTGATTTGGCCACCCAAAATGTTTGACACTACTCCTGCGTGCACACCAGCCATGCACAATGGTGAGGACTTGAAGAAAGGAGAAATAAAACGTTAGTATTTAATTTTCTTTGGGTAATTTATAAACAAGACACGTATGCTTCCTCAAGAAAGGAGTTGACCCAGGCAGTATTCTCAGTAAATATAGGATTATTGATGTGATAACAAAGAACAGACTTGTAGCATAAGAATGAAACATTACATAATACAAAAAAAAGTAATAATAATAATTCCTTGAAAATAAGATTAAAGATATACAATCGGTACACATCAACCTACTCTGGAGTTTAAAAAAAATAAAGTTAAATCACAACGTTAACATAAGTCTATGTTACTGCGACTTACATCTCTGTATCCATGAGGGATTGTTCCAGAGATCTCAGCAAAAGGAAGCAAACAACCAGCTGGGCAGTACTTACTGTGAAATGAAAACAAGTTCAAGGGTATATACAGTGTACTTTCTGGGGGAAAAGAACAAAAACCACATATTCATTTTTCAGCTCATTTAAAAAGTATAATCTCACTGCCCTAAGAGAAGCACCACTTCTAAAAAGCCCTTTTTTTTTTAGTTCATAATGAATGGTAGACATTTTTACTATATGATCTATTCATATTTAATATGAATTTAATAGCTACAAGCTATTCTATTTTGTGAATGAACCACAATTTATTTTACCAACATTCTACGGATCAAATTTAAGTTGACTTAAAATGTTTGGCATTTATTCATTTATTTACTCATTCACCCACCCATCTACCCACTCAACACATTTATCCGAATGTCTATTTTGTAGTCTGTTAAGTGCTGGGCTGTGCTAGGTACTGGGTTTACAAACATCAGCCAAATAAATATGCCCCCGTTTTCACTATGTCTATGCTCCAGAAGTCGGGGGAAGGACGTTAAACTGATACCTAAATGAGTAATTAGATTATGATTTTGCTACGAAGAAAAGGTGCTCCCTGAAATAAGTAGGAGAAAGCAAAGTTAATAGAAGTAAAAAGTAATACAAACATGCAGTAAATTTACTATGTGCCGAGCAGCCTTCTGAGTACCTCAGGTAACCCACACAAGAACCCTAATGGTAGATATCATTATTTTCCTCATTTTACAGATGAAGAAACTGAAAACAGTGTGCCCAGGTCCCGCAACTGGGAACTGCCAGATGGGCTCCCAAGTCTAAGTTTTTACACCAGGCTCTGCACTGCCTCAGTCAGGAAACAGGGCTCTGAGGAAGTGAAGCCTCAACAAAGGGAGGGCAATGCACCCTCATGGACAGGAACAGCAGGCCCATGAAGCAAGGGGGCCTGTGTGTGTGTCATCAACGGAGGATGACCAGTGCAGGTAGAGTACAGTGAGCACTGTAAAACTAAAAGGGTAACATTAGTTTGAGAGAAGCTGGAGAGGTAGGCAGGGGCCAGATCATGCAGAAGCCTTGGAAGCTATGGTGAAGAGTCTGGAATATATTTCTAAGTAAAAATGGGAAGTCAATTAAGGATTTTGACAGCTTATACACACAATCTGATTCATATTTCCAAAAAGGATTATTCTGGCTCCCGAGAAGAAAGAGACTGTAAGGAACTACGAGTGGAAGCTGAGACATCGTTAGGCTGGTAGTGCCATAGGCCAGGCAAGAGAGAACGGCAGTTTGCATTTGGGTGGTGATGACAGAGCTGAGAGGAGAGGCTACAAGACCCTCAGGCAGGGCTGGGTGCCACACACTGATGACAGAGCCACCTCTGCTGATCGGGATCCTCCCTGAGTGCTGAATAGAGTACCCATCCCTCACAGAACTATTCTGGAAGACAAAATAAAGGTTGTTCTTTGGGGAGTGGCAGAAAGCTGGGGGGAGGTTAGTGACATAGCTCTTACAAGATGGGAATAAATTTGCCAGGCAGAGAGTAAAGCGATTCTAGGCAAAAGTTCAGATAGCTCAGAGCAGTGTAAAGAATCCAGAGCTGTTTCAATATAAGTATGTAAGATGACATTGGAAAATTGGCCCAAGAGCTACTTGTGAAGGATCCCGAAACCAGGCTAAGGAATTTGGATGACATCTGCCCTAAGAAGGAACTCATGAAGATTTTAAAGTAGGGGAATGATCAGACATGTATTTTAGGATGTAATTTGGCAGCAACGTGAGTGGTGGAATAGAAGCCAGCAAAGGTTAGTCCCAGCCGAGACAAGAGACAAAGAAAGCAGCGAAACAGTAGTAGAAATGCTGCCTGGGCAAGAACACTGAAGAATTCAGTCCCAGCCGAAATCATTCTCTTCTCCTTTTTGAGAAAAGATAAGTAACGCCTCTAGCTTCATTAGCAGTTTTGCCAGGCTTTGAAAAGCAACTAGTTCTACTTTTAAAGTATATTAAATTATACTTTCATTGTAGAGAAGATCCAAATGCTACAATTAAAGCAAAATTTAAACATGGCCACTCAAGGGCTTTAAACAAGCTCTAATTTGCTGACATCTTAGAGCAATGATTATGTGTCATGTGTGTGACACATACATTAATGTACATTATCTTTAGTGTATAAAGAATAATGATGAAGTAGATAAAGAATAACAGTGAAGGGAAAAAAGGTTACAAATACAGTCATACCTGAACTCAGGTTCCAAAAAACTGGATGCAGTGTCTAAACAAGTAATCAGATCTAGAAAAACAAAAACAAAAAACAGATTCAATAATACATACTTTTACTGAACACCAACTGTTTCCAAATCCCAAATCATATTGTTCTAAATTTTAAATCTCAACAGCTGTCAAGGTAGTACTAATAACTTTTTACAAATTTTCGTTGATCAGGATTTCCTTGATTTTAAAGTATCTTGACTTCTAGGGCTCTGTCTCTCCAATACTGTTTGCTACCACATCACCTCATTGAGTCCTGTATCAAAGTTACACAGATGAGTGTAATTTACAGACATAAAATGACTTCTACAAAATATAGCTCCTGAAAAAATAAAAACTTTTTCATTATTGTATAGCTTAAAAAACGATCCTTTGCTAGTTACACACAAGGAAAACAGTGACAAAAGAGAGGTGAATTGGGGCGCCTGGGTGGCTCAGTCGGTTAAGCGTCCGACTTCAGCTCAGGTCACGATCTCACGGTCCGTGAGTTCGAGCCCCGCGTCGGGCTCTGTGCTGACAGCTCAGAGCCTGGAGCCTGTTTCGGATTCTGTGTCTCCCTCTCTCTCTGCCCCTCTCCCATTCATGCTCTGTCTCTCTCTGTCTCAAAAATAAATAAACGTTAAAAAAAAAAAAATTAAAAAAAAAAAAAAGAGAGGTGAATTAATTTTGTTGCTCTAAGTAACTAAAATCTAGTCCATGGCCAGGACCAGCAGCACCAGCATCTTCTGGGAACTTAACAGCAATTCAAATTCTTGAATACCTTCCAGACTTACAGAATCTCTGGACGTGGATACTCAAAAATCTGCTTTAACAAATCCTCCAGGGAATTCTTAAGCATGCTAAAGCTGAAGAAGCTCTAACCTAAATAAGACGGAACTTCAAAAATTTAACATTTCTATCTAGAAACCAAATCCGAGCAAGAGGTAACTTGTTTCGTTAAGACTTAGCTCACAGACTGGGTAAAACGTGGCTTTAGGTTCAAAGATGTCAATGGCTTCCTTCTGCTCTTAGCACAGAGGGCAGAGCTGTCAACATGGCCCACAGGTCTTGAGGTGCCTGGTCCCGCCTAAGTCTTGTTTTGTACCTGTGCACAGGTTTCTTGCCACATCCACCCTCTTTGGTTCCTTGGGTGCATATTGCTCTCTTGACCGAGAATGATTTTCTACTGTCCTTTAGCCTTGCTGGCTTAACTGCTGCATCCTCACAGAAGCTGTTCCTCACTTTCACAAGTCAAACACCTTTAGCACATGGTAGGCACCTAAGGCTTTTTGTTTGTTTTAATGAATAGGTGACTATTACATGTTGTCAAAGTACCACGTGTTATGTAAGAACAATCTGTTGACGTAATCACGGAGCTATAAGCAACATCATTTTACGATGCCTAGTCTATGGACAGAAAAGGCTTTTAGTCCTCATCTTTGTATCTATTGACAGCAATCACAGCATATGGCCTAACAGGAAGCTTTCAATCAACATTAATGAATAAAGGGATGAATAAAAGTCTGTGACTGTTGGCATGTTTGGCTAAGTCCATTCATGGATAGCCTGTATAGAGGAAAAACTAGGCCTTAAGGCAATCACAAAAGTAAGTGATTTACATATAAATTCTTGGCCAAACAAGTGAGCTGAGGGTGACAATACACTGATGAGAGAACACCCCACATGCATCCTAGCATGCTGACGGATACAAATGTTTGTTAAATTAATGGGCACCACAGCAAGCATAGCATCACTGATTATTCTAGCTTACAATTCTGAAGAAATTATCACCCAAACGAAATCTGAAAGACCTAGAGCTAGTAACTATTATGCCAATAGAAAAGTGATTATTTTGAGAGTGATTACATGGATTCATATCTACACACCATAGACACTTGAATGATAATTAAATCTGTGTTTTAGGAGTTTAAGAGAATACATGCCTGGATAGGGGTTCACTAAGACCTGGCTGAATGACTGGGAAAAGCAGACACACTGAATTGCCTATACCCTAATTATTCCTAATTACTCCACACTGCATCAATGAGAACTGATTTTCTGCTTTCCTGCTCTACCAAAAGAGTTTCTAGCTTCTAAGATTAGAGGTTCAACTTCTAAAATTAACAGCCTGGGTTGCAAAGGTACCTGTGTGGTCCAACATGGCATTCAAGCCATAGGAAGACTGCCAGCTGGCCTCATTACCTTCAGGCCACATGCCAGAATGCTGGTCAACTATGGATATACTTGATCAGAACAGGGTTTTATTATAAGTCCATGCAGAACTGAAATTCCAGATTATGCCATGCATATGTATGCAACTCACTTGACCTTGCTTTCAAATTCCATGGAGGCTCAAAAGAGGTCCCTACGAGGAAAATAGGAATTGAAAATGGACAGCTATGAGGAGAGCCAAGAAGACTAAAGACAGAGAAAGGAAATCATGATTACAAATATTGAGCTTTACAACTGCACAAAGGCAAAGAAAGAAAACATGGAGCAGGCAATTAAGAAGCTTTAAAACGTGTCTTTCCTGAAAGCTTTTCCCAAGTAAACAATCTTCCAGAAAACCACTATTACTACAAACCTTCTAGCTAATAAGAACACAGCTGAGGCAAGATAAATAGAACTCAAAAGAAACCATCTGCCTAAGAGACTTCTGATAGCAATGTATAAGAAATTATATAAATGGAACAGAAGAATCCAGAAATAAGTTCTAAATTTAAAGTCAGCTGATTTTGACAACGATGCCAAAACAACTCAGTGGGGAGGAAGAAAGGTCTTTTTAACAAACGGTGCTGTGAAAAGAGGATATCCACATGCATAAGAATGAAACTGGACCCCTACCTCAGATCCCATACAAAAATTAAAGGGGATCTAAATTTAAGAGCTAGCACTATAAAACTCTTAGAAGAAACTAGAGGTATAAATCTTGATCTTGGATTAAGCAATGTTTTCTTAGATATGATACCAAAAGCATTATAGTCACACAAAAATACGTTAATTGAATTCTATCAAAATTAAAAACTTCTGTACTTCAAAGAATGCTATCATGAAAGAGAAAGATAATCCACACAACGGGGGGAAAACATATGAAAATCATATAATCTGATAAGGACCTAGTATCCAGAATACATAAAGAATTATTTCAACTTGATTTTAAAAAAGACAATCAACCCAATTTAAAAATGAGCAAAGGTCAGTCGGTTAAGCCTCCGACTTCAGCTCAGGTCACGATCTCGCGGTCCGTGAGTTCAAGCCCCGCGTCGGGCTCTGGGCTGACGGCTCAGAGCCTGGAGCCTGCTTCCGATTCTGTGTCTCCCTCTCTCTCTGCCCCTCCCCCGTTCATGCTCTGTCTCTCTGTCTCAAAAATAAATAAACGTTAAAAAAAAAAAAAATTAAAAAAAAAAAAATGAGCAAAGGATTTGAACAGACATTACTCCGAAAAAGACATACGAATGGCCAATAAGCACATAAAGATATTCAACATCATTAACCATCAGGAAAATGCAAATCAAAGTCACAATGAGATACCGCTTTATACCCACTGGGATGTCTAGAATCAGAAGGACAAATAGGACTTGGAGAAATTGGAACCCTCATGCACTTCCTGAGGGATTTTTAAATGGTGTAGCTGCTTTAGAAAAGAGTTTAGCAGTTTCTTAAAAAGAGATTCCATATGACCCAGCAATTCCACTATTAGTATATACACAAGAAAACTGAAAATATGTCCATACAACCCTTCACAAATGGTCATCAACTAATGAATGGAGAAACAAAATGGGATATATCTACACAATGAAATATTATTCAGCCATCAAAGGGAATAAAGTACTCATATATGCTACAACATGAACTCAAATACGCTAAGTGAAGATGCAAGTCAAAAAAGACCATACTGTCTGACTCCATTTATATGAAATGTCCAAAATAGGTAAATCTATAGAGAAAAAATCAGATTCGTGGTTACTGAGGACTGGAGAGGGAGAGGGTTAAGAGGTAGTGAATGGGAGATCACCACTACTGACTATGGGGTTTCTTTTGGGGTGATAAAAATGTTCTAAAATGGACTATAGTGGTGGCTACACAACTCTGAATATACTGAAAATCAGTCAAGTGTAGTGAGTAGGTGAATCATATGGCATAATAAAATGATAATAAAAAATTTTAAAGTGAAGAAAAAGATGCTATTATAAAAGCAGTAACAGTTTTCCTTTATATAGAGCACATCTGCATTGAGGGATGAAATAAAGCGTAGTAAAACAGTCAGGACTGGCAGTTCACTTATTTATTCATTTGTTCACTCAACAAATACTTAGGTAAGTATGTATGATGACCAGGTGTTGTTCTAGGTACTAGAAATAAAGCAAAGAACACTCAGACAAAAATCTCTGCATATAGGGAGTGTATGTACCTTGTGTGGGGTGATAAGAGAAAATAGACACGAGTATGAAATGGACATGCTATTATTAGGTGATAAGTGCATTAGAAAAATAAAGAAAGGAAGGCAGTTACGAAAAGTTAAGGGGTTCCGATTTTAAGTAGCATGGTCAGGAAAGACCTTACTGAGAAGGTGGCAGGAGGTGAGGGAGTGAGGCATGAGGTACGTGGGTAACGGAGAATAGGCAGAGGAATCACAAAGGCCCTGAGGAGGGAGCACGCTCAGCATGGTGGCTGCCAGAGTGAACACTGGGAAGAAAAGTAAGCGATGAAGTCAGACAAGGAAAGAGAAGCCAAATCCTATAGGGTCCTGGAGGTAAGGACGTTGAACAAAGAGAGAGGAGACTTTCATTCTCATGCTCACCACTGGGCTGAGAGTAGGTTGAAGGGGAGATGGGGAAGAAACAAAGGTCAGCAAAAAAATCTCCTGCCATAATTGAGGTAACTTGAATCGGAGTGGCAGGAGTGGAGGTGTTGAGATGTAGTCCGATGCTGATATTTGTTCATATATATTCTGAGAAGTGGCCAATGGATATAAAGTTTGAGAGAGTCAAAGACAACTCTAAGGTTTCTGGCCTGAGAAAAGTGAAAGCTGAACTTACTATATGTAAAGTGTTTAGGCAGTGATCTTAATAATGATAAAGTACTCATCGCAAACTCAACTGTCATGCTAGATCCACTTTCAAAGTGCGAGACAGTATATAATTTGCTCCGTTCTTAACTAGGAGCTTCTGCATGGGATTAAAAAAAATCCAATATTAAATACATACGAGAGAGTATTTATAACATACATATTATTAACAAAACACTAAACAGAAGTTATAGGTTCTGGGCCATAGAGAGTGGCAGCAGTGGTGTGCAGAATACCCTCAGCGGTTCTGCGGAAGCTGACTGGCATTCTATTCTCTTTTCCTTATGCAGCCCAAGGGAGACCTGGCATCTGCAGTGTAGATGCTACACTAGTCTGAGCAGTACAGTCCAACCCAGAGTGAGTGTCATCATGATTCCTAGAAACAGAATTCCCCTAATATCTGCCACCTTCCTTAACCCTGGAAGGCTCTCTAGAAGACAAAGGCCTCAGGTAGGGTTTGAAGGTAGAATCATGCAATTGTGAGGAAGAACAGGAGAAAATGCAAGAACAAAGGCAAGCCAACAGTCAACAACAGGATGACAGATTTCAGTTTTCTTAATGAAAACACCAACATCAGACTTTCTAAGATAGCTCCCAACTTAGCAATACTACTGTCAGCCATAACTGATAACCTATGCACAAGTTTGTTTTTAATTTAAGTACAATTAAACATTTTTCCAGTACATAAAAACTGCACAGGCTGGGCTCCCTTATAATTGCCCCATGAAATATTTACTTAAACATGAGTCTAATGTTAACCCATACATAACACCATAGAAATATGAAATATTTTAGAAGTTCAAAAATCAATTAAAAAATAGCATACTGGTTACTATCTTAGGAATGTTTTCCATTCACAGCACTGGCCATTTCTGTGAATGCAAAATTATGAAATAGATTTAGATTTTCCCCCAATTAATACTCGGTTTTGTGTTACTGAATGAATTGAAAACACTCTCAGCAGTGTTAGCACTGTGACTAACAACAGAACACCAACTATATTAACTGCAGGGTATAATTTTCGTCCAGTGAAGGAAAGGTAGCTTGAGTACCTATATTCATTCTAACTCAAGAAAGCATAATGTATCATAACTAAGTTACTCTATTTGGCAGAAAGAAGAAAATATATGAAGACGACGACGTATATTCCTCTCCTTTATTTGCTCTAATGTTCTTTAACAAATTTCCCAGAGCCTGAAGGAACACGAAGTCATGCTTTCTAATTCACACTTTGTCAGCAATCTTGCACTGTAGGTGTGTAGGTACTTTGTTCAAGTGCTACAGGATGCAGGACAAGACTCTTCTTGTTGCTAAGTTCTCCTGCCAATATTACCATGTGACCTTGGGCCTAAGTCTTTGTTTCTGTGATAGGAACCTGGCATTAATCTGTACCATCTGCAATTTAGTGAAGGAAAACTTACCTATACAAGAGAACAGAATTTACTGTGATTCAGAATCAAATAACATTTACTCAGTGGCAGATATTAAATGAGGTATTTTACATCTTCTTTTATGTACTAAGATTAGAGATGAAATCTTATGTTTCTCTTAGAAATATTACACTGCCATCTATGGAAGCTGAGTCTACAGTAGGAGCTTAGATGAAAATAGTGAATGCTTCCTTAGGGACGAAGCAGGCATGACTGAGTTAAGTAATTAACAACTTAGGCTATAAGATGTACCTACATGTGGTGAATCAAACCCTCTTCACACCTAAATTCCTATACATGTATATTAAAAAACAAATACAAGAATATTAAAAATATATAAATATAAAATATACGGCATTAAGATATAAAATATTACATTATTAATATACACAAGATATTAAGATTAAAAGATTATAAAACATTAAAATTCTTCTGTGAACTACATGGTATCTAGGGCACTAATAAATACCATCAGTAAGAGCAGCAGTGAAAAATTATGTCATTGGGTAATGGAAGACACCACACAAACACGTACTTACTCCCTTCAAAGCATTGCTAACTCACTAAAAAAATGAAACACATACAAAACACTAAAATCATCAAGGCTCTTCAGGTTATCTGTCAATGTGGAATAAATTCTATCCCATAAATGGAATCACCTCTTTGGGTTAACAATCTCCTAGATTGTTTTTAAATGCTCTTTCTCTGCAAAATTGTTAAATTTACTGGTCAGCACCTTTCTTCTACAAATTGACACCAAAATACAGATATTTTCCTGCATGCATATACATTGCATAATGTACACAAACACAACACATATACATTTGTGTGTAAATAAGGATACATCTAAAAATATGCATATAAACTGAGACTTCATTAATAAAATCTTACTTAATAGTTTAAAAGTTTTAAAATGTTTGCCAGATATGACAATAACAAAAACTAGGGACATATCAGAAACACCAAAAACAGAAAACTAGCTTAGTACTCAAAATACAAAAGTTTGTATAAAAATTACTGTACAATTAAGGTAGCAAACAATCTTAACCCATGCTCTATTTTTAAAACCAAAACCATCCCATGGAAAAAAAAAAAAAACATACAAAGCAAAACAAGAAAACACAAAACAACTCGTTACAGAAATCTGCACTCTGTTACAAAGTAGTCCTCTATTCTGCCCCATTTCATTTACAAGTTGATATAACCTAATGTAAGACAGAAAAAAATGGAAAATATTTGCAAAGAAAAAAAATGTGGTTAAAGAAGGTAGCAATCAGAAAATTTTTAAACTATTGGTGTTAATTCTAGGAATAATCTAACATATAGCAACAATGATCCTGTCAAATGGGAATATTTCCTAGGCCCAGCTGTTGGTAACTTGTAAGCAGACTGTTATCAGATGGTAAGGGGTCAGCAAGCAATAAATAAACAAGTGTTTATGAATTCCAACTAGAAAGTACATTAATACCTACATTGGTTCATCTTATTTCGCATGAAATTTTAAGCTATTTACTGTTTTTCTCAACAAAAAAAGTACAAACTTTAATATGACCACCACAAAATTCTGGACTGGTGAAATCTAAAACAAACAGGTTTAACATTAGTTTTTAAGTGATGCATTCACATTCTACAGAAGGAGAATCTATCAATTCCCCGCTGCGCGTGCACTCACAGACACACACGCCTGCTCCTCTCACTGATGACACATAACAAACACAGGCTGCCTTAAAGGACCTGAAGTCTTCCATGCAAATGCAGATGTATTTTCTGAGCTCACTGTCCTACAACTAAAATAACTTAAAAAAAAATTATGGCCCAGAGTCATCCCAGAAATGTTGAGTTTGTCCTAGAAGCTGGCTAATGTCGAACAGATTCAAAAACCAGGAATTTGGATCACTCACCTATAAAATTTATTTTATTTTCAAGTCCAGAGGTAAATGCTATTTTTAATTTTACATTTTAGAATGAAAATGTCGGTATCACTTATTACGATAGTGGATAAAAAGATCTGACTTACTGACTCTGGACCTCTGAGCAGCTGCTTTTGCGTCTCTCAGTAGGACCAGCTGTAACTCAGGAGTTTCCCTCTATGGAACTTCTCACCGGCGGTTGCTAGCATGTCTAAGATGGCTCTAGGGTCTACATACTTCTTCAACTGCAGAAAGTCTAGTTGGAATTCGATGGAATTACACCAACTCAGAGTAGAAACACCAGTCCTCTAATAATTACTGCACATGTTAATATTTTTGTCTTTCCTTGCTACCCAGAGGGGACACACAAAGACTTTTCACTGGTGTTTTCAATCTTTCAAAAATGAGGTTTACAGGTAAGAAAGAGATAACTGGCAATGGAAAAGATTGGAAACTACTGATCAAAAACCATTAAAAATAACAGTAATGGGGCGCCCGGGTGGCTTGGTCGGTTAAGCGTCCGACTTCGGCTCAGGTCGTGATCTCATGGTCCGTGAGTTCGAGCCCCTCGTCGGGCTCTGTGCTGACAGCTCAGAGCCTGGAGCCTGTTTCAGATTCTGTGTCTCCCTCTCTCTCTGCTCCTCCCCTGTTCATGCTCTGTCTCTCTCTGTCTCAAAAATAAATAAACGTTAAAAAAAAATTTTTTTTAAAAATAACAGAGTAATGAAACCTTAACTGGACACAAAAGTGAGGAGGACAAAGGTACAGTGTCCTAGATATGACCCCAGCATTGCAGCAGTTCAAACATTCATACAAGAGGGCTTCTTTATGTCCAAAGCCTCTTACTACCACTTAAACTCATGTAGGAAGAACCTTAATTCTTTGAAATGTTTCCTTGGAGAACACAGGTCTGATTCTCAAGTCTTTAAGAAGAAATAGAATCTGGCTTAACTGTAGAGTCACATTTATAACAAGAACTCTTAATTCAGTCATTTCTGACCCAGTGTCCTCCAATAGCCTCTTAACTGGACTCCCTACTATTATTCTTCCCTGTCTTCAACTCATTCACAGAGCAGGGAAGGTCGTAAAAACAAACAAAAACACAAATCCAGTCATATCGCTACTACCCTGCTCTAACAGCTTCCATGTCCTCTTAGGAAAAAGCTCCAATCGTGACATTTTCTATAAGGCCCTGAATAACAGAGCCTACTCACCACTCAGTCAACTCCATGTTAGCTGCGCCAGATTCTTTTCCGGCTTCTCTGAAGCTCCTTCCACAGGGCCTTTGCATTTGCTGTTCTCCCTAGAATGTTCTTCTGTCTAGAACCTCCCAATTAATCCTTGGGTTCCCACTTAAAAGTGACTTCCTCAGAAGAGTTTGTCTTTTTACCAATCTTCCACTCCTCCAACACTTCTGGCCTCTTTTTTTTTTTTTTTTTTTTTTTTGAATTTATTTTTGAGAGACAGAGTGAGACAGTGCATGAGGGGCAGAGACAGAAGGAGACAGAATCCGAAGCAGGTTCCAGGCTCTGAGCGAGCTGTCAACACAGAGCCCGATGCAGGGCTCCAAACCATGAACCATGAGATCATGACCTGAGCTGAAGTCGGACGCTCAACCAACGGAGCCACCCAGGCGCCCCATCTCTAGCCTCCTCTTGTCGGAATGTTTCCTTCATCATACTTATCATAACTGCAATTGAGTTACCATGTGTTTAAATTTTTTTTAGTGTTTAGTTTTGAGAGAGAAAGAGAGACAGAGTGTGAGTGGGGGAGGGACAGAGAAAGAGGGAGACACAGAATCTGAAGCAGGCTCCAAGCTGTCAGCCGAGAGCCTGATGCAGGGCTCAAACCCACAAACAGCAAGATCATGACCTGAGCCAAAGTCAGATGCTTAACTGACTGAGTTACCAAGGTGCCTCGAATTACCATGTGTTTAATGCCTTTTCCCAACCTGTACTGTAAACGCCATGGAAGTATAACTAAGTCTTATTTACTGCTGTTTTCCCAGTGCCAGGCATACTGCAGGACATAAGGCATTGAAGGGAATATAATTTTGCAATGTGCTCTTGCATAAAGAAAATTCAACTACCTCACACAAAATTATGGCTCTATCAACAACACATAGTATAACATCAACAAGTGTTTGTGAGAGCTTAACAAATGAAGCTGTTGAAGAAAAATTTTTCATGATCTTTTCAATCCCAAATAGTCTAAATTTCTAGCTAGGATGCTAAGCTGGGGACGTGCAGTGATGTTCCTTGAAAATATTCACAGAATTTAGTGTGGCATCAAGTTTCCTGGATGGAAACAAACTGAGGCTCTCAATCAAAGCCAATCAGTGTTCAAATGAATGAGTCATTAAAACTGTGTCTGAAAGGCCACCCAAGAAGAAATGGTGAGAAATTCAACCAGGGTTCTCTTGGAGTTAGCCAGTTCACTTCTAACTTCAAATCAAACAAATGCTTCATGGAAGATGCAAGGAAATGGAGAAACAGAAGCAAAAACTCAGGAGACAGCTGTGAAATGAGGATTTCCCATGATTATGCCTCGGGAAAGTGTTACTATAAAGAAGTTCCTGATTATGGGAGATATTTCAAAAACTTTGGAAGCTGAGATTCACCTAACATAGTGATGTAACCATTTGAAATTCCATAAACATATGTAAGTCTACAACATAGAGAGTCTGTTATGTGAAAGCACTTTCAATTCTTAAACTTTAACACAGAGCTAGGTGTCTGTAGAACAAAAAGCTCCATAATGTAAATACCCAATTAAAAAACTTTTTTTTTATAGAGAGGGATACTTATTTTCAAGAAACCTTCAAGTCAATAAATAACAGAGAGAGAGGGGAAAATATGAGAAGAAAAACGATTTAAGCTGATATTGAGAGGAGGAAACTCAAGGAGAGTAAGGAGCAAATGAATTGAGTATTTTCTATCCTCTTACCTATCAACTCAAATGAATTGAGTATTTTCTATCCTCTTACCTATCAACTCAAGACTTTCAAGAAGTATAATTGGAAGGATGGAAATGGACCATCATCTCTGTGTTTTCTAGCTCACTCTTTTGATGGTGGAGGAAATGAGTATGTGTGTGTGGGCATGGTGGTGAAAGGGGGAACATGTGTTTTGCACCCTACTATGCCATGTGCTTATAGACGCTACAGGTAAATTACTAGATTGAGTACTCATAACCAAGCCATGGAGGCTAAAGATGTGAAATGACTGGTCAGAAATCCCCTAGCCGGCTCGTGACACTGGCAGGCGTGCTCCTCCTACAACGACACACTGCCTTACTTGTTCTGGTTCTGTCTTACTTCTGTCTGGTTCGTTTAGCATGAGGTTTCCAGTTTTTTTCTTTTCATTATTCCATCCAAATGAGTTTTCTTTCTCACTCTCTCAGAAGAGTTTTATTAGCTTTCCCACCTTCTGCCGTAGCTTAGAAATGGGGAAAAAGTAGACCTTTCTTCCCAGAGAAGAGGGCTTCTCTCTCACATTCCAAATGACACTTTTAATGAGACCTGTAGTGTTTATCTCAAACCCACCAGAGCTGAGAAGGGAACAGCTTGCACTGCCCTCAGTCATTCCCATTGCCCAACACCCTCACACCTAGGAGCTTCTCGATTTTCCCATTTACACAATATTAGGTAACAGCTTTTTTTTTTTAATGTTTATCATTTTTGAGAGAGAGAGAGAGAAAGAGAGAGAGAGATGGGGGAGGGAGAGAGAGGGAGGGGTAGGGAGAGAGGGAGGGAGAGGGAGAGGGAGAGGGAGAGAGAGAGGGAGAGGGAGAGAGAGAAGGAGAGGGAGAGAGAGAAGGAGAGGGAGAGAGAGAAGGAGAGGGAGAGAGAGAAGGAGAGGGAGAGAGAGAAGGAGAGGGAGAGAGAGAAGGAGAGGGAGAGAGAGAAGGAGAGGGAGAGAGAGAAGGAGAGGGAGAGAGAGAAGGAGAGGGAGAGAGAGAAGGAGAGGGAGAGAGAGAAGGAGAGGGAGAGAGAGAAGGAGAGGGAGAGAGAGAAGGAGAGGGAGAGAGAGAAGGAGAGGGAGAGAGAGAAGGAGAGGGAGAGAGAGAAGGAGAGGGAGAGAGAGAAGGAGAGGGAGAGAGAGAAGGAGAGGGAGAGAGAGAAGGAGAGGGAGAGAGAGAAGGAGAGGGAGAGAGAGAAGGAGAGGGAGAGAGAGAAGGAGAGGGAGAGAGAGAAGGAGAGGGAGAGAGAGAAGGAGAGGGAGAGAGAGAAGGAGAGGGAGAGAGAGAAGGAGAGGGAGAGAGAGAAGGAGAGGGGGGGAGGGAGAGAGGGGGGGGAGGGAGAGAGAGGGGGGGAGGGAGAGAGAGGGGGGGAGGGAGAGAGAGGGGGGGAGGGAGAGAGAGGGGGGGAGGGAGAGAGAGGGAAAGAGACAGAGGATCCAAAGCAGGCTCTGTGCTGATAGCAGAGAGCCTGACTCAGGACTCCTACCCACAAACTGTGAGATCACGACCTGAGCCGAAGTCAGATGCTCAACGGACCGAGCCACTCAGGAACCCTGAAGTAACAGCTTTTTAAAAACTTTTAATTATCAACTTAGTTAAATCACTGTTGAATATCAAAATAATCATCTATTTTTTAAATTTAAATGATTGATTTGTTCGACATATCTTTGCATTGGTAGCAGTTCTTAGAACTTTCTTACCACAGTGACCCTAATAGCAGAGGAAACAAATACATGCCACAGAAGACAAAACTCATGGGAGATTTTGTTCAAGTCTTGGATTTTACCTTAGAAATTCAAGTACGCTTTGCATTCTATTCCATCTAATAGTCTTGGTTTTAATTTTTCCCCCTTTAGATTATAAACATTAACCATCCAGAAAAATATCTCAGGTTTATCTTGTAGCATCTCAGACAGCATGCCCCAGCATACTCCTGGTGGTATGAGAATCTATGCTTTTGAGAAGAATGGTAATGTAGTCTTTAATACAGTACTATGAAATGGTAAACTGTAGATAACAAAGCTTTAAATTTATATCATACATTTCAATAACTGACAGATTTTTCAAAAGTTAGGTCATTTGTGTTCTAATCCTATAAATGTGAAAAATCAGTATTTCCTCTACTATGGAAAGGGAAGTATACAGAATTAACATAAATGTTAGTATACTTTTAATTTTTAGAATTCTGAAACTAATTTTATTTGTAAAATTAATCTGTTTTTAAGTTCAGTCTTTCTACTCTAATCTCAGATAACAAGTACTAAAAGAAACATTTCATTTTTGTTTTCAGAAATTGTAAAATATGGAAGTCATGGTATAAAGTTGAAAATTACCTTGTTTATCTATAACTGAATATGAGGCCAAAAATCCTCGTCCAGAAACATGGATTCCACTCATGAACAGCACTGTAATTTCATTGCTTTTTGACTCAATTGAATGGTTCATCTGCAACCCGAGACCACAGTATTTGCCTAGGAATAAGGAAAAAAAGAGATTTGGTATGACTCTTATAAAGTCGATAATATTTACAACATAGGTAAGAACATCAATATAATATACCAAACTGGACATTAAATAGAAAATGACTAGGATGTTTAGTGATTTAAAATCACTCTGAAGAAAGAAAAAATGAAAATATGTTAAGTAATAACTAAATAATTCAAAAGAAAAAAATGGTACAGGCATCAGTGATCTTACAAAGATTCAATTTCTTGTGAAAGACATTACTCTTTAAAATAGTAGTGAAGAGGGGCACCAGGGTAGCTCAGTTGGGTAAGCGCCCAACTTCTGACTTCAGTTCAGGTCATGATTTCATGGTCCCTGAGTTCGAGCCCCATATAGGGCTGTGTGCTGACAGCTCAGAGCCTGGAGCCTGCTTCGGATTCTGTGTCTCCTTCTCTGTCTGCCCCTCCCCAACTCACTCTGTCTCTCTCTCTCAAAATAATAAAAATCATAAAAAAAATACCAGTGAGGAATTAAAATTAACTTAAAGCACTTCATGCAGGCAGGTGGCTCATAAACACATTAACAGTCAATCAGTAATATTCTTAACATACTCCCCAGAGTGCCCCTAGATTCCTGGGCTTAGGGCACCCTTAAACTTTTTCAGACTCCCTAAATTTCTCTCCCAAGGATTACTGAAACTCTAGTCAATCCCTTGAGGTGATCATGCCCAGTCCGACAGCTTTAACTATGCTCTGACAATTCACATTTACACCTCTTCCCAGAGCTTTTCCCTTGAGCTTCAAATATTTATATCTAAATGCCAACTTTTAGGGGTGCCTGGATGGCTCAGTCAGTTATACGTCTGACTTCATCTCAGGTAGTGATGTTGTTTCTCTCTTTCTCATGAAAATAAAAACATTAAAAAAAATTAAATGCCAACTTTTATCCTTTAATACTTAATAGACACATGAAAATGACATATCCTCAGTACAGATTAATAAAAGTTTAAGAAAAAAATTAGAGCAAGATATACACCAACAACTAATAAAAATGCATTTTCTTATGTGCTTGCTAACCTAAAAGATTCTGAATAAAGAATAACATTCCAAAAATATTTGGGGCTGTGGTAACATCATTCTAGAATGAGAGTAATGTGTGCTTCCACAAACACCATTTTCAAGGACTACACATGATTTTGTGAGTAACATATCCCAAGGAATCAACAAGAAAAGCCCACCAGAACTTGTAAGAAAGTTTAACAATATCACAGGATACAAAAATCAATTATATTTCCACATACTAGTCACAAATAATCTGAAATGAAATTTTAAAAACTTTGTAATAGCATCTAAAGATTAAAATACTTAAGGATAAATTTTTTTGTTAAAAATTCAAAACCAATACACTAAAAAATAGAAAACACTGATAAAATTTAAAGGAAAGCTAAACGAACTGGGAGACAGACCAAGTTCATGGACTGGAAGACTCAATGTTGTTAAGATGTCAGTTCTCCCAACACTGATCTACTGAGTCAATCAATCTCTACCAAAACTAGAGTTTTCCTTTTCCTTTTTTTTTTTTGATGTGTTTTATTAAGCAAATATATATTTTTTTAAATTTTATTATTTTTTAATTTACATCCTAATTGGTTAGCATATAGTGCAACAATGATTTCAGGAGTAGATTCCTTAGTGCTTACCCATTTGACCCATTCCCCACACACACAACCCCTCCTGTAACCCTCTGTTTGTTCTTCATATTTATGAGTCTCTTCTGTTTTGTCCCCCTCCCTGCTTTTATATTCTTTTTGTTTCCCTTCCCTTATGTTCATGTTTTGTCTCTTAAAGTCCTCATATGAGTGAAGTCATATGATATTTGTCTTTCTCTGACTAATTTCACTTAGCATAATACCCTCCAGTTCCATCCACATAGTTGCAAATGGCAAGATCTCATTCTTTTTGATTGCCTATTAATACTCCATTGTATATATATACCACATCTTCTTTACCCATTCATCCATCGATGGACTCTTTGGGCTCTTTCCATACTTTTGCTATTGTTGATACTGCTGCGATAAATATGGCGGTGCCTATGTCCCTTCAAAACAGCACACTGATATCCCGTGGATAAATTCTTAGTAGTGCAATTGCTGGGTCGTTCTATTTTTAGTTTTTTGAGGAACCTCCATACTGTTTTCCAGAGTGGCTGAACCAGCTTTCATTCCCATAGAATTTTCCTTTTTCAAAAATTAATAAGGCTAAAATGCATATGGAAATGCAAAGGACATAGACCAGGCAGAACAACGTAGTGAAAAAGTTGGAAGACTAATATAACCCGATTTTAAACTTATATAATACTACAGTAAACTATAATACTGTAGTAATCGAGACAGTGTGATACATTGTAATAGCAAATCTCTATCTATATCTAAATCTTTATTCGTATCTATATCTACACCTATACGTATATCTCTATGTATTTCAATGGAACAGAAAAGAGTTCAGAAATAAGCCCACATATGTGGTCAACTGGTTTCTGACAAAGGTGTGAAGGTAACTCAGTAGGTAAAGGACCATGCTTTCAACAAGTGTATTAAACCAGGTGGATATCAAAATGCAAAAACAAATGAACTTAGAACTTCACTTCAAGTCAAAATGGATCACAGACCTAATTCTAAGAGCTGTACTTATCAAACTCTTACAAGAAAACACAAGAGAAATCTTTGTGACTTTGGGTTAGGCCAATACTTCTTAGATCCAACCCCAAAAGGGAAGTCCATTAAAGGAAAAAATGAGTAATTTGCACTTCATCAAAATTTAAAATGTTTCCTTTTGAAAAGATACCATTAAGAAAATTTAAAGGCAAAATACATACTGGGAGAAAATATTTACAAAACATTAATCTGATCAATAACTATTATCTGAAATGTGTAAAGAATTCTTACAACTCAATTTAATCTTGTAAAATGGGCAAAAGATTTATAAAGCCAATCTATAAAGATGACCTACTACATGGCAAATAGGCACATAAGATGGTCAAGAGAGCTAGTCATCATGGGGCGCCTGGGTGGCTCAGTCGGTTAAGCGTCCGACTTCAGCTCAGGTCATGATCTCACAGTCTGTGAGTTCGAGCCCTGCATCAGGCTCTGTGCTGACAGCTCAGAGCCTGGAGCCTGTTTCGGATTCTGTGTCTCCCTCTCTCTGTGACCCTCCCCCGTTCATGCTCTCTGTCTCAAAAATAAATTAACGTAAAAAAAAAAAAATTTTAAAAAAGAGAGCTAGTCATCAGAGAAATGAATATTAAAGCTACAATGACAGACCATGACACCCCCACTGGAATAAAAGAGTAATAATAATCAAAAAGACTGACAATACTAAACATCGGTGAGGATGTGGAGAAACTGGAACCTTCAAACGCTGATGGCAGAACTGTAAAATGGCAGAGCCATTTTTGGACAACAATTTGGCAGTTTCTGAAGATGTTAAATAAACATATGTACATATATAATCCAGCAAGTACACTTCTATTATCCACCCAAGAGGAAAGCAACCATATGTCCACAGAAAGACTATGCAAATGGTCACAGCAGTATTTCTCATATTTGCCCCAAACAAAATAACTTAACTGTCCATCAACTAATAAATGGATTAAAAATGTGGTATATATCCATACAAAGAACTACAACTCACCAAGATAGGAACAAACTAATGATGCACACAAAAACATTAACGAACCTCAAAACCATTATGCTATACAAAAGCTATTTATATTTCTAGAAAAGACAAAAAAAATTAGAGGTAGCAGATCAGTGGCTACCTGGGACTGGGGGTAACGTAGAAATGGACTACAAATGGGCACAAGGGAACTTTTTGGTGTGACAGAAATTTCTAAATCTAGACTTCAGTGATGTTGCACAGCTATATAAATTTACTAAAACTCATCAAACCATGCATTTAAAATAGGTGAATTTTATGGTATGTAAATTATAGCTCAATAATGAAGTTTCTCAGAAGAAATACACAACAATGAAACAATTTGTATTGTCAGAAACCATCAGGTGTTTCATACAAAAAAAAAAAGTACACAAAATTAGACACAGCAGAAAGAGGCTTTCAAAGATTTATTCCGAGCGGCCATACGCGGCCATACAACAGCTGAAAAAACTTGAACTCTAATACATCAGTGGACTGCTCAAAATAACACTACTCGTCCATCAGAGGTGAAATCAGTCCGGAGCCTGGGTCCTCCGCCTTGTCCCGTACCTTATTCTTCTGCACACTACTCCCCACTCCTGGTGCTGACACCTTCCTGGGGGCTGCAGAGAGGAACATTTAATACAGCACGATCTTCTCCCCTTTGAGGGATCTGGGGCAGTCGCTGCTCTCTCCTTCCCACCCACAGCAGTAACACCCTTTCGCTTTTTCCTTCCGTATCCCAGCAACAGCCTCACTCCTTAACTAGGTTAGTAAATGCTTCAGCTTGTCTTCTGATGTAAGCCACCTAAATATCTCCCAATACTGCTTTCACCCTTAACTGAATTATGTACATCTATACCACCTTCATTTTGAGATTAACTGCAGAGGCACAGCCTACTCCTTCCACTTTACTCTAAAGCCATTTTTAACTTTCCAAAAGATCACATACAAGTAGAATTGTGAAATTCAGCCGTATTTTTTAAAATGAGTTCTTCTTTACAACTGTTTTTCCCTGTCAATGAAAAAGTACTACACTTGTACTACAAAAGCACTACATTTCATTTTTTTTTTTTTTCAGAAAATGAGGACAATTTAACCCTAAAGCCAGACTGACAGTTGTCAGTTAAAACGAAAACCCGAAATTCTAAAACATCTAACACTGTCTACAGCTTTTATACATAGAACTTTTCTTTCAAGACATAATTCTCCAAAGCTTTACAACTTCTGAATTATTTTATAAAATAAGCTTATACATGTGATAATTCTGTAAAAACTTTTAGGATGAACAGAGTAGTTGTACCTAAGAATAATTTCAGGCCCACATCTGAACACAGTAACATATCAGAGACAGAAATCATATTTTATTCTATGTATCAATGTGTTTTACATTATTTTTACCCCTCAACTTGGAAACGTAAATTCAATTTTTCTGTTCTGCAGTCAGATTAGCCTGACAGAAACTGACAAAGAAAAGCCATTCCAACAAATTTCCTCCCCTTGAGGCACAGAAAAGTTGCTATTATGTCTTACAGTGAACCACATCCACAACCTTATCACAACTGGTTTTAAAGTGGCCGTATGACTCTCTGGTCATTGTACACAACTTTTACGAAAAAGGTGCAAAGAAACAACAACCAAAAGAACTACTCTAAAAATAACAAGGAGTATACTACATTTACAAAGTTAAAAAAAAAAACAAACCTGAATTTGAAAGCCAAGAACATTCACTCTCTAACTTCTTGATTTATTTAGCATTACAAAAGACCAAACTTCAATGTGCATGTGCATTAACACACACACTTGGCCTTAGGTAATAGGGTGTTCAATATCTCTACATCTCTACCTGTATCTATCTATATAGTCTTTGCTCATCCTTTATTTCTTTAAAAACACCTACTGTGGGGGAGAAAAAAAGCTTTCTATTCCTAAATATGGCATGCAATTTAAATAAAGCTAGCAATATTTTTTTAATGTTTATTTTTGAGAGAGAGAGCACAAGTGGAGAGGGGCAGAGAGAGAGGAGGACACAGGATCCAAAGCAGTCTCTGCTGTCAGTTTCAGTGCTGACAGCAGGGAGCCTGATGTGGGACTCCAACACACGAACCACAAGATCATGACCTGAGCCGAAGTCCAACACTCAACCAACTGAGCCACCGAGGTGCCCAAAAGCTATCGATATTTTTAACATTCAAGCAAAATGACACTCAAAAAGTTCTACAAGTTATTATCTGCATATACAAAAAGATGATTAAATCTTCAAACTTCAATACTAAATAACTCAAAAATAGACTAGTAAATAGAATATTAAATACTATATTATTTTTAAATACTAAAGATCTTCAAGTAATGACCTAATATAAGCAGTAAAGTACAAATGTTATTCCATGTCTTATCTCAAATGTTAAAAATATCAGAACCTATAAAATTTGTTAGCAAGGCCAAATGTGTGCAGAGCTGGTGCCCATCACATTATATCTTTTCATTTTTTTTTTTAATTTATTTTTTATTTTAGAGAGAGACAGAACACATGCAAGCAGGGGAGAGGGGCAGAGGAAACGATAGAGGGAGAGGGAACGGGAGCGGGAAAGGGAAAATCTCAAGGAGGCTCCATGCTCAGTGTGGAGCCTGACTGGGGGCTTGATCCCAAGACCCTGAGATCATGACCTGAACCGAAATCAAGAGTAGGACGCTCAACTAACTGAGCCACCCGGCTGCCCTCACATTAAATCTTAAGGCCAAATGGGAATAGGTAGAGGTAAGAGAAATTACATACCTAGGATCTCTACACCTGTCAGTTAACACTTGAAAATGTGATCAAGTTTCATCTGGGCTCATCAGCACTAGCTGTTTTTTGCCACTTAAGAATCTATGTATGTGTGATTTTATTACAAGGCTGACCAAGGCCCTCAGTACAAATAATAACTTTTCAGATACTCTTAGGTAAAAATGAAAAAGATCATACTTAAAGAATATTATGGGGGTGCCTGGGTGGCTCAGTCAGTTAAGCGGCCAACTTCGGCTCAGGTCATGATCTCGCGGTCTTTGAGTTCGAGCCCCGCGTCGGGTTCTGTGCTGACAGCTGAGAGCCTGGAGCCTGTTTCTGTTTCTGTGTGTCTCTCTCTGCCCTCCCCCCATTCACGCTCTCTTTCAAAAATGAATAAATGTTAAAAAAAAATTTAAGAATATTATGATGCCATGCAGAGGTGTCTTTATAAAAATTTTATCATGTATACTAAAACATGATAATGTGGACAGAATAGTACAAGTATTTCCTGTTAGCACTGCAGCTTTACCTCCTGCTTCATCATTGGGGTTACCTTGTCCTCTGAAATGTGAATAAATTCAAAATGTGGTGGAAACTAAACTTAAAAAAAAACTACTCTTCTGCAAAATTCAGAAGGCAGTAGGTACTAAAGAACAGATAATCTCAGTTTAAAAAAAAAAAAAGGAAGAAAAGGACTTTGTAGGTGCTCAAGTGAGTTCAAGATATACTAGATAAACACCTGCCTTCACCTCTTATTCCCACCTAAGGAATGTGATTTACCCATCACACAAGTAATGCAAGCACTTAGCAAAATACTCTGGGAAAGAAAGAAAAAATTCATTCCTAATCTGGGCAATATACTAGTTAATTCTTTAATTTCATCTTCTTAGTTTGGCCATTCAAAGACACTCCTAAGTTAACATAAATCATTTAACTGCTACCAATTATAGGTCCTGCAAATGGCTTTCAAACTCAGCCAACATCTCTAAAAGTTTCTCCTGGATAAATAAGAGAAGAATTTCAAACAACACTATATGGATATATACAGAAAATTCTAAATACAAAAGTTAATCAAGTATGTTAACAACCATAAGACCTAAAAAACACTGGTTTATAGTTTAGAAAAACTCATGCTCCTTGGGGCACCTGGGTGGCTCACTCAGTTAAGCATCTGACTTTTGGTTTTGGCTCAGGTCAGGATCTCACATTTCATAAGTTCAAGCCCCACATCGGCCTCTGCACTGACAGTTCAGAGCCTGCTTGGGATTCTGTCTCTCCCTTTCTCTGCTACCCTCCCCCACCCCCCACCGCTTGTGCTCTCTCTCTAAATAATTAAACTTAAAAAAAAAAGAGAGATTTCATGCTCCAGGCAAATGAAAATGTTTAAAAAATCATTACCCTCAAGAAACTAGAGAAACAAATTAATTTCAAAGTGAGAAGAAGAAAAGATTTAAGAATTAGAGAAACCAGTGAAATTGAAAACAGGAAATTAGTAGAGAAAATTAAAAAGCCGAAAGCTGGTTCTCTGAAACAAAAGTCAGTAAGGCTCTAATAAGGCTAATTAAGAAAAAGAGAGGACGCAAATCACTAATATTAGAAGTAAAAGTGCAAATACCACTAATGACACCATGGTCATGAAAAGATAATAAAAGAATAGCATGAAAAAATCTATGTCCACAAATTTGATAACCTAGATCAAATGAACTGGTTCCTTGAAACACAATTTGCCAAAACACTAGCAAGAAGAAACTGATAACCTGAATAGGCCTATATCTATTTAAGAAATTCAATCAATAATTAATAAACTTTCAAAAGACAAAGCACTAGGCACAAATGTGTTCACTGATACACGTTACCAAACATCAAAAAAAAAATCATACCAATTCTCTATAATCTCTTTCAAAGGAAAGAAGCAGAGGGAATACTTTCTAACTTATTCTATGAAGCTAGCACTACCATAAAACCAAAATCAAACCCATTACATGAAAAGAAAACTACAGGTCATGGAATAGGCCATCCAGGTTATTTATCACAGGATACACATAAAAATCCTTAACAAAATATTTAAAAAATCAAATCCAACAATGTATTAAAAAGAATTATACACCATGATCAAGTGTGATTTATCTCAGGTATGCAAGGTAGGTTCAACATTTTAAAATCAATTAATGCAATCCATCACATCAGCATGCAAAAGAAAAGTATCATGATCAAATCAGCAGATGCAGAAAAACATTTGACAAAATCCAGCATCCACTAATGATATAAACTCTCAGTGAACTAGGAATAGAAGGGAACTTCCTTCGGTTAGTAAAGAATATTTACAGGGGCACCTGGGTGGCTCAGTCGGTTAAGCGTCTGACTTCAGCTCAGGTCATGACCTCGCAGTTTGTAGGTTAGAGCCCGCATCGGCTCTGGGCTGACAGCTCAGAGCCTGGAGCCTGCTTCAGGTTCTGTGTTTCCCTCTCTCTCTGTTCTTCCCCCACTCATGCTATATCTCTGTCTCTCAAAAATAAATAAACGTTAAAGAAAAATTTTTTTAAAGAATACTGACAAAAAACCTAAGCTAACATCATACTTGACAGTGAGAAATTCAAAGCTTTTCCAGTAAGATCAGAAACAAGGCAAGAATGTCCCCTCTCACCACTCCTGCCAAACATCATACTGGAAGTATTAGTTAACAAAGTAAGACAAGGGGGGAAAAAAGTACACAGACTGTAAAGGAAGAAATAAAATTGTGTTTGTTCACAGATGATATGACTATCTATGTAGTAAATCAAAAAGAAGTGAACAAAAAACTCCTGTAACTAATAAGCGATTATACAAGGTTGTAGAATACAAGATTAATAGACAAAAGTCAATTGCTTTCTTATATATCAACAATAAACAAGGGGAATTTGGAAATAAAAACGCAAAATTTACATTTTACATGAGCAGCCTCCAAAATGAAATAGTTAGGTATAAATCTAATAAAATATATGTAAGATCTATATGAAGAAAACTACAAAACTCCAAGAGTGAAATAAATGGAGAGAGGTTTCCCGTTCATGGATAGGGAGACTAAATTTTGTCAAGATGTCAGTTCTTGCCAACTTTATAAGATTCAGTCTGATCCCAATCAAAATCCTAGCAAGTTGGGATAATTAGATATTTGCATGTAAAAGAATGAAATTGGACTCCTATCTCATACCACTCACAAATATTAACTCAAAATGGATTAAAGACTTAAATGTAAAACCTGAAAACATGAAATCTCTAGAAGAAAACACAGGAATAAAGTTCCTTGACATGGGTCTTGGTAATGATTTTTTGAATATGACAACTAAAGCACAGCAACACAATAAAAGATAAATAAGAAGGACTATATCAAACTAAAAAGCTATACAGCAATGGAACAAAAACAGACACTCAGATTAGTGGAACAGAATAGAGAACCTAGAAATGGACCCACAAACATATGGCCAACTAATCTTTGACAAAGCAGGAAAGAATATCCAATAGAATAAAGACAGTCTCTTCAGCAAGTGGTGCTGGGAAAACTGGACAGACATGCAGAAAAATGAACCTGGACCACTTTCTTACACCATACACAAAAATAAACTGAAAATGGATGAAACACCTAAACATAAGACAGAAAGCCATCAAAATCTTTGAGGAGAAAGCAGATAAAAACCTCTTTGATCTTGGCTGCAGCAACTTCTTACTCAACACGTCTCCAGTGGCAAGGGAAACAAAAGCAAAAATGAACTATTGGGACCTCATAAAAATAAAAAGCTTCTGCACAGCAAAGGAAATAATCAGCAAACCTAAAAGGCAAGTGACAGAATGGAAGAAGATATTTGCAAATGACCTATCAGATAAAGGGTTAGTATCCAAAATCTATAAAGAACTTGTCAAACTCGACACCCAAAAACCAAATAATGCAGTGAAGAAATGGGCAAAAGACATGAAATAGACAATTCTTCAATGAAGACATCCAGACTGCCAACCGACCCATGAAAAAATGTTCAACATCACTCATCATCAGGGAAATACAAATCAAAACCACAATGCGATACCACCTTACATCTGTCAGAATGGCTAACATTAACAATTCAGACAACAGATGTTGGAAAGGATGTGGAGAAAGAGGATCTCTTTTGCACTGCTGGTGGGGATGCAAACTCTGGAAAACAGTATGGAGGTTCCTCAAAAAACTAAAAATAGAACTACCTACGACCCAGCAATTGCACTACTAGGTATTTATCCAAGGGATACAGGTATGCTATTTCAAAGGCGCACATGCACCCCAATGTTCATAGCAGCACTATCAACAATAGCCAAATTATGGAAATAGCCCAAACGTCCATCAATGGATGAATGGATAAAGAAGATATGGTGTATGTGTGTACACACACACACACACACACACACACACACACACACACAGAGTGGAGTATTACTCAGCAATCAAAAAGAATGAAACCTTGCCATTTGCAACTACGTGGATGGAACTAGAGGGTATTATGCTAAGTGAAATTAGTCAGCCAGGGAAAGACAAATATCATATGACCTCACTCATATGAAGACTTTAAGACACAGAACAGATGAACATAAGGGAAGGGAAGCAAAAATAATATAAAAACATGGAGGGGGACAAAACAGAAGAGACTCATAAATGTGGAGAACAAACAGAGGGTTATGGAAGGGGTAGTGGGAGGGGGGATGGGCTAAACGGGTAAGGGGCAGTAAGGAATCTACTTCTGAAATCACTGTTGCACTATACACTAACAAATTTGGATGTAAATTCAAAAAATAAAATAAAATAAAGCTATACAGCAAAAGAAACCATCAATAAAGTACAAACACAACCTATGGAAGGGAAATAAAAATATTTGCAAACCATGTATTTGTAAGGGGTTAGTATCGAAAATATATAAAGAACTTATACAACTCAAAGCAGAAAACAAAATAAATAAAATAACCCAATAAAAAAATGGGCAAAGGACCTAAACAGACATTTCTCCAATGAAGATACATGAAAGGCCAACACGTACATGAAAAGATGCCAACATCACTAGTCATTAGGGAAATACAAATGAAAACCACAATAAAATATCATCTCGTCTGTTAGAATGGCCATCATCAAAAAGGTAAGAGATACCAAATGCTGGTGTGGATGTGGAGAAAAGAGAGAACCCTGTGCACTGTGGGACTGTAAATGAGTAGTCACTACAGAAAACAGAACAGAGGATTCTCAAAAAAATAAAAAATACAACCACCATAAGATCTGGCAATTCTACGTTTGGTAATATATCCAAAGCAAACAAAAACTGACTGAAAAAGATATCTGTACCCCGACATTCACAGCAGCATTATTTATAATACCCAAGATATGGAAACCACTTAAGTGTCCATGGATGGATGAATGGATACATATACATACAACAAAATATTATACAACAAATATCATTCAGCCATAAAACACGCAGACACCTTACCATTTGCAATAACACTGAAAGACCTTAAAGGCATTATGCTAAGTGAATTAAGTCAGAGAAAGACAAATACTTTATGATCTCACTTATATGTGTAATCTAAAAAAACTCACCAAATGCACAGAAAATAATATCGGGTTTATGGGCACCAGAGGCAGAGGGTGAGTGGGGGTAGGGGGTATATGGGATGATGGATGTTAGTTGAACCTACTGTGGTAATCATTTTACAATATATGTAAATGAAACTATCATCCTGTACAGCTTAAACGTACATAGTGATATATGTCAGTTATTTCCCAATAAAACAAAAAATCTCAGTGAGTAATTTAGTGAATATCAACAAAATGATTGTAAAGGATATATGGAGGGACAAAAGACTCAGAATAGCAAAAACAAAAACAAAGAAAAACAAAGTTGGAGGACTAACACTACCCATCTTCAAGACTTACTATAAATATATTAATCAAGACAGCGTGATATTGTATAGATCAATGGAATATGGCCAAATGATCTTTGACAAAGGAACAAGGCAATACAATGAAGCAAAGGTAGTATTTTCAACAAATGGTGCTGGAATGACTGGACATCCACATGCAAAAAAAATGAATCTAGACACAGACCTTATACCCTTCACAAAAATTAATTCAAGAAGTATTACAGACCCTAGTAAAATACAAAACTGTAAAACTCCTAGAAGATAACACAGGAAAAAATCTGGGTGACCTGAGTATGAAAATGACTTTTTAGATACAACACCAAAGGCATGATCAATGAAAGAAATAACTGATAAAGTGGACTTCATTAAAATTAAAAACTTCTGCTCTGGAAAGACAATGTCAAAAGATGAGAAAACCAGCCACAACAAACTGGGAGAAAATACTTACAAGATACAAACGTGATAAAGGACATATGTGATAAAGGAATCTTACCCAAAATATATATATATATATATATATATATATATATATATAAACCTCTTAACACTCAATAAGCAAACAACATGAATTAAAAATAGGCCAAACCCTGGCAGACACCTCACCAAAAATATACAGGTAACAAGCATATAAATAGATGCACTACATCACATGTTATCAGGGAAATGCAATTACAACAATGAAATATCACTACACACCTATTAGAATGGTTAAAATCCAGAACACTGACAACACTAAATGCTGATGAAAATGTAGAGCAACAGAAACTCTCATTCATTGTTGGCGGGAAATCAAAATGGGGGATTCTTTTTGGGATTTCTTGCAAAACTAAAAAGTCTTACCACACAATCCAGCAATCACACTCCTGGATATTTACTCAAAGGAGTTTAAAATTTATGTCTATATAAAAATCTGCACATGGATGTTTACAGCAACTTTATTCATAAACTGTCAAAAGTTGGAAGCAACCAAGATCTCCTTTAGTAGGTGAATGGATAGACATTGTGATATGTTCAGACAATGAAATATTATTCAATACTAAAAAGGAATGATCAAGCCACGAATAGACATAAAGGAAACTTAAATGCACATTACTAAGTGAAAGAAGGCAATCTGAAAAGACTACATATTGTTTGATTCCAATTTTGTCACCTTCTGGAAAGACAAAACCATGGAGACAATAAAAAGATCAGTGGTTGTCAGGTGTTGGAGGAAGCAGGATGAATAGGTAGAGCACAGAGGACTTATAGGGCAGTGAAAATACTCTCTTGTTGATACCACAATGGACAGAGGTGACACATTTTTTCAAACTTACAGAATGTGCAACACACACCACATCATTAGCAGTCAACGAAATGCAAATCAAATCCCAATGAGATACTACTTCATACCCACAATTCAAAGAAAAATAATAAGTTGATAAGGATCTAGAAAAAAATGGAACCCTAATACGCTGCTAGTAAATAGTGCAGTTGCTTTGGAAAACAGTCTGGCCGTTCTTCAAACGGTTAAACATGGTGTCAGCATGTGATCTAGAGATTATACTTCTAGGTATATACCCAAGAGAAATGCAAACCTATGTCCACACAAAAACTTGTAAATGATAGTTCATAGCAGCATTATTCATAACAGGAAAAATTACAAACAACATAGCCAGTATTCTGAAGTTATCCCAGGGTAAGCTGTCATGAAGAGATGGTTGATAAATCTGGAAGAAGGAACAATGTGACTTTTTTTTTTTTTTTTTTTTTACATTTTTGAGAGAGCGCGCGCGCACACGCATGAGGTGGGGAAGAGCAGAGAGAGGGAGACACAGAATCCAAAGCAGGTTCCAGGCTCTGAGCTGTCAGCACAGAGCATGACGTGGGGCTCAAACTCACGAACCGTGAGATCATGACCTGAGCCAAAGTCGGATGCTTAACTGACTGAGCCACTTAGGCGCCCCCAATATGACCTTTTGAAAACAGAAGGAATTGTGAGAATTATTTATCCAGACTCAGCTGAAAAAGAAAAGTATCTCTTGCCTTTTGGGAAAAGGGATGTAACTCAAGGGGAGGACATGCAAGATGTAAGTGGGTCATCTGTTTGGAGACAGTTTGGATGCATAGGAAACTTGAGTCTCAGTATGATACAAGGAAGCCTCAGCGGAGAAAGTGGCTAAGGACTCCCAACTATGCTCCAAAGGAAATGGACTTCCTCAGGAAAATGTGGTGGGGCAAGAACCAATTCTAAGTGCATAAGCAGTAGTAAATGTAACTACTTCCTTTACCATGGAAACTCAGGTTTCCAATTTTTCCATACTTTAGATAATGGCACACAGATTTGTTAAGTATAACTTATTTCCATATTTAAAACGATTACTGGGGCACCTCGGTGGCTCAGTCAGTTAAGCATCCGACTCAATTTCAGTGCAGGTTTGTGAGATCAAGCCCCACACCAGGCTCTGTGCTGACAGTGTGGGGCCTGCTTGGGATTCTCTCACCCCCTGCCCCCTCCTCTCTCTCTGTCAAAATAAATAAATAAACTTGAAAAAAAAATTCCTCTGGTATGTGACATTCCTATGCTTCTAGAGTATTCTCTCAACCGGATTCCTGCCTTTAAAATTTTTTTTTAACTATCTGTATATTACATATATGGTAAGAGGGAGATTTTCCTGGGTTTGCCTGACCTAATCAGTTAGGCCCTTTAAAAGCAAAGTGTTTCCTCTAGTTAGTCCATTAACTGGAAATTAGAAATGCCTGCTGGCCTAAAGAAAAAGAACATCTATGTGCTGAACACTGCAGGTGGTCTTTGGAACTGAAAACAGTCCCTGGGCAATAGGGAGCAAGAAAATGGGACCCCAGTTTTACAACTACAAGTGAATTCTGCCAACAAGCAAAGAGCTTGAAGAGAACCTCCAGCTTCAGAAAGGAACCACATCCCTAGATGATTACCTTGATTTCAACCAGGCAAGACCCTGAACAGGGAATCCAGTCATGCCAAACCCAGACTTCTGATCTACAGAAACTGAGATAATCAATTATGCTATTTTAAGCTGCTAGGTTTGTGGTAACATTACAAAACAACACAAAACTAATCTAACCAGAAATCTACTTTGGTGTACAAGCATACTTCATTTTATTGCACTTTGCCTTATTGTGCTTTGCAGATTGTGCCTTTTTTCTTACAGGCTGAAGGTATGTGACAATCCTGCATCTAGCAAGTCTGTCGGCACCATTTTTCCAACAAACATTTGCTCACTTTGTGTCTCTGTGTCACATTTTAGTAATTCTTACAATATTTCATGCTTTTTCATTATCATTAGAGTTGTTATGGTAATCTGCGGCCTGTGATTTGATGTTACTGTCATGACTGTTTGGGGTGCCATGAAACCCGTAGGACTGGCAGACTTAATCGATGTGTGTGTTCTGACTGCTCCTCCAACCAGTCATTCCCATCTCTCTTCCTCTTCTTAGGCCTCCCTTTACCGTGAGACCCAACACTATTGAAATTAGTCCAATTAATAACCCTTCAGTGGCCTCTAAACATTCAGGTGAAAAAGTCGCACGTCTCTCACTTTAAATCAAAAGCTAGAAATCATTGAGCTTAGTAAGAAATGCATGTCAAAAGCTGAAACAGCCTGAAAACTAGGCCTCTTGTGCCAAATAGCCAAACTGTGAAAGCAAAGGAAAAATTCTTTTCAACGTTTTTTATTTATTTTTGGGACAGAGAGAGACAGAGCATGAACGGGGGAGGGGCAGAGAGAGAGGGAGACACAGAATCGGAAACAGGCTCCAGGCTCCGAGCCATCAGCCCAGAGCCTGACGCGGGGCTCGAACTCACGGACCGTGAGATCGTGACCTGGCTGAAGTCGGAGGCTTAACCGACTGCGCCACCCAGGCGCCCCATCAAAGGAAAAATTCTTGAATGAAACTAAAAGTGCTTCTCCAGTGAACACGTGAATAAGAAAATGGAACAGTCCTACTGCTGATGTGAAGAAAGTTTTAGTCTTCTAAAGAAAAGATCAAGCCAGCCACAGCATCCCCTTAAGCAGACACTAATCCAGAGCAAGACTCTAAATCTGTGAAGGCTGAGAGAGGTGAGAAGGCTGCAGAAGAAAAGCTGGAAGCTAGCAGCAATGGATTTGTAAGATTTAAGAAACCAATCTCTAGGACATAAAAGTGCAAGGTGAAGCAGCAAATGCTGAAAAAGCTGCAGCAAATCATCCAGAAGATCTAGCTAAGATAATTCATGAAGGTGGCCACACTGAACAACACATTTTCGGTGTAGACAAACAGTCCCCAATTGGAAGAAGATGCCATCTAGGACTTTCATAGCTAGAGAGAAGTCAATGCCTGGCTTCAAAGCTTCAAAGAACATGCTGACTCTCCTATTAGGGGCTATGGCAGCTGGGGACTTTAATTTGAAGCCAATGTCCATTTATCATTTCAAAAATCCTAGAACCCTTAAGAATTATGCTAAATCTATTCTGCCTGTGCTCTAGAAATGGAGCAACAAAGCTTGGATGATAGCACATCTGTATGAAACATGGTTTGCTAAGTATTTTAAGACCACTGTTAAGACCTACTGATCAGAAAAAAAGGCTGCTTTCAAAATAGGACTGCTCGTTGACAATGTACCTGGTCATTCAACAGCCCTGATGGAGATATACAATGAAATTAATGTTGTTTTCATGCCTGCTAACATAATATTGCTTCTGCAGCCCATGGATGAAGAAGTGATTTTGATTTTCAAGTCTTATTATTTAAGAAATACATTTCATTAGGCTACAGGTGCCATGGATAGCGATTCCTCTGACAGATCTGGGCAAAGTAAACTGAAAACCTCCTGGAAAAGATACAGCATTCCAGATACCATTAAGAACATTCATGATTCATGGGATATGGTTAAATTATCAACCTTAATGGGTTTGGAAGAAGTTGATTCCAACCCTCATGGATGACTGTGAAGGGTTCAAGACTTCCATGAAGGAAGTAGCTGCAGATGTGGTGGAAATAGCAAGAGAATTAGAAGTGGAACCTGAAGATGTAACTGAAATGCTGCAATCTCATGATAAAATCTGAATGTATGAGTAGCTGCTTCTTATGGATGAGCAAAGAGAGTGGTTGCTGGAGATGGAAACCACTCCTGGTGAAGATGCCATAAAGATGGCTGAAATGACAACAAAGGATTTAGAACAGTATATAAACTTAGTTGACAAGGCAGTGGCAGGGTTTGAGAAGATGGACCCCAACTTTGAAATGAGTTCTACTGCGGGTAAAATGCTATCAAACAGCATCACATGCTATAGAGTAATCTTTTCTGAAAGGAAGAGTCAACCGATGCTGCAAAGTTCATTGCGGTCTTAAAGAAACTGCCACAGTCACCCCAGCCTTCAGCAACCACCACTCTGATCAGTCAACAGCCATCAACATTGACACCAGATCCTCCACCAACAAAAAGATTGACTGAAAAGACTGAAAGTGCAGGTGATGGTTAGCAATTTTTAGCAATCAAGTATTTTTTTTTTTGAGAAAGTATTTTTTAAGTTTATTTATTTTTAGAGAGAGAGAGAGAGATAAGAGAATCCTAAGCAGGCTCTGCGTTCCATGCTGACCTGACACGGAGCTTGATCTCACAACCATGTGATAATGACCTGAGCTGAAATCAAGAGTTGGACGCTTAACCAACTGAGCCACCCAGATGCCTCAACAATCAAGTATTTTTAAGTTATGTATATGTAAGTTATGTATAGCACATATCTTGTGCTACTGCATGCTTACTATAGTATAGTGTAAATGTAACTTTTATATGCATGGGGAAACCAAAAAATTCATTTGACTTGCTTTATTCCAATACCCGCTTTACTGCTGGGATATGAAACTGAACCCACCATACCTCTGAGGGATGCTTGTATAGTAAGGATACCTTGCCTTTGGATGATCAAATCCAAGAGAAATAAAGTGCAGAGGTTGGAATCTACCCATGACTCAGGTCCTCTTGGCCTATACAATTTGGGGGTTATGCTATTTCAATAATGATTAGCTGCCAAGATTTAAAAATCTTTAAACTTCGGGGCACCTGGCTGGCTCAGCTGGTTAAGCATCCAACTTTGGCTCAGGTCATGACCTCACAGTTTGTGCATTCAAGCCCTGAATTGGGCTTGCGCTGACAGCGCAGAGCCTGGAGTCTGCTTCAGATTGTGTCTCCCTCTCTCTCTGCCCCTCCCCACTCATGCTCTCTCTCTCAAAAATAAATAATAAACATTAAAAACAATTTAAAAAATCTTTAAACTTCACATAAATTCTGAATTTCTGGCTTCTCTCAAAAAATAAAAATAAATAAAAATAAAATAAATAAAAGACACCCGGGCCAGTTCTCCAAATGACTGTACCTAAGTAATGGCTGTCCCCTTTAAAGAGAGAAAGTCATACATTGGTTTGTTACAGTCCCCACCACTCCATAAGTCCCCAATCCCGAAGCTCAGTTAGCATTTATCAGCGCAATGCTGTTACTACACTCACTCCATCCCCTGTTGGCAATGAGTTTGCATCCTCTTGCATAGAGCTTAGAGGTCTTAAGGTTATCAGATGTCTTTCAAAGTCTGTATTAACTATACTTTTGGTAGACAGTGAACAGCAATAAACTCTGGAAGTTGTTAAATGAAAATATTCTATATTCAAAAGAGGGAAGCAATCCCTCTGATGTGAAATAGATTAGAGGTGCTATTATTACTGCCATAAAACTTAAGAAATCCGATTTATGTTCTCGACTAAATGGAAGATCATTTAACTTACCCAAGAGGTCTGTCACAGAACAACACTCTCCTTACAAACTTGCAACTTAGAGAAGATAGAGGGTGGGAGTTACTTGTTAGAGCAAAAGCACATCAAATCTGTCTACCTCCAACAGATGGAATAGATGGAAATGGAGTTTGCTTAGAGAATATCACTCCTAATTTACAAACTGATTTAGGCATGTGATTTTAGTGCTTATGTCCAGAAGCACTTCTAATCACAAAAACAATTCCAAATGTGGAACTTTCAAAGTAATTCATCAATGAACTGAGCCTCCGAATATCCAGGCACTGAGAGAGGTATGCACTAGGAATTTAGTGATGAAACTAGACTGGCACACTGTTGCCCTTGGAAAGCTCAGTGTAGCAGAACAGGGCAAATGCACAGTTGAAGCCCCTAAAATGCATAAGAGGGCATTTTAATACCCAGAAAATGTTTAGAAAAGATGCTATCAGTAAGTAACGTCCACCAATAAGGATCACTGCCTTGTGCTTGGTGGGCCAGAGTGAGATGGAGGTGTAAAATTAGCCATCTGACAGAGTGATTTCACATATTCTTCTTCCCCCCACCTTTTTAAAATTTTTATTTAATTTCTAGTTAGTTAACATACAGTGCAATATTGGTTTCAGGAACAGAATTCAGTGACTCATCACTTACCTACAACACCCAGTGCTCATTATAACAAGTGCCCTTCTCAATAACCATCACCCATTTAGCCCATCCCCCACCCACCTCCTTCCATCAACCCTCTGTTCTGTTTAAATGTTTTTGAGAGAGAGAGAGAGAGAGCGCGCGCGCGAGAGAGAGCGCTCGTGTGCATGTGTGTGTGTGGTGGGGGGACGGGACAGAGGATCCAGAGGAGGCCGTGCTGACAGCAGTGAGCCCGATGCAGGGTTTGAACTCATGAACACTGAGATCATGACCTGAGATGAAGCTGGACGCACAATTGAGTCACCCAGGTGCCACTGATCTCCATCTTTGGGAGCCTCTTATGGTTTGTTTCCCTTTTTTCTCCCCCCCTTATATGTTCATCTGTTTTAAGTTCCATATATGAATGAAACCATATATTTATCTCTTATTTTGCTTAGCTCTAGCTCCTTGCTCCATCCATGCCGTTGCAAATGGCAAGATTTTATTCTTTTTGATGGCTGAATAATAACTCGTTGTATATACAATAGCACATCTTTTTTATCCATTCATCAGTCGATGGACCCTTTGGTTCTTTCCCCAGTGTGGCTATTGCTGATAATGCCACTATGAACACTGGGGTGCATGTACCCTTTTGAACTTGTATTTTTGTATCCTTTGGGTAAATACCTAGTAGTGCAATTGCTGGGTCATACGGTAGTTCTATTTTTAACTTTTTGAGGAACTTCCATACTGTGTTCAAGAGTGGCTGCACCAGTTTGCATTCCCACCAAAAGTACAAAAGGGTTCCCCTTTCTCCGCATTCTCGCCAACATCTGTTCTTATGTTGTTAATTTTAGCCATTCTGACAGGTATGAGGTGGTATCTCATCGTGGTCGATTTGTATTTCCCTAATGATGAGTGACATTGAGCATCTTTTCACCTGTCTGTTGGCCATCTGGATGTCTTCTTTAGAAAAATGTCTATTCATGTCTTCTCACCCTTTCTTAACTAGATCAGTTGTTTTTAGGGTGGTGAGTTTGAGAAGTTCTTTATAGATTTTGAATACTAACCCTTTATCTTATATGTCATTTGCAAATATCATTTCCCATTCCATCAGTTGTCTTTTAGTTTTGATTGTTTCCTTCTCTGTGCAGAAGCTTTTTATCTTGAGGTCCCAATAGTTCACTTTTGCTTTTGTTTCCCTTGCCTCGGGAGATGTGTCTAGTAACAAGTTACTCCAGCCTAGGTCAAACAGGTTGCTGCCTGTGCTCTCCTCTAGGATTTTGATAGTTTTCCCTGTCTCAAATTTAGGTCTTTCATCCATTTTGAATTTTTGTATATGGTGTAAGAAAGTGGTCCAATTTCATTGTTCTGCATGTTGCAGAAGATGTCCAGTTTTCTCAGCACCATTTGTTGAAGAGACAGTCTTCTTTCCATGCGGTATTCTTTCCTGCTTTATTGAAGATGAGTTGACCATATAGTTGTAGATCCATTTCTGGGTTTTCTATTCTGTTCCATTGATATAGTGTCTGTTTTTGTGTCAGTCCCATAGTGTCTTAATGACTACAGCCTGTAATACAGTTTCAAGTCCAGAATCAGGATGCCTCCAGCTTTGCTTTTCTTTTTCAGGATTGTTTTGGCGTCTTTTGTGGTTCCATATACATTTTAGGATTGTTTGTTCTAGCTCTGTGAAAAATGTCAGCAGTATTTTGATAGAATTGCATTAAATGTGTAGATTGCTTTGAGTCATGTTCTTCTTTTAAATGACTGTCTTCCCATAATGATTTCGATTATATGGTGACTAACAATAAGTTGCTTTTGGCTGGACTTAGCATTACCTTTAACTGTTTCAACAAAGACTTACATGGAGAAGATAATCATGGGAAGGTACAGATCTAATTTCCTTTTAAACAATATTGAGTACATTTTTTTAGCATATATTTAAAAGAACAAGTAACAAATATTTACCATTTTTAAAAGCAATAGCAGTAGCACCAATAATGGATTTGCCTTTACTTCTAAAAGACAGTGGTGACTACCTTAAAAGTATATTTTTCAGATGGGGCACCTGGGTGGTTCAGTCTGTTAAGTATCTGACTCTTGATTTCAGCTTAGGTCATGATCTCATGGTTTGTGAGTTCGAGCCCTGCATTGGGCTCCACTGACCAGCAAAGAGATGGCTTGGGATCCTCTCTCTCTGCCCCTCCCCATTCATGTTCATTCTCTCTCTCTGTAAATAAATTAATTTTAAAAAATAATAAAATAAAAGTGTGTTTTTCAGGGCACCTGGGTGGCTCAGTCGGTTAAGTGTCCTGACTCTTGATTTTGGCTCAGGTCATGATCTCACACTCATGAGATCAAGCCCCATGTTGGGCTCCATGCTGAGTGTGGAGCCTGCTTGAGATTTTGTCTCTCTCTCTCTCTCTCTCTCCCTCTCCCCCTTCTCTCCTGCCCTCTCTAAAAAAAGGTATAAAATAAGAGAGTATTTTTGTATATCAAAAAAATCATTGTGGATTTTGATTTCAGGAGAAGATGGTAATTTCAGTGTTATTTTTTCATGAATAAATGACAGACCCAGTATTTGTACATTTAAAAATAAAGTCCAGGGGCTCCTGGGTGGCTCAGCCAGTTAAGTGTCTGACTCTTGATCTTGGCTCAGGTTATGATCTCACGGTTCAAGTTCAAGCCCTGCACTGACAGTGTGGAGCCTGCCTGGGATTCTCTCCACCCCTCCCCTGCACTCTCTCTCAAAATAAACAAACTTTTAAAAAAGTTTTTTAAATAAGATAAAAATAAAGTCCACATGGGAAAATGTACCTTGACACTTTTACTCCTACTTCCCATGCCATGTACAAAAATCAATTATGGACGGATTGAAGATAATATGTGTAGAAAGGAAAACAATAAAGCTTTTTTTAGAGGAAAATGTTGGGAACAACTTCATGAGCTATGAGGGGCAAGGATTTTAAAAGAGAACACAAAAAATGGTAACTATAAATTTAAAAAATTAATAACTGAACATTAAAATGGTTAAAATTAAAGTCTACCAAAAGATACCAATAGGGAGATAAAAAGAAAGGCCATAGAAAAAGGGAACATATATGTGTATATATACACACATATGTATACATATATATACACACACATATATATACATACACACACACACATTTTAAAGTTTACTTATTTCTGAGAGAGAGAGAGAGAGAGAAAGAGAGAGAGAGACAGAGAGAGAGAGAGGAGAACATGAGGGGGGAGGAGCAGAGAGAGGGAGAGAGAGAATCCCAAGTTGGCTCTGCACTGTCAGCACAGAGCCCCACATGGGTTTGATCTTATGAACTGTGAGATCACGACCTGAGCTGAAATCCAGAGTGAGATGCTTAATCAACTGAGCCACCGAAGCACCCCAGAAGAATATATATTTTGTACATACGGGGTGCCTCAGTGGCTCAGTCAGTTGGGTGTCTGACTCTTGGTTTTGGCTTGGGTCATGGTTTTATAGTTTGTTGGTTTGGGCTTCATGTTGGACTCTGAGCTGGCAGTGAAGAGCCTGCCTGGGATTCTCTGTCTCCCTTTCTCTCTCTCCCTCAAAAGTAAATGGATATGGGGTGCCTGGGTGGCTCAGTCAGTTGAGCAACCGACTTCGGCTCAGGTCATGATCTCACATTTGTGAGTTCGAGCCCTGCGTCAGGCTCTGTGCTGACAGCTCGGAGCCTGGAGCCTGCTTCGGACTCTGTGCCTCCCTCTCTCTTTACCCCTCCCCTGCTCATGCTCTGTCTCTCTGTCTCTCTCTCAAAAATAAATAAAACATTAAAAAACTAAAAAAAAAGTAAATGGATAAACATTAAAAAAAAAAATTAATACACATACCCCAAAGAACTCATGCCAGTATATAGAAAGAACTACTACAAATAAGAAAATGATCACCCAACAGAAAAAAAATGCATAAAATATTTCAACACTTTTCAGAAAAGATAGTCAAATGGCTAATAAACACATGAAAAGAGAATAATATGATTAGCCATCAGGGACATGCAAAGCAAAGCTACAATGTGGTATCAGCACACACACACACACACACACAAGAATGGTTAAAATGGCAAAAGGAGAGATACGTAACTGGAATTCTCATACACAACTGGTGTGTCTAAACCACCACAACCACAAATGCATTTGGCAATATCTACTAAAGCTGAACACATGCATATCCAGTGAACCAGCAACTCTTCTTCTAGATGTCGAACTGGCACTCACATTCACCAAAAGATGGGTAAGAAAATGCTCATAGCAAACAGTCCGTGATAGACGAGAACTGGTTATATGGTCGATATAACTTAATCTCCTAATTGTTAGAAATTTAGATGGCTTCCAATTTCTATATAGTGAAAAATGTTGGAACAGACGTCTTCTTTAGTTTTTGAAATATTTCCTTAAGAAGGATTCTTAATATGTATTTCAAGACTGCTAGCCGAGTGAGCTATGACTACTAAGAGATTGCAACATTAAAAAAAGTACCAATTTCACTATATCCATGTGAACATAAATTTTTATATATTTTTTACTAATTAAAAATTCAAGGAGGGAATATATTGAGTTTTAAAAATTTGCATTTCTTTAAGTGCAGGTGCCTCTACTAATAACCTCTTAAAGAATGGCAGGAGCAGGGGCGCCTGGGTGGCTCAGTCGGTTGGGCGTCCGACTTCGGCTCAGGTCACGATCTCACGGTATGGGAGTTCGAGCCCCGTGTCGGGCTCTGGGCTGATGGCTCAGAGCCTGGAGCCTGTTTCGGATTCTGTGTCTCCCTCTCTCTCTGACCCTCCCCTGTTCATGCTCTGTCTCTCTCTGTCTCAAAAATAAATAAACGTTTAAAAAAAAATTTTTTTTTAAAAAAAGAATGGCAGGAGCACATAACTTTTTATAACTATCTATGATGGTAACCAAAGGGCCTCGATGGAAAATTTTATAGCATTCATGTGGACCAAAATATTTACAAAGGAATACCAATCTTCCCCATGAAATTTTTCTTAGTAGGTTTTCCTTCTCTCTTAGGAAACTTACACTTTGAGGGTAAGACTTATCTTCTGGAAAGCAATCAAACCTCTGGACAGAAGAGAAAATCATTAATCTGTTTCTATTTTATTAATAAAAGCTCCTATAAATGTAGTGACTCAATGCTTTGGCTTTTATTAAGTTGATAGTTTCTTTCTTGATAGCTGGCAGAATTTCTCATACTAAGTATAATTAATATAAAAATGATGAGTCACAACAACGTACAGACTTCAGTAAAAACCAGATGTGTCGTCAAAGCATCACAGTTGAGACATACATAGCATACCATGAAATTTCTTTCAAAGCTTTTATAGAAAAATAAATTTGTCACCACTTAGGAGATGTCAAAGGCTTTTTATAGTATTTCCTGTAAAGGCCCACAAATAGGAATTCTTGGGTAGGACTGCACAGTAGCTTAAGTTTTATCCAGTTGAATCCTGCCAAAAAACGAGACAGTTGTCAATTCTTCATTGACATGCCTCAAACATTAGAGGAAACATTTTGAAGTGATAACATCATTTATACAGACAAAGTGTATTTTTTTTTCTCTTCTAGGTCACTAAGCTAGTTTGACCATTCCAGGGCACAAAGATTCACTATGGTATTTTGAATTGTGTATGGCTTCTGTACTTTGCAATGCTACAAACAACCTCATATGATACACCTAGGCATTAGGGACAAATCCAGATTAAATTTAAATTTCCACTGAGCCGTCTCATGAAAACTATCCACAGGAATCCATGTATTTTCATGATGAACAGATATGAGATGCCTTTTGCCTTCCTGACGACTTGTTTTCATAGGCTAGGACTTTATCTCACATAAAACTGTGTGGCTCTTACATGTATCATTCAAGATACCTACACTCGTTAAGATTACCCACCATTTCTTCAATTCCTGCTTACGGAAAACTGCTCTAAATGGAAAATGTTAGCAATGATGACTGTATTGTAATAGTTTTACTGCTTTCAAATGAAAGAGTACTTATCACTTTATTTTGACATAAAATAAGTATTTTTTACAAAGACAACTTTAAAATAAGGAGGAAGAAACTCAAAGAGTCACAGACCAGTAAAGCATAGCAACAGATTTCAGGGAGTCTAAGAATAACCTAAGTGGTAGAAGTCAAGGAAAGACCCATTGGGGAAGACAAAGATGATCAAGGTATCCCATGCACAGCCAGAAAATACTAGGAAAAACAATCCACTGGTAAATGAGAATACTGACTTCAGGGAAGGAACTTAAGAGCGCAGAAATCCTCAGTAGTGCAATTTTGGAAAGGAAACACTTCAGGGGAGAAGTAGGTTAAAAGCAATAGAGAGGAATTCTTTGGAACATACATTGTAAAGGAGAGAAAAAGCAAAGCAAGAGGGAAAAATTTAGAATCCTGCAAGATGAAAGAAAGAAAGAAAGAAAGAAAGAAAGAAAAGAACACAACTCCTCCTCCACCTCAACCTCTTTTCTAAAAAAAGAAAGTACCTACTACACTGGCAGAAGAGGCCTATCATGAACCTATCACAAACTATAAAGTAAACAAAGCACTGCAAACTACCACCCTTGTCCACACAAATACCTAGCTACAGCCTTTATCTACTTTAAAAAATATATAGTATACAAACAAAATACGAGAATCCCAACAATTCAGTTTATGGAAACCTCCTCCCACTAAAAAACAATGGTAAAGCAGAAGGAAACTGAACACTCCAAACTTAATGTTATGTCCTCAAACAATTGGAGATATGATAAAACCTCTTGAAACAGAAAATCAAAAACTAAAAACAGAGATGGACAAAATCTGAAAGAACTAAGAGCTGGTCTCACAAAACAAAGAAATGACAAAATTACATAAAAAGTAAAGACCATATTTATGTACAAAGTGCACAAGGAATAATGGATTCTAATAAAAACATGATAATGAATATTGAAAAAAAGAATAAAAATAGAATGAAAAGGAAATAAAAAACTAAAAGGACTGGTGAGAATGTGGCTGAAAGGACAAGGAAGATCTAATTTTCTTATACTTAAAATCAAAAAAAGATCCACAAGACAATGGAACAGAATATTAAAAGTATCATCCCACAAAACTTTCCCGAAGTGAAAGATCTGTATCTATATATTGAAAGAGGTCACTGGATATCAATGAAAACCAGCCCACAATGATCACCTTCAACACATATCCTTGTAACACTATTAAGACTTTAAAGGTAAATAAACTTCTCAAAAATCAATACAAAAAGTCAGGGAATAATGGAAGAGTATTTATTTTTTTAATTTTTTTAAATGTTTACTTATTTATTTTTGACAGAGAGCAGGCTCTGTGCTGTCCATAGGGAGCCCGACGCAGGGCTCAATCCCAGATCATGACTTGAGCCAAAATCAAGAGTTGGACACTTGTCTGAGCTACTGAGGCACTCCAGAAGAGTATTTAAAAATAAATCAATAAACTCAAAGAAAGAACATGTGAATCAAGGACATATTTACATAAAATCAAATTGATCCTCAAGTCTTCACGTAATACAAATTTAAAAATAAGCAGTTTTTTTTAAATGTTTATTTTTGAGAGAGAGAGACAGAGAGACAGAGAGAGACAGAGAGACAGAGAGAGAGAGAGACAGAGCACGAGCAGGGGAGGGGCAGAGAGAGACGGAGACACAGAATCCAAAGCAGGCTCCAGACTCTGAGCTGTCAGCACAGAGCGTGACATGGAGCTTGAACCCACGAATCATGAGACCATGACCTGAGCCGAAGCTGGAGGCTTAACTGAGCCACCCAGATGCCCCTAAAAGGCAATTTTAAACATGCAAGAAATTCTGCACCCATAAGTTCTGCTTCAAGAATCAATCTAGTCTAAGATGAATTTTACCCATTCACAGTATGACTGGGAGAACTTGCGCAAAAGGCTGAAAATGAACATTTGTTATTTTTTTTTATTTATTTAAAAAAAATTTTTTTTAATGTTTATTTATTTCTGAGACAGAGACAGAGCATGAGCAGGGGAGGGGCAGAGAGAGGGGGGGACACAGAATCTGAAACAGGCTCCAGGCTCTGAGCTGTCAGCACAGAGCCTGACACGGGGCTCGAGCTCACAGACTGTGAGATCATGACCTGAGCGGAAGCCGGATGCTCAACCGACTGAGCCACCCAGGTGCCCCCATTTGTTATTTTTAAATACAGAACTAGAGAGGCGCCTGGGTCGCTCAGTTAGGTAAATGTCTGATTTGAGGTCAGGTCATGATCTTGAAGTTCATGACTTTGAGCCCCACATTGGGCTCCATATTGACGGTGTGGAGCCTGCTTGCAATTCTGTCTCTCTCCCTCTCAGCCTCTCCCTGCCCCTCCCCAACTTGCACTCTCTCTCAAAATAAATAAATAAACCTTAAAAAATTAAAACAAAACAGATCCAGAAAAGTTAGAGAGGGGTTGAAGAATAAGAGGTTATATGATGTAGGCTGCATGTTATGAATTTATGTTCTAACAGAGTAAAAGTAGGGAAAAGAAGAGAGGAAAAGAGGAGGTAGAATAGTTCATTGAATGTTATGTAGTAGGTAGCACAGACAATTGGTGGGAGTTAAAGAACACCATCAAAAAAAAGACAAATCAGCGACACCTGGGTGGCTCAGCCAGTTAAGCATCCGACTTCAGCTCAGATCATGATCTCACAGTCTGTGAGCTCGAGCCCCACATCGGGCTCTGTGCTGACAGCTCAGAGCCTGGAGCCTGCTTCACATTCTGTGTCTCCCTCTCTCTGACCCGCCCCATTCATACTGTCTCTCTCTGTCTCAAAAATAAATAAACATTAAAATTTTTTTTTTTAAAATAGATAGTATAAATTGAAAGATAACACTTAGAACAAAATTATAAAACTTATTAAACTCCAAAAGCAGTTTTAAAATAAAAAGGAAAGAAAACAATGTAAAGAAATACGAACAAGGTGTGCCTGGGTGACTCAGTCAGTTGAAGTGTCTGACTCTTAATTTCAGCTCAGGTCATGATCCCAGGGTCATGGGATCAAGCCCCATGTCAGGCTCTGAGCTAAGCATGGAGCCTAAGACTCATTCTCTCTCCCTCTCCCCCCCCCCCACGCTCCTCTGTTTCGCTCCCCCACTTTCACTCTCTCTCTCTCAAACCAAAAAAAAAAACAAAAACAAAAAACAAAAGAAATAAGCACAACAAATACATATAATTATAGCTTAAAATAAGATAAACTTGAGATAAAACATTCCAATTTTATAAGTAAGTGCAAATGGGCTTAACTCAGCTATCAAAAAAATTTTTCTTTCAATTTACTTCACAAATTAAACCGCGAAAAATGTGCTACATACAAGAAACACATACAAAACGATATAGAAAGGCTAAAAATAGCAAAGCAGGTATACCAGGCAAATGAAAACAGTAAGAGACAAGAAGGAGGATATGCAGATATTGAGAGACAAAGAATTCAATAAAAGTATTATTAGACATGACAAAGGAAACGTCTAATGCTGGAGGTCACAATTTAAAATAAAGATATTATAATCAAGAATATTTATGCAACACTGCAACTCCCGTAAAAGCAAAATCCCAAGGAAAAACAGGAAAAAAGAGACATACCAATCAAGTAGTAAAAATAAAGATATGTGTAGAAAATCTAAACAGAGGGGCGTGTGGGTGGCTTAGTCGGTTAAGTGTCCGACTTCAGCTCATGATTTCACGGTTTGTGAGTTCGAGCCCCGTGTCAGGCTCTGAGATGACAGCTCAGAGCCTGAAGCCTCCTTCAGATTCTGTGTCTCCCTCTCTCTCTGCCCCTCCCCTGCTTGTGCTATGTCTCTCTCTCTCTCTCAAAAATAAATAAACATTAAAAAAAGTTAAAAAAATCTAAACAATAAATAAGACAAATCTTCTGAATGTATATCAAACTTTGCATCTTGCTATTAGCGAATAAACCTTCTCAAGCATACACGGGACATTCATAATAAAGGTTGTATATTAGGTTATGCAGAAAATATTAGCAAGCTCCATGAAATAGTGATATCCCTTCCAACCACACTCAGAAATATTTATGACCACAATGCAGGAAAAATAAAAATTATTAACAGCAGCAAAGAAAGGTACTTCCAACAGGAAATAAATCTACTTACGTATTATTTACCCAGTAGTAAACAGTTAGTGGGTAAAAGGGAAATACAAAACAAATTACAGAATTCCAAAAAAGTATTGATAACATTATAAATCAACCTGTGGCATATCAAATTAAACCCCACAGCTTTAGACATACTTATCAATAAAAATGAAAGAATGTAAATCAATTAAAATTCTTTTCTAAAAGGTAAGAAACAAATGGCAAAATAAGCTCAAAACGAGTATAATGAAGAAAATGAAATAATGGGACTAGAAACAAAGATTAATAAGGGAGAGAAAAAAAGAACAGATCTAAATACAGTTAATAAATCAAATTCCATTTTTTGAAGAAACAAAATAGGCAAACCACTAGCTGACATGGGAAAAAAAAAAAAGAGTACAAATAAAGAAAACAAAAAATGTCATGAAGAAAATAACCATTGACAAAACCACTGAAATAACCATTAGAAAAAAAGCCACAGGATTCTATTTTGCAGACATCACTGCAAATGAATTTGAAGACCCAGGTGAACTGGGTAATTTACCTGGCAAACAACTTACCAAAACTGAATTACTTAAAGATAAAATCCGAAACAGATCATACTTAGAAAAAATAAAGAAGGGGCACCTGGGTGACTCAGTTAAGCATCTGAGTCTAGGTTTTGGCTCAGGTCATATCTCACAGTTTGTGAGTTCGAGTCCTGCATCAGACTCTGCACTGTCAGTGTGGAGATTAATTACTTGGGATTCTTTCTCTGCTCCTCCCTCTGCTCGCATGCTCTCTCTTAAAATAAGTAAATAAACTTAAAAAAAAAAAAAAAGGAAAAAAGAGAGAAAATAATAAAGAACGACCCTACCAAAAAAAAAAAAAAAAAAAGAAAAGAAAAAAAAAAAAAGCACCAGGCCTCGCTCCCACTGGTAAGAGGCCAAAAAATTGAGAAGACATGAAGGATTAGACCAGAGATGGGGAGGAGGCGAGAGGATGAACATCACACTTAAAGATACTGGGTTCCAATTACACTTCTAAAAGACATTTTATACATTTGTACCGATCAATGTTTCCAAATTAACTCAGAAAGAATTCAAGATTTCTTTATGATGTTAGCTCACCCAAAGAGTCTTAGATTTTTTTCTGCCTTTCCTAAAACAAAGGGACTGATCTCTAAAAGCCAAAGGTTCTTACCTTAACGACACAGTAGATTCTCCTGGGAAGCTTTTAAAATACAGGGGCGTGGGTCCCACCCAATCAATTCTGATTCAACTGGTCCAGGATGGGGACCAGGTATACAGTATTATTTAAAGTCTTTCCAGGTGACTCTAATATGCAGGCATCATTGAAAACCACTGATTTTAGCTAAGAATAACAACTATAGTAGCTAATATTTACTAAGCATATATTATGTGTTAGGTACTCTTCTTAGCACTTTACATGTTACTAATTCATTCTCTATTTTACAAATGAAAAAACAGGTCAGGTAACTCACCCAAAGTCACACATATGCCAACAGCAGAGAGAGAGTTTAATACCAGGCAGTTTGGATCCAAAACCCATGCTTTAATCACCATGATATACTGCCTCCTAAGTGTGAATTATGCGTGAATTATACCTGTATTCTTTAATTGCAAATAAAGTGATCAGGAAAAAAACAAAACAAAAAAATGAGATAATTAATGTCCTCCTTCTTGGAAGCAGTACAGTGGCATCCTGTTGCAAAAGTACCAACAAGCTTATTTGGAGAGTAAATAAACAGACAAGAATCTTCTCTTCCCAAAAGGTTCAAATTGAGATTTCCACACATGGTCCACACAAATAATTTCTTACATATCATCCTATACAACCTAGTTATTCAATGTCAAGTATCAAACATTGCTTTAGCTTTAAAACTCAGGGCAGTGATGTACATTTAAAAGAAAAATTCCTACCTATTTCAGTTCTGCTAACTCCAATGCCATTATAAATTCTCAAGTAATTAAAATGACAAGAATCAGAATCTTCAATGTCAAAGTCACCAAATTTGATGTGCACTCTCTCTCCCATCTTTACACGGATCTCCCATTCACAAACGGTGCTGTTGGGATAGGTCTGTGGGTAGTTTATGGACATGAGGGTCCCACTTTCAGGGCCTAGTACAGTATGTCCACATCCATCACCTTTAAAAAAAAAAAAAGAGTTAAAAGAATGATAAATTATTATTACACCTTTAACTTATACTATAAATAATCAGGATTCTTTTGTGAAAATTTAAAAATATGTATGACAGATATTTTATGCCACCAATACTTTCCTTACACAAGATAAAAGGGATGATAGAGTTCTTAATATATTTACTCACAGGAGCCAAGAGAGAAGCCAGGTAAGGTCAAAATGATCAATGATTATCCTTATTCAAAGAACTTTCCAATCTGAATAAACAGATTTATTAGCTTAACAATACATTTATATACATATCACAACTGCAATCTTTAAAGGAGTATTAATTCATAGTAACTGTTGAAAGACAACATAAACTATAAAAATAAAAGTATGTGATCAGCTTCATCCATTTATTTATAAATATAAACCTTTCTAAAATCTGTGAGAAGACTAAAGGTTATGCAGATTACTGATCATACTACAGTATTACAAGGCATTTATCCTTGAAGGCATTAAAGCAATATTTAATGAAATTTAATTTTACATTCTACTGAAATTGGACTTTGGAGTACTCCCCCTCCTAAAACCTCACTTTTTCCTACCAAATGAGGAGGAAAAAATGGCATTTGTACATCATGAAACATTAGGAAAAATAACCTTCCTATCTTGGTAGCAGCAGGATTTGCTCCAGCAATTCGTTCTGCAACTGGATATGGGGACTCAGGTAACTTAACATAGTACTATTATTTGCACCCTTCCCTTTCCCATAAAAAGTGGTATTTGGGCACCTAGGAGAGGCATGCAGTGGTAAGAAGTTTCAGGTGCTGCTCCAATTGTACCAGTCAGCATTCCTTAATGATGGGATTCAATAATGAATCTCTTTTAAATCTCTAAAAGGAAGATGGGTACACTGTACTAAAACGATAGTATTTTTTCGTTCAAAAATAGCCACCTATAATCACCTTTGGAATAATTCAGTACTTACACAAAAAAACTATACTAAAAGTGACAGTGCTGAGTTTTATTTATTTTTTTAAATGTTTATTTTTGAGAGAGACAGAGAATGATCAGGGGAGGGGCAGAGAGAGAGAGAGAGAGAGAGAATGAATCTGAAGCAGGCTCCAGGCTCTGACCTGTCAGCACAGAGCCTGACGCGGGGCTTGAACTCACGAACTGTGAGATCATGACCTGAGCTGAAGTTGGACGCTTAGCCAACTGAGCCACCCAGGCGCCCCAGTTCTGAGTTTTAAAGTCAATATAGATATAGATTGCTGTAAAAGAATTTTCTATTATGTTGATTTATTATTTTTGAGAACAATGCAGTGCTGATATCATTTGCTAGAACAAATAAAAGCTTTAAAGGCCTGTAAGAAGTTAATACAGTATCTAGCAAGTAGTTGCAAAATAAATGTTTATTAATTGGATGTATAAGGAAATTGTACATGAATCAATGAAAAAGTAATTTCAAACAAGTCTCAAAACTAAATTTTTTGAAAAGTTTTTTTTTTTTTTTTTTTTTTAAGTTTATTTGAGGAAGACAGAGAGAGTGTGAGCAAGGGTGGGGCAGAGGGAGAGAGGGAATCCCAAGCAGGCTCCGTAGGGTCAGAGCAGAGCCAGATGTGGGGCTCGAATTCACAAAACTGAGATCATGACCTGAACCAATATCAAGAGTTGGGACACTTAACCGACTGAGCTACCCAGGCACCCCTCAAAACTAACTTTAATAAAAGAACACTCTGTATAAGCTTATGATGACAATACTTTATATCCTTTCCTGATCAAGCAATTCTCAAATCCGTCCTACTATTGTTAGCCTACTTTTAAATGTTTAATTTTGAGAGACAGAGAAAGAGAGTGCACACGCAGAGGAGGCATTTGACAAAGGATCCAAAGTGGGCTCCATGCTAACAGCAGAGTCCGACACGGAACTCAAACCCATGAACCTTGAGATTATGACCTGAGCCGAGGTCTGGATACTTAACTGACTGAGCCACCCAGGCGCCCCTAGCCTATTTTAAAGGCCAATACTAGCAATCTGGCTTCCTAAACGAATATCTCACATAAAGCTCAGCTTTTGAGCAATGTTAAAACTTCAGCTCTCTCTACACCTGCTTTCATTCTACACACAAAAACTAGGCATAGCCACTCAATGATATATAAAGGCACCATGAAATAAACATGTGAGTTTTTGTGATATATTCACTGATATTTTGCAAATATAAAATTTAAACGTTAGATAACTTAGAAGAAAAAAAAACCCACAGATTTTCCCTGAAACCATCAAGAAAATACCTTGAATATCTCTGAGTATCATCCAAATTAGAAACACAGGGATATAAAAACTGTCTCTGTAAAAATAAAGGAATTGTAATATAAATAACTTTTGAATAATCATTAACATTTTTCCTTAGAGAAAAAAAAACTATCCCCTAAGACAAAGTTTCTAACGTTATGAAACTAGTTTGAAATGTTCTCTTAATATTGAAAAGATGAAAATGTGCTTTCTGGAATGCTTAAATCTTTGAAAAGCAGCCGCCGAACAAATGAAATAACTCAAAATATAAATGTATTTTCTTTAGTGAATAGAACTAAAGCAGCTTTTTAAGTGTCTGGAAGTGTTGATGGATTTCAGGAAGCCAAGAATTTCCTATTAACAGCTGAATTCATGACTTAGTAATGGCAGATTGTCCCAACTAACGAATTCCCCATAGGCTATTATTTAACTTAAGGTTGCCATTTTAAGATGAATTTTACAAAAGTACAAGCAGTGTTAGTAATTTTTATGTCTTTATGCTCATATTTATGTTTGATTCTCAATAAGTAATACACAAAATGTTTCTTGCCCTTTCCTCTATAAAGCACAATTTCTACGAGTCAACAAAATAAATATAACTGATGAAAAACAGGACTTTTACATGCATGCTGATGAAGAAAACAATTAAAATGGAGAGGTCTTTTTTCAGTATCTTGTGTAGGGGGAGGGCATGAACAGTCCACAAGTAACGTGCCAAGAATGTTCTAAAATATGTGATGGAGTTCAGAGCTTCCTCCTCCAGCAAAAAGATGATATGCACCAGAAACCAAAGTTAAGAGAGTCTCAAATCTACTACTACAGTGAACGAGTTTGAATGTTTCATATGCCCAAGACTTTGATAAGTTTAATCTGACAAGATAAATAGCTTAGCTGGTCTGGACACTTATTGCTATGAAGTATATGTTTAGAATATTCCAGTTTGAAAGGGGAAGCTGGGCTTATACATTATCACTAGGCCAGCAGTTCTCAAATGTTTTTCTGTTATTCCCAAATAAGAAATACATTTTAGATTGTATTCCTACACCCATGCATGTACAATCCTGACCTACTCTGGTCCCCACCAGCACTCCGAAAACCACTGTACTAGGCACCCAAAGGTCATAATGTTGAATTCTCAAAGAAAGACCCTGTCCTCACTTTTACCCCCAAATTAGAAAATGTGCTTGCCGTTTATTTTCACAGTTCTTAAAAGCAAATCCTATTCTGCACAATACTTAAAATAATAAAGTATTTAAAAGTAAAACTAAAATCTGGAAAATATTCTTTATCAACTAATCACCTAATACACTCAGAGCAGTGGTGCTCAGATGGGGGGGTGAGGGGGAGGCTCCCATGGGAGCAATTTTACCTCCCATTTGGCAATGTCTGGAGATATTTTTGGTTGCCACAACTGAGGGGGTGGGATCCTACTGGCATCTGGGGGTAGAAGTCAAGAATGTTGCTAAAGATCCTACAATGTGCACAGGACAGCCCCCAGAATAAAGGGTTGATGTTACATGTCAGGAGTACCGGGGTTGAGAAGACTGACTTGGAGCAAAGGCTAGGACAACTCAGAAGATCTGAGTGAGTTCTTGGCTGGGTTTCCTTTGGCCCAAAGGATAATGCTGTTCTGTCCACTAAGGGTACAACCTAGGGCATACTTTCCCTGCTGTGGTCAGTAGTTATACTAAAGAGTTTTACAGTCCCACTTCCCAATTTTTATAAGTAAATGGAGGTTAAAGGAGAGAAAACATCCTTTTTATTAGCCTACATCCCTGGAATAACTTTTTTTCTGGGTCAGGAGCTCTTAAAATTAGGGTTTAAAAAAGGGTGCGAATAGGATCAGGAGTAAGTCTCCAAATTTTCTGCTTAGCTTTGTATGTTGGAAAGAATAATGATCTGTGACCAAGCTACACTGCCTCTTGTTATTCATTTTCACGAGGCAGAATTGACAAAGACAGCATAACTACTGTGGGGAAAAATAACTTTCACATGGTTTTCCTAGGACCAATCCATACACTATCACCCATTAACTCCAACATCACCAAATCTTTCTCCTTCTCAACTCCATCACCACCACCATCACTGCCAGCTTCTCCTCCTCCCCCTCCTCCTCTAGATGGTCTCCACAAAAGTATAACTGACCATCCAGGATAGAAGCCTGTCAATGTAATTTTTGAATTTCAATTTTATTTCAGTGAAGAAGAGACACTGGAATTTGATCTCACTGCTCCTTTGTTTGGCTGCAGATTTATCTAGGGAATTACTCATAGAACATGTGTTCACTTCCTCTGAAGAGTCTAAGGTCAGATGTGTTAAGCCAGATACAAGTTTTGGTATTGTTCCAGGAAAATAACTGAGTATTTTTTTAAACTACGTATCCCTAGAGAAAACAGAAAGAACATTAAACATATTTAAATAATAATGTATTAATAAAGAAGATATGCTTATTTTAGGCTTCTCTAAACTTCAAATCAAACGTGGGTTTTTTGCATACATGCTCATGATACTGATTACATGTGACCTTGCAGCCACCCCCATATTTTAGTCACACTACTAATACAGAATATAAATCATACTAATGACTGAATCGTATTAACACAAACACTGCATGACTTCTAAAAATACTTTCTTCAACACCAAACACAAATGCAGGATGTTTGCACAAATAATGCCACAAATGTGGAGCAATGTAACTTTCATGATGACCATCATGAACTGGGAAAGGTTCAGACTTTCCAGCAAGCTTTCAAGGATTTTTTCTTTTTTAATCATTATGAACAGGTGAGTCTAACTACACTTGCTCTAAATAAGTGTGTCATTTCTGTCACATCTTCTAATGCATCTGTGAGATCTTATAAGCTGGAAAAAGAGGCATTTAGAGTAGAAAAACATTCAAAGGAGTAACTTGCAAGAGTTAACTAAAACATCCTATTTCATTTGGATACAATGAAGATTTTTAGTGTAATATTTAGCATTGTGAATTTTTGGACTGAAGTACTCTGAGTCCTATTACTATAAGATTTTTAAAATTGCATCACTACATATCTCAAATAAATAATTCAAGGTACTACTTTAATTCCACTCATTTTTTAAAATACTACATAAGATGGATATGCTCAGAGAGCCTAAAGAAAGTCACTGTGACAATTTTTAGAAAAAGAAATAGCTCCCAGCTTCATTCTTTTTTAAGCCCAAACTATTCTCTGCATGTGTGATAATTTATAAAATTGAATTACATGAAGGAACGTGAGAAGTACAAATCCTCTTTAACCCCCACTAAGCACACATCCTACTTAGAACATAATGGTTAGGCAAATGAGCTCTGGAGTCCTGGCATGATTTTAAATGCCCTATCCAGCACTCCCTGTGACTTTCAGAAGGTTATTTATTGCTGCTAAATCTCAGCTCCCTAAAATGGGGATACAAACAATTCAAACAAAGGGCACAAATTAAATGAGACATTGTATGAAAACACCTAGTACTGAGGGCCTAACCTATAATAATGTGCTCAATAAACACTCTTTTGTTTGAGGGTACCATTCCAGTCATAAAAGACCGGAAAGGCTTTTGCCCGTCATATGTAGATACAGGGCATTTGGCTACAATCTAGCTAAAGTAACAGAACAACTGTCCATTACTTTGGGAAATGTACAGCAGCTTTAAAGTTTCAAGTGTAGTGTTCTTGTGAAAGTATAAACCCAAGAGAAAGTAACTCTCACTCAACTTCTCAGGGATGACCTCTACTTCAGTAACTCTCCGAATCACAAGCCGGGCTTTGTTTTTGCCATTATTAGAGACACTCTCACCCACCTGTGAAAACTCAAACACTTTAAAGTCTCAGCTAGTCAGTCTTCTTATACCCACATACTTTCCGTGAACTTGACTTCTCTCTTTTCTCCCAGTCTATTAATCTTGTCCTGGCCTCATGTCTTTCCCTACACAGCCTAGGCTTCATGTCCAGTATGTTAACTACCTCTTCCTGGTACTCTCAATTCCTAGCCATTGTGTCCTTCTCGAGTATCTACCTGTCAAACCCTCAACCCTGGTTCACATAACCTCTCTCTGCCAAAGAGCTGAGCACTACTGTGAAAACACACACACACACACACACTCCAGGGGGATAGGTGTCATTAGAGTAATGGGTTCCAATCTCAGAAGGGCACTCACAACCACTCAGTATTCTCTTATTCAGTGGTTCTCAAAACGTAATCAACATTAAAATCACCTCAGGGCTAAATAGATTAAAGGTTCTCAGGTTCCCCCCCCATCTCCATAGATTCTAATATGTATGTCAGAAAAATTATCTTAAACTTAGACATTGGTTAAAAAAAATGGTCAACAGCATATCTTCTAAATGTCACAGAAGCTAAAAGCTGCCCAAGGAATATAGGGCAAAATAGTTATTTGGATTTGCTATATTTATCACTGCTTAAAGGTCCCAGTTTTCATTACATGTTAATGTATATAGTTTCTTATCTGGTAGAGATGCAAATCATTTCTGTGCAGCTGAAAAGATAATCCCAAAGATTAGTTTATGACCCTATTGGCCCATTACCCAGATTTAGCAATTTAGCAATCACATCCTGTAACACCTGGTTTCTCAAATACTCTTAGGACACGTTTTAACACCTTACTGATTCCCTCATTAATGAATGAACTGAATAAAATCTTTGACACGTGTTCATTTTATATTTGCATGGCAGGTATGATTTTGTCTCTTTTGCAAATTCTAACCTGTAAAACAGCTCGTCAGTGGGAGCTAGGTTTTGCAATTTAACAAATCATAAGACACTAACAATAATGGCAACAACGAAACCCACATAAAACTCTTTCCACCCAGTGTATCCTGACCTCTACCATCTTCTCGCTCACTTTTCCTTTCTTTTACAAAGAAGTTTCTTCTAGTCTCCATAGTTGATGTCTTACTTCTTTGCTTCCCGTTCTAAGTTCCAATGCACTGCAATTCAGCTTCCAAAAAGAAAAGTTTAAGTCCTAATTTCCGGTACCAATGAATATAACCTTATTTGGAAACAGGGTCTTAACAGATGTCATCAAGTTCAAATGAGGTCATACTGGTTAAGGTGGAGCCTCATTCAATGACAGGTGTCCTTAGATAAAGAGAAAAAGGTTGACATGGTTACAGACACAGGAAGAATACTACATTACAGAGGCAGAGATTGGAATGATGTAAAGGAACTCCAAAGATTAAAACTCCAGAAGCTAGGGAGGCAAGGAAAGACCCTCCCCCAGAATCTTCAACAGAGTATACAGCTGTGCTGACACCCCAATTTCAGAATTCTAGCCTCCAGAACACTAAGACAATAAAGTTCTGTTGCTTTAAGCTATCTAAATTTGTGGTAATTTGTTACGGCAGCCCTAGGAAATGCAGGCCTACTCACCAATGAAACTATTCACTAATGCAGCCAGTTTCCAAGCTGCCAAAAGTTAACGTGATGAGGGAGCAAAAGGCAAGCTGAGGGCAAAGCACAAGCACATACCCACAACCCCTTCCACCTCCCAGGTGTGACCTTCCCCGGGCACTCCTGGCTGCCCAAGAACAAAGAAAGGGGAGAAACAATGGTTATCTGATAGCACAGTGATGCAGGAGTCTCCCATCAGTTTGCAACTGTCTTAATGATTTACAAGAAAAAAGCAATCTCCAGAAACCTACAGACTCAACCTCCTGGGGACCTAATGTCATCCTCTCCTCCACAGCATAGAGTATCTTATATAATCAGTCAGCCTTCACACAACCCCAGCGCAGCTCTTTCTGCTCACGGGTACTGTCCCGTGCTGTAATAAAAACACCTTTTTGCACTGAAAACGTCCCAAGAATTCTCCCTTGGCCGATGGCTCCGAACCCGACTCCAAACCATGTCAAATGGATACTTTTCCATCCTTATCATGTGTGACCTTTCCATATTATCTGGCATCGCTGGCCCTTCCTTCCCTCCCATCTTCCTTCCTTCCTTTGTATCTTCCCTCCCTCCTTAAAATTCTCCTTCCCTGGCTCAGTTTTTTGAACCAACTGCAACTTCTCTAGCATGTTCCTGGGCTTCTTACTGCCAACCACTGATGCTGTTCAGTTCCTCCCCCATTCTGGGTATTCTACCAGGGGTATCTCCCTACTTCCCTCAGTTACCACGAAGTCTCCAACCCTTCTCCTAATCCTCAAACCTGTCATCTACTTATATATTAAGCACCTCTGCTCATATTATTCACTCACTGAATAAAAATTTACTGACTTCCCAGATTTGATCCCAGCCCTCAAACATTCTAGAAAGCGAGGTGAATTATGTATTTAAACACGTAAGAGCGTTAAGTAGATGCCATGGTCCATATGCCTAATATTTAAATCCAAGTGTCTGACTCCAAAGTCTCTTCTCTATACTTTCAAAGTCCACCAAAGCACAAAACGGTGAAGAGAGACCAAGAAAGCGCTCAGGCTGTTCACAGTAAACACAAGCCAAAACCAAAAAGAAAAAAATCTGACCGTTTAAATGATACTTTCAGTAGAGCAGAGACTAGACTGCAAGGAAATCAGCATTTAACTAATATTTGTTGTGCACCAGCTACTCAGAAAATGTACAGCACAGACAGAGTCAATCGGTTAGTACGTTTGTCACTGAAAAAACCAGATACAAGGTACCGGGCAAGCAAACAGCAAAGAGGAAAGATGTATACAAGCCAGCGGGGTTTTGAGCGTGTTTCCAGGTACAGAGTAAGAAGCCCATTCAAGTTTAAATTCTACTTAAACACAACTTACATTCCCTGATAAAGCAGTGCTCGGATAAGTGGAAGAGATGGTTTCGGGAAGAAGGAAAGGTGAGGCAGGTATGCTGTGTAGAGCTTTGAGCTCTACAAAGTGGAGGGGCCACTGTGCTCCTGCTGAGCAGTAAGCCCCATGGGAGATTTGATCAGTAGTCCTCACTGGTGGTAGGACTAGTCACAGTGGGACACATGACTTTCTCCAGTGACCCTGGGCTATCCAGAACCAGAGAAAGGCAGTGGGGACTGGCATGTGAGCCAGGTTGGGGATCTGTCAAGGACAAGAGGAAGGGCATGACAGAATGAGAGACGTGGGAGGCCACATTGAGGAAGTGACCCTAGAGATGGACAAATGGACCAGATGAAGGCAGAGGAACTTAAGTTTGATGTCTTGCTAATACCTCAGTCTGCCCCTCAGTGCAAAGTCCTCCACAATTTTGTTCCCACTGACCTTTCCAGCCTTCATTTCTCATTACTTTCCTCTGACACCAGATTACTGAAACTACTATTCTCCAGGAACTGCAGCTGCCAAAGAAAAAGGAGGCAGGCAACTGTGAGAACCAAAATTAGTGCGACTCTTTGGTAATGTTGGAGATGGCCAGCAGTCAGCACTGAAATCAGAGTTTGAAAGACCCGGCAAAGGAGAGACCCAACTTGCTGACACTGATTTAGGCTGTTACTGACAAGACGGGCACAACTGTTTTCTAAGTAGCCATGGCTCTGGCTCTAGCTGAAGGACTTCTCTCACTGAGGGAGCAAAGAGGTCTAGCTCCCAGAAAGAGGGTGGCTGGGACATGCTAGGCCCTGAGCAAGTACACAGTAAGGTCCAAGAGAGGGCTCGAGTACCATGAGACTGAGAAGCCCGGGCTCTGACAGCTAACTGTGGGGATGAGACAAGAATAACATGAAGGGCACGCAAATGCCCAGACACTGACATCGAATAATGTACATGGGGCAGCAGATTCACTCCAGCAATGGGTTCCCAGTTCATATTTTTGAATGACAATTTAGTAGCTATAAGAAGACAATGAGAAGACAATAAGAAGACAACTTAAAAATCTCTGTCAGAACAAATATTTAATATACAGTGTGAATAATGGGTGGCTCAGTTAGTTGTCTGACTTCGGCTCAAGTCATTATGTCACAGTTTGTGAGTTCGAGCCCCACACTGGGCACTGTGCTGACAGCTCAGAGCCTGGAGCCTGCTTCAGATTCTGTGTCTCCCTTTCTTTCTGCACCTCCATCCCCCTCTCAAAAAAAAAAAATTTTTTTTAAGTTTTTTTAAATACCCAGTGTGAATAATGAATGCAAAGAAATAAGTGAAAAGTACTATCTTGGAAGGAGTGTGTGGGCAATGGTTAAAGAATTCTTCTCAGGGATAATACCCAAGAAGGGTTGTGAAGGAAGATCAGGAACTTACCAAGGATGCAAGGAAAGAAAAAAGCTCTTTTTTTTTAAATAGACAAATAGCATATGTAAAGAGATCACTATAGGGAACAAGGCAAAAAAAGCATGAAATTATACCTCAGAGCAATAAGTCTTACACGTGAAATATATATATAAAACGGGTGGGGATGCTGGTATAAGATGAAGTTAGAGAAGAAGGTAGACACCAGACTGTAAAAACAATTACATGTGTAACATGCAAAGGAATTTGGAATGTATCTTACAGGTGATCAAGAGGCTGCCGGACACACTATGGAAGTATTAACATAGTTCCAGGAAGGCAAGTACCCCAGGGCCCAGAACCATTGCCAGCAGTAACCAACCAGCAAATATCTGCCCAATTATTAGGCAGGGGTGCAAGGTAGGGGGCTCAAAAGGAGGAAGTAGTAAGCCAGGACCAGGTACTTAGAGTCTGGCTACTCACTGCAACAGGACAAGCTTTTATACCCCCATGCTTTCCTGACTCCTTGGTGTTCTGATGCTGTGATCTTTACTTCTCAAATGTCTGTCATCCCCGTGGACTACAAACATACCAGTCCTTTAAAGCTCACTCAGTTATCAGCAAGGCTTCTCCTATTTCCCTAGGCATTGTGAGCTCTTCCTCCCTTCAAACCCACAGCACTATGCAACCTCCCCCGGTTATTTTTAGATATAATCCAACTGAATTATTTCCCCAATGAGACTGTAGGTTCTCCGAAGACAATTATAATATTTTACTCTTCTCTAAATGTCTCAAGACTATACTGACATATGTGCACACATCTCTGGGAGCTCATCATAGCTGGTACTACTTCCTGCTATAAGTTCTTAATGAGAGGAGTATTAGCATCTTTTCTTTGACCAACCAAGCAATTCAGTTTTGACTGCAAACTTACATGCACCCTACTCAACAAAAGCCGTGCAAGAAACTTGGCCTACTCTCAGAAAGCTTAGTTGAGGGAGGCTGCACCTTGGAGGGGGTCTTCCCCATAATTTCAAGTGACTAATCAACATCTTTCTTCCAACTACATATCCTTCAGAGTGCACGTTGATCTAACAGACAATGTTTTAGCAGTCCTCTAAGATCACCCCATTATCCCATCTGCTTCAGTGGACTCTGGCATTCATTAAATACTAGTTTATTTGAATATTTCTATTTTCTGTCCTTGTGGATTATGTTGATTTCCATGTAATAATCTGGAAATTAGCATTATGTTTCTTTTTTTTTTTTTTAATTCAATGTTTGTTTATTTTTGAGAAAGAGACAGATTGCCAGCAGGGGAGGGGCAGAGAGAGAGGAAAACAGAATCCAAAGCAGGCTCCTGGCTCTGAGCTATCAGCAGAGAGCCCGACTCAGGGCTTGAACCCAAGGACCACGAGATTATGACTTGAGCCAAAGTTCGCGCTTAACTGACTGAGCCACCCAGGTGACCTGCATTATATGTTTCTAAGCTAATATTTTGAACTGAAATACCTTCTTACAAAAGATCCCACAATGAATGAAGAATTTAATCAAATGTGCTAAAGAAAATGCTGTAATAGCAATTCTGAACAATAGAGTAATTACTTCATAAATAATGAATTTTTACATTTTGAAGTTTTTGCTATATTTTTAAGTATGCTTGCATGTGTTAAATTAGCCTACACAATACATAATTTGAACACAAATTGAATCTACAGAACATAACAACACGATTAAAATTATAACCATGTAAGATTATGTAGGTGTGTGAATATAGAATAGAAAGAAACATAAAAATCATAAGTTGATACATTAGGGGGTAAAACTATGGATAATTATCAATTAAGTTTTTGGTTTAGAATCACATTATCTGTACAATATTTAAAAAATACAGTGATAAGGCCATAAGGTTTTTATAAAGTAAACTGAATCCATGAGCCATACAAGAAAAACTGCCTGTCTCACTTCATATTTCAACAACCACATTTCACTATCTCTATGAAGCTTTTCCTAATCCTAACAATTTTAGGTCATCATTCTACATCCTTCCAGCTGATCAAGAAGTTGAAACAGGAACTTTATTTGCATGCATTCAATTAACGCCCAATATTACCACCTGAGCTTTCACATCCCACATCATTTTGTAAAGTATAATCCTAAACTTAAAACCTACCTCTATGTAAATGGAGTCTTTCCGCATACTATAATCTTATGATTTTTTTATGGAAATTAATTCATTTGTCACGTTAATTCTAGCACTGGTACTTTCACCTACACCAATTTCATGGATATTAAGGTGTTGTTCTTATGTTGGTCTTCTAGAATGAACCTTAGATGTTCAGATAGAATTATTAACCATCTTCATAGGCAAATAATGTTTCTTCTTTGTTTATAACGTTGGGAAATCTACCTAAAAATCATTGACCTGTAATTTTACAATGAATTTTTCATTTACAAGTTTTAAAAATACGGATTTTAAACCTGATCATTAGCACTTTGGAATTTGTGCTGTATTTCTAATTTTCACTGTGCGAAATTAATCGGAAACAGCAGAAAAAAGATGCTTTGATTTTGCCTCTCAACAAAACTACATGTCAGAGGCCAAATGTTTTATCAGACCAAGAAAAGACAATGGAAAATTCTAAATTAACCTAATGTCAATATTAGAATTACAAATGTTCACTGCTGAGGCAGAAGTGTTCATTTCTGACAATTCACAAATATTGTTCAAAAATTATTTACCTGCGTCACAGCCAAATAAAGGCATTACTTGACAGAAAACAACTTTTTCCCCCCACACATTAGTTCTGACATCATTGCGGAACTGAATGATTAAGAAAGAACCTGACTTGTTTCACAGATTTATTAGCAAACAAAAATCAATACCTTCACAAATATTTCACGGTAATAGGTATAAACAAGTCAGTCTTAATAAATTTTAAAAATTAACTTCCTGGGGAGCACCTCGGTTGGTTAAGCGTCCAACTTTGGCTCAGGTCATGATCACACGGTTTGTGAGTTCGAGCCCTGAGTTGGGCTCTATGCTGACAGCTCAGTGCCTGGAGCCGGCTTCAGATTCTGTGTCTCCCTTTCTCTCTGACCCTCCCCTCCTCGAACTCTGTGTGTGTGTCTCTCTCTGCCTCTCTCTCTCAAAAACAAACATTAAAAAATTTTTTTTTAGATTAATGTCCTGATATTTTACCACATTCAAATAAACATCTAACCCAAGAAGGGAGGCAAGTCCTCTAGGACACAAATGAGGAAGCTGAGATCCTGAGATGAGGGGACACAAATTGCTATTCATAAATAAAGTAAATCAGGGGCATAGAATCATTCATAGACTCTCAACTTCCTATTAAATATACTTATTACAGTAAATATGCAATCAAATATGCAAATAATAAATTTAACCAATTTAAGTTTTTTAGAAAGACGTGTTATAGTAAAATAGGCTTTCAACAACAAAAAACCCATCATAGTACAATTAGATGTGAATAAATACAATCTATGTATATTAATGAAATAAGACTGGTTAAAAGACATCTCTGCTGTGAAGGGGTGACGGATTTTCAGACCACTGATAAATTTTATTCTGAGCCAAATGAAAAGAAAAATCACTGCCAGCAGAATATATGCTGAGTATTACATGACATTACAGCTCACCCTTGAAAAACGCAGAGGTTAAACACGCTGACCTCCCCGTGCATAGTCAAAAATCCGCCTATAACTTTTGACTCCCCAAAACTTTACTAGTAGCTTACTGTTGACCAGAAGCCCTACCAGCCTTCCATATAACATAAACAGATGATTGACACATATTCTGTATGCTACTGGTGTTATATGCTATATTCTTATAATAATACATAACTTTTTCTTATTTTTTAAATATTTTTGGGCTATTAAGTTCCTGAGTTTTTTCAAATGTTTGTGAATCTCCAAAAAATTTTCTAACACACTTACTAAAAAAAAAAACCGGCGCAGTTTGACCTGTGTAGCCCAAGGGTCGACTGTAACTGGAATGAGAGTAATACCTTCTGCTACTTCAAATGATATCTGCAAGATTTAAAAAACAATTTGAAGCACAGTTCTACCTCAACATATACATTAAATGCATTTCTACCTAGACTGGCCAAAGGGGGAAAAAAAACTGAAATATCATAAAACATTTTTTTCACAGCTTATATTTTGACTATATGTTAATTACAGAAAATATGGAAAAGCATAAAGAAATACCCAAAAGACAACTACTATTTTATTTCTTTTCAGTCTTCTTCCAAAGACTTATAGAGTAAAAACTCCAGTTTGTCACTTAACACTACAAAATATAGACATTCCCATTATTAAAAATTCTAATGGAGTTTTAAAACACTGCTCTTCATTTTTAAATTAGATTTCTTTTCAGGTTATGTGAGGGAATACCAGTTGGATCCCAAAGCTTGTCTGTTAGATTAGTTAAGACTGGTTTAAAAGCAATTCTATCACCGACTGCATCAGGGTCCTTTGGATAAAAAATATAATTTTTAAAAATTAGGGGAACTGAAATCTCACACAATTCCTGTTTCCAGTGATGTATACCTAACTGGTTCTTATTTATCAACTTAATACACTCAAAATTAATAATGATAATCACTTATAGCTATATTATACTTTTCCCTTTGCAAAATTCCTATGTACTATCATTTCGTTTTTTTAAGGCTATGGAATAGGTTATTCTCTTATCACAGATGTAGAAAACTGTGATACAAAGAAATTAAGTGACCTCACAAAATTTACCCTATCAACTTAGCAGAACTAGAAATCGGGTCTTTTAAATTAACACCATCCTTTCTATTTGTGCTAATCTACACTGCTTATATAAGACATTGCTGTGAAAGAGAACCATGTGTTTGTTAAAACGCTGTGCAAAAAACCGAAGTTGAATGGGGGCACCTGGATGGCTCAGTCGGTTAAGCGTCAGACTCTTGACCTCAGCTCACTCAAGTCACGATCTCAGGATTCGTGAATTCTAGCCCCGTGTCTTGGCCCTGCACTGGGAGTGCAGATCTTGCTCGGGATTCTCTTTCTCCTTCTCTCTCTGCCCCTCCCCTGCTTGCTGGCTCTCTCTCTCTCTCAAATAAATAAACTTAAGAAAATACAAACTCTGAAATCAAACCTTGAAAGAAAATAAGTTAATGTTGTGTGTTAATTAGGCCAGTTTTGAGAAATTCCAAAAACTAAGGAAACTGTCTCATTTGGTGAGGAGACACAGAACTGATTCTATACTGCTCAAAGATGATTTTTAAAAACATGATATGAACACTTCAGATCTAGAAATAAGCAAAACTGAGCATTCTGCTTATACAGTTACATTCCTTTCTGTATCAAGGTAACTTTTATTTGTGTCTCAGTTCCCTTATGTTTGAAATGGGATAACCATCCCTATCTCAGATGGTTGTGTTGAGGATTAAATGACTTAATACACATACACCACTGAGTACTATGCCTACCACAAAGTCCCAACTAGTTGTAGCACTATGCAAGCCTTCTCGTTTTTTCTCTCTCCTACTAGAAGGAAAATACATGCACAGGCTCTAAAACTTCAATAGGGGGGTGGGAAGGAGGAGATATCACACTTTATTTTATTAAATGCTGATTCAGGAATTTATTTAAGATGAACTAACTAAAAACCTGAATGCTAAGCATCTAAATTTTAAGTTACATGGCGTAGAAATGTGCCTAGAACTAAAAGAGGTCACTTTACCAAATACATTTTTCTTCATTGTGAGATTCTATTTCCACATGCCTGTCAAAGTTTCGGCATTTTCATAACGACAGGCTGTGGCCATGATTCCACACTTTACTGAGAACCATATGAGAACAACATTTAAGCTGGACTTAAACATGGAGATCAACTTAAAAAAAAAATCTTCCCAGCAATAAATAACAACCCAATCCATATTCTTCTCACTGCAATAAAAAAGGAAATACAATGGGAAAATGTGTTCAATAACTGATGCCAAACTGATTGAAAAATTGCAGTTCACTGCCTGAAAATGGTACTAAAGGCCGGAGGAGGAATCAGCCCTGCATTCTCTTTCCATTATGATGATTATTCAATAAACAGTTTTGCTCAATTCTGAAACAGGTATTTCAAGGACGGTAGACGGAAAAAAAGTTCTGTCACTTTCTGGAAGGGCTTACCCTTTTAACTCGGAATGCTCATAGCACGTTGCCTTGGGTCAGAATGAGTGTCTGACCCAGGCAATCTAGACCACCAGCAGGAATAATAGGAAGGGATCGTAAAGGACTTGTACTGAATCCAAAACTCAAAGCTAACCAGAATCAGTATCCTTCGCTTTTGAACCTGAGCACTTTCACAAAAGATAATTAGCACCACTTGCCTGTAACTGGTTTTAGATGCTATTTAATTATCTTGTCTTCCTACTCTGTCCATCATTTTAGCTTAACTTTAGGGGTCACATCTCCAAAACTTTTTTCCTCCCAAATATTTTTCCAAGAAGAATCCAATACCGAAAAGGAGGCCTTCACAGCAGAGTCTCACTTCTCTCTTTTCAGCAGCACCAAAGGCCTGGTCAAAAAGTAAAGACGCGCCAACTTGGGGGATAAGGGGCAGAGCCCACCTTTGCAACTCATCCCGGAGAGGGCCTGGTCTGGTCACGCACCCAAGCGCACTGCACCTCCCCCGCGCGTCTAGAGACCCGGCATCCCGGAGGTTCCCCTGCGACCCCGCCGCCCCTGGGGCTCCGCGCGCTCCCCGGGAACCACTCACCTTGCTGGGCTCCAGCGTCCTCGAGCAACAGGAGCAGGATAAGTAAGAGCAGGAGGAACAGAGGCATGGGGAAGGAGGAGGAGGAGGAGTTGGGGCGGGGTGGGCGAGGGCGGGAGAAGGGGAGCGCGGCCCGGGCGGGGGCGGCGGCCGCGGCCCGGACTCGGAGACGGGGAGGGCTGCGCCCGGCTCTCACCGCCGCCCGGCTCCCCATCTCGGCGGCCGGCTGTCCGCCTGCATAGTGCGGGAGCCCCGGGAGAGGAGGCGGCGGCTGCGGCGGGAGAGCGAGAGGCACCGCGCGCTACGCCCCGCGCCGGGACCGTCTCTGCCCCTTGCTCCGCTTTCGCCTCCTCTTCTCTAGTTCCTTCCCTCCGCTCCCTATCCGGAGACCCCAGACCAGAGCGCTGGGGAAGAGAGGGAAGGAAGCGGGGTACTCGAGCCGCGGAGGGCCGCTGCGGCAGAGCCGGAGGACGCGCCTCCCGCGCCGCGTCCCTCAACCCAACCCCGACTCGCGGCACACGCCCGGGGCTCCGGCTAGCTAGCTGGCAGGCGGGCCGCCCGCTCCCTCGCGCTCCCTCTGGCGCGCACTGACCACGCCTCCTCGGCCCGCCAAGGCCAATCTGCAGTTGGCTCCGGTCCGTCTCCCTCCGAGCCACCCAATCAACACGCTCTCTCCTCAGTCGGCCCGTTAGGTCCCCGGCCCACTCCTTGAGCTCAACCGCCCCTCTTCTCTCTCCTCCAATCCCCTGCAGCCTTAGGAAAGCGTCCCACCCCGCTTCCCCCAATCGGGGTTCCGCCCCCAAGCTCGGGCCCCCGGCAGCCCTGCCCGGCCCGGGCGCCTGTTATTGTTGGGACGGCAGCCCAAGCTGATCTCGCTGGGGCGGCTGCTCGCACTGGTCAATGACTTCCGGGACTCCCCCCATCCCGCTCTCCTGACTCCTCAAGCCCAGCTTGTTCATTGCTCCTCCCCTGCCGCGCATCAGGCCACTGGAAGGGGTGGGAAACCAGGATCCTGGATGGTTTTAGCTGAGAGCTGAGTCTAAGAAAGCAGAGCGTGTTTTTGTTTTGTTTTGCTTTGTTTTGTTTTTTTAATTACAGCCAGTTGTTGCAACAACTCAGACTTAAAAGGTGCAGTGTTGGATATTAAAAAAATATGTATTTCTTGTTTCCTATGCCTTTTACTATATTTACTATATTGGGGGCGGGACATAAAAAAAAAAGCATATAACAAGATCCATGCCCCCAAAGCAGTTTAAACCTAACATCCTAACATTCATTCAGCCATTCTACCAAGAGTCGTTGACCACCTGCTATCTACTTGCAAACCCTATGCAAAGACTTGTGGGATTTGCAGCCATAATACAGAAATCTTCTAGGATCTAGTGTTGGTACAGAGATGGAAACACATCATGAAAGTCAGAATGCAACAAATGCCAATTAGCGTCACAAGCAATTTGATGGAGACTGTAAGTAAATGCAGTGACAAAAGGAACTGGTCTTTTGGAAAGATGAATCCACAGGACTAGGCAGTTGATTGCTTTTAGGAGAAAGGTGCCATCCTTGATGTCATTAACATGGGCTCCTAAGAGGAGGATGGTGTCATTAACAAATACAGAAAACTGGAAAGGTGGATCAGGTTGTGTAGGCAGGTGAGTTGATTTTGGACATGGTGAATTTGAGATACTCAGCAGCTAGTATTTGAAGTTATATAACAGGCAGGGGGACATTTGGGTCTAAAACTCAGGTTGAGGAGTGCCTTCGAGTCATAGGTAAAAGTCACAAGTGGATGTGATATTCAAAATCTTGGAAGCGACTGATATCTTCAAGTGAAAAGCTAAGAGTTGGAAAGGACTCTGGAGATCATCTTGTTCAATTCCCCTATAGATCCCTCATGTGTTAAACCCTTCTACCAAATTTATTCAATAAGCATTTATTGGATGTCTGTTGGACCCTAAGATGCTTTAGGACTAATGTAGACAGTGGACATAAAAAGTTCAATCAGAGGAGCCTACATTCTGTGGGGAAGGTGAACAAATTCATTGCTGTCAGCACCATTTTGGAATTACAGACTAGTGCCACAATACCACAGTGGAAGGAGTTCAAGGACCCCTTTATGGTGAGTATGAAACTCCCGCTGCATCTTGAATAAAAAGACAAACTGGGGAAGGTGATCTGAAGCCAAAAACAAAGTAGGCTGACTCACAGACACCATGATGAATCATGTTCAGGGAGCTGAGTGGGGTTAACTATTGCTGATTTAATAGGAGGAACTGAAGACCAATCCGGAAAAGTTGACAGGGGCAAGATCTAAGAGAGGCTAAGGAGTCAGGATTTTATTTTTATAACACTGATAAACAGCTAAAGGGTTCTAAGAAAGAGTTACATTATCCAATTTTTATTTTAGAAAGCTCCACCAGACAGGAAGGTGAGGAATAGATTGGAGTGAGAGCAAGACTAGAAGCCAGGAAGAGCCTATCTGGAGACTAGTCTGGTGATTTGTACAGTTACAGGGAGTGACAGTGAATTTGATCTGCAGTGTCAGTGGGCTTGGAGAGGGGAGACTGACATGATGGATATTTATGAAGGTAGGGACTGATTACATGTGGGGTTAAGGAAGAGTCAAGGAAGATGCTCAGGTTTCTAGGTAGAAAGCATTGCCTTTCACACAGCAAGGGAGTATGATAAGGGGAAGTGTTTTGGTTGGATGTAAAGGTAGGAGACAAGATCATGAGTTCAGTATTGGACATATCAAACATGATGTGCTAATGTGGCAAGCAGTCAGTCACGTACTAAGACTTCTAGTAATTGTTCTCTGAGAAAACTCTCGTTTGTTGGACAACTCCTTTCAGAGGGCACTGAATGGTGACTTTAAGGCCACAGAGATGGTGACAGAGAAAGGTATTGTGAGTCTCAGGCTGGCATTCTCCTGATGACATAGAACTGCCCAGAGGCAGAGGATTCACCTGTGAACTGTCAGCATTATAGAAGCCTTGCCAGAACAGGCAAAACCTGGGCTATTGCCCTCTCTACTCCTTGTTGATACAGCATGAAAAGATGCCAACTATAAATGCCTAAAGTAAGAAGTAGGAGCACTTACATTTTTTCATCCCTGTTTTACTGACTGTCTGGTATTTTAAAGGGGTATTAATAGTGGAGAATAGAGTGGCGAAGAGGTTCTGAATAAGGTCGGTAGGAGGAAAGAGATGAAGGAGAAAGGGGCAAACTGGAGTTATATTTAAGGAGGTGAAATCAAAAAGCTCTTGGTGACTGATACTATAAGACAATTCCATATTTCTATGCTTCAGCTTCTTGGGTTTTGCTTTGGAACTATAGAGTATGGAACTCTGGCTAGAGAACATCTCTGGAGATCGTACTGCTGTAGTGCAGGGGGATTACAGGTATAGCACGGATGTGGAAGATGGTTGATGCTATTTCTGTCCCTATTTCTCCCACTTCCGAGCGTTGTCACTTTACTGAGTTGCAAAAACAATGAAAGAATATTGCTCTGTAATGACAAAAATCTCCTTGTGGGACCTCACGCCAATGTAACATAACAGGGATTCATTTCTAGAACGATGACTGGATATAGTGCAATTATAGTTTGCATTATCTTTCTCACTCCCTTCATGCTGCTTTAGCCAACTTTGTCATCTTCCTCACCTCTGGGACTTGGTGTGATTGAGGGTTAACATCTGCCGAGGCAGTAGGAGCAAAACTTGTCCAGGACTACTTTACCCACGTGGCTCAGATAGCTGGGTCAGGTCAGAAATGGGGATTCTTTTTTTTTTTTTTTAATGTTTATTTATTTTTGAGAGAGAGACTAGGGGGGAGGGGCAGAGAGAGAGGGAGACAGAATCTGGAGCAGGCTCCAGGCTCTGAGCTGTCAGCACTGAGCCTGACGCGGGGCTCCAACTCACAAACAGTGAGATCATAACCTGAGCCGAAGTCCAATGCTTAACCGACTGAACCACCAGATGCCCCCAGAAAGGGCGATGCTAACCAGGACCCAAAGTGAACAGATTTACAGGAGGCCGTCATCATAATATAACCTCTGTTATGAGGCCCCCTGAAGCTCAAAAGTGCTTCCACAAGGCAAGCCCAGGTCCCATGCCCTTCCTACAGAGTCTCAAACAGATATGGGTTTTAGAGCCTCCCTTGTGACAAGTCCAACAGAGAAAACATAAACTGAGCAGTGTCTTCATTGCACACCAGTTCACTGACACGTGCTAGGACTTGTAGCAGCCATGGTCAACTCCGTTCATTGACTAGTAAATGAATTAATGCTTTGGATGAAGGCTCTGGGGAAGACTAGGGCCACACAGAATAGTTACATATCAAATACCAGGAAATTAAAATGTGTATTGTTTGGATGTAGTTATGTTTGATTTCTGCATGTTAAGAAATTTAAAAATATAGAGAGATTCTTAACCTAAATTTTAATTCACCAGACCTTGTTCCCCCTTTTGTCTTCTCTCTTTTGCTCTTTTTTATCTTTCTTTCCTTCTTCTCTTAATCATTAATGAGTGGAAGAATAGAGAAAATTGAATTGATCTGCAGAGTAAATGAAAATATGCAAAGAATGGTTACAGACTGCTATTTCTGCTTCCAAATGAATCCCAGCTCAGCCACTGCTAAGGAAATGAGAATAGAGGGCAAGAACCTGGAGGCTGGTGCCTTTTTGCTTCTGTTCGTACAGAAACATCTGGGTTTTAATGGTATGACACAGTAAGAATCATTGGCACCATCATTGCTATTAAATGTCTGTTAAGCATTAATAAAACAGAAGAGACTCATTTAATATGGCATTTATACTGGAAAACTTGGGATGATGGTATGTAATGAATCACTGGTGGGCTTTATCAGTGAGTGTGTATTTTTGGCAGGATATCAGAAAGAGGGAACAAACAAGAATTTACTTTTGTGATCTTCCAGTAGGATAGTAGAGAAAGATGAATGTGGCAGTTCTGGGGAAATATTTTAAACTTCAAAGACCAGAGCCCTCAGATCTGGTTACTCTTCTCACAGGAGCATTTTCTTTGTCCTGTTGACTGTTTGGACAAATGTTTGCAACCAACATTGTTGCTAAACGTCTGAATTCTGCTGAGACTTTCTTCCTTTTTGTCAACAAAAGTGGTTTGGATACATTTTTTTTTCTTTATCTTGTAACTTCTTTCAGTTAGTCATTTCATCCAAATCTAGCTCTCAGGTTTGCTATTCATATTTTCTTAACATTTGTAAACTATTTAGGTAGTATAGCAAATTTAAGACAGAAGTGTTAGGGACATGATTTATTATAGAAAATATTTAATTTATCCTAGTGGATAATGGTTAAATTTTTTTTCTTGGCATATTTCAGCAACATGACTGACTTTCCTTGTTTTCCATTTGCCTTTTTCTCCTGTACGACCACCTCTTTTTTTCTCCTTCTACTCCTCACCCCCACCCACCAACACCCCTTTGGTTTTTCTAGGAACATAAAAATTTAACTAATTCATTCTCTTGTGGATCAAAACAAGAAGGCTTCAGCTTGGGGTTTTATCTCTGATGGAAGCTGCCAAAGATTTTAGTAAGAATGCTCTCCATAACATCAACATCATGCCTGGAAACAAAAGAATAAATTATTCGTGAAGGGTTAACAGAAAACTGAGAAATGAATAGGGAACAGAGCAGAGTAACTGAGATAATGTGATTTAGGTGTATAGTAGATGCATGCTTCCTCTTCTCTACGCCTGTGTTCTTTCCTGTGGGACCTTTGCTGGCAACACAGTCGAAAATTAAATACACAGAGCTGAGATGTTGTTTGGCTTCTGAGAAATTGAGTTGTTTCATGAGATCATGGAAACAGCTCTGGACCAGACTCTTGTATCCAACTTCCGCTTGAAAGTGCTGTATGATCTCCAGCAAGGCTCCTAACCTCTCTAGGCCTCAGTTGCCTTATTTATGGCTCTGAGAATAGGTTTAAAGTTTGACGGTTCTTCCAAATTTTCATTACACACTGCTTGCTTTCATCTCCGAGACAAATTCTAAGTCCTCATTTCCTAAATAGCTACCCAATGCAGGAGGGAGAGGAAACACAAGCTGATATCTGCAGAATTCTTCTCTAGGAGAGCATTGCCTGTGCTAACCAGGTGTGCACCTTAAAGGGTGTGCTTAGTTTGGAAGATGACCCTCATGCCCCTAACCCCCAGCCCAGCAATGCCTTTATGAACTAAGGCTAGATGAAGAGTCCCAGTTCCATTCGGTGAAAGAAGCAAATAGGACCTTGGAGCAGGGAGGGTAACCTTATCAGGAAGGAGATGGGGGAAGCAGAGGACATGAAGCTGACCATGATATGGCTGGAAGCTGGAGCTCAGAAGTGAAAAATAGTAAAAATTCCCCAGTGCTGAGAACACAAAGATGCTTTCAAAGATAGAGATATCCAATAAAGGTGTTTAGTTGTTTGCTTATGTGTGCTGTTGTAACACACACACCCCAGCCTTTCTCCCAAACTCTCTTAAATTTACTACAGTTTAAGTCTTGATTGGATGAAACTCTGGGAAATGGGTCTTAGAAGTACAGAGGTGACAGGTTGGTGTGCAATTTATTGATTCCTCATGGAAAAGGGCAGTGTCCTCAGGAGGTGAAATGAAAGCAAAGATAAAACGATGAGAAATAGCAGGAGATTCCTAGAACCAGAGGTTTTGAGAAGCTTAAACCTCCGCATAGCTCACCATCCTCTTGACAAAGAGGTTCCATCCCTAAGTAAGTCAGGATATTTGAACAATTTGTGGTTTGCTCTTAAGTTTTTATTTAAATTCCAGTTAGTTGACATAAAGTAAAATTTTAGTTTCAGGTGTACACTATAGTGATTCAGTGCTTCCATACGTCACCCGTCAGCCGGTGCTCATCACAAGTGCACCCCTTAAATCCCATCGTCTATTTAATCCAACTCCCCTCCCAGCCACCTCCCTTGAACAATGTTGTTTAAATATAAAAGGATGAGGTGACCATAGCAAGCTAGAGAATTTTAAATCATCCAGACAGCTCATATTTATTACACTAGGACAAGCAAATAATAGTATAATAATTCTACTTTTTATTTTCTAAGAACCAAGAGAATAGAAATCGAAATTGGAATTTTTAAAAAAAATTTTTAACGTTTATTTATTTTTGAGACAGAGCATGAATGGGGGAGGGGCAGAGAGAGAGGGAGACACAGAATCAGAAGCAGGCTCCAGGCTCTGAGCCATCAGCCCAGAGCCCAGAGCCCAGAGCCCGACACGGGGCTCGAACTCACGGACCGCGAGATCATGACCTGAGCGGAAGTCAGACGCTTAACCGACTGAGCCACCCAGGAGCCCCTGGAATTTTTTAAAAATACGCAGGTCACTTCTTTCAATTATTTCTTCGAATCCTTTAATTAAATTTTAATTTAGATCCTCCAAATTTAATAAGTCAATAAAATAGGGACTAATATTTTAAATAATAGCAAGGCTTTGGAAATGCAGTGTTTAAAAGGAATACCTAAGGTTTTTGAAACAAAGAAGTATATCATCTTCCTTATATCACACTCACAGACTAGCTGTTAGCCTGCCTTTTAACACAATAGGATACAAATGAGATGCAGAATATATATTTTCATTTAAGCAGATCTTTTTATTTTGGGCATTCTATTAACCATGATTTTAAAATGGCAGGTTGTGGTCTAAAAGGAGATAAAATGTTGTTCAGATTAACCTTAATTTCCATGAGATTCTGCATTAACAATCAGGTTTTAATTCCAATATAAGTAATACTTTGCATTACTGATTTGTACTATCATTTGTTCACAGTTAACATATTGCACAAAAGTGAAAATATCAGAGATTTTTCTAAAGGATTCATTGCAGACCAAGAGGACTCCTGGGAGGGAAACAAAGGAGAATGTAATTTCTCTGACCTGGCTAATTTTTTAAAAAAAATCTTGAAGGACTGTATATGCCTTGTACTCATAGAGTTTTGAACAAATGAGACTATTTTCTTACCACATATCTGGCATTATTTACTGGTTATCCCTTTAAATCAATGCTTAGTTCCCATTTGTAGATCTGAAGAATGTGCATTCATTTTTGGTGCATGTAATCAACATATTTAATACTACTAACTTCACTGAAGTGGAGGGGGAGGGCAGGCCTTGGTAAAAGACCTAAATTATTGAGTCACAAATATATGTGGTAACAAAATTTCATGGATTTCATATTTACTTAAGACTCATTTGGAAGACCCTGAGATTGTAACAGTTCCATCTAATGACAAAGTTTAACTATTTGTTTAGCTGTTTGATTTGAAACAATAAAAGTGGTTTTATTTCCCCCAAATCAATAACCAGACAGAAGGTAATTCAGGATTCACCTTAGTCTTTTTGTCATTTGCTATTATTCTCATACTTACAAATGTTGAGAAAGTACCTCATTATCACAACTGAAATATATCCACTCTAGATACCATTAGACAGTCCCATATGCTTAGAGTTAATCAAATCACCTACAAAATAATGTCCCCACCAGAAAGCCATGCTGAATCAGCACCCGGATTTTATTTTAATAATAACTGCAACAATGTGTATAATTAAATTAAAATTCTTTCCAAACTCATACAGTCATTCATGCATACTTATGGCAGCCATCCATTTAAAGAAATTATAGTTATACATGGCCCAGAATGAATTTTTAAACACCATCTGTGCCCTAATGGAAAACAAAATGAAACAAATGAGCCATGTTTGAAGATATGTTAAAATATTACACTCAAATCCCATCTGTAATCACACATTCTCTTTTGAAAGTTGTTTCTCAACATTTATGTCTATATATTTGGCATGTAGAGAATTTGTTTCTCTTTACCTATTTTTTCCTGGTCCTGCAATCATTTTCATAACTGTGTGTCTTATTCCATTCTATCATATGAATTACCCCTCACCTTTATTTTCCCAAACTAAATGAAAACAAGAGGTAGTTAACATTCATGAAAAGTAAAGTGAGTAGCCTTTAAATATTTTTCTTTTTTTTTTTTAACATTTTACTTATTTTTGAGACAGGGAGAGACAGAGCATGAACAGGGGAGGGTCAGAGAGAGGGAGACACAGAATCTGAAACAGGCTCCAGGCTCTGAGCTGTCAGCACAGAGCCCGACACGGTGCTCGAACTCACAGACCGCGAGATCATGTCCTGAGCCGAAGTCGGCCGCTTAACCAACTGAGCCACCCAGGCGCCCCTAAATATTTTTCTTTAAAAGCAGCTTTTATGGACTTGATGTAACTAATAAATGATAAAAAACCTGTGTAAGACAGGACAATATGAAAACTGTGTTTAGGAGAAGAGAATCTGAAATATTTTGAGAATGTAAAAATGTGCTTTAAAAAAATGCAACAAAACTCAGAATTCTACACCCTACCCAAAGACCATTAATTTTTCCCCCTTAGGTTTCCAAATTGATTTAAAAGCAGGATGTGTAAAAATTATGCCATAATTTTATGGGCTGTGGAATAAAATGAGCTACTCTGCTGAGATGGTGAGCACCAACACACTCAACCTGATGGCGCTTTCCAATTTCTGAGAGCCCCTTTCGGAAACCCAGGGCCTCCTTTCAGTAATGGTAAGAAAAATATTGAGAACCACTGGGTTAGAAGATTTAATTCTGACAACTAGGCTGTGTGAGTTCATTAGGGTCTTTGGCTTTTTCAGAGTTACATTTAAAAATCCTTATGTGTCTATTTCTGCCAAGCTAGTGTGCATCCTAAGCTGTATATCTTCCATATTCCTTCTCCTTTGCTGTAAGAGTCTAAATGAAACACTTTGAACCATTAATGGAATGTAGTTGACCCAGTGCCCTTTCTGTCACAATGTTGATTCACAGCCACAAAGAGCAATGGGCAGCAAGCCCAGATGCAGACAGTGTCTAAATCTCAGCAACAGGTCAGATGTGGTGCTTGCTTAACGCGCCCCTCTGTCTTGATCAAGCAGGTCGCCTGTCACAGTGGGTACAATTTCTCATTGTAGGAATTAGTTGTACACAATTTCCTGTCACCAGGATTCCTCAGAAAGCTGTTTGTGACCAGGATGAGGTACTCTGCTGTCACAGCTGAAGAATCGTGTCCTCTAACGCTGACCACCTCCCATGCTCAGGGAGTGTGATCAGAAGAGGAAGGGAAGGGGATTCACGTTTAGTGAGCCTCTACCCCTGCTTGGCATTTTACACATGTCATATTATTGATGTCTTGTGGCATTTCAGTGAGGTAAGTATAATTATTAACATATGGGCACACTGATTCAGTGATGAGGCGAGGCCTCAGCTGGAGTGAGACTCCAGGCCTGCCTAATAAGAGTGCTCATGTTTTTTCCACTTGACCACACTGCCTCCATAGTTATTCTGGGAATTTTCCTTCTATCACTCAGTGACCTAGATTCCTTCCAAAGCCTTCTACCGGCAGGCAACAAAGTACCTAATAAAAGCACATTATTTTGTTGGTCACAAAATTGTTATTTGATACAAATGGCTATTTTGGAAACTGCTACTAAAAGGTCACTTTATCTCTTGCGTTTTCTGAAATTTCATCAAAAAATTCAAATCCTGAATATTTTAAAATATGTGCAAGCTTAGATTCTAGAGTTGCACAGGGTTGAGTTCAGTGTTCAGAGAATGCCTTATCTTTGCCTAATGTAGTCCCATGAAGACTTGGAGAATCTGAGAGATTGATTTCCAGTTAAAAATGGTGGATTGACCACGAACGTTTATTCTTTCCTCCCACTCTGAAAATGATGTTAAAATGACATTAGAAGAGTTAAGAAGGTATGTATCAATAAGGACAAGGCTAGATCTCTAGATCAAGGAAACATCAGGCAGGGGACTGGAATTTAAGAGCCAGAGCTACATGGATTGGAAGAATAAATATTGTTAAAATGTCAATACTACCCAAAGCAATCTACACATTCAATGCAATCCCAATCAAAATTGCACTGGCATTCTTCTCAAAGCTAGAACAAATAATCCTAAGATTTGTATGGAACCACAAAAGACCCCAAATAGCCAAAGTAATATTGAAGAAGAAAACCAAAGCGGGAAGCACCACAATCCCAGACTTTAGCCTCTACTACAAAGCTGTAATAATCAAGAGAGTATGGTATTGGCACAAACACAGACACATAGACTGATGGAATAGAATAGAGAACCCAGAATTGGACCCAGAAATGTATGACCAACTAATCTTTGACAAAGCAGGAAAGAGTATCCAGTGGAAAAAAGTCTCTTTAGCAAATGGTGCTGGGAGAACTGGACAACAACATGCAGAAGAATGAAACTAGCCCACTTTCTTACACCATACACAAAAATAAACTCAAAATGGATGAAAGACCTAAATGTGAGACAGGAAATCATCTAAACCCTAGAGGAGAAAGCAGGAAAAAACCTCTTTGACCTCAGCCGCAGCAATTTCTTGCTCGACACATCTCCAAAGGCAACGGAATTAAAAGCAAAAATGAACTATTGGGATCTTACCAAGATAAAAATCTTCTGCACTGCAAAGGAAACAATCAACAAAACCAAAAGACGACTGGTGGAATGGGAAAAGATATTTGCAAATGACATATCAGATAAGGGGTTAGTATCCAAAATCTATAAAGAACTTACCAAACTCAACACCTGAAGACAAATAATCCAGTGAAGAAATGGGCAGAAGACATGAATAGACACTTTTCTAAAGAAAGACATCCAGATGGCCAATAGACACATGAAAAGATGCTCAACATCACTCATCATCAGGGAAATAAAAATCAAAGCCACACTGAGATACCACCTCACACCGGTCAGAGTGGCTAAAATGAACAAATCAGGAAACTACAGATGCTGGCGAGGATATGGAGAAACTGGAACCCTCTTACACTGTTGGTGGGAATGCAAACTGGTGCAGCTGCTCTGGAAAACAATGCGGTTCCTCAAAAAATTAAAAATAGAACTATCCTATGACCTAGCAATAGCACTACTAGGAATTTATCCAAAGGCTACAGGAGTGCTGATGCATAGGAGAACATGTACCCCAATGTTTATAGCAGCACTTTTGACGATAGCCAAATTATGGAAAGAACCTAAATGTTCATCAACTGACGAATGGATAAAGAAGATGTGGTTTGTATATACAATGGAATACTACTTGGCAATGAGAAAGAATGAAATCATGCCATTTGCAGCAATGTGGTTGGAACTGGAAGGTATTATGCTGAGTGAAATAAGTCAGTCAGAGAAGGACAGATATCCTATGTTTTCACTCATATGTGGATCTTGAGAAACTTAACAGAAGACCACGGGGGAAGGGAAGGGAGAAAAAATAGTTACAAACAGAGAGGGAGGGAGGCAAGCCATAAGAGACTCTTAAATACATAAAATAAACTGAGGGTGGAAGGTGGTGGAGGCAAAGGGAAAATGGGTGATGGACATTGAGGAGGCACTTGTTGGGACGGGCTTTGGGTGTTATATGTAAATGATGAACCATGGGAATCTACCCCAAAAACCAAGAGCACACTTTACACACTGTATGCTAGCCAACTTGACAATAAATTATATTAAAAAAAAAAAAAAAAAAAGAACCAGAGCTAAAAATGGAGTTGGGGGCTGCATAAGTACATGCCTACATACTGAACTCAAGGGCTCTAGTAGTTTTTCACCGCCTGTATTTCACAGTTCCAAAGACTGAGTCACAGTGGTATCTAATAACTAAATGAAATGTTCTGAGATTTCACTGAGGTTCTGGAACATTCTGCCATGCCATTACTATCTGTGCTGCTTCAATTTTGTCTTGGGCCTGGTGTGGGTCACAGTATGGCAGGCTTGGTCAATGGTTACTTTCATCCCATATTCCTGGCCCTGTGTGCATTCTAACAGCTACTTAACCAACTGGACAAGAGCATGTATTGACCTGGTGCCCAGCTAACCTGAGAAATGGCAAGCTAATTTCTACTGAGCCAGTTTGGCAACATAAAAAACATGAAATTTTTAAAGGAAGAATGCAAGAATTTTGTAACAAAATTAACTAGGTCCTCTTTTTGTTTCAACCATCCATAGATCTTAGAATAACCTTTCAATACTGTAACTCTAAAAGAGACAATTACTGTGTCAGAAGTCATATTTGTGTCTCTACTTTGTCCCACCTCCCTTCTTCCTTCATGCTTTATGCATGTTTTGCTACCTACAGTTGCATGAAGTCCACTCATCTTCTCCACAGTGTGAGCAAATGGCATGCTATAAACTGTGAAGAGTTAGCTGGAAATCACAAATATCTCTTTACACAGTTGGATTCTCTTAGCATATGCTTAAGGTTTTAGAGAATCTGCTCCAGGAACTGGATTTTTTTTTTTAAATCTTGTTGTGAAGGGCTCCATAGGCCATTGCTTTAAGATCATGGGGATCTTAAGATCCAAGCTTACCTTAACTGTGAAGGTCATCCTATATACACGCTTATACTGAATTATTTGCTGCTAGAGAGCATGGACTATTTTACATGATTTTAGTGTCTCTTTCCAATAGATAGCACCATAGTAAGTTTACAGTAAAGGTTTGATGAATGAATAATGTATAGATGAAAGAACTGTGACTCTTTTGGACTCAGAAAAATTCTCTTATTGTTTAGATTCCAGGTATCACCCTTTGATTTCCAGGTCTTACCACTAGCTTCTGTCCTAAGGCTCATGTTACAGGACAAAAACAAAAAATAAACGTTTATTTACTTAAGTCTTCATATTTAGGTTTCTGTTATTTACAGCAGAATGTAGTTCTAGCTGACATAACTGATGTATGGTAGGAGGGAGGTGCCACAATCCTGATGAAACAAAATATAATATAAGTGCACTGAACATTTTCTAAGAGGAATTTGTAATGAAAAAGACTTTGTTACAAATTGGTATAAAAGTCCCTTTCGTCAATGCTGAGTTATATGAGCCTGCTATTCCCTAATCTGATTAAATAAATATTAAGTAATTTCTAATGTGTCTAAGATATTGTCCATTATACTATAGCAAGATATAAACATGAGTTAGGAATGGCTCCATAATAAGCACTAATAGGGTCTATTAGTGCTTGTTAGAGATGACTGGATAAGCACCACAAATATATATGATACAAAGTGCAGTCCAGCGTGTACTGTGAAATAGATGTAGATGTAATAGAAACATTGCATTTTGTTGAAGGGATCTGGAAAGCTTCATAGAGAAGTCCTTTGAGATGGACAGGATCTCATCAGGTTGAGAGGTTAGGACACTATCAAAGAAGAAAACGGTACAGACAGGCATGAAGGTAGGAACATGCAAAGTATGATCTAAAGAGTTATTAGCTACTGTATAAGCTATGCTAATTTTTGTCAGCTCCTGAAAACTGTCAAAATATCATTTAGATCACTGAGATCCCTCATTTACATTTTAATTTAGCCACCTTTGACACTCTTGTCAGAGAAAAATTTTATTTCTCCATTTCGTTCTGGCAATGAAAGTGGGACTTGAAGATACTACAATCTGAGGGTATTAATGCAAATGAATTCCTTATTTGTACCCACTGTCTGTGAGAGAGCTTGGAATATACTAATACATCTTTATTTTCCATGATGACTTGAAAGATGCCTATTTTAATGATATCAGGATTATAATAAATGCAATCACCTTGAGTATCCTTGCCCACTATGTAATGTGTGATGCTCTTTAATTGCACTCCTTGTCAAGCAAGAGGAAATTATACAAAGGAAGTGATACAGCCTGTGAACAGATAAGAGTGTGCACTTTGTAAATTGCTCTGGAGTGTGGGAGAATCCCTAATGAATCTTTGATCATCACTTTATCTCCCTTATTTTTAACATGCAGTCTATGGCATTCTTTCTTGAAGGTAGGATGGAGATATTACCCTTCTTCAAGGTTGCCAAATAATTAATACTATGGAATTGTTTGCGTAGAACCTGAACAAATCATTCAAATGGTTGAAGAAAAGAAATTTAATTAATAAAAAGTGTATATATCAAAGATTAGGTCTTTGTTTTCCTTATTGTGGCTGAAGGGGTTTCCTTGCCAAGTTTCCCTGTGTTTTCTGCCTTTCCTCCAGCTCTTACTTTTCCTGGAGTGTTGGCAATCGGATCTTTTGAACACTGTGTTATCCTGGGCTGTCTATGACTGTGTCTTCGACTCCCTATGTTACCCCAAAAACTAATATCCATGTACCTACAGTCTTTGTTGGATGATTAGTGGAGATGTTTTTTCTTTGTTACTATTTTTTTTTCCTCCTTCCAGATACCAAGGTCTTCCCCTGCTTGTGACTTTTCGCTTTAGAGAGAACGGCATTTTGTCTTTGTGTCCTTTCATTAGAGTATCTATATCATAGATTGTTCAATCAGGGACACTTTAAGATATATCATAGGGTCATCCTAATACAAGGATGATATTGATAATGAACTTGGAATAACAGGTATAAACTTGGACTGTGCTGGGCACCCTGGAGTGTCTGGTCACCTGCCCTGCTCTTTTTCTCTTTCTCTAAGCTGATAGGCAACAGGCTCACACCTTTAAGGGTAGAAGCTATGTTTGGAATATTTACATTCAGTAAGTAAGTAGCCATTGTCTAGTGTCCCTGAATGCACCGTCTCCTTCATGTCACTTCTCCCAGTACCCTCCAGACCTCCCTACTTTCTGGCATCTAAACTGCTAACCCTCGGAGTGGCTGGAGGCCTCAATCCTGTACCAGGTCTAAGGTTGGTATCTGCTATGATAACAACTGTGCCATATGAATTGCTAAATACTTATAATAATACCCCAACCTTTTCCCTATCTGTCTACAATGTCGCTTTTTCTCTTACCTTGTCATTCTATCAGAGTCCAGTCCCAATCCTGCGAACATTCCCAAGCTTCAGTTTTCTGTTTCATCCCTATATACCTGTGTGTTACATTCAGTTTTCTAGACATTATTCATATACATGTCATAAATAGTAAGATATTTCTTCTGGCTCAAGGAGAGAAAGGTATTTGATTTTGTTATCAGCTTCATAGAACCTCATTGTGATTATAATTGCCTTAAACAAACAGCTTTGAAAGGAAAGCTCTTTCTTCATAATCACAGCATTACAGAAAGATTGTTTCTGTCTGTGAGCCACCTCCTCTGACTGGAATGTGGAGAAGGCAACTGGTCTCCATGAGTCAGATTAGAAAACTAAAGAAGAGTTTCAAAGAGCATTATGACTAAAAAAGGGTAGGGGTGCCTGAGTGGCTCAGTCGGTTGGGCGACCGACTTCGGCTCGGGTCATGATCTCGCATTTTGTGAGCCTGAGCCCCGCATCGGGCTCTGTGCTGATAGCTCAGAGCCCAGAGCCTGCTTTGGATTCTGTGTCTCCCTCTCTCTCTGCCCCTCCCCTGCTCACGCTCTGTCCCTCTCTGTCTCTCAATAACAAATAAACGTTAAAAAAATTTAAAAATAAATAAATAAATAAAGGTAGAAAATGGTTGTGTCTTTTTCTTAAAAAATTTACAAGTATTTCAGATTACCAGGTCAAGTGAAGACCTTTCAAGAAGCATTAGAAAAAAATAAATTAAAATGTTGTGATTGGTGAAAAACATTCTCCCTTTTTTGCGAGCACCAAGTATGAAACCAGGATGAACTTCTCCCTCTCATACAGCAATTGTGAATTGAAGGGACTGGCTTTGGATCAAGATCCAAAGTATTTTCATGACTTAATATGAATGTGAGATCTGAAATATTTCAAATGTGAAGATGTCTTTGATAAGAACTTTGGGGAGTTGGTGTCTTTTATGTCATGCCCAGAACTGGAATTGGGAAAGCCATAGGGGAGCATAGAAAGTCTAGGGAAGTAGTGGGGCTGCAGAAAAAGCATATGACCTAGAGTTAAATGAAAATCTGGGTTCAAATCGAACTCTGCCCCTTGCTAACTAACCTCTCTCATGAACTGTGATCTCACAAACCATGAGATCATGACCTGAGACAAAATCAAAAGCCAGATGCTTAATTGAGCCACCCATGCGCCCCAAGGAGATCATTTTTAAGGAAGAGGCTAAGGCAAAGACCAAGAAGAGTTAGTGTGACCTGAACACTAGATGGGTGTCTGAGGACTGTGTGGAGAGTTGGAAGGAGAGCATAAAAAGCATAAAAGAAGGAAGGAGAAAGAATGAAGCTGGCACTCCTGGAGGAGTTGATTCCATATGAAGTTAAGACCAAAGACAGTCCAGACATGTACACAATCCCCTTGCTTCTCTGGAGATCAAAGGGAGAACTGTGGCAATTTCTGGCCCCAGAATAATAAAAAGAAGGACTACTGTTAAAATGACTGCACCCTATGGATCAGTGTTTAGATGAGAAGTTCATAGCCCTGAGGTCCATAAACTCCTAGAGGAGCTGTAAGTGTACTTCAGGACGCCCTGTGAGCCCCCTGAAATTGTGTGGAAAATTTGGCATATATTTGTGTTTTCTGAGAACAGACTCCATTGCTTTCTTTGGATGGAACAGGAGTGGCGGTGGACGTCAAGTCCCTAAACTTCATTCTGTGGCTCCCCCCATTGTGGAGCAGCAGTCGAGTGTTTGGGAATTAGTATCTTCTCTGGGGAGGTGTGCTTGATCTAAGGATAATCCACGCCCCTTTGCAATAACTGAAATTAGAAAGAACAGAAAGATAAACCTCGCTCAGCTTCTTCTCTGACTCTTGAGAGAAAACCTGCTCTTGCTCTAAATGCACATGTCTGAAGAAGCACATGGCCCAGCCCGGAACCCAGCCTACAACCATGGCAGGATGACTCTGACACTGTGGATGGAAGAACAGAGAGATGAAGAAAACTAGAGTCCTCATGACATTCTTTGAGCCACTGGTTCAACAATGTCCTGAAGCCTGACCTACATCTGAACTTTCTCCTGTAACTAACAAACGTTATTATTTAAACCAGCTTGAACAAGGTTTTCTGTTACTTTTAACCAATTGTATCTGAATGGATACAGTGACCGCCAAAGTGTGAGAGCCAGTGGTTTATACTACACTAACAGGAGAAGAATCATAGGGAATGCTTAAATGAACTGTTTAATGTTCAAAGCCATTTCAGTATAACTGGACACCATAATGTCTTTGTGCACTTTACCTCATCTACAGTGGTTAAATAATATGTGCTTTTCACTCCAATACAATTGTAGATGTGCCCTTGAACTCTTTAAGGTGGTAAGAGGATGTAGGAACACTATCATACAAAAAGAGGTGGTATTAGGAAACTTAGGGAGTGTGTGTGTGTGGGGGGGGGTCTTTAATTATGCAGTGAAAAATTTTATGGAATCAGAATAGTTCAGAAAAACTCAGGTACACAACAAGTGTAATTGGGAGAGTGTATAATACAACTGCCTCAAGGCATCACTGGGGAGGGAGGTGTCTGCCTTTAGGTCTTGATCAATCCCTTCCTAGCCTTTCGCTCCAGAGGAAACTCTTTTGCTTTGGTACTTGGCGTGAGTGATTAAGTGCGCTTACCTATTGGCAAATGAAGGCTCTGTAGGCACCACCCCAGTTTGTGCTCCGCCCCTGCCTTTACAATCTGCAGACACAGCTAAATTTTAATCCAGACTTTTGTGGTAGACTAGCCACCCTGAATCTTTCTGATATGCACCTTCTTCTCTAGACTGCAGAACTCTGGTTAGGCACATTATCTTGCTTTCTCTATAGAGCATTTTTTTTTTAATTTTTTTTTACGTTTATTTATTTTTGAGACAGAGAGAGACAGAGCATGAACGGGGGAGGGGCAGAGAGAGAGGGAGACACAGAATCAGAAGCAGGCTTCAGGCTCCGAGCCATTAGCCCAGAGCCCGATGCGGGGCTCGAACTCATGGACCGCGAGATCGTGACCTGAGCTGAAGTCGGACGCTCAACCGACTGAGCCACCCAGGCGCCCCTCTATAGAGCATTTTAATCTAAAACCCTACATTCTGCTCAGAGCCCACAGGAACTTTCAAATGCTCTCTCTATCACTTTAGGTCATGGACAACTTGGGAGGATGAGGATGGAAACTTAGGCCCTCTCTTGGCTAGATCGGCTGTGCTGCTCTCTCTCTCTCTCTCTCTCTCTGGCCTTTCCCATGACTATGTGAGGCTGTTACTTCCATCATTCCAGGCAGAAAGCCAGGCAAATGTCCACTCTACTCTTGGAACTCAAACTTAAAATGAAATCTGAGAGGGAATTCTGTGGGTGTGTCCTACCTGCTATCCCTCTTGGTATTTTTTTTTTTTTTTTTTTTTTTTTTTTTTGTCAATCACTTGGGTTAATGAATAGAAATCAGTCTACAGATAACACCGTGCTGGGAAAAATGGATGAGCATAAAATAAAAGCTGCAAATACTTCTCTAATGTTTACTGTATCCTTTCTTCTATGTGCTTTACATATTTTAACTCATTTAATTCTTATTTCATAGATGAGGAACTTGGGACATGGGGTCATCAAGTCACTTGCCCATGGCCACACAGCAAGGAAAGAATAAAGGTTTGAACCCAAATAGACTAGCTCTAAAGTACATGCTATTAACCATTATAAATATATATATATATATATTTATATATATATAAAGTTTATATATATTATATATATTTAAAGTTTATATATATATATATTTATATATATATAAAGTTTATATATATTATATATATTTAAAGTTTATATATATTATATATATAAACGTTTATATATATTAACGTTTATATATATTATATATATAAAAGTTTATATATATTATATATATATAAAAGTTTATATATATAAAGTTTATATATAAAGTTTTATATATATATATATATATATATATATATATATATATATAAAGTTTATTTATTTATTTTGAAAGAGAGAGCACATGCAAGCACATGCAAGCACATGCAAGCAGGGATGGGGCAGAGAGAGGGGGAGAGAGTGAATCCCATGCAGGCTCCACACTGTCAGTGCAGAGCCCAGTGCGGGGCTTGATCTCATGAACCCTGAGATCATGACCTGAGCCAAGATCAAGAGTTGATTGCTTAACCAGCTGAGCCACCCAAGTGCCCCTTAACCATTATGTTTGGATGTCTTCAGCATGGTATAAAAGTTAAGCCAATAGAATGGATGTTTTGATTTGCTAAAACAAAGGGCAGAGTCGAATAGGTAGGGAAATACAGATTTTAAAATAGTCGATATGATAAAAGACACGGTTTGTAGTTGCTTATCATCTAGATTTGAACAGGCATAGCTGCTTTTTAAAAGGTTAGCACAATTCCAGACTTGTGGCAAACAAAAACATGATTCAGCAAAGAGGAGGTAAATGTTCCACTGTATTCTGACTACTCTAACCGATAGATTATGCTGAACTATTTCATCTAAGTCTAGTGTCAGAGTTTACAAATAACACTATCAGACTCAAGATGCCTAGGATACAAGCCAAAAATGATGTTCCATCCAGTGACCACTTCATAAGAAACGGGACAGAAACTTGTCAAACAGGCCATGCAATAACAATTTTCAGATATTCCAAGAATCATCACAAGGAAGAGGTATGATCTGTGAGGTCATGGAGACAATATTTCAGCTCAAGACCTAGGAGAAACCATCTAAATGTTCAAAGTCTTCCACAATGGTCAGGGCTTCCTCATCATGCAGTGGGCTCCCAGGCAACAGAAGTTGGAGGAAATATCTGGATGATCATTTGTTGAACATCTCATTTGGTGGGAAATAATATTAATTGAATACCATTCCCACAAAGCTGTTTTAGGAATCTGGCTTTCAAAGGTAGTTTTAGCCAAGGAAACATTTCCTGCACAATCATTAACCAAAAAGAACATCAAATTAGTATGGGCTTCCCAAAACTCATGTTAGCACATTAATAATGGGCAACACTGCCATTAAGTTGGAAAGATGGAAGCTTAAGGTGAAATTTCTAAACTATCTATCATATGTTTTGCAAAATGTTGAAAGCCCAAATTCAAGTGGATGTTTGCCTGACCCTTTTATGTTTCTAAGTGCTCTGTCTTTGGGAAGATGCTGCAATAAATGGAAGTGTGAAAGTTAAGTGGTTACATGGCCTGCCAAGGTGCCCTGTACAGCAACTGCGCATGTGACGAGCGATGAAGGGAGAAAAGGTTAATGTAATTAGAGAAATGAATTCTCGGTAACCCCAAAGAACATGCCTTGTGAGTCATCCATGTTCACATTTCTTTGAACTTTGTCTATCCTCAGGAGATGAAGCAATTACGTAGACATAATGTCTTACCCTTTCAGTACAGTGCATCCCGCATTCCTCTGCCCATTCATCATCATCAGTGGTATTTGTGTGCAACGCTGTCATGCAGAGCTGGTTGCCAACAATTATTAAGAAGAAACCAAAGCTTATGCGTTCGGGAGACCAAGCAAAACCGATTTTCACAGTGTGTACTACAAAGACTTACTCCATTAAGGGGAAAAATCACTAAGGAGCTCCTCAGAGCTGCTCTTGCATCAAGGGCTATCTCCAGAGAACTAGGAAGTAAATGAAGTGATTAGCTATCACTCATGATTTCTCTTCTCTGAGACAGAATTCACAATGACTATGACAGCTGTACAGCAGGTTGTCCCTCTCTGCTATCCTTTTTACCTAGATTCTCACTCACTTCTCATGAGACATTTTTCTCTGGACTTTCCTCCGTACCTGCTTCTTTTTCTTCAAAACACCACCACCACCACCACCACAACAAAAAATACTCTAAAATTTTATTACCAGAGTCATTTCATATCTCAAGCATCCTGTCTGATAACAGCGTTAGTACTATCTTACCCAACTTTTTAGAAAAAGAAAATGTTCTAAGTGGATTTTTCTCATCTCCTCTTCCTCCCCTTCTCTCCCTCTCCCTCCATTCTCCCTTCCCTTCCCCTCCCTTCTTTCTCTTCTCTCCTCCTCCTTCTTCTCCCCTACCTCAGGAACTCATGTTTCCCTAAAAAATTAAATTTTCTTCAATCCCAATCAGTCTTCTCACAATACTAATAAAATAGCACTGCTATAGTGCCTGCTATGTACCAGGCAGTGTTCAAAGCACATTACATATATTGGCTCATTTATCTTTTCAACAACTCTAGGATAGGTATGCAGTATTGTTATATCCTTTTCAGAAAGAAAACTGAAGCGTGGAGAGGTTATGTAATTTGTCAATGGTCATGTAGCTGATGAGATCTGAACACAGGTACTGTGGTTCCGAAGTTCATGCTTGAACAGTGATGTATACCACTCCTTTAACACTAGGGTTTTTCAGAGCAATGACTTCCTTGGAGACTGAAGAAGGGAACTAAACATACTGAGTCTCGAATTTATGCCAGGCACTCAATATATGTTATCTAGTTAGATCTCTGCAGTGAGTTAGGCATTATTATCTCTGCTTTCCAGACAAAGTTAAAACAACAACAACAAGAAACTTAAGTCTTTTACCCTCTCCTTCTATTTCTGCCTCTCTCTCTCCCTCTCCCTCTGCCTCTTCCCCTTCCTTTCCTTCTCCTACTTTCATCTGTTTATTTTAATTTACGCTAAAGAACCTATTCTCTTATCTGGGAGACTTAGGGAACCTACAATCTCTCCTGGTTATGAGTCATATTGCTGACTCTGATCTGCATCATACATTTTTTGCTTTTTCTTTGTTATCCCAAATCCTAGAATGGCATATTAGGAGGAAACAATTAAAGGAAACAATTAAAGGAAAACTACATGAATCACATTATAAAAATTATTAGGTTGAACCATATGAAACTAATGTTTTTTGTTAGTCAAATAGTGCAATTTAATGAGGATCAACATCACGTAAGTTTTAAAATCCCCATTTTTATTTCCATAATTTGGAAAATATAAATTACAGAAAGTAGGCTAATTTTTAAGGAAAACATAATCCTATTTTCCAAGAAAAATTATCACTATATTTTATATAATTTTATTTCCATTGTAAAATTATTATAAGTATAGACTAAGTAGTCCTGGTATCTAGCATCTGCCATGCTGCTAAATCTCAAAGGAAATTAAAAAAAAAAATACATTGCCCCCATGAGAATAAAAATGTAGCATGTGGGGGCACCTGGGTGGCTCAGTCTGTTAAGCATTTGACTCTTGATCTCAGCTCAGGTCGTGAGCTCAGAGTCATGAGCCCCACGTTGGACTCTGCACTGGTTGTGAAGCCTTCATCATCATCATCATCATCATCATCATTAATACAGCATATGAAAATTTGCAGGCTGTAGGTGAAGCAGTGCTGAGAGAAAAGTTACAGCACTAAATACTTCGAAAAGGAGAAAAGCTACAAATTATTAATCTAACATCCCATTTTAAGAAACTAGAACAAGAACATCAAAATAACTCCAAAGCAAGCAGAGAAAGGAAATAATGAAGTTCAGAAGAGAGGGATGCCTGAGTAGCTCAGTTGGTTAAGTGTCATGTCAGACTTGAACTCAGATCATGATCTCACAGTTGGTGGGTTTGAGCCCCATATCAGGTTCTGTACTGACAGCTCAGAGCCTGGAGCATGCTTTGGATTCTGTGTCCCTTCCCCCACTTCCCCCACTTGCACTCTGTCTCTCTCTGTCTCTGAACAATAAGTACATGTTAAAAAATTAAAAAAAAAAAAAAGATCAGGGGCACCTGAGTGGCTCAGTTGGTTAAGTGTTGACTTCAGCTCAGGTCATGGTCTCACGGCTAGTGAGTTCGAGCCCACATTGGGCTCTGAGCTGACAGCTCAGAGCCTGGAGCCTGCTTTAGATTCTGCCTCTGTCTCTGTTTCTGTCTCTGCCCTTCCCCCACTCATGCTCGCTCTCTCTCTCTCTCTCTCTCTCTCTTTCTCTCTCTCAAGTATAAATAAACATTAAAAAAATTTTTTTAAGTTCAGAACAGAAATCAATGAACTTGAAAACAGAAAAAAAACAATAGTGAAAATCAATGAAACAAAGAACTATTTCTTTGCAAGATCAATAAACCTCTAATAAGACTAACAACATTAAAAAAGAGAGAGAGAGAGAGAGAGAAAACAAATTGCCTATATCAGGAATGAAACAGGAGCTATCACTACAGAGCCTGCAGACACCAAAATGACAATAGGGGAATACTATAAACAACTCTATACACATAAATTTGACAGCTTAGTTGAAATGGGCCAATTCATCAAAAAGCACAATTTAATACAACTCATTCAGTACGGAATAATTTGAATAGTCCTATAAACTATTAGAGAAATTGCATTCATAATTTAAACTCCCCCTTCCCTTTAAAACCAACTAACCAACCAACCAACCAATCAACAAACAAACAAACAAAAAAACCTCCAGGCCAGATGATTTCACAGGTGACTTCTTCCAAACATTAAAAGAACAATTAACAATTCCATATAATCTTTTCTAGCAAAGAGAAGAGGTAATACTTTCCAATTTATTTTATGTGGTCAGTACTAACTGATATTAAAACTCAGCAAAGATGTTACAAGATTTAAACAACAACAAAAACCACTGACCAATATCCTTCACGAACATATACAGAAAAATACTCAACAAAATATTAGCAAATTGAATCATGTAACATGCAAAAAAGGTAATACCCAACAACCAACTGGGACTAATTACACAACAAACAAGTGTGATTAATTATAAGAATGCAATGTTGGTTCAATGGTTAAAAAGCAATCAATACATTCCATTCATAAAAGACTAAAATGGAAAAGCATATGGTAATATCAATTAATGCAAAAGAATCCATTTGGTAAGCATAATATCTCTTTATTATAAAAACTCATCAAACTCAGAACAAAAGGGAACTTCCTTAACCTAATAAAATGTATCTATAAAAATGCCTTAACTTAACACTTAATGGTGAAAAACTAAATTCTTTCAAAGACAAGAATATTTACTCTCAAATCTTCTGTTCAAGATTGTACTAAAAGTTCTAGCCAGTGCAATAAGACAAGCAAAAGAAATAAAAATCACCAGACTTCTAGAAGATGTAATTATCTATGTAGAATATCCCAGGGAAATTATAACAAAAGCTCTGAGAATAAATAGAGTTTAGCAAGGTTATGTGTTACAAAGACAATCTACAAATATCAACCATATTTCTACATATAAGCAATGAACCATTGGAAGTAACATTAAAAAGCAACACCACATATGACAACTATTAAAAAAAAAGAACTACTTAGGTACAAATCTAATAAGATGTGCAAGGTCTATATACTGAAAACTACAAAATAATGATGAAAGAAAATTAAGAAAAATTTTAAAGAAACCAAAATAAATGAAAACATAGACTGTGTCTATAGATTGGAAAACTTAATAGAGTTAAGATGTTTATTCTCTGCAACCTGACCTATAAATTTAGCACAATTCCAATGAAAATTCCAAAAGGAGTTTTGTAGAACTCAAAAAGCTGATTTTAAAATTTATGTGGAAATGTAAGGAACTAGAATATATCAAACAATTTCAAAACAATAAAATGGAAGGCTCATATACCCTAATTTTAAGACTTACTGTAAAGTTATAGTAATTAAGTTAGTGTGATATTAACAAAGGGATAGACATATGGATCACCAGAATAGAATAGACAGTCTAGAAATTGACCCATACAAATACAGCTGATTGATTTTTAATAAAGGTGCAAAAGTAATTCAATGGGATAAGTATAACCTTTTTAACAGTTGGTGTTGGAACAATTGCACAGCCATAGACAAAGAATTGAACTTTGGCCTTAATTTATACAAAAATTAACTCCAAAGGGATCATATATGTAAGCATAAAACAACAAAAACAACAACAAAAACGATAGAAATTTCAGATGAAAACAGAAACTATGACCTTGGATTAAGACAAGAATTCTTGGATAAGACACTAAAATCCCTGAAAGAAAACATTGGTCAATTGAACTTCACAAAATTAAAAACTTTTGCTCTGTGAAACACAGTGTTAAGAGAATGAAGAGACAAATAACAATCTGGGACAAAGTATTTGCAAATCATATGTCCAACATCTAGAATATATAAAGAATTCTCAAAACCCAATAATAAAAAAGCAAACAACCTGATTTAAAAATGGGTAAAAGATTTGAACAGACATATCAACAAAAAAGACATATGGTTGGTGAACCAAGCACATGAAAAATGTACATTATTCTCCATTAGGGAAATCCAAATTAAATCCATAGTGAGGTACGACTACACACCTACTAGAAAGAATAAAATTTTAAAAAGACAACAACATCAAAACCAACAGACAATATCAAGCTCTGTCAAAAATGCACAACAACTAGAACTTTCCTACATGTTGGTGGGAATACAAAATGGAAGAGGGTTTTGGAGTTTCTTATAAAGTTAAGTGTATGTTCACGATATGATTTATGACACTTATTCCTAAATAAGGAACTTACATTCACACAAAAACACAGTGAAATGAAAGCTTATATTCACACTAAAAAAACCCTGTACATCAATGTTTATAGCAGTTTTATTCTTAATAGCCCCCAGTTGGGGACAACCCTGATGTTTTTAAGTGGATGAATAAACTATGGTACATCCATTGAATGGAATACGGCTTAATAATAAAAAGGAATGAACTATAGGAATATGAAACAAATCAGTGATTTTTGTTATACATAGCTCTTTTGTCCACTGTCCAGAAGCTAAAATTTCTGCAGAGTTATTGCTACTTTTAGTTAAGCAAAGGAGAGAACACAGAGAGATTTTTCCTCCTTTCATATCTAAGATGGCATATTGCTGGGGTTCTTCTCAATGTGAAAGAGTAAATTCATTATCATCACCTTTGTCTCTAATTCAGAAAATGTCTGGAAATTAAAGTTTCTAACATCAACAGATACTTATTGAAATAGTCTATTCATTGATACTTGGAAAGAAAGCTTAGATTTTAATAGTGATGCTTTAGCTGATTTTAATAATGATAAAAAAACAAAGGTGTCAGATCTTTCTGATTTTTCAAAAATAAAATAGAACTAACTGAAAATAGAAAAGAGATGTGATATCTTTTGTCAATTTAAGTCTTGTTACTCTTGTGGAGAGGGTGTGGGGAGAAAGCATGGAGGAATTATGAAATTTTATGTTGTGATTCTCAAATTTGACTGTGCATCGTAATCACATGAGAGCTTTCTTGTAACACAGATTGTTGGGCCCCACATCTCCAGCACATCCTCTTTGGACAGACAGAACAGCAAAATGAACAATTCTGGTATACAAGTGCCTTGCTGTTTCAGGCACTGCACCACCATTTTGGGGTAATTCTGCCAACTCAAGAGACCAGCCCAGAGATCCAGAAGGGAACAGGAATGGCAAGAAGCTGGGTGCATTGTACTTCAAGGTCATTGCTTACTTTTTGTCAGGGCCTTGGACTGGTTTTTATTAAACAAATGGATTTCTGTCGTTTCAATTTTTGCTTATTCCCATAGTAGAAGAATCATAAACGACCCAGTCTCTACTTTTCTGTCCAGAGAATGCTCTCTTTTTGGCATTAGGGAGTGGAGCCACATGCCCTTCTTTAATCTTATTACAGATTCAGTGGTGCAACTGAATTTATGCCACAGTATTTCTGGAGAACACTCAACCACTGTGATAGATATTCTTCTTGGCTACATTTCAGCTGCATGAGAATTGCTTTAACTGCTCTTCCTGACTTGACCGATCTCTTCCCCTTTACTGTATTTAGTATTAACTTTGAATTAGAATGTATGCAGTTGAAAAATTTTCAGCCACAGTATAAATTTATAGATGAGGTTCCAGAGCAGTTCAGTTTCCTTTAAAGAAGGCATGGCATATTATCCATATTTAACTCTGTGCTTATCCATTCTAAGTATTTTATTTGCAATTATCAAGTTGTTATACTGGTTGTCATTTGTATTAGGTACTTTTTTTTTTTTTTATCAAATAAAACACATCTGAGTGGAAAATTTCCTTTTCTTACCTCAAACTTCATTTTCCCTATAGGGTAACAGCAAAAGGACAGATGAGACAAGATCACCATTTGCAGATGTGTATTTTATGAGATGGAGATTTTAAATGTCCTATGAAAAAGATATGAAAATAAACTTAGATGGGACTACAAAAATTATTTGATTGAACTATTTTGTTTCACAGATTGGAAAAAAAAAAAAGTCTGAGATTCAGAGAGGTTAGGTAACTTTCTCAAGGTCACACAACCAAGCTACTTACTGAGCCAGTACCAGAAATGGGTCTCTTTAGTGGTAGGGAAAGTCAATATTGAAAGAAGTGAATTCTGGATGTCTGGATGGCTCAGTTGGTCAAGCATTCAGCTCTTGGTTTCCGCTCAGGTCATGAGCTCCCAGTTAGTGAGTTTGAACCCCCCATCAGGCTCTGCACTCATAGCTTGGAGCCTGCTCAGGATTCTCTCTCTCTCCCTCTCTCTCTGACCCTCCCCCACTCATGTGTGTGCACACATGCGCATTCTCTCTCTCTCTCTCTCTCAAAATAAATAAAATAAAAAAATAATAAATGAACTGAATCCCAGCATTTCAAAGGATTAACAAATTATTATAATTCATTTAGGTCTATTTGATGAGGCATTTAAAAATCTCATAATTCAAAAATCTCATATCATATTCTGATAAAAAATAATGCACTACAGGGTTTAGATACTGATGTCTTTCCAAACAGTTCATTAAAATGTTTGATTTGGGGCACCTGGGTGGCTCAGTTGGTTGTGTCTGACTCCTGATCTCGGCTCAGGTCATGATCTCACAGTTTGTGAGTTCGAGCCCTGCCTTGGGCAGAGCCTGCCTGGGATTCTTTCTCCCCCGCCCCTGCTCCTTCTCCACTCGTGTGTGCATGCTCTTCTCTAAATAAATAAATAAATAAATAAATAACTTAAAAAAGTGAAAAATGTTTGATTTAAACCAAATGAAAGTGATCATTAATGATGTATTCCTGCTGACTTCTAAGGAGCTATAAATAAGTGTAGAGGGAGAGCCTTGGAGAAGGAATGAGGATGGTAAAGTGAAGCCACAGGGGAGATAAATGGCCCAGTGGGAATATATGTGGAGTAAACTTTTTCTTTAATGACTTTTCAACATTCAACTTTCTCAATTTCTCAACATCTACATTTATTGTTCAGACTTCTATTTCCCTTCACTCTATATGTTTTCACTGTAGCTTAAGACACAGCTGGGTAAATATTAGTACTGATGGCAATAATACATTTTTATGGTAAATTAGTCTTCTTCTAATTGAATATAATTAACAATAATGAATGTGACTTCAGGAACATTTTAAAACTGATTCTTACTTTTTGAGCTGAATTTTAAGGAACAAGCGGGTTGCTAAAACAAGAAAAATTTTGGATGAAATTTGGCTTTAAATGACCAGTTTCCACCTTAATAAATTCTGTGGCCATGCTAATATATGAACTCAGGGCAAAAGCAACCAATCAGTTTTACCAAATTCATTAAATTAACTAACCAACATGCCAGTTTAGTTAGATAAAGCACAATCAAATCAAATGGCCAGAGTACCAAGTATCGATGTTTTAGTGACTCAAAGCTTTATGTGTGGGCTTGAACACATCACTGAGAGGGGAATCTCTAGGAGAATGCCAGAAAATGTCAGAAAATGCCATCTCTTCTACTCACACCTTGTCTTTTGGCTTTGCCTCCTTGTCTCTGTGCCTTGGAAGCATGTGGATGAAGGGATTCTTCCCTTTCTGGGACTAAGGGAAGCCTCAAGCTCATTATTTTTAGCTTGCTCCAAATTGTGAATCAGATCAGACTATGAAAAATATTGACGGCAGCTGTCTCTTCTAGAAAAATAATTATATCAAAGTCTGTATGCTGCCTTTATATTTGATTCTTAGCCTATAGAGAACTTATTGATAACAACAAAATCTAACATGTATTTCATGTTTACTATATATAATTGCTGTTTAATGTATATAAGTTACTTAATACTTAACACCACCTAATAAGGTAGTTCCACGTATTGCAATATTGTCATTTTCCAGATGAAGAACTAAAGGCAGAGCAAGGTTAAGCTAACTGTTTAAGGTATGCAGCTTGTAATCAGTAGAGCTGGAATTTAAACCCAAATTCTTAATCATTCCACTCTTCTTTCTTTTAATTACAGCTCAGGCTAGAATTATTTAAAAAGAAGACAATTTATGTGAATCAAAACAAATTACTCATGGAAATTAAAAACCCGTGAAAACTGAGAAATTTAGCAGATGCATTGAGATATTAGTCCATCTGGTTGCTTGGTAACAATTACTGTTATTACAGCTTCCATAAACAAAAACTCGAGAGTCTCGTATTTGAGAAATGCAGGGATATAAAACATTTTGTGAGATAGTATAGCACATTCTTTATCTCAAACTAAGGATGACTAGAACAACAATCTTGAAAGTCATTCAAACTTCTGGGTTCTTTTATCAACAAGTATTTACTTGTTAGTATTACAAACGGTTTAAAGAATTTTAAGATATAACTCTTGTCTTTATTTAGCCTACTGTTAGGACAACTGTTTATTCACATTGCACAGTAGATAACCATATGTATCAAGATAGGGTAATTAGAGTTAGTTAAGTATCACAGTGAATACTACCCTTGTAATCCCTTTGCTAGATGTATTCAAGTAGGGGTAGAACAATGTGGATCATTTATGAGAAGTTTCATGAAGGAGGTGAGCTTGAGCTAGAACCTGAATGCTGGATGAAGAGAGTGGTGAGGTGGGCTTACTAGGTGGGAAGTAGGATCAGCCCGGTATGTTCAGGAGATAGTGAGGAGACATCTGTGGCTGAAACAGGAGTGTAGAGAAGAGTTGGGTACGTAGGATTATGTGCACTCTTAAATTGAGGAGTTTAGATTAGATTTAAAGCAGCATAGGATTACGAGAGACTATAAGGTGATGTTAAAGTGTTTTAGGATGATAACAAAGATACGGAGAATAGATTGGAAAGAGACAATCTCAAGTTAGGAGAATATAGTCAAGAGGCTGGAGTACAAATCCTGACATGGAACAGAAGATATGAAATAGGATGGGTTGTACCTGACCCTTGTGGAGATGTCTGTCAAACCAACTGATATCAGGGCTGTTCCCTGGGGGTGGTAAGCTAAGACAGAGCCCAAACAAACCGTATCAGAAGACGTAAGAGTTCCAGAGCTCAAAATTCAAGAAGCCAAATCTATTTTCAGTCACAGGGTTCAACATGAGGCTGAAAACTAGAGACAAAGCTAAAAGGAGCTGGGTGAAAGCAAGATCTGACCAGGGGGTGAGGACATGGGACAGGGGCAAAGTGAGAATTTTCAGAGAAGGGCTAGAACTTCCCTGCAGAAAGGACTAGGTTGGCTACAGCTCTTCTGTCCCATAGCCTACCAATCAGTCATTCTAAGCAGAGGGTGGACAGGAAACCATCACTCTGGCTTATAAGACACCAGGAAGCCTGCTGCAGTTGCCAGCAGTCTTGTTGGACATTGACAGGTCATAGTTTTGAGGCCCTTGCAAAACCTAGATTTGTTTTAGGGACTTTCTTGGCACTTTGCTTTTCTTTAAAATGACAGAATATTTTGGATGACCACAAATGTTGCACGATCTGAGTTTTGAACCTCAGAAAGATTGTAGGATAGGAATGAATTCAAGAAAATTGCAAAGCTGAATCCAGATTTTTAAAAATAGATAAAACCTAAAATTAAAATCATATAATTTTAGAGCATAAAGGGACCTTAGAAATTATTTATAGTTTCCCATGTACGGTCTAAGCTAGATTCTCAAAAATAATATTCACTATTGTCTTTTTTTTTTTAATTTTTTTTTTAACGTTTATTTTTGAGACAGAGAGAGACAGAGCATGAACAGGGGAGGGGCAGAGAGAGAGGGAGACACAGAATCTGAAACAGGCTCCAGGCTCTGAGCTGTCAGCACAGAGCCTGACGCGGGGCTTGAACTCACGGACCGTGAGATCATGACCTGAGCGGAAGTCAGACGCTTAACCGACCGAGCCACCCAGGCGCCCCAATATTCACTACTGTCTTAACGTGTTCTTTGAAATGTTTATTTACTTTTGAGAGGGGGCGGGGATGGGCAGAGAGAGAAGGAGACAAAGGATCCAAAGTGGACTCTGTGCTGACAGCAGCAGAGAGCTTGATGTGGGGCTTGAACTCACCAACTGCGAGCTCATGACCTGAGCTGAAGTCTGATGGTTAACTGACTGAGCCACCCAGGTGCCCTTTAAAAGTGTTTTTCTATCCCCAAGATTTTTTCTGTATGTTTTATAGCATTTAAATTCCCCATCTTTATAATGGATTGGACTCATAGAGAAGTGTTAAAGTTTACGAGAATCAGCTACCATGCACCTCCTACCGCTACGATCACATTCATTAAGGAGACATTTAGATATAGATGACAGTATGAAAAATAATCAAGATCTACGACCGCAAAAGACAAAAAGTTGTTCTAAAGATGTATTTGAGAATTCCAATGGGAAAATCTCAGCCTTGTTAATACTACCCTTCTAAAGTTGTACCCCACACATAAGCACACGTCAGGTATTTAAACATTAAAACCTCATCCGTTGCTGCCAGGGAGAAGAGCTGACGGTGCTACAAGACGTCGTAAAGAACCAGTGGTGAATGCACCAGTTGGGAGACATTTTGAGGAGGCATAGTAAAAGACAATTTTTCTTTAAATCTGAACATTGACCATGCCCAGAGAAGGACTAGGGATATTCTATTAAATTTTCAGTCTAGCATGAGCAAATAAGCAACAATAAACACTAAGGTAATGAAAGAGAGAGAGATCCATGAAGGACTGGGGTACATTTTCGTTAGCTACACCTGGCTCAGCTTGGCATCAACTCTCTAGAGAGGAAGTAACACTGACGCCAGGATCAGAGAAACCTATTAAATATTATTTTTAGTTTGTATATATGTATTTATGCTTATTAATAATAGAATGATCATCTTATCCTATTATTGTTTTAATCGAGAGGAGTAGGATTATGAGCTGAAGACATTGGATTAATTTGTAACAGACTTCACTGCAGCAAGTTGAGTCCCTCCTGGCTCGTTTGCTTCACTGTTTTTCCTCCTTAATTTGAGCACGAGGAATATTTTAAAACCACAGTACAGAATCGATCACAGAGATCTAACCTGAAATAAAATTGTATTTCTTCTCTAACATAAAAAAAAAAAAAGACTAAAACAACATCAACACATCCTAACCAACCCGTTTTCCCTGGAGAATAAATTTCCTGTTCACAAAATAGCTGCACATCCCATCTTGCTCCTATTAAAGTTTAAGTCATATAATGAACTGTGAAAAGAATGTTACATGCCAGTGTACCCTGTCCTCATACTACACAGCTTTGGAGCACACTGCAGTAAATGTCATTTTGTCATTCCTTGCTTAAAATACGATGCTTGTGGTTCCTTTTGGAGGTGGCCAACTATAACTTCAATGTTGTTAAGTCATTCTTTGTTTCTTCTTTCAGATCCTGTTGGGTAACTTCACATGTGCATCACTTTTCAGTATAAGCCCTCATATAGTATAGATTTATAGTAGCATTCTCTGTCTTTTTTGCAATAAAATATGGAAGTAAATTTATGATGCATCTGCTCAGCGTGACACTTTTAAATTGTGCTGACATCACTGAACAACTAATCAGTAACGTGCAACGCTGATGTAGGAAATGTTCTAAAAAAAAAAAAAAATCCTGATCTGGATGTCTTGCTGAATTAGCTAACCTAGGGAAATGGCTCCAAGCAAGACAGATGAGTAATAAGCATGCCCAAGATGACAGAAGTATGTGAATCATTTCTGCAAAAGTGGAGCCCGTCCTTACAGTCTTACATTGAAAGCTGATTGTACACGGGATGAATGAAAACTTTTGTGCTTTGCTGGTTCAGAGTGAGAGCTGCAGATTACAATGGAGGGTTTGCCACTACAAGGTTTTCTCATTAGAAATTCTCATTTAGTAACTGAGAACAAACTGAGGGTTGATGGGGGGTGGGAGGGTGGGAAAGGTAGGTGATGGGTATTGAAGAGGGCATCTTTTGGGATGAGCACTGGGTGTTGTATGGAAACCAATTTGACAATAAATTTCATATATTAAAAAATAAATAAATAAATCCATAAAAAATAAAAATAAAAAAAAAAAAGAAATTCTCATTTAGTTAACAATTTAGCTACCCACTCAGGCTTGTGTTGGACTCCTGGGGCCTGAGTCACAATGCAATGATTAGTCAAGATGAACTCTAATCAGAAATGTCCATGGACCATTTGGGTTTGCAGGAATGAGAAAAAATGACCCAGGCTCAAAATTAGTGTTGAATAAGGGATATGCAAAGGAAGGTGTCTTCTGGTGAATGAGAGGCACACGGGGGATATTTGGCCTTCTTCACTCTGCAATTTATTAAAATTGGAAAAGAGGGAAATTATTAGTTATCTCCAATATAAGTCAAACCTCTATGAGAAAAATATATTAAGCCTGAAAATAAATTATTCCCCACTGCCAATAAATGCTTATACTGGTCCAATAGCTAATCCTTGAACTTGGGTTTACCTGTTTTACTATAATGACTGAAACAAGAAAAAAATAGTGCCTGAAATACAAACATCACTAACTTAAGCACATAAAAAAAGAGCAAAGGGAAATTTGAATCATTTTTGTATAGTCAGAATTAATGGCACATTGTCCAATGATTATTTTTTTCTAAAATCTTTTTGATTACATATATAAATGTTCTGGAAATCCCACATTGCAATGACCATCTTTCTTTACTAACTGTCTAGGAATGCAAACGTTTGGAGTTTGTGGAAATTCTGTTTTTGATTTAGTGCCATATGGAGATTGCTCAGAATAAAATATGATTCTATGCTTTTTAAAAAATAAAAAAGTTGATAAATTCTTTGAAAAAACAATCAGTGATGAGCAGCTAAATCTAAAAGAGAAGAGTGAGGCATCTCTTAATGAATCTATAGAGCATCATATAAATAACTTACCTTGCAGCGGAAATAGCTTAGTAGAATAGTCCCACATGCAGCCAATGTTTTCATTATTAGAATTCCCAAATGAGACAAAATGAAAGCTAGAAAGGAATGGCCTCCTGTGAGAAATCCAGGTGTGCCAGATAGTTTTCTATTAATTTAAAAAGTTTTAATAATACACATCATTTATGGAGTATGTTCTATGTGCCAGGTACTGTGCTAAGTATTTCACATGCTATGTACCCAGCTTTGTGCTAAATGCTTGTCATTTAGTAATTACTGTGACACCATGAGATAGGTGCAGTTGTTACTGTGTCCCTTTTGCAGGTGAAGAAATTAAGGCCATGGATGTTTAAGTGGCTTGCCTAAGGCCACATAGCAATGATTTGCATCTACATTTGCCTAGCTCCAAGCATATGTTAAACATGCAACATTGTAGAAATTGGAGCAGTAAATGCCCTTATTAAAAGCAAACAGATCTTTTAAGTAGAATTATTTAAGCTGAGCAAGGTTTGATTCCAGTTCAGGGCTGCTGCCTCACTGCTCAACATCACTATTCCTGGGAATCATATCCAGCACAGAGGACAGCTACTTAATAATAAGAATTAGGAAGTTATTTCTTGTTCTCTCACATCTTCCTCCTTTTTCTCCTCCTCACACTCAATTCATCATCCTCATCATTGTACATTCTTAGCTTTACGAATTATTTAGTTCAGGGGCACCTGGGGGTGGCTTAGTGGGTTGAGTTTCAACTTTGGCTCAGGTCATGATCTCATGGTTCATGATTTCAAGCCCCATATCAGGCTCTCTGCTGTCAGCACTGAGCCCACTTCAGATCCTCTGTCCCCCTTTCTCCCTGTCCCTCCTTTACTAGAGCTGTCTCTTAAAAATAAATAAATGTTTAAAAGAAAGAAAAAAAAATAATTGTTTAGTTCAAAAATATTCTGAAGTTTCAATTCTCCTTTCAACATTCCTACTTAGTGCTTGAATACCTCCCCTAAGGGAAAATTTCTCCCTACTCATGCTGCCAATTCTATTTTCGGACTGCTCTGACAATGAGGAAGTTCATCGTCTATTAAAGCCAAGGATTTCTTTCTGTAAGTTTCATCCGGTATTCCCAGTATAACCCCATGGCCTCACAGAATAAGTCATGCTCAAAATGCATTTGCTGAGTAAACCACGTATATTCCCTATAGAATAAGGTGTTTGTCAAGGAAATACAGTAAAAGTTTCATGATTTTATAGTAGCGGTAAATGGGAATAGCACAGGTGAGGAGGGGAGGAGAGGGGGCCAGAGAAGAGCAAAGGAGAAATAATTTAAAAAGTTTTGATATAGACTATTTTGAAATGAATGCAGTGCTATTCTTTTATGAAGATCCAGCAAGCAAGTGGCTAAAAATAGAAGCCCACAACATTTCTCAGATGTATCAAGAAGTCTAAAATCTTTTGCAAATGATATCCCCATGCACTTGTTTAAAGACAACTAACTCAAAAGGTAGCTGCTTTTCTGTACCAGATTCTTGTTAATGTTAGCTTGCTTAGCAAACTTTTTTTCATGCATGTCACACATAGAACCCTGGCCGATTTCAGGACTGAATGTTACCAAATTTTGAGTTAATGGGATCTGATGATTTACAAAAAAGTTTAAAAATATTTTCATGCTGTTTTTATTCTTTCACAGGTATACTAATTGTCCACACAATCCAATTTCACTTATATTGCTTCAGTTTTTAATTTTTTTAATGTTTATTTTTTTATTGAGAGAGAGGGAGGGAGAGAGAGAGAGAGAGAGAGAGAGAGAAAGGGGCAGAGAGAGAGGGAGACACAGAATCTGAAGCAGGCTCCAGGCTCTGAGCTGTCAGTGCAGAGCCCGACATGGAGCTTGAACTCACGAACCATGAGATCATGACCTGAGCTGAAGTTGGACACCAACCAACTGAGCCACCCAGGTGCCCCAATAGTCTCAGTTTTTAAAATGTGGTACTAATGATGGTCACATTATGGTAACTATCTAACACAGAGTTAGGTACATATCAAATATTCAATAAATGTTGTATGTAATTTAGTTGACTTAAATCAGGTAATAGATTAATTTTTATATGGATTAGTTGACCTTACAGAGTTGATAACAATGTTTCAAAGTCTAGACTATGTTTTAATTTTAGCTGAACACCAAAAAAACTTAAAGGGAACAAAGATATAAGATTAGAATAGTTCAGACCCGATACCATAAAACTCCTGGAAGAACACATAGGGAAAAACGTCCTCAACATTGGTCTTGGCAATGATTTCCTGGTTGTGAGATCAAAAACACAAACAACAAAAGCAAAAGTCAACATCTAGAAGTATATCAAGTTTAAAAGCTTCTGCACAGCAAAAGAAATAATTAACAAAATGAAAAGGCAACCCAAAGAATGGGAGGAAATATTTGCAAACCATGTAGTGGATAAAAGAGTAATACCCAAAATGTAAAGAGTTCATATAAATCAATAACAAAAAAAACCCCAAACATTTAAGAAATGGACAGAGGATATGAAGAGAAAAGACACTCAACGCCACTAACTTTTATGGAAATGAAAGCCAAAACCATAATGATATAATCATATTACGCCAATTAGAATGGCTATCAGCAAGAAGAGATAACAAGTGTTGGAAAGAACGTGGAAAAAGAGAATCTTTGTACACTGTTGGCGGGAATGTAAATTGGTTCAGTCATTATGGAAAACAATATGGTGGTTTCTCAAAAAATTAAAAATAGAGCTTATCATATAACCCAGAAATTCTATTTCTGGGTATAGACCCAAAGGGAATGAAAAGGGGATTTTGAAGAGATATATGTACTCCTGTGTTTATTATAGCATTATTCACAGTAGCCAAGATATGGAAAGATGAAAACAACCTAACCACCTGTCACTGGATGAATGGATAAAGAAGAGGTATACACACAGTGGAATATTATTCAGCCATGAGAAAGAAGGACATCTTGCCATTTGCGACATCATGGATGGACCTTGAGAGCATAATGTTAAGTGAGGCAAGTTGGACAGCGAAAAACAAATACTAAAGGATATCACTTACAGGTAGTGTCTAAAAAAGCCAGATTGGTATCATCAGTAAAATGGTCGTTACCAGGGGCTGAGGGGTTGGGTGATAGGTGAGACACTGTATAAAGGTATAAACTTGCAACGAGTAGTAAACACGTTCTAGAGATCCAATGTACAATAGAGTGAATATAAACAATATTGTATTATAATCATCAAACTGGCTAAGAGACTAGGTCTTAATTATCCTAACCACCAAAAGGAAATGACAATTATGTGATATGATGGAAGTGCTAATTACGTTATGATGACAATCATATTACAATATATAGATGTATCAAACAAACATGTTGTGTATCTTATTTTATGCAATGTTATGTGCCAAATATCTCTCAAAAAAAAAAAGATGAGAAGAGTTAAGTGAGTACCACCAATTCAATAAGAAGCAAGTCGTATAAAACTGTAGTATGGAAATAGCACTAACTTTTGAAACCTTGAAACAAATGAAAGAAGTTAAGCTATTCCTATAAAGAATCAAACACATAGAAAAGAGCTTAACTTCTCAGAACCTCCAGTTTCTTCCTCTACAAAATCATCATGAGAATAGTCTGATCCAACAAATAGTGGGTGAATTTAGTTATCAAAAGTTACTAAACAGGGATGCCGGGGTGGTTCAGTGGGTTGAGTGTCCGACTCTTGATTTTGGCTCAGGTCATGATTTCATGATTTGTGAAAGAGAGCCCTCTGTCTCTGTGCTGACAGTGTGGAGCCTGCCCGGGATTCTTTTTCTCTCTCTCTCTCTCTCTCTGCCCTTCCTCCATTTGGGTTCTCTTTCTCTCTCTTTCTCAAAATAAATAAACATTTAAAAATGTTAAATAAAAAATAAAATTATAATATATAATATTATATAACATAAACAAATTAATAAACATTAAACAAATCTGGAAATATAATTTTAAAAAGTTACCAAACAGTATGTGTACCATTATATTTGTAGAATTAAATTAAGTGCATAGAAAAAGTTTCGGAAAGGCCCACAGTGGATGCCTTTGGTCAGATAGGTGCTTGGATTATCCCTACTTTAAACAAATATTTATTGTGTTTATATAGTGTGGCTCTTTGGACATTGATATTTTAACTCACTATTTTTTTCTTTTGAGATACAATTTTTAAATTGTGGTAAAATATACATAATATAAAGTTAATCATTTTAAGCCTTTTTTTAACGTTTATTTAGTTTTGAGACAGAGAGACACAGAGAGAGACAGAGCATGAATGAGGGAGGGTCAGAGAGAGAAGGAGACACAGAATCTGAAACAGGCTCCAGGCTCTGAGCTGTCAGCACAGAGCCTGACATGGGCTTGAACTCACAGACCATGAGATCATGACCTGAGCCGAAGTCGGAGGCTCAACCGACTGAGCCACCCAGGTGCCCCTCATTTTAACCATTTTTAAGTACACAGCTTTATGACATTAGGTATATTCACTTTTAGTATAAAGCTAGTCCATTTTATTTTATTTTTAAAATTAAAATCAATTAATTTTTTTAAATTTTTTTATTTTAGAGAGAGAGAGAGAGAGAGAGAGTGTGCCAGGGAGAGGGAGAGTTAGAGAGAGAATCCTAAACAGGCTCCATGCTTAGCATGGAGCCAAACACAGAGTTTCTGACTCTGGGATTATGACCTGAGCCAAAATCAAGGCTCAGATGCTCAACTGGCTGAGCCACCCAGGCACCCCCAAAATTAAAAAAAATTAATTGAAGTATAGTTGGCATCAACTGTCCATTATTAAAAATGGGTCAAAGCAGGAATAATTTTCTGGAAGTCAATTAGAAATTAAAAAGCAAAAAAGTGAGAACTTCACCAACTCCCTACTCCTGGCAAATTCTGAAAAGCAGACCAAAATGAGTAAAGGAGGGCAAATTTGCCCAAATTTACAATGCCAAACACTGATGAGTAAAGGAGGGCAAATTTGCCCAAATTTACAATGCCAAACAATGCCAAACACTGATGTCCACTTTTATTTATTTAAAAAAAATTTTTTTTAATGTTTATTTGTTTTTGAGAGAGAGACAGAGTATGAGCAGGGAGGGGCAGAGAGAGAGGGAGACACAGAATCGGAAGCAGGCTCCAGGCTCCGAGCTGTCAGCACAGAGCCCGATGCGTGGCGTGAACTCATAAACTGCCAGATCATGACCTGAGCTAAAGTCGGAGGCTTAACTGACTGAGCCACCCAGGTCCCCCTATCCTGATGTCCACTTTTAAAAATAGTCATTACCGGGGCACCTGGGTGGCTCAGTCGGTAATGCATCTGACTTCAGCTCAGGGCGTGATCTCGCGGTCCGTGAGTTCGAGCCCCGCATCGGGCTCTGTGCTGACAGCTCAGAGCCTGGAACCTGTTTCAGATTCTGTGTCTCCCTCTCTCTCTGACCCTCCCCCATTCATGCTCTGTCTCTCTCTGTCTCAAAAATAAACGTTAAAAAAAATCGTCATTGCCAAGATTAAATTATAATGTCGACCAACTTGCTTTTACTTAAATTGGGCGAAACCATTTGTAGCCAAATTATGTAGGGTCCTTGTCCAAAGCTGCCTAATGTTTGTATCTTTGTAAGACTTTTTTAATCTAAAAGTTTAGAAATCATAAGAGCTCTTGGTTAGACTCTGGAAAAGATGGCCATCCTAATTTCAGGGAACGTAGGGTTGATAACAGACCCTTCATGTTAGAGGCAATAGATTGCGAAATACGCAGAAGTGTTTCATATCATCCACATGAATGCTGGGAAGACTCTTTCCCTGATTCAAACTGAGGCATGCAGAATCTTCTCTCTCCACAGGTGAAAAGGATGGTGGCTGGCTAAATGATAGATATGGTGCCATATAAACCCAGTCCTTTGATAACCTTTGGCTTGAGGCCTATCTTCCCAAAGACCTCGTGTATCCAATGACATCAAATGTGGGTGTTTCATACGCAGCCATATTAGTGTGCTAGTTAATTTATTTTGTTAGAAGCTTATATTTATTTGAAATTTCTAATTCGATCGTTTACGTTGACAAGATTAACAGCGACGGTGCAGTAATAGTAACAGTAGTCCTAGTGACAGGCACAGAGGGCTTGTCTGTTAATGCAGTAGATGTAACAGAGGCATTTGATAAGCCCGTAGGTGCTATTGGGAGTAGTCAGAGCACATCAAGGGAAAAAAAAGATAAAAGGCAGGACATATTAGAGAGATCAACTGATATTAGGACCCCATAACGAAAATAGAGAACGTGAAGTTGTGGTAAAGAGAGTAGTGTATAGAGTGTCAAAAGTCCTGAGTTTGAGGCTAGGTTGTCGCTAACTAATGTTGTGACCTTGGATATGTCATTTAACTTCCTTGATCCCTAGTTTTCTTCTTCCTTCCTTCTTAAAATTTTTATTTTATTTTAGATATATAGAGAGAAACAGTGCAAACGGGAGAAGTGCAGAAGGAGAGAGAAAATCTTAAGTAGGCTCCACCTCAGTGCACAGCCTGACACAGGGCTTGATCCCACAACCCTGGGATCATGACCTGCGCAGAATCAAAAGTCAGACGCTCAATCGACGAAGACAGTCAGATGCCTCCCAAGTTTTCTTATGTCTTAAGTATGATTAACAATAACTGATGTTTTCCCTACTGATGCTAGGACTAAATCTAGTAAGGCTCTCCAGAAAATAAATGCAACTCATACTGAGATAGGAAAAGAAATGAATTTTGGAGTGCAAAAGAGAGAGGGAATTTCTTCACTTTCAGAGTTAGGTGATGGAGGTGGAGAGGGAATGGGCCTTACGTACTAGATGCCCCTCTGGAGCTAGACACTGTGGGGCACTATTGGTGAGCAGCAAGGGACATGCCTGTGGGTGTTACTTGAAAGAGCTTCAGGAACTAACTTGCTGAAACATTGAGAGTCTCAACCTATAGTAGCATTAACCTGATAATACTCAACAGCTTTCTTCTACCCCAAACCTGGAGAATGTACTTCTAAATCACCTGTCTTCCAACAGCAATAGTCAAAAACAGTTAAACTCCTCAGTTATCTGATCATTTTTTCTGCTTTCTCTCCTTTAGGTGATAGTGACCAAGTTGCTTGACTCCCTGAATCACAGAAGGATCCATCTATTGGAATTATCACAGAAAGGGAGACCCTGAGGAGAGAAAAGGGATATTCTTACATCAAGTGCGATGGGAGCTCAGAATCATTTTATTTGAACATTAAAATGAATGGTCTCCATTTTGTATACTAATGTAATTATGAGTGTGTGTGTGTGTGTGTGTGTGTGTGTGTGTGGTGTGTGCATGTGTTGTGTGTGTATATGCATGTGTGTTGCACGGGTATACATACACATACAATTGCCCTTTGGAAACTCTGAAGTATTATGAAAATTCCTTGCACAGTTCTTTGACTAGATTACTTGAACAGTAAAAAACTTGAAACTTGGGAGTAATATATAGAGGATATAAATGTGACATTGGAGGGTGAGCTATGAGGAGCACCTGAAATAGAGGGATTTCATTTATTTCAAGAAAGAATATTTGGTAGAAGGAAGCTATTATGGACTAAACTGTGGCCCCTTCCCACTCTCCCCGAATTCATATGTTGAAGCCTGAACTCCTGGTGTGACTGTGTTTGGAAACAGGGACTTCAAAGAGGTAAGTAAGGTTCAATGAGATCACAGCGTTAGGCCTCTAATCTGATAGCACTGGTGTACATATGAGAAGAGGAAGAGACGTCAGGGCTTTCATTCTGTGCATGCAGAATAAAGGCCATAAGAGGATACAGTAAAAAGGCAGCCATCTACAAGCCAGAAAGAGAGCTTTCATCAGAAACCCACCCTAACTGGCACCTTGATGTTACTAGAACTGTGAGAAAAATTTCTGTTGTTTAAGCCACTCAGTCATGGCATTTTGTTATGGAAGCCCAAGCAGACTAAAACAGAGGACTTCCTGTTTGGGTGGCAGCAAGACCACTTTGTGACAGTTATGGCCAAATGGGAAACAGCACACCTGACAGTCCTTGATTAAGTATCACTGGAGCAGTGGATCGAGTTGTGGAAACAGAGTGTGGTAATTCACGAATATGATAAATTATCAAGGCAATAATAGCAGCAGCAAAAGTATCATTAACGTAGAGAGGCTGTCCAGCGTAGTGTATGGTGTATGGTGTCTGTTGCCACAATGTCTGGGTTCAGAGTCTGCCTCCAACACTTGCTAACTGTATGACCTTGGGCAAGTTACTTAAACTGTAAAATGGCATAACTATAATACACTTACTGTACAATATACCTATAATATACCTACTATGAAAGTTCATTGTAAGGGTTAGCATGTAAAGTGCTTAAATTAATGCCTGAGAATTAGCTGCATGAGTTATTATTAATAGGAATAAAAATATTACAATGGAGTGCACACATCAGAGTTTTCCTTTTTCCTTTCAGAGCCTGACCATTACAGTAATAACCACTAACTACCCTAGAAAGCACTTAGCCCTAAATCGTATAATTCTCACTTTCAGATACCATGAAGACATTCCCTTTTGTTTTAAAATGAAAACCATTAAGATATATATAAACCCATTGTCCTCTTCCTAAGGATATGAAATAGCAGGTTTGATTCCTAGGTGGCCAACAAAAGAACTCTAGTGAAGAAGGATATAATGATTTTTATATTCCCTGTGAACTGAAATCATCTTTGGGCTTAAATCCTAGAAGATGCCTCATCCCCAATGTTGCTATTCCTTTTGTCTCAGTGACATAAAACCTTGTGTCTCAGTGACAGAAAACTTTGTGTCATAAAACTAAATAATAATTTGGATACATCAATGTCAAGGAAAAGAACATGCTCTGATGCCCCCAAATTGGGGTGGACTTAGCCAGGTGTCATGGAGCTCATACCAAAGGGGTGATTCATGCCTTCTCTCTGGGACTCATTCAATTCAGTCTCACTAGAATCCTTGGCGCTTATAATTCCTGAAAACACTAATCTAATGGGTATATGTACTAGGGAGTGGTGGAATTTGTACAATATGTACATGGTAGGTTTCCAGAAAAAGTCACAGCTAAAGTGTTATAATTCTATTAGGAAAGCAGATATATGAATGGCATGATGGAAGAACACGTTTGCTTCTCTTCATGTTAGAACTTGAGTTATTAACTTGGTTAGCTCATCTGTTAAAGCATGTCCTCCTTTGAGATGAATTTCCTAGTAAAACTGTTCATGTTGGTCATTACAAACTGAAGGTGGCTTTTATCTCATCCTAATACACTTGTAAAGAAACCCCTCTCTGACAGCTTTCGGTTGCCAGGCTAATGGAACTGCCTGAGTATATGATTACAAATGGCCTGTGGTTAGCCCTGTTGGCTTTGGCATGTAAATCCTCCTACTAAAAACCATCTTACTTTTTTTAAGTCTCAGTCAGTAGTTTTGGCAAAGACTCCATTCATGATTCTGTCCTAAAACATCTCTCTTGTACCTGGCACTTTTGAAGGTATTCAGTGAATAATAATAGCAATAATAGTTTATCATTATAAATAATAATAATACTAATAATATAATATAATAATGATTTATAATTATTATGAGTTATTTTATTTTAATGTAAAATACTTTAAAATTTACTTATTTTATTATTATGATTAGGTTGTTTGTAATGCAGTCTTACAATGGAAAACTGTTATATATATTTTTTTCTTGGGAAAAAGACATTTTCCCAACTACCCAGTATACCAGACACACCATCGTTTTGAATATTAGGAGAGGAAGATGACAATGATTTTATGGAAATTTATTTACGTATTAGTATAATGCAAAGTTAAAGGGAATTATACCATAAAATTTTTTATTTCTAAATACCATAAAATTTTTTATTTCTAAATCTTTGTTCTCTAAAATATTTTTGAATACTTATTGGGTTGTTCCATTTGGTTATTCACTGTTTGAGCAAAACTTAGTGCCTCACATGCTGAATCTGAATTGTCTGCAGTTTTCAATGAACTATCTTCCTGGTCAGCCATATTTGAAGAATTAGCAGTTTCTCAATTTTTATTCAAATTCTTCAAAATTGCAGTGATATGTGCTTATTCATTCTTTGAAATAACCCACATTTATCCATATGTCCATTCCTGCCTTTCCTTTGATACATCAACCCCGCGCCAGGCTTCCACTACTTCGCGTTGTGTCTAACTCTGCTCCTCACTACAAGTAACCTCCAGTCATCTTAGGCGGCCATTTCCAGATACCTTTGACTAGAATAACTCTTTTATTATTTCTCCCTCAATTGCCTTCAGTGATACGGCCTTTAAACTGCAAGCAAGCGTTTTGAATTGAGGAATTACCATATTTCCATAAATCTAAAGACTCATTATTTAATGATCAGAAAAAAAGATACAGCCGAAAAGTTAAGATAAATTCTAATTTCAGATGTACAGTAAAATCTTGGTGGTTTGCAAGCATAATTCATTCCAGAAACATGCTAGTAATCCAAAGCACTTGTATATCAAAGCGAATTTCCCCATAAGAAATAATGGAAACTCAGATGATTCGCTCGACAACCCAAAATTTTCATATAAAAATGGTTACAATACTGTAATATAATAATAAAGAAAATACAAAATTGAAAGAAAAATAAACAAATGAACCTGCACTTAACTTTGAAAACCTTCGTGGCTGGTGTGAGGGACACAAGAGAAAGGACAGCTATTGTGTAAGATGACTTTCACTATCATTAATGGACTCACTGCTATCTATTGGCTCAACAGAATCTTTTTCTGCATGGGTGCCATTGTATACACTATCACGGATGTTGACTATAGTACAATATTAATAAACTCTGGTCCTATACTGTATTTAATGTAACTGGCGATAAGGCAGCAGAGGAAAGGGTCTCTACCTGCAGGTAGCCTGACCTAGAATGAAGCAAAGCATTCCTAAGCTTACCCTTGTATGAAAAAGCAAAGGACCATCCATAGGTGCTTTGAAGTGACAAAAAAAATACACTAGTACCAATTGTGGGCACCTTCCCATGTTCTGAAAAATCACTGATCTCTGCCAAGCACCATGGCCTGCGACCAAGCATCTGAGCATGACAGATGATCACCCACAATTCCGCAGTGAGATAGACAGAGAGAGAGAGAGAGAGAGAACCATTGGCTCAGTTGTGATCACGTGACATTTGGCATTACATATGACTTGTATTGCAAGACGTCACTCATTTATCAAGTTAAGATTTATTAGAAATGTTTGCTCTTCTTGCAGAAAACTCGTAGAACAAGTTACTTGCAATCCAAGGTTTTACTGTGTTAACACTTGGGGGAAAGCATGTATCTAAGGACCGAGAAAATACCGTACTTTGTTCATCTCTGTAACTTGAGAATGTAGCCCAGTGCCTATCACATAACACATATTGCTACTTGTTTCATTATTACTTTTTTGTCATCAATATTATTAAGTAAATATTAATTGATGGCAAATAAACACTAGTATTTCAAATGGATATGCAAAATCTTTGGTCCTCAGCTTTATCCTGCCCCATCTTTAAAACCATATGGTTTTCAGTTTAGTGTCTTTAGTGTCTTAGTGTCTTTACTTTCCTGATCATGTATATTCCTTCCTCCATGCCTTCTATCTTTTTCTTTCTTTTGTGTTAGGTTATCTCTGTTTTCCAGACTAGAAAGAATAATGTCCTGCCGATCCTCCAGTCCTCTCAGTTCTGAAATCTTACATTGGATTACCAGTAGTTTGGCATTTGGTATTGCTTGTTAAGATGGAACCAGATAAACACCAACAATTAACAGCTGGTACTAGACTTCAGTTATTGAAAGTAACTGCATGTGCTTAAGAAAATACCTTCATGAATGTGAAAAGAGAGTCTCCTGAGCAGAGTCTGAAAGAAAGGCAGAATTTAAAAAAGGAGCAGGGGGGCACCTTGGTGGCTCAGTTGATTGAGTGTCCAACTTTTGGTTCCAGCTTAGGTCAAGATCTCTTGGTTCGTGAGTTGGAGCCCCGTATCAGGCTCTTTGCTAACAGTTTGGAGCCTGCTTGGGATTCTCCCTCTCTCTCCTCTCTCTCTCTCTCTCTCTGCCCCTCTCCTGCTTGTATGCTCTCTTTCTCTCAAAATAAATAAACTTAAAAATTTTTTAAAAAGGTGGGAATGCTCTGCATAAAGTAACAGTAAGAACTTTATATTTTATTTTATTTTATTTTATTTTATTTTATTTTATTTTATTATTTTATTTTATTTTTGCTTTGAGAAAGAAGTACAGGTAGAGCAACTTCAGCCAGAGACTGAAGGGAAGGCTAGAAGTCAGAGACTGATGCGAAGTTGACAGAAATGGCCAAGGGATGTTTAAGCACTGATGAATCTGGTATTCACTTATTTTTTCTATCATCATGACCTTAACTCACTGCATGCACAAAGACGTTGTGGGCGTGGGTTAATTTTGTAAAATTCACATAGGTATGATGTGTGGGTTATCTGGCATGGAACAGAGACAGCATATGTAAAACTCCAAGATGGTCCATAAGTTGAAATAGCACAAAAAGAAGTTTCAGGCAGATTTAAGCAGGAAAGCCATCCCACTCCTAGTCTTTATGCTGCCTTTGATAAGAGTTAAGCCTCTTTCCTTCCTCTCCCCTGTAGGATCATTATTAGCAGAAACCTTGGCTTTTTTTTTTTTTCTTACTTCCTGCTTTGCCAATAGTATGTGAAGCTCAAAGTACACACTCAGAAAACTCGATTTGAACAATTTGGCCACTTTCATTGATGCAGAAAGACAATTCACATGCACAGAGTGGCTGAGGTTCACTTTGATTTTACATATCTGCCCTCAATCACTAAGGATCTATCTCTAAGGTACCTTATTTTCTAATATGTAATTAAAGCTTTGGCTCACAATTAATATTTCCTGTCACTTGTTGGTGGAAACTAATAGGATAGCAATGAGAGACAGAATAAGAATACAGTTGAGAGAATACAGTGAGTAATGGTCTTAGTGATTCATATGGGCAGGAAAAAAACATTTACCTTGAGAAAAATCCAGTTGGGTGTTTTTGCTTAACACTATTCATATGTCATTTACCATAGTTCAACATCATTTTTCACTAGTTTGATATCTGGCCTCTGGTTACTTTTCTTTTCTTTTGGAGGGAGCATGTGGGTGTTGTTTTATTGAGTTTCTTCATGGAGGCAGTTTATAAGAAAATCTATAAGATTAATGAATATGAACTTCCTCCAGTGATGTGAGTAGATAGAAACTGCAGGAAACAGATCTGTAAAGAATGCAATACTGGTTAATTTAGGCTAACTCTCCAATGCTTCCAGCTAGGAGAATTCAAGGGACACTTATTAAATCTGTTGGAGCAAGTTAGGCTAAAGTTCCATAATTACTCAATAAACAACATTCATCATCTGCTATTTGGAAAGCATGGAATTGGGCACTGGGTGGAAATCAAATATGAATAAAATATGGTCCTATATTTAGAGATTATATAGTCTAGGATCACAATCTGGTTTATTATCTGGGCATTAAGTTAACAATATCAGAAATTTCCCTAAGCTACAATAACGAATTATATGGTTCAGAGGACAACATGTCATTTTCTGTGGCTTAATCTGGGAACATAAATTTTGAACTGAACCCTGAAGTTGGGTTGGATTTAATAGGTGAGCAAAGGGAAGAAGAAAAAGTGGAGAGGAATCCCAGGTGGAGTGAATGAACCTGCCTGCCTCCAAAAAATCTCTCTTCAATTTACCTCTTACCATTACTTCCTTTGTATTTACCAATACTCTTGCTACTTCCTGCTTACCCAATGGCAACTGCCTCCTTAATAGGTCTTCCTCCTTTTCTAATTTATCCTCTGAAAAGCAATGCCATATATGCTATTCTACTACTAAAAAAACATTAAATGTTTCTAATTGCATACCTAAAGAATAAAGTTCATACACAAGGCTCTTCATAATGTGGCCCAATTCTATCAGTGTTGGTTGTTGTACCCTCCAGGGGACATTTAACAATGTGTGGAGACGTGTTCTGTTGTCACAATTCAGGGGAGGGTGTTCCCAGCCTCTGGTGGGAGAGGTCAAGGATGCCACTAAATATCCTATGAAGTGCAGTTTAGCCCTCCACAGCAAAGGATTTTCTGACCCAAAACGTCAATTGTGTCGAGGTTGAAAAACCCTGGTTTCCATAACACTTAATTCAGTTCTGTAATTATGACAAAAAGTACAACAGATTTGAGGAAAGAGACCATTGGCTCAATAAACCGAACACTCAACCAGCAGCTATAGAATTCTATGGGTGAATAGGAGAGTAACTTATTAGCTATAAGCATTTAGCACATCCTATGCATTAGCTGGTGTATTTACACAGGCAATGCAATGCCCTGTTTAATCGCCAGTGTTGTTTTAGTGCACATTAATTAAGGCAGCTTTTACTACACTTGTACTTTTCTGAACAAGCTATATATCTTTGCATTGCTGGACTCTTGCATACCTTCTTCTCTCTGGAATTCCCTTTCTTACTCTCTGCCTGGCAAACACACTTATAAATCCCAGCAAAAATATCATACGCAAGGGAAAACTTTCCCTAATTTTCCATATAGTCAGTTGGTCTAGCAATTGCCTTATACCTCACTTGTAACAGGCTTCACAGACAATTATAATTATTTACAATGTATGTTTCTTCTACATTACAGTGAGCTCTTTGATGATAGGGTTCATGTTTCATTCACCTTTTCATTTCTAGTACTTACCACAGAAGCTGGCACATTAAAAAAAAAAGCAACATATGTTGATTTAGTAAATGAATGAACAGGGATGAAAAAATTATATGTATGCTAGAAGCAGGGAAGAGTCTACTTTGGATGGAAAGGAAGGCATGAATAAAAGAGTAGTGAGAGCTCAGACTGCAGAGATATTTGGGGCCTGGATTATAGTGTGCTTGGAAGGCCCAGAGTTCGTGGTTTACTTGGAAGGATTTAGAGAAACTAGAATGTGTTTTTAATCAAAGGGTGACACAAAGTGGCACTGTAGAAACATTAATTTGGTGGAGCTATCAGAAAGTATTTGGTAATTACAAAGCATTTAATTGTTGGATCATAATGTATATGAGGCTTATGTAAATATTGTGGGTCTATTGCTGAAGACAGCCTGTGAATTAAATTTGGGGTCACTCCCAAGTCTAGAAGAGTAATGAGAAGGAGGCAGAACATCACTATAATCTCACTACCTGTCTCAGGGGATCTGTGTATTCCACTAAAGAATTGGAGTAGGTCAAACTGGGGAAGCCATGAGAAGGAGTCTCAATAACCATTAGAACTGACCAAAGTCAGACATGCCCTGGATGGAAGTGTCTATGTCTCTCCTTGTAGGTATGCTTTCTTGGTATAGTCCATGGTAGGCATTGCTATTGGTATCTAGGTTATCATAAAGGAGTCTGGTGGCTCTTATTTCTGTCCACTCATCTTTCCCATCTTTCTTTTTATAGCCACAGCATTTCCTTTCCTTGGGGGAATTCCTGTCCCATTTACATTGTTTTGGTACACTATTGATTATTGCATGCCTATCTTCTACCTTTCCAGGCACATTTGAAAACATGGCTCAGGCCAAGCCAATGATAATGCTGCATCCACCTGAGCAGTTTTTCACAGAGTTGTGCATAATCAACCAAACCAGGCCACTCAGAATTCTTCCCCAGAACTTTATATTTGGAATTGGAGAGGAATTGCTTTCTTCCATTTAGTAAACTATAAGGATGTGGACCCAGATTGCCAATGGCCATCCTCTCAGATGCATGGAAACACCCTGCATGGAGTAGAAAACAAAGGAGTCAACATGTAAAGAGAAGGGGACCAATAGAAATAAGAACTGGATGGAGACAAACATTGTGGTGGCACTGAGGCCCCTAATCCAGTCTCTGAGTGACTGGTCACTGTGGCTTCTCTTCCAAGTTCATGACCTATCTCAATATGCTTCCTAACTAGAGAAGTCAACTCACTTCTTTTTTTGCTTAAGTTAATTGTTGTTGGGTGGTGGTCATATGTAAGCAAAGGAAGCTTAACTAATCTCGTCCCTAAGGGCATAGTGATACAGGGAACATGCATCTGGTAGCAGGCTGGGATCTGAAATATCAGCTTTTATTGTTACACAAAATTTTCCTCCCTCTTGATCAGGGACTCAAAACAGGGATATTCCACCTTGATTCTCTACCATATCCAAATGTGTCTCAAATTCCAATAAAGTTACTAAAAATAAATATACGTGTTTTACTTCTAATAGCAAAAGAGCTTAAACTATTAAAAATGTGAAGAATTTTGGTCTTCTTTTGTATCACCTCAGCAGTGATTCAGTGTGTGTCCCATCAAAGTCTGCCTGTCAGGTCCAGATGTGGTTCCTCTCATTTGGAGACTTAGGAACCACAAAGACAGGTTTTTCCATCTCTTTCTGCTTCTGAATAGATGGCAATGGGGGAAAAAAAGACAGGATAAGAGCAGCAGACATGTTGATTTGGAGAGCGAAGAGTGCAGACAGTGAGCAGTCACTGAGTTGTGCAAGTTCTGGAATCCCACTGATTGGACATTGCGAGTGGCAGATAGCTTCCTTAACTCATTGGGCTGTGACTCTGTTCTGTGGAGGAAAATTTTGTCTATGAGTCTTTTCAGGATGTGCCCATTTCCTTTTGTTCTTCACTGGATCTGAAGTGGGCACTGGGGGCATATTTTCTCCTTGGGGGCTGAATAGTTTTCCAGCCTATTTTTGTCTGGAGGGTTGGAGGTTCAAGACTGGTTTTAAGTCAAATGCCTTTTTGGTCAAAGTTCTTGTTTCTTTGGCAATTCATTCCCTTAAAAGTGTGCTTCTGGTCTATTTACTAACAAAATTTTATGTACCAATAACCTCACTCTTTTGAAACCTGGTTCTCAGATCTGCTCTATTTCTGTGCTTCTTCATGCCTATGCCTTGATTTCTCTTTCTCTGGAATGCCTTAAAGCTATTGAATTTAAACTGGAAAATTATACCTTTAATATGACTTTTCCTAGAAGCACTTTAATCACCTAAGATTTTTTTATTCAGTATTTTTCACTAGAAGCTTTTTTTTGTCCTGTGTCTTACTTTTGAGGTATACAAGGAGTTGACTTTCCAACCTGGAAGGCTCTGAATTTCTAGTCTTTCCCTATAATTCCCTTCTGGCCTGCTTTCCAACTTTCTCTGAGTTCATTTCTTTTTGGCAATATCTTGCTAAATGCAACAAAAAGCCACCAATATATAGTTCTAAATCTCCATTTTCTACCATATTACTCTGAAATTTCTGGCTCAATACCCATGTGAGCTGACACCCAAGTCACTGACTGCAAAAGACTAAATATTTTACCACAGTAAAACATATATTGTTCTCTTTTCCACCTCTGATCTCAGTGGTCTTGCTGTTTATTACCCACTACGCATATTCACATATTTTAGATTTTTGTTATCCCACATTCATTTATTGGGGAAATTAATGCTAGCTGCCACAAAAGACATTCTGAAATCTCCGTGCTTATACAACCAAGGGTTAATCTTATCCATATTTTATGTCCAGAAAGACTTGGTGACCTGGGATGAGGAAAGTTCTCCTGTGCATAGTCACTGAGGGAAGCAGGCTAATGAAGGTTCCACTATTTTGTACCTATATCACCTGCAACACTGGGATTTTGAGGTTTCTCTGGCCCAGGAAGAGAAGGATGGAGTGGCATACCAATTCTTAACTCCTCAGGCCCGGAAGTTATACATTTTAAAGAATTTCCAGTCTCCCTGAAATTTTCTCATTTTTTTGTTTGTTTGTTTGTTTTTATTTTTGAGAGAGAGAGACAGTGTGCATGACCTGAGCCGTAGTCGGACACTTAACCGACTGAGCCACCCAGGCGCCCCTCAAATATTTTAAATACGGAGTCCTTATTGATAGTTATTTCTACAGAGCTAAATGTTGCTGTTCTTAATTACATTTATTTAAGGTTAGATAGGTCAGATCTCTGCCACTGACCCCCTCAAATTTACCTTTGACTTATCTATACCTTGCTTTTTGCCCAGATAGTCTGACTCATGCAGACCACATCACTGGGTTCCCTTGGCTCCTGGTTGCTGGCTAAGTTTTGCCAATGGGAAGCCCTGGAAGCAGATTGGATGGAGGAAAGGGAGGGAGGCTCTGGCACCCTTCCTGCAAGGTCTCCTCCAGCTGGCCATGTCTCTCCAACAGAGTCACTGATTCTCTCCAGACAGCAGGAACGACTCTTTCTCTGGGTTCCTGCACTGTTCCCTCCCCTCTTAATAGCTTGGATATGAGGCTATTCCTGACTCTTGGATGTAAGGTTACAATAATCCACATCTCTGCAAATGTCTCTTTGTAAATAAACTCTCATGAAATTATTCTATTTTGACTACACCATCTGTTTCCTCCTGGGACACTAAGTAATTCCATGGATGTCTCTGTTTGAATCTATTCTCTATGTTACTACTTTCTCTTTTATTGTTGCTCTTGTTGGCACTTTATCTGTGTATGATGTCTGCTATTCATGCCATTTCTGTGTATTTCTATTTAGTATTGTGTGTCTCTGAATTGCCTTTATATTCTCTGCCAAATAAAGGCCAATGATTCTCAGATCTGCAGTGTGTTTCATTTTTGTTCTTGTATTTTGAAATAATTAAAAACCTGCAAAAAAGTAGAAAGAATAGTTTGGAGAGCTTTTTCATTTTGAACCATTTGAGCAAGTGGCTGGTAAAATGTCCTATAAGCTCCAACTACTTTAGTAGAAGTTCCAAATACTTCCATGTCTGTTTTCTACAAATAAGTACAATTTTTTTGCATAACCATAGTAATCCCATTGATGTCTGGAAATTAATATTGATACGTGCTACCATCTAAATCACAGATGCCATTCAAGTTTTGCCATTTGTCCCAATAATGTTCCCTCTAGTTAAAATAATTTTATCCAAGATCACATGTTGCACTTAGTGAGCTGTTATCTCTGTTATCCTTTAATCAGGAACTTTTCCCTGGTCTCTTTTTACTTTTATGACTTTGACGATTTTCTCAAGATAGTTCATAAAATGTCTGTAAATTTAGGTTTATCTAATATTCTCTTATGATTACACTCAAGTTGTGCTTCTTCTAGCGCTGGGATTACCATAGTAATGATTTTATGTTCTTACTGCATCCAATTAGGTGGTACATGTTTTCAGTTTGTCACCTTACTGGTGATGTTAATTTTAATAATTTGTTTAGGTGGTATCTGCCAGATTTCTCCACTGAAAAGTCATTCTTTTCTTCTTTGCAATTAATAAGCATTTTTACTTGAGACTGTGTAAATATTCCATTTCTTGTCAAATTGCACTCATTAATTTTAACATCCATTGATGTTTCTTGGCTGAATTGTCACAGTGATAGCTGCCAAATGCTTATTTTCTGATTTCACCATTCCTCCTGTGTTTACTAGTTGGCATTCTACTGTAAAGAATTTATTCCTCCCAAATCATTTTTTCCATTTATTTATTTATATCATAGGAATTTGTGCATTCCTGTTCTATTCAATGGGTTATAATATTTTACTGTCATTATTCATTCTGATGCATAACTATTTAGCCATTTCCTTGCTATATTGAATAAAATATTTAGGCTCATCTTTGATTTTCCCTGCTCTAGTCCTGAAGTCAGCTACTTCCTCAGGGAACCCTGCTTCCTTTTAGTAGAGAATTGTATTTAGGAAGCAAGATCTAGGCACTTGGAATGCTTGTTGGTTTTGAAGTGTCCTTGTGCCCAGACCCCATCAATGGACACAGCTGAGAAATACATTTAAGTATGTAATCTCTATACATACATATATTCACAAATGTATTAGTTATCTATTGCTACATAACAAACTTAGTAGTAAAACAATGGACATTTAGTACTGCACAGTTTAGTCCAGAATTCAGAAGTGGATTAGCTTGGGGATTCTAGTTAATGCCTCTCATGAAATCGTTATCAAGATGCTGGCCAAGACTACAGTTTTCTTAAGGTCTGACTGGGGCTAGAGGATCCTCTTTCAAGGTGGCTCACTGACAGGTCTGGCAAGCCAGGACCGGTTGTTGGCAGACGAACTCATTTTCTCATGTCATTGATTTCTCCACAGGGCCGCTTGAGTATCATCGTAATATGGTAGCTAGACTTTCCAAGATTGAGGAAGGCAGACGTCTTTTATGTCGTACCCTCAAAAGCCTCACTCTGTCACTTCCATAATATCCTACTGTTTACACGGGTCAACCATGTTCACTATGGAAGAGGGAATACAAAAAGGTATGAATACCTGGAGGCCAGAAAATTGGGGCCATTTAGAGGCTGGCTACTACAGTGCCTATATCTATCTATCTATCTATCTATCTATTCTATTTATCATCTATCTATCTATCTACCTATCAGAAACCATGTTGTTTATACCAATACCTTCAAATTCAACCCAACACCACAGGATTCATTCTAGTTTTTGCCTTTTCTGTGATGGGGAGAAAGCTGACTCCCATTTTTCTCTATATTCCCAATATATTTACTTATTTGATCAATTCTGTATGTAACTCATCTCCTGGCCCCATGCCCACCTGCTTCCACTCCCTGTGCAGATAGATGTTTGCCTCACCAAGCACCTGGGCTCTTAGCCCTGACCAGGCCACTGCAGCTCCTCCTACCCACCCTACATGAACTACTCACTCCCTAAAACCCCACCTAACTGTTTTTTGAACTAAGTCATTCAGGAAGTTATTCCTTCCTATTCAGGAAGGAAGCGAAGTAGGTATGACTGTTTTTGTTGTTGTTGTTGTGAATTGTATTGTGACAATGGAAAGATTTTATAACAGATTTGGGCTAGAGATCCAAACCTTTAGGGTTAGCCGAAACGAAAAAGTCTCCCACATGGATACAGAGGACTGAGAACTGTCACAGTTCCTGTGTATTTGGGTCTGGCACTCTCTCTTTCCGTGAACAGCTGCTTGTTTAAACTGTCAAGGATACTGTTATGTAGGCCACATTTATATTCCTTTATCCTTTCCCTTTTCTTGCTTCTCTTTTTCCTTTTTTTACTACCTCTTTTGTCTCCCTTCCCTTCTCATTCCCTTCACTCCCCACAGCCTTCATCCTCTCACATTTTTTTAAAGCTGTCTTTTCTTCAAGCTTGTCACAGTATCCATTGGCACACTCAAAGACATTGTTTTTTTCCTCAGAGCAGCCCTAAGGTTATTAATTGGCTGGTGCCAAACAAGTAAACCTCCACTGATGGTTCACTGGAAAAAAAAAAAATGAGTCTATTAGCATGACTGTTCACACTTTAGCCCGCTGTCTCAAGTAAGAATGCTGTCTTTAAAATCACGGCTATAGAATTTTCGAAAAGTTACCATTATTCCTATATTTCTTCTGAAGTGCTTATTGCCGACTTGAGGACTTCCGTTTCTGCATAAGATACAGGATGAGGCGAGGCAGGATTTCTTGCACACTATTAATGATTATTCTAACAATTTACCTTCTCTAAATTACATGCCGATGAATCACAGAAAACATCTTTCCTACTCTGGTTCTTTAATTCCCCCAGAAAGTCAGGGTGATTAACTAGATGAGACATTTCCTGAAAGTTATGAGACAGAGGTTCCAGACACATCAGAGGGGCAAAATTATGGCTGAGCAAGCTGCTAAACCGTTACACCCTTTAACAACAAGAGGGATCATGGACTTTGTTTTGTTTGTTTGTTTGTTTGTTTGTTTAAGATCTAGAATTACAGAATTACATGAAAACTGGGGGATTTGGATTTGGGTTTTTTTTTCTTTACTCCTAGAAACATATCAGCATATCTGTTATGCCCTGCCTGTGGAAAGATACATAGTAGAGGTGATAACACACACAACAAACAAGTCAGAGCCGGGGACTGACCCATTTGAGCTCCACAGTTCTTATACCTCACTTGAGAGTCAGATGTGGAGAAGGTCAGAGGAAGGACTGCCTACTGAGTGTGCACATGGGAATGCATGCTCATTAGGGAGGCCCAGTGGGGCGCCAGGGAAATGTGAACAGATTGGTATTTAGTACACTTTATGGGCTCCTAGGTTATCACTGCACAAAGCTAATATGTTGTGTCGGTTTTGTGCTGTGAAGAATTTACCACGGCCTGTAAAACGGCCTGCATTTTTGAAATAGGGTCAATGCCAGATTTTATCTAAAGTAACTCTTTAGAGATATCATTCCAGCAACTTAGGAAAAGGATGAAGTAAACAACTGTAGAAGATAAAAATTTCTAAATGTGGTGGTTGACACTTTAGAGGAACACAGAAAATTCCTAGATAAGATAGTATGACAACGTTAGCCACTTTATAGAATATGGGGAGGGGGGGTTCCAAACACCACTTTTATCTTGTGCTTCTGTTTAACTCTATTAAGATTTCCTGAAATGAAACAAAAACTGGCTTTTTATCATTGTTCCTTTTCATTTTAAAAAGATCACAAAAACAGTAACATTTCTCCTATGTGAATGTTGACAATAAAATTTCTTTGTCTTAATCCTCACTCCAATTTTTCTGGATGCATTTAATGTTTTCATTTATGTGGGGAAAAAAGGCATTAATGTAAAGAAAATGCATGAGGGCATAATGAGGTATGATCTCACTCTGGGGAAGGAAAGGACTGGAAAGAAGTATAAATCCCAGTGGTTCGTTTCCAGGAGTCATCATGGAAAAATTAAAAAACAAAACAAAACAAAGCAAACACATGGTTTTACTGAACTCTCAACAAGTCGGTCAGTCTTTCTTTCCTTGAGTTTTTCATTCATCTTTATAAGATAACTAAAAGGAACTAGGTTAATGGAGTTCCCAAATAAAATTTGCAAATGATTAAAACATTAAAACAGAGTAAAACATCTGTATAAAAATTTTTCTGTTTATGAAAGGCATCTTTTCTCTCAGTGGGGGAGAACTCCATATGAACAAAATCATCAGAATTTCTTAACTTTGGCATAGAGTCTGTCATTATTTTTCAAAATATGGGAACAAAGTTTTCTATTTCCCATTGCGATTGTGTGTGTGTGTGTGTTTGTGTGTGTGTGTGTGTGTGTGTGTTTGCGTGGCACAAAATATCATCAGTCATTTTAGTAGAAATTTATTGTCTTGTCTCTCTAGCATTGGTTACTCCTTTTTCACATAACATCACCTTCATTTTCTTTAAGATATAATCCTTTTCCCGCTTGTAGTTTGTGTGGTTTGGGTGAGGCTGACTCTACCTCTCCTTAGGCCGAGTGACTTAGGACTGACCAATCAGCACATTCTATCCCTTGGTGCCAGTGATTGGTTCCAGAATCATCATGTGATCCAATTCAGGTGAACGAGAGTCAATTCTGGGACTCAGGGGTACATATCAGTAATGAGAAACTATTTTCTGGGAGTTTTAGCTGTAGGATGCTGAGGGAAGCCTGCAGTGCTGGGAACTACCACACAGACAGGGACCAGTCTGAGAATAGAAGCAACATAGAAGAAAGTGTTGAGAGGAAGAAAAGGACTGAGTGTTGGAGACCATATTTAACTCCTTTATAGAAATTTAAAATGAAGTTATATTTTTATTTTTTTAAGTTTATTTATTTATTTTGTGAGAGAGAGGGAGGGAGCACATGTGGGAAGGACACAGAGAGAGAGAGAGAGAGAGAGAGAGAGCGCGAGCCAGAGAGCATCCCAAGCAGGTTACACGCTATCAGTGCAGAGCCTGATGCAGGGCTTGATCTCACAAACTGTGAGATCATGACCTGAGCCAAAATCAAGAGTTGGGGTCTTGACAGACTGAGTCACCCAGGCACTTCTGAAGTTAGCTTTTTAGACCAAATTTCTGTTAAAAAAATTAACAGAGGAAAAATGCAGGTTATATAGAGAGTCAATATTGATTGTTAAACAAGGAGCCAGTTAATCCTGAAGTTTAAAGACTTATTTGCCTTAACTTAGCCATATTTTAAGAATTATTTAGCCAAAGCATTTAGTACTTACCATGAACCAGCCACTGTTTAAACCACTTCACCACCACCAACTTACTCAATTCTCATAACAAGCCCATTGTGTAAGAATAACTGACAACCTCATTTTAATGGAGGAAAATGAAGCACAGACAGGTTATATAACTTCCAAGGTCATGCAGAGAGCAAGGAGCAGACCAGACCTGGGAACTGGACCCTGTCAGTCTGATTCCTGCTCTGTTCTAACCATTACTCACACTGCCTTTTCAGAATAGTGCTGTACCCTGCCCAAGCTCATAAACAAACACAAAGAATGTATTAATGTGCATTTTATGAAGAAAACTGAGGCAGATGGATAGTGTCGCACAGCTTCTAAGTAAAAAAAGGTGAGACTCTGAGAGGCAATATGGTGCTGTGATTAAAAGTGTGGGCTCTGTATTCAGACAGGCTGGATTTGAATTCCAGCTACACTAACTCTAGCTGTGTGGGCAAATTACTTTACCTCTGCATGTCTTTGTTTTCCCATTTATAAAAGTATGGTAATACCTTTCCAGGTCATCGTGAGGATTAAAAACAACAGTGCCTGTATAGCATTAAGCAGAGTATACTAATTTAACTTAATTATTAATAAATCTCATCTTTTATTGTTATACCTTTCTATGCATGATGTTGTTTCTCTCTTTTCCATTTATGTTCTTCCTCTCAATACATATGGCTATTCTGCTCTCATTTAAACTAGTGCTTTATTTTCTTACAAGCCTATTCTTTTAATTAAGTCCAGTCTTTTAGTCATCTCTGATCTTGTTTTCATTATTTCTTCCAGTTCTAACAAACTGTTCTTTTGGTACAATGAAGAAAAGGGTGAGATACAGAAAAAGTCAAGTCCCCGACCCTACCTTTGGCTTCTGTCTTTAGAGAACCAACAAGGTACTAGGTTATTTCCTATTCCTGTAAAAGTTGAGAGATAGTGGTGTCACTTGTTTGTTCAGGCCTTCAAAGAGTTTTCTTTGGAGAGGGACTATCAGGTATTTGTTAGAGAGCTGCCTCTGGTCCCCATGGTTCCATACAGGGAGCCAGTGCACACGTTAGCTTGATTTTCAAGGGTAAAGGCCAAGAAGCAAGTAGTAGGCGAATTTTAAAATTTTGCTACTCTGTCTGAATGACTGGTGTGAAGGTATTTAAATATATATAATGATATAATATCATTAGAAAATCTGTACTAAGCATTATCGATTGTGGTTGTTTAGTTCCTAAGCTATGTGGGTCATGGGCAGCCACAATTAGGTGCTTCCAAATATTCCCTCCCACCTGGCCCAGTGACAGATGCATTGCACTCACAGGAAAAGGGCAGAAGAGATTTTCCCTCTACACCTGAGAAAAAGGCCTGATCTACTCCAGGAGGAAGCATTATGGCAATTAGAAGCAATCAAACGACTATTGTACTACATCCATCCATCTTTCTTTTCCTTTTCCTTCTTTCCTTCCTTCTTTCCTTCCTTCCTTCCTTCCTTCCTTCCTCCCTTCCTTCCTTCCTCCCGTCCTTTCCCTCTTTCTTTCTTTCCCTCTTTCTTTTTCTTTCCCTCTTTCTTTCTTTCTTTCTTTCTTTCTTTCTTTCTTTCTTTCTTTCTTATTTCTTTCTCTCCATCAATTTTTCTGCTTTTATGACTTTCCATATTAATCAGTCATGGAAATAAATTTAAATGTAATCATCATAGTTTACCATAATTGCATATGAACTCAATAGTTTAGTTCCCCTGGACTTTATATAAATCAAGATAATGGCAAAGGCTGACCTAACTAAAATTATCCAGACTAACATTTTGTGACCTAGTTAGATTTTGAAGTTAAAGGAGAAAATAGATCTCATATTCTTTTATCCTTCAACATCAAGTTTAATCTCTTACATTTTCTCATGTGGTAAAGAATGGTTAAAAGAAAATATTTGCACGTGGTTATTTCATCTTCATAACAAGATATGTTAAGAAACAAACATCACACTTTCCTCTGAGGAATTCTCTGCTTGGCCACTGCTGGTGGCAGATTGTGGCATTAAATGGACAAACATGGACTCGGTGATCCCTGTGCTAATATGGACCTTTGAGGAAGATTAAGCAGTTTTTCCAAACCACTGGTTTGAGGTTTAAAGCATTGAGGTAGATAAAATAGAAACATTGCCCTGCTTTATCTCGGCACCAACTTGTCTTTGAAACCATGAGTCATTTTCCTCTTAGCAAGTGAAAATGCTCTTAAAACAACTCATTACTCAATGATTCAGAAAGAATTTTGAAAAACTGGTGACACTGTTGTCCATTCTTTTGCCAAGGCAACACATTTCTCTGATTTTCCCAAGGTCTAGGGACTTTTCTAAGTCTTTGCCTTATTATTTGTAGGCAGTGAGCCGGCATAGGTTGCTTTTTCTTTGTGATGTTGTCTTAGGAGTGAGTTCCTGGTGGTCAGGGCCAAAATACTTGGATCTACGAGTTCTGATGAATTGAGCCATTGGTAAATTAAAACAAAGGAGCTCTCTAATTGGTAATTTGCTTTAGCCCATTAGATTGTTTGACTCTATGGGAAATAAGATGGAGCAAGAGCTTAAGATTAAAACTTTCAATAAGAGGTAATAATGTGTTGACTGACCTATTGTTTAAACCAGAAAGAAAAGAAATGCAGAAGGTAGAGACAGTTGTTCAACTTACTCAAGCAAAAACCACACACACACACACACACACACACGACTTTGTTAAGAAAAATTAGGAGTTTTAAGGTTACTTAATTGTATTGTCTGGACAAGTAAAATTTATTTTGCCTATCTCTCTCTCTCTTTCTCTTTTTTTTTTTTTGCATTTAACAGATTACTTCATGAAACCCGGATGTAATTTATAGTTACAGGTTTTATAGGTAAATGGAATGGGCCTGTGGTCAGATGTAATCATTTCATCTTTATGGGAAAAAAAGGTGGTTGTGCTTATCAATTATAATAGCTAATTGATAAACAAAAGACATGTAATATTATACCGTATACTCACCAAAGTGATAGCCTAGGTGAAGACAACCTTCAGGAGATCTTACCCAGGCTGATGCAGTCCTGGCAAGTCAGAATATCAGAGTGATGGTGGAGCAAGGGAAAGATAACATTTGGACATCCAAGAAGCTAGGCAAACTGTACCACTGTCAAAAACTTGTCAGTAGAGTGCTCAAGGGTGGGAATTAATGTCTGCAAGCGAATTCCCAGGAGTAAAAAACAGCTCTGAGTCCTACAAGGGCTAGGTAGGTAGCCAACCGGGATTAGAACAGGGACTAAGGCACCAAACTGGTGGTGACTGGGTTTCATCAACAAGGCAGAAGCTTAGTCCAATTAGTCAGTCAGTCAATCAGTCAGTCAGCAAACACTTAATGAATAAAACTTGCATACCATCAATATACTAGGTCCTGAAAGTCCAAAGGAAAATAAGACATGATTTACTCAACTCTGCATACAGACTGGAATGCAAATACATGACCTAATTAGGAGCAAGTATCATAGGATAATGAATACCAGAATAGAGAGGTGACATTATTTATGTCTTTTCTGCCAAATGTTAGGGTTGGTCTCTTAGACTGGGAGAAAGGGGGAGAGTGTGCAGGTGGGGATCAAGTAATTCTATCTATAAGGAAAAGAAGGCTGTAGAGGTCAGGAAGGGTCAGGGCCTGCCTCTACTGAAACCGTGTATATAGGAGCACAGGGATGTTATCTCCAAAGTACTGATAGATATTTCCTTGATCTAGATCCTGTCATATCCTGAAAAGAGCAAGTGAAAAGCTATGAACAGAGTTAGAGTTCTCCTTCACTCTCAGCAGTGGGCTTCCCACATTTTAGTTAATCTGAATGTCAGTGAGTTTTGTGGGGGAAATGTGGAAGGAAGTAAAATAATGCATTTGAGGTTGAAGGGAAGCCATTCAAGGAAAGAAAGTTAATCATGTTTTTTTTTTTTTTTTCTGTTTGCTCATTTCTCTAGAAAGGGTAATCTTGATGATTTATTACCTAAATGATGCTTTAATAAATTCCACATGCGATTTCTTTACATATCTCTTCATGGTACTTTGTTGATACCTATTGTTTATACTAACTCTAAAAATGCTACCCAAACCAATTTGTCATTTCATATGCTATAGGACATAATATAACACATACAACCAAATCTCTCTATTCCAGTCTGCCAAATATTGAGCTTAGTCCATTGACAAGAAGTCTGTTAGGGTGGGAATTAACCCTGGCCTGCAAATCAGAAAACTGAGTTATCAACTCTGCCTCCCACTTTCTTGCAGAGTGACCTTGGTGAGGTCCCTTAATGCCTATCTAGTTTGGTTTTCTCATCTCTAAATCGCTTAGGTCATGCATATGTTGTAAGTTTTAAATAGAATGGTTGCATAAACACAAAATGCTTCTGCTTGGAAACTATAGACTTCTTTAAGCTTCATTCCTGCCACATCTCTACCCTCACCTTCAGCAGAATGCAGTAACATGGGGCCTGGAATTTTTCTCTTTTATTTATCCCTTCTATTTTAATTCAGGAACACTTGCTATGTCCTACTATCTAGACAACAATGAATGAGGATACAAAGCAACTCTTGTTTCCTTGATGAGTGTGGTTCAAGCGGGTTAAGTTGGTTGCCTATTTCTGGCACATTTGGCTTTCACCAAAATTCAACAGTATGTGAAATTTTTTTTTTCCTAGTAATTTGGATTGATCAGAGAGATGTGGTTTTAGTATGATACCTTACTTTACAGTCTTTAACTTATGCTGAAATTAGTGCTTCTGCCAGAAGTAGATAAAACAAATGTTAAAAGTCTAGAATGATTTCAGTCTATTACAAATAATTGAGGGATTAATGAGCTATTCTCCATCGAAGTTCTTCAGGGGTATACTGCTCCGATCAGATATATTCATTATTCTATTTTTCTGTGAGCTCTTGAAGTAGTAATGATTTTTTTTCCAGAACATGCTCTTATTATCATCTTGAATTGTTAATAAATATATGTTACTAACACCAAAGGCAAATAACGTTTTTGAGAATCACAATGATTTGCCAGGGATTTTAAATGTTGGCAAACTTATCTGCCCCTTTGTCAAAGCTAAGAAACATTTGTCAACAAACTGGCTCGAATCATTAATATTTTTCCTGTCAGGATTCAAGCCCGGGTCTGTCTGAGTCTAAAGGCGACCTTTTTGTATAATGCCTTCAGGCAAACTTCAAGTTCTAACTTCAAGATACTGCTTGCCAGAGTGACTCAAATTTTACACTTTCATGTTTTACATGAAGAGATATCCTTGTCTCCTTGATTTGGCACAAACTTGGTGCTCTATAAATATTGAATAAGTGAAGCAATGGGTTATAGTTGTACAAGCAAAGAGCCTTTTATGTAAATTTCAGAAATACACGGGAGAGCTTTTATCGGAGCATGCGTGCCATTGTGGTGGCTCCCGCGCTGACTGCTTAGGATTCCTCTGTGGGAGAGGGAGGTGGTTTCCTATAGGAAGAGGGTTGGGTAATAAAGCCACAGAGATTTGCTGATACATTTGCTAGACACGACTGCTGGTCATTGAGGAAGCTGTTTTGTGGTTCATTAATAAGGTGTTTCCCAGCATGTCGCTGCTGCCCACAGCCATCTCTTCCACTGGAGTTGATGGTTTCCTGGTCTACGACAAGGGCAATTATCCCCTCCGTGCTAACACTGATCTCTGCATCACTTGACTCCAGTAATGAGCAGAAAAAATAAGGACTAGCTGGGAATCAATTTTTGCAAGGCATGGAATATCACTAATCTTTTGATCCTGAAATGGTGGTGGTGTGTAAGATTACCTGAGCATTCCCAGGAATAAGTGTCACTACTGTTTGCAGAAATTAGTAGATGGAAGCTAAAGTATTCTCTTTGCATATGAGTCACATTATCTTTTTTGTTTTATAAATAGTTTGTTATTTTATGACTATAAGCGAATGTATGAGCATCAGAGAATATTACCATGTAGAAAATAGTTGAAAGAAGAGAGAAACATCACTTACAATTCCACCATAATAAATAACACTACTATTGTTAACATTCTGGTGGACTTCCTTCTAATCTTAGCATTTTTTAGTCTTGGAAGCAGAGATCATAATTAACATATAATTTGTACCCTTTTTTTCCCTTTCACTTAATGTTATACAAACACTTTCCTAAGTTACTAAAAGTGGAAAAAATCTTCTAAAGGATTTTTTACCTTAATGTTATAATTTCTCTCAATGTTATTATAAAGCCTCATATGTATATACATACATATAATTAATAACTATATAATATTCCTTCCTGTTAATCAGTCATAATTGCCTGAGGTCACATACCTGGATATTCACAGACTAGAACTAGAAACATTTTCTTTCATTATTCTTACTAAAAACATAATCCAAGTTTATTTTCCTTCACATTCTTGGATGACAGATAATATGAAAAGTAGAATTGGAATTTTGAATAAACTTATTCACTCTTAAAGAAGTTTCACATCCTGTCTATTCAGTCATTTTTATCATGCTTCCCACAAGATCATTCTATTTTGAATATTTAGTTATTTATTTTGAGAGAGAGAGAGTGGGAGGGAGAAGGAGAGAGAGAATCCCAAACAGGCTCCAAGCTGTCAGTGCAGAGACCAACTTGGGGCTCCTTCCCCCCAAACTGTGAGATCATGGCCTGACCCAAAATCAAGAGTCAAATGCTTAACATACTGAAGCACGCAGACACCCCAAGATCATTCTGTTTTAAAGGGTTGAAAAGAATACAGGGAAAGAACAGTGCCAGTAATACACTGTAATGGGATTTATTTTGCTGGTTAAAGAATACATCACCTTTGTGTCAGCACCAGATGGAATATAAGCAGATTTTTAGTGACAAGTGATATAATATTATGGCATCTGCTATAGGTCTGTGGGACTGGTTTATGTTGTGGTTTTAATTATAACGATTTGATCTATAGTTTGAGTATGAACATTGAGATTCTCCCCCGCCCCTGCCCCAACAAACTTTCCTTGTCATTTTTTATAGACAAAGAAATAAGAATGTGGAAGTATAATCATTTGTCTGAGGTCACAGAGAGAGATGAGTGCACAGCTGGAATGGGAGCCTTATACTTGACTGAGACCTTGGCTTTGTCCACAGGCCCAGCTAGAGGCATAAAGCTTTTCTCTTTCCCAGCAGTGACTTGGAGTACCAGCTTTCAGAGATTTATTTGACACTGAATCTAAGCTTTGTGATCAGTATTTAGCAGGAGAAGAAGGGGAGGAATTACTTATCCTTTGACATACATTAGCATGCAAATAAATCCTTTCTCTGCATTGTGGAAGGGTCTGAAATTGTCACATATACAATATATCTTTCATCAATGGCCCTGAATACAAATGCTACTTTGAGGAATCCACATTTAGAACCCTTCTCCAAACATTTACAGTACTTCTTTTTCTTAGGATTAGAACTTCTATCTACCGTCATTTTTTTTTTAACAAAAGGAGAATTATTAATTAGGTTATTCATTATTTACACCCCTCCAGTTGCCCCCAAAATGTTTTCATATGGCCTGCACTGATACATATGTCTACAGTAAAGCTTTGGGTTTAAATAGAAATTTTAACTACGAAAAGGGAATATCTGCATCTATTTAACAGACTTGGAGCAGTTACTATCTGCTGCTAAGGTTTCTACTAATGATGCAAGAAAAAAGTATCCTTATAGTTTCTGTTTGATTGTGGCAGCCACAACTGAATGGGATAATACAGGCGGAAAACACTGAGATAATTTTTACAACTCAGAAACAACCTTGTAAATAGTGACAAACCTATTTTACTCCAAAAAGGTATCTAGAATTTAAGTTTAAAAAACAAATGAGGGGAGCCTGGGTGGCTTAAGCATCCAGCCCTTGGTTTTGGCTCAGGTCATGGGTTCGAGTCCCACATCAGGCTCTATGCTGGCAGCATGAAGCCTGCCTGGGATTCTTCCCCTCTCCCTCTGCCTTTACCCTACTTGTGCTCACGCTCTCTCTCAAAATAAATAAATAAGCTTAAAAAAAATGAACCAAAGAGACAAACAATATCATTATAATCCTCATACATTCTATTCACATGAGTAAATGATTGAGCTTTTCTTTTATTTCTGTTCTTTTTCCAGTCCAGGGTAAATCAGGAAGAATCACCCGAATTTCATTTGATTAGTGGAAACATAAGAGCATTTTAAATGTGATACATATTTTTTCTGTATTACTATCTCAAATTAATTCATTCCAAGTGATTTTATATAAGGGGCATTATCACTGTCCAAAGACTATAGTTACTACTTTTTGAAGGCTAGAGAAAGATCGGATGCTACCAGATGTTTATTGGCTGAGAAATAATCAGCTGATACTACTTACTGACTGATATGCTGTACTCAGAAGGCAGTAAGATTTGAAAATGTTTGCCTAACACACTAAACAGTGAAGAGGACCGAGCTTGGAAGTTATCTAAATTTCAAAACTCTTTATCAGTGGTAAGCTGACATGGAATTTTTAAAATTATTGTTGGTTTTATGTTTCTTTCTCTAGTTGTACATTTTTACTGATTTGCAAAAAGCCCTGCATAAGGATATTACATGTTAAGGATATCAACCTTCTCTGATATTAAGCAAATAATTTTTCTAAATTCATTGCTTACTTATTTATAATTTCTGAACTTGAAACGGATATACCAGCAAATGTGATGTGGCGGTTCTCAGTAGGGGTGACTTTGCACCCCAAGGGACATTTGGCAATATCTGGACACATTTTTGTTTATCACAATTAGGGGGAGGGTGCTGTAGGCAGTTAGTGGTTAGAAGACAGGAATGCCGCTAAACTAATCTTATAATGCACAGGATACCCCCACAACAAAGAGCTATTCAACTCTAAATGTCAATAATGCTGAAGTTGAGAAACCCTGGTTTAAATAATTATCTTGGGCTATTGTTTTTTCTAGTTTCCCCTATTTACAAAAGACAACATGAAGATTTCCCCAGAATTTTCCAGGATTGTGGTATGTGTTTATTTCTTGATCCTTTAAGACTTACTTGCTAAGTAGCCATTAACCGATTAAGGAAAGCTGGATGAAATCATCATATTAAATTTTCTCTGATGAATTAAAGCCATCATTATTTTAGAAGCCTTGAAGAGAAAACTGATCAAAATGGAAGAGTGTCCTTCACATTAAATTCCCCAAACTAGTAATCCTTCCCTGTCGGCATACTCAGGTCAAGGGACCTGAGTAAAATTGGGTTCTTGATCTACAGGCAACCCTCCCCAAGCAAGGGGTCCACCCTGAATGGCAAGACTGTCATTTGCTCTCTGACTGACTTTAGTGTCAGAGACCTGATGGTGAATCTCTGTTCCTCCATGAACTAGCCCGTGACCTAAGGCAAATGACAGTATCTTTTGTTTCCATGCTCAATTTCATTAAAAAAAGTAACAACTTTATTGAGATATATTTGACATACAATAAACTGCACATACTTAATGTGTACAATTTGGTAAGTTTTGAATATGTGTACACTTATGAAACTTTTACCACAATCAAGATAATGAACATATGCAGCTCCTGAAAAGTTTCCTTTGCCCTTTGGAAATGCCCGCCTCTAGACCCTCCTGCCTTGTCCACCTTGTCCTCAGGCAACCACTGACTTGCTTTCGGTCTGTATAAGTTCATTTGCATTTTCTAAGCATTTTACATAACTGGAAGAGTCATGCAAAGTGTTTTCTTTTTTGGCCTTGTTTCTCTCACTCAGCATAGTTATTTTGAGATATATATATATATATATATATATATATATATATATGTTGTTGAGTGTATCAATAGTTTCATTTTTACATTATTATTCTATCATATGGATAAACCACAATTTATCCATTCACTTCACCCAGTTATAAACCCCATAAGCTCTACAAAGTAGGGAAAGAAAAGGACTTTAAGGTACAATACCTTTTTGAAAGTATTTTTCTATAATAAGGTTTTACACTATTCTTTTTTTTTTTAAGTTTATTTATTAATTTTGAGAGAGAGAGAGAAAGAAAGAGAGAGAGAGAGAGAGCAAGCATGGGAGGGGCAGAGACAGAGAGGAAGAGAGAGAATCCCAAGCAGGCTCCACATTGTCAGCAGTGGATCCCAACTTGGGGTTCAAACTCAGGAACCATGAGATCATGACCTGAGCTGACATCAAGAGTCAGATGCTTAACTGACTAAACAACCCAGGTGCCCCAGTTTTACACTATTTTTTTTAATGTTTATTTATTTTTGAGAAAGAGAGAGAGACAGAGTTATGAGCTGGGAGGGGCAGACAGAGAGAGGGAGACACAGAATCTGAAGCAGGCTCCAGGCTGTCAGCACAGAGCCCGACATGGGGCTCAAACTCATGAACTATGAGATCATGACCTGAGCCCAAGTAAGACACTTAACTGACTGAGCCACCCAGGAGCCCCTATATTATTTCTTTATGCTTCCTTCTATAAGTATCTGAGAATGAATTTAAAATGTAAATTAAAGGGTCCATTGGACCCACATGGTAAATTGTAGTGATTATTTTTTTCTGGTACACTGAGGGAAAACCAAGGAAAACTCTCTAAAATTCTAATCTCTACTTACCAGAAACATTGCTGGAATAGAAGTACTTTCTTGAAATTTGAGATCTCACTTTGAGTAGTCTTTTATTAAATAGAAATATTTTGGACAAACATTAAAAAGACTACCACTAGCACCACAAAAACAATAAAAATGGAGAGAATAATGACAACACTAACCGCCTAAGTCATCAGCTTTTTTTCTCACATCTTTTAAAGCAGTTGGTCTTCTCAGATTCTCAGCTCAAGGGAATGACATTCATTCCACTTGGAGAGTGGAATGCAGTGGGTAAGATAAAAATCACTCAGGAAACATAAAAGAGTTGGCCCGTGAAGTTGGGTAACCATCCAGCATAAAATTAGAATAATGAACCGCCTTTTCTACCTGGATGAAATATTTCTGATGTTTCAGATTTCAGCACTTGAGCACTCTCTTTGAGGGCTTCCCTCTCTTCAACCGGTTGCAAGCGAAGCAGAAAAAATTTGCTTCTCTCAGTCTGTTTGATTTGGAAGATATTGATTAACAATTACCAGCTAGGAAACGGGAACAATCTCTTTAGATCTCACTAGTTCATCCTCCTTAAACTGACTTTAGGAGCTTCTTATCATGGTGCCCATGGTGTCACATCAAAGGATACGTGTCAAATTCCTAAAGTATGAAGCAATTTCTAGTTATGAAAGGGTTTTTGAACAGAAGGAAATCTGTTATCATTGGAAGCTCTTCAGTCTGTGAGTTGTTCACTGGGAGTAAGCAGGACAGGGAAAGAATACAGAGTATAGGTAACTTTTCCCACTGACCTTCCACACATTCCTGGACAGGTGTGAGTGTGCAACTCGGGCCTTTGTTATGGTATCTTCACTATCACTGTAACGGTTAAAAACTTGGCTGAAGAGCATGTTTTATAATTAAAACAAACAAACAAAAGCCAGGCAATTAACCTACCCATTGGTAGACCTAATTGATTTGATTCGGTCTAAGATAATCTCATGAAAGCTGATTACAGTAAGAATTTAAATTCTACTATCTCTTATGAAAACTTCATACAAGCACCATTTTTAACAGGCTCATTTCTCATCTTTTTTTAATTGGAAAATGAAAAATATTTTTCTAAGATTACTAAGAAACACCAAAGGACCCACTCTACTCCAGACTACTCACTGTTCTTTTCCTTAATTGCTTTTACATTATGTCCATGTCTTGAGCGTTTGCACTTAACACATGTTTGATGAACTCCACCAGGCTGAAGGTTGCTTGTCTGTTTCACATTCCTCAGCCTGTGTAGCATTTTTTTTTCTGCTTCACATGCCTAAAGGGGCAAAGGTCAAAGCTCCTCTGCTGGAGATGAGGTCATCCTTGCTGATCCTCTGCAGCTGAGCACAATAAAACAGGGGCTCCCATGGGACCGTCCTCTCCTTTTAGGAGCAGTGATGTCATCTTTGGTGAGACAGGATGAGACTTGCAACTAGTTTTACATTGAACTACATAAATTTTTCTTCTCACTTCCCTGCAACCTTTATTTACTTTACCAAAAACGCCAAAAAAAAAAAAAAAAAAAAAAAAACCCAAAACTAGTTTGGTCATCCTTTCAAACTAAAAAAAAGAAAAGGAAAAATAAAGGAAGCTGATATTTTACAAGTAGTCATTTACATCTATTAGGTTGAGCCAGATGAAATTGCCTTTTTCTTCTATATTAACATGATTGAATAACAGCAGTCTCAAATGGTTCATCCTAATACCTCTAAAGCATCTACCTCCAAGAATAGTATATGTTCTTTCTATGTATTTCAGAGTCAGGCTGACTTTAGTTTGAATTCCAGCTCTACCATTAATAGCTGGGTGAACTTCAAAACTTTAGGGTAATTTTCTGAACCTTCTTTAGTCCATTTTCAAACATGAAGAAAGTAATATGTACCTCACAGGGTTATATTTAACATGCATAAAGTGCTTAGAATCACTTGCCTATAGAAGGCATTTCATCCATGGTGTTGGTAAAAAGAGCAGTAAGGCTGCTCATGTAGTAACACAGATCCCTTACCAAAGCCCTCAGGGTTTGTTGTGTTTAAAAATCTACAACTTTTCAGATTTTAGAAAGTGCTTATACCACAGTGTGTGTAAATGATACACTCAGGACTAGCTATATACACTTGTCCCTTGAACAACATGGGGGACAGAGGGGACAGTACCCCCGGAAAGTCAAAAATCCACATACAACTTTGATTTCCCCAAAACTTAACTTCTAATAGGCTATTGTTACCTGGAAGCCTTACTGATAACATAAACCATTGATTAACACATATTTTATCTATTATGTGTATTATATACTGTATTCTTACAACAAAGTAAGCTAGAGAAAAGATAGTGTTACTGAGAAAATCATAAGGGAGAAAAAATACACTTAAGTATTATATATATATATGTATGTATACATATATATATGTGTATATATGTATATATACATATATATATGTGTATATATGTATATATACATATATATATATGTGTATATATGTATATATATGTATATGTATTGGGTATATATGTATGTATTGAAAAATTTTTGCATATAAATGGACCTGTGCAATCAAACTCTAAAATGCAGAGTCCTATGCAAAACAAAAAACAGAAGAACTCTTGTTAAAAATTACTAAAGACTTCAAGATAGTGACAGCAGAGCTTTAAGCCAAATGTAGGGTCTAATTGTGGGGCCCAGTGTGACTGCCCTGCTTACACAATATTTCCATATATACCTGCAGGAAGGGTCTGAGACAGCAAGAAAACATGTTAATAGTCCTTTAGCAAAATGTAGGAATATTTACACCAAGTGCGATAAAGACTGTAGATATCCTCATGTCAATTCAGATCAGATTTACCGTCAAATGAATTTATCATAAACTGCTGAAAGCCTTACGGTTTTCAGAGCTTTTTTGGATTTTGGATTTTTTGGATAAGAGATCATAGTGGATTTGTGTTGTATTTTCCAGGCCAGCTACACATCAGGCATTTATGTGATAGACCTAACAGCCGGTTAGACAACATTGAAGCCAAGGGGAATTGGGTTCAGATCCTGCTTTGACACATAATAGTTGTGACATTTAGGCAAGGCAAAATGGAGGCAGAACAAACTAGTGTGGTTTTCACTTCAGGGGAAGAAGCCTAGGCGAGAGGAGAGGAGGGATGGGAGGGAAACCAAAGCCTTCATTTATTGGCAGTGAATGGGCAGGGAGCTTCTAAAAGCAAAAAACCAAACTCCCCCTTCCCCCCCAAACCCCTACAATTTGACTTCTACTTAGCTGGAGTCCTGCTTTCACTGATTCCTTTTCATCATGGTCATGCTGTCATGCTAATGTGTGTGTGTGTGTGTGTGTGTGTGTGTGTGTGTGTATTTTTCTTTTTTTACAAATATACTCAAGATGCAGAATGTGCTCAGATAAAGTAACTGTGTCTCCTAAGCACCCACCCCCCTAGCCCTGTCTTTGGCTAGAATTTGAGTCTATGGATTAATAATGGGTACCATTTACTGAAATGTACCATTTGGTGAAAAAAGAGCAGTTGAATCCATGGATAGGAGGGGCTTGGATTTGGGCTTTCTATTAGTATTTATGATTTATTTATCAGAGCTCTATATACATTCGATATCTTTTAATTACCCAATAGAACAATCCCTGAGGTAAGCAGTTTCAACGAAATAAGATTAAACGTAAGTATCTATTTATATTTTCCTCACAATACAGAAGGGAATCAGATTATTTTAATATGTATAATATGTATTAGGTGATTAACATGTAATCTTATCAGAATAAAATAAGACTAAATTAGAATAAAATTAGACTAAGATAAATAGGCAGAAGTTTTAAAACTTTAAAAGAACAGAATTTTAGTGGAAAATTAAAAAAGATATGAACAGGGGCGCCTGGGTGGCTAGGTCGGTTGAGCATCTGACTTCAGCTCAGGTCATGATCTTGCGGTTTGTGAGTTCGAGCCCTGCACCCAGCTCTGTGCTGACAGCTCAGAGCCTGGAGCCTGCTTCGGATTCTGTGTCTCTCCCTCTCACTTCCCCTCCCATGCTCATGCTCTGTCTCTCTCTGTCTCTCAACAATAAATAAACATCAAAAAACTTTAAAAAAAAGATGTGAATAAAAATAGATGCAGAGATATGCACCAGAAAAAAATATACTGATTTTTAATATCCTTACAGAATAAGGAATAAGACAGTTGATGGGGCTGTCCTAGAAGAGCACAAGACTATGCAATCATTTCAAGCATGTCGGATTGGAAAATGAAGGGCAGGATCTATATTCCACTGATTTGCTTCTTAGAATATGAGGCTGCCTAAGAAAGCAAGCATGACCAACTCCAGTTATTTTTCACAAGCAGTGCATGCAATTTTGCTATCATTCAATAGGAGCTCAAAGTACAAAAGTATCTTATTATGGTCGGGAACACATCAAGAAATTTTCAGTTGAAACATCTGGATTATTGACGTCAATGGAAATACTCAGAAATGAGTATGCTTACCTCAAATATCTAAATGCTAAGATGCGAAATGTTTGAGCATAACTCCCTCACTTTTAAGAAGCAGAAGTGAACCCAAATCATATGGTCTTTGAGATCAAGCAAGGGGTGGGTTTATTTGTTAATCTGCAGATGATGATTTGTGTGAGAGAAGTGTGGATGAATTGCAATTCTAACCCAGGAATAGAAGCCCCAATAAGAAGCCTTGTAAATGGTATCAAAAATAAAAAATGGGCTTTAAAAACTACCTAATTGGCCTCATAAAAATAATAACATCTTATTACAAAATGCCTGTGATCCAGACCACGGGAGACTTTGCTACCAGATCCCACTAGATTCATCTGTCCCTCCTCAGGCTGGAGAGGCTCAAGTTCAGCATTTCCTGTGATTGTCCCCTCTTGGCCTCAGACGGCACCTGGTCACCTCTTCTGACAGTTTTCTTTCATTTATCTTCAATTAGATTAGAGGTTTTCAAAAGCCACTAGGAGCCGAGACAGTAACACCAACCAACCAGCCAACCAGCCAACCAACCAACCAACCAACCACATTTTTAAAAATTGCACAGGGGCCCCTGGGTGGCTCAGTCAGTTAAGCATTCCACTCTTGATTTCGGCTCAGATCATGATCTCACATTGTATGGGTTGGAGCCCCGCACCCGGCTCTGCACTGAAAGGTCTGAGCCTGCATGGAATTCTCTCTCCTCTCTCTCTCAAAAATAAATAAGTGAACATTTAAAAAAAACTCCCCAAAATACAAAGACTCTGCATTGTAAAGTTCCTTATAGCCTTGACTGCATCCCGTTCCATGTGGCTATGGCCTTTAGTAGGCACCCAGTAGCCACACTTTATTTGCTAAAGCGTTTTCTTGTGGGAACTGTGGGGATGCTGTGGCTTTCTTCAGTGTTCCGTACGAACCCTTTACGGGAGGCGCCTCATGCTTCACAATGTCTAGAGATGTGGAATCTCTAAATATGCTTTCATTTTTGTCACAGTCTTCTTTCCAGTGTCCTCAGTTGGTTTTGGTTTCACTCCTCAAAATCCTTCTCTCAATTTTGCCTGCTGCTTCTGCTCTACAAAATTAATCATAAGAAGAGCTACACTTATACAGCACTGACTCTGTGCCAGGCACTGTTCTGAGCACTTCACATACATTTATTCATGTGGCCCCACGACATCTCTCTGGGAGACATGTCATGATTATCATCTCCATCTTAAGTGAGGAAATTGAGTCAGAGAGAGGTTAAACACCTGCTCAGGGTTGCATCATTAATAAGTAGCAGAACCCTGATGCAACCCAGACGTCTAACTCCACACCTTGGCTCTTAACCACTCCTATAGCACGCTCCCCTAACTAGACTTTTCCTCTGCTGGTTATTTTTCTTTGTGCCTTTGTTCCAGGATCATTTTATCCCCTCAGGTTTAGAAAGTCTTCAGTATTAAAAACAAACCAGAAAAAAAATGCTAAAAGTATTTTGAAGCCTTTTTAACTGTTCCTGGTTGAGACATTTTTCTAGCTTCATCACCATATACATAAGTTTCTCAGAACTCCAAGACTTCCCTTATGTGCAATACAGGGATTTTAATAACCGCATCACGTGTTGTTATGACACTCGACATTACAAAAGAACAATAGAGCTCACTCATCTGGATCGCTGTGATGGGACTTCTTCTTTGGCACTCTAGGCTCAAGAATCTTGATTTTAATGGTCAGTTAGGGTCCAGCCAGTCTAAGAACCTAGTGACTCCTCGAGGGGTTCTTGATTTTAGAACTTTAGGAATAAGAACATTTTTCTTTTTGAGAATCATTATATTTACATTCTGTATTTAATTATGTATAGCTTCTTATTCGTATGTGCCACCTGTCAATTTATTGCCTCTCAGCTCCAAATTTACTCTCTAACATCTGCTCTGCATCTCTCCATCACAGGGAACATGATGTTCAACTTTCTCTGTAGAGGGCATGAGAAGGACTTAGCAGGAAGAAGGGGATCTCCTGTTTCCAGAGATTGTAAAACCAGTTAAGGGTGTGAATGCGAGAGCTAAGGGTTGTGCTCTGCCCCAGCCAAGAACCCAGAATGTAAGACCCCTCTACATCCCCACAGCTCCAGCCCAGCTTGGTGATCACTTTCCTGCCTCCTTCTTGACATAGATGCTGCACACTCACTGCTGGCCTCCTGGCCCCGCAGGCACTCCCTCCCTGGCCACTAGCTGAGGCTCACTTGTACTCACCTACGCCTGGAGGGCTGTCTGCACGTCTGTGTGCTGGCCACAGACTACGGCAAGCCTGTGCCCCTGAAGGTTGCCACCTTGCTTGCCCAGTGGCTGCAGACCAGATCTGGACCAGGCAAATCAGCAAGCTTCTCTGTTATCTTGTGGGCTGTAACCTCACTTTCTCCAGTAAGGTCTGAACTTGGTCTTGCAGGGGAGGTCCTCTTCTAAATTTGGCCTTCCTCAGGTTAGTTCTCCCCATCTCTCAACTCTGAAGATGGCTGGATAATGTGACACTTCGTCATCTCTCTCTACCTGAGCGTGCTCTCAGTGTTCTGCTGGAGAGACTCTACTTTCTCTCCCCACGGCAACAGTGACCTCCATTTGCAGTAGATTATGGGAGGGGCTTTGAAAGCTGGTTTGACAGGGAGTTTTTCAGGCCTAGGGCCTCACAGGAAAACGGACCCTCATATTCATTCAGCACCATGACACTTCCTATGTAATTCCCCTGCAGGATACAGCTTCCCTTTATGAAATCAGTTTCTTAATCTTTTGCAGTGTTAGAAATGGTGGAATAGAAAGTCATAAGGTTATGCTGATATTAAGTGATGAGCACCCATTTTAAGATCCATAGTTCCCGAAGGACAAATTATGAATGCCTATCTATTAGCGATTGCTATTGACTGAGAGTGGCTTATAGTCTCCATAGGGAGGAGCTGCTGTGGAACCATGGAGTTTCCAGAATAAGCTTTGGATTGGGGCATTTGAGGAGGGAGTGCTTTGTGAATATGTAAGGAAAGCTTCTCTTTCCTTTGCTCCTGGAGTTGTTCTGTAACTCAGCCTCAACTGTCTCCTAATGCCGGATAGCTCCCAGATGACTCTTCTCTGGTCTCAGCCTCCCACATTCTTATTCCTGCTTTCAGAAAAACAGTTATGCTGTAGGCATAGGCTAGCAAACTCCCCGTTGTTAAACATTTTATAAATGAGAAAAACAAGGAAGAAACATTCATCTCTTGCTTACACCATAGAAGAATTACATGGGGAAAAAAAAGGTCACAAAGAAATTGTGTTTTTTCCTAGGACAGTATTTCCCTCTGCTGGTGAAAGCCTGCAACTCCCCCCCACTCCCCCCCCCCAACACCTTATGCTGCTTTAAAAAGAAATAATCAACAAGGATTGTTTCTGTATTCTAGGGAAACATTTGGTGTTTTCTTGCACATAATATGTTGTTTCTAGAGCCTGACAAAACCTCCAAGGAAATCATGTGTTACCTCTTTTTTTATTTTCTCACATATTCAATTCTGAAATTGTCTTCCCCAAACAATGCCCTAGTGTCTAGGGAGACACTGCATTTATTTACCAAATGAGCATTTCTCTCCTAGCGTGTGGTTTATTTTCCACAGAGTCCAACTAATTATAATTTAGAAGAAAGCTCTTTCAATGTTTACCCCTGGAGACTTTCCTCTTAGTGCCCCTAGAGAATTAACAGAGTTGAGGAATGATAAGTATCTTGTATCAAATTCAGTTGACTTCATAAGATCCTTGTGACCTAAACTTGAGGCCATCCTACTGATTTCTGTGTTTTGAGGAAGGTTAAGTCAGTCAGTCCTGAAGGAAGTGGGATGTTCTAGTGACTCACCTGGGAAAGCCCAGAGAAGATGCCTTATTTGACTCAGATAATAACTGAGCCCTATTACATCTACACATGTGAACACGAGTGTGATTTTTGCATTGATATTTAACAGAAGGATGAAGTAGGAAAGAATTAGAAGTACAGGGGGAGAAAAAAGAAACTGACATCTGGATTAGACTCATCTCAACATTCATCTTGACATTTTGATGAGGGCAATGCAGTAAATAATTAAAACAATGGGTTGATAGGGGGTGGGGGGAGGGGAGGGTGGGTGATGGGCATTGAGGAGGGCACCTGTTGGGATGAGCACTGGGTATTTGTATGGAAACCAATCTGACAATAAATTTCATATTAAAAAATAATTAAAACAATGTATTTACAGGCAGTTTTTAGAGTTTTATCTGAATACTGTTGCCATCCCAGTGGGATTGCACCATGTATTATGCGCATAAATGTTTAAATGCATCCTTACAGTACACTAATAATCATTCCAAACCCAAGTCCCAATTAATTTTGAAAGCATGGCATCCCCTTTCCACTCCTTTATTTTTTCTCCTTCTCTTGTTTTGAACTGAATATTAACTTACTCCTAAATCTAATATTATTTTGGAGAGCATTAACAGACAACTTTCAAAAAAAGGTTAAAATTATGATTCTCATAGCAATAAAAATGAATAGGTATTAACGATTTTATTCTACAATTTTATTCTCATTAACCAATGAGGCTGCCAGGCAAATATTCTAACTGGTTCAAAGAGAACCTGAGCAGACACACTTATAAGTCAGGAATAGTGAAGTGAATGTGTAAATGGAGGCAAAATTGTTTTTTCCCACCAGGGAAAGGGAAATCAAACCTCTCCTGCACAGGACAAAATTTGTGGGACAATGGACAAGAATTATTTTGCACTGTTACTAGTTATCTTCAATTCACAGAGTTTCGAAAGAGCTCAAGGACAATAAAAGACTAAAAGCAGATAATCCTGAGAGTGTTCTCTAGAGCCCAGAAAATGCAGACTTTTCCAGCGAAACACAATTTATTTTCCTACAAGAGAAAATAATTTCCTGCTTGAAGCTCTTTCCTCTGTCTGTTTCCTAGGGAAACAAACAGACCCAAGGCTCACTGTGCAACCTCTGGGTTTCCATTGCTATTTCTTGCTATTTCTCTGACACAATATATAGTGAATCTAGGTAAGAATTTGCCTTGTACACATGTGAGATGGTTTATAGTTAGAGGTTTTTTCCCCCTCCCAGTGAAATTTTATTTAGCTATATGAAATATCCAATTTTCTCTTGTTCCTTAACATTTATCTATTCATTTAGTAAATATTTACCAATTACCTACTTATCCTGTGTCAGACTTAAGAAAACAGAAGTAGATCATGATGTGGAAATGTTAGAGTTTGGAGTGAATGGTCAAGAAAGAATTCTTGAAATATCTTTGGTGCAAATATGTGGTTTTATTAAAGCACGGGACAGGACCTATGGGCAGAAAGACCTGCACTGGGATTGTGAGGAGCAATACATTATATACATTCAAGTTGGGAGGGGTTAAGGACAGCAAAAGTCTAAGGAATCTTGGAAGCAAGGTTTTCAGGACCTTGAGGGGGCTAGCTATTGTTAGGGAAAGGTCATTTATTACTGTCTAGTAAAACCTTAGTTATGAGACCCTTCAGATGTATAGCATATGCTAGGAGTATGATTGCTAACACGTATCTTGGGGTATAGAGATAAAGGAAGGTTCCAAAGGAATTTTTATATGTTAAAGGAGACTTATAGAATCCTGGAGGTCAGGATAATGTTAAACTAAGATTGCCTTTTGACTTACCCAAGTGTCAACATCAAGGCAGTTGTGTTCCTAGAGGAAGGTCACTCTGCCTGTCTCAAGGATGAGCCAATGGGCCCTAAATTGTTGTTTTTTTAATATGTTTTTTTAAATTTAATGTTTTATTTATTTCTGAGAGACAGAGAGAGAGAGAGAGAGACATAGTGTGAGCAGGGGAGGGGCAGAGAGAGAGGGAGACACAGAATCAGAAGCAGGCTCCAGGCTCTGAGCTGTCAGCACACAGCCCAATGTGGGGCTTGAACCCACAAACCATGAGATCATGACCTGAATTGAGGTTGGGTGCTTAACCCACTCAGCCACCCAAGTGCCCTTGGGCCATAAATTGTAAGGAAATTTATTTTTTTCTTTTGCCTTTGTTTCCTACATCAAATCAGATAAGGTCTCTGTTTTTCAAGGAATGTGAATATGACAGATATAAATTTTATTCAAGAAACTCAGAGGTATAAGAAATATCAACATTCTTTATTGTCTTTAAATCAAAGGTATTCTGAATCTGAGACCCAGAAACCTGCTTGGCAGCTAATTTAATCACAGTCATTATCCAGCTTCCTTGGGGTCATATGAAGGTCCCAAGGATTACAAAAAAGCAAAATATTTGTGGAGCTTGTTTGTGGTCTTTGGTCCAATGGGGCAAAATTGTGCAAGACTGTAATTTAGTAGACATTCTAGCTAGCTCATCCATGATGGTTGTCTCTGCTTTTGGTTGTCTTTAAATAGGATATTTATAACTTCCTAGAGATAGAAGTTAACTTGTAGAACACTAATAATAAAGCAAATATTTCTTGTGCAGAGCTAAGCAAATAATTCCTGTTTGTGACAAGGCAAATTAATTTTTTCAGGAAATATAAATCTCTGGAAGTCAAATTTCCATTTGAACTGGTTATTATATATGTTACTGGCTCTCCCATTAAGTATTGAGCTAAATAAAATTCTTTATGTGTTCATTTTATATTTGTATGACAGTCAAGATTTTAACCTCTTTTAAAATGTATCCTGTTGCAGTTCCATTAATAGGATCCCACCGAAGCTCATAGGTCACTTGAAGTGGCTTCCCTGCCTCAATAGGGATGATATTCCTTGCCAGGGTCTGTAGTTTCAAGGTTTTGCAGTACTCAACTCTCAACTCTAGGGGGTACCATTCACATGGACCAGGAGTAAAATTTTTCAGATAGACTCAGCTGCACCATCTTTTTTTGACAGACAGCAGCTGTAGGCATTACATGAATAAATAGACGTGGCTGTGCTCCAAAAAAAAACTATTTACCAAAACAGGTACTGGCTCATAAACTAAATTTTGCCGGCGTCTGACATAAAGCCCAGTAGATTGCTGGCAATCCCCCTTGGAAAGCCCTCAGACAATGAGAAGTAGGGGTTCATCATTTATTTCTTTTTCTCTGTTCCCCTACTTACCAGTCAAAAGGTAATTGTTTTTTTTTCTTGTTATCCTCTAGCATAATTATCTCAAAAAATCTAGTCTTTTAAAAATGAAAGGAGAGGAGCACCTGGGTAGCTTAGTCAGTTAAGCGTCCAACTCTTGATTTTGGCTCAGTTCATGATCTTGATGAGGGAGACTAAGGCAAGCTGAAGGCAAAGCACAAGCTAGCACACCCCACCTCCCAAAAAGGCGGGATAAATGTGATATTCCTCAGGCAGTCCTGGCTCCCTAAGAACAAAGGAAAGGACAGAAACAAATGGCTGACTGATAGAGATCACAGTCGTGTAGGTCAGGAGTCTCCTTCAGTTTATGACTAACTTTGTAAACCGCAAGAAAAAGGCAATCTTATCCATGCCTAATCTCCAGAAACATTTAGACTCCGTTTCCTGGAACCCTAATATCACCCTCATCAAGATGTAAGGGGGTTTAAGTGCTTGCCATGGTGATGTGGCACGCACATTATCCTGACTCCTCCCCTCCTCCCCAGGATCCTGTGAATCTCCTTAAACGCATAAAAATTCTTTTGCAAACCTCCTTTATCTTTAACCCCCAAGTATGTGTTGGCAATTATACTTCAAGCATATGGCCCACTGATATACATCTGAAGGGTCTCATGACTGAGGTTTTACTAAACAGTAATAAATGACTTTTTCCTAACAACAGCCTGTTTTTCCTAACAACAGCCAGCCCCTCAAGGTCCTGGAAACCTTGCTTCCAAAATTCCTTAGAGACTTACACTATCCCTAACCTCACCCAACCTGAAGGTACATAATCAGTAACTCCTCACAACCCCAGTGCAGCTCTTTCTCCCCATGGGTCCTGTTCCCATACTTTAATAAAATCACCTTTTTGCACCAAAAACGTCTTCAAGAATTCTTTCTTGGCCATCGGCTCTGAACACTCACCATCACCCCAAACCCCATCAATCTCACAGTTCGTGAGATGGAGCCCTGAGGGCCTGTGTCAGGCACTGTGCTGAGCATGAAGCCAGCTTGGGATTCTCTCTCTCCCCCAACTCTGTTCCTCCCCTGCTGATGGACATTCTCTTTCTCTCTCAAAATAAATAAATAAACATTTTTTTTTTTAATGAGAGAAATTGTTAGGAAGTTTTTCTTTGGTCTCATGATGGAATCAGAAGACTGGCTACCTTGAGGGAAAAGGAGAGGAGAAACATAAGATCAGAATATAAACTGATATCTCAGTAAGTTATCTTGTCACAAAGATAAGTCCTATAATTTTTCTATCATCACTTCTGAAAATTTTCTTACTTTTATGAAAGGCTTTATGGTTTTTGAAAGCACTTTTCCACATGCACAGAGGCACAGAAGACAAAGCAGCAAGAGCTAAGCCAGTGGTGTTCTAGTCAATGTTTAACAACTGGCTAGGTCAGCAAAGGCCAGATGGTTCTGTCTGGTGCCTCTGGGGTGATTGCTCAGGATGAAACCAGCTACTGTATGTAGAATCTGACCACCCTGAGTCCACCTTGCTAGGACACATGTTGGTGCTTTGGGAGATGGCCACCATCAGCGGCTAGCAATGAGAGTGAGTGGTCTTGGATGCTCACCAGTCTTGGTCCAGGCCAGGTACCCCTTTAGACAACTGTGGCATCAGCGGATGTCTGAATGCAACTATCTGAAGAACCCAAAGTGAGAACTACCTGGCCGAGCCACGCATGAATCCCTGACCCACTTAATTGCGAGCAAAATGAAATGGTTGTTATTTTATACCACCGTGGTTTAGATTTGATTGTTATACGGGAATAGGAATTGTAACAGAGAGACAATAACAGTGTTCGAAGGGTCAGCATGAAACTGTCCCCCACAGGGTTAATGAGCTCAATTCCAGCAGGAAATTTAAAGCTTTTTGTTCTCTAACGATTTCTCCCGAATCAGCTATTGTTTCTTTCCAGACCCCACTAATGAATGCACTAGCTGTCTCTGTAGAAGCCTGGACTCCAGGTCAACTGATATGGTTCCAGCCTGTGAACAAGCAAGACCCTGCATTCCTCAGCCCGAATTGTCTTACACCGCAGAATAGCCTTAGACTACCTACTGTCAGACAGAGTATTAGCCAGCCTAAGCTAGCCTAAACCAGCTTGAGCTCAGCCACCAAGTCAATGCCTACACAGATGAGCCAAGAAGTGTCAGACAGTTACCTCTGCTTCATTATAACGTTAAAGTCCCAGGAGGAGCACAAGCTTCGTTAACATAACATATGATGCATGTATAGGCGTGTTTTCTAGGTACAGCTGTGCAACCATATGCCTCCCTTTACGTGTGATGACAAAGCTCCCCTTTTTGAATATTCATCCTAAACCCTAAATAAAAAGGACCCACTCACCCCTGCTGGGGGATGGGGTGGAGGGTGGGTCACAGCTTTGGAAATCATTCCCTGTGATCTCCTTACTTGCTGCAAATAAAGATTACTTTATATGACAACTCCACTTGGTGTGTAGTCTCTATCAGTAACTCATCAAGGAACAGACTCATGTTAGCCCAGTTACAATCGTATAAGAATGAAGGAGAGGAGTCAATGAAGGTACTAGAAGATTGAATCTTCTGAAAATAAGATTGAGGAACAGGAAGAAGAGAAGATGGTGCAGACGATCTTGACTACATCGAATTTCAGATGTGTCTTAGTTCAGCCCACTATAACAGAGCACCACAGACTGGGTGACTTAAACAAGAGAAAACTGTTTCTCATAGTTCTGGAGGCTGGGAAATCTAAGATCCAGTCACCAGCAGATCCTCTGTCTGGTTAGGGCCTGCTTCCTGGTGTGCAGATGGCCATTGTTAAAGAACAAAATTCAACTAAGTAAATTTGAAGATCAAATTGACTTTACTCAATGCGTCATGAATGGGACAGTGTCCCATTTAGCAAACAGGGGAGTTCCAAGTAGATGCATAAAATGAATGGCTTTTATAGGCAGAGGGAGAAGAAAAGGGGAATTTCCAACAAGGAGTAAATCGTCTCAGGCAAGATCACCCTCCTTTGGGGGAAGGTGGGGGAATCTATCAGAGAGTTTATCTCACTAGTGCCGATCAGGTAATTCCAGGTTGACTGGTTAAAAGGTCATATTCCCAGGAGAGGCTGAAACTACAATTAGATTAGATAATCTAATCTAACCAGTGTCTTGGTTCACTGATGAGTGGCTCAGCACAAGCGACTGCATTTGGGTCTATTGTTTCTTTCTTAGCCCCATTTTTTTCTCATCGTATCCTCTCGAGTTACAATTTTTTCTCATGGTTACCTCAGGAGAGTTGTTCTTGTGTCTCTTCTTGTAAGAGCACTGTGATATGACTGATAACAAGAATTATATATTTGGTCTTCATCACCATTCCTGGCAAAGAGGGCCTAAAGCCCTTGTAATTTTTTAAGTTGGAGAGCAATGGAGTTATCTTTTGTTATTCAAAACAACTTCTTTCAACCACTCCTGAGTTTTGGTTAATGAGGTGACTTTTGGAAAGCCCCTAAATGTGAAGGCTGGTTCCCCAGGGACCAGTTATGTGATTAGAGGGTTCAAGCTTTCAGCCTCATCCCCCTACCTCCAGGGAGGGTAGAGGGGCTGGAGACTGAATTAATCCCCAAGGCCAGTGATTTAACTGATTATGTCTACATAATGAAGCCTCCCTAAAAATTCCTAATGTAAAGAATTCAGAGAGCTTCCTGGTTGGTGAACACATGGAGGTGCTGGATGGTTCCAGAGAGGGTATGGAACCTTCACTCCCCTTCCTACATAGCTTACTTTATTCAACTCTTCCATTTGGCTATTCCTAAGCTATATCCTTTTATAATAAACTGAAAATCTAGTAAATAAAATGTTCTCTGGGTTCTGTGAGTCATTCTACTAAACTAATTGAATCTGAAGAGAGGGTCATGGGAACCTTTAATTTTGTAGCTGGTTTGTCAGAAGCACAGATTTATTATGGGCATCAGAAGTAAGGACAGTCTTCTAGGACTGAGCCTTTAGGCTGTGGGATGTGATGCTATCTCCAGGTAGAGTGTCAGAGTTTAATTAAATTGTAGTGATGAAGGAGCATAAGGCAAGCTGAGGGCAGAGTACATATTAGCACACGCCCCCTCCCCAGGTGGGATATGTGTGATTTTCCTTAGGCACTCCTGGCTGCTCAAGAACAAAGAAAAGCAAAGAAAACAAATGGTTAACTGATAGAGATCACAGTCATGCAGAATATGGGTCTCCATCAGTTTACAAATATCTTTAGTAAATTGTAAGAAAAAGGCAACCTTATCAATAGCCTAATCTCCAGAAACTTAAAGACTCAGTTTCCTGGAGCTCCTAATATCACCCTCCCCTCCATAGTGATGTGAGAACAAAGGCAAGAAGGAAATGGTAGGTAAAATTAAATTTCCTTATGACCTGCAGCACTTTGACAAATATTTGAGGCAAATGCAGAGTAGAACATTTCTCCAGGAATCCCCTGCTGTCATAATGTTAATGCTTTGCTAGAGGGAAAAACAACTTTAGCTTGACAATAGCTAGGCCTCCAGTATCCTGTGAGTCTTCTTTAGCATATGAAAATCTCATTGGAAACTTCCCCTTTGGCTTCACCTTCCCCAACTCCATAGTAGATAACCAGTCATTCTTCACAACCCCAGGGTAGCTCTTCCTGACCATGTGTCCTGTCTGTGAGAAGTGAGATGATTCATTTTCAGAAATACCAAATAAAAGCTGTACTGTATAATTAACAAAAGGTGTACAACCTATTGGAAATATGTACGAACCACCCCGTCACCCCCCACAATGGAGTACCAAACCCTTAGACACTTCACTTCCTGGTTCTTTTTCCCCTCTCCATTTCATGGGCTTGTTTATCATGGGCTTTGCAATGAGCATGCACCAAAGAACTGAAGTCTCTGGGTCACCTCAAGGAATGTACATTTGTTCCAGTCAGACTACTTTTTCCCTTACATGGGCATAGGTGACTTCCGGATAAGGCTGTAACCTCTGTAGTACTCAGCCAATAAGGAATCAGGGAAGGGACTTGCATGCTAGGAGATAAATTGCTTGCTATGCCTAGAAGGAGTGTGCCTGTCCATCAGACACCCCCTTTTGAAAGAACCTTGATTGAAGCCTCCCTTCACTGTGCTCTGAGTCTCCATGTCCCTCCTTTGATTAGATCAGTGGGCTTATTTCTCACACTGTCCCCATGCTTTAATAAAAGCACCATTTTGCACCAAAGACGTCTTCAAGATTTCTCTCTTGGCCATTAGCTCTGAACCCCCACCACTCCAAAACCTCATCAGTAGGACACCCAGTTGATGTCCACCAGACAACTGAAGAATTGCTCAGTATAGGAAAAGACCCACACATGTGGTCTTGGATTGTTCAGTGTGATTAGCAGAGAAAAAAGAAACATTTTAACATCTGAATCACAGGGAGACAGAAATATTCGATCTATAACAGGATATTTCAAAAATAGTGTATATGTTCACAAAAGGATTTGTACAAGAATATTCATAGTGCTTTAAAATCAGGTTATTCCCAAACTAGAAATAACCCAAATGCTCATTAACAGGAAAATGTCTGAATATTCATGTTATTAAAAGAGATAAGTTTCTTTAGTTTAAATGAACAATATTGATGTAATATCCTTTTCTTGTTTAATGTTAATCTTCTTCTTTAGAAAAGAGAATACAATGAGGTGTCTGGTTGGCTCAGTTGATTAAGTGTCCGACTTTGGCTCAGGTCATGATCTCATGGTTCATGGGTTTGAGCCCTGCGTTGGGCTCTACATTGACAACGCGGAGCCTGCTTGGGATTCTCTCTCTCCCCCTTCCTTTAGTGCTAAGTAACTAAATAAATAAGTTTACACAACTAAATAAATAAACTTAAAAAAAAAAAGAGAATACATGAATAAAAAATAAAACAGTTGGGAGTTAACAGGTTTTAAAAAAGAATTAACAGTCACAATATATTGGTATTAAGCTGACTTTCAAAAAGAAGAGATTGTCCCTGAGGAACACAGAACTTGGAAGATAAGAAAATGACTTGTAAGAGATAGGGGCACCCGGGTGGCTTAGATGGTTGAGCGTCCAACTCTTGATTTTGGCTCAGGTCATGATCCCAGGGTCCTGGGATTGAGCCCCACATTGAGCCCCATGTCAAGCCCATGTCAAGCCTTACATCAGGCTCCATGCTGAACGTGGAGTTTACTTAAGATTCTTTCTTTCCCCCTGCCCCTCTCCTCTGCTCATGTTCCCTCTCTCTAAATAGAAAAATAAAAAACCAAAAAAAAAAAAAAAAAAAGAAAAGAAAAAAAAAATGACCTGCAAGAGGTAATCTTTCACTTTAAATGAGTGGATTGTTGATTGACACAGTATGGACCAGTTTTCATTCTAAAACTTTTGATTATTTGAATGTAGATTTTGACCTATTGTTTCATTTGAGCTATAGATACTCTAATCACATGTAATCATTACAAAATTACTACTTTTCACAAAATTTACCTCTTCTAAAAATGTCAACAACGAAGGCATTTTCTTTTATTGAAGAAGTATTGCACATACATGATGAAAAATTTATAATAGTTCAAAAGTGTATATGATAAAGTCAGTTACCCTCTCACTTCAGACCCTTTTCCTCCTTTGTTAGAGGCAACCATAGTGAAGAGTTTCTTGCAGACATTTACAAAAAAATTCTATGCTTATGCAAGCATACATAGGTGTGTATATATACATATATCCAATTTTTTCCCTGATACGTTCTTTATGTTAATGTATCTGAGAGACTGCTCCTTTGGATCTACTCTGGTCTTTTTATGGTGGCATAGCTTTCTAACATATGAATGCGCCAATATATATATCTCATATATATGGTGCTATACATATATGATGATATGTTATATTTAACATGTTTCTTACTAGTGAACATTTAGGTTACTGTCAAATATAAAAAAATTACAAGTGCAATTAGCATGGTGTGTATATACATATTTCATACATGTAAACATATATCTATCTATATATAAGTGTAGGTATATGAGAGTTTATAGCATAAAATGAAAGTGGAAGGGATAGACAAAGGGCATATGAATTTTATGTTTTAAAAGATAATAGCAAATTGCCCCTCAAGGAGATTATCCCAGCTGTGCTTCCACTGCTTATTTTCTCCCATCTTTATCAATGGTGTCATCGTTGAATAATATTTTTTTGCATTATAATTTGTGAAAAATCATATCATTGCTTTACTTTGCCTTTTCTTAATTATTAGTTAGGTTTATATGTTTTTAGTATATTTTTGGCCAGTTATGTGTCCTTTTCCTTGACCAATTTTCTTGTTTTTAATAGAATTTCAAGGCTTTTTATATGTTAGGAACTATTAATTATGATGCATTCAGTTGTAAATGAGCATATTACCTAGTAGAGGAGTGTGGGCCAATGGAAAACACATTCTTGCTGTCTCCTCCCCTGCCCCACATAGGAACGAATGAATAAAGCAGGGTGACCATAAAGTCAGAACTCTTTTCTCCGTAATTCTGAAAGGATCAGGACTTCTGTTTTTCTGAAATGAGCCTATGTTGGAATACAATTATTATAAACATGCCCAGTGGCATGAATAATAATTGAATGGCATATATCTCCCTTAAAGGACAGTGGAACAATGATACAAAGCATTCTTAGATTTACAGTAAAACATTAGACCTGGCTTCTAAAGTAGTGAATTAGCTGAGCTCTGTGGCATAACACTAATTAATCCTAATCTTAGGTTTTTGCCTCTATCGGTCCAGTTCTAAAATAGATGAGCAGAGATGGAATGCTTAAACATTTGGTAGGGAGTGCTTGGAGTTTAAAATCAAACGGTGTATTTGTTCCTGTTACAACATTTGCTCCATCATGATGGAAGAGCTATTTTCCCAGGTTGGGGTCACCGTTCCCAGGTCCGCATAGCACCCTAGAGGCCGAAGATTTCATTTTCTCTTAACAGGGGTGTTAAAAATGGGATTTGGTGTTCTTTGCTCATATATGGACAAAGGGCTAAGAAGCTGAGTGCTAGCAACCCTTACAGAAGTCAGCAAGTATGCATGTGCCGCCCAAGGAACACAGAGAGGTTATGAGTTGAATTCTCTTCTCCTCACAAGTAGCCAATGCCCAGCCAGCCCTGCAGTTCAGCCAGGAAAGACATTTCTTCTGTGTGACTGCAGCTGTCATTTCTGCACTGACCTCCAGGTGGCCCGGTTTCCTGCAAACCTTCTGTGTTGTATGGAGAATGACCACAGACCTCCGGTGATGCTCTCAGACTCCAGGTGCTGCCTTTTATCTCCTTCCTTCAGACTTAGCAGAAATTATAATTTAGAGGCCACTTGCTACATGAGTTCAGAGACTGAAATGTCCACCGGTAAGTGAGTCAGAGGCTATTGGGTGCCAGATCCTTATAATCTGCTATCTGATGGAGGCTTTATGCCTGACAGAAGCCTGATGTTTTAAAAGATATGGGGTTAGTTTCCAGATAAAATCGTCTGCTGATCTTCGTGCTGCTATTATTACCCAAATACTGAAGAGGTGGAGAGTGGTCCATTTAAAAAGAAATGTGCAGGATATTGAAACATATAAATGATCAGCAAATAGATTGAATGAGATGATGGATCAGAGAGATGGTGGGTCTTACAACAGGAAGAGGTGATTGGTACACCAAGAAGAGTCATCCATGCTATGTACTGAGTACGGGTTATCTGTTGACCCAGAGAGACACCTGAGATTTTTGCTGCATTTCTAAAAACTCAAGTAGGGGTAGCACCTCTAGGAATAAGTTTAGGCTATGTATCTTCAGCAGGAATGTCACAGAAATGAAGCAGTCCTCTTTTTTTTGTTGTTTTTTTCAGAGTTTTCTTTGGTTTTGTTTCTGTCAGTTCTTGTTGTAATTACGTTTAAAAATGATGGGTGAATAAATTACCAAAACATTCTTTAAAAAAAAATAATTTATTCAAGTTAGCTAACATACAGTGGATACAGTGTAGTCTTGTTCTTGGGAGTAGATTCCTGTGATTCATCACTTACATACAACACCCAGTGCTCATCCTAACAAGTGCTCTCCTTAATTCCCATCCCTCATTTTCCCCACCCCCATCAACCCTCAGTTTGTTCTCTGTATTTACGAATCTCTTTTGGTTTGCCTCCCTCTTTGTAATTTATTTTCCCTTCCCTTGCCCGATGGTCTTCTGTTAAATTTCTCAATTTCCACATATGAGGGAAAACATATATCTGTATTTTTATGACTGACTTATTTCACTTAGCATAATACCCTCCAGTTCCATCCATGTTGTTGCAAATGGCAAGGTTTCATTCTTTTTCATTGCTGAGTAGTATTCCATTGTGTGTGTGTGTGTATAACATATATATATACACACACAATGTTCCATAATTTGGCTATTATTGATAGCACTGCTATAAACATTGGGGTACATGTGCCCCTATGAATCAGCAGAAACAGTCTTCTTATAAACCTGATTATGTCGCATACTATTTTAACTTACTGTATTACTAACAATATTTACTTTGATCACTTGATTAAAGCTGTATCTACCATGCTTCTCCATTGTAACATTATACTCTTCCCCTTTGTAATTAGAAGGTATTTTGTGGGAAGATATTTTAAATCTATATAAATAGCTCTTTCCTTATTACTTTCAACTTAGCCATGTATTTATTTATATCTTATTGAGTTTAATAGGCAATAATCTGCTACCATCAATATATATTTGGATACTCAACTTCCCCCTGAGCTGGCCAGAGGGGGTCCCTTTCAGCTTTCTTTTTTGTCATTTTGACATGGCCCATTTTTCTTTGAGTACTTCCCAAGTTTCTACCATAGTAAGATATTCTAGGTTCATTTTGTATTTTCTCTTCCCCAATCTGAAATCAGCTATAACACTAAGGTGACTTTTAACGGAGAATTTTATTTAAACCCCATGATCTGGGTACTAAGTGTTCTTATTGATTTGGGGTGTTGCCATTCACAGTTCCTTTCAGTGGTCACATACAAATATATATGACTTTGCATTTACTTCTCTATATTTTCAAAATCAATTTTATTGAAATTTATTTACATACAGTAAAATATAACCATTTTAAGTATACAGTTAAATGAGTTTTGACAAATATTCACAATGTTGTAACCCGCCGCCCCCCACACCCCCAATCAAGATATGGTACATTTCTATCACCCAGAAAGCTCCACTGTGCTCCTTTGCAGTCACTCCTCCTAAACCCACCACAGGCAGACACAAATTTGGTTTCTATCACTGTAAGTTGGTTTTATCTGTTCTAAAATTAGTTTATAACAGAATGATATGGTATATACCTTTCTTGTGTTTGACTTTCTTCACTCAGCACAGTGTCAATCCTGTTATTCTGTTATTGCAGGTATCAGTAGTTTGTGCCTTCTTCTTGTTGAGTAGTATTTCTCTATATGAATAAACCATGATACGTTTATGTCATCATCTGTTCATGAACATTTGCTTTGGTTGAGTTTTTGCTATCATAAATCAAGTCGTCAGCAATATATGTACAAGTGTTTTTGTGGACATACGTTTTCGTTCCTCGAGGGTAAATATGTAACAGTAGAAGTGCTGGTCATAAGGGAAGTATATGGTTAACTTTACGAGGAGGTGGCAAGTTCTCCCCAAATGGCTGTACCCTTACAAGCCATGAGTGTAGCTCTACATTCTCTGACACTTGGTAATGTTAAAATTTTAATTTTAGCTATTCTAGTGAGTATGCAGTGGTATCTCATTAGAGTGTGAATTTTCATTTTGTTAATGAGTAATACTGTGAAGATTTTTGAAATGTGTTTACTGGTCATTAATATATCTTCTTTTTCATCTTCAAATATCATGGACATTTTTCAGGGGTAGTTTTGTTTTTTCTCATTGAGTTATAGGAGTTCTTTTTAAATTCTGGATGCAAATCCTTTGTTAATCCTATGTGTTAAAAATAGTTTCTTCCAATCTCAGATGCTTCACCTTTCAGCTTTCTGAATAGAGCCTTTACTTTTTATTTATTTTTAAAAATATTTACTTATTTTTATTTTGAGAGAGACAGAGAGAGAGAGAGAGAGAGAGAGAGAGAGAGAGAATGGGGAAGGGAGAGAGAGAGAGAGAGAGAGAGAGGGAGAGAGAGAAAATCCCAAGCAGGCTCCACACTGTCAGTGCAGAGCCCATTATGGGGCTCGATCCCACAAACCATGAGATCATGACCTGACTGGAAATCAAGAGTCAGATGCCAATTGACTGAACCATCCAGGCTCCCCTGATTAGAGCCTTTTAAAGAGTAAAAATTTAAAATTTTTCTGTGGTTTCAATTAATCTGTTTTTTTCTTATATGGTTGGTGATTTTTGTGTCCTGAGTAAGAAATCTTCGCCTAACTGAAGGTTACAAAGATTTTTCTACATATTGAGTTTATTTCTGTGCTAACAAAGAGGACTGTTAGATTGTATCACATATTTGAACTTTCATGAAAACACTAATAAGTATACTGGATCAAAGAAGATGTGTTCTTCCATTGTAAACCACGGGAAAGGAACTTTGGGATTAAGCCATGGTTGGGCTTCCTCAGTGTTCTGGGTGAAAATGTTTTGAGCAAATACATGTAGAAATCAAATTCTGAGTGTTCCAAATTTGGTTTTATTGCAAAAAAACACATAGACATAAAATCACACTTAACTCAAAGTCAGACTGATTCTATTTTTTTAATTGCCATTTCAGTGACTTTATGGCTCAGAAGAGAGAATGTTAACGCATTGGTCCATCAGCACATAAGGTCAAGGAATGATTTTCTCCATTGAATAATTTATTTAAAATTTTTATGGGGAGGCAACCTATTTCCCCCTTTTTTCTTCTGTTTGACACTTAAATGGTGATTATTAACCATGTTGTCTTTCACACCCACAAATGTTCTTCTCAGGACTGTTGCTGTATGTCATAAACCAGGGTTTCTTAATCTTGGAACTATTGTCACTTTGGGCTGGATAATTGTATTAGTTTGTTAGGGCTGCCATAACAAAATACCACAGACTGGGTGCTCTTTCACAGGATTTTTTTTTCTTCCCCTCACAGTTCTGGAGAAATCCAAGATCAAGGTGTTGGCAAGTTTGGTTTCTTCTGAGGTCTCTCTCTTTGGCATACAGATGGTTGTAGGGTCTTTCTTCTGTGCAATTCCTAATAAGATTGGATTAGGGCCCACCTTAATGAACTCATTTTAACTTAATCACCTTTTACAGGCCTTATTTCCAAGCAAAGTCACATTCTCAAGTACTGAGGGTTTGGGCTCCAACATACAACTTTGGGGAGGATATGATTCAGCTCATATCAATAATTCTTTTTTGTGGGGTCTGTCCTGTGCATTGTAAGATGTTTAGCAGCATCCTTCACCTTTGCCCACTAGATGACATTAGCACTCCCCACTTGTGACAACCAAAAATGTTTCCAGACACCGTATAGTGTCCTCCCTGGGGAAGGAAGATGGGAGGAGGGGTTGAGAACTATTATCTTAAAAGAACTTAGAGATATTTTGCAGTTTGTTTACTTTCTGTCCCACAGATTTCTACCACAGTTATTTAAAACCACTCAGTGGCTGAGATAATTTTGAACCCCAAAATTACTTGAACTTGAATCTAAAAACCACATCCTTTCTCTTCATCGTGTTTTCCTTACAACTTAAACATTAAAAAAAAAATAAGTAAATCTTAGAACACAAATTATTGGGTACCTATTAAATGCCATATGCAGTATCTATCTATCTATCTACCCATCCATCCATCCATCCATCCATCCATCTACCTATCCAACGTCTATCATCATTTGCAATTCTAATCCAACCATATAGGATGTTATTCTAGTTTCCTATATTTCCATATTTTTATTGCTCCCTTTTTTTTTGACAGTGAGAAACCTCCTTTTTATATGTGGGAGCATGTCTTTATTTCTCTATATTTATATGTATATCTCAATCAACCCCCCCCCCCGCCATATGTATCTAATCTCTCATTGTCACTGTCACCACTGATGTCCTGTCCCTAGTGTGTATGTCCTCCTTGGTCTCCTGGGCTACTCCCTGCATCGATACAGTTTTATCCTTGCTCCCTGGGCTGAGGTACTTCTGCATAGATGTCCTCCTCACCTTCCTTGGTGATAACGTGGGCTGAGCTGCTCTTCTACGGGGATGACCTCCTCGCTTGGATTGTGACACCTCATGTCAGGCCACCCTTGCATGGATACCCTCCTTTACTCCCCTCAAAATTTGACATTCTGCATTAAGCAGCCCTCTTCACCTCCTTGTGAAATCTGACCTCCTGTGTCAGCTACATTCCTCCCATGCTACATGGATGAGCTCCTCATCCTGCTTGGTCTCTAATGGCTCCTGCTGGCATCCTGTCTGGATGTCCTTTTTTGCCCTCCCAGACTGGGCTGCTCCACTCGCCACACTCTTGTTTGGATATCTTCTTTGATTATCTCCATATAATGAATTTGGGATGATTTTTATTTTCTTTGGGGTGGTGGGGGGAAGAAAATGGAAAGGGAAAGAGGGGAATATAGGTAAAAATACTTTAAAGGGGATAAAGGAATGAAAAAGAGTTACTAGAGTTTATCATCTTTCTCCTTAGGCTAGTGTTTTTACCTGCTTCTATCCGTGGTGATATTTTCCTAATTAGTATTAAGTTTTTTGGTGAAAAATTATAGTCAGTGAGCATATGCTAAACACGGGTTGAAAAGAATTTTTGTGAAATTTTCCCAAGACATGGGGGTTTCTTCATTATCTTAAGTGCCTTAAAACCATTTTTTTTTGAGTTGTGGAATCATATAATAAAAGATTCCTTACTAAAATGTCATAAGAATGCCAATTTCCCCAGTATCTTTGGCCCCTGAGTGGAAGACTACCTTTTATATTGGACAGAGATTATAGCCTGGCACTGAAAATCTGTTTAAACCTTGGAAATCAGATGTACTGATTCCTCTTCCAAGAACTGTCATTAATTCATTGTTTCATTAGACAAGTCCTGAACTTTGGTTTTTCTTTTGGTAAAGTGAGAACAGTATTTCCATTAGCCAAAATAAGCAAAGGTCAGTGCAATAAAAAAATTTAAAGCAAGACATGCTGCACTTCTCAGGTGAAAACTTTTATGTAAGTACAAAGTATTGATTTATTTCTAAAATATCATTATCTTTATTAGAAACACTCCAGAGGGCAAAACATTTCATTGCTTTGGAAATTAGAGTACCAGAAAATATTGGCTTAAAGATGTAGCTAACCAGGCCATCTTAAAGACAATCATTCATATCACTGACATTTGAAATAAAATAATCATGTAAAAAAAAGAATGTTTGATTATTTGTGATAGGAAAGTACAGAGGTTGGCTTCTTGACCATGGAGTTTAAAAAAAGTTAATAGGAATTTGTGGATGGCCCAACTATCTCTGGAATACTTATGCTAGATATTTTTTTTCCACATCTATTTTATTCTTTCATCAAACAAAACATTGGATTTTTAAGGTTTAATTTTATGACCTGTAGCTTTTATTATAAATCATTAGTTCTGCATGTAGGAAGTGGCTTGGCTAAGTTCTCTTTGTATTTTATTGACTTGAATGACTCCAGCTGAATTACATTCAGATAAAGTTATCAATTGTTGTAGTTGCCCGGGAAGGCCACATGATTGTGTGGAACGTGTACTGGACAAGGAGTCCTGAGAACTGGGTTCATGCTCCAGATCTGTGGAATCTTAGCTAAGTTCCTTTCCATCTTGGACCTCAGTTTCATTTCTCAAATAGGGGATATAGCTATTGCATGTATCCACCTCATGTAACTTTGTATGACACTAAATAAGTGTGGAAGCAAATTTTGAAATGTTATAATGTTGTGCTATAGAAGACACTAACTTGTATTTGTCTCTGCGGTGATCTACATCTGTTAGGTGAATTTGTCTTCACTTCCACATCTACTCTGCTTTTTAACTACCTCTTTTCTGGCATCAGTGACACAGCTATTCCTCTAGTTATACAAGATGGAGATTTGGTAGATCAATTCTATTTTACTGTTACCTTTCTCTGCTTTCTCCAATTTTTCATCAGTCTCATTATTTCTCTCTCCACATCATAGCTCAGTTTTACTCTTTTTCTCTATTATCATTGCTATCAACTTATATTGAACCTTCTCTTCTTTAGCAGTAAGTCAGGAGATAGTGTAGTAAGAACCATTTTCAAGTTCATTTCTACTTTCATTACTCTACCAGGAGGCTTCCCTTACAAAAGAGCCCTGAACTATTTAGCTACATTTTTACTAAATCTCCCTGATGGAAAGCAGAGTAGGGCTTTTACGCCTTATACACAGAATCTTGTTATGGTGCAGGCATTCTGGGGATAACCTGAACTTGCATAAAAGGACAACATGATATCCAGATGTTATGCCCACAGACTATATATAGAAGAGATACAGGGGGAAAGATGATACTCATGTTTGGGAGACTGGTTCTCAAAAGAATTGAGATTGTTCCATTCATGAACAGAGCATAAAGTTAAGTGATTCTAGAAGTGGGTGATATTTGGAAATCTGGAGTAGGAAATAGCACCTTAGAAGTCTGTTATCAGAGTGCAGAAACTCAGGGAGTTAGGAGTCTGGATCCTGAGAGAGACTATTAAGAGGCAGTAATGTCTCCAGCTGGGGATGAAGGGTTGAGTATACAAGAGTTTACCAGGCATTAAGAAACAAGTAGATGAGAGGTGGGGATCAGGATGTCAAATCAGAAAAGAAATCAGGTTATCAGAATGGGGGGAAAATAATCTAGCACCTTCTTTAATTCAAAGTGAATAATGCTGAGTTCTACAAGTTTAAATCAATGCTCATTAAATTTTTTTCTACTTAAAGTCAAGTTTTGGGGCGCTGGGTGGCTCAGTCGGTTGAGTGTCCGACTTTGGCTCAGGTCATGATCTCACAGTTTGTGTGTTCAAGCCCCGCATCAGGCTCTGTGCTGACCGCTTGCTCAGAGCCTGGAGCCTGCTTCAGATTCTGTGTCTCCTTCTCTCTCTCTGCCCCTCCCCCACTCACACTTTGTCTCACTCTGTTTCTCAAAAATAAATAAATGTAAAAAAAAATAATTTAAAAAAAAAGTCAAGTTTGTCCTAGATATTGAGATGTTGTTGATGCTGATTCAGCTATGGAGAAAGGAGTCCTCCAGAGTCTGGGGATAAAGGTAAGGTTGGTTGACAACTGCCTTGTCAGGGAAAGAAAACTGGCTTTGAAATAAACATACCTATATTTTAGTTTAGTCTTATACTTTTTTGACTGTGAACAAGTTATTGAATTTTTCTGAGAATCAGTTTCCATATCTATAAAGTGGGGATGATATTGTCTATGTAGTAAGATCATTGTCAGACTTAAGTTAGGTGTTATAAAGTTTTGGGAACTATACAAGACCATATATTTATTGATATCTTCACTGATTTTAAAAATAGTATTTCTACTACTTTCATGTCTGAAAAAACAAAGAAGCTTATAAAATTTTTTGAAATGACGTGTAAGGCTGGCTTTGTTTTCTAGTTCCACTTGCTGTCTTTGGGAGTCACTTTCTTAAAATTAGGGCCTTCCTTCCTTCCTTCTTTCCTTCCTTCCTTCCTTCCTTCCTTCCTTCCTTCCTTCCTTCCTTTTCTCCCTAGCAAATACTAACAAGCTATCCTTTCATTCAACAAATACTTATTGAGCATCTATTTTATCTGAGAGACTGTTGTACGTGCCTGGGATATTTTATAAATGAATCAAATAAAAATCTCTGTTGTAACAGAGCTTGCATTTTGGTGGGGGAGTGAATATAATATATGAGAATGTGCTAAGTGCTATGGAAAAAATAAAGCAGGAGAAATAGAGAACTGAAGTTTTAAATGGAGTGGTTAGGATAGGCCTTTATCTTATCCTATCCAAGTGGGAGCTTGCCTGTGATGTTCTAGGGCAAATCTGGCCCATCAACTATTTTTGTTAATAAAGTTTTATTGGAACAGGGCCATACTCATTATATACATATTTATATATAAGTTTCTTTTGTGCTACAACAACAGAGTTGAGTAGTTGCAACAGGAACCTTAAGGCTTTCAAGATCTTAACAATTTGAAAAACTTTATGAAACAAATTTGCCAACCCCTGTTCTAGAGGCCAGTGCTGGAGTGAAGTGAAAATATAATAAGTTCCTACTTTTTCTTTTTTAGGAATGAAGAGATTTTTTTTTTTTTTAAATTTCATTTATCCACTTTTTTTTTTTTTTTTTAAAGAAGTTCCTTTTTTAGCTTAGACTTTATCTGGAGAAAGCACATTATTAATACATAGATCCAGTTTTTCAAAAGACCAACTAAGGGACTCTACTGACTCTTATCATCTTTATTTTCTCTAACAGTGGCAATTTATGTTTTCCTTTATTCTTTAAATTTTGTTCATGAAGGAAAAATGCTAAGCCTTCTTGCAAAAAACAAAGGGTGAACAGAATTTTACTGCCAGACTAAATCCAACAGGTGGCGGTATTTCTCAAAGTTTCAAAACCAGCCAGCTTGCTTACTGAATAAAAATTTACATCTTAGTTTGTAGTTTCCTCACATTAATTCTGTGATTCCAGGATCATTAGTTTTATGACAAAGGGCTAAATAGTGGTGAAAAAAAGAGAGGTCATCAAATAACCAGAGATCATTTCATTGGCTTTATCCAGATCAGTGCTTCTATTGCTCGTGCAACAAACTCATAACCAATATTTGTCCCTATCTTTAGTCTGGTTGGGCAGTCCATGGTAAACTTCGAAATGACATGGGAAATATACTAAAGAGCTGAGATATTGAGTGGAGTCCTGGATGCATCGTATAGTAGCTGCATGAACTGGGAAGCTATTTATCTCTTGGACTAGCTTAATCAGTAAAAGACTTTAAATAGTAATTCCTACTTCATTGGAATTTTAGGAGGTTTTATATAGGATGTTGGCCAAAGTCCTTAATTTTTAGTAAGAGGTTTTATACTAAATGTTATTATTACTATTAATCTTTCTTTTCTCTCAAATATTTTTCATGTTCTATTTTATTCTCTTGGAAAATTTTATTCTCTCAGACACATAGATTTCATCTTCTTTACTTTGAATGACCTCTAAATGATTACATTGATCTCATTGTTTAAAAGATTTTTAGTTCATTCTTATTCCCTAAGCACTGGAATATGGCTATCTGAAGGCACATCATTCCCAAATTGTTTCCCTATATGCCTTTACTTGTGTTTGTCTCCTACAATGCCACTGTCCAAAATGGAATCTGGTTTTACTTCACATTACAGTTTTAAAATTTTTCGTCCGAGTTAGCATGTTGGTTTTGTTGTTGTTGTTTAAATGTTTATTTTTTATTTTTGAGAGAAAGAGTGTGAGTGGGGGAGTTAGAGAATGGGGGACAGAGGATCCAAAGTGGACTCCGTGCAGACAGCAGAGAGCCTGAAGCAGGGCTCCGATTCATGAACCGTGAGGTCGCGACCTGAGCCCAAGGAGGGTGCTCTAATGATGGAGCCACCCAGGTGCCCCTGTTGTTATTTGTTTTTCCTTTTCTTTGTATTTATTTTTTAAATCAGAACCGATCTTTCAAGTCCTTATTACATAGTACTATCCCCAGGCCATTATTTTGATAAGTCAATGTCAGAAAATGAAATTCAGCAATTTATAAACTATGTACAAGACGTTGTGGAAAATGTTTTAGTATGTAAAATTCTAACATCGAAAAGGTTACAACCACATGTGAACTATAGTAAGAGGAGATAATCCTCTTTGTAACAAGTTGAAGTAATCTTTTTTTTTCCTACTCATGTCATTACCAGATATCTACTTCCCATAGCCCTCTCTTTCTACAGAAACACTAAAGAGCAGTTGGTGGACATGAAAAATGTTGGCAGGCTTTCTGTACACCTCAGATACATGTCTATACCTCCAGATTTACCATGCCAGGTCACCATATAGGCCTCATGTTCCTCCATATCCCTGTGCCTTAAGGTTTCGTCTTTTTTTTTTTTTTTAATGTTTATTAATTTATTTTTAGAGATAGCACAAGCCGGGGAAAGGGGCAGAGAGAGAGGGAGAGAGAATCTTACGCCGGCTCCATGTTCACTGCAGACATGATGTGGGGCTCAGTCACACAACGGTGAGATCATGACCTCAGCTGAAATCAAAAGTCGGACACTTAACCAACTGAGCCACCCAGGCGCCCCATGGATTAATCTGAAGTATAATCCCATTATCCATCCTACGGGGAAGAGATTTATGCATTGTTTTTTTCGTCTTCACAATACTGTAGTCTATTCTGATCATTTTATCTAACACACATTTTGAAAAAGCAAAAAGAGTAAAATAATCAAGAAACTGTGTTGATTAAAGCAAGTCAATAGGAAAGATTAAAATTTCTTCTCAGTGTTAAAAGAGACCTGGCTGAGTTGGAATATAAATTTCTTTTTAAAAATTATTTACTTAAAAAAAATTTTTTTTTCAACGTTTATTTATTTTTGAGACAGAGAGAGACAGAGCATGAGCGGGGAAGGGTCAGAAAGAGGGAGACACAGAATCTGAAACAGGCTCCAGGCTCTGAGCTGTCAGCACAGAGCCTGACGTGGGGCTCGAACTCACGGACCGCGAGATCATAACCTGAGCCGAAGTCGGCCGCTTAACTGACTGAGCCACCCAGGCGCCCCAAAAATTATTTACTTTTTAAATTTACATCCAAGTTAGTTAGCATATAGCGCTGATGATTTCAGGAGTAGAATCCAGTCATTCATCTCCTACATATAACACCCAGTGCTCATCCCAGCAAGTATCTTCCCTAATGCCCCTTGCCCATTTAGCCCATCCCCCCATCCACAACCCCTCCAGCAACCCTCTGTTTGTTGTGTATATTTAAGAGTCTCTTATGTTTTGTCTCCCTCCCTGTTTTTACATAATTTTTGCTTCCTTTCCCATATGTTCATCTGTTTTGTACCTTAAATTCCACATATGAGTGAAGTCACATGATACTTGTCTTTCTCTGACTAATTTCTCTTAGCACTCTAGTGCTAGTTCTAGTTCCATCCATGTGGTTGCAAATGGCAAGATTTCATTCTTTTTTGATTGCCAAGTAATACTCTGTTCCATCTATCTATCTATCTATACCACATTTTCTTATCCATTCATATGTTGATGGACATTTGGGCTCTTTCCATACTTTGGCTATTGTCGAAAACGCTGCTATAAACATTGGGGTTCATGTGCCCCTTTGAAACAGCACACCTGTATCCTTCAGATAAATATCTAGTAATGCAATTGCTAGGTTGTAGGGTAGTTCTATTTTTAATTTTTTGAAGAACCTCCACACTATTCTCCAGAACGGCTGCACCAGTTTGCATTCCCACCAGCAGTGCAAAAGGATTCCTCTTTCTTCACATCCTTGCCAAACATCTGTTGTTGCCTGAGTTGTTAATTTTAGCCATTCTGACTGGTGTGAGGTGGTATCTCCTTGTGGTTTTGATTTGTCTTTCCCTGATGATGAGTGATGTTGAGCATTTTTTCATGTGTCTGTTAGCCATCTGGGTGTCTTCTTTGGAAAAGTGTCTATTCATGTCTTTTGCCCATGAAATATAAATTTCTATATTTATTGCAAATGATATGAGCACATGACATTGTAATTATTCACTAAATATTTACTCATTAGGGCTTAGAAAAGTTATGGTAATACATTAATTCAACAAACATTTGTTCAATGCTTTTTATATGTCAGGCACTGTGGCACATGATGAGGATATAATGATAACCAAAGTAGACATAATCTCTGTCCTCATGGAGTGTATTATTTTTTCACAGCTGGTGTAACAAATTACCACAATTTTGTGACTTAAAACAATACAGATTTACAGCCCTGTATATCAGAAGTCCAACATGGGTCTCACTGGACTAAAATCAAGGTGATGGAAAGAATGTATTCTTTTCTAGAATCTCTAGGGCAGAAACTTTTCCTTACCTTCCAGGGTCTACACACTGGGCTTGTGGCCCCCGTCTTCTGTCTTCAAAGCCAGCAATGTGACATCTCTTTGACCCTTCTAAAGGCTCTCCACTTATAAGAACTCATGTGATTGGAGTGGGCCTACCTGGAAAATCCAAGGTACTTTCTTCACCTCAAGGTCTTTTTTTTTTTTTTAAGTTTATTTATTTATTTTGAGAGAGAGAGAGAGCCCGTGCACATAAGCGAGGGTAGGGGCAGAGAGAGAGGGAGAGAGAGAATCCTAAGCAGGTTCCATGCTATCAGTGCAGAGCCTGATGTGGGGCTCAATCCCACAAACTGTGAGATCATGACTTGAGCTGAAATCAAGAGTTGGACACTCAACCAACTGAGCCACCCAAGTGCCCCTAAAGGTCTGTACTCTTAATCACATTTGCAAAGTCCCTTTTGCCATGTGAAGTAGCATATTCACAGGTTCTGGGGATTAGGACATGGACTCTTTGAGGGTCATTATTCTGCTTATTACATGGAGCTCATAGTCTAGTACATGAGGAGCAGACTCAAATTCCAATGGGGCAGGCAGGTGACTAAAATGAATGAGATTGGCCAGTGACAGCAGTTGTGAATGAACTGAACATTCGTGCTGATTCTGAGCACATGAAAATACTGGCTGCATTTTGCCAGATCTTTCGGTATTTCGAGAAAAGCTACAAATCTTGATTATATGGAATCCACTGATCTTTAAAGTGTGAACAACTGTCTTAGGTTGTTTCCCCAGAAGCAGACCCTGATTTGAAAATTGGTATATTCCCTCTAGGGAAACTAGAAAGGGACTGAGAAAACCAGGACCAGGAAGGAAGAGAATACCAATAAGGGTACAATTTCAGGCAAAGTCCTACTGCATAACCTCAAAGGGGAACTCTGAAGCGTGTCATATCTCATAGTTAGCTCCACACACAGCAAGGGATCTGAGGCTTTATAATTGTGTAATTCTCAGCCATTGGTTAAGGATAGTTGAGGGGCATGTAAATTGCCTGGTATTACTTGGATTATCATGAATCAGTGCCCATGTTATTTTCTTACTTGGCCTGATCTTCATATGGCCCTAGACATCGGAGTAACAACAACTGTTAAAAGTATCTGTGTGGCTAGCTGACAGTCCTATTTCTAAACGTACTTCCAAATCTAGGAAAGTATGCATAGGAGATTGTAATAACGTCTTTTAGGTCAGCAAAAGGCTTTATAGTTTAGCCAGTTGAGCTCACATGTTGTGTAAACCTCTACATGAGAAGTAGAGCAAGCCAGTGTTGGTGAGAAAAATTTATTCCATTCTCTTTGATCCTTTCTTGGAAACCACCATCCATTGCCCAAGACTATATCTAACACTTGATTTTGCTCTCAAAAGAATGTCATCAGCACCTTTGCTACAGCTTCATGAAATAATCTAGCTTCTTATGAAATCATTGCTTTTTTTGTGTTTTCGGGGTGTGTGTGTCAGAAGATATTAATTTTTATTGATGTATCCTCCAAAGCACTAGAAGAACCCAGATGCATTAAAAATTTGTCATATGTTAATTAAGACATCCAGGTAAACTGGCCCCTTCTAAAGAGTTCAAAGAAAATAAGTCAGTTGGTATTAAAAAATATTTAAGAACATCTGTGACTCTTTTGTCACTCCTTTCTGCAAGAATTTTGTAGGAATTTTGACAATGAACAAATTCGGTGAACACATTTAGTTATGAGTTAACCTACTCATTTTTGGATGCCATGAAGGGGGTGGAAATGGCATTAAAAAGTAACAATAGGCAGCTGAAAATTTAGGAAGTCAGTACTTTAATTTTATTATTTATAGGCTGAATGAAATTGGAAAAATAGAGCAGTTGACTATCATACCCAAGAGAACATGTGGTGTTAGTCTGAGGATAATCTCATGAGTCTTATTAAGGAAAGATATTATGACTGTGCATTGAAGGCTTTGGCTCAGTTCTGATTGTCTACACTTAACCTGTCCATAATTATATCACCACAATACTCTAGATGTTGCAACCACTATCAATGGCCCAACTAAACAATAGAGTCCATATGGGCACATATGTCTTGTGGAGTTCAAATCACAATTTTTCATTAAAAATATTTTTTAATTGGTTTAAAGCATCAACGTCATATGCCGAAGGCTACCAGTGCACTAATTTGAAGACCATTCAGAAAAAAATAGTCAGAAATATTTATATGTTAAGTTCCTAGAAGTTTTCCACGAAGTCAATAACTTGGATTTGTTTTTATAGAATTTTGTTGAGTAAATTGCATGTATAATTTGCTAGTATCTCTTATATTTCATCTTTACACTGTCACATGTGAGGTCTCAAATGTTGTCAAACCTACAATTAATCAGGGTAGAGACAGGGGAGGTGACTTTGTCAAGTGCACATGAGGTGCATGTTTTTTGTTCCAAAATGGTGACAAGGTCAAAAGGATACCAGCTTAGCAGTAGGAAGGCTTGGTTATGACTTTAACTGACGTGTGACAACACATGAGTGCCTTAGCCTCTAGATATCTACTTCCTCATCTCCAAAATGAGGAGTTTAGATTTAGACAACTTTTGAGAGTCTTTTCCAACTCTGACATTCTGCCTCATTTTCTGCTCCTCCATTCAGACAGACTAGAGACAGGTCAGAATGACATCACTGTCTCCTCCCTTGCTAAACTGATTTATCCTACACTTGTCTGGCCATTTCTCTTTTAATCTTGAAGTCTAAGCATGGGAAATATTAGCTAGTGTTCTGGAGTCACTAGATCCCATAAAGAAAGGCATGGGATTTTCTTCTAGCCAGTCAAGCCATTTGTTTCCTCTGCTAACATCATAAAAATTATCTTTCTGTTTCCACTCTTTTTGCTTTGACTCAGAGGCAGTGAAGAAAATTGGGGTTAAGATACCAGCCAAGTTTCTTCTTTCTAGCCACTTTCAACTTGTGGTCCTGGTAGGGGAATGGGAAGGAATTGATGAGGGGGGTCTCTGGAAGACATGAATTCTATGGATTTTTCCACCTGCAGCATCTGGACCTTGTAGGACAGACCTTCGGGAAGGCTGTCCACTGGGACCAAGGTTTAGGATCCAGGAATGTCTCTGGATACAGGGACACTGGACTGCAGGGCTAGTTGAAATAGTTCAAAATTGTGTTTACAGCACTTACACGTTCTATTTGTTTTTTCCTCTTATCTCTGGTTCTGTGTTTTTTCTAGAACAATCTGTGAGCTCTTTTAGAGCCTGACATTTCTTCTTAAGAAAGGAATTATGTAGCCTATAGAGGAATGGAAAGCAAAGGGAGAAAAAAAAAGAGAGGAGAGGAGAGAAAATGAACCACTTCTACTTCCTTTTCGGGCTTTCTTCCTATCTTGGAGATTTCTATTATGAGTGGAATGGGGGAAGGAATGGAAGGAGACCACATATTTTCCATACAAACCTTATAAAAACACTGCTTTTGTCCAAAAAGCCTTATATAGTCAGAGGGGACTGAGAGTTTAACCCAGAGAATCCCGGCTTTTATAACCTTGGCTCTGCTCCCAGGGGCCTCCCTTGGGGCCAGGTGTCTGAAAGCTGTATGAGACTGTCAATCCCAAGGGATCAGCACAGTTTCTCAAACCCCATGTCTTGTCCATTGCCTCATTCCAAGTACTTACTAGGCTTAAAAAGACAGTCAATTGAAATAAAATCATTCTAAGGTTGTTATGGGGACACCCAACCCAAGGTGATGTAGACTTAGGAGAGACTTAGAGGGAAATATCTTTCATATCTCAGTTTCTCAACCTTGGCACTAATGACAGTTTGTGTTGGATAATTCTTTAATTATTGGGGGATGGTAGAAGTGTTCTGTACATTGTAGGATATTAGCATTGGCCTGAACCTGCTAGGTGTCTATAGCATTCCCCTTACCTTCCCCAAAGTTGTGGCTACCAGAAACATTTCCAGACAATGCCAAATCTCACTAGGGGACATAATCTTCCTTGATTGAGACCACTGGTCTATCTTAAATAAATCTTGGTTTTACACTATTCTATCACATTTGGCAGAATGGTCACTATGGAAGAAGTTGATCCATGAGAAATTAATTTGACAAAAGGCAATTTCACCAAATTCCCATTTACCAAAAGATCAAGTGTCAAAAGATTAATTCACCAAATTTACCACATTTACTCCATTCATAAGACTTCTTTTAATGACTATTCTTCCTGAATATATTGAGTAAGTTTTCAATAATAATAATAGTAATAATAATAATGATAACACATTCCTAAGAAATATGTACTTATATTCTTTGAACATATTTTAAAATTGTATCTTTAAACTTGTTTTTGGTAAATCAACAAAGATGGAAACAGCAAATTTTTTTCAGTGAGTGATTTTCAGAAAATCCACATCAGGGAACCAACTTAGAGTTCTACCTTATCTGTCCCCATGGCAGCAAAACTGGTATTTGTCTTGGAAGGGACCCTAGGACCATGAAGGTACCTCAGTAGACATCTTAAGAAGATGTGTCTCTTGAGAAGGATAAAGCAACAGGTATGCTGGTGTCACTTTGTGGCAAAGAAAACCAAAGGTTTCTCATCTTGGGTTTGTGTTCAATACATGAGTTCACAAAGCAAACATATGGATCAGAGGCATTGTTTAGTTAATATCATTGTTTCTGTGCCTACATTAAAATAGTAATTTGGCCTTTTATTTTATTTTTTTATGTTCATTTATTCTTGAGAGACAGAGTGCAAGTGGGGGAGGTGCAGAGAGAGAGGGAGACCCAGAATCCGAAGCAGGCTTTAGGCTCTTAGCTGTCAGCATACAGCCCGATGTGGGGCTTGAACTCACAAACCATGAGATCATGACCTGAGCCAAAGTCTGATGCTTAACTGACAGAGCCACCTAGGTGCTCCAATAGTAATTTGGCCTTTAACAGATAGTACCTGCCGAGAAGGAACTCTCCTTGCTTGGGCTCCTTAATTGACATAATATTTATAATTTTCCCATGTTAGTTACAAGAACAGTATATGTTTAGAACTGGGCAAGAGAAGCAGTGCTATGGTGCACCTACTGCGTTCCAGTTAGTGTATGGAGGTTTTATTTGGGAAGTTTATGGGGACAGGGGACATATAGTTGAAAAGATGCAGGGAAGTAAAAGAGAAATGTGTGTATATGTATATGTGTGTATGTATTTAAATGTTTATTTTTGAGAGAGAGAGAGAGAGAGAGAATGAGTGGGGAGGGACAGAGAAAGAGGGAAACGGAGAATCCCAAGCAATATCCATGACATCAGGGCAGAACCCAATGAAGGGCTTGAACTCATGAGTTGTGAGACCATGACCTGAGGCAAAACCAAGACTTGGACATTTAACTGACTGAGCTACCCCAGTACCGCAGAAAAGAGAAATATTTAAAAACCCTTCTTGTCCTGAAGTACCCCTAAAGCTCCACCATTAGATTGACTCCCTTGGGTAAGCAGTGAGATTGAGAGGCACAGATCAAGGAAACTATGCTCTCTGAAGAGGCAGAATTATTTAGAAGGCAGGAGGGTTCCGGGAATGCCATTAAAATTTAAGTATCCTTTAAATTCAAGTAAGGCTTAAGGTGTTCCTTTTACCCAGCTACCATCTTAGAGAAAACTTTCAGAGGGGTGACAGAATACATAAGATATGGAGTGTAGTTGAATGGAGACTGATAGGAAACTCTAGGAGCATAGGCCCAGCCCCCAAAATCTCTCATTGGAAGTGAAAGCCCTCAGCCAGCCTGCAAGCATGGTGGTGGTGGGAAGGGAAAGCACATTTCAAAACAAAGTATTATGTATAGGTTTGGGTCAAATCCTTCCTTATGATGTTTATTTTTATTTTTTAAACTAGGGTTAGTCTGGTTGGCAAAACTTAGAGAAGATGTTTTTGGGTGTTTGCCGATCCATTATTCAACAATATGTTACAAGTTTAGAACTGCCATAGGAAATACGCTGTTGGCCTTCCATCCATATCAAACAAAACCAATACGGTACTTTTTCCTGATTAGCTCAGACTCGGCTTTAGAATCCTACTCATCACAGTAATTTAAGCAGCCGTTACCAAAAAATTAGAGTTGGCACATGAGTTAAAGCTCACTCATCCTCTCAAATGCTTACAGATCAAGATGCATACCTAATTATTACTGTAGTATTATTACTAAGTTATCCTTTAAGAAATCTCTATTTTATGGTACCCACAAAATTTCTGTCAAAACCAGATCCTTGTCTTTATAGTGCCCTGTTTTGGCATGTACTTTGGAGTATACTTGGCTGGAGATGAAATGGCTTAGAAGAGTTTCCCTGGTATAGCACATTGTCTCATTCTTTCGCAATACTTTGAAAATCTCAAATCTTTTATTTGAAGGCAGAGAACTTTAAGCACTCAATAAATACTTGTTCATTTGACTTGTTCCAAATTCTCACATCATCACCAATGATAAATTGTATTCAGATAGGACGGTTCCGTATAACTTGATCCTTATTTTAATGAGAGAGTCTACTGTTTTGCCATTAGAGGAGGTCAGGAAGCCCACCTGCCATGCAAAGAGGTAGAGTTGAATGCCACATGACTATTCTTATGCAGCTTGGAGTTGCTCTACCGTGCTACATGGCTTCATTTATGTTTGGCTTCCAAAGGCCACGTTTTTAGGAACTTGGAAAAATCGCCTTTATCCGCTTCAAAGATGTTGCAATCTTTCAGAATAAAATGTATAACTTTAGCCAAAATAGGCCGCTGCCTTCCTCATTGTTATATTCCATGTTTCCCCAATTGCCTTAGAAATTTTTCCTTACACCTATCAACCATATTTGACTAATTTTGTAATCTCTTTGAAAGAAGGTCAATACTTTGTATATTTTAATGCATATTCATTATATACATACATATGTGAAATAGTTAACATTATAATTTCTGTGAGATATGTTAGTGGTGTTCGCAGCGGGCTCAGATCTGCTGCTGCATCACCATCTGTCTATTTATTTGTTTATTCAAGCAACAAATATTGAACCTCTTCTAAGAGCCAGGAACTATGACAGGAGCAATAGGAAAGATGATACTGGGAAATTGTGGCATTTTCCTTTGCTGGTAGATGCAGAAGCAATGTCTGCACTCTTTCATTAGAATAACAACGGTCTAGTGCTAATTTAGGGACCTTCACATTAGTTTTGTGTCTTCTGTACATAAAAAAAGAAAAACACACACCATTAGGGTAGCTTTAAATTCCATTATCTAGGTCATGTTACTGGTCTGTATTAGCACGAAGCTCATTGTCAAGTAAAATCTTTTTATATTCTCATGGGAGCTGCTAAGTCACATTCCTTCTTTCCTTAACTTATACAATTCATTTTCTTCTCATTCTCTGTACAGTTTCCTTCATTCTCATAAAACTTCACGTCAGCATCAGCCATATTTTCAAGCCCAGAGAGAATGTTTCGAATTAGTGTACTACTGATGTAGCTCTCCAAAATATTGGTTTCTAAAGATATAAGTATGCTTTTGCCATCAAACAAATCACTGATAAACACATGGACTAGGACAAGGCCAAACACAAACCTTGAAGCACAGTATCTCTCCAGTCAGGCACAAATTCCCCTCGCTCTGCCAAAACCTAGCTTACATTTCTTCACCTTAACCATAAGCTTATTTTGAAAGAGCTTGTCAAATGTCTCAATATATTCTCTCTTATCTACACATTTTGTTCCTCCTAATTGTAAATGAAATTACTTTAGGATACCTTCTACTTAGACCTGAGAATAGGCTATTTCCAGTTCTTAAGATAGGGAAAAATGTGGAAAGCATCTCTCTAAGAAAGATAAATTAGTTAGTGCAACTGAGGCTGGGTTGGAGACGGAAAGACAGGAAAAAGGAACACAAGAGAGGAAGCCACTGACACAATCAAAACAACCGGTAATGAAAGCCCCAGCTAAGGTATGCGAAGTAAACACGGAATGGATGGGAGAAATACTATGCATATTGGAAGGAAACAGTAGAGCTTCTTGGCTTTGAAGGAGACTCAAGGGTGACTCTGAAGCCCCAAAATGAAGAACTTTGGAGGGGCATCTAATATTCTAGTGTGTAGCATTTGGTATAGAACAGGAGACGTTAATTATCAATGTCAGTTTCACTTGAAATAACAAGTATAAAGTCACAGGCTACTTTCATTCATGACACATCACTTCACAACATTCTCCTTAGTTTCCCCTTGCTCCCTTCACCCCTAGCCCCTCAGATTTCTAAAATGAGTCTATAACTCAAACTGGTAATTGAAGGTTGGGCGTGAGGTTGAGGTTAGAGGCGGAAGAATGTTGGAAATCATACAGGAGGAAAACAGAGGACTGAAACAAAGAATTGGTCAGTGAGGAAAGAGAAACAAGAGTCCACGGATGAATATGAGCCCTCAACTACCTCACTGTCTAAAAAGCCACATGGACATCAATCAAATAATAGCATAGTGATCTAACTAGTACTATGAAGGTGTGCTGGGATCAATGCACTCAAGCTCAGGAGATTTACCAGAGTGTAAGGAAAAAGGATGTTGTCATTTAGAACATGAAACACTACTTAAAGAGGCATGGCTTGGGAGGAGAATCCTAGCAGGTAACTGCAGCAGTCAGAGGGCAGCTATCATGAGGTAGGAGAACAATGAAGTCACATACCATGCTTGCATCTGTCCTGAACGTAGGAACACATGCACAATGCCTAATTCTTGACCTTCAATGTTTTTGTTGCCTACCAATGAGCAATTAGCACACAACGGTATGTGAATCCAACCCAGGGTTAGAATGAAATGTTTCAATAAATTATGCCTCTACTCTCAAACAATAGTGTCATAAATTTGCCAAGCTGATTTTGGAAGCCAGAATAGCCCACATAAATCAATTTTAACTGGGAAGGTTTAGATCTAATCTCAATTAATAATGAACTTCAAATGGGATGTTGTCTTTACTCCAGCAGTTACCCAAATAAATATAGATCATTTATATTTTGACTTATCCCCATGGCTCTCACCGTTAGGACACTGGAATTATTGTCAATGGCAAAACAAAAAAGGAGAAAGAGAAGAAGGGGACTGGGAAAATGAATTTAAGTCCAACTTTTTCTTACTAAACACTTCCCTTCTGTTCAATTTTATTATTATTTTCAGAGAGCTATTAAATGTCATGTTTGGAGTAAATGTCATTAAACATCCAGAGGCAAATTAGAAAAATAACATCTGAATTTAATAATAAAATATCTCCTTAGAACTATACAAGCTGGTGAAAAGAGACTTCTCTGTACCTCATCATCCTCCCACATGTTCCCAACTCACACTCTACCGCCAACCTTTCCTCACAAGGACATCCAGTGACAATGTGATTAACCAATGAAAGACAACTGTCTCACTGGCTTAGACTGTTTTGAGCTGCTTTAGTTATGAAGAAAGAACACTTTATTTTTCCCAAAAATGTTCTCCTTAGGATACCATGTAAACCATCCCTCAAGTTGGTGATTGGAGAAATTGCACATGATATTTAGCAGTTGCATTCTTTCTAAATGTCAGCAACATGCTGGCCAACACTCAGATTGTAGAATGGGAGTATTCTAACTTTAGAGACTTTTTAAAGGGAAAATTTTGTTCCAAACCCACATCAACCTATGGTGAGAAATGTTTTTAGGCTATTTTCAAGAGAGGTCACTACATTATTGATGGTCCTTTAGAAATACCGATCCGATTGTGCTTCGCATTGTCATTGGTTTAGAAATACCTAAGACATTTGTTTTCTAGCTTGATCTACAAATTTATTTTAATAATGATTCTACCTAATTGTTTTAGTTTCTTCTTCAGATGAAGGATTATCATAAGCCTTTGGAGTAGGGGGAAAGAGACGGATATTTATTTAATACTACGTTTTTTTTTCCCTAGTAACTTAAAAAATGACTTCTATCTTAATATATTCATTTCACTTTTTTGATAATAATGTAATTTATTGAGCAACTACTATGTGATGATTCTGTGCTGAGAATATTCCACATATTGTCTCTAACCCTCTCAACACCCCTGCATTCCAGGTATCATTAATTCTCTTTTACAGATGAAGGAGTTGAAAAATGGCAGACATAATATTTGAGTTGATCTAGTGAATCCAAGATTCATGCTTTAATTAGATCAAAATGGCATCTTCTATGCAAGAAATGATGACTTCATGTACATACAGTTTTCTGTTCACACTCTCCCATCATAACATCACCCATTAGACTATGGTAAATGTAGTTTACTGCAGTAAATGTCATTAAAAATCTAGAGGCAAATTAGAAAAATAATATCTGCATGTTTTTGTTTTGTTTTGTTTAACATTTATTTATTTATTTTGAGAGACAGAGAGAGCGAGTGGGGGAGGGGCAGAGAAAGAGGGGGAGAGAGAGAATCCCAAGCAGGTTCTGTGCTTTCAGCCCAGAGCTGTATGCAGGGCTCAATCTCACCAAGTTTGAGATCATGCTCTGAGCAGAAATCGAGAGTCAGATGCTGAACCGACTGAGCCCCCCTGCTCCAGGTGCCCCAATATCTGTGCTTAATAAGAAAATTTTTGTTAGAACGGTATAAATTGGTGGAAAGAAAATCTCTGTACCCCTACATTTTCCCACAGACATCTCATGATAAAGCACATATCCAGTGAAAGACAACTATCTCACTGGCTCCATAAGTGAGAGGGCATGTACAAAGTTTGAAAGGTCCTCCCCACCCACCCACACCAGTAGTCACTCATGTAGCTGAGAATCTAGATATCTTCACAGCATCATGATTCTCTAATTAATCATGGGTCCATATAAAAAGGGTCACCTGAAAGACACGTACGTACCTCCATAAAATTACTACCCCGAACATGGTGCACTGTAATTTAATATTTCTTAAGAATCATTTGGATGCATTCTTACAGTTCAGTTCTGGGAAAATTTGTATTTCCTAATGGAAGAAATAACAAAAGTTAAGAATATTAATAACAAAATAACTCTGAGGAAAATAGCATGAAGTGTGGGGAAGAGCTCATCAGCGATGGAGACCAATTATGTTTCTGTTTTGCCGTGTGCCTGGGTTCTCAGAAAATTGAGATTTATATTGTGCATTAAATTGCAGCACTTACCTTTAGCCTAAATTGCTGGCAAAAATGAGTTATCTTTTGATGGCTCCTATTATTTGATATTTAATCTTTTGTTCTTAGTTTAATTTTCTGTTTTATATGTCTTTGATCTTAAGATGTCTCCAATAACTTTTTATGTGAAATGACTGTAAACAATACAATTAAAAATAAAACAGTTTTTATTTGTTCCGCTTAAGAATGCCTACATCTTTTTTCCTACATTGTTTGCATTAATCACACAAATCTAATCATCCATAGTTTCCTTTGACTCTTTCTTAAAGATTCTTTCTTTCCTTCCTCTTCCTCTTACCATTTCCACCTCCCTCACTCTAATCCAAACTTTCCTCATTGTTAATTTACTGAACATTCCCCAACTATTTTCCTCTCCCCAATCTCTTTTCTTTCCAGTTATTCTCCTCTCCCTCCTGCCCATAAATGGGCTTTGGTAATTACTGCATTCCAGTTGCTGTGTACTTGTAGTTTAATGATGAACAAGATATACCCCAAAGACAGACCTTAAATGAATACTATTAATCAGATGAATACTGCAACAGAAAAATGTACAGGGGCTGCTCTGATATAACACAGGGTTTCTTACACTTAGCACTATTGACATTTTGTATCGAGGTGGGGAGGGGCTGTACTGTATGCATTGTAGAACATTTAGCAGCATCCCTGGCCTCTACCCAATACATGCCAGGAGAACTCCCTAGTTGTGACAAGTGAGTGTCTCCTGGTATTGTAAAACGTCCCCTGATGGCAAAATTGCTCCCTATTTGAGAATCACTGCTCAACTGTATAGTCTATGTGGGTTGGGGGTGGCTTTGTGTGGCAATGTTTACCTGTTAATAGGCCATTTGGATTTAGAACTGAAGGACGAGTATGAATTAGTAGGAATTAAGTTGTGGAAAGAAAGGGGTACGAGGCTGTGGGGGATGGGAGAGTCTCAGTGTTCTAGGATGGAAGCCTAGTACATCAAAGACACTGAGATGAAAATGAACCTGGAAAATTCCAGGAGCTGAAAGAAGCCCAGTGTGGACTACTGATACAGAGTGTGTTGAGAGAGTGGCTACCACTAAGGTTGAGAGATGCACCCATCCAGACCGTCTGTGGAGACCATGTTCAGAACTAAGAACAGTGAGAAACACTAAATGGTTTTTAGCAGGAAAATGACAAGATATTGAATTCAACCAGGATAATGGTTGGAGTTGGGAGGAAGGGGAAGACAGCCTACAAGTGTATCTTCAGTGAATGAGGTTGGGGCTGGTCAGGTGTGTTGATGGCAATGACAAGTAGCAGGGGTCTGGCCATTGGCAATGGCATAAGAACATGTATATATGCATACTCCTCCTATCTATTTTAACAAGAGGGTCAATTCTGAAAGAATCTTGGAAGCCTTTGTAGGATAATACCAGCTACCCCTCCCAACCCTTGGGGAGGGAAGGTGAGCATGATACAGAAGGAGCAGCTCTGACTGGAAAGGAGCATGGAGGAAGCAGCTTATAGGAGACAAGGAGAGAGAGAATGTTTGTTGAAGAGGTCAAGGACACAAGGCTGTTTTCGTCAAACTCCTGAGGATACTGTTGTATGCAAGGAAAACAGGGGGTGGAGTCTGGGGCTAGAGGGAAAGGAGGTACAGCTATTTCTAGAAAAGACAGCCTGGCATGGTTTAGATGTCTGGGGATCCTGACCCTTTGGGCAATAAGCAGGGAAGGCTGGGAATGTGATACAAGGAAGATTAGCTCTGAGTATCCTGTGGGGCAGACAGGGAGACCTGGAGATTTTGGTATCATGAAATAAATCCTCCCAAACACCCACTTCTATAATGCTACCCTCTAATCCATTCCTCCCCAACCCTTCCAGAAACCTGGCAAACAAATAAGACCTTTCACAGCCTATCTTCCAAACCTTGGTTGCAGTTTTGCTTCAGATGAGCTTTGCTCTGCCTGGCCTGGTCTTATCATTGTGACAGTGTGCCTTGTTCTCTTCCCCTGTCCATGTCCCAAACCTGGTTTTTCCTCTCCAAACCCTACCCAGTTTAGAGGGCCTAGCTCATATCCTACCTCTTCTGTGGTACCTTTTCAGACCACTGTACCCACAAGTGTTGCCTGCTCTTCTTTTTTTAAATGAAGTTTACTTATTTATTTAGAGAGACAGAGAGAATTTCAAGCAGGCTCCCCACCACCAGCACAGAGCCTGATGTGGGGCTCAAACTCATGAACTGTGAGATCATGACCTGAACCGAAATCAAGAACCAGATTGTTCAATCAACTGAGCCACCCAGGTGTTCCTGTTGCCTGCTCTTTTTTTTTTTTTTTGTCTGCTCATCTTAATTGGCATTTAATTAAAAAGTGCTTTGGGGCTTCTTCTGTGCTGCTTTCTTATATATTAATTTTTCATGGCTGTGAATTTGTGTTTTCTAAAGCTGAATTGCAAATTTCTTGTCATACAGGATGAGGCTCTATGTCTCTTAATATACTCCTAAAGGCCTAATATAGGACTTGACACATAAAAGTCACTCAACTGTTATTTGATTAACACATTGGTTAAGATACATATCACTTTCCTGAGAGAGATGCAGGGGAGCATTGGAGTTCCTGCCATGTGGCAGGTACACTCAAGGTGTGAATATGCCTGGGCATTTATTTTTTTCTCCTTTGCACAAAGGCTCTGGGAAGGACTCTGGCATGCTACTATGCTCATTTAAGGAAAACCCACTGTCTTTTGTCAGACAACTCTGGGACAGACCCAGAATAGCAACTTCAAGTCTTCAGCTTTAGCAACAAGGAGGTGAGAGCAGTTCTGGGCCTGGATGGAGGGGTCAGGAATGCAGGGAAGGACTGGATTGAGTCAGATCACCCGCGGGGGACTACAAGGACATTGGAGCCGGGGGAAGAACAGGAGGTTGAGGGATGTCAAAAGGAGGAGACAATTATCCAACAGTTTGCCTCCAGTTTGTGTTCTGAAGTTTAAATTGTGAACTGATGCAGGGAACATTTCAGAGAGAGTGAGCAATGAACAGACTTTTACTTCTATGGTCATATTGGAAATACATATTCTTCCCCAGTTTGCATTTTCAGACCCTTAGCTGAAACAATAGGCATGAGGAAAGGACAGTTTGGTGTCGGCAAAGAAAGAAAAGAGTGGTGATGTGCTCACGTTTGACCAATTTGAGCACTTTCAAACAAAAATGTGGCTTTTACTCTGTTTTGTACAGTGACATCTTTGCCAACTCGCCTCCCCATAAGTACAGATGATGGTAGATCCGTTTTTTCCAACCTGTCACTGTTTGGCTGCTCTTTGGTAATCGGCAGATTTTTCTGTCTCCCTCTGGTTGGGGGTGGGGGCAGTAGAGCTCTAAACCAGGCACAGGCAACATTCTAACAAAGGCCTGACTGATGCCAAGCATGATGGGAGGGTTACTGCATTGTCTTTCCACATTACCTTTTTATTATTCCAGCTCAGGTTTATTTTCACCATTAATAATAACACTGATGTGTGGTGAGTCCTTCAGCAAGCCTGAAACTGAAAACTCACTTGTTTTATAGAGTGGGGGTTAGTTTTCCAGGTCTCCCTGCCTCGCTTGTGTCGATTTCACTTAGATTTGGGTCTAAATCAAGGGCCTGTTGAGAAATTCCTACTCAATTGGAATAGGTTACCATGTGTATTAACCATATCTTTTATTTTCAGATGCTTTGACATCTTGGGGCCTTGCTGACCCTGAAGGAGGACTGCTTCTCCTGGGATTAGCTAATTCCTGGAGATTGCAAAACTTCCAGCATATCTTCCATATGCAAAGCAACCGATCCAGAGACCATACCACCTCCTTCTTAGGGCCATTCTCATACTCATACTCTAGGCCACTGTCTTTCTGCCCTAGTTACCCTAGGACCAGGGACCAGACAAGCAGGGACCACCCCCTCTCCCCAGAGCCTGCTGAAATTACTTAAACTAGCCATTCCTAAGTTGTTTAAACTTTGTTCCTTTTTGCAGAAAACCACAAAAAGGCTCTAGTCTGTGTTTCCCCCTCACTCCTCTGCCTCCTGACCAACCCCGATACTTCCCTGTGTGACCCCTCATATGATGTAGCATGCCCCTTTCACTTGGGATGTGGGTAACAACTATCTTTTCAAAGATAATCATCGCCTAAATCTGTTGTTGGCCTCACCATACCTAGATAATAATAAAACCTGCTTTTTCAAACATGCGTTTACAAATACTGAACCAACTTGCATCATAACCTTATAAATGATATGGCCTTCAGTATCAGCTGATTCCATTTTTGTGGGTCATATTAATCTTTCCTGAGCCACAAATATTAATATTCCCCAATCTTCACTGTGTAAGCTAGTCACAGAGAATCTGGATGAATGTTTTATTATAATCCACATCAAGTTTATGTCACTATATAGATCACTTTAACATTACATTCTCTATAACTAGATTATGAGGTATTTGAAGGCGGGGGAAATGGTGATACTGTTATTGTTTTTTTGTTTGTTTTTACTAAAGGAGCATATTTTTTTGGCATTTCTTGCAGCATGGTGAAGTGAAACGAGTATATACTTTTGGCCAAATAGTGCTTAACCTCCACCTGAAAAGTTTCTTTTCAATTCAGTGTCAGTTTTGGAAGGGATAAAGCTGAAGTGGTAAGAGAGAATAGAGACAATTATTTAGTCAATGAGAGAAACCGGTTTAGTCATGTGGCCACTTAGATAACCTATAAAACCTTACGCTACCCTTTTATTAGTCACAGGGTAGGAACCTTGTAAGTCATGGAGATAAACTTCTTGTTAAATGTCTTCCTTTTGTGTTTTGTATGTAGAACGTGTACATTCTAGTCTTCCCTATCTGTCTAAAATAGAGCTCATATTACAGTTTAATCCCTACTCTTGTAATGGGAACTCATAACAGCCCCAAGTATACTCCAATTATTTCCTCACCAAATCAGTAGATCAGCCACAGTTAACAATGGCATATTGTTATTCTCTCTCACTAGAACCATGTCTGTTGCCGACAAAGGTCCCTAGAGAGGCTTCATGGCTCGCTCTGCTGAAAATACATAGGATCAGCACTCCTATAGGGATGCCAAAGGTGCTATTCCTAGCTATGGGGTATTCCCCTGGGTACTGGCCCAGAAGTGCCAGACTTAGGTTTCACTGGGAGACAGGAAGAATCATTTCCACTCTGCTTCACTGCTACCTTTCATGACGTTTCCTGTGGATAGTTTGACTTTTGGGTTCATTACTCTAATCGTGGTGGTTCATACCCAGCTCAAGGAGTCAGAGGGTGATAGATCTAGCAGGCCACCTACTCATTCCTTCTCTCTTCTCAGCTCTTACCTGCCTCTCTTTCCACCCAGCAATATAATTTACTCAAGATGCAGCATGTGCACCAAAAAGTTTTTAAAATACCGGAGTCCATACATTTCAACTTCACTGTGGATGCTTTGCTTTACCTCTATCTGTAAGAGACCCCTTAAGATGGTTTTCCAGGGCAAAGGAAGATCCACACCAAAGGTGAGTTCAAGTCCCCACCATTTGCAGTAAGAGAAAAACTCAATGCTTTGAAATTATAGTTTTTCATTCTATTCTCTCCATCAGATTCTTGGAGATCTTAGGGCTGATTTAAAATTCAAAGCCAAGAACTTCTTTCTCTTCATTTGTCTTTGCAATAAGGCAGTTTCTACTAATCTAGGGGTTTGCAATGCTGGATGCATATTAGAATCACCTTGTGGCAGGGGGTGGCTGTTAAAATATATTGGTAACTGGAGTCCACCCAAGATGATTACATTAAGATCTGTGAGGGCAGGGTTCAGAAACTGATAGTTTTTTAAAGTTGCCCAGATGATGACACTATACATTGGGATTAAGAACCACTGTTGTAAGCACATGACTTAGGGACAGGGAACTCCAATTTGAGAAACTGACTAGATAGATTACATCTATTCTTCCTCCCATGTGAGACTTCAGGAATCACTATCCTTTTCCTTGTTTGACAAGTAAAGGGCAACTCAATCTAATTATCGCTAATTGCTATCCCCTGTGACATGAGCTGATTCTTGAAAGGTTTGAAGTTGTTGGATCAGCACTCTGATTATTTTCTTGTGGGCACTTTGCTGCCATTAGGAGACATTGTCTCCAGGTGGGCTTCCACTCTAGTTGTTGGTTTCCCACAGGTGGGGTTAATAAAGGAATCAATACATTTATCTTCTTCTGGATTCTCCTGAAAATAATACTTTCCTTCAACTGGGAAAATGTATATACACAAAAATAAATTATATACACTTTCAGAGCAGGGTTAAATAAGTTTAAAACAAAAACCTAGATAGCCTGATTTTATATTCACCAACTCTGAATTATTGTTAAACATTGCTTAACATAGTTATGGCTTACTTATCCTTGAGCAGAATTAACTCAATCTGAGTATCAAAGTGGATTTATGTACCAACATCACTTGCTTTTTTAATTTGACAGCTCCAGTAGGAGTCAAAATTTCTGAAGTCTTTTATTCAGGCTGGAATTCTCTTAACAACCATTCAATACTTTCATAGAAAAGGTATCTGTTTGGGGTTTCAGCATCTTAGCACTCTATTCCTATCTGATTTCAGTTGAAGGAAGCAGAAAACCACAGAGAAAAGTTATAGAGATTTGACCTTGGTAAAGCTACTCATTGTTTCCTCTCTCATGGAAAACTGTCTGAGTATCTCTTCCAGTTCTTGCTCCATCTGGTATTTACCATGCATTTATGTGCCTTGGCACTATTATCAATCAGAAAAAACCTAGAGGCATAAATTGTTTGCTTAAAGCTTTAATTACTAAAGTCTCAGTTTACCAGGACAAGATAATTAAAAAGAACATGTGTTAGAGGTAGTAAAAAATATATTTAAACAACAACATTGTTTTTCCATGGCACAGCAGAAATGTGACTCTTATTTTAAAAATTACACTGAAAACATAGTGAAACTTTCTTAATGTTTTCATACATAAAAAATATTTTCCAAGAATATCAGTTTCTTTTTTTCCATTCTTTGGACCTTACTTGAAATATAATGCTTCCATTGATATGATCTAGAAATTAATTAGATGTTTATAAAAGTTAATTTAATTGACAAAGAACATGTCAAGAATTTTCCATGTTATTGTATTATTAAGGATTGGTAAGTGTCCACATTGGTAATGGAATAATATTCAGTACATGCAGAAGAAAAGTATGTCTTTCAAGAAGGTGTATAAAGGCACCACTAAAATTACACATGTAATGAAGATAAATATGAGTCTTGAAATAAGGAATTAATGTTACCCATTATCTCCCTTAGTTTTCCACTGGGGATTTGTATAGTCTTTCATATAATGAACAAAAGAATGGTGTTTTATTTTGTGAATTCATGGCCTAACTCATTAGAATACAATGATCATTTATGTATTAGAAACGTGGAAGTGAGACAAAGACTGTGACTGCATAGTGTACACAATATACCACTCGTCTTTGCTGCATCTGTAGCAAAGTCCATCTGCACTATTCAGTTTCCTCAGCTATTGCTTTCTGTAAAAAAAGATCAGGTAAGTCACACACTCAATATAATTGAGCACAAAATTACTGTCATTAATATTATTTTAAGTGAGTGAATTGTCATAAGAATTTGTGAACGATTCCAGGGTATAAATCACCTTGAGTTTGCACCAAGAGCAACCTCTTGTCTTTCTACCAAGTCTCTACCAGTCATCTCTACAACCTCATCCCGTGTGACCATCCTATTTTTCAGTCAAACATCCACACATACATCTAAGAATTGTTTTTGAAGGCATACTATATGTAAAGCTATGTGCTATATGGAGACAAAGATGAGTGCGACACAGTTCCTCAACACAGCAAATTCTTTTTTACTTTTAACTGCAATCTAAGGCAAAGTATGTCAAATAACCATAAGAAACGTTGAAGTAAAGCTCATAGTGGTTTGAAGGAGAAATACCCGGCTTGGTAACTAAGGCAAACCTAATAGAAGTAATATTTCATCTGCTCCTGCATTAAACAAATACAGGCAATGAGAATAGCATAAGATTCAAGTGGCAGTGGTAGTGGTGGGAAGGGGAGAATGATAGATTTTCAACAAATAGGGGGAATATTTCCAAAGAAAACAAATGGTGCAAAGGAGTGCTCTTGAAGGAATATTCATTGAAATGATGCATACTTTTCTATAAATCAGGAATTAAAGTACAAAAATTTTTTAAATTCAATTTATTAAAACTAAAAAAAAACCTCCAACATTTCAGCCATTTCTTCCAGTCCCTCATTCCCCACTTCTGGGAATCACCAATCTGTTCTCCATATTTGTGAGCTTGGATTTGTGGACTGATTGATTCCACACGTAAGAGAGATCATATGGTATTTGTCTTCTTTTGTCTGATTTATTTCACTTAGCATAATTCCCTCAAGATCCATCCATGCTGTGGTAAATGGTAAGATTTTGTTATTTTTTATGGCTGAATAATATTCTGTTATATATATACTGCAATTTCTTTATCCATTCATCCATCAATGAACACTTAGGTTGTTTCCGTATCTTGGTTACTCTAAATAATTTTGCAGTGAACATGGTGGTGCACATATTCTTGTCAATTACTGTTTTCATTTTCTTTGGATAAATATACAGAGGTGGAATTGCAGTATCATATGATGGTTATATTTTTAATTTCTTGAGGAACCTCCCTCCATACTGTTTTCCGTGGTAGCTATAACACCTCACATTCCACCAACAGTGAAGGAGGAGTCCCTTTTCTCCATACCCTTGTCAATACTTATTTTTTATATTTTTGATAATAGCCATTCTGACAGGTGTGAGGTGATATCTCGTTGTGGGTTTTTGATGTGCGTTTCCCTGATGATCACTGATGTTAAGTATCTTTTCATGTATCTGGTGTCCATCTGTATGTCTTATTTGGAAAAATGTCTATTCAGGTATGCTGCCCACTTTTTAATAAGATTGTTTTTGTTTTTGTTTTTGCTACTGAGTTGTATGAGTTACTTATGATTTTGGATATTAACCCTTTATCAAATATATGCTTTGCAAATATTTTTCCCTTTCAGTAGGTTGCCATTTTAATTTGTTGATGGCTTCCTCTGCTGTACAGAAACTTTTTAGTTTGATGTAGTCCCATTTATTTTTGTTTTTGGTGCCTTCAGTTTTTGGAGTTAGAGTCAAAAAAACCCACCACCAAGACCAATATCAATGAGCTTACCACTTATGTTTTCTTCTATGAATTTTATGGCTTCAGGTATTATATTTGAGTCTTTAATCCATTTTGAGTTTATTTTTGTGTGAGAAAACAGTCTAGTTTCATTGTTTTGCATGTAGCCATCCAATTTTTCCAATGCCACTTATTGAGAAGACCGTTCTTTCCCCATCATATATTCTTGACTCTTTTGTCATAAATTAATTGACCACGTATGTATGAGTTTATTTCTGGGCTTTCTATTCTGTTTCATTGATGTTTGTTATCTGTTTTTATGCCAGTACCATACTTTTCTACTTACTAAAATACATTTAAACTTAGGTTTGAATCAGGGGAAAGAATATTCCAAGTAGTGATAACAAAACGCCCTAAGATAGGTACAAGCTTAATATGTTTGAGGTATGGTAAAAACATGACCATAGCTGAAGCAGTTGTGACGGGGACAATGGTAGAGGATGATGTTGGAAAGGAAGTTGGGGACTTGCTCTTATAGGACTTGTAGGCCACGTAAGGGTTTAAGCTTTATTTTAATTACAATGACAAATCATTAGAGAAGTTTAAGTAGGGATGTACATGGTTAGGTGTATATTTTAAGAAAACATGGTGGTGTCAGAGGACTAAGAGTAGAAGCCAGAAATTCAGTGTGGAGTTTCTTGAAATAGTCCATGTGAATTATGATGGTGACTTGGCCTAAGGTGGTGATTGTTGAGATGGAGCAAGAAAAGTCATTATCAGTTTTGAATACAGAGTGAATAGAATGTGTTGGAGTAGCCAGGGCAGTCAGAACATCACAGGAATTAAAAATAACACCTCGACTTTTTTTTTTTTTTTACTTGACAAAATGTGGGCAAGGTTGGGTGGGCAGGGATGCCATTTTCTGGGGTCGTAAAGAGGTGGGAAGGATTAAACAGGATGCCAATTTGACATTCAAAAGAGACGTCAATTAAGCAATTCATTACACAAGTCATGAGTCTCAAGGAGAGGTCAGAGCTGGAGATACAGATTTAGGAGTTTTAGGCATACATGGGGGGATTAAAGCCATGAGACAGGATAAGATCACCTTGGGAGAAAGTATGACTAGAGAATGGTACAGGTACATCCCTAGAAAGTCTAATGAATTATCAGAGAAGGAGGAACCAACAAAGAATAAAGAGAAGGAAAGACACTGCTCTAATCATCAATTATCATATTAAACTGCAATGTTACAATGTTCTCAGAAGCTATTGTAATACGAAAAGGAATTTTCATCCTTTTGCGTCTCTGCCAACTGACTTCCGACTGCTATACTTTTTTTTTTATTACTACTCCTCGTCCAAGATGTGAGTTCTTAATTTGCTGTGTTTAATATGCAGTGTACCAACAGATTAGTTATCTCTTCTTGTTGAAGAAGCGTGACAAGCCTAACTAGACAAAAATGCCCACTCTCACCACTTCTATTCAACATTTTATGGTGGATTCTAGTGTAGTAAGACAAGGAAACAAATAAAAGAATTCGGTAAAAGGGGGGGGGCACCTGGGTGGCTCAGTCGGTTAAGCATCTGACTTTTGATTTTGGCTGTCATGGTCTCACAGTTTGTGGGTTTGAGCCCTGCATTGAGCTCTGCACTTACCATGCAGAGACTGCTTGGGATTCTCTCTGTCCCTCACTTTCTGCCCCTTCCATGCTCACACACACATATGTGCACACTCTCTCTCAAAAAAATAAAGAAAACATTTTTTTTAAAAGAATTGGGTAAAAAAAGTATAAGAATTGGAAGGGAAGAAACAAAACTATTATTATTTTCAAATTATGTGATTGGCTAACTAGAATACAGCACATAATCAACAAATTGTTAGAATAGGAGAGTTTAACAGAGTAATCTGACATAAAGAAAAATACAAAATGAAGTACACATCTATGCAGCAGTACAAACCGAAAATATTTTTTAAAAATAGAAATCATTTATAATAGCAACAGAAAAGATATTTAGTAATAAATCTAACAAAAGGTTTGCAAGACTTATATAGAAAACAGTTCAAAACTTCAAAATAAAGATGTGAATTTTTCCCCAATTATTCTGTAGACCCCATGCAATTCTATTAAAAAACTCAACTGGGTGTTTTGAGGAACTTTATTAGCTGGTTCTAAAATATATAAGGAAGAGTGGATGCCAAAGATAGCTAAGTCATTCAAGAAGTAGAATAAGGTGGAGAGATTTATTTTACTAGATATTAAAAAATATTTATTATATACCTATTAGAATGAAAATAGTGAAATATTGGGGCACGGATAGACATAATGACTTGAACAGACCAGAGAACCCAGAAACAGATCTAGCACATATGAAAAATTGATATAGGATAGAGGGGACATGATATATCTTTGGAATAATTATGAAGTATTACATATGGAAAAAATGAAATCAGATTCTTACCTCACACAAAGCACACAATTCTGTTTGAGAGGGGTTAAAAGAGTTGAATGTGAAATGCAAAAATTTTGAACTGTTTAGAGGAAATACAACAGAATATTTTATATTGGTATAGGGAAGGATTTCTCAAATGTGACACAAAACCACTAGTCATTAAAAAAATTAACCTAGGGAATGTAAAAATTAAGAAATTCTGTGCATCAGAAGGCCTCATAAATACAGCAAAAACTATGGGCCACAAACTTGGAAAATATGTTTGCAACGTATAAAGTGGATAAAAATATTAATATCCAGAATTAGGGTGGTGGTAAAATTTCGAGGCAGACAATCACATTTTATTCTGAGTTAATGGCAGCTCTGCATTTGAGAATGTGCTTTTTGGAAATGTGCAACATGGCAACATGTTCTAAAATATATAAAGAACTCATAAATAATAAAACAAACAACTAAATAGAAAAAGTTAAAAGACACAGATACTTCATGAAAGAGCAAATGCAAATGGCTTATCCGTGTCATAATAATATGCTAATCTTCAGTAGTAATAAGAAGAATATAAATTAATATTAATAAATATATTAATAAATATTAATAAAATAATGTGGGGCCCTCCTGTTAAAAATTTTAAATAAAATATGTGAGTTCTACATAACTGAATAAAAGTGCTGTATTTTATAGGACGATATGAAGAATCTCTTGAGTAAATAGGATTCTATAAATGTATGTGTTTAACAAATAATTATTTTTAAAAATATCTTTGAATTCCATTTTAAAGCAAAAGATATAATGCATATATCCCTCTCTTGATGAAAATGGATATTTTCCTAAAATTCTCCTGTGCAATCTCATATAAGCAAACAATCCATTTTCTTCTTCTGTCAATGGTGTCTTGGTAATGCATGAGATACAGCTTCAGGGTAGAAATGCTCTTCTGAACTTTCCAAACCTCTCCAAAAGGTGACTGAGTAGCAGCCTGTCAAATTAAAGAAAGGTATTCTCATTCAAGAGGAATTTCAGTTTCATTTAAAAAGGGGGGTCCTTCCTAAACAGTCTTGTGGTCTGAGCTTTTTGCTTGTGGTACGTGCTGCTGTTAAAAGCGGCTCAATTTTATTACATGTAAAAAACAATCTTCCAAGGAAAATAATAAATACATTTCTAATTTTGTCCTTGTGGGATTATTCCATTGGAAAAAATTATGTGACGCCTTGGGCCAGGTATCCAAAAACAGTTGGAAGTCAAGAGCACTGGAGAGGGCACTCAGCCTGAATGTTTTGTCTGCAGAATGTGAACTTTTAAAATTTTATTCCTTCTAAGTTTTGCTCGAGACATCTTTGTTTTCTCCAGCCTTTCCTTGCAGACATTTATTTTTAAAATTTGGTTAAGGATTATTTTCATGGGCCTGCTCAATAGAGTCTTGAGTAATAAAGAAAAATGGTTTTTACTTTTACTTATCTAGATATTTGCTCAATATTCCACTACAGTTGTTCTTAATCTTTATGGAGCTATAGATTTGAAAATATTATAAAAGCCTAAAAATTTTTTATAGGCACATGTAGTTGAAGGGGACTGTAGTCTCCCAGATTAAGCACCTGTGTGTGTGTGTGTGTGTGTGTGTGTGTGTGTGTGTGTTTAAGACACCATCCTTTTTCCACTGAGAATTCCTGGCTTCCTTTTCAAATATTAGTTGACCATATAGGCAGGGGTTTAATTTCTGTACTCTCTATAATGTTCCATTAGTTTGTGTGTCTACTTTTATGCCAATACCACACTATCTGTGTTTTTTGAAAATGTTTGTTTATTTTGAGGGAGGGAGGGAGGGAGGTAGGGAGGGAGGTAGGGAGGGAGGGAGAGAGAGAAAGTGAGTTGGGGAGAACAGACAGGGAGAGGGAGAATCCCAAGAAGGCTCCACAATGTCAGTGCAGAGCCCAATGCCAGGCTCAAGCCCACCAACCTTGAGATCATGACCTGAGCCAAAATCAAGAGTAAGACACTTAACTGACTGAGCAACTCAGTATCCCATGGTGTATGTGTGTATGCGTTTTAACTATATCTTTGTCATATAGTTTGCAAGGAAGTGAAATGCTCCAGCTTTGTTCTTATTCAAGATTGCTTTGGCTATTTAGGTTCTTTTGTGGTTCCATATAAATTTTAGGTTTCTTTTTTCTATTTCTATGAAAAGTGCTATTGGAAGTTTCACGGGAATTGCATTGAATCTATAGATGGCTTTGGGTGTCATGGACATTTTAACAACATTAATTCTTACAATTCATGAACATGGAATGTCTTTCCATTTATTTGTCTTCTTCAATGTCTTATGGATTTCAGTGTGCAGATCTTTCATCTATTTGGTTAAATTTATTCCTAAGTATTTTATTGCTTTTGATGTTTGTAAATGGGACTGTTCTCTTAATTTCTCTTTCACACAGTTCACTATTAGTGTATAGATACACCACTGATTTTTTTTTAACGTTTATTTATTTTTTTGAGACAGAGAGAGACAGAGCATGAACAGGGGAGGGTCAGAGAGAGGGAGACACAGAATCTGAAACAGGCTCCAGGCTCTGAGCTGTCAGCACAGAGCCCTACGCGGGGCTCGTACTCACGGACCGCGAGATCATGGCCTGAGCCGAAGTCGGCCGCTTAACCGACTGAGCCACCCAGGCGCCCCACCACTGATTTTTATACATTGGTTTTGTATCCTGCAACTTTACTAAATGTTTATATTAGTTCTAACAGTTTTATGATAGAGTTCTTAGATTTTTCTGTACGTACTATCAGACATCTGCAAATAGAGACAATTTTATTTCTTCCTTTCTGATTTGGATGTCTTTTCTGTTCATTCATTCTTTTTTCTTGTCTAATTGTTCTGGCCAAGACCACCAGTATTATGTTGAGTGAGAGGTGAGAGTGGTCATCCTTGTCTTGTTCCTGATTTTAGAGGGAAAATTTTCAGCTTTCGTGAGATGGTAGTTGTGGACTTGTAATATACGGCCTTTATTATGTTGAGGTATGTTCTATCTATGCCCACTTTGTGGACAATTGTTATCATGAAAAGATGTTGAATTCTGTCAAATGCATTTTCTGTATTTATTGAGATGATTATGTGATTTTTATCCTTCATTTTGTTTGTGTTGTGTAACACAATGATTGACTTGCAGCTTTTGAACCATTCTTGCATTCCCAGAGTAAATGCATCTTGATCATGACGTACAGTCCTCTTAATGTACTGCCGAATTCGTTTTGCTAATATTTTGTTGAGAATTTTTACATCTATGTTTATCAGGAATATTGGTCTGTAATTTTCTTGTGCTGTCTTTGTCTGGTTTTGGTACTCATAAATTAGTTTAAAAGTATTCCCTCTTCTTCTATTTTTTAAAAGAGTTTGAGCAGGATTAGTATTGCATCCTCTATAAATGTTTGATAGAATTCATCAGTGAAGCCATCTGGTTTTGGACTTTGTTTTTTGCTGGGGATATTTTTGATTACTGATTTAATCCCCTATTATTAACAAATAGTTTATTCAGATTTTCTATTTCTCTCTGATTCAGTCTTCGTAGGTTGTATATTTCTAAATTTATCAATTTATTCTAGGTTGCCTAATTTGTTGGTGTATAATTGTTCATAGTAGTGTTTTATGATCTTTTGTATTTGTGTGATGTCTGTTGAAATGTCACCTGATTATCTGATTTTATTTATTTGAGTCTTCTCTTTCCTTGGTGAATCTAGCTAAAGGTTTTATTTCCCCTGAGTTTTCTATTTTCATAATTATTTTAATAAATGGAGTTATAATTATCATATGACATTACAGATTTGCTTTGACTTACGATGGGGTTGCATCCTGATAAACTCATTGAAAGTTGAAAATATCCTAAATCAAAAACGCATTTAATAAATCTAACCTACCCAACATGACAGCTTAGCCTAGTTTACTTTAAACATGCTTAGAACATTTACATTAGCCCACAGCTGAGCAGAGTCATCTAACACAAAGCCTATTTTATAATAAAGTATTTAATATCTCATGTAATATACTGAATACTGAAAGTGAAAAACAAAATGGTTGTACGGGTATAGAATGGTTGTAAGTGTATCAGCTGTTTGCCCTCATGATTGCATGGCTGATGGGAGCTGCAGTTCACTGCCACTGCCCCAAATCATGGAATGATATTGTACTGTATTGCTAGCCTGGGAAAAGAACAGAATTCAAAATTTGTACTACAGTATCTACGAAATGTGTATTGCTTTTGCACCATTATAAAATCAAAAAATCTTAAGAGAAATCATTCTAAGTTGAAGACTGTATATTAGTTTCAGGTGTACAACATAGTGACTCGATATTTGTGTACACTGAAATGATCACAAGTCTAGTCACTATCTGTTACCACACATAGTTACAATTTTTTTCTTCAGGTAAGATATTTTAAGGTTTACTCTCTTAACAGCTTTCAAATATGCAATGCAATATTAACTATAGTCACCATACTGTACATTACATTCTTCATGATGTATTTATTTTATAACTGTAACTTGTACTTTTTGATGAACCTTACCAACTCCTACCTCTCTTCTCTCTGGCAACAGCCAATCTACTCTATGTATCTATGAGCTTGGTTTTGATTTGTATTTTTTTTTATGTTCCACATATAAGTGAAATCATATGGTATCTGTCTTTCACTGTCTAACTTATTTCACTTAGTACAAGACCCTCAAGTAAGGTTCATTTATGTTGTTGCAAATGGCAAGATTCCATTCTTTCTTATGACTGAGTAGTAGTAGTATTTGTGTGTGTGTGTGTGTGTGTGTGTGTGTGTGTGTGTGTGCGCGCGCGCGCGCTTGCACGTTCTTCATTCATCCATTGATGGACATTTTGGTTGTTTTCATATATTGCCTGTTGTAAATAATGCTATATAATGAACATGAAAATACATATTTCTTTTCAAATTAGTGGGTTTTTTTTCAGGTAAATAGTCAGAAGTGGAATTGCTGGATCATATTGTAGTTCTAGTTATAATTTTTTGAGGAACCTCCATACAATTTTCCATAATGGCTGTACTGATTTACATTCCACCTATATTACAAACCTATAATAATATAAAAAGTATGAAATTAGCATAAAAACAGACACATAGCTAAATGGAACAGAATAGAGAACCCCAAAATAAACCCATGAAGCTATGGTCAACTAATTTGCAAAAAGTAGACAAGAAGTTACAATGGAGAAAGAACAGTGTCTTTAACAAATGGTACTGAGAAAATCTGACAGCCACATGCAAAAGAATGTAACTAGATTACTAACCCTACACCACGCACAAAAATTAACTCAAAATGGAGTTACTTGAATGTAAGACCTAAAACTATAAAATTCTTAGAAGAGAACATAGGTGGTAAGCTCCTTGACATAGCTATTGATGATGAAATTTTGGGTCTGACTTCTAAAGAAAAGCCAACTAAAGCAAAAATAACCAACTGGTGCTATATCAAACTAAAAGAAAATTCTTCACAGCAAAGGAAATTATGAACAAAATGAAAAGGCCACAAAGTGAATGAGAGAAGATATTTGCAAATCAGATATCTATTAAGGGATTAGTATCCAAAATATATAAAGAACTCATACAATACAATAGGAAAAAAAAAAACAGATAATCTAATTTTAAAAATTAGGGAAGGACCTGAATAGACATCTTTCCAAAGAAGACATAGGTGACAGACATATGAAAAGATGTTCAGTATCACTCATCATTAAGGAAATACAAATCAAACCCACATGTCACATTACTTCAATCTATTAGAATGAATACTATCAAAGGACAAGAAATAACAATTGTTAGTAGGATGTAGAGAAAAGTGAACCTACAAGTCTTGCTAAAGGTTCATCTATTTTTTTAAATCTTTCAAAAAACCAGCTTTTAGTTTCTATCTTTTCTATTTTCTTTTCAGTCTCTATTTCATTTGTGTCTAGTCTATTATTTATTTCCTCCTACTACATCTGGAATTAATTTTAATTAACTTATTAATTTATTAATTTATTTATTCTTTTTTTTTTGTAAGTTTATTTATTTATTTTGATAGAAAGAGGATCCCAAGCAGACTCTGAGCTATCAGCATGGAGCATGACATGGGGCTTGAACTCATGAACTATGAGATCATGACCTGAGCTGAGACCAAGAGTTGGATGCTTAAGTAACTGAGCCACCCAGGCACCCCAATTTATTTATTTATTCTTATTCTAATTTCTTGAGGTGTAAAGTTTTTTATTTGAGATCTTTCTTGTTTCTTGATGTAGGCATTTGTCACTATAAACTTCCCTCTGAGAACTCCTTTGGTTGCATCACATGTTTTGGTATATTGTGTTTCTATTTTCATTTGTCTCAATATTTTTTACTTCTCTTTTGATTTCTCCTTTGACCTATGTGTTGTTCATAACATGTTTGATCTCCACATTTGTGAATTTTCTAGTTTTCTTCTTGTAATTGCTTTCTAGTTTCATACTGTTGTGGAAAAGATGCTTGATATGATTTCATTCTTCTTACATTTATTAAGGCTGCTTTTGGGTCCTAACATATGACCTATCCTGGAGAATGTTAACATGCACATAGGAAGAATGTGCATTCTGCTGTTGAATGGAACATTCTATAAATGTCCATTAAATCCATTTGGCACTAAAAACAAACAAGGCAGCTTGGACAAGCACAGGGTTGTGAGACAATCAAGAGCATGGGCCAGACTGCTTGACCTGGTTTATCTCCTATGTGAGACCAGCCTTTCAAGCTTGAGAAAGGTGCTGGTTTTACATAATGCACATAGTGTCAAGGAAAATGAGGAAACATAGGAATGTATTGAAACAAAGGAACAAGAAAGGTACCTGGGTGGCTCAGTTGGTTGACTGTCCGACTTTGGCTCAGGTCATGATCTTACGGTGTGTGAGTGTGAGCCCCACAACAGGCTTTACGCTGACAGCATGAGCCTGTTTCAGATTTTCTATCTTCCTCTCTCTCTGCCCCTCCCCAGCTCATACTCTATCTCACAAATGAATAAACATTAAAAAACATTTTAGATAAGATAAGACAAGATAAGATAAGATGAGATCTTTAAAAAGGGGGTATTTGTCAAATTGTTTTGGCCAAGGAGCCCATAGGTGCTGTAGCAGGTAAAGACTGTGGGTTGGCGGTTGAATTCTATCAAGGGAATTCATCTGTAGGGAAGTGACATTCACCTCTTCTGCTCATATTCTTACTTTCTAAGGATGCTTCCAGGTACCTCAAAGAAGAGGGGAACTGATAAAGAACAGCAATGTATGCCACAAACTGCTATCAAATTCATTAAAACAACAGCACACATAAATGAACTTTTTGTGATGCTGGGAGCCTAAAGAATATTGTTTAACAGCAGAAAAATCATTGAAGTTAAAATGAAACAACTGAGGGGTGCCTAGATGCCTCAGTCAATTAAGCGACCTACTTCGGCTTAGGTCGTGACCTCGATGTTCCTGAGTTTGAGCCATGCTTTAGGCTCTGTGCTGACAGCTCAGTGCCTGGAGCCTGCTTTGGATTCTGTGTCTCCCTCTCTCTCTCTCTCTTTGCCCCTCCCCTGCTTGCGCTCTGTCTCTCTCTCTGTCTCTCTCTCTCTCTCTTTCAAAAATAAATAAACATTAAAAAAATAAACAACTGATAGTTTGAATTGACTTTGTTAGATGGTATGTGTTGCTTATATACAGGGTACCCCAATATACACACATTACTATGAGTTGCTTTTGGGGGGGGAACCATACAAAGAGATTAAATGCTTTATCTCTTACAGTTACTGAAAGAGATCAAATTCTTTATATCTATAGTTCTACTCAGTGCCTAATGCATACTACTGTTCCTTAGCTACTGTTAAATAGCTGAAAGCCTTAAAAAGTATTGATAGCTAAGGATTTTGAATATTTTACATTAAGAGAACTAATGATCAAAGGAGTTATTGATTTCTTTAGGCTTGTTCTATTTGATGTAACTTCTGTTACATTTACATCTTTGCATTAGAGCCATGTTTTTGCATTAATAATAAGCACCTAATATGAACCATTGCTTCTCAAGCCGAAAATAGTAGAGTCTTAGAAACTGGAATTCTAATTCTAGTTAGTAAAAGTGTAATCAAATAGTGAAATTCTTTAACTTTCTTGGTCCTTGCTTTTCATGTATAAAAATAGTAGATTTGAAATAGGTGATCTCTATGACTTTAGAATTTTTATTTCTTAATTTATATTTATCTATTTATTTAAAGTTTATTTATTAATTTTGAGAGAGAAAGAGAGAGAGAGAGAGCAAGCAAGCTTCACAAGATCACCATGGAGCCTGATGCAGGGCTTGAACTCACCAACCATGAGGTCATGGCCTGAGCCCAAATCAAGAGCCTTGACACTTAACTGACTGAGCTACCCAAGTGCCCAAACCCTAGAAATTTTAATAAAATGTTTTTTATAAAATATTGATAAAATTATAAAAAATATTTTTATAATTTTAATTCCATATCTTCTGCAGAAATGTTCTTGAAATCAATGTGATGGTTCATGTTTTATGTCATTCGTTCATTTATTCATTTAACAAATATTTAATGAGCAACTTCCATTAAATGTGTGACTGCTATCACTCTACAAGGCTTTCGAGATGAAGTGAATAAATGAAATGTCAATAAGCTCATACCCAAGTATTAAGCTTTACAAGATTTTGTTTATTAAATTCCTAGTAGAATAGATGATAATTATACCCCAAGCTCCTGTTTTCTGTGAAAATATAATAGAAGTTAGCTACTGAAGAGAGTGGGAAGATTGCATTAAGGTCACTGGGTTAATTGGGAGTTTTTTCTTTCAACAACTTGAATGAAAGATCACTGGTGATGTCACATCTGAACAAAGTGAAATAGTATTATGAGTTTTTAAACTGCAGGAAGTTGCTGCAAGAAATAATGAATCCATTTCAAATAGGCAAAATTTGACATAATTCATAATTAAGCTCTTGAAAAAATGTTTCAGGGATACAGGATTGAGAAATTTGTAATGGCCATGAGATGACAGTCCTCTGTCAATAATTGTTAATAAAAGAAAATGTTCACATTTCAATTTTTAAAATAGCCAATCATTTTAACTCTATAGCTGACTCTGATGTTGAAAAGAAAAACTATTCCCTGAGACAGAACTGAAAGTGTTGGGTTTGGGAGTTGTGGGCAGACATGGTCCCAGAGAAACAATTGTCAGATGCATGAGATTTTTTTTTAACTTTATTTATTGAGAGACAGAGAGCGAGAGAGAGCACATGCATGCAAGCAGAGGAGGGGCAGAGAGAGAGGGAGAGAGAGAATTCCAAGCAGGCTCCACACTCAGCTCAATGGGGATCCTGACACAGGGCTAGATCTCAGGACTATGAGATCATGACCTGAGCTGATCCTGAGTCAGTCACCTAACCAGCTGAGCCACCCAGGTGCCCTGAGATTTGTTTTTTTGAAGGAACACAGAGGGAGCTGCTGTCTTCTTGTTTCTAAGAAAACTTCACAGTGTGCACATGATGGGATTCATGTCATTACTGTTTTATGTCAAGTCTGTTTCACTTAATTTTCCATGTTAGGTAATAGGCATTTACAAAGCACTCCCTGAAAGAGGAAAGTCACCCACCTCACCCCCATATTTTCTCCCTTCTGGAGAAGATGAAGACAGTTTCTAGAGAAGGCTTGGAAGTAATTGCTTCTTTCATGCTTTTCAGTTCAAGAGTAAGGCATTTTCAGGAGTTAAAAATCAGGGCACATAATGGTAGATACAGAAAAGGGCTCAATGGGCACGTGGCTCCCACACAAGAAGCAGAATTGCCCCACACCTGTGCATGGAAACCAATGTTCCTCAGTCAAGTTAGGATCAACCTTCCTTTACTTTCATGAATTCAGCTTAGGTCACTATCCCAAGTATTAAGGACTCTTGTCCATGGTACACACTGCACAGATGCTACATGGAGTCAAACAGAGAAGAAACTCCAACTCCATGCTGGATTCACTGGTTCACTCAGCAAATATTTAATGTATGTCTACTATGTACTAGACACCATATTAGGCATTGAAGTCTAATATGGCATGAGGTCATGCTGAACAGGACAGACAAACATAGAAAGATAATCTGAGGGTTGGGAAGCCACACCAAAATCCAATAAAAAGATAAGTAATTACAAATTTTTATCAGATCAATGAAGGAAATAAATAAGAGATAGAAATCAATAGCAGAGAGGAACAGAATAGCAGAGAATGATTTTCATAGAAACATTAGAGGAGCTATGTCTATAGAAATGATATTTGAGATAATGTATTAGCTGAAACTCTAGGGATGAGTAAATGATCACATGAAGACTGGGTGGAAAAAGTGAGTCAGGCAGAGGAAGGGGCATATGAAAAAGTCCAGAAGTAGGAAAGAGTTCAGTGAACTCTTGAAATAAAATGAGGCTCATATAGTTGGAGTGCTGTGGTGGGGGAAAGAGTGACAGGGAGAGGTGAGACTGCAGTGGTCGGCTGGGGTGGCCATGCAGGGTTTTGCAGTTTGTCTTGTAGGGCATTTAATTCTAAATGCAATGGGAAGGTATTGAGGGCTTTTAAACTGGAATTGAATGTAATCAAACCTCTGCTTTAATGTCCCTTGCCTATATGGGTTGAACGGGAAGGAGACAAGAATGAAGGGATACAGAACTGCTAGAAAGCAAATCAGAGATGACATCAACCTGGAGTAGGAGGCAGGAAGTGGAAATGGACAGAAGTGGATAGATATTTATTAGATGAAAAGACTATATTGTACATATGAAAAGGGACATGGAGATTACATTATGAAGTATAAATCTAACTCCTGCCTATCAAAAGACAGTAAAAGTAATTTGTTGGTCACGTGGTCCAATCCTTTCATTTTATAAGAGTATGGATGGAAAGACTAATTAGCCTAATTAGTGACTCATTATCAAAACACCTCTTCTAATTTCCTCTTTGGTACTTTTTCCCCCCAAAGAACATTGTGAATTGTAAGAGTAATATTATGGAGTAGTCACCTATTTTTAATTAGGCACATTTTAAAATTCTAAAAATAAAGATCGTTGTAGTATCAGAAAAATCTGATGATTTTAAATATATATATATTTATGTGGAAGGAGAAGGAAGACCAGACTTAGGAATATTTATATGACTTAGGAAAGCACAGTATACCCTAAGCTTAACTTCTGAGAACCAAGAAAAGAAGCTACACATGCAGATCTTTAGTCTTTTTATTTGCAATGTAGCATCTAAATTAGCAGGATGTATTACTAGGTAGAGAGAAAGCTTAGGCAATTAGAAAGAGCTGCCTCCCTTACTGGGACTCTGCCTATCTTTGGCTTCCTCCTCCTGGTAACTGAAGTAAAATCACAATAATGAACTGGTGGTAGTTGGGGATGTAGTTGAAATGGCAATGGTAGATACAGTGAGTGCTTCACAGAATATTAGAGGTTAGGCTAGATCCCTCCTGGGCTAACTGGATAAACAGAAGTGGGTTGGTAGATATTTCCCATTCTCCAAATACAACAATCTACCTCCACTGGCCGGCAACATCATCTGAAAATTTCAGAGCATACACTTTTAATGTTAATGGTCATAATGTTTTCTTAATCTACCAATGTCTGTCTGCCCCACCCCAAGACCCTGCTCTTCTATAAGTGCCAGATTTAACTAATTTCTTCCTTTAACTCAGGATGTAAGTAGACCAGGTACAATTTTCCCTGTCATAAAAAAGTGAGTTAGATAATAAATTCAGTAAGTTGCAGGTTACAAAATTAATATACCAAAATCCATTACATTTCTGTACACTAATAACAAGTTATGAGAAAGAATAATTAAGAAAACAGTTCTATTTACAACTACACAAAAAATAATAAAATAGCTAGGAATACATTTAACTAGAAAGGTGAAAGACCTGTACTCTGAAAACTATAAAACACTGATGAAAGAAATTGAAGATGATACAAACAAGTGGAAAGACATACTATGTTCATGGATTGGAGGGATTAATATTGTTAAAATGTCCATACTACTCAAAGAAATCTAAGATTCAGGGTAATCCTTATTAACATATCAAGAGCATTTTTCACAGAAATAGAACAAATAATCTTAATGTGTATGGAACCACAAAAGACCCTGAATAGCCAGAGCAATCCTGAGAAAGAATAAAGCTGGAGGTATCAAACTCCCAGACTTCAAGCTATAGTAATAAAACAGTATGGTATATGCACAAAAAGAAACCCAAAGATCAATGGAACAAAATAAAGAGCCCAGAAATAAACCTACAGATAGATGGTCAATAAATCTATAACAAAGGAAGAAAGAATGTACAATGGGGAAAAGACAGTCTCTTCAATAAATGGTATTGGGAAAACTGGACAGCATATGCAAAAGAATGAAACTGATCACTTTCTTACACCATATACAAAATTAAAATGGCTTAAATACCTAAATGCCAGACCTGAAACCATAAAACTCTTAAAAGAAAATATAGGCAGGAAACTCTCAGACATTGGTCTTAGCACCATATTTTTGTTTTGGATTTCTCTCCTCAAGCAGAGGCAACAAAAGTAAAATAAGCAATTGGGACTATAGCAAGCTAAAAAACTTTTGCAGAGTAAAGGAAACTATCCTCAAAATGAAAAGACAACCTACTAAATGGGAGGATATATTTGTAAATGATATATTTGACAGCATTCATATTGAAAATGTATAAAGAACTCATATAACTCAACACCAAAGAAATAAACAACCTGATAGAAACACTGTAGAGAGAATCTAGAATAGACATTAACTAAAGATAAATGGATGGCCAACAGACATGTGAAAATATGCTAAACATCTCTAATCATCAGGGAAATGCAAATCAAAACTACTAAGAGATATCACCTCACATATGTCAGAATGACTATTACAAAACAAAAATAAAAACAAAACAAAATCAACAAGGGTTGACAAGAATGTGGAGAAAAGGGAACCCCTGTGTACTGTTGGTGGGATAGTAAATTGGTCTATGTGCTATGGAAAATAGTATGGAGGTTCCTCAAAAAATTAAAACTACAAATAACATATGATCCAGCAATTCCACTTATGCATATTTATCTAGTGAAATAAAAATGCTAATTTGAAAAAAAAATGCACACCTATATATACTGCAGCATTATTTACAATGGCAAGGATATGGAAACCACCTAAATAGATGAATGAATGAAGAGGATGTACTATGTATATGCAATGGAATGCTACTCAACCATAAAAAAAGAATGAAATATTGCCATTTGTGTCAATACATATGAACCTAGAAGGCATTACACTAAGTTAAATAGTTCAGAGAAAGACAAATATTATATGATTTCAGTTGCATGCAGAATCTAAAAAAACAAAACAAATTGAAACGGAAACAGATTCATAAATACAGAGAATAGGGGCACCTGGGTGGCTCAGTCGGTTAAGCGGTCCGTGAGTTTGAGCCCCGCGTCAGGCTCTGTGCTGACAGCTCAGAGCCTGGAGCCTGTTTCAGATTCTGTGTCTCCCTCTCTCTCTGCCCCTCCCCTGTTCATGCTCTGTCTCTTTCTGTCTCAAAAATAAATCAACGTTAAAAAAAGCTTTTTTAGTAAATACAGAGAATAAATTGGTGAGGGGAAGAGGGGAAGAGGGGAAGAGGTGTAGGGGAGAAATGGGTGAAGGGGATTAAAAGGTACAAACTTGCATTTATAAAATAAATAAGTCACAGGGATGTAAAGTACAGCTTGAGGAATACAATTACTTTGTATGGTGACAAATGGTAACTGGACTTATTGTGATGATCATTTTGTAATGGATATGAATGTTGAATTACTGTGTTGTATACCTGAAACTAATATAATATTGAATGTTAACTATACTTCAACAACAAGAGAATATACAGATTAAACAGCACTAAAAACAAACAAACAAACAAACAAACAAGCAAATGATAGGCAAATGGCAGCTTGGTGAAATGTAAAGGAAAAAGGAAAACAAACCAAAACCAAAATTCTAAATTATTTATTATATATGATTGGGCTATATTCTTTGCTGTCAAAAGATTTCTTTGGTCAACCACCTGCTCATCATTTTCAGAGATTATAGATTCATACTTAGTTGCTCTCTACTCAACTTTGAGAAAATTAAGTGCAAATATCCTGCCATATTCATAGGGAAAAGTTGATATTTCAGTTGAAAAAACTCAAATTCCTAGGTAACTTGCATCTCAAGGTGTATTCCCCTTTTCTTCTTCTTACCTCACCCCACACCCCTCTCACTATTCCTTATGCAACAAATGAGGTGCGACTGATTAAAAAATATTTATATGAGGAGGTGCATGAAGTAGAAGAAAATATAGATGAGAAAACAATCTTATTCTATTTATTAGCATCAAGTAGGTTTATACAAATCCATCACTAGATTCCAGATAATTCTTTCAGATGTGGTGTATACTTTCTCATTAAATAAATTAGACATATTTGGTTTGTCTCAGTTTACAGTAAGTTCCAGGCAAGATCAATTGCATTTACCTAAATATTTATGAAAAAAAGGCATGGTAGTAGTCCTGTAGATTAATGACATTATAAATTAATTTCATCTCTATTTTTATATCTACTTTTATATACCCAAAAGATTCTGGTGTTCAATCTTGGGATAAAATACAAAGCTTAACCTAAAACATTTATACAAAGTGTAATAACTTAAAACTAAGCCTGAGGGAACAGCCCAATTCTTTTATAAAAGATTTCTAGAAGTGACCTAATAGCAAAGATAATAGCTAGTAGAGGTTTTAAAGGTCTAATTAAAGCAAAAACAACTGGGGGGTGCCTGGGTGGCTCAGTCATGAAGCGTCCAATTTTGGCTAAGGTCATAATCCCCCCGTTCACGGTTCAAGCCCCGCATTGGGCTCTTGTGCTGACAGCCTGGAGCCTGCTTCAGATTCTGTGTCTCCCTCTCTCTCTGCCCCTCCCAGCTCACACTCTGTCTCTCTTTCCCAAAAATAAATTAAAATGTTAAAAAAAATTAAAGTAAAAACAACTGTAGGAGTTATGTGAAAATTTGGTGTGGATTGGATTATAAAGTATTTTAATATTCTGGTTAAGAGGCAGTATACACTTGGAAAATTAGTGAAAAAAGGAGGCACTTGACTGTATTTGCAATAATTTACTTTTTGGAAAAAGAGGAAAAAGCTAACTGAAGCTCACAAGGCCAAATATTGACATCTACTTTATCTTGCTGTTGGCTATACAGTTGTCTATTTTTATTTTTTCTCTTTGTTTAAAGTATTTTGTTATTAAAATTTTTAAGGGTGGGATCGTTGCCATTATCTTTTTTTAACTTTTAGAGATGCAAACTGAAATATGTTGGGATGAAATGACCTATCTGGGATTTTTAAAAATACTTTAGCATTGATAAGAAAATAAAAGGGTTAGGATGAATAGAATAACTATGGCCCAATCTTGTCATATGTTAAATATAGGTGATACTTTTGCACATACATACATATTTTTAAACGAAGGACAATACATTATTTTAAAGCTTTTGGGATAAGGGTACTTAGATGACCACAAAAAAGAATGATGGATTAACTAAGGGGATTAAATAGCATACATCTTTTGCATGGATTCTGAGTTTCTAAAAGTTTCCATTACTTTGATTATATCAAACATTCAAAAAAATTCAGCTAGCTTATTTTTGATGAGCACGGTATAAGAGTAGATTAGGTTCCTGGGAAATTCTAGCTGTTTGCCTGTATAATCCCTATTGGTTGGCTGGATAGTTCTTTAACCATTCTTAAGTCATTTCCCCAACTCTGTATCACCCACCTGTTCAAATGAGAATTGTGACCATAAGGAGTACCTTAAAGCTGTGTTCTAGAGGTAAAAATGAGTAAAAACAGGAGTTAATAGGAGTTAAGCAAGGAACATTCTGAAATGTGCATCTGAAATTGACAGGATATGAGAACATGCTCAGCAGGGTGAAGTTCTGGGACTGGTGAACACTTACCACATCAACATCTATGACTAATAAACAGGTCAAATGTGTTTATCAGAGCTCATCTAAATAACCATTCTTTTTGGATTATGTGCTATTTCCTTGTTTCCTCCTGTAAACACACTTCACCTAAGAAGTCACTGTAATGCAAAGTTAGTTTAGTTCTTTGAATTTTTGTTAAGAAAATATTTGCACATAACATGAAAAGACCCTGTCATTTGGAAATTAGCACACATCTTTTATCCTGCCCCAAAGGCATGATAAATCCTTTATTGTGTTTCCTTAATTTTTCCTATGTCCTGTATATTTTGGACTTGACAGCATTGCGTTGCATCCTGTGTTGGTGTTTCTGTTTTGGTTATCCAGACTAAGTTCAGGATTCAGGACTTTTAGCGCCCATCCCAACGCATGTTAAATCAATTATGGAGGCACAGGGTAGCAGTGAAAGCATTTCTACCCAAAAGGCCCTGCTAAAGCTGTTAGATTCAATTAGGTACGAATTCTGTCTTCAGGATTAGAGTTTTATATTCCAAGCCAAGGCTCAATTACCTTTGTTCCCCTCTATACCCACACATACATTTTGCCACTGAGGCTGTATGTCCCCGCCATGCTGTCTAGCCCTGAAAAGACACAGGGATTCACAGCCCTCCTTCTGAGAAGTTGATTACATTCACCAGTTGGGTTTGGAAGAATTCTGAAGGCTTCCTTTTTTGGGGGGTGGGATGCAGGAGAGGGCATTTTTTGTTGGTTACTACAGGAGAGTTTTGGGTTTGGGGTTTTATTTGGTATTTTCATACCAGGGTTGGGTTGCTGAGCCGGAAATTGAATTAAAACTGGCACGTCTCTGTGGCTTCATTTGCTTTTCTTCCAGCCATGGGACAAGCTGGCACCAAAGTCTTGTTTTTGAAGCCCTGAAATCCAAGCCTTTGACAGTCAGTGCCAGTAGTGTGAGTTGAAATTGCTTGGTTTGAATTTCCATAGAATTGTGGGGACCCAAATAGAAAAGTTGAATGAGAGTTTGTCTCAGCAGCCAGTCGAATATCTTCCTTGGGCAGACTTGGTAAGGGATTCAGGCATTGTCTTACGAGATGTTTACACGTTAAACTTGTACCAGCCCTTCCTCTACTGTATCTTGTTAAGTGGAGAAAAGAATCGATGTGTAAAGGCCACAAAGAGAAAGTGTGGGTTGTTGCGTTTTGCAGCAGTTTGTCGGTATTTTGTAGAAGGAATAGAGAAAATTGGGGCAGGGATTTGTTCAATGTGGAACATTGAGAGAGCAAGGGATGAAGGAAACTTTTAGAGACAGCTTTGCTGTACATTATGAGTGCAATTCTCTTTGGAAACACTTTAAGAAACTTAAGTAAACACTTAAATTGCTTTTAAGTGCCCCCCTCCTTTATTTTAAAAGTTAGACTCCTTTAAAGTGGTGTGCTCAAGCACTTATATAGATTAAAAGTGATAGTAGTTTGGACTTGTTCTCGAGCAAGGTGCACAGTTTACCTAACATTCTAGCTTTATATTCAGTAAGAGTTTTCAATCTCTCTTTTCATTAATGTTTCCTCAATATTAGATTTTGAACTTGGATATCTCTCCAACCTAAGTCAATGCAACAGGAAATTTATCCCTTTTCATTACTTTTTATCCAATATGAGATTTTATAACTGGAAATATTTCCAACTTTGGCAGTATATTATTAATAGAAGGATCAGGACATGTAATGCTTGCTGTTGAAGTCGAGGAGACTACGCATATGCAAAAGTGAAGAACAGGTTAGGGTATAAAGACACAACCATGAGACTCCTGGTGCTCTTTTTTATCCCTTGACAATACTACATATTAGAAATATTTTAAAAATAGTCACAGACTATGAAATGTAGAAGGAAGAAATGCAGAGAGGAGAACACTACTGTACCTGTCATGTGGAAATGAAAATCAACTACACTGTTCAAAATGGCTTGAGTCAAGCTTGACTGGAAGAATGAAATAGGAATGAAGTTGATATGCTCTTGAAGATTCCTTTCCACATAAACTACTCAGAGTTCAACACTTACAGTTTGATCCAGGTATAAATTTGAAAGTAGAAAAATAGATTCTGGTATTTTCTAAGGATGATGATGATGATGATGATGATGATTATTATTATTATGTTTTGGCTGTGGACAGACTTATCTAGCCTATACAGAAGCACAGATGTTGCAAAAAACTCAGTTTATCTACTGGACATTAAAATCAGATTGAAAAGCTTTTCATGAATTGTGATCTTGGCGTTAAAATGAAGCTTCTATTTAGTGCCCCTCAGCCTACACGCCCTTATCATGATCTCTTATAAAGTGTATTTGAAGATACATAGGCCAAAAGAGACAACTGATAGTACTGTGAGCCATGGGCCAATTATATCTCACATGATTTAACAAGGATTGCTAATAGCAAAACTTCTCAAATTAGGGAAGCTGAATGCCACATACCATATCATGCCAGATTTGAGCAGCATGAATGTTTGTAATCCCACATCTGTACCTAATTTCATTAAACTCCTCTGGTTATTCAAGTCTATCTCAGTGTGCATTCTAGTTCTCTGTCTATGGAAAGCACAAAATTGTTGGTTGACTCCAGTCCGGCTGTTTAGTTAGTAGCTTTTGGAAGAAAAGAGTTTAACCAGGCATTGGAGAATGTTATTATTATATTTGGGGAAACGTTAAAGACATCAGTTTAAGTATGATTAAAATATGTTTTTAATCAATACATTCTAAAACTATGATGTTTAAAAGTGGAATGAAGGAAGAAAGTTTCTGCTTATTTAGGCATTAGTGTAGTCTTGCTTTCCACACCAGTCCTTAGAGAGGAAATGGGAAAGGGGTAGAAGTCACATTAATCATACTCAGAACGAGTCTCAGGCTAGGCCTAATTTAATTTCTGCACTTGATAGATAATATCGTGGCTACTCTAGCCAACCTTCAGGTGAATTGAGACTTTAATAAATTCTACAATCAAAAGATTTCTGAGAAGTATTAAGACTGAAAATAAAGACTGTCCTATTGAACTTAAGAAAATATAGCCAATGAATCCTAACTTCCAGGAACTAAGGAACATTCAAGTTCAAGACAGGCCTTATCCCCAACTCCAGAAAAGACTATGTTTCAAATCTTACCAATAGGTGAATATCTGCCCAACTTTAAAAAAATCTCCTCCTTCTAAAGGAAAGGATTACTTTGTTCTTTAATTAATAAAAATTATAAGGGTTTTCCCTTTCAAAATCTGAATCCCTCCTACTTTTGCAGAGTTCACAGTTAGGTGGTTATCCAACCTGGTATGATTCTGAGACAGAACACAAATAAGAACATAGAATCTCCTGACATTATGATAAATGTACCAACAAAATTGAATTGAGAGGAGCATTTTTCAGGTTTTAAACTCCATTCTCCTCCCAAGTGACATGTCATTTCTCTTGAAATGGTGTCAGAAATACAGGAACCAACCCATTGATTAGTCACTGCCACTATGCCTTCAAGATAGCTGAGGATCAAATGATAATTGGATGAAAAGTGCTTGAGAATCCTGAAGTTATATTTGAGTATGTCCATGGTTCTGACCCTGATAAGCTATATTATGTTAGCTCAGTCATTAAAAATCATTAGGTCCTGGTGGCTTCATAGGAAAATAAGGGGGTTGGAATAAATAATATTTAAGACTGCTTCTGGTTCTAATATTTTATGATTTTAAGATGCTTGCTTTTCAGTTAGTTCAAGGCTGTTCTAAAGAAAAAAAAAAAGATTATCCCAAAGGTAAATATTCCTGAAATTCTGTCTGAAAGTCATGGGTTTGTGAATATTGGTTCAGTAGGAATTTCTTTCTTTTTAAAAATAATTCCTGTTGTTTTGTAACCTGGGTTATTTGGGGTGGACCATAGAGTCTTGTACACCTTCCTACTTCAAAAGAGAGCCAAACTTTTTTGGTGAAGAAGTCCCAATTATACACCAAACATAATCAGAAGGATCTGGCAGAATATATTGCCCACAATGTCCAGATTTTCACATTCTGTGCTGGTTTGGGAGATTGGTTTTTGTTAAGTATTTTCCAACATTGCTCTTAATTGAACCCTGAAGGCTTTCTTGGCAATTGATTTCAGCCTTCACTAAGTCTGAGAAGGCCCCTGAATGTGGGCAGAAGCAGTGCGCTGTTAGGATCCTTGATTTCTCTCTCAAGGCTCTGCTTAGGCAAATAGAGACCATCTCCTGTTGCTTGATTGATGCCAGGCAGAATTTTCCAAGATAGAGATTGCTGGTGCATAGGGTTTAAAACAAACCCCATTACAATGGCTGCCAGGGAATGTGGTTTTAAGACTGGAGGTTATATATTCACATCTCTCTATTCCTCTTGGAGTCGCTTCTCTCACTCTCTAGAGGGCGAAAGGAGTTGGCTAACAAAATTGAGCAAATTAGTGATTGATGGTATTTCCCCTCTACTGAAATTCATTAGTATTTCTCAAGCCATCTGCAAGTCAATGGTTTGAAAGTTCTTCAAAGGTCTGAATGGTGACAAAATTTAGGTTCTACTGTCTTTGTGCTTTTCTCTCATGAGGCCAGAAGTGGCTTTTCAAAAATGAAAACAAGTTTATAGGAAGATAAACAAGCATTACTTCGTATATTTGCGTACATCATGGCAAGGTGCGGCACAAAGGAATTTGGGTAGTGTTACTGGCTACAAATCAGGATATACAGCCTAGATTATAGTGAAGGAAAAAATGTCCTCAGGGCACTTTACTGTCATGAAGGATATGTGATGTCTGGTAAAATGATTTCAGATTACATCAGCAGGAATCGTGCCGTTAACAAATGATAAAGTTTTCACAGAGTGAGAGCAGAGTATTGGGGGTGATCTCTGTGGTTCTATCACAAATAAGTTGGTCTATGTACCACCAGGTGATGTGACTACCCCATGCAATTGTTTCCTAGGCAAGGCTCGTGGTATGTGTAGCTCATAGTCACCAGGGCCAAAGTCCGCTTGTTTGTGATCCAGTGCTGGCTGTAATATAATATAGTTAAAACATTTGGGAGAATAGAAAATCCTCACATATATATAGGTAACCATAAAATTTATTATTTTTTTTTAAGTTTATTTATTTTGAGAGACACAGAGACAGTGAGAGTGGGGAAGGGGCACAGAGGTAGAGAGAGAGGATCCCAAGCAGGCCTAGAGCCTGATGTGGGGCTTGAACTCAAAAAACTGCGAGATCATGACTGGAGCTGAAACCGAGAGTCAGATGCTTAACCAATGGAGCCACCCAGGGTCCCAAAATTTATTTTATTTTTAGCTTTTATAAAAAGAATACATTCATATAAAATCAGAAATCAGAAGAGCAGCAAAAAAAAAAAAAAAAAAAAAAAGAATGCATATTTGTACCACTCATTGAAAACCAATAGCAACAGCTTGTGTATTTCTAGCCAGTCTTTTTCCTATACATTTTTAATCATGATTGTGATGCTATTGTATATAAAAATTTAAATCTTTTCTCATTTAACATTTTATTTTTTCCCCAGCTTTACTGAGACGTAACTGACATAACACACTGTATAAATTTACATGGTACAACATGATCATTTAATACATATATATATACTGTCATTTATTTTAATTCAAGAATTTATTTATGTTATATAGCCTCTTCATAGTCATAAATGAATTTTAAGTTATGATTACATAATACTTCATAACATGGATATATTATAAACATTTATTTATTGATATTTTAATTGTTTTCAAATTCTCACTGTTATAGATTATAAAAACATATTTGTAGGAAATAAATATATTTCCTAAAAAGTTCTTTTTTTCCTAATGAGAGTTACACAGAATGTCGCTCATTCTTCACATATTCATTGAGCAATAGAACTTTAAAGAACTCCAGATATTATTTCAGCTACCCTGCTCACTTTAATATGCAAATGGGGGGCGCCTGGGTGGCTCAGTCGGTTAAGCGTCCGACTTCAGCCCGGGTCACGATCTCGCGGTCCGTGAGTTCGAGCCCTGCGTCGGGCTCTGGGCTGATGGCTCAGAGCCTGAAGCCTGCTTCCGATTCTGTCTCCCTCTCTCTCTGCCCCTCCCCCGTTCATGCTCTGTCTCTCTCTGTCTCAAAAATAAAAATAAAACGTTAAAAAAAAATTTTATAATATGCAAATGGAAGAAAGCTATAAAAGAATTTTAAGAACATATTTTATTTCCTTTCTTCTTGGTTTCTCTTTAAGATGATTATATCTGCACCATCACAGAAGCAGAGGTGGGGGGTTAGGTACTCCCTGCAGTTATAAAAAAGAACACCTCTCACGTGACTGTCTTTAGCAACTCATTTAAGATGAAAACCATGCTGGAGACTGCTGATGTATCTAGTAAGCACTGTTCTGAACACATTTGCATGTTAGCACTCCCATCCTCTAGGCCTTGAGAGTCTTTGCATTGCTGTTTCTTTCCCACTGGGCATGATCTTCCCTTAGATACTTGCCACCACCCTATCTCTTGGAATGATTGCTCCTTTGTGATAAACTACTGAGTAGCAGAGTAGGAACATGGATGGCGGTGTTCTTATTACTAATTCAATGATGAAGCTTTATGGGCAAGTTGGGATTATTACTCTGGTGTTGATTTATCTACCTGGAAAAACCTATTTTTGAAAGTTTAAATCTGATTTGTTGTTGTTGTATGTTTTTTTTCAATTTTAAAGTGACTAATTTTCTTCTGTTTTTAGTGTTCATTATCTTCCTATTGTAATGAAGAAGTATCCAAAATGAGAATTTTGGCTAAAACTAGGAGCTCTTGCCTTTTTCCATTGCCCCTCCCTTCTTTGCTTTCTTTTATTTCAACATCTCGTCAACTTCACATTTGTTGTTCCTCTCTGAAGCATTTTTTTTGACATAACCTGTTACTGCTTATATGATAGAAAATCGATGCTTCAGTTTTTTTCCCCTGAATTTCTGGGTGATATAGACAAAAAAGATTTTAAAAAATGAGAAAATTCTCAATTTGAATTGGGGCCAGATGGCTTGCTTTGAAACTGAACTCTGGTAATTGTCTGATGTACAATCTTGGGCAAGTTACTAAATCTGTCTATGCCTCAGTTTCCTTATCTGTGAGATTACCTATTATTATAACTTCCTTCATAGAATTGCTTGAAGATTAAATAAAACCTTATAGGTAAATCATAATAGTCACAAATAACTTTTTCTCATTATTTGTTGCATCTATAAGAAACAAATTAGCCTATAGATTCCAATTTTAAAGTTCATGTATACCCTGAAATTTTGAAGCTGATTATTTAGTTGAATTATTAAAAACAATGTATTTACATTTTTTAATATGAAATTTATTGTCAAGTTGGTTTCCATACAACACTCAGTGCTCATCCCAATAGGTGCCCTCTTCAATGCCCATCATCCACTTTCCCCTCCCTTCCACTCACATCAACCCTTAGTGTATTCTCAGTTTTTAAGAGTCTCTTATGGTTTGCCTCCCTCTCTCTCTAACTTTTTTTTTTTCCCCTTTCCTCCCCCATGGTCTTCTGTTAAGTTTCTCAGGATCCACATAAGAGTGAAAACATGTGGTATCTGTCTTTCTCTGTATGACCTATTTCACTTAGCATAACACTCTCCAGTTCCATCCACATTGCTACAAAAGGCCATATTTCATTCTTTCCCATTGCCAAGTAGTATTCCATTGTATTACATTTTGAAAACTTATATGCCAGCTATGGAGATAAAGACCTTCCTTATAGTATCTCATCCAAACCTCAAAACAAACTCACAGTGTAGATGAATTATATTTAGCATACAAATGATAAAAATGAGTCTTATAGAGGTTCCATACCTTATCCAACATCATTTACATAGCGAAGGAGTGCCATAATGAGATTTCTAACCAGTCTGGGCTATGTCTAGCCTATGGCAGTTAGATGAGAGGAAAAATAATTTTTACTGGAGTGTGAGAAGCAAGGTAGAATTAAAATTCAGAAATTCTGGAAAATGAAATTATGAATACTTTGGATTTATAAAATTTGAGAAAAGGGTGCTTAAAATGCGAAGAACGAAATGCCAATGTTGCAGTTGTGACTGGTAACTAATGTTACCTACATGTTGCATGGCATGGCACCAAAGTCATCTTTCACATGGTAAGTCTCCAGAGAATGGTGGTGTGGGGTGATGTTTAATGTTACTGGGCAGTTTAAAAGGACTAATGCTATTAAATGATAAGGAATAACAATAGTTTAACTGAAAATTTAAAAAATACAGATATAGGCATTATACAAAGGTATATTTTAATTTTTCTAATAATCCTTACTTAAAAAAATAACGTTTATTTATTTTTGAGACAGAGAGAGATAGAGTGCAAGTGGGAAAGGGGCAGAGAGAGAGAGGTAGACACAGAATGCAAAGCAGGCTCCAGTCTCTGAGCTGTCAACACAGAGTCTGAAATGGAGCTTGAATCCACAAACCATGAGATCATGACCTGAGCCAAAGTCAGACTGAGTAATAACCGACTGAGCCACCCAGGCACCCCTTTAATAATTCTTAAATAGGTTTTAATCTTTAAGAAAGACTAGAATGGATGAGCTAAAATGGTGGAGTCCTAGGAGGACCTTAGGTTTGCCTTGTCCCTTGAACTCAGCTAGATAAACATCAAATCATTCTGAATACCCAAGAAATAAATCTGAGGACTGACAGAACAAACTGCACAACTAGAGGGAGAGAAGAGACTACATCATGGAAGGTAAGAGGTGTGGAGACATGATTTGGGGGGAAAACAGATCAGGGGTGCTGTGGAGGGGAGGAGTCCCTAGTCAGGGAGAGATGTGAGAGAGACAGAGAGAGACAGAGAGAGAGAGAGAACATAGTAGATCACATAAGGAAAACGTTCCCAAAGCTATTGACTGGGAAAATGAGAGGACCTGATCTGCATGAGTTTTTACAACCAGCAGGGCTCAAAGGCTGGAGTTTTAGAGGTCTGTGGTTTGGCTGGTGTGGAGCTGGTGGGCACTGCAGTGCTCCTGTGGAGAAGGAAGCGGAGATCCCAGAAGCAGACAGCACTATCTAAGGATCTCCTGGGATGCACTGGGAGAGATGGTTTCCCATTCTTGGAGTGCATCTGGAAGAACTGGCATTGCCTCTCCTGGGACAACAAAGCTGGTAGGTGCCATTTCCCTCCCTCACCCCTCAGCATAAAAAAACTTCAGTGAATAGCACAGTGCCAACACTGACAGCCTAAACTGCTTACACCAAGCCTCACCCCCCTGAGCTCTGCTGGTGCTGCTTTTCTTGGGAAAGTGTGCCTGAGAACAAGTGCAGTGGTTATCTCCCCTGGAAGACCAGCACAAATCCCCCACACGCACCATGTCTACTGGCCATAGAATTCTGCAAAGTTTCAGCTCTACTGGAAATAGCATCAGTCTCTTTTAACAAGTAGACCAGGGTACAACTAGTTAAAATTCACCACACTCTAGCCAAGGTCCAAACACTCCCCAATGCAGGCAAAGAGAAACTCTGCAGAGGACTAACCTGAGGGAACGAGTAGATAAAACATAGCAGCAGAATGCAAATAGCATATACCAGGGACACTTCCTGAAGCACCAGACCCTGGAAAATATATGACCTTTTCTTTATAAAGCCATTAGTCTCAGGAGCAGAAAACATAACAGGCTTTCCTAACACAGAGAAAACAGAGACCTAGACAAAATGCCAGGGTAGAGGAATTCATCCTAAAATGAACAATAAAAGGTCACAGACAGGGATCTAATTGAAATAGATATAAGTAATATGCTTGAACCAGAATTTAATGCAAAAATCATAAGGATGATTTTAGTTGAGCCTGAGAAAAGCATAGAAGACACCAGGGAGTCCCTTACCACAGAGATAAAAGATCTAAAAACTAGTCAGGCCAGAAAAAAATGCTATAACTGAGATGTGAAACTGACTAGTTGTAATGAGCACAAGGATGGAAGAAGCAGAGAAATTAATCAGTGATACAGAAGATAAAATTATGGAAAATAATGAAGCTGAAAAGAAGAAGGAAAGAAAAATATTGGATCATGAATGTAGACTTAGGGAACTCAGAGACCATAAAACGAAATAACATTTGCATAATAGGAGTCCCAGAAGAAGGGAGGAAAAAAGTGGCAGAAGGTTTGTTTGAGGAAATTATAGCTGAAAACTTCCCGAATGTGGGGAAGAAAACAGACATCCAAATCCAGGGAGCACAAAGGGCTCCCATTAAAATCAACAAAAGCAGGCCAACACCAAGACATATCATAGTTAAATTCACAAAATATAGAGATAAAGAAAAAAATCCTAAAAGCAGCAAGAGAAAAGAAGTCCCTAACTTACAAGGGAAGACAAATAAGGTTAGCAGCAGATCTATCCACAGAAATTTGGTGGGACAGAAGGGAGTGGCATGATATATTTAATGTGCTGAATGGGAAAAATATGCAGCTTAAAATACTCTATCCAGCAAGGCTGTTCTATTCAGAATAGAAGAGATTAAAGAGTTTCCCAGGCAAACAAAGAGTAAAGGAGTTTGTGACCGCTAAACAAGCCCTGCAAGAAACCTTAAAGGGCACTCTTAGTAGGACTCTTCCAGTAGACTGGAAAGGAACAGAGGAAATCTCCAGAAACAATGACTTAACAAGTAATACAATGGCACTAAATTCATATCTATCAGTAATCACTCTGAATGTAAATGGACTAAGCCCTCCAATCAAAAGACATTGAATATCAGACTGGGTAAAAAACAAAAACAAAACAAAACAAACAAAATATGACCCATCTAAATGCTTCCCACAAAGACTCATTTTAGACCTAAAGTCACCTGCAGATTAAAAGTGGAGGACAATTTATCATGCAAATGGATGTCAAAAGAAAGCTGGAGTAGCCAGCTTATGTAAACAAACTAGATTTTACTTTTTATTTATTTTTAAAAATGTTTATTTATTTATTTCGAGAGAAAGAGAATGAGCAAGGGAAGGGCAGAGAGAGGAGAGAGAAAATCCCAAGCAGGCTCTTTGCTGTTAGTGCAGAACCCAATGCAGGGCTTGAACTCACAAACCATGAGATCATGACATGAGCCAAAATCAAGAATTGGCTGTTTAACTGACTGAGCCATCCATGTGCCCCAGACAAACTAGATTTTAAACCACAGACTGTAAGAAGAGATGAAGAAGGGCACTATATCCTAATAAACAGTCTATCCAATAAGAGTAGCTAACAATTATAAATATTTATGCCCCTAACTTACAAGTACCCAAATACATAAATCAATTAATAACAAACATAAAGGAACTCATTGATAATAGTACAATAGTAGGGAAACTTAACACTCCACTTGTATCAATGGACAGATCATCTAAGCAGAAAATCAACAAGGAAATGATGGCTTTGAATAACATACTGGACCAGATGGACTTAACAGATATACTCAGAACATTTCATCCTAAAGCAGCAGAATGCACATTCTTTTTGAGTGTACATGGGACACTCTCCAGAATAAATCACATACTGGGTCATATATCAGGCCTCAATAAGTACAAAAAGACTGAGATCATACCATACATATTTTCTAACCACAACACTATAAAATTTGAAGTCAATCTCAAGAAAAAAATTAGACCACAAATAATGGAGGTTAAAGAACATCCTATTAAAGAATGAATAGGTCAACCATAAAATTAAAGAAGAAATAAAAAAATCCATGGAAACAGACATTAATGAAAACACAATGGTCTAAAACCTTTGTGATGCAGCAAAAGTAGTCATAAGAGAGAGGTATGTAGCAATACAGGCTTATCTCAAGAAGCAAGAAATATCTCAAATACACAACCTAACCTTACACCTAAAGGAGCTAGAAAAAGTACAATAGATGAAGCCGAAAGCCAGCAGAAGAAGGGAAACAGTAAAGATTAGAACAGAAATGAATGATATAGAAATTTAAAAAACCAGACAAATGAAACCAGGAGCTGGTTCTTTGAATTATAAAATTGATAAGCTTGTAGCCAGACTTATCAAAAAGAAAGAAAGAAAGAAAGAAAGAAAGAAAGAAAGAAAGAAAGAAAGAAAGAAAAGAAAAGAAATAATGAATTCCAATAAATAGAATCATGAATGAGAGAGGAGAGAATTACAACCCACACAACAGACATACAAACAATTATTAAAGAATATTATGAAAAATTATATGCCAATAAATTGGTCAATCTGGAAGAAATGGATAAATTCTTAGAAACATATAAACTACCAAAGCTTATAAAGGAAGAAATAGAAAACTTCAACATACTGATAACCAGCAAAGAAATTGAATCAGTAATCAAAAATCTTCCAACAAACAGAAGTCCAGGGCCACATGGCTTCCCAGGGAAATCCTACCAGACATTTAAAGAAGAATTAATACCTATTCTTCTCAAACTGTTCCAAAAATAGAAATGGAAGGATAACTTCCAAAGTCATTCTACAGGCCAACATTACCTTGATTTCAAAATCAGACAAAGACCCCACTAAAAAAGAAAATTAGACACTGATATGGATGCAAAAATTCTCAGCAAGAGAGTAGCAAATCAAATCCAACAGTACATTAAAAGAATTATTCACCACAATCAAGTAGAATTTATTTCTGGGCTGCAAGAGTGGTTCAATATTCAAATTAATCAACCCCGCTGATAAAAAAAGACAAGAACCATATAATCCTTTCAATAGATGCAGAAAAAGCATTTGACAAAGTACTGCATCCATTCTTGATAAAAACTCTCAACAAAGTAGGGATAGTGGGAACATATCTCAACATCATAATGGCCATATACAAAAGACTCACAGCTAGTATCATCCTCAATGGGGAAAAAATTGAGAGCTTTTCCTCTAGGGTCAGGAAGAAGACAGCATGGTCACTCTCCCCATTATTATACAACATAGTACTGGAAGTTCTCACCTCAACAATCAGACAACAAAAAGAAATAAAAGGCATCCAAATGGGCAAGGGAGAAGTCAAACTTTCACTATTTGCAGATGACATAATCCTGTATGTAGAAAACCCAAAAGACTCTACCAAAAAATTACTAGAACTGAGAGATGAGTTCAGTAAAATCTCAGGATACAAAATCAATGTACAGAAATCTGTTGCATTTCTATATACCAATAATGAAGCAGCAGAAAGAGAAATCAAGGAATAAATCCCGTTTACAATTGCACCAACACCCATAAGATACCTAGGAATAAACATACCCAAAGAGGTCAAATATCTGTACTCTAAAACTATAGAACACTTATGAAATTGAGGATGACACAAAGAAATGGAAAAACATTCCATGCTCATGGATTGGGAGAGCAAATACTATTAAAATGTCTATACTACTCAAAGCAATCCATATTTAATGAAATCCCTATCAAAATACCACCAGTGTTTTTCACAGAGCTAGAACAAAAAATTCTAAAGTTTGTGTAGAACCACAAAAGAACCTGAATAGCCAAAGTAATGTTGAAAAATAACACCAAGTCTGGAGGTATCACGATTCCAGAATTGAAGCTATATTACAAACTTGTAGTTATCAAGATGGTATGATACTGGCACAAAAAAACAGATACACAGATCGGTGGAACAGAATAGAAAACCCAGAAATTTACCCACAACTATTTGGTCAAGTAAACTTCAACAATGCAGGAAAGAATATCTAATGGAAAAAAGACAGTTTCTTCAGAAAATGGTGCTGGGAAAACTGGACAGCAACACGCAGAAGAATGAAACTGGACATCATACACAAAATAAATTCAAAATGAATGGAAGACCTAAATGTGAAGCAGAAAACCATCTAAATCCTAGAAGAGAAAACAGACAGCAACGTCTTTGGCTTCAGCCACAAAACCTTCTTACCAGACACATCTCCAGAGGCAAGGCAAACAAAAGCAAAAATGAACTATTGGGACTTCATAAAGATAAAAATCTACACAGCAAAGGAAATAATCAACAAAACTAAAAGGCAACTTTTGGAATGGGAGAAGATATTTGTAAAAGACATAGCTGATACAGGGTTAGTATCCGAAATCTATAAAGAACTTATCAACTCTAAACCCCCCCCAAAACAAATCCAGTGAAGAAATGGGCAGAAGACATGAAAAGACACTTTTCCAAAGAAGACATCCATTGCCTAACAGACAAATGAAAATATGCTCAACATCACTCATCATCAGGGAAATACAAATCAAAACAAAAATGAGATATCACCTCATACCTGTCAGAATGGGCTAAAATTAACAACACAGGAAACAACAAGTATTGGTAAGGATGCAGAGAAAGTGGAACTCTTACACTGTTGGGGGGAATGCAAACTAGGGCAGCCACTCTGGAAACAGTATGGGGTTTCCTCAAAAAGTTAAAAATAGAACTACCCTACAGTCCAGCAATTGCACTACTAGGTATTTACCCAAAGAACATAAAAATACTGATTCAAAGGAACACACACACCCTGATGCTTAAAGCAGCATTATCAACAATAGCCAAATTATAGAAAGAACCCAAATGTCCACCCACTGATGAATGGATCAATAAGTTGTGGTATAATATACAATGCAATGTAACTTAGCGATCAAAAGAATGAAATCTTTCCATTTGCAACAATGTGGGTGGAGCTAGAATGCATTATGCCAAGTGAAATAAGTTGGAGAAAGACAAATACTATATGATTTCACTCATATATGGAAGTAAGAAATGAAACAGATGAATATGGTGTGGGAGGGAGAGACAAACAGTAAGTCAGACTCTTAACTATTGAGAACAAACTGAGGGTTGCTGGAGAGGTGGTGGGCAGGGGGATGTGCTGAATGGTGATGGGTATTAGGGAAGGCACCTGTTGTGATGAGCACCCGGTGTTGTATGCAAGTGACAAATCCCTAAATTCTACTCCTGAAACTAATATTACACTATATGTTAAATAACTGGAATAAATAACAACTTGAGAGAAAAAAAAATCTTTAAGCAAGACTAGCATTTCCTCCTCAGTTAAACTGAATAATTTCTGCTTTTAAGTAGGTTCATTTTCATACACTTGATCTGGTATTCTTCCAATTTACTTCCAAGAAAGTGACAATCTAAGTATATTCTTTAGAAACTAGGGGCAATACTTCCTAATATTGCTTTTGTCTCCTTATGGACAAGACTTGCATAATTTGTTTCCATCTTGTTCTTTTCCTTCAGGGTGCTTCCTGTTGCCCTCTGCACATCTCTTTCATCCTCTGAATATGGAATTTAGATAAGGATAGGATGGCAGCTGTGCCAGAATTTGGTTGTAGTCAAAATATTGCTCAGCCCATATTTTACTGCTGTATCAAATGAACTGAGGGGAAGTCCTAAAGTGATCTAAGGAGTTTTCATGGCCATGGAATCTGCATACATAATTTCAAGGTAAGAATTAATGTTAAACTGATATACGTCCAGTGTTTAAGGGTTTTGTTTGTTTTCCTAAAAAATTGAACTAGGCAATTGGTTCCTAACTTATATATATATAATAACTTGACTCCTTCCCTCCCAGATATTCATGAAGAATAAGCAGTGTATGTTATTGACAGTGTATTTAAATTTTCAGAAACAATATATTTACCAAGACTAACTAAAAATTCAGGTTTCTTTGTTTTACATTATCAACAATTGTGTTAGTGTTGGTTCCTAATCAGTAGTTCTGACTAGAAGTTTTGTTTTATATGCTAAAGGTTCAAAAGTAATTATTAATATATGAAGTTTGTTAGATGGATTCAACTACCACCTATGCTGTTAAGAGCTCAAACGCTGTATTTTTCAGGTCAATCTCTCTCAGCTCAATTTTTCAGAATGACTCCAAAATTAAATATCTAACTACCTGACAAATAACTACCACAGGTTTTACTGTTGCTGCAAACTGAACTCATATCTCTCCTTGTTTTCCCTGACTTCTGGCTTTCTTCTGGCTATCTTTTTCTTTCTTTCTTTCTTCTTTCTTTCTTTCTTTCTTTCTTTCTTTCTTTCTTTCTTTCTTTCTTTCTTTCTTTCTTTCTTTCTTGTTTATTTATTTTGAGAGAAAGAGAGAGAGCGTGCATGAGCAGAGGAGGGGCAGAGAGAGAGGGAAAGAGAAAATCCAAGGAGGTTCTACACTGTCAGCGCAGAGCCAGATGCGGGGCTTCATTTCATGAACCATGAGATCATGATCTTAGCTAAGATCAAGAGTCACTCACCGACTGGGCCACCCAGGTGCCCCTTCTGGCTTTCTACTTTCATTAAGCCATCACCCTCTGCACATTTCCTAAGCAAAGCATTATAGATTCACTCAATTCCTTCATCTCTCTCCAAAAGAAGCCATCTAATTCTTTCATGTTACTTCTAAAAGATTGCTCATGTATGTCTTTCCCTCTCCATGTCTATGGGTACACTCTTGGTCTAGGTACTCAACTCCAGTTGATAGTATTGTAAAAATGTCCTATATTGTCTCCTTGACTCTTTCTTCTCCTTTGTAAAGCCCACCCAACCCATGGCCACCACAGAGCTGCTCAAGGTATTTCTATTTTTAAAATCTGTCTGTACTACCCATAGAGCAAGTCCAAACTCTTTAGCAAGCATACAAGACCTTTTAATATATGGCTTCAGTCTAACAAACTGCCTTACCACCTGCTATTTTTTATCCACACCTTCTAATCATTCACTGAAAATCCATGCCTACATTTACTTCTTTGTCCATTTCTTTAGCCAACATTGCTCCTCCCTACCTAATCTGTCTTGTTCGCTTCTACTAATATTTTTTAAAGCCCAGCTCATTGTCACCAATCTTCAGCTTATCTTTCAGGTATAATTAGTCATTCTTTTTCATTTTACCCTCACTGTATCATTTTCTTCATGTACTCAGTCATTTCCTTATCCATTTGCTTATATATTAATTCATCTATTCTCTGTTATGATGATATAGCAGAGAATAATGCCAAGTCCTTATCCTTTTGAATTTTTTATAGTCTAGTATGAAATAAATAATAAACAAATAAATAAAGATTGAACTAACATGAATCAGGTAATGATAGTGCCAGGAATAGAAATAAAGCAGTTTGAGAGGCTAGAAGGTAACAGTGGTTGGGGAGAGTGGCTATACTAAATAAGGTATTTCTAAGGAGATGACAGTTGAGTTGAGACTTGAATTAAGTGTTGGAGTCATGCTGGTAAACTTCTAATGAATTGGGTGTGGGTTAACAGAGAAAGAGGACTCAAAAATAAAATCTGGGTTTGAGACATGGGCATTTTTGTAAACAGTGGCACCATTTACTGCAATGAAGATTAAAAGGGCAGGAAGAGGAGAATATGTCTATTTTTCAACTTATTTGAGATTTATATCTCTAATTAGTTTGTGAGTTCCTTGAGACTGGTGCCATTTCTTCTTTGGCTTTGGACTAAATAAGATGGGCAAAATATTTAGAAATCTGAAGGACTGTTGGAGGTTGGGGAGTGCTCATAAAAGGCCACTGGGTAGCAAAAATGTCAGAGCCCACTATAGTACGTTATTTATACAGTCTACTTCCAGCTTTTTAATTACATGCATCTAGTCTTAAAAGTTTACGATGATGAATTACCCAGTAGCATAAAATCAAATATATATTACCAACAGATATCCAGAATAATATTCTTCACTACAAAATACCCCACCTTCTTCTCTAGGAACTTTCAACTTAAAATGGCTCTTCGATATGATGCAGAATAAAAATAAAATAGCAAATTAAAATGTTAGCTGAAATAAGGTTAATAATAGAGAAGTCCTGAAGTAAAACTTTAAACTCAATGCCATCTTTTTCATGAAGTCTTGTTGTTTATTCACAAAGATCTCTCCCTTTTCCATACATCCATTACACTTACACATCTCTTATCACATACTAAGAAGGTACCTGTAGGAACAGAGGGAATTGGAAGATAGGCTTTGGCCCACTTCTTCCACTTGGTAAACTGGGAGCCAACTTAAATTATCTGAACCTCATTTTCATTGACTGTGAAATGGAAGAATTATATAGGCTCTGCCCATCTTGTAGGGTTATGGTGACATGAATTTAAAAGCTCTACATTAACTTCAAAGCTTCATTCACAAAGTTATCCCCCCCTTTTTTTATGAAATATTTGCCTTTTTCAAGGCACTACAAGGGCCTCAAAGATCAATAAGACACAATCACTATTCCTTGAAAACTTAACCTCTACTAGGAAAGATATGAGCTTACCCAAGGAACAAGAGAAATGAACAGAGAGACGCAGGAGGCATTACTATTAATATCATCTGCAGTGTAGTGCTCGGTATGCTCACTTATTTCCCAAAGAGGTAATAAATTCCTAAATGGTAGAGACCATGTCTTGTATAATATTCTTATATTTCCACTACTGGCAGAAGTTAGGAGCTCAACAAAGATTAGTTATACGAATAAGCCCAAATAGGGAAGCTGGGCTGAGGAGCCATATCACTACATATATAAACACTCTATAAATCTCCCAGTCTATATATACAGCTCCCTTGCTCTGCTTTATGTCTTCCTGATTTGGACTTTGGAATGTCTACTTTACGGAACTAAATTAGTTTTCTTGGGCTGTACTCCTTATCCCTGGTGTCAGGATTATTCTCCCATAAATATTTCCAAAGACATTCCTAAAAAGATATGCACACCTCACTTTTCCTATAAAAAGGGGGGGCATTTCTCATAAGTGTTTTGACAGAGTTAGTTCAAACTGAAGCTTGTAGAAACGATGGTTCTGGGTTATAGTTCTTATTTACTGATCTTAAGTATATCTTAATATTACAGATATTTTAGTAGTTGCTTATACTAAAATTCCCCAGCACCCCAGAGGAGTCATCAAGAGGCATACTCCCAGGTTACATCCTGATACTTCCAGCTTAAACTGGTTAACTGTAGTGGGGTTGTTGTAGATTCAGGAAACAGCTGCAAAATGACACACTTTGCCCGGAAACTTGTTTTATATGGTCTTAAGCCAAACTTACTATCTCTTCTGAATACACACTTTTGTGAAATGATGTCTTTTCCAAGTGCCTCCCAAATACATTGTGCCAATTTTAAAGCATGACTCAGCATGAGTGTTTAACTTGCCTGAATCCACAGGAACACATGGTGTATGACAGATTATAAAATATAGAAAGTGACTATTTGATCATTTGTGGCATGTCATGATTTTTCATACCCCTTTAAGTGGATATATCATCTAATAAGTGTAATTAGCTGGCTGTTTTCAGTTCATGTGAATTTAGTTGTTAGGTCATGTTGATTTGAGTACAAGAAACATCATGATGTATTAGGAAATCTCCTCTCTCAGAAGTCAGGAGGCCAGAATTCTGGTTCCATCTATGCCACTAATTAACTCAATAACCTTAGATAAACCACTTCACCTTTTGAAATCAACTATTCTTACCACTTAATGGAGAGAATTGGACTGAGTTCCTGGTGGTCCTTTCCAGCTGGAACACTCTTTAGTACTAATCACTTTAGAATTAGATAGTGAAAGTTAACTAATTCATCCAGGAAGAGTAATGTGTTTTGAGAAATTTCTGAATGGCAGAAGGCAGAATACACAGTGACCTAAGTAAAAAGAGCATTTATATGCATCAGAAGCAAAGTATAGGACTCAAGATTCCCAAATATAGAATAATTAGGTGAACAAGAAGAAAACAAGTTAGATGCCTAATGTCAGAAAACAAGTTAGAATGCCTAGTAAGTTTATTTAATGAGTTCCATTAAGGCCAGACCTCTTCAGGTCCTATTATAAGGTGACCAGATTGTCTCTTTTACTCCAAACATTAGTGTACCCTCCCCATTAGTTTGTATGAGCAGACTAAGAGAAATTTGAGAATGATTGGAGCCTAGGATAAGAGAGCTGGAGTTTTTCCTTCTGCTTCATGGAGGAAATAGAACGGTGCTTTTTTTTAGTCCCCAAATCAAGGGATCCAAAAGACTTACTTCTAGAGACTAGAAGAATAAGTCATAATTGGAGTCTGACACTTTATTATCTGGTGAGGTGTACTCCAAGGCAGAAGATTTGCTGAAAGCCTTCAGTCTTGAATGGAGTAGAGGAAAGGGAAGCCAAGAGACACAGATTGGAGAGATAAGGAAAGGACTGAGGGAGCGGACAACAGTGAAGCAGGGGTGCAACTCACTTCCACCTTTTGTCATGTCAAAATGGATGTAACACCCATGAATCAAAGGTCTTCTAGCAAGGCAGCCTAGAGGCAAGATCACTATGAAAAGAAACTGATAGATTTAAAACGTCAAGCTGAACACATCTCCCATGCAGAAATTGTGCAATTAGAAGTCCCCACAAGGGTCCTTTAAAGAACCTACTTATGTGGCCATTAGGGACCCATTAAATCAAGATAATCTCACAGGGAAGACTACTATAGCAAGAGACAGGTCATAAATATTTGCTCTTTCGCTTCTCTTTCCAACATTGCGAAAGAGAAAAGGGGACAAGATGAGATTATAAGGAGCACTCTGTGCCTCTTGCTAATTCTGTATTCTTCAGGTCAAAGCTAAACTTGGTCCAGGGGTAGGGAGGGTATGAGGTTAAATGATTAAATTTGAATGGACTTTTTAACTCAAAATAACTGGAAGACTGAAAGTACTATGGCAACTGACATTTCACAAAGAGACAAGAAATGGAGATTCTTCCCGGCATAGTGAAAGCAGCATTAGCATGAAAGAAAACCATTGTACTTTTGTGTCCCACTAAATCTAAAATGTTTAACCATATGGAAGACATATGGCAGGTTGTTCTAATGACTTGAGTCCAGAATCTTGCTGTAGATGCTGCTCTGTCACCACTGAGTAGATAATATGACAACATTTAGCTTAGCTTCTAGGATTTATAGAAATTCATGAAATACAAGCTCCATAAAAAAAGTAAGGATGCTGATTTATTGTTCCAAATTATGTACAGAAAATATCTGTACATTTTTCTTGGGAGATAATTCTCCATTAATACTTTCATATTTTTGCATAGTTTGGGATTTGCAATTATATGATGAACCTGCTGAAGAGTAGAGATCATGCAATGCTCCAGAGAGATTTAGAGACTCATTTCTCCAGAGTCATTTGCTCACATTCAAGGGTAAAGCCTTCCCTCTATTCCTCAGAGAAAAATTTGTTACATTCCAGAGAGAAGTTCTCTCTGGAGAGCAGGAGAGAGGTGCAGATGTGCCAGCTGTGCTATATAAACTCTGAGTCATAATTTTGGGGTTTTACTCCTATGATGCAAATCCCACTGCATACCCAGGGGAATATGCCATCCTGGCACCCTGTAGGGAACTAGAACTAAGATGTTCTTTCACAGTAGTCTCTTCTCTAATTCAAAGATCTTATATTTACTGCCAGTGTATATAACACATTATGTATATGTATATGTATATGTATATGTATATGTATATGTATATGTATATATGTGTGTGTATGTGTATACATATATGTGTATATGTATACACACACATGTATACATACACATACACATATACCTCCACACATGTACATATATGCTCTTTGGGCATAGAGAATTATTAATATTTATTAATAATTCTTCATATTAATCTTAAAATCTTTGTATCTTCACACGTCCCAATGTAGGATCTGTCACATAGTAGATGTCCAACATGTTTGCACCATGGGTAAATGAATAAATAAATCAACAATGTAAATAAGCACACACTGAACTTTTGAAACGGCATTGAAACAGAAAAAAATGATTAAAGCAAAAGTATATCTTTATGGTTTCTAGTCAAGGGGAAAGGCACATAAGCTTATGAAGTGATTCAAATTAAGGTGATTTATTGCAACTTTCAAACAAAATGTGAATAAACTAAAAATATGTATAGAAACATGTCCCTGATTTTGAGTGTTCCAGCTAAGAATCCAGCTTGGTGTGTAGACAATTTAAACAACAAGAGATTTCCAGAAAAAAGTCAATACTTCTTGGAAAGAAATCACATTTTCTTTGGAGTCTCCCACTTTTATTTTTTATATGGTCTGACTTTGAATAAAATCATATGTGGTGTGCTTGTGTGTAAAAATGATGTGTGGATTTATACATTATAGAGATGTTTAAATCTCTATACATTATAGAGATGTTTGGATAAAATAAATCTATAATCTAAAAGTGACTAACACATTTTAAATTTTAGGAAAAAAACTGCTTATTTAATAAGTGAAGAAAGGCAAAGAACTACAAATGCATTGTATTTGCATCCCATCCTTTGTGATTTTCAGAGCAATATCATAAAATATGCCCTCATTGTTGGTGTCAAGGAAAAGCTAATCTTCTTGTGCTTTTACTGCAATTTGACTTTCTAAGTGCCTGGACAGCAACTTGTCTTCATTCTGCCTCTGATATGCCCCATTAATCAGCTTCACTTCTCAGGAAGAGACTAATGTATTCCTCCATCTAATGCTAGAAAAGTGCATGTAGGTAAGAAAGGGAGATTATATTGGGGGGGGGGGGATCGGAGTAAAAACAGCACTCCCAGAGAGGTACCATCTCGAACAGCAAGCTTTTTACAGTTCAGAATCAGTGAGGTATCAGTATCTAACTAGAACTCTGTTCTAGGCACACAGGATAATTCATACATAGCTTCAGAAGTTTTGACACTGGCATGGCGATGACATAATTTTGAATGGTATTATGTCCAAGAAGATCCATTTGAAAATAAGAGAGGGTGATGAGAAGATAGGAGGTAGGAGAGCAGATTCAAGTTAGCAGGGCAGGGTGCAGAGCAGAACTTCTAGGGGCCTCTGGTCTAAGTAGGGAGAGGTCCGTACGGCGAAAACTCAAGACCTCAAGGAAAGTAGGCAGCAAGTACGAGGGCTGCCCTCGACACAAAGATGTTCAGAGGGCCTGTCACCTAATAACATCAACAGATTTCTTCCATATATGCCTAATGACAGTAGTCAAGACCATTTTTTTAGAAAATACTATTTAATGGGGTGAGAAGTTCTGCCATACTGCTATGCTAGAGTTTGTTAGTCCATGCAGGCTAATCTGCAGATGGTTAGCAGCTCATTTGCCAAGCTGGACTGAAACTAAACTGGACAGGAGTTAACATGTTGTCCTTTAGTCTTGTTCATATACTCTTCATCTCTTATTAGTATTATTATAATGGTCCTCTACCCAGTTCCCCTTCCTCCACTCCACCTCCACAATAACTTTCCTAAAATATAAATGCAATAGCATCACTGTTTTAAAAACCTTCAGTGTGTTCCATAATCACAAGGTTAGTCCCAAAATATCTTAGTATTGTGTGTTAGGCACTAGTCCCTATTTTCTTTTCAAGCTTCTTTTCCCCATTCCCTCTTTTTCTAATCACAGAAAACTGCCCACTGCCCAAAGTCCATTCCATGTTCTCTCAGGCATCCCTTCTTTGGCTCTTACTGTCTTCTACTCTATCTTTAAACTGCTGAAATTCCACACATTCCATCAAGAACAGGTTTATGTCTGGGTAGTTTTGCCCAAACTTCCAAAGTAAGCTTTCTTTGAATAGTTTGTTCACCTTCTCTTTTTGGCCTTTCTATATAAACGACAAATTTGAATTGCATATTTATGTTTGTCTCCTTCATAAATATGTGAGCTCATCAGAGGCAAGGAATCTCTCTGATTTGTCTTGTTATTGCCAGTTCTCAGCATAATGCCTGAGTACATCCTCACATTTCTTTTTGTTGAATGAATAAGTGAATATACATCATTTAGGATTAGGTTTGATTCAGTATAATAGAAAATTCAAAATATATGACCCATATGAGGATTTTTTTTCTCATATAAAGAAAATTCAGAGACAGGCAGTCCAGGGCTATATGGTGGCTTCATGCTGGCATCAGTGTCACAAGATTCTACTAAGATTCTGCTACCCATCTACTATGGACTGAGTTGTGTGTCCCCCTGCACTTCAAATTAATGTTAAAGCCCTAAACATCAATGTGTCTATATTTAGAGATAGGGCCTATAAGGTCACAAAACTAGGGCCCTCCTACAATAAGATTAGTATCTTTGTAAGAAAAAATACCAGAGCACTCCTCCCTCTCTCTTGGGCTCCATGCACACAAAGGAGAGGTCATGTGAGAACGCAGCAAGATAACCACTGCCTACAAGCCTGCAGGAGACATCTCAACAGAAACTGAACATGGTGGTACCCTGATTTTGGACTTTTACAGCCTACAGAACTATGAGAAAATAAATGTCTGTTGTCTAAACTACCCACTATAGTTCTGGTATTTTGTTATTGCAGCCCTAGCTAATTAACTAAGACACTAAGCTTTTGGATCTCCTTCTGGTGTAAGACGGCTGCTGGAACATTGGTGATTACATGTAAGTTCCAGGTAATGGGAGGGGGAAAAGGGGGAAAAGGAAAAAAGGCAAGACATTTTCTCTCCTAGCTAAGTCAGTGCTCCTTTAAGATTTCCTAAACATCCACTTAAGTACCTCTGACATCCCTGGCTTCAAGGGAGGCTGGAAAATGTAATTTTTAAGCTGGGCACATGGCTGCCTAGAATAAAATCAGGGTTCTGTTTGTGAGGAGATGGGGGAAATATATATCAGGTTGGTACTTAGCAGTTCCTGCCACAAACATCTTCATGGTCAATCTTGACAGTTTTGTCTTTTGGAGAGAGAGTTTGTATCCTGGCTGAATGGGGTGGTCACTTGGGCTGCACTACATTTTTAAAATAAGTTGTCATTGTGGTACTATAGGCAAGGACATAGACAATAAAAATGCTTAAATACAAGATGTTTTAAATTCTATTATCATTTGATGATAATGGGTTGAGTGGCACAATATTTTACTCTATCCCTAGAGGGGTTTTGAGAGGATATTTTTTTCTTTTTCCCCCAGCCAGGAGATTCTCAAGTAGATATTCAAATATTAAAATCCATCTTGGACCTATTACTTCAGAAAGAATGACTATACTATACTTATCAGATTTCATTTACCAAAGTTAGCAGAAGAAAGGAAATAATAAAGATCAGGGCAGAAATAAATGAAATAGAGACTGGAAAAGTAATAGAAAAGATCAATGAAATTAAGAGCTGGTTTTTTGAAAAGATGAACAAAATTGACAAACTCTTTTAGACTAAGAAGAGAGAAGATTCAAATAAAATAAAATAAGAAATGAAAGAGGAGACTGATACCACAGAAATACATAGGATTATAACAGATTATTATGAACAATTACATAACAATTATATAACCCACAAGAAATGGATCAATTTCTAGAAATATACAGCCTATCAATACTAAATCAGGAAGAAATAGAAAATCTTAATAGATTAATAACAAGTAAAGAAATCAAGTCAGTAATCAAAACCTCCCAATACAGAAAACTCCAGGACCAGACAGTTTCACTGGAAAAGTTTGCCAACTATTCAAAGAAGTACAAACTATTTTGTACTTTTCAAATTATTCTAAAGAATTGAGGAAGAAGAAACATTTCCAGCACTATCCTGATATGAATTCCAGATAAGGACACTATAGGAAAAGAAAACTATAGATCAATATTCCTGATGAACATAGATTAAAAAATTGTCAACAAAATATTAGCAAACCGCACTGAAGAACACATTAAAAGCACAATAAACTATGACCAAGTAGGATTTATCCCTGGGATACAAGGATGATTCAATCCACAAGAATTGATGAATGTGATAAACCACATTAATAGAATCAATGATGCAAACCATATAACTCAATAGATGCAGCAAAAATATTTGACAAAATACAACATCCTTTCATGATAAAAATCCTCAACAGATTGTGTGAAGAAACATATCTCAAGATAATATAGGCCATATATGACAAACGCACAGCTAACATCACACTCAATGGAGAAAAACTGAAAGCTTGTCCTCAAAGATCAAGTTCAAAACAATGGCACCACTCTCACCACTCTTATTCAATATAGTGCTGGAAGTCCTAGCTACAGCAATTAGGCAAGAAAAACATGAAAGACACCCAAATTGGAAAGGAAGAAGTAAAATTGTTATTTGCAGATGATATAATCTTATATATAAAAAGTCCCCAAGACATAACCAAAAAAATGAATTCAGTAAGGTTGCAGGACATAAAATCAGTATACATAAACCAGGAGCATTTCTATGCTTCTATAATGAAATAACTGAAAAAGAAATAAAGGAAATTATCTCATTCACAATAGTAGCAAAACAATAAAATACCTAAGAATAAATTTAACCAAGGAAGTGAAAGAGCTCTACACTGAAAACTATAAGACTCTGTTGAAAGAAATAAAACACACATACAAAAAGGAAAGATATCCCATGTTCTTGGTTTAGGAGAGTTAATATTGTTAAAATGTCTGTACTGCCCAAAGCCATCTATAGATTCTAGGCAATCTCAGCAAAATTCCATGGCTTTTTTTTTTCCACAGAAAAGAGGAAAAAAAAAACCAACCCAACAATTCTGAAGTTTGTATGGAACCACAAAAAACTCTATATAGCCAAAGCAATTCTGAGAAATAGGAACAAAGCCAGAGGCATCACACTTCCTGATTTCAAACTATACTACAAAGCTATAGTAATTAAAATAATATGGTACTGACATAAAAATAGACACATAGACCACTGGGACAAAATTAAGTGTCCAGAATTAGCCCCCCCAAAATATGGTCAATCAGAATTCCAACAAGGGACCCAATGGGGAAAGGATAGTCTCTTCAACAAATGATGGTGGGAATACTGAATAACCACATGCAGAAAAATGAATTTGGACCCCTATCTTACACCACTCACCAAAATGGATTAAAGGCTTAAATATACGACTGAAACCATAAAACTCCTAGAAGAAAATACAGGGACAAAGCTCCTTAAAATTGCCTTGGCAAAAAATTTTTGGGTACAACACCAAAACACAATGACAAAAGAAAAAATAAAGTAGGACTACATCAACTTAAATGTATTTTCACAGCTCCCCCCACTCCCCTAAACCATATCAACAAAAGGCAACCCATGGAAAGGGAGAAAATATTTGCAAGCCGTATATCTTAAAAGGTTCATATCCAAAATATATAAAAACTCATACAACTGGGTAACAAAAAAATAATCCAGTTAAAAAGTGGGCAGAGGAACTAGACATTTTTCCAAAGTAGACATACAAATGGCGAACAGGTACATGAAAATATGTTCAGCAACACTAATAATTAGGGAGATGAAAATGAATTTTTAAATTTTATTTAGTTTTCAGAGACGGAGAGAGAGAGAGAGAGAGGGCACAAACTAGGGAGGGGCAAAGAGAGAGAGAGGGAGACACAGAATCTGAAGCAGGCTTTAGGCTCTGAGCTGTCAGCACAGTGCCCTACATGGGGCTTGAATCCACAAACCATGAGATCATGACCTGGGCTAAAGTCTGAGGTTCAACCGACTGAGCCACCCAGGTGCCCCAGGGAGATGAAAACTAAAACTATAATGAGATATTTCCTCATACCTGTTTTATGTCTATCATCAAGAAACTTAGGTTGCAGGTTGTCACTTTCTGGTTCCAGTAGATCCAGAGGGGTATCTGCTTGTGCATTCTGTTTCTTAGGCTACCTTGAGTGGTTTGCATTCCTGACAGTTGTGGATGCCAGATGGATGCAGAAATTAAGGGAGGAAACCATTAGGAGGAGATTGTGGTTAATAGTGCAGGGCCAGCAAGGTTAAGGATGCAGTCTGAAATATATACATCCATTGTTTGAAGAAATAGGGATTGGCCTTGCTAAGGGTATATTCAAAGTATTGATGGTGACAGATTTTTGTAGTAGGTGGGAGAAATAGAGGCAACCTATTCTTTCAGGGGAAAAGGGAGGTACAGATTTTTTAAAATAAAAATTAAGGGAGGGGCACCTGGGTAGCTCAGTTGGTTGAGTGCCTGACTTTGGCTCAGGTCATGATCTCCTGGTTCAGGAATTCAAGCCCCACATCGGGCTCACTGCTGTCAGCCTGTCAGCAGAGTCCGCTTCAGATTTTCCGTCCCCCTCTCCCTGCCCCCGCCCTGCTTGCGTTCTCCCAAAAAATAAAGATAAATAAAAAAGGGAAATTCGCTAGAAGCAAAAGACCAGTCAAAGGGGAGTCTCTGCTAAAATAATGGTCTGCAAAGTAGAAGGTATGGGATGCTGTATAAAAAATGCTTAAGGTACAGGAAGAAATTTTAGAACTTGTAAATATTTTTTTCTCACTCTGCATTATTTGTATGTAGTTTATAATGTACATAAAATTATAAAAATGGTACAGTTGTGTAATTCACAAATAAATAAAAACACATTGTGGGTATATGGTCAACAATTTTATTGATGGGGTACATGATCTAAAGAGTTTGAGGCCACAGCACAAGAGGATCAAGGCAGCAGGATGTTCCTCCTCCAAAAAGCCAGTATCATATTAGACATCACAAGGGTAGCAGTAGGAAGGCAAATGTTTTGGCAAAGTAAAAATAAAAGAGTAGAAACAGGTGTGTCCTAATTCTAAAGAAATTTTACATTTTTATCCCTTTGGCTTTGTGCTTTCTTGAAATCCTTACTTTCTCTTAATGAGGTGAGCTTTACGAAACTGGGAGTAGAGTACAACTCAAGTATTTTTTATTTCATTACTTTTCCAGACCAAAGACTCTTAGTCCTCAATGACTGATCTCAACATACCAAAAAATATTGGTAAAAAAATTTAACATTTTGGGGCACCTGGGTGGCTTGGTTGGTTAAGTGGCCGACTTAGGCTCAGGTCGTGATCTCGCGGTTCATGAGTTTCAAGCCCCATATCGGGCTCTGTGCTGACAGCTCAGAGCCTGGAGCCTGCTTCGGATTCTGCCTCCCTCTCTCTCTGCCCCTCCCCCGCTCATGCTCCATCTGTCTAAAAATGAATAAACGTTAAAAAATATCGAAAAAAAAGAAAAAAATTAAACATTTCTATAAAGCAAGAACCCAAAGAATCTACTTTTCTTTTTCTTTTTCTCTTCTTTTTTTTTATACTCGGTGGTTTTTGGGTGTTCCAGTGGCTTATTGCTAAACAGTCAAGGGAAAAAGGCTTTCTGATTGCTAAAATGAAAGCACTCACTCTGTTTTGTTTTTTCCCTTCACATTTGAGGTAGGAAAATAACACAGGAACAAAAAAAAAATCTTGTTTCAGACATTGAAAAACTATTGGTCTTGCTATAGGTTTATAATAATTAAAATTTAAAAACTAAATTAAAAAATTAAAATTAAAAGTAAAATTTAAAAGCCGATAATTTGTCTTTTTATGTTGTACATCTGTAGAACCCTAGAAGACAGAATTACAGCTCATATGAAAGGGCAGAGTTTTGTCCTTTGTTTTCTAATTGGGGTGAGAATAGAAGTATTTAATTAAAAGGTAAGGAAACAGACATTTTTTTTTTTTGGCATAATGGTGTGTATAGGAAATGTAAGTTATTAGCAAGGGCAGGTCCATCTTATAGATGCTCCTTGATGAGGTAAAGCCAGGATCCTGGGATAAGGGTGGGGTGGGGAGAAATGATAAGACAATGAGCCTTAAAAAGTGGAAATCACAAAGGAAAACCAGAGCGTCGCTAAACCGCTAGTTGATCATCTCGGGTGGGTAATACATGAATTAAGGGTAAGACATTGGGTAAGATCACAGAGAAGTTTTGCATTGATATCATCTTTTAGAATCTGTGTGTGTGAACAACCACATAATATGAATTTCTTTCTGGTTAGAAATCTCCTAGAGGCTATGTGACTCTTAGGAGATTTTCCGTAAATGGACTGCCAAATTGCCATCCGGTTGTAGTATTTGCCTATCATGAAGTTTCAGAGTTAAACTGGAAGATCCTGCCTATCAGAAAATGTCAGCCTTTACTCTGGAAACAATTACTGTCTCCAGAGATTTCCCTAAGTTGATGTCTGACCTTTTCAGAAAGATGTAATCAAACTCCCAAACCTATAAGTGGGTTTGTACTACCAACCTCATATCCACACTGCACTTACTTTTAATGAAAATTTGAAATCTTTATTTCCTACCTGTACTATTACAAAATTTATTTATGGTGTTGATTTAGATTTCAGTTAGCTTTGCCCTGTTTTGGCACATCTATAGGCCTCAGTATGATAATTTCCAAACAGTATCTTTCCTAGGCAAAGTCTAGATTGGGGGCTAAATGACAACTAGAAGAATGAAATTGAAACAAGTTACGACAAACCTACATCTCCTTCCTAATATATCTGTAAGTATATTTGTCACACACTCCTCTGAGGATTTTTTAAGTGAAAAAATTAGAATATATGCAAGATAGTATGATGGTTAATTTTGTGTGTAAATTTGCCTAGGCCATGGTACTCAATTATTAGGTCAAACACCAGTTAGATGTTGTGAAGGTATATTTTAGATGTGATTAACATTTAAATCTGTAAGTGGACTCGAATACATTATCTTCCATAACATGGGTGGGCCTCATGCAATCACTTGAAGGCATTAAGAGAAAAGACTGAGGTCCCTGGAAGATGAAGAAATTCTGCTTCCAGACTGCCCTTGGATTCAAGATTGGAACATCATCTCTTGTTCTGCAGATTTCAGACAAGCCTGCCCTGCAGATTTCAAACTTGCCAGTGTCCACAGTAATGTGAACAAATTCTTTAAAAATCTATCCTTAAGATTTACACATACATATATAACTTGATATATAACATATATATATAATTTATATATGTAAAGAAATATAGAAACATAAATAGAAAAAAAGCTCAACTGATTTTTTTTTCCTTCTCAAATTAGTTGAATAAGTCATATTGGCATTATTTTCAGAATGAATTAAAACCTTGTAAACACATATATTCACATATCAACATTTTTTTACCAAGTACATAGTGGGAAATGAAACACAGGAAGAAATGTATGTTTCCAGGGACTGTGCATTTCACCAAGCACACCAATGAGAAGAGCAGAGCTACACTGACTTCCTGTTTCAATGTTCTACTGATTGCTACCTTCTTGATTCTGTTAGTTCAAACACCTGCTAGCTGGGAAAAGCACTAACGTCCCCTCGATGCTAGCCTTGCTTCACCCAAAACATCCTTTGTGGAAGTGCAGTCCAAGCACGTCAATAGCTGTTGTTAGTCCACCGTTCAAAATTACACCAAGATTTTGAAGATTATTAGAAGTTTTCCAGATGCTGAATCTATACATGAATTCTATCTGAAAATCAGTCTGCTTAGATCCTCAAAGGTTTACCCCGTAAAAATGACTGTTTTGTTTTGGCTGTAGGCCAATGTAAGCAATTCTAAGAGGTTCCAGTCATTTTCTTCCTTGATGTGCTGATATGAATAAGTTAGAAATGTCTTTCAGCAAACAGATTTTATGCCTCATCTTTTAACTCTAAGACATCTATACAGTTAGACTGGAATTATGGAATGCCAAAAGTTTGAGTAAGTTCAAGTGCTTCATTTAAATCTTTGGCTCCCCAGATAGTCCCTGAATTACAAAATCATCTCTATGGGAGAGTTCCGTTTTTGGGATTGTCCTTTCCCTTGTCTTGAAAAGCTAAACTAATCTGTCTGGCTGGTCTGATGCTCACAGAGGGTCGTAATGAACCACTATGTCAAAATGCCTACATTTTTATATTTTCCAATTCTCATGTAGTTGTAAAAGCAGAGCTAAAAAAATAAATGCTGGCTATATTTTAGACATTAACCTTATCTAATTATGGAATAAATCAACTGTAGCTTAAGGAAAAACTCATCCAGGTATGGTGAGATAAGCCACGGAAATTTTCAGACCAATTGCAGATATTTCTTTCTCCATTTATCATCTATTACACAGATCCCATGTTGTTCAGAGATCATGGGAAGACGCCTGGAATTTATACTGGGATATTACAATAAAATGTGCAAATGTGATGCATATTTAATCCTAATCATGTCTGAGGCAGTGTATTTTGAATGGATTGCATATCTTACTAAAAGGTACAGTCATTCTATCAATTTCAGCTCTCCTAGGTTTCTCACAAATTTTCTTCACATTCATGTCAGAAAGGAGTGATACTTTGTGTAGAGTCAAGATAAGAAATTAGGCTGTGCTCCATTTTAGTCAGGATGGGGCTGGATCAACAAAACCAGGAGGGCAAGTTTAAGTTGTCAAAAGGAAGAGACACAGATAAAAAAATACCTCAGACTAAACATTTACACATTGTCTATCTGGACTTGACTTTGACCGGTGTGTTTTTAAATGTCTGGTGATGTGTGACGGACAGTAGAATAAGTGGTCCTAAAGACAGCCAGCCTCTCATCCGGGGGCGTAGGTGGCCACAGGCATTTGATCATCACTGTCAAGATTCAGAAAGTCTGAATAAACATCAACATTTTCGTAAGGAAGCTGAGGAATTCCAGATGCACCAGCCCAGGGAGAGAAACACTCTGGAAAGGAAATTGTGGCAGACGTTCCCACACCTCTTAGACAGACATTCACATTTCCTATTTGGGGGTACCCAAACCCCCAAATGTGAGAAGTGAATCAATATCACTTTCTCAACCTAGTCCAATGAAGGCATATTTTGATTCCAGAAATTTAGCAAGCTGACCAAAGGAGTCTACCTCTGAAAATTCCTGGCTACTTTTCCACAACCTGAGACAAAAATGACAAGGAATATTTTTTCTCTCAGGAAAGAGTATCCTGCTGAGATTTAAACTCTTCGTTCTAGACAGGGTCTGCCTTCTAGAATTTTAGGCATGACGGAGTCTGTTAAAATAGATTGTGTGTAGCAAGATCAAACAAAAAGGAAATTCCATGAACATTCTTGAGTATTGTTATATAAGGTGTTTGAAGGGAAAGGGATTATTTTTTATAAGAAATAGAGGCCAGAATAATTTTCAAATATATTCTTTCTTCTGGGTTTACTCTTGCTCCTCTAGTCAAACTCATTAGACGAGGAAATGTATTATTTAAATGTGGTAGACAGTAATTCAGCTCAAATGTTGTTAATATTGGAAATAGAAAGTATTCTTTCTAGAAGCTGTGGCTCTACTTCTCTTCTGCTAGTTGTCAGGTGAATTTCTGAACTGTATTCCATGTGTTCTGTTTCCACTATAACTGGATGCTTGCCTGTGTGGAGGATGCCACACTGTTATATCCTGTTCCAACAGGTGTAAGGGGCCACTCACCATCCCTAAAAACAAAATAAAAAAGGTGACATTATATGTTTTCAGATTTTTAGGGATAAATATTCAGATGGTTATATTTGAGCTCAAATTCAGTAACATCAAACAGTTCTAGCAAATGAGTTAAGCTGTGTGAGTCATTTATGTGGAAAGTATTTCCCTTAGAGGCATCATGCATTCATTTAATATTTATTGAGTAGCCTCTTATGTTCACATGTATTTGAAGTCTTTAATCCCTACTTATGGAGTGAAAAGTTTTTTTTTTTCTTTCTGAGAATTTTCAGGCATCTGAAAGTAGAGAAATCTAAAAATGAGGCATAAATAGGTCCAAACTGGAAGAGCTGCAAATGCAATGTTCTAACTAAAATTAATATTTTCCTTGATTGGCATATGGGAGGAAAGAAGATGCTAAGAAAAATTTGTTATTACTGAAAATTTATGTTTCATTTATTTCTTTATTTTTAAAAGTGTATTTATTTATTTTGAGGAGGGGGCACAGTGAAGGAGGGGCAGAGAAAGAGGGAAAGAGAAAATCCTAAGCACAGAGCACAGAGCTTGATGCGGATTTGATCTCATGACCGACCGTAAAATCATGACCTGCACTGAAATCAAGAGTGGGAAGCTTAATGGAATGAGCCACCCAGATGTTCCTATCTGTTTCATGTAAACAGATTTTACAAATGATAGAACCGGTAACCTGATTATATTCTAGCCTAATCAGCCATCCTGGATATGGTTTCCTTTTCTCCTTTTGATGTCTATACTTAGTGAGGCTATCAATTAATCCCCTACAATAGAATTGAAATGTAGACTTGTGACAGAGGAGCAATTAGAATAAAAGAAGTTAATAAAACTCTAGAAGGGCTCTTTATGACTCAAAACTTATGATCTACACATTGAGTAATCTAGACTGGAGTCACCGGAAAAATCAATTAGGAGCAGTTGAAGAGTTCATAGACTCTGGCTGTTGGTTTTGGTTGTCCCCCTCCACAATGAGAGGAGTATAACCTATTAATTTCAGTGGAATGCTTGCTAGCTCTGCACCATAGGAATGAGCCAGCCATTATGTTGAAAGTGGGGACCTTGTACACTTGGATTCAACAAATTCAGGACTGCCAACCATTGTCAGTTAGTAGCTGAACTGCAGGGATCTTGGCACAGAGGGTTTAAAAATATGCTCTGGCTGGTCCCCAAAGAATTAACTTGCTCTTAGAGTACTTTGAAAAAACACTGAGTCACAGAATAAGGCCAAGTGTGTGTTTGGCACAGGTTTATCGACTATATTCATTTGTACATTTTCATGGTGGCTATCAGTATGTCTAAGCTTTTATGCAAAAACATAATACCCTTGAATGGAAGTGACTGGAAGAGAATCCATTTGCTCCGTAAGCTAAGGTTATGATAACAAAATGCATAAAGGGGTCAGGAGTTGGCCAAGCTTGTGGAATGACTGTATGTTGTTTACCATTTATCCTTCACGTCTAAAAGGTATCCATTTCTAAACTGATCAGTAGCAAGGCAAGGAAGCTTGCTTCACTTTACATAGAACAAAAAATATATATAAAAGAGAGTCTTCCCTGGGGTGGTAGTGCAGTGTTATTTAGAGAGAGCTAAACTTGGCCTAGCCCAGTTCTTCTATAATACAGTATAATTATAAGCAAGGCACAATCACCCCAGGTTTCCTCTTCTTAGTTTTGCAAATCAAGGGGATTTGACTCTCTTTAGGCTATATTCCACTTCATAGGGCTTTTTTTTTCCACCCCATAATTCTTAATCTTCAAGGAACGAAAAGAAAACAGGAAGGGTGCTAATGTGATTAATAATGAGACAACTTCCCAGATTTTGTTCTTTTCCAAATGCCATGTCTGCGAAGCTTTTTTCATCAGCTCTAGAAGCTTTCTTTGTTCAAGTTTAGTATTCCCAGAATCAGGTCAGGAACTGAAAAAAAAAAAAGAAAGAAAGAAAGAAAAAAACAAGAAAAAAGCACAACGAGCTGGATTCTAGAGTCATAATGATTCAGTGGCTTATGAGGCTGGATCAAAGTTGCTGTGGAAATAGTTTCATAAGCATTTTTGTGTGATTAACTTCAGAGACCACGCGTTCAATATGCAAGCTTTTGACACCAAGCAAGGTCTAGGGACAGAGATTCTAATTCAATTCAAGGACTTCAGCTTCTTCTCAGTCTCTGTGACAAAAGGCCTCTGGCCTGGACCAGCTTCATGGCTGCACAGGACACTACTCTTCCTTGCTCCCACATTCCCATTTATAAGATGAGGTGCTGTGTGCTTACTGTTCTGATATTCTATCAGTTGCAGAATATTTAGGCCCTAGGATAGGACAGTCAAATCCTCCCTAATTGTGTATTTTTTTTTTGCAAAATTAATTCAATGTATTATATTTTATTATGATGTACAACAAGCTGACAGTATTTTCTACTTGTATGAAATTAGCCAGTGTGACATTTTTGGGTCCCTCCTGTTCTTTTAAGCCATGCTCACTGGGTTTGGCAATTCTTGCATGCATCAGTTGCTTCCCAGATTTGTTAGGGCTCCCTTATACACAGAAAAGTATATGCTCTTAAGTACTCCTTGAATTCTTCCAGTTACATCAAAAAATTTATTCTTTTTAAGAAAAGACACAAAGTTCTCTGTAGCAAGTAGTAATACTGGTCAGCACTGGGATATTGCCAGATAAAGCTAAATCTGCATTAGGTTGCCTGGGCTGTCGTGACAATGCAACAAAAACCGGCTGGCATAAACAACAGAAATTTATTGTCTCATAATCCTAGAGGCTAGACATCCGAGACCAAGGTCAGTAAGACTGGTTCCTTTTGAGGGCTATGAGGGAGAATCTATTCCAAGCCTATACCCTAGCTTCTAGAGATTTGCTAGAAATCTAACAATTCTTGGCTTGTAGAAGTATCACCTTGATCTCTACCTTTATGTCCACATGACATTTTCCATACATGTGTGTCAGTGTCCAAATTTCCCCTTTTTATAAAGACACCAGTCATATTGGATTAGGGACCACTCCACTCCAATATGACATCATCTTGACTAATTACTTCTGCAGCAACCCTATTTTTAAATAAGGTCATTTTATGTGGTACTGGAGATTAAGACCGAAACAGGTAAATTTTGGGCAGACACAATTCAACCTATAATACATGGCTTCCAATAGTCTTAGTATAGGGAAAATCCCACAGTAGCACTATTTTTGCATTTGGTACCAAGGCTCAGATGCATTAATAATGAATTCCTCTGGAAGTCTCCTGGCTAAATTATGAAGCAGATGAGTTTGCTTTCTTTTATTCTGCTACCTTCTTCTTGGGTCTTTTTGCCCCTAGTGGGCCCTCTACTTTCACTCTTTCCATGTCCTTGCCCTTCTGAATGCAGATATAATTCATAATACTAATTTCTGCTACAGCATTTGTTGTTTTAGGTGACATCTATTGATCACTCTTTGTTAATCACTACAGAATTTTGGAGTCTGTAGCTTCTTAGCAGGCAGCTTCATCCGACATGCTTATTAGAATAACAAGATATTAGATTTTAAATCATCTGTTTTCCTCACTTGACATCCTTTATCCAAACTGAATTCTTCACCTTCTTCATCAACAGAGTTACCATTTTTGCAAAATTTTTATTTTTGTGATCAGTTATTTCTTTTCTGGTTTGAAAAAAAAAAAAAAGAACCAGAGGACTCTTTTTTTAAATATTCATTTTTGAGAGAGAGACAGAGACAGGGACAGAGCACGAACGGGGGAGGGGCAAAGAGAGAGAGGGAGACAGAATCCCAAACTGGCTCCAGGCTCCCAGCTGTCAGCACAGAGCCCCACATGGGGCTCTACTCACAAACCACGAGATCATGAACCACGAGATCATGACCAGAGCCAAAGTCAGATGCTTAACTGGGCCACCCAGGCGCCCCAAGAACCAGAGGCCTCTTAAAGTCTTCTTTCCCTTTATCTCCAACATCCAGCTTGTCAGCAGGCACTATAATTTGTTAGTTTGACTTGTCTCACATTTTCACCAAATCTTGGAGAAGTTTCAGGCATCTGTTTTGGGCACTTTATTTGGGGGAAAATATTCCTAGATTTGTCTATTAACAGAAATATCTATAAGCTATTCTTTGTGATGGAAGAAGGCAAGAGATAGACTTTCATCAAACACTGGATACTTTGCTGGGTACTCTACATAGATGATCCTATTGGATCATACCCTCCGAGGTATTCCTGCCTAAATTTATGAACAGAGATAAACTAAAGAATTTGTGATTATGAACTGATAGCCAAGAAGGAAGGAACTCTGGAGTTCTTTCAATTTCAAGAAGGACAGTTGAACTTTAATAACATTTTGAATTATAATAATAATTAAGATGATTTCATGTTTCTGGGCTATTCTGTACACTAAGTTCTGGCCGACAATTTTTTTTTTTGCATATTTATGCCAATGTATAATCACAACAATTCTCTGAGGAAGGTATAAACCCTGTTTTATTTTTGAGACATAATTGACACATTATATTAGTATTAGGTGTGCAACATGATTCAATATCTGAAGATTGTGAAGTGATCACCATGATAAATGTAGTTAACATCAGGCACCATCCATAGTCACAAACTATTTTCTTGTGATGAGAATTTTTCAGATCTATTCTCTCTGCAACTCTCAAATATACAGTACATTGTCATTAACTATAATCGCCATGTAACACATTGCATCCCCAGGTATTATTTATTTTCTAATTGGAAGTTTGTACCTTTTGACCCCTTTCATCCATTTTTCCCACTACCCCCCACTACCTGACCAATCAGTTCTATCCATGAATTTGGATTTGTTTTGTTTTTTTAGATTCCACATCCAACCGAGATCATACTGCATTCGTCTTTCTCTGTCTGACTTACTTCACTTGGCATAATACCCTCAAGGTTCACAAGTCCTGCTTTACAAGATGAGAAAATTGAGGTTTAGGGAGGTTAAATAACTTGACCAAAGTTTCATAGCCAGGAGTTAGTAAAATCTATAATGGAACCACGCCAGCTTAAATTCAGATTCTTCACTTTTAACCACAACACTATATTCGAAAGTGGAAATATCAATATATTACTTTTTATTCAGTCTTGTTTTACAAAACAATCCCCAGTGCTCTTTATTAAAATTGCCACACATCAACACTATACATCTCCCCATGGTGTCTAGTTGAGTGTTGGGCATGAAGTTTATGCTCGATACATACTTTTCCTTATATGCAGTCATTTTTAAGCCATTATAAACTTATAAACACAACTGGAAAAGTCATCACTGAACTCTGGGCTGGGAAAAATATTGGCGAGTTAAGAGACCTATGTTCTAGCCCCGTGTAAAACCTGTGATACTAACTTCCCTCATCTGCAAATCAAAAAAGTTTGGTTTTAATGGTTTGGGTTCAAAATGATTTTAAAATGCATACCTCACATTTTGTACTGCTAATCATGTTTTAATTATAATGGAAAATATTTTCACTTCTAGTTAATAGCAAAGAATATATGGAATGTCAGTTTCAGCTAGTGATTCTGTTCCATGGTATTTAGGAATGCAAATTATGTGTATCCAGGTTTTGGCTGACCTACATATTTGGAGTGTGTGTGTGTCTAGTATCAGTGGTGAGATCTAATCTGTGCATTCCCTCAGAAATACACACATGCTCAGGGTTTAGCTATATTAAACTATGAAATTATTTGGTAAAAAATATTATCTTCACTGATGTATCCTTTCTCTTAACACTTAGTTTTTAACTTACACTTTTAAAAAGAGATCAGTTGGCACTTTCCAGGCACAAAAATTGTTAGGAGGTCAGCTATAATACATTAGTTACATGATTGAGATCCAAACACACAGGCTTCCCTTAGATGTGGTATGATACCTGTAGCTAAATTTTATCCATTTAGTATTTTTCAGATGCTGTGGCTTTACTGGTATTATATCTTCCAACCCTTGTAATAATCTTATGAAGTAGGTAGTATTAACCATTCCATCTTGCAGATAAGGGATCTGAGGCAGAGAGGCCATGTAACTTGCTCAAAGGCATACAGCAAACCAGCATGTGAGTCCATATAATCTGATTCCAAAGCCAATTCACTAACCATTCTTTAATATAGAAATGTGGACAACTTGCCACTCAGTAATGGTTTTTAAAGTAGAATTTTAAAAATTATATTGCTGTACTTTTTTTAAGTTTATTTATTTATTTTGAGAAAGAAAGAGAGAAAGAGAGAGAGAGAGAGAGAGAGAGAGAGAGAGAGAGAGAGAGAGCACAAGTGGGAGAGGGCCAGAGAGAGAAAGGTAGAGAGAGAGAATCCCAAGCGGGTTCACACTGTCAGTGCAGAGACCCATGGGGGGCTCAAATTCACAAACCATGACTATGACCTTAGCCACAGTTGGCCGCTTAACCAACTGAGACACCGAGGCACCCCAAATTGCCATACTTAATAAGAGGTAAATTCGTCTGAAAAAGTTGGCTTGTGACAACAAATTTTCAGTGAGTTACTCTCCTAATTCTTAGCTATTATCAACCTCTACTTAATTTTCAGATTTGATCCCAGCCATCATGCAATTCTTTTGGGTATAACCTACTCTCCTAATTTAGAATGTTCCCAGCTCCGGTGTTTCCACTTCGCCAGGTATATATTTTTACACTTTTTCCCTATACGTGAAGTTTTTAATGTCCTCAGGGAATGACTTTTAATTGCGAGACACATTAAAAAAAGAACTTTCTGACCTTTTGCCAATCTTAGCTGGTGAGAAGAGAAACACACTCATTTCAACAAGTTCTATAGATATAAGGTTGCTAAATCAATAAATAAATGGGCTTCTTAGACTGAGCTGAAAAGTAAAAAAAGCTTGAGTACATCTTCACCCCAATTACCCCTTCAAACCAAAATTGGATGAGTAACCAGTATCACAGTCATATCCTTTGCAAAAATATTGCGAATTATTAAAAAAAATTATGCTTATTCATTTTTGAAGGACAGAGGGAGACAGAGCACAAGTAGGGGTGGGGCAGAGAGAGAGGGGGACACAGAATCTGAAGCAGGCTCCAGGCTCTGAGCTGCCAGCACAGAGCCTGACACAGGGCTCAAACTCAAGAACCGCGAGATCATGACCTGAACTGAAGTCGGACACTCAATCGACTGAACCACCCAGGCGCCCCCAAAATATTGCAAATTATTAATGCAAAGCAATAGGAGTTAAAAATGGAAGACTGACAATAGCTATTTATTGCCCTCTGTACACTACCAATACTCAACTGAAAGGACAGAAAACCTATGAAAACAAGCCTCGTTTTTCATTTTCACATATTTTCGATCATTCAGGTTTATGCTTCTGTGAATTGCCAGCTCATAGCCTTCATCCATTCTTCTCTTGAATTTGTCTTTTGTTGATTTATGAGTTATTTGTGTATTTTAGGTACTAATTCATTATTCCTCCTAGACATTAAGATTTCATCCTAGTGCACAGTCTCACATTCCACTTCATTTGTAGTATCTTTTGTCAAATAAATTTAAAAGTCAAATGCGTCGATCTTTTCCTTCATGTTTTGGCTTTTCTAAGTCTTGACTACATAAGCCTTCACTACTGCATGTCATGAAGATATTCTCCAATTTTTTTCAATGATTTTCTTCAAAAATTTTTAAAAATGTATACACACACATTCTGAGAGCAGTGCCTTGTTGTGATATTGAATCTTCTTATCCAGTAAGATCTCTCTCGTAGCTATCTCTCTGATTTGCAATAAGATTTTATATTTTTCTTCATAAAGTTTTTGCACATCTTCCATTGTCTCAATTATAGATATATTATGTTTATTATAAAGGTATCTTTTAAAAATTACATTTTATAAGTGTTTCTACTTTGTAAGAATACATTTAATTTTATACAACTTTGTACCCCAATCCAAAATTCAGCATGATTTTATTGAACTTACTTATGAGCTTTAACACTTTGACAATAAAAATCGCCATGATGTTTAAATGTAGGTAGCAAAATCCTTTGCAAGTACTTTATTGAACAGAAGTGGTAATACTTTTCATTTTGGACCTGAAAGGGAATTCTCTTAAGTTATTGCTAATTTTTATCACTGATTAATTTTTTTCAGCTACCTTTTATCGGAAACTCTTTTTCCTTATAACCAGTGATTCTGTGATGATCAAGGGAGCACTGGAATCACCTTTAAAACAGAGTGCTGGGCCTTGCCCCTAAAGTTTTTGCTCGAGCATGTCTGTAGAGGAGTTCCAAAATTGGCTTTGCTAGTTAGTTCCTAGGTGAGGCTGCTGCTGCTAGTCAGGAGGCCACACACTGAGTACGACTGCCATGACTCTATGTCACACTTAAACTTCAGTCATCAGGGCACCTGCATGGCTCAATCGGTTAAGTTTCTGACTTCAGCTCAGGTCATGATCTAGTGGTTGGTGAGTTCGAGCCCTGGGGTGGGCTCTGTGCTAAAAGCTCAGATCCTGCTTTGGATTCTGTGTCTCCTTCTCTCCGTGCCCCTCCCCTGCACGTGCTCTGTCTCAGTCTCTCAAAAATGAATGTTAAAAATATTTTAAAAAAATCCTTCAGTCTTCATCATTTGAGATATATATGGATGGTGACATGATTTTTATTTGCTCCCAAACTTGCTCATTCCAGTTTTATTGTGATCCTTTGGTACTGTGGTCGTTTGTTTATGGATAATGCCTGCAAATAGTTTTTTATTTACCCAGATTTTATAGTTTTCTCTAGTTAATTCTTTTTATATGTAGCTATTCTTGGTTCATAGTGTATTTCTCCCAATATTTTGTTATGAAAATTTACAAACATGTAAGAATTGAAATAATTTGACACTGAACACCTATAAATAGTGTATCTATAGTATATCCACAACCTATATCTACTACCACTCTCTATATATAGAATGTCCACTACCTATATTCTACTATAAACATTTTACTATGCTTGATGTACATACATTATTCCATATATCCATCTCTCTATCCATTTATCAGTACATCTTATTTTTTAATGCTTTTGTGTCCTTTTTCCTGTAGCTTTGAATCTTGTCTTTTTCTCTTTAGTTATCTTAATTATATTTATTTCAGAATCTCTATCAGATTGTTCTATTTTCTTCCAGTATTGAAATTCAAAATCTCCTGTTATATGGACCATGGTGGATCATTTCTTTCTTTCTTTCTTTTTTCTTTTTTTCTTTTTGTTTACAATTGTATTATAAACTCATTTTCAGTCTTATAGGAACCCTGTGCAGCCTTGGTTGAAAGCATGTCCTATCAAGGAATTTTTGTGTTTTTTTATTCCATGACTCTCAGAAGTATTAGTGTTACAAGAGCAATTTTTAAGGCAATTTCTTTTCCAAACCAGACAATGTTTGGTAAAGGCCCAACAGAGAAATTTAAAAAAAAAATTTTAGCCAAAATTCAGACTAAAGTAAACTTCCTTATATTCTCCTGTATCAGTGCACTTTTCTTTCCTTTTTTCCTATTAACCTTTTAATTGAGTGCAGGCCCTTCAGGTCCCAACTTTATATTGGTGGTTTCAGTTCCAACTTTTTACTTTTCTGAATCCCACAGCGTCTGCTCCCTGGTTCAGTCTGTGTTAAAACCCAAGATTAGCACATCCCCAAGAGCAGACATGCCTCAGCTCATGTGCTTGCCACTTAATTCTCTTTTTTTGTTCCCTGTCATTTCTGGTTTCCCAATGCATTTAAGGAATGTCTGTTATAAGAGACTCCTTCATGTTCTCTACTCCTTGTATTCTTAGCAAACAGAAGTCTACCTCTACTTCACTCACTTGGACTTAATTTTTGTATACATTTTGAAGAAGTGCCTATTTCTGTTTCTTGTTTATTTACATATACCAACCAGTTTTAATTCTATGTTTTACATATATATATGTAAATATATACATGTAAATATATATATATTTAATGTTTATTTATTTTGAGAGAGAGAGAGAGAGAGAGAGAGAGAGAGCATGAGCAGGGGAGGGGCAGAGAGAATGGGAGAGAAAGAATCCTAAGCAGGCTCTGCACTGTCATCTCAGAGCCTGATGTGGGGCCCAATCTCACACACCATGAGGTCATGACTGAAATCAAGAGTTGACACTTACCTGACTGAGCCACCCAGGCACCCCTATATCTACTTTTCTAACTGAAATTACCATTACTTAAAATTCACCAATGGCATTTTCTCTCCATTTTAAATCTTTTTAAAGATTACATGCTATTATAACCTAAGAGAAATTCTGAATCAGTTTGAGTATATGTACAGGAATACCCCTCACTTGCTCGATGAATGGATTTTCTATTTGCCTTCTATAAGTCACAGTGATTAATGCTCATGGCACAGCAAACACTCCTGACCGGAAGACTGTTTTATTCTCCAAGCCACAATGGTATTTCTGTGCCTATCAGTTGTGTTGTAGAGATATGAAGAGTCAGTTTTTTGTTGCCTTACATAATTTAATATTTTAATGTTATTTTAAATTATTTTATTTTATTTTAAATGATTTAATTTATTCAGTTATTATATAACAATGAAATATGAGTGAAAAATCAAGTTATTTCTATCAAAATTAATTTCAGTTCTCTGATTAAGGCATGATAATTTTATATTTCTATATGAAATTTTCTTTTAAAATTAAGTGTAGATAAAAAAATTACAAATGGGAAAATATTCTCAAAACCTTAAGATTTATACACCAATATTGGGGCGCCTGGGTGGCTCAGTCGGTTGAGCCTCTGACTTCGGCTCAGGTCATGATCTCACGGTTCATGAGTTCGAGCCCTGCATCGGGCTCTGTGCTGATAGCTCAGAGCCTGGAGCCTGCTTCCGATTCTGTGTCTCCCTCTCTCTCTGACCCTCCCCTGTTCATGCTCTGTCTCTGTCTCAAAAATAAATAAACATTAAAATTTAAAAAAAGATTTATACACCAATATTAGTTTGCAAGTGTATTTAAATTTTCACCTTAGAGATTTCATATTAGGAATCATAGTCTTTACACAACTACTATGGAGCACTCCAATCAGAAGATATTTATGTATATTAAATTAAATATGATCTTTAAACAATATATCATTTAAAAAATATTCCTTACATTAAACAACGTTTTGACTAACCATTTTCTGGTCCTGACCTGAATGCATATGATAACAGGACTTTTTTTTTTCCAATGTTTATCTATTTTTGAGAGAGAATGAGACCGAGCATGAGCAGGGGAGGAACAGAGAGAGAGGGAGACACAGAATCTGAAGCAGGCTCCAGGCTTTGAGCTGTCAGCACAGAGCCTGATGCAGGGCTCAAACTCACAAACCGTGAGACTGTGACCTGAGCTGAAGTCTGACACTTAATGCACTGAGCCATCCAGGCACCCCAATAACAGGACTTCTCATTTATTTTATTTCATTATTATTACAGTCCAATTTTCTTAGTGTCTTAGTGTCAGTGAAATGTTTACATCTATGTTTATTTGAAAATTGGTCTAAGAGACTAGATAAGAAGCAATCAATCTGCTCAAAATAAGATATTTTAGGGACGCCGAGGTGGCTCAGTCAGTTAAGTGTCTGACTTCGGCACAGGACTCGCAGTCCATGAGTTTGAGCCCTTTGTCAGGCTTTGTGCTGACAGCTCAGAGCCTGGAACCTGCTTCAGATTCTGTGTCTCCTCTCTCTGCCCTTGTCCCACTCACACTCTCTCTTTCTCTCAAAAATAAACATTAAAAACTTTAAAAAAATATATTTTCTTTTTTTTTTAATTTTTGTTAATGTTTATTTATTTTTGAGACAGAGAGAGACAGAGCATGAACGGGGGAGGGTCAGAGAGAGAGGGAGACACAGAATCTGAAACAGGCTCCAGGCTCTGAGCTGTCAGCACAGAGCCCGACGCGGGGCTTGAACTCACGAACCGCGAGATCATGACCTGAGCCGAAGTCGGATGCTTAACTGACTGAGCCACCCAGGCGCCCCAAAAAAATATATTTTCAACATTATTTAGCAGATTGAGATAAAAAGTAAAGAATGTTGCATAGTATAATGCACTCATGATGCCATCAGAGGACCTGACTACTAATAACCAGCCTGCCTCCACCCTTGGGACAGTCTTTGCTTGTGGTCACCACGATTTGTATCACATGACCCACAACTCTTGGGAAAGCTGAATGGATCAGGGCTGAGTTTGGCAAACATGACCTAAAGATATGCACTGGACCTATACAGGTGGTTGAAGCCCCAGCAAAAGCCTGTTTTGGTGACTAGCACACTCAAAATAAGCTGAGAAGAGATGAAGTCAAGAGTAGAATAGTTCAGAAAAATAAAAGAAGGTAATAATATTACTCAAAAAGATAATAATAAGCAGCCCTAATCAATAAAAAATGAGGAAGAGAAAAGGAGTGTAGACACAGGTTAATTTATATGGAATAAAAAGAAACATCCGGAGAAAGTAGCAGAGTGGTAAGGGGGGGCGGTCCTGGGCACAGGAGATGAGTACCTACAGTGGCTTCCCAGAGATGCCCTCCAGCTACTCCAGCTTTTGTGGATTCTGGTAAACACGAATGTCTGAATTTTCCTCAAGGCCTTAGTAAGTTCTTAGTAGGTAAGTTCTTCCTTATTTCTCCTTGTATCCCAACTATAAACCCCACCTGAAACCAGAGCATATGATGCTCCTTGCATGCTGAAAGAGCCTGACTATTGTAAGTGGAAAGGGAACTAATTTACAACCCTATTATCTTTAACAGAAACTTCTTAAAAAGAGGGACCATATGTCTACCACATTTTGGCATGCTGTTAATAAGACATCAGAATAAAAAGAACTATAATGAATTTGCACAAATTTGCTCATTTAGAACGCTATCTTAGCGGAGAGGCTTTCCAATATGTTGATATAACTTATCTCATATTTTTTGCGTGGGATATTGTGTGAATTAAAGACTGTAAAACACTGGATGGAGAGTCAGGAAAATTTGATCTTAATCTGAATCCAACCAAGACAAGGAACCTCAGTTTCCTTATCTGTGGGGCTCACGTGTTTTGAAAAGTTGTAAAAATCAGAGACGATATGTGAAAGTACTTTGTAAATCTCATATGCCATATAAATACAGATGATAAAGCTTTCGAATCTCAAATTTGGAAGGGACTATAGGACCTCATTCCAGAATTTACCTGATTCAGAATAATTTTTAATTCTTTCAATCTTTTGTCCCTTTTACTTAGCCCCTGATTTCCACACCTGTTTCATTTGAGTATAGAAATATGTTAGCATATCTTGTTCAAATGAGTTTCCCGATATTCCTAAAACAACATTTAAAACAAAGGGTAGACTTATTTTTCTCTGGAGTTGTAAGAGCTGAGGACAGAAAGGAAGAAGTCACCCTCGAATTCTGTGTATACAAAGTCGTTTACAGAAAGCACAGAAATCATGTTAAGTGCACTACCAGACATGTTTATATCAGACGGGATTTGGTCTGGATGGAACCTTCAGTGGAATCCCCCAGGTATCCCTGCCTCAGCTGCTAGGGCTGCCTCCCATCTCTGCCCTGTAAGCCTGACATATCCTCCTCTCTTCTTGTCTTTAAAACGTATATGTCCTCTGGGCTCTGCAAGAAAAAACCAGGTTAATGAAGAAAATGTGGTGTAAGAGCCGAATATATTTCTCACCTTGAATAACATTCACATTTAAAAGCTGCCTGAAGAGCAATAAGCACTGTATTGAACTGAAGGAATTGAAGGAATTTGCACTAAATAATGACAAGTCCAGGTAGATGTGTATAAAGTCCTTCCTCAGGACTTCTATGAGGCTCATGGGTAGGCCAAGAAGCAGGCCAGCTCTCTACACAAAGATGTAGGTCTGTGTGCGTGTGTGCACATGCACACATGTCACTGTCTTGGGAAAAACAACTAGAAACTGGCTTTCTACTTCATTTTTACTATAACCCATAAATGGGACTGCTTTCCAAAGTGATTAAATCTGCTCTCTTTGGGTCAGATGGTTGCCCAATAGGTATCAGAGAATGATTTTTCTAATCACGGACAGGCTTTTATTGATGCAGCCAGCAATAACCACGTTGGAAAAACATTGTTTATTCATGATCCAAATGCATGCTGCTATCTCGTTAGGCCCAGATGTTCATATTTCTAGATATAATCTTTACTCCAGAGCCCAAATCAACGTTATGCTGGGAGACTGAATTCCTCAAATTCAGCTCTTATTATTTCTATTCCAATGGGAAAATGTATATCTCCTACCTCCTCTGCTTCCAATACTTCCAAATTACAAAGAGAACAGTTCAGAAATGATCAAATAGAGTGGAGATAAATTTTAGGCCTTCCTTAGCAAGACCCAAGAGGCCTAGGAATTCCACTCATATGAAGCCCTCTCCACAGCTGAGCTACAGTGGTGTCACAGAGTAATAATTTCAGAAGAACTCGGTTGGAAAAGATACAGAGAACAATCCAGGAAATAACAATAAGAATGATTAATGAGATGAAGATTGGATCAGATAAATAAGGGTTAGGATAAAGGTTTGTGATGCCAGAGAAAATAAGTCCCAGGGTTGATTTACTAATTGATTATTAATAATTGGCAGAGCTTTATTTGGAGTTCTTAAATCGTTACAGAGAATCTTTCTCTCCAGCCTCAATGATTTTAGGCAAAGTATGAGCCATTCAAAGGGAGCTATGCTTATGCTCTGCTTTAAGAATATGAAAATCTACTTTAAACAAGATTCTGGTACATTGTCTATACTGAAAACTGAGTACCAGTAGGTGGACTTGTACTAGTGATTAGAAAGTTTGGTTAGATTTATAGAAGGTGTCCTTGACTGTAAGGGAGACTGACTACAAATACACTGAGGCCCCAAAAGAGTTTGGAAAGACATCTATTTCTAAAATATGTTCAAATAGTACCATATTACAAGAAAAAAAAAAATGTTTTATGTTCCTTTTATAGTTTGGTGTATTTCCATCATTTTACCTTTTTATTGAGAGGGTACTGACGGAACCATTTGAATAGTTTATGAAACAGTGAGTAGTGAAAATATTATAAAGGCAAAATAATGACATGTATACTGTAAGAGCTGTAATTATACGGTGGAGACCAAGAGTGTATACTTTCTATTAGACAGATTTTTGTCCCAGTATAAATTAAACTTTCTTTCCGACTGTAGTGTCTTAATTAGATTACCTACTATAGTGAATCTTAACTTTGAGTAGCTTTTTAGCTACTAAGTTGTTAATATCCAACAGTATTTTTTCAAAAAACATTGTTTTCATAAATTAACACACCTAATAGTGGCTATTTTATTTATTTTTTTCAGTTTCATCTTTTTATTTATTTATTTATTTTTTGTTTTTGTTTTTGTTTTTGTTTTTTTTTTCAATATGTGAAGTTTATTGTCAAATTGGTTTCCATACAACACCCAGCGCTCATTCCAAAAGGATGCATAGGGGCACTTGTACCCCAATGTTTATAGCAGCTCTCTCAACAATAGCCAAATTATGGAAAGAGCCTAAATGTCCATCAACTGATGAATGGATAAAGAAATTGTGGTTTATATACAATGGAGTACTATGTGGCAATGAGAAAGAATGAAATATGGCCCTTTGTAGCAACATGGATGGAACTGGAGAGTGTGATGCTAAGTGAAATAAGCCATACAGAGAAAGACAGATACCATATATTTTCACTCTTATGTGGATCCTGAGAAACTTAATAGTGGCTATTTTAGAGTCACAAACTACCAAACAGAAAAGGAACTCTAGGGGCATCAGGTATGCCAGAGTTACCAAAGTTGTACAAATTTCATTCAACTATTGATGATAATATACAAACACTTCAGGCAGCTATTTACTAGCTCAGGCCAGCCCAAAGAGATGCTGAGGCCTCTCGCCAAGATTTCAAATCCAACTTAGTACCAGAGAGGGTCTCATGAAGACCCACGATGAGCAAGCATCAAATCTGAGAATATTCTACAGTAGATGGCAGGCTATATGGGGACCTTCACTTACAAATTAAATTAGCTTATGCTGCCCAATTTGTGGCTAGATGATAATATCAAACTTTGATTTTTGTAAAATTAATCTCTTCTCTGCAGCCAGCCTTTTACATAAGAAGTGCAGTTGTGGTAAAGAGCCACTCTCTTGCATGAATCCAGGAAAGGCTACTTCATACCTCTGGCCAATTATTTATACTTTGGATATAGCTACCCACAATGTGGTGGTTAAAGGATCCTTTTCATGATACCAGCGGAAAAGCTTACAGAAACAAAACAAAATAAGGGAATTTAAAACAGCACCAACTGCACACTGCCACCTGAAGTAATAGGAGAAAAGCATCACTGACTAAAAGTCGGTCTATCGCCGATCTTAGTGCACACAGTATGCGAGAGAATTTTTGATCAGTATTAAGAACCAAATTATTTGATTGTAAAATTATTTTTAGGATCATACTCACAATTAGGCAGACTACAGGAATAACACCAAATGCTAGCTGCTCATTGTTGCTCTTGATTTGATCTATAAAATGCTAGAGTTCTGAAGAACTCACTTAAAATTATGTTCCCAGTCAAAATCACAAGAAAATTGATCTGGAAGCCTTTTGACTTTTTTCTTCTCATAAAAGTAGTACATGCTTGTTGTTGGATTTAAAAAATTATAGATAATCAGGGAAACGGAAAAAGAAAAAAGAAAAAAAAACTATTTAAAATGTGACCACTCAGAGAGGGGCATGGTTAAAATTTTTGTTTGCTTCCTCTTTTCATAAAGTGTGTATGTGTATGCATGTGTGTATGTGTCTATATTTTGTTGTATCATATATTTTCCCCATAACTTATTATGAACATTTTAATGCTACTAAACACATACTAATTTCAAAATAGGCATGTTTGAACACCAACATTATAGGAAGAATTTTAGGAATTATAGGCAGAATACTTTCACAGCAAGCCTGTTTTTGATTCAGAATAAAAAATATATATTAAAAGGCAAGTAACTGAAACCTTCCTGGGGAAGTTTCCTTCAGGATTGTTTAGGCCATACGATCATTTAAATGATTGTATTCAATGTTGGTGAATTAGTTATAGGAGATATACACCTAGGTTAGAGGCAGCTTGATTTGTACTAATTTGGGAATTGAAAGGCCTGGGATCTAATGAGGGCTCTGCTGTACTGACTCAGTGAATAACACCAGGCAAAGGAATTAACCTAGATGTCTGTTTATAATATGAGCCTGTCTAATATTGCCAGACCAAGATTCTTTAGGTCATGGTAAAATAAATGTGGTTTGGTGTGGATAATTTTGCAAAGTTCAGTTAAGAAATCTAGTCAGATTATTGTCCTTTTTTGTGAGGAGATCTGGGACAGAATAGGAATTTAAATATTTTAAACCTACTTTGAAAGCTATTCAATAAATGTATTCCTTGAACCTTAGAAAAAGATTTCCAAAACATATCAGTCACTTAATACATCTACTTTCCTCTGTAATTCAAAATTATACAGAACTGGACCAAATGCCCATATATTTAAAATGTAACTCTTTACAAAAAAAATTAATTGAAGAAAAATTATTTAAGGAAAGATTTTGTAAAATAAAATGTCAGAAATGATATTTTATACCAATTTCCCTTTTAAATATATTTATTATTTATTTATTTTGAGTGCAATAGAGAACGAGCAGGGGATGGTCAGAAAGAGAGAGAGAGAGAGACCGAGAATCTGCAGGTTTAATGCAATGCCTATCAATACACTAATAACATTTTTCATAAACTGGAACAAATCCTAAAATTTGTATGCAACCCCAAAAGACCTCTGATAGTCAAAGCAATCTTGAAAAAGAAAAACAAAGCTTGAGGTATCACAATCTCAGGTTTCAAGATATACTACAAAGCTGTAGTCATCAAAACAGTATGGTATGGGCACAAAAATGAACACAAAAATCAATGGAAAAGAACAGAGAACCCAGAAATAAACCCATGCTTATATGGTCATTAATTTAAAACAAGGGAGGCAAGAATATACAATAGGGAAAAGACAGTCTCTATAATGGATGGTGCTGGGAAGCCCGGACAGCCATATGCAAAGGAAGGAAACTGAATCACTTTCTTGTATCATATACAAAAATAAACTCAAAATGGATTAAAGACTAAAAGCGAGACCTGAAATCATAAAACTACTAGAAGAAAACACAGGCAGGAATTTCTTGGATATCAGCTATAGAAATATTTTTCAAAATAAGTCTCCTGAGACTAAGGAAACAAAAGCAAAAATCAACCTTTGTGCAAAATAAAAATCTTTTGCACGGCGAAGGAAATTATCAATGAAACAAAACAGAAACCTACTGAATGAGAGGAGATATTTGCAAATGATATATCTGATAAGGGGTTAATATCCAAAATATATAAAGAACTTATACAACACCAAAACCTCCCAAATAATTGTATTAAAAAGTGGGTAGAGGATGTGAATAGGCATTTTATCCAAAAAACACATACAGATGGCCAACAGACACATGAAAAAATGTTTAACATCACTAATCATCAGGGAAATGCAAATCCAAACCAAAATGATGTGTCAACTTTCACCTGTCCAAATGACTGTTAAAGGAAAGACAAAAAAACAACAATCTTTGGTGAGGATGTGGAGGAAAAGGAATGCTTGTGCACTGTTGGTGGGAATGCAAACTGGTGCAACCACTATGGAAAACAGTATGGAGTTTCCTCAAAAAATTAAAAATAGAATTACCATATGATCCAGTAATTACACTATCTGCCCAAATAGAATGAAAACACTAATTTGAAAAGATATATGCACTCTTACGTTTACTGCAACATTATTTACAATAGCTAAGATATGGAAGCAGCCTAAGTGTCCATCAATAGATGAATGGTTATAGAAGAAGTGGTATGTATGTATACAATGGAATATTACTTATACAAAAAAGAATGAGATCTTGCCATTTGGAACAATATGGATGGACCTAGGGTTTAATGCTAAGTGAAAAAAGTCAGAGAAAGACAAATACTAATAATTTCATTCATATGTGGGATTTAGGAAACAAAACAAATGAGCAAATGATCCAGAATAATATAGAGAACAAACTGGTGGTTGCCAGAGGGGAGGTGGGTGGGGAGATGTGTGTAATAAAGAAAATTAAGAGTACACTTATCTTTATGAACACTGAGTAATGAATAGAATTGTTGAATTATTATATTGTTCTCTTGAAACTAATTTAATACTGTATATTAATTATACTTCAATAAAAAGACAGACAAGGAAGGAATGAAGGAAAGAAAAAAACAGAAAGGAAGAAAAAAGGAAGAAAGAAATTTGGTATAAAAAAAAAAGATGGCTTTTCTTAAAGACAGGGTAAATGAGAAGTTACCAAGGTAAGAAGCATTTGCTTTGAAATAATCCTATCCAAATTTTGACAATATAAAATTGTGAGAACTCTTAAGATACACAACCAGTGTATGTCTTCCAGCAGCAGCAGAGTGAGCCCCTGGATATGGAGAGACTCTAATCTCTTACAGAAGGAGATTTATTCAATAACTTAACCTTATTGCTTACAGGAAATTATTCTAAACAAAATTAAGTCCCTTGTAATTTAGCTTAAGGCCATTTTATCTTGTTCTATGCACACCAGATTTTAAAAACAGCTGACCATCCTCACTGAATAATGTATATTTAAAGACTGGCATGAAATGACTGTTGGGACCTTTCTCATCAAGTTGTGTGGTACTAGCTTTATTAACCTCTTAAAGTCGGTCTTCATTTCCAGTCCTTTATCTTCTGGTTCATCTCTAAAGGACTTCCATGGTCTTTTGTGAGTCGGTTTTGCTTTAATGAGCTCCCCAACAGCTAAGAGGCATGTCAGGATTTCAGTTTAGTTGTCACAGCATTTTATGTCTCTTGATCTGTATTTCTTTGAAAATTCCAGGCACAAGGGTAAAGCAAAAAGGAAGCTTTCAGAGGTACAGCTTTGCTTTTTTTTATTTGTTTTCAATTTTGTTGGTTTAAGATTACAACAGCTTTGCTAATGAGCCAGAGATTCCTTATCTAATGGCATATTTCTAATTTAACTAGAAATAGGGATAAAACTTTAGTTACATAAAACTCCACAAATTCTAGATGGCCAGTTTTTCACTTAGCTGACAGTTTCTTCCTTTAAGAACCTTAATTTTAGTAATTACCATTATGGTGTAAAACTTCCAAAAGTATATCACACTTTCTTTCTTTTTATGTATTTTACACAGAATATATTTTGGCAGTTTTGTTTGATAACATAATTCTATTCAATATATATTTATTGAACATTTACAAAAACAATATACTAGGAGATATGATGGAGACAATGTGTGATCTTCACTTAAGATCTACTTATGAATTGCAATCTACTAGGAGAAATAAACAAACATGAAAATTACCCTAATAAACATTAGCAAGTGGTAAATACCATTAAGTAATTAGTTATAGATGTTGAGAGAATTTCAGTAGGAAAAGAATTTCATAGAAGTCTCTTTAAGCTAAGCTTTAAGGTTCTAGAAATACTTTTCTTCATAGCAACGAATCTACCTAAAATCTGAGACATGACAGTAAGGGAAGAGTTAGAAATTCAGTTTGTTTGGCATATAATAACCTAAAATAGTCATAAATTGGTATAGATGGTCTTTGGCTAGAATAAATGATGATTTGAAATACAGCTAGGAAGTTTATAAGTTGTTGACATATAGAAGGAAATCATTGTAATTTTGTCAAAGTGTAAATGGGATGAACAAATCTGAATTTTAGGATGACTGAATTGGTATCCATGAATAAAACTGATTCAAAAGTAGAAACACAGTTAAGAAATTTCAAGGAGTACTTTAGAAGAAAATTAGTTTTAATAAAATTAATTGAGAGATGGGGAGGGACAGACAGTTTCAGGAGAATTATACTATAGAATTTGACAGCTAAGAGATGGAGAGGAGAAGAGGAGTCAAAAATGATTCCAGGGCTGTTAAAGTGTGGATGACAGAAAGATGGTAGTGCATTTATAGAAACAGAAAACCAGGGCATCTGCATGGCTCAGTTGATTAAATGTCTGACTCTTGATTTCTGCTCAGGTCATGATCTCATGGTTTGTGGGCTCAAACCCAGTGTTGGGCTCTGTGCTGAGAGTCTGGAGCCTGCTTGGAATTCTCTCTCTCCCTCTCTCTCTGTCCCTCCCCCACTCACACTCTCTCTTGCAAATAAATTAACATAAAAAAAAGAAATAGAAAACTTAAGAATGAGAAACATTCATCAGAATGGTAAGAGTCAAAACTAGATTTTAAAATAAGACATGTGGCAAGATAATTAATGCAGTAAACACAGATTAATTATTCATAAAGATAGCCATGAGAAAAAATTATTCATAAAGATAGCCATGAGAAAGAGATAGGGTGTCAGCTTGAGAAGATGTAATTGAAAAAAAAATTAAACTGCAGAGATTTAGTTTAAAATTTTTTTAATGTTTATTCATTTTTTTGAGAGACAGAGGGACAGAGTGTGAGTGGGGGAGGGGAAGAGAGAGAGGGAGACACAGAATTCTAAGCAAGCTTCAGGCTCTGAACTGACAGCACAGAGCCTGACGCAGGGCTCCATCTCACGGACCACAAGATCATGACCTGAGGCAAATTGGAGGCTCAACCAACTGAGCCACCTAGGTGGCCCTGCAGAGATTTAGTTTATAGAAAACATAATCTTTGTCTACCATAAAGAAAATTATGAGACATGGAAAAGCAATCAAATGGAGCCTACAATCAAGAAAGTGAAAACAACAACAGAGATGAGCCACAGATAACAGAAATAGTAGAAGTACCACCCAAGGACTTTAAAACAGCTGTTACAAATATGTCCAAGGTTTTGCCAAAAAAAAAAAAAAAAAAAAAAAAAAAAAGTTAACAAATGGAAAATCTCAAAGACATGCAAGAAATTCCATATAGAAACATAACATAAAAAATAAAAATACATCAATGTGATCAATACCAGAGGTGCCTAGGTACCTCAATTGGTTAAGCCTCTGACTCTTGATTTTGGCTCAGGTCATGATCTCACAGTTTGTAGGATCAAGCCCCACATCTGGCTCTGTGCTGACAGCGCAGAGCCTACTTGGGATTCTCTCTCTCCCTCTCTCTACCTCTCTCTCTGCCCCTCCCAGCTTGTGCTTACGCTCTTTTCCACTCTCTCAAATAAACAAACTTTTAAAAATGTGATTACTATCAGAATTAACACTGCATAAGAAAGGATCAATGAAATTGAAGACAAGTCAATAGACATTATCCAAAATAAAGCCAAGAGGAAAGAAAATAACTGAGAAAAACTTAATAATTTGACCTGTATGACTTTATCAAATAATTTAAAATATGTGTAGTTAAAATTCCACAAGTATAAAAAGGAGAGAAAGGTACACAAGAGAAATTTAAAAAATAAAGACAAATTATTTTTTAATATTTTTAATATATAATAAATATAAACTCTCAGAAATCTTAAAAAGGATAAATTACCAGAAAATCAAACATAAACACAGCAAACTGTGAAAACCAAAAATATAGAGAAAATTCTAAAGGCAAACTAAGAAGAAAATGATGTATGATATCAATGCAACCACAATAACCATGACCCACTTTTTGATAGAAACAATGAGATCCAGAACACAATGGAATGATATTTGTAAAGGGCTAAGAAAAAAAAAAATCCAGAATCCCATACTCAGCAAAGAATAATTCTTCAAAACTGAAAGTGAAATAAAGGAATTTTCAGATAAACAAAACCAAAATATTTGCTATGAGTACAACAGTACCACAAGAAATATTAAAGGCAGTTTTTTCAGGCTGAGGAGAAATGACACAAGTTGGAAACTTGAAGTTTGAAAGGACTGAAGCTGACGGATTAAAAATGGTCAAGAAAGGTGTGTGTGTATGTGTGTGTGTGTGCACCTGTGTGTGTGCGTGTTTCTAAATTTCCTAACCTTTTTCAAAGAGACTTGACTAAAGCAAAATCAATAGCAATATATTGTGATGTCCATAATATAGTTAGTAAGACTTGAAAACAAAAAGTTCCAAAATCAACAATCTAAACAAAGTAAATACAACATCAATAGAAGAGAAAAAATAATAGTATAAATTATTTATAGGAAAACAAAGAGAAAATCCTTAAAGCTAGGTAAGTTTTTGAAAAGATTATTATAAATGATGTAGCCTAAAAATACTGATGAGGAAAAAACACACAAAGTACAAGTATTAATAATAAAACAGGGAATATGGCCATAAACCCTACAATAATTAATAAGATTGTAAAGAACTATTACGAAAAAATGAAGTCCACAAACTTGATGATACAAAGTAGACAAATTTCTTGAAAACACACCTTATTAACACAACTTACTGATGCAATCTGGTAAAGAAATCGATTTTTAAAATAAAAATCCCCCACAACTTACCAATCATACTATCAGTTTACTCAAACTCTTCCAGAAAATAAGAGAACACTTCCCAACTCATTTTGTGCGACCAACATAACTCTGATATAAATCATGACAAAGCCATCATATAACGACATCAACAACAACAACAACAACAACAACAAAAACAACAACAACAAAGAGTTCCATATACAGTCTTTGGAGGTACTTAACCAGCAAGTTATGGTTTTGTATTGTTTAGGAAGAGAATAAAGATGTTAACTAATTTTTTACTTTTTCAGAAAAATATGAAGCTAATTATGTTTAAAAATTTTAAGGTTAAGGTTGTGATAGAAAGAAAAGCTATAGGAGAGCTTGGGTGGCTCAGTCAGTTGAGCATCCAACTCCTCAGCTCAGATCATGATCTCATTCTATCTGAGTTCAAGGCCTGTGTCAGGCTCTATGCTGACAGTGTGGAACCTGTTTGGGATTCTCTCTCTCTTCCTCTCTCTGCCGTTTCCTGCCTCTCTTTCTTTCAAAACAAACAAACAAACAAACAAACAAACAAATAAAAGCTGTAACTTCTAAGTTAGCAGAAGAAAAGCAAACAGAAAATTTTATTAATACAACAAAAAATCAGGAAAAGAGATATAAAAAAACAACAAGCATGGTTCTTTAAAAAAAAAACCAAAATAAAATGGCACAAATAAATCCGAACATACCAATAATCACAACAAATTTTTACTGATTTAGTGTACCCATTAAAATACAGAGACTATAAGACTGGATAAAATAGTAAAATTCACTATGTTATTTACAAGTATAAGAGACATGTATAAGTTAAAAAGGATCATGAAATGTTTTTTTATTTATATTTATTAATTATTATTTTTTAAGTAGGCTCCATACCCAACATGGAGCCCATCTCAGGGTTTGAACTAATGAGATGACTAATGACCCTGAGATCAAGATGGGACACTTAACTCACTGAGCTACCCAGGTGCCCTGGAACATGAAGATTTAAAAGTAGAGGATTTAAAAATGATAAATTAGAAAAACATCAAAAAGAGCTGATGTCAAAGAGGATTCCATGTCAAAAATTTTTTATTGTGTTTAAAAAATACATTTTGACTAATTCGGGCTCATGCCAAGGCCAAACTCACATAACCTCAAGACCAAAATAACACAAAAATATGTGATTTATCACATTAATGGATTGAAGAAAAGTCATCTAATTTTAATAGAAGCAATAAAATTAGAAAAATTTAGTAATAAACGATAATTTTAAAAATGACCTATAAACTAGGGATTAAAGGGCACTTTAAATTTTTTTTTTTTTTCAACGTTTATTTATTTTTGGGACAGAGAGAGACAGAGCATGAACGGGGGAGGGGCAGAGAGAGAGGGAGACACAGAATCGGAAACAGGCTCCAGGCTCCGAGCCATCAGCCCAGAGCCCGACGCGGGGCTCGAACTCACGGACCGTGAGATCGTGACCTGGATGAAGTCGGACGCCTACCCGACTGCGCCACCCAGGCGCCCCAAGGGCACTTTAAACAAATGTTTTGTTTATTATTTTTTAGAGAGAGAATGAGGAGGGAGAGAGCATGCACTAGCAGGGGAGGGGCAGAAAGTGAGAGGGAGACATAGAATCCAAAGCAGGTTCCAGGCTCGAGCTGTCAGCACAGAGCCCAACATGGGGCTGGAACTAACAAACTGAGATCATCACCTGAGCTAAAGTTGGACACTCAACTGACTGAGCCACCCAGGTGCCCCTAAACAGAACTTTCTTAAATTTATAAAGGATATCTACCAAAAACCTTTATGAAATATCACATTTAAGGAAACAAATCTTCATCATAAATACTTTCAAAACCCCTGCAAACCTCCACTAAATTTACTACTATTCAACACAATATGAGATATTACAACCAATGAACAAGACAAAGGAAGTAAATAGCTTAAGAATTATAAAGAATAGGGGAAGATGGCGGCGTAGGAGAATGCTGAGCTCACCTTATCCTGCTGATCGGTTAGATTCCAACCACATCTGCCTAAATAACCCAGAACACCACCAGAAGACTAGCAGAATGGACTCTCCAGAGTCAAGCCTTGACAAGAGGCCCACAGAAGAGGGTAGGAAGGGTAGAGAGGCGGTTCATGCTACATGAACTGGTGGGAGGGAGCAGGGGCAGTGGAGGGGCAGCCTGCCCGGCAAGGCAGAGCCCCCAAAGTCTGGCTTGCAAAAGCGGAGGGGCTGGACTCCGTGAGTTCTGACAGCCAGCAGGACTTAACATCTGGAACGTTATAAGTCAACAGTTCTGCTCGGAGGGCGGGAGGGCGAGAGGACACCGGGAGGGAGAGGTGTTGAGCCCTGAAAGACAGAGCTCAGCTTGGCGGGGAACAAAAGCACTGACCAGCGCCATCTCCCTCTCCCATCCCCCAGCCGAAATTCCAAAGGGAACCAGTTCCCATCACTGAACTTGCTTGCACTCCACAAAGGCCCAATGCTATGCTTCTGTGGATCCATCCCTCCGATGGGCCTGCCTCCCTCCTGGCGCTGCAGGGCCCCTCCCCAGAGAACCACCAACTGCAAAGAGAGCTAAGCCTTCCCCTCCTGCCTCTGTGCACCTTGTGGATCCACCCTGGCTAATATGCCCTTGGCAAGATCCCTTTGAAGCAGCACCACAAGACTGGCAGTGTGCAAGTAGCCCAGACAGGGGCCACACCACTCCACAGTGAGTCCTGCCCCTGGGAGAGGGGAAGGTAAGGTACATACCAGTCTGACTGTGGCCCCAGCGGTGGCCTGGTGGCAGACATCAGGTCTGACTGCAGCCCCGCCCACACACAACTTTCTCTGGACAGCACATGGGAAGTGCCTTGCAGTTTGGAGCTACCACAGGGACTACCCAAAATGACAAAATGGAAGAACTCTCCTAGAAAGAAACTCTAGGAAGTAGCGACAGCTAATGACTTGATCAAAAATGATTTAAGCAATATAACAGAACAAGAATTTAGAATAATACTCATAAAATTAATTGCTGGGCTTGAAAAAAGCATCGAGGACAGCAGAGAATCTATTGCTACAGAGATCAAGGGACTAAGAAATAGTCATGAGGAAATAAAAAATGCTATAAATGAGGTGCAAAATAAAATGGAGGTGGTCATAGGATGGATTGAAGAGGCAGAGGAGAGAATAGGTGAATTAGAAGATAAAATTATGGAAAAAGAGGAAGCTGAGAAAAAGAGAGATAAAAAAATCCAGGAGTATGAGGGGAGAATTAGAGAACTAAGTGATACAATCAAATGGAACAATATCCATATCATAGGAATTCCAGAAGAAGAGAGAGAGAAAGGGGCTGAAGGTGTACTTGAACAAATCATAGCTGAGAACTTCCCTGATCTGGGAAGAAAAAGGCATTGAAATCCAAGAGGCACAGAGAACTCCCTTCAGACATAACTTGAACCGATCTTCTGCACGACATATCATAGTGAAACTAGCAGAATACAAGGATAAAGAGAAAATTCTCAAAGCAGCTAGGGATAAATAGGCTCTAACTTACAAAGGTAGATACATAAGAGAAGTAGCAGACCTATCTACTGAAACTTGGCAGGCCAGAAAAGAATGGTAGGAAATCTTCAATGTAATGAACAGAAAAAATATGCAGCCAAGAATCCTTTATCCAGCAAGTCTGTCATTCAGAAGAGAAGGAGAGATAAGGGTCTTCTCAAAAAAACCTGAAGGAATTCATCGGCACTAAACCAGCCCTACAAGAGATCCTAAGGGGGATTCTGTGAGTGAAATGTTGCAAGGACCACATTACCAGAGACATCACGAGAGAATGAAACCTACAGACATCACAATGACTCTAAACCCATATCTTTCGATAACACCGAATGTAAATGGACTAAACGCTCCAACCAAAAGACACAGGGTATCAGAATGGATAAAAAAACAAGACCCATCTATTTGCTGTCTACAAGAGACTCATTTTAGACCTGAGGACACCTTCAGATTCAAAGTGAGGGGAGGGAGAACTCTCTATCATGCTACTGGAAGTCAGAAGAAAGCTGGAGTAGCCATACTTACATCAGACAAACTAGACTTTAAATCAAAGGCTGTAACAAGAGATGAAGAAGGGCATTATATAATAATGATAGGGACTATCCATCAGGAAGAGCTAACAATTATAAATGTCTATGCGCTGAATACAGGAGCCCCCAAATATATAAAGCAATTAATCACAAACATAAGCAACCTTATTGATAAGAATGTGGTCATTGCAGGGGACTTTAATACCCCACTTACAACAATGGATAGATCATCTAGACACAGGATCAATAAAGAGACAATGGCCCTGAAAGATACATTGGATTAGATGGACTTCACAGATGTATTTAGAACTCTGCATCCCAAAGCAATACAATATACTTTCTTCTTGAATGCACATAGAACGTTCTCCAAGACAGATCATGTACTGGGTCACAAAACATCCCTTAATAGGTATAAAAGAATTGAGATCATACCATGCACACTTTCAGACCATAGTGCTATGAAACTTAAAATTGACCACAGGGAAAAGTCTGGAAAATCTCCAAAAGCATGGAGGTTAAAGAACACCCTACTAAAGAATGAATGGGTCAACCAGGCAATTAGAGAAGGAATTTAAAAATATATGGAAATAAATGAAAATGAAAATACAACAATCCAAATCCTTTGGGATGCAGCAAAGGCAGTCCTGAGAGGAAAATACATTGCAATTCAGGCCTATCTCAAGAAACAAGAAAAATCCCAAATACAAAATCTAACATTACACCTAAAGGAACCAGAAGCAGAACAGCAAAGACACCCAAACCCAGCAGAAGAGAAATAATAAAGATCACAGCAGAAGTAAATAATATAGAATCTAAAAAAACTGTAGAGCAGATCAATGAAACCAAGAGTTGGTTTTTTGAAAAAATAAAAAAAATTGATAAACCTCTAACCAGGCTTCTCAAAAAGAAAAGAGAGGACCCAAATAGATAAAATCATGAATGAAAATGGAATTCTTACAACCAATCCTTCAGAAATACAAGCAATTATCAGGGAATACTATGAAAAATTATATGCCAACAAACTGGACAACCTGGAAGAAATGGACAAATTCCTAAGCATCCACACACTTCCAAAACTGAAACAGGAAGAAATAGAAAACTTGAACAGACCCATAACCAGCGAAGAAATTGAAGCAGTTTTCAAAATCTCCCAACAAATAAGACTTCAGGACCAGATGGCTTCCCTGGGGAATTCTACCAGACACTTAAAGCAGAGATAATACCTAGCTTTCTCAAGCTTTTCCAAAAAAATAGAAAGGAAACAAAAACTCCCAGACTTGTTCTATGAAGCCAACATTACTTTGATTCCTAAACCAGACAGAGACCCAGCAAAAGAACTACAGGCCAATATCCCTGATGAATATGGATGCAAAATTCTCAACAAGGTACTAGCAAAGTGAATTCAACAGCATATAAAAAGAATTATTTACCATGATCAAGTGGGATTCATTCCTGGGATGCAGGGCTGGTTCAATATTCACCAAACAATCAATGTGATACATCACATTAATAAAAGAAAAGATAAGAACCACATGATCCTGTCAATCGATGCAGAAAAAGCATTTGACAAAATTCAGCATCGTTTCTTTTTTTTAATTTTTTTTTAACGTTTATTTATTTTTGAGACAGAGAGAGACAGAGCATGAACGGGGGAGGGTCAGAGAGAGAGGGAGACACAGAATCGGAAACAGGCTCCAGGCTCTGAGCAGTCAGCACAGAGCCCAACGCGGGGCTCGAACTCACAGACCGAGAGATCCTGACCTGAGCCGAAGTCGGCCGCTTAACCAACTGAGCCACCCAGGCACCCCCAGCATCGTTTCTTAATAAAATCCTTCGAGAAAGTCAGGATAGAAGGAACATACTTAAACATCATAAAAGCCATTTATGAAAAGCCCACAGCTAATATCATCCTCAATGGGGAAAAACTGAGAGCTTTCCCCCTGAGATCAGGAACACGACAGGGATGCCCACTCTCACCGCTGTTGTTTAACATAGTGTTGGAAGTGCTACCATCAGCAATCAGACAACTAAAGAAAACCAAATGCATCAGAGTTGGCAATGATGAAGTCAAACTTTCACTTTTTGCAGATGACAGGGTACTATACATGGAAAACCTGATAGACTCCACTAAAAGTCTGCTAAAACTGATACATGAATTCAGCAAAGTCGCAGGATACAAAATTAATGTACAGAAATCAGTTGAATTCTTATAAACTAATAATGAAGCAACAGAAAGACAAATAAAGAATCTGGTCCTATTCACAATTGCACCAAGAATCATAAAATACCTAGGAATAAACCTAACCAAAGATGTAAAAGATCTGTATGCTAAAAACTATAGAAAGCTTATGAAGGAAATTGAAGAAGATACAAAGAAATGCAAAAACATTCTGTGCTCATAGATTGGAAGAATAAATATTGTTAAAATATCAATACTACCCAAAGCTATCTAAACATTCAATGCAATCCAAATCAAAATTGCACCAGCATTCTTCTCGAAGCTAGAACAAGCAATCCTAAAATTTGTATGGAACCACAAAAGACCCCGAATAGCCAAAGTAATATTGAAGAAGACCAAAGTGGGAGGCATCACAATCCCAGACTTTAGCCTCTACTACAAAGCTGTCATCATCAAGACAGCATGGTATTGGCACAAAACAGACACATAGACCAATGGAATAGAGTAGAGACTCCAGAATTGGACCCACAAAAGTATGGCCAACTAATCTTTGACAAAGCAGGAAAGAATATCCAGTGGAAAAAAGACAGTGTCTATAATAAATGGTGGTGGGAGAACTGGACAGCAACATGCAGAAGGTGAAACTAGACCACTTTCTTACACCATTCACAAAAATAAACTCAAAATGGATGAAGGATCTGAATGTGAGACAGGAAACCATCAAAACCCTAGAGGAGAAAGCAGGAAAAATCTCTCTCACCTCAGCCGCAGCAATTTCTTACTTAACATACCTCCAAAGGCAAGGGAATTAAAAGCAAAAATTAACTATTGGGACCTCATGAAGATAAAAATCTTCTGCACTGCAAAGGAAACAATCAACAAAACTAAAAGGCAACCGACAGAATGGGAAAAGATATTTGCAAATGATATATCAGACAAAGGGCTAGTATCCAAAATCTATAAAGAACGCACCAAACTCCATACCCAAAAAACAAATAATCCAGTGAAGAAATGGGCAGAAGACATGATTAGACACTTCTCTAAAGAAGACATCCAGATGGCCAACAGGCACATGAAAAGATGCTCAACATCGCTCCTCATCAGGGAAACACAAATCAAAACCACACTGAGATATCACCTCACGCCAGTCAGAGTGGCTAAAATGAACAAATCAGGAGACTATAGATGCTGGAGAGGATGTGGAGAAAGGGAACCCTTTTGCATTGTTGTTGGGAATGCAAACTGGTGCAGCCACTCTGGAAAACAGTGTGGAGGTTCCTCAAAAAATTAAAAATAGATCTACCCTATGACCCAGCAATAGCACTGCTAGGAATTTACCCAAGGGATACAGGAGTGCTGATGCATAGGGGCACTTGTAGCCCAACGTTTATAGCAGCACTTTCAACAATAGCCAAATTATGTAAAGAGCCTAAATGTCCATCAACTGATGAATGGATAAAGAAATTGTGGTTTACATACACAATGGAATACTACATAGCAATGAGAAAGAATGAAATATGGCCTTTTGTAGTAACATGGATGGAACTGGAGAGTGTCATGTTAAGTGAAATAAGTCACACAGAGAAAGACAGATACCATATGTTTTCACTCTTATGTGGATCCTGAGAAACTTAACAGAAGATCATGGGGGAGGGGAAGGGAAAAAAAAAAGTTAGAGAGGGAGAGAGCCAAACCATAAGAGACCCTTGAAAACAGACTAAACTGAGGGTTGATGGGGTGGTGGGAGGGAGGGGAGTGTGGGTGATGGGTATTGAGGAGGGCACCTGATGGGGATGAGCACTGGGTGTTGTATGGAAACCAATTTGACAATAAATTTCATATTAAAAAAATAATAAAATAAAATAAAATAAAAAGAATTATAAAGAATAAATTAAATTGTTACTTTCACATGATAATTTCAGAAAATCTAAAAATTAAGACTTGCAAGGACTGCTCATATAAGATCAACATCTAAAAATCAATAGTGATATGCCCAACCATCATCAATTTAGATCAGGGTTTTATTACAATGATGTATTAATAAATAGCTAGACTTCTAATAATAGACTTATTATTTATTTATATATTTAATTTGTGATATCTCATATCACAATAGTGTTTATATGTATTAGTTAAAAAATATCTAGAAAGTGTAGTAATAACATAATCCTATATTTAATAGCCATAAAATCTAAAAAAAACTACTAAATCTACAAGCTACTATGAATAAATCTAACAAATGATTTACAAAACATTATAGAGAGAATTATTTATTAAGATACATAAAAAGGAAAGCTGAATACTTAGAGGGGAAGTGATTGTTTATAAATTGGAAGTTTTAACAAAGATGTCATTTTATCCAAGTAAATGCACAAAATAAAAATTAAAATGTGTAATTCCAGCAACAAGGATCTAATAAAATGTTTTCAAAATTTTTCTGTGACTGAAAGATAGCAAAGATATAATAGCAGAACTAAGAATGTCACGAAATTAATGACAATGATCTTCTGAGCAGAGAGAAAGGGAAGGGGCTGGCAAAGGGAACAAAGGAAATTTAAATCTCACTAGTCAAGTTTTATTTTTCATAATAACACTATCTAAAGGACAAAGTATGAACCCCATGAAAACTCTGGCTTAAGAATTCATAAATGTTTGTTTTAGTGAGTGATATCTTTATTTTTCTCTATTGTTTAGACTTTTCAAATAAAAAAGAAATAATATTGGCCTCTTATTTCACAGTGTCTCCTCTGAACATTGGTAGACAATAGCAAGATGAACTTTTACTCTAATTCATTGCATTTATAATACATAAGACTTTCATATACATGAGTTTGAAATTGCTATAAAACTAACAGGAAAATATTATCCTCTGAAAAAGCAAGCTTATGATAATTGATTATTAAAGTTTTACTATAAAGACTGGTACCATTGACTTCTACTGAAAGACAGGAAAATGACTCCATTTGCTCAGTTATATAATTTGCCTCCACAAGGCCAATAGGATGTCTTAAATCCTAGGAATTACCCCAGTTGTTTAGAGATTGATTTCAATTACTAGGAGCTACACATAATAAAAGCATTACTTTTGTTCTAAACTTATATTGAAAAATTATCAAGTCGATACTACTTATAAAGCATTCACTCCTATACTCGTCTCTTGTCAGTCAGTAAGTATTCTATGTAATCATTTCAGCTGAAATTTTTTGGATTCTGTTTTCTAGATGTAGAGCTGTTTTAATACCTACTTGTTTGTGCTTATTCAACATCATATTGTCTAGGTGAAATGACTTGTGTAATTACTGGTTCTAATTACATTTCAAAACTCCACTGTGTATTTATATTACTTAAACTCATTTTGTTCCAATTGTTATCAAAACATCAACTCTTACTGTTTTTAGAACAGTGGGTAATTCCATGAGGGGAGCAAAATATATTTTTAATCCATACTAATGCTCATGTATTTATTGAGTACTGAGAATATATATAAGAAAAAAAAATTCTAGGGGCACCTGGGTGGCTCAGTCAGTTGAGTGTCTGACTTTGGATCACTGTTCATGAGTTCGAGCCCCGCATTGGGCTTTGTGCTGACAGCTCAGAGCCTGGAGCCTGCTTCAGATTCTGTGTCTCCCTCTCTCTCTGCCCCTCCCCTGCTCATTCTCTGTCTCTTTCTCAAAAATAAATAAAAACATTAAAATTTTTTTTAAAAAAATTCTAAAGACTTCCATAAAGGAGAATCTCTTTGGACAGAGAGGAAGGATTTCTAAAGAACCTGTTGTCCAGTCTCAGAGTTGAGTTTTCCAGGCTTGAGAGAGTATGATCTCTATTTGATTCAAGAGAATCTAGATAATTTTCTTATAGGAGAACAAATATTACAGAGAACAAGCATAATTTTTTCAAATTAGTACTCACCATCTCATTTTATTAGTGATTGACTTTAAATAAAGAGGTGATAATACTGATTAAATCTTGTATATCTTGAAAGATGAGCATCTCCATCAAGGATGTGAATGAAAAAAAGATATATTTTTGTTAAATATACTCTTAAAGGAAATTATATTCCTTAATATGTTTCAAAGATCATTCCTCTACCTGGCAATTTAATATGAAGAATGCTATCCAGGGGAAACCTCGAATTGGAGTTGATTATATCCATCCTCACTAAAGAATGTTCCTATAGGTAAAACATAATAGGCAGTGTTTCATTTAATTCATCAATTGGCTAGATTCTAGGTAATAAAAAGAAACAGCTGAGTGTGTGACAGAGCATCACTCCGTACACTTCAGAAGAATTCATCTTATGTTGTGAGGCATGGAAATATATTTGTATGCCCTGGAGAAACTTGTTCTAATCAAAGCTAAAGGGGAATTGAAGTCTCTGATCTAAACACATGGTTGGAACTATATCCTATCTAAGTTGTTGGGGCTTAAGAAAAGGACTAGGCAATTGCATGATTAAAGATTAAAAGAATTAGGATTATTTTGTTTGGAGAAAGCATGATTAGAAATTGATTGACCATGAGTTTTTAAACATAACATTATTATTTGGAGGATGTTGACCAGCTGTTCTCCAGCCACAGTAGATTCTGCATGTTAAAAAAAAAATTAAAATAGCAACAAGAGAAATACAGGCTGGATCAAATGGAGAACTTACCAACTTGAGTATAAAGCTATTAAGGGCCAGCAGAACAGACCATATAATTGGCTATTATAAATATTTAATACTTGAGGGACCTCATGCCCAGCCATATGAATCCCATAATATACTGCCTGCAAAAACATTCTTGGCAACATTTATGACATTAATTGGGATTAAAGAAAAGTAACTATTTGCATTATTACATAAATTACAAGGTGACAATATTTTTTAAAATGTTTATTTATTTTTGATAGATGGAGAGAGAAAGAGCGGAGGTTCTTAAGTGGGTTCCATGCTGACAGCAGCATTGGGGTACATGTGCCTCTGTGAAACAGCACTCCTGTATCCTTCGGGAAAATTCCTACTAGTGCTATTGCTGGGTCATAGGGTGTTTCTATTTTTAATTTTTTGAGAAACCTTCATACTGTTTTCCAGAGCGGCTGCATCGGTTTGCATTCCCACCAACGGTGCAAATATGAGTTAATTTTATAGATCGTATGAAATAAGGATTAAAGGTCACTGTTTACCATTTTGGGATCCAGTTGTTCCAACAGAATTTATTGGGAAGACTATACCTTTCCCATGATTTGCTTTGGCACTTTTGTTGAAAAGAAGTGATCATAAAAGTAAAGATCTATTTTTGAACTTTCTATCCATTGATCTATATGCGTAATCTTATACCTATGCCACAGTCTTCAATATTGTAGCTCTATAGTTATGAAATAGTTTTTTAAAAAAAATTTAAGTTTATTTATTTTGAGAAAGAGATAGACAGCAAGACCACCAGGGAGGGGCAGAGAGAAAAGGAGAGAAGAAAACTCCAAATAGGCTCTGCACTGTTAGCACTAAGCCTGACGCAGTGCTTGAACTCATGAACTGGGAGATCATGATCTGATACAAAATCAAGAGTTGGACGTTTAACCAACGAAGCCACCTAGGCATCCCAATAGTTTTGACTATTTAAGCTCCTTTCATGAGTGCCTGGCTGGCTCAGTCAGTAGAATAGGTGTCTCTTGATCTCTGGATTGTGATTTCAAGGCCCACATCGGGCATGGAGGCTACTTAAAAAAAATAAAGTTCCTTTCATTTTGATATAAATTTAAAAATAGTTTTTTAATTTCTAAAAAAAAAATGGGGGATATAACTGGGATAGCATAGAATCTGTACATCAATTTAGGGAGAATTCTCATCTTAATGTTATTGAATGTTCCAACTCATGAACATGTTGTATCTCTTCATTTATTTAGGTCTTCTTTAAATTTCAACAAGACTTTGTAGTTTCCAGTGGATAAGACATATATCTTGTTAAAAATTTCTCCACATATTTTATATTTCTGAACCTGTGAATGGTATTTTAATTGCAGTTTTATATTTTTGTTGTTGTTGCTGGTACATAGAAATACAACTGATTTTGACATATTGGCTCTATGTCCTGTAACCTTGCTAATCTTAATTCTTATAGTTTTACACTGTATGTATGTAAACAATCATGTCCATCGTGGATAAACAGTTTTATTTCTTCCTTTCTAATCTGCATAGCCTTTCTTCATATTTCTTGCTTTATTGCACTGTTGGAACTCCACTACAAATCTGAAGAGTGATTGTGTGAGGGGGGATATTTTTTGCCATGTTCCTAATCTTAGGGAGAAAGTATTTAGTCTTTAACCATTAAGTATGTAAGTATGATGTTATCCCTAGTCTTTAAAAATATATATACTCTTCATTAGTTGAAAAAAATCCCTCTTATTTCTAGTTTGTGGAATTTTATCATGAACGGATATTGAATTTTTCATTTTTTTGTGGTAAAAACATATCATAAAATTATCTTAGCTCTTTTTAAGTATATAGTTTAGTAGTATCAGTATATTTACACTGTTGTAAAATAGATCTCTAGGATTTTTTCATCTTGCAGAACTGAAATTCTATGCCCATTAAACATTAACTGCCCTTTCCCTCCATCCACCTGGCCTGGTAACCACCATTCTATTTTCTATTTCTGTGAATATGACTACTTTGGAATCTTCATATAAGTGGAATCATACAACAGTATTTTTCTTCTGTGATTGGTTTATTACATTTAGCATAATGTCCTTAAGTTTCATCCATGTTGTAGCATGTGACAGAATTTCTTTCAAGTCTGCATAGCATTCCATTATATGTTTATACCATATCTTGTTTACCCATTCATCTGTCTATGGACATTTGGTTTGCATCATCTCTTGGCTATTGTGAATAATACAGTTATAGTCATAAATGTGCAACTATATTTTCCAAACACTCCTTTCTTTTGGATATGTACTCAAAAGTGAGATTGATAGATTACATGATGATTCTATTTTTAATTTTTTGACAAATTCCCATACCATTCTCCATAGCAATTGCACCATTTTGTAATCCTTCAAATAGTGGAGAAAGGTTCCCATTTCGTCACTTCCCTGCCAACACTGTTATTTTCTATTTTTTTATAGCACCATCCTAATGGATATAAGGTAACATCTCACTGTAATTTTGATTTAATTTCTCTGATGATTAGTGATGGTGAGCATCTTTTCTTATGCTTATTGGCCATTTGTCTATCTTCCTTGGACAAATGTCTACTCAAGTTTGCTTTTTTTCACTGGTTTCAGCAATTTATAATTTGTTTTTGTGTGATGGTGTGTGTGTGTGTATGTAATACTGTTATTATCCCACATGTAACTGATGCACTATTCCTTTTTTTCCCAGCCACAATTTCCTTTATTAATTTTGGAGAGATTTAATTTTATTGGCTTCAAGTTTACTGATCATTTATTCTTTGGTGTTAAACCTGTTAATATCAGCGAGTGAAATTCTTATTTCTAATACTTCATTTTTCATTTCTAATTCCATGGTTCATTTTTCTAAAATCTATTTTCCTTCATTATGTTCATATTTTATTTTAAATATTTATGCATTATATAATAGGCTTTCTTAACCTCTTCTTTTAGTTCTTTCAGCTCTGCCATTTTTTTTTCAAGACTTTTCTTCCTGAATACTGGATCACAGTTACTTGGTTCTTAGCCTGCCTAGTAATTTTTTATTGTACGTCAAACAGCATGGATATTATATGCCCAAGTACCTAGATTTTAGTTGTCCTTATTGACTAGTGTTGAATTTTACTTTGATAGGCAGTTACATTACTTGTGGAAGTTGAACCACTTGTATGTTTATTTTTAAGGTTTTTAGGACAGGTCTAGAGTTGCCTTCATTTCAGACTCCAGGGCTAGTTCAACTCTACTTTTATTTATTTATTTATTTATTTATTTATTTATTTATTTATTTAATATAATTTATTGTTGAATTGGTTTCCATACAACACCCAGTGCTCATCCCAACAGGTGCCCTCCTCAATGTCTATCACCCACTTTCCCCTCTCCCCCACCCCCCATCAACCCTCAGTTTGTTTTGAGTATTTAAGAGTCTCTTATTATTTGCTTCCTTCCCTGTAACTTTTCCCCCAACTTCCATCAAGGTATAAAGCTTCTGCACTATAAAGGAAACAATCCACAAAATTAAAAGGCAACCAACGGAATGGGAAGATATTTGCAAATGACATATCAGATAAAGGGCTAGTATCCAAAATCTATAAAGAACTACTTTACTTTCAAGAAATCATAGCTCTGGGGTCTTCATTGAACCCTTAGAATATCTCTAAGGTCTCTTCATTCAGATGTCATAGCTCAATTTCTCCTTGTATAAGCTCTGGGAATTATTCAGCTCATAATTTTCAATTGTTCTTTGCCTGATTTTGTGGAGTTTTACTATAATCATATCTAACCTAATACTCAGAAAAGACTAAAGGGAACTGCTATGCACATTCCTAGACCTCTTTTTTTTTTTTAATTTTTTCAATGTTTATTTATTTTTAGAGAGACAGAATACGAGCAGGGGAGGGGCAGAGAGAGAGGCAGATACAGAATCCCAAGAAGGCTCCAGGCTTTCAGCTGTCAGCACAGAGCCTGACGCGGGGCTCAAACCCACGAACCACAAGATCATGACCTGAGCCGAAGTTAGACACTTAACCGACTGAGCCTCCCAGGTGCCCCTTCTGGAGCTCTTTTTATGCATAACTCTCTTCTTTATGAAACTCTGCTCTACAATTTCCAACTATCTTAGTCTTTCTGAACTGTGATTATTTTCATCTCCTCAGTTCATTGAGGCAACTGTGTTCTTTTTGTGCTCCTCCTTCCCATATTTGTGGTTGGGAAATTGTCTCTAGGCAGAAAATTGTAACAATTGCAGGTATATATTCTTTGTTTTCCTTCTCTCAGTTATCATAATATAGTGCTGCCTGTTACATAAGTTTGAAAGCAGTTATTTCATATATTTTTTTTCAGTTTCTAATTGTTTATAGGGTGTAGTAAGGCTCAGTTTTCATCATTCCAACATCACTCAGAAGTGAAATCCATAACTGATTTTTACACTTGTAAGTTTTGGAGTATTTCAAGTATACAGAAAATTATAGGAAGAGATATCCACTTTAACCAGATTGAAAACAATTTCACTTATGGTACAGAACATTTAATTTTAAAGGAAAAAAAATGTTGCAGGTGTAGTTGAAGCTGAAGTCAAATCCATTTCTCTTTCTCTCATATTAGAAGCAAACATTGGTGTATATGCTTCCCAATCATATTTTAATACTTTTATTATAAATCTATTTGTTCATAAACAGTGTGTGACAAGGTTTTATTCAGATCTCATGTCCACAACAGCTACTCTCTCCTAAACATGTAAAAGTCTTTCCCTGCCCATTTAGAATGCATCCATGGGCAAATAACCAGAGGGCAATGTCTATATAGACTCCTACTGCCTTTTCCCTTACAATCTTCACCTCTTTGGCACCCCAGTCTTATAAATTCCTGCCATATTAGCAGAGCCAAACTCCCATGTCTTCCTGTCCAGCTCAGTAAGTACTGTCTCCACATGGGCGTCATCAACTTCTGCTGCAGTCATAAAACTTCCTTTAATAAGAAAGGTGGGGACAAAAGTAAAGCTCACATCTCATATTTCTTTTTTTTTCTCAAGGCTCACAGTATTACACTGCCTATTGTCCATACCAGAAATAATAAAAATGTTGCCTCATCCAGTTTTAGAGGAGAAAGGTAAGTCTCAAACCAAATCATGACTAGAAGTAGAAGTTTCCAGGTGTATTTCAAAAACTGCCATAACTGGTTCTGTTATGTAATAATACACTACCTTCTTCGAACCTGTTGTAATCTAAAACTTGACTTCTGAAAATAAAATTCAGGTATACCATTTTCTAATCTCAAGTTTCCTTCCTTTGGTTTTATCAATCAATTTTTCTTAGAAGTCCTCTGGGTGAACCTGCATTTTTCTGTATCCATAAGTTATCTCTATGTCATACATGCTTTTCCTCATGCTCGATTTCCAGAGTCTCTCACAACATCTCTTTTGAATATATATCAAACTCCCTTGTCACATCTCCTCTGTCCCATCTACAGAATCATCAATTATCTTTTTTATTTCCAAATCCAATGGACATTTTTAAGTTCCTATTTTGCCTTAAGATTTCCCATTTGATACTACTCTTGAAACACGTCTCATCTTTCCTTCTCTCATTACTAACAGCTCAGTGTTCTTTGAGGTTCTTTTTCCTCTACTCAATTCTTGAATGCTAATGTTTCTAGGTTCTCTCCCATCTTTTCATATACTCTCCTTGAACAATCACTTTCACTCCAATTTTTAAAAAAGTAAACATTAGCTAATGTAATAAAGAGATCCCATAATCCAATCACTTAAAAACAGAGACTTTTTTCAATATCACATAATAGTGCATGGTAAATATTTTAGGCTGGTAGGAAGCTTTGTGCCAGGAGCCCTGGTTTTCTCCAAATCACTGCTTCACCATGCCATAGGTATTTGCTGTGGTCTCCATGGCCAAAGCAATGTTCCAATTATTCATACACTGGAAAGAAGAAAAAAAACATACAGAAGACATTCCAGCTGCCTTCATTTAAATTCAGGAAGATGCTATCTCCATTATCTTCTTACCATTACCACAGCTATCATTTCCACCTTTGGTCCATTTTCTACACATAAAAATACAAATCTGCTCATCTCACTTAAAAACAATGGTGAAAAAGATGAAGTCTATATAAAATTAATACACAGAAATCTAGTGCATTTCTACAGAATAATAATGAAGTAGCAGAAAGAGAAATTAAGAAAACAATCCCATTTACAATTATGCCATAAAGAATAATATACCTAGGAATACACTTAACCAAGGAGGTGAAAGACTTGTACTCTGAAAACTATAAAACACTGATGAAAGAAATTGAACATAAATAAATGGAAAAATATTCCATACTCAAGGATTGGAAGAACATTTTTAAAATGTCCATACTACCCACAGCAATCTACAAAGTCAATGCAGTTCCTATCAAAATACCAAAGTATTTTTCACAGAACTAGAACAAATGATTCTAAAATTTGTATGGAACCATATAAGACCCCCAATATCTAAAGGAATCTTGAGGAAGAAAAAAGCTGGAGGTATCACAATCCCAAATTTCAAGATGTACTACAATGGTATAATAATCAAAACAGTATGGTACAGACACAAAAACAGACACATAGATCAATGAAACAGAAGAGAGACCAGAAAAAATCCACACTTATATAGTCAATTAATCTATGACAAAGCAAGCAAGAATATACAATGGAAAAAAGACAGTTTCTTCAAAATATCGCGTTGGGAAAATTGGACAGCTGCATGAATGAAACTGTATCACTTTCTTACATCACATGTAAAAATAAACTCAAAATGGATTAAAGACCTAAACGTGAAAACTGAAACCATAACCCCTCAAAGAAAACGTAGGCAATAATCTCTTTGACATCAGCCTTAGATATGTCATTTTTCTAGATATGTCTTCTTGGGCAAGGAAACAAAAGTAACAGTAAACTATTGGGACTATGCTGAAATAAAAAGCTTATGCACAATGAAAGAAACGATAAACAAAATTAAGAGGCAACCTAATGAATCAGAGAAGATATTTGCAAATGATGTATCTGATAAGGCATTGATATCCAAAATATGTAAAAGAACTATACACCTGAACACACACACACACACACACACACACACACACACACACACACACACACAAAGTAATCTGATTAAAATGAGCAGAAGACATGAATAGACATTTTTCCAAAGAAGACATACAAATGGCCAACAGACACATGAAAAGAAGTTCAACATCACTAATCATCAGGGAAATGCAAATCCAAACCACGATGATAGATCACCTCTTATCTGTCAGAATGGCTAGAATCACAAATACAGGAAATAACAAAGTTGGCAAGAATGTGGAGAAAAGGGAACTCTTGTGCACTGCTGAGGGGAATGTAAATCGGTGCAGCCACTGACAAAACAGTATGGATATTCCTAAAAAAGTTAAAAATAGATATACCATATGATCCAATAATTCCACTACAGTGTATTTACCCAAGGAAAATGAAACATTAATTCAAAACTATATATTCACTCCTACTTTATTGCAGGAATGATTATTTCCAATAGCCAAGATATGGAAGTAACCCAAGTATCTATCCATAGACGAATGGTAAAGAAGATATAGTATGTATACACAATGGAATATTACTCAGCCACAAGAAGAAATGAGATCTTCCACTTGAGACAACATGGATGGACCTAGAGGCTATTATGTTAAGTGAAATAAGTCAGACAGAGAAAAACAAAAATCATATAGTTTCATTTATATGTGAAATCTAAAAATCAAAACAGGGCACCTGGGTGGCCTAGTTGGTTAATGTCTGAATTTGTTCAGAGCATTATCTCACCATTTGCGAGTTTGAACCCCATGTTAGGCTCTGTGCTGACAGCTCAGAGCCTGGATCCTGCTTTGGATTCTGTGTCTCCTCTCTCTGCCCTCCCTCCCCCACTCATGCTGCCTGTCTCTCTCTCTCTCTCTCTCTCTCTCTCTCTCTCAAAAATAAATATTTAAAAAATTAAAAAAGGGGCGCCTGGGTGGCTCAGTCAGTTGAGCGTCTGACTTTGGCTCAGGTCATGATCTCATGGTTTGTGAGTTCAAGCCCCGCATCGGGCTCTGTGCTGACAGCTCAGAGCCTGGAGCCTGCTTCTGCTTCTGTGTCTCCCTCTCTCTCTGCCCCTAACCCAGTCACATTCTGTCTCTGTCTCTATCAAAAATAAATAAACATTAAAAAAATTAAAAAACATTAAAAATTAAAAATTAAAAAAATTAAAATCAAAACAAATCAACAAACACAAACAAAAACCAGAAACAAACCCATAAATACAACGAACAAACTGATGGTTGCCATAGGGGAGGTGGGTGAGAAAATGGGCTAAATGGGTCAAGGGAAATGGAAGGTAGAGGCTTCTAGTTATGGAAAGTATAAATCACAGGTATGAAAGGCACACCATAGGGAACACAGTCAGTGGTACTGTAATAGCATTGTGTGGTGACAGATGGTAGCTAAACTTATAGTGAGCATAAGAAAACTTATGTTGTTGAGTCACTATACTGTATATCTGAAACTAATGTAACAATGTGTCTCAACTATACTTCAATAACAAGGATTAAGATAAAGTCAAAACTCTGAAACTTGGCTTATAAATGTCTCTACATTGTAGCCCTGAATGCTCATCTGTATCCAGGGTCACTTTTTCATATTTTTGAATTCTATAATCCAGCATTATTGAACTAATCTGTTTCTTGAGATTATATGGTATATTTCATCTGGATTTTTTATACACCATTCCCTTTGTCTAGATATTATTTTCTACTTTGCTTGGCTATTTTCCATCTTTCACTCATTTCTTCAGGTTTCAGCTTAAATTTTACTTCTCCCAATGAATGTGTAAGAGATGTTAATGTAAATAATCAGGGAAATGGCTAAAACGAAATGTATAAAATACAATGAGAAATGTCAATAAAATCCCTAATTTAGGAAGCTATTACATATGCACTCATTGGCTATAATTTTTAGTACATGTTCTGTTGCAGATGGCCAGCACATTTCAAAAACTGAGAAACCTAAACTAAGATTCACTAAAATTAGGTATCTAATTATAAACATTTATATTCATATTCCTACATCTAAATACAGTAGCCTAGAAGAAACATGTGGGCCTTTATTTAGGCATTTTCTCTGGCTCAACTACCATAAATTTTTAGTGCCATCAAATACATGTTTTACAATGGAATATGACTATTGCAGCCTTCTATAATGTCAGTTCAGTGAACATTTTAAAAACTGAAATCTGGGGTGCCTGGGTGGCTCAGTCGGTTGAGCGGCCGACTTCGGCTCAGGTCACGATCTTGCAGTCCGTGAGCTCGAGCCCCGCGTCAGGCTCTGTGCTGACAGCTCAGAGCCTGGAGCCTGTTTCAGATTCTGTGTCTCCCTCTCTCTGACCCTCCCCCGTTCATGCTCTGTCTCTCTCTGTCTCAAAAATAAATTAAAAAACTTAAAAAAAAAAAAATTAAAAACTGAAATCTACCATGCCTGTCCCACTGTTCCCATGTGGAAATGGGTAGTTTAGTGTATCTGGCACAAATGGTATATTTATTTTTATTCTGACTCCTCTCTATTTCAACTTGAAAAACTGCCTGTGTCATTGTCATTGCCAAAGATATTTCATCAAAGTCTGCACTTTATCAGATTTCCAAAAGGTGGGAGAATTCTAATTTTTGTTATGTGGTCTTGGTAATTTTAGGCTTGGAACAATTTTAGAAAAATTTTTTTCTTTTAGACCAATATCCTTATTAAAATGTTTTTAGTATAAAATTTATTCCAATACGCTCCATTAGCCATTTTGGTGTTCATCATACAGCTTTTTATTTAGAACTTCTTTATGTCTTTCTTTTGTCTTATACAGGACTGTGTATATGTATCTTTTATATCTAGTAAGGGATTCTATAATTTTCAGTTTCTCAACTAATTACTTCATGATGTAGAGTAAAATACTTGTTTTACATTTTACATGGTACTTAAGACAGTGCATTGCACATAATAGGTGCTCAGTAAATAATTGAGAACTAAGAAGTCTATGGATATCGATGGAGTGACCAGTAGGGATACCTCCTAAAATACATGAGGAAAAGATTGAAGAATATAAAATACTGCCATCTTAATGTATGTTTTATTACTTTCTTCCAAAGAGAATCATTTCTAAAATTAATCTGTATAGGTTTCTGATTTTAATAAATACTAATAAAATAGTTTACATAATGGTAAAGGAAAGAATCAAAATATTAAATGCTACATGCTGTGATTATTCCTGTGAAAGAAATCACCCATGAATCTTTGTAAGGGGATAATAACAGTGTTATTAATATGCTAGCTTCTCTCTATTGCACCTAAATAGTCCCCTGAACTTCTGGTGGTGAAGTGAGGAACAAATTTTTCTAGAAAGAGCACAGAGAAAAGTTCACAGTGTAGTAAACAATATATACTTGGTTACACTTGTTACAGGGGAAAAAATAGTAAACTAATATAGTCAGGAGACTCCATGAAAATGGGGCAAAGTCAGGTTAACTATGAAAGTAATGTCTCTGAGGGAGGGGAGGCTGGAGATAGTGATGTGGATCAGAGTCTTGTGAAATTCCATGAGGCATCTACCTTTTCATCCCACTGAGCATGTACCAAATTATACCAAAGGGATAATATGGGGGTCATTTTAATTCTATTCTATTTCAGGTAATTTGGCAAAGTCAGAAGTATTTAATGTTCTTTTTCCTCCTTACTTGGAAATTAGCAAAAAGAAAATGTATTGTTCTTCCCACAATACACACTATTACGGGGGCACCTGGGTGGCTCCGTCGGTTAAGTGTCCGACTTGGGCTCAGGTCATGATCTCACGGTTTGTGAGTTTAAGCCCTGTGTCAGGCTCTGTGTTGACAGCTCAGAGCCTGGAGTCTGCCTCAGATTCTGTGTCTCCCGTTATTTTCTTCCCGTCCCCTGCTCACACTGTGCCTCTCTCTTTCGCTCAAAAATAAATAAACATTAAAAAAAAATACACACTGTTATGTATTCTGGACTGAACTTCTCAGAGTCTCCAACAGAAAAAATGATATTCCAGTAACTTTAAGAAATCTATAAGGGTTTCATTAGCAATAGGAAACATATGGGATATTGGCTGTCACAATTGTGAACACCAACTTCATAGTTGAAGTATCATTTTTGCTTGTGTGCAAATAAATGTCTCAAGTGTGTTTGAAAAGAATGAAAATGAAAAGTCAAGTAAAGACTGGAATTACTTAAGATCCAGATGAAGATGGTCATTTATGAATTCACTTACCCAGGATTTTGCCAATATCAGGGGCCTGTACAAAAGTACTTGTGCAAAGTTCACAGGCATAATTTCAAACAACCTTTCACTGAAACATGGGCACTGTTAATTCTCGTCCCAAATGTCAGAGGATAGTTTAAGAAATGAGCCTCAGGGTATTAAAGGAGAAGATCAGGGTCAGGTCTGAAGAATCTGTTGTTCTAGAATCCTTCGGATAAGTGCATTAACTTTTAAATACATGAAATTACAAACAGTACACCACTTTTGTTTAACAAAAAATGTTAAGCTAATTAGCTGGCCAGAACAGACATTTGTACTCTTCATCCTCAACAGTTCTAAGATTTCTTTCATGCTACACCCAAGTTACTAAGGAAAACCAGAGGATGAGTCTGAGAGAGACAGATTGACTGCCAAGAGTATCTTGCTCCCAGTTTTTAAACTTCTTCCAAAGTGGTGACTCTTTGTGCACTGACTCTAAACATTCCCAGCATACTAGAATCTGATGGTGATATTTAGAAAACTGTATGAGTTTCAAATGGTTTGGCATAGTTTTTTTTTTTTTTTTCCTTTTAAGTCAGGGAATTTAGGTAAGGCTACTGTTAGATGATATTTAGGTAGTGAACATTTTGGGAGGAAGTATACATGTCTTCGAGGTCTGGTGATTTTTTAGCATGTTATAATTTCCATGCTCAGTGGAGTTTTCTGGCAGAATCTACTGTTAACACTTATAAAAACTTTGCTTATAATTGTATTAAATATACCAAGATAAATCTTTAAAATACTAGTTGTGTCAACAATAGAGAATTTAAAAATGCACACATGCACACACATGCGCCTTCTAAACCAGACTTTTTAACAGACTTGTAGACATACTTAACCACTCTAAGAGCTTGGGACTATTTATTTAAAACCAATCATATTGTTTAAAAGTGGCTTTGTGCTTAACTTTGAGTGTCCTGATGGCTGGAACAATGAGAAAAACATCTAAGAAGTTATTTTCAAGAGAAAGAATAATTTGTTAGAGGCATTGGTGTGTTCATGGCTTAGTTCCCTTAGGGTCCTGGCTCTCAAAATTTAGCTACAAGCAATAGAATCAAGAAACACCAACTGTCTCATCTCCTCATAAGTCTTGAAGACATGAGTCTTCAGGAATAAGGTGTAGGGCACATTAGAAGCACTGAGCCTGGAAGTTTCAAAGGAAGCTGAGCAATAAGCAGCCATGTAACTTCCCTACAATTTTGCCTGGAAATCTCATTAGGAAAATAGAACAGGGAAATATATTATTGTCTATGTTGAAATAGTATCTATTCTGTGTAATTGAAAATTTTGCAGTTACATATTTGGCATTGGATGATGTTCATCTTTTCAGTAAGAATACATAAAGTTTAAATTATAGTTTACTGTTACCATAAGTCTGACCAGATAGTGAAAAACAGTAAGATTGCAATGGCAAATTTTGAAAATAGGCATTTTTTAAAAAGCAACATTGGAAAAACTAGAAGGCAAATAAGTGAAGTGGAGAAGACTAGACTATATGTTATTCTGGTATGTAAGTGCTGTGGATGGGATGTTATCTTGATTTAAGAACCAAGGGGATTTTTGTTGCTGTTGGTCTCAATAATACTTTTATTTATGTCCTTGTGTCTCCTAACATGAAAAATAGGCCATGAGATATCCATTACCTCAAAGAAATGTCACAGCAACCAGATAATTTAAAATTATGCTTTCAATATTTTGATTGCAAAAAGCCACAGTCAATGAGAAAGAGGACAACAGACTTTGAGGACACATAGCCATGATCAGTCAGAGGGTCTCTTTTCTTCCTCCCTTTACAGAAATATACTGGGTTGCACTGTGGGAGAAAAAGAAGAATAGAGGGGGAAATACAGTATTAAATGCATGTTGCCTCTGAGAAGAAGCCACTGCCTGTATACTTGAGTTAAGCATCCTTGGGGAATACAAAAGAAATATTATGTACATTAACGTTTTGTATATTATATACAGAATTGGTGAGATATCAATTTATTTCATTTTTCTTTTTATAAATACAAATGGGCAACTAAGTATCCCAGAAATATTAGGAGAATGCAACCTGAAAGAAAGAAAAACACCAAGAGAGGAGATACGGAGCGAGTAAAGAGAGAGAAGATTTATTTTCTGGAATTGGCTCAGACAATTGTGGAGCCTGTCTAATCCAAAATCTTCAGTCTAGGCCAGTGGGCTGGATATCCAGGAGAAAGCTGTTATTGCAACTTGAGTACAAAGACAGCCTGGGGACAGAATTTTCTTTTCCTGGGGAGAACCCAAGTCTTTTTTTCTCTTAAGGTTTTCAACTGATTGGTTGAGGCCCACCCACACTAGGGAGGGCAATCTGCTTTATCCAAGTCTACTGATTTAAATGCTAATTTCACCTAAAAACAGTAACTTCACAGCAACATTTAGTGTTTGGCCACATATCTGGGTACTGTGGTTTGTCAAGTTGGCACATAAAATTAATCATTACACACATTAAAACTTTCAGCAGAAGGACTGGAAAATAAAGTTTAGAAAATTTACTAGAATGTAAACCAAAGAGCAAAAAGCATGGCATATATGAAAGCAAATGGTTGTGAGTCTTAAGATTGCAAGGAATTACAAAATAGCTAGCACAGTTATTAAAAAATGAAAGAAGACTGGTATCTAAAAAATTCTTCCCAAATTTCAGAACATCAAAATAGAGAAAAGATTCTAAAAATTTTCAGAGGGGGAAGAAATCACTTCCAGAGGAATATGAATCATATTGGCATCAGAGTTGTCATGAGCAACCACTGGATATTAGAAGACAGTGATGCAATCCCTTCAAAATTTGAGGAAAAAATGTGATACTTGACTTCAAATTCTATTCCCAAACTATCAATCAAATAAGTCAGTAAGAAGGAATTTTCAGACATCTGAAGACTCACAGTCTATCTCCCACATATTTTTACTTAGAGATTTATTTCAAGGTTTACTCCAGCAAACCAAGAGGTTGAAAAAGTATCAAAGGAAAAGACCATTCTTTACATATACCTGAGGCAAATAAGCCACATTTATTTCTTGCTAAACAGATAAGAATTGTGGGTAAGAATGCAATCTCTGAACAAAGCAAAGAGTAGACTTTATGTATTCCCTGAGGAAGGTGGAGTTAGGTTAGCTGGTTATGTTGACTTCCAGGAGAATCTGAAAGGATTTTCAGCAGTGAAGTGTCCACTGATCAGCCAACCATGGGAGGCCAGAGTACATAAATGAAACTATCATTGATTGATAGGGATATGTTTAAAACCTGTTCTGAGGTATCCTTTTTATGATTTGGATTTGGGGCAAATATAGCAAGTCAGTATTTGGGGCAAAATAAAAATCAGTATTTTCCTTATCTCAGAAAAGAGAAAATCTTATTCTCAAAAGATGATGGTATAGGGCCCAGGAAAAGTAGAGATCCAAGCAGAGAAGAGAAATCCCAACTAGCCCTATTGAGTCTACAGCTGAAGTCTGCAGGAGAGAGGTATTTACTGCAAAAGGGGATTGGATAAAATACAAAGTATATTTGAGAGTTCAGAGGGAAGATGTAATGTAGTGCAATATCATCATTATAGGAGCAAAGTTTGGTGGCCAACTGGCTGTGCTTGAATATCCTCTCTACTGGTTACATATCTCCTCTGTGTAACCTAAAGGATGTTACTTAACCTCTTTTTGTCTCTCTTCTTGCTTCATCTGTAAATTGACATAGGAATATTATCTATCTTAAAGACATGTTGTGAAGCTATACAATGTGTATTGTTATCTATTGCTTGTTACAAATTACTGCAAAATTTAGAGGCTTAAAACAATCATAAGTGTGTATTATCTCTTATAATTTCTGTGGGACAAGAAGATGCATAGGCTTGAGTGGGGAGACCAGACGCGTCTGTTATGATGTGACAATCAAGGTGATGGGCTATACTGGATCACTCACCGGGTGGCAAGTTAGTGCTGGTTGTTGACAGGAGACCTCAGTTCTCTATGTGGGCTTCTCCCAGAGATGCTCCAGTGTCCTTATGGTGTCACGGCTGGCTTCCCCCAGAGCAAATGATAGAGAGGAAGGGCTTGGCAGAAGCTATCCTCTTTGCGGCCTGATCTCAGAATCATCACATCACTTCTTCCTTATTCTACTCAACAGAATGAATCATTCTGTCCAGCCCACAGTCAAGGGAAGGGGATACAAATGGAGGGGTGCCAATAAATTTATACATATTTTAAATCTATTACATATATAGAGTTCATAGAAGAGTCCTTGACATAAAATAATATGTAACCATTTTTTATTGTTATTTTCTTTATAAAAATTATAAATATATTGTTCAGCTGCTTGGTTGTGGTATATAGAAATATATCTGACTTTTGTACATTTATTTTTATCCAGTATTTAAAAAATTATCTTATTAATTTGAACAATTTGTTCATGGAGTTTTGGGAGGTTTTCTGTGAAATAAACCACAATATCTACAAATAGAGAATATTTTATTTCTTTCAAATTTTTACATATTTTATTTCTTTCTCTAGTTTGGCCGTGCTGGTTAGGATCTTCTGCATGATGTTAAAAGTAGCAGTGATGATGGGAATTCTTGGTTTGTCCCTAAATTTCAAGGACTTACTTTCAACTATTAAATTGTGATATTGGTAAGATGCTTTGTCAGTTGTTTTGTGTGTGTGTGGACATAGCTTTTTAAGAGTTTTTTTTTAATCATACATAGATATTGAATTTTATTTTATTTTTCTGAGGCTGCTGATGTTCTTCTCTTCTAATGTCAATGTGATAAATTACATCTCCACCTTTCTTCTTCATTGCATCATCCCAGAGCTAAGTAGGGTCCCATTCTGAGGTTCCTGAGTGAAGCAGACCAGGATTTAGGGCCAAGTCAACTCTGAAAGTAGACCTTTGATTATCAATTGCTCACAGTTTTTATCTCTTGCAGATCCCTTTGCAGATGGTGAGTTTTTGTTTTTTTTTTTAATGGGCTATGCATTTATTTTAACCATTCTTTTCTAGAGTTAAATTATTTCTACTATATATTTGGTAAAAATATTCTCTCACTTTTGGCAAAAAAGAACCCTTAATAATAAGCCTGCCATAGTACTTCCCATGCAGTGAAATAGTTATTTGGGTCCTTCTGTAGAAAATACCAAAAAGGAATTAATATGGAAAAATTACATTTTCTTTTTTTTAACTTGTTTAAAACAATGTGGCCAAATACACATACACAAACACACACATGCACACATTCAAACAAGCAGTGACTGAATTTAAATACAGAAACAGACTGCCTTCCTAAATTAATCTTTCAGTTTTGTATTTCACAATCATTCATTGTTTTTGCCTTAAGTAGGAAGGTATACCCATGGAGAAGCAAGAGTTCTGCTTTCCCTCAGGGCTCTTGTGAACAAAACATAACATCACAGAGCTGAAACTGAGCAGGACATTAGCCTGCATTCAGTGAAGCAGAAACAAAGCCTTATTTTATAAGTTTCCTCCTAGAATTAAGAAAAAGAGAAGAAACTGTTTTTTTTTTCGTTTTTCCTTGGAATTGAGCCCTGCTGACCTTAAAGATTTTACCTTTTCCCCTGTTTAACACTATAACAGGTAAGAATTGCTGGTGAGTAGCCAGCTGGAAAAATAAAACAGCCTCTCCTGAAACTTGCTTTCCTTCTCATTTAGATTAAGCTGGACGGAAGTAGCTTGCCCTTTGTCCACTGGTCAGTGTTCTCAGAGTATCAGGACTGTCACAAGGAATTGCTGGTGTCGAATCCCAATAAATGTCAAACAAGTTGTTGATTTCACTCATTTTGCATCCTGTGTCTCTCCTAGGAAAGTGAGAGTTGGTTTAAAGAAAAGGGTGTATGAGAAAAGCTGGCTAAGTCTTTGTACATGTTGGCAAGGCATAAAGAAAGGCGAAGTTGGCGAGAGACGGAATAATAATTACTACCATGCTTGGAGTGCCTAGTATATGCCAGGCATTTATAAACATAATTTCATTTATTCTTTTACCACTCCAGGGAGTAAGCATTGTTATCACCAGTTTACTTATGAAAAGCTGATGCTCAGAGAAGTAAATTCTACTTCAGTTCATAGTGAAGCTAGGACATAAACCTAGTTCTATCCAAGTCTGAAGTCCACACTGCTCTTTGCCTTAGTCTTTCCATACAATGCATTTTCATTTATGCTTTCTTTTTCTTGAATACATTGCCAATTGTACATATTTAAAAGTATAAGCAGGTTTTAACAGGCAAATGTAACAGTAAATGAACTAGAATTAACAGTCATATGCGCTTTGAGTAATACTGCATCCAGGACTGTGTTGACAAGATTCCCAAGGTGCTATGAAAAGATGGCATCTTGATAAATGTTCCAAATTCAATAGGCTGTGGAATTTAACATTCTCTTTAGGCAAACAAGCAGCACATTTTTTATGGATCATTAAAAACACCATTCTGGTATAAAGAAGTTTTCAGATTTCGTAAGTTTGATTGGTTGCCACTGGTTTATAATCATGAACAAATTACCAACCAATAATAAGTGCATCAGTTCCAACAATTTTACTAACTTCAAATGATACCACCTGCATTAAAACTGCTAGAGAAACAACAGACTGCCTTTCAATAGATACTCGGACAACTGGTTGTTACCTTTCCAAATTTATGCTTTTTAAAACATTATTCTGCTTTTATTTCTGCAAGCATTATTTTTCTATGAATAGCTATGAACATAGGACTTCTGGAATTCAGAGAACTCCACTTTACAAAAGTAAGATACCTACATAAAATGCAACAGCCTGATTTTATGGACTTCCAAATTTGTTCTGAGGAAGTTGTGAGTAGGGGATGAAACTGGTAGTATCGAGACGGATTCTTGCCCAGTGGTGTATGGATAAAGATAGAAACAGTATTCCTACCTTAGGTAAAAATTAGGTTAGAATGAGCTTCATTTTGGAATAACTATATAAAAACCAATCAAAGAAGAAAACTATGATCTTACTTAATATAGTCAGATCATTAGTTTAGTCATTCATTCTTTTGTTGATATATTATTCAAAAAATATTATCTAAACCTGACAAGTCCCCAAGATATAGTATAAGGGAAATGCTTGCTTTTGTGGAAAAGAAACAGAAAGGAGACATATGCAATATATAGAACACATAGGAAGAATAAAGTAGCACCCTGTAAGTTTTCTGCCTCCTCTGGTTATACCCTTTCCATCTACTTGTGGATCCATCAATTGCTGTATAATAAATACTTAGCAAGTATTCAAACAATTCGAATATATGTAAAACAAAAAATGAAAGTCTCTCCTGATGTTTTATGCCACTCTGACAATTTCATTAAGTGTGTATTAGTTCAGACTTTTCCTATGCTTGTAAGCACACACATATCCACAAAGATTTTATTAAAATGGCATATATTTTCCTGCCACATTTATATTTACAACATCACAATCCTCTTTCTCTATCAATGTATTTAAATCCACCTGATTTTTTTTAACAGATGAAGAGTATTGCATAACGTTGCTCAGTGCATGGATATTTACATATTTATAGTCTTTCATTTTTACATTTGGAGGAACTTCCTTTTCCTATAATTATAGTAATTATAGGTTTGTAATTACTTTCTCACAAATCAATACTGAAGAAACTATAGAGAGAAACATGGAATCAATTTGTTTAAAAGTGTGAGACAATCTTGGGAGAACGAGGGCTAGTTTGGATGAGGTGGTGGAGATTGCTGTAGTGTGGGGTAAAAGGCAACTGTTTTAAGTTTGAAAGTCTGTTACTGAGAAGTAGTTAACAGTCTTCTCTGGTCTTTACCGTGATGTTGCCTTGAGACAGTCATTGTTTGCCTCCTTCCTGCAAAAATCTGAGGCCTCGGTCTAGATGGTAGTATTCAAAGAGCACCTCAGAAACCTTGATGAGCTGAATGGCTGGATAAACTGGTGAGCACTGATTAACCGTCGGCTCCTCCATTCCCCCCTTTTAAATACACAGAGCAGATGAATTTTCATCTAATGGCATTTTTTCCTCCCCAGAGTATTCTGCCATGAAAGTTTAAAAATAAAACCCTGACCTAAACTGTTGCTTGGTGAGATGACAGCGAATATGAGTCATTACTTGTGGGATGCTCCACCTTAAAAAGAGCCTGATATTCTCAGAAATATCAGAGGAGCTTATATTCTCAGGGGGAATATAAACCCATAGCCAACATAATAGGACATCTGAAGAGGACAAGAACCTCAAAGGAAAATGCCAAACTTAAAAGCATAAGCCAAAAAAAAAGCAGAAGCATAAGAACATAAAGGCCATAAAATTGCAGAGAAAAACAGTAACCATACTCAAAGAGATAAGGAGAGATATTAAAAATATGAAACAAAATTTTAAAAAATCATAAAAAATAACCAAATGGAAATATTAGGTAGGAAAATATAATAGATAAATAAGAACACGATAATTGAGATAAATAATGGAAAAATATACCTAAAGAATATGTTAGTGAGTTGGAAGATCAGCCTGGGAAACTCTCTGAGATTAAAGCAGGGAACAATGAAGTAAGTGTAAATTAAAAAGAAAAGTTAAAGAGATATGGTAGACAAAAGTAGAAGTGCCAACATTCAGGTAATAGGAGATCAGAAGGAAAGAATGAAAAACGGATCAGTACGAATATTTTCTAACATAAGAAAAGATGGACAAACTTAGATTAAATGATTTAATAGGTGCCAGGGAGAGAAGAAAAACTAGCATTTAGGCAAATATTGATAAAATCTAAGAACGTAAAGAAGAAAAAATTCTGAAAGTTTCTTGAACAAACAAGTGGATCACCTACAAAGAAATAAGAATCAGACTGATGCCAGATGTCTGTACAACACTGAATGCAAGAAGACAATGGAGAAATATCTAAAAAGTGTGAAAGGAAAAAAAACTTTAAGTTACGGTTTTATATGTATAAAAATTGTTATTTACATGTAAATGTCTAATAAAATACACATTTTAGCAAACAATGTGTCAAAAATATGCTACAGAATGACTTACTTTGAAAACCCTGTTGGAAGAAGTTTAACAGGAATAGGAAGAGAAATAAATATTAGAGGAGTTGGGATATGAGGTAGTCCTACGCCTTAGAAGAGTTTGTAGGTATTTAAAAAATAATTAAGGCAAAACATATGAAAATGAGGATGTATTTCTTTAATAGTTCAATTAACATTCTAGATAACATTAACAAGATAATAGGTAGGTGGGGTGTGAAAGGGTCATAGGAGCATGAGAAAGTTTTTGTTAGGGGGAATTAATGCTCTTAAGTCACAATTTACAAAGCAAGGAAGAAGGGTACAAAAGTAAGAAACATACAAAACGTGGAGCAAATTGAAATACAAAAAGAAGAGAGTAGCAATAAGAAAAATATCAGCAATCACACAAATATAAATGATCTAAAGTCACCACTTAAAAGTGACTGTCAGATTGGATAAAGAAACATCCAACTATATGGGACTTACAAAAGCATAAGAACACAAATAAACTTAAAGTAGAGATGTCAAAAGAAAAGATGTAACAGGCAAATACAATTACAGGAAATCTGGGGTAGCTATATTATTATCAGACATCTAGACATTAGGGCAACAGACAGCCAATTCATTAAAGGGATGTTGTATGGTTATGAAGTGTACATATTCACTAGGGTATATTTACACTTGTGAATTCATGATGTAAATGCTACACGTCTGTTAGCAGTTCAATTGGAATAATTTGTGGTAGAAAATGGATGGGCCAGACTTATTCATAGTCATTCTTACTAATCCGCATTTGCTGGAATATGGAGTAATTATTTTCATTTTCTTTGTGTGGGTAACAGGGCGTGATTTCTTTATCAGGTTAGCAATGCCAGAGCTCATAGTATATAACCAGATGGCACTCTTCTGACATATAGAACCTTTTCTTTATCAACAACACACTTCATGATGGAGTTTAAAGTGCCCTCATGAATGCCACAAGATTTCTTACCTAGAAAGGATGGTCAACAGAAAGCCTTTGGAAACTCCAACTTTTCACTGTAAGTAGGGATCAACTGATCATTAGGGAGCTTGTAGCTCTTCTTGAAGGATTAGGAAGTGATAGTAGTCATCTCTTGCTTAAAGTTCACAGCAATATAGTGCAGCTCTACTTCAGTATCATGGTCCAGTTCCATTCTCAGCTATGTTAGTGAACCTATAACTACTTTCTACTTGAGGTATCCTGTCAAGTCATAGCCAGCTAAGTCCAGACATAAGATGGCATGTGGCAGGACATAACCCTCACATATGGGCACTAGGTCAGTGACACCACCACCACAGTGCATAACAATATGGTGGTATGACCAAAGGTATCCAAGGACAGTATATCCCATAAAACAATGCACACGGAGCTTCCACTGAAGGTTTTAGACATAACCTTTCCATTTTATTGGCCATGGAATTTAGGGGAGCCTCAGTAAAGCTCATTATAAAAGGGAGATGCCAGGTTTTCTCTATGTCGTCCTAGGTGGTAATGATGTCCATAATGGGATACTTCAGGGTAAGGACTCATCTCTTGCTTTCAGCCTTATTACACATGATGCTCCTCTACTAGTCCCCTGTGTTTCATGTTATCTTGGGCAGCCATCAAAAAAGGGAAATGTGGTCCTCCATTTGTAGTTAGTTGACTGTGAGCTTACAGACTTCCTCATGAAGATCCTGACAGTAAAATGTTCACTTTGTTACCACAGCTGAGAGAGATATTATGTATAACTTCAAGAAGCAGCTAAACTATAGGGCAGAGGAGAGATAACATCTAGAAAAATCATGTCTGCCAGCATAAGAGCCACTGTTATTGCTGAGTACAGAATATCTCTTTCTGTTTTGATCTACTGGAGGCAGTTGCATTGGCTGAGAAGAACTTGAGCAGAGAAATGTAGGAGCATGAGCATCTTAGATTTAATTTTACTCGTTATAATTTTTACAGATTTTAAGCAGACACTGGATTGTTGTTTGCTTAAAAAAAATATTATTGCTAGAAGAAATAAATGTCATCTACTTTAAAGCTACCAAGAATATGTGTATTTGTTGTATCTTCCCCCAGTTATCTTATAATGTCCTGGACACATGTCCTGGAACATAGTAAATGCTTAATATGTATTTGTTAATTGTCTGATAAATTATCTTCATCATAGCGAATAATCATGTTACACACTGGTAGGCTATTTAAATGTGTCATGAAATAGATTCCCTCCAAATTAATTACTATTAAAATACATTGATTAGGGAAAATAAAAATATAGCAGAAAAAATTTCAAACCACTCATGCTTTGACTCGTGCTTTAGTATTTGATAAGTTTTAAACAATTAATTATGAAATATTTGGTTCTGACAAGTATCCTGGAATTAAGCAATTAACACAAACACTGGCATATGTGGATTTTAGAGATCTGACAAATAGCAAAGCTGCTGAAACAAATTAGATGCCTTGTGTTGCTTTATTTTTTGGTTCTAGATGACAAATATCCATAGTTAACATAATTAAAGAACAGTCTTCAATTGTAAGCTATAAACAAGATGAAATCACTGAAAAAGTGATTGTATACATAGGTGTGCTTTGTTTTATGAGGCTGTAATTCGGTCATGAAAAAAAGCTCTGGTCCACATGCCCACTGTCTAAAGAAATCAGATCACCAAATCTAAAGGAAATCTAATAGACACATGTTCCCTTGTTACATCCTTTCTGTTTAAATTTCTTAGGTGTTTGTGTTTAAAGGAACATTCCCAGTGCATTTGTTAGTGGCAAAAGCTTCTATTTTCTTAGTCTAGTGTAAGACAAGCACAAGAAAGAAGTAAAGGAGGAAGCATAAAAGGGAAATCAGAAAAGAAGCAGAGATTTCTCACAACCGAGTAACTACATTTACATCTATGATTGCTTAACATCCATTATCTCTTTCCTGGTCGGCCATGGTGTTCTAACTACTTTGCCACATTCATTCCCCCTTGACAGGGCATCCAAAATTCTATTTAAAAAAAAATGAATCAAATCATATTTGTCACCTATTTAAATCCCTCCAGTGTCTTCCTCTTGTTCAGAGAATAAAAGCCCAACGTGATAGTTTGACCTATAAGATCTGATACAGTCCTCTCCCTGTCCAGGTGCTCTATCTCACCAAGTGCCACAACCCTACCATTTTCCAGCCATATGGTCTCCTAGCCTGGCACAAGACAGCCAAGTTTTTCTGCCCTAAAGCTTTACAGCTGATGCTCCCTCTGCTAAGACAACTCTATTGCTAGATCTTTGCCTTGCAGGCTTCCAGATCTCAGTTTAAGTGTTACATCCACAGAATTTCCTGATCACAAAAGATAATGCATTTTCTCTTTTATCCCTTTCTACTCCTTCACCCAACTTTATGCTCTTCATAGCAACAATCACTTATTATATTTTCAGGGAATCCATAGAGGCACTTTGTGGAAGAGTGCTTAGGAATTGCTTAAATATACCTTTGCATATACCTAATATGGTTCATTAACTAAGTCTGATATTGTTTTAACATTGCAGTTGTTCATTTCTTGGGTTGAGGAAAGTAAAAACACAATTTATGTAATACTATTAGGTTCTAGTAACTACACTAGGTGAGAATTGGTATATAGAGATAAAAAACCAAATCCCACTATCTAAAACCATATGGTGGGATGTATGACACAATTATCGTAAGACATGATACTATGAAAAGTATTACGAGAGAAGTACAAAAATTTATTCCTTTAATTTAGGAAGTTTGGAAAGGCCTCCTAGAGAAGGTAAAATTTATCTAAGTCTTTAAAGAATGATATTATCTTGATGTAAGAGAGCTGGTGGCCATGAACCTGGCTAAAGACAGAACCTGGCTAAATGTTTTATCTAAAAGAAGGTTGAGAAAGAGGTCAGCAGATGAGACTATTAAGAATAATTTAGAGAGACAAGAAAGAAACAGGTGAGCACAGTGTCACATGGGCCAAGAAAAGTGAAAGGAGGAGATACAGATTCAAACACTGCAGTTATATCAGTAGAGACTGAAAAGTAAGAAGGATGCTTTTGCCAATATATTAGTAATGTTTCATCAGATTAATGAAAGGTTCAGAGCCCAGGTAAGTGTTGGACTAATGGAAAGGCAATGAATTAGAAGGACAGAGTATAGACTTGGCCTTTAATATTTTGGTAGTGCAAGGAAGGAAAGCAATGGAAGAATGACTTGAGAGAGAAAAATGAGAGATATTGTTTTTTCTTATTTTTAAGATAAGGAAGATTTGGGCATGCTTATAGGTGGAGAGAAAGTAGTTGAAGAAAAAATTTGGAAGTGAGGGAGGAGGGCATAAGAGGACAGGATAAACATACAGGTATGATACCAAGGTGCTGGCAAAGGGAGTGGCTCTGCAAAGAAAGAAAGATTGTGTGTGCGTGCGTGTACATGTGTTTTTCTTTTTTTCTGATTGAAGAGGGTGATAAAAACAGAGGGGCAAAGTACAAAGACAATGTATTTTTTTAATAACCTTTTTTTTCCTACTTGTAAAATTCATTATTTCAACCATTTTAATGGGTACAATTCAGTGGCTCTTAGTACATTCACGATGTTGTAAAAGTGTCACAACTGTCTTAATTCCAGAACATTTTCCTTATTCCAAAAAGAAAACTCCTTGCCAATTAAGCAGTCACTCTGTCAAAGTTCCTTTTTCTCAACCCCTGCAAAACATTAATCCGTATTGATATTGGACATTAATGCTGGACATCTTAAAAAAATGGAATCATACAGTAAGTGGCCTTTTGTGTTGAGCTTCTTTCACTTAGCACAATGTATTCAAGGCTCATCCATGTTATATCTTGTACCATCACTTCATTCCTTCCTACAACTGAATAATATCCCACTATATGGATACAATACATTGTGTTTATCCATTTGCCAGCTGACTAATATTTAGATGTTTCCACTTTTTGACTACTGTGAAAATTCTGCTACGAACATTCATGTGTAAGTTTCTGTTTGAACTCTTATTTTCAGTTCTCTTGGATTCAAGTGGAATTGCTGGGTATATGGTAATTTTATGTTGAACTTTTAAAAGAATTGCCTGTTTTCCACAGTGGCTGGATCGGTTTACATTCCCATCAGTAATGTATGAGGATTCCAATTTCTCTTTATTCTCATGAATACTTTTCTTTTCCATTTCATTATTTTTACTATTGCTATCTTCCTAGGAGGTGTGAAACTGTCTTTCACTGTGACCTTGCATTTGCATTTCTCCAATGACTAAGGACGTTGAGCATCTTTTCATGTCCTGATTGGTCATTTACATATCTGCTTTAGGAAAATGTGTATTCACCCATTTTTTAAAAAGTTTATTTATTTATTTTCCTGGGAGGCAGAGAGTGAAGAAGAGAGAGAATCCCAAGCAGACTCCACCCTGTCAGCATAGAGCCCAACATGGGACCCAATCTCACAACCGTGAGGTCATGACCAGGGCCTAGATCAAGAGTCACTTAACCAACTGAACCACCCAGGTGCCTCCCATCTTGCCCATTTTTAATTGTCTTTTGTTGCTGAGTTGTAAGAATTCTTAATATTTTATGGATACTAGGTTTTTATCAGATATGCAATTTGCAAATATTTTCAGTCATTCTGTGAGTTATCTATTCACTTTATTGGTTGTGTCCTTTGATACACAAGCTTTGAATTTTGATGATGACCAATCTGTTTTTTTCTTTTGTCATTTGTGTTTTTGGCATCTTATCTAAAATACATTGCCAAATCTAAGATACTTGAGATTTACACTAATGTTTTCTTCTAAAAGTGTTATGGTTTAAGCAATTACATTTAAGTCTTTGATCTATTTTCAGTTGATTTTTATATATGGTATGAGGTAAGGATCCAATATCATTCTTCTGCATGTGGTTATTCAGTTGTTCCAACACCATATGTTGAAAAGATTATTCTTTTCCCTATTGGTTTTGGCATGCTTGTCAAAAATTAATTGACTATAGATGTATGAATTTATTTCTGGGTTCTCAGTCCTATTCCACTGGTCTATATGTCTACCATTGCCAATTACACACTATTTTGATTACTGTAGCTCTGTATCAAGTTTTGAAATCAAGACGTGTGAATCTTCCAAATTTGTACTTCTTTTTCAAGATTGCTTTGGCTATTTGGGGTCCCATGCAATTCAGTATGAATTTTAGAATCCACTTGTCCATTTCAATAAAAAAGGAATTGGAATTCTGATAGGGAAAGCATAGAATCTATAGATGAACTTGGAGAACATTGCCATCTTAACAATATTAAGTCTCACACTCCAAAAACACAGAATTATCTTTCCATTTATTTAGAACTTCTTCTACCAATCATCTCATTATCCAGACTTTTCTGCCAGACTTTTTAGTTTATTTGCCCTGTTATTTCTTGCCCCAGGTGGCAGCTGCCAATTCATTTACCTTTAAAAGGTTTTGACAAATGCCCTGTGAGTAGCTACATGTGCTATGGATTTTTCTAAGTTAGGCACACTAAAGGTAAGCTCTTTGAACTGGTCTTTTAGGGAGCCACTAGACAGGTCAAAACAAACAGCCACAGTACTTTGAGAAAGAATTCTGTTCTCCCTCTGGTACCAGAAACCTATAACAGAAATGTGGTTTCTTGTCTCCAAGGCTGCCTCTGAGCTGGGAGTGAGGAATAGGGAAAAAGCAAGTTAAAATGCCACAAAACTCTTTATTAAGACTCTGATAATTCCTCTCCTCTCCTCCCCTTCCCATCCCCTCCTTTCCTTTCCTTCCTTTCCTTTCCTTCTTTCTTTCTCTCCTTTCTTTTTTTTCTTTTCTTCTATTTCTTCTCTTTCTTTTCTTCTCTTTCTTTTCTTCTCTTTCTTTCCTTTTCTTTCCTTCTGTCTCTTTCCTTCTCTTTCTTTCTTTCTTTCCTTTCTTTTCTTTCTTAGGTTAAGTGATCACCTCATTGCTATAAACTCTTGGTCAGTTGCCAAAGTTCTGATTAAGTTGATCTTGACAATCCATGCCAGTTTATTCACTGCTTTTGTAGAAGAACAAACTTTGGGAATCCCTAGTCTACCATTTTCTCTGATACCACTCTGAGAGTAGGTTTTTGTTAAGATAACAAACAACTCCCAAATTTCAGTGGCTCAATACCACAAAGGCTTATTTCTTACTCATGATTTATGTCCGTGTGCATAGACTGGGGATCTAGTCTACCTCGATTTCAAGACTCAGCAAGACAGAAGAGCCAGAATCTGGAATTGTGCCAAAAACTCAGGCTGAGGGAAGGAGGATATGTCAAGTTATCCCCTGACTTAACATTTCCATCTGGAAAAGATCCATTTACATTTCATTGGCCAAAGCAATTCACATGGCTATGCCTAAGTTCAAAGCCAGACAGTGGGGAATGTACTCCTACTGGGTAAGTAGAAGGAAAGGAAACTGAATATTTGTGAACAGCATTATTCATGAAAAGAAAATTTGAGAGATTCCTATTAAAGGTATAGTTAAGAGTGTAAGTAGTCCTGAGGCTCACAGTAAATAGTGAGGTAATTGTATGAGTATAGGAGGTGAGGACTACATGGGGGCCCTGAGAGTATGTAAAACATTTGGAACAGTTGTTATATGTAGGTAAATCAATACAGTGGTAATTTAAAATGAAAGGAGCTGTTGAGCAGTGTTGAAGGCCCAGCTGAAGTTAGCTATGTATTTATAATGCATCTAATCATTGTGGGATAGTCTTCAGTAATGCTTCATAGCTTAAGACAAACAAAATATATTTAGCAGTACAGGGTGACTAACAATATAATGTACCACTGAAATAGAAGTAAAGGCCATGCTTGAATTAGCAACTGTGCTAATTTGAGATGCATTTTCTTTTCTTCTCATAGGCTCATATAACATTTTGGACAGTTCGACCTCATTTATTCTAGTTTGAATAAATCCAAACCTAATGAGGTGAAACCTATGAGGGAAAACTTGCTTGTGGCTTGGCTGGAAGATCCAACCATGAAATGCTATTGACAAGATATAATTCATGGCCTCCAACAAGAATATTTAAAATATTTTTTTTAATCTTAGAAAATGCATACGTGACAGTTTCTATTGTTACACGTTTAGAAGTCTCTAAGAGGTTTGGTAAATGAAAAATAACAATCAAAGAAATGATTACCTGTGGATTAAAGGGAAAATTGTAAGAAATGTAAAAACTGGTGATTGGGTACTCTCTCCTTGCACTGAGGGGTGAGAAGAGACAATCTGATTAGATGGAACAGAACCAACTAATCCTTTGTACAGTGGATAGGATGGAAGGGTTAAGGTTGTGTCTGTGCCCAGGAGATGCTGTGCTAGTGATCGACGGCTCTGGGAGGTTAATAAATGTAGGAGGAGCATACTGGCCAGATGATAGTAAAACCAAAAGCAAAATCTGGAGAACATAAACAGATAGTTGCTTAACACCTTTCCTTCAGTGCTATCTATGCTTGACGTGACTTTCATCATAGCATTAAGTGGGAGGAAAGTACATAGCATGCTAGGATTATAACACCACCAGCCTTGTTCATTTGCAAGCCTTGGCTTCATCACCTTCTGAGTAAAACCAAGGATAATACAGAGGCAAATGAAAGAGTAACTGCCTTCACAAAAGGCTTTTAAGAGGGCTATGAAGGAAGTTTCTTACAAGGCATAACTGGTTTTATTGTGCTTTGCAAATATTGCATTTTTTTTTTTTTTTTTTTTTTTTTTTTTTTTTTTTTTTTTTTTTTTTTTACAAACTGAAGGTTTGTGGTAACCCTGCATCCAGCAGATCTATTGGCACCATTCCCAACAGCATTTGCTCACTTTGTGTTTCTGTGCCGCATTTTTGGTAATTCTTGAAGTATCTCAAACTTTTCATTATCATTATATTTGTTATGGTGATTTATGATCGGTGATGTTTGATGTTACTACTGTAATTATTTTGGGGTGCCACAAATCATGCCCATATAAGATGGCAAACTTAATTGATAAATGTTGTGTGTGTCCTGACTGCTCCACCTACTTGCTGTTCTCTTGTCTCTCTCCCTGTTCTGGAGTCTCCCTAGTCCCTGACACACAACAATATTGACATTAGGCCAATTAATAACCTTACAATGGCCTGTAAGTGTTCAAGTGAGAGGAAGAGTTACACGTCTCTCACTTTAAATCAAAAGCTAGAAATGATTAAGCTTAGTGAGGAAGGCATGTTGAAAGCTGAGGGACTGAAAACTAGGCTTCTGTACCAGTTTTCCAAGTTGTGAATGCAAAGGACAAGTTCTTGAAGGAAATTAAAGTACTCCTCCAGTAAACACATGAATAAGAAAGCAAAACAGTTTATTGCAGATATGGGGAAAGTTTTAGTGGTCTAGATAGATGATCATAGCTGCCACAACATTCCCTCAAGCCAAAGGCTAATCTAGAGCAAGACCCTAACTCTCTTCAATTCTATTAAGTCTGAGAGAGGTGAAGCAGTTGCAGGAGAAAAGTTGGAAGCTAGCAGAGGTTGGCTCATGAGGTTTAAGGACAGATGCCATTTCCGTAACATAAAAGTGCAAGGTAAAGCAGGAAGTGTTGATGTACAAACTGTGTAGCAAAGATGATTCATGAAGGTGGCTACACTAAACAACAGATATTCAGTGTAAACAGAATAGCCTATTGGAAAAAAGGACTTTCATAGCTAGGAAGGAGAAGTCAATGCCTGGTGTCAAAGATTCAAAGGACACGCTGCCTCTTATTAGGAGCTAATGCAGTTGATAACTTAAAGCTGAAGTCACAGCTCATTTGCCATTCCAAAAATCCTATGGCACTTAAGAATGATACTAAATCTACTCTGCCTAAATCTACTGTGTTCTAAATAGAACAATAAAGCTTAAATAACAGCTCAATTGTTTACATCATAATTTACTGGATATTTTAAGTACACTGTGGAGATCTACTGGTCAGGAAAAAGTCCTTTCAAAATATTACTGCTCCATGCACCTGGTCACCCAGGAGCTCTGATGGAGATGTACAATGAGATTAATGTTGTTTTCATGTCTGCTAACACAACACTGATTCTATAGCCCACGGATCAAGGAAACATTTCAGGTTTTTAGGTCTTATTATTTAGAAATACATTTCATAAGGCTATAGCTGCCATACATAGAGATTCCTCTGATGGATCTGAGCAGTGTCAATTGAAGACCTTCTGGAAAAGACTCACCATTTTAGATGCCATTAAGAGTACTTGTGATTCATGGAAAGAGGTCAAAAATATCAACATGAAGAACAGTTTGGAAGAAGCAGATTCCAACCCTCATGGATGACTTTTGAGGGGTTCAAGACTTCAGTGGAGGAAGCAGCTGCAGATGTGGTAGAAATAGCAAGGGAACTGGAAGTGGAGCCTGAAAATGTGACTGAATTACTGCAGTCTCATGATAAAACTTGAATGTATGAGGAGATGGTTCTTATGGATGAGCAAAAAAAGTGGTTTCTTGAGATGGAATATAATCCTATGAAATATGCTGTGAAGATTGTTGAAATGACAATAAAGGATTTAGAACATGACATAAACTTATTTGATAAAGCAGCAGCAGGGTTTGACAGGATTGACTCCAACTTTGAAAGAAGTTCTATGGTGAATAAAATGCTATCAAATAGGATCACATGCTACAGAGAAGTCCTCCATGGGAGGAAGAGTCCATAGATATGGCAAACTTCATTGTCTTATTTTAAGAAATTGACACAGCCATCCCAGCCTTCAGCAACCACCACCCTGATCAGTCAGTAGACATCAACATCAAGACCTGCCATTAGCAAAAAAGATTATGACTTGCTGAATGCTCAGATAATGGTTAGCATTTTTTAGTAATAGAGTATTTTTTAAGTTCCTTCTTTTGAAAGAGACAGAGACAGTGGGGGGCGGGGGCAGAGAGAGGTTAGAGAATCCCAAGAGTGCTCTGCACTGTCAGAGCCTATAATGCTATTACACACTTAATAGCCTACAGTATAGTAAAACATAACATTTACATGCACAGGAAAACCAAAATGTTCACTTGACTTGCATTATTGGGATATTTGCTTTATTGCAGTGGTCTGGAACCAAATTTGTAATATTTTCAAGGTATGACTGTATATATAATGGAGGTGCTTGAAAACAAAACTGACATCCATCTATCTTGAAAGCTTTAGATTTCATTCCATAGATAGGCCAAGTTTATTAATTCAATAAAGCTTTACCGAGTCTTGTTGGGGATAAGAACCACATTATTCACACACAGGGAGAACACAGCTGAGAGGCAAGTGGTCACTGTCCTTAGGGACCTTATAATATGGCAAAAGTTAAAGCAGTAGTTGTAGACTTTTAAAGCTAGAAAGCATATAATAAGAGTCACAAATATGTCAGAAACAATTCCAAGGGAGCTTCAGATAAAGTAATACTCATGTTAGTAGGGTAGATGGGCAGAATTTCACCACATTGAAAAGAGGTATTATTCCAGGCAGAAGAAATGATGTGAATACAGTTGAAGAAGTATGAGGTATTTTCTGGAAATAGAATATATCAGTTTAGCCAGAGAAGATAGTGTGACTGAACTACAAGGAGATAAGATTGAATGTTCATAGGAATTACACTATGCAGACCCAAGAATGCTAAAATGTAGAGAATGTTTTATCTAGGTGAGAGTGGAAAAACACTCAAGGTTTTAGAACCCTTCCACAACATGACCAAAACTGTGCATAAGGAAGACATCATTTTGTCATCCAGAGTAGCCTAGAATGGGTGAAGACTGAAATCAAGGTAACTAATTAAAAGACTGGTTCAACAACCTGGAGTAAGATGGAAGGATGTGAATGAATATGGTGACAGAGGGAATGAAAGCAGCAACAGGGTGTGAGTACGAAGACTTGGCAGGTGATTGGGTATGGAGAAAGGGAAGGAAGTAAATCTGACTCTGATGGTTTGAGGTGACTAGTACTCCTTAATGGGGCCATTAATAAAAACAGAGGAAGCAAAAACATGAAGGACCAGGAGGGAGGAAATACTAGCTGGCCTCTGAACCCAGATACATTGGTCAAGTCATCTAAATGGTTTGGGTCTCCTTAAACTTCTCCTGTACATTAAGTTGGTATTATTAAATAATTGCTCCTAACACATACAGCTCTAGGAGTTGATTTTGTGGGGGAAGGAGAAGGAGTTAATTCTGAAGTATCTTGAGTTTGAGATACTTGTGGAGTATCTATCAGATGTCTAACATACAAATAAAACTCCATTTGGAATTAGTAAGTATGGAAATGTAGACTATTTAAAATGTATTAAAGACCATTCAGACCCTATTTTAATTTAGCAAAATGTTGTGGAAAACTATCCTTTTGGCAGAAATTGTTTACATTTGAGTTGTATCCAAAAGTGTATTTCTTTTGGAAAAAAATGATGCAAATGTGTTAAACTATGTTTAGGTTAGAAACAGGTGGAAAAGTATCTTTTACTATTGTTAGAGGATCTAAAATTCCTTTTGGTAGATTGCTTATAGTCAAAGTTTAAAAGTTGAAACTTCATAGGTGTCAAGTTATCACTGAGGAATTTATGACTTAATAAAGTCATTGTTACCATTGAAAACAGCCTTGTACAGAAAGCAAGGTCATTTTCATAAAACTGCCTCAAATGGAACAATAGAAGCTCAATTTCTTTGAACTTTACTGGGGTGAATGGATCAGCAGACAGGGAGGAGTAATGGAAGGGACACAAATAGGGAAACATGATAAAACTGAGAAAATACATTCTTCCTTTTCACTCTCTTCGATGTTTATTAAAGAGGAAATAAAAGGCAACAATTTGAAATTGCCCAGTGTTTAGGTTCCAGACATACATACAGACAGGCCAAGAATTGTGAAAAATGAAGTTTCTTTTTCACCATGAAAAAGAACACATTCCTCAGCAATTCATTTTATAGTCTAAATCATGCTTTTCAGAAAATGGTGTGAAAAATGAGAAACACAAGTCTAGCACTATTTTACTTCTTTGTATTTGCATTTAGAAGTGTAGTTTGTTTGTACACATGTGCCTTTAGATCAGGGTGTGAGTACAGGGATTGAATTTGAAAAGTTCCATTCTTTTACAGATGGCATGATAGAGAAACTAGTCTCTTTTTCAAACTGCTACATAACTCTGGGGGGATCTGGATGAAGCGATTCACAAAGTCTGTTCCTGTGGTAATCTAATAAGTTGCAATATCATTCATATTTTACTTCTACCTTTTTGTGGTAGATAGGCAGCCTTTAGGATGGCCTCCAATGATTCACACCTCCTGGTATTCATGACCTCGTATAATCCTCTCTCCTCCAGTACTACATCTAATAAATAGAACACCACATAAGTAATCAAAAATTAAGTTACAAAAAGACTGTGACTTCAGTTTGGGACACACACCCACCTCCTCCAGCCCTCTCTGAAGCATGCCATCTGCCATGTTGTGAGCCATCCAGAGAGGCCGAGGTGGTGAGAACTTGACAACAAGGACCTGATGCCTGCCAACAGCCATGTGAGTGACACTGGAAGTGAATCCTCCCACAGTAGCCCTGAAATGATGGCAGTCACTACTAACACTTTGATTGTAACCTCGTGAGGGGCCTTGAGCCAGAGGCACCCACTTCAACCATACCTAGAATCCTGGCCCACAGAAACTGCAATATAGAAAATGTGCATTATTTTAAGTTACTCGGTTTTGGGGTAAATTTTTTATACAGAAATAAAAATTCATGTATTTTCTTAATGCAAAAGCCTGGGTGAACTGACCAATGGTAAGTTAGAAAATTTTTTTAATTTAAATATGCTTTGGGATGACCATGTGGTTTATCCTCAGAAGAGCAAAGATTCATAAGGACTCTATCACTAATGAGACATAAACGTAGTTATGTGGATCTTTTCCTTTAGAGGGGAGATGTTACTTCTTGAGATATTCAGATTTGATAAGGTCTATTCTGGCTCTTGGAGGGATATGATCATTAGGTGTCTTGTAGGATCACTGGGAAAGGTACATACTGTGACATTTATTCTTTGATTCCTTCCCCATTGCTTCAATCAACTGAGTATACGAATAGGACACCATATTCAGACTGCTGATACTATACGTATTATTTGTGTGTCTCTGAACTCTCTTTGCTAATGTTAAAAAGCTGTGGTACTACCAATATAGTGTACTATATCCATGCCTTCTCTACGATAATATATATTATACCATAATCTTCGCCTAAGTCATTACTTAGTAACATTGGATACCCAAGACTTTGTAAATTTCCTTTCTCTATTGTAATTTTTTGGTATTATATTTATATTTGAAACTTGCTTTAATTTTCTCCAAACTGCACACTAGGTCTCTGTGAATTATGGAATTATAATGATGGATCAAGAGGGCCATGTGACCCACGTCTTATATACATGAAGGTATTTGAAATTTAGGCTTTAGGTAAACTTCAAATGAAGTTATAAATATACTTATCGTAGAATGTCAAACTTATGCTCAATATTGGGCTTCATTTTGGGGAGTATACTATGGAAAAATATTTATAATAACTCAATTTTCTTTTAAGTATTGCAATGATATTGCATAGCCTTCTGTATTAAAAGACTTGTTTGTCAAATATTTTTAAATGTTCCATAATTTTGAGAACATTGTTTTGGTAAAGTTTTTAATACATTGGAAGTCTAAGTAAAATGGTAGTATCCTGGGCTATTTGATGTCTGGGAGTCTACAGATAGATTATGAAAAATTCCTAAGTGTGTTGCAACATGCTGCCCTTCTTTGCTCTCCTGTGCTAATTTTATTTTAAAAAATAGGGAATGGGGTGCATGAGTGGCTCAGTTGGTTAAACATCCAACTTCAGCTCAGGTCATGATCTCACAGTTCGTGGGTTTGAGCCCCTCGTCAGGCTCTGTGCTGCCAGCTTGGAGTCTGGAGCCTGTTTCATATTTTGCGTCTTCCCTCTCCCCCCTCTGCCCCTCCCCTGCTCACACTCTGTCTCTCTCAGTCTCTCAAAATAAAGAAATGTTAAAAATAATTTAAAAATAAGGAATAGAATTGGTGAGAAAGGAAACAGAGTAGATAAGAGGGTGCTTTTTAAGTATGCACACACTTTCAATAGTCTTTTAAGAGCTAAAGTCACCTCTTTATGAAGATTTTCCTGTTTTCCTCAGGCAAAGCTTTTTGAAATTCTTAGCATTTTCTTAATATCTCTAAGCTAGTCCTTCTTAGTGCAACAGATTGCACTACTGCACTATTCAAGGCAGAAAATATGTCATCCTTGCTTACTTATATCCTGGCTTGTAGCCTAACTACCAGGCCTGGATAGAGTGGGCATTCTAGACACTTCCACTAAACAAAGAAGGGGAAAAAAGGAAGAGGACCTTCTCTTCTTTTGTGTATCAGTATGTCAAAAGAATTTCAGATTTTATATACATTAATTAAATGTACCTTCTAGCCAGTCTATTTCATGGAAGATATTGTGGGTGTCTAGTATGTCCATATATTGTGATAGGCAAAGTAAGAGTTACAGAAAGCCACAAGATGAGTGCCCTACCTTCAAGGAGCTTACCATCTAATTAGTAACTTTGATGTCCTAATTGAAAACCCAGGTGGCTATTTGGCATCTAGGTACCTAACAGAATATGGTGTGAATAAGTAAATGAACACTTAATGCTATTCAGTGTGAAAGAGGCTCCTGCTATCTCTTTTAACCAAAAAATTGCAGTGAGTTTTCTGTACGTGCTTCTTTCATTTTCTCTTGGTACAAAGTTTCAGTCAACATATCAAACCTCTTTGAAGAAAAAAAAGAATGAAATTTCATAAATGAAAGTTTATGTAGACATGTATTTAATCCTAAGTGATCAGAGACAAAAACTCTTTTACCTAACTCAAACCACATAAAGGACTTTCAGAATGTTTGAGCATTCCTGGGCTCTGTTCCCTCCACATATCCTTCTAGCCAGACAAGGAAGTACCTCTCTCCCTATGTGAAATCTCTTCTGTTGGACAATTAGTTCCATGTCTTGGGATCTCATTTCCTAAGGTCCTGCCAGTGACCTTCTCTTAAAAACCATTAATTCTTGTGAGATTTTGGCCAGGTAAAGTTTGGTCTGGCTCCGAGACAGGGGTGATCCTAGGCAGTCTTGTTAAGCCTAAAGTAGTATTACACATCGCCTTGGAGTTGGAACATTTTTGGCCTTCCAATGACTGGCTCAGGAAGGTAAAATGACTGGATGAAGCCTCACTGTGTAAGTCATAACTCTACAATTACAGTTGTATATATATTTTTTATTAAAAAAAAAAAAGTATTTGGCTTTGGGGTGGCAGAGTGGTGAGCTCTTCCAGGGAGTTCTTGTGACCCTTGCCAGAGTTATTTATACTCAATGAAATGGTTCCTTGAGCTCTGCCCAGTGTCTGGTTCCCCACTTATACACCCAAGCCCCATCTAAAATCAAATCAAACCAACAACACCCATGTCTCTACCTTCTTTCCCTGAACAGTTGGAGTTTTGTAAGGTTACCTTGGAACTCCTCTGGCCTTTCCTTGAGAACAGATCAACACTTGTTGACTAAGGGTGGCATTTTGTTCCAGGGAAAAGAAAAGGTCAAAAGAAGTGAGGGACATTTTCTTTTTGACTATCAGCTAAGATCTCTATTTTCCTTCATCTAAGACATATTATCTTCCAATAGGTCTACTTTTCTTTTTTTTTTTTTTTTATTTTTTTTTTTTAATTTTTTTTTTCAACGTTTTTTTATTTATTTTTGGGACAGAGAGAGACAGAGCATGAACGGGGGAGGGGCAGAGAGAGAGGGAGACACAGAATCGGAAACAGGCTCCAGGCTCCGAGCCATCAGGCCAGAGCCTGACGCGGGGCTCGAACTCACGGACCGCGAGATCGTGACCTGGCTGAAGTCGGACGCTTAACCGACTGCGCCACCCAGGCGCCCCAATAGGTCTACTTTTCTAACAGAGGGAAAAAACACCTTCTAAAAGGTATGCACATCGGTCATGTACTGGGCTGCAGCAGTCTGCTTTTCATTGGTAGAATGAGAATTTAAAGGAAGAGAAAGAGGGACCAAGATGGGAAGCAACAATGACAAGTGAAATAAAGGAGAAGTAAGCAATAACTTCAAGAAGAATCATACATCTTTTGCTTTAGTATGTTTATAGGAAGGGAACATTTCCTGACTACTTTGAGTGTAGATGTCAAAGACACTATTTCACATGTGTAGACACTATATTCCACTTACTCAGGTAACGTTCACTGAGACTCTTGAGAGGCACTGGAAGACTGGGTCAGTTCTTGTTCTCCCCTGAGATTTAGATCCTCTCTGTAGTAGAAGATTTTGGGATTGAGCTGGTCTCCTAAGCATTCTTTGAATGGGGGTGGTCTAGAGTAAAACTCCTAGGCTACCCCAGAATAAGCTCACGTCTGCAGAGATTTCCAGGGTTGAGGTGGCCTCAGTGGTCTTGGCACTATCCTGTTCTCACCATCTGTGTTTATTGTAGGTCTTAGTTCGGGCTGGGATTTTTGGGAAAGCCCATTTAAACGTCTTGCTGAAATTCTTGTAATTTAAAGTCTTTAGAGAAGAAGCACTTGCCTACTCCTTGAGTTAGGGAGAAACCATTACCATTGTTACGACTACTACTGCTAATACCATCTATTCTATGTCAACTTCTAATATATAGGAATAATCTTCACGACCAAGATTAACATTCTCATCTGTTTTAACTCATTAGAAAACGGAAGCTCTAAAAAGATAAGTAACCCACCAAAAGTGTTAACTAGCTAGTAAAAAGCAGAATTGAAATTTGAGCCCTATTTGTTCCAATATGAAAATACAGATCTGCTTTTTTATATTCTAAATGTATAAATTATTTAACGTATGAATTGTTAAACATCAACAGAGTTTGGTTAATTATAAACTCACTTAAGTTTTAAAAATCATTTTTTATAACTTGAAAATTTTTAAATAAGTATACATTTTGTATATGGCTCATTATATTTCAACTCATCAAATATTTTTTTGAGTGCCAGGGATATGTTTTACCATTGGCATTGGTGCAATGAGCAAAACAAATTCAGTTTCTAATTCATGGTGTTATTTTGCATATTTTTATTTCCTAGTGAGGGGAGACTGAAAATAAATTTTAAAAAATCTATGCACAAGTGATGATAAATGCAATGAAAATAACTGAAGCAAATTAAGGGGGGAAACTAATGAGAAGAATAGGAGAGGTTTGTGCTACCTTTGAATAAGGTACAAAGGATTGACTTTCTGATAAGATAACATTTGAAAAGAGACTTGAAATAAATGATGGCATGAGCCATGTGGAAATCTGGTAGAAGAAGAACTAATTCTAGTGTAGGGAACCCAAGTACAAAGGTTTTAATGTAGGACCATTACCCAAACTGCAGGGAACCAAATTTACCTGGGGCAGAAGGAGAGGAGACAGGGGAAGGATGTGACTGGAGATGGGCTAGAGAGGCAACAGAGAGCCAGATCATGTTGAGCATGGACAGTCACGGTCACAGTCAGTGTCATGACAAGGGATTTGGATTACCTGTTGAGACTGGTAGTCATTTGTGAGGTATGAAAAGAAGAAAACATGATCTGACCTAGTTTTTTAAAAAGCATCACTCAGGCATTGTGTCAGACCCAGCATGGGAACAAGTATGGGGACAAGGGAACCCATGTGAATGCTATTGGTAGAATACAAGTGAGTATAGATGAAGGCTTGGACTGTATGAAAGAATTCAAACAGAGGCAGTGACAGAATTTGTTGATGGAGTAGTGAATGTGGGGAATTTGAGAAAAAAGGGAGTCAAGAATTACTCTAAGGCTTTTGCCTTTAGTAAGTAGAAGCATGAAATGGTATTTATGGAGACAAGGAAGTTGTAGGAAGGGATAAACTTGGTAAAATGTTTTAGGAGAAATCACACATTCCATTTTAGACATGGCAAGTTTGAGATGTATTATATTAGCCACGCAAAGGAATCTTTTGAAGAGTCATCTAGATATTAGAGTCTGGGGGTTAGAGAAGAAATCAGCAAGGCCCATAAGATTTAGTAGACATCAATGTATTCAAAACCATGAGACTAAAGATCAGTTAGGTGAAAATAGAGAGTAAGTCAAACAAAGAAGAGATAATATTCAAAGACCAAACTCTGAGGCATTCATGTCCTGGTGGTCAGGAAGATGAGGAGGACCCAGCAAAGGAGACTCATCTCCAGCAAAGGAAGAAGATGAAGAACAGAGAATGGGGATTCTGAAGCTCAGGAAAGAGACTATGTCAGGACTTAGGTAATAAAACAACTGTGGCAACAGATGTTATTAATGAGGTAAAGTATGGTAGGGACTGACATAGTTCCATTAGACCAAACAACAGGGACATTACCTGATGCAGTATCTGGTGGCACTGCCATAGAAAAAAAACAAATCATTTTGAATAGAATTATTTTTAATAATTGATCCATTCCAGAAAATTACTCACTTGACAGTTATACCCTAAAACTATTCCTTCTACTTGTGTGTAAATTTATATAATCAGAAGTACAAACAAAAAGAATTATAGTTCTTCCTATTTTCCTTTCCGGAACTTGTACTTAGTCTAGTGGAGATTTTTTGGTTAAAATGCCTTTTGAAATACTGTAACTTCTCAGGAGCCTTCAAAGAAGACAGTCTTCTCTCATCTCCCAAGAAAGAACATATAACTCACATAGTGTATGATACACATAATTGGAGACCCTTGACCCTTTTATTTTTTTAATGTTTATTTGTTTTTGAGAGAGAGAGGATGAGGCAGAGGGAGAGAGAATCTCAAGCAGGCTCCCCACTGCCAGCATAGAGCCTGACGCTGGGGTCAGACTCATGAACCATCAAGTCGTGACCTGAGCCAAAATCAAGAGAAGGATGCTTAACCGACTGAGCCACCCAGGTTCCCCTTGACCCTTGATCTTTTTAAAGTGAAGTCATTGTGATACCTATGTGTTACTCTGGGAAATGTGATGACAATACACCAAAAAAGAGAGAGAGAGAGAGAGAAAGAGAGAGACAGACAGACACTTTGGTCCTTAAGTAGTCTCCTAGCCTTGAGATATTACATGACAACTTTGATAAAGCAGAAAAGGCAGGGTCCAGTGAGGTCCTCTTGTTTTCTTCTCCTTGCCTTCATAAATCTATGAACACTATTTCCTCCTTTCTTAAATTTTTCCTCTAAAAATATTAGATAATATTCTTGAATAATTATGCAACTTAAAATTAGGTGGTAAATAATTAGCTTTGAAACAAGAAATAGCAAAGATTAAATTCTGAAAAGGAAATGATATGGATAGGAACACAGAATTTCCCTTTAAAATAAAAAGGGGGTTATGTGTTGAGTCTTTGTCTTGCTTTTGGGTAAGCCTAGATTTCTTCTGCCAGTGTGCAAAACAAAATGACACAACACCAGAACAACAACAAAAAGGTTGGGGGGTAAGAGAAAAAGAAAATGAATCAACAAACCAAACAAATTTATAGCTTTAGAAGATTGGGAACATTCATGGATATTTATATTATCTGTAACCTTTTATCAGATCCAGGCTCTTTGAAGGTAAGATAGGCAAGTCAAATTATTCCTAAACCAGTTTTTTCCCCCTCTCATTACTTGAAATAATGCAGCAGATGATGAAATTGTTACTAACTTCGAAAACCCTCAAAGGTTATTTCTGCCTGTTTTCTATATGGGAACTTTGAAGTGAATCATGAAAAGCACCACCAAGGCACATAGACAGGGCTTCACCAGCATCCAACACTTACACTTGCTTAATAAGGACCACCATGGAGTTGAGCAAAATGCTTGTTATTTCTGTAAATTAAAAGCAGGCATTTCAGAGCACCCAGTTCTGTAACATTTCTTGCAAAGCACAAGGGATATTTTTGGTAGAGGTCCAGGCCAAATACAAAAGCAGGACTGCTCATGCCTCATTCCAAGGGTTTTCCAATAGTTCTGAAATATGGTAATACCCCACCCAACCAGTTAGGACATAGTAAGTATATTTATTTCCAGGACCAACACTGGAGAAAATGAGAAGTTTATTTTTGGTAGCCATCTTTCTATTCTGACTTTAGGTGCACGTTTGTCCAAACTGTTTACTTTTCTCTTCATGTCCCCAGCAACTTACCTCAGCTTATTCTCTTTCAAATATACACACACACATCTCCGAATCTTTTCCTATATTATTCTTTCCTTAAATAACTAATTCATTCATTCATTCATTCATTCATTCATCAGTCATTTAACAAATATTTCTTCAGGACTTACCATGTGCTCAGCAATGTGCCAGGCACTGGGTATAAAGTGGTAAATAAGACAGGCTTCTGTGTTTATGGATATCGATGGAAACAAGAATAAGAGACAAGAATAAAAAAGGGAAAAAAAAAAGGAAAACTGCAGAAAAATGATAAGTTCCATTAAAATACATCTTCCTGTATTAGATTATCCTAGGATTTCACACTTGGATTTCCAAAGTAGCAAATAATTTGAAAAATCCTTGTTTTTTTGCTAAAACACTTCCTTTCTTTCCTTTCAATTAATTTATAACATTTGCATTCTTGAGATAATGTTACCACCCCAATGAGTCACTAATACTAGACATTTTAAGTACCAAAGCAATGGAGTGAGATATTTGGGAGCAGACCATGGTCTATCACCTAGACTGACCCAGAGTTTGGCTGTGCTTAGCCTTTATTTCTTTTATAGATTTTCAATCTAAATCTGTCTCCTGGGCTCTTGGTGCTTCTGGTTTTTTTCCCCACTGTATTGCACAGGAAAGGACTTCTAACCACTCCCAGTGAGTTGTTTCTCTTTTGTCCTTTTGGTCCTGTCCCCATTCAGTTCTGTCTCTCCTGACAGCAGTTGTCTGTCATTGCCTCGTGGCTGTGTCATTTTGCCCCATCACAGATCAGATAGTCTTATTTTTGTCCCTCTGAAGGCCACTGTATCCCATACACAGAGGTATTTTGGTTTTTGATTTTTTTTTTTTTTACTGGAGAGTGACAAGTTGTCTAACATCTCAAGGAATGAAAGCCTAAATAAAGGCATTTTCTTGTGTCTTAAAAATTCCTTTTGGCTCCATGCAACTTTGGGTTACCACCTTTCCAAAGAAAATGAAAGCCCTAGATCATTAGTTTACAAATTTTATGAGTCTCTGAAATTCTTATGAGCTGTTTTTCATGCCTTCGACTCCAGACTCTCATTGTAGGATTGGGGCAGCGCCGGCTGCCGGTGGAGCAGACACAAAACAAACATCTCCCAAATGGCCATGTTATTTCTCTTTCAAGGAACCCGCAAGGGTATTGTTCGTGTGGGGAGAAAGACAGGAAGGAAGACTAGATCTAAACCCTTCAAGGGTACAAGCCTCAAAACCAGAGACAATCCCAGGATGGTGGAGGGAAAAGGCAAGCTGACACATGACATGGTCTGTACCTGACGCAAGTGGAAGCAAGCACAAATTGCAATACACAGGGTAGGTCTAAACGATGCCATCTTAAGACATGTGGCATGTTAGGCACTGTGAAACAATTCCCCAATCAGTCTTGTGAGTTCCTCTTCTGGCCCCCAGGGATACACAGCAGCAGTGAAGTTTTGTTATGGAGTACCTTTTCAGTTGGACCAGGAGTAGTTAATGCATCTGTTGCAGGTCCTAGGAACACTGCCAGCTACTAAAACTCTGAAAGTCAGCTCACTGGAATTCTGAAGTATAATGAAATAGTTTGAAAAGCCCTGTTCTAGATTAGTTTTCTATGTACTACAAAAACTTTGAGGTTTGAAAAGGTCCTTTGATATCTATGCCAAGCCCTTCATTGCACAGGTGAAGAGAATGAAGCCTAAATAGGTAGTCACTTGCTTATGTCTTATAGCTACTTAAGAGCACATATGCATATATGCAATTAAGTGGGAGACATGAAACTATATGAAGTCAAATACATCTTCTGCTAATAGATTAATATTGAACTAGGATGAAGTTATATAATCTCTGTGAACTAAATTGTGCATTTTGTGTGTGGATGGGTGTGTGTGTGTGTGTGTGTGTGTGTGTGTGTGTGAGAGAGAGAGAGAGAGAGAGAGAGAGAGAGAGAGAGAGAGAGAGAGATTTACAAAATCAAAATCAGACTATGACTGATCTCATATAAAAAATGATGAACTAATGGCTGGAAGTCAGATACTTGTTCATCAAAGCACTTCATGCTATAAAGACTTCTAGAGTATATAGTCCTAAAATAACCAAAGCATAGGTTATGTGCTATAACATTTTAGCAAATAAAAGCTTTCAAATTCTTAGCCTACTTATTTTTGGACATCCTATAGGTTATCACACAGTTTAGATTTAGGAGTTAAAACAAGTATAACATCACAACTACTTAGATGAGTAGTGTTAAAAACAAGACAACAGGCCCCAAATGGGGGTCCTTATGCCAAATCCCATGTTACCAAACTGACTTATAGTTTAGTTCTCCCAGAAATAGAATCTTAAACAGGTTAATTGGGAATTGCCTGACCTGCACTAGTTAGGTCATCTGCCTGAGAGATCCCTGCAATCCCCGAAAGGAAAGTGACCTTGCAGTAATCAATCCACTGTATTTGCCTAATTTAATGTCCTTGTTCCCGCTCCCTTCTGCCTATAAAAGTTTTTAATTTTATATAGCTTCTTGGAGCTCCTTTCTACCTGTTAGATTGGATCCTGCCCAATTTAAATCAGTTTTTGTACAAATAAACTCTACATTTTTCATATGCCTCAGTTTATAACAGTTCTCTCCAAACACTTTTGATTATACATCCCGCTGCATAGTTCACTAGATTTTAAAATAACCAGATTTGCTCACACAGACCCCCTTAGTGTATATTTATGTGTTCATAACTTATATCTACATATTACTGAACTAATGTTTAAATTTAAATTATAAACAAGGAAATTAAAAATAAGACAAAAGTGAAATGAATACTTTATCTATTCACTAATAATATAAAAGTATCTTGCTTTCGCTTAATGATTTTTGCTAAAAGCAAATATTCTTTCTTATTTCAAAATCTTAGTTTAATAGGTTATGTATAGTAATAGAAAAATTGGGTTTTAGGTTCAGCTTACTTTACATTTGTGTTAATAGCTGCTTTAATTTTTTAAAGATTACTAATAATAACCCAGATGTCCAAATGAAAAAATCATGCCATGGGTTACATTTAAGTCCTGAGATTCATCTTTTAGTTGCCTTCACCAATTATGAGTGGTTTTTGACAAAATTCAGCTAGTAAAGTTCCATATTCTCTAATGTCAATCCATTGTTCTTGAAAAATAATGCAAGGCATCTATATTTCTATTTTTATACAATAGATTGAAAATTCACCATAATCTTTCATTTGGAAAATATTCTGACTAGAGTGTTTTGAGACTGTACAAATGAAACATTTAATAGATATAAATTTTGCCAACAGAGTAACATAATAGAAATAGAAATATTCTCCCACAAATTCTCTTTATAGGAGGCTTCTTTTGAAAAGTTGTTTCTTGCTTGTTGCTAAAATGTCACTTTTATCTTGAAGGGTCAAATTAATGGTGTTCATTTTTAAGAAAATATCTGCTAGGTAGCATACTACCAACAATAGCTTGTTATCTTATCAAAGGTCAACTTTGGAATACAGGTTTTTTGGTAACAGGGTTTAGCTTATCTTTAAATTTAACAATGGTTATGTAGATTGAGTGAGGGCACGGTGTGAAAACTCTAAACAGTATTGTTAAATCACGGCAAACTTTACTTTCTTTTCACACTTCTTATGAATCAGGTTACATGTCCCCTTGGAGACATATAGCCCACTGAGGGCACCACTAATGGGCTCTTTATTTCCAGGGCTGTCTCTTGGATCAAACCCATCCTTCTATACTCTGTTCAATAAAGCTGCAACTGGGAAAACACAGTCTACATTTTCCAGATTCCTTTGCTACCTGGCTTCCGCTTAGGTTCTGCCAAGTGGAAGTAATAGAGGCAGACTGGAATGCAGGAAGAGAAGGTTGTTCTTGTTCCTGTTTTCCTATTAGCATTGCGTTAGCAGAAGCAGTTCACCCAGGCAGCAGCAGGTCAGCCCAGTTTCTAATTCTTTCAGCACTTCCCAGAGCCAGACTCATGGTGCCCATCAGAGGTGCCAGCAGGAGCCATGTGGAGGTCCAGAAGGTCAGAGCACATAGTCTCAGGGGAGTCCTCTGAGCTTCCACGATCTCTTCATCCCAATTCTCTCCTTCTGTTCACCTAAGGCTGGTAGGTGCTTTTTTCAGTTCTCTCTGGGCTAAAACCAAGTTCTCCTCACCTATTCCTTCAAGACCTATGTAAACCAATTCTCTGCGTTAAACTCCCTTTTCTGAAATACCTGGCATGGTTTTTGGTTTTTGGTTGTACCTTAACTGACACAAGGGATTTATACAGTAAGAAAACAGAAATTTCTACCTCATTAAAAAGCAAAACAAAGGTGACTAGATATACTAGAAACCTAAATGTGAAAAGCAAAACTTTACAGTTTTGAAGAAAATTTAGGGTCATATCATTAGGACCTCAGAAAAGAACTTTTAGGGGTGCCTTGGTGGCGAGTAGGTTAAGTGTCCAACTCTTGATTTTGGCTCAGGTCATCATCTCATAGTTTGTGAGACTGAGCCCCCCATTGGGCTCTGCACTGACAGCATGGAGCCTGCTTGGAATTCTCTCTTCCCCCTCTCTCTGCCCACCCCCTGCTCGCTCGTGCACTCTCGCTCTCTCAAAAATAAATAAATAAAATTAAAAAAAAAAAAAGAAATTTTAAAGATGACCTAAAAATCACAATTCCTAAATGAAAAACTTGATAATCTGACTACACTCAGGTATAAATGAATGCATAACAAAAGATACCACAAATAAAAGACAAGTCATATACTGGGAGAAGATATTTATAGTGCATATAACTGATAAAGAGTAGACTATTGAAAAAAATATAAAAGCCAACAAAACACAAATGATGCAATGAAAAAATATAGAAATGACTTAAGTAAACAATTAATTTTAAAAAGGGAGCCTCAGTGATTAACAAATACATTAAAAGTTTCTCAACCTCATTTGTACATGTGGAAATGGAAGTGAAAGCAATAAGAAGACACCATTTCAGTATCGAGGCAATATTTAAAAGCATGAAAATACCCAAATTTTAAAGCTCGAAAGGCCAATAATACTGAGAAAGACATGCTCCTATATACTGCTACAGGGGCATTCCATTGTTTCAGCATCTTTGGAGAACAATTTGTGAATATCTAATACAAGTGAAGATATCCATAACATATGTACATGACCCAACAATTTCACTTATGCAAAATGCATAAAGAGCCATGAGCTAGGATATTTGCTGCAACATTATTAGTAATGGTAGAAAACTGAAAATAGGATCAATGTCCATCAGTAGGAGATTGGATAAATATTCATGTAGTAGAACTATTCAGTAATTTAAAATACTAAAGAAAATCTGCATTTCCCAATACTGGAAAAAAAAAAACACAGATGCTTTTTCCTGAAAGTAGTAAAAACATCATCAATATAACATACCTATTAAAAAAAAGCATTTCGTATAAAAAAGAAACTCAAGGTAGTATAGCCTGAAGATTGGTTAATACAGCTTCTCCCTGTTTTATCCATATTTCTGCTCTGCCACTGTCATTATATGGACATATCTTCAGGCAAGCTTCTTCAAAGTGGCAAGATGGCTACACAGTTCTAGGTCTTACATTCAGATAGGACAACATCCAGCAGACGATGAAGCCATTTCTTTCTGTGCTTTCAAGAATATGAGATCTTTCCCAGAAATCTCCCAATAGGATTCTGCTTGTTTTATTGACCAGAATTTGGTCACATGGCCCTGTTTAGTTCACCTATCAGGAAGGAATAAGATTACCACGACTGCTTATACTAAATGGTATTTATCTTTGACGCGGGGATAGGTTCCCCTTTCCTAAGGAATGGAATCTCAACAAAACTGGGGCTCCATTATCAAGGAATAGGGAGGAAATAGTTAATGGGTAGGCACTCACTAGCTCTACTGTAATTAAAAATAATGCAAAATGGAGGATATGCACAGTTTTGAGTCTCTGTAAATATTTTAAAATCACTGAAAGCATATTAAATATTGTATAAAGACACAAACATCTACCGTGAATGGTCAAAAACAAATGAGGGCACTTTATGTAGTGGTCATTGGGCTGTCACATTCAGCAGTTGGACTTCTACAGTACACAGCTGCATCCCTTAGCAGTGTTCCAGAGTCAATGACTTCATAGTTTTAAGAAAAGGAGGGAATGACATGTGGAGGGAGGCATCAGTGACAGCTACACATTTTATTTCTTTTAATAAAGAACCAAATATGTCAATATGTTAACATTTGTTAAATGTGGGAGGCAAAATGAAATCCATCATTTGAAGTATCTAATAGTTTTGGACCTGAAGCCCGGGGTACACTTTGTTGTGTTCAAATTCCTGTGTGGTGATTATCTAGCTTTTTGAAAAAAGGAAAGCAGTATTTCAAAGTACAAAATTGGTACATTTTTACCCGAAGCAAATATATTTACTTTGGCAAAACCATTCGAGATTTATGAATGATGATTAAAATGATCAAAATGTTAGCATTTCATTGTTACAATTCCAAAAGGCTATTCTCCAACATGAATTCCCAGACAAATGTGAATGTGGCTTTTGGCTATTTTTTTAAATTGCTAGTTTGTTTTGGGTTATTCATTCATGTAAATCACTGGGGAACAGGTAAGCTTCTGTTTCCTTCCTAAACTAACCCCTGCTTATGTACACACCCTAAATGGTTGTATATGGGCAAGACCACTGCTTAAGCCCTGGGAAATACACTCTAGCTGATTATAAACACAGTCCCTGTTTTTTCCTTTCCTACTTCTCTAATCATTTGCATTAGTATACATTTTGGTTTCCCATGAAAAATTGTCAGGGAGGCAACCTTTCCATTTTTCAGTTCCCTTCTCTCCTCACTTGTACAGTATAAGGGGCTTCTATACAAATTAGGAAAAACAAGGGTTCAGACAGGCTCTTGCTCATGAACCTCAGCGGTCCCTCTTTCTGCCAAGTAGGGACCAAGAAGAAAAATGCTCTTATTTTGTCCATGAAAGCCTCACACTCTTTATATGCTTTAATAAGGGCCTTCTGGCTGATTATTTTGTCATCAGTACTGAGAAAGTCCAACCGAAAATATTTCCAAGGAACTGCAACTAGGTTGGTAACTCTTCATTTTACATTGCAGAGCAATGGTGCCCAGGTACCTTAACCATTGGAAACACTGTGGTTGATGAGAGTCGGCACAAATCTCAAAAGCTGCAGCCCCCTTGGGGCTTCTCATTTTACTACTGCCTCATCAATCCATTGGCTGGAGTAAATCCCGTATTGGACCCTGTACTTGAAGTCCAGGTTTGGTATGATCTGAACTGAGGGGGGTTTCTTCTCACTCCTGTCACTGTCTCCATTTCATTTCCCAGAGTAAGGAAAGGCTATTTCAGGACACTCCATCCAAAGCCATACATAGACAAACCTCATCATAAAAAATGCTGGCACCGTCACCAAGGTCTAAATATCAGATTAAAGGAAAAGTCAGTTCTGAGTCATAAGACAGCTCTTCCTCAATTGGTTTTACTGAAAAATGAAGGGGTATCCTTTGTTATTTGTGCTCCATGCACTTACAATAATACTGGGAATATTATTTCTGCTTGTTGGGTAAGACTTTTCCTTCTCTTTCTGAAACTGTTTGTTTATGAATGTTATATTATGGGTTTGCATCATTAACCTTTAGGCAGGACTGCAGTTTAGTGGTTTTAAAGAGCAATTTAGTGGTGGGTGTAGCTTGAATGGTGCAGGAGAATGGTATTAGAGGTCATTTTGGAGACAAGTATAATAGTGCTATTTTTCACTTAATTCAAAAAGGATCTGAGCAGAGGAATTCTACTGTTGACTCACCTTAAATGAACCTCTTAGCCACAGTCTCAGTTTTCATGGAGTCAGCACCAGATTTTTATGCCTACCTGTCACAGCAGTATTTTAGAGAGTACCTATAGCAGCATTTCCCTGATCATGTTGCCTCTGCTCTATTTACAGCTAGAATCAGCTTCGGATTTCATGAAGAGGGAGTATATGTGATTTAAATGTAATTTTTTACTTTTAGAAACATCTAGAGTGAGGATTCTTTGGGTTTTGCATTAAAGCCTTCCTCCTAGAAGCTCAAAGCACTTTTATATATAAAATTTCATTTGTTTTCACCCAACTGCTATAACATAAATTGGGGTCAGGTTTTAATTATTTCCTCGTGTTCCATACAGATGATATGGTAAGTGAAGACTTCGAAGATACTGTCTCAAAGTAGAATAAAAGAAATCACTGTGTCTTTTCCTGAAAACATGCATCACCATCAAGCTTTGGCAGGCCTGTGCCTGACCTTTTGTTCCTTCTATTATCTAAATACTTATTTGGCTTTAAGAAACCAGCCATGTATGTCTGGAATTATTACTAAATGTAACCCTCTGATTGCAATGCCAGTTTACAACTAAGAAAAGGGTAAGCCTAGCCATACTGAGGTTTCAAAAAATGTTGTTCTTAGTGAAGGCATGGACCACTGTCTGCTTCATCCTCAGCTGGGTCCTTCTGCCTAAAACATCATGTCAATCTATAAGCCTTACACTAATAGCTCAGCTAGTTGTAGTCTCTATTCCTAAATATCCCAGGTCACATTCCTGTGAAAGGGACACAGCAATAGCAGAACAAAGAAGAAGGTCTTCTCACCCCAGTTTTATTGTTCTGTCCTTATGGGATCTGGTGCAATGGTTCCCAGCCTGATGGTCCTAGATTTCTAGCAGTTCTCAAAACACAAAAATAAAAGCCCAGAGTTTTTTTGTTTTGTTTTTTTTTTGTTTTGTTTTGTTTTTTTTTAAATTTTGTGTGTGTGTGAGAGAGGGGAGGAGAGGATCCAAAGCAGGTTCAGCATTGACAGCAGAGAGCTCAATGTAGGGTTCGAACTCATGAGCCATGAGATCATGACCTGAACCGAAGATGGATGCTTTAACAGACTGAGCCACCCAGATGCCCCAAGCTCAGAATTATCTCTAATGAAATTTGAAGTCTTACATGAAATAGGTATTTTTTCATATTGTTTTGGTTTGCCAGAATATCAACACAGTATATTAATACTATACTCTTGTTAATTAACAACTCTAACTGGCTATTATTTGTGTCTTTGAAAAAAAAAAAGAAAACTAATTATTACTTGATACATATGGTGAGCTTGGTTACACACAGAAATCTTTTCAAACTTCAAACTTGAAGTATATGGGGAACTAAGGGAGTGGGAAAGTTGGTTGCTTCTGTCATCAGTTTGGGGTCACAGTTACCAGGTGCAGAGCTCTCTGCTTACAGAATTCCCACCTGATTTGACTTGATCCCTCACCCAGAAACCTGGAGATCCAAAAGTGCCAAGTATTAAGAGCACAACAAAAGCCCATTAAAAGAAACAATTACAAGTGGGCCCCACTTCTTAGAGTCACACTCACTCATTGGATAGATTTAGTTGCCATGATGGGGGCTCTATGCTGGACACTTGGAACACAAAGTGTCCTCAACACACCATTCTTGCCCTCATGGATATTGCAGTCCAGTAAGTGTGATGGACATTCACCATATGGTCAAAGATAAGTAAAGTTATAGTCATGATAAACACTATTAAGGAGAGGTACATGAAAACTAGGGGATTTGACCTAGTCAGGGAGTTGTAAAAAGCTTCCCCAAAGGAGAGAAATTTGAGCTGAAACTGGTAGTTGAGAAAGAGTTCACTAGTCAAGATAGAACAAAGAAGAATTCTAGCCAAGGGAACCATTTATGTAAATACTGTGTGTCAGGAAGAAGTGTAATATGCAGTAGCACCTGTAAGAAGGCCAGTTTGGTAGTGATCCTAGAGAGAACAGGGGAGAATCAGTGAGAAGACTGAAAATGTTGTGTTAAAAGTTCTACCATGAAGAACCTCTGAGGAATTTTGCTTCACCTTAAAATGGGAAGGTATCAAACAAGGGTGAAGGCTACATGTTACACAATCAAACTTTTGTGCTGTTGGTTTTTTTTTTTTTTTTAATCCATTTTGGCTACAAGAGAGAGAAAAACTAGAAGTGAAGAAGAGAGACCAACTTGAATTCTATTACCATAAGCCAGAGATCATGGTGGCTGGGACTCTTGCAGAGTTGGTAAAAACAGAAGTAGATGAAATCAAGAGATTCAGGAATCTCTCTTAAATTCTTTGGTAGCCACAGATATCCCTGTATTTGTATGTCTTTGCACATCTCCTAGGTCAAGAGATTTTCCTTGGTTTCCCATTACACCTTTGCTCTTTGTCATTTATAGATCCCACTCTTAGTAGAAATAACTGCATTTCTCTATGGTTTGTGCTTCTTGGTCACTGGTATGGGCTACTTACTTTATTGTAAGTTGGCTTGGGCCACTGCTTTCTAGGAATAGCCCACAAACTGTTGCCCAGGGCATGATGAGTATAGCTCTAATGCCAGAGGAAGTGTCTACTTCTATCCAGGCTGGTTCTTAGACAGGGAAGCCCTTATACAATGTAAAGGCTCCACTTTGGCCACTGACCACCTAGGTTACCTAAAAATGCTTTGCTTAATAATAGCAAAGTTCCCTGATTTAGTACTCAGAGAGCAGGAAAATCAAAGGTAACTTAAGCAGAATAGATGCCTAAATTCTTACTACAACTTCTGGCAGGATCACTGTGTGAGTGATGCCAGTTGAGGTTATACAAGAGAGTGACCTTCACATCCTTTTTGTATGTTATGTGCGGATGTGCAGTGAGTATGCAGTACATGTCCATGATGCAAATAAATTAATCAAAGATAAATATCTAGTCTGGTACACCCAGAGTTAAAAAGAAATGAAGTTATTAAGAATAGTTACATTCTGAAATCTAATCAGAAATTCAGCAAGAAATGAAAAGGGAAGAAATTTGGTTGAAACTAGAACCAAGACAGAAGCAGAAAGAAACTGAAAAAAGAAAAAGAGTTTGGTGAAGGTAACATGGGGAAAAAGCACTTGATTGTTATTTTGGCAGGAGAGAGAAAAATCTGGAATTGGTGTATACTCTGATGGACACAGTGTGACTATGCATGCCCCAGCTGGGTTTACTTCATCTCCTCAGGCTACTGTGACCGCCCCAAGTTTCTTGAAGTTTGAACTTCTGGATTGAAAATCAGTCTAGACATTTTATTCTCAGACTTTCCAGAGGAAACTCAGATGGTAATCCTACCACCACATCAAATTGAGAACCTGCATTGTTCTCACCTCATGACAGCCATTTAGGCAATGTCCAAGCCAATTCAAAGGAATAAGGAACAATTTCCACTTTGTAAGAAAGTAAACACTTCCTTAAAGTCCATTATGTGAGTTGCTAAAAAGAAAAAAAATGCTAATGTAAACCTTTAAAAAGCTTGTTTAAATATTAATATAAAAGCAAGGAATGTCAGATTGTTCACCTTTGCTCTGTCATTTCTGAACATATTTACTTATTTTATATTTAAGCCCCCAAAATCTTGAATTCCAATGAAAACTTGGAGATGTAGTGAAAAGAACAGAGGACCCCAAATGAAGATAAGCAGATTTGAGTTTTAATTGTATCTGTGTGATCTGGAACTTGCCCCTTAATCTCTCCCCATGTCCGATCCTTCGTTTAAAAAAGTAACAGTGCTATGTATATGATCTCAAAGAATTTTTTTTTTTTTAATCTAGAATATACATTGATTCCATTTAGGATTTGTAAAAGGAAATTTCACAATGGAGCAAGCAAGCCCAGCTAAAAGAGTCTCTTTTAAATAGGGTTGAGGGGCGCCTGGGTGGCTCAGTCGGCTAAGCGTCCGACTTCAGCTCAGGTCACGATCTCACAGTTCGTGGGTTCGAGCCCTGCGTTGGGCTCTGTGCTGACAGCTCAGAGCCTGGAGCCTGTTTCAGATTCTGTGTCTCCCTCTCTCTCTGACCCTCCCCCGTTCATGCTCTATCTCTCTCTGTCTCAAAAATAAATAAACGTTAAAAAAAAATTAAAAAAAAAAATAGGGTTGAAAGACCATAAGGGAGGAGGAGTTTATGCACCTCCACTGAATTATTTTGTTATACATTAATTAATTAAATACCTCAAAATAATTTTTTGCCTGACCTTCTTTCTCTACCACATAATTATCAGATTTAACAAATAAAATTAAGGGATGCCCAGTTAAATTTGAATTTCAGATAAACAATAGATAGACTAAAAATCTAGCATGTCCCATGCAATATCTGGATCATACTTATATTAAAATTCAAATTTTACTGGGCACCCTATATCTTATCTGGTAATGCTACTTACTACCACAAGATACCTTTTTAGCTGAGTTGGGGTAAATAACATTCTACATATGTATTTTTATTACATGCAAGAACATTGACTCTGACTGGCAGACTGGAGAAATCCCCTCTGAAAATCTCCAGGCATGACAAATAACCAAATCCATCAGATAATATTTGACTAAATCTTCTTTTGAGATAGGGGAACAGCCTAGATGGCTTCTGGGAATTCCACTCAACCTAATTTTTTTGAGTACCTAAATCATAGGATGATCAAATAATAAGCTGACTGAAGCTTCCAGAAGGCAGGGGCATTGTATGACTTCACGGAGCCTGACATACCACCTAGTAGAGGTGCTGACACAGTAGGCATTCGATGAATATATATTGGAAAAATCAATAAGAAAAAAATCCCTTGAAATCTGTTTACTCAAGAAATAATAAAATAAAGGAAAAATTAGAGAAGTTCATTTTCAACTATGAACCCAGAGTCATAAGGTCCCACAGACACTTCATAGCTACTGTTTTACATTCATGACTGAAGCTGCATTCTAAGGTTTTGTGTGTGGATTTTTAGAAGGCCCAAGGCTCTTTGGAAGGGTTGAACCCAAAACCAGTAGAGTGATTTTTTTTTTCCCCTCCAGGTGCCATGCAAGTGTTCTCAAAAGATAATATTTTGACTCCTAAACCTAAGTCCTTGTATGGCCCTGCAGGGCCACCTGAATATTTTCTTAATCCAGAGTATGAGCCTTTTTAGAGTACTTAGAAATTTAAGTTGAGGGTTGCGAATAGAATCTCTTTATAACTAAGGAAAGCCATTTTGACTTCAAAAATTACAGATGGAGGGGTGCCTGGGTGGTTCAGTCAGTTGTGCATCTGACTTTGACTCAGGTTATGATCTCACAGGTTCTGAGTTCAGTCAGTCCCTGCGTCAGGCTCTGTGCTGACAGCTCAGAGCCTGGAGCCTGCTTTGGATTCTGTGTCACCCTCTCTCTCCCACTCATGCTCTTTCTCTCCTTCAAAAATAAATAAGCATTAACAAAAATTTTTAAAAAAATAAATAGAGCAATCAAGAAAGAAAATAAAACTAATTAATTTATATTTATTTTAGCTTTCATTCAGCTACTAGGGAAAATTTGAAGTTTTTCCAGACTTAAATTAATTTCTTTCTTTCTTTCTTTCTTTCTTTCTTTCTTTCTTTCTTTCTTTCTTTCGAGAGATAGAGCATGGGAGGGACAAAGAGAGAGAGAGAGAGAGAGAGAGAGAGAGAGAGAGAGAGAGAATCCCAAGCAGGTTTCATGCTGTGAGCACAGAGCCTGATGTGGGGCTTGATTCCACGAACTGTGAGATCATGACCTGAGCTGAAATCAAGAGTCAGGTGCTTAACCAACTGAGCCACACAGGCACACCAGACTTACATTCTAAAAGAATCTGCTAAGGGGAATGCATTGTATAATGACAATAATGTTTCTGATTTCACCTCTTCCCAATAGAAATTTTAAAAAAGTAAAAAAAAAAAAAAAAAAAAAAAAGGAAGGAAGAGAGGGAATACAGAAATTCTCTTACATAGTCCTTGTGATAGTGATTCGTGTTTCAAAAAAAAGAAAAAATACTATTTATTAATTGTTATCCAAGGAAGGGTCTCTCTTAGCTTGAAATTAGGTGGCAGATTTCTACAAGAAATTTTTGTCTCCCTCTCCTCTCTCTCTCTCTCTTTCTCTCGTGTATGTGTGTGTATGTGGGTAAGATTTACATATTTCCATCATGAAGCTTATGGCCTCTAATAAACTTTTTCTACTGGTACTAACTGAAACACTTAATACATATTAAGCTGTCAAAAACAATGCTACAAAAACAAACAAGGGGCGCTTGGGTGGGTCAGTCGGGTAAGCCTCCAGCTTCAGTTCAGGTCATCTCACGGTTTGTGAGTTCGAGCCCTGTGTGGGGCTCTGTGCTGACAGCTCAGAGTCTAGAGCTTGCTTCGGATTCTGTGTCTCCCTCTCTTTCTGTCTACCCCTCCTCCACTTGTGTGTATCTCCTCTCTCTCAAAAATAAATAAACCAACTTAAATAAATAAATAAATACATAAATAAATAAATGAGATGCCTTCCCTTGAGTGAGCAGCAGTCAGAAGGAGAATGCAAATTCATTATTGTGAACAAATAATAAAATTATTGTATTTTTCTATGCATTACAGATTCACCTGTAGAAATTTAAGGTCATTCATTCAAACATTTGCTGAATCTCTGTTACATAAAAGACAAAAGCTTTGCTCTCAAGTAGCTTTCAATGGAGTAAGAAAGATAAAACACAATAATAACTTTGTTCAAAACTTTCTACTTTATGTTATGCTTTTGCATTTCCTGAGGGAGATATTTAATTTCATTCCACCTTGTTTTTTCTCATCCGTTAAAATAGTACTGTGAGGGTTAAATGAGAACGTGTGCACGTGCGAACTCGTGTAAGCAAGCATGCGTATATATTCATAGATCACCACAATGTCTGGCATACTGAAAACTCTCCGTCAGTATTAACCATTATTATTGTCATCTATTTCCTCATTTGACTCCCATCATGACCCTGGGATGGAGAAGTGAAGTCTGAGCTTTAGGGAGATTAGGTGCTTTTCCAAGGATCACATAGCCTGGAGTTTCCAGAATCTGATCTTTACTTTTGTCTTCTGACTTTCAGTTTCTTTCATTGTATTACATTTTCTCCAGAATTTTCCAAATTGAAGACAGACATGAGTCTTCAGATCAATGTGTGCTTTAATAAAACTTCAAAGCATCAGGCATAAAGAGAAACTCTTAAAGTGACCATGGAAAAAAGATTATCTACAACTGAATAATCAGAGGCTGACTTCATATTTCTCACCAGACACAGGGAGACCAGTAAAGTTTGGAACACTATCTTCAAAATGCTGAGGGACAACAACAGTCTGAACCAAGTGACCAACTTAACTACTTATCAATAATGAGAACAAAAAAAGACATATTGAAATATATAAAGACTTTCAAAAATTACCACCAACAGATCTTTAATTAAAAAATGAATGCTTAAAAGAGATTCTATAGCAAGGAGAAAAAAGTAAACTTACAGGGAAGGAAAGAGGTAGCAAAACCATATGTTAACATGATTTCTACTCAATATAGTGATAGATATAATCGTTTCAAAACTATCTAAATGACTTCTTAAGTTTTAAAAAGACAAAACTTAAATGCTTTCCAAAAATAAAAATATAATGGGCTTTTAATGGATATTTACAGTGAATTAAGGTCCATGTGTTGTGGAGGTAGGTAAAATATTCAATTTCATTAGAAAAAGTGGTAGTTATATATGTTAAAGGAGTGAGGGTGACAGCTAATAAAATATAATATGACATAATAAAGTAAAATATACAGTGCATGGTGTTCAAACAGCAGAGGGAAAAAAAAATGACGCAGAATAGTTAAAAAAAAAAGGAAAAACAAAACCAATCAAATGCTAACAAAAAAGAAACTGATATAGTAATAATAAATTAAACAAAATAAAATTAAAGGCAAAAGTATTGATGGAAATGAAGAGCTAATGCACAATGGAAGGAATAATTCTGTAACAAATCATAATATGTTTAAGTTTGTCTCTATCTAATAATATCATTTGGAAATACATAAAACCAACAGACACATGAAAAGATGCTCAAGATCAAAATCAGGGAAATACAAATCAAAACCACAAGGAGATATCCCCTCACACCTTACATCTGTCACCTTACACCTGTCAAAGATAAGTAACAAGTGTTGGCAAGGAAAAATACATACATACATAAAGCAAACTGTTGGCAGCAGCGGTACAATGTCCGAGTTAAATATGTGGATGGTGATATCAAACTGGATTGGGTTTAAATCATAGTGCTCCCAATTACTAGCTTTGTGAACTTCTTACTTTCTCGTATCCTCTTTGTTTGCAAGCTGGGGAAATGATGCACTCACTGCACATAGTTATTGTAAGGGTAAAATAAGTTATATGCAGAGGGCACATGACAGTGCCTGAATAAATAGATGCATTAATTTTTAGAAATTGAGAGAATTGCTAAGAATTGATTTCCCATAATAATGTGAAAATTGATAATAAAACAAAATATAATAATGGATTTTCTCTAATAGAGAATATATATTGAACCCTCACTCCAAAATATAAAGAGCATGTATTTTTCAAGTTATCGGGATACTATATAAAATTAATCACATACTAAGTCACATGTAACGTCTGATTTTTTTTCAAGTAATTTCTATCACAAAAATAAGGTCTTCACACAATGCATTAACTAATAAAAATAAAAGATGGTTATTTATGAAAGTTAATATATTTTCATAGGTAAAGTGTGAGAAAAAAAGATCACAATAGAAATTAGAGATGATTTATAACTGAATAAAAATAAAAGTATTATACATCAAAATCTGTCAGATGCTAGTACAGCAGTAATTAGTGAAATTTATACACATAAGTGCATTTATGAAAAATAGTGATTAAAAATAACTAAGACAAAGGTTTAACTCAGTAAGATAGGAAAATAGTAGAATAAATTAAATAATTTGAAGAACCAAAGAAAAACTAATGACAGTAACAGAAAATAAACTCAACAAACAATGACTATTGCTTTGAAAGAAAGAAATAAGATAGACTGATCAGTAACAAAGAGTATCAAAAATAGTCATGGGAAAAGGGAATGGAAATTGTAAAAAGGAAAAGGACTATATTTCTACAGAGTGTTTATAATGTTAAAAAATTATGAAGAAATTTATGCCAATAAACTTGTACATTTATATTAAATTTGCAACTTTCTAGGCCAATATGTTAGCAAAATTGCCTAAGAAATAATAATCCTTCAATAAATTTAATAAATTATGCAATTGGACCTTACCCAAAAAATACCAAAACTTCTAGACAAAAAATTCATACTGTATAAAAATATTTCAGAAAATAGAAAATGAGGGGAAGCTACCCAACTACTTTTATGAGGCAGACATATCTTCATACCCAAAGAAGACATGAACAGTGACAAAAAGAAAATCCTGTAGGTAGACACCAAAAAGTTCAATAAAATTCAAGACTCATTTATGACTGTTTTTAGCAAATGAGGAAAACAAGGAGAATCCCCGAACTTATCTATAGTAAACACTGCACTGTGATGTGCTACTTCAGAATCATTCCTATTAGACTCAGAGGCAATATGAGGAGGTCTCCTATCACTGCCTCCAACAAACATTGCATTGCAAATTCAAGGCAGACAATAAGTAAAAAAATTAAGACATATAAAAAAACACAAAAACTAGTAAAATTATCTTTATTGAGAAATACTAGTTATAAAATCCAAGAAAATTTATAGACAAGCAATTGAGACTAAGAGAATATTCAGCAAGTTTGCCAGATATGAGATCCATATATAAAATCAATAGCATCCCTACATATGAATAATCATCAATGAGTAAGACAATGGCAAAACCCTCCACAGTATATAGCAGTAAACCTAGCAAAAATTGTATAGTAAGCTTTCATTAGATAACACTATAAATTTGAATGATGTTTTAAAGTACCAAATAATAGAAAATTATGGTATAATAGAAGACCTAATCTACAAAAGGTATCAGTTCACTCTAACATTCTACGTTTAAAAAAAAATTTTTTTTGATGTTAATCAATTTTTTGAGAGACAGAGTGTGAGCGGGGTAGGGGCAGAGAGAGAGGGAGTCACAGATTCTGAAGCAGGCTCCAGGCTCTGAGCTGTCAGAACAGAGCCTGATGTGGAGTTTGAACTCAGGGACCGCGAGAGCATGACCTGAGCCAAAGTCGGACACTTAACCAACTGAGCCACCCAAGCGCCCCAAACATTCTACATTTTTTTAGAATTTTTAATCCAATTTCAACAGTAATCCCAGAAAGAATGGGTGTGGGTGTGGGTGGGTGTGTTTTATGGAACTTGCCTAGCTTATCCTAAAATCTATATATAGGAACAAAAATAATCCAAGATTAATAAATTTAGAAGAAAAATAAGAGGATATCAACATATATTTAATGCTAGAGTTACTAAAATAGTGTAGAGCAGAAACCGAAATAAACTCATAGACAAAGGGTCAGAAAAAAGAGTCTGACACAGATTCATACATGTATTGAAGTATAAGAGAGAAGTGGCATTACAATCACTGAGAGAATAATGGATTTTTCATTAATAGCATTAGAACAACTCGGTATTCAAATAAAGAAACAATCCCAAATATTTGAAAGTTTTAAATATGAAAAGCAAAACTTTAAAACTTCTAAAGAAAATACAGACTATGTTTATGATCTTGAGGTTGGTATTAGATATTAGATAAGGTATTAGTTATTAGATAAGACCTAACATGCATAACTAATTAAGTTAAAAACTGTCACATTTATCTACATGTCAATTAAAACTTTCTGTTTAATAAAATACCACACAGTTAAAGGAAGCTGCAGAATGGGAATTTATATATGCATGGAGTGTCACCAATAAAGATTTTGTATTCAGAATGTATAAATGATTACAAATAAGAGTAACACCCCAATAGGAATAAAGGGCAATATACATGAGCAAGATATTCAAGAAGAGATGTTCAAATAGCCAATAAAATAGAAGATGCTCCACCCCACATATTTTTAGGGAAATGAAAGTTAAAACCGTGCCCAAATTAGAACGACACAGCTTTACAAACTCAGCAGACAAAAATTTAAGTCTGACTATAATCTAGGCTTACAAAGGTTAAGGGGTCTCAGAGACTCTCATACACTGATAGCACAGTAGAGCACTTTGGAGGGAAATATAGCAATGGTTCATGAAATTTAATATGCTGAATTAGTTTTCTTTGCTGTCATAGCAAATGACTACAAACCTCACGGTTTAAAACAATGAAAATTTGTTAGCTTACAGTTCTGGAGGTCAGTAGTCTGTCACGGATCTTGCTGGGCTAAAATCAAGGTGTTCTGTCCACAAGGCACAGCATTCCTTTCTGAATGCTCTAGGAGAGAAACCATCATTTTATTTGTCTTTTTCTACCTTCTAGAAGCCATCTATTTCCTGGTTCATAATCCCCTTCCTCCATCTATAAAACTATCAACAGGTGGTTGAATTCCTTTCAGGTGGTATCTCCTGACCCTTTAGTCTGCCTCTGCTAATTTCAAGGACTCATGTGATTAAATTGGGACCTCCTGAGTGATCCAAGATTATCTCCCCTTCTGAAGATCCTTAATCTTAACTGCATTTGGAAAATCCCTTTTGCCATGTAAGGTGATATATTCCCAGGTTGCAAGGACATCTTTGGGACAGCCACTATTCTACCTATCACATGTACACGTGTTCCTTGAACTTAGCAGTTCTACTTCTGAGGACTAAAGGAACCTTTGCAAATGTGCTCGTAGAGATATTCACAAATATGTTCATTGGAACACTGCATATTACATAAGAATTTAAAAATCATGTTTATTAATAGGAGAATGAATAAATAATATTGATGCATCCATACAGTGGAATACTGCATTGGGTTAAGATAAATCTTAAAAACATAATATTGAACAAAATAAAATATAGAATTATATATGTGTGAGTATGTGTGTGTATAGATAGTTATAGAATATAACTACTTGAATTGCCATAGTAAACGCAAGATTTGGTATAATGGTTATTTCTGGGAAGTGAGAGGAGGGGAAGACACATAAGTAAAGCATAATGTTTATATTCATTAAAGCTAAGTAGGTACACATATTTTCCTTAAAATATTCTTTAGACCTTTTCTTTTTATGTTCGTGTGTTTTACAATATGATTGGTAAGCTTTTGGGTTAGGGCACTGAACTGAATGAAGGCATCCCATAGCAGGAGCAAAGGCTAAGATCAGAGTACAGCCGAGTTAAGCCTACATTCATCGATGTAATTTAAAAACTCTAGACCGAATACCAAAAGATGGGCTTTATTCCTGGCTCTATCACCAACTTGCTCTGTGACTTTGAGAAAATTAGTGAACACAACCAGATCTTACTTCCCCCATCTCAAAAGCGAGGACTTTGAATCAAAACAGTTTAGGTCTATTTTGACCATAAGAGAGTCTACCTAATGACTTTTTACGTACAGTATGATTTTTTATCACTAAAATATGGGACATTTGGCAAAGTACATATTTTTGAGATTGGCAATTGTGTCCAATGAAACTGTATACACACACACACACACACACACACACACACACATACCTCTTCCATAATTCCTGACTTTTGCATAAAACCACCCCTGGCCAGTCTTTTTGGTCTTTTGGAGATGGCCCCAGAGCTGGGATGGGGGAGAGCAGCTATTAAAGCAAATATGGGATAAGATTTTGAGGTGGGATTGAATTTGGAGTCCTGTTCTTTGTGGCCCTTGCAGAACCAAGCTCAGTTTCCCATTCATATGATCTCCTTGGAGAACATGTTCAGTGGTGAGCTGTTACAGTACATCTCCAGAACACTTATTTCCCAAAACAAATCTATTAATGCCATAGAATTATGGTAACTGCCAGTCCTAATTTAAGAATAGACAGTGTTAGACTATGGGGTAAATATTTCCTGGCAAAAAATATGGCCATACAAATCCCAGGGTTACTAAGTGATCTCCTTGCCGATGCCAAAATGGTCCTCGGACTGCAAAAAGAATTCCCTTTACAGATGCTCTGCCACATCACAAATGCTTCTTTTGTCTTATGTGCAAAATCAACTTTAAGGACCGCCCAGACTTTATACCTTGATTCATTTCTTTGGACACTACTTGGCATGCCCTAGCAAGCAATGTCTTCTTCAATAAGAACAAACCACTTACTTCAAATGACATAAATTCTTGAGTAGGGCTCTGACCAGGACAACATTGCCCAAGGCGGCAGGCTGTGCTCATTGGCCCTCTTTTTTTGAGCAGCCCTACTTTCATGTCCCAGTTACTCAACTTTGAGCACAGCCAAAAATGATCTCGAGCCAAGTTCTTCTGGACAAAAAACACTCAGAACTCTTGCTTGCTTCAAGCCAGTAGAAGACTCCAGCCGGATATTGGACCCGTCAAGTAGTTTTAATAACTAAAAGAAGAACATATTAGATTCTTGTTCTCATTCTCTGTAGTGCTGAAGCCACATTCTTATAAGCCATTTCTATGTAGACTTTTTATGTTTCGATTTAAATTCTCTTCTGGTTTTATTGCTTCTGTACATACGATGATATTTCAGAATATGGTTTGCAATCATGTATATAATTCCCAAAGACCCATGGAAGTGATGACTTCAGGTATATATCACCATTCTCTGTTTTAGGAGAGAGTATTCCAGGTAGTGTATAATGATCTCCACTCTCTTGTCACTGCATTCTATTTATCTCCCATTCATTTTCCCCTAATCTTTTGGAATTTGACCCCAGACTTGTGGTTTTCTTCTCCAACCCATTGACTGTTCATGTGAACAAGTTATCCAAACGCCAAATATCTGTAATTGACAACTTTTTCTCCATCAGTTACTTCTAGAACATGCCACCACACAAACTGCTCCAATTCTAAAAATTATAAATTCAAGTTCCTCACTTCTATCACACCCTCTAATTTTTCTAACTTATTTAGTGGACATTATTCTATCCTTCTGGGTTCCCCAGTTCGTTGACTCTCTATTTCTATCTTCTTATCACCTTTCTTTTCTCTCCCTTTGGGTCAGATTACATGATTCAGAATTTCTGTAATTATCCTGATAAAACAATTGACTTTTTTTTTTTTTGCATGTTTTTTTTCCTCAGAAAAATCTAATCTTGTATCAACTCATTCATTTGCTTTGGAAAACAGATCTCACGATATTTTGGAATTGCAAACCTTATCTTTTTCTCTGGTCAGCTTGACTTCTTACTTTCTCTAAAGATTATTTAAAATTTTTCTTCTATACTCAAACTGCAACTTCTGTCTCAACTTCATACCATAGTTATTTATTTTTAATTTTTAGCTGATAGTACCATTTACTTCACAGCAGAGAAAGATCCACTTGAAAAGAATCAACTAAATTTACGAGCATCCAAACCACAAACCTACCTGAATCTGCACGTACCTTCTCTTCCCTCTGTGCTACTAAAGGAGGTGGCCCTCTGGTCTTAAGTGCTTCTTATAATCATCTGGGCTCTGGGCTCCCATGCCCATCGGTTTACTCTGGAGCCTTTCACTTCTTTTACTTTCCTCTGAATCATCAGTCTTCCAGTTTATTTTCTTTTAAAGTTTATTTAAGAGAGAGAGAGAGAGAGAGAGAGAGAGAGGATACACATGGGGCTATCAGTCATCAGGGCAGAGCCTGATGCAGGGCTTGATCCCACGAACCAGGAGATCATGACCTGAGCGTAACTTCCAACTTCATATAAGAGCTTTCTCATCATCATTACCTGATCTTCCAACCATTTTAACCATTCGTAATTTCAGTAGTTTTGAAAATCTATGTTTATTAGTTATTTGAGTTTCTTTTTTGTAAAGATTGTGCTTATATAGTTTATGAAACTTTCTATGCAATTGTCTTCTCTTCATTGATTTATAGGATCTATTTCTAGATTCCAGATATAAATCGTTTGTCAGCTAAACAATGCACTAAGTGTTCTCTGTAGCTTGCTTTTTGAGTTTGTTTATGAGGTCTTTTGTCATATAGGGCTTTTCATTTTACTGTGATCAAATTTAATAGGCTTGTTTTGGTATCTTTTTAAAAAAACTTTGTTTTATGATGTAATAAAGATATATCTCAATATTTTCTTCTAGAATATTCAAAGTGTTATTTTTATATTATGTCTTTCATTCACATAGATTTTTGAAGTATATGGGGACCTTGGGTGGCTCAATCGGTTGAACGTCCAATTCTTGATTTCAGCTCAGGTCATAATCTCACGGTTGCTGGGTTTGAGCCCTGCATCAGGCTCTGCGCTGGTGGTGTGGAGCCTGCTTGGGATTCTCTCTCTCTCTCTCTCTCTCTCTCTCTGCCCCTCTCTGTACTCTCTCTCTCTCCAAATAAATAAGTAAATAAACTTTTTTAAAAAATAATTTTTAGAGAATAGTGTAAACTAATTTTATTTTTTTCTTATAGTTTATTACCCAAGCAGCATTTATTCAGCTGCCCAATTTCCATCCAGTGATTTGAAACAGGAACTCAATCATCTGTCTCTGACCTTTATTTTTTTGTCCCATTGGCTGATTTTCCATTCATGCATTAATATCACTCTGTTTTTTGTTATTACATTGCAATAGATTTTTTATATATTTTGGTACCTGGTATGGTGAATTCTTCCACCATATCTGTTTTCTCAAAACTCTTGCCCTTTTATTTGAATTTTAGTGATTACCTTAGTCATAAGAAATTTTATTAGTTTTTTTTTTAGAATTGCACCAATTTAAAAATTGTGGTGAAATGACTGTTTTTTAAATTTTTGATTCCCAGCTATAAACATGGTGTACTGTTTTCATTTACTTCAGTCTTCTTTTGTATATTTCAAGAATATATATTATGCTTTTATCATCAAATTTGTTATATCTTTTTTATTCATATGTTTTATTTTATCCTCATTTACTTTAAACTGTTTTTAGTAATAAATAGGAATGTATCTATTTCTCTAAATTCTCTCAATCGTGCTATAGTTTGGTTGTATATTTGCTTCGTCCACATATATGATAAGATCTCTCAGAACAATGACAATTTTGATATTCCTCTTTTATTCACATATACTTTTGTCTTCCTTGCCTTTGTTCAAATATTCAAAAATATGTTAAGCAGAAACAATGACAAAGAGAATCCTTATTTCTGACTAATGATATTTATTGTAGGGTTTTGTGAATAATATCATCTTTGGGAAATTTCTTTCTGTTCTTAGTTTGCTAAGATTTTTCACTAGAAATGGATTTTTAATTTCATTGAATGCTTCATTTTATATCTGTTGAGATGGTATGATGGTTTTTATCTTTTATTTGATAATGCAGTAAATTATAGTATTAAATTTTTTTGAAGTTAATTAATTCTTGAACTTATGGGATAATCTCTGCATGTTAAAATTATTTTAATACATTGCTTGATTGGATTTGGTTTTGCATATTTGACATTTAAAAAAAATCTATGCACCCACATTTTATACTCCCAGTCCCTCCACATACTTGAGAATATATGGTATTATCAATCCTCCTAGGTTTAACCATTACAGCGGTATAAAATGCTATTCCATTGTGGTTTTAATTAGCATTTCACCGATTAGTAATGATATTGAACAGTTTTCATGCACTTATTGTCCATTCACACATTTTCCTTTCTGAAGTGCCTGTTCAATGTTCTTGTCCATTTCATAGTGTTTGTCTTTTTATTGAAGATTTGAAGGCATCTCTATATATTCTGCATATGAGTCCTTTGTTAGATATATGTAATCCTCCAGAAGTAACAGATTTTTTCATGGAAATGGAAGTTTTCTGCCCTTTGCACATAGATTGGTTTTGCTTCTACCTTTGCCTCCTGGAAAAGATCTTTTTCTGGGCTCTATGGGCAGGAATATTTCCTGCGCCTTCTCTAGTATCTTAAGGTTTTTGTTTCATAGGAAAGAAGAAATCAAAGACATGTATGTATAAGGTTTCGTGCTTGTCTCCCAGTGCAAGTCACGGGACATCCCTTACCTCATGTCTACACCACCAAGGAAGACTCTCTCTAGATGCTCGCCCTTCCCGAAATCTTCTTATAAGCACCTAGTGAAGGTCTATTGAAACACAAAAACAAAAACAAAATCTTGGAAGTGAATATGAACTGCCTGAACTCTGTTTATGTTTGTGATTCCTGGTCATTCTAAATTGATACACTGGGCCACACTTAATTCTGTCAAAATTTGAGCTTATTTCTTCTTACCTGCTTTTATGGTGGCCTACTTTGCCTCCTAGCCTCTTCCAAACATGAAATAGTTTCTCCTTCTGGTTTTGGAGAAATTTGTTTCTATTCAGAAACAGTGCACATGTTACCTCAGCTCTATGATGAGTTTAAGAACATTTATAATTTTGTAGATTGTCTGACTTTTTCTCATTGTTGGGGTGGGAGAAAATTCTCTTGAGGCTTTCTACATCTTAAGCATAAGTAGAATTCCTTCTGATATTGATTGGCATTGCATTAAACCTATATTTCAATCTTGGGAAAATGAACGTCTTAATAATAGTGTGTATTTTAATCCATAAACATGGTATATCTTTACATTTATTTAGGTTGCTGTTTATTTCTCTCTGCAGTATTTTGTAATTTTTAGTATAAAGGTCTCAAATCTCTTCTTATGTTTTTTCCTAAGTAATTTTTGTTTTTACATGCTATATTGGATGCTACTTTTTGAAGAGTGATTTCCAAATTATTCATTGCTGTTATATAAAAATACAAATGATTTTATTATATGATTTCTTATATGATTTTCTTATATGACCACTAACTTGTGAACTTACTACAACCACTTATTCTGATAGTTTTGGCAGGAGAATTGACTGAGATTTTCAATGTGAAACTGATGCTGTTTACAATAAAAATAATTTTACTTCAAATTTTCATTTATAAGGTCTTCCCTCCACCTTTTTTAAATACTTTATTGCACCAGCTAGGATAGCCAGTGCAATACTGAATAGAAATGATGGAAATGAACTTCTTTACATTATTAACAATTACAGGGGAAAAGTGTAGTACATATTTCATTACTAGGTATATTGTTAGCTATAGTTTTTTTTTTTTTCATCAATGACTCTTATCAGATTTGGGAAGCTCTATTCTTAATTGTTACAAATTTCTACATGAGTGAGTGTTGATTTTGTCAAGTTCTTTTTCTGCATCTGCTTAGATGATCATCTGATTTTCTTCTTTACTCAGTTAATGAGATTTTTTTTAATGTAAAATCACCCTTTTATTCCTCTCTGCTCATGATGTTTTGGTTCAATTTGTTAATATTTTGTTAAGAATTCTTTTGTCTATGTTCATAAGAAATATTAGTAAATTGTAAATTAGTAAATTAGCATATTTCAAGGAATTTTTCTATTTAATCTGAGTTGTCATGTTTCTTGACATAAACTTTTTTTTATTATTCCTTTCTTAGGTTCTTAATGTTCATAAAATATGTAGTAAGAAACTCTCAGTCTTTCAGTCTTTGTGTTCTCTGTTTTTGATTGGTCTAGTTAGGAGATTTATACATTTTTAAAAATGTTTTATTATTTATTTTTGAGAGAGACAGGCAGAGCATGAGTAGGGGAGGGACAGAGAGAGAAGGATACACAGAATCTAAAGCAGGCTCCAGGCTCTGAGCTGTCAGCACAGAGCCCAACAGAGGGCTTGAACTTATGGACCATGAGATCATGACCTGAGCCGAAGTCGGACACTCATCAGACTGAGCCAACCAGGCACTCCTCAAATTATTTTCTTACTTTTGAAATATCTTTTGAATCATGGGTTACTTACAATTATCTTGCTTAATATTAAAATGTTATCGACTTTCTAGACATTGTTATTCATGTTTAATTTTAAACATTGTGGTCAGAGAACCTATCCTATAGTATTTTGAACCTTATATTTTATTGAAACTTACTTCATGACCCAGCAGATGATCTTGGAGAATTCCTCATGTGCACTTCAAAACAATGTGTATTCTAGAGGTGTTTTATGTAGGTTTTGTAAATGTCCATTAAGTCAATATGGTTGATAGTGTTTTCAGACATATATTTTTAATGATTTTTGTCTACTTATTCTTTCCTATACTTTTAAGAAGAATGTATTCCTGACTTTAGTTCTGTTGATTTTGCTTCAAGGATTTGGAAGCCATAGTTCATACAGAATTAGGTTTTTATATCTTTTTTGAGGAATTGACTATTTTACCATTCTAAAATATCCCTTTTTATCTCTACCCTTTTCTTGAAATCTATTTTCTCTAATAATATACTATATAATATACCTTCCTAATATTTTAATGCTTACTTTTGAATAATATCTTTTTTACTCTCACATATTCCACTTGTCCATATCTTTATATTTTAAGTGTGTTCCTATAAATAGCATGCAGTTGATTGTTGCTTTTATGTCCATTCCGACAATCTCTATCGTTCTATCCATTTTTCTTTGCTACTCCATTGCTCATTTTCTGTATTCTTTTGTGAAGAACAAGTATTATTTAGTATATTTATGTATTCCTTTTTATGTACCCAGATTTTTTTTAGCTGTACCCCTCTGCTTGTTTACCATATGTAATGGTTACTTCACACTGTACTGTCTAATATAGTATCCACATGCGACTATTAAATTTAAATATGTTAAAACTAAATAAAACGAAAATGTAGTCATACAGACACACTAGTAACATTTTATATGGTCAGCTGTTACTTGTAGATGAGAGGCACTAACTTGGATAGTGTAGGTATAGGACAATGCCATCACTATAGAAAGTTCTACCTAGAGATGACAATAGGCATCTTTAATTTACCACAATTTACATTCAAATCATACTGTAGTCATTTAAATAGTGTAAAAATCTTTCAAATGATGTATGTTCATTTTATGCTCCTGCTATAAATTTTATATATAGATATAGATATAGGTAGATACATATTATTGGTTCCAGAATATATTATACATTGTTGTTATTTTCCCATATCTTATATATACAAATAAATTGGCTACCCAAATGTATCTACTCCTTAATTCCCAGAATCTGTTAATATGTTATATTACATGGCAAAAGGGACTTTGCAAATGTATAAGATTATGGACCTTTTAATAAAGGGATTATCCTGAATTTTTATGTGGGTCCAATTTAATCATAAGAGCCCTTAAAAGTAGAAACTTTTCTCAGTTGGAACCAAAAGAGAGGTAGAACAGAAGAGGCAAAAGAGAGAGGTGGCATAAGGATTAGTCATAAATTCCAAGTGTGAGAAGGATGGTTTGGCGCACCGTTGCCGGTTCTAAGATGGGGGGGTCCCACCTGCGGGGACCAGGGAAACTCTAAGAGCCAAGGATGGCCCTTGGTTGACAGCTAGCAGACCAATATAACCTCAGTAATACAACCAGAAGGAAATGGACTCTGAGAATTATTCTCAGAACCCCTAAGAGACCAGTTGTCTGATACCTTGTGAAACCCGGAGCAGAGAAACCAGCTGAGTAAACAGGGCCATGAGAAAATAAATGTAGGGGTGCCTGCGTGGCTTGGTCGGTTAAGCGTCCAACTTTGGCTCAGGTCATGATCTCATGGTCTGTGAGTTCGAGCCCCACGTCGGGCTCTGTGCTGACAGCTCAGAGCCTGGAGCCTGTTTCGGATTCTGTGTCTCCCTCTCTCTCTGCCCCTCCCCTGTTCATGCTGTGTCTCTCTCTGTCTCAAAAATAAACTTTAAAAAAAATTTAAAAAAGATAATAAATGTATACAACCATTAAGCCATTAAGTTCACAGTAATTTGTTATGGCAATGATAGAGAACATATATACATATATATAATTTATACACATACATATGTATATGTATATGTGTGTGTGGGTATCTATATTCTTTTATATTTACTCTCACAGGTCTGGGCTCCCTTAGAGTGTAACATTCTTTAGCTAAGTAATCTATCTTATTCTATAGTGCAGGTTTGCTTGAGAAAAATTTCTCAGCTTTTATCTTTTGTCTATCTGAAAGTTTCTTTAACTTGCCTTCATTTTTGAAGCATATATTCATTGAAGATAGAATTCTATTTTGACTTTTTTTTTTTGTTTTTACTTAGTACTTTCAGTACACATATTTTGTCAGCAATAAACCAACAATCTTCTTGTTTCCCTGTGTATATGTGAATTGTCAGAGCTTTTTTTCTAACTGCTTTTATGAATTTCAGTTAATCCTTGGTGTTCAGCATTTTGACTATGACTTCTTTAAGTATGGTTTACTTTGTATTTATTCTGTGTGATGATCTGAGCTTCAAGGAGATATGAGTTAACATATTGTGTCAACTTAGGAAAATTATAGCTATGATCATGTCTTCAAATATTTCTTCAGTACCATATACTTTCTCTCCTCCTTCTGGGACTCTCTTTACACCTATGTTAAACTTCTTAATTTTATCCCCACAGATCTTAAATGCTCTTTCTGTTTTTCTCTCTCTTTTTTTCTCTTTGCGTTTTGGTTTGATTAAATTCCAATTTTCTATTTTCAAGTTCACTTATTACTTCCACTGATTTGTACAATCTGTTACTAAGCCTATCAAACAAATCTTTACTTCTGTTTTCTCCTAGCATTTTAATTTTGTTGTATCTTCTGTCTTGAGCTTGTTCTGTTAAAGCTTTTGTTAGAGAGAGGCAACTCTGTCTTTAAATATTTTAAATGTGAGATTAAAATTTTTGTTTCAGCAGGGCTTAGAATCTGAACTCTGGAAGAATCTAAAGATCCTTTTCATTAGTCCAGCCATCAGCTTCCCAAAGCATGAAGGATAGCCTTAGAGTTCAGCTGCCACCTCTTTGAGTTTTCCTCTCCAGTCTTTTCCTGGAAAAGTCACTCTGCCCTGTCACCTCACCTAAGCCCTCAAAGCCTACTGCAGTGTATTGGCTGCAAGGTGCAGAAGGAGAGGGAGAAGGAGGGAGAGAAGGAGGAAGGATGGATCGAGGCTGGGAGGAATGAGAAGAGAGAGAGTTAGTTCATTAGTTCTCTGGCTCTCCTTCCTGGCCCCAATCTTTGGTGCAGTTGGTGAAGAAAAGGATTGGTGTGTGGGTACAGGCTCTTAGCATCTAATACATCATTCCAGACCACAGGTGGCTATTAGAAATTTGATAGTAGACTGGAATCTCCTTATAATGGATTCCTTCTCTTCTCACTGGTCTTCCATGGATGAAAATAGCTGCAAGTTTCTTCATTTGGATTTATTTTTATTCTAAACTCTCTGATGGTTTTTAAAACTATGATTCTATAGCTTAATCAGTTTGCTTCATTTCTCTGAGTAATGTTTTGTTTCTAAATAAATATGACAGAGAAACCATGTATGGTCTATGACCTCATCCGCCGATTTCAAGGATATAGTATCCTCTAAGAATAGGCTTTCTTTGGTTTCTCTGTTCTTCAATGCTCTCCCACTCTAGGGGAGAGCAGAGACCATAACTGGAGCTAATCTTGACTTCAATCCCAGTTTTGATTTTTGTCCTGACCCTGGCTTCAGCTTTAAAATGAAATTTTAATGATCTCCCTTTCACTAAACAAATGGCCCCTTGGAACTTAATCAGAGATTCATTTGGTTTATCTGTTCATCTAGAGAAAATGGACACTGGAAAGTTATCAGTCTTTTATATGTCAGTATGAATTAGAACTGTATCCTTTCCACCCAACACCTAATTCAGTTGAGCTACAGTAATAAACAAAACAAAAACAAAACATCTGTTGCAGAGAAAGATCAGACCTAAGTTATTGGATCAAACAAAGGTCCTTGGTTTTGAGGTGCTAGTAAGAAAAGATGCAGTCAGTAGGAAATGGTGCAGAAAGAATGATAAAGTACTGCCAAAGATGAATTTGATCAGCTTAACAATTCTGGCTACATCAATCCCTGTTGAATAATTTTTCAACCTGTCATTGATAATAAAAGAAGCAAATCCTTTTTTTTCCCCTTGAAATTAGTTCTTTGTTCTGTGAGGAAGATATACATTCAGAAGAGGATGAGCAGAAGGCACCTGCTATTAAGTAATGGAGAGAATTTGAAATAAGGTCAGAAAGTCTCCCGTATTTTTCACATATAAAGGGGACTAGATTCTTCATTTTTTAGGAGGAAAGTTGAATCTAATATTGGAAATCTGTATATAAAATCAAAATAGTCGATTCATCAGACATATATTCTGCGCCAGGTATAGCTCTGTGGGACCTAAATAGAGAAAACTGTTAAGAGAAGAACACAATGTTTTTTGGTATTCATTTTTAAAGGTCATATGAAACATAGCTACAAATAAATGGCTAATCCCAACATGACTTGGGATGCACCAACTTTGGAAAAATCACACTTTATACTGTGCAAACTCAAGCAAAATCATGTTATATGCCTTATATCAAACTCAAGCAAAATCATGTTATATGCCTTACATGCCAAATATTTATAAGTGCAGGGACCTTGAATTTATGCTGAGTTTGAGTTAATGAAAACAAACAAACAAACAAACAATTTCTTCCCCTAGTTTATTTTTTCCTTCTCCTAATAATGCCCAAAAGGTCAGGTAAGTTTTCTAATACCAGCCAATTTCACATATGCCTGAGATATATTTGATACATATAATATTTTAGCAGTTATAATGCATATTGCAATCAAAGATACATAGACTTGAAGAATAGAAATCATTCTGAATTCATTTTTAATTCCATTCTTATTCTCCCCAGGTCAAGATCTTCACCTACTTTTTAGAAACATTTGTGTTAAAAAAATTTTTCCCCAAGACTTTTGGTTTTGGCTCCTACATGAATAAAGCTTGGAAGATTTAACTACTGTTCTTACAACATAAGAAAGATAAACAAACAATCAGTGGCTTTTCTCAAACCCATCAGAGAACCATGCCACAAGGCAAACTTCTATCCCAAAATCCAGAAATCCAGGTGAACACAGAGAGTCCTAGCCAAGACCTGCTTACCTGAAGGAGAAGCCACAGCAGTCGCAAACAAGTAGAACACATAGGTGGTGATTTTGATAAATTGCTAGAGGCTGAACGTGGACACCAAGAGTGAGTAAGTCAAGGTTTGGGTGAGGGTGGAGGCACAATTTGGGAGGTTTTACCTTGAAGAACTCTACTAGGTTCTCTTGACAAAGAACCAAGAAAAATATCCCCATGGCTTTGGCAAAAGCAGGGGAAGAGTGATCATCATGAAATAGATCCAGAGGGCTTTGATAACAAAGACCTATTTGCAAGGAAAAGGACCTTACCAGAAGTTTTTCACATCTGAGGGAACAGCACTGTTCCTACTCCAACCCCTTCTAGCCTCCCTGTCTCACCTAAGGGAGAAAGTTAAGAAACACCTATGAAGTTCACAGTCACCACATTGAAGGATAAAGACCCACTAAGAAGACTGAGAGTTAATCAGAATTAAAGAATACTTCCACTCCCACCCATTACTATCACACCAACAGGGCTCAGTAGAATAATTGGATTACAGATAAGAGAGCTGCAAGACACAGTCTAAGGAAGAGTACTTAAGGAAGCTGAATGTCAACAGAGATTGGAGGCAGGGGAGGGGTGAGGGGAAGACACCAGAGGAATTTGAAGCCACTGGCACAAACATTAACCATAGTTTGAAGCCATAGCAAACATTACATAAGGCCTAACTCACAGGCAGATCAACATAAAAGTTCATGCTAAAGGCTTCTTTGCCTCAGTTCCCATAATGTCAAATTTTCAACAGCAACAACAAGTTACAATATATGCTAAAAGGGCAGAAAGACCACAGTCTCAAGAGACAAAGCAATCATCAGAACAAGACTTATGTATGACACAGTTGTTGGAATTGTCAGACATAAAGTTTAAACTATGATTAATATGTCAGAGTCTCTAATAGAAAAACTAGATAATTATGGGGTGCCAGGGTGGCTTAGTCAGTTAAGCATCCAACTTTGGCTCAGGTCATGATCTCACACCTGGTGAGTTTGAGCCCAGTGTTGGGCTTTGCGCTGACAGCTCAGAGTCTGGAGCCTGCTTTGGACTCTCTCTCTCTCTCTCTCTCTCTCTTTCTGCCCCTCTCCTGCTTGCACTCTGTCTCTCCCTCTCAAAAATAAACTTTAAAAAAAATTAAAAACTAGGTAATGACTAGCAACAGATGGGCCATGTAAGCAGAAAAGTAGAAAATCTAAGAAAGAATTGAAAGAATCCAAAACACTTAATGAAGTAAAGAATGACTTTGGGCTCATCAGTGGACTAAACACAGTCTAGGAAATAATCAGTGAACTTGAACATAGGTCAATAGAAATTTCCCAAACTTAAATGTAAAAAGAAACATAATGACAAAAATAGGGCAGAATATCCAAGAACTGGGATAATATCAAAAAGTATAACATATACATAAATGGTTTACTAGAAGACAGCGATAATGGAGTAGAAAAGTTATTTGAAGTACTAATGGTCAAGACCTTTTCAAAATAATACAGACCCTAAACCATAGACCAAAGAAGCTCAGAGAACACAAGCACAAGTACTGACAAAAATGAAAATAAAAACAAACCCCCAATCAGAAACAAAAAACAAAACAATAAAACAACTACACTTTGTTATGTCATATTCAAGCTGCAGAAAAGGAAAGACAAAGAGAAAATCTTTTATTTTTTTAAAGTTTTTAAAGCTTATTTATTTATTTGGGGGGGGGAGATGAGCAGAGGAGGGGCAGAGAGAGAGGGAGACAGAGAATCCCAAGCAGGCTCTGTGTCATCAGCACAGAGCCTGATGGGGGGCTTGGTCTCACAAACCGTAAGTAAGCCAAAATCAAGAGTCAGATGCTCAACTGACTGAGACACCCAGGAGGCCCAAAGAGAAAATCTTTTAAAAAGTTAAAGGAAAATAATACTTTTACTAATAAAGGGGAAAAAACAACAGAGAAAAGAATTACAGTGAACTTCTCATCAAAAATTCTGCCAGCAACAAAAAAAAACAAGTGTTGGTAAGGATGTGGAGAAAGGGGTACCCTCTTACACTGTTGGTGGAAATGCAAACTAATGAAGTCATTCTGGAAAATGGTATGGAGGCTCCCCAAAAAGTTAAAAATAGAACTACCCCGGAATCCAGCAATTGCATGGTAGATATTTATCCAAAGAATAAAAAATACTAATTTAAAGGGATACATGTACCCCAATATTTATAGCAGCATTCTCAACAACAGCCAAATTATGGAAAGAGCCCAACATACATTGATTGATGAATGGATAAAGAAGATATGGTATATATATACATATATATACATATATATATATGTATATATATATGTATATATATGTGTGTGTGTGTGTATATACATATATATATGTGTGTGTGTGTGTGTGTGTGTGTGTGTGTGTGTGTGTATATATATATATATATATATAATGGAATATTAGCCATCAAAAAGAATGAAACTTTGCCGTTTGCAATGATATGGATGGATCTAGACAGTATTATGCTAAGTGAAATAAATCTGTCAGAAAAAGACAAATACCATATGATTTCATTCTTATGTGGAATTTAAGAAACACAACAAATGATCACAGGGGAAAAAAAGAGAGGTAAACCAAGAAACAGACTCTTAATTATAGAGCAGAAACTGATGTTTATCAGAGGGGAGGTGAGCGGGAAATGAGTTAAATAGGTGATGGGGATTAAGGAGTGCACTTGTGATGAGCACCAGGTGTTGTATGGAATTGTTGAATCACTAAATTGTACTATTGTCTAAAACTAATACTATACTGTTAACTAACTTGAATTTAAATAAAAACTCAAAAAATAGAGAGAAGAATAAAATATTTAAAGCGCTTAAGGGGAAAAAAAAAAGACCAACCTAGAATCCCATATGCAGTGAAATTATCTTTCAAAAATAAAGGAGAAATAAAGACTTTCTCAGATAAACAAAAACAGAAGGAATTCACCACCATGATACTTACCTTGTAAGAATTGTTCAAAGAAGTTCTTCAGGGAGAAGAAAATGATAACAAGTCAGAAATTCAGATCTATATAAAGAAAGGAAGAGCATTAGAGAAACAATTAAAGATAAAAGCTTCCACTTTTTTTATTCTTAATAGATCTGAAAGATAACTATTGAAAGTAATAATTGTAATAATGCACTGGCAGGTTATAGCACATGGATAAGTAAAGTGAATGACAGAAATGTAATAAGGGATGGGAGGAAAGAATTGGTCAGACTTTGTCATAAGGCACTTGAATCACAAGTGAAGCAGTAAAGTATTACAGTGTGGTATGAAGGTGGACTTAGACTAATTAAAATGTATATTGCAAACTCTAGCGAAACCATTAACAACATTTTAAAAGTAAGTATAATTGGTATGCCCAGAAAGGTGATAAAATGGAATGATATAAAAAGTTCAGTTAAGATGAGAGAAGGCAAAAAAGGGAGAAAACGCTCCCATAGAGATTTCTAGTTATATATGATGGCTGGAAGAAAGTAGTAGGTAACTCTTGTATTCTTTTCAGTAAAAAAATGATTGTCAGATATAAGAAGAAATGTTAGGTAACATGGAACTCCAAGTTTGCAATCCTTCTCACATAATTTTTTCCTATATTTCGCTAACTTATTTGTATATTTCTGTTCTTTAGATTGTGAGCATTCAGAGTGCAAGACCTTGTACTCCATTGTGTACTCCCTTTGGGATCAGTTAAGTCTTTTTTGAACTAGTTGAATGAAATGGAATTATCCAGGATATTCACAAGTTACTCTCTTACTCAATTCGAAGGTAGACCCAGTACCTGGAATATGTGGATGATTGCTGTATGGAGGCAGATAGAGACCAAGGTAAAAGAACAAACAAATGTTGGGGTACCTGGGTGGTTCAGTCGGTCAAGTGTCCGACTTCAGCTCAGGTTACAATCTCGGGGTTTGTGAGTTCGAGGCTCACATCAGGCTCTGTGCTGACACCTCAGAGCCTGGAGTCTGTTTCAGATTCTGTGTCTCCTTCTCTCTTTGCCCCTCCCCTGCTGGCGATCTGTCTCTCTCAAAAATAAATAAACATAAAAAAAAAAAAAGCCTAGTAATTACAACTCCTCAAAATTTAGATCTTTTAGGTATTTGGTTTGAAGACATTTCTCAATAAAAGGATCACCTAAGTATGCCACTGGCACCTCCTTTTATGGTTGGAAAGTTTTTTTAAGGATTTCAGTCACCAAATGTATTTTCTTCAATAGGTTACAAAGAACCTATTAATCATTCAAAATGTATTTTAAACAGCAGATATTTTCCATTTATTTTCACTTACATACTTTCATCTACATTACATCAATGAAAATGTTTTCTCCATAGTGAAGTCTTCTATTCTTTGTCAAACATAAGGTTGTTGTAAAAACACTAACAATAAATATTTCAGAAGATTTGGGTTATTTATACTTTGGTTATTTATACTTTAAAATAGAATCAATGAAATTCACTAAAAAAAATATTTAGTGAGCATTTGCCACTGACAAGCCCCACCGTGGAATATAAAGATGAACTAGACATGAGGTCAAAAGAGGAGTTTTATACACTATTCCTATGGAATGATTGATTTATTTTAAACGTTTATGTATTTATTTTAGAGAAGAGAGAGAGAGCACAGCACGGGAGGGACACAGAGAGAGGGAGACACAGAATCTGAAGCAGGCTCCAGGCTCCAGACTCTGAGCTGTCAGTACAGAGCCTGATGCAGGGCTTGAACCCACAAACCATGAGATCCTGACCTGAGCCGAAGGTGGACACCCAATGAACTGAGCCCCCCAGGTGCCCCTGGAATGATTTAATTTTAAATAAAATAATTGCTAATAAAATCAGAAGTTATTTTTAGTTATTCTTTTCATGAGTTTTCAGTAAAGATCAATTAGTCAATCAACAAATTTTTGTGGATTTTAAACTTTGTGTCCAACTTTAAGTATTCAAGATCTAACAAGACTGCCAGTTACTATTCTACCTTCCAGTGCATGACAGACCTTATTAAATTATCTTGGTACATTTTCAAACTGGGCTTGGATGTCCCCTTAGAATCTTTTTAAACAGCTTAAGATATTTCTCCCATTTGATTAGACTTGCCATACAAGATGAAATCCATTGTCATTCCTGGTTTAGATTAAAGAAATGCAGCAATCATGTTGTCAAAAATAAGAACATTGATTGGTAAGGTCTGGGTAAATGTGGGATCATATCCTAATTCATTTCAAGACATTTGAGGAACTATCTGGAAAAATAGAGTGTAATACAAACTAAAAACAAAATGTTTAGGGATGAGTTGTACAAGGGAAAGAAATCAAGACTGGCAAGAATGCCATAAGAAACAAACTGTACTGAATCTCATTATTCTAAGAACATTGTGATTATTGGTCTTTCCAAAAATTAAAACAAGACTGGAAAATGGTGTGCTTTGGTATGAGTAAAACCATATTTCTTCCAATGAGAAGTAAAATTCATAATTTTAATATATTATTTCTGTTACCAGAAATTATTATATTCTGTTATTGGAAATTATATTATTTCTGTTATAATAGATTTCAAAAGATACTTCCCTGCTCTCATGTATAAAATTAGACTTTAATGACTTGTCGTTACCTGTGCATGTGTGAATTTAGTAACATGTCAAATATAATTCTTCAGTAAATTGAGTCTTTGTATTGGCAGTAGTATCCTGCAAAGTTAAATCTTCAACCAAATTTAGATTCTTAAGTATATCTTAAGAAACATTAAAGCATGATCTAGGATATGATTTAATTATAATATGTAGCATATAATGGAGCATGCTTATAAACTTTTGAGTGTTTCCACTGAAGACAAATAGAAAAGTTGGATAAAATTTTAAATAACTGTTTTATAGTATCAAGAGGATTGCTGAAGCTATGAAGTTAAGTGTATCTAAGATTCCAGAGAGAACAGAATCATGGAAAGATAAACTGACAGTCTCTAACAGCTTTTTTTTTCCATGGGGCCCATATCAATCTGGGTATGAGCAAGAGATTGAAAAATCTAAATTTTGTCCTGGCAGAAAGGCATTGCTAGAGAACAGAAACTTGCAGAGTCTTTATGGTCTCACACTAGAGTGACAATGTTAAATGCTTAAAGAATATTTTGTACTCAGTTTTCCCCTCATGACATTTGCTGATTTCTGAAGCTTCATGGGGTAAGAGGCAAAGGAGCTAAAATAAAACCACATGTGCAATGCAGAGCAGAAATTTTGGCAAACTCATGGTTCCAAAAAGACAGTGGTTTGCATTAAGAACCCATGGTGGAAGGGGGTCTGGAGAGAATAGTCTCAGTTGAACAGACTCTTAGTTGAAAACACTGCAAAGTGTTACCCAGTTAACAGGGCATTCTTAATTGCACTATGTGCAATTAACAAAGGCAGATTTAGTTTTACCAAAATTGTATCCAATATCTACTAAATTCGATCCCTGTTGGTGTAATTACTCCCCACTGTATTTGCCTACCAGAGGAAATGGTCAATTTTGTCTGAAAGAAAACAACATCATCTGAAGCTTCTATGATTTGATATATAGGATGTTTGGAATTAAACAAAAAAAATGCTGGTAGATAAAGACACAGGGCCTTATGACCAAAACCAAGAGAATAAATAGAGTACAGAAATAGACACAGGTGATCCAGATATCAGAGTTCAGTGACATGAACTTCCAAACACCTATGATTAATATGCTCAAGAATAGAAAACAAAAGAAGGAGAAATGGATGAAGATATGGAAATTTTCACCAGAGAAGTAGAATGTATAAAAAGAAAAAAAATAAATTATAGAAATAAACAATTTACAATATTTAAAGTTAACAATTAAATAGATTAGATTAACAAAGCAAAAAGCATGATTAGTAAACTGAAAATAGGTCAATAAAAATATACAGATTGAAGTACAGAGAGGAAGAATGAATAAATGCAGGAGAAAAAAACAAAACACATATGTGAACATAATGAAAATGTATAACATAATTTATAATTGAAGTCTAGAAGGACAGAATGGGACAGAGATCATATCAAAGGGATGATGGCTGACAATTTTCCAAAACGAATGAAATCCATTAATCTACATATTTTAGAAGTTTGGTGAATTAAAGAGAGAGATAATCCAAAGTATACAACCCAAATTTAAGTGCATTATAATAAAATTGCTGAATAAGAAAATCAAGAGAAAAATTTTAAAACAGATAAAACAGCTCATTATCTGAATAGTAACAATTATATGACTAACAGAAGACTTCTTGACAGAAATAAAACAAGTCTTAACAGTGAAATGAGATCTTTTAAGTATTAAAGAAAATACCTATAACCTTAAATTCTATATAAAATATAGCTTTAAAAAATGGAAGCAAATGGGAGTTCCACTTCAGCTTAGACATTGTAGAAAGCTGGGCAAGAATGTCAGATGACATTCTCTTGCACCCGAATGGGAGAAATAGTCAAAGTATCTACAAAATCATAAATTTATTTTTGCATCTTAGAGAGCTAAGGTCATCAGGCAGCAAGGGCTTGGATTATCAACAATAAAAAGTCTCTAGAGACAGGACACACAAAATGTTTCACTTTGAGGACAGAAGGAGAGAAACAGATAATACTCATAAAGGTGGGTACAAAATAAACAACTAAAATTTTAACAAATTCTTAAAGTCCATGAGTGGGCTGACGTAACAGCTGGGAATCTCTGGGATCCTAGAAATAAGGGGGTCCTGCAAACAAGGGCTAGTTTTACACAGGGCCTTCTGCTAGGTGTTCATAAAAATGATTAAGGCAAGGAAAGGATTTGATCTTTTATTTATTTATTTATTTTTTTTTTTAAATATATGAAATTTATTGTCAAATTGGTTTCCATACAACACCCAGTGCTCATCCCAAAAGATGCCCTCTTCAATACCCATCACCCACCCTCCCCTCCCTCCCACCCCCCATCAGCCCTCAGTTTGTTCTCATTTTTTAAGAGTCTCTTATGCTTTGGCTCTCTCCCACTCTCCCTCTCTCTTCTTTTTTTTCCTTCCCCTCCCCCATACAGAGAAAGACAGATACCTTATGTTTTCACTCTTATGTGGATCTTGAGAAACTTAAAAGGCAAGGAAAGTATTTGAGAGAGCTTCCCTTAGAGGTGCAAGCAGTCATGCCAAAGTTTGAGGGGGGAAGCAGAGGTCCTTGGAGAAGCTCACTCGCACTCCAGGCCCTACCTGAGCACAAAAATGGTGGTCACTTTCTACAAGGAGATAAGCACAAAACTAACCCTTCACCCTTCTTTGATAAAAGCAGAAGCCATTTGCAAAAGGAGAAGAGGCAAAAACCTCACGTAACCAACTTGATGCTGCTTTAAAAGCAGGCAAGTTATCGGCCTCTGGAGAAGGGGCAAGTAATTATCTCATTCACCTCATCTGAAGAAAGGTGGTACTGGGGGAAAGGTCAAAAATTTGCCCATTAACACCTGCACTGATAATAGGCAAAAGAGATGTGCTTTTGGTGAAGGGCAGAATACCCAGTCCTTCCCAGAATCCTGTATGGTAGAAAGCAAAGGTCTGCTGCCATGGAGGAAGAAGTGAAAAACCAACTTGCACCCAAGATCCCTCATGAAAAAGGCAGGGTTTGAATGTCAGTTGGAAGATGGAAAGAAAATCTTGTCTATAGACCCACTCTAGCCCTTATAAAGAGTAAGAAACAGGGGTACCTGGTGGCTCAGTTGGTTGAGTGTCCAACTTCAGCTCAGGTCATGATCTCGCGGTCTGTGGGTTCGAGCCCCATGTCGGGCTCTGTGCTGACAGTGCAGAGCCTGGAGCCTGCTTCAGATTCTGTCTCTCTCTCTCTCTCTCTGCCCCTCCCCCACTCATGCTTTGTCTCTCTCTCTGTCAAAAATAAACTTAAAAAATTTTTTTTTTAAATAAATAAATAAAAGAGTAAGAAGCAGAGCCTGTGTGCCACTGAGGGAGGGACAGAGAGCCTGACAAATCTCACCCCTGGAGCTCAGGCACTAAGACCCTGCCTAAGACTAAGACTAGAACGGAAGAATCAAGAAAACACGCCATGAATTTTGCACCAAGTAACAAGGAAAAAGAGCATGAAGAGAGACACTCTATCATACCGACATGCAGGGCTTACTGAAATCTGGGGTTGGAGCAGAAACACTGAGAAAGATCCTCTAGAGCTCTGGCTTCACACTAAGCAGAAGGCAGAGTGGGTCCATTGCCAGAGGATTTGAAGCCTGTGGTGCACTGAAGGTGACTATAACAATAACAAAGCCTGCGTCCAGCTGAATTACTTCTTAGATTTATTCAAACTCACCCTAAAGGCCTGACAGAGAGGATGCTTTCCTATTTCTGGGCATAAATACCATTTACCTCCACTCTTTTTATTTTTACTTTGTTTTTATTTTATGTTCAGCATTCAGTCAAAAATTATGAGATAAACAAGCACAAAAATCATGTTTCATTTTTAAGCAATAAAATGGTCAACACAGTCAAACACAAAGATAGTCTGAATGTTGGAACTATCAGACAAGGACCTTAAAGATAATTTTTTAGGAGATCCAACATGGCAGAGAAGTAAGGGGACCTGAAGTTCCCTTATCCCTCAAATACAGCAGTGTCGAGGCCAAAAGACTTTGAATTCCTAGAGTCTGGGCTGCAGAGTGACAAAGACATCCCCAGGGACTCACAGGGACAAGCTGTTGGGCCATAGGTGTGTGATTACAAACTGGAAGAGATAAAACAGGCTGCATAGGCACAGAAGGGAGGGATCCCCTTCTATGGAGAGACAAAGGGAAGAGAAAGAGAGGATAAGGAAGCATAGGACAGTATCTAGAGAAGAGAAAAACCTTGTACCGGGATGGAAAGGGATCTCATCTCTAACTGTGGGGCTTCCTCCGGATTGAGGCTGGCTGCCCTGTTCTCACATCTGGGGAGGTGGGGAGCCAGCCTGGGGCTCAGTGGCTAGGTCAGGAGTGCAGTCCACAGTAGGAGAAAGCAATCCCCTCCCTGGAGTGCTGTGGGAAGAAGGTATATAACCGTTCAAAGGACAAATATATCCAGAAGTAATATATCAGTGGTGTGGAACAGCACTCTCCAGGTACTGGGGTACACGGAGCAAGACCCTTTAAGACATCAGGGTTTAAATCCAAGCCAACCGCCAGGGAGGTGTGGAAGTTGGTGGAGTGGGACAAACAGCCTCGTTTGTGCCCTTGGCACAGCGAGGACAGCCTGAACAGAGTGGTTTGGGACATCTGGTCCATGGAGGAGAGACTGGGGTGTTGCCATTTTTCTCCCCATCAGGAACAAAGTGGAGGCTCAGGAAACTGACAGGGGGCCCCCAGTGGAGGTGAGACCTGCCTACACCAAACCATGCCCCTTCTGCCTGGTAACTGAGTATCTACTGGAGCGGGATTGATGCTGACAAACCAGACAGCCCCTCCTCCAGACCAGCACTGCCACTGGTTCCAAGGCACCCAGTGGTTTGCATTTTCTGATTTAATTCTTGGATAATTCTTTTGATACACACACACACACACACACATATATATACATATATATATATACATATATATATGTATATGTATATATATATATATACATATATATATACTTCCCCCCCCCTTCATTTTCTACTTATTTCTTCCCTCCTCTAGCCTGGTTATTCTGGTTGTTGGTTTAAGTAGGCATATTTAATTTATTCTCTTTATAACTCTTCTATATCTCCTTCTTTATTTTCCCCTCTTGCTCTAGATTAAGCTGTAGAGTTTCTCTGCCTGGTCAGTTTTCTTTTCTTTTCTTTTTCCCCAACGCTGTCATTTCTCTTTGTATGGGATAAGGCCTCTTCCATCAACAATGCCACCACCCCATTGTTTTGCTGTAACAGGTGTTTTTGTTTTTGTTTTCTTTTTTGTTTGTTTGTTTTCTTGTTTTTTTTTTTTCTTTTCCAGGGCTACCTCAGTGAACAAATCAAAGCACACCTGGTGGAGGGTCCAAAACATCACTATGAGTAGGGAGATAAAACAACCAGAGTCACAACAACAGAGAGCAATTAACACACTCCAAAAAACACCTCCTGAAGGGCCAGGCCCCAGGCAGAGTATGACCCCTCTTTAATATAGTGGTACTCGCTGGTGCAGGACACATAACAAGCTTTTAAAACACATAAGGGACAGAAAACTAGCTAAAATGATGAAATGGAAGAATTCTCCTCAAAAGAAATTCCAGGAAGAAATGACAGCTAAAGAATTGATCAAAACAGACATAAGCAATATACCTTACCAAGAATTTAGAAAAATAGTCATAAGATTAATCGCTGGGCTTGAATAGGTGAAAAAGAAGATAAAATTATGGAAAAAGATGAAGCTGAGAAAAAGAGAAATAAAAAAACTCTGGATCATGAGGATAGAATTAGAGAACTAACTTATTCAATGAAACAGAATACTATTCATATCATAGGAGTTCCAGAAGCAGAGTAAGGGGTGGAAGGTGTACTTGAATAAACCATAACTGAGAACTTCTCCAGTCTAGGAAGGAAACAGACATGGAAATCCAGGAGGCACAGAGAACTCCCTTCAGACATAACTTGAATTGATCTTATGCACGACATATCATATTGAAACTGGAAAAATACAAAGATAAAGAGAATTCTGAAAGCAGCTAGGGACAAACGGGCCTTAATCTACAAGGGTAGACACATAAGGGTAGTAGCATACCTATCTACTTTAACTTGGCAGGCCAGGAAGGAGTGACAGGAAATTTTCAATGTGCTGACAAGGAAAAATATGCAGCCAAGAATCCTTTATCTAGAAAGCCTGTCATTCAGAATAGGAGAAATAAAGGTTTTTACAGACAAACAAAAACTGAAGGAATTCATCACCACTAAACCAGCCCTACAAGAGGTCTTAAGGGGGACTCTGAGTGGAATGTTGCAAAGACCACACAGGACCAGAGGCATTACTATAAGCATGAAACCTACAGATAACAAAAAGACTCTAAATCCATATCTTTCAATAACACTGAATGTAAATGGACTAAATGCTCTAAAAAAAGGACATAGGGTTTCAGAATAGATAAAAAACAAGACCCATCTATTTGCTCTCTACAAGAAACCCATTTTAGACCTAATGACACCTTCAGATGGAAAGTGAGGGAATGGAGAACTATCTATCATGCTACTGGAAGTCAGAAGAAAGCTGGAGTAGCCATACTTACATCAGACAAACTAGATTTTAAACTGAAGGCATAACAAGAGATGAAGAAGGGCATTATATAATAATTTTGGGGTCTATCCACCAAGAAGAGCTAACAATTATAAATGTTTATGCACCAAATACAAAGCACCCAAATATATAAAAAACAATTAATCACAAACATAAACAATCTTATTGGTAAGAATGTGGTAATTGGAGGGGATTTTAATACTCCACTTACAACAATGGATAAATCATCTAGACACAGGATCAACAAAGAAACAAGGGCCCTGAATGATACATTGGATCAGATGGACTTGACAGATATATTCAGAACTTTTCATCCTAAAGCAGCAGAATACACATTCTTCTTGAGTGCACATGAAACATTCTCCAAGATAGATCACATACTCAGTCACAAAACAGCCCTTCATAAGTAAAAAAGAATTGAGATCATACTATGCACATTTTCAGACCACAATGCTATGAAACTTGAAATCAACCCAGGAAAAAGTTTGGAAAATCTCCAAATGCATGGAGGTTAAAGAACATCTTACTAAAGAATGAATGGGTCAACCAGGTAATTAAACAAGAAATTAAAAAATATATGGAAACAAATGAAAATGAAAACACAAAAGCCCAAACCCTCTGGGATACAACAAAGGCAGTCCTAGGAGGAAAATACATTGAATCCAGGCCTATCTCAAGAAACAAGAAAAATCCCAAATACAAATCTAACAGCACACCTAAAGGAACTATAAGCAGAACAACAAAGAAACCACAAGCCGAGCAGAAGAAGTGAAATAATAAAGATCAGACCAGAAATCAATATAGGAGCAAAAAAAAAAACAAACAAACAAACAAAAAAAAACAGTAGAACAGATAAATGAAACTAAGAACTGGTTTTTTGAAAAAATAAACAAAACTGATAAACCCCTAGCCAGATTTCGCAAAAGGAAGAGAGGACCTAAATAGAAAAAAATCACAAATGAAAATGGATTTATCACAACCAATCCCTCAGAAAAATAAGCAATTACCAGAGAATACTATGAGAAATTATATGCCAACAAACTGGATAACCTGGAAGGAATGGACAAATTCCAAGACACCCACAAACTACCAAAACTCAAATGGGAAGAAATAGAAAATTTGAACAGATCCATAACTAGTGAAGAAATTGAATCAGTTATCAAACATCTCCCAACAAACAAAAGTCCTGGGCCAGATGGATTCCCAGAGGAATTCTACCAGAAATTTAAAGCAGAGATAATACCTATCCTTCTGAAGCTGTTCCAAAAAATAGAAACAGAAGGAAAAATTCCAGATGCATTCTATGAAGCCAGCATTACATTGATTCCCAAACCAGACAGAGACCCCACAAAAAAATGAGAATTACAGACCAATATCCCTGATTAACATGGATGCAAAAATCTCAACAAAATACTAGAAAATCAAATTCAACAGCATATAAAAAGAATTATTCAACATGATCAAGTGGGATTCATTCCTCGAGCTACTGGGCTTCTTCAATATTTGCAAATCAATCAATGTGATACATCACATTAATAAAAGAAAGGATAAGAACTATATGATCCTGTCAATAGATGCAGAAAAAGCATTTGATAAAATACATCTTTTCTCAATAAAAATCCTCAAGAAAGTTGGGACAGAAGGAACATACCTAAATATCATAAAAGCCATGTATGAAGAACCCACAGCTAATATCATCCTCAATGGGGAAAGACTGAGAGCTTTCCCCCTGAGATCAGGAACACGAGAGGGATGACCACTCTCATCACTGTTGTTTAACATAGTGTTGGAAGCCCAAGCATCAACAATAAGACAACAAAATGCAATAAAATGCATCAAAATTGGCAAAGAAGAAGTCAAACGTTCACTTTTCCCAGATGATATGATACTCTACATGGAAAACACAGTGGACTCCATGAAAAGTCTGCGAGAACTGATACATGAGTTCAGCAAAGTCGCAGGGTACAAAACCAATGTACAGAAATTGGTTGCAGTTCTATACACCAATAATGAAGCAACAGAAAGAGAAATCAAGAAATTTATCCCATTTACAACTGCACCAAGAACCATAAAATACCTAGGAATTAACCTAACCAAAAATATAAAAGTTCTGCATGCTGAAAACTATAGAAAACTTATGAAGGAAATTGAAGAAGATACAAAAAAATGCAAAAAACATTCCATGCTCATGGATTGGATGAATAAATATTGTCAAAATGTCAATACTACAAAGAAATCTATACATTCAGTGCAATCCCAATCAAAATTGCACCAGCATTCTTCTCAAAACTAGAAAAACAATCCTAAAATTTGTATAGAACCACAAAAGACCCCAAATATCCAAAGTAATATTGAAAAAGAAAAAGCGGGAGGCATCACAATCCCAGACTTTAGCCTCTACTACAAAGCTGTAATCATGAAGACGGTATGGTATTGGCACAAAAACAGACACATAGGTCAATGGAATATGAACCCAGAGTTGGATTCAGAAATGTATGGCCAACTAATCTTTGACAAAGCAGGAAAAAGTATCGGAAAAGGACAGTCTCTTTAGCAAGTGGTTCTGGGAGAACTGGACAACAACATGCAGAAGAATAAAACTAGACCACTTTCTTACACCATACATAAAAATAAACACAAAATGGATGAGAGACCTAAATGTCAGACAGGAAACCATCAGCACCCTCAACCTAAAGCAAGCAACAACCTCTTTAACCTAGGCTGCAGCAATTTCTTGCTGGATACATCTCTAAAGGCAAGGGAATTAAAAGCAAACATGAACTATTGGGACCTCATCAAGATAAAAAGCTTCTGCACTGCAAAGGACACAATCAACAAAACTAAAAGGCAACTGATGGAATGGGAAAAGAAATTTGCAAATGACATATTGGATAAGGGTTACTATCCAAAATCTATAACGAACTTACCAAACTCAACACCCAAAAAACAAATAATCCAGTGAAGAAATGGGAAGAAGACATGAATAGGCGTTTTTCCAAAGAAGACATCCAGATGGCCAATAGACACATGAAAAAATGCTCAATGTCACTCCTCATCAGGAAAATACAAATCAAAACCACATTGAGATACTACCTCACACCAGTCAGAGTGGCAAAAATGAACAACTCAGGAAACAACAGATGCTGGTGAGGATGTAGAGAAAAGGGAACCCTCTTGCACTATTTGTTGGAATGCAAACTATCAATTCCAGTTGCTCTGGAAAAGTGAGGAGTTTCCTTAAAAAAATTAAAAATAGAACTACCCTATGACCCAGCACTAACACTGCTAGGAATTTATCCAAGTTATACGGGAGTGCTGAAGCACAGGGGCACATATACCCCAATGTTTATAGCAGTGCTTTAAATAATAGCCAAATTATGAAAAGAGACTAAATGTCCATCAAGTGATGAATGGATAAAGAAGATGTGGTTTATATATACAATGGAATACTACTTGGCAATGAGAAATAATGAAATCATGCCATTTGCAGCAATGTGGATGGAACTGGAAGGTATTATGCTGAGTGAAATAAGTCAGTCAGAGAAGGACAGGTATCATAGGTTTTCACTCATATGTGGATATTGAGAAACTTAACAGAAGACCATGGAGGAAGGGGAGGTGGTGGGGGGAGTTATAAACAGAGAGGGATGGAGGCAAGCCATAAGAGATTCTTAAGTACATAAAAGAAACTGAGGGTGGATGGTGGGTGGGGGAAAAGGGAAAATGGGTGATGGGCATTGAGGAGGGCACTTGTGGGGATGAGCACTGGGTGTTGTATGCAAGCAATGAACCAAGGGAATCTACACCAAAAATTCAGAACACACTTTACACACTGTATGTTAGCCAATTTGACAAGAAATTATATTTAAAATTTTTTTAATTAAAATAATTCTTTAGTATATTAAAGGATGTAGTGAAAAAGGTGAATACTAGGCATAAACAGGTAGAGAATACGAGAACAGAGATGGAAATTAACAAAAACACAAGAAATAACAAGTGTTGGTGAGGATGTGGAGAAAAAGGAAGGCTTGTGCACTGTTAGTAGAACTGCAAAATTGGTGCAGCCACTGTGGAAAATAGTACAGAGGTTCACCAAAAAATTAAAAATAGAATTACCATATGATCCAGTAATCCCACTAACAATTACTTACACAAAGAAAAGAGAAACATTAATTCAATAAGATAATACACAACCCTATGCCTACTGCAGTATTATTTACAATAGGCAAGGTATGGAAGTAATCCAAATGTCCACTGATAAATGGATGAATAAAGATGTGTTATTTACATATACAGTGGAATATTACTCCACCATAAAAAAGAATGAGATGGAGGAGACTCTCAGAAAATGGTGGTGTAGGAGGATGCTGGTCTCACCTCGTCCTACTGAACATTTAGATTCCACCCACATCTGCCTAAATAAGTCAGAAAACCACCAAAAGACTAGCAGAATGGACCAGAGTCAAGCCTTGACAAGAGGCACATGGAAGAGGGTAGGAAGGGTAAAGAGGCAGTGCATGCTACACAGACAGGTGGGAGTTAGCCAGGGTGGTGGAGTGGCAGCCCACCCAGCAAGGCAGAGCCCCCAAGTCTGGCTTGCAAAAGCAGAGGGGCCGGACTCCCTGAGTTCTGACAGTCAGAGGGACTTAACATCTGGAATGTTAAAAGTCAACAGCTCTGCTCTCAGAGAGCTGGGAGGGCAAGAGTATGCCAGGAGGGAGCTCTGAAAGACAGAGCTCAGCTCAGTGGGGGGAACAAAGGCCCTGGCAAGCACCATTCCCCTCTCCCATCCCCCAGCCGAAATTCCAAAGGGAACCAGTTCTGTTCACCAAACTTGCTTGCACCCTGCAAAGGCCCAATGCTGTGCTTCTGTGGATCCATCCCTCCTATGGGCCTGCCTCCCTCCTGGTGCTGCAGGGCCCCTCCCCCAGGAGACCACCAACTGCAAAGAGAGCTAAGTCTGCCCCTCCCACCCCTGTGCACCTTGCAGATCCACCCTGGCTAATACACCCTTGGCAAGATCCCTTCGAGGCAGCACCACAAGGCTGGCAGTGTGCAAGTAGCCCAGACACAGCCCACACCACTCCACAGTGAGTCCTGCCTCTGGGAGAGGGGAAGGTAGGGTGCATACCAGTCTGACTATTGCCTGAGCAGGGGGCTGGAGCAGATATCAGGTCTGACTGTGGCCCTGCCCACAACACAAGTTTCTCTGGACAGCACAGGGGAAGTGCCCTGCAGTTTGGAGCTACCACTGGGACTATCCAAAATGACAAAACAGAAGAACTATCCTCAAAAGAAACTCTAGGAAGTAGCGACAGCTAACGAATTGATCAAAACTGATTTAAGCAATATAACGGAAGAAGAATTTAGAATAATAGTCATAAAATTAATCTCTGGGGTTGAAAAAAGCATCAAGGACAGCAGAGAATCTATTGCTACAGAAATCAAGGGACTAAGAAATAGTTATGAGGAAATAAAAAATTCTATAAATGAGGTACAAAATAAAATGGATGTGGCCATAGCACAGATTAAAGAGGCAGAGGAGAGAATAGGTGAATTAGAAGATAAAATTATGGAAAAAGAGGGAGGTGAGAAAAAGAGAGATAAAAAAATTCAGGAGTATGAGCGGAGAATTAGAGAACTAAGTGATGCGATCAAATGGAACAATATCCATATCATAGGAATTCCAGAAGAAGAAAAGAAAGAGAAATGGGCTGAAGGTGTACTTGAAAAAATCATAGCTAAGAACTTCCCTGATCTGGGGAAGAAAAAGACATTGAAATCCAAGAGGCACAGAGAACTCCCTTCAGATATAACTTGAATTGATCTCCTGCACGACATATCATAGTGAAACTGGCAAAATACCAGGATAAAGAGAAAATTCTGAAAGCAGCAAGGGATAAACAGGCTGTAACCTACAAAGGGAGACCCATAAGACTAGTGTCAGACCTATCTACTGAAACTTGAAAGGCCAGAAAGGAATGGCAGGAAATCTTCAATGTGATGAACAGAAAAAATATGCAGCCAAGAATCCTTTATCCAGCAAGTCTGTCATTCAGAAGAGAAGGAGAGATAAAGGTTTTCCCAAACAAAAAAAAACTGAAGGAATTCATCGGCACTAAACCAGCCCTACAAGAGATTCTAAGGGGGATTCTGTGAGTGAAATGTTGCAAGGACCACAAAGTACCAGAGACATCACTACAAGCATGAAACCTACAGACATGACAATGACTCTAAACACATATCTTTCAATAATAACACTGAACGTAATTGGACTAAATGGTCCAACCAAAAGACATAGGGTATCAGAATGGATAAAAAAAACAAAACAAAACAACTATTTGTTGTCTACAAGAGACTCATTTAGTCCTAAGGACACCTTCAGATTGAAAGTGAGGGGATGGAGAACTATGTATCATGCTACCGGAAGTCAGAAGAAACCTGGAGTAGCCATACTTATTTCAGACAAACTAGACTTTAAATTAAAGGCTGTAACAAGGGATAAAGAAGGGCATTATATAATAATTACAGGGTCTATCCAGGAAGAGCTAACAATTATAAATGTCTATGCACCAAATACGGAAGCCTCCAAATATATAAAACAATTAATCACAAACATAAGCAACCCCATTTATAAGAATGTAGTTACTGCAGGGGACTTTAATACCCCATTTACAACAATGAATGGATCATCTAGACACAGGATCAATAAAGAAACAAAGGCCCTGAATGATTCATTGGATCAGATGGGCTTGACAGATATATTTAGAACTCTCATCCCAAAGCAACACAATATACTTTCTTCTCGAGTGCACATGAAACATTCTCCAAGATAGATCACATATTGGGTCACAAAACAGCCTTTCATAAGTATAAAAGAATTGAGATCATACCATGCATGGTTTCAGACCACAATGCTATGAAACTTGAAATCAACCACAGGGAAAAGTCTGGAAAACCTCCAAAAGCATGGAGGTTAAAGAACACCCTACTAAAGAATGAATGGGACAACAAAATAAAAATACAACAATCCAAATGCCTTGGGATGCAGTGAAGGCAGTCCTGAGAGGAAAATACATTGCAATCCGGGCCTATCTCAAGAACAAGAAAAATCCCAAATACAAAATCTAACAGAACACCTAAAGGAAACAGAAGCAGAACAGCAAACATACCCCAAACCCAGCAGAAGAAGAGAAATAATAAAGGTCACAGCAGAAATAAATAATATAGAATCTAAAAAAACTGTAGAGCAGATCAATGAAACCAAAATTTGTTTTTTTGAAAAAATAAACAAAATTGATAAACCTCTAACCAGGCTTCTCAAAAAGAAAAGGGAGATGACCCAAATAGATAAGATCATGAATGAAAATGCAATTATTACAACCAATCCCTCAGAAATACAAGCAATTATCAGAGAATACTATGAAAAATTATATGCCAACAAACAGGACAACCTGGAAGAAATGGACAAATTCCTAAGCACCCACACACTTCCAAAACTGAAACAGGAAGAAATAGAAAACTTGAACAGACCCATAACCAGAGAAGAAATTGAATCAGTTATCAAAAATCTCCCAAAAATAAGAGTCCAGGACCAGATGGCTTCCTAGAGGAATTCTACCAGACATTTAAAGCAGAGATAATACCTATCTTTCTCAAGCTGTTCCAAAAAATAGAAAGGGAAGGAAAACTTCCAGACTCATTGTATGAAGCCAGCATTACATTGATTCACAAACCAGACAGAGACCCAGCAAAAAAAGAGAACTACAGGCCAATATCCCTGATGAATATGGATGCATAAATTCTCAATAAGATACTAGCAAATAAAATTCAACAGCATATAAAAAGAATTATTCACTATGATCAAGTGGGATTCATTCCTGGGATGCAGGGCTGGTTCAACATTAGCAAATCAATCAATGTGATACATCACATTAATAAAAGAAAGGATAAGAACCATATGATCCTGTCAATGCAGAAAAAGCATTTGACAAAATTCAGCATTCTTTCTTAATAAAAACCCTCAAGAAAGTCGGGATAGAAGGAACAAACTTAAACATCATAAAAGCCATTTATGAAGAGCCCACAGCTAATATCATCCTCAATGGGGAAAAACTGAGAGCTTTCCCCCTGAAATCAGGAACAGGACAGAGATGTTCACTCTCACTGCTGTTGTTTAACATAATATTGGAAGTTCTAGCATCAGCAATCAGACAACTAAAGGAAATCAAAGGCATCAAGATTGGCAAACATGAAGTCAAGCTTTCACTTTTTGCAGATGACATGATACTATACATGGGAAACCTGATGGACTCCACGAAAAGTCTGCTAGAACTGATACATGAATTCAGCAAAGTCGCAGGATACAAGATCAATGTACAGAAATCAGTTGCATTCTTAGACACTAATAATGAAGCAACAGAAAGACAAATAAAGAAACTGATCCCATTCACAATTGCACCAAGAAGCATAAAATACCTAGGAATAAACCTAACCAAAGATGTAAAAGATCTGTATGCTAAAAACTATAGAAAGCTTATGAAGGAAATTGAAGAAGATACAAAGAAATGGAAAAACATTCTGTGCTCATGGATTGGAAGAATAAATATTGTTAAAATGTCAATACTACCCTAAGCTATCTACACATTCAATGCAATCCCAATCAAAATTGCACCAGCATTCTTCTTGAAGCTAGAACAAGCAATCCTAAAATTCATATGGAACCACAAAAGGCCCCGAATAGCCAAAGTAATATTGAAGAAGAAGACCAAAGTGGAAGGCATCACAATCCCAGACTTTAGCCTCTACTACAAAGCTGTCATCAAGACAACATGGTATTGTCACAAAAACAGACACATAGACCAATGGACTAGAGTAGAGACTCCAGAATAGGACCCGCAAAAGAATGGCCAACTAATCATTGACAATGCAGGAAAGAATATCCATTGGAAAAAGAACAGTCTCTTTACAAATGGTGCTGGGAGAACTGGACAGCAACATGCAGACAAAGGAAACTAGACCACTTTCTTACACCATTCACAAAAATAAACTCAAAATGGATAAAGGACCTGAATGTGAAACAGGAAACCATCAAAATCCTAGAGGAGAAAGCAGGAAAAACCTCTCTGAACTCAGCTGCAGCAATTTCTTACTTGACAGGTCTCCAAAGGGAAGGGAATTAAAAGCAAAAATGAACTATTGGGACCTCATCAAGATAGAAAACTTTTGCACTGCCAAGGAAACAATCAACAAAACTAAAAGGCAACCAAAGGAATGGGAAAAGATATTTGCAAATGACATATCAGACAAAGGGCTAGTATCAAAATTCTATAAAGAACTCACCAAGCTCCACACCCAAAAAACAAATAATCCAGTGAAGAAATGTGCACAAAACATGAATAGACACTTCTCTAAAGAAGACATCCAGATGGCCAACAGGCACATGAAAAGATGTTCAATGTCACTCCTCATCAGGGAACTACAAATCAAAACCACATTCAGATACCAGCTCACGCCAGTCAGAGTGGCTAAAATGAACAAATCAGGAGACTATTGTTGCTGGAGAGGATGTGGAGAAACGGGAACCCTCTTGCACTGTTGGTGGGAATGCAAACTGGTGCAGCCACTCTGAAAAACAGTGTGGAGGTTCCTCAAAAAGTTAAAAATAGATCTACCGTATGACCCAGCAATAGCACTGTTAGGAATTTACCAAGGGATACAAGAGTGCTGATGCATAGGGGCACTTGTAGCCCAACGTTTATAGCAGCACTTTCAACAATAGCCAAATTATGGAAGAAGCCTAAATGTCCATCAACTGATGAATGAATAAAGAAGATGTGGTTTATATATACAATGGAATACTACGTGGCAATGAGAAAGAATGAAATCTGGCCTTTTGTAGCAATGTGGATGGAACTGGAGAGTGTTATGGTAAGTGAAATAAGTCATACGGAGGAAGATAGATACCATATGTTTTCGTTCTTATGTGAATCCTGAGAAACTTAACAGAATACTGTGGGGGAGGGGAAGGGGGAAAAAAAGTTAGAGAAGGGCAGAGCCAAAGCATAAGAGACTCTTAAAAACTGAGACTAAACTGAGGGTTGATGGGGGGGGGGGAGTGAGAGGGAGGGGAGGGTGGGTGATGGGTATTGAGGAGGGCACCTGATGGGGATGAGCACTGGGTGTTGTATGGAAACCAATTTGACAATAAATTTCATATTAAAAAAATAATAAAGCACAAATAATCAAAGGGGAAGGAAAAAAAAAGAATGGGATGGTGCCATTTGCAACAACATGGATGGACCTAGAGGGTATAACGCTAAATGAAATAAGTCAATCAAAGACAAACACATATAATTTCACTCACTTGTAGAATTTAAGAAACAAAACAAAGGAACAAACAAACAAACAAGCTCTTAAATACAGAGAACAAACTAGTGGTTCCCAGAAGGGAAGAAGGGGCGATGGGTGAAATAGTTGAAGGGGATTAAGAATACATTTATCTTGATGCATACTGAGAAATGTATAGAATTGTTGAATCATTATATTGTACACCTGAAACTAATATAACACTGCAAGTTAATTATACTTGAATAATAAAAAAATACGATTTGTCTCAATAATGTCCTCTTTAGCAAAACAACAACAAAAGTATGTTTTTTAAACTTGTTTGATCATGAAAACTTTTTCAATACAGTTCTTATTGAAGTAGCTTAGAAAATGTATTTTGCAGAATACACTACATAAAATATGGCTCTGGCTTTGCAGTAAAAAAAAAATATATAGATACTTTCAGGAACACAATCTATGCAATATTGCATTTGACTTCTTAGAAAACTCTGGGTTCACCAAGTAGACAACATTGTTGGCTACTCAAATTATAGGAGAATTTGCAAATTTCATTCCTTCAAATTAACAAGTTACAATTTTATTTAAAAATAATTTTATTTAAAAAAGCATTTGTTTTCAGAAATATATCTTTCACAAATAAATCTAGTGCTGCAAATTGTTGTCATTCTGTAAATTGCAGTTTCTGAGCTAGAACATTTACATTCTGTTTTATAACTTAATACCACATGTAGTCGCCAAAACTATCTCATACATATTGTTACTGGGAATATATTTCAAGCTTAATTTTGAGGTGCTACTTCATGCAGAGTTAAATATTAAATAAAATCACACATGAATCCTATGTTTTGTACTGTTTAAATTTAACCAAGCCTTAATCTCATCTGAAGACCATTAGTATATCCAGACCATGTATTAAAAGTAATTATCATAAAGCTTACAAATGTTTATGAAACTCTTTCTAGTTTACAAAATTATTTCATTTGCTCACCACAAACAGATATAAATAGGTCTGGTATTAATATTCTTATTTTACACGTTAGAAAACTGAGATTCAATGTTCTATGCCTTTTGCCTACATCTTAATCTCTTGGCAATATAGGGCATTGTTCAATATTCCCTGTTTGCCAAAACTTTTTCCCCAAACATTTATAGATTATATATAAAATAGATATTTGTTCAATGACGAGAGACTGAATTCAGTGAAAAGACACGTAACTAAAGGAGACCAACACAGGAAACACTAGCCAACCAATAAGAAAAAGATGTGTATCCCAAGGAAAAATGATTAAAAGATGAACAGGCAATTTTTAAAAGAGAAAATACAAGAGGTAACAACTTATAAAGAAATACTCCAATTCATTATTAGTAGAAGAATTGTAAGCCCCCCAAAATTCTCACATAGGCCCACAAATCAATGTGTACCTGGCTATTCTTTGCAACATTGATAATAGAGAGCTGAAGGCAATCTACATGACCTTCAGTGGGAGAGTGGAAGCATACCGTTAAGAAGTAGGCAAAAGATAAAATAATGTTTAGTTATGTATGACAACAGAATTTAATCTCAAAATAAACAAAATCCAAAAAATAATATTTACATAAATTAATATATGCTTACAAAGCAATATCTCATATTTTGCTAGACTGTAAAGAAGCAAAAAGATACACATGAAACAATCTGGATGATTGCCCCTGGTAGGAAGGAAAATGGTTGTGGACTATGTGGATTAGGAGAAACAACGGGGAAAAAAAGAAAAAAAAACATTCTCTTCCTTCTGTCGTCTTCAATCTGCCAACTTCTCTCCATCACCACTAATCAAAACCGTTCTCCCTTCAGAAACATTCTTATTTTCCTCAATTTTATTTTATTTTCCTCTTCTACTTTTCCATCTTGGACACACTGATCTTTTCACCTCACCTCATGCCAATCAGAGTGGCTAAAATGAACAAATCAGGAGACTATTGTTGCTGGAGAGGATGTGGAGAAATGGGAACCCTCTTGCACTGTTGGTGGGAATGCAAACTGGTGCAGCCACTCTGGAAAACAGTGTGGAGGTTCCTCAAAAACTTAAAAATAGAACTACCCTATGACCCAGCAATAGCACTGCTAGGAATTTACCCAAGGGATACAAGAGTGCTGATGCTTAGGGGCACTTGTACCCCAATGTTTATAGTAGCACTTTCAACAATAGCCAAATTATGGAAAGAGCCTAAATGTCCACCAACTGATGAATGGATAAAGAAGATGTGGTTTAAAATTTTTTTTGAAATGTTTTTATTTATTTTTGAGACACAGAGAGACAGAGCATGAACGGGGGAGGGGCAGAGAGAGAGGGAGACACAGAATCGGAAACAGGCTCCAGTCTCTGAGCCGTCAGCCCAGAGCCCGATGCGGGGCTCGAACTCACCGACCGCGAGAACGTGACCTGAGCTGAAGTCGGAGGCTTAACCGACTGAGCCACCCAGGCGCCCCAGATGTGGTTTATATATACAATGGAATACTACGTGGCAATGAGAAAGAATGAAATATGGCCTTTTGTAGCAACGTGGATGGAACCGGAGAGTGTTATGGTAAGTGAAATAAGTCATACAGAGAAAGACAGATACTATATGTTTTCACTCTTATGTGGATCCTGAGAAACTTAACAGAAGACCATGGGGGGGGGAAGGGAAAAAAAAAGAGAGGGAGGGAGCCAAAGCATAAGAGACTCTTAAAAACTGAGACTAAACTGAGGGTTGAATGGGGGGGGGGGAGGGAGGGGAAAGTGGGTGATGGGCATTGAGGAGGGCATCTGTTGGGATGAGCACTGGGTGTTGTATGGAAAACAATTTGACAATAAATTTCATACTAAAAAAAAATCCAAATCTCTTCATTTCAGTCCCTCTTAAAAACTCTTTAAAAGTTTCCTTTAGTTTTCTGGGTAAGGATCAAATCTTTAACACAACCCTACATTCCAGACTCGTGTTGGGCATTCTGATCCTTGAAAATGGTGATGCCTTTATTCAATGCCTCTGTCTAGACTATTCTTCTGTCCTCTCCTCAACCAACTTGTACTTATCTTTCAGATCTCCACGCAGAGCTGTTTCTCAACAACTAAGTCACATCCCTTTGCTATGCTCTGAAAAGCACCCTGTAATTATTAATTATATCACATCACAGATGTAATTACATCTGGAAATTATTTCAATAATTTCTATTTCTATCCATTCTTTTAAGCTTCTTGTAAGTAAGGACCCTATTTGTTTTGCTCACCATTATAGTCAAAGAACTTGACAGAGTGCCAGGCACATAAGCGGGCCCCCAGCAATTATCTGTTGAATAAATGATTAAATGTAAGAATTCTTGCTTTAAGGAAAATATTGGACACTTGTTTGCATAATTTAAAACTGAAAGATGATTAGAAGGAAATTTAGAATAATAAGTAATAATAAACAGGCTATGAGTCAGAGAAAAATGTTCAAAAGCAAAGAACATGAAATAAAGACACATGCACAATATTTTACTTCTAGACTTATCTATTAAAAGATTATTATAGTTGTGTGAAAAAGATGAGCATCACGTGTCTGTTTTACATGTCTCTATTCAATAATTCTATAGCTGTTGAAAATAACTTTTTAAATTGCATTCCAAATGACAGACTTTAAACAATAATATTTTCTCTGAAACAAAGCCAGGAGATTTTACATCACAGATGTCCATGTACCCAAAGAATCATTGTGCAGAAACTAATTCCAAAACATTCCCCTTTAAAATTTGCTTACGCATTTCCTTATGTAAACAAAGTGAAGACAGTCCAACATAAGAGAAGAATGAGAATGTTGCCACATTTTTCAAGTATACAACATCTGTTTTTTCATTCTGTGGCATTTCAGCTAGCCTAAAGAAAACCTCAGGGAGAAAACTATAAATGGTATACCCCATGCACACACACTTAATAATGACTAGCACACATGGAAGCTGTAAATTTGAGAAGAAAATCAATGTTTCCCATTGAAACTAGTCTAGCCAGAGAAGGAAGCCTCCAAAACAGGAATTTTGTTATTCAGAAGCCAGGGTTAATCAGCCTAGCTATGTTTTTAAAGTAAAATAAAATCTGATCAGGGCTTAGGTGCCAGGTGTTTTACAAATATTATGTCACTTAATCTTCCCGTTAAGTCCCATAAGACATATATAAATGTCAGTGTTTACAGAAGAAGAAATTGAGGCATAGTTAAATAATTAAGTGGGGTAGACTCAGACAACCATGGTACAGGACTTGAACTCAAGCATGACTCCAAAGTCTTCTTGTTTTCCAGGCCTGCCTTAAAGATCCCTTCACTCTTTTTTGAATCCAAGTCTTTCTTAGCCAGTGACTTTATCTCTAGAGGTCTTCTTAAAATTTTCCTTCTCCCACCAGTCTGCTTCTGTTGACTTTGAACACTTTCACAGCAGTTACCATGATGGACATTAGAAACATAGGGACCTATTGCTCATCTAACTAGAGAGTAAGTAACTTGAAACTAATTTCTATTTTGCATCTAGTTCTTTCTGTTTTCCTCACGTGGGTCACAGAATGCCTTAGTCAAACATTTACCATTAGTACTAACAGTTTAACATGTGAAGAGTTGAAAAAATAATATGATAAATAGAAATCTATTATTTACAAATTTCTAGTGCATACATTAGCTTTTTTAAGAATCCTTTTTGGGTCAATTTGACTGTATTGTTTTCTAAATGAAATTAAACCAACAAAATCTTCCTCTAATCAGAAACTATTGTGGTTTAGTCATTAAGTAAAGACCACAATAAAGGGGCAAATCCCCAACAGAATCTTAAATAGATCTCTCCTTCCCAACACCTTTATGTATTATTTCCTTACTACATAAAACTGAACAAGAGAGTTCTCAAGACCAAGCCTCTCATCTTCATGGACATTTATCATCTGCACCTTCTTAAGCTTAGGATTCTAACATTTGTTAATTTAAAATAATCTTCAGTAGATAATTTAACTTCACTTCAGTGTGCTCATCGATAAGAAAAGTTGTAGTAATACATAATGAGATTATCTTCAAGGATTAAATAATATTTGTAAAGCAGACATGGTTTAGAAAAAGCTCTCAATCAATATTTGTGTCTTTCTCTTCTCAACTCCCTTTCTATTGTATATTCTCATCAGCTCTTGCTCTGTCTTCCTGATTCTCTTTCCTTCTGTAATTTATTTATCCACTAATATCCTCCAATCTTGAACTTCTTATTCTGAGTTAATTTCTCTCAAACCTTAAAGCTATTCCTAACTGGAGTTTCGATCAACCTCCTATTTCTCTCCCTTACTCTAGAGTAGCCTGGAACTTTATATCAAAGGCTAAATTTTTAAAGTGGGTAGGTTGTGGTTATATGACTCATCTGGAACTTGAGCATGTCAACAACCTTCATTAAATTCATATGTCTTGTAGTGAGAGGGTAGGATATAGTTGTTTCCCTGTCAATATTTCTAGAGAAAAGCAGCATGTCTGCACCGAATTAGAGTGCAATGTCTCTGTCTCTAGCCAAGCTGGAGGTATTTCCAAATCCACTGTGACTTTAGAGACAGGGGGTGGCTTGCTACAAGGCCCATTTCCAGTCAACCTGATACTTGGGTATATGCTATATAAATTATAATAACAAGAAGATCTAGCAAAATAGTTAAGGGAAAGATAATACTCAAGTGGTCATAAGGAATAAGTATTATCATAGTCAGTAGTATAGAATGGCATATTGCATAGGCTTAATGGTAATATCAATGGCATTGTGGTGGTTTTAAAACACGGTCCCAAAATTTTCTTGACACTCTCTCATCAAGGGATCTATGTCCCTTACCCCTAAATCAGGGCTCTATGACTAGTTGAGCAATAGAATATGTCAGAAGTCAGAGTATGAAATTTTTTAGTCCCAGGCCACAAAAGATAGGTAACTTCCATTTCCTGTTTCTTAGTATACATATGGTAAGGAAGCCCAGTCAACTCATGGAAGAGCCCACAGAGAGATTATCCAAGGACTCTGGCCCACAGCACTATGGAGTTCCAAGTGAAAGTCAGCAGCAACTTGCCAGTCATAAGGTCTTATCTTAGCAGTGCATCTTCCAGGTTCCAAGAGATGCCTTGTTGAGGAAAGATGAGCTATTTCCATCAAATTCTGAAAAATTCTACATTTGTGAACAAAATAATGATGTTACTGGGATTATTAAGTTTTAGGTGATTTGTTAGTATCAAAAGATAACTGGACAAAGCACATATTCAAAAGGGCATCCATGTTGCTTGATTAAGATTGAGGGAGTGAACATCACAAGGTGGGTCTGTGCTCTCTATTCTCCCTACACCCAAATAGGCTTTGAGATGTTTCTACCTAACATATCTGTGATTCCACCATAGATAAATAGATAGATGATAGATAGATAGATACATAGATACATAGATGCATGCATAGTTACAGATTTTGCATTTGCAGATTTGCCTACTCACTAAAATTTATTTAAAAGCCCTAAATGAACAGTCACAGCACTTTGACAATCATTTGTGGACATGCATAGAGATTGACCAAGGCAGGCTGTGCTGCCTTCTTGTTTCAGTTCTCCTACTACAAATAAGTGTCCTTTGTGTGGTCTATTTAGTGTCACGTTTTTAATAATTTTGTGGTTTTTGTTGGTGATTTGGTGTTTAAAGGGACCTCTGAGCATCAGGTTCAAATGTCCCAAAGTGCACGCAGACTGTGATGGTCTTTATGGGGAAGATACGATGTTAGGTAATCTCTCTCCAAGCATAACTGGTAGTACTGTTGGCTTTAATTCAATGTTAATAAAACAACAATACACACTGAATAAGATGTTTTTAAATAGAAACACATACTAAACAAGTTTATGTATTGATTGGTTTATGAAAATGTAACCGAAAGATTGCAGGAACTTCCTATCGTATTTCCCCTGGTTCAGTTATCACTAAGTCAGGACGTGCAGCTACTTTATAAGAACATAACTATCATGAATGATGCCAATCAACTGTATACATGCCAACTTAATATCTCAACGACTCCAACTATATATGTGCACACATACACACACACATTTACTCACATATAAAAGATAGCATATAGTATAGGAAATTACCCACATAAACTTTGAGCCATCAATCCTGCTTCCATTTGTCTGATTACAGCATGATATTCATTAAAATATATGAAAACCTAAAAGTACCATTTTATGGATACACCTACTAATATCATATCCAACCATTCCCATCACTCAGAAATAATTTTATGTACATTTCACCTTTTAAATGAGGCACTGTTTTCCAGCTAAAAAGTGGGGGGGAAATCATGACTTCCTACATGTAATGTGAATTTAATAAAAGCTATGTCACACTGAAATGCAAATTATCAGATAAGTACATGGCAAAGATGACTGTGGTTGAATAAGGTTGTATATTATAAATAGACTGGCTAATCCAGCAAACTCTTAGGTGCTAACAAAGTTAGCACTTTGTTCTTCTCACTGATAAATGTAATAGTTCCACACTCAGAAGCTGACCTCCTTCTGAATATGTGATGATTATATAACGAAAAATCTGTAGCCCCAAGTGTTAATTTACACTTCATTTCCTAAATCTAAACTCCAAAGCAACATTTCTTTTTCTAGTTTAGAGTTGGTTCATGACAGCTGAAGGCTTGGACATAGAGGAATATCTAAATCTAACTTTTCCTGCATGGCTACGAGTAATCATGTATCCTTTGCTCCCTCTTCCAGATGTTCATAATCCTCCCCACCCGCCCCCCCCCACACCCACTAAAGCTTTTGATGTAGGACATGCTGGAATGCTGGAGAGCAAAGAATACTTTGGTCAGATAAGGAACTAGAGCTAAGCAGAACAAGGGACCAAATTCTAATTTTAAATAAAGGAACTCATTAGAATCTGAGGTTTTCATTTCATGCTCTGTTGTGTTAGGAAAAAAAAGGAACAAATAACCAAAACAGTTTTTATTGTATTTTTGTCTTAATGAAAAATCTTGATAAAAGGAAATGTAATTTTAGAATGGAAGGGATATTCGGGTTCTAATGCAACATCTTTATGTTATTTATTCTTAGTTTTTTCTAGCTTTATTGAGATATAATTGACTAATAACATTGTGTAAATTTAAGGCCTGTAACATATATAGGCCATATATATATATATATATATATATATATATATATAGTATTGTGAAATGATTGTCACAATAAAGTTAATTAACACATCCATCACCTCATATGGTTATTATTTTGTGTGTGTGCAACTTTCAAATATAAAATATAGTATTGTTAATTATAGTTACGCCCCTATACATTAGATCTCCAGAACTTATTCATCTTATAGCTGAAAGACTATACCCTTTGACCAACATCACATTTCCCCCATACCTAGCCCCTGGCAACCACATACAAGTGACATCACACAGTACTTGTCTTTGACATTTCACTTAGCATGTTGTCACAAATGGCAGGATTTTCTTCTAAATGAGGAAAATGAATCCCAAAAAGACAATGTGACCTGTTCAAACTCTCACAGTTTTCTAGTAACTGAAATCAAAAAGGCACTTAGGTCTTAATACTATTATTGTTGTGTTGTAGCTGAGTCAGGAAATATCAGAGAACACTCAGAAAGAAAACATAATAGTATATCAACCTTCTTATTTCTTGAGCTATATTGGAATGACGTAAGTAACAGAAAACTTTGGGGCCATAGTGTATGAGTTCATAATCCCTCTGTTTTGTACATTTAAAAAAATGTCTATGGTGATACAGTGCTGTTAATTCTTTTATTGATACACCATTGAGAGGACTATTTTAGGACCACTTATTTTATTAACATGTAAAGATATTTTTTAAAATGTTACTGGCAACAGCAGAGAATGTTTTCTTCTCTTCCCCATTATCGTTGTGAAATTCCATCCAGTAAAACTGTCCCAGGCAGTTTGGAAAATTACCACCACCTTCTTCTAGCAATAGCAGTAATAATCTCTGGTGAGAAATTAAAACAATTGGTTGCAGGCAAGACTCACTGATACTGTGATCCTAGAGCCAGACACAGCAAAGAAAAGCAAATGAAAACGGCCCCTGCTTGTGTTTCGGCTGGTCTCTGGAGTCACATAAACATGAAGGGACTGTAATCTTTGTTAAAATTCAGTATTATCCTATGGACAGTGAAATGGGGCAAAGAGAGCATGAGCCTGGAAATATGTTTTGTCCTCAATGGTCCTGATGTATCCATAGAAAACCTGAATAGCTTTGGTTGGTTCAAAGCTGTGTCTCATCTGAAGCAAGTGTTTTTGCCTAGTGACTACAGTTTCCTTATTGAAGTTGTATGATTCACTTGAAGTGTTTTGCTGTACCCAACTGGTTAGCTAATTTAAATAATGAACCCAGATACGTTATTTCTTCCCAGACTTCTTTCAATAACAGTTAGTTTCTTTCCTTTCTCGTATCCAAAACACAACTATTAAAATGGGAACATTTTAATAATTTTGAGAAACTCAAGAGAATCCCTTCAAAGTATAAAATATGAGTAGAACATGTTACATGACTCATGGTTTAAACATATTTTAGCCAATGTTCAGAGCCTGTTCATGGAATAACTCCAGGGGCATCATTTATAATATTGTTTTACACAAATAGAACATCTGGACTATTAGTCTGGTTCAAAGAAAAGATAATTCTGAGATATGGGGTAATGAGGTATAGTTATATGTTAAGGAAACATAGACTATGTGAACAGCCTTGACCCAGATGAAAGAAAACCATGTTAATGAGAAAAAAAAAAAAAGAGAGAGAGAGAGTGAGAGATGAAATAATAACCTAGCTCAGAAAACATGCTAAAGACTGTTCAGTCAATCAGGGGAAACAAAAATTATATTCATATTTATGATCACAAAAATGATAGGGTGGAGCTATGGCAGTGAGAAGGACATCAGCATCCTATTCTTGAAGTCTCCAATAGCTTTCTTGCTGGTCTCCTTACTTCCATCTTGTTCAGTCATGCCCACACTTATTCTTCACACTGGAATCAGAGTTGTTCTGTTTGTTTTGTTTTGGTTTTTAAATGTAAACCATATCACGTTGCTATTCTGACTGAAACCTCACAGGATCATTCCTACCTGACTTAGCTTGTCTATAAGGGGATACCATCTAACATCTACTTGTCTCTCCATCCCCTGCTGATTTTTTTTTTTTTACCTTGTTTATTATCACTCTGTCCCCTGTTCCATATGCTCAGCCCTTTGCCATCTTCATTTTTAAAAATAGGCCAAGAATAGTCCTGGGTGGCTCATTTGGTTAAGCATCTGACTCTTGATTTCTTTTTTCTTAAACTTTTTTTAATGTTTATTTATTTTTGAGAGAGAGACAGTGTGATCAGGGGAGGGGCAGAGAGAGGGAGACACAGAATATGAAGCAGTCTCCAGGCTCTGAGGTGTCAACACAGAACCCAACTTGGGGCTTGAACCCATGAACCATGAGATCATGACCTGAGCCACTCAGGTGCCCCAAGCATCTGACTCTTGATTTTGGCTCAGGTTATGATCTCATGGTTTGTGAGTTCGAGCTCCACCTCAGGATCTGTGCTGACAGCACAGAGTCTGCTTTGGATTCTCTGCCTCCCTCTCTCTCTGCCTCTCTCTCTCAAAAATAAAATAAATAAACATTTAAAAAATGAATAAAAAGAACAGAATAGGCCAAGAATATCTTCACTTTAGGACTAGCATACTTGCCTTTCCTTGGTGTCGGATATCCCCCCCAGAGATATTTTATGCCTGGATCTCTCTCAACATTGAGATAGATCTCAGCTAAAATGTTACTTCCTTAGTGAGGCCTTTCCTAAGCATCTAACTTAAATTAGTATACTCCTGATCCATAGCTTTCTATTGTGTTATGGTATTTTACTTTATTTACATAACCTATTATTAGCTGAGATTATTTTGATATATATATTTTGTTTACTACATCCTCTCTCTGTCTCGTTCTCTGCCATATTTCCTCCAGCAAGAACTTTGCCTGGCACAGGTGTAGGCACTCATTATATATTTCATGAAGAAATCAGTATTACCTGACTAACTCAATATTGTTTTTTTAATATTTTCAGGTCTTGATTATTCCAGAAATAAGTAAGAGGAACTGCTACTTTGAACTTAATTCTTTGTAACAACAACAACCACCAAAACAGCCCTGACTGAGTCAACGGGAGTGATAGTAACTTTGGAGAATGTGAACAATGTTCTTGGAATTAAAAATAAAACGGTGGAAAGGAATTCTGGCCAACAGCCAGACATCTACCCAGGACTTCGGGAAAGCACATCTCAAAAAGTATAAGACAAATTAGGTGTGACCACATGGCCAGAGATTCTAAAAGGGAGGATTGCTTCAGAAAAATGGAAGAATAACAATGGCATTTTGATAATACAGCCATTGATTATATTTTTTAAACAAAAAAAATGGAGCCTTAGGTACCGACTGGAATGAGGTCATATTTTTAAAAGACATGTACAAAAGACAGAATAAACAGTGTATAACTAAAATGAAAACAAGAGTGCCATAAACCCATAAGAATTGTATTCAAAGTCCAAAATGGGTTATGGAGTACAAAAAAATAAGATATAGAGCTTAACTGCCTTTTTAAAAAATAACAATTTGTTTTGTCCCGAGTGAGAAGAACATGAAGAGCCAAATCCACTCGGGTTAGACAGAGTAATGTTAGTAAAAGACTAAACTCTTAATTGTTTTGCTTTTAACTCTCATATCAAGAGAAATGATTTTCAAACTGAAAAAAGAAGAAACATGGAGAAAAGGAAAATAAAGCACAAGATAGATTAAGACAAACAAATTAATGGGGAGAGCAATATAACACAGAATATTAAAATAACTTGTAATCACACAGTCTTTAGGATTCATACTGAACAGTAAAGGAGGTAGGAGGCTTCATATTAAAGCTCACAAGGGATAAAATACATCTTTGAAACTACATACTTATTAATTTGGGTTCTTCATGGTAAAATTCCAAAGCATGCTATGGGGGAGGGGTGTAAAAGAGTATATCTGAAAGTGTATTCCATGAACCAGAAACATGGCAGAATGTTAAAACAAACAAAAACACCAACTATCACGCAGATTCCCTTATGCAAATAAGCTTGGGAAATATTGGGTTAACTGAACTCAAACAAGACTTCTTCTTACTACGACTTCTCAGTTTATAATGTGCAATATATACTGAGACTTCCCAAGAAGGGCAGATAGTATGTTGTGTCTCTCAAACTCATCTGATAATGGAAAATTTTTCTTTTTTTCTTTTCTTTTAGCATCTCATGGAATTAGCATCTTAAAGGATATAATTTGGGAAACAGTGTTCTAATGGCATGCCGTAGAGTTTTGTACTTAGGTCTCTTGTGTTCAACACTTTTACTAGCAACTTAAATGAAGGCAAGAAGGCCTTCTTATCACATCTGCAGCCAACACAAAGCTGGGAGAGATGGTTAATGTGATGGATGTTTGGAATCAAGTTTTAAAAATATTATGACAGGTTGAAATATTGGGCTGAGCTTTCAAGATATTATTGGTTTCCAAGATCATTTCACAGGATAGGAGACACCTGCCATAACAACAGTTTCTATGAACAAAATCTAGAGGGTTTACTTGACTATAAATTCAATATGAACCAACAGTATGTGACTCTTACAAACAAAAACAACATAGCGAAACTGTTACACTGGGATGTTTTTACAGATGAAAAAGCACCTAGACAGGCATTACTAACTGGTCTTCATACTACTCACACATCTGGAAGGTGGAGTTAGAGATTAGAATGTGCTCAGTGGAGGACCACAAGAAAGAGAAGTTGTCTGGATACTGTGTCATAATATGAACACAAAACTGGAAATGTTTGGTTTAGATAGAAGATTACTGCATTAGGTTCCATATAAGGAAAAACATTCTTTGATTATTCACATTTCAGGGAAAAACAAAGTAAAATGCTGACTTACAAGACAGTGAGCTCATTATTGATGGAGATCTTCAAGTCAGGCTGGGTAATTTTCTTTCCAGGATGTTGTAGAAAGAATTCGCAACTCATTCCTACTTTCCTAATCTAAATGATTTCTAGGAGTCTATGATATTATACATTTCAATATTGTTTTCCTGGTCACTGGAATCTTATAGCAATTTTGTATATGGCCCTGTAAAATGATAGACCTGGCACAAACATTACAGATAATCTTTGTAAGACCCTGTTTTTTAGAGATGAGAAACCAAGGCTCAGAAAATTTTCATTCTTTGATTTGCCAGATATTTTCTGGGTGCAAGGCTCTGAAATATGTATTGTAGAAAATACCAACATGAACAAGAAGAGCTTGCTTGCCATCAGTTTATAAATTAGGCTGACAAACAGCCAACACAAAATGTAGACATACAAAATGTGTATAGTTGAGGAGTAAGCAATTCACTCTGACTGGCAGATCGAGAAATATGGAAGTTGGGAAGGTTTCCAGCTAAGAAAACATTAGCAAACCCAGAGAAAGGAAAGTATTTTGGAAGTGCCTTCTGTGGAGTTGGAAGTGGTCTTATCTGAGACAACAGAGGTGAAAGACTATGTAGTCCTTGGAAGTGGACCCAGGTCCATTTGGACCAGGTATATTGAGATCTGGGTTCTACTATCTTAAATGATCTCAAAGGTGAACAGGTTCCAGATAGACACATCCCTTTAAGCCCACAAAGTCATTGCCCCTTGGGAAAGGGTACAATGTAGAGCCAGAGTGAGATCAAGTTCAGGGCTAAGGACAGGAGTCCCTCTTAACCTATGGTGGGAATTTTTATTTTATTCTAAGACTTTTGGGAGCTGTTTGAGTTTTCTGCAGAGGGAAATGACCTCATTTGTCTAAGTCATGCTGCTGAATCTGGAATCCAAATTTCCACGTCCCTAGCCCAATATGTCTTCCATTACTCCACATTACACCTATTAATCTATTAAGATCTATGTTTAACATTGATTGAACTCTAAATTAACTTTTATGGGTACCTATTATGAAGAATACATTTTAAAGATAGATCTAAAATAATACACATAAATATTCCCAAGAGGAATCAGTCAATGCCTATCCACATAAAAGAATTATTTTATTTAAGGGTATAAGAAATATGAAGACTAAAGTACTAGAAGTTATTAAGTCAGTGAAAAAATGATATTACTCTTTACTGAACACCGCCACATGTTTATATATTGCTTTTAATTCTTGCAACAACTCTACATGGTAGATATTATTAGTCCCTATCAACAGATGAGGAATGGGGGTTGTTGATGGAATGACAACCAGTAAGTCACTGAACGTGGGTACAAAAGTTTGTCTGACTCCAATGCTTATGATATTCTCCCTATAGCACTCAATAGTCTACTGGGGGAAGGAAGGAAGTCTTGTTCAGATTGTCTTTTTCTATGCATTTTTCTCTATTTTATAAGTAACAGACTATAAATTCCTCAAGTAAAATGATCCTACTTTACACTTTCCCTCCCCCCACAACTGCAGTAGGTACAGCAACAGAATATAACAAGCAACTCAACCCAACTAAAAAAACATGATTTATTCAACAAATATTTATGAAAAGTCTACTATGTGCCAGGGACTACTCTTGGCCCTGAGGTTATATCAATGAACAAAGCATGCAAATTTCTAGTCCTCATGCAGAATTCAGTTTCTTGCAATTGTAAGATTAGAAGATGTTTGCCATTCCCAGACGCATGGCCCTCTCTATAAACATGACAGTTTTTCATTCAAGGCCAGCAAAATAAGGTCTTTGCTGCTTCCAGTCTCTGACTTCTATCTCTGGCCTCCAAATTCAAATTTATAGTGGCTATGTGATTGGGTATGGCCCACCTAGATCATCTCTGTTTTTATTAATCCTAAATCGACTGTTCAGTCACCTTAATTCAAGTACATTTGTAAAATTTACAGTAACTAAAATCAAAATCTGCAGTATTTAAATCTATCATTAAACTTAATCATCTTAACTACAGCTTCAGAAATCCCTTTTGCTATATAATGTAACATAGTTGCAGGAATGATATCTCATCATGTTTATATCTGTATCCACATTAAAGGGGAAGAGATTCCATAAGGGTGAGGCATTGGGGGTCATCTTAGAATTCTGTCTACCACAGGTAGCTTGAGGATTCATTTCTTCCTGTCTTTTGCTTTATGTTTTCCATTCATTAATTCTCTCATCAAACATATGTTCACTGAGAACTTATTATTTGTGTACTGCACTGGGGGCTAAAATTAAGTAAATAAGTAAGACAGAAGTCACTGCCTTCAAGGATTTAAACATCCAGAAAAGACATTTTGATTAATAAGAGTAATAATAAAACAGTATGATAATGCAATAAAGGAAGTATGTAAACCTGAAGATTTGGCACAGAAAGATCAATCATCTAAAAGGGCCAGATAGCACTGTGAAAATGACACAAAACCTTGTGTATTAATGGGTGGATTCAAACTCTTCTTATCACATAGCCTTTATCTTGAGACTTTCATGGATGGAGTTACATATTTTTTCCCTACTGATGTTAGTGTGTTTCTATTTAACAACTATTAATGCTGAGGTTTCCCACATCTAAGGTGCACCTTACTAGGTGTGGCTACTTTGTGGGCTAATCAATTTTTCAGTTAAGTCTATAAAGTGAAATTGATGAATCCAAGGAGAGGTCTTTCAACATTCAAAATGGGGTAAAAAAAAAAAAAAAGTCCCAGTTTCTATTAACAGTAAAAGGAACTACTGGTTTTAAACTTTTTTTTCCATTTGAAGGTTGGAAATATAGGTTAAGTCATACCACTAGTAAATCTGTAGCAAGATCCCACAGGGCAATAAAAAACAGTGAACACATTCATTTTTTGGCATATATACAGAGGAAGTACATGGATGCCTGGGCTCCAAAGGAACAAACTTTGTACAGTTCTGTTTGTAGTTACACATGGTCTGTGTAAACAGATGAAGGGTCCTTGGCTTCCTTTTGAGCCAGGAAAGGTAGTGAGATTCTAGCAGCCAAAAGCAAAACACTGATTGTTGGCTACAAACAAGTTTGATCAATAGTCTGGGAGCTTCAACTCGCCATTCTATTTCCTTAACAAGCACTTCATCTTGTGCCAGCCACTGCTGTGAACCTTGTTTGATTTTGGGGCCTGGCTATTCATCATCCCTTGGTTTTCTCATCAAGTACAAGGGTGCCAACAGACTGCTTATTGCCTCAAGGTAGCAGGTGGCAATGTTGGCTATTAAACAGTCAGCAAGATGTCAATCTCACTCTCTTTGCTTTGTTCTTGAAAAACATAGAACCGAATGGAAGCCCATTTCCCCCACATTCCCAATTTTTTCAACTGCCAGATAGTTTGAAAACAAAAAACAAAAAACTTAGCAACATAGAAGTTTCTTATAGTTCAGGACCTAACTGATATTTATTTCAAAAAGAAATTAATTATTCATAGAGTCTGCCTAATATATTAGAAAAAGTGTTTTCCCTATAAAATTAAAAATAGGAACTGGTTTTGGTTGTAAGATTTTGAGTGGTTGATTGTTTCATTAATTGATCTATTCACATCATATGCATAGTTTCTAAACCCTAGCACAACTGGAATTTGGGGGCATATATCATTCCAAACTAAAATGAAGCATTGTCACCTATCTGCCTAGACCCCCTCACAATCCTTTAATGGTTTCTTTCTGTGTGTCCATCTTTCAGCTCCTTGGCACTGTGCTCCTAATGGCTTACTCCTGCACCATGCTTCAGGGTAATGCTCTTGGATGACTGAAGTTGCTCTGCCCACAGGTGCAGAGATGGGGGAGTTCCCCAGGAGATGTCATCTGTCAGGACAACTCATAGCTTATGGGTTCAGCTCTGGCGTGTAATTTTTGTTTTAGCCTACCCTGGAGAAAGGCTGAGATTAGGACTAGGCTTGACTTCTCTTCCACAGCTCCTCATCAACTTCTGGAAGAACTTCCTTAACAAATTAACTACACAATCAGATACGTATTTTGAAGAGATCCTTCTGGCTGTATATGGAGAACAGAGGGTTGGCTGAGATTTCAAGAAAATAAGACTGACCCCCTAAATACTGAGCATATCGCAGTTTTCTGGAATAGAAACATTTAAGGTTGGGGGGGGGGGTTGCAGTCCAACCTTCACTCAAAGCAGGAACTCTTTCTAAAGAATCCATTACAGATCAGCTTCAGCATGACGATCTAGAAGCGTACCCTCTAACAAAACAGTCATTCTTTTTCATATAATTGTAACTGTTAGAAACTTCCTTCTATAATGAGCCCAAATAGGCCTCCCATGAGTTTTACCCATTATTCCCAGTCTGGTCTCTAGAATCTTGCAGATAAATAACTATTCTTTGTCTACGTGTAGTTAATTTTATGTGTCAACTTGACTGAACGCCAATGTGCCCAGACATTTGATCAAACATTATTCTGGGTGTCTCTGTGAGGCTGTTTCTTATAACTGAAGACCTGAATAGTACAAAAAGGCTAAGTAAGAGGGTACTCTTCCTTTCAGACTACATGAGCTAGGATGTTGGTCTTTTTATGCCTTCAGACACAAAATGAAAACTCGGCTCTTCTTGGGTCTTGAGCCTACAGGCTTCCAGACTGGGACTATATACCACTATATATGGGGCTCCAGTTTGCTGTCTGAGGATTGTGGGACTTCTAAGCCTCCATAATTGGATGAACCAATTCATTAAATAAATATTTCCATAAATATATATATTCTGTTCTGTTTCTCTAGAGAAACTAACACAACATGAAAACTTTCAGGTAGGGATTTCCCTATGGAGTCTGATTTAAGAGCAACTAGTATCCCAAATATATCTCATCCCCTGTGGTTTGTCCATGAAACTTTGCTTAAATGCACATTTACATAAGAGTTACATGAGAAGATAATACATTCGCTCAAGAATAATTTTTATTTTACCATCAGAGCTTTGAATAGATGAGATACAGGGAAGTACAGTTTGATGTGGAATGTGGAAGGCCATTAAGAGGATTAATGCAGGAAGTTAGGCTCCACTAAGTTTCCATAATTAAAGGTTCTAGAAATCCTAGGAGTGGCATGAATGTTTAAGAAGGCTGTAAGAAAGTAAACAAAAGACTTCTGGTCATCAGTTTTTTCTCAGACTGGCCCAGCATAAAAAATTTTCACTGATGATTTTAACTAATGTCTAGTTTACACATAATTTTAGAAGAAATTAATAAATTTAATATTTTTGAATACATTTTTCAGACATGGACTAGTTCTTTTGGTCACTTTTTATGTGGTAAATCAAACGATTAGAAACAGAATCAACACAATACTCTTTGGTTATAAGACAATTGCTAAGGCATACATTAATATCTGACTTGGTTAGAAACTCTAAAGTAAAATTCTATAAGAGTATAAGACAGAGAAATAAAACATCACGGCCCTAAATTACAATCATCCATGTAGTCTAGGATTTTAAGACTCTAGGGTAGAGAGATTCCACATGACTTACACATGTGAATAATTTTTTTGTGTTAGCAATCATAGTTATTTCCTGGGAAAAATTAATATCTTCATGAGATTACTTTCATCTATTTTTAATCTTGGCCATTTCTCTTTATGTATTACTCAACAATTAATGACTTAATAAAAAGGAATTAAAAATGATAACAGACACTGAGCCATTTGAAAACCTAGACATCTTAACTGGATTCATTTATTTCACTTGCGCTACTCTACATTTGATAGCAATTTTCCTTTGGCTATACACCAGTATCTTTTCTAACTTCAATCAACTTTATGTATACACATATTCTTTGAAGAGAATGTCTATCATTTCTTATTTGCAGTCCAAAATTATTTTTAATAATCTTCTATTATACCAAATTATTGGTATTTATTTCAATCTCACCTAAATGTCATCACCTTTTAAAATAGAGAACATTGTCTGAGACTCAAAAGAGCTGGTTGAAGTCCAGGAAATAAAGTATGGCTAGGTGACCTTGAGGAACGTCATAACATCTTTTCAGGCCTGCTGCTTTTCCTTATATGTCAAAAGAGGCTTTAAAGTATATGTTTTCTGAAACCACTCTCAACTAGCATATTCTACAATTAAAGTGGGTTCTTTCAATACTAGTTATATGGATGCTCTTGTTTTAGCAGGATTTTTTTAAAAAATCAAGTGAATAAAAGAAGTGCACGCAATTTCAAATACTTGTAGGAATGCCTAGGAATAAATTAAGCCATCTCTAGCGTATTAACTTTACAGACACTAGCTTCTAAAGTGATTGGAAATGCTAGAAGATTTGGGATAGAAATGACATCTTCCCTTCATCAGGCTATACTCTACCTTTAAAATTCAGTAGACTCATTGAGTCTACTTCACCTTCCTGAGATCTTCAGAGAGAGCAGAGCTTCTCTTCTCACTCCAGGTTGCCTACTGGTACTAGGCTTACATCCCGTTCAGGGTGGGAAATCAGCTTTCCACTGAATTGTGAGTTAAAGTGTGTGGTTTCAACTGATAGGGAAGATAAATGTCCCTGGTATGCCAGGCCACTGGCATACCCAAAGTATGTAGGATTTGCATCAAAATCACCAAAAACCCTCTATGGAATGTTCCTGGAAAGCATGTGGGTGTGTCTCTTCTTTTATAAACATCAGATCCTATGAAGACTACAGTGAGGATTGCATTTGGGGTGTATACATTTAAAAATATTGAGACAGACCACATAACGGAGGAAAAAGATATTTGAGCTTGGATTATCTACACTCAATCAGGCACCACTCTTTCTTTCTTTCTTTCTTTCTTTCTTTCTTTCTTTCTTTCTTCTTTCTTTATTTCCTTCTGTATCTAACATCCTGAGAATAAATATCTATGAGTTATTTATTGAATAATTGTACGTGGAGTGACTCATGAGTTCTTGTTAATGTAGAGGATACCAAATCAGATATCACAAACATTGCTCTTAAATGGGTAACCTATTAAAAAGACAGACATAAAAGTAAATATGGCACAGATGCTCTAATTCAAGCATGTATTAAGTGCAGTGATATGACAGAATCAGGGAAGATTCCACTGAGGCATCAATGTTTGATCTAGTTTTGAAAAGATGAGTGGCATTTCTCCAGGTGGGTTTGGAGCATTTAGAATATGAAGCAGAATCAGGACACTGGGTCCTGAGTAGTAGAAACAGCACATATAAAGGCACACGGGACTAGAAAAGCCATGGTCTTTTGGGCAACTGCAGAAACTCATTTGGTAAGCATGGAGCTTAAGGATGAGAGCAAGCTAGCAAGATATGCTGGAGGAGTAATTTATAGGTAGATATTTGAAGCCAATTTATGACATATGGACATACATTCTGTTACTATTACTGGATACCAACAGCAGACACTAAATATCAAAGACATTTTTATACTCGTAAATTATTGGTGAGAATTTTACCAATTTTATGGTGAAGTTATATTTTTAAGTATGTAACTTACACAAATTTACCAGACAAGCACTACTAGGCAGGCTCTACATGGAGCCAAAATAAGACAAAGGCAACCAAAATCCAAACTCACCAATTCCATCCATTCTTCCACTTAATAATGTTATAGTCAGAGTATAATATGGGAAGCTGAACTGTGCTATTTCCTCTGGTGATCTCAGTTCCAGAGCATCTCTCACAGTGTATCTCTCTTCACTAGGTTAAGATAGTGGAAAAATGTACATTCTTACTAGATTTAGATTGTGTAAAAAGTGCATATTTTTTACAACCCAACTTTTTTTTTTTTTACACAACCTAAGTACAAGTCAACTACTTTACCTTGTGTTCAGCCCAAACATAAATGACCTATTCCAATGCTGAAGAATAAAATGAGTTGCACTGGGCTACTTGAGAGATGCTGTGTTGATCTCCAATGTGTACTTTCTTAAGAGACTTAGGATTAATTTTGATTCTATACAAATTTAATCCTCTACACTCTCCACTTTGGATCCTAACTCTGGTAGAAAATGTAACTTCATGGTATTCTGTTCATAACTTTTTCTTTAGGGGCCCCTAGGTGGCTCAGTCAGTTAGGCATCTGACTCTTGATCTCGGCTCAGGTCACGATCTCATGGTTTTTGAGTTTGAGCCCTATGTCAGGCTATGCACTGCAGAGCCTGCTTGGAATTCTCTCTCTCTCTCCCTCTCTCTCTCTCTCTCTCTCCCCCTCTCTCTCTCTCTCTCTGTCCCTCTCCTGCTTGTGTGTTTGCTCTCTCTCTCTCTTAAAATAAAAAAATTAAAACATTAAAAATAAAATAATCTTTTAAAAAATAAGTTTTCTTAAAAAATACATTTTTTTAATTCTAATAGCTAAATTTTGAGAAAATAGACAAAAGAATCAATGATGCAATAATTCCACCAATATGAAGTGTTATTTAATATTAATGAATATTTGTAATCCTTGTAATATCGCTTATCTAAAAAGCAGCAGCAGCTTTATCATCAGAGGAAAGTTCTCAAGAGGAAAATAATAGAATAATAGCAAAACTTGGATGAGGTAGAGTCTGCTTTGTAATGTCTCAAGTTCTTTGACCTTGGTGAATGGAATCATTATGCCATAATTACTGTGCCTATCTTATGCTTTCATCCTGAATGTGCCCAATCTCTTAAGGGACAACGTCATAGTTTATCTAGACCCATGACATTCTGTTGGTGGAAGGAGGAATCTCCAAACTTTTTGTTTGAAAGACAACAGGGTGTTTTTGATAAATATTTGTAAAACTTTTATAGTGACACATTCCTGCAGAAAAGCCTATCACAGCTGGGAAAATCAGTTAAATATCAAGCAGACTGATATTACTGAATTATCTTTTTGTCCACCCAGATAAACACTTAATGGATAACACGGCTCTGCATCTCTGCAGTCATTGGTGTAAATGGCAGAGTCTGGGTGTAGGGAGATCGTGAGGGGGAAAGTCTGACTAATGGCACTTGGTTAGGAAATTTGTTGGGATATGTAAAAAGATCAGATCTAAATTGAAAGTCATAAGCCACACCCAGGCCAAAAATTCAAGCTTCTCTAGAACAGGAATGTTGGCTGCTACCCTATTGTGGCTTATCTGGACTACAGATTCTCACACTATGAGTGAAATGCCACTGATGTGGGAAAGAATAATATATACTGATATTTGAATCTACGATCCACTGAACGCTGGGTAGTGATGTATATCAAATGGAAGATATTATGTAACCACAAAACATTATCATTTCATCTTATAAATGTCTAAACCAAGCATAACTTTTTAATAAGGAATAAAATATAGACTGCTTTTCCAAGACAAATAGAACATCACATGACTTCCAGCAGAGGAATAAATTAGAAGATGTGTGAAAAATTAAGAGTTCCCACAATATATAAATAAATGAAACACTATCTAGAAAATCCTTAAGATGTGGTATTTTTTCCCATGATGAGTCCTTTATTATATTTAGGCTGCTAATAAGATACACCTACATTATTTGGCCCAAATGTTAATATCTCATCCTAGATCTGAAAAATGAGAAGAGGGTCTTAAAAGCAAATGAAAAAAGGTCAGAGGAGGTCACAATGCAGAAGCTGAACTTAGTTCAAGTTTAAAGGAAGAGTAGAATTTAAACTAAGACAAGGACAGAGGTGAAATCTTTAGGCAAAGGAACTAGCATCATCAAAGGCACAGAAGTGAGGCTGCTGATGACCCATTTTGAAATCAACAGGCAGACTGATCTAGCCTGAAGAGTGTAGTTATGTTGAAGATAAGAGGCAAAATTAGATTTGAGACAGAATGTAGAAGGCCAGAAATGCCAGGTTCAAGAAATTAACATAAAAACAAAATTTTAAACTATTAGTCACAGAGATTTCACAGAATATTCTTATGATTTTATAGTATTTTTTAAAAAACAAAAGTTATAAATCATAAAAGTGATACATTTACCTAAATCAAAATTTAAAACTTCTATATGATAAAAATCAAAAGATAAGAAATGGTACAGCTTTTTGGAAGACAATTTGCAGTTGCTTACAAAACTAACATATTCTCACCTAATGATGCAGCAATTATCCCTTGCTATTTAACCAAATTAGTTGAAAACTTATGTTACACAAAAGCCTGCATATGTATGTTTTGTTCATAATTGCCAAATAAATATTTATAATTGCCAAAATTTGAAAGCAATCAAGATGTCCTTCAATGGATGAATAGATAAACAACTCTGGTGCATCTAGAAAGTGGAATATAATTCAGTAACAAAAGAAATGAGAGGCGCCTAGGTAGCTCAGTTGGTTAAGTATCTGACTCTTGATTTTGGCTCAGGTCATGATCTCATGGTTCATGAGATGGAGCCCCACTTCAGGCTCTGCATGCTGACCCACTGACAACATGGACCTTGCTTGGGATTCTCCCTCTCTTTCTCTCTCTCTCTGTCCCTCCCCCCGCTCATCCTCTCTCTCTGCCTCTTCCAAAATAAATAAATAAACTGAAAAAAAAAAAAGAATACCTGTTATGAAATGTCATCTAGTAAATAATCCCTAACAGCCATTTTCAACTCTTTATGAAAATCGAGGATGTAGACACCAAAAAAGTTAAATGCTCCCAGAATCGCAGTGACAGTTTAGGCAGAAATTTCTCTATTTTCAGACCAAAGGAAATAAAGAAAAGATTACAGTCTGTGGATTGTTTACATAGTGGAACTGAAATAAAGCAAATCCATTCCCCAGAAAGTAATTAAATAATCCCTTTAGTTCTCCCTGTAGTCTGTTCATTGGTCCAGAGAGGGGACAAAAGACTTTACCAGACAGAACACTTGGCAGCCTCTATCTCCCCTTATGATGCTACTTTTTTTTTTTTTTTTTTTTTTTTGGTGATGATCATATCTGGGCCCTCTTTACACTTGTAGCCATCAGTATTTCTTGGTCTATATCTTACATATTGAGAGGTCACACTGAGTGAGTAGAGATGCATCCCAGGTCATGAAATCCCCACAAGTAAAGCATCATGGCAGATGTTCTTAGTGTAGAACTCATCTGAGGAACTTGTTCAAAAAGTAGGTTTCCAGCCCTTACTCCTAATACTAAAGACTGTGATGCAGGGAGTCTGGGAGTAGGTCCAAAACTCTGTATTATGATGTTGATTAATTCATGACTACAGTTTGAAAACCACACTGTCATCTAAGCATCATTGAGAAGAGCCTTTGTAACAATCAAACTAGGTACTGCAGTTTTTTCTTCTATTTTATGTCCTTTACTCATTTAACCATATATTATGCATTGAAAAAAATCCCAAATCACTTCAGCAAAACTGAAAAGCACAGGAATTGGAACTGTAATTCAAACTGACCACCTGACCTTGGTGTAGATTTGAGAAGAGACCCTTATCTAAGTAGAGAAAATGGAGAGGCAAAGGCGCTTCACTTACCTGTTGGTCTGATGGCAAACACTGTTCTGGATATACTTTTCCTTGTTCAACAAGAAGTAAAAAGAAAGATAACAACATGGGATTCATGGGAAAACAATACAAGAGAAAAGGACAAATTTCCCTAGATTCTGAAGGGAAGAATAAACTTCTGGAAACAATATACTATTAAAAGAGAAATAAAATGTCTTAACATTTTTTGATCTCCTCTTTTTTTTTTAACGTTTTTTTAATTTATTTTGATACAGGGAGAGACAGAGCACGAACAGGGGAGGGTCAGAGAGAGGGAGACACAGAATCTGAAACAGGCTCCAGGCTCTGAGCTGTCAGCACAGAGCCCGACGCAGGGCTCGAACTCACAGACTGCGAGATCATGACCTGAGCCGAAGTCGGCTGTTTAACCAACTGAGCCAACCAGTTGGTTCCTCTTTAAAATATAAGACATGTTTTCTTTTTAATGGATGCAGAAAGTCATAAGAGAAACGTCTGAAATGACTAAATGAGATGAGATGAGAAGGATAGAAGAAAGAGAAGGGGAAGGGGAAATAGAAGAAGGAAGAGAGAAAGAAAATTAAAATACAGTTTCAAAAGAAAGAATAAAATTAAAAAGGCAGAAGATAAATCAGCAATTGAAGGGAAACCATAAAAAGCTCTCCCGTAATACATTTAGAGCTCCAGTCGGCTTATGTTGATGGATAAGTGATGGAGAAATAATGTTGATTGATAAATTCTGTAGCCCAGAGGTATGTGGCTGGCTCAGTCTGTAGAACATGTGACTCTTGGTCTAGGGGTTGTGGGTTTGAGCCCCACATTGGGTGTAGAGATTATTTGAAAATAAAATCTTAAAAGAAAAAAAAAATTGCAGCCCTGGAGGAACGCTCACCCTTGCAGTACTCTCTTCTAATTTTTTCTTTGGATTCCACTACTTTGCTAGGTCCAGGTATGATGTCTAAAACCAAACAGTTTATCCCAGAGTGTAGCTGGAATCTCTTGTTATTTTTTGTAATATAAGGTACAACATTTCAGCTCTTTTTATTTAGCAGTTGCAAAAAGTGTCTAAACTGTTTGCATGAAGCATTTTGCCAGAAGAAACTGTCCTTACCCATCTCCATAAAACAGAGCCACACAGAGCAAAACGTAGCTAAGTATCTTGAGTAAATGTTTTTTGCATGGTCAAAAGTCATACTAAATGGTCTGAGTAATTTTGCTTAATGAAGAGAGAACATAAGCCACCCAGAGACAAATATTAGCTGTCATCATACCCTGGTCCATTATCTTCTATCTAGGATCTGTAAGTGATCCTTTAATAACTATTCAAAATGTTGTAAATATTCTGTAAATTACATGTATGAAAATTATTATAGTATATATGTTATATATAAGATAGAATAATTACACATTTATATTTACATTATACACATACACATTTATAATGTTAAAAAGTCTTAAAAAGAAAACTGTAAGAACTCCAGGAAATACATCCATATGTTAGTAGCAATTGTCTATTGTTGGTTAGATTTTTGAAGGATTTTATTTTCTTGTTTCTGGATTTTCCAAATATTCTACAGTTACAGCTCTTTTAAAAATTAGGAAGAGAGATCAAAATATGTATAAATGGACATAATTATTGATTATATTCCTCAAATTGTATTTTAAAAATAAAGGCACAAAACTTCTTCCAACCATAATGAAATAACAAAAGAACTGAACTTAACTTCCTGCTGGGAAAAATATATGAAACAACTGCTTCCAGATATGGGAAAACAGAAAATGCAGGACTGGGATTCCGAAGAGAAGGGAAAAAACATAGATGATCTTTATATTTACATTGGCTTTCTGCTTGTGACCAATTACCAAACATAAATACAGAGTGGGGAAATGCAGAGAAAGCAGTTGGTGACCCTGAGTTGAGAAGATGGGGATCAAATCTGGGGAGGCAGCTAGAAATTTTGGGACAAAGTTCCTAAAAGTAGGCACTTAGAAATTTAAATAAAAAAAAAAAAAAAAGAGGTCTGCACAGGGGTCCCATTGAGTCTAGGTTGTATTTATGTAGGGCTAACGAACACAGAAGTAGGTCTCCTTGTAGCATAGACAAACAAGTTCTATTAGTTTAACTTTCCTGCAGATAATAACCATAAAATCTGGACGAAATGCCAAAGAAATTATCTGAAAAACATTGGATAGGACAAAACATCAGGTAGATTCTGGAACTGGAAGAAGGTAAATTTTTTATGCACCTTTTAGCTTGAGAGCAAGCTATACTTGGCAGCAGGGAGATGGCTAAAACTTGGTAGAAAACACTATGGCTTTCAGGCCTGAAAACCCAAAGAACAACTGCTAGAAAGTGAGGGGTATCCAGAAACAGAACACACTAAAGAGGGAGTGCCACAGATTCTGCCTAAATCTCTGGATGACCCATGAGCTATGAATGCATGGAGCCAACTGTAAGCCATCTGGCTAAGAATAAAAAAACCAAACTGAAGGTTGAGCGGTTATCCAAAAGGCATAGTTTTCAGTCTGAGTTCAACCAAAGTAAATGTCTTCAAAAACAAAATAAACTGCTTTGTCAGAGTGCCAGAAATCCAAGCAATGAATGAATAAAAGGCAGTTTTTTCTAACTTATAAATTTCTTTAAAAGATAATTAACTGTTTGGGGTGCCTGGGGTGGCTCAGTCGGTTAAGTATGTGACTCTAGAGGCTCAGGACATTATCTCACTGTTTGTGAGTTAGAGTCTTCCAAACCCCACCTTTCCCCCACCATGTGGCTCTGTGCTGACAGCTCAGAGCCTGGAACTTGCTTTGGATTCTTTGTCTCCCTCTCTCTCTGCCTGTCCTCTGCTCCTGCTCTCTCTCTTTTCTTAAAGATAACTATTTAAACAAAAAATAAACACCATTGAACAAAATGGTATAGCTAATAAGCCAGCAGTGGAAATAAAATGGCATATTAAATTTCAGATATTCAATTAATCTGTAAAAGGTAAGAAAAGAAAAAAATAAATAACACATGAAATAATTAGAAAATAAATTCAATATGCTGGATTTAAACCCAAATGTATCAATAATTACATTAGATGCAAAATTAGTAAACACTAATTTAAACCCAAATGTATCAATAATTACATTAGATGCAAAATTAGTAAACACTAATTAAGAGGCACAGATTGTCAAAGTCTTGATTTAAAGAAAAGATCTACATTAAACATTAAAAATACAGATTATTAGTAAAAGGATGAAAAACATAACATGAAAGCATGAATCAAAAGAACACTGACATGCCTATATAAATATTGGACGAAGTAGATTTCAGAATAAGGAATATTATCAGGGATAAAGAGGTATGTTTCATGATGATAAAGCAGTTTGCTCATCAAAAAAATAAAATAAAATAAATCACAATCTTAAATGTGTATGCACCCAATAACAAAGTTTCAAAGCAAAAACTTAAAGAACAAAAAAGGGAAAATAGACAAAATCCCAATTACAGTTGGAGGTTTCAACATTTTTTTCTCAGTAATTGATAGAAGTAAATGGAAATCAGCCAAAATACTGATAACTTCAACAACATTATCAAATGGCTTGATCAAACTGACATTTATAGAACATACCATCCAATAACAGCAGAATATACATTTTTTTTCAATTTCACACTAAAGATTGCCTCAGAGAGACTATATGCTTGTCCATAAAATAAGTCTTAGTAAATTGGAGAAGACTGGTAAATACACAATATATTCTCTAACATAGAACTCAATCAGGAATTAATAACAGAAAACTAAGAGGGAAATCTTCAAATATTTGTGAATGTAAAGTTACAGTTCTAAATATCCCATATATTTAAGAAAAAAATCCCAAAGGAAATTAGGAAATATTTTGAACTAAGTGAAAATGAAAATATAACATGTCAAAATCAGTGAGTACAATTACTTTTTTTAGGTCAATTTATTGCTTTAGATGTTTATATTATAAAATAAAAGGTTTAAAATCAATAGTCACTAATAGGCCATAAGAGTTTATAGAGATTTTTTTTTTTAAAAAAGAGCAAATTAAACCCAAAGTAAGTAGAGGAGAGAAATAATGAAGACAAGAGAAGGAAAGAATGGAATAGAATTTAAAAATAAGTAAATAAATAAAATTAAAAACTGAGTTTTTGAGAAAAAAATCAAAAAATTCACATTCTAGTGTCAAGAAAAACAGAAAAGATACAAATTACCAATATTAGGATTGAAAGAATGGGCATCACTACAGGTACCACAGATATTAGTAGGATAATAACAACAATATTTTAGACAATTCAATGTAAAATAATTCAACACTTGGGTGAAATAGAAACATTCCTTGACAGATAAAAGTTAACAAAACCAAATGAAAGAACCAAGTAAAAGAAATAGAATTTGTAATTCAAAATCTTCCCATGAGAAAACTGGTAGATTGTTATCCTTGTGAATTCTACCAATGATTTAAGGAAGAAATAAAACCAATGCCACACAAAGTCTTTCAGAAAATAGAGGAGAAAGAAAAACTTATGAATCTATTATCCAAACAAAGGCATAAGATATATGTCCTCAGGCTAGGGAAACAAAAGCAAAAACAAACTATTGGAACTACACCAAAATAAAAAGCTTTTGCACAGCAAAGGAAACTTTAAAAAAAACAAAAAGGCAACCTACTGAATGGGAGGACATGTTTTGTCCAAATCATATGTCTGATAAGGGTTTTATATCCAAAATATGTAAAGAACTTATACAACTCAACACCAACAAAACAAATAATCTGGTTAAAAGATGGGCAGAGGACCTGAATACACATTTTCCCAAAAAGACATACAGATGGCCAACCAGACACATGAAAAGTTCAATATCACTAATCATAAGGAAAATGCAAATCAAAACCACAATGAAATATCACCTCACACCATTCAGAAGGTCAGTATCAAAAAGGAAAGAAACAAGTGTTGATGAAGATGTAGAGAAAAAGAAACCCTTGTGCACTGTTGGTGGGAATGTAAATTGGCACAGCTACTATGGAAACAGTATGGAAACTCTCCAAAAAAGTAAAAATAGAAACGCTATATGATCCAATAATTCTACTACCGAGTATTTACCCAAAGAAAACAAAAAACACTAACTCAAAAAGATACATGCCCCCCTATATTTACTGTGGCTTTTCTTATAATAGCCCAAATATGGAAGCAACCTAAGCATCCAATGATAGATGAAAGGATAAAGAAGATAAGGTAGATACACACAGTGGAATATTACTAAGCCATAAAAATGAATGAGAGCTTCCCATTTGTAACAACATGGAGGGACCCAGTGGATATCACACTAAGTGAAATTAGCAGAGAGAAAGACAAACACCGTATAATTTCGCCTACATGTGGAACCTAAAAATAAAACAAATGAATAAACAAACAAACAAAGCAGAAATAGACCTATAAACACAGAGAAGAAACTGGGGGAATGGGCAAAATGGCTGTCGGGGAATGGGAGGTACAGGCTTCCAATTATGGAATGAATAAGTCATTGGGATGAAAGGCACAGTATAGGGGATATAGTCAATGGTATTATAATAGTATTGTATGGTGACAGACGATACCTATATTTGTGGTGAGTGCAGCATAACATACAGAATTATTGAATCACTATGTTGTATACCTGAAACTAATGTAACATTGTGTGTCAACTATACTTCAATTAAAAAATAATATAAAATGACAGAACAATATCTCTTACAAACATACATTCAAAAATTCATTTATTAGAATACCATATCTAGTTACACTAAAATCAGAATATAGCATAATCAAGTAGAGTTTATGCCAAGAAAGCAACACTGATTTTATATTTGGAAATTAATCAGTATAAGTCATCATATTAACCAAATAACAAGAAAACCATTAATTATTTCAATAGATACAGAAAAAAATTTTCATAATCTTCAATACCCATTCATGGTAAAAGTTCAGCATTTTTTCCCCTGTATCCATGGAATGCTACTTTCCATGGCTAGATTTCCCTCCTTTTGTAATACTACTGATATCTGAAATTGAGAATATCAAAAGTAAAACATAATTTCCAGATTCACCTACTGTCTATAGGGGTAACAATTAAAGATGAACAAATACTGGGGCGCCTGGGTGGCTCAGTTGGTTAAGTGTTTGACTTCGGCTCAGGTCATGATCTCACAGCTTGTGAGTTCGAGCCCAACGTCGGGCTCTGTGCTGACAGCTCAGAACCTGGAGCCTGCTTCGGATTCTGTGTCTCCATCTCTCTCTGCCCCTCCCCTACTCACATTCTGTCTCTCTCTCAAAAAAAAATAAATAAACATCAAAAAAAATTTTTTTTAAATGAACAAATGCTACAATCAAAAAGAATGAAATCTTGCCATTTGCAACAATGTGGATGGAACTAGAGTGTATAATGTTAAGTGAAGGAAGTCAGTCAGAGAAAGACAAATATTGTATGATTTCACTCATATGTGAAATTTAAGATACAAAGCAGATGAACATTAGGGAACAGAAGCAAAAATAGTATAAAAACAGAGAGGGAGACAAACCATAAGAGACTCTTAAACAGAACAAACTGAGGATTGCTGGAGGGGCTTTGGGTGGGGGATGGGCTAAATGGGAGAAGGGCATTAAGGAGGACGCTTGGGATGAGCACTGGGTATTATATGTAAGTGATGAATCACTGAATTCTATTCCTGAAATCATTATTACACTATACGTTAACTAAGTTGGATTTAAATTTTAAAAAATATACTAGATTGTATGACAACTTGTGTTCGATAAATTCCATCTGAAATTCTTTATTATCTCTCAGCTTCTAGACTCTCTGATCCGTTTTACCAAGAATTGAAGAATCATTTGGACTTTAGTTTCCTTCTTAGAAGTCTGTAGCAAATACAAATTATTATTCAAGTCAGTGGTCCCAGGAATTAACCTCAAAGTCATTTACAAAGTATTCCTTGATTACCTGAATGCTTTCAAGTTTGAGGCATGCAATGTTATGCTCTTGACTGGAATGCCCTCTCCTTTTTCTATATACAGGAGTTTACAAACTTTTTCCAGATAGTAAATATTTTAGGCTTTGCAGGCAAGAGGGTCTCTGTTTCAAATATTTAACCCTGCTGTTTTAGTGTGAAAATAGTCATATGGAATACATAAGCAAATCTATGCAGCTGTGTTCCAATAAAACTTTATTTACAAAAACAAGCAGTGACCTGCATTTGGTGTGTGGGCCATAGTTTACTGACCTTGTTCTTTGTATCTTTTCACTCATTCAAAAGATTGCTCAAAACCTATTTTATAGTTATGACTTGGAAGACCAAGCCACCTTGCTTACTGTCTCTAATATTTGCAGTCATGCTGGAAGAATAAATAAGAAATTTAACTAAAAGTATGTGGAGGAACTACTAAGAAATGTTATCTGTTTATTTGCCTTCTTTCTGCTATTAGAGTTAAATTACTAAGGACTAGAATCCCAGGTCTCCCATTTCCATGCACACAAAAGATGAACAAAAAATAAATCATGATTATAGTAAAGAAGATGATGCTAATGTAAACTTTTAAAAAGTATGCAATGAGTGCCTATAATGAAAAAATCTCAGTAAAGACAAGAACATACACTTTAAAACTTTGCTTCATCCGTTCCTGGAAGGATCAGGTAGTTTGTAGCATAGCTAAAGGAAAAACAGACACCCATGCAATGTTAAGCTTCTTTCTTTGGTTTCTAAGACTGGATGAATGGACACAATGAAAAATAATATATAAATAAAATCCAGCATACAGTATGTGCATAGGGCTATGTTTGGTACATATATGTTTATGTGTGTAATATATGTAAATATGTTTTATATTTACAACACTTATTTGGGCTACTTGATAAGAATTGCAATAAAGAATTCATCCAAGAACAAATACCAGCATTAAAACACAACACAAGTGCTTTTAATTAAGAGTTAGTTTTAAAATGTTAGCTAAATACTTCCACAACATTCCATTCTCCCTAATAATCCACTGACAAGCTCTCTTGATCAAGGTCCTATGTATCTTCAGCAGTGAGATAAACCTCATTCCAATAAAAAAGTGGTCATATTATTATAGTTCCCTGGATACTGCATTTAGCACACATAAAGGTCACACATCTCTGCCTTGCTGGAGAGCACTGGCTCACACATGATTTGTTGGATATGCCTAAGAGAGTCCTGGGGCAGTTTGGCTTATTTGGAAGTCACGAGAATTGAACCTACTTTTCCATTCCCATACTAAAGCCTCCATGCAGTGCTGGTCATTACCATTCCCTCTGACCATGCTTGTGTTGAAGTCATAAGTGAGCCTCCCAAAAGCAGCCTGGTGTTTCTCCCTCCCATACAAATTGTCAGAGTCTAAAGTCTCCTCAGCTAAATCAAAAAACTTTTACAAATGTATATTAGAAGAAATATAAAGTATCAACACAGGCAGGCAGGCAGAAACCTATATTTTTAGTGCCTTTGCTCCCCAACCTAACTCTCCTTTGGTTAACATTTAATTAGCTTTTCAGGGTACATTCTTGACAAGTGTTCATTGCTGTATTTTCACTGCCTAGCACAATTCCTATTATATGTCTGTTTAAGAAGCAAATCTGTTATCTTAAAAGGACAAATACAAATTTACAAGAATTTGCATTCCATCTCTCAATTGTAATCTATCTTACTATCCATTATGAGATTATTTTCAAAATTTCAAGTTGAACTTCTTATGCTTTTTTTTTTTTTTTTTTTTTTTTTTTTTTTGATCAACCAATACCGTATGGCTAGGGTAGAATGATTAATATAAGAGATTAAAAAAATACTCTTTTTATCTCTACTAAGAAGGAAAACAAAGGCCCACAAGGGAGAATATACTTTCCATTTCAATCTCAAAGCTCTCATAATTCATTCATGAAAAATCTCTTTTCTTTATAAAATTTAGGAAAGCAAAGGGAATTTATCCTAGCTTATTAAATAGAATACCTTCATGCTTGCCTGTGTTATGTGTATTTTTCTTTTCAGTCCACATAAATTTGAGCACAGACATGGCATGCCTGGACAAAAATGTTATAGTTTAAGGAGTCATTTGCATTCCAGATTCCAAATGAATTTACTCCTTTCCATATTTAGAATCAACATTTGGAGTAGTCAGGCTTCCATGGGCCCTGCCAACTGCACTAATGATTCAGGTAAAGGGAGACCCCACATAACTGAGGCACCAGTCCTTGCAGCTATGGATAACAGTCTTCCTGAGCACTATTGAGGCAGGGAGGGGGTACCATTTGTCTTTCTGTATTTGATCCCTTATGTGTGAGAAATATATGCCGCTGTGGCTTGTCCAGACTGCTCTAACTCCACTACCCCAAGGTTGCCTTTTGGTTCTTTCTTTTCTCAGTAGTGCAGTTTCTAAAGGAAGCTGATATGTTCTTACTTTAGTTGGAAGAGAATGCTATCCAAGCGTTGAATAGAGTGCAGCGGAGACAATTTACATTCTGTCAAAATTTTCAGAGCAAGAAGATAAAAAGTGAATCAAAAGAAAAGGGGGAAAATGTGAGTGAACTAATCACTGTTGTTAACGGGTGCCCATCATGTGCCCTACACTGTGCAGGCCGTGTAAACCAACAAATGAAAGGTTAGATAGATATTTTAAAAAGAGTTATTTTTCTTCACTTGTTTATAATCTAATGGAGAGGCAAAATTTACCCATCTGAAATAGCAAAAGTATAAATATCACTGATACTTATACTAAGTGTAATAGACATTCAAAAGCGTGGGATAGATGGTGTTATATTGTTATGTAGAGTTAACTGTGATTTTCCTGTGAGTGACATTCAAAAGGAATGTTTGTTGGCAACCTAAGCACTAAGACATCACCTTACTTATTCAAACTGCCAGAATTAAACCCTTCTCTCAGAGCTAAAGCTAAAGCAATCAACCAAACTCTGGAGCTGGACCTTTGCATGCAAGTTTTGACTTTGTTAGATGTGTGGCCCCGGGTGAGTTACTTGCCCTCTTGTGCTTTGGTTTCCACATTTATGAAGTGAAGTATTTCTAGAATGTTCCTCATAGGATTATAGTGAGGATTGAATAAATTCATATCATCTCGAGTACAGTGCCTATAGGTACCATAGAAGTATTCACTATTATTTCCAGTAAGGTGCCTGATCGTGAGTATTGTATATTGACTATTATTTCTGGTTTCTATCACCACATGGCTGACCTTCCCCAAAACATCACCTATAATAAGGGAACGATAGACAGGCACAGTGTCTTGCAATTAGAAATTGTACAATTGCTGAATGAAAGAATCCAAGGCACGCAGGGTACAGATAGTTTAAGTGTGCCAAGAAGGCAGAGGAATATACGATGTGACAAAATTGGCCCGATTCTTCCATTTCTTTGAGTGAGGAAATGGTTATCTTAGAGAGTTAAGATTTCACATCCCCAGGTTGACAATTAAGATCAAACCATTGCAACTATGTGACGGCGTGCTGTTTTTTATGGCTGGCTTTGCTATCTGAGCCTGCGCCAGCCAGAGAAGGCCCGTGTGGACCACTACTTCTTTCTCCCTGAAGGTGTCGTAAGGATGAATTTGCTCAGTGTCCTGAGATTTTGAAAGATCATCGTCAGTGCTGCACTGCAGGCAAGCAGTAGGAAATTAGACAGGATAACCATATTTCCTCAAATCAATCAGCTACTAGTTTCATTTTCTTTACAGGGAAATTTTATACTCCCTTTTCTGCTAATGAAAAACCAGAAAGTTCATACCTACATCTGCAGCTGAAAGACGAATGCCCAGTTGGCCTTGGAATAGAAGATAATAGTCTCAGAAAATAGCATATTTTACATGTTGTTATGTTTTGAAAAGCATTTATTGTCATGTTTACCTAATTTGCATGTGCCTTCATAAGGTAGGAAAAGCAGTTGCCTGTATCTTCACTTTTGATGAGGAAACTGACGTAAAGGCATGAAATTTTTATCCAGTCACTTTTTCACACCAAAAATAGTGTGAAATGTGTATTTTAGATGAGCCTCAATTCCTTTTTAGAGGAGTCTCAGTTCCTTTCTTTCTCTAATCTTCATGACTAAAAACATGAATTTTCACTTTCACAAATGCTATAGAACTGCAAATTTTAAATTACTTAGACAAAAGGTCTTAATTTGACTCCTTAATTTATATTTTACCGAATTGTATTTGTATCCAAAGGGAATGAAAAACAATTATTTTCTCTTTCTCCCAAGTCCTTTTGAGCCCTGTTCAATAAAGGAGAGTCCCACAGTTCCATAAATGAACACACAACTTCAAATTATATTATCTGTCTCCACGAATTTCCTTCTCATTACTTCTTAGACCTTAACCCTACATAATTGATAATAAGTGGTGACTAGTTCCCACTCCACCCCTGCTCTTCCCCAGGTTACAGATAAGGAAAAAAAAATGCCCGTAAAGAGGAGGAAGTACCAAGAGTTTTTCTGAACTGATAGAAAATGCTCATACTCCATTCTTTTTTAAAAATAATTTATTTTTTAAGTTTATTTATTTATTTTGAAAGAGAGACAGAGAGAATCCCAAGCTGGCTCAGCACCGTCAGCACAAAGCCCGAGGTAGAGCTCAATCTCACCAACTTGGAGATCATGACCTGAGCCAAAACCAAGAGTCTGATGCTTAACCAACTAACCAGGTGAGCCACCCAGCCGCCCCTCCATTTTTATCGAGTCATTAATTTATTTTTACATTCCACAAGATATTTACTAAGAACCTATCATGAGCAAAAGCTCTGGAACAAGTGCTGAGAAAACAGATTTAAAAGATAATAATAAAATTTAAGAAGTAAGTACAATAAAACAGGGGCTGCAAGCACTTCTGTCCAGTAGGAGATCTCAACTGCAATGTTGTATTTACATTGTATGTTAAATGCTCTGGGATGTCTAAGGATGGCTTCCTGGGGAGTGATATTAACATAGGAAAGATCATTTGAGAAAGAGGAAACATCTGTTTCCACTGAATGCCACCGGGTCCACTGCAAGTTGTCATGGTGGAAAAGGTAGAAAATAAGGGCTGGGAAGACATGGTGTTCCCCTTCCCCATCCAATGAGGTTTTCCTATAGAAGAAATCAGCATTAAGGCAGCTTTGAAGGGAAAGACTACAAGCTGAGATAAATGGGTGGGGCCGGTGGGGGCTTCCATTCACCTTTCACCTTGGAGTTCTGGGAAGCAATGCTGGAATGCCCAAGGCAAGTCTGGACACCTCCCTTCACTACTTCAGCTCCACACGTGTTTCCAGATTCAATGGACAAGTTAGGCAGAAATCAGTAACTCTGAGCGATAAGAAAAGTATGCAAACAAAGCACAAGAAAGGTGAGGCCCTGGTCAAGAGCAACAGAGGAGAAAATAGGTACAAATAGAAAGGAAGACTGACAAAGTGTTATTTTATCTGCTGTTTTTCCCTGTGCTGAGATTATAAGACTTTTAGGAAGCAAGAATGGATTTTAAAAAGTTGATATAGGTAAATAAGATTTGCTTGTTTTACTGTTGATAGGATTTTATCTGTCTTTTGTTATTTTGCTTTTTTCTTTCTTCCTTTGCTTTATGTTTTTGAAGCAACTGATACCCTCCCAGAGGGGGACTTTTCACAGAGATACAAAAAAAAAAAAAAGTCAAATGAATATCTCTTAATCTAATAGTCTAACCAGGTCTGATATACTCAATGACAGTAAGTAAATAAATGAACAAGCAACAAATAAATAAATGGCTTCAGTAGTTTTAACATTATAAACAGGACACTGACAAACTGTGGTCTGGAATAGAACGATAACAGAATCAAAGTGGGGAATGATAAGGAATGACAAAGGGATGAGTCTATTAGTACTAATGTGTCTAAAAGGAGGGACACTTAAGTGCTGACAGTGCAGAGCCTGCTTGGGATTCTCTCTCTTTCCCTTTCTCTGCCCCTCCCCTGCTCATGGGAACTCTCTCTCTCTCAAAATAAGTAAACTTTATAGTATATGTAAAAGGAAAATTCCAGGTTCATCTCAGTTTCAGCACGTGGTGAGGGCTGTTTCAGAACTCTAGAGGAGCATCAGATTCAGGCTATGATCTAGGCTGAGGCCTTAGCTACATAACTATAAAGGGAAGTTAGTATGAGAGATGTTCAAGTGATATTTCTTTTGGAGCAGTAGTTAATCTTTAATTAGAATATTGGGAATGAGGTGAGAATTGGAGGTGAAATATAACTCTATGTTAGTGGAATTCTTTTTATATTAGCTAAATTCTTAATGTTGAGTGATATTAAGGATAAAAGTAATCAAATATTTTTTAACATGACATGTCTGCAATTGTTGATTAGCGGTCTGTAGTATATGATAATTATTGTAAGATAGGGTTTAGAAGCTTAGGACAAGAACCTGAGCTCCTGGTGGGAAATAAACATGACCATCTTCCCATCCCAGTATAACCCACTGGGTTTTTCTTGGGGGCGAAGGGCTGTCTACTCTTATTAGTCAGACCTCCACTTTGATTGATGGGCCTCAGCCACTCAGACTTTTAAATATTCTGAATAACATCCCTAGAATCATCTCCATCCCTGAAATGTGATCTAATAACAAGAACAACAGCTCTGGTCAAGTGATATGGTTTGCTCCCAGCTGAATATTGTATAGAGCAATCATGCTGTTGTAATACTGTCTCTCCAGATACTGAGACCCATCAGCTAGTAGGATCTCCTGGGAACTGTTTTACTAATATGAATAACTAAATGAAGCCAATATATTATATAGTAATTATCAAGGACACTGGCCTTGAGGAAACCAGGACTGTTCATTGGCTGGTAAGAGTCCTTGAGGAAATCTAACTGTCCTGACCCCCTCACATCAGGCTTCCTGTTCTAGACCTCTGGAGAAGATGTGGGGAAGCCCTGGTCTTCTGGGACCTTCCCCAAATCAATAATGCCAAAGAAGTCTGTCGTACAACTAAGAAGAAATCTCCATGTATTTTTGGACTCTTTGTATCTCTTCTACTCTACTCAGTACTCAAGTAATAATGCTTCCAGCCGCTGCCACTACTGTGCACAAACCCCTGGCTTCATGTACTGCCAACTCTGGAACTATCTAACTTGTTGTGTCATGTGTAAGGAATGGCAGCCAGAGAGGTACTTAAATATGGTATTAAACATGCAAGTGGACATCAGCCCACTTAGGAACTAAGCAGCAGGGACAAGTTCCAAATAGCAGATGTGATCTGGAGTAAATTCTCCATTTAGAGCAGAGACTAATGGCCTCATGCAGCTGCTCCCTGAGATCTATATGACCTTCAGGAATCGAGCTCTCAGCAGGCAGAGGGAGTGGAACTGCAAAAGAAAGTTGAGGACAGGTCCATAGAAAGTCCCACTCTTCTGTATTCAATGAAGGGCTTTTTTTTTTTTTCTTTTACAAGAAAACAAATTTCTTATTTAGTTTTTTTGTAACATGCTTTATTACTTTCCTTGTATTGACACATGTCACAGAACCCCATGGAATACACTGGGCATCTGTTCTGAGTCAGAAGGAAAAACTATCATGGATAAATAAGTCTGGCATTCCTTGTGTTCCTTAGACACAGCTGACCTCATGAAGTTTAGATTTTTCTCTCATTTATATTTATAAATGATTTTCATAGCTTCTACCTTCTGAGATACCTGGTCCCAAATGGCAAACAAAAACAAAAACAAAAACAAAAGCAAAACCAAGGTCAGATAGTGGCAAGTTCTTTAAAAAAAATTTTTTTTTGTTTACATTTATTTTTGAGAGACAGAGCATGAGCAGGGGAGGGGCAGAGAGAGAAGGAGACACAGAATCAGAAGCAGGCTCCAGGCTCTGAGCTGTCAGCACAGAGCCCAACTCAGGGCTCGAACCCACAAACCGTGAGATCATGACCTGAGCCGAAGTCGGTTGCTCAACCGACTGAGCCACCCAGGCACCCCAGATAGTGGCAAGTTTTTAAGGCAGGACAGGTATTGGCTTTGTTTCACTTGTAGAGCAGCCTGCATGTGACAGCATGGCTTTGATTTTTCTTCACGTATTTCTGTCTAAACATGCCTGTCAACAACTAGAAAAGAAAATACTCATGTCCTGACCAAAGAACTGTGCCTGCTATTTCTCCTCTGGGCATTTACTTTCATGGAAAGAGAAATCATATCACACACTACATGTGTGGAACAGGAATTTCAATTGCATACCACCAGACCATGAGTCTTACATGCTCACTTGAAGAATGAATAACAACTATAAACTTCGCAGGTGGAGATGAACTGGTGAAGTTTTACCATGCAAAGGATTTGATCCTGGTAGTAAAACCTAGAGCTATAGGGTCAAGTTCTCAAAATCTAGAACAAAACAGAGTTTTAAATGACATTTCAAAATCATAGAAATTTGGTTACCTTTTTCTTCTAAATGCATTTACAGTGACTGTAGGATGGTTTGCTGCTTTAGTCTATGCTGATATTTCTATAAAAATACTTCACTTGAACCCAAAAGCAGAACCAGAAGCAGAGGGAAAAGTTAACAATTATTATTTGTTGGGCATTCACTCATATTAATCAATATTTTCTCACAAACATTTACTGAGGATCTGATACTCAGAGAAAGTACTACTATGTGTGAAGAATACAGAAATGAAGAGGACAGATAAAGCCCCTGCCCTCCAGGAGCTCAAATTCTAAAAACAGGAAAAGAAAATAAAACACATGAATATAGGATAGAATGACATGTAGTATAGGTGCTGAGGGTAATAACAAAGCAGAAAAAGAAGCTACAACATAGGTGCTCATTAGATGAGTTGTTAAAGGAAACCTCCCTGGTGTGGGTGTGTGGGAGAAGTAATTTCAACGAGTCAAATAGCCAAATAAGAGTTAGGAGCATAGAGTATGATTTTATTTTGTTAGAGAAGATAACATAAATTTTAAAAATACAAAAAATTTAAAAATATAAATGGGTGAAGGTCTTTCTCTTTCTCTCTCTTTCTCTCTCTTTCTCTTTCTCCTTTTGCCTTTGCCCCTCTCCCCCACTTGTATTCTCTCTCTCTCTCTGGGAAAAAAAGGTATAAGTTTCTAGTTATAATGTAAATAAGTTCTGGGGTTGTAACGTACAACATGGTAACTATAGTTCACAATACTGTATCGTATATTTGAAGGTTACTAAGAGAGTAGATCTTAAAAGTTCTTATCACAAGAATAAAAATTATAACTATTTGAAGTGATGGATGTCAATGAAACTTATTGTGGTAATCATTTCACAATGTAAACATGTATCAAATCGTTATATTGTACACTTAGAACTAAAGCAGTGTTGTATGTCAATTATGTCTCAATAAAACTGGAAAAATAGATAAACATTCATGACATCGCCTAAATTCGCAAAATTATAAACATTTTTGGCATATTTTCTTCACACAGTTCTGTGACGTGGATAGAAGATACGAATGTTATTCTCCCTTTTACAGATGGTAAAACTGTTAAGTAATAAAGTCACATAGTTTGTAAGAGGTAGAGAGCCAACATCATGAACAAAGACTTCCCGACTCCAAAAACATCATGTGTTCAAAGTAAAATTTTTATCATCTATATCCAAAACTAGGTATTGAGCTTGGTCGAGGAGTTCTTTTATTATAGATTGGAAACCAATGTGGACCTGCCTGTTATTGCTTGCACTGCTTGTGGACCCCGACTGGAAATCCATGCTTATGTTTTCTGCCCATGCTCTCTTCTTCCTACAGCTGATTCTAACTAGAATGGGCCCATATCCCAGGAAGACTTGATTAAGTTATCCAGATGCCATTTGGTAAGAGTTTGAACTAAGAGGTCAGTAATCTGTAGACAATGGATCTTATAGCTGAGCTGAACTTCAGTGGAAAGAGCTCTAATGAGCTGCCTGCACAAGTAAAGAATAAGGAAAGATCACTGGGAGAAAGAATAAAAGAAGAAGAAAAGAAAGGAGTAAACTAACACTAAGAAACAGGGACAACAGAATCTTCCTTGAAGAAAGGGTGGAATCGCCCTAGATTCTGCTTCAAATTCTCGACTGAAGCACATACCATTTGTTGAAACTATAGCATTGGTAGCTGGACTGAGAAGACCATTGATTTTTATCACAAATTAATATCTCTAGGGATAAAATTCCTACACCTAAATGACTCTTATTGACAAGGATGAGATAGGAGCTGGAGAACCGTCATCATTTGTTTACTAGTAGAAGTAAAAATCTACTGGTAGATCATCTAGAAATCTCTTCTGGGCTCCCTTTTTCAACTTCTCTACTCATTGTAAAGAGTGATAGCATTTCAGAACTGGAAGAGAACTTAGAGCTCATCAAATCTAAGTAGGTCAAGATATTTTCCTTTTATTTAGGCACATAATATTCCTGTGAATTTGGGGCAGGCAGAGAATACGGATGGAGAAACTTAGGCACCAAGAGGCTTCATTCATGTCATGAAGCTTATATTTGGCAAGGAACTCCTGGCTTTGAGTCCTGTGTCTCTTCTTCAGCAACAGTTACAGGGCATACTTTATTCTCTTAAAACACTCCCCAGAGACACTCTGCTAAACTTGGAGTGAACAGCAAGGCTTAAGACTTTCTACTTTAGAATAAAAACATGCCAGTGGACCCACATAACAGATAGATCTTGAATGAATGCAAATGAAACAAAAAGTAGGAACTGGTAAGAGGAGGCTATTCTGTGGTCTAGTAGCTTCCACAATTGAACATGTTCCAGAAACTAAGCTTGCTTCCTGGTTCTATCCCTGTTTATTGGGATGAATTGCTCAAGTCGTATAGTTTCTCAAGCCCCACTTTCATCTTCTAGGCAGAAATAATAGTACTGATCACCAGGATGCTATGAAGAATACAAACGAAAAAAAAAAATAAAAATAAAAGGAGCACTGAAGGCACAAAGAACTATGAAATCATGGACTTATAGAGCTAAAAAGAGGTTTTGACAAATAATCTAACTTTGAAATATAGAATAAGATGAAGAATATTCCTCCACCTTGGTAGCTATTAGAGACATGAATACATATATTCTTCTATCTCCAGAATGCTTTCTCACACAGTTGGGGAAAGTATAGAATGGAGAAGGATTCACCAGTCTCCTCCCACTGCTCCCCTCTATTCTGGGGCTCTTTGATCAGTCCAAGATGAGGGATTGACTAGGAGAGCACAAGTAGCCATGGAATAGGGTAAAATTATTTCTGCAAACTTTTCATCCATTCCTTATCCTTTCAGTCTTCCCCACCCCAATGCCCAGCTGTCCTCCTCACTATATTTTACCATATTCAGTATGTGTCTTTATGCCATACATGATTATCCAAGGCTACTGACTTAAATGTTGTCCCCCAAGAAATAAGCTTCATTTCCCTCCAGCCTTACAAAAGTAATAGCTATCACATAAACTTCATGTACTCCTCCACAAACACTAGTGGAGTCTTATAATTTATTAGGTACTAGCTTCAGCTTATACACAGTCTACTCATACCACAGAAATTCTTAGCCAGATGAAATATAGCTAGATTTCAAAAGATGACAGTGCTAGAACTGTCAGATACACTACAAGTCAATAGAGCCTGGTATTTACAAGCCCCAGAGACTGAGTAGGAGACGATCCATGTGGGACAAAGCTGGGGCTTAATGTGCCAAATAGGGGCAGGATCTGACAGTGGCCTTGACCTTTCTCTTCTCTGGCCAGCTGCCTACCCTGAGTTGTCATCAATGGACATAGGAACATAAGGGAAGCTCAACTCTCAGCAGCCCCATGAAGTTAGGGGATAAGAGTAACCAGCATATATTGATCTGGGAGGGAAAGGGAGAGAATCTGAAAGGGAGAGAATCTGAGGGGAAGCTTGTTCCCTCTATGCCCAAAAGACAAACAGTTCTTTTCATAAAGTAGAATGAAGTCGAAGGTGTACATGTGACCACAGATTGAAGAACAGCTAAGTATTTACAGATTTCTCCACTGATGTTCAGAAAGATGCCCCATTTTTCTCTATTCGGTTGAAGTGGCTTGCCTTCAATTCCCACAGCACTTGTTATGAATAAACCAGACTGGCTTTGTTACCATCTGAAATTCTATAACAAGTATTTTTCGGCCCTGGCTAGCATAAGAAGAATAGCAGAATTCTCACCACTGCAAAGTCCAAGTAAATCAGAATATGAACCCACTGTTGATATATTTTCTTTTGACACACACAATTTTACTGAAACTGCTGACTTGGAATTTGAATGTAAATATGTTTTACCTGAAAATTCTATAAGGACTTATGGCTTCAGGAAAGTCCATTATACCCCTATTGCTGTAATGCCATACTGCCCTCTGATTCTGAATTCACTATATTCTTACCTCTAGAAGCCTTTTCAAAAACGTTCATACTGTAATCCCAAATATGAACCCCTTTTTCTTTATTATTCACTTTGTAATTGTGCACCAATGCCAAATATGAAAGATGCTTCATTTACTACCATAGCTAGCAGCATATCCATTCCCAGATTTCTGAGACAACTATCAAGATCTATATCTCAGTCTATGTGCAAAAATATCATGGGCTGTGTGTAGATCTCTGTTTTCTAGGAAGGTACGTGAGTGGAAATTGGCAAATTGCAATTGCACTTTAGAGTGTCTAGTGAAATTATCTTGGATCCTTGATGTATGGGAAAGCGGTTTGGAAGGCTGACCAGACCAGACATTGTGCGTGCTCATGCCAGGGAAGCCAAAGCAATACACTGACCCATTCCAAACCATTGGGGGAAAAGTTGCTTAATTAGGGAAGTCTATAGTTCTGAAGGCTGGGTGATTTAAATGCTCATTGGGGAAAGTTATTGGTCAGTTGATAGGTCAGCCATGGTCTGAAGACTTTTTCTCTTAACATAACAATTTGTCTTCAGACTTTTTAAAACCTCCAGTAGACTCCACACCAGCCAAATATTTAGTGGTTTTATGAAGTTTTTTGGTATTCATGTCAACTGTAGTTCTTCAGAAACCCATTTAAAATGTTGTTTCTTTTCCATATGGCATTCTGAAAGGGAACAGGGGATTACAAATTTACAATTGTGACAAAAAAGAATGCTCTTTGTAACTATTTCCGTAACTTTCTAAACTTCTTAAATGAGTTTGATTTATATTGTGCCAAGACAAAATATCATATTTATCACTAAGAGTGTGATTAAAAAAACAACAACAACATATATTCCCTTGGCAACTGGAATAACTGTATGTATGGTAGGTTATAGACTTTTAGTTCTTATCTTTTGCTATGTTTTTAGGTTTGATTGACAGATTCCGTAAATGAGGCTTGGAGGTTAAATCATCTGTTTCATCTCAACACTTTGAAAGCATGTTTAGCACTATTTTAAAGTCTAGGATCCAGAGCACTGTTTGAAAAGTTGTTCTTAGTCTCCCTTATTGTCTTATTATGCAGACCGGGGGCACCACATTTTCTTAGATTTTCAAACTAATGTGGCTATAACTTTGCCCATTTTCATGAATGTGACTCTATAAGACAAGCCAAATAATGTACCTTTCTGAGAAGCCTTGAGGTCTCTGCCAAGCCCATGGCTCCCTTTAGGGTGGTTCTCCATCCATAGATTGCTATACATTATATCCTGTGATCCTCACCCCTCCCCCAACTCTGACTGCAGCTTCTGCAGCAAAAGAATGTGTGTCCAATCCAAAGACAGCCATCCATAGACTAGGCAAGGGCCAAGAAAGGGTCCAGCTGTGGAAATCTACTCAACCAAATGGTGGAATGACTGATCCCATCAAAGCTCTCACTTGGAATCTGACTGGGAGATGTACAAAGTTAGAGTGAGCAGTGGGAAAAGGATTTGAGAAATAAAGGAAAGAGTAGAAGACACACCAAGGGGTAGAAGACTGAAGGCAGCAAAAAATACATAGAGAACAAGGAAGCAGGAAAAATGAACCATGAACATGGCAGAATACCATTGGGGTTGCCATGTATCACCAGAGCTGAAGATATTAAAAATACTGTTGCATTCTGATTAACTCTCCAGTTCTCTGTCAGTTTGGCTCTGGAGTTACTGAGACTGGCTCATTTCCTTCTTACAACACAACTCTGTTAACAGGGAAACAAGAATCAAGCTTTTTCCAGTTTCTGACAAGTGATATTAGAACTCTAATACTTTATTTACTATGAAATGAAACACCTATTTTGTATATCAATGTTCTGCTAATTTCTATGAGGACTATAAAAGATGAAAACGTGTAATTACTGTTCTCAAGGGATTCATTAGTTTGAACGGGTAAGACCATAGAGTATTGATGCATGCAGTGAAGGGTTAAAGTTGGGCACTCGAAAGCCAGACTGCTCACTTACAAATCCTGCACCAATACCAATTATCTGTATGACCCTGGGCAAGTTACTTACCTCCTTGTGCTTAGGTTTCTTAGTCTGTAAAATGGGGCAATACTCTACAAACTACTACTTAATGTTCTTGTGACGATTACATGAGGTAAGATCTGTAAAGGGCTTGGAACAGAGCTCAGAATAACAGATTGCCTACACCCTTCCCAGTATCTGAGGTCTCTGTGGAAAAGGAAGGAATTGGGTGGATTAGAAGCAACTCTGCACCAACCCATTTCTCATGGGAAGACAATCTGTACCCTAAACCAGACAGCATGGTTGGAGAGTTACACGTAGATTCCAAGTCAACTATCTATAAAACAGATACCCACTCAGTGACTTTGGTGCTTGACATGGAAGATCCCTCCCCTCATTGGTTACTCACATTCCAAGGAAGGAATTTGGCTCTCCTGCCTCATCACCCTCTCTTTGCTCTCTCTTTGCCAGACATCTGCTACATATGCCGGTCTGCTTCATCTTTCCCCACATGATCTTGTTCTCACCCCTTCCCTTCACTCCTCATACTTTCTTACAGGAAAGAACCAGGGGCAATTTTCTTTACAACATATGTAACCACGCAAAACATATATTTCCCATTTGGCTCTGGTATGTTCATGAGTCGATCAAGACCATCTGTGCTTGCATATCCAATATCCCCCAGTCTACCCCACTCCCTAAATCTAATCCTTTCTGTGTAATTTAACAGGGTCTTTGTGCTACAAAGCCCTTAATAATTTTTAAACAAAATTGCCTTAATACATAGCAATTGCTAAATGCAATGCGGAAATATTTATTTCTCTTGCCAGCTATAGATTCCAGAGTCTGTGGCTGCCTTGCACAACTTGCAGAACTCTATGTGATACAAACCGTACAAGACACATTTCTTAAAATCTACTCCTTTGGGGAGTCAAGCAACACATCACATTAAATTCTATAAGAGAGGAACATTGCAAATTATCAGCAAGTTAATTGCCCAGGGCAAGAACCCAAGCCAGCTCTATAATGTTTAATTTCCCCTTGACCCTTCTATGACTGATATTTGATAGGCAATACTCAGTCTTTCCTATGGCACCTGATTTCTAATTGTTGGCTTGTGCTTATCATCACTGCAAAACACTCAGGCATAAGTTCTACTGACAGACAGGAATCCAGCTGGAAATTAACACCATCAAAGCATCCTGGAATATGTGATATACTATAGTCACATGTAAGCTCTGAAAATAAAAAATTATTTTTGTAATCTTATGCTTATAAAATTATTTAAGTGTTCATGAATTTTCCAGGAGATTTGGATATATCGAAATAGCCATTCTTACAGAAACCCCACAAGTTTACCATTGCCTCCAATAAATCTTTTAAATTTTTTGAGTTTTCCTGGACCATGCAACAAATGTTGGTTGAACCCTTTGTTTTATGCAATACACTTGGATAGGTTCTGTGGAGAATACAACAACACATCAGATACACATTTTGGGGCCTCCAAAACTTACATCTAGTAGAAGAAATGAGACATACATACATGTGGTAGGCAGATGAATAGTCACCCAATTGTGTCCACTCCTTACTCTCTATAACCTGTGAATATGTTACCCTAGCAAAAGAAATTTTGGATTTGTAATTAAGATGAAGGATCTTGTGATGAGAGATTATCCTGGATTATTTGAATGGGTTTGACCTAATCACATAATTCGTCAAAACCAGAGAAACTTTTCCATCTATAGTCAGGAGATACAAATGATCAATGTTGCTGGCTATGATGGTAAAGGGGGCTATAAGCCAGAGAATTTGAGTGGCCTCTAGAATCTGGAAGAGGCAAGGAAAGAATTCTCCTCTAGAACCTCCAGAAAGAAATATAGTCCTATCTACAACTTGATCTTAGCCAACTGAGAGCCATGCCAGATTTCTGAATCTCCAGAACTATAAGGTAGAAAATGTGTGTTGTTTTAAGTCATTAAATTTGTGGTAATTTCTTACGGTAGCGATAAACACCTAAAATGATGCATAAATTTAATACAAGTTAGAAAGTGCCAATTGATATAGAAGAGATATAAAAGGAATGAGATCTTAAGTGAACATTAGCATGACAAAACCGACTATTTTTCATCTTCTCTTACCCTTATCATTCTTAGTTCAGATTTGTATTCCTTTTGGATTTGTAACAAATAACACCCATATCAAAACAGCATTATTATGTCTTCCTCATCCTCCTGGGAGCGCTGTAGCACAGAGCTAAGGACACCATGCGTATGGGGTGAGCGACTTGTACAAGATGAGAAACTGGCAAACCAGCTAACCCTGCATTGAACAGTTTATACCCAAAAGAAAGTCTCCAAAGTCATGACACAGCCAAAAGTAAGATTCTTGGATCAAAACGATAGATTTGTGATAGAGTCCTACTGATGCTGAATGTCATGCTATCTAAAACCTTGTTTTAATTTTAAAATTTATTTGTATAGCATTCCTGGAGTCCTTAGCAAGATAAAGAAACCGGGTCCAATGAAACTGTAATTGCCAAAGTGTCTCTGACTAAATGGAAAAGTTTTAAAAAAATGAAAGAAGGAAAAAAACTGAATACAAGTGGGAATCAATAAAAATAATATCTTATATTTTCACATGAATATTTATGTGTAATCATGCTTAATATTTATAACAATGCTGTGAAACTCTTATTATTCTGCCTCACTGATGAGGAAATCAAGGTGCCATACATTCAATGACTTAGAACTAAGAAGTGCCCAAATTTAAGTCAAAGAATAACTAGAAATTCATACATCTTTTTTTCTAATACCCTCCAAGAAAAAGATACTAGATCCTAGGTCTCTGAAGGACAAGAGCTAGGGATGCTAACAACACTACTACATACCTGGCACTAAATACAATGCCTGCAATAGGAGGAACTCAAAAATAATTGGGAAATGAAGGAATGGTATTCTCCCTATATGCTCCATTACCATGCAGCTCTTGACAAAAATATAAGACAGCATATATTTTGATAAACTCCTTAAGTCATTCTAGCCAGAAATTTTAACCTTTAAGACATATCTACATCCCTTGTGGAGCTTTCATTTTTATTACAATTTTTTTTAATGTTTAGTTATTTTTTTGAGAGACAGAGAAAGACAGAACATGAGCAAGGGAGGGGCAGAGAGAGAAGGAGACAAAGAATCTGAAGCAGGCTCCAGGCTCCAAGATGTAAGCAAAGAGCCCAATGTAGGGCTCAAACTCATGAACTGTAAGATCATGACCCGATCCGAAGTTGGACGCTTAACTGACTGAGCCACTTAGGCACCTCTGTTGTGGAACTTTTAAAATTCAGACATCCTGACTTATTTCACTTAGCATAATACACTCTAGTTCCATCCGTGTTGCTGCAAATGACAGAGAAAGACAAATATCAAATGATTCACTCATATGTGGAATTTAAGAAACAAAACAGAGGAACATAGGGGAAGGGAAGCAAAAATAAGATAAAAACAGAGAGGGAGATAAACAATAAGTGCTGCTCAAACACAGAGAACCAACTGAGGGTTTCTGGAGGGGTACTGGGTAGGGAGATGGGCTAAATGAGTGTTGGACATTAAGGAGGGTACTGGTTGGGATGAGCACTGGGTGTTATATGTAAGTCATGAATCACTAAATTCTATTCCTGAAATCATTATTACACTATGTGTTCAAATATTAAAAAAAAATAAAATTCAGACATCCAGATGGATTAAAAAAGGGCCCATCTATATGCTGCATACAAGAGACTCACTTGATATCTAAAGACACACACAGAGTGAAGGGATGGAAATGATATTCCATGTAGATGGAAATGAAAAGAAAAGTGGTATGGTAATACTTATATGAGACAAAATGGACATTAAAACAAAGGCTGTACCAAGAGGGGAAAAAAAAAGGGATATATAATGATAAAGGAATCAATCCAACAAGAAGATACAACATTTGCAAATATTTATACACCCAACATAGAAGCACCTGAATTTATAAAGCAAATATTAACAGATGCAAATAGAGAAAATAACAGTAATGGAATAACAGTAGGGGACTTTGATACCCCACTTATGTTAATGGATAGATATCCAGACAGAAAATTAATAAGGAAACAGTGGCTTTGAAGAACACATTCGACCAGATGGACTTAATAGATACATAGAGAACATTTTATCCAAAAACAGCAGAATACACATTCTTCTCAAGTGCACATGGAATATTCTCCAAGATATATCACGTTAGGTCAAAAAAAGACTCAATACATTTAGAAAGATTGAAATCATATGAAGCATTTTTTCCAACCACAATGCTATGAAAGTAGAAATCATTTACACGAAGAAAATTGGAAAAAAACACAAACATGTGAAAACTAAACATGCTACTAAACAACCAATGGTGAATAAAGAAATCAAAGAGGAAATCCAAAAATACCTTGAGACAAGTCAAGATGAAAACTCAATGCTCCAAAATCCATGGGACTCAGTAAAAGCAGCTCCAAGAGGGAAGTTTATAGCAATACAGGCTTACCTCAAGAAATAAGAACAATCTGAAATAAACAATCTAACTTTATACCTAAAAGAACTAGAAAAAGAAAAATAAACAAATCCCAAAGTTAGTAGAAGGAAGGAAATAATAAAGATCAGAATGGAAATAAATGAAATAGAGAATAAAAAGATAATAAAAAATATTAATGAAACTAAGAGCTGGCTCTTTGAAAAGATAAACACAGTTGATAAACCTTTAGCCAGACTCATCAAGAAAAAAAGGCAGAGGGCCCAAATAAATAAAATACAAAATGAAATAGAAAAAGTTGCAACCAATACCACAGAAATACAAAGGGTCATAGAAGACTACTGCAAACAATTATACACCAACAAATTGGGCAACATAGATGAAATGGATAAACTCCTAGGAGTATACAATATATCAAGAATTAATCAGGAAGAAATAGAAAATATGAACAGAACTATTATTATTAATGAAATTGAATCAGTAAGCAGAAAACTCCCCAAAAACAAAAGTCTAGGACCAGACAGCTTCACAGGTAAATTTTACCAAACATTTAAAAAGTTAATACCTAGGCTTCTCAAGCTATTTCAAAATTAAATTTTTTTAATGTTTATTTATGTTAGAGAGAGAGAGACACAGAGTGTGAGCAGGAGAGGGTCAGAGAGAGAGGGAGACACAGAATCTGAAGCAGGTTCCAGGATCTAAGCTATCAGCACAGAGCCCAGTGGGCGGCTTGAACTCATGAACAGTGAGGTCAGACCTGAGTCAAAGTTGGACGCTCAACTGACTGAGCCATCCAGGCACCCCAAACTATTTCAAAAAATTAAACAGGAAAGAATTCTTCCAACTTCATTGTACAAGGCCAGCATCATATAGATATCAAAACCAGACAAAGACACCATAAAAAAAAAAGAAAACTACAAACCAATATCCCTAGTGAGCATAGATACAAAAATCCTCAACAAAATATTAGCAAACCAATACAATAGCAATAGTACATTAAAAGAATCATACTGTGATCAAGTGATATTTCTTCCAGGAATGTAATGATAGTTCAATATCCACAAAATAATCAATGTGGTTGATACACTACAGTAACAAAATGAAGAATAAAAATCATATAGTCATATCAATAGATGTAGAAAATGCATTTGACAAATTCAGCATCTATTTATGATTAAAAACTCTCAATATAGTGGATATAGAGGGAAAGTGCCTCAACAGAGTAAAAGCCAAATATGACAAACTCACAGCCAAAATCAGACTGAAAGGTGAAAAGTTGAAAGTTTTTCCTCTAAAATCAGGAAGAATACAAGGATGCCTATTCTTGTCATATTTATTCAACATAGTATTGGAAGCCACAGACAGAACAATTAGGCATAAAGGAGAAAAAAAGTGCATCCAAATTGAAAAGGAAGAAGTAAAGCTGTCATTATTCACAGATAACATGATTCTATATGTAGAAAACCATAAAGCCTCTACCCCAAAAACTATAAATAACAAATAAATGATTTCAGTAAAGTTGCAGATACAAAATTAATACAGAAATATGTTATATTTGTATACACTAACAACAAACTATAAGAAAGAGAAAAATAAAACAATCCGATTTATAACTGAAGTAAAAAGAACAAAATACCTAGGAGTAAATTTAACTAAGGAGGTAAAAGGCCTATACTCTGAAAACTCTAAAGCAATGATGAAAGAAATTCAAGATGACATAGATAAACTGAAAGATATACTCATGAATTAGAAGAATTAATATTGTTAAAAATGTCCATAATACAAACCAATCTACAGATTAAATGCAGTCACTATCAAAATGCCAATGGCATTTTTCACAGACCTAGAGAAGATAATCCTAAAATTTGTATGGAACCACAAAAGGTGGTTAGCCAAAGCAATCTTGAGAAAGAAGAACAAAGCTGGAGGTATTGTGCTCCCAGATTTCAAACTATACCACAAAGCTATAATAATCAAAACAGTATGGTACTGCCACAGAAACAGACACATAGATCAATAGAACAGAATAGGGAGCTCATAAATAAACCTATGCTTATATATTAGTTAATCTACAATAAAGGAGGCAAAAATATATAATAGGGAAAAGATAGTCTCTTTAATAAATGGTGTTGGGAGACTGGACAACTACATACCAAAGAATGACACTGGATTACTTTCTTACACCATACACAAAAATAAACTTAAAATGGATTGAAGACTTACATGTAAGACCTGAAAGCATAAAACCCTTAGAAGAAAACATGGACAGTAAGTTCTTTTACATCAGTCTTAGTGATTTTTTTTTTTTTGATCTGTCTTCTCAAGTAAGGACAACAAAACTAAAAATAAACAAATGGGACTACATCAAACTATATAGCTTTTGCACAGTGAAGAAAACCATCAAAAAAATGAGAACAGAGCCTATTGAATGAGAGGAGATACTCACAAGTGATATATGTAACAAAGGGTTAACATGTGAAGTATACGAAGAGCTCATTAAACTCAACATAAAAAAGATCTGATTAAAAAATGGGCAGTGGATCTGAAAAGACATTTTTCCAAAGAAGGCATGCAGATGACCAACACACAAGTGCTCAACATCACTAATCATCAGGGAAATGCAAATCAAAACCACAATCCAGTATCACGTCACACCTGTCAGAATTACAATTATCAAAAAGAAAAGAAAGAAAAGAAAAATGACAGTTATCAAAAAGAAAAGAAATAATAAATGATAAATGTTAGCGAGGACGTGGAGAAAAGGGAACCCTCATGCAATGTTGGTGGAACATAAATTGGTACAGCCACTATGGAAAACAGTATTGAGGTTCTTCAAAAAATTAAAATTAGAACAACCATATAATCCAGCAATTCCACTTCTAAGTATATCTGAAGAAAATGAAAATACTAATTCAAAAGACATGTATACCCCTATGTTGAATATAGCATTATTTGCAATAGCCAAGTTATGGAAACACCCTAAATACACATCAATGGATGAATGAATAAAGAGGTGATAATATCGTAATGAGATATTACTCAGCCATAAAAAATGAATCTTGCCATTTGCAACAACATGAATGGGCTTAGTATCATGCTAAGTGAAACAAGTCATATAGGGAAAGACAAAAGCTGCATAATTTCATTGGTACGTGAAATCTAAAAAATAAAACTGATGAACAAAACAGAAACAGACTCCTAGATAGAACAAACTAGTGATTGTCAGAGGGGATGGGCAAAATACGTGAAGGTGATTGAGAGGTACAATCTCCAGTTATAAAATAAGTAAAATACAAGAATACAATGTACAGCATAGGGAAAACAGTCATTAACACTGTAATTAGTTTTTACGGTGACAGATGGTAACTAGACTCACTGTGGTGACCAATTCATGATATATATAAATACTGGATCACTATGATGTACACCTAAAATAAATACAATATTGTATGCCAATTATTCTTCAATAAACAAAATTCAGACACCTTGGCCATATTGTGGCATATACAGTTGCTGTTGTAAGACCCCTGTTGTAAGGGATCGTTGTAGCCCCTCTTTGGGTGAGGTCTTACCATGAATCTTTGAATCCTAGTGAAACACAGGTTTCAGGACATCAAAGAACAGAAACCGAATGGTTTTACTCTCTTTTTTCCCCCCTATTAAACAAGGTATTAAGTAATTAAACAAATGATACTCAAAACTTTCCAGCCTTCTGACATGAATGACTATAGTTCTGGACCATAAACAGATCTAGCTTCCCATGCAACAGAGTACACCCAGGGAAATTCTGCTCACAGGTGACAATCGAATTCTGTTGGTAGAGGAAGAACAATGGGAAATTGAAAAATTGTTTTTATGTTGGAGAGGTCTATATATTTGTATGCATAACTAGAATTTGATGTTTCATGAAAATATTATACCATAATCTTCTTCATTCTTTGCTCTGAGGGCCTTGTTTTCCTGTATTATCTAACAGAAACCTAAAACAATGAGCACTCAATTCTAAATAGAGATGGAACTGCATGTTCTCCTGTTGTAATATGTAGTTTATTTTCAACAAAAGGGGGGCAGAGATCTAAGGGAGTTAAAAACAATGGTCACAGTTTATTGAACTCATCTGTTTTCTTAAAAAGACAAAATTATTACCTGATGGTGTTCAGGGTTTTCTTAAGTTCATCTCAGGAGGATGGGCCAGATACAGAGATTTTTGAAAGAGGTCCATAGATCATTTGAATGCACACCAGAATTGATGACCAATGTTCTGTAATCAAAACCCCAAGTTTCCACATAGGTGAACTATGGCCAACCTTTTACTGATCCTTCATAGAATAGGTATGAATCTTGAATCCATAATGCCTTCATTGTCTCAATGAAGCCACTCTTTCCAGTTCTCCTAAATAAAAATAAAGGGACTGGTGAAACATAGGAAGGTAATATTACACACACACACACACACACACACACACACACACACACACACACAAAACCAAATTAAAAAAAAAAAACTTTTTGAAATTGTAGCTAAAAAAGGTTTGGAGTAAAAACAAATTATTTTAAATAGTCTAATGGTAGAATTTTCTCAAAAGGAGAAAAACAAATGTTCAAGTATCCCTTTTGCAAGACAGTCCCAACAATGAGGTCAGTCAAGCAAAGTGGCATTTTTCCTTGGAATTCATTGAGGTATTCAGGTCATAATTGGCTGTGGCATTTGGGAAAATATGGAGGAAGAAACTTGGCTCTAGGAAAGGAGGGAAAAATTATCTCAATGCCCCAGAAGTTCTTTTTTAAACTCCAGATTTGTACTGGGATATTTAGAGTTAGAATTTCCAGTAAAGAAGAGAATGTATCAAAGCTGCAGATTTCAAACAAGAAGGAAGGTCAAGGAGATGGTTAGACAAAGAAAAAAAAAACCTCTGGAATAAACAGTCTTAGATAGTTGAATGGTCAAATAACTTATCTGAATCATAGGAAAGAATGATGTCGTGTCTAAATGTTAAATTGGTGGCAGGTGTCTTGTGCTTCTAGTCTGATTACACATTTCTTGAACACAGGTGTACTGAAAGGATACACTCTCATTAAAAAGATCCATTTATCAAGTTTAACATGATAATTATTTATCACATTTCCTCCTTGGAATCTGTCTCACTTGCTTTTTATATTCTTTCCTTAAAAACATTGAGGATTATTAATATTTATAATACACCACTTGATTATATATTTCAGGAGTATGCATTATGTGTCTGGCAGTGTGCCAACAAATATAAGAGCCACAAAAGAAGTAAAACATTGTGTCTACTTACATAAAACTTAAACTGTAATTGTACAAATAGAATTTATATAAATGCAGACATTAAGTAATAATTGTCTATGGGATACCAATTGGAAGTGTAACATGATTTCTAAAATGAGAGGAAGCTATGTAGACTAGGGTATTTGGTGGGAAGACCTCAGAGGGAGATTGGGCTTGACCTAGAACTTGATGAATTGAACGGCGGTGGGAGGCATTAAATAAGAGAGTGTGAAATGAGTGCACAGGCAGTAAAAACCTCAGAGACTACAAGGAGATGAGTGTAACTGCTTGACCACTGGGCTTGAGACATATATATTTGAGATTTGGGACATGAGTCATGGAAAAAGACTGTGGTACAGTGGAATGAGTCCAGATTTTAAGATGAATTCTGATTTTGCCACTATAACCTCAGCTTCCATTTATATGCATTGAAAAAACCAGAGATTTTACTTTCACTTATTTGAAAGTGGCTCCTGACTTATCTCTATTTGAATATTGCTCTTCGGTCTTTGTGCTTCTCAAAATTGCTTCTACCTCTGATTGTCCTCTTCCTGGTGCAGGTTACCAACTAGATCTGTTGGGCCCCCTCCACTTGAAAGGCTATTGCTTCTTCTTAACTGAAGACAATCAGGTTGAACAAGATGCAATTAATACCCTATCCTTTCTCATTTTCCATAGTGCCATTAGACAAGGCTGTATGGCACAACAAGCTTAGGACAACGGTCCTCAAATTGAGCAGGAATTATCCGAGGAGCTTCTAAAATTCTGATATCACCACTGGATCAGAATCTCTGCATGGTGGAACACAAACGTTAGGATTTTTTAAAGTTCCTTGGTAACTGCAAAGTATAGTGAGGTTTAAGAATTATAGCTCTAAAGCAATCATTTGAGATATTCCACTAGACAGTAATGACTGTCACAGTCCAGTTTCCAAAGAATGAAATGGAGGAAAAGAGATTTGCTTAAAGAGGTCCCACATCTCAGCTCATGTAGAGCACGGGCCCTTCCAGCCCAGTTGTCTTTGAGATTTGTCCACCAGGATGGGTTTCAGACCAATCTGCGTCCTCCTTTAATTGACCAATGAGTAGATGTTGAGATGTGTTAGCATGGCTTACAAGGATAAATTATTCTCAGGGATTTTATAGTCTAAATCCATGAAAGGAATACAAATATATTCAAAACTGCCTCATAAATTTCTCACAACTGAATCTAAATTTTACACAATTACACAAAGGTGAATTGTTATCTTCCCTTTATCTCTCATTCCATGCCTTTTTCAGTTTGTGGCCACTTTTGGCCCACTCAAAAATAGGAAAAAATTCAATGTTGCACTGTGTCCATTTAATAACACTCTTTTGGCTATACACAGAGTAGCTGAAGTTTGAGGATTATACCTAAAAAGAATTATGTGCTCAAACACTTTGGTTTCTCTGTAAGGAGGAGGAAGTATGGTTAAATTCTTTTAGATAATATCCATTTAAACTTTGGCTAAATTTCTTAGGCTTTCTGAGCTTCCATCTTCTCAACTAGAAAAAGACAACATTAATATCAAATGGCAGAATTATCAGAATATTGTATCTTATTTATAAAATACTGGATATGAAACACAGTAACATATGGGAGTGTTCAAAAGTTGATCATTATTATTCCAATTTGAATAAATCATAGGTCAGCTTTTCATTTTAAATAGGAAAATAAAACAGAAAATAAAGGAAGCAGGAAGGATGGAAAGAAAAGAAATAAAAATTATATTATTTGAATGTACAGTATGTGCCAAACATATGTTAAGGTCTTTATAAATATGTTATCTCATTAATACCTACCTATACAATAAGTATTAATATGCTCATTTTTTTTTAATTTTTTTTAACATTTATTTATTTTTGAGACAGAGAGAGACAGAGCATGAATGGGGGAGGGGCAGAGAGAGAGGGAGACACAGAATCGGAAGCAGGCTCCAGGCTCTGGGCCATCAGCCCAGAGCCTGACGCGGGGCTCGAACTCACGGACTGCAAGATCGTGACCTGAGCTGAAGTCGGACGCTCAACCAACTGAGCCACCCAGGTGCCCCAATATGCTCATTTTTGTAGATGAGAAAACAGAGACCTAGGATTTTGAGAGGGAGTGATTAAGCCAATTTAGAAAACAGATTTTAGGCAACTTTTATTTTTGAACTTTTCCTGAGCTACTTTCCTCACTCAACCCCATTAGATGTCTATGGTTTCCACAAAGATTTCTGACTCTTACGTCTGTCTTTAGGAGTCTGAGAGTCTTGAGAAATTATCAGAATTACTGCACATATGGATTATGTGGGGTGTGTGTGAGTGTGTGTGTGTGTGCGCACGCATGCCTGTATTGTTCGGGTAAAGAGAGGAATTCAGGTTGAGTTCATTCTATTTTTTCATAGTATATTGTCTCCATTGGTTCATGCGAGAACCATTTCATATCTCGCTTTAGTTTTTTAAACTCCCATTTATTGCCTTTCCATGGGCCTCCAATCTAATGTGTGCTTGATTTATTTCCTATTCACTTGTATTCTTAGAATAGCTACTTTGACTGTGTGTGTGTGTGTGCATGTACTCACGCAAATGCGCATCTTAAATACCATGTTTTCAACATTCTTCACTCAGTATTAATTTTAAAAGATCTGTTCATGTTTCTCTGTACATGTCAAGGATTTCTTCTCTCATTGCATTTATTCCATGGTGTGCACTAACCCACACTCCCCAGTGGCAGACAGCAAGTTTGGCCGCAATACTTCAATGCCACAAACAACACCATTCTTCTGTAAGCATACGTGCGATGTTTTCTGCAGTATATATCCAGATGTGAAATTTCTGGGCCACGTGATGAACCTATAGTTGTTTTAACTGAATTCTTCTCACTAGATGGTCTATATGTAATCTACTTGAATAGGAGGGTTTCTACTCTATTTCCATATTGTCACCAGCGCCTGGCATTGTCTGAAGAACACGTATTTTAAAATTACATTCACCTCTATTGACATTAAAATGTAAAGAGAGTCCAAAGAAGGATATCTCATAAATCAAATTCAGTTTTTAAAAGAGCCTGATTGTTATCCCTTCACCATAAGAGATTGGAAACAGTATGGAGATGTGGTTTGTGTCTCCAGTAGAGGAGAGAACATTGCATGCCCTGTATTTGAAAGGAGAGTCAGTGATCTAATTTAATGGGAACTTAAAGCTTCTTTTGTAATCACTGTGAACTGCAAAATAATTTCTAAATGAGAGAGATGAGTTCTAGTGCCTTGGGCTGCTGGTTGGCCTGCCAAAGACAAAATGAGGACACTAGAATTTCACATGAGCTATGGGCCTGAAAAGGCTGCAAGGCTCCAGTGGCAAACGGACAGTTCATGACCTCACAGAACTTACAAGACAGTGGAAAATACAGAAAGCAAATAATAATTACAAAAGATACTTGTGAGTCTGAGATTGAAATAGTCTTAGTGAAATGAGCCTTTGAATCATCTGGATGTCAGAGCCTGGTTACATGGAATCTGTAGCTCATGGGTTCTTATCACCCAGTTTAGAAGTCTTCCCAATTCCCCATCTGCAAGAAAGATATAGTACCTTGCTTGCAAAACATACTTTCTAATTCACAATATATCCAGGCCCTTGTTCTTTTTATTTAAGCAACATTCTCTTAATTTTAATTTGTCTGGCATGTCCAGATCCATCTTCATGGCCAGAACATTATTCAAAGATTAATGGTCCTGAGAGAATAATGTTCTTCACACTAGATTTCTAAGGAGCTGTTCAATCTCTTTTCTAATTCGGCAGTGAGAGTGATGAGCTGGAACAAAAGCAACCTTGACAGGAATTGTCTTCATCTGTTATTTTTCCTACATCTCAAGAGGATCTGGTGGGCTCTTGAACTTGCCCTTTGAGCTAAGTAGTTGGAAAGTACTTTGACTCCTGGCAACTTACCCAGTAGTCTGATAAATGTGTCTTAGCTACCTTAGTTCTGGTTTGTGGGAAACAGCAGAATTTTCTATGGTTATTTTGTGCACTCTTACAAAAGGGAATTATTTTCTTTCATATGTGTGGGCTCTGTAGTCAGGAAGGATTGCAAAGGAAAAATTATATGGTAACAACAAATCTGATTGACTCCCGGGATTTCAAGTATGACAAGCAGTGCTTTTCTCTCCACATTATCAATTTCATGGTGTTTAGAAGTAACTGCTAGGTTTTCTTTTAAGTCTATTAGAAAATATTGGTGTGTGACTAAATGTTGATATGAAACATGGAATAAATTTTAGCAAAAAGGCTGCTCACTTCCTACATGATATGTGAGTTATTATCTGTGTTAAATGAAAAAAAAATAGTGCTTTTTATTTTACTTTGTGGAATTGAAAGTCTGTAACAAAGGATATATTGAGATTAAAGGAACTCTAGCACTCTCTTTTTTTTCAGCCATCTTTACACTAATACAGTTAGGCAAAGTATGTAGTTGAGAGGATCCTATATTAATACTATTTATTGGACAGCTTATTTCATTTGCTCATTCATTTATACATTTCACAAATATTTTTTAAGTACTTACTATGCGATGGATACTCTGCTAAATATTGAAGCTATAATGTCAAGACTTCAGTTTTTAACCAGTGAAGAAGACATAAACAAAAACCAAGCACATAATCATAATAAAATGTGTTAAATGTTATAAGTAAGAAACAGGGCACTCTGGGAGAACAGAAAGAGAACTAGGCTAAGGGACATGAAGACAGAGAAAATTATGTTTAAGCTGAGACCTGAAGGATGAAGGGAGTTATGCAGGAAAAGAGAGACAAGGTGAGTAATGCATAAGCAATGGCAACTGCCTTTGTGAATATCACAAACCAAAACAAAGATTGTAGTGTATTCAGTCAAGGAAGTACAATGAGTCCTGGTTTCCCTGACTGGTGAGTGCAATGAGAGGAGGTTGTAAGCAGTGGTCATAATATAAAAGTCTTTGTAAGATATATTTAGGACTTCAGAACTTATCCTAAGATAAATCCTATCCTATCCTTACATAAGTAGTATTATCCTCATTTCACAGATACAAAAATTGGTCTAGAGAGGATACATATGTTCCTATTTATCCAGCAAACAATTGGTCAAGCCAGGTTTTAAACAAGCACTGCCTACCTCCAAAATCTGATTTTTGCTCTTTAATTTATGGCCTCTCTTCTAATATACATGGGTGGTTTTATCTTGACTAAGTGTTGTACTCAGAGAAACTTTAATACAACATTTAAACATGATTTTTTAGGGGTGCCTGGGTGGCTCAGTCAATTGAGTGTCCGACTGGCTCCTCAGTGAGTTTGAGCCCCACATAGGGCTTACTGCTGTCAGCCTGTCAGCACAGAGCCCACTTTAGATCCTCTGTCTCCCTCTGGCTGCCCCTTACCCACTTGCACTCTCCCCCAAAATAAAAAATATTAAAAAAAGTATTTTAAAAAACATGATTTTTTAAAGATTAAATATATATTACTGTCTCTCAAGAAAATTCCAGAGTGAGGGGAATTTCTAATCATAATTCAAGGTATCCTTTTTCCCACCTCTTTTAATGTTTATTTATTTTTTTGAGACAGTTAGACACAGTGTGTGAGTGGGAAAGGGGCAGAGAGTGAGGGAGACACAGAATCCAAAGGAGGATCCAGGATCTGAGCTGTCAGCACAGAGCCCGATGCAGGGCTCAAACTCACAAACTGTGAGATTATGACTTGAGCTGAAGTCAGATGCTTAACTGACTGAGCCAGTCAGGCACCCCCACTTCTTTTGATGTCAGTAACCCCTATGCTTGTAAGTTGTTTTCCAAGTGTCTCTTCCTTTCATGCTCTAAACACAAATGCTCTAAGCTCTGTCTATATAAACACTCACACTCTATTTCTTCACCCTTACTGTAATACTCATTTTTGTCTGCTAGTAACTTCCTGTACACTCCAATGTGAATTTAGCCATCATCTACAGATGCTGTAGTTCCTCACCTTTACTGTTTTTTTTTTTTTAACGTTTATTTATTTTTGAGACAGAGAGAGACAGAGCATGAGCAGGGGAGGGTCAGAGAGAGAGGGAGACACAGAATCTGAAACGGGCTCCAGGTTCTGAGCTGTCAGCACAGAGCCCGACACGGGGCTCGAACTCACGGACCGTGAGATCATGACCTGAGCCGAAGTCGGCCGCTTAACCGACTGAGCCACCCAGGTGCCCCAACCTCACCTTTACTGTTAACATTCTTTTATTTTACTGCTAGCAACTCCCTGTACACTCCAATATGAATCCAGACATCATCTACAGATGCTTTAGTTCTTTCCTCTCTCTTTCCACCAATTGGCAGGACGATTAGTTAAATGGAACCCTTCCCAAAAATTCCCTGTTGGAGGACATAACTACCCAAAGGATTATGGCTGAGGAGAATGCAGACACATCTCAGACCTTATATACTCATGGATGAGGTGAATGTATGGGATGTAACTAAGAACCCAGTGTCTTGGAAAAAGTGTTGTTTCTCTGCAAAAACAAAACACCAAGGGGCGCCTGGCTGTCTCAGTCAGTAGAGCATGAAACTCTTGACCTAGGGCCATTAAGTCCAAGCCCCATGTTGGGCACTGAGCTTACTTCAAAAACAAACAAACAAACACACCTATTCTATGTATTGTGGTGTGGGAATCATATAGGGTATCTGGCTAGCCATTAAAGTAAGCCTATTGGAATGAGGAAAAATATTGCTTGCTACATACAGCTCTGGAAAAAGCAAACCATTTTCTTAATGTCACTGCCCCCAAAAGAAACTACATGTTATTTCTACTTTGACTTAAGTAGAAAAAGTCTTCTTCTGAAATTCCTTAACAGATAAGTTTCAATTTGCCAACAGATAAGTTTCAATTTTCTCCAGGTAATTGGTAATTTTCATCACCAATTACCTGGAGAAAAACTCCTTATCCCACCCATGCCTATTGATAAGAGCAGGTAATGGAGCTATTTAAGAGGACCTAATTACTTATGGGAAAATGGTAGAAAAGAGTGGAAGCACCACTAATGGAAGAAAAAGGAGAAAACTGTAACCAAAATCTTAATCTTATTAAGAACATAAATTATAGGGGCTCCTGGGTGTCTCAATCAATTAAGTTTCTGACTTTGGCTCAGGTCATGATCTCACAGTTTGTGAGTTTGAGCCCTGTGATGGGCTCTGTGCTGACAGCTCAAAGCCTGGAACCTGCTTCAGATTCATTCTCTCTCCCTCTCTCTCTCTCTCTAATACAAGTAAACATTAATTTTTTTTAAATAAAACCTAAATTATAGCACATACATGTGAAGAGCTTTGGGAACAAAAAAAATAAACTTAAAAATTAGAAAAATGGAAAATAAGTGGTCTGCCATTGAAAATTAGGTTTTATGATTTAAATAACAAAGTATCAAGAAAGTAAAATAATGTATGAAAAAATAAGATATATAAAGAAGAACAAAATAGATGTGGTAAAAGTGATAATTATAGAAATATTAGAATATAGAGGCCCTTGGGTGGCTCAGCCAATTGAGTCACCTTGACCTGACTCTTGATTTCAGTTCAGGTCATGATCTCACAGTTGTGAGATTGAACCCTGTGTTGGACTCCAGATGGAGTGAAGAGCCTGCTTGGGATTCTTTCTCTGCCTCTCCCCTGCTCACACACTTGCTCTCTCTCAAAATAAATAATAAACAATTTCTTAAATGCAAAAAGAAAAAAAGAAATATTAGCAGGTAACTCAATAGGGACAGAAATCTTGCACTTCTTTATCATTGCCAATATCTTTAATGGTGTCAAACCCATAGTAGATGTTCAATGAACAAATGAAGAAATAAATAAATAGAACAAAATTTACCTAGACTGAAGATTTTAAAGCTATATTTATAGATGAGGTAAAGCCATTTTCCCCTGCATCTCTCTGTCAAGTACAACTATAAACCTTGGAAATGGTATAAGGCACAAAGAAAAGAGAACTCTAAAAGATGGAGAGATTATGAGCTAGTTCTGGGGCCCAGGACTGGTGGAACTGCACAATACCAGGAAGTCTTGCATACCTCCACCCAACAGAGGAAGATTACCCAGCCCCAAATTTCCAGATACCCAACCAAACAAAAGAAGGCAACTGAGGCAGGCTCTTCCCTTCCATGGATTGAGTAGAAGTCTCCCTGACAACATCACATAAGCCAGACTGCTTAAGTAAGGATTAGGAGCCCAATCTAAAGTAAGGGGCCTGAGGAAGTATTCTCCTTCCTTGATGAGCCTTTCCATAGTAGATATGAAGTGAAACTGGTAAAAGAGATTCAGCCTAGTCTGGAAAGTTCATTGTCCCAAATACCTGAGAATCTCCTATCCCTGCCCAGAGAGATCTGGACAACAAGGAGCTATCAGCCCTTCCTTATTGAGAGATGCTCAGCAGCTCACCTTAGGACACCCCTTCTCCACCCCTAGTCAACATTGGTAGGAACAACAGGTGCCCCAGCATCACCAGGTAAACCAAATAAACTAAACTAACATCACAAAATCTATAAAAACAAAACTACCACTGGAACCACAGCCCAGAAAGTAAATCTTAGAAAAATAAGAGATTTAAATAAGATCCAGTGTCCCCTAACATAAATGTTAAGAATATAATACAAAATCACCCATGAACAACCAAGAAAATCACTTGAATGAAAAAAGACAATCAACTGACACCAAAACAAAGATGAATCCAATGTTGGAATTATCTGACAAAGATTATAAAGAAATTTCATAAAAATGCTCCAACAATTAATTACAAATTCTTTTGAAACAAATGAAACAATAGAAAATATTAGCTAAGAAATAGAAATTATTTAAAAAATCAAATGAAATTCTAAAACTGAAAATGCAATAATAAAAATAAAAACTCACTGAATTGTTCAACAGTAGAGTGGAGATGACACAGAATAGGGTCAGTGAATTTGAAGACAAAACAGTAGATTGGTTGTTTACCTAATCTGAATAGCAAAAGAAAACAGTCCAAAAGAAATTAACAGAGTCTCAGAGATCTAGGGGACCATAGCAAAAATCAAGATGCATATCGTTTGGTAATCCAAAAGAAGAAGGAAAAGAAAGTGTGACTGAAAGAATATTTGAAGAAATCCTGTCTGAAGGCGCCTGGGTGGCTCAATAGGTTGAGTGTCCAACTCTTGATTTCAGCTCAGGTCATGATCTCATGGTTTGTGAGATCCCCCACTCCTCCAATCGTATCTCTCTCTCTCTCAAAATAAGAAATCATGGCTGAAAATTTTCCAAATATGGTGGAAGATATAGTCCTACAGATCCAAGAAGCTGAGCAAACTCCTGAAATAGTATAAACTCCATGGAATCTAAATTAAGACATATCATAAACTTTTGAAAATTAATGGTAAAGAAAAATATCTTGGAAGCAACAAGGCAGAAACTATGCATTATCTCTAGTAGAATCTTAATTTAAATAGCAGCTAATTTTTCATTGAAAGTCATGGAAGTCATAAGTATGTGACACAATATTTTTCAAGTGCTAAAAGAAAATAAACATTGCACATTCTATATCTGTAGAAATAATTGTTCAGGAATTAAGGGGAAATAAAAAACATTCTCAAGTGAAAAAAATAACTAAAAAATTTTGTCACTAGAAAACCTGTTCTTTTTTTAAGTAAAAAAAATTTTTTAAGTTTATTTATTTTGAAAGAGACAGAGAGCACAAGCAGGGGAGGCGCAGAGAGAGAGGGGGACAGCTGATCCAAAGCAGACCCTGTGCTGATGGCAGAAAGCCCAATGTAGGTCTTGAACGCACAAACCATGAGATCATCACCTGAGCTGAAGTCAGACACTTAACTGACTGAGCCACCCAGGTGCCTCTAAAGGAACCTACTCTTACAGATTAGCTAAAGGAAGTTCTTCAAACAGAAGAGACAGACAGACAGACAGACAGACAGAGAGAAAGAAAGAAAGAAAGAAAGAAAGAAAGAAAGAGAAAGAAAGAAAAAGAAAGAAAAGAAAATAATAGAAAACAAAGAGGAAGGAAGAAATGAAGGAAGAATGAAAGAGAGAACATGGCTGAAGGAACCTTGTTTTTTCTTTTTTTCAATTAGCATAATTCCTTGAAGGGTCATCCAAGTTGTTATTTATATCAATTGTTATTGATATCTATTTACTGATATTGTTGATATTTATTGATATTGATCTTGTTTTATATATATATATATATATATATATATATATATATACTCTACCATTTGTTTAACCACTTACCTGTAGAAATGAGGATAGATTAGTAATTACCAGGGTATATGGTTGGTACAAGAGGGAGGAAGGGTTGTTTATAAAAAATAAAAATAGCCATGGGAGGATTCTTGTGGTATTGGAACTGTTCATAATCTTGAATGAGGTAGTGGATATATGAATCAACACTTGTGATTTACTTGTACAGAATTTAATACACACAAACATATATAAACACACACACATGAATAGGACTAAAACTGAAAGCTGAATACAACTGGTGTATTTTATTAAAGTCAATAACCTGGCTGTAATATTATACTACCATTTTGAAAATGTTACCATTAGGGAAAACTTGGCAAAATGTGGACTGATATTTCTGCATAGTCACTGTATCTAAATCTATAATTATCTCAGTAAAAATCTCAATTAAACAAAAAAGGTAAACTACTGTGCTAGCCAGCCTCCAAGTTGGTTCATACAGAGCCTGCCCCTGGTATTCATCCCTCATGTAAGTCATAAAGGACAATGTGGCTTCCATCTTACTTTCTCTTGGATCATGCACTTTGGGGAAGTTACCCATCTAGCATCAGCTTCCCTCTGTACAGCAATGGAAAATAAAAAAGGGAGAGCTATAGAGTTATTAATGAGAAAAAAAGTACTGTTATAAAGATTATTATCCTTCTCCAAGATATCCTTCATTTTTATATCTCATAAGGATTAAAAGATTATATATCCTTTATCTCCATTTATTCAATCATTAAACCAATTACCTGAGAAAGCACTCTAACCAAGAAATTATGCATGAACTCTGTAGATAGAATAAGTGTTTATAGAAGAAAACTGTGAGCAATAAATCTGATAACAGTCATAGTAAAATCCGAAGAAATGGCTTTAATGCAATTGAAAATTATAATATAGATAATAAGCAAGTATTTATTCCATAAAACCAACCTTCATCAGGGGAAAATATATTAACAAGAAAGCAAAATACTACTTCAGCAAACTCAGGAGTTGGAAGACAGGTAAAAAATTTATTTGGAAAACATAACCATACTAAAGCTCTGGTTTCTGTGAAGGTGATGGGCATAATTTCCCAAACAAATACAGTGAGTAGGGATCATAACATTATTTAGTTTTTATATTCTTTATAGAGCTAACTATTAAAATTAGTTTTAGTTATTAAAAATTAGAAAGCACTCACTAGTAAATCACTAGTCACACTTTCCAAGTCAGAGAGAGAGAGAAATATTTGAAAAAGAACATGAGAAGTTACCTGCTTTAGATTTTACAGCAAGGCAAAGAGAAATGGCCATCTGGCTGTAATGCCCATGTATTTCTATACTAATATTTGGCTTTCATCTATGATCCTAACAGATCTGTACTGAAGACATTTCAAATTAACAAGAACCCATCTTACATTTTCATCATTTATTTTTAAAAATGTTTTATTTATTTATTTTTTGTGTGGTGGGGGGAGGGCAGAGAGACAAAGAGAGGGAGAGAATCCCAAGCAGGCTCTATTCTCAGCACAGAGCTCAATGCAGGGCTCAGTCCCACAACCATGAGATCATGACCTGAGCCAAGATCATGACCTGAGCCAAAATCAACAGTCTGACACTTAACCTACTGAGCCACCCAGGCGCCTCACATTTTCATGATTTCTAAAGTCAGATAATACAGCAAATATTGTTAACAACTCACCCTCACAGCTTCAATTAGCACTGTAAAATATCAGGAGTAGCAACAAAAATAAATGCAAAAGAAACAGGAATGACATTTCATGGCAATAGTCTTTGACAAAAGGAAAAATGCACTGGATATGAGAAAAGGACATCTGACTCCTTCAATGACCACTCAGGAGATCAAGAAGGAAGAGATTCAGGGAATTTGTGATGTCCAGGAATACTCCAGACCTTTAGCCCTTTCACATTTGATATATATATATTTTTTCATACCATCCTTATTCATGTTGTTAATAAAGTAACAGCTATATGGCAGTTCTAAAGAAATTATCCATTTCTTAAAACATCATGTTCAAATGGTATTTCTAGCACTGGCTAGTAAGGATCCTACCACAAATGAACCTGGAGATCTGAGGGCCTTTTGGGAGAGTAAATTAGGTTTGCAAATAATTTTAGAGGGCAAAAAAATTTTTAATTAAAATTTTACATTTTAAAAAACTGTATCCCTCTTTCAGGAAACTGGTGCCCTTTGGGGGATGTTTCTAAATATTTGGTGACAGAAGCATTCATTTCCCTCAGACAGTGCAGTATTGGTTCTCTTTCTAAGGAGTCCAGTGCTGTGAATGAGGTTTCATGAAAGAGATAAGACTTGAACCAGGAGCATTTGAACCAAGAAGGAGCACCATTGCTTAATATTGCAACTGAAGTTACAGGTAGAAGAGGCCCTGAAATACTTCTGTCCGGCATTGCGTGTGGATATCACATTGAGGTTTCTGAGAGAAAAGTCTCATGTTGAGATTGGGACCTCCCCATTCCAAAAGAGTTAAAACGTTTTTTAAAATGACAAGTTTTGAACACAAATGTCTAAAAATTGAAATAGCTAAAGGCAATGGATAACAGGAAAAGATGAAAGACCTAATTCAAATGGTTGGACCAGATAATGACTAAGGAGAAATAATAACCATCTGCAAATATTTGAGGGAAATATGGAGCAACAAGAGGTGAGGAATTTCTTTGAATTATTGAAAGGGGTATAACTAAGAGAAACAGGATTAAATCGAGCAAAGAAAAATGCAGGCAGAGTTTGAGGGAGAAAATGACCACGTAATGGGATCTGTCAGTCTGTGGAATAGTCATTCACAGGAAGTGGTGGAAACACCATCACTTGAATCATTTTCAGCTAAGTGGAAAAATTGCTCTATTAAAGAGGAGGATTCAACCCTGAAGGAAGAGGGATTTGATGAGCAATGTGTCTTTTTCATGTTTAATTTCTATAGTTTTGGAAAAGAAAGAAAGAAGAGGAAAACTAAATAAGAGAGCAACCTGGTGGAATAACTTGAAAAAAATTTTTTTAATCTAGACTAGAAACCACAGAATAGATGTGATGAGCAAAATCGACACATGAAAGAGAAATCCCACTAAAACACACCAATTTCAATAACTATGTAAAAATTTAAAGGAGGCTAAAGAAGAAATGACTTCAAAGAGAAGTTGGGTATTTATATAGAAAACTTTTGTTTTCTATCCACAATAAAATATTAAATTCGTTTCAACATTCCCTTAAGTAATTTAAGGACTGTTATGATCATCTCTGACTTAAACTAACACAGTGTGGCTCCTCTAGGACTCCAGAAAATTGGAATACTTCAGCATGATCTAGATGACCCAATCAATCATCTAAGGTGGCTAGATCCCTGAAATACAGGTTAGGCAAAGAGCTATGCTTATCATAATTAAATATGTATAGTGAAATAATTAAACATCATATAAGTTCTATAAAAGCGTATTGGCCATTGACTACAGGTAAAATACAATCAATGCCAGATAATATCAGGAATACAAAAGTGCATAAAACTTGGCCATTTTTCTCCTTGAGCTTTGAGTCTATTGGGACAGATAGATTGGGAGACTTCATAGGTTTTCGGATAATTAAGCATCAAGGCTTTTTGTTGGACAAAGATGTTTTTCTTACTACCATTCAAAATCTCAGGGACTCAGACTACTTTTCTCTTCTTTCTTCTTTATTTTCATCTCAAGTTTTTATTAAATTCTAGTTAATTAACACGTAGGGTAATACTGGTTTCAAGAGTAGAATTTAGTGATTCATCACTCACATAAAACCGCAGTGCCCATGGCAACAGTGTCTTCCTTAATACCCATCACCCATTTAGCCCAACCTCCACCCATCTCCCTTCCAACAACCTTCAGTTTGTTCTCTATGTTTAAGAGTCTATTATGATTTGCTTCTCTCTCTCTTTTTTATTTCCCTTCCTCTATGTTCATCTGTTTTGTGGCAAATTGTGAGATTTCATTATTTTGATGGCTGAGTAATATTCTATTGTGTATATATTCCACATCTACTTTATCCATTCATCAGTCAATGGACATTTAGGCTCTTTTCATAATTTGGCTACTGTGGATGATGTTGCTATAATCATCAGGGTGCATGTGCTCCTTCAAATCAGTACTTTTGTATCCTTTGGGTAAATACCTCGTAGTGCAATTGCTGGGTCATAGGGTAGTTCTATTTTTAACTTTTTGAGGAAATTCCATACTGTTTTCCAGAGTGGCTGCATCAGTTTGCATTCCCACCAACAGTGCAAAAGTGTTCCCCTTTCTCTGCATACTCACCAACATCTGTTGTTTCCTATGTTAATTTTAGCCATTCTGACAGGTATGAGGTGGTATCTCGAGGTTTTGATTTGTATTTCCTTAATGATGAGTGATGTTGAGCATCCTTTCATGTGTCTGTTAGCCATCCGGATTTCTTCTTTGGAAAAAATGTCTATTCATGTCTTCTGCCCAGTTCTTAATTGGATTATTTGTTTTTTGGTATTGAGTTTGATAAGTTCTTTATGTATTTTGGATACTAACCCTTTATGAGGTATGTCATTTGCAAATATCTTCTCCCATTCCACAGGTTACCTTTTAGTTTTGTTGATTGTTTCCTTTGGTGTGTGGAAGCTTTTTATCTTGATGAAGTCCCAATAGTCCACCTTTGTTTTTGTTTCCCTTGCCTCCAGAGATGTGTCTAGTAAGAAGTTGCTCCAGCTGAGGTGAAAGAGGTGGATGCCTGTGTTCTTCTCTAGAATTTTGATGATTTCCTATCTCACATTTAGGTCTTTCACCCATTTTGAATTTATTTTTGTATATGGTGTAAGAAAGTAGTCTGCATGTTGCTGTTCAGTTTTCCCAAAACCATTTGTTGAAAAGACTGTCTTTTTTCCATTGGATATTCTTCCCTGCTTTTCAAAGATTAGTTGACCATATAGTTACAGGTCCATTTTTGGGTTTTCTATTCTGTTCTATTGATCTATGTGTGTGTCTTTTGTGCCAGTACCATACTGTCTTGGTGATTACAGCTTTGCAAAATAGCTTGAAGTCCAGAATCATGATTCCCCCATCTTTGCTTTTCTTTTTCAGGCTGCTTTGACTATTCAGGGTTTTTTGTGGTTACATACAAACTTTAGGATTTTTTGTTCTAGCTCTATGAAAAATGGTGGTGGTATTTTGATAGAGATTGCATTAAATGTGGATTGCTTTGGATAGTATAGAAATTTTAACAATATTTGTTCTCATAATCCATGAGCATGGAATGTTTTTCCATTACTTTGTGTCATCTTCAATGTATTTAATAAGTGCTCTATAGTTTTAAGAATACAGATCTCTTACTTCTTTAGGAAAACCATATGATAACTAGGATTAAAACTTTTCTCTTCTCTTAGTAGCTACTTCTTCCCACTCTTCACTCTCTACAAACCCCACCTCCCCCATTTCCTTTTTTATTTAAAATATAAATATTTATTTATTTATTTATTTATTTAGAGAATGAATAAGAAAGTGCGTATACACAGGAGACAGAAAGAGAGGGAGAGAGAGAATTCTAGCAGGCTCCACACTGTTAGCGCAGAGCCCAATGCAGGGCTTGACCTCACAATCCATGAGATCATGACCTGAGCAGAAATCAAAAGCTGGACACTTAACTGACTGAAAAACCCAGGGGCCCCAACCCATTTCTTTTTTTTAATCAAAGTATAGTAAACATAAAATATTATATTAGTTTCAGGCATGTAATACAGAGACTCAATAAATCTACATATTTATCTATGCTCACTACGATAAGTATAGCCATCTGTCACCATACTATGTCATTAAAATATTATTCACTGTATTCTCTATGTTGTACTTTTTATGTCCATGACTTATTTATTTTATAACTAGAAGTTTGTACCTCTTAATTCCCTATACCTATCTCATCCATACCCCCATCCTCTTTCCCTCTGGCAACTACCCATTTGTTCTCTGTATTTATGAATCTGTTTTTGTTAATCGTTGTTGTTGTTGTTGTTTAGATTCTGTGTATAAGTGAGATCATATTTGCCTTTCTGTCTGACTTATTTTGCTTAACATAATATCCTCTAGGTCCATCCATATTGACACAAATGGCAAGATCTCATTTTTTTTTTCAATTTTTTAACGTTTATTTATTATTGAGAGTCAGAGAGAAATGGAGCGTGAGCAGGGGAGGGGTAGAGAGAGGAGGAGACACAGAATCAGAAGCAGGCTCCAGGCTCTGAGCTGTCAGCACAGAGCCCAATGCGGGGCTCAAACTCACAAACTGCGAGATCATGACCTGAGCAAAGTCGGTTGCCTAACCAACTGAGCCACTCAGGTGCCCCTAAGATATCGTTTTTTTTAATGGCTGGGTAATATTCCATTGTGTATGCACACACACACACACACACACACACACACATATACATATATATCACATCTTATTTATCTATTAAATAAAGACATCTATCTAAAGGTATCTGTGAGTGGACACTTGGGTTGCTTCTATACCTTGGCTATTATAAACAATGCTTCATTAGACATAGGGGTGCATATACCTTTTCAAATTAATGTTTTCATTTTATTTGGGTAATACTGCATAGTGGAATTACTGGATCATATGATATTTCTAATCTTAATTTTTTTGAGAATCTCCATACTGTTTTCCAGAGTGGTTGCGCCAATTTACATTACCACCAATAATGCATGAGGGTTCCCTTTTCTCCACATCATAGCCAATACTTATTTCTGATCTTTTTGATAGTAGCCATTCTGACTACTGTGAGGTGATATCTTATTGTAATTTTGACTTGCATTTCCCTAATAATTAGTGATGCTGACTATATTTTCATGTATCTGTTGGTCATTTGTATGTCTTCTTTGGAAAAATGTCTACTCAGGTCCTTTGCCATTCTTTAACTCCATTATTAATATTAATATTATTATTATTATTATTATCATTATTTGGTGTTAAATTATATAGTTAACACCAAAAATTAAGTTGTTGAATTTGTTTGCTAATTTTTATTGAGGACTTTTGCATCTATTCCTCAGGATATTGGCCTGTAGTTTTCTTTTTTGGAGTGTCTTTGTCTGGTTTTAGTACCAGGGTAATGCTGCCCTCACAGAATAAATTTGGTAGTTTTATTTATTTATTTATTTTTTAATATATGAAATTTAGTGTCAAATTGGTTTCCATACAACACCCAGTGCTCATACCAAAAGGTGCCCTCCTCAATACCCATCACCCACCCTCCCCTCCCTCCCACCCCCCATCAACCCTCAGTTTGTTCTCAGTTTTTAACAGTCTCTTATGCTTTGGCTCTCTTCCACTCTAACCTCTTTTTTTTTTTTTCCTTCCCCTCCCCCATGGGTTTCTGTTAAGTTTCTCAGGATCCACAGAAGAGTGAAACCATATGGTATCTGTCTTTCTCTGTATGGCTTATTTCACTTAGCATCACACTCTCCAGTTCCATCCACGTTGCTACAAAAGGCCATATTTCATTTTTTCTCATTGCCATGTAGTATTCCATTGTGTATATAAACCACAATTTCTTTATCCATTCATCAGTTGATGGACATTTAGGCTCTTTCCATAATTTGGCTATTGTTGAGAGTGCTGCTATAAACATTGGGGTACAAGTGCCCCTATGCATCAGTACTCCTGTATCCCTTGGATAAATTCCTAGCAGTGCTATTGCTGGGTTTTTTTGGAATATAATAAGAAGAATAGGTATTAAGTCTTCTTTATGTTTGGTAGAACTCACCTGTGATGTCATCTGGTCCTGACTTTTGTTTGTGGGAGTATTTTCCATTACTGATTCTTTATATACTTTGGATATTAACCTGTTATCAGATATGTCATTTGCAAATATCTTCTCCAATTCAGTGGTAGGTTGCCTTTTTGTTTTGTTGATGGTTTCCTTTCCTGTGTAAAAGCCTTTTATTTTGGCGTAGTCCCAACAGTTTATTTTTTGATTTTGTTTCTCTTGTCTCAGGAGACATATCCATAATCATGTTGCTACAGCCAATGTCCAAGATTTCACTGCCTATGTTTCTTTTAGGTATTTTATGATTTCAAGTCTCATATTTAGATCTTTAATCCATTTTGAGTTTATTTTGTATAATGTGTAAGACAGTGGTCCAGTTTAATTTCTTTGCATGTAGCTACCCAGTTTCCCATCACCATTTATTGAAAAGACTGTCTTTTCTCCATTGTACATTCTCACGTCCTTTGTTGTAAATCAATTCACCATATACACTTGGGTTTATTTCTGGGCTCTCTACTCTGTTCCATTGATTTATTTGCCTGTTTTTGTGCCAGTACCACACTGTTTTCATTATTACAGATTTATGGTATACCTTGAAATCTGGGATTGTGATATCTCCAACTTTGTTCTTTCTTCATTGCTTTGGCTATTGGGGATCATTTTCATTTCCATACAAACTTTAGGGTTATATGTTCTACGTGTGTGAAAAATACTATTGGTATTTTGATAGTGTTTTTACTGACTCTGTAGATTGTTGTGGGTAGTGTGTACATTTTAAAAACATTAGTTCTTCCAATTGATGACCATTGTCTGTGTCACCTTCAATTTGTTTCATCTATGTCTTACATTTTTCAAAGTACAGGTCTTTCACCTCCTTAGTCACACTTACTCCTAGGTTTTTAATTTTTTGATACAATTATAAATAGAATTGTTTTTCTTAATTTCTCTTTCTGCTACTTTGTTACTAGTGCATAGAAATGCAACAGACTTCTGTGCATTAATTTGGTGTCCTGCAACCTTACTAAGTTAATTTATTAGTTGTAAAAGTTTTTTGGTGGAGTATTTAGAATTTTCTATAAATAGTATCATGTCATCTGCAAATAGGGACCATTTAACTTCTTTCTTACCAAGTTGGATGGCTTTTATTTCTTTTTCTCATCTGATTGCTGCAGCTAGGATTTACAGTACTATGTTGAATAAAAGTGGTGAGAGTGAACATCCTTGTCTTGTCCCTGATCTTAGGGAAATGCATTCATTTTTTCATCAGTATTATGTTAGTTGTGGAATTTTATATGTGACTATTATTATGTTGAAGTATATTTTCTCTAAACCCAGTTTGTTCAGATTTTTATCATGAACGGATGTTGAATTTTAGCAAATGTTTTTTCTGCATCTTTTGAGATGATCATATGGTTTTTATACTTCTTGTTAATGTGATGTATCATATTGGTTGATTTGCAAATATTCAACCATCCTTGCCTCCCTGGATGAAATACCACTTTATTGTGGTGAATGATCCTTTTAATGTATTGTTAAATTTGGTTTGCTAATTTTTATTGAGGACTGTAGCATTTATTCCTCAGGATATTGGCCTGTAGTTTTCTTTTTTGGAGTGTCTTTGTCTGGTTTTAATACCAGGGTAATGCTGCCCTCACAGAATAAATTTAGCAGTTTTATTTTTACTCTTCTATTTTTTGGAATAGGTTGAGAAGAATAGGTATTAACTCTCCCTTATTTTTTTTATTTAAAATTTTTTTAATGTTTATTTATTTTTGAAGGAGAGAGAGACAGAGTGTGAGTGGGGAAGGGGCAGAGAGAGAGGGAGACACAGAATCCGAAGCAGGCTCCAGGCTCTGAGCTGTCAGCACAGAGCGCAATGTGGGGCTTGAACTCACAAACTGTGAGATCACGACCTGAGCCAAAATCCAACGCTTAATGGACTGAGCCAACCAGGCACCCTGGTATTAACTCTCCTTTAAATGTTTAGTAGAACTCACCTGTGATATCATCGGGTCTTGACTTTTATTTGTTAGGCTTTTTTTGATTACTGATTCAATTTTGTTACTAGTAATCAGTCTATTCAAATTTTCTATTTCCTTCTAATTTAGTTTTGGAAGATTGTGTGTTTCTAGGAATTTGCCCATTTCTTCTAGGTTGTCCAATTTGTTGGCATGTCATTTTTCATAGCATTCTAATACAATCCTTATTTCTGTGGTATCAGTTGTTATTTCTCTTCAACTTATAATTTATTTGGGTTTTCTTTCTTTTTTTATTTATGGGTCTGGCTAAAAGGTTATCAATTTTGTTTACGTTTTAAAAGAACCAGCTCTTGGTTTTATTGATCCTTTCTTTCCTAGTTTCTTTTTTTTTGGGGGGGGGGGTGTCTCTATTTCATTTATTTCTACTCTAATCTTTATTATTTCCTTTCTTCTACTAACTTTGGATTTTGTTTTTTTTTTCCTTTTTCTAGATCTTTTAGGTGTTAGATGATTTGAGCTTTTCCTTATTTCCTTTTTTTTAAATTATTATTTTTAATGTTTATTTTTTAGAAAGGGATAGAGTATGGGTGGGGGAGAGGTAGGGAGAGAGGGACACACAGAATCTGAAACAGGCTCCAGGCTCTGTGCTCAGAGCCTGACACAGGGCTTGAACTCACAAACTGTGAGATCATGACCTGAGCCAAAGTTGGACACTCAACCAACTGAGCCACCCAGGCATCCTGAGCTTTTTCTTATTTCCTGAGATACGCTTGTATTGCTCTAAACTTCCCTCTTAGAACTTCTTTTGCTGCATCTCAAAGATTTTGGACTATTCTGTTTTCATTTTAATTTGTCTGAATGTATTTTTTAATTTTCTCTTTGATTTCTTTTGTGATTCATTGGTTGTTTAGTAATGTGCTTTTTGTCCTCTATGTGTTTGTATTTTTTGATGTTTTTTTCTTTTCACTGATTTCTAGTTCTATACTGTTATGGTTGGAAAAAATACTTTATATGATTTAAATTTTCTTAAATCTATTCAGACTTATTTTGTGGCCTAACTTGTTATCTATCCTGAAGAATGTTCCATGTGCACTTGAAAATAATGTGTATTCTGCTCTTTTTTGGATAGAATGTTCTGTATATAACTGTTAAGTTCATCTGGCCTAATGTGCTGCTCAAAGCCACTGTTTTCTTATTTTCCGTCTGTATGACCTATCCAATCCTGTGAGTGGGGTGTTAAAATCTCCTATAATTATGGTATGAATGTCAGTATATCCCTGTTAATATTTGCTTTATGTACTTAAGTGGTCCTATTTTTGGTGCATAGTTATTTGCAACTATTATATCCTCTTGTTAGGTTGATCACTTGACCATTATATAATGCCTTTCTTTGTCTATTGTTACAGACTTTGTTTTAAAGTCTACTTTGTCTGATATAGGTATTGTTATTCTAGTTTTTTTTTTCTTTGCTTCCATTTGCATGGAATATATTTTTCAGTCTGTGTCTTTCAGTCTGAAGTGAATCTCTTGTAGGCAGCATATAGATGGGTTATTTTCTGTTTGTTTTGTAGTTCTCTCTTTCTTTCTTCTTCTCATGCTCTCTTCCCTTATGATGATGGATCATTTTTAGTGTTATACTGGATTCTTTTCTCTTTAGTTTTTGATTTGTGGTTACTATGTGCTCATATATAACATCTTACATGTATATTAGTTCATATAAAATTAATGGTCACTTAAATTTGTACACAGTCTAAAAGCATAAAATTTTTACTTCCTCCTTCATGTTTTATGTATATGATCTCATACTTTATATCTTCTGATTTGGTGTGACCCTTGAGTAATTTTTGTAGATATAATTGATTTTACTACTTTTTGTATTTTTAACCTCCATACTGGCTTTATAATTGATTAATGTATTACCAGTGAAGTTTTTTTTTTTCCTTTCATAATTTTACTTGTAGTTACAGCCTTTTCTTTCCATTAAAGAATACCTTTCAACATTTCTTGTAAGGCTGTTTTAGGGGTGATTTGTTTTTCTGGGACACTATATCTCTCCTTCAATTCTGAATGATAACCTTGCCAAGTAGAGGATTTTTGGTTGTAGGGTTTTTCCTTTCAGAACCTTGAATGTATCATGACACTCCCACTGGCCTACAAAGTTTATGCTGAAAAATATGCTTATAGCCTTATGGGGTTTCCCCTTGTATGCAACTATTTTCTTTCCTAATGGTGCTTTTAAAATTCTCCCTTTATCTTTGATTTTTGCCATTTTAATTATGCGTCTTGGTGTGGATCTGCTTGAGTTCATCTTGTTTGGGGATCTCTTTGATTCCTGGACCTGAATGTGTTTTCTTCCTCAAATTAGGGAAGTTTTCAGCCATTATTTCTTCAAATAAGTTTTCTGCCCTCTTTTCTCTTTCGTCTTCTGAGATCCCTATAATGTGTTATACTTGATAATATTATAGAAGTCCCTTAACTTATTCATATTTTTTTCTTATTCTTTTTTCTTTGTGCTGCTCAGCTTGGTTGTTTCCCATTATCCTGTCTTCCAGATCAGTCATCTATTCTTCTGCCACCTCTAATCTGCTGTTGGTTCCGTCTAGTGTATTTTTCATTTCAGTTATTTTATTCAGCTCTGATTGGTTATTTTTTGTGTTTTCTATCTCTTTGTTGAAATTCTATGTTGATCTGCTATTCTCTCAAGTCAGAATATCCTTATGACTATTGCTTTGAACTCTTTATCAGGCTTGTCTCTAGTTCTTTTTTTATCTGTAATTTTATCTTCTTCTTTCACTTGGGACATCTTCCTTTGTCTCCTCATTTTGACTAACCCCCTGTTTATTTCCATGCATTAGGTAGATAAGTTACATCTTCTGGTCTTGAAAGTAGTGGCCTTGTGTAGAAGAGGTTCTATGGTGCTCTATAGTGTACCCCACACACCTCAGTCAACAGAGCCAGCTGTTCTAGGGGTGTCCCCTATGTGGACTCCATGCACCCTCTTGTGGCTGAGTTGCGATTGCTGTAAACATGCTGGGGGACAGCTGGACTTCAACCCAGGTGGCTGCAATGACCCACTTCACCTATCATGGGTACAGTGGGCAGGGTTTGCTCCCCACACATTTGAGAGACCCAGCTGAAGCCTCTGAAGGATCACTAGTAGAAATAACTGGTGCTTAGCCTGGCTGTCTGCAATTAGCTGCTGTGTCAGCTATGGGGGCACCAAAGGGCAGGGTTTGTGGTGAGTCAGAAGCTGCTTTGGAGGGATGCCTGCATAGGAAAGCAGGTTGTATGGGGTGGGTCTGCAGAGGAATCCTAGGGCAGGGCACATGGTGCTAGAAAGGTAGGTGGAGAATGTTAGACTTGACTCCTGCCAGCCTCTGGCTACCCAGGCTTAGGGAGGGCCAAAAAAAAAAAAAAAGGCGGTTTTGTTCCTGGAGAAATCTGCATATCTGTGCCTCTCTGGCCAACATTCTAAAATTGGTGAAAAAATTTCTTCACGTAACCCCAGGAGTTTTTCAACTACCGCCTCTGTACTATGTCTAAGGTTGAGTTTCTTAATGTACTTGCCCTTTTAGGGCAAAGACTTGGTTTCCTATAGTCCTCTGGCTCTCCTGGAATTGAGCGCCACTGATTTTCATAATCAGATGTTATGGGGACTTGTTTCCCCAGTGAAGGTCTCCAAGACCGGGGTGCCTGGTGTGGAGTCTGATCCCCTTCCTCCTCCATGCTTGTGATGTCCCTCCCACTTATGGTTAGTTGTACCAGAGGTTTCATTCCTGAACTTATCCCCACTTCCCTACCCTTTTCTATGTGGACTTCTCTCTATGACTAGCTGTGGAAGGTGTGCTTTGCCAGTCCCTAGATCATTTTCAGAGTTTGTTGCATGATGTAACTGTTGCTTCAGTACCTCCTACTCTGCTATCTTCCTGATCTCTTCCAGTTTCCCCATTTCCTAGTGTCATGAAGAAAATGAGACAATCCCTTTTCATTTTTCTGATTTTATTAGCACTGGGGTATCAACAGGAACCCCTGAATAACAATCAATATTTATTGTGCACTTATTCTATGCCAGGTAGTATGTTAAGTCCTTAAAATGCATTGTTTGTTTGAACCATGTCAAAATCCTATGAGGTGAGTAATTATCCACATTATATAGATTAACAAATTAAGGCTAAGTGATGTTTAAAATCTATCCCAGGTCAAACAAGAGGGAAGCAATGGAGTTACATATGAACACATGTTGCTAGGGACTGAACTTTATCCCTCAAAATCTATATACCGAAGCCCTAATTCCTAATATTACTGTATTTGGAGATAGAGCCTTATAGACCTAATTAAGGTTAAATGATATCATAAGAGAGGCCCTAACCCATTACAATTTGCATCCTTATAAGAAAAGGGGAGACACTAGATATCTCTCTTGCTCTTTTTCATTACAGGGGAAATGCCAAGCCAGGAAGAGAGGCCTCGCCAGAAACCAATCCTGACATCATCCTGATCTTGGACTTTCAGCTGTTTAAGCTGCTCATCCTGTGGTATTTTGTTATGGTAGCCTGAATAGACTAATACACATGTTATCTCATTCCACAGGCTTTTCTTTAAACCACTCCTCTATTCTGTGAATTCTTATTCACTAAGTCTCTGTGGACATGTTATTGTTTAGGAAAGCAAAAGTCAAAGCACAAAAGTATTAATTTAAATATTAGTTCCCACTTGAAACATCTTTTTCTGTTCAGCAATTGCATTAATCCTTTTCCCATTCTATAAAACTCTATCAGTTTATAGATGATTATCCCATTTTATAAATATAAAAATAGGTGCAGGAGAATCACAGGCAAAACTATTGAAAAATAGTGACCTGGATGAGTTAGTTTAGTTTAAAAGTGAAGAAGAAAACAATGATAAAGATGATGTCAGAATAAACACTTTAAAAGAGAATGGTTTGGGGGCACCTGGGTGGCTCAGTTGGTTAAATGTCTGACTTTGGCTAGGTCATGATCTCACCATTCCTGAGTTCAAGCCCCACGTGGGGCTCTGTGCTGACAGCTCAGAGTCTGCAGCCTACTTCAAATTCTCTGTCTCCCTTTCTCTCTGGCCCTCCCTCGCCTACACTCTATGTCAAAAATAAACATTAAAAATTTTTAATTAAAAAATAAAAATAAATAAAAGAGAATGGTTTCAATAACAAATTGAAAAGACCATTTGGAAAAATTGATGAAATTTCCATGTCTTTACAAAAAAAGACCCTTTATTGTTCTATAAAATGTCAAATGTAAAATGAAGGATGTTATAACATTACACAAAATGATTTTGTCTGATTTCCCCACAAAAAAAGGGGAATTTGATTTATACTTAATTCCTTCCTAATATTAGCTACAGTATGTTTGATATAATAACCTAATTATAGTACTTGGTTTAATAAATATACTTTTATAATTTTTAGTTCTGTTTTTCAATGTAAAGTTCAGCAAACCTTCTGTTCGCTGTGAAATGTGAAATTCTGGTCCCTATAGAGGTAAATTAAGTTTAAGTAGCCTTTTGGCAGAACTAAGTTATAAACTTTATAAAACTCAAATAACAAAAGTTATTTCATTTATAGTTTTCCATTTACTTCTTACAGCATAAATGGAAGCCTCTTTGGTATACTGCCTGTATTTTTATTTCTAAGAAGCAAAGTTAATAATAAATCCTTATCTCTCCTTTTCTGGTTTCTGTCACTATCCAGTGATAGCAGCCAACAAAGGATATTGTTTTATGTTTAAGGCCTAAATTGAATTAATAATTCTATAACAATTTTGGTTGACTTCTTTGATGAAAATCCAGGCTATAAAGACATGTTCTATGTTCCCCAACAGGACAGTAGTTCAGGCTAAATATAAGTCCAACAGATACAGAGGAAACAGCTCTAAGAACAAAGGAGAATTTTATTTGGGAGTAGGTAATCATCATTATTAGAATGTTTCCATTACATATACATTTATGGAGCAAATATATATTCATGATGACAAATGGGAGAATAATAGTTAATGTTCTGGGAAAATGCTGCCTTGGCCAGGTTCCCAATTCCATTTGGTATCATGACTTCTTAAAATATCTTTAAGACTCCTCAAGTGCACCTTTTCTGAGAAGGTGTCACCTTTCAACCAGCAGCCTAAAGCAGGATGTCTAACAGCCTGATGTATCCTTTCCATTTTTGAAAGCCTCAAATCTCTCCACACTCAATCATTTCCCCTGTATTTTTTCCTGGCACTATGTTGAAAGGGCAATTTAAACATTAAGATTTATGTATCATTTAAAGTAAATGCAGTGAATTTTTTCTCAGAGAGGTGTGATTGGCCGCCATCTGGCTAAAATAATGAGTTATTTCCTGTTTAGTGACAAGGCAAAAAGAAAGAAGTGAAGAGGACCACAGAAGAGTATTACAGAATCAACTCTGAACTACAGGTTTGGGGAACCATTTGTGTATTTGGGCAATAACAGAGAAGTAAGTAAGCATGAGTTTTGATGTCAAACAGACCTGAGTTCTGGCTCTGAATCTTCTTACCAGTGTATAAACTTTGAGCAAGTATGTAACTATTATAAGCTTCAGGTTCATCATTGGTAAAGTGAAAACAGTAATAGGTCTGTTGTAAGATTAAAATATGGTAATATACATACAGTAGTAAGCACAGAGTTGACATATGGAAGGCAAGTCAATAATATTATAGATTATTATTATTTTCCTCAAGATATTTTATGAAAAACTAGAAGTTTTTTTTAAATAACTCATGTCTTATCAAGGAGCACATACATGTATCTTATCAGAGCCTCCAACATATTCACCACTTCTTAATTATTTGTACCAATTAATATGAGTCATCAATATAGGGGATTAATGTGATACTGCAAAGTATCCAAATGGTTGAAGTCTCATGGAACTATATTTTAAGAGACAGTTGGAAAGTTAACATAGCTGGAATCAAGACCATACATGTTAAATATTTTCTATTTCATATGAATACAAAATAGTTTTAATATACTTTTTGAACAATGGTGGAAAATAACCATACTTTGCCATATCAATGGCTGCAAACCATATACCTGAGTCTATGTTAATATGCTCTGGCATCCCTACACAGCAGCTGCAACTGGGACTACAATTTTGTTAAGCCTGCAGTAGTGTATCATTATGCAACAGGATCTAAGATGTTCATGAAGGTAAGAGTGGAAAATTAAATCACAGGTACAACCATCTCTGCCTCTTTTAGGTCTTGATCTCTGCCATTCCTTCTGGAATGCAACATTATTTATTTTTTTACCATCTCAACTAGGGGTGAGGTAGCCAGTTTCAATGACTTCCACCTAACTTTCCTTACTATGATAGCATTTATTCCACAGGCCAAGGAACTCGTGTGGGAGTTGTACCAATTATTAGTTATATGTTTGGAGATAGGGCAACCCATGTGAGTCATCCCTAGGCCTTTGTTCTGTTTATTACCTTATATCCCCATTTTAATAGGGGGGCTCCAGGGTGATGCTTTAGATTTCTGGGTATCAACTTCAACTCAGATCCTATATCCCAGAGTCCTTGAAATGTCTGGATATTCTTTTTTCCCTCAGTATATGGTTAACTGAGTAAGTGGTGATACATTCCTTTGGGGAAATAATTGAGGTAATTGTTGCCATATAGAGTCCTTCCTCCTGTGGACTCAGCATTTCCTTCAGTCAGTAGGCTCAGGGCCTGAAACTTGGCTCAGGTCTAGAACGTGGGCAAAGAGTCGCCATATTTCCCACATAGGGCTGGTTCCCTTAGCCTCCTAATCATAGATTTTTCATTTCTTTTGGTTGCATAAGTTAAGCAATATCCTTGTTGGTTGTTCATTTATCTTCTTCCTAATAATATTGTGCCTTATTAGTCATCTCATATCTCTGAAGGTCAGACCCTGAGTTGCCACTCCAGTCCTGCCTCTCATTACAATAGCTGTGCACAGCTTGCTTCTAATGATTAAGTACCCAGCCTCCATCACCCCCTTTTCCAGTCTGGTAATAGTACCTTTCTATCATTCCTTACTAAAGGGGAAAGATATCATTGAGCTTCCCAGTGACATGAATGTCCCTCTCACCAATACAATCCTTTTTGCTTTGGTAACCAAAATGTCTCCACAGACCTCCTACAAATCCCACACTGTTAGCTGGTAGGTTTTCTGGGTGTACATAGTGTATCCCCTCTCTCTTCACTTCTCTCTGCCTATTGATCCCTATTTCAGCTATTAGTCACAGTAGGTTAAGACTTTCTACTTCATTTAGAACAGCCATTTGTTTTTTCTAAGCTCCCAAGGATCATCCTAGTAGTATCCTAACACCTTTTTCCCTAAAGTCTTGCCAGGGAATTAATCCTATATCCCAGAAAAGTGGGAAATAAACTCACATATCCAACTTTATGTTCCCCTCCCTAATCCAGCACCTCAAGAAGTAATCCTATAAAAACTCTCTTTGCCCCTGCTAAAATATGGTAACCAGGCCTTACTGATTCTTTGATATATATTAGAAAACCTAGCCTTTCCCTGGTTGGGTTATACCCTATGACCCTAGATATTGGTCTGATGGTCAGGAGAGGAGGTGGAGACAGATCCTGAGAGGAATATATATTGTCTTGCAAAGCAGAATGAGGAAGCCCTATTGTTTAACAGGGATGTTTGGACAACTTCTGTGCCCTCATAGGAAACTGGAGAATTTAAGAATTTAAGATTTTTTGATAAAGTGACCCAGTTGGCCCCATCCCTAGACCCAGGATTCCATGTCTTTCCATTAGGCTTCTGATCTTGGCATTTCAGTTTTGTCCACAGTTAAAAAGTCAACTTTCTCTGGAGCCCTACTACTCTTGAAAGGTTCTTTCTTCCCTTCCAGCTTCAGGATTTGAAAGTATCTTTTTGTGATACTAAAAAGGCCCTTTGGCTTTCAGAGCTCACATTAACTAATTAACTAATTATTAATTATCCTCAGCATTTGAATGACTTTCTTAAATGTACCAATAGCACTGAGCAAAGGCTGTCTGATTCCATAGTTCTTATAATTACTATCCCCCAAAACTTTTCAAATGCCTGAGATATTCTCCTAATGGGGCATTTCCTTTCACTAGCATCCCACTTTAGTTAACCATTAGTGAATGTTTTAACTATATACCACTACAACATGTTGAGGTCTATGAGTACTCTACTTGCCAACAATGATGGAGTCATTACCAGTTGGCCAAAGGGAGATCCAACTCACTTCATAGTCTACTTCTTGGAACCACTCCTGAGATAATCAGAGGATATTGTTCTGACATAACTCAGAGGATACGTTCCCTGTGAGAGAGACTCTGAAAGGAAGATTTGTATGCAGGATATTTTTTGGTAAAGTGCTCTTGGGAACAACACCTACTGAGGAAGGGAAGGCAGTATTAGGCAGACAGAGAAGCTGAACCGCAATGCAGTCCTCCAGCAGAAGTCCCATCCAGAACTCTGGGAAGTTGTAAAGCTGGGAATGACCCTTCAAAGTAGTCTCAAATGGAGGTGATGAGGTTGGACCTTTGTATCTTCTTCAATAACCAGTTATTAGATACAGGCTGCCTCAGGGAAGAGAGCAAACTTCGATGAGGTGGCTTCTTCTAACTAAGGGCAATTTCTAGAGAAAGAATTAGCTAAGAGCTATTAGTAACCAGCACTTCTGTAAACTGGGGCAATAAGTGCTGTGGTTCTAGAAGGGTAGTAACTGGACTGAACACTATAGCATCCACTATACCCATTACTACTGAATTCATTTTTGGGTAAGTCTAAACCTCTATACACCTACCAGAATCACCCTGGTGGCAAAGAAACTTAGAGAGCCAAGAGAGTTCTTGGATTTATGATTAAGCAGACATTTTAAGAAAATGGAATCTACCCAAGAAATGTCTCATCTCAAGTGTTCAACAGTTTGACATTACTGCAGCTGCCTTCAGTGTAATTCACAATTGTTTCTAAAGATCCAAGACAATTACTTATTTCTTCCCAAGAAAATCTCTTCCAATTTTACAAGTGAGAAAGGAATGCCATAATATTTAGAATAATAGAATGAGTTGGTATGTTTCTAGTAAAGCCAATCCTACAATTGAACTTCTTATTAAACTGATCCTCCTGTGGATAAATGGCCAGCAGAGCCAAAGCCCTCTCACCATCTTCTGAGTTTGATCTATGAGCCTGCACAATATAACTTTTCAGGACAAGAATTTCTGTTAACCCTTTGTAATCTGCTGTATTAATGTAATATTGTTTTTTCCTTTCTCAGTAGGTGTTATTCCCAAAAGGACTTTACCTAAAAATATTCTGCATACAAATCATATCATCATCCAGTCAGCCAAAATGCTTGCTAAATTCCTTTGTCCCTATGACAAGAACTATAAGATACTGAAATATTGCAATATCGATGACTCACAAAAGTAAAAAATGCAGTTTCTTTCATCAACATTTAATGTGCTAAATGTGACTTTTCTGATTTTGCACTATGCATTTTTTAGAGTCAATAAGAAATCTTTTAGTAATCATTGACATATCAACTTCCTAGAACTAAAGAATTAACAAAGTTCAGAAGCAAATTTCTTGGTCTAACTTCAACATCTGAATTCAGTTTAACTTAGATCCAAATCCCTGCAGTCTTCAAAGAGAACTAGTGAGCCCTGATACCTATTAGTACCATATTTTTTCTTTTAACTTTTATTTTAGAGAGAGAAACAGAGAGAGAACAGAGAGAGAGAGAGACCATGTGAGCATGGAAGAGAGAGAGGGAAAGAGAGAGAGAGTCTAAAGCAGGCTCCACACTCAATGTGGAGCTTGAAATGGGCTTGATCCTGGAATAGTGATCTAAGCTGAAATCAGGAGTCACCCAGGCACCCCAGAAGTACCATATATCTGATGAAACTTGTTATGAAACTTTCCCTGTGGTGGAAGAAGGAATCAATCATGCATTGCTGTTAATCAGTAAACCATGGTAACTGGTCAAAGGATTGAACAGAGAACTGAAATTTTTAGCTGTCAGCAATATTTAAATACTTTCCAGTACACTAAAATTTGAAAACTTAATCCAAATACAATTCAAACAAGACAATTAATATAAAATATACCTAAGGAAATAAGTATCAGCATGTGAGTTTATGTTAAATTGTTTATAAATAACGAACAGCTCAGGGAAATTGGTTTTATATACAGTACATTCTTCCCTTGGTGCTTATCATGCATTTAGGAAAATGAAAATGTATTATAGTTGAGAGTCATTGAACTGCTTTTTTGCCAATGCTTGACACTTTTTCTGAATGCCACAATCAAGGAATCACTTAAAACTATGCAGAAACTTCAAACTATTCTAGACATAACCTAAGGATAGAACTTCTTGGGTTCCTTCTGTACAGGAGAGGCAGTAGAAATTTTTCAGGCTTTAGAACCACATTCCTCATCAATATGCAAACCATACCACAACTTATTAAAATTATGTGAGGGTGATACTATTACTCCCATTTCACAGATGAAGATTCTGAGACACAGAGATGCTAAATATCCTGTCCCAAGTCACACATTTAGTAATAATAGAAACATAATTCAGTCCTGGGCAGTTTTCCTGGTGAACTCATGGCTTTAATTACTTGGCAATTCTGGTTTCTGCCTATATTATTTATTAATAATATTAATAGACCAAGGAGTATTTGAGAAGAGGAATCAGAAATTAAAAAAAATATGCCTTTTATGTTTTTTATTTCTTATTTGAATCATGCAAACTAAGCTGATTATGCCATTTGATCATGGTTTTTTACCCTGTTAGGCATTTGCATTTGTATGCAAATTTTCACAAGAATCATGACTCTCAATGGACCATAAATGTTTCACACACTTAAATGGAACTAGATAGATAATTTTGCTGCTGGTATTGTTTTGTTTTGCTATTAAGTTATAAAAATTGCTTACATATTTTGGATATTAACTTCTCATAAGATGTATGGTTTTCAAATAGTTTCTCTCATTCTATAGGTTGTCTTTTCACTCTGTCAAATGTTTCCTCTGCTGTCCAGAAGTTTTTAGTTAGGTGAAATCCCACTTGTCCATTTTTGCTTTTGTTGCCTGTTTCTAGGGTTATGTTTGAAAAACATTGCCAAGACCTATTTCAGTGAGCTTTTTCTCTGCTTTGTTTTAGGAGTTTTATGGTTTTAGGTCTTTATGGTTTTAGGTTTAGGTTGAAGTCTTTAATCCACTTTGGTTGATATTTATATACGGTGTGAGACACATGTATTTGTGGTGCCCTTGTTGAAGAATAGATGACGATGCCAGGTTTATTTCAGGGCTTTCTCTTCTGTTTCATTGTTCTACAGATCTGTTTTTAGATACATAGTTTTATTCCAGTATCATACTGTTTTGATTTTATAACTTTGTAACATAATTTGGAATCAGAAAATATGATGCTTCCAGCCTTTTACTTCTTGTTCAAGATTGCTTTGGCAATTTGGAGTCTTCAGTGGTTCCATATGAATTTTAGGGTGTGTGTGTGTGTGTGTGTGTGTGTGCGTGCGCGCGCGCGTAAAAACTGCTATTGGAATTTTGATAGAGATTGCATTGAGTTTGTACGTTCTTTTGAGGGTTACAGACTTTTAATATTAATTCTTCTAATCTGTGAACATGAGCTATCTTTGACTTCCATTTTCTTCAGTCTCACCAGTGTTTTATAATTTTCAGTGTACAAATCTTTCACCTCCTTGGTTTAATTTATTCCTAAGTATTTTATCTTGTATAGTGCTACTGTAAACGGGATTGTTTTTGTTAATTTCTTTTTCAGATAGTTTTTGTTCATGTATAGGTGTACAACTGATATTTGTATGCTGATTTTTGTATCCTGCAAACTCCTTGAATTTGTTTATTAATTCTAAAAGTTGTTTGTTTGTTTGCTTTGGTGCAGTCTTCAGGGTTTTCTACCCATAGGATCATGTCATTTGCAAAAAGAGACTATTTCATTTCTTCCTTTCCAATTTGGACATCTTTTATTTCTTTTTCTTGTCTAATTGTTCTGGCTAGGACTTACACTACAATATTGAATAGAAGTGGTCAAAGTGAGCATCCTTGTTTTGTTCCTGATATTAGAAGAAAAGCTTTTAGCTTTTCACTGTTGAGTATAATATTAGGAATTTTGTCAAATGCTTTTTCTGTATCTACTGAGATGTTCACATGATTTTTATATTCCATTCTGTTAAACATAGCATATCACAGTGATTTGTTTGCATGTGTTGAATAATCCTTAAATCCAAGGATAAATCCCATTTGACCATGCTGTATGATCCTTTTAATGTGCTGCTGGATTTAGTTTGCTAGTATTTTATCAAGAATTTTTCAACAGTGTTCATCAGGTACAATCACCTGCAGTTTTAATTTCTTTTAGTGTCAGAGTTGAGCTTCAGTATAACATTAATGCTGGCCTCATAAAATGAGTTTGGAAATGTCCTCACCTCTACAGTTTTTTGGAAGTTTGAGAAGGATTGGCATTAATTATTTAAATTTTTGTAAAATTCACCTGTGAAGCCATCGGATCTTAGGCTTTTTTCCTTGTTGGAAGGTTTTGATTACTGATTCAGTCTTCTTACTTATTATTGGTCTGTTCAATTTTTCTATCTATTGGTGGTTCAATCTTGATAGTTTTCAATACTTCTTCATATCCTTAAAGTTATGTATTATTGTCTTCACATTTGAAGAAGCAATTACCTTCTCCAATCTTACTGACTGGCTTCAAAAAAGACCTTAACCAGTCAGCCTGGTTAGAGATTCTGATAGTCTCTCAGACCTTTCCTAATGGTGCAACTGCTCCACTCCTCTTATTCATTCTTTGGAGGGAAGAGTTAGAATTGTGTACTTTGCCTTAATTCTGCAAAGCCAGGCTGGGTACTGAGAGTCTCTTGTTTATTTTCTCCACAACAGTGCCCTTAAGTGTCAAGGTCATGTGCCATTTCCCCATCCGACAGAGTTGAGCCAGCTAATGTTTGTGTGTTGCATGTGGGAGCTTCTATAAAGTCTGTGGTGGCTCTCACGTGCCATCCAAGGAGGCTTCTTTGTGTTCAGTCTGCAGGGGAGTGAAGGTTGCTGGGAGTGTGCATCCACTCACAGTCAGGAGTTGTCAGATGAAGCGTCCTACAGAGCTGTGGGTGGGGCTCTTGGTGGAGACCTTCAGCAGGAGGCCTGTTGTTAAGATCCCCTGGGTTCTGTGAGCCCCACCTTTCTCTCTGCTTCTAATGGTCCTGAGATTTCTCAGCCATTTCAATCCCTTCAGTGTTCTGGGTGGGGCAAGGCAGAAATGGATCTCCTGGGCAACATTCTAAAAGATTAGGAAAGCTGGGGTCACATTTTGCTCTCATTTAACCCCATGGGAAAAATCAAGACCTGAAGGCATTTTTCTTTCCCTAGAGTTGTGTTTCCTCAAGACAGGGGTGACATGAGTGAAGTGAAACTGCTCTTACCTTCTTCAATGCATCTAGTCTCACATTTTTTGGTCCACCAAGGTACTGGAATTTTGCAGGTATTCTCCTGGCCTTTCATAAAGGTGTTTTTATTTGGGAATAGTTGTTAAAAATGAGTGTTTCTGTGGGAGGTATGGTGCTGAGACATCCTATTTCTCCATCTTGCTGATGTCCTTCCCGATCTTAATTTACTAACGATTTTATCATGATTTGCTTTCTACATCTACTGAGGTAGTCTTAAGGTAGTCTTACAGGTTTTCTCTTTTACTTCATTGGTATGGTAAATGATGTTTCAAGAGTTTTGTGATATTAAATCTTCCTTGAGTTCCATAGGTAAACCTTAACTTCATCATATATATTTTGTGTTTTATACACTATTTTATGTTTAGTTTTCTATTGTTCTGTTGAGAAATTTTGCATCTACATCCCAGGCCAATAGTTCTCATTTCTTCTACCCTTGTCTGGTTTTGATATCAAATTTATAATGCCTTATAGAATGAATTAGGGACATTTTCCAGTAGTCCTTGACACTTTTAGAGATTTTATATAAGATTAGATGATCTTCTCAGTGAAAGCTTATTATTACTCATGTGTAAAACCATTCAGAATTGATGTTTTCTCTGTGGGAAAATTTTCTCGCCAATAGTTACTTTTTTATTTCTACTATAAGAAACACATGACCTAGGAAATTAAAACCTACAATCTCTTAACTCTTTTTCATCCAACTTTAAAAACTTATATTAACTTTGTAACTTGACACTCTGATGACAAAAACTTACCAATGTCAATTAAAAGATGAAAACTATGTATCTTTCCAAAAATCTTAATGTTCAAATATTATCATCTCACCCACAGTACATTCATTCATGTTTTTGTAAAGACAATGCTAGCAGACCCCATTCCTACTTATCTTTTTTTTACTACTTCTCTTGTCCAAAATTTCAATATTGTAATTAATCACAGTTGTATTATAGTCAAATAATTGCCCCACTTACAAAACACTTTTACTGTTATACACTTGATTTTTTTTTTTTCCTTTTTGTCATGGTAAGCTTAAACTTACCAGGCTTAGTTTAATGAATCTGATGTATTGCCTATCCAGTTTGAACAATTACCAAATTATAAAAAGTAGTGTATCAAATATAATCTCCATCCCAGATTATAATGAAGTTAATACTAAAAATATGTGGGTTTTTTTTTCATTTTTAGTACATCAGAATGCATCTCTAATATAGTAGTTCTAACAGTATGGGCCGGTTGACCCACGGTTGTCCCCATCACTCTTTCAAGGAGTTCATTTTCAAATAACATTAAGATTGTGGTTGCCTTTTTCTTTCCTATCCTCATGAGTAGACAGTGAAGTTTTCCAGAGGCTACACGACATGTGATATCACAAAGGAATGAATGCAAAAGCAGATATTAGAATTCATCTGTTTTCTATAAAGAAAGTTATTTTAAAGACTTGCAAAATGTAAAATAGTGCCACATTTCTACTTTTTTTAAATTTGTTTTGGAAAATATAGCTATTTTTATGAAAATAATGTGTAACTAGATTATTTTTATTTCATTTTATTTTTTTTAATTTTTTTTTTTACGTTTATTTATTTTTGAGACAGAGAGAGACACAGCATGAACGGGGGAGGGGCAGAGAGAGAGGGAGACCCAGAATCAGAAGCAGGCTCCAGGCTCTGAGCCATCAGCCCAGAGCCCCAAGCGGGGCTCGAACTCATGGACCGCGAGATGGCGACCTGAGCCAAAGTCGGACGCTTAACCGACTGAGCCACCCAGGCGCCCTGATTATTTTTATTTTAAATGAGTTAATATTTTATTTTAATTTTTGTGTTTTAGTTTACAATACATGCATATCAATAGATATAGCCCACTTAAACAAAATAACTTTAGGGTCCTCAATGATTCTTTAAGTTACAAGAAATCCTGAGACCCAAAAGTTTGAGAGCAAGGGCTCTCATGTAGAATACCACTCAAGTAAAAACAAACAGTTCCATAAGGTCATAACATACTCTAGTCAGAATTCAACTTTCCTCCATTTTGTAATCATTTCTTAAATTTGTTTGTTGAACTCAGAATGCAAATGAGGTCTATATGTCACAATGTAAGTTCCTTTAAATCTATAAATTCCTCACTGGTTGTTTTTTGTTTCTGTTTTTGTTTTTCCAATTTGTTGAAGAGAGCAGGTTGTTTTTCCTGTATAATTTTTGCAGTTTCATTTTTGCCGATTACATCCCCATGCTGTCATTTAACATGTTCCTCCACTCAGTATATTTTCTGTATGATATTACTTACATATAGAAGACTGAACAGATTCAAATTTAATATTTTTGGCAAGACACTTCATAGGTTTTATAATGTAAAGGTTTTTCGCACCCCCCCACCTCTTTTTATGATGTTAGTAGTCCTTGGTGACCATTACCTACCTAGAACTGTTAATTTGCTTGTGGTTGCAAAATGATGATATAATATGTCTGGTATTCCTTAAGTTAGTAAACAGAAAACCTCCATAAAAATAAATGTTTTGGTCTATTTGGGTCTAATTTCCTCTGCAATTCAGAATAATCGCAGAAAACTTGCTAAATCTACTTGGTCTCTTTTTAGGCCCTCTTCACTCCATAGTTAAAATAGAACATTTGTGATAACGATTAGAAGACACTCTTCACATACAGACCCAGCTAAACCAATAGTGAAGAACTGAGCTCTCCTCTTCCGTCTGATGATAGCCAAGTTGACTCATGACTCCAGAATGGGAGGTAGGGCAGGCAGGAGACTATAGAAAGAAACATCTCACCAAAAGATATGTGAAGTGTTTTATTCAACACACTCTCAGAAAAATCTGTAAGTTGAAAATCACGGTGTCTTTCTACTTGCGATTTCATTTTGTTGAAAGCTAACTTTGTCCCTTAGGAAAAGGACTGGAAACCTGAAATAGACTCTACTGGTGTTTAATGACTTTTAAAAAATTACTCTCTGCAATACCAGCAATTTCACTGCCAGCCCTGGAGAAGGCCATTAACTTTTACGAGATTGTTTAGTCCAACAGCGGCAGAGTGAAAGTGAAATGCACTTGGAGCAGTAGATGTTGTTAGGGCCTCCTGCAGGATACTGGCTCATCTGGCCCACACTGTCAAGCTCTTGTCTGGTTGCCCGTTGCCTGAGTACCAGAGTACATTCTTCACACAGAGGCTGTATGTTTTGCTTTCACTCTGCATAAATTGACAGCCTAAATTCAAGGCAGCATGTATGTATGTTATCTAAATTCTTAAGTGTTTCTTTTGTTGTGAATAAACAACAAAATATGAAACGTGATTTTTTTTTTTTTCTTTCTCTGGTTTCTTCAAAGAAGCTTCAAAGAAGCTGAGAAGACATGCGAGTTGTCATGATTCTAAGGGTGCTGTCTGGCAGTGTTTTTAATCAGGCTTCTTCAAAAGCTGGTTGAGAGTGTTTGGTAGGTTGATTCAGAAAGGAGCCTGAGCATGCATACTTCAGAGGGAACTGAACGTGCTTGCCACTAATTCAATTTGTGTGTCTTTTTCTTCCAATTCAAACAGGGTGAACAAAATAAATAAACTTAAAAGAAACCCAAAGGAATAGTATAAAACTTTAATTCAACAGTGACAAATTTCAGTTCTTTAATTCCAAGCATTCTGGTTAGAAATGAAAGGATTTCAGAATACAAGAAAATGTCCTATGTGGCCAGAGACAAAGATATAGTAACAGCCAAGCCAAGAAAATTTGCAATATGGTGCTTCATTTTAATAGTGCTTCATTTTATAAATTTCTGATGCTAAGAATGATTTCAGGTGGTACTTTATAGGGTGTAAAGAATTTTTATACACATTTTCTTAGTGAAAACTCACAAAATCCCCAAGAACTTTCTCTCTCCAAAGCCCATGTTCTTTCTTTAATTCAATCCCCACCTAGGTTTCATTTGTTTTGTTTTGTGCTTTAATGAAGTATTTAAGTACATAATCTTGTTGGTCTTGGATTTCACAGCCTCCAGAACTATGAGAAAAAATTTCTGTTGTTTATAAGCTACTCAATCTACAGCATTTTGTTATAACAGCCCAAACAGACTAAGGCATTGGGTAATGAGAAAAATAGCATCAGGGAGCCTGGGCGGCTCAATCAGTTAAGTGTCCAACTTCAGCTCAGGTCATGATCTCATGGTTCATGGGTTTGAGCCCCATATCGAGCTCTACACTGACAGTGCAGAGCCTGCTTGGGATTCTCTCTCTCCCTCTCTGTCCCCTCCCCCACTCGTGTGCACGCTCTTTTTCTCTCCCTCTCTCTCTCAAAATGAATAAACTTAAAAAAAAGAAAAAAGAAAAATGGCATCATTGACAGAAATAGAGATGCTAGATTGAGAATTTTTTTCCTCATACAAAACTACATAATTTTGTTCATCAGATTCAATTAATTAAAAGAGGATTCTTTAATCTCAACTAAATCCCACAGAATCCAACTAACTGACTGACATTTTCACTTGTGTATCTTAAAGGGCATATCAATTATAATTTTGCCTAACAGAGGTCTTAACTTCCACTCCATGACAACTGTTTTTCCTGAATCTTCCTTGACTCAGTAAATGTCATCACTTTCTATCCAATTTCTCAGGTGAAAAATATAGAGTTATCTAGGGAAAAAATCTAGAATTGATTCTTGTATTTCCTTCACCTCAACACCATCACTACTACCATACAATCCATCAACAATACTTTTATCTCCACCTAAAAAACATATTGTGGAATCTGTTTACTTCTCTTTATTTTCACTATTTTTATCCTGGTCTAAGTCACTGTTAACTCCAGCTTTAATTCCTGCAAAAGCCTCCCAGCTGGTTGTTTCCCTTCTACTTATGCTCCTTTATAATCTACATAAAAGCCAGAGTAATGTTTTAAAAATATAAAACAGATTTTTCCAACTCCCACATCAAATTCTTCAGTAGTCTTCTATTCCATTTAGAACAAAATCTAAATTCCATGGCCCATTAGATCCCAGTTGATCTGACTTTCCCTTACCTGTGAATTCTCCCACCTTTACCCTTCATTCCCTATGCTCTTGCAACATTGCCTTTCTAGAATGGGCCAAAATATTTTCCTCCCTGGGGTCTTTGTCCTTGTTCTCTCATGCTGGAGTTGTCTGTTTCTAGATCTCTGAATAGCTGGTGCCTTCTAGTCACCCAGTATTAGCTCAAATGTTACCTCCTCACTGACATTCAATTGGAAATAGCCTTTTCCACCACCCTAAACCATCACTTTCTATTACAACATACTACATTTATTTATTTCGTAGCATGCATCAAAAGCCTCATTCAAAAAATCTCATTTATTTGATTATTTTTCATTGCTGCCTTCTTACCCTAATGTCATTCAATTAAGGGAGGATCTAGTCTGTCTGGTTCACTCCTCTATTCCTTGTGTCTGGCATACATTTAGCCCTCACTGACTATTTGTGAAAGGAACAAATGAACAAAGTCCCTCTTGCTGTGTAAAGCAATATAATTCTGGCTATATCGAGTTCCCATTCTGTTAGGCTAAAAGATGGAAAAATATCAGGGTGAATGTAAACTTTTATGCAAGCATTGTTAGAGATCCAGATCTGCACAGTGAAAACCTTAGTCACATAAAGGAAAACAAAGATTAAATTGTAAGAAACATTTGGAGATACTTGTGGACTGTTATGCCTCCCCATGGCCTCTGCAAGTCTATAAAAAACAGAAACCCAGGCCATATCCTGGCTAATGTGCTACTGCTTTCTATAGAAAGAGAAGAAAACTCAGCTTGTGGTCTAATATAGCAGGGCTGGTAGTTTGAGAGACAGCAGGATTAATGCTTTCCAATGTGACAGGATCTCTCACCCTAGACTCCAGAGGGCAGAGAGCAAGGACCACATAACCACCAAGGCCAGTGTTCTGACTTCTGGCAAATATACAGGTCCCAGAGTGAGTTATGAGTTAGGCCTGGCAGATTACATGTTGCCCCAAGAAGAGATGAAGAGAAACAGAAGAGGGATGGACAAGTGCCCATGGGAAAAGAAGAGTATTAGCTCTCACACAAACCACTGTGCCCTAAGTGACTGGCTTAAACAGAAATCTGGCATCAAGAAAGGGAGCTGAACAAAGTAAAAAATAGCAGACAATCCCCTCCCTTCTCATTCTTTAACTTTCTGATGAAGGAATAAAACATCGCTACCAGATGTATGATGTGATGACATTAATTATCTTATTCTTCATTCATCAAGACAGAATTGATTCATATCATCATTAACATAAGACCACTTTACAAAAACTAGTATATTGCAGTTATTAGTAATTCTGGTCCTGCACAAACATGGACTCAAATTATGTTATTATCACTTAGAGCCATGACACTTTTAACAGTGGGAATACTTGACTACTACTACATAAGAATGGGTAAGGAAAACAGACGATTCATGTAAAAAGTTTAATTCAGCACCTGGAACACAGAGCTCTCAATAAATAATAAAATATAAACAAGATATAAAGTTACTATTTTACTATCTAATCTTTCTTTTTCTTCCAGTGGACAAAACAAGTGTCCTTAAATGAATGTATATTTTCTCCCCCAAGAGTCTATTGGATATTTTGAATTTGAAAGAATTTGACAGACTAGAAAAAAGTAATTTTTCTATATTTAAGATATGTGTAGGTCTATATATGCCCTTGAAATCAAGCATGAGCTGCATAATTTAATTATTAAGACCAATAATCAAATAGTGAATGAATAAATATAATTTTAGAATAGAAACTTCACTCCAAAGCAATGTCCTATTATTTTCTGCTCACCTGTTTAGCAAGGAATAAAAAGCTGAATGATGAGTTCATAATTATAGCATATAAAGAAACAGATACCTTTGTACACTTTTGTTGGAAGCATGAGTAAATGCAAACTCTCTGGGGAACAATTACTCAATATGTGCCAATAACTTTAAAAATGATTCCTCTTTGTATATATAAACCACATCTTCTTTATCCATTCATCAGTTGATGGACATTTAGGCTCTTTCCATAATTTGGCTATTGTTGAAAGCGCTGCTATAAACATTGTGGTACATGTGCCTCTATGAGTCAGCAGTCCTGTATCCTTTGGATAAATATGTGGAACTTCAGAAACTTAACAGACCATGGGGGAAGGAGAGGAGAAAAAATAGTTACAAACAGAGAGGGAGGGAGGCAAACCATAAGAGGCTCTTAAATACAGAAAACAAACTGAGGGTTGATTGGGGGAGGCAGGGGCAAGGGGAAAATGGGTGATGGGCATTGAGGAGGGCACTTGTTGGGATGAGCACTGGGTGTTGTCTATAAGCAATGAATCATGGAACTCTACCCCCAAAATGAAGAGCACAATGTATACACCGTATGTTAGCCAACCTGACAATAAATTATATTGAAAAAAAGATTCCTCTTTGATCCAGCAATCCCATTCCCCGTAGCTTATCCTAAGGAAATAATAGAGGAGTTACATAAAGATGCATGCATAGTATCTCATTTTTCTAACAGTCCTTGCTCCCCAGAAAACTTAATTGTCCATTATTTGATATTTTGTTAAATTATGATAAATGTTTTGTACCCATTAAAAATGAGAAAAAATATATATACATTGACATTTAAATGGTCATTGTTATTCATTAAACAATTATGCTACAGAAGAGAGGCTGGGAGGATGGAAGAGTAGGAGGACCCTAAGTTTACCTCATCCTATGGACACAATTAGATAACACTCATATCAGCAGAAATAACCCAGAAAATGACCAGAGACTGTCAGAACAAAGTCCACAACAAAAGGTAGAGAAGAGGCCACACTGAAGAGGGTAGGGAGGGTGGAGATGTGGGGAATGAAACAGACCGTGGCTGTCTGTGGTTGGAAGGGAGTTGCGGGCAAGGAGAAGGATGAGAAGCAGATTATCACACCAGGAACCCTAAACGAGGAACATGAACCCCCATAATATTTGGGTTTGAAAGTGAGAGGGGCTGGATTTTGTGAGTTCTTAAAACCAAATGACTGAAAGTCTGGAATTTTAAAAATCAGTGGGCTCAGTTCCAGGAGAGCTTGGAGTGTGATAGGAAGTGGAGTCCCCTACCTTAAAGAGGCAGCACAAGAAACAGCCCACAGAGATACAGGGCAGAAGCAGTAGTTTGAAAAACTCCTGGTGTATATTGGAGGGATAATTATTTACTTACCTCAGAGGGAGATTCCTCCAGTACCAAAGGAGCTGGCCAGGTGATGTCTCCCTCCCCTGCTCCTCAGGATAAACACATGGTCACCTATAGAAGTCACACAGTGCCCATGTTCACTACCTAACTTGCTTACATCAAGCCCTGCTTCCCAGCTCTTCAGTGGGTCCACCCTTCTCAGTCATGCCTACCTCAGCCTACCTACTCATGCTGCAGGTTCCCTCCTTCAGAAGACTAGTGCCAACAGTGTATCTCCCAACCTGTGCATTTTGGTGGTAGCAGTGAGAACAGGGGCCCTGTGAAGGCTCAAGCCACAACTTGTTAAAACTGGGTGCCCCATCTCAGCTGGGGACCAAACCCTGTCCATAAAGGCAAAGAGAGACTCTGCAGATGACTGGAATGAAGGAAGATTGGCCAGGACAAAATAGCAGGGCACATGTAACACATATAGGAGACATCTCCTGAAGTGCCAGGTTCTGGGTAACTGGGGAAACTGCATTGCAGGGCACTATATGACCTTTTATTCATAAGGCCATTACTTTCCAGAGCAGAGAGACATAGCAGACCCTCTTAACACACAGAAACAGACACAGAGAGTTAGAAAAAAATGAGGAGATGGAGGAATATGTCCCAAATGAAAGAACAGGACAAAACCACAGCAAGATACCAAAGTGAAACACATATAAATAATATGCCCGATAGAGAATTTAAAGTAATACTCACAAAGATATTCACTGGACTTGATAAAAGAGTAGAGGACATCAGTGAGGCCCTTTACAAAGAGAGTAAAAAAAAAAAAAACAAATCAGAGATGAACACAATAAACAAAATTAAAATTACACTAAAGAGAATAAATAGCAGGCTAGAGGCAACAGAGGAGCAAATTAGTGACCTGGAGGTCAGAGTGATGGAAAGTAATCAAGCCGAACAGGTAACAGAAAAAATATATATAAAATGAGAATAGACTTAGGAAACTCAGCAACTCTCTCAAAGGTTATAGGGATCCCATAAGGAGAAGGGAGAGAAAAAAAAAATATGTATATATATATATATATATATATATATATATATATATATATATGGAGAGAGAAAGAGAGAGAGAAGGAGGGAGGGAGAGAGAGAGCACAAGTGGGGGAGAGCAGCAGAGGGAAAGAGAAAGAATCTTAAGCATGCTCACCACTCAGCATGGGGCCTGACACAGGGCTCAATCCCACAACCTGGGGATCAAGACCTGAACCAAAATCAAGAGTCAGACACTCAATGGACTGAGCCACCCAAGTGTCCCTAATCAATATTTTTATAAAATAAATATACATAGAAATTCACCATAAGCACCTTGATTGATTCTGCTTACATGGTTTATTCAGACATGGAAACAATGTCTGGACTATGCGGAACAGATGAAATGGTTACTCCATCTCCATTTATAATGGCCTAAAATTGTTCTTTCCCATGTGTATAACTGCTGATATAACTGAAAAACCAGAGCAGCAAATCAATGGGATAGGACAAAATAGACTTTAAAACACAGACTGTAACAAGAGAAAAAGAAGGGCATTATGTAATAATAAAGGGGACACTTTAATAATATATAACAATTGTAAATATTTATGCATTCAACATGGAATCACCCAAATACATAAAACAGTTAACGCTAACATAAAGGAACTAATCAACTGTAATATAATAATTGTAGGGGACTTTAACACCCTGCTTACATCAATGGACAGATCATCCAAACCAAAAAAATCAACAAGGAAACAGTGGCTTTGAATAACACACTGGACTAGATAGGTTTAACAGTGTATTCAGAAAATTCTACCCTAAAACATCAGAATAAACATTCTTTTCAAGTGCAGATGGAATATTCTCCAGAATAAGTCACATAGACCATGAAACAAGTCTCAACAAATTAAAAAATGCTGAAGTCATATCATGCATCTTTTTTTACCACAACACTATGAAACTAGAAATCAACCATAAAAAAAATTTAAAAACAGCACATGAGGTTACATAACATGCTAGTAAACAATGAGCGGGTCAACTAAGAAATCAAAGAAGAAATCAAAAAGCACATGGAGAGAAATGAAAATGAAACTACAATGGTTCTGAATCTTTGCAATACAGTCAAAGTTGTTTTAAGGGAGAAATTTATAGTAATATAGTCCTACTCAAAAAGCAAGAAAAACCTCAAATAAACAATCTAACCTTATATCTAAAGAAGCTAGAAAAAGAAGAACCAAACTCAAAAACCAGGTGTAAATATTAGACCAGAAATAAGTGATATAAAAACTTAAAACAAAACAAAACAACAAACAAACAAAAACAATTAGAACAGATGAATGAGCCCAGGAGCTGGCTTTTGGAAAAGGCCAACAAAATTAATAAACCTCTACCAGACTCATCAAAGAGACAGAGAGAGAAAGAACTAAAATAACCAAAATCACAAATGAAAGAGGAGAAATAACAACTGATAACACAAAAATACAAATGACTGTGAGAGAATATTATGAAAAATTATATGCCAACAAATTGGGCAATCTCAAAGAAATGGATAAATTCCTAGAAACATATAACCTAACAAAATGAAGCAGGAAGAAATAGAAAATTTGAACAGACTGATTACCAGCAATGAAATTGAATCAGTAATCAAAAAAGTCCTAACAAACAAAAGTCCAGGACCAGACAGCCTCACAGGCAAATTCTACCAAACATTTAAAAGAGTTAATACGTATTCTTCTCAAACTATTCCAAAAAATAGAAGAGGAAGGAAAACTTTCACATTAATTCTATGAGGCCAACATTGTCCTGCTACCAAAATCAGATAAAGATACCACAAAAAAGAGAACTACAGACCAACATCTCTGATGAACATACATCCAAAAATTTTCAACAAAATGTTAGCAAACTGAATTCAAGAAAACATAAAAAAATAAAACCAATACCATGATCAGGAGGCACCTATTACTGGGATGCAAATGTGGGTTAATATTTACAAATCAATCAATGTGATACATCACATCAGTAAGAGAAAGGATAAAAATCATATCATCATTTCAAAAGATGGAGAAAAAGCATTTGACAAAGTATAACATCCATTCATGATAAAAATTCTCAACAAAGTAGGTTTAGAAGGTACATACTTCAACATAATAAAGCCATACATGAAAAAACACAGCTAATATACTCAATGGTGAAAAACTGAGAACTTTTCTCCTAAGATCAGGAACAAGAAAAAGATGTCCAGTCTCACCACTTTTATTCAACATAGTACTGGAAGTCCTAGCCATAGCAATCAGACAACAACAACAAAATAAAAGGCATCCAAATTGATAAGAAAGAAGTAAAATTTTCATTACTTGCAGATGATAGGATACAATATATTGAAAACCTTAAAGACTCCACCAAAAAACTACTACAACTGATAAATGAATTCAGTAAAGTTGCAGGATACAAAATCAATACACAGAAACCCATCGCATTTTAATACACTAATAATGAAGCATCAGAAAAAGAAATTAAGAAAATAATCCCATTTTCAATTATACCAAAAATAATAAAATATCTAAGAATAAACTTAACCAAAGGGGTGAAAGACATATATTCTAAAAACTATAAAACCTTCATGAAAGAAATTAAAGATGACAGAAAGAAATGGAAAGACATTCCATGCTCATGGATTAGAAGAACAAATACTGTTAAAATGGCTATACTACACAAAGCAATCTACACATTCAATGCAATCCCTATCAAAATACCAATAGCATTTTTCACAGGATTGTTTCACAAACAATCCTAAAATTTATATGGAACCACAAAAGACGCCAAATAGCCAAAGCAATCTTGAATAAATAAAACAAAACTGGAGAGGCATCCAATTCCAGACTTCAAGTTATATTATAAAGCTTTAGTGGTCAACATAGTATGGTACTGGCACAAAAAAAATAAACACATAGATCAATAGAGCAGAATAGAAAGCCCAGAAATAAATCCACAGATATATGGTCAATTAATCTTCAACAAAGGAAGTAAGAATATGCAATGGAAAAAGACAGTCTCTTCAATAAATGATTTTTGGAAAACTGGACAGCTACATGCAAAAGGAAGAAACTGGACCACTTTCTTACACAAAACACAAAAATAAACTCAAAATGTATGAAAGACCTAAATGTGAGACCTGAAACCATAAAAATCCTAGAAGACAGCACGGGCAGTAACTTCTCTGACATTGGCTGTAGCAACTTTTTTTCTAGATGTCTGCTGAGGCAAGGGACACTAAAATAAACTATAGAGACATCAAAATAAAAAGCTTCTGCACAGCAGAGGAAACAATCAACAAAACTAAAAGGCAACCTATGGAATGAGAGAAGGCATTTGCAAATGACATATTCAATAAAATATTGGTATTCAAAATATATAAAGAACTTATACAACTCAACACCAGAAAAACAAGTAATCCAATTTAAAAGTGGGCAGAAGACACGAACAAACATTTCTCCAAAGGCATACAGATGGCCAATAGCACATGAAAGTTGTTCAACATCACTGATCATCAGGAAAATATAAATCAAAACTACAATGAGGTATCACCTCACACTTTTCAGAATGGCTAAAATAAGAAGCAGAAAAAACAATAGGTGTTGGTAAGGATGTGGAGAAAAGGGAAACTTCTTGCATTGTTGGTAGGAATGCAGACTGGTGCAGCCACTGTGGAAAAAACAGTATGGAGCTTCCTCATAAAGTTAAAAATAGAACTATTCTATGATCCAGGAATCACACTACTGAGTATTTACCCCCAAAAATTCAAAAATGCACAACACAAAGGGATACATGCACCCTGTGTTTATTTCAGCATTATTACAATAGCCAACTATGGAAACAACCCAAGTGTCCGTTGATAGATGAGTGGATAAAAATGTGCCATATATACAATGAAATATTATTCAGCCATAAAAAGAATGAAATCTTGCCATTTGCAACAATATGGGTGTATCAAAAGAATATAACGCTAAGTAAAGTAAGTCAGTCAGAGAAAGACAAACATGACATAGTACCACTCATATGTGGAATTTTAGAAGCAAAACAAAGAAAAGAAAAAAAGAAAGACAGAGACAAATCAAAAAACACACTGTTAATAAGGAGAACAAACAGAGGGTTACCAGAGGAAAGGTGGGTAGGGAATGGATGAAATAGGGCAAGGGGGTTAAGGATATACACTTATCTTGATAAGCATCGAATAACATATGGAACAACTGAATCACTATTTTACACCTGAAACTAATATAACACTGCATGTTAACTACACTGGAATTAAAATAAAATTAAATTTAAAAAATAAATAAAAATTAAACTATAGAATAATTTACAGTATTATCTCATTTTGTTAAAAATAATTATATAATATATATTATATATTATATATAATATATTATATTAAACATTTATTATATTATTATATTTTTCTGGTTACATATATATGTATGTAGATATAGATAGATATAGATATACATATAAAATCAGAAAAATAAATGGAAGGATATACTATAAAACACTAACTTTGGTTATCACTTGGTTAAGGGATTATAGTTTACCTTTATTTTATTAATACATTCATATTTTAAAAAACATTTTTGTAATGTCCAAGTTTCATTCTACATAAATAACATATTAATATTTTATGTAATAGATCAAAAACTATTCTAGAGAAGTAGCATCTAGGCCTTAATATTTATAACACACAGGCCCTTCAAATTATATTGAGGCCCTTAGCAGGAATAATATAAAGTACAGGTTAATATTTTCCTGTACTTAGAAACATGGTATAAGTTCTTTGCTAATATTGAATGTTAAAAAAGAGTAAAATTAAAACATTAAAAATTAACATCCTAAAAATGTCAATGGTTTTGCTTTCTCTATTTACTGTACTATCAGCATGTGCTTGCTTATCCTAGCCCATAGTCACTTCTTGCTTTGCCTTATCAGGGCAACTTATGGTATGTTATTAATTATTTTTCTTGTCCATTACTACTTGACCAAAATATTGGTTTGATCAAAATAGCACAACTTGGAATGAGTCTTACCTTATTTTCAGTGTATATGTGAAGAAAAGTTACCTAGTCTTCTGGAAACTAATAAAGGATAAAATGAGACACCAATGTATTGGAAGTATATAAGTATAAAGTGTAATGGTAACAAGAGTATTCTGAAAACCTGTCATTTCAACAAATAGATTTAATTCAAAACCAAGGAGGCAAGAAGAAATAGAAAGACTTGCAAATGAACATTTTTAAAACTTGATATTGAAAACTGATTTCTTGTTTTCTAAACCAGCCAGAACCTTTAAAAACGTTGTATTTTGTTCCCACTATGATTCATGTCGTCACTACACCTAGAACATAAAAGATACCTGCCTCTTGCCTGCCTTGGGTGTTAGTCAGTTAATCACTGAAAGAGAACTCAGGTTTTGACAATAAAAATAATTTTTCATTTGAGTTCTTTTTCTTCTTCCTTCTAAATCAATGTGTATTTAATGATTTTGGTGCCTTTTAAACCAAATAGAATAAACTTTGAACCAAATATACAGCTAATTACATGGTATATTTAGAATCACATCTATACTGCTAAAGCAAGAGAGAAAATTAGATAAATCTGAATAGTATAGAGAGCTCCTCTGAAAAATCCTAAGAATAAAAATTTGCCTCGTCTGTCTGGAACTACCTGAATTATCAGAAATTGTTCATTTTTATGTAAAAAGGTTTCCTCTCTGACAAAGTCTTTGTCTTTTAGGAAACCAACTGAATTTGTTTTCACTACCCACCATCCAGCTGGAATGTGTTGGCCAAAATAACACATTAGAATATGGTGACACAGTGCAAGAGTCCTCACCATCCAAGATTATGTGAGTTCTCCGTTAGAAGAAATACCAAACAAGGTTTCAATACATTACAAGGCAATGCTTAAAATCAAGGAATAATGGAAAAGAGACAAGATATATTCAACAAGTGCTTATTAATGTTTTTATATTAATTATACACAGCATATCTGGATATTACATTAATAAAAAACTATTGTTTGCTGCACACTTATCATAGGTGCTTTGTCCCATTTATTCCCATCCAGTCTGGTGAGAGAGATATCACTATTATCTCTATTTACAGTTGAGAAACTTAGAGAAGTTAGGAAACTCACCAAGTTCATATAATCTATCTTGTGATTAAACCAGACTTTGAATCCATGCAGTCTGACTTCAGAGCCTTGACTTTAGCCATTACACTAGACCACCTATAGCAGTAGTAGACATTGAAGAAGCCACAAAGAGGCAAAAGACGTACTTCTTCCCCCACAATGGCCACACACCTACCCCCATCCTCACCATAAAATTTCCTGTTTGTAACAAAATAACTGCCTACTGAGAATAGATTGAGAAGAGAGTTGGCCCACTTTGGAGAGACCCACATTATTTGTATTTCTGAAGTCAATTTGCTACTGTCTCAAGCACCAACTCAGGCTAACTACCGCTTCATGCCTCATTTTGAAATGAAACAGCAGAACTTCCAGTTCCAGAAAGATGGAGTAGGTATATTTTTTTCTGATTCCTCCCACTAAGCAAAACTAAAATCCTTGGATATTATATGCAAAACAACATAAGAAGACTCTGAAAGGTGAAGAGAAAAAGATGTGGGACTTCAACACAGAAGGAACCATATACAAGTGAATTTCCTGGATTTTCTTTTCATCACATATATCCTGGACTTGGAGCTAAAGAAGTCAGAACCTAGAAATGCTGATGAACACAGACTAAAAAAAAAAAAAAAAAAAAAAAAAAAAAAAAAATTCTGATAAAAGTCTGTCAAGCCAAAGGACTAGGGAAGGGACAAAGTGGCCTGACAGACGATAACCATTTTATTGTAGACAAACACCACAGAAAAACTATGGTTTTACCCATAACCATGATATCAAAGGCTGAGTGGGAAGCTTATATTTCCACACTTAATAGTAATGAGATACCTTTCCCCATACCTGTTAGGGCAGTATCAGATAAGGCCTGGTCAAGAATAGGACTTTTGCTATCACCCAGAATAGTAAGTCCACCTCACATCTGTGTCAGTGGAGACCATATGGAGAGCCAGAACTCGCAGTCAAACCAGCAGTAATAAGCAGTGCCCTCCCTCCAAAGTGTCAACAGAAGCCAAGAGAGGGGAACATGTACTTTTACCTCCATCTGGCAATAATGAAGTACAATCCTCCTTTCCTCTATCAAAGTGGTGTCCAAAAAGCTAGCTAAAACAGAAAATATAATAAGATCCAGAATCTCAGAACATAATATGAAAATGTCCAGAGGATAAAATCAGGTAACTTGGGGACTCATCAATAGAATTCACCAATTATGGACAACACAGAAAATGTAAACTAAAAAGAAAAGGTGCATACCCTTTTAAACCTGTGGGACAATAACAAAGGATCTAACATTTGTATCATCAGGATACTCCAAGGAGAGGAAAAAGAGAGCAAGACTGAATAGCATTGAAGAAATAATGGTAACATTTTCCAAATTTGTAAAGTGATATCACAAGATGGCAGAATAGGACTTTTCAGCCATCATCTCCATCTCCCCCCAACCAGAAAAACTGATTGTAATAACTAACCACAGATTAGAATACCTTTGTGGAATCCTGGGAGTCTAGTAGAGAGGTCTCAGCACTCTACTAGACCAAAAACTCCAAGATGCATTGACAAAGGTAAGAAGATTAGTTTCACTTTACCCATGTAACCCCTCCCCTAAGGTGGCACAGCTCAGCACTAAGAGAGACCTTCTTGGTTGCAATCTCTTCCACAGGGGAAAGTGAGAACATAATGAGCATTTGGATTTCCCAGCCATGCAGGATGCTATCCAAGAGATTCACTTATCGCTCACCTTACTCCAGACACAGAAGGGATTGGCTCAACATGTCTGAATAGTCTAGGGGCAGCTAGGAGCAGGAAAAATTACAGCAACCAGGATGTGAAAATCAATAAAGAGCCTGCCTCTTGAGGGAGTTCATCACCACTATACCTGCCTTACAAGAAATTTTAAAAGCAAATTAATGGCTGCTAATCAGCAACATAAAAACATAAATGTATTAAAAATAACTATATCTACAATATTTATTAATGGATATAAAAAGATAGATAATGATATGAATAACATGAAATGCAGGAAGGAAGGAGTAAAAGTGTAGTTTTTATATGTGAATGGAGTCATAAGCTTAAAATAGACTGTTATAACTGTTTTTTTATAAGCCTCATGGTAAGAACAAAGAGAAAAGTAGTAGATACACAAAAAATGAAGAGTAAAGAATCAAAGAATATGACTACAAAAAATCATAATCACAGAGGAAGACTGCAAGAGAGGAAGAAGGAAAACAGGAACAACAAAATAGGAAATACTAAACAAAACATCAATAGTAAGTTTATCTATCAGGAATTAATTTCAATGTAAATGAATTGAAATCTCCCATCAAAAGACATGGAATGGCTGAAAGGGTTTAAAAGAAAAAGGACCCTTTTATATACCACATATAAAAAGCTTACTTTAACTCTAAGGTCACATAAAGAATGAGAATTATGGGGTTTCAAAAGCTATTACATGGAAATGATAATTAAAAGAGAACAGGAGTAGCTATACTTACATCAGACAAAATATATTTTAAGTCAAAAACTGTCATAAGAGACAAAGTAGGTCATTATATAATAATAAAGACTCAATTTCATCAAGAGGATTGACATGAATAGACACTTCTCTAAAGAAGACATCCAGACGGGCAACAGGCACATGAAAAGATGTTCACTCAATGTCACTCCTCATCAGGGAGATGCAAATCAAAACCACACTGAGATACCACCTCACGCCAGTCAGAGTGGCTAAAATGAACAAATCAGGAGACTATAGATGCTGGAGAGGATGTGGAGAAACGGGAACCCTCTTGCACTGTTGGTGGGAAGGCAAACTGGTGCAGCCACTCTGGAAAACAGTGTGGAGGTTCCTCAAAAAATTAAAAATAGATCTACCCTATGACCCAGCAATAGCACTTCTAGGAATTTACTCAAGGGATACAGGAGTGCTGATGCATAGGGGCACTTGTACCCCAATGTTTATAGCAGCACTTTCAACAATAGCCAAATTATAGAAAGAGCCTAAATGTCCATCAACTGACGAATGGATAAAGAAATTGTGGTTTATATACACAATGGAATACTACTTGGCAATGAGAAAGAATGAAATATGGCCTTTTGTAGCAACGTGAATGGAACTGGAGAGTGTTATGTTAAGTGAAATAAGTCATACAGAGAAAGACGATACCATATGTTTTCAGTCTTGTGTGGATCCTGAGAAACTTAAGAGCAGACCATGGGGGAGGGGAAGGGGAAAAAAAGTTAGACAGGGAGAGAGCCAAACCATAAGAGACTCCTAAAAACTGAGAATAAACTGAGGGTTTATGGGGGGTGGAGGGTGGAGAGGTTGGGGAGGGTGGGTGATGGGCATTTAGGAGGGCACCTGTTGAGATAAGCACTGGGTGTTGTATGGAAACCAATTAGAAAATAAATTTCATATTAAAAAAAAAGAGGATATGACAATTATAAATATAGATGCACATGATATTGGAGCACCTAAATATATAAAGCAAATATCAACAGAACTAAAGAGAGAAATAGACAGAAATAAATAAAATAGGGGACTTTAATACTTCACTTTTAAAAATGGATAGAACATCCAGACAGATAATCAGTGAGGAAACAGGATTTGAATAACAATATAGATGAAATTAACCTAACAGACATATACAGAATAGTTCATCCAATAGCAACAGAAAATACATCCTTCTCAAGCACATATTTTCTTTAGAATAGACATGTTAGGCCAAGAAATAAGTCTTAACAAATTAAAGAAAACTGAAATTATGTCAAGTAGTTTTCTGGTCACAATGTAGGGAACTAGAAAGAAGTAACAGGAGAAAATTAAAATTTCACAAATGTGTGGAAATTAACATACTCCTGAACAACCAATAAGTCAAAAAAGAAACCAAAAAAGGAACAAAAAACTACCTGAGACAAATGAAAGTAGAAACACAACATGCCAAAACTTAGGGGATGCGGCAAAAGGAGTTCTAAGAGGTAAGTTTATACTGATAAAGGCCTACTTTAAGAAAAAAGAAAGATCTCAAATAAAACACCTAACTTTCCACTTTATAGAACTAAAAAAAAGAAAAACTAACATTAGCAGAAGGAAGGAAGTAATAAAGACTAGAGAAGAAAAATGAAATAGAGACTAGAAAAATTATAGAAAAGATCAATGAAACTAAGATGGCTTTTAAAAATATAAACAAAGTTTGCAAACCTTTAGCTAGAATGAATAAGAAAATAAAAGAGGTGACTCAAGTAAATAAAATTATAAATGATAGAGAAGACATTACAACTGACACAATAGAAATAAAAAGAATTTTGAGACTACTATCGACAAATAAGGTAACCTAGAAGAAGTAGATAAATTACTAGAAACACACAACCTACCAGGATTAAATCATGAACAAATAGAATATCTGAACAGAATACTGAATATTAAATCAATAATCAAAACCTCCCAAAAAGAAGCCCAGGACCAGATGGTTTCACTGGTGAATTTTACCAAGCATTTAAAGAAGAATTAATGTCAACCCATTTCAAACTCTTGCAAATATTGAAGAAGAGGGAATACTTCCAAACACATTTTGTGAGGCAGTATTACCCTGATACCAAACCCAGACAAGGACACTACGACAAATGAAAACCACAGGTTAATATTCTTGATGAACACAACTGCAAAAATCTCAAAATACTAGCAAACCAAATTCAACAGCACATTGAGAGAATCATACAGCATGATCTAGTAGGATTTGCCCCTGGAATACAAGAATATTTTAACATATGCAAATCAACCAATGTGTTAACTGAAAAAAGGATAATAATTATATAATTATCTCAATAAATGCAGAAAAGAATTTGACAAAATTTAAAATTCTTTCATGATAAAAACTCTCGACAGATTAGGTATAGGTAGAATAATAAAGGCCATATATATCAATCCTACAGCTAACATCTCATTTAGTGATGAAAAGTTGAAAGCTTTTTCTCTTCCTCTAAGATCAGGAACAAGACAATGGTGCTCACTCTCTTTTCAACATACTACTAGAAGTCCTAACCTAAGAAGTTAGACAACAAAAAGATATAAAAGGCATACAAATTGGAAAGAAAGAAAGTAAAAATGTCTCCGTTTGCAGATGACATGACCCTATATATAGAAAACCCTGGACCTGACCAAAAAGCTATTAGAACTAATAAACAAATTCAGTAAAGTTGCAGGATATAAAATCAGCATGCAAAAATCAATTGCATTTGTATACACTAGCAATGAACTATCTAAAAACCAAGTTAAGAAAACAATCTCATTTACAATAGTACCAAAAAAATAATAACATACTTAGGAATAAATTTATTTTTTTATTTTTTATTTTTTTAATATATGAAATTTATTGTCAAATTGGTTTCCATACAACATCCAGTGCTCATCCCAAAAGGTGCCCTCCTCAATACCCATCACCCACCCTCCCCTCCCTCCCACCCCCCATCAACCCTCAGTTTGTTCTCAGTTTTTAACAGTCTCTTATGCTTTGGCTCTCTCCCACTCTAACCTCTTTTTTTTTTTTTCCCTTCCCCTCCCCTATGGGTTTCTGTTACGTTTCTCAGGATCCACATAAGAGTGAAAACATATGGTATCTGTCTTTCTCTGTATGGCTTATTTCACTTAGCATCACACTCTCCAGTTCCATCCACGTTGCTACAAAAGGCCATATTTCATTCTTTCTCATTGCCACGTAGTATTCCATTGTGTATATAAACCACAATTTCTTTATCCATTCATCAGTTGATGGACATTTAGGCTCTTTCCATAATTTGGCTATTGTTGAGAGTGCTGTTATAAACATTGGGGTACAAGTGCCCCTATGCATCAGTACTCCTGTATCCCTTGGGTAAATTCCTAGCAGTGCTATTGCTGGGTCATAGGGTAGGTCTATTTTTAATTTTCTGAGGAACCTCCACACTGTTTTCCAGAGTGGCTGCACCAATTTGCATTCCCACCAACAGTGCAAGAGGGTTCCCGTTTCTCCACATCCTCTCCAGCATCTATAGTCTCCTGATTTCTTCATTTTGGCCACTATGACTGGCGTGAGGTGATATCTGAGTGTGGTTTTGATTTGTATTTCCCTGATGAAGAGCGACGTTGAGCATCTTTTCATGTGCCTGTTGGCCATCCGGATGTCTTCTTTAGAGAAGTGTCTATTCATGTTTTCTGCCCATTTCTTCACTGGGTTATTTGTTTTTCGGGTGTGGAGTTTGGTGAGCTCTTTATAGATTTTGGATACTAGCCCTTTGTCCGATATGTCATTTGCAAATATCTTTTCCCATTCCGTTGGTTGCCTTTTAGTTTTGTTGGTTGTTTCCTTTGCTGTGCAGAAGCTTTTTATCTTCATAAGGTCCCAGTAATTCACTTTTGCTTTTGATTCCCTTGCCTTTGGGGATGTGCCGAGTAAGAGATTGCTACGGCTGAGGCCAGAGAGGTCTTTTCCTGCTTTCTCCTCTAAGGTTTTGATGGTTTCCTGTCTCACATTCAGGTCCTTTATCCATTTTGAGTTTATTTTTGTGAATGGTGTGAGAAAGTGGTCTAGTTTCAACCTTCTGCATGTTGCTGTCCAGTTCTCCCAGCACCATTTGTTAAAGAGACTGTCTTTTTTCCATTGGATGTTCTTTCCTGCTTTGTCAAAGATGAGTTGGCCATACGTTTGTGGGTCTAGTTCTGGGGTTTCTATTCTATTCCATTGGTCTATGTGTCTGTTTTTATGCCAATACCATGCTGTCTTGATGATGACAGCTTTGTAGTAGAGGCTAAAGTCTGGGATTGTGATGCCTCCTGCTTTGGTCTTCTTCTTCAAAATTACTTTGGCTATTCGGGGCCTTTTGTGGTTCCATATGAATTTTAGGATTGCTTGTTCTGGTTTCGAGAAGAATGCTGGTGCAATTTTGATTGGGATTGCATTGAATGTGTAGATAGCTTTGGGTAGTATTGACATTTTGACAATATTTATTCTTCCAATCCATGGGCAGGGAATGTCTTTCCATTTCTTTATATCTTCTTCAATTTCCTTCATAAGCTTTCTATAGTTTTCAGCATACAGATCTTTTACATCTTTGGTTAGATTTATTCCTAGGTATTTTATGCTTCTTGGTGCAATTGTGAATGGGATCAGTTTCTTTATTTGTCTTTCTGTTGCTTCATTGTTAGTGTATAAGAATGCAACTGATTTCTGTACATTGATTTTGTATTCTGCAACTTTGCTGAATTCATGTATCAGTTCTAGCAGACTTTTGGTGGAGTCTATCGGATTTTCCATGTATAATATCATGTCATCTGCAAAAAGCGAAAGCTTGACTTCATCTTTGCCAATTTTGATGCCTTTGATTTCCTTTTGTTGTCTGATTGCTGATGCTAGAACTTCCAGCACTATGTTAAACAACAGCGGTGAGAGTGGGCATCGCTGTCGTGTTCCTGATCTCAGGGAAAAAGCTCTCAGTTTTTCCCCATTGAGGATGATGTTAGCTGTGGGCTTTTCATAAATGGCTTTTATGATCTTTAAGTATGTTCCTTCTATCCCGACTTTCTCAAGGGTTTTTATTAAGAAAGGGTGCTGGATTTTGTCAAAGGCCTTTTCTGCATCGATTGACAGGATCATATGGTTCTTCTCTTTTTTTTTTGTTAATGTGATGTATCACGTTGATCGATTTGCGAATGTTGAACCAGCCCTGCATCCCAGGAATGAATCCCACTTGATCATGGTGAATAATTCTTTTTATATGCCGTTGAATTCGATTTGCTAGTATCTTATTGAGAATTTTTGCATCCATATTCATGAGGGATATTGGCCTGTAATTCTCTTTTTTTACTGGGTCTCTGTCTGGTTTAGGAATCAAAGTAATACTGGCTTCATAGAATGAGTCTGGAAGTTTTCCTTCCCTTTCTATTTCTTGGAATAGCTTGAGAAGGATAGGTATTATCTCTGCTTTAAACGTCTGGTAGAACTCCCCTGGGAAGCTATCTGGTCCTGGACTCTTATTTGTTGGGAGATTTTTGATAACCGATTCAATTTCTTCGCTGGTTATGGGTCTGTTCAAGCTTTCTATTTCCTCCTGATTGAGTTTTGGAAGAGTGTGGGTGTTTAGGAATTTGTCCATTTCTTCCAGGTTGTCCAATTTGTTGGCATATAATTTTTCATAGTATTCCCTGATAATTGTTTGTATCTCTGACGGATTGGTTGTAATATTTCCATTTTCATTCATGATTTTATCTATTTGGGTCATCTCCCTTTTCTTTTTGAGAAGCCTGGCTAGAGGTTTGTCAATTTTGTTTATTTTTTCAAAAAACCAACTCTTGGTTTCGTTGAGCTTCTCTACCGTTTTTTTAGATTCTATATTGTTTATTTCTGCTCTGATCTTTATTATTTCTCTTCTTCTGCTGGGTTTAGGCTGCCTTTGCTGTTCTGCTTCTATTTCCTTTAGGTGTGCTGTTAGGTTTTGTATTTGGGATTTTTCTTGTTTCTTGAGATAGGCCTGGATTGCAATGTATTTTCCTCTCAGGACTGCCTTCGCTGCATCCCAAAGCGTTTGGATTGTTGTATTTTCATTTTCGTTTGTTTCCATATATTTTTTAATTTCTTCTCTAATTGCCTGGTTGACCCACTCATTCTTTAGTAGGGTGTTCTTTAACCTCCATGCTTTTGGAAGTTTTCCAGACTTTTTCCTGTGGTTGATTTCAAGCTTCATAGCATTGTGGTCTGAAAGTATGCATGGTATAATTTCAGTTCTTGTAAACTTATGAAGGGCTGTTTTGTGACCCAGTATATGATCTATCTTGGAGAATGTTCCATGTGCACTCGAGAAGAAAGTATATTCTGTTGCTTTGGGATGCAGAGTTCTAAATATATCTGTCAAGTCCATCTGATCCAATGTATCATTCAGGGCCCTTGTTTCTTTATTGACCGTGTGTCTAGATGATCTATCCATTTCTGTAAGTGGGGTGTTAAAGTCCCCTGCAATGACCACATTCTTATCAATAAGGTTGCTTATGTTTATGAGTAATTGTTTTATATATTTGGGGGCTCTGGTATTCGGCGCATAGACATTTATAATTGTTAGCTCTTCCTGATGGATAGACCCTGTAATTATTATATAATGCCCTTCTTCATCTCTTGTTACAGCCTTTAATTTAAAGTGTAGTTTGTCTGATATAAGTATGGCTACTCCAGCTTTCTTTTGGCTTCCAGTAGCATGATAAATAGTTCTCCATCCCCTCACTCTCAATCTAAAGTTGTCCTCAGATCTAAAATGAGTCTCTTGTAGACAGCAAATAGATGGGTCTTGTTTTTTTATCCATTCTGATACCCTATGTCTTTTGGTTGGCGCATTTAATCCATTTACATTCAGTGTTATTATAGAAAGATACGGGTTTAGAGTCATTGTGATGTCTGTATGTTTTATGCTTGTAGTGATGTCTCTGGTACTTTGTCTCACAGGATCCCCCTTAGGATCTCTTGTAGGGCTGGTTTAGTGGTGACGAATTCCTTCAGTTTTTGTTTGTTTGGGAAGACCTTTCTCTCTCCTTCTATTCTAAATGACAGACTTGCTGGATAAAGGATTCTCGGCTGCATATTTTTTCTGTTTAGCACACTGTAGATATCGTGCCAAGCCTTTCTGGCCTGCCAAGTTTCAAAAGAGAGATCAGTCACGAGTCTTATAGGTCTCCCTTTATATGTGAGGGCACGTTTATCCCTTGCTGCTTTCAGAATTTTCTCTTTATCCTTGTATTTTGCCAGTTTCACTATGATATGTCGTGCAGGAGATCGATTCAAGTTACGTCTGAAGGGAGTTCTCTGTGCCTCTTGGATTTCAATGCCTTTTTCCTTCCCCAGTTCAGGGAAGTTCTCAGCTATAATTTCTTCAAGTACCCCTTCAGCACCTTTCCCTCTCTCTTCCTCCTCTGGGATACCAATTATGCGTATATTATTTCTTTTTAGTGTATCACTTAGTTCTCTAATTTTCCCCTCATACTCCTGGATTTTTTTATCTCTCTTTCTCTCAGCTTCCTCTTTTTCTATAACTTTATCTTCTAGTTCACCTATTCTCTCCTCTGTCTCTTCAATCCGAGCCGTCGTCGTTTCCATTTTGTTTTGCATTTCGTTTAAAGCGCTTTTCAGCTCCTCGTGACTGTTCCTTAGTCCCTTGATCTCTGTAGCAAGAGATTCTCTGCTGTCCTCTATACTGTTTTCAAGCCCAGCGATTAATTTTATGACTATTATTCTAAATTCACTTTCTGTTGTATTATTTAAATCCTTTTTGATCAGTTCATTAGCTGTTGTTATTTCCTGGAGATTCTTCTGAGGGGAATTCTTCTGTTTGGTCATTTTGGATAGTCCCTGGAGTGGTGAGGACCTGCAGGGCACTTCCCCTGTGCTGTGGTGTATAACTGGAGTTGGTGGGCGGGGCCGCAGTCCGACCTGATGTCTGCCCCCAGCCCACTGCTGGGGCCACAGTCAGACTGGTGTGCACCTTCTCTTCCCCTCTCCTAGGGGCGGGATTCACTGTGGGGTGGCGTGTCCCGTCTGGGCTACTTGCACACTGCCAGGCTTGTGGTGCTGGGGATCTGGCGAATTAGCTGGGGTGGGTAGGCAAGGTGCATGGGGGCAGGAGGGGCAGGCTTAGCTCGCTTCTCCTTAGGTGATCCACTTCAGGAGGGGCCCTGTGGCAGCGGGAGGGAGTCAGATCCGCTGCCGGAGGTTTGGCTCCGCAGAAGCACAGAGTTGGGTGTTTGCGCGGAGCGAGCAAGTTCCCTGGCAGGAACTGGTTCCCTTTGGGATTTTGGCTGGGGGATGGGCGGGGGAGATGGTGCTGGCGAGCGCCTTTGTTCCCCACCAAACTGAGCTCTGTCGTCCGGGGGCTCAGCAGCTCTCCCTCCCTTTGTCCTCCAGCCTTCCCGCTTTCTGAGCAGAGCTGTTAACTTATGACCTCCCAGACGCTAAGTCGCGTTTGCTGTCGGAACACAGTCCGTCCGGCCCCTCCGCTTTTGCCAGCCAGACTCGGGGGCTCTGCTTGGCCGGCGAGCCGCCCCTCCGCCCCGGCTCCCTCCCGCCAGTCCGTGGAGCGCGCACCGCCTCGCCGCCCTTCCTACCCTCTTCCGTGGGCCTCTCGTCTGTGCTTGGCTCCGGAGACTCCGTTCTGCTAATCCTCTGGTGGCTTTCTGGGTTATTTAGGCAGGTGTAGGTGGAGTCTAAGTGATCGGCAGGACGCACGGTGAGCCCAGCGTCCTCCTATGCCGCCATCTTCCCTCCTATCCCTTCAGGGGTGTTTTTCAGGAATAAATTTAACTAAAGAGGTGATAAATATGTACACTAAAAATTGTAAAATGTTGATGAAAGAAATTGAAGATACAAAGAAATGGGAAAATATCCTTTGTTCATGAGTTGGAAGAATTAATATTATTAAACTATCCATACTACCCAAAGTAATCTACAGATACAATATAATCTCTATCAAAAGTCCAACAGCAGGATGCCTGGGTAGCTCAGTTGGTTAAATGTCCGACTTCAGCTCAGATCATGATCTCATGGTTCGTGAGTTCAAGCCCTACATCAGGCTCTGCCCTGACAGCACAGAGCCTGCTTCAGATCCTCTGTCTCTCTCTCTCTCTCTCTCTCTCTCTCTGCCCCTCCTCTGCTTGCACTCTCTCTCTCTCAAAAAATAAATGAAAATTTAAAAAAAGTCCAACAGCATTTTTCACAGTAATAGAAAAAAATCCTAAGATTTATATGTAACTATAAATTACCCCAAATAGCCAAAGCAATCTAACACAAAAAGATCAATGCTGGGGCATCATACTTTCTGATTTTAAAATATATTACAAAGCTACAGTAATCAAAACAGTACAGTACTGCCTAGAAAAAGATATATTAACCAATGGAACAGAATAAACAAGGTAGAAATAGATCCAAATATATATGGTCACGTGATCTTCAACAACAGTGCCAAGAACACCAAAAGGAAAAGGATAATCCCGTCAATAAATGTTGGGAAAACTGGATATCTACCTGCAGAACGATGAAACTGGACTCCTATCTTACACCTTATACAAAAAATCAATTTAAAATGGATTCAAGATTTAAATTTAAGACCTGATACGTTAGAACTACTAGAAGAAAACATAGTAGAAAAGTTTTTCGACATCAGTCTATGCAATGATTCAGATATGCCCCCAAAAGCACAAGCAACAAAAACAAAAACAGACAACTGGGATTGCATCTAACTAAAAAGCTTCTGTACAGAAAAAGGAAACAATCAATGGAATGATAAAGCGACCAATAGAATGGAAAAAAATATCTGCAAATCAAACATCTAATAAGAGGTTAATATCCAAAATGTATTTAAAAACTCCTACAACTCAATCAAAAATAAAATAAAAGATAGCCTGATTAAAATATGAGCAAAGGACCTGAATAGACATTTCTCAAAAGAAAACACAGCCACCTGGTATACAAAAAGGTGCTCAGTGTCACTAATTATCAGGGAAATGTCAATCAAAACCACAATGACATATCACTTCGTACCCGTTAAGATGGTAATTATTAAAATAACAAAAAATAAACAAGTGTTAGCAAGGATGTGGAGAAAGGGGAAATCTGGTACAGTGACGGATCAAAACTGATATAGCAATTATAGAAAACAGTATAGAGGTTATTCAAAAAATTAAAAATAGAGCTACCTTATTATTCAATAATCCCACTCTGGGTATATATCCAGAAGAAATGAAATCAGAATCTCAAAGAGATATCTGCATTCCCATGTTTATTGCAGCACTATTCACAATAGCCAAGAGAGAAACAACCTGTGTTTGTAAATGGATGAATGGATAAAGAAAATGTAGTATATGTACGTAATATTATTCAGCCTTAAAAAAGAAGAAAATCCTACTATTTGTGCATGAGCCTGGAAGGTACTATGTTAAGTGAAATAAGCCAGGCAGACAAATATGAGTGATTTCACTTACATGTGGAATCTAAAAATTAAAAAATTTGAACTCTTGAAGGTAGAGAGTAGAATGGTGTTTTCCAGGGCCTGGAGGATGAAGGTAGAAGGGAGATGTTAGTCAAAAGATACAAAATTTCAGTACGAAAGATGAATATGTTCTGGTGACTTAATGTATACCATGATAGGTATTATTAATTATACTGTATTTCATATTTGAAATGTGCCAACAGAATAAACCTTAAGTGTTCTTACCACACACACACAAAAATTAAATATGTGAGTTTCTGAATATTTAATACAGTTCTTACACCTCACACCAAAATCATAGTTTATAAAAAGAAAACGCAATAAATTGACCCTTATCAAAGCCAACTTTTGTTCTGCGAAAGATCTTGTGAAGAGAAAGAAAGGACAAGCTACAGAATAGGAGAAAATATTTGCAAATCACATATCTGATAAAGGACTAGTATGCACAATATATAAAGAACTTCAAAACTCAACAATTAAAAAAAAACAGAACATGGGAAAAGGAGGTAAAGACACACTTGCTGAAGATGTGGAGATGGGAAATAAGCACATAAAAATATTCAACATCATTAGTCTTTAGGAAAATGCAAATTAAAGCCACAATAAGATATCACTACACACCTATTAGAAAGACTAAAAGAACAGTGCCAACACCAAATTTTGTCAAGGAAACAGAGAAATCAGATTCCTCATATATTGCTGGTAGGCATATAAGATGGTACAGTCACAATGAAAACAGTTTGGCAGTTTCTTCTAAAACTAAAACATACCTACCATACAATCCAGCAGTTGCACTCTTGGGCATTTATTTATCCGGAAAAATAATGACTTATGTTCACACAAAATGACAAATATTCTATATGAATGTTTACAGCAGACTTGTATTAACCAAAAACTAAGTAGCCTAGATGTTCTTCAATAGATGAATGGCTAAATAAACTCAGTGGTATAATTATATCATGGAATACTCAGGGGGTGGGGAATGGAACACAGTATTGATACACAGAAAAACCTTAATGAATCTCCAGAGAATTATGCTAAGTGAAAAAAAATCAGCCTCAAAAGTCTACATACTGTATGATTCATATAACATTCTTGAAATAACAAATCTATAGAAATGAAGAACAAATTAACTGTCATGGATTAAGGGAGGGGATGAGGATTAGAGAAAAGTGGATGTAACTTAAAAAAAGCAACGTGAAGAATCTGTTATAATGTAAATGGTCCATATCTTGGTTGTAGCAATTTCAATATCCTGGTTGTGATATCATACTATAATTTTTCAAGATGTCACCATTGGGGAAAACGGAATAAAGGGTACATGAGCTCTCCTTGTATAATTTTTATGAATAAATGTGAATCTATAATTATCACAAAAATAAAAACTTTGGAAAACAATACTTTTTTAAAAGAAAAGAACATAGCACTGGATTCAGAAGAACTAGGTTTTTGTCCAGGATCACCACTCAGGAGCCTATGACTTTGAGTAAGTCACTTCAACCTTAAGAACCATAGTTTTCTAATTTGTAAAATGTGTAGATTAGATAAATTAACCTCTAAAATCAAGTTCCAGTTATATGATTCTTTGATAGATTTTTATTTCCTGGAAAAGAGAACTTCCGTGAAATATATGATTCTCTATACCACTGAAATGGAATGCATGGAGATTATTTCAAATCTGAGAAAACAGATACACTCAAGTATGGAGATCTTGCACCTGGAAAAGATCAATCTGCTTGCTCATTAATGTAAAATCTCTAAAAAGTGTCCTCCACCCAGACCAAGATGGCATTTCCCCATAATGTTAGAGATGAGAAACTGGTTTAAGATTAAATCAAAAACTCAACCTTCTCAGCCTATCAGAGGACCAAAGAAATACTTTCATTCTTGCAATTTAAGATCTTTTTTCAGAAAACCAAACTTTTCCCAAACCCTGTTTTACATGGAGGAGAGATAACCCACATATATGTGGCAGGTCCTTTAATTCATTCTGGTTTCAGCAATGTTGGGTTTAGCTTAGTTATAAGACTAATATGTCTACATGCTAGTTGGGGCATACCTCTTCTGGTCTTCTGTCACCAGCTGATGGACCCCCAAGACAGTCTGGATATAAATCCATTGCTCTTGCTGGAAGCTAGTGTGTAACATACTATACTTGCACAATGACTTTTGAAACTTACTTTCTCTATGTAAGTGATGAATCACTGAGTTCTACTCCTAAAACCAATACTATACTGTATGTTAACTAACATGACTTTAAATAAATAAATTTTTTAAAAAAGAGAAAAAATCTACAAGGTCTTCAAGAAACTTTAAAGAAGCAAAACTATTATTTAAACCACATGGCTTTTAAATTCACAAAAGTTTTCCTTAAAACAGTTATATTACTATTCTGAGTTCAACTTATATTAGTAGTGCTATCTGCACAAAATAAAAGGGTGATGTAATTCTGTATGTGTAATGTATACTTTATGATATATACACAAAACTATGGAGTACATGAAGGTTTGGGAGGGGCCACTCTTGTGATTCTAACTAATCAACCATGGAAATCATTATATATGCTTAAATATAATTATAGGGCCCCTAGACTGTTAAAAAAAAACTTTAGTGGGGTTTGGAGAGTATGTGAAGATTTTTGCAAGTTGTCATACTTGAGTTTTCCTAGGGATTTCAAAATTAGAGCTGGTTTACATCCTTTATGGCATTTATTAATCTGCAAATTTTTATTGGACCTAACTATATGTCAAGTACTGTATAGATGCTGGAGGGGCGTTTATAGGCAAAAAGGTACTGATCACAACACAAGGCTAAGTTCTGTGAGGAAGGTAAGTATAAATGCTAGTGGAGGACATTGGAAATCATCTAGCCCAAACTTGACCTGAGTTTTCACATGTATGCTATTGCTTTTTAAATCCAGACCTCATGTGAACAGGGTCATTCCCATATTGAAAATATCATATGAGTCCAAAGTTTTCCAACTGATGGCTAACTGGTATACCCAGACATCTAATGTTAAAAAAAAAAAAAAAAAAAAAAAAAAAAAAAAAAAACCCTGACAATTCAAAGCCAGACTTCCTGGTGCTAAGCAGGTTTACTCACTTGTCAAGGTTGCTTGTGCAACCTTCGCTGTTGGTGACAGACTAAATGTAAGAATATGCCCATCACAAAATGGCTGAATGTGTATTGTAGGCTCAGCAGAAATGTGGCCTCCATAAGGAATGGTCTCCTACATAACTTTACTTCTTTACTTCTCTTTCTAGTGACTCTGGCCTCACAGTTTTACCCTTCCTTCTCCAGAAGGAATTTATCCTAGATCCTGTCACATGGCAATGAAAACCCAACTGTCCTTTCTTGCAAAAGAGACTTCCTAGGTGATGTTGAAAGGAAAATCGTGAGAAAGAATGTTGATTTTCTCTTGTGTTTGGGAGAAACACAAGAGAGCAAGGTTGGAGGCAAACTGAGTAGCTAATGGACAGAGTAACCTTAGGTTCCCTGTATAAACCCAACTTTCCCCACTCCAGACTGCTGGACTGTGTTGGTGTCTGGTTTGTCTAATTTGATTATGAGCCCCCTGGACAAGAACTTTGTCTAATTCTGTGTTCTCTACAGCATGTAGCCCTTTGTTGGCACCATTGAATGCCAAAGAACACTCCACTTCTGTTAACTAATAATAAGATTGACTTCCCAACTCAATGTGATGAGGTTTCTGTCATTTTTATGCCAGTGTTTTCTGATTTGTATTTCATATTTATGTCTGGAGAGGAAGCTTCATGTGTTACTGAATCACCTCTGGACTGATCTTCTTTTCAGGAAACGTAGGCATGAGGTTGAGTGTTTTTCAACCACGAGTTTTGGGAACACAGACTGCTCAAATATGCTAGGGTACATGAAGGGGAAATGTTTCTGAAAGAATCACTTTTTTCAGCAGTCATGGGGATCTCTGTGAGCCAAGGATACAGACTGGTTAGCAGATGTGACCATAAAAACAGCAGGTCTCTTTAATGCAAATATTTCACTTTGGTTTCTCTGTTCCTAAGGAAAATAGGCAGGTTTGTGGGTTTTGTTTGTTTGTTTTTGTCTGTTGATTTAATTGTACTCTTCAATTGCACTTCTTTAATTGTACATATTATTTGATCTAGTACTAAATCAATAAGTTTCTCTTTATGGTAAATGAGTCACCATATTGACTTTTTAAGACAAAAATCAGATATTCCAATTCACAATGCAATTTCAGATATTGCAATTCGCAATGCAATTTCACAACGCAAACATAGCAGGAGTTTTCTGGGCTATCTCGTCTTAATTCAGGTAAAGGCAAAAAATGTCTTCATTAATAGAGGACACTGTTTATATATATATTTTTCCATTTAGCATGCCTTATACTTTCTGTTGAATGTTAAACATACATAATGTATTACGTAATATGAACTGAGGTAAACAGGTCTTTAGTGTGAAGTTTTATGTTAATTTATCTAGAAACTGGGCTGTGTTCAATATTTTGTATAGCCTCTACATACTAGCCTCTACATACTATAGCTTCAAATACCTTCCTTGCTTTTGTTTTTGTCTTCCCTATCACTTTGAGCTTCCCTAAGAACACCTCCTCAGCGATAGTCTGTTTTGTAGCCCTTTCAGCTTTAACTAACTGTTATTATACTGGAGACTTATTGCTGTGTGTCAGGGGAGGGAGAATAAAATGGGGGGGAGGGAAGAGGAACATTCTATAATCTTACAAGAAAATCTGTCTTTTAGTGAGCCTATGTCACTGGGCTGTAACCTTCACCAATATTTCTTAGCTTTACTCGCCCTCTTAGGTAAAACAAGATGGCACCACAATTGTATATATGCCCTTCCTCCAGGGGGTTAAGGCTCTGGTAAAGTCTTATACCCTGGAGAAGAGGTCTTCGTTGTGGTGAATGATCTCAGTAAGTTTTATTTATTTATTTATTTATTTATTTATTTATTTATTTATTTACTTATTTACTTACTTACTTACTTACTTACTTACTTACTTACTTACACTTATTTTTTGAGAGACAGAGCACTAGCAGGGGAAGAGCAGAGAAACAGGGAGACCTATGTCTGAAGCAGGCTCCAGGCTCTGAGCTGTCAGCCTGATGTGTACAGAGCCTGATGTGGGGCTCGAACCCACAGACTGTGAGATCGTGACCTGAGCAGAAGTCAGACACTCAACAAACTAAGCCACCCAGGCGCCCCTCAGTAAGTTTTAAAATTTTACCTTTTCCCTTCCCCTGCCAGAGGCACAGGAGATCTTTCTTGCATTTTTACTAGGAGGATGGTGAGGTCCCTGGAGGCAAACACCATGAAAGTGTGGGACTCCCCCTAAGTCTATATGCCCTAGCAGTTTCTCATTCTCATGTTAGTCCATACTCAGCATCCAGCAATTAACTAAAATTACCATTTAACTGTTGCTATAAGTTTATGGCTTTCATGACTTCTGTTCCAATTAGGCAGATCTTTGTTGTGACTGTCTGAATTTGCATGGTTTGGGGATAGCAGCTTGACCTGAGACCTCAGTTTGCTGCTGTGTCCAAAAATCACTGATTTTCAGTTTGTTCAGCTTTTTTTCTTGTGAAGATAGGAGTGATAGTTTCCAAACTCTTCATATGTCATTGAAGCTGAGACTTTATACAGTTTTTTCACAAGTAAAAATAAATGTGATAAGGGAGTTGAAGTATTGCTACAAGTAAATAGACTAAAAATTATTTTTGAATTATCTTCAAAGCTTATTTCTAATAAATAGGTTAAATGAATAGGAGAATTGTAATGGAGAACAGAGGTTAGCAGTGCTTCCACTGGTCAAATTTGGAACAGCTCATGCATTATAACAAATAAGGAGTTGGATAAATCACAATACACTGGAAAAAAGGAGTCCATCAGTTCATACTGATACCCAAAAATAATAATTTCAAGTGTTGGGGAGAGGGAGAATGAAACGTTCTTTTTTACATAAAAATGACAACAAACAAATGTAGAGGAAATTATAAAATTGGAAAAATCATCATTTTGCTGGTACCAGGGTAATACTTTATCTAAGGAATATGTATTAATGGATACCAAAGCCATTGAGGGAAAGATCATTGGAGAGCAAAATATTCATACAGTCTCAATATCACCTTGCAGAGTACTCATTAACCACAAAAGAAAAGCATGCCTGTACAATGAAGAAATGCAACAGACACCACCTTAACTAAATAATCAAACTTAATTTCCCAAACTAGGATACACTGATATTGTGTACTTCCTGATATGAATCTCTGTGGTGACACATCACAACTGTTGTTGTCCTGCCAAATATATTCTACCTGAATCTATTTAGGAGAAAATAGTCATTTTAGGGATATTGTGCAAAACAACGATCTGGTCTCTTTAAAAGTGTTAATGCCATAAGAGAAAAAATACCTGGGGACTATTTTAGATTAAAAAGGCATAAAGAAATTTGATAACTAAATGCAATGCATGATTCTTCATTGAATCCTGGAAGGAGGTATACAAATAGTTATAGAGAATTTTGTTGGGGTAACTTAGGAAATTTGAATACTAACTGTGTTTATTAGATGAAAGCTTCAGGTCAACGTTAAAATTTCTTATGGTAATTATATTGCAGTTTATGGGAGGATGTCCTTGTTTTAGGAGAGAAATGGTGAGGTATTGGACTGATTTTCATGGTGTCTACAATTAACTCCCAAGTGGCTGAAAGTTAATTAATAAGTTTGATTGAAAGTTCCTTTTTTTGCAACTTTTCTGTAGGGTTGATATTTTGTAAAACATAAATATGAAAAAGTAAACAAAATGGATGACAACAGTAATAATATAAAATCAAATGCTTTATCCTTGGGGGTGTTAGACATCATACAGAAAAAAAGTTAAGCTTACTTTCCATTGATAAGTATACTGAACATTCTTTCAGCATGCTATGTGTGAATTAGTCTTTTGCAAAGGAGCTATGGTAAAATAATTAGTCAAATACACAGAAACGAAGACTATAGTAGATACCCCAAAAACTGTTGGGTGAAAACTCTTGCAAAAAACAGACATTTACAAAAGCTTTGACCAATAGTGATAGGGAATTAAAAGTAAAATTTTGGATGCAATAACCTCCCATATATTCTATTTATTACTGCATATACATAAAAATGCCAAAAAAGATTAACACATTTGTATAACAAATATAAATAATTGCAATATAATGCCTTCCTACATTAACGAAGAGCTTTGCACAAACCTATCTTCTTCAAAATGCTGTCATTTCACTGTATTGGTTACTTTGACAACATGTAAAATAATGAGAATGTACACTCAGCCCTGGCTCTGAAGCTATCCCTAAATAGGGCACTTTTAAAGACACATTCTCTCCTGCAAGTGATGGTAAAGTGATTAAAATGATGGCAAAATCCAACATAAAGGTCAGACTGAGTATTGCCAACTGCTAGAAACTTTCGTCAAGTGTCTGAGTAATTTTTATCCTTCCACATCACCGCCTCTACTTGGTTTGGGCCAAGGCCCCAGGGAAAGGTTAGTCAGTGTGTTCATAGACAGGGCAGAAGAGTAGTAAGTGAGCAAAGAGGATTAACTATCTTATCTATCTGGGGTAAAGCACTGGATGCTCTAGAAGAAGAAAAATCCTTCTGTGTTAAGACAAGTTTTAGAAGTAGCTTCATTCCAATTACTGTCATTTATAAACTTTCTTTGCACTGAGGATTTTCAGGAGCTTGATTTAAAAAATTAAAAAAAAAAATCACCTTACTTTATAAGTAGCAATCGCCACAATTAGAACTGCAGTGTAGACATCCTTACAGGATATAATAATTCACCTGGTTATGAAGTCTTGCCTCCTTCCCTGCCAAATTCCAAGAACAAGAAATCTGTCTTTAAAGGGCTATGTCATAGCTAGAGAAAGAGACAATGAATTTCAAGACGAGTTGGGGATATACGGAACAAAGCAGAGGGTGAAGAGCCCCTGTCCCTCCAAACCCTGATTTTCCTTACCTGCTCTTTGATGCCGGGAGCTAGGCAGTGAGTGAGAGGCTGAGGAAATGGAGAAACTTCCATGGGCATTCATTGCCTTGTCTCTTTAAGACTTGTGTTCTCCTTCCAATTCCCATTTTCTCTTTTTGAAGCAGAAGTAGGATATTTGCATCTTAGAGTCTGATGAGAGAGAGCAGAAGAGAAGGGCCTGAGACTGACTAGAGGAAGTGAAGTCCCAGGAATTTTCGTTCAATTCCTGCCCCAGCTAGAGAGAGAGGTCTGCTGCTCTGGGCTGTGCTCAGAGCCTGGAGACCAAACAGCATCAAGTTCTCCAGACATTTCTCTGATAGATCCTGTGTCTCAAGGCACTGGGACACAGCAAGAACCTCCCAGTCAGATAGCTTGAGGTTTAAACCCCGGTTGTTCTATTATTTTTTGTTTGAACTTGAAGTCATTAAACCAAGAGTCTCAGTATCTTCTGCTAAAAAAACAAAAACAAAAAAAGCGAAAAACAAAAAACAGGGTGGGTGGTCAGGTGGGAGATATCATTCACAATAATTAGACTAGTGGGAAGATAGATGAAATTGAGAAGTAAGGGTTCAGCGCCACGTCTGACAGTTTTAAGGGCTCAGGGAATGACTTCAGCAGCTAAAACAGGGCAGGGATTACTGTCTTTCTTTTGAATCTCTTCACGGAGCCATGATGGGGGTAATGAAGGCTGGGACATCTAGTCTATTCTGGCTCCTGTAATGTTAACGTAGGCACACCACAAACTAGACAGAGTTCCAAAGTAGACAATACTTGTCTTTAATGTTCTTGTCCTGCTCCTTCTAAAATTAGCGTTTATATCCAGGACCCCCTTCTCCACATCTTCTTTCTGGTATTTGGGTTTCATGTGTCATGCCCCATACAATCCTCTCTAGGTCTGCACTCTTTTGGCAAACATGTCTTGTACTTTCTCAGGTTCTCTGTGATAATACCAGGCATTACTCCTTTAAATTAATCAGTTCTCTGAGGCTACGTTTTGTTCTTTTTCCTTACTGTATTGACAAAATCTTTCGGTATGGTCATATGGTCACAGATTTGATATCCAGAAAGTGAGCAGAATCATTTTGCTGTCTTGGAATTTTATTGTTTCAAGTATTTTTCAAAAAAAATACAATTTGGTAATATTTTCATCATTTGAAATACAATATCAAATGCTGTAAATATTGGCATATTCTATGATAAATATAACTAAATTTCTTTTAACTTTAAAACAATAAAGAAAACACAACAATCCTAGATTAAAAGTAGAAAATATGAACTTTTTGACTCAATGGAACTTTCAGATTAATCATTTTCCCACCACCAATTCATTCTAATGGTAAATGGTAATATGATAATGAATTCTATAATTATCCTTTGAAGCCTTCAGATTAAAAAATAATAATAAAAGTTCTTTGTGTAAGCAGACTATCAGTCCTCGTCAAGAAATATGGTTGCTTTATAGCTTTCTGAAAATATGTTTCAGTCAGACATATCTGGGCATGCAGTTTGGAAAATTCAAATTAAATTTCCCAGTATTTAGTTCATTACAGAGTCCATGCTACCTGCTGTAGAAAAACTGACTTTTCAGTATCTTATCATGGTTGTCATTTTCTTCAGCTATGAATTTCTCTTTCACTAAAATCCATTAGTTTTCTAAAACTGTAGGTTTTACAATTAGTGAGATCATAGCATTTCTTTTATGTAGAGCTCCTTGGTCACCATGGGGCAAACTAAGTGGTATCTGGAAGGCTTCTTATTGCCTTTTCCTGACCAGTTTAAATTTCTCTCTATCTAATGCCTCTTTCTGATATACTTACTATGTCAAACCCCAGGGACAGGTCCGCTCATGATAATATCATCCCTCTACTCCACATCAAGATATCCAGATCCTTCATCGTTGTAAGAGCATTCAACCTCAGAACCTATTTCTTTCTTTTGTTATCTATGATTGAATATAACGTCTTGGGTACCAAAATTAAAAACAAACAAAAAGCCCCTAACACTTCTGGCTACTCCCCGTCTACCCCAACAACAATTAAAAAAAAATGCATACAAATCTTTCCAATTTCTGAATAAAGAACTCAAACTTGAGTTTTAGTGTTTTGTTTGTTTGTTTGTTTTGCTTTTTAATGTTTTACCAAGGTTCCCTCCAAGGTTATTTGCCATCAGGGCACCTTTGAAAGTGCAATGAAGTATCTATCATCAGGCGAGCATATATACTCTACAGATTTTATAAGGCTATGACTTTCATTATTTATCTTGAATTTCCTCTTTAGACTGTGTATTAATGCAAAGAGGGAAAAAGTGGAGCCTAATTTTTTCTTTCTCGGCCTATACACATACTCAAAGTTTTCAAAGCAAGATGTCATGCTAGAAATAAAATAAACACAGGAAACTTTTCTCTTGGCAATACTTTTCAGAGGCAAAGACTAAATGAATAGTAGCAAAGGTGGAAAGAGCATGCCAAATATTTTTACATTTGTTGGAGAGTCTAAATAAAAAGATGGTCCTGTGGTGAGCTTTGCCACATTAAGCTTCTGGGAGAAGTGTGCATGGAGAACATTCCTGGGGCTGGCACTCCTGGAGAGGGCTCCCTTAAATTCTTCACAGCTGGACTCCAGAGACAAGCAACTGCTCCTTGAGCCAAGGACATGGAAGGAGAGGGAACTACCAAGCCGATTTCCGAGGAAGCTGGCTCCCAACCCAAATATGAAAATTACAGCCAAGACCCCGATTACTTGTCACTTTTTCCCTGCAATTTTGAACCGATAATCACGTGCTTCTGAAGACAGATGTTCATAAAGTTATTGGCAACCACATTTTACTCAATCTTTAGTCATTAATTTGCTTACGTTTTCTAAACTAATGATACCTCAGTTAAAGTTATGCTGATATCATATGGAAATTCAATAGCACTAAGAACACTAATCAATTTTGAAACCTTTCTCCTTTAGGAGGTGGATGACGAACTCCTTTCTTGAATCCTTTCAGCATGGAGATCAGGACCTGAAATTTTCAGGGGAGATTTTTTTTTTTCTAATAAATATTTGCATCACCTCTACATAAGCAATTTGCCTCTAGGTCTCCAACTCCCTTTAATTACTGTTCGACACAAAAGCATGCAGGGGCACCGGGGTGGCTCACTCGGTTGAGCATCCAACTCTGGCTGAGGTCATGATCTGCAGTCTGTGAGTTCAAGCCCCGCGTCGGGCTCTGTGCTGACAGCTCAGAGCCTGGAGCCTGTTTCAGATTCTGTGTCTCCCTCTCTCTCTAACCCCTTCCCCGCTCATACTCTGTCTCTCAAAAATGAATAAACGTTAAAAAAAATTTTTTTTAAAGCATTCATGGTTATTACAGATCTCCCTTGACTCTTTTTACTTTCTAAATTCCTTAAGAACAGTGAGCATGTTCCTTACTAGGAACCCTAAGTCTCTGTGAACATGACAAACTTTTTGTAAGTAATTTACACTAAGGTCCACTGGCTGCTTAACAGCTGTCTGTAAGAAAGACAAATTACTTTTCATTCTCACTGAATTATAAACGATTTTAATTGTTTTAATAAAAAAATGTTTAGTTATTAGGAATTCCAGCATTTGTAATATAAAAATTAAGTTTATTAATGACCACACCTGAAGTTCAGTATAAGAATTAGTGGGTGTTGTTTCCTCACAATCTAATGATATCTCCATGTCTATATACTGCTTTTGGTTTTACTATATGATTGTTCTCTCCTTAATGTTTCCTCATCTGTGTTGACTGCTTTACTAGAGTAAATTTCTATGGGACAATCCATGCATTATCTACCAGCTGTATGGAAATACTATTTAGAACGGTAAATTCCTGGGCATCACGATAATATAAACTGTAATTGCTGTTTAAAGTTGGTATAAAAACATAAACACCCTTCACACTTTGCCATGCTCTACTGAATTCAAGGGATTCCAATATGGTTAAAGAAAGAGAGGAACCAAGCTTCAGGAACCTGCACTGACTGGGCTTTCCAACAACACTAAGCATTCTACTGTCTGTCTGCCTCAGGAGCTACCATTCCGACACCTTCTCAGCAGAATTCAGCTACAAACCCAATAAAAATTCTAGCTAAGTAGGTCAGACTGCTGAGAGCCCTGGCACTGATTTTATTTCTGACTGGGCAAGGACTCTCTACCATGGAAGAATGACAACGACATAATAAATCTACCTTGTTGCTTATAAAGAAGTGATTTAATGAGAAATTTGGAGAATTTATCTGATAATATCAAACAGCCCTTTTAAATTAGGTCCTACAACTCTATTCTCTCCTTCTCTCTCTCCCTCTCCTTCCTTCTCTCTCTCTCTCTCTCTCTCTCTCACACACACACACACACACACACACACGTATTCTTTAATATTATTAAGGAATGTGCTCATTATTTTTTTAAGTCTTTTTAATGTTTATTTATTTCTGAGAGAGAGTGTGAGAGCAAGGGAGGGGCAGAGAGAGAGGGAGGTAGAGAATCCAAAGCAGGCTCCAGACTGTGAACGCAAAGCCCGAAGCAGGGCTCGAACTCACAAACCATGAGATCATGACCTGAGCTGAAGTCAGATGCTCAACCAACTGACCCACCCAGGAGCCCTGGAATGTGCCCATTCTTGATGTAGATTAAAGATTAGAGTTTCATTAGCACAGTATCCACTATTTTTTGACAAGAACAAAACCAACCATGTTAAATCTTATTTATACAAATGAAAGAGAAAGAAAGAAAGAAAGAAAGAAAGAAAGAAAGAAAGAAAGAAAGAAAGAAAGAAAAGAAAGAAAAAGAGAGTCAAACTGACCAAAAATTCCTTTCTCTATATTCTACCAATATCTCAAACTTAATTTATTGCCTTCCTGCCCATATCAATCGTCAAGTTGCCACATGTAAAATTTCATAAATGTCCCTCTTTCCATGCATCCAAGCCCTAGGACTTTCACTTTGAAGCTATAATTTGATTCTATTACCTCCCTTCCATTCATATCCCCATTTTTCTCCCAATAAATTGATCATTCCATTTCCAGTATCCTTACTTCCAATATTGTTAATCCTGCCACCAGAGTTTTGTTCCTAGAGCACAAATGCAATCAAGATATTCTTCTGTTCAGAAGCTTTCAGTAGCTTCCCTCTATATGCAGAATAGACTTTTTAAAAATTTAACATGAAATTAAAGGCTGGCTTAATTCCTTGTTATTTAAAGAGATCCAATATTGTAAAGTGATTAAGAATATAGCTTTAAAATTTTAAAAGCCCTGGTTTTAAACTCTAACTCCAACATTTTCTTTTTCTTTCTTTTTTTTTAATGTTTATTTATTTTTGAGAGAGAGACAGAACATGAGCAGGGGAAGGGGAGAGAGAGAGGGAGACACAGAATCTGAAGCAGGCTCCAGGCTCCAAGCTGTCAGCACAGAGCCCGAAGTGGGTGTTGAACCCATGTACTGTGAGATCATGACCTGAGCCGAAGTCAGTCACTTAAATGACAGCCACCCAGGCACCCCAAACTGCAACATTTTCTAGCTAAGTGAACTTGGAAATAGTTCTTAACCCTCTGTCTCAGTTTATTTACATATAAAATAGAAAGAAGAATACCTACCTTACATATTTGTTGTGAGAATTAAATTAGCACATATGAATGCACATAATGAATACTCAATATATGGTAGTCATTATTATTTATTTTTTTACTTTTCCCAATTTATCTACTACTACACTCACTCCTACCACTAAGCTATCATATATTTGAGGGGGCAAACAGATTTCATTACTCAAGCCAAAATGGTCAAAAGTAGCTGTTTCTTGAGCCCTATGTTAAGAACTCTCCGGCAAATCAGGATCAGCAGGGAAGGATTTTGAAATAGATTAGCCATGGTTGCCACCAGGCAAAGGAAACAATTGTCAGTTACATTGATACTATATGCTACATTCTATCTATCTTTATAAGTTTATATCCTGTTTGTATCCTCTGACTAGAATGTTTGATGATTCCCTTTTTCTCCTGTCAGAATCTTACCCATCATTTAAGATTCAAATCAAATGTAGCCCTTGTCATCAGCCTGACCTTCCCCTATACTGTCAACTATACTTTGTGTCTCTGTTCGAGCCCTTATAGCAGCCTGAGTTGAATTATAATTCACTACATACCTCTTAGATTTCTACACCTTGGAGGTAAGGACTATTGTTCATTCATCTTTGTCTTACAGCACCTAGGGCAATTTTTGGAATAGGCCAATAGCAGCAATAACCACAATTTATGGAGCCTTAACTAGGTGCCAAGCCTTGCTGTAAGCACTTTTTTACATATGTTAAATCATTTAATCCTCACCGAAACTCTGGGTAGTTACATTATCCTTATTTACAGAAGAGGAAAATGAGACACAGAAGGTGAAATAACTTGCTTAAGATGGCAAAATTAGTAGTAGCTGTCCATCTTTTTAACCCCTGAGCTGCGCACTTTGAGGTATGTACTGTGTGTTTACTGAATTGAATTATGGTAAACATGGGTTTACTTGAACAACTGGAAATACATTTTGGGGCTATTCACTTCATTTGAATATTCAGTTTGTAGACAGAATGCAAGGCCAGTCACATTTTAAATGTCCACTCTTACAGAAATGCCATCTTGCATATACAAAAAAGTATCTGGGGCAAAGTGTGATAGTGGCTGTATTTGCTTAAATTTGATATCATCTATATTACTATATTATGTGTATGATTCAGTTCAAGTTGTTAATAGAAGTGCTAGTATTTTATTTCATGTTGTCATTTTTTTCTTAAAGTAAATAAAAAAAATTTTTAAATCTCTAAAATGTTTCACACACATAAAATTTAACATTGAAAATTTCTACTGTGAGATCATTGGAACCTGGCCAGAGAGCAGCAACCACTCCAAGAAGAGAAACTGTGTTCACATGTGCCAAATTAAGCCAAATGAAACTAGAAATGTTTTAGTCCTTCTGTTAAGCACACATATCCACATATGGGAACCTGAGGGGAGGAAGGGTGTCATATTTAACTTGGACTTTGCAACTACTCTCCTAATATGGATATTTTCTTCTATTTATCATGAGCCAAGTCTCAACAGGAGATCATGCCTTTACACTTTCCCCAACAACTGAATAACCAAAGAAGTAGGTCTAGGTGGGACATGTGCCACTTTCCTCTGGTTCCCCTGAGTCAACTCTAATGGTCTACTGAAGAGCTATATAAAAACAGAGCCAGGGATATTCCTGCATAAAGGACAGATGTGAGATCAGAGACTGGCTTTGGTAAAGGAAGTCAGCCAGAACTCTCCTTATTTTACCCAGCTGACTAGCTGTTTCTATATCGAACACCTATGTGAGCCTTTAAGAGAATCCCAGATAAAGCAGACTGGAGAGCCTGTTGATGGACAATGCTGATTGTTTAACATGACAATCACACAGCATCTTGATAACAGTTGCATTTGCCCCATGAGGTAGGTATATGTGTCCTCCAACTCAAGTTACCCTTTTTATTTAATAAATATCAATGTTTCACTTTTTCAAATGTCCTCCAGTTGAAGGGCACCTGTAGTCCTAAAGATCCAACTAAAATAATCATGGACCTCCAAAAAGTAACCAAAGACAGACCTGTTTAAATGAATTCCTAACCATGTAAATTGAGTCATAACATTTTTCCTGCAATTGAGATAAAAAAGTCACCCTGTAAGGTCTCCATGCGGTGATCTTGGAGCAGCCCTCCTTGCTATAAGAGCCTCACGCTCTTTCCTCCAGTCACACATTCTTTTCTTTGACCTATTACAGAAGTGTTGGATGTCTCTGCCTTCTATAGTGCACTGACTCAGTAGGAAACAACTGCATAAGCTAAAATGAATTTGGCCTGATTTTGGAAGTGCTAGCATGGTTTTTCCACCTTAAAAAGTATTTTATAACTAGACTTCTGAGTTACTGTCTGCTCCCAGTCACTATCTTTCATCTAACTTTCTTTCCATCTCAGCATGTTCTCAAGAAGCACTTGAAAAATCTTGTGATTTTTTTTTTTTAAACAGGAACTTTAAAGAATTTTTACAATTGGAATGCTCTCTGCTCTTGCCGGCTAGAGCTTCCCATTTCCAGCTAATGCTCAAATTTCTATCTTGTGGGCAACAGTAACTGTATTTTCAGGTTCACTTTTTATAAGTTCACTTTTTGTAATTCATTGATGAATAAGGAACAAAACCAAGAATTACAGGATTTATGCAGTATTTCCCTATATCTATTATATTTTGTTTACTCTTCATCATTTGTCACTGTGCCAAGCATACAGTAAGTACTTAGTGGAAATACAATAAATGGAGGTATGTATTTAGATTTCATTACAATTTATGCAGTATTCTAAACATATTTATTCCTAATATATGTGGCTATTACTTAATCATGATTGATTCATTCAGTTGGTAAAATGGCTAAAATGACACTTCCAACTATTGTGTATTTTGGTTTATATCGCTTGCCTAGATATAAATATTTAGGGCAGTTTTATGGAAAAAGGTGGTAATGGTTCTCTTCAGTGCTTTTCCCAAATTACTTCCAGTAAGTACTTAGTAAGTTTGCACTTCTCTGCTTCCTTGGAGATAATTGAGATCACACAACACGTTTGGCCAAAGGAATGTGAACAGATGTGGCATATGTTAATTTCTAAATGAGGCTAAAAGGGCTAGTATCCGATTTATCATGCTCTCACTTTCCCTTTGATTTAATAGTTGCCCATGTTCCAGATAATGTCTGCTCTATCAGCTTGTGTCTAAGAGTAAAGACAAGGCAGATCAGAACCCAACTCAATCTGCTATGAATATAAAGGATGTTTTATATTGTAGCATAAGGTAACGCATCCTGACTGATACTGGGTTATCATGAAAACCAAAGGAAAAGTGTTTCCAGAATATAGGATTACTCAAGACTGCTAAAAATTGAATATAGTTAAATACTTTAAGGGCTAATGTCCACTATATCAGGCTACAGAAAAGCCATTTTTAATTTTTTTTTATTTCAATGAGGATAGTTTCTATAGAGTGATAAGTATAAAATCAGACTATAATAGGTTTCCATGTAAATAAGAAGTAAGGAAGTGGAAAGAACAAGTGTAGCTTTTCTGTGATGGTAAAGAGAAAAGTAAGTTAGTAATTGGAGGGAAATGTGAAATTCAGAAAGTTTTCCCTCAAGAAAAGTCAGTTTTCCCTCAAGACAGAGGCTTAAAGCATGTTAAAATGTTGATTAGATGGGGCAAAGAAAAGTGAAAGGAAAAAGAAGAAATAATAAAAAGAGGGTACTGAGGAAGCAGTAAAGGATGAAATCCAGGACCCTGTATTTCCAGATGGAGAAAGGAGGGAACAAAGTTTTCATGTGATGAAGTCAGAAGAATTGGATGGCTTGGAGGTCCAAAGTGATGCCATCCACTAAGGATAAATGAGGAGATGACAGGTCTACAAGTTTGAGGAGAGTGGAAGTTTGTGGAGAACAGGACACGTTAGTGATAGGACCAGTGAAATATGGAAGTTCTATTAGTAGGACTCAGTATGTAACCATTTTTAAATAAAAATCAAAGAGCAAAGACAGTATGATGTTTAGGCCAAAAATCAAGACTCACTGGGAGCCTGGGGTCTGAAAGCCTATATATGGAGTTGTTAGGCCCTTAATAACAACTCCAACCTGTAGCGTCAGATGACTGCCTCCCTTTTTCAATCCCAGGAACAAGAAGGAATTTATTTCAGAGAAACTGGGTCAGCAAAGCTCCAGAGACTGAAACACTAAGCACAGAGGAGGGAAAGCATGAGATTCCAGAATGAGGATGAAGACATTAAGTGTAAGTGTGAATACTAAGTAGTGAGACCCCAGCCTCTTTGTCAAACCTGCTTCCTGAACATCAGCAGTAAGGCTCACAGCCCCTAAGCAACAGGTTAGAGGAGCTAGAAACCTGATATACAAACACCGACGTTTGTTGCATCTGACACGGAAATTCATCCAGTTGTTCTAAAGGAGGCTCACTACTTGGCATGTCACACCCATGCACACAGAACTTCAGTCAGCTTTCAGTTCCACACTCTTGTACAAAACAAATATCAACACATATTCAAGGAAAGTTTCCAATAAGGAAAAGAAAGACCAAAGCAAACCAAGCAAATCTAATACAAGAAACAGAGACAATAGAGATAATGCAAATAGATATTCAAATAAATACTTAAAACCTTCAGATAGTTAAGATGATGCTGTAATCTTCAAATAAAAGCATATGTTACAAAAAGAGGAAAATCAAAACAAGAAAGAATTCTTAGAAATTGAAGTCAAACAGCTAATGCTTTAAAAAAAAAGTAAAATGTAGATGTAGAAAAACAAGGTATGAGGATCACCCAGAAAGTAGGATTAAAATGCAAAGAAGAGGAATATGGCAGTAAAAAATATATAAAAATTATAGGATCAGCATCTAACTAATAGTAATTAAAAGAAAGAGATTTTAATGAATAAATTATCAAAGAAAATATCCATAATTGAAGGACACAAAATTACAGATTATAGAATTTGAGTATTCTCAGAATAATGAATGTGGAAAGAACCACACTAAAAAAAAAAAAAACAAACAAAAAAAAACAACCCTGGGAAAATTCTAGTGTTCATAGTACTCCATAATGGTCTAAGAAAGCATCAGTTAGTTGAGTATACACTAATCAAAACTCTATTGTTCCCAATAAAAACTTCTTTTAACCAAGATAACTTTCTTTCCTATGATTCTTTAATCTACCCTAATGGTTCAATATCTCCAGTTATTATTCCATAATAAAGAGTTGATTATATAAATAAAAGCTTTCTAGACAGTACTGGTCTCCCTGTCCAATGTGCTGAATCTCACTCAAAAGAAACATTAAAATCTATTCTACTTATTTGGGTCTGGCATCCATAACATACTTTAATACAAATTAGCTGTCAAATTTTAAAACATCCTAAGTCCTTGGTCATATATTCAATTTTGGAAAGTTCTTACAACTATCTCCCTAATTCATATTTTGACTTCTGAAGTCACTTACTTTAAAAAATCATGTCTTGAGAAACATCTGAATCTTTTTTTCAGATGGACTTTATAGTCAGATTATGTATATTCAGTCAATTCCTTTCACATCTTTTCTTTTGAATAAAATATGAAAGGAACTGGCTCCCCATTTTTTCTTCTTACTCAGAAAAATGGGATTTTCATTGACATCTCCAATAACAGACACCCACTACTGTTTATAGAAAATACCTTCCCTCATCATGTTTCTCAACTTATACTACTCAATGCATTTGTAATACATGAAACCTTACATCAAGCTTTGTCTATATTTAATTTAGCTACTTTGATTTACTTTCTATTGGTGTCAAGTGAACACAAAAGAAAGTGGGAGAAAACATATTCTTCATCTGATATTCATTTGAGGGCATTCTAGGCTATTTAACATAGGGATTTAGTAAAATTTCTCCCCCCCCCCCAAGATTTCCTTCATGAAATTGTCCATCTTTGAGGTTTAATACCTGTGTATAGGCTAAAAAGTCATCTGCTACACCATAAGGTGATTGTCTACCATGAAGTCCAGCTTGGAATCCTATGTTTGAAGCTTAATCTGCTGCTGTTTAGTTGATAGTTCAGATGTCAGGATAAATGTTATGGCTTATACATATTTCCTGCTGATTTTCAATGACTAGAAATGAAATAACTTAGACTTTTTCTTTGATACTAATTAATTTGCGAATAGTTTCTAGAACACCCGAAATACCTAAATATCTGTCCCCCTTCTAAAGGAAGCTATTAACATTAAAATTATCTATAACTTTTGAAAACGAGGAAGCAGTCTACCATATACTAAGATTTCAATTTATTCACATGTAATAAATGACTGAAAGAAAACACTGAATGAGAGGGTAAGTTGAATTCTCCAAAGGCACTATTTGCTTGTAGCTCCATAGAATTTGGAAGTGACAGATCTTTTACCAAAATTCAATGTGAAAAAAAAAGGAGAAAAAAATGGTTGAAGCAAGCAATTGTTAACAAATGTGACCCAAATGGTCATTGCTTCACCAGTTGGGGGTATAGATGATGTTTCTTTTACATAAATTCCAAGCATTCCATGTTTCTTAGTAGATGTTAGCATCTTTGGAAAGAATGACTTCAATTCCATCCTCTTATAGGCTGCCTGCAATTTCAGATGGTTTCCATTTTCTTCCACTGTGGTATCCTCATCCAGCAGCTTCAATATTGCCTCTTCATTCTGTTTCCTCTCTCCATCAGAGTGATGGATGGCAATTTGCTGCTGGGGCTATACTAAGCCCCAAAACACCAAAGCTGTCCTGTGATCTGTGACAAAGTGGTCAGATCAGGTGTCGGGGGAAGCTATGAAGAAGAAACACTATTTCTGTAAGAAAATGTTGCATTTTTATCTTCATAGCTAAAAAAAAAAGATGAATTTATCTTAGTCTTATGAGTGTTTGCCTAAAAAACTCTCTTATTATGGGCTCAAGAACACTTGATCAGGGCTGAGGATAAGGGAAGAACAAAGTTTATCTTTGCCCCTTGTATTCCTTCTTATATCCAACTTTCTCCTTCATAGATACTTCTATAAACACACACATTCTGCTATCAGTATCATCTACAAAAGTCCCTATGTGTATCATATTCATGCAAATTTTCTCAGGAGTAACAGTTGAACTATTTTTACGAACAGTATTCAGTATGCACCCAGCTAAGAGACTTCGATATGCAAAAAGAGGACAAGGTACAGAGTCCATATGTAGTATTATGTCCTTCCAAAATTTACATGTTGAAATTCCAACTCTTAGTATCTCATAACGTGACTGTATTTGGAGATAACATGATTAAAGAGGTGATTAAGTTAAATTAGGTGATCAGAATAGGGTTTCATCCAATATGATTTGTGTCTTTATGACTTGTGTCTGAGAAAATTAGGACACAGACATATACAAAGGACATTGGAAGAATATTGCCATCTACAAGCCAAGGAGGGAGCCTCAAAAGCAATCAACTCCTAATACCTTGATCTCAGCTTTTTAACCTCCACAACAGTAGCAAAATAAATATCCATTGCTCATGCCACCCACTCAGTGGTGCTTTGTTATGGCATCCCTAACAACCTAAAGTATGTGGCATAAAACTTAAAGCAGAAGAAAAGAAGGAGATGGTACAAAGTCTGACATGTGGTAGATACATAAGTCATTAGGAAGGAAGGAAAGTATAAAGTTTCATCCATTTCTTTTTTTTTCAATATATGAAATTTACTGTCAAATTGGTTTCCATATAACACCCAGTGCTCATCCCAAAAGGTGCCCTCCTCAGTACCCATACCCACCCTCCCCTCCCTCACCCCCCATCAACCCTCAGTTTGTTCTCAGTTTTTAACAGTCTCTTATGCTTTGGCTCTCTCCCACTCTAACCTCTTTTTTTTTTTCCTTCCCCTCCCCCATGGGTTTCTGTTAACTTTCTCAGGATCCACATAAGAGTGAAAACTTACGGTATCTGTCTTTCTCTGTATGGCTTATTTCACTTAGCATCACACTCTCCAGTTCCATCCACTTTGCTACAAAGGGCCATATTTCGTTCTTTCTCATTGCCATGTAGTACTCCATTGTGTATATAAACCACAATTTCTTTATCCATTCATCAGTTGATGGACATTTAGACTCTTTCCATAATTTGGCTATTGTTGAGAGTGCTGCTATAAACATTGGGGTACAAGTGCCCCTATGCATCAGTACTCCTGTATTCCTTGGGTAAATTCCTAGCAGTGCTATTGCTGGGTCATAGGGTAGGTCTATTTTTAATTTTCTGAGGAACCTCCACACTGTTTTCCAGAGTGGCTGCACCAATTTGCATTCCCACCAACAGTGCAAGAGGGTTTCTGTTTCTCCACATCCTCTCCAGCATCTATAGTTTCCTGATTTGTTCATTTTAGCCACTCTGACTGGTGTGAGGTGATGTCTGAGTGTGGTTTTGATTTGTCTTTCCCTGATAAGGAGCGACCTTGAGCATCTTTTCATGTGCCTGTTGGCCATCCGGATGTCTTCTTTAGAGAAGTGTCTATTCATGTTTTCTGCCCATTTCTTCACTGGGTTATTTGTTTTTCGGGTGTGGAGTTTGGTGAGCTCTTTATAGATTTTGGATACTAGCCCTTTGTCCGATATGTCATTTGCAAATATCTTTTCCCATTCCGTTGGTTGCCTTTTAGTTTTGTTGGTTGTTTCCTTTGCTGTGCAGAAGCTTTTTATCTTCATAAGGTCCCAGTAATTCATTTTTGCTTTTAATTCCCTTGCCTTTGGGGATGTGTCGAGTAAGAGATTGCTACGGCTGAGGTCAGAGAGGTCTTTTCCTGCTTTCTCCTCTAGGGTTTTGATGGTTTCCTGTCTCACATTCAGGTCCTTTATCCATTTTGAGTTTATTTTTGTGAATGGTGTGAGAAAGTGGTCTAGTTTCAATCTTCTGCATGTTGCTGTCCAGTTCTCCCAGCACCATTTATTAAAGAGACTGTCTTTTTTCCATTGGATGTTCTTTCCTGCTTTGTCAAAGATTAGTTGGCCATATGTTTGTAGGTCTAGTTATGGGGTTTCTATTCTATTCCATTGGTCTATGTGTCTGCTTTTGTGCCAATACCATGCTGTCTTGATGATGACAGCTTTGTAGTAGAGGCTAAAGTCTGGGATTGTGATGCCTCCTGCTTTGGTCTTCTTCTTCAATATTACTTTGTTTATTCGGGGCCTTTTGTGGTTCCATATGAATTTTCGGATTGCTTGTTCTAGTTTCGAGAAGAATGCTGGTGCAATTTTGATTGGGATTGCATTGAATGTGTAGATAGCTTTGGGTAGTATTGACATTTTGACAATATTTATTCTTCCAATCCATGAGCAGGGAATGTCTTTCCATTTCTTTCTTTATATCTGCTTCAATTACCTTCATAAGTTTTCTATAGTTTTCAGCATACAGATCTTTTACATCTTTGGTTAGATTTATTCCTAGGTATTTTATGCTTCTTGGTGCAATTGTGAATGGGATCAGTTTCTTTATTTGTCTTTCTGTTGCTTCATTGTTAGTGTATAAGAACTCAACTGATTTCTGTACATTGATTTTGTATTCTGCAACTTTGCTGAATTCATGTATCAGTTCTAGCAGACTTTTGGTGGAGTCTATCGGATTTTCCATGTATAGTATCATGTCATCTGCAAAAAGTGAAAGCTTGACTTCATGTTTGCCAATTTTGATGCCTTTGATTTCCTTTTGTTGCCTAAAGTTTGATCCATTTCTTAAGAATTTTTGCTCAGTACCTGAAGATCCCAGTTTTAAGGTCTGCAGTTAGACAAAAACTCATAGAGCTGGAAGAAATGAACCATTTCTTTTTTCAGTTTTTTTTTCAGTTAAAGAAATGGGAGCTCAGAGAAGTGAAGTTCCAAGTTCACTTAAAGGAACCTAAATACCCAATTTTGGGAATGGGGCATGGTTAAAAACTCAGAAGAAAATGTCATTTCATTTCCACGAGTATGTCAATTAAAAGGCAGAATACCCCAAAAACATGTTGGCATCGTGGTATAAGAAAAATAGTCTACTGGAGAGGATAGCTAGTAGCCCTCTTTCTTTGAATACCACAGTTTTGCGAGCCAAACCCCTCTAACTCCTCTTGCTATTAGTTCCTCTCTCTATTCACTTCCCTTCATTCTGAACTTAAAAAGAGATACATTTTTATAAATGATATGTTTCTGAAAGAGAACACTACATGGGATGACTGGGGTGCTGAATATGGGGCAATCTGGTGACCCATATTGATCAGTATCCACCCTTAATGTAAGAGATTACACGAAGATGGTGAACTGTCTTTAGAAAATGTTAGAGCAACAGCAGGTGAAGATTCTCCTCCTCCATACAAAGGGATGTATTGGAAAAGAAAAACCACTATATATAAATATATATAGAGAGAGACAGAGTGTGAGTGGGCTGCGGGGTGGGGGGTGGGCAGAGAGAGCGGGGAGACACAGAATCTAAAGCAGGCTCCAGGCTCTGAACTGTCAGCACAGAGCCCAATGCAGGGCTCTAACTAACTGACCGTGAGATCATGACCTAAGCTAAAGTCAGACACTTAATGAACTGAACCATCCAGGCACCCCAAGTTTGTACATACAGTATAATATTAGTGTCAGGTGTACAATACAGTGATTCAACACTTCCATACAACCTGGGGCTCATCACAAGTGCACTCCTTGGGGCACATGGATGGCTCAGTTGGTTAAACTTCTGACTGACTCTGGATTTTGGCTCAGGTTCTCATGGTTGGTGAGATTGAGCCCCAAGTCAGGTTCCATGCCGACAGAATGGAGCCTGCTTGAGACTCCCACTCTCCTCTCTCTCTGCCCCTCCCCTGCTCTCTCTCTTTCTCAAAATAAACTTTTTTAAAAAAAGATTAAAAAAAACACACAAGTGCTCTCCTTAATCTCCATCACCTATTTAATGCATCTCCCAACCCACTTCCCCTCTAGTAACCATCAGTTTATTCTTTACAGTTAAGAGTCTGTTTCTTGGATTGCCTTACTCTTTCTCTTTTATTTCCCTTTGTTCATTTGTTTGTTTCTTAAATTCCACATGAGTGAAATCATATGGTATTTGTTTTTCTCTAATGGGCTTATTTCCCTTAGTATAATACTCTCTAGCTCCATCCATGTCATTGCAAATAGCAACATTTATATATGTTTTGTACACACACACACACACACACACGCACACACCTCCTTTATCCATTTATCAGTTGATGACTAAAAAATATGCAGAAAACATGAATAGACATTTTTCTAAAGAAGACATACAGATGGCCAAGAGACATGTGAAAAGATTCTCAACATCACTGATCATCAGGGAAATAAAAATAAAAACTGCAATGAAATATCACCTCATACCTGGTAGAATGGCTAAAATCAACAACACAAGAAATGAGGGACTGGCGAGGATATGGAGAAAGGGGAACCCTCTTGCATTGTTGGTAGGAATGCAAACTGATGCAGCCACCCTGGAAAACAGTGTGGAGGTTACTCAAAACATTAAAAAAAGGAGGAGGAGGAGTTAAGATGGCAGAGTAGTAAGGGAACCTTGGGCTTGCCTCATCCCTTGAACACAGTAGGGCAACATCAAATAATTTTGAACACCTAGGAAATCAATTGGAGGATTAAGAGAACAATCTATGTATCTTGAGGTAGAAAACACAGCAGACACATGTGCAGAGACATGAACTGAGGGACAGAAAAGCCATGGTGTTGTGGAATGGAGGGAACTCTTTTCGTGGAGAGGAAAAAGAGAGATGGGGAGTGAGAGTAGATGGTTGGGTTTGCACAAGAAAGTCACTCCTCCAAAACCAATGAATGGGGTATCGGGAGGAACTATCACAAGTTACTACAAACAGTGGAGTTCAGATTCCGAGGTTTTGAAGGTCCACACCATTCAGCCATTCACCAGAGTAAATCTGAACAGGCAGCTGTGCCCCTGGGGAGAAGGAGGATGGAGTTCTGGGAAGAGACTGTGGACAGCGAGTTGTGGGGTTCCCCTGGATTACACTGTGAGAGAACGTTCCCCTTCCTGGAGTGCATTTGGGAGAGGGTATATTGCCTCTCCAAGGACAAAGGTCCAGCTGGCACCCTTGAGTGGCAATTCAATAGCAAGGGACAGAGGCTCACACAGAAGGCAGATTATCTGGTTGCAGCTTTCCATTGGGCTTCAACATAAGCTCTAGGCACCTATGTGGGCATTCAGCTGTCTTTCTGGGACAGAATGACACCAGGAACAGCACTTCAAGGTTCTCCCCTAGAGGAGGGCAGTGGGTCTGGACCTTGTTAAGTTCTTTAAGATTTGGAGTTTTGAATCCCATCTGCGCACCAGAGATAAAACACAGGAGAGCTTTGGTAGGTGGCATGTTGATGGCATGGGCACAGAAAAGTTGAGGGCAAGGATCTGATGGAAGCGTGAAACAAAAGATGTGAGGTTGTTCACTTTTCTGTGAGGAGTCCCTGAACAGCAGGGTGAGAGAGAACAGGGTGACACCATCCACCCCACAGTCCACCGAAACGGTTGACACAGCACCCCTAGTGGAGGCTGGGGGCACTTACACTAAACCCCTCCCCCCAACCCCCGTGCTTGGCAGGGACACCTTTACTAGGACAAGTCTGACTGTGAGCCAGCACAGTGGGCCTCCCCCACAGAGGACCAAGAAAGGCACCCTGCATGCAAAAAGTCTACTGATCAGAGTGCTCCAAGACGTCAGCTTCAGTTCTAGTGGAAATAGGACCAGGTTTTCTTCTTTTTTTCTTTATTGGAATTAGGCTTACAGTTTTTTGTTCATTTGTTTGTTTTTCATTTTCTTTTCTCGTTTTTTGGATCAGGCTTTTTTTTCCTGTTTTTCTTTGGAGTCAGGATTATAGCTTTTTTTGTTTGCTTTTTCTTGTTGTTGTTACTTCTCCTTTCCTCCTTTTTTGGATAAGCCTTTTTTTTTTTTTTTAATCAGGCTTGTTTTAACAAACAAATCAAAGCATATCTAGTTAAAGGTCCAAATGCACCCTACTGAAAGGAGGAACTCTGCAGAGGACTGACTTAGGGGAAAGAGCAGCCAAATCACAACAGCAGAGTGCACACAGCATACACCAGAAACACTTCTTGAAGCACCAGGCCCTGGACAGTGTATAGCCCCTTTGTAATGTACCATTACTCTCAAGAGCAGGAAACAAAATACCTTTCATAACATGAAAAAGACAGAAACCTACAGAAAATGACAAGATGGAGGAATTCTCCCCAAAAGAAAGATCAAGAAGAAACCACAGCCAGGGATTTGTTTAAAACAGATATAAACAATGTATCTGAACAAAAATTTAGAACAACAGTCATAAGAATACTAGCTGGGCTTGAATAAAGCACACAGGACACCAGAGAAAACCTTGTGGCAGAGATAAAAGACCTGAAAACTAGTCAGGTCAAAATTTTAAAAATTCTGTTCACTAAGATGCAAAACCAACTGGATGTAATCATGAGGATGGAAGAATCAGAGGAATGAACAGGTAATATAGAAGACAAAATTATGGAAAATAATGAAGCTTAAAAGAAGAGGAAACAAGAACTATTAGATCATGAATATACTATTTTGGAACTCAGCAATTCCATAAAGCACAATAATATCTGCATGATGGGATTTCCAGAAGAAGAGCAGGAAAAGGGGGCAGAAGGTTTATTTGAACAATTTATACCTGAGAACTTCACTAATTTTGGGAAGGAAACAAGCATTAAAATCCAAGAGACACAGAGAACTCCCTTCAAAATCAGCAAAAATAAGTCAACACCACAATGTGTCATAGTGAAACTTATGAAATACAAAGATAAAGAGAGAATTCTGAAAGCAGCTAGGGACAAGAGGTCCTTAGCCTACAAGGGTAGACACATAAGGTTAGCAGAAGACCTGTCCACAGAAAGTTGGTGGGACAAAAAAGAGTGGCATGATATATTCAATGTGCTAAATGGGAAAAATAATCCCCAAGAATCCTTTATCCAGCAAGGCTGTCATTCAGAATAGAGAGAGAGATAAATAGTATCCAAGATAGGCAAAAACTAAAGGAGTTCGTGAACACTAAACCAGTTCTGTAAGAATTATCAAAGGGGACCCTTTGAGTGGGAAAGAGAGACCAAAAGCAACAAAGACTATAAAGGAACAGAGACAATCTACAGGTTGTCTACCTGTAAAGTAATACAGGTAATACAATGGCACTAAATTCATATCTATCAATAATTAAGCTGAGTATAAATGGACTAAATGTTCCAATCAAAAGATATAGGATATTAGAACGGATAAAAACAAAAAGACCCATATGCTGCCTACAAGAGACTCATTTAGATCTAAAGACACCTGCAGATTGAAAGTGAGAGGATGGAGAACCATTTATCATGAAAATGGACTACAAAAGAAAGCTGGAGTAGCCATACTTCTATTAGACAAACTAGGTTTTGAACCTAAGACTGTAATAAGAGATGGAGAAAGGCATATCATAATAAAGGGTCTATCTAACAAGAATATATAACAATTGAAAATATTTATGACCCTAACCTGACAGAAGCCAAATATATAAATCAATTAATAACAAGCATCAAGAGGGGGCACTTGGGTGGCTCAGCTGCTTAAGCATCCAACTTCAGCTCAGATCATGATCTTGTGGTTCATGGGTTTGAGCCCCACATTGGGCTCTGTGCTGTCAGCTCAGAGCCTGGAGCCTACTTCAGATTCTGTCTCCCTCTCTCCCTGCCCCTCCCCCCCTCCCTCTCTCTCAAAAATAAACAAACATTAAAAAAACTAAAAGAAAAAATAGCAATCATGAAGAAACTCATTGGTAATAACACAATAATAGTAGGGGACTTTAACACCCCACTTACAACAATGAACAGATTATCTAAGCAGAAGATCAACGAGGAAACAATGGCTTTGAATGACACACTGTACCAAATGAACTGAACAGATATATTCAGAGCATTTCATCCTAAAGCAGCAAAATACATATTAGTTCTAGTGCACAAGGAACACTCTCCAGAATAGATCACATAATGGATCACAACTCAGCCCTCAATGAGCACCAAAAGACTGAGATTATACCATACATATTTTCAGACCTCAGTGCTATGAAACTTGAAATCAATCACAAGGTAAATTTGGAAAGACCACACATATATGGAGGTTAAAGAACATCATAGTAAAGAATGAATGGGTTAATCAGGAAATTAAAGAATAAATAAAAAATACTTGGGAGCATATGAAAATGAAAAAACAGTAGTCTAAAACCTTTGGGATGAAGCAAAGGCAGTCATAAGAGGGAAGAATATTGCAATACAGGTCTTAATCAAGAGGCAAGAAAAATCTCAAATATACAACCTAACCTTACACCTAGAGGAGCTGGAAAAAAGAACAGCAAATAAAGCCCCAAACCAGCAGAAAAGGGGAAAATAATAAATTAGATATGGAAATCAAAAACACAGGGGAACACATCAATGAACCTAGGAGCCATTTCTTTGAAAGAATTAAACAAAATTGATAAGCCTCTAGCCAGACTTATCAAAATGAAAATATGGGGCACCTGGGTGGCTCAGTCCATTAAGTGGCTGACTTCAGCTTACGTCATGATCTCATGGTTTGTGAATCTGAGCCCAGCATCAGGCTCTGTGCTGACAGCTCAGAGCCTGGAGCCTGCTTCCAATTCTGTGTTTCGCCTCTCTCTCTGTCCCTCCTGCTCTCATGCTGTCTCTCAAAACTGAATAAACATTAAAAAAATATAAAGAAAAGACAAAGGAACCAAATAAATAAAATCATGAAGGAAAGAGGAGAGATTGCAACCAACAACATGGAAATACACACAATTGCAAGAAAATATTATGAGCAATTATATACCAACATTGAGCAATCTGGAAGAAACACATAACCAAAACTGAAACAGGAAGAAATAGAAAAATTTAAGAGACCCATAACCAGCAACGAAATTGGATCAGTAATCAAAAATCTCCCAACAAACAAGAGTCCAGGGCCAGGTGACTTCCCAGGGGAATTCTACCAAACATTTAAAGAATAGTTAATACCTATTCTTTTGAAACTCTTCCAAGAAATAGAAATGGAAGGAAAACTTCCAAACTCATTCTAAGAGGCCAGCATTACCTTGATTCCAAAACTAGACAAAGACCCCATTAAAACAGAATTATAGAGCAATATCCCTGATGAACATGGATACAAAAATTATCAACAAGACACTAGCAAATCAAATCCAGCAATACATTAAAAGAAATATTCACCATGATCAGGTGGCATTTATTTCTGAGCTTCAGGGGTAGTTCAGTGTCCACAAATCAATCAACGTGATACACCACGTTAATAAAAGAAAGGATAAGAACCACATGATCCTCTTAATAGATGCAGAAAAAGCATTTGATAAAATACGGCATCTTTTCTTGATAAAAACCCTCAAGAAAGTAGGGATAGAAGGAACATACCTCAACACCAAAAAGGCCATATATGAAAGACCCACAGCTAATATCATCCTCAATGGGGAAAAACTGAGAGCTTTCCCCCTATGGTCAGGAACATGACCGGGATGTCCACGCACCAATGTTGTTCAACATACTACTGGAAGTCCTAGCCTCAGCAATCAGACAATGAAAAGAAATAAAAAGCATCCAAATGGCAAGGAAAAGGTCAAACTTTCAGTCTCTGCAGATGACATGATACTCTCTGTGGAAAACCTGGAAGACTCGACCAAAAAACTGCTAGACCTGATATATGAATTCAGCAAAGTCACAGGATATAAAAATCAATACACAGAAATCAGTTGCATTTCTATACACCCATAATGAAGCAGCAGAAAGAGAAAGCAAGGAATTGATCCCATTTACAATTGTACCAAATATCATAAGACACCTTAGAATAAACCTAAATAAGAGGTAAAGAAGTCGTCTGAAAACTGTAGAATACTCATGAAAGAAATTGAAGAAGACACGAAGAAATGGAAAAACATTCCATGCTCGTAGGTCAAAAGAACCAACATTGTTAAAATGTCAATACTCCCCAAAGCAATCTACATATTCAGTTCAGTCTCTATCAAAATAACACCAGCATTCTTCACAGAGCTAGAACAAACAATTCTCAAATTTGTATGGAACCAGAGAAGACCTTGAGTAGCCAAAGCCATGTTGAAACAGCAAAGCAAAGCAAAGCAGGAGGCATTACAATTCTGGACTGCAAGCTGCATTACAAAGCTGTAATTATCAAGACAGTATGGTACTGGCACAAAATCAGACACATAGATCAGTGGAACAGAATAGAGAACCCAGAAATGGACCCACAACTGTATGGTAGCTCATCTTCAACAAAGCAGGAAAGAATATGCAATGGAAAAAAAGAGTCTCTTCAAAACAATGGTGTTGGGAAAACTGGACAGTGACATGCAGAAGAATGAAAATGAACCACTTTCCTACACCATACACAAAAATAAATTCAAAATGGATGAAAGACCTAAATATGAGACAGGAAACCATCAAACTCCTAGCAGAGAACACGGGCAACAAGTCCTTTGATCTTGGCCTTAGCACCTTCTTACTAGACATGTCTCCAGAGACAAGGGAAACAAAAGCAAAAATGAACTCCTGGGACCTCATCAAGATTAAAACCTTCTGCACAGTGAAGGAAACAGTCAACAAAATGAAAAGCAACCTATGGAATAGGAGAAGATACTTGCAAATGGCATTATCAGATGAAGGGTTAGTATCCGAAATCTATACAGAACTTCTCAAACTAACACCCCCAAAACAAAGAATCCAGTGAAGAAATGAGCAAAATACATGAACAGACACTTTTCCAAAGAAGACATCCAGATGGCTAACGACACATGAAAAGATGCTCACATCAGTCATCATCAGGGAAATACAAGTCAAAACCACACTGAGATGCCACCTCACACCTGTCAGAATGGCTAAAATTAATAGCACAGAAAACCACAGATGTTGGCTAGGATGCAGAGAAAGGGGAACCCTTTTGCACTATTGGTGAGTATGCAGTCACTCTGGAAAAAAGTATGGAGTTTCTTCAAAATATTAAAAGTAGTGATACCCTACAACCTAGCAATTTCACCAGTAGGTATTTATCCAAAGGATTCAAAAATGGTTATTTGAAGGGGCACATGCAGCTCAATGTTTGTAGAAGCACTATCAACAGTAGCCAAATTATGGAAAAGCCACAATGTCCATTCACTGATGAATGGATAAAGAAGATGTGGAATCAATATACACAATGGAATATTACTTGGTGATCAAAAATAATGAAATCTTGCCTTTTGCAACAATGTGGATGGAGCTAGAATGTACTATGTTAAGTGAAATCAATCAGAGAAATCTAAGTATCATGATTTCACTCATATGTGAAATTTAAGAAACAAAAAGATGAAATAGGGGAAGGGAAGGAAAAATAAGATAGAAACAGAGGGAGGCAAGCCATATGAGACTCAAATACAGAGAACAATTGAGGGTTGTTTGAAGAGGTGTTGGGTGAGGGGATGGGCTAAATGGGCGATGGGTACTAAGGAGAGCACTTGTTGGGATGAGCACTGGGTGTTGTATGTAAGTGATGAACCACCAAATTCTATTCCTGAAACCATTATTATACTGTATGTTAACTAACTTGGATTTAAATTTTATATGGTCAAATATTAAAGTGTACTACAAACGTATAAAAAATATCCCTTTATTTTTAGTATCTTCACTCTTCACCTCTCATTGTCTTAAGCTCATTCAAATCAAGCTGTCACTGTCCTTGATCCTCTGAAATTACTTTTACTCATGTCACCAATAATCTCCCACACTACTAAAAGTATAGTCAACTTGCATTTCTCACTTTATGTGACCTATCACAGTTGTAATTCTATTTTTCTTAAAAAAAGAATTTCCTTCACTTGACTTCCAGTTCCCAACATACTTCCCCCCGCCCCCTGCCTCCCTTTGGTCTTATTGGCTGTTCTTTCTCAGTCATGAGTCAGTCTCTCCTTATCATTCCAATCTCTTAATGCTGGCGTACTGAAAGTCTGTTCTCTTCTTCATGTATGTTGACTCCTGACTCCTGACTCTCATTCTATCCCATGTCTTTAAATGCCAACTACAGGCTGAAGACTTCTAAATTTGTATTTCTAGACCAAAATTCACTCTAGAATTCCAAAGTCACATATACAACTATCTATCTGCCCTCACTACGTGGATGCTTAGTGAACATGTCCCGCTCAACATGTCTAAAACCAAACTCTTGGTTTTTTGCCCCATATATATTCTACTTGCAGCCTTCCCCATTTTAGTTAATAGCATCTTTCAAGGTGCTTAGACTAGAACTTGAGTCCTTGAGCCCCCTCCTCTCATGCTCAGAAGACATCAGGAAATCCTATTGGGATAAGCCACAAAATACATGTAACATAACTACTTCCTACCACTTCCTTTTGTATTGCTAGGGTCTGAACTATTATCATTTTTTCATATGAATAGTTATAGTGGCTTCCAAACCAGTTTCCCTCCTTCTATCTTTGTCCCTTTGCAATTCATTACAAAAACCGAATTCAAGGACATCCTTTGAAAGCATAAGTTAGATCATGGCTCTTTTTTGCTCAATATCTAATCATGGATCCCTGTTTCCCTCAGACAAAGCAAAGGTCTTTAAAAGTCCAGAAAGTATCTACACGATCTGACCTCTCCATTACCTCTCTGACCTCATCTTCTACTATCTTTGTCACTGGTCACTCTGCTGTAACCATATTGACCCATTTGAGGGAAATCCTCAAGAAAGGGGAACCCTTTTGCACTGTTGGTGGGAATGCAAACTGGTACTGCTACTCTCGAAAACAGTATGGAGACTCCTCAAAAAGTTAAAAATAGAGCTATGCTATGACCCAGCAATTGCACTATTAGGCATTTACCCAAAGGATACAAGAATTCTAATTCAAAGGGGCATATGCACCCCAAAGTTTATAGAAGCATTATCAATAATAGCCAAATTATGTAAAAAGCCCAAATTTCCATTGACTGATGAATCAGTAAAGAAAGTGTGGAATAAATACATACAATGGAATTTTACTCAGCCATCAAAAGATGAAATCTTGCCATTTGCAACAATGTGGATGGAGCTAGAGTGTATTATGCTAATCAAAATAAGTCAGTAAGACAAATATGTGATTTGACTCATATGTGGAATTTAAGAAAGAAAATGATGAACACAGGGGAAGGGAAGGAATAATAAAATAAGATAAAAACAGAGAGGGAGGTAAATCATAAGGGACTCTTAAATATGGAGAACAAGCTGATGGGGTTGCTGGAGGGAGGCGGGTGGGGAATGGGCTAAATGGGTGATGGGTATTAAGGAGGGCACTTATTGTGATGAGCATTGGGTGTTATATGTAAGTGATGAATCACTAAATTCTACTCCTGAAACTAATACTACACCATGTATTAACTAACTTGATTTTATATAAAACCCTTGGAAGAAAAAAAAAGTTAAAAATAGAACTACCCTGTGATTCAGCAATTGCACTACTAAGTACCCAAACAATACAAAAATACGAATTCAAAAGGATGATGCACCCCGATGTTTATAGCAGCATTATTTATAATAGCCAAATTGGGGAAATAGCCCAAGTGAAAATCATATGTATTTTAAAACCAAAAAGCCTCTCCATGGACTGTCTTTTAAAATTAAATTATATAAGTCACTGAAGCAAGGTCAATTGTGTCTGTTCTGCCCATTGACTCAATTCTAGCTGTTTTGGAGCTTGATTAAAAAGGAGGCAGTCAGATTTTATTCTTCAGAGAATAAAACACTCCTTTGTTTTCCAGGAATGTTAGGCTGAGGTAATCCACCACATTTATAGAACCCTCCCCAAGGAGGAGAATGACAGGTTTTCCACTAAGAAATCATTGCTTTTGGAATGATAAGAAGGGAAGTTATTTTACATAAGTGTGTCTGTCTGGACTGGCTATAATTTTTGTTTTTAGTTTGCTTTTTTAGGTAAGATGAGATAAATCATCATATTCTGACATTTTAACTTTGTTCAGCAATAGTTTGATATTCTGGCATACTAAATCTAACTTAAGTGTTAAAATAAATTGGAGCCAACCTTTACATTCAGACAAAGTCATAAAACTCTACCATATTTAAAAATGAGGTGGTTGCCTACCAGCTTGAAAAGAATGATTATTGACTTCAATATCTATTGTTTCCTATAGAACAGCATTTATATTAATGCCAAATTCCAAAAAAAAGATATTAGATGAGTCTAATATGAACACTTAATACTTTATAAATTTACTGAGTATAGGCACAAGCAATTTTCGTTCCCTGAGATTACATTCAAACTGCATACATTATTGTCATTATACAATAATGTATAAATTATCTAAACAATAAATTTAGAGCCAGTTCCCATGATTCACTTTGGATCATTTCTTTTTGATATTGGGTCTACCTAATCAAAATCTGCTTCTGATCCCATTTCTCCCTGAATTGTTTCTTTGATTCAGGAACTATAACTTCCTTTCAAAAATAGGTTCCAGTTTTTAACTCTGTTCTCTTCCTTTTTTCTCCTTACTTTCTGACTTTATTTTCCCAAACATTCCTTCAAAAATGTAGTGTGCATCTACTCTGTACACTAACACATGTATACAATTATATACACAGGTATACATGTGCATACATGAGTATATAAAGACTCTTTCAAAGATATAGAGAAATGTACAAGAACTTAGTTTATACATTTCTAAACTCCTACCAAGACTTTTGCATAGCACACAAGACTCTTCATGGTCTGGCATCTTGCAACTAATCCGTTCTTTTCTCATTCACTTCCTCCCCTTACAGTCCAGAAACATTGAGCTTCTTGTAGTCCCTCTCCCCTGCTTGTCTTTAACATGATTTACATCTTACCTGGAACAAACCCAAATCCTATTTATCCATATGTCATTCCTCTATGAGCCTTCAGTCTGAGTTTAATAACCATCTCTTCTGAGAAGGCTTCCATGAGCAATCCCAAGAGACTAATAAAATCCTTCTCCTACATTTTTATTCTTTGTATGTGTCTGTCATCTGAACTGTAACCTCCGTGAAGGCAAAGACCATGAACAAGATCTTTAATACATCTCTGTTTCCACAATCCTTAAGGTAACTCCTAGCATGCAATAGATTGTTAATAAATATCTAATTAATAAACTATCAAGGGATTTATTTCTCATGCAAAAGTAATTACCCCCTTATTGTTCTATTCAGAACACTGAGAGAATATACCCTCTAGTGAAATTCTTTTTGAATTCATGAGTTACTACCCAAGCAGGTTTCCAACACACACGATGCTCTCCAATGCCTTTTTCAGAAAAACTGTTGCTATCGAGAAAAAGATGTGTTGAGACTTGGTATGAATTTATTGACAGAAATAATGGTATACAGAATGGCTAGACATGATTCAAATACAAGTGCTATGCTTAAAAGCATGATACAGGTTAAATCAAAGCTTTATGAGCTTGTCTAGGGACATAGATGTTCAATAAGCCTTTATCTGTACTATAAATAGATTATAAGACCCCCCCCCCTCCAAATTGACAGAAAGTTGAATGTTTGGAACTCTTTCAAGCTAGGTGTCTTGGAAATACTAATGAATTGGTGTCTATTGTTGCAACTTAAAAAAACACAAATCTATTATCACACTAGTTTCTCTGCTCCATGTTTCACAAGGTCAAAATCAAGGTGTTGGCCAGCTGAGCTATTATCAGAAGACTCTGGGAATAAGCTCCTTCCAAGTTCATTTAGGTTGGAGGAGAATTCAGTTTCTTGCAGATTAGGATTGAGGTTCTTGCTCCTTTGCTGGCTGTCGCCATGGGCTTCCCTTAGTTTTTAGAAGCTTCTCCGTAGGTCTTGCATGTGGCTACTGCATTTTAAAACCAGCAAAAGCATGCTGAATCATTCTCACATTCAATTCTCTTCTTATTCCTTCTTTTGTCACCTCTCTTTAGTGTCTGTTGTGTTGCTTCCAACCAGAGAAAATTCTGTTTTTAAGAACCGCTTTGTTTAAATCCGGGCTATCTGTATAATCCAGTAAATATCCTTATTTCATGGCCTTATTTCATCACATCTGCAAAGTCTCATTTGCCATGTAATATAACATATTTAAAGGTACTCAGGATTAGGACATGAACATTTTTGGGGACTGCCATACTGCCAATCACAATGCCAATTCAAAATTATAGTTTTAAAATATTTCTTGTTGGAGCACCTGGGTGACTCAGTTGGTTAAACGTCTGACTCTTGGTTTCAGCTCAGGTCATGATCTCACAGTTTGTGGGATCAAGCAAGCCCCATGTTGAACTCTGTGCTGACAGCGTGGAGCCTGCTTGGGATTCTCTTTCTCACTCTTTCTCTGCTCCTCCCCCACTTGCACTTTCTCTCTCTCTCTCTCTCAAAATAAATAAAGTTAAAATATTTAAAATAAAATATTTCTTGTCCATTAATTTATGGGGCAAACCCCCATAATTTTATATTAATAAAAAGTATACATGTTGGATTTATTAGTTTGCTTCATCTGGCCAAAACAAAGAGAAAACTTAAGCAAAATATTTCCTATATTTGTGTTCTCTATATGTGTTTTTCTTCTGCAATTCTAATTGGCTCTTTCCTGGATCCATGTTTGAACGCAGTTCACTGGTAATTATGGAATTCTCCTCTGGGTGTGTTTGCCTGCACTCAAGCATATAGACAGAGGTATGCAGGCTGTTTATAAAATGTTCTTCTCACAGTTTAGTGTGTGTATTTCTCTTTGTTGGCTGGTTGTTAATTGTCATGCATTAGGCAGTAATATAAAACAAAATAGCTAAACCTTATGTATCTCATCTAAAGCATCACTAGTCTCTCAGACATGTGGTCCCCACTCCATTCAAGGATTCTGTTTGTACAAGTGTCTGCTGCAGAAATTGATTGCCAACCTGCTGAATGTATGAGAAAGAATGTTTTTGTCCAGATGTGTTTCAACATTCCAGGACTTACCAGTGTTCTTCAAGCCTAGCACCATGCTTAACCTATAGTCAGTGCATATTTGGTGCTCATGTATTTATAAAATAAAAAATGAGGAAGAAAGGAAGAACACAAGTGGGTTCACAGAAAGAAGAACAGGAAATGCAAAGTACATTTTCTTGACTGTCATTAGAAAGAACTAAAACTTGATTTAATGTAACAACTCATAAAATTCAACATCATAAAGTGAAATTTATGTCATTTGTATTTATGCATTAACTTTTCCTTATAAGAGTGACATTCCTTATAGACAAGATCTTTAAGACAAGTTTTATTTATTTTTTTTAATTAAAAATTTTTAAGAATTTATTTTTGACAGAGAGAGCGTGAGCAGGGGAGGGGCAGAGAGAGAGAGACGGAAACACAGAATCTGAAGCAGGCTGCAAACTCTGAGCTGTCAGCACAGATCCCAATGCGGAGTTCAAACTTGTAAACCGCAAGATCATGACCTGAGTTGAAGTTGGCCACTTAAGTGACTGAGTCACCCAGGCACCCCTAATTTTTTAATTTTTTCAACATTTATTCATTTTTGAGAGACAAAGAGAGGCAGAGCATGAGCGGGGGAGGAGCAGAGAGAGAGGAAGACACAGAATCTGAAGCAGGCTCCAGGCTCTGAGTTGTCAGCACAAAGCCCCACGCAGGAGCTGCGAGACCATGACCTGAGCCAAAGTCAGACGCTTAACTGACTGAGCCACCCAGGCGCCCCAAGACAAATTTTAAATGTTAACGTTTTCATTTTTTCTATCTTAAAGATGAATAACAAAACTCCAACAGTGAGCTAAGCACTATACAGTATTGAAGGAGAATGAATAAGGCTGAATCTTACTGTATTGGACTACAGGAGATGCACGCTAATTTGTTTAAAAAACAAAAAGCAAAAAACATATAAACCACAAAGAAGCCAGATCCCTTGAAGAAGGACATTGCCATAGAATACCAAGTAAATAACAGAGAACTTCTCCAGTCCTTCCCCAGAAAGGCTTTTCTCAGATAATTGTAAACTGAGGAAAGGGAATACATAGAAGTTTTAGAGGGATGTTGGATATCAAGTCTGAGTGAACACTGAATTGATTACTCAGTGATCCACAAAGTGCAAAAAGGCATTTCAGCAAGGATACTGCTTTCTATGGGCCAATGAGCTAGAGAAAAAAAAGATTAATTAAAAGCAATCTACTAAATAACAACAATAATTCAATGATATGGACAATACAGATACTAGGAGGTTAGAGTATATACTGTATTTTAAGAGAAATTATTGTTATAAATAAAAAGATATGTGGTCCCATAACTAATAAGTTTCAAATGACAGTTGATAAGAAAATTCTCATATCTAAAGTTCTTTTTTTTCAATTAAAAATCATTTATTTTTTCCATATATGAAGTTTATTGTCAGATTGGTTTCCATACAACACCCAGTGCTCATTCCAAAAGGTGCCCTCCTCAATACCCATCACCCACCCTCCCCTCCCTCCCACCCCCCATCAACTCTCAGTTTGTTCTCAGTTTTTAAGAGTCTCTTATGCTTTATGAAATCTCCATTTTGTCTCTTAAAACTTTAGTTTAGACATTAGATATTATAATATCCATTTTAAATATCACTTATTTATTTATTCAATAAATATTTATTCTTTATACCAGGTTCTTAGATTCTAGAGTCAGAAAACAGACCATAAACATCACAAATAAGTAAATGGTATAATATGTTAGAAGGTAATAAGTGCTATGTAGAAAAGTAAAAGCATACCAGGTTAAAGGGTGTCAAGGGTGCCAGGATGAAAAGGTGGGCTACAATTTTAAATACCATGGTGAGGGTGGGCCTCATTGTGAAAGTGTAATTGAAAGAGGTGATTATCAGTGATGTAGTTATTAGGGGAAATGTATCCTTGGGGAAAACACAATTAAGGCAAAGTTCCAAAAATACAAGTAGTGATGGTACATTGGAAGGAAATCAAGAGGGTAAGTATGATTACAGCAGGGTGACCAGTAGCGAAGATATTAGAAGAGGAGGTCAGAGAAATAATGGGGACATGTAGATATTTTGTAGGACTTTTAAAGATTTTTGCTTTGGCAAATATCTTTTCCCATTCTGTTTGTTGAATTTTAGTTTTGTTGTCTCCTTTGCAGTGCAGAAGCTTTTTATCTTGATGAGGTCCCAATAGTTCATTTTTGTTTTTATTTCCCTTGCCTTTGGAGATGTGTTGAGCAAAAAATTGCTGCGACTGAGGTCACAGAGGTTGTTGCCTGTGTTCTCTGCTAGGAGTTTGATGGTTTCCTGTCTCATATTTAGGTCTTTCATCCATTTTGAATTTATTTTTGTGTATGGTGTAGGAAAGTGGTTCATTTTCATTCTTCTGCATGTCACTGTCCAGTTTTCCCAACACCATTGTTTTGAAGAGACTCTTTTTTTCCATTGCATATTCTTTCCTGCTTTGTTGAAGATGAGCTACCATACAGTTGTGGGTCCATTTCTGGGTTCTCTATTCTGTTCCACTGATCTATGTGTCTGATCTGTGCCAGTACCATACTGTCTTGATAATTACAGCTTTGTAATGCAGCTTGCAGTCCAGAATTGTAATGCCTCCTGCTTTGTTTTGCTTTGCTGTTTCAACATGGCTTTGGCTACTCAAGGTCTTCTCTGGTTCCATACAAATTTGAGAATTGTTTGTTCTAGCTCTGTGAAGAATGCTGGTGTTATTTTGATAGAGACTGAACTGAATATGTAGATTGCTTTGGGGAGTATTGACATTTTAACAATGTTGGTTCTTTTGACCTACGAGCATGGAATGTTTTTCCATTTCTTCGTGTCTTCTTCAATTTCTTTCATGAGTATTCTACAGTTTTCAGACGACTTCTTTACCTCTTATTTAGGTTTATTCTAAGGTGTCTTATGATATTTGGTACAATTGTAAATGGGATCAATTCCTTGCTTTCTCTTTCTGCTGCTTCATTATGGGTGTATAGAAATGCAACTGATTTCTGTGTATTGATTTTTATATCCTGTGACTTTGCTGAATTCATATATCAGGTCTAGCAGTTTTTTGGTCGAGTCTTCCAGGTTTTCCACAGAGAGTATCATGTCATCTGCAGAGACTGAAAGTTTGACCTTTTCCTTGCCATTTGGATGCTTTTTATTTCTTTTCATTGTCTGATTGCTGAGGCTAGGACTTCCAGTAGTATGTTGAACAACATTGGTGCGTGGACATCCCGGTCATGTTCCTGACCATAGGGGGAAAGCTCTCAGTTTTTCCCCATTGAGGATGATATTAGCTGTGGGTCTTTCATATATGGCCTTTTTGGTGTTGAGGTATGTTCCTTCTATCCCTACTTTCTTGAGGGTTTTTATCAAGAAAAGATGCCGTATTTTATCAAATGCTTTTTCTGCATCTATTAAGAGGATCATGTGGTTCTTATCCTTTCTTTTATTAACGTGGTGTATCACGTTGATTGATTTGTGGACACTGAACTACCCCTGAAGCTCAGAAATAAATGCCACCTGATCATGGTGAATATTTCTTTTTTTTTTTAAACATTTATTTATTTTTGAGACAGAGAGAGACAGAGCATGAACAGGGGAGGGTCAGAGAAAGAGGGAGACACAGAATCTGAAACAGGCTCCAGGCTCTGAGCTGTCAGCACAGAGCCTGACACGGGGCTCGAACTCACAGACCGCGAGATCATGACCTGAGCTGAAGTCAGCGGCTTAACCGACTGAGCCACCCAGGTGCCCCTGAATATTTCTTTTAATGTATTGCTGTATTTGATTTGCTAGTGTCTTGTTGATAATTTTTGTAACCATGTTCATCAGCGATATTAGTCTATAATTCCGTTTTAATGGGGTCTTTGCCTGGTTTTGGAATCAAGGTAATGCTGGCCTCATAGAATGAGTTTGGAAATTTTCCTTCCATTTCTATAAAAATAAAGGAACCTTTCAAGAAGTTTCAAGGAGGTATTTTTGTGCAAAGGGGGGCTAAAAATAAAGGCTCTATGGAGGGGTATAGAGGAAAACAATTGAACAATAAGGGGCACACCATCAGTGCCCCCCACAAAAGATGGAAAAGCCCTTGCCTCTGGATTACACTGACTTAGTTATTTAAAATGACAAAGGTTCTTTTTTCTCCATTCTTCCATTGATAGGCGTTTGTTTCCATATCTTGGGTATTGGAAATAATGCTGCAATAAACATGAGAGGGCAGATATCACTTCAAAATACTATTTTCCTTTCCTTTGGGTATATACCCAATAGTAGAACTGCTGGATTGTGAGATAGATCTATTTTTAATTTTTTTGAGGAATATCCATATTGTTTTGGATAGTAGTTGGACAAATTTACATATGCTCCAATAGTGTATAGGGTTTTCTTTTCACCACATCCTTGCCAACACCTTTTGTTTCAATTTCTTAATGATAGCCATTCTAATGATTGTGAGGTAATATCTCTTTGTTTTTATTTGCAATTCCCTGATGATTGCTGATATGGAGAATATTTTCTTAGGTCTTTGGCCATTTTGATATCCTTGAAGTAGGATAATGTCTACTTAGGAAGTAGAAAAATATCTACTTAGTTGTTCTGCCCATTTTTTAGTCACATTGTGGGTTGTTTATTTTTGTTGTTCTTTTTAAGTTGTGGGAGTTCCTTATGTATTTTGGATATTAACCCCTTATGTAATATATAGTTTACAGAAATTTTTCCCATTATGTAGGTTGTCTTTTCATTTTGTTATTTTTGCTGTGTGGAAGCTTTTAAGCTTGATGTAGTCCTATATGTTAATTTTGCTTTTGTTTGTGCTTTTGGTATTATGTAAAAAAAAAATCCTCGCCAAGACCAATGTTGAGGAGCTTCCTCCCTATAGTTTCTTCTAGGAGTTTTGTGGTATCAGGCCTCATGTTTAAGTTTGTGATCCATTTCAAGTTAACTTTTATGAGTGGTGTGAGATAGAGGTCTAATTTCATTGTTCTGCATGTGTTTCTTCAGTTTTTCCAGTAGCATTTGTTGAAGAGACTATCCTTTCCCCATTGGGTATCCTTTGCTTTCTTGTCAAGTATTAGTTGACTGTATATGCTGGAATTTAATTCTAGGTTGTCTATTCTGTTTCATCAGTTTATGCATCTATTTTTGTGCCAATACCATACTGCTTTTATTACTATGGTTTTGTAGTATAGTTTGAAATCAGGAATCATAATACCTCCAGCATTGTTCTTTTTTCTCAGGATTGCTTTGGCTATTCAGTGTCTTTTATGATTCCACATAAATTTTAGTGTTGTATTTTCCATTTCTGTGAAGATACCTTTGGTGTTTTTGTGGAAACTGTGTTGAGTCTCTGGATGTCTTTGGGTAGTACAGACACTCTAACATATTAATTCCTCCAATCCATGATCACAAATGTCTTTCTTTTTGTATGTGTGTCTTTTTAAATTTTTTTAAGTAAAGCCCTACTATATTTTTTATTGCATAGATCTTTCACTTCCTTTAAATTTATTCCTAAGTATTTTATTGATTTTTTTTATTTTAAAGTGCACTATTTTTTTTAGTTTTTATTAAATTCTAGTTAGTTAACATGCAATGTAATAATAGTTTCAGGTATACAATTTTGTGATCCAACACATACAACACCTGGTGCTCATCACAATAAGTACACTTCTTATTTCCAATCACCTATTTAATCCATTACCCCCACCCACTGCCCCTCGAACTTGAGTCTATTTCTTGGATTGTCTCTCTTTTTCCCCTATGATCATTTGTCTTGTTTCTTAAACTACACATATGAGTGGAATCATATGGTATTTGTCTCTCCCTAACTTATTTCACTTAGAATAATGAACTTTAGTTCTATCCATGTCATTGCAAGTGGCAAGGCTTCATTCTTTTTGATGGCTAAGTAATATTCCATTCATATATATGTACACACACACACATACATACGTACATACAACATCCTCTTTATCCATTCATCAGTCTATGGATATTTGGGCTCTTTCCATAATTTGACTACTATAGATAGTGATAGTATAAACAGCAGGGTGCATGTATCCTTTTGAATTAGCATTTTTTGCATTCTTTGGGTAAAATGCAGTAATTTTTGTCAAAGTATTCTTTACAAGGGTTTTAATAAATACACATATTTTTATTTTATAAACTTCGTGTCCCTAAAAATCATAACTTTTACCTGTTACTTGGTCTATGAAAATTGTGGTCTCTTAATGTATTATTTCCTTTTTTCTATCTTCTTTAGCCGTACTTATAGTTGACTCTTTGCTACTGTAAATTCTTTCTGGAACAAGGTAGTGAATAAACACAAATTAAATAAATGCACTTGGTTCTATTAATCCCTTCCTTTCTTCCTTTCTTCTGTCCCTTCTTATTTCACCTACATTTGTCAAATGAACAATATGTTCCAGGCACTACAATATACAAAGGAAGAGAGGATTTTTTTTTGGAAAGGGGAAGACAATTATAGCCTCACTCGTTTCTCCTAGCTGGAGTACAGCAAGGGTTAAGCACAGCAAAAGGATCCATTAAACACTAAGTATAAGTGGAGGTGAGCATAGGATGCCATTAGAGCACATTTGCACCCACAATTTCCTAGTTTCTCTCTTACTTCTGAGATTTAGATGTTCTAGCTCTATCTCACCTTCAGAGGCCACAAATTCTTCCTTTTTCTTTTTTACTGGCACCACAACTTCACCTGCATACTTCAATTCCCACTCCTGTTCCATATCATCCATCAAGACTGTGAGCGTATACATATTCCAATCTGATTGTACAATGACGACCATTCTTAAGCTTTGCATTCTAGCTTTTGGCAGTATATTTTCCTGTAACTACTTGGGAACTTGAGAAATATAAAATGTCAATACTTATTGCCAACTTCCTGGGTAAGATTCTTAAAACACAAAATTTGAAATGTACTTAACATCTTTGTTTTCCATGGTTTCCACTCTTCCTGTGTGTTTTTGAATTTGACCTACCCTTATATTCATTATCACCACTCACATCTATAATGTCATCGGTCCGCACCTGAATTAGCGAGAAGCCAACTTACTGGGTCCTCTGTGCCTCATTTCTTTCTTCTAGTCTGAACACATATCTTAGCAAGAATTCCATCATATCACTTCTTAGCTAAAAAGCAATATAGTGAGTATTGGTTTTGCATTCAGCTTTCTGATAAGCACACAATGATTTTTAGCAAGCAACATATTTGCAAGATATCTAAGAAAGAATTTATTTTTATTTATTTATTTATTTATTTATTTATTTATTTATTTATTTTAATATATGAAATTTACTGTCAAATTGGTTTCCATACAACACCCAGTGCTCATCCCAAAAGGTGCCCTCCTCAATAACCATCACCCACCCTGCCCTCCCTCCCACCCCCCATCAACCCTCAGTTTGTTCTCAGTTTTTAACAGTCTCTTATGCTTTGGCTCTCTGCCACTCTAACCTCTTTTTTTTTTTTTCCTTCCCCTCCCCCATGGGTTTCTGTTACGTTTCTCAGGATCCACATAAGAGTGAAACCATATGGTATCTGTCTTTCTCTGCATGGCTTATTTCACTTAGCATCACACTCTCCAGTTCCATCCACGTTGCTACAAAAGGCCATATTTCATTTTTTCTCATTGCCACGTAGTATTCCATTGTGTATATAAACCACAATTTCTTTATCCATTCATCAGTTGATGGACATTTAGGCTCTTTCCATAATTTGGCTATTGTTGAGAGTGCTGCTATAAACATTGGGGTACAAGTGCCCCTATGCATCAGTACTCCTATATCCCTTGGATAAATTCCTAGCAGTGCTATTGCTGGGTCATAGGGTAGGTCTATTTTTAATTTTCTAGGAACCTCCACACTGCTTTCCAGAGTGGCTGTACCAATTTGCATTCCCACCAACAGTGCAAGAGGGTTCCCGTTAAGAAAGAATTTAAAAACACATTTAAAAATAGAGAATGATACTATATTTTATTATGAATGCATATATATGTGAACTGGATGGACCCACACCAAACATATAATAGTGGCTGCTGTTAGAGTCAGGGAGGGAAAATCAACCAGAAGTCATAGTTTAAGCAAACACTAGTCTTATCTATAATACCTACTTTGAAAAACTGTGAGAGAAATATAACATATAGGAGTCAAGTTATAAGGTAATTTTTTTTTTACTTTTTCTATATGTTTAAACATTACATAACAAATTAATGATAACATACAACATATTAAATTCAACTTTAGATATAAACTAATAATATATAAAATTCTTTTACTCCAAATACATTAGAGATTCCCAAAATGTATTTATTTAAATTACATATTTGAAAAATATTTATCACATGTATATATGTGTCTATATACACACATGTACATATACATGTTATGTGTATACATATTTTTTAAATTATGTATGTATATGTATACATACACACAAAATAAAAATAAACATCTCTACTGATCAGAAACAGAACCTACCTACCTGCAAAGCACTGGGAAGGGTTTGAGCCAAAGGCATGTTGGATACAATGGAATTGGAAGCAGACATTATGAATGAGACATTTGGCCTGGTGGGGTACAGGAATAAAATGTGTTCCACACAAAATTATAGGGGACCTGAGTCAGGTTTACTACTTAATGCCAAGGACTAGGGATGAGCTGTTCTGTTTATAAGAACGGGCTGAAAATAATGTTGTTCAATAGCAACCTAAGGCTGTATCTTAAACAGAATTGCAACTATGGATTGCTGTTGTCATAGTCACAACAACAAAACTGCCAATTATATTGCAACCTTAACCACAAAAAAATAATGCCAAAATGCCCTTATAAGACCTAGTGCAGAAAGAGGGTTCAGGAATCCAGGTGGAAAAAATTGCAAACTATTAGAAAAGATAAGTCTCTATTAAAAAAGTGTTTGTGGGGCGCCTGGGTGGCACAGTTGGTTGAGTGTCTGACTTCGGCTCAGGTCATGATCTCACAGGCTGTGCGTTCAAGCCCTGTGTCAGGCTCTGTGCTGACAGCTCAGATCCTGGAGCCTGCTTTGGATTCTGTGTCTCCCCCTCTCTCTGCCCCTCCCCCACTCATGCTCTGTCTCTCTCTGTCGAAAATAAATATTAAAAATTTTTTTTAAAAAGGGCTTGCAAAACAAAGTTGCAAAGCACATGAAGATTATTAGTGAAAAAAATAAGCAAAAAAATCATTGTGAATTCATTCTGGATAAAACAATTATTATAAACAGACTGACCAAAATGCATGACTCTGGAAAAGGATGAATTAGATACCTTTTTAAAAATGAAAAAAAAAGTTCTAATCTCAATAAATCAAGTGAATTCTATACTGAACACAATCAAAGAGAGAATTAGTGAAATTATATATTGTACTGAAGAATTTATTTACAATGTACAACAGGAAGATAAGGAGACTTTAAAAATATTAAAAGTTGCTAAAATCTATGAAGAATAATTTCAGAGGCTTGAACGTATGGAGATTGACAATAGACTTCAGTTGTGTCTTTAATTGTGAAAGCAAAATAAAGGCAACTTCAGATATAAAAATTAAGAGTCTTTATTCCTATCCCCCTTAAAACCATTACTGAATTTTGGTATTACATTAGGCTATGATTAACAATAAGACAAATATTAAGCATTACATAAACACATAAGGAAAGCAAAGGTTAAACTAAACATCAGGGAACACAGACAGTGATGACATATACTGATATATTTAATAAATTAATAACTATAAGACTAATATATTTTTGGTTTAAAAATAAGTTTGGCACAAAAACAGATACTCAGATCAATGGAACAGAATAGAGACCCCAGCAATGGACCGATAAACGTATGGCCAACTAATCTTTGACAAAGCAGGCAAGAATATCCAATGGCACAAAGACAGTCTCTTCAGCAAGTGGTGCAGGGAAAATTGGGCAACGGTATGCAGAAGAATGAACCTGGACCACTTTCTTACACCATTCACAAAGATAAACTCAAAATGGATGAAAGAAATAAATGTAAGACAGGAAGCCATAAAAATCCTAGAGCAGAAAGCAGGCAAAAACCTCTTTGATGTCTCTTGATGCAAGAGAAACAAAAGCAAAAATGAACTATTCTGACCTCATCAAAATAAAAAGCTTCTGCACAGCAAAGGAAACAGTCAGCAAAACTAAAAGGCAACTGACAGAATGGGAGAAGATATCTGTAAAAGATATATCACATAAAGGGTTAGTATCCAAAATCAATGAAGAACTTCTCAACCTCAACACCCAAAAAACAAAGAATCCAGTGAAGAAATGGGCAAAAGACATGAATAGACACTTCTCCAAAGAAGACATCCAGATGGCCAACCAACACATGAAAAGATGGTCCCCATCACTCATCACCATGGAAATACAAATCAAAACCACACTGAGATACCACTTCACACCTGTCAGAATGGCTAACATTAACAACCCAGGCAACAACAGATGTTGGCAAGGATGCTGAGAAAGAGGATCCCTTTTGCACTGCTGGTGGGAATGCAAACTGGTGCAGCCACTCTGGAAAACAGTATGGAGGTTCCTCAAAAAATTAAAAATAGAACTTCCCTATGACCCAGCAATTGCACTACTAGGTATTTATCTAAAGGATACAGGTATGTTGTTTCGAAGGAGCACATGCACCCCAATGTTTACAGCAGCACTATCAACAATAGCCAAAGTATGGAAAGAGCCCAAATGTCCAGCCAGTGGTGAATGGATAAAGAAGATGTGGTATGTATGTGTGTGTGTGTGTATATATATATATATATATATATATATATATATATAATATTATTATATAGTATATTATATTACACATATATATATGAGTAACTCATTATATGAGTTACTATATACTCATATTATATGTATAATACTAACTTTTTTTTATTATATAACTTTTTTATTAATAAAAAAATAACTTTTTTTATTATATGTAATAATACTAACTCATATTATAGGTATATATAATACACATATTATATATGTGTATATACATACACATATAATGGAGTATTACTCAGCAGTCAAAAAGAATGAAATCTTGCCATTTGCTACTACATGGATGGAACTAGAGGATATTATGCTAAGCAAAATTAGAGAAAGACAAATATCATATGACTTTACTCATATGAGGACTTTAAGACACAAAACAGTTAAACACAAGGGAAGTGAAGCAAAAATAATATAAAAACAGGGAGGGGGACAAAACATAAGTGACTCTTAAATATGGAGAACAAACAGAGGGTTACTGGAGGAGTTGTGGGAGGGGGGATGGTCTAAATGGGTAAGAGGCATTAAGGAATCTATTCCAGAGATCATTGATGCACTATATGCTAACTAACTTGGATGTAAACTTAAAAATAAAATAAATTAAAAAAATAAGGTAAAACCTACACCCTAAAGAAAAATAATAATATCTAGTGTATAGTAGGTTGCTAAAGGATAAATAAAACTTTTCATATTAAAGAATAAGATATAAATGCTGACTAACTATAGATTTGTTAGAAAACTTCCTAGCTAAATATGAAAGTTTAAAATGTAAGGTTACCCATTAAAGATTAGAAATACGTTACTTGAAAATTTAAAAAGCAGGAAAAAGAAAAAGTTTCTTAAATGTTATCAGTCCATTCGATATCAGGAAAATACTTAGCAAAGAAGCAGAAAAAGGTAAACAGAGAAACAAAAATAACAGATGTTAAACATAATTGAAAACAAAGTAAGATGGAAGAAATTAGTCTAAAATATCAATAATAATAAATATAAATAGACTAATCTCATCTAATAAAATACAGAGATGACCAGATTGGTGTCTGAATATATATATACAGTTATATGCTACTAAAAGTGACACATAATAAATAAAGCCACACAGAAAATAAACGTAAGAAGAAAGATACTCCAGATATTTATTGACCAAGATAAAGCCAGTATAATAACTTAATGTCAAATAAAAGGAAATTAAAGGCACAAACATTATGAAAATTAAAAGAAATACTATATAATAATTAAAAACATTATCTAACAAGAACATATAATAATCATAAATATTAACCTAAATACATAGCCTAAAATTTTATTTAGCAGTGTCAAAACTAAAGGTGAATTTTGTAAATTTAAAATCATTATGAGTTACTTTTTAAACAATTCTGTCAAAAATTGATATATCAAGCACATAAAAAAGTAGTAAAATCACAGAATTTTTAAATTTACTTTGAGAGAAAGAGAGCGGGTATGTGTGCACAGGGAGGGGTAGGGAGAGAAGAAGATAGAGAGAGGGAAAGGAAAAAGGGTGAGGAAGAGGGAGAGAATCTCAAGCAAATTCCGCATAGTACATAGAGCCACGTGGGGCTCTAACTCATGAACCATGAGATCATGACCTGAGCTGAAATCCAGAGTCGGATGCTTAACCAACTGAGCCACCCAGTAGCCCCAAGTTACAGAATTTCGAATAAGAAAATATATTTCATCTAACTGGTCACCTACAAACTCTGAATCTAATCAATAGAGAGAGAATGCCGTAGTCTTTTCAACATTTATTGTTTTCTAAAATTGACTATCTACTAAGTCACAAAAGATGTTTTAACAACTAACAAAGAACCAACTTTATTTAGACTACATTCTCTAAAGCCAATGAAAAGAAATTAGTAATCAACAGTAAAAAACAAACAAACAAACAAGAACAACACAATAATTTTTAAACCTATGTGTTTGTGTACTAAGAACTGCAGTCCCAAGTAATTTACCAGCTTAAGGAGAAATCACATTCAAAGTGACAAAATATTTTGATTGGGACAATGAAAGCATTACGTATGAAAATTTCAGGATGTTGCTAAAGCAGTACATATAAACTTTAAGCCTTGAAATATATATACTATAAGTGTGTTTGAAAATAATAATTTAAGTAATAAAATTAAGAGATTGGAAGAAAAACAAAGTACTTAGAGAAAGTAGAAGGAGAGAAAAAACTTTAGAGAATAACGAAGTAGAAAACAAAGACCCAAAACAGAAGATTTATAAGACCAATAAATACTCAAAAAATTACACAAATAAAAAATATTAAGAACAACAAGGTGTGATTGAAATAGAGCAGATATTAAAACTATCATCTATAAACTTTATAGAACTATATTTTTAAAATTTAATAAAATTGATAAAAAAATTCATTCTTGTAGGAAAAAAACAAAGTTAAGAACATACAACTTGAAAATACACCACGAAAGAAAACTAGCTGTTAAGGATTAATCAAAAATCTTTTCTATAACTTACAGAATGAGAGAAAAACTTGTAAACCATATATCTGATAATGGTTTAATATCCAGATTCTATAAAGTATTCTTACAACTCAACAACAAAAAGACAAGCAACACAATTTTGAATGAGCAAAGGACTTGAACAGATATTTCTCTAAAGATATGTAGATGGCCAAAAAGCACATGAAAAGGTATTCAGCATCATCTGTCATTGAGGAAATGCAAATCAAAACCATAATGAGATAACACCTCACACCCACGAGGATGGCATTAATCAAGAAAATGGAAAACAACAAGTATTGGCAAGGATGTGGAAACATTGGAACCCTCATATATTGCTGGTGGGAATGTATAATGGTGCAGCTGCTGTGGAAAACTGTTTGGCTGTCCCTCAAAAATTTAAACATATAATTACCATATGACCCAAAATTCCCCCTTCTAGGTATATTTCACTTCAAGGGAAATAAAAACATGTCCACACAGAAATTTGTATACAAAATTTTGTAGCAGCATTATTCATAAGAGACAAAAGGCAGAAACAACCCAAATTTCTATCAATAGACAAATGGCTAAACAAAATATGGCATATACAAACAATGGAATATGATTCAGCCATACAAAGAAATGAAGAACTCATACATGCTACAAGTTGGGTCAACCTCAAAAACGTTATGCTGAGTGGGAGAAGTCAGACACAAAAGTCACATATTACATGATTCTCTTTATATGGCATATCCAGAATAGGCAAATCAATCAAGACAGAAGGTACACTAAAGAGGTTATCAGAGGATATGGGGAGAAGGGAATGGAGAGATTACTTAATGGATATGAGATGTTTTTATGAGGTGATGAAAAAGTTTTGGAACTAAAAACATCTGGTAGTTGTACAAATGTGTGAATATACTAAATACTACTGAATTATACCATATGTGCCACTGAATAGAACTTTAAAATGGTTAATTGCATGTTATGTGAATTTCACTTCAAAAAAGTTTTCCCCAAAGTACCACCAAAACAAGATAACTTTACAAGAAAGATTTACAAAAACTCCATGGAACAAGTAATGCCTATATAATACCAACTGCCTCTTTGAATGAGAGAAAACTAGCCATTTTATTTTGTGAGGCTAGGAAAAGCTTAATAACAAATCTCAAACAGGACAGTATAAGAAAAGACAGTATTAGTACAGTCTCATTTTTAATAAATATTACCAGAGAAAACATTACTACATTCAATATAACAGCTAATTAAAAATCTGAATCACGGGAGTGCTTGGGTGGTTCAGTTGGTTAAGGGTCCAACTGTTGGTTTCAGCTCAGATCATGCTCTCACAGTTCCTGAGTTCAAGCCCCATGTCATGCTCCACACTGGTGGTACAGAGCCTGCTTGAGATTCTCACTCTCTCTGCCTCTCTCTCTCCCTCTCTGCCTCTCTCTTTCTCTCCATCAAAATAAATAAATAAACTTAAAAACAAATCTGAATCATGATTACAAGAATGCCTTCAAAAGTTTCGTCAGTCTAGCTGACACAACTTAGGAAAGAATCATTGATCATGAAGGTAAATCAATAACAATTACCCAAACTAAAGCACAAAGATAAAAAAGAGAGAATTTTAAAAAAAGAAAGAAAAGCCCAGAACATCCCAGAGCTGTGGTACAAACCAAAAAGTCTAAACAAGTATAACTAAAATGTCAGAAACAGAAAACAGCAAAGGAAAAGAAATATTTAGATTTTTTTGAAATTTTTCCAAAATTACTGATAGCCACTAAACTACATATTTAAGAAGCTTAAAAAACACCACAGAGAATTTTTAAAAAGAAATGACATAATTTTTAAAAAGAAATGACATAAAAATGGCATAATTTGGGCTGAAAACCAGAGGAAACCCTAAAGGAAGTCAGAGAAAAAGACACATTACATATACAATTGCAACAAAATTACAGCAGAATTCTCATTAAAAAACAATGAAAGCCAGAATGGAGTGGCATCTTTAAAACACCAAAGAGAAAAACCATCTACAAAGTATTTTATATGCAAGGTAAATATCTTCGAAGTTACAAACTTCTCCTTAAAGGACACAGTTAGGAGTCTAAAATGACTAGTTATAGATTGGGAGAAAATATTTGTAAGTCACATCTAATGAAGGATTTCTATCGAAATTATAAAAACTCTCAAAAATAAACATTAAGAATATAATCCAATAAAAAATGGGCAAAAGAGATAGAACCAAGGAAGGTAAATTTATGGCAAATAAGTACATGAAACTATATTCATCACACAGGTAATTCCAACCACAATGAGATACCAATGCACATTTTTTACAGTGGCTAATTTTTTTTTTTTCAGTTTGACAATGTCAAGTGCTGACAAGAATTTGAGGCACCCGGAAATTTCATATCTTGTTAGAATTGCAAAATAGTTCAGAATGAAAAACAGTTTGGGAGTTTATTACAAAGTTAAATGTACAATCATCATAAGACACGGGCAACTGTGAAGTGAAAAGCCAACATGGCAGAGAAGTACGGGGAATCCATACTTCCCTTGTCTCTCAAACAAAGAAGTGTAGAAGCCAAAGGACTTTGAACACCAGAGCCTGGGAGGAAAAGAGACTGAATCTACTAGGAAGAAAATGGGAAAGCTGGAAAAAAGATAGGTGGGTAACTGTGAACTGAGGGAGATAACAAAAAGTCCTCATGGGCACGAAGGGGAGGGACCCCCTTCTGCAGAGAGACAAAAGGCAGAGAAAGAGGGGCTAGGGAAGTGCAGGACCATATCTGGACAGGAGAAAGACCTCGGACTGAGACTGAGAGGGATCCGATGTCTAACTGCAGTGCTTTCTTCTGACTGGAGCCGGCTCCCTGTTCGTGCACCTGGGGAGGAGAGGAGGAGCCAGGGGCCTGGGTGTGGTGGTAGGTCAGGGGCTCAGGCTGCATTTGGAAAAAGTGGTTACCTCACTGGAGGGTTGCACAATTGTACAGGACCTGCCTGCATCCGCCACCCCCGGGTGCAGTGGCTGGGCCAAGGGCACAGTCTGCAGGAGGAAAAGGCGACCATTTCCCTGGAATACTGTGGGAAAAGACAAAAGTCTGCCTGTGGCCGCCACCCTGGGGGCTCACAGCGAAGGTGGCAGCTCAGTCCACAGTAGGAGAAGGCGGTCCTCCCTGAAGTGCTGTGGCACAGACAAAGCCATCCGGGACCACATGGAGAGGCACTGAGAGGTGCTTCCCCAGTGCCAGAGTGCACAGAGTGGGACTTTGAATCCTAGCCAAGCGCAGGGTCAGGGGAGTTGGTGGAGCAAAAAGGACTGCCCTGTCTGCCCCCGCCGCACAGTGAGGACGACTCAACTGAGTCCACCAGGTCAGGCTTTGTGGAAAAGAGACGGGGGATCACCATTCTCCTCCTCCCCCCCACCACTACCACCAAGGCAGGGCGTCAGGGGTCACTCCTGGGGCCCATAGTAGAGGTGAGTCCAGAAAACATCAAACCACGCCCTCTTGTACTTGTAACTGTGCATCCACCACAGCTGCACAGACCCTGCCGACAGCTACTACCTACAAGCGATGCAGCATTGCCTGGATGAACTCTAGGTCAATTCTGGATATAGATATATTCTCCTGTCCCCCCCATTTCTCCTCATCTCTTCCCTCCCCTAGGCTAGTTACTCTGGTTATTGCTCTGTCTAAACAGACACATTTAATCCATTGTCTTGATACATGTTCTACACCTCCTTGTTTACACTCCTTTCTCTCTCTCTGAAATAATCAAGCCATATAGTTTGTCTGGGTAACTTTATCTTCATTTTGTTTTCCCCACCTCCTTTATTTCCCTTTCTCTCTCTCTGGATTAAGGCTTTTAGTCTCTCTGCCTAGTCAATGTTTATTTTTTTCTCCTCCTACCCCACTCCTGTCATTTCTCTCTTTGTATATGTTCTTCCATCAGCATCGTCTCCACCCTCTTCTTTACTTGCAGTCGGTGTTTTCCAGTTGTTGTTTTTAGTCTTTAGTTTTTTTGTCTTTGTGTTATTTGTGTGTTGGCATGTTTTTATCTCCTATTTGTCTACCTGTTTTCCTTTACAGGGCTATTCCAAGGAACAAATCAAAGCACATCTGGTGGAGGGTCCAAAATATTACTATGACTAGGCTAATTAAATAACCAAAGTCACAAAAACAGAGAGCAAGTAACAATCCCTGAAAAAACACCTTGTGAAAGGCGAGGTCCTGGACACTGTATGACCCTCCTTTAATATAGCAGTGCTCGCAGGTGCAGAGCATACAACACACTTTTAAAACACATAAGGGACAGAAAACTAGCCAAAATGACAAAATGGAAGAATTTTCCTCAAAAGAAATTCAGGAAATAGCAACAGCTAACGAATTGATCAAAACTGATTTAAGCAATATAACAGAACAAGAATTTAGAATAATAGTCATAAAATTAATCGCTGGGGTTGCAAAGAGCATCAAGGACAGCAGAGAATCTATTGCTACAGAGATCAAGGGACTAATAAATAGTCATGAGGAAATAAAAAATGCTACAAATGAGGTGCAAAATAAAATGGAGGCGGCCATAGCATGGATTGAAGAGGCAGAGGAGAGAATAGGTGAATTTGAAGATAAAATTATGGAACAAGAGGAGGTTGAGAAAAAGAGAGATAAAAAAATCTAGGAGTATGAGGGGAGAATTAGAGAACTAAGTGATGAAATCGAATGGAACAATATCTGTATCATAGGAATTCCAGAAGAAGAAGAGAGAGAAAGGGACTGAAGATGTACTTGAACAAATCATAGCTGAGAACTTCACTGATCTGGGAAAGGAAACAGGCATTGAAATCCAAGAGGTACAAAGAACTCCCTTCAGATGTAACTTGAATTGATTTTCTCCACAACATATCATAGTGCAACTGACAAAATACAAGGGTAAATAGAGAATTCTGAAAGCAGCTAGGGGTAAACCAGCCTTAACATACAAAGGTAGACACATAAGGGTAGTAGCAGACCTATCTACTGAAACTTCGCAGGCCAGAAAGGAATGGCAGGAAATCTTCAATGTGATGAACAGAAAAAAATATGCAGCCAAGAATCCATTACCCAGCAAGTCTGCCATTCAGAATAGAGGAGAGATAAAGGTTTTTCCAAACAAACAAAAACTGAAGGAATTCATTGGCACTAAACCAGTCCTACAAGAGATCCTAAGGGGGACTCTGTGAGAGAAATGTTGCAAGGACCACAAAATACCAGAGACACCACTAAAGCTCATGCTTGTAGTGATACCTACAGATATCATAATGACTCTAAACACATATCTTTCAATAATAACACTGAATGTAAATGGACTAAATGCTCCAACCAAAAGACACAGGGTATCAGAATGGATAAAAACAAACAAACAAACAAAACCAAACAAGACCTATATATTTGCTGTCTACAAGAGACTTATTTTAGACCTGAGGACACCTTCAGATTCAAAGTGAGGGGAGGGAGAACTATCTATCATGCTACTGGAAGTCAAAAAAAGCTGGAGTAGCCATACTTATATCAGACAAACTAGACTTTATTTTAAAGGCTGTAACAAGAGATGAAGAAGGGCATAATATAATAATTACAGGGTCTATCCAGGAAGAGCTAACAATTATAAATGTCTATACACTGAATACGGGAGCCCCCAAATATATAAAACAATTAATCACAAACATAAGCAACTTTATTGATAAGAATGTGGTCATTGCTGGGGGCTTTAATACCCCATTTACAACAATGGATAGATCATCTAGACACAGTATCAATAAAGAAACCAGGGCCCTGAATGATACATTGGATCAGATGGACTTGACAGATATATTTAGAACTCTCATCCCAAAGCAACACAATATACTTTCTTCTCGAGTGCATATGGAACATTCTCCAAGATAGATCACATACTGGGTCACAAAACAGCCCTTCATAAGTATAAAAGAATTGAGATCATACCATGCACACTTTCAGACCACAATGCTATGAAACTTGAAATCAACCACAGGGAAAAGTCTGGAAAACCTCCAAAAGCATGGAGGTTAAAGAACACCCTACTAAAGAACGAATGGGTCAACCAGGCAATTAGAGAAGAAATTTAAAAATATATGGAAACAAATGAAAATGAAAATACAATAATCCAAATGCTTTGGGATGCAGCAAAGACAGTCTTGAGAGGAATACATTGCAATCCAGGCCTATCTCAGGAAACAAGAAAAATCCCAAATACAAAATCTAACAGCACACCTAAAGGAAACAGAAGCAGGACAGCAAAGACACCCCGAACCCAGCAGAAGAAGAGAAATAATAAAGATCAGAGCAGAAATAAACAATATAGAATCTAAAAGAAAATGTAGAGCAGATCAATGAAACCAAGAGTTGTTTTTGTTTTTGTTTTTGAAAAATAAACAAAATTGATAAACCTCTAGCCAGGCTTCTCAAAAAGAAAAGAGAGGACCCAAATAGATAAAATCATGAATCAGGGTATCTGGGAATACTATGAAAAATTATATGCCAACAAACTGGACAACCTGGAAGAAATGGACAAATTCCTAAACACCCACACACTTCCAAAACTCAAACAGGAAGAAATAGAAAACTTGAACAGACCCATAACCAGTGAAGAAATTGAATCAGTTATCAAAAATCTCCCAACAAATAAGAGTCCAGGACCAGATGGCTTCCCTGGGGAATTCTACCAGACATTTAAAGCAGAGGTAATACCTATCCTTCTCAAGCTGTTCCAAAAAATAGAAAGGGAAGAAAAACTCCCAGACTCGTTATATGAAGCCAGCATTACTTTGATTCCCAAACCAGACAGAGATCCAGCAAAAAAAAGAGAACTAAAGGCCAATATCCCTGATGAATATGGATGCAAAAATTCTCAATAAGATACTTGCAAATCGAATTCAACAGCATATAAAAAGAATTAATAACCATGATCCAGTGGGATTCATTCCTGGGCTGCAGGGCTGGTTCAATATTCACGAATCAATGTGATACATCACATTAATAAAATAAAGGATAAGAACCATATGATCCTGTCAATTGATGCAGAAAAAGCATTTGACAAAATTCAGCATTCTTTCTTGATAAAAACTCTCAAGAAAGTTAAGATAGAAGGAACATACTTAAATATCAAAAAAGCCATATATGAAGAGCCCACAGCTAATATCATCCTCAATGGGGAAAAACTGAAAGCTTTCCCCCTGAGATCAGGAACACGACAGGGATGTCCACTCTCACCGCTGTTGTTTAACATAGTGTTGGAAGTGCTAGCATCAGCAATCAGACAACAAAAGGAAATCAAAGGCACCAAAATTGGCAAACATGAAGTTAAGCTTTCACTTTTTGCAGATGACATGATATTATACATGGAAAACCTGATAGACTCCACCAAAAGTCTGCTAGAACTGATACATGAATTCAGTAAAGTCTCAGGATACAAAAGTAAAGTACCAAAATCAGTTGCATTCTTAACACTAATAATGAAGCAACAAAAAGACAAATAAAGAAACTGATCCCATTCACAATTGCACCAAGAATCATAAAATACCTAGGAATAAACCTAACCAAAGATGTAAAAGATCCGTATGCTAAAAACTATAGAAAGCTTTTGAAGGAAATTAAAGAAGATACAAAGAAATGGAAAAACATTCTGTACTCATGGATTGGAAGAATAAATGTTGTTAAAATATCAATACTCCCCAAAGCTACTTACACATTCAACGCAATCCCAATCAAAATTGCACCAGCATTCTTCTCAAAGCTAGAAAAAACAATCCTAAAATTTGTATGGAACTACAACAGACCCCAAATAGCCAAAGTAATATTGAAGAAGAAGACCAAAGTGGGAGGCATCACAATCCCAGACTTTAGCCTCTACTACAAAGCTGTCATCATCAAGACAGCATGGTATTGGCACAAAAACAGACACATAGACCAATGGAATAGAATAGAGACTCCAGAATTGGACCCACAAATGTATGGCCAACTAATCTTTCACAAAGCAAGAAAGAATATCCAATGGAAAAAAAGACTCTTTAACAAATGGTGCTGGGAGAACTGGACAGCAACATGCAGAAGAATGAAACTAGAACACTTTCTTACACCATTCACAAAGATAAACTCAAAATGGATAAAGGACCTGAATGTGAAACAAGAAACCATGAAAATCTTAGAGGAGAAAGCAAGAAAAAACCTCTCTGACCTCAGCCACAACAATTTCTTACTTGACACATCTCTGAAGGGAAGGGAATTAAAAGCAAAAATGAACTATTGGGACCTCATCAAGACAAAAAGCTTCTGCACTGCAAAAGAAACAATTAACAAAACTAAAAGGCAACTGATAGAATGGGAAAAGATATTTCCAAATGACATATTGGATAAAGGGCTAGTATCCAAAATCTATAAATAACTCACCAAACTCCATACCTGAGAAACAAATAATCCAGTGAAGAAATGGGCAGAAGACATGATTAGACACTTCTCTAAAGAAGACATCCTGTTGGCCAACAGGCACATGAGAAGATGCTCAACATCACTCCTCATCAGGGAAATACAAATCAAAACCACACTCAGATACCACCTCACGCTGGTCAGAGTGGCTAAAATGAACATATCAGGAGACTATAGATCCTGGCAAGGATGTGGAGAAACAGGAACCCTCTTGCACTGTTGGGAATGCAAACTGGTGCAGCCACTCTGGAAAACAGTGTGGAGGTTCCTCAAAAAATTAAAAATAGATCTACCCTAGGACCCAGCAATAGCACTGCTAGGAATTTACCCAAGGGATACAGGAGTGCTGATGCATATGGGCACTTGTACACCAATGTTTATAGAAGCACTGTCAACAATAGCCAAATTATGGAAAGAGCCTAAATGTCCATCAACTGATGAATGGATAAAGAAGATGTGGTTTATATATACAATGGAATACTACTTGGCAATGAGAAAGAATGAAATATGGCCTTTTGTAGCAACATGGATGGAACTGAAGAGTGTTATGCTAAGTGAAATAAGTCAGGCAGAGGAAGACAGATACCATATGTTTTCACTCATATGTGGATGCTGAGAAACTCAACAGAAGACCAGGGGAGAGGGGGAGGGGGGGGAAAGTTACAGAGAGGGAAGGAGGCAAACCATATGAGACTCTTAAATACTGAGAACAAACTGAGGGTTGATGGGGGTTGGGGGGAAGGGAAAGTGCATGATGGACATTGAGGAGGGCACTGGGGCATTGAGGATGGGCATTGAGCACTGGGTGTTGGGATGAGCACTGGGTGTTGTATGGAAACCAATATGACAGTAAATTTCATTTAAAAAAAAGACACAGCAACTGTAACTAAAGCCTAACATTTATAATCACCCATCTAAGGCATATCTGCTCTGTTATTCTCTATCTTAAAACTTTCTGTTTCCTTAATTGCATTAGCATAATTTCTAATTGTGTATGTATTGTGTATTTCTCTACTAGATTATAAACTCCTTGAGTGCCAAGTTTGTATTTTTCATTCAGCACTATAGGTGGGGTTTTGTTGTTGGTTTATTCCACAAACTTTATAGAACCCTTTCTATTTGGCAGACATGGACACAGGCATTAAAAATATTATATCAAAAGATGATTCCTGGTATCAAAGTGCTTACATCTTATTTGGAGGGACAGACATAGAAATAGATCATTAATATCTAATATAGTCAATACACAGATAAAAAATGTCAGGGTTCTTATAAGTTTACCAAGGAAGAACATCTGTGGGAGGAGAGAGGAGGTGAGACTAAGAAAAAGAGAAACAGGAAAGGAAAGGAGTCATGGAAATTTCAGGAAGAACTCTTGGAAGATGTAATGCCAAGGCTTAAAAGTGTGAACAGGAGTTTGACAGGTGAAAGAAGAGGAGATAGGGAGATGGTGCAGAAAAAGAGGACTGCAGGTAAAGGTGAAAGGCCCCAGAGTGAAGAGCTATATCATAGAGAAAGGGGGACCTTTCACAGGAAGTAGGCAAAAGAGAAGACATAAGGTGGGGAGGAGGCTAGAAAGGCAAAGGTTTCATCATGGATGAACTCATGTTCTACTGAAGATTCCTAAAATTATGCTTGAATATGGAAAAGGCTTAGAAGAGAATGTTAAAAAAGTGTAACTAGTTTCAATGATTTTATTTCATTTTTTATTACTTTTGTAGTTGTTGGAATATTGTGTATACCATTATTTTGTCATTTAACTGAAGTTTGTAAAAATCCTTTTTCAACTATCTTCAACACATACTGGCCACTGCTTCTATTGCATATTTTTCAGCACTGCTATATCTTTTATAGGATATTAATTATGATTAATTATAAAGCATACATTTGTTTTTATATTTATTTTGTTTCTCCACATAGACTACATTTTAAAAGTAGGCACTCCGTGTTTATCTTTTCAGAGCCCTATGATTTTAAACAACTCTGTAAGCATGCAGGAGCATTTAATAAATGCTTATGGAAGAAATGTGTAAGATTGTACTGAGGAAACTTAAATGTAAAAGGAATTCTTTCACTTTCTATGATTGTTAATGTGTAATATGCACACAAGAAGTTCAAAAGATCTCATTGCAATTTGGGCTATTCTGTGGCCGATACCTGCAAGGTATTCTTAAAAAATAAATCATATAGTTGGGTAATGATGCACATCAACTCACATCCAGCTTTTGCAAATGATAAAGCAGAACTCAAACATTGAGCTTATTACATCGAGTCAAGATTTATAATCCTACCCAGGTTCGCATAAATTTCCCCTCCAGAACCCAGACAAACCACTTAGCTAAGTAACCTTATATTTTAATTCTCAGTGAAAGTGTCCTTAAGGCCTGGGTTATAGGGTCCCTGCTTTATATGCCAGGACAATGGAGGTTTCTCATAAGATCATTAGCAGTGGTATATAAAAAGGGAGTGAAAAGGGAAGAGTAAAGTGAAAAACACCATTGACTGGTTTAAGGAAAAGAAAAAAAAAAACCTCTTAGCATTCCCTATTCATTCTTTATATAAACTCTGGATCCAAAATGCTGAAATACAGACTAGGGAACAAACTTTCACATCTGTGGGCTGAATTTTCAGTGAACGCATCCCTCCAACTCTTCCCTGTTTCTCAGATCACATGGGCCTGTTCTGCTTTGAATGGGTTAATTACCAAGGAAGCATTTTTCCTCTGTGGTCTAGACATAGAAATATCCAGATATTGTTTCCCTTGAAAGGCAGCCATCCTGCTGAATGTACTTGATCACCAATCCCCATGTTTTTCTAAGGCCAGATGGGGCTAAACATAATTTCTGAAGATTTTTCTCTCTCCTTTTTTTTCACTGATTAACAGCTTGTTTGTTTTCGATTGAGGATTCAGCCAGGCAAATACAGGGAAGAAAAAAAATTCCTTAATTTTTAAGGTGGAGAAACTCAAAAATGATGGATTTGCTGTAGCCAAGAGGAAACAATCCTTGGACCTAACAAATAAGCATAGAAAAAAAGTTTACTCAATATTATATAATTTCAGTATTATGGGGATTTTGAGAATAATATAATTTTCTTAACTGAAACCCAAAGGTAGGTGTATACTGTACTTCTAGATAGGTAGAGAGTGAGAGAAAGAGAGACATCTTAACCTTTGGGGGAAAAACAATCTTAATCCTGACTGTGCTATCACTTTGACCTTGGGTAAGTCACTTCAGTTATTTGAGTCCTTCTACACATGTAGACTAAAAGACTGAGATGATTTTATATCTAAGATCTTTCCATCTCTAAAATTGTTTGACCTCTTGTAATTAATTCCCAGACAATAATAGTCTACCTGGGAATAACAACTGTTTCTCCTCCATCGTCTCCCCCACCCCTCACTCTCTTTGGAGAAACTATCTGTCTGCTCTGTGGGAGTTACATAAGTGGCAAGTGAAGACAGCTGAACTTGCTTGGAAACCATGATGAATAGCTCCAGTGTCCTGAGTGCTCCTTCCCTGCTGGAGGCCAGGCAGCTCCATGTAGACATGGGAAAGAATTAAGTGGTACCTCAGCTGAGTGCAGACTGGCACAGGGGCCAGGCACATGTCGGCCACATGACATTACTCTGAGACATCTCCTTTCTGGGAGGACCTGGACCTCCCCTCTCCCATTACAGTCTCAAATTCCTGAGTCCTAGAGGCCCCCTGTCAGCCACAATGAGTGACACTGCCAGGAACAGTGGTAAGTAGGAGGAACCTAACCCTGACTAGATCAGGACTCACTCCAACTCTTAAGAACTCAGGCAACTTACTTGGCCACCAGCACTACTTTCTCCCAACTTTGCTAAAATAGCCAAGTCTGTGATTGCTGATGCCCAGTAGTGACATATCCATTCTAGGCCAGGAACTGTAAAAAATATGCCTTAGAAAATGAGTCAATATGATTAATGTTCTTAAAAACTGACTTTTTTTTTCTTTTAGTATCAAAACATCATTAAAGTGGCTGGAGAGACTGATCACTTTTGGTCACTCTGTGATTATAGGGACACACCATCCCCGGCTGACGCAAGGCCAAACTCTGCTCAGACACTGGTGAGCCATGTGGGAGTAGCAAAGGCTGAATTCGCAAATGACAGAAACATCGCATCTCACAGGCCAAACTCTCACTAGAGAGGTGCACTGCACCCTCCAAGGAGTTACCCAGACTGGGCCTCCCATTTCTTTCTGAAATGCGTGTTCCAGCAGTATTCGACACACTCTGGAAATAACTACACATTTCTGAATGATGATTTCTGAGATGAAGACTTGTCAGTAGTATGGTAATGTGGGTAAAAGAAAAATATTTTACTTGGTAGTAGAATTTCCTGACCCTTAAAAAGATACTACAAAACTTAGTTTGACTGGAGATTGAAGTTTAATGATCAAGGCTTTGTGTCTAATTCATTGTCACAGAAGGAAACCAATCCTCCCTCATTCTTTTTTCCTCACTGCATGTTAGATGCCACATTAAAGCATACCAAAATAGCAATTTCAGCCTCAGGGACAGATTTTTAATGCAAGACTTCTCACACCAGATTGCTTTCTTCAAACATCTGGGGGTATGTTTTTCAGCCCTATCTCCCCAACCAAAAAAAAAAAAGTTTCAAATTAAAAATACTTTAATTCTATCCCATTGAATAAAACCATTGAAAAAAAAAAAAAAAACCATTGAGTAGACACCAGTGAATTGGTGGGAGATACTGATCACTTTTAGTCTCTCTGTGACTAAAGGGACACAGTACCCAAGTCTCAGCTGACATGAAGCCAAACTGCTCAAGCAATAGTGAGCCACATGTGAATAATGAACACAGAATTGGCAAATTATAGGAATAAAGGACTCTCACAGGCCAAACACCTCACCAGAGAGGTGCACAGTACTCTCCCTAGAGTCACCCAGAACAGGTCTGATTCTTTCTGAAAGAAAGAAACAGTATTAAACACACTCTAAAAACGAGTACACATTTCTGAATGAAGTCCTAAGGTGAACACTTGTCAGCAGTAGGGTGGCTCCTGAGGAGTATTCAGTTTTTTTTCCTATTATGAATTTTTCCTATTATGAACTAGTATCAAAAAGATAAGAAATGACAGACACCAGCAAGGATGTGGAGAAAAGGGAACTCTCACGTAGTGTTGGTGAGAATGTAAATTGGTGCAGCCACTGTGGAAAACAATATGGAGGTTCTTCAAAAAATTAAAAATAGATCAGGGGCGCCTGTGTGGCTTGGTGGTTGAGCATCTGACTTCAGCTCAGGTCATGATCTCACGGTTTGTGAGTTCGAGCCCCACGTCAGGCTCTGTTATGACAGCTCAGAGCTTGGAGCCTGCTTCGGATTCTGTGTCCCCCTCTATCTCCACCCCACCCCTTCTTGTGCTCTGTCTCTGTCTTTCAAAAATGAATAAACATAAAAAATTTTTTTAAAAATAGGTCATTATATGATGCAGTAATTCCACTTCCGGGTATTTAATCCAAGAAAATAAAAACACTAATTCAAACAGATACATGCATGCCTATGTTTATTGCAGCATTATTTACAATAACCAAGATATGGAAGCAACCTAAATGTACATCAACAGATGCCATGCACACACACACACACACACACACACACACACACACACACATACACACACACACACACACTGGAATATTACTCAGCCATAACTGCCATTCATAACAACATGAATGGATGAATGGACCTGAAGGGTATTATGTTAAGTGAAAAGAGTCAGAGAAAGAATATACCATACGATCTTACTTGTATGTGAAATCTAAAAAAACAAAACAAGTAAACAAAGCAGAAACAGACTCATAAATACAGAGAACAAACTAGTGGTTGCAACAAGGGACTGGGGTGGGGACTTGGGCAAAATGGGTAAGGGGAATGAGAGGTACAGATTTCCAGTTATAAGGTGAATAGGTCATGGGATGAAAACAGTGCGGGGAATATAGTCAATAATACTATAATAGCTTTGTATGTTGATGGATAGTGGCTACACTTGTCATGGTGAGCATTTTGTAGTAGATAGAATTGTCAAGTCATTGTGTTGTACACCTGCAACTAATATATAGTATTGTATGTCAACTATATTTCAATTAAAAATTAAAAAAAGTAGGGGTGCCTGTGTGTCTCAGTCATTAAGCATCTGACTTCAGCTCAGGTCATGATTTTGCAGTTTGTGAGTTTGAGCCCTACATGAGGCTCTGTGCTGATAGCTCAGAGCCTGGAGCCTGCTTTGGATTCTGTCTCTCTCTCTCTCTCTCTGCCCCTCCCCCACTCATTCTCTCTGTCTCTGTCTCTCTCTCTCTCGGTCTCTCTGTCTCTCTCTCTCTCAAAAATAAATAAACATTAACATTTTTTAATTTAAAAAAATTTTTAAACTTTTAAAGAAGTGACAATGATATAGTAAAGTTCATTCTTGAAAAAGATCTAATTACTAGAGCTTATAGTAGACAAGTAAATGTGCAAATATGACAAGTACTTAATTCATGGAAATAAAATATTCATTCCACAGGACAATAATGCTCTAACAGATAATAGTACAAAAAAATAAGTTCTTCTTGTGCCCTGCTTAAAAGTCTTTGCCTTCTTCACGATCACAGAGTTGATCATCTTATTTTTCTTCTAAAAGCTTTATTGTTTGCCTTTCACATTTAGATATACAATCCATCTGAATTTTATTATTTTCTATAGGGTATGAAGTAAGGGTCAAGCACATATTTTTCATATGGATATCTAATTGATTCAGCATTATTTATTGAAAAGACTATTCTTTCTTCACTGCACTTTTTTATACTTTTTTTTAAAAAGTTTATGCTGAGAGAAGGAGAAAGAGAGCACATGTGGGGGGAAGGGCAGAGAGTGAGAGGGAGAGAGAGAATCCCAAGCAGGCTTCCCATCATCAAGGCAGAGCCCAAAATGGTTCAATTTCACAAACTGTGAGATCATGACCTGAGCCAAAATCAAGAGTCAAAGCTTAACCGACTAAGCCACCCAGATGCCCCTGCCCTTTTTTATAATTTTATCTTAAGTCAAATGACTATACATGAGTCTAATTCTAGAGTCTATCCTAATGGTCAGTTTGTCTATCCTATTACCAAAGCCACATTGTCTTAGTTACTATATTTTCATAATAAATTTTGATATCTGGCAAAGTAAATCCTTTAGCTATGTTCTTCTCCAAGAATACTTTGAACATTCTTGGCCCTTTGCATTTCTAAATTTCATTTAACAAAAAGTATGCTCATATTTTTTATTAGGATTACATTAAACATGTAGATTCATTTGGGCAGAATATTCTACCAATATTGAATCTTCTATCTGTAAACATGGACTATCCCTCCATTTGTTTAAATCCTCCTTAATTTCTTTCAATGTTTTATAGTGTGCCTATAGAAGTATTTGAACATGTTTCATTACACCAGTTGCTAGATCTACGATTTTTCAAATGTTATTATAAGTGATAATATTTTAAATTTCATTTCACATTTGCTTTTGGTATATAGAAATATTCATTAAATTCATATTCAGGGGCATTGCTAAATCTGCTTATAAATTCTTGCTGTTTTTCTGTAGTTGATGTGATAAATTAAATTGAGTGATTTTCTAATGTTAAGCCATCCTTGTATATGTGAAATAAATTCTTCTTGGTTATGATATAGCATTTCATTTATGTATTGTTAGGTTGACTTTGTTAATTTTTTTGCATCGATGTCAATGAAAACATTTGGTTTATAATTTTCCTTTATGTCTTCACAATTTTATAGTCCATGTTATGATGCCTCCTAAAAATAGAAATTGTTCCCTATTTTCTGTTCTCTGGAAGAATTTTTAAAATATTGCTGCTACATCTTTCTTCTGTGTTTGGAAGAATTCACCAGTGAAACTATTTTGGCCTAAGAATTTTACTATGAGAGCACTTTAAGACTTCATTTTTCAGGGAGCCTGGGTGGCTCAGTTGGTTAATACTCCGACTTCAGCTCAGGCCATGATCTCACGGTTTGTAAATTCGAGCCCCACGTCAGTCTCTGTGCTGATAGCTTGGAGCCTGAAGCCTGCTTCAGCTGCTGTGTCTCCCTCTCTCTCTGCTTCTTGCCCACTCGCACCCTCTCTCTCTCTCTCTCTGTCTCTTTCAAAAATAAACATCAAAAATTTTGTAAAAAAGAATTCATTTTTAAAAATATATCTCTGATTGCTTATGTTTTCTCTTTCTTCTTATTACAAATTTAATAAGTTATTCAGTTTTTGAGTTATTAATCCACCTCATCCAAATCATCAAATTTATTGAGAAAGTGTTCATAATATCTCATTTGACCTGTACATTTTCATTTTTGAAAACTGGTGCAATTTTTTTCTTGATCACTTTTGTGAGTTTATTAATTTTATGAATTTTATCAAAGCACAACCCTTAACTTTGTTGATTTTTCTTTTATATTCATTTTTTTAAAATTTCTGCTCTTTATGACTTCTTTCCTTACATTTTCCTTACCTTTGATTTGCTCTTTTTTCTGTAGCTTCTTAAGTTGTAAATAAAGTGATTTTCAGTCTTTCTTCTTTCCCAATATACAGAAATATTCTCTGACCATAGTGGAATTACACTAGAAGTTAGGGACCATTTTGAACTGAATTTTAATGGAAAGATATAAAAAATTATATTGTTGCAATTTCTCTTTAAGCACTGTATTAGCTGCAGCAATACAAGTCTTGACATGCTGCATTTCCATTATAATACAGGTGAGATACATAGATGACATTAAAGTTAACTGTTTTATATATAGTCAGTAGTCCTCTTTTAAAAATTTTGCAGCCCACATATTTACTCCTCTTGAGTTCATAAATCCTCTTGTATTTCCATGTTCCATTAGGAACAATTTTCCTACTTGAAGAAGGTCAATTTACTTTTACAAATGTGGGCATGCCAGTGACAAATTCCCTCATTTTTTCTTTGGCTAATATTATTTTTATTTTAATTTTTTAAGGATTTTTTTGGTATAAAATTATTAGTTGGCAGTTATTCTCTTTCTACTTTAAAGCTGTTACTTCATTGTCTTCTAGCATCCATCATTTCTGTTGAAAAGTTAGATGTAAGTCTTGGTGAATTGTTTTTAAAGATACAAAGTTTTTTTCTCTTTGTATTTGGTTTTCAGAAGATTTTATGATATACTTGGGTATGCTTTTCTTTGTTTGTCTTCAACTTGGGATTCCCAGATTCTCCTGAATCTCTCAGCTGGTATCTTTCACCAGCTTTGGAAAATTTAAATAGTGATTTTCCCCCATTTTCTCTCACTTTCCTTCTGTGACTCCTATTATATATATGTTAGACCTTTGAATGATCCTACATATTTCCATTTTTTCTAATTTTTTCCATATGCTCAATATTGTATATTTTGATTGACTTGTCTTCCAATTCACTTTTCCTATATACTTCTCTCTCCAATCTACTCTTAAATCCACTCATTGAGTTCTTCTAGATATTATATTTTTCTAGACTGTCCATGTTTCTTTTTTTTTAATAGAAGAATATAGTTCCCTGAAGAAATTCTCCATACTTTTATCTATTCTTCACATATTCTGTAATGTATTTTATATATTAATCATAGTTATTTCAAAGAACAGATTGGTAACTCTGACGTCTGAATCATCTATTGGTCTCCTACTAGTTTCCATCTTTTTCCTCTTGATCAGCAATTGTATTTTCATCTATTTTTTGTATGTAAAGTAATATTTTATTGTGTGTCAGACACTGAGTATAAAAGAAATGAGGAGGGTCTCAATGATTTTATCTTTCACCAGGAAAGTCCCCCACTCCAACTTCCATTTATTCTCTCTTATGCAGTTCAGGTAAGAGGCTAATCACTATCCAATCAGTAATCAACCTGGGTCAGCTGAATTTCAGAGTAAGTCTCAGTGTACATCTGTTTCAGTCCACTGTCTTAGGAATAACCATCTCAAGTTTACTGAGAGAGAATCAAATTGGTCTCTTTCTCCTCAATTCTGAAATAATTTAGGACTTCCAGCTTAGTCATTCATACTCTTCAGCTCTTCAGCTCCCCATTCTAGACATCTTAATCATCTAGGAAACTTCTTGATTGAAAGACTAATGGAATGCTTAACGCAGGCCCATGCCTTCTGGTATGTCTTAGATTTCATTCTGCCCTTTTGAAGGTTTTGGACCTCCTCTCTCATCTCTAGGGCTGCTACAGATCTCAAAGTGAGCCAATGTGACAGAGAGAGTGAACTAGCCATACATTTGAAGAAGCCCCTAAAGTTTCCAATTTGTCTCTTCAGCTGCCTGACAATGCTAACACATCAACACTTTGCTGGTTTTTATTCTCCCCTGGAAGTGTCTTAATGCCTAAATCAAGTCCAAGCTTCAGGTCATGCCCTAAGTCAGTTAAATCTCCCAAAGGGAAAAATTCCCAGGATCTGACAAATGTCCACAAGAGAGAAAATTCAGCCCACCTCAGAAGTTTCCCCATCATTTTAGAGTCTTTATCTTCTTTCCCTATGGCTAGTTAAGGGGAGAGTGAGTTGGGGAGTGAATGAACTAAATAGCCAAGTATCTCTTCAAACCTATTATGTAAAGCAGAATCCAAGCCCTTACAACTTCAAATGCTAAAAATTAATCATCTTCCATCTATGTTGTGGCCAGGTGAAACCAAAGTTTCACAAAAACAGATTAAGAGTGAAGTAAACAAAGAACTTACAGAGATAACAAGAAATTAGATGAATCTTTTCCTCATCATCCTACAGCATTACCTGGCTTCTTCCTATCCTATACTCAACTAAAACTTCACTCTCAAGTTGTCCCTCTGTACTCACTAAATCTAATGACCATTTTTCAAGCTTTGCTTTTTTATTTACCTTCTACAGAATTTGATATAATGTCCCAGAGACATCAGAATCCAAGGACAGTCATAACATATTTTACTTAGAAGGCACTACCAATCTTATTAGTGTTACGCATTTTTAATGAAAAAAGTAGTATGAATTACAGTCCTAATAATATAGTTAATCAATATTGCATATCTCCCCAAATACCCAATTATTATAGGTCATGTTAAATTTAAATATTCCATAGGCATATTCTAGCCTATAAAGTCTGCTTTTCTGTAAATGTTACAGTTACAGAAAAGAGAGCATGCATTATTGAGTTCTCTTTTAAAGAATCCAACTACAATGACCAAAATGTTTCCAGCTTGCTAATTCATTCTGAATCATGTTCATTAGTTTATGATTGCTATTTTCCAAAGATACTTATTATTATAACATGTGACAAAGTGAACTCACTCTGAAAAGTTAAGATGACAGTATCTTTGGTTCTTTGATATCAAAAATTAGTTTGTTCAGCACTAGGGTTCTTGGCAATACTGAGATGACATTAAAAAGGGGAAGGAAATTGCATGCCAGCTCCATTCATTTTAAAAGCTTTCAGCACTGGATTACACAATGGAAAAATCTCAAGGACATTCCCTGTGTCTGTATGTTTGTAACAATTACATGAAAGTCAAATACAACTCCAAGAAATGAATTGTGCTCAAATGCTTTGGAGTTAAAATACCGGGTATATGGACTAGATTCCCTAATAGGGACTAGTACTTTTATGAAATGACTTGAAGATCAGGACAGGGGATTTTATATTTTATAAAGATCATCCTGATCACATAGATTAATCAAAGTGGTGAGTTAGATACCAATACTAAAGTAATAAAGCATTTTACAAATTCATAAACGAAAGTAAATGTTATTTTTTCTCCAGGTGTGGGTAATATTAATGTTCCATAAATAAAAACGTTAGCCTTTTTATTAGCTTATTTAAAATCCACTTAGAATACACCACAAACTCCTTGACCATAGCCTACAGAGATCACCTGGTCAGTCTCTTGCCTATCTTTGCAATCTCACCTCTCCACACACATCCTGCTTTGCAACAACTTTAAGGTACTTGATGTTTAAGATGCATAATACTATTCCCCATCACTGTGCTTTAGCACAAGCTGTTTCTTCTACCTACTATTTCTCTCTCCACTTTTCTTTCTTACACAGTGAGTCCAATTCAAATGTCAACTCCTATGTGAATCCTTTCCTGACCTCCATAAGCATAAATGCCTTCTTTTCCTTGCTCTTGCAGCACATTATTCTATCATATTATAGCCTCTACCTCATAACTCTCTCTAGCTTTTGCACCCTTCTAGGATGGGGAAAATATTATAAACACAATGACATTCCTAACCAGTACTTTCCATGAAACTATATTAACCATAGTTAATAAATGTAGAAGGAACAAAGAGATAAGTGAAAGAAAAAAAAAAAAAAGGAAAGGAAGACTTTAATCTTTAAATATAACTCCCTAAAAAGTTTCCAGAACCTAAATATGCAATTCGTAAGCCCAAAATGGTATTTATTGAATGAGCAACAAGCTTCTAAATATTCAAAATGTAGTGATGAAATAAAAAAGAGAGTTTGCACATAGCTTATAGGCTTATAATGTTATAACATCTGATGCAAAGATATAGCAACTTACATTTTGGTCTATTTTTTTACTTTGCCTTCCTCCAGTGAAGTTCATTTAATGTTAATTTCTTGTTCAGGTTTTGTTTCTGTTCTGTTACTTGATTTATTGCTCATCTCGTTTCTTAGAATCCTTTTCTCTTCAGTGATAGCAACTGATATGAACCATGAATGATATGGTGTCAAATAATTCAGTAAAGTATTATAAAGTACTACCTTTATTTTGATTACATCCTATAGATTTAAAACTGAGTTGCTGACATATAAAAATGATATTAGTTAGTGCCACGCCAAATACCAGTTCTATTTTCTGAGACAAAATTGTGACTTATTAAAAGTCAGCTCAGACATGCCCATGGCTCAGAACACTAGTATTCTTCCTTTCAGTGATAGTTACATAGTTCTTTTGAGTCATACATTTGATTATCTTTCAGGTGGAGAAACTAAGGCTCCTAGAGTGTAAACAATGGGTACATAATTACTTAGGCAGTGTGTTCCAAAGTTAGGGCTAAAACTGATCTTCTGACTTCAAATACTGTCTCCTTTTTTACTATACTGGAATTATCTTCTTGGATATGCTTATTCCTTGGCCCCTTCTTAGCATGCCCCCACAACTCCACCTCTAATGCTGGGTAATCATCTACTCCTTTAAACTTTGCTACTACATATAAGGTCATTTTCATGTTTATGAAGGGCCAACTTTCCAGATGTATTGGCTGAAGTTTAGATGTATCTATGAGACCCAAGTACCTGATGGATGAGTTCCTAATTAAAATACACTTCAGCACAGGGTTTAAGTGAACTAGAATGAATTCAAGTTCAGGGTGGCTGTCATTTAAGTTTACCAAATATTTTTAATTCTCCTTCTGGGAAATTCATAGGATTATACTCCTGCTCTTGAAGGTAGGTGTGTAGGGAAGGTATGTAAATATCTTTGGCAAATGGAATGTGAACAGAAGTGTTGTGTGTAAATATTCAGAAGAAGCTCTAAGAATCAGCGTATACTCTGTTCCTTTTTTGCTCCCCCCTACTCCTCTGTTTTCTTTTTGATTTGACAACGTGGCAGTGTGGACATGTAGTCTCCCCTATCTTGTTTTCTGGTGGAAGAGAGTGAACAGATTCCCCACCACCACCACCACCCTGAAACCAACATACAATGGACATGCAATGTGAACAAATGTTTTAAACTTCTAAAATTTTATAGTTCTTTGTTACCAAGCATTCAGTCTATTTCAGCTGGTAGACGTCTTTAAATATGTTATTCCAATCCAGTACTAATACTCAATGGGATAGGTCAATGGAGTCTTTTTGAATCTATGAAATTTTAGTATGGACTGCTCTTAATTAAGGATTTTCCTTACGACTATTATTTAAACATTCAAAGGCTCATTGGCAGCTTATTGCTAATAAGCTTTTCGACAAATATTTCAGTCTGTGACACTGAAAAATAAACCAGTAGAAGAAATAATTTCATGCATAGTCATCTGTGTAAGGGGATCAAAGAGGAAAAATAGGGATGGCTGCATTTATGAGAACCCTCTAATTTTCCTCTTCTCCCCCAGTCCCAAATGCCTCCAAAGGTCACAGTTTTAAGACCAATTCTTCCTGTTGAGACAAGCTAGACAATCCTTCCTTTAGAGACTTCATACAAATATTAATCTTTGGCAAACTCTCTAAGAATAAACAGAGGTTAAGACATACTCTATTACTGCACCTTGATTCTCATCCAGTCTAAGGGGTTGGGTGCTTCATTTCACAGATTTCAGGGTCCCTTTGGGATTTTAGTCTCAACTGGTTGCCTCAAGCAAAAAGGTCCTTGCATGCATGGTTTGAGAATTCATGAATGGACTAAGCAATTTCTATCTCTGTACATGACAACCACTCAGATCTAGCCACTTCAGGCCAAATCTTGTCCACACATGTGCTGGCAAGGTTTCCTATCAAAGCCACAAAAGCTGTTTGAGCAGAGCTAAGAGTAGATTTGGCCAAAATCTGTATTTTAAATTAATTTTGTATTACAATTTTCATCTGGAATTTACCCTATAGAATCAGAACTGAATTTCCAAAGACAAAATTTGAGTAAACGAGGACTGGACACACAGATGTACATTTATGTCTCTCTATGCAACATAAATGATAATTCATCCAAACCCTACCATAGTGGTTCCACTCATCACCACAATTAATACTGGGTTATCACACCTAATAGAAAATGTAATTAATTATACTCAAGTTCAGAATGGTCCCTGTCCCCTGATTTCCAGTTAGATTCTCTCTGCCCTCCCAAGTCAGAAATGTGGAGCTAGGACTTTGTACCAGATGTTTTTTAATGCAATTTAGTTAGTAAGAGGAAACAACAATCTTTAAATCTTTTAATGAAGTAAGTTTCAATAAAATAAACCTGACAAAATGTTCTCACTTCTTGGACTAAAATGAATACAAAACTGGGGCACCTGGTTGGCTCAGTTGGTTAAATATCTGACTTCGGCTCAGGTCACGATCTCACAGTTCATGAGTTTGAGCCCCATGTCAGGCTGCGTACTGACAGTTCAGAGTCTGGAGCCTTCTTCAGATTCTGTGTCTCCCTTTCTCTCTGCCCCCACCCCACCCATGCTCTCTCTCTCACTCTCTCTCAAAAATAAATAAACATTAAAAATATGAATACAAAATTGAAGATGATTTCAGTAGGACCTGTCTATATTTTTAACTAATTGAATGAGCATCAATATTTCCAAACAGGCAATGGCTTAGATATGTTGGCATTCTATCATACGCTTCTCCTAATCATTGCTCTGTTGTATAGGTAATCAATTAATCAATATCATAACTTTCCAGAGAAGATATGTTTCAGTAATATATTTTAAAAGCTCCATTTTAAGATTTGAACTTTAAAAAAAAAGTTATCATCTTTTAATCAGCAAATAAATTTATTACATTTTACATATTTTTTAATTATAATTGTTTAAATTAATGCTATGAAAAATTACATTAAACTATGACTACATCCAACTAAATAAACCAAAATGATGTCCATATCAAGATTGTGATACAAATTCTAAAAGCCTCAGGGATACAGCATACATGAGGAAAACACGAAATAAAGACATCATGGTAAGCAAACCCAGAGGAATAACTTAAACTATCTTTCAGGCACTTTATCCCTTTCTAAGTCACTGGAGATATATGATTTTTATACTCTGGGAGAGAAAAAAAGACCAAACCACATTCATCATCCCTGCCAGGAAATAGCTCTGCAGATTCTCTTTGCTTGTGGCTACATCAGTTCTGCAACAGCTGGGTGTGTGGGTGGCGCACATCAGGTCTGCTAGTTTCCAAAAAGGACCCTGGGCCTCCTAAAGTGTTACAATGCCTCCTGGCTCTGTGGGGGGTCCGTGACTGCTGTCTATGCATTGGAATGGGGGTAGGGCGGGGTGCCTATGAAATAGGGGAAGCACCTGAGAACACATGTGAGGCATCTGTGAAGACCACCAGTGTGCAAACCACTTACGTGACAAAACTAATTCCAAAGGGAAGGGGAGCAGCCATTTCCTTCCTTCATTTCCAACAGCTGCAACCCTCCACACAGCTGCTACTCTGGGTTTGGGATGCAGGAAAAACAAAAGAGAAGAGGGACACTCTGCAGTGGTTTGGCTGCTTAGAAGCGGGCAGAGTGTAAGGAAGCCACCAGGAGAAGCCCTCTTTCCATATGCCCTGTAATGTTCAGCATGGGCTGTTATGCTGCTGTGCTACCCCACCCAATACCACAAAGGTTGATTCTTGTTCACACAAAAATCATCTGCAGTCCAGGACACTCTGCAGGGAAACTGTCCCTCCTGAGATCCAGGCTCAGAGACTCTGCTCTCTGGTCACATGATCTAAAGTGTGCGGTCCCCTTAGTCAGCATGGCAGTGAGACAGAGAGCAGAAAAGTCCCCCAGCAGTCACTGAGATTGCAAGGGGATACATGCTACTCCTGCTCACATGTCATTGGCCACCTCTAGTCACTTTTAGGCGATGCCCAACTTCAAAGGGCATGGGATTGCATGTAACTCTGTGTATTGGGAAGTGGATATTGATGACCATTAGAGCCATATGCCATTATCTTCTGAAACCCTAAAATCAAGTTCTAGTTATACATAGCCTCAGCTTTCCAGAGGATGTACCTGCCCATTCTGTGATGCCAGTTGTCTCAGTTCTTGACTCTGGATTCTAGTCTCCATTCCAAGGGAAAGGTAGAGAGGAGGGAAATCCATAGTCTATCCTGCGGATTCTGAAAGCGGAGTTACTTCCCTGAAAGTCTGTAATGGCAAAGGTAACCAGTCCTGCATCGCAGCCTAACAGTTTGAAGCAACTCTGCCCCCTTCACACTGAGAGCTAGTAATGCTAAGAAGGAGATATTCACTTGTATCTCACTGGGTTTTGCCTTTCTGCTTCTTGTTTTATGACCGACTTAATTTTTTTAACTTATTTAAGTGATACAATATTATATTAACTTCAGGTATACAACATAGGGATTTGACATTTTGATACATTGTATGTAATGTATACATTGTGAAATGGTCATCACAGTAAGTCTAGTTAACGTTTGTCAATATACAAAATTAATGTAATAATATCTACCATATTTCCCGTGATGTACATTTTATCCCCATAACTCATTTATAACTGCGCTTTTATACTTCTTAATCCTTTCACCTACTTTTCCATCCTTAACCCCTTTATTTCTGGAAACCACCATCTGCTTTCTACCAATGGTCTAAATTTTGTTTTGTTTTCTATATTCCATATATAAGTGGAATCACATGATATTTGTATTTCTTTGAATTTATTCACTTAGGATAATATCCTTCAGGTCCATCCAGTAGTTTGGAAATGGCAAGATTTCATTAATTTTTATGGCTGAGTAATAGTCCATTGTGTAAGAGTGTGTGTGCATGTGTGTGTATGTAGAGTAAAACCTTGGTTTGTGAGCATAATTCATTCTGGAAACATGCTGGCAACCCAAAGCACTTGTATATCAAAGTGAATTTCCGCATAAGAAATAATGGAAACTCAGATGATTCATTCCACAACCCAAAAATATTCATGTAAAAAATGGTCACAATAATGTATTATAATACAAAATAATAAAGAAAATACAAAACATAAAGAAAAATTAACAAATGAACCTGGGCTTATCTTTGAAAACCTTTGTGGCTGGTGTGAGGGAGATGAGAGAGAGCAGGGTTATTGTTTAGGAGGATTTTCACTATCACTAACGGAATCACTGCCATCTATTAGCTCAATGGAATCTTTTTACTTTCATGCAACTTCAACAAGGAACTTTTCCAATGACACTTGTTTTTGCCCCCTTTTGAGAATTGTGTGGAAATGAGACAACACACTGTCATTAAACATATTCATTGCTCACACTGCTACAACCTTATTCATGTGGTGCTTCTGTACAAAATTTTGCACTATTTCCCACATTTTGCACATCTCCCTAATCTCAGTTGAAGTTAGGGATTCCTCTACCTTTTTCTTCTCCTCCCCTGCAGAGGGGATGCAGATGTAGACTTCTTATAAAATCTTGCAATTTCCAACACTCGCATACCTCATTCATACTTCTCAATTTCCTTAACTTCCACCATAATCATCTCCTTCTTACTACCTTTCTTTTCAACGTTTTTCTTCATGGAGGGCATTGCATATACTCATAAGGATGTTGACTATAGTCCAGGATTAATAAACTCTTGTCATATAGTTTATTTAATGAAACTGGCAATAAGGCAGCAAAGGAAAGTGTCTATATCTGCAGGCAGCCTGACCTAGAATGAAGCAAAGCATTCCTAAGCTTACACTTGTACAGAAAAGCAAAGGACTGGGGTGTCTGGGTGGCTCATCGGTTAAGCGTCCAACTTTGGCTGAGGTCACGATCTCCCAGTTTGTGGGTTCCATCCCCACGTCAGGCTCTGTGCTGACAGCTCAGAGCCTGGAGCCTGCTTTGGATTCTGTGTCTCCCCCTCTGCCTGCACTTCCCATGCTCATGCTCTGTCTCTCTCTGTCTCTCAATAATAAACGTTTTTTAAAAAATTTTTAAAAAAATCAAAGGACTGTCCATGGGTGCTTTGAAGTGACAAAAAATACATCAGTGCCAGTTGTGGGCACCTTCCAACATTCTGAAAAATCACTGATTTCTGTCAAACACCATGGCCTGGGACCAAGCATCTAAGCATGGGAGATGATTACCCATAGTCCCACAGTGAGAGAAGAACCATTGGTTAAGTTGTGATCATGTGACATTTGCAATCACATACTGCTCGTATTGCAAGACATCATTTGTTTATGAAGTTAAAATTTATTAGAAATGTCTACTCATCTTGCAAAACATTTGCAGAACAAGTTACTCATAATCCAAGGTTTTACTGTATATACATACACACCACATCTTTATCCATTCATCAATGGACATTTAGGTTGTTTCCACATCTGGCTATTGTAAATAAAGCTGAAATGAACATATGGGTCCATGTATCCTTTCATAGTATCTTCGTTTCTTCAGACAGATACTCAGTACAACTTCCAGATTACATGGTAGCTCTATTTGTAATTTTCTGAGGAACCTCCATAATGTTTTCCACAGTGACTGCACCAATTTACATTCCCACCAACAGTGCACAAAGGTTCCCTTTACTACACATTCTTGCCAACACTTGTTATGGCTTATCTTTTGGATAGTAGGCATTCTGACAAGTATGAGGTGATATCTCATTGTGGTTTTGATTTACATTTCTCTGAGGATTAATGATGTTGAGTATCTCTTCATATGTCTGTTTGCCATCTGTTATGTCTACTCTAGAGAAGTGTCTATACAAATCCTGTGCCCATATTTTCATCTGGTTGTTTTTTGTTTTGTTTTGAGTTGTATGAGTTCTTTATATATTTTAGATACCAATGCCTTATTGAATACATGATTTACAAATATCTTCTCCCATTCAGTAGGTTGTCTTCCTGTTTTGTTGATGGGTCCCTTCACTGTTTAGAGGCCTTTTAGTTTGATGTAGTCCTAACTGCTTACTTTTGTTTTTGTTTCCCTTGCCTTTAAAGTCATAGCCAAAAAAAGGTCCCTAAGATTGATGCAAAGAAGCTAATTGCCCATATTCTCTTCTAGGATATCTATGGTCTCTGGTCTTACATTCAAGTCTTAACCCATTCTGAGTTTATTTTTGTATATGGTATAAGAAAGTGGTCCAGTTTCTATCTTTTACATGTTGCTGTCCAGTTCTCCCAACATCACTTATTGAAGAGACTTCCTTTTCTAAGGACATCTGGTCCTGGACTTTTGTTCATTGGGAAGTATTTGATTACTGATTCAACCCCTTACTTGTAATAGTTCTATTCTGATTTTATATTTCTTCATGATTCAGTCATGAAAGACTGTACATTTCTTCTTTTAAAATTTTTTTAATGTTTACTTATTTTTGAGAGAGAGAGAGACAGAGACAGAGAGAGAGAGAGTATGAGCAGGGGAGGGGCAGAGAGAGAGGGAGACACAGAATTGATGCAGGCTCCAGGCTCTGAGCTGCCAGCACAGAGCCTGAGCACAGAGCCTGACATGGGGCCCGAACTCACAAACCATGAGATCATGACCTGAGCTAAAGTCGGATGCTTAACCTACTGAGCCACCCAGGCACCCCATAAAGACTGTATATTTCTTTTTTTTTTTTTTTTTTTCAACGCTTTTTATTTATTTTTGGGACAGAGAGAGACAGACAGAGCATGAACGGGGGACGGGCAGAGAGAGAGGGAGACACAGAATCTGAAACAGGCTCCAGGCTCCGAGCCATCAGCCCAGAGCCTGACGCGGGGCTCGAACTCACAGACCGCGAGATCGTGACCTGGCTGAAGTCGGACGCTTAACCGACTGCGCCACCCAGGCGCCCCAAGACTGTATATTTCTAAGAATTTATCCATTTCTTCAAGATTGTCCAATTTGTTGGCATATAATTGTTCATGGTAGTATTCTAATTTTTCATAATTCTGTTTTATCAGTTATAACATCTTTTTCATTTCTGATTCTATTTGAGCCCTCTTTTTTCTTGGATTGTCTAGCTAAAGTTTTATCCATTTTACTTTTCAAAGAACTAGCTCTTAATTTCATTTTTATTGTCTATCTCCATTGTCTATTTTCTATTTCAATCGTTTCTTTTCTACTGTCTTTTTAGTCTCTATTACATTTTTTTTAAAGTTTATTTATTTTTGAGAGAGAAAGAGAGAGTGGGGGAGGGTCAAGACAAGAGGGAGAGAGAATTCCAGGCAGGCTTCATGCTATCAGTGCAGAGTCTGACGGGGGGCTCAATCTCACTAGCTGTGAGATCATGACCTGAGCTGAAATCAAGAGTTGGAAACTAAACCGACTGAGTTCTCCAGGTACCCCAATCTCTATAACATTTTTTTCTGCTCTGATCTTTATTATTTCTTTCCTTCTACCAATTTTGGGCTTCATTTATTCTTTCCCTAGTTCCTTTAGGTATAAAGTTAAATTGTTTATTTGAGATTTATTTTTTTTTTAAGTTAGGCCTATATTGCCATGAACTTTCCTCCTAGAACTACTTTTGCTGTACCCCTTAGATGTTGTTATGTTGTCTTTCTGTTTTCATTTGTCTCTAGGTATTTTTTTTTAATTTCTCCTTTGATTTCTTCTATGAACCAGTAGTTTTTCAGTAACATGTTTAATCTCCAGTAGTTTTTCATTTTCTTGTAATTAATTTCTAGTTTCATACCATTGTAGTTGGAAAAGATGTTTGATATGATTTCAATCCACTTGAATTTATTGAGATTGTTAGATCATTAACATGTGATCTATTCTGAAAATGTTTCATGTGAACTTGAGATGAATGTGTATTCAGCTGCTTTTGAATGGAATGTTCTGTATATATCTATTAAGTCCATCTGGTCTTAATGGTCATTCAATGTCAATATTACTTATTGATTTTCTTGCTACATCCATAATGTAAGTGGAGTGTTAAAATCTCCTACTATTATTGCATTGCTCTCAATTTCTCCTTTTCAATCTGTTGATATTTGCTTTATATATTTTGGTACTATGTTGGGTGCATATATATTTATAAATGTTATGTCTTCCTTCTAGATTGAACTCTTTATCATAATTCCCTCTTTGTCTTTTATTATATTCTGTTTTAAAGTCTATCTTGTCTGATATGAGTATCACTACACCAGCTTTCTTTACATTTTGTTTGTGTCTTTACATTTCAGTCTGCACGTGTCCTTACTTCTGAAGTGAGTCTTTTGTAAGATAAGATGTATCTTATTTTTTTCCTTTTATCCATTAAGCTACTCTACATCTCTTTATTGGAGAATTTAGTCCATTTATATATAAAGTAATTATTGATGGGTATGTACTTGTCACTTTGTTTTCTGGCTGTTTTCGTAGTTCCTCAGTTTCTATCTTTTTATCTTCCCTTGTGTTTTGATCACATTCTTTAATGTTATGTTTAGATTCCTTCATCTTTTTCTTTTGTGTATTTACTATAAGTTTTTGTTTTCTGGCTACTATGAGGTTCACATATATCATCCTATATATAACAGTTTAAGTTGATAGCAACTTAAATTTGAATATTTCCAAAACTCTACATTTACTCCACCGCACTATGTTTGTCACTTTTTACATATTTTTATATATCTCTTAACTAATTATTATAGTTTTAATTTTACTAATTTTGTCTTTTAACCTCCTTAGTAGCATTATAAGTGATTAATACATTACCTTTACTGTATATTTACCTTTTCCAGTGAGATTTTTAATATTTTTTAATGTTTTATTTATTTTTGAGAGACAGAGTACAAGCAGGGGAAGGGCAGAGAGGGAGGGGAACACAGGATCTGAAGTGGGCTCTGTGCTGATAGCAGTGAGCCCAATGTGGGGCTCAAACTAATGAACTGTGAGATCATGACCTGAGCTGGAGTCAGATGCTCAACCAACTGAGCCACCCAGGAACCCCTGAGATTTTTAATGTTATATTTTTTTCTTGTTATTAATTAATACCATTTCTTTTCAGCTTAAAGAAGTCCCTATCATATTTCTTATAAGACCTGTTTAGTAGTGATGAACTTCTTTACGTTTTGCTTGTCTGGAAAATTCTTTATCTACAGAGTAGATTATTCTTGGTTGGAAATTTTTCTCCTTCAGTACTTTGACTATGTCATAGCACTCCCTTTTGGCTCGCAAAGTTTCTGCTGAGAAATCTGCTGATAGACCTGTGAGGTTCCCCTTGTATGTAACAACATTTTTCTTGCTGCTTTTAAGACTATAACTTTTGACATTTTAATTTATATGTCTTGGTGTGGTTCTGTTTGTGTTCATTTTATCTGGAATTCTCTGGGCTTCCTGGATCAGATTTCTGTTTCCTTCCCTACCTTAAGGAAGTTTTCAGCCATTATTTCTTCAAATTAGTTTTCTGCCCTTTCTCTCTCTTTTCAGGACCCACACAATGTGAATGTTAGTCTGTTTGATGTTGTCCCACACATCCTTTAATCTATCTTTATTTATTAATTCCTTTTTTTCCCTTTTCTGTTCTGTCTGGGTGAATTCCATTGAGTTATCTCCCAGCTTACTGATCCATAATTCAACTTCCTCTACCCTGCTGCTGAATGCCTTTAATGTATTTTTAGTTGTATTTTTTTTAATTCTTCATCTCTGTGACTCTGCTGTTATGTGTTCATTCATTCTTGTCCTGACTTTAGTGAGAATCTTTACAACCATTATTTTGAATTATCAGGTATATTACATATTTCCCTATCATTAAGATGTTTTTCTAAGGTGTTGTCTTGCTCTTTTGTCTGTTTCTTCATTTTGCTTGACTCTCTGGGTTTATTTCTATGTATTAGGTGAAGGAGCTACTTCCCTCAGTCTTCAAGCAATGGCATTATTAAGGTATTAATGCTTTTAATTTAAACTTGCCCTAACTCTTGGACTTTTGTGATTGTCTAAATCACCTGATTTACTCTTGATACACCTCTGTTTTTGAGGATGTGCCAAGACCTGTCAGTAATCCAAAAGGAGGACTCTCATTTAGTACCTAGTTTCAGGTTGACTGGAAACTAGACTGTCAGGAAGCAGCTTTTACAGTATGGAAATGTACACATTTCTGTGGTTCCACAAGTGTAATCCCTGTTGTCTTCTACACCAGGAGATCTGGAGGTATCCTCTGGGCAAGAGTTACAAAAATCAGGGCTCCAGATGAGTGTATAAGCTCTTTTCTGAGAAGTTTTGTCAAGCCCTAGTGAGGTCAAGGGAGTGAACATGGATGGATGGTGTCTCCCTACTTACATTCCCTGAGAGTACTTCCTTAGCCTCCATATGTGTGGGAAACCTGAAGCTTGTCCCTCAGGTTGAAGCTCCAGGCTAAGTAAATAGACCTTTCCACAGGAAGACTGGTGTTGTATTATAGTCTGCTGTCTGTGCAGAGTACTGGGGGTGGGAGCCTTCCAAAAGCTATCTTTCCATTATCACAGTCCTGTGTAGCTCTGGAACACTAGCCTTTTGGCCACCAGGGCCAGGCCATCAAGGGGTGTGCCCTGTATAGATTTTGCATACCTGCTAGCTTTAGGCAGCTAGAGAGTATACTGGATGAGGCATGCTCTCCAGCTTCAGAAAAGCAGGAAAAGCATTTAACTATGTGCTTCTGTGGGCTTTACCAAAGCAGCAAGAGAGTTCATTGCTTGTATGCACATGCTGCTTTTAGGCTGGGAATGGGAGAATGCTATGACTCTTCATGCTCACCAGCCCCCAGCAGGTGAGTGTCACAAACACCTATTTTCACAGATTTGAGCTACGGAACAGGAGAATCCTGCTACCATTCATGCTCACCCACTCCAGCCAGGGAACAGGGAGTGCTGCAACTGCCAATGCCCTCTCATCTCAACAAGTGGCATGATGCTCATCCCTGCCCTGTCCAGCAAGGTGGTGAGAGGTTGCCACATCTGAAGTCACTCACTCTAACAGACTGTATGGAGAGTGGTATCTGCCAGCACCTCCATTTTGAAGGAGTGCCTCAACTGTCTCCCAAATGCTCCAGCCAATGCTCCCAAATCAGCAAAAGAATCTCCCTCATGTATACTCTAGGTGCCTTTCAGACTCTTTTTTTCACTGAGTTTGGGGTGAGCAAGACCACATGCAAGCTTTCTAAGAGGAGAATCTCAGTTTCCTATAGTACATTGCACCCCCTCAAACCCCCCCCCCCCCAGGACATCAGATCTGCCCATTGGTTTTCTAAGCCAGATGTTCTGGAAGCTCATATTTCCAACGAAGATCCCAGGGACCAGGGTGCCCAATGTGAGACACCAACCCCCCCACCCCCCACTCCTCTAGGAGAAATGGTTGTCTGGTGAGAGCTCTCCCTACTATGTGTTGCCGTGCTTGGGAGGGAGAAAGGGATGTGAGACCATGGCTCTGCCTCTCCTATCCATCTCAATGTGAATTTTATCCTTTGTTGTAGAGAGCAGTTCATCTAGTTTTCATAAAAAAAATCCACATGTAGCTGTAGATTTGTTGTGTCTATGGGAAGAGGTAAGTTTATGATCTTCCTATGTCACCATCTTGGATGCACTCCCCCTACTCTGCCCCATCATGACTGACTTTTCTGTTTTGGTTTCTGGGTAGAGATTCAAAAGAAGGAAGCAAGGGAGGAAGGGTAAAAAATAACTTGTGAGTTTATAAAGGTTTTTCAAAGACATAAATTCATATGGGCTTCAAAACAACTTTTAGAATGAATATTATATATTTATACACAAACACACACACACACACACACACACACACACACACAAACACATTTGTATGTCCCCACATTACCAGTGAGGAAACTAAAACTCGGGAAAATACATAAAACAAATTTGGGGCAGAAAGCAGAAATAATCTTACTCAGGGGTGGTTTCCATTGATTAAGTGGAAAGAGAAAGACAAAGACAAAACCTTGAGAAACCGAAAGACAAGACCATGTTTTAACCCATGCCTAGTCTCTTTTGAATGTCAGATGTCACTTGCCTTTTATCTTAATGGATATTTTCAGTTCTGACATCTAATTAGCTTTACCTAAGCAATTGCTTTAAAGGCCCTAATCTTTTCACCTGCCTCTAATTTATCAAAACGAAACCTGGAAACTCAAAGTGTGTTTGTCCTTATTTTGGATCGTAGATACACCATTTTCATGAGTTGCCCCAAGGCTTCTCCTCCAGCCCTCAATGCCAATTCATACTCCATGGGTGCCCAACTTGTGCTGCCTCACCTCCCCACGTGGGGTTCCAATTCAAACCAGCTCACTCCAGTGGTTTATTTTTGCACCACAAACCACACTTTAGACATTACAGGTAGGCATAACAGAAAGGGGTGGAAATGTTCTCTGAGGTCTGTGAGTTCCTAGGCACAATACTGAATTTTATGGTTAGTCCAAAAATTAAAAGCCAGGCTTCCAAAGAGAAAGGCAAAGTCTCCTATTTGCCAAACTACTTAGAAGAAGAATGCAAATGCCAGCAGCCCTGTCTGCCAGCTGGACTGCTGGAAGATATGGGGACTTATAGACTGAGTCCACAGCATCACGATCTGCTAGAGATAGGACCAAGGCAGGCTAAGAACTATGCAAAAGGAAGAGAAGAAGCAGGAATGCATCCCCTACAGCATGTTTGAAACAAGCAGCTATTTTCCCCAGAGCCATCTGTGAGACTTTCAACTTGTGCCTGAGAAAGAAAAGGGCAAAACAGAAATGTGAATTACTGGAAAAAGCAGGTATCTCTTTGGGAGTTGTAAGGGCAGAAAAAAGACTGTCTACCAGTCTGTTAGTCTTGGCAGATGCAGATCTATGATTCTGGCCACAGTCAGGATTTCTAAGGCTCTACTTCTGGAAAACATGGCAAGGGTTTAACCTGACATGTGGACTGTGGATGGCTCTGGTGTGATCTAAGTCAAAGGGAACTATGAGTTCCGAACTGAGGTCCCTGAGCAACTGGGGTCAATCATATCATATCATGACTAGTTTGGCCCTTGCTTACAGACTGTCTTTAGTTCATGGAAGAAGACTCTAGGGGAACATATCTCAGATTGGACTAGAATCTCCCAGGAGGCAGGTCAATCCAAGTTTTTTATCTTTCTTGATTGTAGCCTGAGTGGTGATCTGAAGTGTCCGTGATAGATGAGAATGTCCTCATTGACAAACAAGAGGCATTTTGCCAAGCACCCTTCCCTTGCAATCCAGGGCCGATTTTCTGGCTAGAACCATAGTGCTTCCTCTTAGCTGCTTAGTATTCTGCAAGAAATAGCATCTCCTTTCTTCACATTCATAGGAACTTCTTATTTAGGAATGTCTTTGGTTGCAAGTAGCAGAAAACTTGACTTATAGCAGCTCAAACACAGATGTACTTTTCTCACATAACAAGATTTTGGATCTAGAGGATAGTTAGTATCAATTCAGGAACTCAGTGACATCAGGACTAGTATCACTTGAATTCTCTTACCTTTTCCCTCATGCTTGTGTCTTTCATGGTCACAAAATGGCTGCTGATGGATAAGTAAATAAATATAAAAAAAGTATATATACAAGTATATAGACAAAGTACATACAAAGTATATATACAATAAAGAAAAAGTAGTATATACACACATGCACACACATAACAAACTAGAATATTATTCAGCCTTAACAAGGAAGTAAATCCTGTGATTTATAATATAGATGAACCTGGAGGACATTATGTTAAGTGAAGTAAACCAGACACAGAAAGAAGACTACTGCATGACCAACCCTATATGTGTAATCCACATAGAAGCAGAGAGTAGAACAATGGTAACTAGGGCCTTTGGGAAGGGAGTGCAGAATGGAAAGATGTTGGTCAGAGGGACAAAGCTGCAGTTAGGTAGGATGACCAAGTCTATAGATCTAATATCCAACATGATGACTACAATTAATTATATTGCATTGTATACTGCAAATTTGCTAAAAGAGTAGATTCCAGGTTCTCTGACAACAAAAATCTATGGTAACCATATGTGAGGAGAGGAATATGTTAATTAGCTTGACTATAGTAATCACTATACATATATATATACATCAAAGCATCATGCTGTATACCTTAAATGTATATAATTTTAGGTTTTAAAAAAAATGGCTGCTGAATAATTGGGCATTATGTTCATGTTCAAAGTAGGAAAAAGGGAGAAGAGTAGTGTCCCCTGTGATGAATCCCCATTTATCAGGACAGCAGCTCCATCAGAATCCCCATCAAACCTCTGTATATGTCCCACTCATCAGATCTCCAACACAAAGCCACACCTAGCATAAAAGGACTCTAGGGACCTGGAATTTATCTGGACACCTGTCAGTTTGAACAAAATCAGATTTCTGTCAATTATGAAGAAGGAATGGTTATTGGGGAGGCAACTAACAGCCTCTACCACACCCTGTACATAGCACTGATTAAACTGCATTGAAATGTTCTCTTTCAGTCTCTCTCTCCCCTCCCATCAGAATTAATGGCACTTGGCAGACAGAGGAGCCCAGTCATCCTTGTATTCCCAGCACATGGCATGCTGCCTGGCACAAAATAGACTTAATAAACATAACTCAGGCTAAAAAAAATATATATTGGCTGAACCAAACTCCAAATAGAGAGGCAAAAAAATTGTATTTAGATCCATTTCTGCATCTGCTTTTCTTTCTAAAGGTAACATAAGAGAAGCATCACTCAAAGGAATGAGGATATGATGACACTTGGAATGCACATAGTTTCTAACACAAATACAGTAGATAAGTAATAATGTTAGCCACCACTATGAAAAATTTTATTCTCTATGTACACTACCTTTAATCCTATTATCTTTACAATACAATATGTAAGTATTATTTATCTCATCTTAGAGATTCTGGGAAAGTGGCACAAGGTCAAAGAGCAGCAAATGGTGGAACCAGAGTATGAACTCAAGCATATGTTTATGTCAAACATAAACAGATCTATGTTTATCCACTGTCTCTCCTGCCTCCTGCATGATGGTTTTCAGTACTCTTATTTCACTCAGGGAAAACTCCAGTGCTGGAATGTCACATAAGAACTCCAACCAGATAGTGGGCTTCCTATCTCCAAGGACAGCCTTCTATCTTTATTCTCTGCCTCCCTCCCCACTTGCCTAAGCAAAAAGAGCAGTGTGCTGTGATACTGAAGATCAGTGGTGTTGCTGAGGATGAGGAAAGTTTTAATGACAGCTGGTTTTCTTTCCAGGATCCATGATAAACTTATAGAGAAAGAGAGAAAGCCAAAACAGGGCAGGCCCCTCTGAAGCCCACCTCATGTAGAATGTCCCAAATTTAGACAAACATGTAAGAATAGAAACTTCCAGAGCACCTGGGTAGCTCAGTAGTTTAAGTATCTGACTTCAGTTCAGGTCATAATCTCATGGTTCATGAGTTCAAGCCCCACATTGAGCTCTCTGCTGTCAGCACAGAGACTGCTTTGGATCCTCTGTCCCCCTCTCTCTCTGCCCCTCCCCTGCTTGTGCACTCTCTCTCTCTCAAAAATAAATAAACATTAGAAAAAAATAAAAAACTTCCTCTACTGACTCTTCTTTCATTGAGTATTCTGATGACACTCAGCTGAACAGAATAGTTGAGGCACATATATCTGGCTTTGAACCATGGATGAAGCATGTAATGAATTTCTATAAATTCAGATGAGGAACTGAAAACAAGGATGAAATGGCTGTGCCCACAATGGTCGATAAGTGACTGTAGTCCTCTGGCCATTACCTCTCTCTAATTGATTAGTCAAGCTCTGTGCCAAGAGCTCAGAGGCAGGTATGACTCAGTGGAGAAATGTGATATCTCAATTCAGACTTACCTAAAAGCCAGTATCACACAGACTACAATGTGTGGATGTGTCCAAAGGATATCAGTTGCAATGCTTATGGCAAATACAATACAAACGAGGTTCTTCATCAAGTAATCAGAACCTAATTCAATAAAATCTACTCATGCAATTCAAAACAGTCTTCTCTGAGGATTTCAGGATGCCCAGGGGCTGCAAGACAAGCCCATCCAAATAGCATTCATGATACTCTCATTTCTCTTCAGATCATAGAAATCTTTTGCCTTTTACCAAGTAGTGTTCATGGCATGTGTACTCCCCTAAAACATCCACTTCTGCGAATATATACAAAATAAGGGTGGAGTTGGATGCAGTGAAAAACCTCAGATAAGTCACAGCAAACTAAAACTGGCTTTTAAGGATCTCAAGCTCAGCAGCAAGATACACACAGAGGTTTTATAATCCTTTGGATGGAACAGGGGAATTCTCCTTTATACTGAAAACACTATTCTGAGCTATTCAGACACAGAGACTGTACATTTTGGCAGGGAACAATGATCTGGGATTTAAAGTCAGAATTATAAGCTCAAAATGAGAGAAAAGATGAACTAAGGCTGACAGAAATAGAATTGTTTTATTCTTCATATTTTCACCAAAATAACAATTACACATCTCAACAGTGATTTTTTTTTATTGGTACCAAACGGATTACTCAGGAACTTTTCATTTTGGTTTACTGAAAACAAGTATGATAATTGTTCAAATAAGAGTACAGAGTTTACAATCAGATAAATACTGGGAAAGCATCAAAGAAAAGCCTATTGCACTGGGAGTCTCTTATGTGCTAAGTGTCACTTATAGTCCCAGAGCCCTCAGCCAAATTCCCCGTGGCCAGGCACTGCTGGGGCTTTGCCTGGGACCTCCAGGGTAATGGTATCTTGTCACAGTTCTCCATCTTTGTTGTGGTCTGCAAATCTCTTTCAACCAACTCTAAACCAGAGGTAAGTCCTGAAGTGAACCATCTGAATAAAAAAGTGGTTACCTCAGAATTCACTCATCATGGCCAAGGGTTCAGGGGAATGGAGGGTACAGGGAACACTGCTGGATGTCTGCATATATGGGGCTCCAGAAGAGAGGTGCAGGTGAGGAATGTTAAAAGAAAACCCAACATACAGAAGAGGGAAGCTCATAGACATAAACAGTAAGAGGATTTCAGAGGATCCAAGCTGAGTCACAAGGCAATGAACTGTGGGTTTAACTCTATGGACAATAGACTTTGAAAACAGAATATTAAAATCTCAGGGCTCTGGTTAAGGTCAGCCCTAAATTAATTCTGTTATTAATCAGCTTTAAGACTCTGAGACTTTGGACAAGTCATTTCACATTGCTGAGGCACAAACTTTTTTCTTTTTAATGGAAGGATAGGACATAAGATTCTAATAACAACTTACATTTATTTGTGTATTCATACAGGTGCTAAGGGATTCACTTGCATGATCTCACTGTGTGTTGAGTGTTATTTTCCCAACTTCATAGGTCACATAACTAGTGTTTGAGCCATGGCTCAATACCAAATATGTCTACTTCAAAAGCTGAGCATTAAACTGTTCCACTACTGCCTCTCAGAGAGAGTCCATGCCATTTATAGCTCAGTAGAATTCTACTGTTTAACCTCATGTTCTGTGAGTTCACAATGTATGAACAGATGTATGGCAGATGTATGAAAAGAGGGACACAGAGGAAACCAAGACATTCATGAACAGGATAATGTCCCCACAACGCATAACTCCTCAGGGGCATGGGTCATCATCCGCATCCAGAGTTTTGCATAACTGATATACTCCAAAGAGCCCCAATGAAGAGGTGTTAAGATGAATCCTCTTGTGTCAATTCTTCATTATGTACTTGACTAATATGTTTAAACCCAAGTAATGTTGGTACCTTAGTTGCAGAGATTAGCTTAAAAGAAGATAATTGAGATGTCAAGGCCTAATGATTGCAGTAAGAGCTATACTTTTGCTAAAAATAAAAATAAAAAACTTAAAGGCCTTTCTTTCCTATTGCATGTGGCTCAGAAGTTGCTGGCTGGCTAAGTAATTCTTAGTATCTTTCAAATCCACAGTTTCCCCTAAGTTAGTGGGCTACCTCTGTTCAATAAGAAAAGATTTAAGACTAACCTGAATATACACATCACTTTAAAAGCTTGTCTAGCTTTTTTATGATACAGGGAAGGTGCTTTTTCACCTCATATGCCACATGATGCAGGCAACAATCTAGATCTATTAAGCACCACCTAGGACTGTGGCTTAGATTAAAGACCTGAAGAATAGCACAAATTTGAAGTTCCCTAGCAGTTCGTATCAGATAGAATTTACTTTATCAGAGGAGTTAAAAACACTTTGACATGAAGATCCACTCTCGCCATTGCTGGTACTTACCTCCATTATAGAGATTACCAAGTTGTCACTATTTGTCTACGTGTGAATATAGTAAGGTCCCCTCTTGCAGGTAAAGCTCCTTGAGGGCAAATCCTAAGAATGACTTGGCAAAGCAAAACCTTAGCACAGCCCGCAGATGCATGGCCCAGTCACAACTCCACAAAACTTCAGTTGTGAGTCAGGGAAGGAGCAAGTCACAAATCTTAGCAAGATATGAAATGATCTGGAGCCTGAGTGTTTTTTTTTTTTTTTTAAAGAGGCAAGAGATACTGAGATATTGCATAATCAAATAAAAGTGGGAAATTCTACATTAAAACAAAGTTAATTGTTTTGTTCCATTTTAGGACTCCCCAGGGACTATAACATATTAATATTCGCTGTGAATCTCCAGGAAGAGAAAAAGAGTTCCATGTTTCCCAAACTTATTTAACCTTGGAACCCTACTTTCAAATATCATTTCTCAGAACCAATATCCTACTGTATACAATTTCAGAACTGTAACACTAAAGATTCCCAAAGCCCTTCAAGCAGTAATATTCTGAAATTTTACCTTATGAGTCTCTTTTTCTTTCTTCTAATCCTAGTGGGAATGTCCACTTAAGATGCTATATACCCAAACCCTTTATAAACTTCAAAATGCTAAATTAATTGTTAGTTATTACATATAAGGGCAAGACCTAGGGGAGATGGAGCAGATTGTTCCGTCATCATGCTTTTCTCTTAAGAAACCCTGAGAGCATGGGCAGCAAACAATCTCCACTAGAAAATCTCTGTTCTGACCTTCAAACTTGTTTAAAAAAAAAAACACACACACAACAACAAAAAAACATGCTTAATGACATACTTAGAAAATAAATTCTAGAAGTCTGGCACCATTTGTTTAAAAAAAAATAACAAAATCCTTTGTTTTGTGTGAATAGTGTTGTAACTAATTAAGGGGGAAATCAGCTGCCAGGTTACATGAAAAGACAAGGCCTGATTCCCCTGACATCTTCTTTGCATCCACGAGAAGCAAGCTGATGGTCTGCTGCCTGTGTGTTCAGCTTAGCCTCCGCTGACTGGGACTCATTAGCCAAGGGTAACAAATATGTAACCAATGCTTTTTCCAGATATTCCACCACAAACCAAGTACCACGGTGTCCGTCCCTTGCCTCGAAGGCCTGGGTCTGAGCCATTCAAGATGCTCCCTCCAGCTCAGCCTGAAGCATGGGATTTCCATTAGATGGAGTTCCTTACATCCATGCAGGCACTGCTGCGGTATAAATGTTACTCCTTTCTTCGTGGAAAGGTGGAAAGGAGATGAACATGCTAATAAACTGCTACTTTAACTTCTTAATTTTAATGTTTAATAAACAACTTCTTATTCTACTTTAATTTTCCTAAGGCCAAGTCAACATACAGTTCAAGTGGCTCTGGGAATTAAATAAATATTACAGAAGCTTGTTCTCCAAATGGGAGTTTGTCCTGTTGTGTGATTTAAGCTTATTCACAAGCAACATTAGCCAGAAGTACCTCAAAATGGCTTTTGCCCTGTGGGACCCAGGATAATGGGATGTCCATGCAGACATTAGAGGCCTGAGTGAACATACAAAGCCACATGCAGCCAAGAGCATGGTCTAAATTTCACTGCTCTGGAACAAGGCTACCAGCACACATAGGGTCAAGCTGGGCAAGGCACCCTCTCACCTTGTGTGATGCCGTCCCCAGCTCTCCCTACGTTGCTGTTGTAACTCTCCTTTAGGTCAGAGACCAGTAACAGTTCTACTATCCTTTGGAGGCTGCTGTTAAAATATACCAGTGTATCCTACCTCACATTCACTTATCAGGTGAGAGCAAAACTCTTGACAGAACTGAGAAAATGAGACCATGTCTAAGGAACAGGATTGCAAGGAGTCAGATGGGGCCTTGACAGGATGTGGGGGACAGAGAATGGCAGAATCTCTACCCAAGGGCTACCAGCAGGACATTCATTTTCTAGGAGACCTGACCAACCAGAGATGGAGGGGAGGAGTTAGAGAAGGAAGAATTCAAGGAAGAATTCCAAAAGGGAGCCCAGAAGAAAAATAAGGCAAGCCAGTTTCACTACTGCTATAAGGGCACGCCAGTATGCCCTCCTAGCAAGTTGGGCCCATGTCCCCAACATGTTATACTGAGAATTTTTCTAGTCAAACAAGAAGTTATCCACACTCTCAAAATAAGAAGCAAAACAGAGAAAATGCTTAAAAGAGTGAACCTAAATTACTTTCACAATTTAGCTCCTCCATTTGCCCTGGAGCAAAAATTGGTGAGATTTTAAAGAGACAGACACAAAAATATGTGTTGTTGTTGCTGTTGTTGTTGTTGTTTTCTCAACAACTAGAGGTCCCATTCCCCAGAGCTTCAGCCAGTCCAGTTCAAGGAGAAATTCATCTACCAGGGAAAGTGACTTAGTTGGGCCCTAAAAGAGAGAGGAAGGGCAACATAAACAGGACTAGCCTCCTGCATTTGGCTAAGAGAGAGGTGACAATTCAAGTTTAGAAAACATCATTGCAAGAAATCAGTCAAGTGGGAAAAAACACTGAGGACCCAGAAACTTCTAGGCAATTCATTGAGAGGAAGGGAAATGAACAACTGAGCTAAGTAGCCTCGCTCTCCTCCAGCTGAGACAACCTTCTCAAATATCCCCCCTCATCTTCAGTGGTGAGAACTCCAAACCTTGGCAGTTCTGTAGTTTTGCCACAAGCTTTATTCTTGAGAAGCCAAGAGCAACAGAAAACCTATCTGCACGTTTTCCTTTTTTTTTTAATTTAAATTTTAGCATGTATTTATTTATTTATTTATTTATTTATTTATTTATTTATTTATTTATGAGAAAGAGACCCTTGAATTCCCTTCATGGAAATTTTCTAAGGATAAACAAGGCAAAGTAGGCTTAAAAATAGGTGTTTTAGGGGCACCTGGGTGGCTCAGTCAGTTAAACGTCTGACTTCGACTCAGGTCATGATCTCACAGTTCGTGGGCTCGAGTCCCGCATCGGGCTCTGTGCTGACAGCTCAGAGCCTGGAGCCTGCTTCAGATTCTGTCTCTCCCTCTCTGCCCCTACCCCACTCACGCTTTATCTCTCAAAAATAATAAATAAACATTAAAAAATTTTTAAAAAAGATATGTGTTTTTGTTTTTTTTAAATTTTTTTAAATGTTTTTATTTATTTTTGAGACAGAGAGAGACAGAGCATGAGCAGGGGAGGGGCAGAGAGAGAGGGAGACACAGAATCCGAAGCAGGCTCCAGGCTCTGAGCTGTCAGCACAGAGCCCGACGCAGGGCTCAAACCCATGAACCGTGAGATCGTGACCTGAGCTGAAGTCGGATGCTCAACCGACTGAGCCACCCAGGCGCCCCAAGATATGTGTTTTTTAAAAAAATCAGACTTCCCTACATCCAGGATATTCAACCTGAACTTCAGTTAAAGTTCAATATATATACACATAAAACAAATCAAGAGTCTTTACTACTGGATTGACAGAAACCTTAAAGGAACTGAAATGTATGACCTTAGAGGAAACCCAAGGCTACTTAAATAAGCCTCATTTTAATGAACCACAGCATAGCTGACTGTTGATGCACCCTCAAAACTTCATATTTATACTCCTGTCTGCTAGTAGAATAGGTGGCTGGGCTTTTGTTTTGCTTTATCCAAGTGGAATGCATTTATCCAGGAGCACAGCATATCTCAGACCTGGGTCTGGATGGAACCCAAGGAATGTAAGATCAGAGAATGCCTGAAGTTACCAGATAATGGCCAACAGGCAATGAAGCTTTTGATTTTGTAAAATAAGGAATTGGACTAGATGAACTCTAAGAGTCTTCCAGCTCGAACATTCTGTGATTCTATGATTCCACCCCACATTCCATATTCATTGACAAACAAGGAAAATCTGATCTGGACTAGTGGTTTTTGAAACCTCATGATTCCATGAAACACCAGGAAAGTGTGGTCATACCAGACATATTTAATTTGTATGTATTTCATCATTGCTAAGACCTCTCCAAACATTAAATTGGAGATAGGGTTCAAGGGCATTTGAGAAAAAAATTAACAGAAAGATTCTGGCTACTGGGTTTGTGTTATATTAACCTATGGGGGGGGGGGGGAAGTACAGTTATAAGACATTCTTGTAACAGGTGACTATAATCCTAATGGCTTAAATCAGCTCTATACTGGAAAACTCTATGAGGAGAGGGAAGTTTCTGAGGGAAGAGTTTGGAAAGAGAGCTCGGATGGTCAGTCAGTCTGGAAATTTTGTCCAGCTATTATTAGTGATATTTTTAGGTGAGGCTCACCATATACTAGGAAAAATAAAATGACTTTGTTTATTAAACAATAAAATATACTTGGATAATACATTACACACCCATTTTTTTAAAATTAAGCTTTAGTCAGGGATGCCTGGCTCAGTTGGTTAAGCATCCAACTTTGGCTCAGGTCATGATCTCGCAGTTTGTGAGTTCCAGCCCCATGTTGGCTCTGTGCTGACAGCTCAGAGCCTGGCGCCTGCTTTGGATTCTGTGTCTGCCTCTCTCTCTGCCCCTCACTCATTCACTCTTTTAGTGAACATAGATCTTTTAGGCAACATATATATAAATGGTTCTTATTTGGGTTTTGTTTTGTATCCATTCAGCCACTCTGTGTCTTTTGATTGTGGAATTTAGTCCACTGACATTTAAATTAATTATTGATAGGTATGTATCTATTGACATTTTGTTAATTGTTTTCTGGCCATTTTGTAGTCCCTTTGTTCTTTTCTTCATCTCTTAGTCCCTTCTTTGGGATTTAATGACTTCCTTTAGTGATACCCTAGATTCCTTTCTCATTATCTTTCATATATCTACTACAGATTGCTGCTTGTTGGTTACCATGAAAGATTACATATAATTTATATCTATAGCCATATATTTTAAGTTGATAACAACTTAAATTTAAACATAGTCTAAAGATCTATACTTTTATTCCCCTTACATTTATGTTTTTGATGTCACATTTTCTTTTTATCTTTTTTTTAAAGTTTATTTATTTTGAGACAGAGAGAGAGCGCGCATGTGCACACAAGTGGGGGAGGGGCAGAGACAGAGGGAGAGAGAGAGAATCCCGCTCTGCCCTGCCAGTTGCGATGCAGGGCTCCAACTCATGAACTGTGAGATCATGACCTGAGCCGAATTCAGATGCTTGACTAAGCCACCCAGATGCCCCTCTTTTTATCTTTTTTTTTAAAGACTTTATTTTTAAGTAATCTCCACACCCAACATGGGGCTGAAACTTACAAACCAGAGATCAAGAGTTCCATACTCTACCAACTGAGCCAGACATGCATCTCTCTTTTCATCTCTTTACCTCTTAATTAATTATTGTATTCACAGTTATTTTTATGACGTGTCATTTACACCTCATACTAGCCCTATAGGTAATTAAGCCACTACCTTTACTATATACTGTATTTACTTTTTCCAGTGAGATTCATATTTTCATATGTTTTCTTGTTACTAATTCGTGCCCTCCCTTTTCAGTTTAAATTTTTTTTTTTTTCCAACGTTTATTGATTTTTGGGACAGAGAGAGAGACAGAGCATGAACGGGGGAGGGACAGAGAGAGAGGGAGACACAGAATCGGAAACAGGCTCCAGGCTCTGAGCCATCAGCCCAGAGCCTGACGCGGGGCTCGAACTCACGGACCGTGAGATCGTGACCTGGCTGAAGTCGGACGCTTAACCGACTGCGCCACCCAGGCGCCCCTCCCTTTTCAGTTTAAAGAAGTCCCTTTAACATTTCTAAAGAAGCCAGTTTAGAGATGACAAACTCCTTTGGCTTTTTCTTGTCTGGAAAACTCTTAATATCTCTTAATTCTGAGTACTTTTGCTGTGTAGGGTATTCAAGGTTGGAAGTTTTCTCTTTCAGCACTTTGAAAAAAGTGCCACTCCCTCGTGGACTGCAAAGTTTCTGCAGAAAAATATGTTCATAGTCCTATAGGGATTCCTTTGTATGTAACAAGGTATTGTTTCTCTTGCTACTTTTACGATTCTCTCTTTGGTTTTAATTTTTGACATTTTAATTATAATGTGTCTTGTGAGTATCTTTCAGTTTACCTTATTTGGAACTGTCTAGGCTTTTTGGACCTGGATGTCTGTTGCTTATCTCAGATGAGGGAAGTTTTCAGCCATTATTTTTTCAAATAATGTTTCTGGCCCTTTTTCTCTCTCTTCTTCTGGAAATCCTATAATATGAATGTCTGTCTGATTTTGTCCCTAAGTCTCTTAAGCTATCTTCACTACTTTCCATTCTTTTTTCTTTTTTGCTCCAATTAGGTTCATTTACTCTGTCTTGAAGTTCACTTATTCCTTTCTTCATTTTCATCTATACTATCATTGAACCTCTTCAGAATATTTTCAGTTGAATTATTGCATTCTTCAGTTCTTTAACTTCTGTTTGGCACTTTCTTATATTTTCTCTTTGTTGAAGTTCTTGCCATGTTCATCTATTCTTTTCCTGAAATCTTTATGACCATTTCTTTGAACTCCTTAAATCAGGTACATTACTTTTCCCCATTTCTCAGATTCTCCCCCACCTCCTAATGTTTTATCTTATTCTTACATTTAGAATATATTCCTGTGTTTCTTCATTTTGCTTTGTCTGTGTTTGTTTCCATGCATTACAGGAAACAGCCATCTCTGCCACTCTTGAAGAGCTGTGCAGAATATGAAACTTACTGTTCAACCCTGCTCTAGCTCTTGGTTATCTCTCAAATCTTCATGATTGTCCAGCAGCCTGTTTAATTTTTAATAGCTCCCAATAATTGAGGCTGTGCCAAGACCAGCCAGTGTCCCAAAGGAGACGATCGGTCAACATTTGGATTCAGACTGATTGGAAGCCAGACCCTTAGGCATCAGCTTTTAAAGAATGCAAATATACACAACCCTGTAGGACTGCAAACATTAGCCCCAGTGGCTCCCCAAATCAAGCAAACTGGAGATGTCTCCTGGGCAGCAGTCACTGGGAGAATTCAGTAAATCATAGTAAGACAGAGGGACAATGCAGAGATTACATTCATGAGCCTGTGTCCCCTGAGAGCACCTCCATAGCCTCTAGATGTGTGCCACACCTGAAGTCTGCCCCTAAAGCTGAAGCTCCAGTTGTAGCAAGCAGGCTTCTTTCATGGAAAGGCTAGAGATGTGTATCAGTCTGCTACCTGTGCAGTGCCCTGGGGGTGATACTCTGCCAAGAACTCTCTTTGATTGTTAGAGACTCATGGGACCCAAGAACACAAGCCCCCTTGTTTTCCAAAGCCAGGTGATCAAGGGGCATCCCCTGACATTCTTGAAACCACCATGACTCTGGGAGATACTTATGCTCTGGAGAACAGCAGAGGGATAGTGTGAAGATGGTGCCACCAGTTGGACAAGGCAGAGGGGGAATGCAAAGATGGTACTCACCCAAAAAACAAAAGAGGAAAAAAAAAGGAAATAAAGAAAAAGGAGAAAAAAAAGAATGAAAGAAATAAAATAAATAAAGAAAGAAGAAAAAGTATGGCATTTGCCAGCTTTAGCAAAGCAGAGAGACAGGAGGAAGATGTCACCACCAGCCTCCACACCTGGAAAATATCCCTGCCCCTTAGATCAATGCTTCAAAATTAGGAGAGGAGTCTCTTTCACATAAAATCTGGGTACTTTTCAAAGAGTTGCTTCTCATCTGGGCCCTGGGGTGAGTGAGTCTGTGTGCTGACCCTTCAAGGGATGTTCCTTAGTTTGCCATAACCCCATGGGTCTATTGAAATGAGCCCCACTGGTATTCAAAGCCAGATGCTTTGGGTACTTATCTCTCAGGTGCTTGTCTTAAAAGTTAGGGTGCCCATGTACAGTATGAACCTTTTGCTCATCAGGAGAAGTTTGGGTGCATTTTGAGACTCCCCCCATGACCCTTTGTGAGTCACCATACCAAGGGTGGGGTTTATGGTGAGTATGTGGCTTAGCCTTTCCTACCTACTTTGATGTGGTTTCCCTCCTATTTGTCCAATGTGAAGATGCTCCTTTAAAAGAAGGCATTCAAGAATAAGCCAGATTATCTCTTAGAGAGAGTGTGTATGTAAAGGAGACTTTAAAATGCAATGAATATATGTATCAAATAACTATGAAGGTCTTATCCAATCCAATGAGTATATGTTTTAGTGATCATATGGTACTTGTTTGAACTTTCATTTTTCTAAAACTTAAAAAAAAAAAAAGGAAAATTAACAAATATGCAGAGGGAAATAGGACCCATAACTACAAAAGAATATTTGGAATCAATTTGGAAATGTTTCCAAGAGGTTGCATTTGAACAGTTTGAGTTGTTTTTGAATTTTGTGTCAAACTGAAAATTAGATTTTAAGATTTTATGAGTTGCAGAGATATTAAATTTTTTACATTGTTTCTTACACTTGACATTTATAAGAAATCATAAGCAATTGAATGAAAGTAATAAACAAACATCATGTTAAGTAAGGCAAGAATTTTTGATTAGATATAGTGGGAGCCTTTCAGAGTTTTGGTGAAATTAAAGAGAAAATAAATTAACATTTGAAAGGGAAATGAAAAGAGTGTACTATATAGTGGGCTCAGTATTGGCCAATATAGTAATAATTTCCAGAATAATCAGTGGGGAATTAAGATGAATAAGAATTATCTTAAATTATGTAATAGGCTGCATACAATACAAGATAATAAATTTAAATAACAAAGAAAATTTATGGGGCTAAAACTGAGCAACAGAAACACATAGAACTGCCTGGTGAGGAAACTGAAAACAATCAAAATCTCATTAATAACAATCACATGTCTTCTCTAAAAAAAGGATCAGCACTAAGTACTGTCAGGAAATCATCCCAGAATCAGTTTACTCTGGGTTCATAGAGTTCACCCAGTTAATGGCTAAAAACAATCAATTCAGAAGCTGAAAAGTTCACATGCTCTGGGGGGTGGAAAATGACAGTGCCAGACACAAAGAGAAGATGATAATAAATTGAATTAAAATTTTCCAGGCTTTCTCTATGATTCTTGGCAACATAATCAACATCATTTAGCACAATAACATGTTGTGTGATATATAACATCCAGATGTATGCATAGATATACATATATCTATATTATAAACATATATATACATATACTTTTTTTTCCTGTCATTCCGTTTTCCTTTCCCCTTATCACTCAAGTCTACACTGGGAATAAAAATGGAGAATTTGCACATATATATGTACATTTCAAGTAATTAGATTTATTTATCAGTTTTTAGCGTTTAAATAATACCATGACTAGGATTTTGTAGTCATACAGTAGACTACCATGCCAATGGTTTCCTACCCATCAAAGGGACAAGAAAGAATGGGAGAACCCTAGATATCCATCACAATGGTTAAAGGGAAGAGGAAAAGGGGCCAAGAAAGGGCACAAGGTGAAGTTGTTAGAAAATACCCTTAGACAAACTCCACTTTTCCTCTCACTTTTGGTTCAGGAGATCTGGCTTTCATAATGACATTCCCAAGCCATCTAGCACAATGCAACATGGTGGAGGTGATTTTACTTTAATGATGATCAAAGTAAATTTAAAAATCATTAAACAATGGCTTGCTCTCCTCATTTCAGGTTGTCTTAAGGCACATACTAAAGAAACTCCCTCCAGTTGATTAAGTCTTTTGTTTTTAAGAAAACCCCCAAAATGGCCTTTTCATCAAAGTACATGTTTTGAAGTACATTATAGAAGTGACTTCATGTGGCTTTCTATAAAAGATTCTCACAAATAATACCTCCTCCTTGAAGCCTCCTCTGATTCCCCAAATCTGCTCCCCAGTCTTCACTCTTCATGTTCCTTTATGGCTCTGTAAGTCCCTCTCTTAGCACTTCCTTTATTCTAGTGAATCATTCAAATTCATCACTCCAGTTAGATAGCAAGCTTTTACATTCCCAGCATCTAGCCCAATACTTGGCACAATAATGGCATTTGATAACACTTGGATACATGAATGACAAAATACTAAAAAATTTATTACATTTTAAGTGCATGTTCCTTGACTATCTCCTTAGACTATGAGCTCTTTGGCAAATACATTTAATTATAGAACCAGGCTGCCCAAGGTATCTCCTTTGGAATATATGGAATTATTTTCCCTCATAACTTAGACATTTTAAAATCTGTTACCTAACCCTTAATAAATAGTAGTTGGTAATTCTACACCACCAGAAAGATAGATTAAATAACTATTTAAAATTTTCCTTCTTTACAAACCATTTCAGAAGCACTAACAAATAAATATTATACTAGCAATTTAGGCGGCAGTTATAATGTCTTCTTTGTCATCATTGCCTTCATTTCATTCTTGTAAAAATGTCAGTGTGTTTAGGGAGGTCCCAGGGAAATGAACCAAACTAATTTAGTCAGAACAACTGACTCCACATCCTTTTAGTCTGCAGACCAACGTAGAAACCATTTCCCTCCTGCAAGGAGCCTGTTTTTGCCAAATCAAACAGCAAGCACAAAAGCAAATGGAGTGGGTTCTCTGGCTCAGTCTCCTACCTTTGATTGGCAATAGGCATTTTCTCCCTCCTTCTTATGCCCTTCACAAGATGCTCAGTGATCACCCCTGGAAGTTCCAAGTACTTTGACAAGTGCTCATGGAGGCCAGCTGGAATTCTTTTGAGGGGTTTAAATTTCTCCACCCTACCACCTAGTCATGAAGAAATTCAGAAGTTATGAAAGTTCTAGAATCAATGGCTTCTTTTTTATAAAAAAGAATATCCTACCATGCAACCACTGACCAAAATAGCATATACTTTAAGCACTAGTGAATGTCAATGTTTACTTTGGGATAGTACTGAACATTTTAAGTCCTTGTAGTAGGCTCCAATGTGTATGCAACAACTCAGATATATCCTACACCTTTTGCCATCATCTATAACTTATCTTTCTTTTTTTTTATTGTTTATTTATTTATGAGAGACAGACAGACAGAGCACAAGAAGGGGAGGGGTAGAGAGCAAGGGAATCACAGAATCTAAAGCAGGCTCCAGTCTCTAAGCTGTCAGCACAGAGCCTAAAGTGGGGCTTGAACCCACGAAGTTGGACTGAGCACTTAATGTACTAAGCCATGCAGGTGCCCCTATAACTTATGAACTCCTATTAACGCAGGGGTAAAAAACCCTTCCCTTCCAAATTAAAATTATTTCGCTGGGTTAATTCAGTAAACTTTAAGTTTCTTCCTTCTCTAGGGGTTCCCCCACCCCAACTCCACCTTCCAAAGTTGGCACCTAGGTACAGGAGATGCTTCCATATCCTTCACTATTATTTTCTTCCCTCTCTAGCACATGTGGTTGGTCCTGCCAACCACTAGTCTTGCCCCTAGGAATGCTTCCATGATATTTGTTGAGATTAAATTGATCCCCGGCATATCATCAGTTTAACAACATCTGCTGATTTCTTGTCCTGATTCAGTGCTTAGGTGTCTCCTACTCAAGCATATACAAGTATTTAGATTGCCTAAAGGCCAAACCTAACCTACAGGTTACCAGCACATCAGGTCTAGCCTATCTGACTTGACACTGAACCATTTTAAAATGCTTACCTGGTTGGCACCATAATGCTTCGGCATATACAGAAAGAAACAATTTATCTAAGGGCTGGCTTCAATATTGTCTGAGAAGTAAGGAGCAAGCCCCCTGCACAGGCAGCTTCCAAAAATTATCTATGAATTTCTACTTCTCACTTCCACTTCTTGGGATTTTCTCCAAGAGAATTACACTAGGACAATAAAATTTGACTTCTTGTTTCTCTTTCTTCTACCTTCCAGTCTCCATGGGAAAACAAAACAAAACCAAAAAACAAACCTAAGTACCCTAATGGGAACTTTCCTTACAACAGACTTCAGCATTTATATACTTATATGACTTATAATAAAACTCTATGAAGCAAGTGTGCCAGGCTTGGTTTTTGATATTTATAGTGAGGGAAAACTGAAAATTTAATAAATTCTTTTATTTCTCAAGAAAACTAGATTTCAAAACCAGTCTATTACTATGGACTCAAAAAGTCATCTTAGGGACTCATTCCCAGGGCAAAAAAAACTTCATGGTTTAATCTTACAGGAGAGCTTCATGAAAATATAGTTTAAAAAAGAATGAAAAAAAAAATGAACTCAAAATGGACTGAAGACCTAAATGTGAGACCTGAAACCATAAAAATCCTTAAAGAGAGCACAGGCAGTAATCTCTCTCACACTAGCTGTAGCAAAATTTTCCTAGACATGTCTCCTGAGGCAAAGAAATAAAAGCAAAAATAAACTACTGGGGCTACATCAAAATAAAAGTTTCTCCATAGCAAAGTAAACAATCAACAAAACTAAAAAGGTAACCTACTGAATGGGAGAAGATATTTGTAAATGATATATCTGATAAAAGGTTAGTATCCAAAATACATAAAGAACTGACACAACTTAATACCCAAAAAACAAATAATACAATTAAAAATGGGCAGAAGACATGAATAGACATTTCTCCAAAGAAGACACAAAAATAGCCAACAGACACATAAGAAGATGCTCAACATCACTCATCATCAGGGAAATGCAAATCAAAACTAGAATGAGATATCACCTCATATCTGTCAGAATAGCAAAAATCAAAAAACATAAGAAACAAGAAATGTTGGTTAGGATGTGGAGAAAAAGGAACCTTCTTGCAACGTTGGTGGAAATGCATATTGGTTCGGCCACTGTGGAAAACAGTATGGAGGTTCCTCAAAAAATTAAAAATACAACTACCTTATGACACCATAATTGCACTACAGGGTATTTACCAAAATATCCAAAAATGCTAATTCAAAGTGATATATGCACCCTTATGTTTACTGCAGGATTATTTGCTTCCATAGCCAAACTATGGAAGCAGCCCAAATGTCCATTGATACATGAATGAAGAAGATAGATAGATAGATACATAGATACACACACACACACACACACACACACACACACACACACACACACACACAGACCAGAATATTATTCAGCCATAAAAAAGAATGAAATCTTGCATTTGTAACAACATGGATATAGCTAGAGAGTATAATGATAAGTGAAATAAGTCAGTCAAAGAAAGAAAAATACCATATTATCTCACTCTTATGCAGAATAAGAAATAAAACAAATGAGTAAAAGAAAAGACAAACCAAGAAATAGATTCTTAACTATAGAGAACTGATGGTTACTAGAGGGAAGGGAGATGGGAGGCGATGGGGGAAAATAGAGAGTGGGGATTAAAGAGTACACTTATGATGAAAAAAAAACCAAAAAGAATGATAAAATACAATGGTTACACATTTTCAAAATATTGACACACTTTTAGATATCTCCCTGATAAAATGAGAAACAACAGAAGTTTTATATTAAACCATACCTTTATTCTCTACAATGTGGTCTACTCTAGACAGTTGATGAAAATGAGGTAAAGGAAGGCTTGAAAAACTCAAAATAAACATAAATAATTTCCCTAAAAGCATTTGGATGTGATGCTCTAAAGTAAAACTTGCAATTTAAGAAATAAACCCAACTAATAAGTGTAGGGTCTGCCATATGGCAGGCACTGGAGATAAAGAAATGAATAAAGATCACAGCCATAATCATAGTCGTTTTCATACTTGTTCCCTGATATTATACTTTTATCCTTTTTCCAACTCTCTCTCTTCTTTCCTCCCTCTCTCTCTCTCTCTCTCTCTCTCTCACACACACACACACACACACACACACACACACATCTACATCCAATACTAATTGAAAGGCAATGACAGTACCTTGCTGTTTTTTAATTGTTATGACAAACATTGTGACAAAAAGAGGTAGCTTTTATAACCACATATATAGAAAATAAAATTGAAATCCAATAAGTTTAGGCAATCTACCTAAAGTCACCCAACTTATAAGTAATAAGTTGAGACTTAAACCTAACTCCCCTAACATTTGGTTTACTATTTCTTCCATGCACTGTTTTGCATCTCCTTGGTATGGGAATCTGTCCAAGGATAGTATACTTATCCCCTAAGGGGTGAAGAAACCTGGTGCTAGAATAGTTAGGGAATTTACAGAGACAAAGTTAGATACTCTATTCCAGTATATTCTGCATACTGCTGCCTGCCAGGTTGGACACTTGTTTGCTAGTATTTTTTATACTAAGAGGATCTCTGTATTTGAGCTGGACACCTGTACTCCCCATTCCCTTTCTTTGCCTCAGACAAGGGGAAGTGGAGGCAAGCAGTCATGGCCCATGTGGACTATCTCTAGGACAAGTCTTAGGGATGGTGAAACAACAGGATAGAATGGTCCTGGAGTTCTCCCTCTGTCAAACCAATCTACCAGTCTGGATTACTTAAGCCTAGACTGTTAATAGACTAAGAAATAAATTTTAATCTTACTTAAGTCACCTTCATTTTTTGGTTGTCTTAGACCAGCTGAATCTATACTTTTACTAATATGTATATTTTCCAAAATCACTCTTTAGCATATGTTCGTATGTAACCACTGACAGTTCTCCATTGCTTACAGAATGAAATCCAAACCTGTCCTTCAAGGGCTTTCACAATTTGGCTCCCACCTACCTTCCCTACATTATTTCCACTATTTCGCTTCATTCCAGCCAGACTGACGGATTCACGGTTTGTTGAACATCCTCCACTATCCCTCCTCCCCAAAAACTCTTCAATGAACTCTATTTCATTGAAAAAGAGAAGGCAGAGAAGGAGATTTGAGGAAGGAGGAAGAAAAGGAGAAGGAAGAGAAGAAGGATGTAAGAATAAAAAGGAGAAACAAAAAGTTGGAAATGGGTGACTCTTGTGTTTTGTTAATGTTGATAATGATGGAGATGATAGTAGAGGTGACTGATTTCAGAAAAGAACCTGTAAAACTAAGAAAGAATTGAAGAAAGCTCTGTGGCCATCAGCGTGTCTTGTACCTTTCATGAACTTTTTCTTTGATTGTTTATTATTTATTCCTTGGGAAAGCAATTAGGCAAATGAGAAACATTAAGAAATTAGTTTCCATTCATTGACTGAGCTATTTTCTCCTCATGCAGAGTAATATGAATAAACCACAAATTAATTTTCTACCAATGTTGCCAAAGTGTCTTAGAGCATTTTAGGATATTCAAACTGGCTATTTGAAACTGTATTTATTTTTCAGGGCAGTCATATTGAAAGTAAAATTCCCAGCATATTGGTATATTGGAAAGGAATGCCATTCTGTTTTCACTTAGGACTCTGTGTTGTTTTCCCTGATATAAAATAACAGCTGTATCTAGGCAGCATCTTAAATAACTCCTACTTTATATGAAATACTGAAAAAGAGAATATTTGTAGGGAGAATTAGTAAAAGGGTCCTATAAAAAAGTGTAAATTCATTTAAAGGAAGACTATATGAAGTGATGGTTAACTAAATGCTATAAACGTCAACCACAGTGTAAATAAGACTGAACCATTGTTATTCTTTCTCTGACTTCAAGTTTCCAAGTCTTTATCCCCAAAATTGTATTTCTAAGTACCTCCAATGTTCTTGAAGCATGTAAGAATGTGCCTTCATGGTGATTACTATATTGAAAGACGTTTTGTCGAGTATCACCCAATAGCAATGGTAACAAGTGTCTACCATAGTAGCTGAGAAAAGTGCTTTGTACACACACACACACACACACACACACACACACACAGTTTGTCTTGTCAAGCACTGCACCCAAAGTAACTACATGTACAATCTCCTTGGTACCAGATTTAGCCTGAGGATAAATTTAGCCAGAAGATATTGTGAGCCAGCTTGGGGGAGAGCCAGGGTGATCCTCTTGCTCTCAGTGACCAGGAAAAGGGCAAGCCCTCTAAAGAGCAGGGCTCAGCCTGTATGTTTTGTTGTGTAGATAATAAAGTCTGTCACAATACCTTTAAACTAGGTTGTCTGCATTCCTCTCAAATGTAGTACCATCGAAAATAGACTCAAGTCTGCTTTGGATTTGTTTTCCAGGCCCACTACATTCTACCGGTGATTTACTGAGATATAAATCAGAGATACAAATACCTGACACTCCCTAATTTACAAGGCTAAAATTATGAATCATTATTTAATACCAACAACTCTTGCTATGTTTCACAAGATTCTTTTATAATAATAACATCTTACATTTGTATCACATTTTATAGTTTCACATTCATTATTTCAAAATGCAGTGTGTTGCTCCTTTGTGATTGCCTTGATAAGTTCTTGGGAAATGTGTGATTTCATGTTGCCAATGTTTTTATTTAATACACATTTTATTCAACAAGCACTAATTGAGCACCTACTATCTTCCAAGCCCATGTCACACTCTAAACATATCTACTAAGTTTAACCAAAATGTTTTTCCATTACAACCTTAGACAAGTGGATCCATTATATTATAAATCTCATGTCTATCAGATTAATAAAATACATTTCTCTATATGACATTTCCAGTAAAAGGAAGGAGGTTAAGAATATATCTAGATCAATTAAGATTTGGATGACTAAAATTTTTTATAAGGTTCTAGAAATTGAGGTAAGTTTTTGGGCTTTTCTGCTTAAGGCAGCTGCCCATTTGCAATCACCAAATATGCCATAGAAGAGCTCTGATGTCATGTTCAATGTAGATTAGCAAAAATTGTATACCAACATGGGATAAGCAACATTGCCTTCTTTTATAGTAGGGAGTATTCTCCTCTAATACTACGGGTTTGCGTAAATCTGTGGATGGTTCCCACAGCCGGAAGCTATCCTTATGTGCCCTCAGCTTTTCTAACTCCTTGCTGCCCACTGTTCTTGTTCCAGTCACGCCTTAATGTCTTTCAGCCAACTTTTGTCTCCCAGTTGACCCCGTCCCTGGAATACACCCTAATCTCATCTTTTGCTCCCAGATAATCTGCTCTTCACCATAGACAGTACGTCCAAACAACTCCAATTTGTATTCCATGACCTTTCCAACAACCCACACACCCTCTTAAATGAATGTTTTACTCATATAATCATGATGCTTTTGTTTCCCTAGGATTCTCTGTATTAGATACTTTAGAGAGCACTACCCTGGTTTTTAAATCATAGGCTTAAGGGCTAAGATTTATTGGATGCTTGCGTTGTGGTAGGTACCATGATAGAAATCTCATTTAAGCTCTATTACAATTTTGGAGGTCCATACTAACCCCACAATATGAATGAGAAAACATCCTCAGAAAGTTAAATGACTTGCTCAAGTGGATTCCTCACGGTGGATCAAAAGTAGACTTTAACCTACATCTCTCAGATTCAGCATCATTTATGGTGCAGCCAGAGCACCAATTCCTGTACCCAGTAATTTAATAGAGGGAGTTTTCTAAGGGATACTTGTCACAAAGATATTAGAAGAGCCCAAACAGAAAACATGGGAGGGAAGGAAACCAGGAATTTCTAATACAAGAGGCCGCAATTATCCCCAGAGTTGGATGGGCAAAGGGAGGAACTGATGTCTCCAAAACTCAGAAGAAGACACGTAGAAGCTGAAACCCAGCAGGCTCAGACAGTGGGAGTTGGGGCCGAAGAGCAAGCTGTCTGGCAGGAGCTGGAGCATCAGAACAGTCACTACTAAAGATATCCTCGAAGCAGAGAGAGGTAGAGGTAAGTACCCTGGTTATTCCTTGCTCTATCCCTCCTATTTGTTGCCCGTGTCTTCCAGTTCCATTCCCAGGGCAAAGCTGAATGGTAAAGTTTTGGGAATAACAAGAACAGCTTCTTACTAACACAGAGAAGGGAGCAGAGGAAGGACAGGAAATGGATTTGAGAATAAGCAGGCAACTGGTTCCAAAGCCCACACTAACTTCACTAAGACACAACTGCTACCCTCTGTCATTTGCATCCCATGTGATAACTGAGTGCAGCCTGTGGCTGTGACAGACAAATCATCCATCTGTCCATTGGTTAATGCCCGTGTCTCCTCCTAAGCACTGCCAAGCAACTCACACAGCCACTAGAACATAGTGAATACTCAGTGACTAATCGTCTGCTTTTTTCTCTCAAATGTTGACTAAGCCAATCAAATTATCTATAGCAACGATAGTATAAACATAAGACATGGATATCTTATGATACAGAAGTAATTCTCATGATAAAACGAAGATATGAGAACAGTATAATTTTTCAATGTTGGCCTTTAGTGACATTATTTTAACTTTGTTGCTAAATCAGTTCCACGGCTCCAGTGACTAGAGGTTTACCATGCAGCCAAAAAAGCTGTCGGGGTAGCCTGGGAGGCCTTCAGAAAGCCGATTGTCATTTACGACCTAGCCCCAACTTCTCTCCTCTGAAGAGAAGAAAATGCCAATACCACTTTAATGCTGTCAAAAGTCCCTCGCTCAGCTTCTTAGTTATACCAGTTGATATTATTGTTGGAATTCATTACTTCTCAAGTGTCCCCTATTTAATCTATTTCACATTCATAAGGAGTATGTAATCCAAAACCAGCACAGACTCAATTATACTCATTACTTGATCTTAAAAGTAATTCCCTAACATATGGAAGAAGGAACATTTTGGGAAAATGTCAATGGGTCTGGAGCATCAGAGTGACAACGTTCCCAATGCTGGATACTCATCCAAACGTATTTAATCCCCTTCATTATAAAAATTACAAGAGAAATTTCTTAAGAACCATCTTACTAGCAGAATTCTAGGTATTTCCTGTTCCCAAGGGCAGAGAAATATTGCAAAATCGACATTTTTTAATGACATTTCAGTACTGTCTCTCTTGGCTGAAAACAGAAAAAGCAAGAGACACATAAAAATGAAAAAGGGAAAAAAAGGTTAATTAAAAAGTTTCAGCCCTGTTTAAGGGTAATTTAGCTAATTTTTATGTTAAACCTTTAAGCCAATTTGTATTTTATCCAAACAAGCTTGCCCACTTGTGGTGATAACATCATGAATAAATGAAAATAAACACATATCCCTCCTCTAAGTCTAATTCTTCCATGATAACTACAGTAAGAAATGAATATTACCATTTCAGTATAAAGACTAAGCACCACTTGGTTGAATTGTTTGGCTATTTGTACAATGTTACTACTCATTTGGAACACAGTCTTAGATTAGCTCATTTAAACTGGTGGCAAAATCTAATGTTTTATTAAAGTCTGTGAAATGAATTCATGTTGAATATGATCCTTTGGTCTGAAAACTAAGTATCAAGCCAGCATAAACTTCAATTCTTCTGGCAGGAAAGTTAAGAATTTGTCTCAATTTCAGACTATCCACTGCCCCCAATCCCTGCCCTACAACACACAACACATGCGCGCGCACGCACGTGCACACACACACACACACACACACACACACACACACCCCTTTCGTCCATCATATTACCCAGAAGGCTACTGTAAGAAGACTGCACTGAGCCTTGGTCTGTTTCAAATATTTTCTCCTTTCCCCCATGCAGCTCTGTAATAAGGTGGTGCTGCCCCCTGCAGGCTACATTCCCTGAGCTCTCAGCTGGCTCTGGCTTTAGCCAAGGACAGGCAACTCATGGGAAGATTGGAGAGCAGGAGAAAAGGAAAAGCCTGGGCATTTCTACCTCTTTTTCTGCCTCAGGTTGCATCTCTCACGTGGCTTCATGGCAAGAAAAGTCAGTTGCAGTTTTAAATTCCACTACATGACTCCAGTGACCAGGATCCAATAAAAATCATATTGCAACTCACAAATGTATCAACACTTGTATACTTCATATTTACACAATGTTGTATGTCAATTATACCTCAATTTAAAAAAGAACTCTCCCTTTATCTCTCTTGTTATAGTTTCTTTTGCTGCTGATTTCTGGCTTGCCACTCTATCTCCTATTTGGTTTCTCAAATCTTCCATCTTATCTATACCTAATTCACCCTATTAAATTCCTACTATTTTAAATGTTTATTTACTTGAGAGAGAGAGAGAGAGAGAGAGAGAGAGAGAGAGAGAGAGCGCACAAGCAGGGGAGGGGCACAGAGAGAGGGAGACAGAAAATCCCAAGCAGGCTTTGCACTGTCAGTGCAGAGACCAGTGCAGGGCTGGATCTCATGGACCATGAGATCATGACCTGAGCCGAAATCAAGAGTTCAGATGCTCAACTGACTGAATCACCCAGGCTCCCCAAATTCCTACCATTTTAAAAAGCTTTAGTGGTTTGTATTTTCCTGGTTGAATATTCACTAATGGCAACAGTTTAAGTTGACAGGGATTATAACCCACTGTTTTCTATCATCCTTCACAAAGGTGTCATAGAAACCAAAACTCTGGGGTCAAGAGGAGAGGAGAGGAGAGGAGAGGAGAGGAGAGGAGAGGAGAGGAGAGGAGAGGAGAGGGAAAGAGAGAAAAAAGGAAAGAAAGGAGAGAGGAAGGAAAAACTGAAGAGGAGAAAAGAGAGAACTTTCTTCCCATGTGCCTCCATAGAGTTCAGTATTGTTCTCTGGAGAGATGACTATCTGGGTCTTTTTGTTTCTTTATCACTTCCTCCAAAATGGAAACAAGTCTGGCTGATACTGGCTATAACATCCCCTACCTCCACTGCAGATTTTCTTTGTTCCTCCTACAATCAGAGCAACCAACACAGTCCCCACAAAGTGTCACTTCTCATAGCAATAACAGCAACATGGCTGGCTGATTCATCTGAGACTCTGTGTTGGAAGGCATCCCTGCTTTGCCTCTTCTCATGAGGAGGAACCTGAAGTAGTCAAGAATCTTCCAGGGACTTCAAGGAAAGTTCAACTGCATAAAGGTGCAGCATGATACTCTGGGAATGCTACTACTGGCAATGCTACCTCTAAGAACTCCAACGTGCCTGCCAAGAGAGCTGCATCCTTTCTGTCTGCAGGGTACAAGACCGTTCCTCCCTAACTCTGCATCTCACTATCCATCTGGGCTCTGAGGAATTTCTGCCAACCAGAATCTTCAAAACTCCCTTGAACAGCCAGTTCTTTGGTACTCTATTAATAATAGGAATTGCAAACAGTCCCCTGAACCAAATGGAAGTAGGTGACCCTCACCTCTGCTCCCCCACTTCCCTGCTTAGTCCTGCCGACTCTTACTCCCCACCAGCCCCCCCACACCAAAACGAAAATGACAAGAGATATCAAGAGATGTAAAAGTTCCTAGTAGCAATAAGTAATTGAGGAGAAGGGGAACATTATGAGGTTATTTAAGACCCAGTCTCTGACCTCCATGTATTGCTGCCTACCAAGAAAGATGAAAATATAAATATGACTGATAAATGCCAGTACTGTTCTATGTCCAGAATGCCTTGGGCCAACATGGAAGAGAGAAGCCCGGTCAACTGGGGAGTCAGGGAGGTTGGGTGTATAAATGTTTACAAATGTTACATCCTCTTGTTGGATTGACCACTTTATCACTATGTAAGGCCCTTCTTTCTGTCTTTTGTTACAGTCTGTTTTAAAGTCTATTTTGTGTGAGATGCACATTGCTATCCTAGCTTTCTCTTCATTTCCATTTTCATGGCCTATCTTTTTTCATCATTTCACTTTCAGTCTGTGAGTGTCCTAGGTTTGAAGTGAGTATCTTGTAGGCAGCAGGTAGGAAGATCTTGTTGTCTTTTAAAATTAACCCAGCCACCCTATGTATTTTGATTAGAGTATTTAGTGGTTCATTTAAAGTAATTATTGAAGGCAATTTTATTCATTCATTCATTCATTCATTCATTCATTCATTGCCATTTTATTCATTGCTTTCTGGCTATTCCGTAGTTTCTCTGTTTTCTTTCCCTCTCTTCCCTTATGGTTTGGTTGTTGTATTTAGTGTTATGTTTAGATTACTTTCTCTTTTTCTTCTGTGCATTTACTCTGAGTTTTTAGGAAGTTAATTTTGAACACATTCCAAAGCTTTTATTTTTACTCCCCCCAACCATGTTTTATATTTTTGATGAAAAGTGTTTCATCTTTCAAGTATCCCTTAACTAATTATATTTTAAATTAATTTTACTACTTTTGCCCTTTACCCTTCATACTTGCTTTATAAGTGACTGATTCACTACCTTTATTATTTATTTACCTTTCCTGGTGAGATTTTCTTATGTTTTCTTATTAGTAGAACCTTCTTTTTTTTGGCTTAGAAAAGTCCCTTTAATATTTCTTGTATGGTTGATTTAGTGATATTGAACTCCTTTATCTTTTATTTATCTGGAAAGTTTCTCATCTCTGTTGATTCTGAATGATAACCTTGCTGGGTAAAGAATTCTTAGTTGGCAGTTCTTTCCTTTCAATACTTTGAATAGGTCATGCCACTCTCTTCTGTCCTGTAAAGTTCCTGCTGACAAATCTTGTAGCTTTATGGGATTTCTCTTATAGAGAATAAATTGCTTTTCCCTTGCTACTTTTAAGATTCTCTTCATCCTTGACTTTTACCATTTTAATTATATATCAGTGCATTTGTCTTTGGGTTCATCTTACTTGGGACTATCTGGGTCTCCTGGTCCTGAATGTCTGTTTCCTTTTGCAGATTAGGAAAGTTTTCAGCCATTATTTCTTCAAATATTGTTTTTCCTCTTTTCTCTTTCTGGGACCCCTATCATACAAATGCTATTCTGCTTAATGTTGTCTCAGAGATCCCTTCAGGTATCTCACTTCTTTTAATTCTTTTTTTTTTTTTTTTTCATTTTACTGCTCTGTCTGGATGTTTTCCATTGCCTTGTCTTTCAGCTTGCTGATTTGTGCTTCTATTTAATCCATTCTGCCACTGAACCATCTTTAGTTTATTTTTCAGCTTTGTTATAACTTCTGTATGGTACTTTATTATATTTTCTCTCTGTTGAAGTTCTTACTGTATTTGTCCATTCTTCTCCAAAGATTGCTGAACTTTCTTATGACCATGACTTTGAAGTCTTTGTTGGGTAGGTTGCTTATCTCTACTTCATTAAGGTCCTTTAGGGGGATTTGTCTTATTCTTTGGTTTTTAACATATTCCTCTGTCTCCTCATTTTGTTCCTCTTTCTGTGTTTATCTATATGTATGAGGTTAAATGGCCACCTTCCTCTCTTGAAGAAGTGGTCTTGTATAAGAGCTGTAGCCAATGGCCCAGAAGTGCAATCTCCCCTGGTGCAATCTCTATATGTGCAATCTCTATATGTACCCCTCATGTGGCTGCATGTGCCTGCCAGCTCTTATGGTGTCATGTCTACTGCATGGGAAGGTTTAGGCCTGGTATAGCTTGGCCATTGAGGGTAGAACAGGGTTCAAGCCACTTGCCCATCTTGGTTGCAGCTCAGCTTCTGTGCAGATTGAGTGGGACTCATTTTCTGTATGTGTTGGGTGGGGCTCAGGATGTGTACCCCGTCTAGTCGTGTGTTGACTGCTATGTGGGGAGGGCAGGGCTGGTGGTATTTACCTGTCCTGGTTGTGGGGCACTTACCCAGTTTTGGCTTTGCTGCTGCCTGGGGTGGTTGGGACTCAGGATGCTTGCCTGTCCCCATTACAGTTCAGTCTCTGTGTTGGTGGGGTGGGGCTCTGAGCTTGCATGGCCCTATTGTGAGGTAGGTGGGGTGCATAAATCTTGGGGCACTTGTCCATCCTGGTTATAGTGTAGGGTGGGGAGAGCATGCCCTCTGGTGCTAGCAGGTCAGAGGGAAGGCACCAAACATGGTGCCTATGGGCTTGGTCACCAGCAAATTAGGATGAGATTATAAAAATGGCCTCTGATAGTGCTTTCTCACTGGATAAAATCCCTGCAGTTCCCTACCTCTCTAGCAGTTGGCTTAAAAATACTAAGTGGGTCTTCCTTGCCTATGATCTAGATGCTTTTAAATCTGTTGCTTTTTCCCTTGTTCTCAGGGTAAGTCAATTTTCTCTTAAGCCCTTTAAGAGTGGGATCTCTGTTCCCTATACATCTATGATTCTCCTGTTTTAATCTCTATTGATTTGCAAAAATAGACATTTCAAAGGGGTTATCTTTCCAGGGCTGGGTCCCCGGGTAAGAGTACCTGATATGGGGCACAATCCCTTCAGTCCTCAAAGATGAGTTCCATATTTTTGGAATCACTTCTGATTGTGGGATTACCACATCTGTGTTAGGGCCCTGGGGAGGCTGTGTCTTTGTTGGGCACCAACATAGGGAGGGTAGGTACCCATTTATATAAAGCAGATATTAAAAGAAATAAAATGAGAAATAAAAAATAATACAACAATAGCAGGGTACTTTAATACCACACTAACATAAACAGATAGATTATTCAGACAGAAAATCAATAAGGAAGCATCAGCCCTAAATGACACATTAAACCACATGGATTTAATAGATACATACAGAACACTGCATCCATAGACAGAAGAATACACATTCTTTTCCAGTGCACATGAAACATTCTCCAGCATAGATCAAATATTATGCCATAAAACAAGTCTCAATAAGCTCAAAAAGACTGAAATCATATCAAGCATCTTTTTTGACCACAAGAGTGTGAAACAGAAATCAAATAAAAGAAGAAAACTGGAAAAAACACAAATACAAAGAAACTAAATAAATTGCTATTAAACAATCAATGAATCAATGAAGAAATCAGAGAAAATTAAAAAGTACCTTAAGGGGTGCCTGGGTGACTCAGTTGGTTGAGCAGCATCTAACTCTTGATTTCAGTGCAGGTCATGATCTCATGGTTTGTGAGTCAAGCCCTGCATTGGCTCAATACAGACAGTGAGGATCCTGCATGGGATTTTCTCTCTCCCTCTTTCTCTGCCCCTCCCTGAACGTGCACTCTCTCTCAATACAAATAAACTTAAAAAATAAATTAAATTAATAATACCTTGAGTAAAATTAAAATGGAAATACAAAGTTCCAAAAATCTTTGAGATACTGCAAAAGCAGTTCTAAGAGGAAAATCCATAACAACACAGGCCGACTTCCAGAAACAGAAACCTCAAATAAGTAATTTAACTTCGCATTTAAAGGGTTTACAAAAAAAATCAAAGCCTAAAGTTAGTAAAAAGAAGGAAACATAAAGATCAAGGAAGAAATAAATGAAACAGAGTCTAAAAAGACAGGGGAAAAGGGGCCCCTGGGTGGCTCAGTCGGTTAAGCATCCGACTTCTGCTCAGGTCATGATCTCGTGGTTTGTGAGTTCGAGCCCCACGTCGGCCTCTGTGCTGACAACTCAGAGCCTGGAGCCTACTTTGGATTCTGTGTCTCCCTCTCTCTCTGCCCCTCTCCTGCTCATGCTCTGTCTCTCTCTGTCTCAAAAATAAATAAAACATTTAAAAAAATGTTTTAAGACAATGGAAAAGATCATTGAAACTAAGAGCTGATTCTTTGAAAAATAAAACATGGATAAAACTTTACCCAGGCTCATCAAGAAAAAGAGAGCCAAAATAAATAAAATCAGAAAGAGGAGAAATTACCATTGATACCACAAGAAAAAAAAAATCATAAGAGAATACTGTAAACAATTATATGCCAACAATTAGACAGCTTAGAAGAAATGAATAAATTCCAAAAAAATATAATCTTCCATGACTGAATAATGAAGAAACAGAAAATCTGAACAGGCCAATTACTATTAATGAAAGAATCAGTAATCTAAAATCTGCCAACAAACGAATGTCCAACTCCCTTCACAGGTGAATTCAACAGACATTTAAAGAAGGGTTGGTAACTATTCTCCTAAAATTATTCCAAAAAATTGAAGAGTAAGCAACACTTTCGAATTCATTTTCTGAGGCCAGCATTATGCTGATACCAAAACCAGACAAAAACACTAACAAAACAGGAAAATTAAAGGCTAATATCCTTAATGAACATAATGTAAAAACCCTCAACAAAAGATTATCAAACCACATTCAACATTACATTAAAAGGATCATACATCTTGACCAAGTGAGATTCATTTTATGAATGCAAGGACAGTTTAACATTTGCAAACCAACAACATGATAGAGCACATTAAACAAAACAAAGCATAAAAATCATATAATTATTTCAACATATGAAGAACAAGCATTTGACAAAATTCAACATTCATTTATGATAAAAAAAAAATCTCAACAAAGTGGGTACAAAGAAATGTACCTAAACATAATAGAGGCCATATATGAAAAATCAACAGCTAACATCATATTCATTGGTGAAAAACATAAAGCTTTTCTTCTAAGATCAGGAACAAGACCAGAATGCTCACTTCTACGTTTTTTGTTCAATATAGTATTGAAAATCCTATACAGAGCAATTAGACAAGAAAAAGAAATAAAAGGTATCCAAATTGGAAAGGAAGAAGTAAAACTGTCACTATTTGCAGACGACATGATGTTATATAGAGAAAATCCTGAAGATTCTACCAAAAAATGTTAGAACTAATACATGAATTCAGTAAAGTTGGAGGATACAAATTTAATATACATATTGGTTGCATTTCTATATACTAATTACAATCAACCAGAAAGAGAAATTAAGAAAAGAATGCCATTTACAGTTGCACTTAAAAAGAATAAAATGTCTAGGAATAAATTTAACTAAAGAGGTGAAAGACCTATATGTGGAAAACTCTAAGACACTGGTGAAAGAAATTGAAGATTACACAAATAAATGAAAGATACACTGTGCTTATGGATTGGAAGAAATAATATTATTAAAATGTCCATACTACCCAAAGGACCTATAGACTCAATGCAATCCCTATCCAAATAGTAATGGCATTTTTCACAAAACTAGAATAAAATAACCTCAGATTTGCATGGAATCACACAAGACCCTGAATAGCCAAAGTAATCTTGAAAAAGAAGAAGGTTGGAGGCATCACAATCCCAGATTTAAAGATATACTACAAAGATATAGCAGTCAAACAGTATGCCATGAGCACAAAAAGAGACATGTAGATCAATGGGGGAAAAAATAGAGTGCCCAGAAATATATATGCTTCTTTCTAAGGTCAATTAATCTGTGACAAAGGAGGCAAGAATATTCAATGGGGAAAAGATAGTCTTTTCAATAAATGGTGCTGGGAAAACTGGATATATACAAAAGAATGAAACTAGACCACTTTCTTACTCTATACACAAAAATTTCTAAGTCTGAATAGACTTAAGAATTAAATGTAAGACCTGCCATTAAATTGTTGGAATAAAACATAGTATACATGCTCTTTGACAGTAGTCTTATCAATATCTTTTTGGATCTGTTCCCCAGGGAAGGGCAACAAAAACAAAACTAAACAAATGAAGCTACATCAAACTAAAAAGCTTCTACACAGCAAAGGAAACCATCAAAAAACTGAAAGACAATGATATATTTGATAAGGGGTTAACATCCAAAAAATACAAAGAACTCATACAACTCAATAACAACAACAGAAAAAAAGTAACCCAATAAAAAATATGTGGAAGGCCTGAACAGACATTTTCCAAAGATGACATAAAAAATGGCCAACAAGCACATGAAAAGGTATTCAACATCATCAGGGAAATGCAAATCAAAACCACAGTGAGATATCACTTCATAATTATCAGAATGGTTATTTAAAAAATACAAGAAATAATGTGTCAGCAAGGCTGGGGAAAAAAAGGGAACCCTGGTACACTGACAGTGGGCATATATTGGTGCAGCCACCATGGGAAACAGTATGAAGGTTCCTCAAAAAAATTAAAAGAAAACTACCATACAACCCAGCAATTTTACCCCTGGGTATTTATCTGAAGAAAATAAAAACACTAATTCAAAAAAATATACATACCCCTGTGTTGACTGCAGCAGTATTTACAATAGCAAGATATGGAAGCAATCTCAGTGCATTGAAAGATGAATGGATGAAGATGTCACACACACACACACCACACACCGCACACACCGGAACATTACTCAGCCATAAAAATATAAAATCTTGCCATTTGTGACAACATGGACAAATACACAGAGTATTATGCTAAGTGAAATAAATAAGACAAAGAAACACAAATACCTTATGATTTTACTTGTATCTGGAACCTAAAAACCAAAAATAGAGTCACAGATACAGAGGGGAGGTGGGCAGAAGGATGCGTAAAATAAGTAAAGGAGATTAAGAGGTACAAATTTCCAGTTAGAATAAATAAGCCATGGGGATGTACCGTACAGCATAGGGAATACAGTTAATAATATTATAATGACTTTGAATGGTGACAAATGGTAACTAGACCTTTCTTTTAATTCTTTTTTTTTTTAAGTTTATTTATTTAGAGAGACAGAGTCAGAGACAGAGAGAGGGGCAGAGAGAGGGACAGAGAGAAAGGAAGAAAGAGAATCCCAAGCAGGCTCTGAACTGTCAGCACTAAAGCCGATGCAGGCCTCAAACTCACAAACCGTGAGATCATGACCTGAGCCAAAACCAAGAGTAGGACACTTAACCAACTAAGCCACTGAGGTGCTCCAGTAACTAGACTTTTTCAAGTAATCATTTCATAATGTATAAAAATATCGAATCAGTATGTTGTATACCTGAAACATAATATTGTATGACAATTATAGTTCAATAAAAAATCGTTTTTGCTATAAAAAAAAGAGCATTCTGATATTCACTTTAAAAAATCTTATTTACTTTAGCCATAGGGATTAAAAGAATTCAATTACTCTTTTATGTTTCTCAGTTCCCTTTTGGGTTTTCCTCGTCATTATTTGTGATTATTTTTCATAAGACCTGAACTCTACGGAAAGAATCTAAGTACATTTACTGTGCACAAATGTACTTACTGTCAAAATTTCTTGCTGTGAGAAGTACTACAAAGTGGAAGGATCTGGTTAAAGAGAAATTAATTCTGGATTCATGGGGCTAATTATATATTTATATTTTGAAAGACTTTAATGAAATGCTCTGATTTCCTTTATTCTGATGGGGTTTCCACTATTTTTTTAATAAAGGTATCAATATTTATAACTAACTCCTGGCTGTTAGTTAAATATAATGGCATGGACATCAGGTCTTGTATATCAAGTTGGTCCTAGTTTTTGAGAAGTCAGTTAATTATGAGATTTAGCACTCCCAAACTACTACCTGCTCCGATCCAATGAATTCTTTTTTGTTATTATTGTTCCCACTGATGCTGTAAAATTCCAATGAAAGCATAATCTTTAACAAACACATAGCTAGAATGCTTTATTCCTTAGCTGCATGAACATTTAGCTTATGAAAAAGAATGATACTCATAGTAATGTGAGGAACTTCCGGAGGGGTCTCTATGAGCCTAGATTTCCATATTAGTCCTTTTTTGGGGGGGAAAAACAAGTCTCGGGTGCATACTTGAAATGTTTTCAATCTGCAGCTTCACATGCCAAGCTAAATCCGCTTTATACTTCCCTGGTCAAATCTCTGAGATTTGTAAGGACAGTAGCCTTTTTCAACCGGTCAGCCCCTTCATGGAGTCAGATGTTTTTATCCTAAGCTCTAAGTCAGTTCACTTGTACAAAACTGGCCACCTAAACTGTGGACAGCTTTCTGTCTGGTGGGTTCATGTGGGCTCAATCTCCATCATATAAGTTTAGACTGGGGTGTTTGAAAAATCATGCAAGGGTCTTTTATGGAAAACCAAGTCCACTTCTCATATTTAAGACCTGTACTACTAAAATTCTTAGGAAAGTTAAAGATAAATACTAAGTAAAACAGTTGCTATTATTTGTAGAAGCAGCATTGCATTTTGAGTGGGAAAAATAAACAGATTTCTATTAAGTAGTGGCACAACTGAGAAAACATAGTATGCAGGTGAGAAGGAACACAGAGCAGATAGATCTCAAAGCCCAGACTTCGCCCAGATACCAGCAGAAATTCTGTGCCCATGTTCTGGAAAGTCTATATCCTTCCCTGGAAATGCAAAGAACTGTTGAAATGACACACTAAGAATGATCTTCGGTTGAAGATGGGATGAGTAGCATGTAAGTGCACACCTTTGGCTTAAATTTGATTGAGTGCAACTACAGCTTTTCACTGAATAAGAGAGAGGAGTCTTCCTCTATTTAGTGATGGAGAGTGTGATGGCTCATCAGGGCTGGAGAAAGTCCATGGCAGAAAACACAGCAGCACTCTCACTCCAGACTACATTGAAAACCACAAGTCAGGTCCCATAAGAGCAATGTTTTGGAAGGATAGTTGCCATCTTGTTAGTTAACCAATATTTTGTTTTTATTCATGCTGATTTTTAAAGCAACCTTCCTACTTTACTCTTAATTCTTCTGCTTATTGATCTTCACAAGTATTTCTGTAAATAACAGTTTTTCTGTAAACAACAGTTACTTGCATAGTCCTGGGCTGTGTCTATTAGACAAAGATTGTAAGTAAAGGAAACAAGTACAAAAGTTCTATGAGATCCTTACTCCTTTGGCTCTTCTGACAACCGTGCATATCTTCAAATAGCTTTCCCAGGCACATGGCTCTGAACTCAGTTTAAACTCAATAAAAGTTTCTGGAACCTCTGTTGAAATTAAGGACCCACTCTGCCCTTTTCGAACTGTCAGCATTACAATTTTTTAGAAAGAGGATTATATTACTTTCCAGGCATTAAAGCTTCCCATTATTACAGACCAACATTTCTGGTGTAGACTAACAAATACTAGAATTACCCTTCAGCTCCCCGTGTAGGTTCAGGTTTGAACATTGTACGTACAGCAGCTTACAATTTGTAGGCAGTAGAAATGACACCACTGAGAGAAGTGACCATAGACCACAAACAAAACAGTAAATTATTTCTCCAGATGCAGCTTCTGAATTTTCAAGTTTTAAATGAGTCACTCACCAAGGTTGTAAGGTTTATTACAACTGCAGAGGTTTCATTATTAATATGTAATCACAAAATTTATTAACTCTATCAAACCTATAGTTTCCTCCAGATGACCCTGAATCACAGTTTCAAATGTGTGTGGGCTTTCTGCCACATGAACTATGGCATTTACCGAGCCAATTTCTATCCTATACCAGGGAAGGGAGGGGAATTGAAATAGAGATGAAAAAGCCATCAAAATGTCAAACTGAAAATATACTGGCCAGAGTGAAAAGCATTCGGGTAGAATATTTCTAGCTATATGGTAAAGATCAGTTCAGTATGTCAGATATCTACAGAGTAGTTCAGGTCTAAAAACTATGGGTAGAAATTCAGGGCCAAGAAGTGTCTATTTATAAATAATGTGAGCACTTAATTACACTTAGAAAACTTGGGGCCAACTGTAAAATGAGCTAGCTTAATCTTGAGTAAAACTGAATGGATATTTTAGGAAAAAAAATGAACAAAGCTGTCCCTACTAAGTCACTACCTATAAACATTCACTGAACATTCAGAAGTCTTTACACAGCAATATCACCAAACATATACTTATTTCCATTCTGACATAAAGAATTTAACAAAATTCCAAGTGACATGACATTCGTGACTTGGGACTCAAATTTGTTTCCTATTATGTAAGCCCAGAGATGACTCTACTATTAAATAAGTAGCTTAGACCTGGAGTTCTAGAAGTGTGATCCAAGGTCTTGAAGCATCAGCATAACTGGGAACTAGTTAGAAATGCATACTCTAGGGCCCCACACTGGACCCACTGTAGCAGAAACTCTGGGGTTGGGCTCCACAATCTGTGTTACCAGACTGTTACAAGACTGCAAAGTAAGGGTGCTTCTACCTCTATTCTCTTCTCTGAAACTGGCTGAAAAGAACAGTAAGGAACAAAAAGAAGGAAATTCCATCTTAAATGATAATAGCTACTATAATACCAAACCAAAAACTATGAGGAATATAGTAAGATTTGAATTCAATTAAGCATAATAGATGCATACCTTAACAGACCTCAGGCAGGGCATGGAATTCTACAAAGGAAGGAGACACAGCCCTAAGGCACCTGACCAGTGATTTCTTATTTGAAATAGCAAGTTGTAGAGAGTGACAGGCAATGTGAGACCAAATAAAGAATGAGGTAGACACACAATCTTTGCACCTAGTAGGCTGGCAATATAGCAAAGAGATAGGGGTTGACAATCAGTTGCTATTTGAGTTGCTATTCAAAACTGGCAAAGTAAAATTAATAAATTTTATAGGAATTCAAATTAAAACAAATAAAATTTACACAAAATCCCACCTGCTTGACTGCAAGATAAACAAACTAAATGAGCACATCCCTAAGAGAAGTACACAAAACTCTGTCCCCTAGCAGAAATTTTAGAAAGAGAACTGAAGCAGTATAAATATAATAAAGCTACCTTCTGCCCCAGCTTACTCCCCTAGCCCTTTGTCAGACTGCTGTTCAGCAAATAGCCCTAAAAGAATGGCCCCATTTAAAGATGAGAACAATATCACAAAGAAACCAGCATAAAACCAACAGGTGTAGATATAGCAAGAAAAATTTAAAAATATATTTAAAAAGCACACAAAAAATCAGACATAGCAATTATAGAAATAGAGATCATCCCCCCAATAGTTTTCTGTGATATTAAAAAAAAATAAAGAAAACAAAGTCTTTTTGAAAAAAAAGTATCTAGAACAAGAAAGAATGGTTCCAAATGGAAAAGATAAGCCAAGAGAAGGATACTCAAAGTGAGCTGGAAGAATTCAACAAGGAAATAGAAGAAATAAATGTGACTTTCAGGCATAAAGTCCATTTTTGAAGAGAAATTTTTATAATGGATACCACCAAAAATACAGACTGGTCAGCCTTCAGAAAATTAAATAAAATGAATAGTACAAGAATAAAGAATTACAAAGCATTAGAGAAAATTATTAAAGAGCCATTAAAAGGGATATGGAAGACAAATACGTTCCCACATGTACATAAATGATATTCTCTGTGAAGAAAACAAAACAAATTGCAAACAAAATTTAAAGTTATATTAGAAGAAAACATTCCCAAGTCATGTTAATAAAGAATGAAATTTGAATTTAGGGCAAAATGTGTGAAATTAGTCTAAGACAAGGACTTCATTATGAAGAAGTATATGCTCTATAATGAAGATCTAATTATCCTGAACCTCTAAGCACTAAATAATGTATTAAAAAACACATAAAGCAAAATCTTTTAAAAATGCAAGAAGTGTACATAAATGAACAGTAATAGAAAATACATCCACAATCATTGACAGATGGTATAAATTAAAAATAAGTATCAATAAAAAATAACTAAAAACCGTAATTAATAATGTTAATGTGATATACATATGTACACATAAATAAAAATTTTAAAAAGCAATACTTAGGGTTACAAGGAAAATATATTAAAGTTAGCAGTTTAATAGCCCCTAAATAAAGTCTCAAGTTCTCCAAAGTGAAATAGCATAGGCAATATTTTCTAACCAAAATGTCATGACATTAGAAACGCATAATAAAAACTAATCAATATGTTGTACACCTATGCCTTATACAATATATATGTAAATTATATTTCAATAAAATAAAACTAAAGTTAACACATCCATAAATGATACATTCTCCAACAACTCTTGAGTCAAACAGGAAATCAAAACAGAAAAAGCCAGATAAGGAGACTGAGACCTTGAGGATTCTTGGTTCCATTTCCCAGGAAAGGCCACCAGGTAAAATCCTTTAGAAATAGTTTCAAAAAGAAAATAAGGAAACAAATAAGATTAGAAATAATAACATTCATATATAAAATTAATTCCTGTCCTATAATAGTAACGGACTTGAAGATACAGGAAAATTTCATTTTCAAAAGCAAGTTTGTCAGGGCCTAACCAGCAAAATAGAATTCTGACATAATTAAATACAGAGAATAGAACTAGTTGTGAAGGTTTTAGAAGAGCTGAAAGAGCAACACGGGAAGGGTTGCCAAAACATCAGTAATAGCACAAAGCTGCTAATGTCCCTAGGCTGGAATGACAAGGGGAGGGGATGGCATGTTTGGAGTCCAGGACCTGCACCCCCAAAGAAAGAGGAACTCTGATAGGACTGCCTGTTGGAAGCTGAGAATATAGAAGGAGCTAGAGTCACAGAAGAAACTCAACCAGAGAAACCACCAGGAACATATGGGTGGGAAGAGCTACTCTAGCTTTTTCCCTGCTTCTTCCTTCTGCTATCTTTCCTATGCCTTTCACTCACCAAACTTAAATGGAAGTCAAATGTCAAGCGTTCATGGGAATGTAATGTACATGGCGTCCTACCCCATAAATGCAAATTCAGCATAAGGGAGAGAAATGGATCTGAAGGCAATAGACAAAAAACTAAGCACAGCAACCAAAACAAAAAGAAGATTAGGAGAAAAAGTGAAAATTAGCTCTATTTCCAATACTTCACTTAGAGGCCCTCAATAAGAAATATGTTTGTTATAGGCAAAGCATGTGATTATTTAGTTATTTTTAAATTTGGAAAAGGCACATTATATAAAAATGAAAAATAATAAGAAATGAGTTTCTCTGTCACCCCATACTTGCAGTATCTCTCCACAGAGGTGTCAATGTTAATTATTGTGTGCATACTTATGGGAAATTTCCACACACATACATGAATATTTTTAACTGTCCTCAAGCACAATATACATATTATTTTTCCTCTGGTTTCATTTTCACTTAACAATATACATTGGAAAGCTTGTCACAATTCATTTTTCAAAGTCTCCATTTGATGAATAAATGGGCTGTTTCCAGGTTTTTGTTGTTATGAACAATACAGTATAAGGGTGAGGGAATGCTGATAAAACTGCTTAGCTTTTGTCTTTACACGTCTGGTATCTGAATGGATTCAGTTAGCATGTGTTGGGCCAGAGGCAATACAGCTAAAAGTAGAACATAAGTGGGACATGGGATTTAAAATTAAGTCACTGAAACATGGAACTCATTTCATATATATCTCACAATCAATGTTACTTGTGATTCATACCCATATGTATGGGAGTGTTTTGAAGGACATGCAGATGTAACCAATATGTGCATCTTTATACCCAAGGCAATTACACATACCAATGCTTTTATGCTCCCAAAACTAAATAAAACCTGATCCTCTCTGTTTGGGCCAGGCCAAAGCACTTGCCTCTAAAAACTTTCAGGTTTTTGAGATAGTTTGGCTGGATGACCTTGGACAAGGCCTTAACCTCTGTGGTTCTTAGTTTTCTCATTATTAAAACAAGGGTGTCTATCCCACTCCTAAAATTTCAACAATTCTGCTTTGCTCAGCTCTCACTGTTATTGCTCAGCCCTCACTGTTGTAAAGGAAAAATGAAATGCCCTCTTCTCTCTCTCTCTTTCTTTTTTTTAATGAGTTAAGTTTTAAGGTTGAGGGGAAGAAATCTTGGGAACTGATTCCCTAATATTTTAGGACTTTTACACTGGCCTCTATCTGTAATCCCTGTATTCTCCCCTTGATCCTTGTGAAGCATTAGAGGTTCTTTAAATCTCCTCCCAGGAAGGAAATTAAAAGAATAAAATGTTGGAGAGGGAGTATGAGGGTGAAACTGTTGAACATTACCATAATTTTAGGTTGCTCTTGCTTTTATGGTCTTCAAAAAGAAATAAATTATAATGCAGCCTTAAAATAAAAGTTCTATATGCAGTCAACTGAAGTCACGACAGGTCATACAGAATTGGCAGAAATTGTCAGATTTCAGAAAATATCATAAAAGTTTCAAAGTTAAGAGTTTAAGGGAGTACATAGATCTCAACATATTATCAGGCAAATTCTGAACCACTTAAAGCTTTCAGGAGGCTATTTAATTTTCAGTGACATGTAATTCAATTAAGAAAAAAAAACAAAAATTTGAGTTTAATCAAATAGGAAATTAAGATACAATTCTAGTATCCTTCAACACATTTCAAAATCATTCTATCAATTCTAAAGGTATACTTGCTTAAATTACCAGCATGGCTTATGAAAAACAATGTTGTCAGGACTTTAAACACTACCTCCAAAGATAATCCAGAAGAATATTTAGGAATGTGCAAAATGCAACTAAACTTTGGGATGTTAAGGAAAGTGATATGTAGATTTGCTTTTAATATTAAAATACTCTTGGTTTAAAAATTGTATGTACATTAACTACAGTGTTTTCCCTAGAAAGATTGCATTAAATAATCATTTACAGAAATGGGAAAATATGACAATTCACTGAGATTCTAGTGTTCTAGTGGCATATTACTGAGCTAGAAAAGCCAAGGAAATACAGTGAGGACATAGAGTTGGCAATCCCAAACAAGTGATTCATTAATTCATCCCAAGAGAGTCAAGAAAGGTTATACATAATATGCCAAATTTTAAATAAATTTTGAAGCATAATATGTAGATTCCCAGTCATAGAAGAAGGGAAGGGCATTTTAAGAAGAGAAAGTGGCAGGTACAAAGGCACTGAGGACTGTTTGGAGGAAAAGGGGTAAGTTTAGTATAATTTCTAAAACATAGTGTATGCGTGTAGTAGGAGACAAGGAAGGAATGTGGGATGGGCCCATGATGGACAGTGGAGTTTGAGGCATGCTCAAACACCCTGGCTTCTTTAATAACAAGCAAACATGCTAAACTATAGAGCCATGTGTTTTATCATAGCACATTAATGACCACATGTTAGAAAGAAAACTGGAAAATAACCATCGGCTTTGGCAATGACTCAAACATTCACTTTTTATTTCAGTCTTCAGAACACCAGCATGCAAGGTAACACTTGGGAGTATACTTTCTTTACATCGTATTAAAAGAAGGAAAAGCTCAGATATTCTAGCATTTAAAAAAAACACACACTAGATCTTGTATGAAAACTAGTGGGACAAAAGTTACTAAACCCATCTTGTAGATTTCTATATCTTTACAATGGCCAATGCATCCATGAAATATGTAGATAAGACAGAACTAGAGGACCCCAGAACTCTCAAGTTCTTACGGCTTCTGAGCTTCTGAAACCAAAAAGTAGCTTTGACCTTTTTTAAGACTGTGTATATTTTCTCCAGCTATACTTCCCCCTTTCCCTAACCTACTGGTACATTTACTCTTACCCACATATATCCTGGGTTTTGCCACATTCTTTTCTCATACCATTCTCAATATCCTCTTTATCTAATGTGTCTTTTCAAATTCTACCCATCCCTCTCCCCTTAGCTTGAGCATTACTGAGCATGTGTAAGAAGCAGAAAGTGTGTTTGATGGTATGTGGTGATGGTAAAACAAGAGGAATGGAGCAAATATATACTGAACACCTAGAACATACCAATCACTGGGAAAAGTTTCAGATGGTTAATCTTAAGCAATCCTGTGCCAAGAACTATCAGTGCTCTAGAGTCTAGAACAACATGCCTACCACTTTTCTCTTCACTGCTTTCAGTTTTATGCAGCCCTGTCCTCTTCCTCCTGTATTCCTTCTATTATGCTTTCACTGGATTGATTGATTGATTGATTGATTTAATTTAAGTCCAAGTTAGTTAATAGATACTGTAATAATTGTTTCAGGAGTAGAATTCAATGATTCATCAATTACATATAACACCCAGTACTCATCCCAACAAGTGCCCCCCTTAAAATGCCCATCACCCATCCACTGAATTTATTAATATCTTTATGCCTCCTTATTTCCTTAATAGAAATTTTTTTTCTTTTTTTTTTCTTTTTTTTTAAGTTTTTTTTTTTAACGTTTATTTATTTTTGAGACAGAGAGAGACAGAGCATGAATGGGGGAGGGTCAGAGAGAGGGAGACACAGAATCTGAAACAGGCTCCAGGCTCTGAGCTGTCAGCACAGAGCCCGACGCGGGGCTCAAACTCACGGACCGCGAGATCATGACCTGAGCCGAAGTCGGCCGCTTAACCGACTGAGCCACCCAGGAGCCCCAGAAATTTTTTTTTTCAAACACTCCTTAACCCTTAGTGAACTCAAACTTTTCCCTGGTAATCTCAAAGTCCTAAATATATATTTTATATATATATATATAATATATATATATATATATAATATATATATATATTATATATATATAAAATATATTATATATATAATATATATTATATATATTATATATTAATATTATATATATAAATAATAATTACTATATTAATATATTATATATATATATATATTAATGCTTAGTGAACTCAAACTTCCCCCTGGTAATCTCAAAGTCCTAAATATTTATATATATATATATATATATATATATAGAGAGAGAGAGAGAGAGAGAGAGAGAGAGAGATATAGATATATATAGATACAGATTTTTTTTTTAAAAAAGCATTATTGTTACATTATACAAACGTCCTATGATTCACTTTTCTCACCTAAAAAAAGAAGAAGTTCTCAGGATCATTTCACTAGTCTTTCTCATATATTTGGCAACAAATGAGAATTTTTGTGAAGACAAAGAAATAAAAGACATCCAAATCAGAAAGAAGTTGTCACTATTTGCAGATATTATGGTTTTGTATATAGAAAATCCCAAAGACTCAACCAAAAACTGTTGGAGCTTATCAATAACTTCAAAAAAGTTTCAGAATACAAAATCAACATATAGAAATCAGCTGCATAGCTATACACTAACAATGAAACTTCTGAAAAAGAAATGAAGAAAACTAGCTCATTCACAATGGCATCAAAAACAATAAAATATCCAGGAATAAATTTAACAAAGTGAAAAATGTGTACAATAAAAACTATAAGACTTTGCTGAAAGAAATCAAAGGCACAAGCAAATGGAAAGGTATCTAATATTTATGAATCATAAATGATGTCATTAAAATGTCCAAACTACCCAAAGCCATCTATAGATTCAATGCAATCCCCTTAAAGTACTAATTGCCTTCTTCACATAAATAGAAAAAAAAAAAAATCCTAAAATTTGTACGGAACAAAAGAAAAACAACCCAAATAGCCAAAGCAATCCTGAGGATAAAAAACAAAGCTGGAAGTATCATAATTCCTGATTTCAAACTATGCTACAAAGCTATAGAAATAAAAAACAGTACGGTATTGGCATAAAAGTAGATACATAGACCAGTGGAACAGTATAGAAAGCCCAGAATTAAATCCCAGAATATATAATCAACTAATATCTGATAAGAGAGCCAAGAATGCCCAATGAGAAAAAGATCGTGAACAAATGGTGCTGGAAAAACTTGAGAAACACAAGGAGACTACAAATGGATCTCTATCTCATACCACTCACCAAAATAACTTGAAATGGATTAAAGACTTAAACATAAGGCCTGGAGATGAGTTTGCAGGAGATAGCAAAGATATTGTTTAAGGATACAAAATTGCAATGTGTAGCACGTAAGCACTAGAGATCTAATGCAGTGTGTGGTGACTATAGGGAACAATATTATGTTATAATCATCCAACACACTAAGAGACCTCTCCATTCCAAACATTAAAAAGAAAGGATACTATGTTATGTAACATGACAGAGGTGCTCATTATCACTACAATGGCAATTATATTAATATATATAAGTTGTATCATATTGACATGTTTTGTACCTTAAATTTACATGTGATGTGTCAAGGATATTTAATTAAAAATATTAAAAGAGTTTCCCTAAAGCTCAGTGTAATCAATACATTATGGTCCTGATTTCTCAGAAATGATGACTTAGTCATTTCTTAATTCAGGAAGAGAACAGTAGGTATCTAAAGGGTAAGGTCACTCAAATCATGATATTATACTCCTAAGGCCAAGACAATCATTAGTTCAAGTTTTTCAGACTCCACGTATTTTCCTTGCTGGGTAAGTTGACAAGCCACAGGGATTCACTCAAGTGACGAGTGGGACCCAAAAGTATTAAAAATGACATAAAATATCAGATGGTTAGGGTCAAGGGCTTGTTGAGTATGAACTTCTTCATTTTGATGATGAAACTGGGCCATTTTGAACTTTATAAATATAGCAAGTTAGGTCTTTAGAACACCACTGTTTGTCAGAGAAAATTTGTTTTAAGGACTTGATTATAAAATCTTGCCAGAAACCAGAATCTGGCCTCTAGAGAAATATTAAATTCTGTTTATTCTAGAATCACATGAAAGCATATTCCAATGGGGAAAAAATTAGTGTTAGTAAAATCATGTAACAAATGGTTCTTTGGAGACTCTGGTGTGAATCACTTGAGTCTGTGACATGTTGGTTGGTGGAGACACGTTGCCTCATTTTGGTCATTGTCATCATGCCTCCTTCACTTTTCTATCTTCTTAGAGACTAAAAGATAGCTATGGGAATTCTTCCATGAGAAAACCCCAAACCAGGGAAATACTGAAGTTTGACTTGAATTTTATGTAAAGTTTGAGGGTTATTGGGCAACACAAAGGTAAAGCTGATAAAAGCATGCATTGGAAGAGAAGCAAAAATGAAAAGCAAAGTCATTTCCACACTCTCCACAGACTCAAGAAATGAAAGCAGCTGAAATGAGAACAATTCTCCCTGCTTACCCTTCAGAGACAAAGCGGCAGGAAATTGTGAGATTCCTCCCAGAGCCCCACTTGCGAGGAAGCCCATTTAGCAAATGGTATGAGTTGTGGGATCTGTTGTTATTGGTTTTCTTCCCTGGGAACACAGCACACTGGGGATTCAGCCGTACCACAAAATGGTCTTCTAAACCCTCAGACTTGTCAAGTGCAGACTCAGAACTACTCCTTATGGGTTTGCAAAGAGCCATAACTCTCCTTTTTGGCTCACTCATTCTTGGCACTCTCAAATTGCTAGAAGAAAGCTTTTGAACCCAACTTGGTGTTATGGGCCACCATTAGCTCAGCCTCCTAACATCTGTTCTGTGTTTTTGTTGCACAGGGAATCTGAAGCCCTCAGAATGAAAGTGGCCAGGAACTAAGCCATGGAGAGTCTTCAGGGAAAGAAGCACCCAAAATATAACCTCCATCTTACTACTTACCAAATTAAGGCATGGTTTTCATCCTTCACAAAAGTTCTTCTAAACACCAAAGGAAAAAAAAAGACTCCAAAATAATTTACTATAATAGAAATATAAATAAAACAATTCCCAAATGTATGTATCTCCTAGGGGAAGGGGTAGATTTCATCATGTATAATATGTAACATTTATTATTAGTGCCTGCTATGTGCCAAGGACCACTCTAAGTATTTTATGGGTATGAATTTATGTAATCCCCACAATAAGCCACAATGAATCAGTTGGGTATATATCAGCATCCTCTCTGCTTTATAGGTGAGAGAACTGAGATATGTCTCATGTCTAAGGTCCCAGAACTAAAAGTAGCAAAGCTGTGACTTGAACCCATGTAAGCTTGGTTCCAGCATCCAGATTCTTAGCTATTTGATCATATTGCCTTTTATGCTACAAAAGCATAGAAAGCCAAAGAAATAACAATCAAGTTCAGAGGTTTAAACTCCTCCTAATTTTTACATACTGGTAATTATTCCAACAGGAATGTGTGACTATCCAATTTTTTTTTCTGGACTCCATAGGTTAGGTACACAAGCCAACTAAAAAGTACAGAAAACATCTTTAGATTCCTTCTCTTGTACAGCCTCAGCATTGCTGGTCCACAGCAGGCAGAGGAAATTTTCACTGTGCTTCCCAGGGTTGTGTGAGAGTCACAAGGAAGGGAAGAGGTTAATACGCAGCTGGAGCAATCATTCTCCTGTTGATAATAAGTCATGTAAGTTAGGAACTGTGTCTCTTTGGCTCACTCTTTGTATGTCAGGGTTCTCCAGAGAAACAGAACCAATAAGATGTATATATCCTAGTAAAAGATGAATGGATGGATGGATGAATAGGTAGAGGGATAATGAGGAACTGGGTCATGCAACTGCAGAGACTGTTCAGCCCTACAATCTGCTTTCTTCATGCTGGAGATCTAGGAAAATCAGTGGTATAATTCTAGTCTCCAAAGACCTGAGAACCAGGAATGCCGGTGGTGCAAATCCCAGCCCAAGCAAACAGGCTAGAAGCAAAAGGGGTAAATTCCTCCTTCTTCCATTTTTTTTTTGTTTTGTTTTGTTTTGTTCTATTCAGGTTCTCAGCATATTGGACGATGCCCACCCACACTGGGGAGGGCAAACTCTTTACCGAGTCCACCAATTCAAATGCTAAGCTCATCAAGAAACATCTTCACAGATACACCAGAAGTAATGTTTAATCTAGGCACCCTGTGGCACAGTCCAGGTGACACATAAAATTAACCACCATAACCGCTGTATCTCCAGTGCATAATACAGTGCTCAACATACAGCAGACATTCAGTCACTATTTAAGTGAGTGGCTAGTTACCACATGGATGCCATGTATGATTATCTCTGTGACTATATCATGCACCTATACCTTTATTTTATTATGGAGAGAGTTTTAGATGATTGTGAGTTCACAGAAAACATGAACATTACACTTGGTGAAATGCCCACATAGGAGCAGACAAGACTGTGAAGACCGTATTTTTAAAGAAGGAATGTCTGCTTAAATCTAACTGAAATGAGCCTGATGTAGATAGATGGAAAACGGTAAAATATACATTATATACTTTAAAGCATTTTTAATAAATTAGGGACCCAAAATAAATTAGTCTCACATTATAATTTGTATCTGCCAACTGTGTATTAGAAAGATTTAACTTGGTAGTTATCATTTTTGTACCATTTTTACTGCCAACACAGTTTTGAAAAATACAGTCTATTAAAGAGGGTAATGATTCCTATTGAAGATTGCACCAAAATAGTAAAAAAAATATATCAGTTGTATCCCATCCAGAACAAAAGGAGATTAAATTTACCTCATCCCTGGATGTGGTATTTGGCCCCAACTGCATTTTTGCAGCAGGGTGGAGTTTGAGATCAAAAACACCAGAAATATTATGCATTTAATGAAAGCCAATCTTCTGGCAACTAGGCTGAGCACTGTTTTGTCCTATTTCTGTGGAATTTTGGTTGCATCCAAGATATCATAGAATATTCTTTATTCCTACAGAACTATAGCCTGAAGAAAGATGGACACCATGTCTGTAGTAACGCTTAAAGGACAATTATGTTTCTGCCTTGCTGAAAGAAAAGTACGTATGAATAAACCAACAGAAAACATACATTTAACTCCTTCACTTTAAAAATGAACATAGATGTTTTTCCTGGAAAAAAAAAAAAGAGGGTAATGATTGTCTGTCAAAGCTAGAAGTCATTAACATTAAAAATAAATGTTAATGTTTATTTATTTTTGAGAGAGACAGAGACAGAGCACGAGCAGGGGAGACACAGAGAGAGAGGGAGACACAGAATCCAAAGCAGGCTCCAGGCTTTAAGCTGCCAGCACAGAGCCCAATGCAGGGCTCAAACTCATGAGCCTTAGAGCCATGAGATCATGACCTGAGATAAAGTCAGCCACTTAACCAACTAAGCCACCCAGCCATTAACATTTTTAGTGCTTTTAAGGGCATTTTTAGTGCCCCTAGCCATTAACATTTTTAGAGCTAAAAGGGGACCTTGGAAATAATCTAGTCTCATCTCCTGGTTTCTCAAGCAAAGAAACTGGAGTACTAAAAAAATGTAAGGATTTATCCATAATCTCAGAGCTACTGAAGGACAAACGAAGTCCCAGGTCTTCTATGTACAGTCCAGATATTTTCTATTTTGTCCTATGCTGTCTAGCTGCAGTGCTGCATTGTTCCATCTTCACAAGATCTCGTTCAGTGGCTTGTACACCCATCGCCTAGTGAGAGCTCCTGGACTGGTTTTCACCTCAAGATACAAGGCAGTGTGCTAGAAACCTGGCACCAAGGTCCCTTGGGTCTCTTTACAGCTGTTGCCAGCACCATCACCTGGACCTCGATGGGTATGTAGAAGTTTGATTTCCTTATATTTTCCTTATAGTTATGTCATTCACTTGTGACATCCTGGGTCAGACACATGGCATGGCCACATTTAATTTGTGCTATTGTATAAAAGAAAGAGTTATTTAAGACACTGATCTTTCAATTAAAATAATTTCAACTTTTTGCGCATTGTTTTTCCTGAGTAGCCAAATTTACTGTATTTTCCCACTGCCTGAAAGGAAACCTGTTAACAAACTCCCCTCCATATACTTCATCCATATCTTTTTTTTTTCTTTTTTAATAATATCTCACCTGCTTTTCATCGAGGTCATCAAATCTATGATAGAGCAGCACATATTAGAGTCAGAAAGACAAAACTCTAGTGTAACAAGGGAGCTGTAAAGGCTTGAGGTGATTTTCCTGGTGCTCCTCATCAGATGATCCAAACTGAACCATCAAGTCCGTCAGATGGGTTGATCGCCATGGTGTCAGGCCACTAAGATAAGCTTTGTCTCCACATATATTCCTGCCCATCTGGCCTACAGATGTCTGGTGTTCCTCAGTGATGGTCAGATATTAGATATGGTCATGCCAATGTGTATCATCCAAAGACATTCCCATCTAGAAAACAAATTCCCTCTAGAATAAAGAATAACTAGGACTCCTTTATTCTACAATAACTGAAGATTAATAACAAGTCACAACAACATATGTGATTATAATGAGGAAAGGCCCCCTAGAGTTAAATCTGAATCCCAACCCTGTTTTATAATTGTTCATTTTCCTAGAGCCAATGGGCATACCATTTAGAGATGCAAGAAGCTGGGCAGCTGAAGTAATCATCAACCTGCCTCAACCTTGGTCTTGTTTGAGCTCCAGGGCTCCGATTCTGAGAACTGAGGGATTTAGATTATGATACCAGCCTGGTTTCTCATGTGCTTTCACACAGTAAGCCTCTTCATGGTCACAAGCATTTGATATCCACCAAGAGAACATAACATCTGCTTTCTCTCAAAAATCCCATGTAAATTTTGAAGATCAATGGGAAAAAAGTCTCTGAAGCATGGAGATATCAAGATTATTGTAAATTCCCAGTTCTACACATTGCATTTTAATAGAAATTCCAGTTTCACAAATAAAAGTTATTGGTAAGGGAGACTAGAGTGACATTTATAAGTCCTTTATGTAACACTTTATAGTTTTACACATTATAATTCAGTAATAAGAGAAAGAAGGAACACTGCATATTTTCTCTCATAAATATTCAGAATAGCACATTTTCTTAACAAAATTCCTATGAGACATTACTAATTTCTGTTTTTATGAAATAACTTTAGCCATAGCCCATTCTATAAAGGTAGTATTTAATTACATATATTTCCAGATTATGATTATTGTCAACAATGACAAATAATTCTCCAGAATATTTTAGCAGAAAACTGTGGAACTTCATTCTCTTTTTCATATATTCAGATCTTCATCCACTTAGTTTTGCTCTTAGAATTTACAACCCAGATCTTGCACTGTTGGTGAGAATGCAAATTGGTGCAGCCGCTCTGGAAAGCAGTGTGGAGGTTCCTCAGAAAATTAAAAATAGACCTACCCTATGACCCAGCAATAGCACTGCTAGGAATTTATCCAAGGGATACAGGAGTACTGATGCATAGGGGCACTTGTACCCCAATGTTTATAGCAGCACTCTCAACAATAGTCAAATTATGGAAAGAGCCTAAATGTCCATCAACTGATGAATGGATAAAGAAATTGTGGTTTATATACACAATGGAATACTACATGGCAATGAGAAAGAATGAAATATGGCCTTTTGTAGCAACGTGGATGGAACTGGAGAGTGTGATGCTAAGTGAAATAAGCCATACAGAGAAAGACAGATACCATATGGTTTCACTCTTCTGTGGATCCTGAGAAACTTAACAGAAACCCATGGGGGAGGGGAAGGAAAAAAAAAAAAAAAGAGGTTAGAGTGGAAGAGAGCCAAAGCATAAGAGACTGTTAAAAACTGAGAACAAACTGAGGGTTGATGGGGGGTGGGAGGGAGGGCAGGGTGGGTGATGGGTATTGAGGAGGGCACCTTTTGGGATGAGCACTGGGTGTTGTATGGAAACCAATTTGACAGTAAATTTCAAATATTAAAAAATAAATAAAAAATAAAATAAAATAAAATAAAATAAAATAAAATAAAATAAAATAAAATAAAATAAAATAAAAAGAATTTACAACCCAGAATAGTTATTGTGATGCATTTAGTTCTGTGCTTTGCTTCAGTCAAGGTCCACACAGCAACAATCCTCACCTTTCAACTTGACAGTAATTTTCAAGTCTTTAAACTGTTTACAAGAGGTCATTCATAGGTGTGAAGGGAGCACTTCTCTTAATGTGCAGAAATATCTCAAAAGGAATTGCAGCTAACTCAGCTATCTCAAAATAGAACTCCCAGAGTATCTAAACCTGATGTGCATTTGAGGTTGAAGAGGTAGAATCATATTGACTGGGGTAGAGGAGTGGGGCTGGTCTTTATAATTAAATGTATGGGGGCACTTGGGTGGCTCAGTTGATTAAGCATTTGACTTCAGCTCAGGTCATGATCTTATGGTTCATGAGTTCAAGCCCCACATCAGGCTCTGTGCTGACAGCTCAGGGCCTGGAGCCTGCTTCAGATTCTGTGTCTCCCTCTCTCTCTGCCCCTCCCCGCTCATACTCTGTCTCTCTCTCACACACACAAATAAATAAACATTAAAAAAAATAACTGTAAGGAATTTCCTCTTATTAACCATTGTCACTCTCATTCATATTATATGCAAAATTCTGTACTACATGGAACTTATTAAAGGAAAAAATTCTGTTCTTTACATAGACCTTCATCACTTAATTTTCACAGTAACTCTATGGACTAGATTCCCATTTTACTGAATGTGTGCTTAAAGATCTGAGAGGTAAATCACCCACCAAAAAGCAGAGCCAAGAACTGAACCCAGGCTCTCTGAATCCAAGATCAAGATCTTGACCTCTCAGAACAGCTACATCAAGTCAAAAAAGATAGCCTATTCTATCCTATGATAAAACTTAATTCTCAGGAACTGACTGATACATAACACAGTGAAAACTTAAATGCCAGCTTCAAATAGGCAAGTTCAAAAGGTGGTCAAATGACCCTGAACATGAAAAAAGATGTTGAATCTCTACTAATCAGGAAAATGCAAACCGAAACAGTAATGTATTATCTGTTTTTTCAGCCATTACTTTCAGATGCAAGACTTAAAAAACATCAACAATATCTGGTTTAGGTGAAGATGCTGGTAAATGGGCTTTTCTACCATGTGCTATTAATTGTGACTGACACTAGGTAAGGCTTTTTTAGGGGGAACTCAACAGTTTCCATTTAGAAAAACATTTGACATTTTGGATGAAAAGAAAAAAAATGAAATGGTTATAAAGGATAACATTTTTTAATGTTTACTTATTTTCCCTGTGTTTTCTTTTACATTTTTACTCCATGTATTTCTGGTTATCTTAATCTTTTACAATAAGAATATAGTCATATTATCCTTGTGTAATTTAAGACATTTAGAGTAAAGAGTAGATCATGAGGATCCCATTGGTTAAATTGTACCTACTTCTCATTTACCATAATCATTAATCCCTCCGTTTCCTGTTATTCTTAGGATATTTGGAGAGATGCCAGCTTCCCCTTGTCCTGCCAGTCAGGGGTGCTGGTATCACAGTTCCTTCATTGTGCAAGCACACAGACTCCATAGCTAGCCTGTCCGTGTGTGTTCTAAATTGAAAGAAGTTACTGAAATTGAACCTGAGTTGATTTTCTACAGAAACACAGACTTACAGCAGGAGCCCCTAGTGAGTGACAGACTCACTTCTTCACCATTATTGCAAGAAATTGTGGGATTTCAAGCTTTGTATCTACATGGCATCTGTTCAGGGCCCAGGGTGACTAACATGCTCCAGGGAAAGAGCCCTACACCCTTACTAGTATACCCTTCTGCTGTGACTCTGCCTCAAAGGTTGTTCTTTTCCACTTGCAATGCTCTGGGTTTTATAAGGCCCATTCCTTCAAGCCTCATTACATTTCCTCTGACTTAACCTCCTTCCTGTCAATTATCTGCTTGTTCCTTCCTTTCTTTGACACTCAGTACCCCTATCTACCTTATCTACAGTGTCTGAAAGATCCTCCTTCTTCCACAAATGTTCCTGGCCACCCCTGACCCTAAGGGCCCACACATCCTGGTATTCCAGACTTTGGGACTTCGAGAACCTGTGAATTAAACACAAAAACAATGCGGAAAATTGGCAGAAGGCTGCCAAAGCACCAATTTTGCCAAGTGGACAATCAAAACAAGTCATAGTACCCACTATCACCATCATTTTATGAAAGGAAGGTATTTTAATACTAAAAATGGGGAAAGGTCATAATCTCAGTATAAAAATGAAGTGTTTTTTTTTAATTTTTTTAACGTTTATTATTTTTGAGACAGAGACAGAGCATGAACAGGGGAGGGGCAGAGAGAGAGGGAGACACAGAATCCAAAACAGGCTCCAGGCTCTGAGCTGTCAGCACAGAGCCCGACGCGGGGCTCGAACTCACGGACCATGAGATCATGACCTGAGCCGAAGTCAGACGCTTAACCGACCAAGCCACCCAGGTGCCCCAAAAATGAAGTGTTTCTTAAAGAAGAGCAATAATCAACCTTGGGAAGAGAACTGAGGTGGGACACATAATGAAAAATCAGCTGGCACACTGGAAAACAGCCCAGCCTGTTTGTCTAGCTCAGGGGACTCTCTTAGAACCTAGAGCAAAGCCACTTTTGCAGGTTACCCCCTGCCCCAAAACCTCCCCTCACATCTGAAGGTGGTAAGAGTGAGTTCCCCAAGCTAAGCTAAGGAGTCATGCTAGCTGCTCTCCTCTTTCAGGAAACTCCATCCGTCCACAGCTGCCTGCAGGTCACACTGGAAATGCCCAACAAAGTGAAGCTCACTTATGCCCAGAGTTTGCCGCTCCCTTCTCCAATTCAAAGGCAGCTGACAGACTCGTCTCTGTCTTATATAGCCTGGGACACTTTAAGCTCTCCTTGAAGGCTCTTGTACAGTTCTTGTCCCACAAAGATTCTGTAGAGTATGGAGCAAAAGCCGCAGGGGAGTACTCTTGAACCCACGAACTGCGAGAGAGTACTTGGCTGAAATTAGACAGGGGCACCCTGCAGTGCTCACTTTCATCAGGGACACGTTTCTGTCCGTGGAAAAGTATTTAAGGTAACCACTGATACATGCCTCGTTGTGAGATTCAAAAACCCAGAAGGTACTTACTACGGATGCTTTCTTTTTAGGTGAACACAGTTCTTGAAATGCAGCTCTTTTACATTTAACAAAATCCATTTTAATATTCACCTTGATTACTTACCATGTATTTGCTCTAAAGTCAAAGGCTAAGTGGCTAAATGACTTTTTTTTTTTTAAACCAAAAGCCTAGGTTCCAACTATGTTGACCTAATTGCCAGCAGTAGAAATATCCTAACCCTCTCAGGCCTCAGGGAGCCGAATCCCACACTTATTATCAGTAAGCTATGAAAGGGAAGGGAGGAAACCCGGTTAGGCCCATGGCCAAAAAGGAGTTTTAGTTATGAGAAAGAATTGGTCGATTTCAGTCCATACGAGGGCATCCAGAAAAGACAGATTGCACAGATGCCCCACTTCCTCATACAGTAAGGAAAGATTAACAGTCAATTTTTACAGTGGTATGGTTGATTTGCTCCAGTAACATTTGGTAGCAGGGGCATTGCCTTCTACCCAGGCTTATTGCTAAATAATACAGGAGCTAGAAGGAAATGCAACAAGAAAGTTGGGAATGGGAAACATGTGGTGAGGTCAGGACACACACTCCCACGTGCCCACACAACACATGACTTTGCACTTTCCTCTATCGTTGTGAACACGAATGCCACCGTCATTAATCAGAATAAAAATTCTTAAAACTTGCTGCACCATTCATCTCTAGAGCTAAGTAGGATTATTCCAGGCTTTCGGCCCATGTTTTCTAAAAGCCTAGCTGATTAAAAGGCATTAACATTTATGTTTTGCCAACACTGATTATACTGACTGCTGGCAAGTGTTTATGTGATAACCTAGACCCAAGAGAGATGCAGAGAGATGCAGAAGAGAGAGATGCAGAAGAGCACAGTAGAAGAACATAACATGCATAGATGAGGGGCACCTGGCAGCGACTGAACTGACTCCTCCTTGGCAAAGGAAGGAGGTTAACTTACGGACTTCAAGGCTAACTAACATTTTATGACTCTGAAATTTTTTTAGGTTTATTTATTTTTGAGAAAGAGAGAGACAGAGGGTGAGCAGGGGAGAGGCAGAGAGAGAGGGAGACACAGAATCCGAAGCAGCACAGAGCCTGATGCATGACACAGGGCTCGAACTCACAAACCGCGAGATCATGACCTGAGCTGAAGTCGGATGCTCAAACACCCCAGGCACCCCACCATTTTATGACTTTGATTAGCAAACAACTTTTCAGAAAGCATCTACCAAATAACAGGAGTTTCAAAATCCTGTTTATCAATTCTCAGTACTCCATATTCTTATTTTTTTTTCATCTTTTTTCTTCCTGCCTTTTTATCATGTACTCATTTCTCTGGAATGCTGCTAATTAAAGAGGAAAGGAAGAGTTCTGATAAGTCAAATTTAATGAAGGAGAAAGTTGAAGCTCTGAGATTATCCACACAGTTGTCCACATTCTTAAATTCTCTGAGATATCTCCTTCTGTGGCAATTCAACAGAAAGAATTAGCTGAGGTTAGAACTCTAGCATGCCTAAAGATTTCTTGCAAAAGCACCTCTGAAGGAAAAATCTGGTAGAGAATACAATCCACTTCTGCTAGAGACCCCAACACAGCTGGCAATCGGGAAATTCATGCTGTTTGTGATAAGAATGAAAGCAACCAATAGTCTTTCCTCTAAAAAACAAAACAAAACCAGAAGCAATGACTTGCAAATTTCTAGCAAGCTTATCGCCCTCAATTCAGGACTATTTGTTTGCCAATTAAGTGTTACTTTTCACAAATACAAGGTTAAATCAACAACCTTCTTGGCATTCATGAGGCTATATAGGTAAAGGAGCCTGTGAAATGTGGAATTAACTTTTTTGGTTCTGAAATTGACACATCAAGTTGATGAGGGTTTTGTCAGCTCATTTAAATTCCATTCCCAGTCATAACCATTGATTCCCCAAGCAAGGAAACAGAAAGAAAGAGTGTGTTATGTTCAGAACAGAATTGAGTGCTACTTGGAATAGGGGCTAAATATACACACATTTATTTTTACCATTATTTACTACTACCATTGTTACTATTAGTAATGTTGTGTCTAAATAGTTTACCAAGTGCTTTCACATATTTTTTCCCCATTTTTACATGACCTTCCTAATTCTGTGATGGATATAAAATAGCAAATATTTTATAGATACGTTAAACGATTCAACATCTATCATCATCACCACCATCATTTCGTGAGCACTTACTATTTGCCAAGCTGTACACTATGTTTAATGTGGATCATCTCATTTAATCCTCACAAAAACCTTAAGCAACTGGTATTATTATCTCTATTTTCAAGATGAAAAAACATGATTGATTGGGGCCTGGACTCTGGGGCTTATCAGTTCAAGTCCAGTGTTCTTTCCACATTGTTTTAATAATAGAGTTAAAAAAGAACAAAGAAAATGCTAAAGTTTCCAGTTCATTTCATATCAGTTCCCTTCAGACAGAAATAAAGCAAGAAAGGGACCATGAAAAGAAAGTTAAATTTGCAGCCTCTTCCCAAAATAAAAAAAAAAAATTAAAATTAAAAAAAATGCAGAAGGCAACAATATTCACCAAATCTCCTGGAGCTTTTATAAATTGCAGTAATGTTGCAATACTACTTACTATACTAGCAGCTAAAAGCACAATTCTACTTTTAGCTCTCCTGCCCACCAAAAAACCAGCCAACCAATCGAAAAAAGTTATTAAAAAATAAAATAAAGAAGACTTTGTTTAAAAGCCTGACAGTGTGGGGTGGCCTACCATAACTGATAAAGCTCTTGGGTTTCCAAACCACCCTAGTTGCAGCCTGGTTGGTCTTTGGTTACAACAGACTTCAATTTCTACTCAGCAAGTATTTAACAAATACCTACTGCATGTTTGGAGCTGTATATACATTTTGCGTGTATAGAGCTGAATGGGACACTTATTGTTCCTGCCCTTCTGGAGATTCTTATGAACTAAAGGCAAAGACAAATATGGGATTAATTACAGTGTAGTGAATTCCACAACAAGGTATTTATCCCAGTATTGGGAATTAGAGGAAGCTTCCCTGAAAAAAATAGTATTTAGATGAAGCCTGAAGGAATGCCAGAAGTTAATCTGATGAAGAGGGGCATGAGGACTCAGGGAAGAGAAAAGCTGAGGAGCAGAAACAGGGTCACCCACAAATCTGGAAGAATATCTACATCTTCCATGAGGCAGATGAGGTTTCCATAATCTACTCCAGAGTGGAGGTTCAGGTTTAGAGGGAGTCCACCTTTAAAATATTTCTCTTACTTGCCCAAGAATTCCCACACTCTTAAGAAACTAGCATATAACTCCCCTACTCTGGAAGGACAGTGAAGGAAAAACACTGATAGATTCTCAGCTAATTACAACAGCAATGTCAGAAAAAGTTGGTGGGGGGAGATATTCATTTAAAAGGACATGAGAAAATAAAATGGGGATAGGGAAAGAAAAATGATTGAGGTAGGGATGTAAATAAGGAAGGTATACCCTAAATGAAACAGACCACTGTAAGTTTAAAAATGTAATATGATGAGAGGCACCTGGGTGGCTCAGCTGGATAAGCGTCTGACTTTGGTTCAGGTCATGATCTCATGGTCCATGAGTTTGAGCCCTGTGTCAGGCAATATGCTCACAGCTCAGAGCCTGGAATCTGCTTCAAATTCTGTGTCTCCCTCTCTGTCTGCTCCTCCCTGCTCGCTTGCTCTCTCTCTCAAAAATAAACATTAAGAAAAAGGAATATGATGAGTTCTCTTTACCTACCTCTTAAAGAATTTATAACACACTATTCCAGATTCATTTTTACTGTACTTCAGACCACAAGAAAAGGCAATACAGTGTCGCAGATTTACATTCTTAAGTTCTGCTTAGGTTTGTTAAGTCTGTGGGTGAGAAGCAAATACACTAAAAGCCTTTATTTTGTTCCTTTACTTGGTATGTCAGTTCCTTAATTCATTTTAACACTCATACAAGTATTATCTTTGAATTGCTATAGACACAAAGTGACAGAATAAGAAAGCAGCCCAAAGAGTGCTAGGAAAGGAGGAAAATGATAGTTTTCCAAAAGTAATTCATGTGCTAAATATTCTCTATCTTTCCATCTTGATATATACACTAATCTTTTCCACCCTGTCCTGTGCTTCAGAGGTTGACTTACATCAAGGAGTTCCCTTGAGTTTTCAGTCAGGTGTGGTCAATGGGAGGCACTGGTAGGAGATCAGAAAACGAAGGACCAATGAGTTTTTGGTGCCTCACTATCCCTTATTGGTTTCCATTAACTTTGCCCACAACCTTGAAAATAGCCCCTTCATTAATTGTTCCTTACTGGCCTAAGTTGAATGTGCCACCACTTTCCACACCACCCACCCCCCACTAAAAAATGGAAAAAAACACAGAAGTGCAATGCAAGCTTAGGGAAGGCATGCTTGACAAGGAAAAAGTATATTTATGAGATAGTATGTTAGAACACGAAACCCATTTGAAAACACGTTTGGAGTATATCCATGGATTCCCCCACATACCCCACCCCACCATATCAAGGAGAGTGAGAAACAAAAATGCATTGGGGGAAGATAAGAAAAGAGATGGTCAGAAACATTTTAGACAATGATTCATTCAGGATAACCACCAAGAGATGGGACACCCAGAGGAACTATTTGGGAGGAGTTGATAAGTGCATTGGACTTTTCTGCAGTCCCCCAAAAGAATAAAACCTTCTATGCAAATATCCAGGGCTCATTTCCTCCTTTATCCAGGCTAATGTAACCCCAGCCAGGATGACCTCAGTGGCTTCACTCTAGACCTTCTTTCCAAAAATGAAAACTTTATAAGAATACCAACCACTTTGGCTACAATTTTGTTAAGTTACAGACATCAGGTTGCTAGCAGTACAGGGAAAAAGAAGAAATTCTTATCTCTTTACCACAACTATGGTAAAGTTCTATTGGCTTCCTCTTAGCTATATGCATGAAGGAATACAAATTCAACTAAATGTCAAGTACTAGCCAGTAAGTGAATCCCTCTCTAATGGGTTAGACCAATCACAAAATGTTTAATCATTTCTGCTTCTTAGATGAAAAAATATATATTACAGTATTCAAAGTAAAGCTGCTCATTTTAATTTTTGCCATCTTCCTGTGTCGTTCCTTAAGTAACAATGACAGCTAAATTATTTTTTCTCAGCCCAAGAGTAATGTGTTGGGCTTCCTTTTTAATGACAACAATCTTTTTGTTGCCAAATGCTTCACGTCTTAAATAATGGCTTGAATCTTGGCTGCAATTACAAGATAAGCTTGTTCTCATAACCTTTTCACAATGGATTTTCATCAGCTCCTTTATAAAGGAAATTAAAATTTGCATTTAACTTCAAGCTCATGTGTCTGAAATTGGACACACCATCAGCACACTCAGACATGGTTTTATAAATGAATAACATTTGGTCTATATGGTTTTGACTAATATTTCATCTCTAAAGGAAAAGAGAAGGAAAATCTAACTGAAATTAATGAAGAATCAACAGAGGTTGGATGACAAGGTGACTCAAAACTAAAGACAATGTTTCTGTTAATATAATGTGCTAGCTTCTAAATATGCCCCAAAGAAAATCTATGTACTTTCCAAAATTTCTCAGTAACATCTGAGACCTTAGACAATATAGCCATAAGCAGGTTTATGTATTACAGAATGTAAATTCCAGACAATAAAGGCCATGTTAGGTATCAGATTGATAGAGTGAGTGATATCCTCATTGCTCAGGATAGACAACACAACAATAGCTATGGTCTAATAAAAGCAAGATGTCCCCAGGAATTAACAAGAAACTCCTTTCAGACAATGCTGTCAGATCATTTTTTCCAGAACCCAAGCTGAGCTTTCGCATAACCTGAGAATAAACATCCTTGATGCCAGGACTTGAGAAATACCAAACTCCAAATTTGTGGAGAAGCATCTATCCCTGATCCAGGATTCCAGCTCCCTGGCTTGCCCCAAATGTCTCCTTCCTTTAATGTTGACCAAGGACCGCCAGCTTTGATAGTAGGTTGGGATTTGCCCATGATACAGTCTCAAATAGGAGAAAACATTCACAACTAAATGGGACAATGGTTAATTCAAAGGCAACATCTGTGGGAAATATGATTGCAAACTAGGAAAGCAAGTTGTCTATCAGGAGACGAGTGATTCATAAATGTTTCTGGCAGGGTCTCACACAGATGGAGTTGTGCACCACATGCTATTTTTTTCCTGCTAGGATTTTTGCCTAACAGAGTAAGTGATTGCAGACCTGAGTGAGGATGCATTGTGTCGAAAGCAAATGTAATGAACTTTCTGATCAAAGCATCATTGAGTCTCTTCCCTTGTGATAGTCCCTACTCTGGCTCCTTCCCTTAAGTAGGCAACTTGGGGAAGTTCTTGACTGGAATGTTTGTGCAGATGCAAATGCTGTGACTTCCTTCTGGCAGGAATTTCAACCCTGACAGGATACAGAGAAAAGAAAAATCCCAGTATCTACTTCCCAGCAGCTCTAGAAAAAATGCCGTCAGTTGTGTTTAGGCCAAATTAGGCATATGAGTTGGTCTCTAGGGTGAAGATGGTAGACACACAGAATCTGAGAATATTAGAATTGGGATCTTAAGGCTCCCAGTTCAAACTTCTCACTGGACAGTGACTGACTCCCAAGGAGGTCAAAATGACTTGCCAAGTGTCTCATAACTGCTCAATGACAGAATTCATTGAGGATTATAGGATTATAACCCACTTCGTATGATTCCAAGTTTAGTGTCCTTTTCCCCTATGATGACATAGAAAATTTTTCCCTCATTAATTCATTTATACATCAAATATTTATTCAATACCCACCATATGGCAATCACTGTTCTGAGTGCTAGAAAAAGAACAAGGAGTGAGGGAAAGAAAAATCTTTTACCTCAATTAGCTTACTTTCTAGCAAGAGAGTATAACAAATTCAGATAAATAAATATATAATATTATGTCAGGTAGTGGTAAATGCCTCAGAGTAAGCAAACAAAGGTCAAAAGATAGTGGGGGGCCAGCTATTTAAGAGAGAGGGTGATTGGGGAAACTCTGGGGTGATATCTGAGCAGAGTCCAAATGCAGTGAGGGTGTAAGCCACACAAACAGCTGAGAGAAGAACTTTCCAGGCAGAAAGAACAGTGTGTACAAAGCCCAGAAAGCTGGAATGAGTTTAGTGTGCTTAGGGGGTTGGATGGGGAAGGGGCATTTGCCTGGACTAAATGAAAGGGAACAGTGGGGGTGAAGTCAGAGAGGCCAATAGAGGGCTTTCAGAAGGGGAACAACTTGATTTTAGATTTTTAACAGGTTATTCTGGTTGTTAGGTAAACAGATTAAACAGAGGGGAGAGAGAAGAAGACCAGGGAGCCCAATAAGGAGGCACTTCTCTAAGACAGAATTTAAGTTCCTCGAGATCAGGCATTTTTATGTAGCTTGTTCATTGTTCCAAAATCAGCACCAAGAAGAGTGCCTGACACATTGTTGAGGTCTTAGAGGTGTTTACTAAATGAATGGCTACCTGAGAAGTGAGACAGAGGGGAAAAGTGACAGTGGCTTGTATTAGGATAACAGTACTAGAGACAGTGAGAAATGGGTAGATTTGGGTGATGTTTTGAAAACAGAAGTAACATTGGGGCACCAGAGTGGCTCAGTTGGTTGAGCGTCTGATCCTTGATTTTAGCTCAGGTCATGATCCCAGGGAGTCACGTGTCAGGGTGGATCCCACTGAAGATTCTCTCTCTCTCTGTGTGTGTCTGTCTCCCTCTGCCACTGTCCCCAACTCGCTCTCTCTTTCTCTCTCCCTAAACAACAATAACAACAACAACAAGAAAGAAAATAGAAGTAACAAAAAGTTTCAAGTTTGGATATGTATACTTAGTAAGAAAGAAACCAAAAATTGCTCCTAGGTTTTTAGCTTCAACTCTCCAGATAAATAGTGGTGAATTCTCAGAGAGAAACAGATTCAGTGGGGAGAATTCTGTCTTGATCATGTTACATGTGAGCTGTTTATTAGCCTTTCAGATGGAAATACTGTGTTGGGTAAGCAGTAGAAGTGTCTGGAGAAGTGTCAGGGAAGATATTAAGATTGGAGATATAAGGGATACTATTTAAAACCAATGAACACTACAATGTCACCCAAATAATAAGTATTGACAGGGAACTGATGGGGTCCAAGGAGCCCCTGGGACATTCCAGTGTTTCCAGAGGGTAGTAGAAGAAGAACCAGCAAAGGACTCTGGCCTAAGATGAAGCAGTACAGGCAAAAAAGCTCGACAAGAGGAAAACCAGAAATTGAGGTATCCTAGAAGCCAAGCAAAGAAAGTGTGTTTCAAAAGGAAGGAGTGACAAACTTTTTCAGTTTTTCCTGAAAGGTCAGGTGAGGCCTGAAAATTAACCATGGTATTTGGCCCCACAGGTCATTGGTGACACTAACACGTGTAGTTTCAGTGGCATGATGGAGACAAAATCCTCACTGGAATGAGTTCAAGAGGAAAGGAGAAAAAAGGACGGGGAGGGTACAAGAATCGACCACATCTTTCTGGGTAATTTGCTATAAAGGGTGTAAAGACATGGGGAATGATTTGAAGAAGATAAGGGAATCAAGGAAGGGTTTGGGGTTATTTTTTTAGGAGAGGGTCATTACAACAAGCTTGTATGCTGATAGGCAGATCCATTAGAAGTGGAGGAATTCATGGAAAGAAACAGGACACCTATAAGAGAAAAGTCACAGTTAGACTAAAGAAAATGGAATCCACTGCACAAGTGGAGACCTTAGCTTTGGAACAAAGCAGGCGTCATTAATCTGAAAGGGAGGAAAGGCAGAATACTGGTGAAGATATAATTTGGTGGCATAAAAGACAGCAAGCCCAATCTGATTGCTTTTTTTCCAGTAATATAACAAGGTCATCCACTGAGAACATGGGGAAGGAAAGGGTGTCTGAAATTTAAAGAAAGAGGAGGAGATAAGGTTACAGATGTGGAAGACTGATTCCCAGAAAGGCACTCTGTGCAGCACCAGAATCGAATGGAATAACACTAGATAATATGAACACTCATCCAGTTGCAAAAAAAAAAAAATAATAATAAAGTTAACACTGGTAGACCAGGTGTGGGAAGTTAGGCGGAGAGTGGCTCCCTGAAAAAATAATGTGCAGAAAGAAGCCACAGGAGGTGTTTTAAACAATGTTATAGCAGCCCTATAAATTTCAAAGAGAACATCAACATGAATTATATCAATGTTGCCTTTCATGTTTAAAATACTTAAAAGTAATAAATTATTTTTTTTCTGAATTTAGGAGGAAAACACTTGTTATGCAAAAGCATTAGTTCTTTCATTTATTAACTTATAATGAAATAATATAGAGCCACACTTTGAACCAGCAACCATGAACACATATTAGGACATTTAATTATACAGTAATACATCCTGTACAGAACAGAAAATTAATAACTTGTTAAGTTGAAGCAATTATCTAACAATAATAATAGCAACAATGGCAGAATTATATGTTCCTTCAGAGTGCTTTAGAGTATAGGAACTGGAAACACTCATTTAATCTGAAGAGTTCTGTTGTTTATTTTCTAAGGTAGTTTTTATTTTTAGCTGCCTGATTTTTCATGGAAGGTTTTAATTAATTCCTTTTACTGTTTTATAAATCTTTCTCTTAAGTACAGTTTTAGATAACACTGCAATTCAAATCTCTGAGTACTTTGAAGGTTTCCTTTTTCCTTCAACACTTTTAAAACACATAAGTTCCACTGTGAGAGATCCAAAAAAAGCAATATAAATAGCTTAGCAATTTTGGACCTTCTTTGGGTTAAAAGAACCACAACATTGCCAGTTTCAAACCGGCTTCTCACCCCACTTTGTGAGGTAGGGGATTAAAAAACAAACCACACACACACATCTACTATCTTAGTTCTTTCAGGCTGCTATAACAAAAACACCATAAATTGGGTGGCTTAAACAACAGACAGTGATTTCTCACAGTTCTGGAGGCTAGGAAGTGTCAGGGCAGGGTGCCAGCATGGCTGGATGTCTGGTTCAGTTGCTGACTTCTTACTGGGTCCTCACATGGTCTTTCCACATGGTAGAGGGGTGAGGGAGCTCTCTGGGCATCTCTTTTAAAAGGTACTAAACATGAAGACTCCACCTTCTTGACATAATCACTAATCCTAATTACCTGCCAAAGGTCACATCTGCTAGTATCACTTTGGAGGGTCGGATTTCAACATATGAATTTGGGGAGACACAAAAATTCAATCCATATATAACACACACACACACACACACACACACACACACACACGCACACCTTATAGCTTTTTTCAAACTCAATGAGATTTAGAGCAATTCACTGCCTATTCTTTAGATTTCATTGCAATAAAATGCCCTCATAATTTACTTTCATTTTTATTCTGAATTAAAAACAAGCTTTCTATCTGAAACATCTTGCATTGTGCTAACCCAGGTCTTGATAGAATATTTTCAAAGTGGTTCAATATATTCTAAGCTGAAATTCTTTTCTGACTTTCAAAAGAAAATATTTCCTTCATTTCCACTATTAAATTTCTCCTACCTTTTTTGCTGATCCACACTCACATTGGGTTTTGGGAAGAACATCACTACACACACAAGACAGCACCTTGTTATATCCATCTGGATTTCCTTGGGTGAAGTAGAAGCCCTCTTGTCCCACACAACCAAGACCGCAGCTAGGTGAACTGAACTTTGAATGAGCTGAACTCAACAGGACAAAAAAGACAAAAGGATTATTGTTCTACACTGTTCACTATGATCAATGCCCTCTATCAACACTGTAATCAAGTAAACTGCACAATTTCAGGGCTGACCAGGAATCTGAGAGGATGAGGGTTAGGTGAGATAAAGGCTTAGAAATCCAACTGAGTTGCAGAAATAGGCCTGGAATGGGTAATTAGCTAATAATCCAATGTCATATAATGTTAAAAGCTTAGTCTTTGACGTCAAGCCTATATTCAAGTCCTAGCCATACATGTTGGTGGGTGTTTAATCTTCAAAATGTTATTAATTTTTTCTGACATTGTCAAGTGGGGATAATGGCCTTACATTAGAGAGTTGTAAGGATAAAAAAAAAACAATTTTAATGTAAGGTATTTAGCATAAGGGACTGGATTATGCTTTTGTTGGCCCACTTTGTAGAGAATGGATCTCAGTTAATACTCAAAACAGTCCTGTGAGGTAGGCTCTATTATTACCACCTCTGTGTTATAAACAGATAAATGGAAGCACAGAGAGTGAGAGCAAATTGCTCAAGGGCCCAGAGCTAGTCAGAGTCAGAGACAAAATTTAAACCCAAGCACAATGTGGCTCTGGAGTCCGTCCTAACCACTACATTAAACTTTGCTCATAGTTCTTTGTCCTGAAATGTCTGTTGAAATAGAAGTTAAAGCTGTGATTAGAATCAGTCTGTAGGTAGGGGATCTGGGTGGCTCAGTCAGTTAATGATCTGACTTCAGTTCAGGTCATGATATCACAGTTTGTGGGTTCGAGTCCTGTGTCAGGCTATGTGCTGACAGCTCAGAGCCTGGAGCCTGCTTCAGATTCTGCGTCTCACTCTCCCTCTGCCCCTCCCAAGCTTGCACTCTGTCTGTCTCTGTCTCTCAAAAATAAATAAACATTAAAAAAAAAAGAATCAGTCTGTAGGTAGAAAAGAGGAGGACATAGCAATAGTGGTACCAGGCAGAAGTCAACTTTAGCACCCAAATAGGCAATATGTGCTGTTCTGGGTGATGTATCCATACAAGAATGGACATCAGACAATGGGCCAAGAGCTAGCAGGAAAGGCTAGAAGAATCTTTGGGTCAGCCAACATCTACCCAATATCCAGCTCTCAAAAAATAAGACTTCAAACCAGTGTATAGACATGAACAATGCTTCAACTATAGGATATGAAGGAAGAGACCTTCCCTTCATTGCCCTAAATCCTAAGTCCAATTGGTTCGGGAAATGACTTGGTGCACATAAGATAGCTATAGACTTCAAAGAAAGAGAATCAAAGCAAGGACTGGCACCATCAATTCCAGGGCATCATCCTTAATATGGCAAGAATTATTGCAACCTTTCCCAACAGCAGCAGGAGATTTTATACTTTCCACTGGTTAGCACTTGATAGTTACAGATGTAGGATATTAGTCTGGATATGCTTGGCTGAGTTTGCTTAATAGCAATACAACCAGAGGCTCCAAATGAGACACAAAATATTATGCTTTCTTTGTCTTCTTTTTTCTAAACCTCTGAGTGCCTATACCCTTTTACACAACCCCCACCTTCTCTTCTTAAATTGTACAACAGCTTGAAACTATAAAGTTATAACTAAACTTCCTTTTACTACAGTTCTGACCTCTCACAAGGTTGTTTCTTTCAATAGCTTATTGGATATATGGTAAAACAATTCCAGGATCAGGTTGTGTCTGGTTTCCCTCATATAGTCAAGCTGATATTGAGATTCTCCCTTGATTACCTGGAAAGGGGCTAGAAAAACAGCCGCCAAACTGGACATCTTTACCCAATTTAGATTTAGATCTATGCTATTCGTCTCCATTCCTTTCTTCTCCCTTCATCTCGTATTCTTTTCTCTCCCCAGATTCCTCGAGATAGGACTCACCAACACTACCAGCTGATTAACACACACTTTTTCCTGTTCCCTGTAGGGCAAACAAGCTGTGGGCAGTCAGCACCAAAACTGAGGACAGCTCCTTTCCCTGGGGCTTCCTAGCGTGGTTCCCAGTTGTGGTTTTACTGCAGGACTTTAGTTGGTAGCTAGGAGGTTCTCCAAATCTCCCACCCTCACCGTGGCTTTTAATATCAGAGTCTGACTGAACTATTAAGTTTATCTGCTATAATATTTTCAGAGCTCTCAAGGTCTAGTGGTAGATAAATAGAGTCAGTAGAGGCTCACAGGAAATGTTTCATCCAGTCTTAAGTTAGCACTTACAAATCAAAGACTCTCCACTGCTGTTTTCTAATCTAATAAATCTCAGATGGTTGCTTAGGCACACTTACAATAATGGAAGGGGGTGGGAAAAGAATAATAACCTCTGCATCAGTATGAGTCCATCCCGGTCTGAGTTGAATATGCTAGGTTGAGCTCCTGGAATACCTACCTCACTGCCTCTAGGGCCTCACTAGGTTTTGTTGATACTTCTATAAACTTCCAAAATGTCAGGATATATACTTCCAGTACTGTTTGGACATACCTTAGAAACTTAAACTAGCAATTCTAGAGTTATTTGAGCATGTATCATGACATACCCCATTTTTTTTGGTATATTTTAGATAGTCTCTGGCATTCCCATCTCAGGCTTATATGTCCTCTGTGGGCAACCACAAGTGACTGAGTTGTAATGTGGTTCAGAAGCAAGGGATGCTACATTTGGGGGAGTACATATTCCCTGGGGAAGCTTAAGGAGCCAGTTAAGACTCCTCAGGTAAAAAGAGACACTAGAAGATACTTTGGTTTGGGAACACTAGCTATAACACAGAGTATTGGGTTGTTGCTGAGTGATCACTAGATTATCCAACCTACCTGCCCTAGCTCATGGAAAAATTTGGGACCAGAAATACCACCTAGGTATAAATCTCAGGTAATCTAGGTAAAATAAGTTCCTCCTATGTGAATTGTACTAATCATGTCAATATTCTCCATACATGCAATGATAACTCCTGTATGTGTCAGAATTACTTGAAGTAATGATGTCTTGAATGTTCTACCAACTCAGCTGGGTTTCCAACATGAAACCTTCTATAATCTCAGGCATGGGGAGGGAGGGCAGGAACTAGTGAAAGTATATTCATGGGAACTGACTGACTACAGACAAAGTCTTGGCCAGAGTAGCTGAACACATTTATTTTGGAATTATAAGTGTATAGATGTCAAGTGATACTCCGCCAGACTTGATCTCTATTTGAAGTCCCTGTGAACCCCAGAAAGAGTAGACACATGGATTTAGAGCTCAAGACCAAAGCCAGAGCTCCAATTCAATCCCTCATAACATCCACAAAACAAAGATAACTTTCCAAAATCTGACAGGGCCAAGAAATTTCTTGAAAATCCTAAGTGGATTTGTAGAATCTGTCAGTCAACTAATACTATAATAATACTACATAACAAATATCCACAAAACATCACTGACATACAACAATAAGCACTTATTTAGCTCATGCAATGCAAATTGACTGGAGGTTAGCTAATTCAGATTGGACTTGGCTGGACAGTTCTGTTCCACACGTCTCTCAACATTCTCCTGAGACTAGCAATAGTCTGGGAATGTTCTCATAAATATAGCAGAAGCACAAAAAAGCAAGTGGATACATACAAATACTCTTAAGGCCTAAGCCTGCAACTGGCACATGGCACTTACACCTGATGCTATTGACCAAAACAAGCCTCAGAACCAATCCTAGAGTCAGGAGATGGGGAAATAAACTGTAGGCCTTTAACAGGAGAAACAGAATAGTTACATGGCAAAGAAGAGAAGTACAGGGAATGTGATCTGCCACAAAGGTGATCAACGAGCACACCAAATGAGAAGCTGACCATAATGAGACTTCTGCAGAGATGTGACAATTACTAGCAGACCTGTTGTCCTAGGTCAGGGTTGCTTCTGCAAAATGCATTCCTTTCATATGACACCAGTACTTTGTTACTACTGACTCCAGAGCAAGAAGAATTAATATTTAATCAAATATCATCTGGTCAAGGCATATCTTCCAAAATAGCTCTTTAAGAATGAAATGGTGTTCATCCTTCCCCTGAAACATTAGTCTTTAAATTCACTTAGCATACCACTAATATATGTGAATGAGTAAAAATATCCCAAATGCCTTATAAATCTTTTATTACCTGAACACAGAGTGTACTCACTAGTTATTATACAATAATTACATGGAAAATAAACAAGCTCTCTGTCTTTGCCAGGCTTTGACAATCTGAGCATCTGGGTGTGGATAGAATGAACTTTGAAATTTCTCTTCAGGGATTTCCAAATGCATTAAATTCTCAGTAGGTTTGGCAGTAATTGTAGAAGTGATTGTGTTATGACTACCAAGTGAGAAATCTAGGTCTATCATTTGGCTACATAGAAATTATTATAAAATTAAAAGCAATTCAGTAGGGTCTTGGCAACTTAATATCATATCCTTGAATTTTGAAAAGGGTATGAATCCATTTAAACTGGCTTTCTTGAGTATGATTTTCTAGAATCATAGAGGAATTAAGACAACCCTTGCCATTTCTTTGATTTTTGGATCATACCTTAAAGATTGTTCTGTGTCTTCACAAACTTTCTTACTTGTTTTTCTCTTTTATGTGTCTTGCCAGAATATTTTATCTCAGAATATTTAACCAAGTGCAACTCAACAGCTGTTCTCAGTTAATATCTTCAGGTTAAATCAGTACACATACTACAAACTAAAACCTGCTTGGGGTGTTTGTTTTTAAAGTCAGTAAGTGCATGCACAGCTTTGAGACTTATATTCTCACCCCCCCCCACCCCAGCATTCTCCAAATAGTCAGGATGTTCCAAGGAGATCAGGCAGATCATTGTACTTGGAAGAGAGTATAGATTTCAAAGACATAATCATCATTAAGGAAAATTATGCTGCATATTGTGTTGATTACCTGGATTACCAATGATTGTTACTAGAAAATGGGTCTGCCTGTGTAACTGTAAACACATCTAGACATCATTAAATTTCATTCACTAGTAACCCCTTTATTTTTCTAAACAAGGCCATGTCACTTAGTTTTAAGGACATATTTCAAAATATTTTCTCTATCATGGCAGCTAACAAATATAATCTGACCCTATATGGCTAAACTATATGAAGGCTATTGTGACATTTTAATATTTGCTAAAGTAAGGAGATAGGCCATCAAAAAATTCCACAGGACATTTGTGACAGTGCAACCAGAAGGCACAGTCATCACATGAACTCATGAACTCTGTTCCCACTGGCCTAGACCAGTGGCCTTCACACTTTTTTTGACCAGGACATACTGTAAAACACACATTTAACATCACAACTCAATATACATACTCACATCCTCAAACATACACACATAACTGAAATAACAGTTTCAGGAAATGGTACTTGACCTCACTACATATGATACACTCTGATATGTTGCCTCTCTTATATTTCATTATGTTTCCAAATGCTAATGGCAGTGTACTGAAAATGATTTCATAGCCTACTAATAGATGGGGACACCTGTTAGAATATTGGAAGAGTTGAGCCTTTGTGGATGTCAAAGTCCAGGTTCCCTGGAAATCAGACCCCAAGGCAAAGCTTTAGCGCTTTGGAAGTTTTATCTCAGGAAAGCAAGAGTGAGAGGAAAAGGAAGTGAGTCAGGGAGAAAGGAAGAACACATACGAAATGGTGCATTGCCAAGCTGGCCACAGCTCCATAGGAAAGCACAGCTGGTTACTCAGTCACAAAGGACGGACATCTCCAGCATGTCTGTATGGAGCCCTTTGTGGAGAGTGGAGGAGGAAGGCAAGCTCTTTCCCATGGGTATTCTCCTCTTGGTCAAAATTTGCCCCTCAAACTCCCTCTCCCCACATTTCTGGATTGTGTCGCTCAGTTCTTGCAGGCAGAATCTCTTCTAGTAAGGTCACACCCCATGCCAATGCTTCTGGGGAAGAGATGGAAGAGATGCTGACACCCAGATCTTACCCCTAAGGGAGCCTGAAATAACCTGAGATGAAGGGATGATTATGGCAGCTGGTTTTTAAGACCCTGGAGATGACACAAGTTGGCACTGTTCTCTAGCCAGGAAGTGGAAGGAGCAGCCGAGGCCCAGGAGTCATGTAGAGCTGAGCACATCTGGGAAGCCCCCAAATCAGGCCACTATTTTGGGGAAAACAGATTGTAGAGTTAGGAAGCCTAAGTTCATATCCCTTTACCTCCACTTCCCATATATGTGGTATCTGTGTAAATTGCTTTACCTCTTTGATGGATGTTATTAATAACCTTACAGAGCTGCTATAAAAACTAGAGATAATATAGAATTCATTCCAAAAAGGACTTTTATATCTTTTGTTAGACTTATTAATAGATAGCTTATATTTTATGCTACTATAAATGGTATCTTTTTTCTTTTTGTTAATACAATTAAATTTATGTACAGCAAACTTGCTAAGCTTTTGTTAATTTTAATATTTTATCTCTAATTTTTTATTCTCTATGCAAAGAATCATTATCTGTTAATGATACTTTTGCTTAGTACTTTCCAATCTTAGTGCTTTTTCCCCTCTCTATTTTACTTTCTGTGCTAGCTAGAGCCTTCAGTACAACATTGAATACAATTATAAAAACAGGCACACTTGTCTTATTCCTAATATTGAAAGGAAAACTTTCAGTGTTTCATTATTTAGTTTATTTGGCTTATGTGCTGCAGGCTTTTTAAAAATTCAATTTAATTTTAAAAAATAAATAAAATTTAATTTAATTAAAGAATGACAAACACCTTTTTATTTCTAGTTTTTTTCATGAATGGATGCTGAGTTCTATCAATTCATTTTTTTCAGTATGTGTTGACACATTATTTGTTTTATCTGTTAATGTGGAAAATGACATTGATTTTTCTATTTTTTTTTAATCTTGCATTTATAGGATAAACACAACTAAATATCTATGATGGATTATTTTTTTAACATAGCTGAACTGGCTTTGCTAATTATTGTATCTATGCTCCTGAATGATATTCACCAGCAATTTTTCTTTCTTCCACTGCCCACATCAGATTTGGGGGGTCAAAGTTACACTAGCACCATAAAATGAGTTGGGAAATATTTCCTCTTTTACTCTATTTTGAAATAGTTCGTGTAAGATTGAAAATATTTGTTCCTTGAATGTTTGGTTGGGCTCCACGATATAACCATCAAAAGCCTGGAGTTTTCTCTGTGGGAAGATCTTCAACTACCTGTCAATTTCCTTAGTGGTCAGATAACTTTTCATGTGTTCCTTTTCTTCTTGACTCCATTTCATTAAGTTACATTTTCCTAGGATTTTATCCATTTCATATAAATTTTCAAATTAACTGGCATAAAGTTGTTCATACTATCCTTTTATTATCTCCTTAATTCTGGCAGTTACAGCCCCTTTTATGTTCTTCAAATTGTTTAGTCGGAACAGTTCTTTTTTCTTCATCAATCTTGTCAAAATTTGTCAATTTTATTAGACTTTCCAAACAACTAAGATTTTGTTAGTCCATGTTTATTTTCCATTACATTAATTTTGGCCCAAGTCTTCGTCATTTCCTTTCTTCCAGATTCTTTGCATTTATTCTGCTCTTCTTTGCTGATCCTCTTAATACATCACTCATTAGTTTTCAATCTTTGTTTTTGTTTTGATATAATCATTAAAAGCTAAAATTTCTTTCTAACTGCTGCTTTATCTCCATCTCATAAGTTGTGATAGCAGTATTTTCACTATCACTCCATTCTAAATGTGTTCTAAATAAATATTTTCTTTGATTGTGATTTAATGTATTTTTTAATTTCTCTCTATATGGGGTTTCATTGATTATCTTTTGGTTATTGATTTCTAACTTAACTTCACTGTGTTCAAAGAACAATACAGAACATTGAAGATTACTGAGATTTTAGTATATGGCCAATTTTTGCAAATGTCCTTTTTGTTCTTATACATAATGTATATTAAGCATTGCATGGGCATGTTTTTATACATGCCCATTAGGACATGATTTTTAATCATATTGCTTAAATCTTCATTTTTCTTTAAGAATTTCTAGTTTTTGTTACATTCACACAGTGAAATACTAGTGAGCAATAAAAAGGAACAAACTACTGATTCATGCAAGAACCTGGGTAACTCTATAGAGAATTATTCTTAGTGAAAAAGTCAGCTGCAGAATGTTAAATACTGCATGATTCCATTTACATAATACTCTTAAAATGACACAAGTATAGAAATGGAGAACATACTAGTGGTTGCTAGGGCTTAAATAGTAAGTGGAGGGTGGGAGGAAGTGGGTGTGACTATAAAAGGGCAATATGAGGTGTCCTTGCAGAGATAGAACTGTTCTCTACCTTGACTTCAATGTCAACATCATGGTTGTTGCTATTGTACATAGTTGTACAGATTTATAATATGTCATCATTGAGATAAAGTAAAATGTACAAGGGATCTCTCTGTGGCATTTCTCACAACTGCATGTGAATCTACAATTATGTCAAAATTAAAGTTTAATTTAAAACTGACTTTAAAATATATTATGCATGCATTACGTATGATTCCATTTATATAAAGTTAAATACAGCTGCACATTAAATTAAATTCTTCATTGGCAAGTATTTTCACTGGCTTCTGGCTTCCATTATTGCCATAAGAAATCAGCTATCAACCATCAACCATCTCTTACTAGTGATCCATTTGCTCCTTCTGACTACCTTACAGATACTTTCTTTGTCTTTTGTGTTCTCTGGTTTCAAGCTAACGTGTTTCAGTGAACATTTCTTTTTTAAATATCTGCTTTGGATTCATTGGCTTTATGTATCTGAGTAATTATGTCTTTAAACAATTCTGGAAAAATTTCCCATTCTCTGTATTATCTTTTTATAAAATGCCAATTAATCTTGTGGTAGATATCTGACTCTTTCCTTTGTGTCTCTTACTCTTTTCAATATGTTCCATATATTTGTCTCTAAGTGGGGCAGGCAGCATTTTCCAGTTCACCTTTATACTGAGGGCAAAGTGCTCTTGTCCCAGCTTTCTAAAAGAGGCTCGTTTATTAGACTTCACACCTGAGTTTTGTGTCCTGTCTCATAACTCTGTGAGAAAGCTGAAGGTTACTAGGTTCATTAAATATCCTCCAGACAGAATGAAAATCTAGAGGTAGCCTAGCTCTCTGGATTTTTATCTTCACCTGTCTTGATTTGAGCCTGATAATTCCTTACTTCTGCATACCTGGCCCACCATATTATAAGAAACAAAAGGTAAAATTATTCATGTAAATTTTCAGGTACAGATAAGGCATTCTATAAAGAGTACCTGTTCCTATTGTTCAATGTCATTCTCCTAGCCTAACTAGCCTGTTACCTTCTTTTCTTCATGGAATCATCATGTATTTTAATCAAATTAGATATTTTTAAATCACTTTTTAAACCAATTCTTCATTGGTTTTTCTATTAATAGAATGCCAAGGCTTTCTGAATTCTAGTAATTTGAACCAGAAAAGCAAAAAGCCATAGTCACTTCGAAACAGCACACCTGTATCCTGTGAACATAAGGGAAGGGAAACAAAAATAATATAAAAACAGGGAGGGGACAAAATAGAAAAGACTCATAAATATAGAGAACTAACTGAGGGTTGCCGGAGGCATTGTGGGGGGGGGGCGGATGGGCTAAATGGGTAAGGGGCATTAAGGAATCTACTCCTGAAATCATTGTTTCACTATATGCTAACTAATTTGGAAGTAAATTTTAAAAAATAAAAACATTAAAAAAAAGCCATAGTCATACATGTGTTCCAAGGCTCTCTAATAGGACAGGAAAAAGGAACCAGCTCCACTGACTTTAGATTTGAAAACAATACCTTTTATCATGCAAAATACAGTGAAGAGTTGAAAAAACAAAGACAAAACAAAAAACTAAACACAGATCAAATTATGCAGCAAATTTCCTCAGGAAAAGAAAATAAAAGACCTATTTTTCAAGTCATAAATTTTATTTGATTAATACAAAATAAAATCAGTTTCATGGCTGTGTACCTGTATCTGATCAAAACTCCAATGTTGGTGAACGTTGCTGTCTCTGTCTGGAGGAATGGGAAAGAGGTTTGATGCTGGAATTTCAGAAGTTCTAAACCAGACAGGGTCACTGTAAGGATACATGAAAGTCGTCATAATTCTAAATCACAAAAGTAAATATGAACATGCCTAAATGCCAATATCTCCTTACTATCATCTCTTGCCAAGTTTCTACTGACAGAACTAATTAAAGGAAAAGTGACATTTTTCCACATTTATCTCATTGGCAAAATATCAACCATATGACTTGCTTTTGAACTGTCAAGAATGGCAACATTTAACACTTCTCAAGGGAATATGTCAAAGAAAGACCCAAACTGCTACTTAATGCTATTGCCCCTTTTCAGATGTGAAGCTATGATTCCAAGGACAGCAGTACGTTAAGAATGGCACATCTGTAAAAACAGAATCAATCATGATAGAATAGTTTTTTTTTTTATTTATTTGTTTGGTTTTGACCAGATATGTTATATGGATCAAAGTTACTGAAACCCTAAACTCTTAACAGCTCTGAATTATGAAACAGTAGTTAACTACCCTATGGAAAGATATAAACATTTATGAGCACTTGGATATTTCCTCACAAGTACAAGAATCATAAGGAAAGAGAGCTTGGGGTCATGTAAGGTGCATCCCCATTCTCAACTGAGAGATAGGTGGTAAAAGGAGGGGAAATAAGCCAGTCAGGAGACAGTTTGGAGTTAGTGCAAAGTGTACAGGACCAGTTGTTTGCAAGTTCCCAAAACCAGCCCCAGGAGAGGAACTGATAACTGAACTAGTGGAGATCAAAAGAATGAGGAGGCAGGCTTCAGACACCTGCCTGGCATATGTGTGAACTTTATTCTAGAGTATCAAAATGCAAAGGCAGGACCAGGACACCCTGTACAATCTGGAATAGTTACAGGGGGATAAATATTGGTAACTGGATTGGACACTAATATGAGTCACACTAAGGCAAGAGCACTAATTATGCATAATTATATTAAAATTTTGAGCAGATATAATTGCTGAGTTTGCTTTACACCTGAATCATATGCTGATGTTTAGAGAATTTGAATCATGAGCCATAAAGACTCACAGTTAATCTTAGTTCCAGAACCAAAGTAGAAATACTGTATTTTATGAGAGAGAAAAAACCCATTGCATTTAAAAGATTTTTCTCATCTTTACCTATAATATAAATTGAAAGCCAAACCAGGAACCAGAAAGTATTCTCTAAAGCATGATTTTCAACATACAATGAAGTCTTTAGTTTTTTACTCTCTAGCACTGTGTACTGTTGAGCCAACAGTATTATAAAACCATTCAGCTTAATAGAACAAATAGGAGCTGATACCTATTGTGTGCCAGGAAGTTTTCACCAAACAGACGAATAAAACATGGAACTTAGTATTGGAGCAAACATTCTTTATCAAGAGGCCATAAAGCCTCGAAGAGGAGCCTTGTAAAATTTCTTACTTTTAGTATTGAGTGCGTGTGTCCATGTGGCTCTAGACATTTAGACACCAGGCAGGGGCTCCATAAATGTTGCTGAATGAAAAAGTACCACTTATTTGGCCCATATATTAGTTTTCTATTGCTGCTGTAACAAATAACCACAAATTCACAGTCTTAAAATGATACTCACTACCTTGAAATTCTGTGGGTCAGAGGTGCAGGCATAACATCTCTCAAAATATCTCTACTCAGAGATCATAAAGCAGACATCAAGGTATTAGCTGGGCTGGGACTTTATCTAGAAGTTCTGAGGAAGGTTCCACCTTGAGGTAGAATTCATTTCCTTGTTAATGTAGGACTAAGATTCTCATTTCCTTGACATGTGGTTCATCTTCAACCCGCCAATAGCACCTCAAATCTCTGACTTACTCTTCTGCTACAAGGCAGAAAGATCTCTGCATTTTTAGGCGTTGTGTGATTAGATCAGGCCAGCCCCAGATAATTCAGGATAGTCTCCCTATTTTAAGACTAGCTGATTAAGCAACCTTAATTACATTTGTAAAATCCCTTTTTCTATGTAGCATAACATTCACAGGAGCAGCATCAGAGGGCCAAAATGTTCTGCCTACTGCAAATCATTTGATTCCAAGTGGTATAAATGGTAGTTTAAACCAAAAGGGACTTACTAACTGGGAAGTTAAGGAATGATGCTGCCTTTATCATGGATGAAACCATGCCTGAAGATTTAGATCTTAGACTCCGTCTCTAAGCTTTGTCCCCTTCTAGGTATGGGGAGAATGGCCTCATTTTCTCCTACTACAGATTGATTTACTTCAATTCCTATTTTGTATCCTCCCAGATTAGTGACCCACAGAAAAGAGGAACTTCTTAATTCTAATGTCCAATCAGAGTTTCATGTTTTGGAATCTGAATTTAAGCAGATGAATGGATAAAGAAGATGTGGTATGTATATGTATGTATATATATATATATATATATATATATATATATATATATATATGCAATGGAGTATTACTCAGCAATAAAAAATAATGAAATCTTGCCATTTGCAACTACATGGATGGAACTAGAGGGTATTATGCTAAATGAAATTAGAGAAAGACAAATATCATATGATTCACTCATATGAGGAATTTAAGATACAAAACAGATGAACATAAGGGAAGGGAAGGAAAATAATATAAAAACAAGAAGGGGGACAAAACATAAGAGACTCTTAAACACAGAGAACAAAATGAGGATTGCTGGAGGGATTGTGGGTTGGGGGGGGGATGGGCTAAATAAGTAAGGGGAATTAGGGAAGACACTTGTTGGGACGAGCAGTAGGTGTTACACATAGGGGATGAATCACTAGAATCTATTCCTGAAATCATAGCACTATATGCTAACTAAATTGGACGGACGGACGGAAAGAAAGAAAGAAAGAAAGAAAGAAAGAAAGAAAGAAAGAAAGAAAGAAAGAAAGAAAGAAAGAAAAAAAGAAAGAAAGAAAGAAAAAGAAAGATTTAAATCCACAAAAGACACACTCTTAGATTTAGTGGTGTTGAAACCCAGTGGTGAGAACCACATCTACATCAGATGTGATATCAGAGTCAATGTTTAAGAATGATGGCACAGTGAAGAGCAGCACCAGAAGTAATGTAAGGTGGTGGAAAGTGCATGGGTCTGCAAGGCAGACTTGCCTCAGGGCTTGGATCTGCCACTGCTGACTGCTGACTTTGGGCAAACAATATGATTCAGCTGGACTGTAATTTTTTCAATGTATAATTAAGTCAGAAGGACCTATAGTGACCATTCGACCTCCAATTCCCTCTGTATCCCTAATTTAAAAGTCACTGAAGGGACACATGCACCCCAATGTTTATAGCAGCAATATCAACAATAGCCAAATTATGGAAAGAGCCCAAATGTCCATCAACTGATGAATGGATAAAGATGTGTTGTGTACATATATATACACACACAAACATACACATACATACAGTGGATAACTATTCAGTGATGAAATGGAATGAAATCTTGCCATTTGCAACAACATGGATGGAACTGGAGGGTATTGTGCTAAGCCAAATAAGTCGATCAGAGAAAGACAGATATCACATGATTTCACTCATATGTGGGATTTGAGAAATTTAACAGATGATCATAGGGGAAGGGAAGGAAAAATAAGATAAAAAAAGAAAGAGGGAGGCAAACTATAAGAGACTCTTAAATACAGAGAACAAACTGAGGGTTGATGGGGAAGGGGGAAGGAAATGGGTGATGGGCATTAAGGTGGGCACTTGTTGAGATGAACACTGAGTGTTTATGTAAGTGATGAATCACTGACTTCTACTCCTGAAGCCAAGACTACACAGTGTGTTATCTAATGTGAGAGAGAGAGAGAGAGAGAGAAAGAAAGAAAGAAAGAAAGAAAGAAAGAAAGAAAGAAAGAAAGAAAGAAAGAGAGAGAGGAGTTAATGGGAAGGTGGTTGGTTCTCATTCATGCTAATACCATAATAACTCATTCTGATACTGAGACCCACTATATCCCTCAAAGCACTCTGGGTCTTGACCTCTCCTGACTCTTAACTTCTTGCTCCTCTATAGTAGTTCTGTGGTACCCCATCTATAACCCCTTTATCAGCTAGTGTATCTACTACCCAGCCTCTGTGTGTGCTGCATCTAACAGCTTATACCTGCAACTTTCCCTAGCACATTGCCCTTGGCTGACTGGGATATCTCATTCGGAGATGCCTGGGAGGTTTCAGTGTCCCCCACTTGAAGGTAGCCAATGATTGACTGATAGGGAGGTATATATACACCTCCAAGCCAAATGTAGACTTTACCTAAGACCACATCTTTGCATAGCTCTTTGCTCTTAGCTATACCACTCCCCTCAGTTCCTTACAAGTTTTCCTGAAGAGCAACCCCTCAATAAACCATGGGCACTTCAATCCTTGTGTCAGGCTCTGCTTTTAGAGAACTTACCTTAAACACTTTCTAACTCTACCTGCCTTACTGTCCCACCCAAATTCTCATTTTTGCTTACCTCAGCCAGAGTTCATTTCTGTTGCCTAACAATCAAAGAACTCCAGCTAATACCCTTAAAAACAGGAAAGGAGAGAAAAGGAGAGAGTGCTTCATGATCACAACACCACTAGGGCCACATAAAGTGGAAAAAACAGGTTGTGGTGAGAAAACTAGTTATTTTTGAGTGTCTTAAATCCCTGACTAGTTTGTATGATCCAAGACAGCAAGAACCATGCTTGCTAGCTAGTCACCTTTTTTTAATCTTCCATAGCATGTAGCACAGGTCCTTGAACAAAGCAGATGTTTAATAAATATGAATCAATCAATTTCACAAAGGTAAATTCCCCAAAGTGCTTATTCCATCAAAAGACAATGTGAAAACAGATCAATTGGAAAGGAATGAGAGTGTTTTTCTTACATGGATCATATTAATTACAACTAATATTTACCTAGTAAACTATAGTTTGCAAAGCATGTCTACATACATTGTTCAATTTACTCATTTCAGCAATCATGTAAGGTGAGTTTTAATAACAGCCTCACTTTACAGATGAGCCTCAGAGAGGCAGAGATTTGTCCAAATGGCATAGATAGTAAACATTTAACAAGAACATCTGCTCCAAATCCTATATTTCTTCTTCTGAGTTAAGATCTCCCTGGCAAAGGGGGAAACACACACACACACACACACACACACACACACACACACGCACACCTGGTCTTGTATTTTTCCAGAAAGGACCTTATGCTTGGTGTTCTTGGAACCTGAGATTGAAAAGAGTGACTAGGCTGTGGAAACAACAAAGTGTGTGGTGTCTGCAGTCTGTCACTTCTTTCAAAAAAAGAGATTAATAGCAGCATAAAGAAAAGCCACAAGATGCCTGAATGATGTGTGAAAGACAGCAGGATGAGGCAATCAGAGGTATATGAAGAAGCAAGGAAGACTTTGCCCCATTCACAGATCTGAGTCAGATGTTATTGTTATTCTCCTCTAATTCCTGGCATCTATTGTTTCAAGTGTTGAGCACTTTGAGTTTCTTCTCCTAGAAAAAAGCAAAGCCCATCCAGTTTCTCTTCAATTAGAAAGTTTCACTCACATCCTTTAAAACATAATTAATCAGGGTGGTGTGTGGCCACTTCCAAACCAGGAACCAAAACTTTTCCTTTAACCATTAGGAAAACCTCTCCCACCCAGGGAGAGAGCTCTCCTTGCTCATTCTCAATGCCAAAAAGCAGAGAGTGAGAACAGGTCGTCTGTCTAAAGTCTACAGGTATCATGTGTTCTAGATACAGGTATCTAGTCCTCGAGGTCCGAGAAAACACAGGTCATCTGTCTAAAGTCTACAGGTATCGGGGCGCCCGGGTGGCTCAGTAGGTTAAGCGTCCGACTTCGGCTCAGGTCATGATCTCGCGGTCCATGAGTTCGAGCCCCATGTTGGGCTCTGTGCTGACAGCTCAGAGCCTGGAGCCTGTTTCAGATTCTGTGTCTTCCTCTCTCTCTGACCCTCCCCTGTTCATGCTCTGTCTCTCTCTGTCTCAAAAATAAACGTTAAAAAAAGTAAAATAAAAATAAAGTCTACAGGTATCATGTGTACTAGATACAGGTGTCTAGTCCTCGAGGTCCAAGAAAACACAGAATCCATCTGAATAGCTCCTGAAAACGTCTCTGCAAAGCTGTTTGAAATTGTCTGCTGGCTAGAGCTTTCACATTCACACTGATGGTGTCTGATTTTCCATTCTTTTCTTTAATAATATTCTTCTACCTAGGACCACTTATTTCAGGCTATTTTATTCTAGGGCTGTTAGGCTTCATTCCAGCTGGAAAAACAGGCAAACGTTTCCCAGGCACATTCCCCTGCCGGTCTACCACCCACCTAAGTACTCACCAGGAGTCACTCTGATCTTGCCTGGCAATGTCCTCAATGTCAGCCAGAAGATCCTTCCAAGTGGATTCCAAGCACTCACAGATGACAAAATTATCTGCCTTGATCTATTTGTCCTTTGACCAAGAATTTTAAAGCACCTCTCCAAGAACCCAAAAATGAAACCTCCCTCCATAGATAGCATTTTGTTGGCCAGCACTATTACAGCCAAAAGGGTCTCAGCCACACATCTGCCTACATTATGATTTAAGGGTGAGAGAACTTAGGGGATGCACCCTAAATCAACCAGGGGTTAAGCAGTCAAGGGTAGAGTTTCTTGTCCACACTACTCTTCCTAAGTCTCAGCATGGTTGTTTACAAATACTATTTTCTGTAAGTTTTTTCATAAGTCAAACCAGTTATCTTGGTAACAGATTCCAAGTATAGGACCACTTCACTACTCTTTTTGTCTTTCATCTTCATTGTTTAAAATGTTTTCTTTTTAACTAAAAGAACATCTAATGCTCATATATTTCATGGAGAGAGGATGTAGGGCTGAGGAGAAAGGAAGTAAAATCCATTGGTGGTCCCAAAAAGAAAGTGAAGACCTACTCTAAGTAAGATGATTCAGAGAGAGGTATTTCAGCAAGATGATTCACTAATGTGTGGATTTAGGGGAGCTACAAAGGTGAGTGCAATAACCTAGAGACAGTGGCAGTTGAGGTCTTACCACTGGTGTACCTGAAGAGAAACGTGAGAGAGTTATCGGAATTCAGCAGGAGAGAGAGTTGGGTGCAGTCTGCTAGCTTGTGAAGAATTGTGACTTTTGGTAAACGGACACAGAGCCAGGTCTCACAGGGAAGAGGGCAAAGGAATATACCCCTGAGCTCGCTGTCATCCCCTTCCCACAGCTTCCTGTAAGGGCTTCCCTTTGGCCAAACCTGAAATAAAGCTTGTGGGCTTGGAGAACCCTGGTGATGTAGTCTATACAGGTCAGCCTCTCAAGACTGACAATTTTACTAGGTTCTTGAGATACTTAGAAATGATAATACCAAAAACCTGATAGGTACCAGGTACTTGTACTTTATTTCTTCTTTACCATCTTCTATTATAGGCATTTTATATCTGTCTTACAGATGTGGAAACTGAGGCTCAGACACTTTCAATAACCCAATATGGTCACAAAACTGGTAAGTGTCCCATCCTGGTTTTGAACTTCATTCTGTCTACCACCAAAACAAGTATTCTTTCTGGTTTGTCCCATTGCATATCAAGTAGCCATCATTGTGTTTAGTAAATAATAACGTTCAATAAATGGTAGCTTGACAAGTATGTGCTATGTACTGTGCTAAGCCCTTTATATATATAATATATTATATAATATATGTTATATATTATATATATAATATATTATATATGTTATATATTATATTATATATAATATATATATTTATATATATGATTATATATATATATATTATATATATAATTATCTCAGTTAATCTTTAAAACCACCAATAGATCTTACCCAAAGGAAAAGCTTCAATTATCACTGAAGAGATGCACACATTTTTACCAAGGACTATGTGTTGGCCATAAAAAAAAAAAAAAATGCCTCACAGAACTCCTTCTTCAGGGAGTATAATTAAGAGTCCTAGGGTCTGTATTCTGAAATTTCATCATTCCCTTTACTCTGAGGTCACAATTTCCACCAGCTACTCCCAATTAATGACTGAGTGCAAAAGGGACACTAAAGTCAGACCCTTTCCTGGGAGATGTGAGATTCATTTGATAAGAAACTTTGGCTTGAGGACTCCTCAGTGGCCTCACCAAACTCTTCTTAGAATCAGTCTAAGATGTTTCTGCCCAAACTTCCTTCCCTCTTTCCCTCATTTGGTATCAGACCTGCATTAGTCTGAAGTCTCTCCCAGACTTTCCCAGTTTCCTCTCCTTTTTTGCTCACAGGCATTTCTCCTAAAATTTTCTTGCAAGTTTAATTCTGTCTTGGTATCTATTTTTTTTTAGCCTATCTGATTCTTAGCAGACCCTGCTAACACAGGAGTCTCACTGAAATTGTAGTCTTAAATATAGCATTTTATAGATAATTGCTGAGTATCTGTTACTCACAGAGCTGTATAAAAGGTAAAAGAGAAATCAAGCCAGCACCTATCCACAAGTAGCTTACAATCTAGCAATAAATTTGTTATATACAAAGATACGCTATTAGATGGTTACCTGATATGCCAGAAGGAGAAACCATCGTGGGCGGTCAGATTCCATCCTTTTGTGTTTTATGCTATTATCAGTGGGAATTCCATGCATGTTCCCTGGCAGTGTGTTTCTTTGAAAACTTGGTTCTAAATCCAATATCAAACTGTGGTTTTTTGAATTGTAAGTGGAAATGGCTTGGCAGGAAGAAAAAAATGAACCAGCTGTCTTTGTCCAACTGTTTGAAATATGTATTTTCCAAGTATCCATTCTTTCCACTATTTTTTTTTCCAACAAAGACCCCACAAAATATGTTTGCACTCAGGAAGTCCTCCTCTCCTCTGAGGTAGATGAAGGTAGAAACAAAGTCATTGACCTAAAGCATTCCTTTTTGTTTATAATAGACTACTTTCTGCATCCCCCAACCCAAATAAAAAAAGAAAAAACTTTCCATGAAATTTTCTTATGTAGATATTTGACCAGTATTCTTTTCTTTCCTCATAAAGAATGTTTGGGGTATTTGTAAAGTACACACACACAAACACACACACACACACACACACACAAACACACTGAGAGAAAGATAATTCTAGTTGCCTTTTTTGTTGAGTCTGAGAATTAAGAAATGAAAGACAATTCCAATTTTCTATCATTTTCTTGCTTGAGGGAAGTCATGGACTTTTATTTTAAAAAATAGCTATTTTCTTTTTGTGAAGTCCTGAAAAATAACAACCACCTTTTGACTGGTATGGAATCTATAACGACTGATTAATCATTCTGGAGAAAGGATGAAGGATGAATATAGATCATTTCAGTAACTTCTAGTTATGCTAAATTAGTTTAATGACAAGTGATTTCTCACCTTTGATATGTTATTTTAAAAACAAACACATAAAAATTTAGTCAAACTATTGTCTGAAGGGACATGATGCCTGAAAACTTTAAGATGTCTTCTCAACTGCTAGTATGCCTCTGTTTATACAGAAAACAGCCTACCAAATATAAGTAGGAGGTTAATGGGAAAAGCCTCTGCTTTTTTAGAGGCCTATTAATGATCTGGCTAGAGGTCTTTAGTTATTACACTTGTGGATCTAGCTGATTCTGAGAATCCCAGCATGAGTTCTGACAAGAACTCAATGGAACATGGGTCCCAAGCTGGGATGACAAGGATCATCAACTAGGATGACAAGTGATACCTCACCAGCTTGACCTACCAAAGGTCTCTGTCAGCTGCCTGGCATCCAGGACACCAATCTAGCTGAAGGAGCAAATCTGTTCTATCTTATGTTTCACTCCAAACAATTACCCTTATTTGAAAATAATTCTTGACAGAAGTAGAAGAAAAATAAGAAAGTGTTGAAAACTCAATAAAATGAGTAAAATTTCATGAACGTTATTACATCTCAAGAAAAGCCTATTCCTTTTACAGAACCTTGTCTCCCTTCTCTGTGGTCTAAACTTTCACGGTCTTAACACATACAGCAGCTCCCCCACACCTGTGGGGGATAATTTCCAAGACCCCTAGTGGATGCCTGAAGCTCCAAATAGTATTAAACTCCATATATACTATGATGTTTCCTATACATACGTACATATGATAAACTTTAAAATATAAATTTAGTAACAGATTACTAAAAATAACTAATAATAAAAGAAGACAATATACTATAATAAAATTTATGATGAGTAGCGTGAAGAAGAGGTGAGAAGAACCCCTGAACTGACCAAGTCCACGTGCCCGTGTCCAGTGCCAACGTCCCACTGCTGTCACCACCAAGCCCAAGTGAAAGTCTGAAAAGGGGATGCTAAAGGAAATAAAGCCACGGTGAAAGATGAACCACAGAGAAAATCCTCAAGGTTATTCACTAAAACTGCTCCTCCAAAGCCAGAGCCCAAGCCTAAAAAGGCCCCTGCAAAGAAGGGAGAGAAGGTACCCAAAGGGAAAAAGGAAAAACCTGATGCTGGTAAGGATGGGAATGATCCTGCAGAAAACAGAGATGTCAAAACAGATCAGGCACAGAAAGCTGAAAGTGCTGGAGAGGCCGAGTGAAGTGTGTGCATTTTTGATAACTGTGCATTTCTGGTAACTGGACAGTTTGAAACACTATTTTTTATCAAGTGCTATAAAAGTGCAGAATTTTTTTACTTTTTTAAAGCTATGTTGTTAGCACACATAATACTTTATTGTTGTTTGGAGGGAAGGGCATATGTCACTAATTAAGTATCTCTGAAGCTAGACTGATAACAGGTTTGCAGGGTGGACACCTTTCCTTGCTAGTTTTGAGAAACTTCCTCTTGGTTCCCAGGAGGAAGGATTCCTTGATGTCAACAGACATTAGCCACCTTGGCACAAATGCCTTGTGGTGTGGAAAAACTAAAGTTCATTTTTTTTATGTCTTCTTCTCCCTCTCTGTTGGAACCTGACTCCAAGAAATGGTTCCCAGTATATTAGGCAATCTGGACTTTAGTGTCACTATTGAGATGGCATTCCTCAAAAGAGTTCTTTAGCTTATGGATCTTCAAATTGATAATTCTGCCATTTTCATGTTATTTCCTGAAAGTCAGGGTTGGCTTGTGAAAAGTTGTTGAACAACGTGCTAAATGTGAATGTCAACCCTCATTCCTTTTTTTTTTCAATATATGAAATTTATTGTCAAATTGGCTTCCATACAACACCCAGTGCTCATCCCAAAAGATGCCCTCCTCAGTACCCACCACCCACCCTCCCTCCCTCCTACCCCCCATCAACCCTCAGTTTGTTCTCAGTTTTTAAGAGTCTCTTATGCTTTGGATCTCTTCCACTCTAACCTCTTTTTTTTTCCTTCCCCTCCCCCATGGGTTTCTGTTAAGTTTCTCAGGATCCACAGAAGAGTGAAACCATATGGTATCTGTCTTTCTCTGTATGGCTTATTTCACTTAGTATAACACTCTCCAGTTCCATCCATGTTGCTACAAAGGGCCATATTTCATTCTTTCTCATTGCCACGTAGTACTCCATTGTGTATATAAACCACAATTTTTTTATCCATTCATCAGTTGATGGACATTTAGGCTCTTTCCATAATTTGGCTATTGTTGAGAGTGCTGCTATAAACATTGGGGTACAAGTGCCCCTATGCATCAGTACTCCTGTATCCCTTGGGTAAATTCCTAGCAGTGCTATTGCTGGGTCATAGGGTAGGTCTATTTTTAATTTTTTGAGGAACCTCCACACTGTTTTCCAGAGGTCAACCCTCATTCCAAACTTTCCCTCTTGAGAGCATCAAATGAAGACTTCATTGGGGTTTATAGTGGCTTTCTGATTTTGGTAGTCCAGTGAAGACGGGAGTTTGAAAATTGTACACTCTTAACGATTGTCTCCCATGTCCTGCCTGAAATACCATGATTGTTTGCGAAAAGTATCTTTAAAAAGCTGGATACGGTTTGGGGAAAAAAGTTATGTGAACATGTCTCTTTTTCTTAAAATATCTTCTTGTACTGTACTCACCCTTCCTGTGATGATATGCAATGAGAAAATGCCGAAGTGATGAGATGAAGCAAGGTCACCAATCTGCTTTAAGTGAGCAATTCTTAGCTTCCTTTAATGTAGCTCCTTGAGGGTAAGAATCAGCATGTATCCTCCTGCCCTCTTAACCACCCCACCCAGAAAAGTACACAGTGATTTGCACATAGGCCAATAAATAGGAAATGAAAATTGGATGTCCTAGGAAAAATAAATCAATTATTTTTGCCTTCACATATATTTTAACTTTCTGGACTACTGATTGATGAGCAAATTATTAAAAGAGAAATACTTCAAAAATCCACAAATATCTTTTCTTTAAAAAATATAGACAGACATTTGTAAATTGAACAATATTTATCTTTAAATTTCTATAACCAAAATTATCTGTGTGACCACAGAATTGTTAACTGGTTACTTTTGTCATTTAGAGTCATTTTTTAATCACTTTCTCTTTCAAGAGAAAGTCTCTTTCAAGACTTTCTGGGCAATTGCCCTTTCAGATTGGGTCAAAGTCGGTGGATTTCCTACTTTCTGTGAGACAGCCCACTGGAGGAAAACACTAACTGACCAGGATGGGTAGAGATAAAATTCCTGTGAGGAACAGTTGAGCTTGAAGAGGCATTCCCAGGGTTATATTGGAATGACATTTCGAGGTGGTTAAGTCAGAATTGTAGTGGTTGGAAGAAATCAAGATTACAGCAGGAAGGTTAAAGCATTTAAAAGCTGAGGCAGCACTGATCAAGATTTAAGGAGCCATCTGGGAAGCAATTCTGACTCCACAAGCAGCATTTGCCAGTCTACCCCTTTTGTTTCATGCCCAGAATTTTTGGAGAGGAGTTGATAAGAGGAGAAGCAGTGCAGGAAGAGAGAAAGTGCTTGCCATGCTAGTGGCTTTTCTCTTCCTTTCATGTTCCTTAACTCAGCAACAAACTATAATCCCTATTAAACACAGATACAACGGGGGCCTTTTTCACCTGAGAGGAATTGCACTCTATAACTGAAAGCTATCATATGCTTTTGCTAGCACATTTGGTGTTACTAATGACTTGGAATACTGGAAGATTTTTCCAGTCCCTCACACAAAAACAGAAGTGGCCACATCAGTAAGGCAGCACTAAAGAGAATTTTGAGCATCTGGATATTTAAGTAATTAAGATGGCCCAGAATACTTCAGTCTATTATTCATCACAAACCAAAAAAGAAGTTGTTTCCACAATTCACAGCTATATTCCCAGACTTATCATACTTGTGTCTTCTATAGGCTGAACACTGGACTCAGAGTCCCAAGAACTGCAAATGAGCCTGATACCACTTACTATCTTGTAACTTGGGCAAGTTACTTAGTCTCTTCAAGCCTGAATTTCCCCACCTATGAAACTGGAATATTTTTATCTGTCGTACTTAGACAAGAGAGACCTTGTAAAGCTCAAAAGAGGAAATGGATATGAAAGCATTTTAAAATTCTAAATCACTATGCAAGAGATGGTGTTAAATGAATTAGTGGGGGTCCTTTGCTGATCTTTGATTAAGTTCCACTAACCATCCAACATTTGGGTGGTCCTGGCCTGACCATTATCCAGTCCTCAGGCAGACCTTTCATTGTCTGAATCTAGTATTGGGTGGAGCATGAATTAACTGAAACCAAATCAAATCTCTGTCCTGCTTGTTCCTGACAGACCTCCTAGTAATTAGCATTCCAGAGTTGCTTTCAAAGATGAGAACTGCAAGAGAAATAATAATTGCATGTTTTTTTAAACTATAGGGAATTGTCCATCTCATGTATTCTATTATCTGGGAGCATCCAAATTAAATGATATCAGTTCATGTATTCCATAAGAATGTACATAAATATTCATGTTCTCTGCTCGAGTTCTAAAAAAAAAAAAAAACTGTAGTGAAAAGTATTCCTTTGCCCCTTGGATTTCAGTAAAGATGTTTTATTCTTCCTACTAAATCATTTCAAATTATGTTCCATGCCCGTAGTATCCTGCCAGTCAATAGCTAGACTGCAATGGCATTCATCCAGATACTCATTTTTACATAAATGGTTTTAAAACACGTTCTCTATATTACATCCTAATCTCATGCTGGCCCAGCAAAATATACATGATTCAATATAATGCAAATAATATTATGATGAGAAAAAGTTACCAAGGAGTCAAAATGGTGTTATAAAGACTTACTATAAAATCCATATGCTCACTCTGAAAATGTTCCAAATAAGCACTAGAAACTGACAGTTTAATGTGGTACTGAAAAGGTCAGATCAAGAAGCAGGAAGGCTCATGAAACCAAAGCACATGCAAAAGAAATAGCCAAACGAGTATCATGACTCCTGTAAAGAATTCCATATAACACAGGACCTGAATTTCTAGTCCCAAACTTAATTTACTTCTGTTCATATCAGAGACAAAATATCTTTATTAGAAATACTGGAAAAGCAGAGTAATGTAACTATTGTGTGTTTGCATTAATCCAAATCAACGGAAAATTTAGCCACAAAATACCTTCCTTAGAATAAATGTGAACACCTACACTCTAAATCTCCCCACATACCAAGATTTTACATGTCCATCTGCCATTTAATTCAGTTGTCTGATGAGAATTCTCCATGTGCATCACACTTGACTATGTTTTCTGTACAGTTTGCAGCTGGCTTTCTAGAATAATGTTTCAGGCATGGTTATTGGCTTATATATTCCTATGGTGCTTTCTCAGAGTGAATATCTTAAATAATTTTCGCTTAACTAAGTGTAGCTTCAAATATGCTTTTAAAAGGGACCCTGAAGGATTTGCCAAGACCTCGTATTTTAAATTTATGGCCTATTATGACACAATCCCTATATTTTATTGTGTTTCCACATTCCTGATGGAGAAACTGAGGCAGAAAGGGGAGACTCTGATTCAAAATACTCAGTGATTGAGTCCAGCAACAGAACTCAAGTTTCCAAATTCCTTTTATTATAATAGTTTTCTCAAGTTGCCTTAGAAGATCTTCCTCCAGGCATGATCAGAACTCTGACAAACAACTAACTGCTTTGAAAAACAAGAAATTATCTGCTGGAACTCCCTTAAACTGGCATATGTGAAATCAAAAGCCAAAAGGACCAAATAATCTTGGCTCAGGCTGCATGATAATTCCGACAGTAAAACTCTGAAACGCAAACATGCAACCGTTCAGAAAATAAAATAAAATAAAAGCTTCAACATTTCTCTCAATCCAACATAAATCAAAACAAACAATAATGGTCATGAGAGGTTTCCAAACTGGCCTGGATAGAGCAAATCCCTAAGCTCCAATGTAAAATAATTGAGGAGAAGCTCTCTTCGCTGAATCAGGCAGCAAACCCCAGGGTAACAGGCCCTCTTCTCTTCTACTTTCCCACCAATAAGTACAGCCACCTGATCAGTGGGAATCAGGGTGTACCTGCTCCAAAGGGAAGTGGCAGCCAGCCCCCAAACTCCATTTAAATGAAAATAGGGGTCAACAAAGTAGTCAATCAATCACGTATTTTTTGTATGGAGGGAAAGCACAAGAAAAATAAAAAGGAACATAGAAATCATAAGCAGAAAGCAGTCTAACCCAGCTTTCTCCTAACTCTAGAATGAGAACTTGGAATTATGACAAGAAAAGATTGAATTTTGAGGATTCTTTGGTTTGTGGCTACTGCTAAGTACCCTTATATTTTGATTCAAGTTATTTATTGACTCTTACAGCAATACTGGTAGCAATGTGCACTTAGGAATTCGACCTTTTTTAATTCTAAAATTGATAGACCTTTTCTGCCTCAAAAATATAGAATGAGAATCAGTAAAAGACAAACAACAATGTCACAGCAATCAGTTGTAAGTCAGCAAAAATAATAGCAATAGAAACAAAAATCCTAACTTGCTAGCTCAGAGACACCACTCCCTCCCTTCAATTAGGTTTATTACAGTATAGGTATAATTTTATGTGTACTTTGTGATTATTTCATGACAAATTCTGCCTCCATGTAGGAGTTATTTTGAAAGTGTTTTGAATGGCAAAGTGTGTTTTGAATCATTCAAGAATTCATAGCAAATTAAACTATGCAAAACCAAATTTCATACATCTCCTAGAACTATTTCTAAACTGAGAGCCATTCAAAGAAATTTTGTGTTCATGTATATTCCATCTGTTACAAATTCATGACTTTTTAAAGGAAACTGTTTATAACGAGCATAGAATCATAAGCTTGTAAACGAAGTCTTTGGAGACCACCTACTACAACCCGCTCAACAGAAGAGGAGACTGGGTTAATAGCCCAAACCCTTACCTTCAACATGACAGTTTCAAATAGAAAATAAATCTATTAAGGCATTGCTAATGGCTTTTTAAAACATATTGCAAGCTATTACTCTTCCATTAAAGGCTTGTTCTGATTCTTTCTAACTCCAAAAGAGAAGTTTGCAACTTGCTTCCTAAACATAAGAAGCCATGTGTACTCTTAGCAAACTGTTTATAATTCTGATTTTCATACATTATTTGTATTTTATTATCCCTTAAGGTGTCATTTTCTAAATCGTAAATGGGAAATGTGTATGTACATGTGTGTATATGTACATGTGTGTGCGTGCGCACCTTTAAGAACTATCATAGGCACAAAGGAAACTTGAGTAGTTGCCTCTTTGTGGCCTCTGGAAGACAGCAAGAATTAATATTCATGGCTGCATGTAATGAATTTTCACTGTCAAAATCATTGTGACATTTCAAGGGGAAAAGCCCCACAATTTCTGAGTAGCTATAGTGAATGTAACATAAATTATACCAACTGGTTCTACTTTCTTCCTGCAAAGAGAATGAACTGAATTGGTGGGTGTAAGCCAACATCTTAGAATGTGCCAGTTCGTGGATCTCCTTTCACCCAAATAAGAGACTCCATTTGATAACTATTCTTTTATGCCAAATAAATCCAGATCTTAAAAGCCCTTATTTCAGTAAAGTTGAAGGGCAGAGACAAAACAGCACGATTCCTGCAAATCCTTGGAAACAAAATGAAAACTTATCTGTCAAAGAACTGCAGAACTCTAAACTTGAGACCATCTTGTTCAACATCCTCATTTCAAAGATAAGAAATCTCCAGCTAGAGAGGTGAAGGGCCGCTTCAATGCCCCCCAGATAATAAAGTGTGGCTCATAACTAGAACTCTGAAGACCCATCTACCTGAGTGGTTTTTCTGACTGACAAATGCAATGACAGAAGTGTCTAATTGTGGTTCTTCCTGAAATCAGAATGTGACCTCCACATATACTCACATCTTTTCATCTGTGATTTTCATATTGATATTCACATGTTTATAAAATAAACCTACATTCAACTCCTTTAGACTCTTCCTATTTAAAACAAATATTTTGATTCCTTAAACTCAGTAACCTTGCTCTTAAAACTTCCACATAAAAGTCCCCTCTATAATTTAAAGATCTCCTACATCCATCTCCTCCATGATGATTTCCTACAGGCTTCAGCCAGAAAAGGAACCTTCTAAGCCCTAGGATATCCCATTCACATCTCTTATTTAGCATCTGTCACGTGCTTCGTCATAGTAATGTTATTCTATGTGCATTTCATCTGCCTCACCATGTCTAAAACACCTGGAGGTTAAGTCAGAATAGTATTTCTCCTTCAGTTACATTTGTAAAGCACAACATTTGTCTTTTGGGGAAGCCTGTCAGCCCCTGTGAAGTCACAATCTGATTTGTATCATAGTGAATTATTTATGAATCTGGATCCTGCAACAAATTAAGAAGCCCTCGCTATCTAGGATTATGTTTGCTTTTAAGATTTTTTTTTGTTGTCCTTTTTTTTTTCTTTTTTTTTTAGAGAGGGAGAGAGAAAGGCAGAGAGGCAGAGAGAAGGGGAAAGAGATTCTCAAGCAGGTTCCATGCTGTCAGCACGGAGCCTGAGGTGGGGCTCCAACTCATGAACCGTGAAGACCTGAGCCACAATCGAGAGTTGGACACTCATTTGTTTGTTTTCAAAACCTCCTATTGCACATAATTTAATTAATTTTATATATTCTTACCCTAAAAAAATCACCTGGCTATGCACAATTGTGCAATAAAAATGATAGGGCTTGTCAAGGTAGGGTCAGGGGCACAACATACAAAAAAAAAAAGAAAACATTAAAAAAAAGATAAACTAAAAACAATGGTAGCACAATTTTAAATATGATTAGTGTTTAAGAAATACATAAATATTACAATAGATATTTAGATATAGCACTCCACCTGGAATTTCCTTGAGGAAGTGGGCATCAGAAGCACTGTACCTTGTGAGTTACTGTAAAGTGGTAGAAGGAGGGTTATCTGGAATCAGATGGAAAGTTTAACACCAGATGTGGATGGGTGTGGCTCCCGACACACACAGAGAACTGAGGTAGCTGGAGATGTATGAGGTGTCCGTGTTTTGTGTTTTCCCAGGCCACTTGGTTCAGCTGGGTGCAGTTTCCTGCCATCCCTTAGTATTTCTTTCAGAGGAAATTGTACATAAGCCCAAGCAAAATTCATGTTATGCTCAAAGTGTTCCCTAATATATCAATTGCACTGGAAGAAACTCACATTTTTAAAGTAAAGCGTTACAGCAGAAGTGACTGCATGTGTATCTTTAGATGCCAACGCTTTCATTCCTATGGATTCGATTTCCAGGACAGAGATTGATGGGTTGAAGGATTTACGTCTGTGGTTTTTGTTTTGTTTTGTCTCAGATATTGCTAGATTGCATCTTGGTTTTAACATTTTAAGATATTTTCTCTTTTCACATCCTTAAAGAAAACAATTCAGTCCCATACTGTACACCTCACATTTTTCCCAATTTGAGATAACAAGTGTGAGACTGGATGAGATTTTCAAGACGGGATCCTAGATCTTGCTTTGCACTAGCCAAAGCAGCCAAACGGTGAATTTAAAGAACAAGGCTTTTTCTAGGACATCTAGGGAATGAGCCGCTCTTACTCATCTGCCCTTCGCTTCCATCTGGGTAGCTCAGGACCAGAAAAGAAGATTCTTACAATATTCTTCAGACCCCAAGGTACTTTTTAAAATAAATTTTCTTCAGATTATAAAAATTTTAAAAATTCTCTTTGGGACAGGGCTAAAACAGATTTTAAAAAGAAAGGGAAATAACATTTACTTATGACTCCACCAAGTGGAGATAACCATTTTTAATATATTGGTGAAGTCTATCACATGTTGACATCATATGATATTTAGTTCTATCTTGACTATTTTCATGTCAAGAATGAAATTAATATAAATATAATTTTATATTTATGTTAATATATATTATTAATACTATATTTATAGTATTTAATTATATTTTATATAATTATTTATGTTTATATTACTACATTGATTATATTAATATATTATATTAATTTATATTTATATTAATACTATATACTTTACATGAACACTAACACCCCATTTTATAATATATCATAATTTAGACATTTTTCTACTGTTAAAAATTCGATTTTTCAAATGTATTCTATTATAAAAATCTCTTCCATTGATGCTGTATGTATATAAATATAATTGTTATATATATTTGTATATATACATGTATCCTATATATATATCATATACATATAATTATTAGTATACTTTACAAGAAGGATTTCTGGATAAACATAAAAATATGTTTAAGGCTACTGACATACTTTGCAAAATTCCTTTTCCAAAAAGGTACACCATTTACAATTCTACAAATCCGGCTTTAACTAGATTTTAATATTTTTTGTAAGCCTATCCTAATTTGATGTTTGAAATGTTTCATTTCCTTCTAATTTGTATTTCTGTTACTTGTAAGGATAAAATGGTTTACTATTTTAATAGCCACTGTCTTTCCTCTTCTGAGAATTCTCAGGTTCTATCTCTTGCCTCTTAATTGAGATATAATCAGTCTTGACATATTAATTATATCAATCCTTTGTCTATTGTATTTACTGCAAATATTTTAAGTTTGTTGTTCATCTTTTTATTTTTGAGGGTTTCTTTTATATTACAGATGTTTTACTAACAGTTTAAACTTTTATCTCATTAAACTTATCAAAGTTCTCCTTTGATCAGGGGCACCTGAGTGGTTCAGCTGGTTAAGCGTCCAACTCTTGATTTTGGCTTAGGTCATGATCTCATGGTTCATGAGATTGAGCTGCATATTAGGCTCTGTGCTGACAGAGTGGAGCCTGCTTGGGATTGTCTCTCTTCCTCTCTCTCTGTTCCTCCCCTGCATATGCACTCTCTCAAAATAAATAAATAAACTTAAAAAAAAAAAAGTTTCCCTTTGGTCACCTCACCGCCACAGTTGAGACAGAAAACAGTTTCATCACAGCAGAAATTCCCTCATGCTCCCCCTCCACCCCTGAGCCCTAATTCCTGGCAATCACTGATGTTTTCCATGCATATAGTGTTCCCAGGACGTCATATGATGAACTCAAAACATGTAACCTTTGGGGTCTGGCTGCCTTCATTTAGCAAAGCAAATTTGAGATTCATCCTTGTCGTGTTAGTCATAGTTCATTTTTGTCATCACCGGGTAGTAATTCATGGTACAAATGTACCACAGTTTATCTGTTAACTACCTGAAGGACATCTTAGTTGTTCCTGGTTTGAGGCAAATATGAATGAAAGTGCTATACATTTCCAGACAGGTTCTGTGTGAACACAAGTTTTCATTTCTCTTGGATAAATACCTAGAAGGATTTCTGGAGCATATGGTAAGTTCATGTTAAACTTTGTAAGAAACTGCAAAACTATTTGCCAAGTGACTATAGATTTTTGAATATCTTCTAGCAGTTCCAGCTGCTCCAAACCCTGTCAGGACCTAGTATTCTCAGTTACTTTTTTTAACCATTCCTATATATATATATACATACATATATATATATACATATATATATATACATATATGTATGTATGTATGTATGTATATATATATATGGAGAGAGAGAGAGAGAGGGCTGTCAGCACAGAGCCTGAAGTGTGGATCAAAGCCACGAACCAGGAGATCATGACCTCAGCCAAAATCACACGCTTAACTGACTGAGCCACCCAGGCACCTCGCAAAGGCTTTTTAATGTTGCCCTTCCCTACACAGAGATTAAGCCTTTGTTTCATAGACGATACAGGAAAGAAGTGTCCTGGTGGGCTTTTGGACATTCTTCAGTGATAGCAGCTCTATTACAATTAATGAGTGAGATCCCATACTATCGGGCTTATGCATAACCTCCATCCCTGCCACCATAGCTCATTGTGTCAGCACTGGAGAAACCAAGCAAAGGCTAACTGACAATAACTGGCCAAGACACTGTCCACTGGGGTTTAGTGCTTATTCCACGGGTGATGCCCTCTGGTAAGAGATAACATTTCATAAAGACTTTCATATTTTCCCACCTCGTAGGTCTATCCATGCACCTCTTTCCCAGATGTCCTTTTCTCCATTCAGCATATCCACTTCCACCCTGGCCCAGCCACCAAACCATTAGTTACAACTCAGGAGTCCATGTATATTCTTATTTTGGACTGCTTTTCTTTCCACACAAAGTGTAATGACCAAAGCTCTGCTTATTGGGAGAATATTCCTTCCCTACTCCCTTTCAGCACTATCACAGGTGAGATAGCAGGAATCCTTTTATAGCTTGCCCCTATATATCAAGCCTACACATATGTGAAACAAACTCTGCTTTTATTCTCCGTCCATTGGCTGATTTTAAGGAACTCCTCATGACTGTAAAACGAAGGAGAGAGGCTCTGGTACATGGTTTCAGATGGCAAGTGTCTATGGACCACCACTTCAGGCTTGACCCCAAATGTGCTACTCCCTTCTTACAAAGGATTACTGTTCTCCATCTGACCTTACAGCTTCATGAGTCTGACAATATTCTGCTAATGATAAGCAGCTCTAGCTGCAAGATCACACTGTGTCTCAAGGTGAGACATTCCACCTCCACTCACACCCAGCAGAAAACCAAGAGCTGTTTCCAGCCTGTTTGTATAGTTCTCTACTGCAGATACATTACAACATCTACTGCATTACAATAATTACAGATGGTATTCCCCTGTTTCAAAACCACAATCGACATTGTGATTCTCCTACTGGAGTTTTTCATAATCTCCACAGGACATCTTGCCCCACCACACACACATTATTACCAAAAGGTCTCCTAAACTGCAGGCCCAACTGGCAGGGCTTATCCTATAGCTGAGCTGCCACCAAAACCTTTCCTGCTCTGGGCCGCACTCAAAGCCAGCAGGCTTCTGTGTTCCTGGGACATATTATCAGAGTAGTATATCCAAGTATAAAGTGTGCTGTCTCTGAACCAGAGAGGCCCTCAAAGCACTGTGCTTTATTCTTAATGGTAGGAGTTTCCTTTACATTGGAGGGATATCCTAGTCACCTCACTAATGTGCTGGGAAAATGAATCTGCAGAGTTTATTTCCTACCATGTTTTGTACCAAGGCCTCCAACATACTTATTTGTCTAGTCCAAATAACATGCTATCATCAATAAATCAATGTGATGTTTTACGGGACATCCAGGTGGTCCAGGTCCTGTTGGGATCACATTGTGACAGAAAGTGAAAGTTAATAGGGCCCTGATGTAAGACCATAAACGTATACTGTTGTTTCACTCATGTGAATGAGACCTGCTTCTATCTTCCTAATAGGTATCGAAAATAATGCATTTTTCAGATCAGTGGTTGCATGCTTTGTACCTGAGGTTCTTCTCTGGCAAAAATACAGCAGCTATAATTGAAACTACCCTTTGGTTGAATTTACTCTCCTCTAGGATCCAATCTGGTTTTTGTAGGGGCCAGATAGGTGAATTAAATGAAGATGTGATAAGGAACCCTTCCCCTGACACTAAATCTGTCACCACCCCCTCTACTCGAGATATATATTGTTTTAAATTCACTGGTTTGACAGTGGAGTGGGGGCCATTTTCAGATGCATCCCCTAAATCCTTCCCAGTGGAAATTATAACAACAATTACCCAACATGCTTAGAAACCAGTATGTATATTCTTCCAACTACCGAGTATGTATATTCCAATTATACATTCAGGGACTGGGGAAATAACAGTGGGGTGAGTCTATGGTTCTAGTGAATCCATGTGACCTAGTCTTGGGCCAGGACTCCATCTCTCACCTGGCTCCCACATATCTCCACTCTGATAAGGATACCATGATGATATTTAGTACCAAGGTATCAATGTCAACTCAGACACTGTACCCACTAGCCCTCAAAATGTCTAGGTATTACCTTTTTCCCAATGGACAGTTACCTGAGTAAATATTCTAAGTCCCTTTGGGAAAGGGCTGAGTAAATCATTGCTGTATATACTTGCCACGGTGTTGTGGGCTCCTTCCTCACGGAGACCAGGCTTCTCCCCGTGTCAGTGGGTCCAGGAAGCACAACTTTCCTTTGGGTGTCTGTTTTGACATCTCGATCAACCACTCTTGATTTCTTTTGTTAGCATAAGTTAGGTAATACTCTTAGTGGCTGCCATCTATCCTGCCCCTGGAAACATTGATTTTTTTTTTTTAAACCATCGCCAGAGATCTATGCAAGTCAGGTCCCCTGGCTGCCAAGCCAACCATGCTATTCATTATGATAACTGCACCTGCCTTGTTTATGGTTAATTACTACCACGTGGTGTTTTTACCATCCCCAACTTAAACAGGACAGCAATAAGCTTCTCAGCCATGCAGGTGCATGTCTCCAAAATTCTTTACCACTTTGGTAAATAGCATGTCCATAAGGCCTTCCTATGGGGCATAGTCAGCTGGTAGATGTTCCAGCCTTATTTAGATATCCACTTGAGCAGGCCCTGATCCCTCAGTCTTTTGATCCCTGCCTCTACCATCTGCCACAGGAGTCCCAACATTTCTATTTCACTTAATGTGGTCTGTCATTTCTCTGAAGATTCTGAGCAGCATATTAGCTCTATCTCCTGGGTTCTTGATAGGGTGTCAAATCTTACAACCTGGAAGAATGCTCTCATGCAGATAAATTCTCCCTTATCCAACTTGATGTTCTACCTCCACTCCTTGATCCAGCACCTTCATGATATAAGTACATCATACACACCCTCCTGGCTCCTGCCAGTGCATATTAGCCGGGCCCAGTAGTTCCTCGGGCATATATTCTCTTTGCTCCCTTAGCAGGCCCAGCCCTCTCTGGCTGGGTTATGTTGTGAATTAGCCCTAGTTCTCGGTCTGGTGTCCAGGGTTAAGGATGGTTCCTAAAAAGAGTGTGTATTGTCTCTCAAACCCTGTGTGTCATCTTCAAGCAGCAAGGAGGACTAGCATTTAAAATGTGGAGTGGGCCACTTCTGTGGGTCCACAGCTTAAGAAGATCTGAAGATTCAAGGTTTTTAAAGACATAAACACAGGTGTTCCCATTTCAAGCCTCAAAGTTCTGCATTCTAACCAGGGCCCTAATCTTGTTAAAGTAGACTTGTGGGGGTTGAAAATTAACCTTCTCTGAAATTCCACTAAGCTCATAATCAAGTCTTGGGCTCGATCCTCAAATTCTTCTTCCTCCGCTTGTAGGAGATAAAATTCTTTTTGTATGCTTCCAAGGCAGCCCTCTGGCCTGCACACTTCACCTTAAATTTTTGATTAGCCATCCTTAACTTTTAATTGCTTTTCTCCAACGCAGTGCTTATGCACAGCAAAAGCCAGCTGATTCCATTGGCTTAATAATCACTTATTTACTGCAACTTCTCAAAGGTGTGGGATATTGCTCCTACCAGAATATTCCCTTCCACTGTATCCCATCTTAATTCACCACTTGAGAATGTTCTAACTGCACTGCCACACATGCCAGAGGCTCAGTGTCCAAGCCACCATCAGGGACAGGGTTCTCACCGCCCTCCAGCTAGCAGGTGATCTAGCTCTAAAATTCCACTGTAGAGGCTCAGACCACCACTGACCAACTAGTATTTAAGCTGGGTTCCCTAGAAAACAGACTTACAGGCTGAACAACACCCAGAAAGGAGGAAGTTGAACTGCAGTACAGTTGCAACAGGGGCCTCAGCCAATCCTGCAAGAAGCCCTGGAACTAAAATAGCTTTTTAGAGTTTTCTAGAATTAAGCCAAGGAGGCAGGGTCTCTGTACCCCCACATATTTCAATTATTTAATATGAGCGGTCTCCAGGAAGAGAGGTACCCTTGAACAAGACAGCTCCCTTTATTCTAGAGCAATGTCCAGAGATACTCAGCTATGAGTTGTTTACAGCCATTATTCCCCACAGGTGTGGGAATGGGTGCCACAGACCTGTAGGGCGAATCTGGATGGTACATCACTGTGCTCATTACTCACTTGCACAACACCAACATTACACACTTTTCCAAATATCTTAGAAAAGCTATTTATAAAAGTCAGTATGATGATCAGATAGGAGAAAAAAATGACATCCTAAATGGGGAATTCAACATGCTCAAGCAAAAGTGGAGTTTGAATATTACAACTATCAGGAAAGATGTTCACAGAAGTCCACATAATGAACACAAGTGAGAATAAACTGTTATAAATGGAAAGATATCATCATATAGTCAAGTAGTAAGTAAAAATAGGAAGGACCAAACAAACTCTGGCTGAGAGATGAGCTCTCATGGCACCAGATGCGGTGTTAGTCACACAGTCTCCCCAGGCCAACCACCTTCCAGTTGTTACAGTGTATCTAAACAGATGTTCTCTGCTTACCTTCTGTCCACTCACTGTTCTGCCTCAGGGGCAGGGACAGCAGTAATGATGGAGGTCTGATTCTAAAATGGATACTGTTCTGTGCAATTACATCAACTAATACTATTCAGTCATCTATTTTAACTGGGAAAAACTAGCAAAGAGAAGAGATGGGGATGGGACTCTAGTTGCTGGTTCATCATGCAAGGAGATTGGAAGCCACCACTCTGTCCCAACAACAAGCTACAAGTTGAACAGACTAAAAAAATCAACAACTCATCATTTATCCGTAACAGAGGAGAGGACACAGGGAAAACCACTGCCCCCAAGATTAGAGAGAGGCAAATACAGGGAGTCACGGCCCCCTGGAACAGAGACTTACCTTGGGAACCAAGTGCAGGGTAGGAAACAGGGAACTGTAATTGACAGATTTCTGGAGGCTCCACACAGACAAGTTTGAGAGTTAAACACTCCACAGGGACCCCGTCACAGAGGACCCCTACAATATTGTGAGATTTACTTCCACAAGCACCAACCAGACTCCCTCAGAAAACAAGAGGAGAAAACACTCTCTTCTGCTTCCACTGGAGGGAGGAAGAAAGGAACCATTTTGAAATATCCCAGAGAGCTCTGTTCTTCTCTGACATTGGGGAAGAGAAATACCCAACTCCAGCCCTCTCTAGCCATCCTGTACCACCTAAGGGGAGGAGAAAACAAACAAAAACAAAAACAAAACAAACCTGAAAAACACTTGTGAGTTCACAGTTGAGAGGCACAGGCTTACCAAAAGACTGAGACCTAATCAATGAGACTGTAGAATGCTTCTAGTCCCCCAGCACCTCACCACCACATTACTAAAGACTGATTATATAGCAATTCCTTTTACCTGGTACGTCATGTCCAGCCACCAAGAAAAAATTATAAGGCACAAGAAACAGCAAAAAAACAATTTCAAGAAGCAGAGCAAGCATCAGAACCAGACATGGCAGGGATATTAGGTTTATTTTTCAAGTTTTGTTTGAAGTTTATTTATTTATTTTCAGTGGGTGAAGAGGGGCAGAAAGAAAAAGAATCTCAGGCAGGTTCCATGCTGTGAACGCAGAGCCCCACGCAGGGCTTGAAACCACGAACCCTGAGGTCATGACCTGAGCAGAAGTCAGACCTTAACAGGCTGAGCCACCCAGGCGCCCCTGATGGGTTTATGAGTAAACTAGACACAGCTGAGGAAAGAATCTCTGAGCTTGAGGATATCTCAAAAGAAACTCTCAAAACTGGGGCGCGTGGGTGGCTCAGTCAATTGAGCATCTGACTTTGGCTCGGCTCAGGTCATGATCTCACGGTTCATGAGTTCAAGCCCCGCGTTGGGCTCCGTGCTGACAGCTCAGAGCCTGGAGCCTACTTCAAGTGCTATTTCTCCCTCCCTTTGCCCCTCCCTCTCTCACGCTCTCTCTCTAAAAAATAAAATAAATAAAAATTTTAAAAAAAGGAAACTCTCAAAACTGAAGAACAAAGACTAAAAAAACAGAACAGGATATCCAAGGACTATGTGACAATTATGAAAGGTGTAGCATTTGTGTAATGGGAATACCAGACAGAGAAGAAAGGAATAGAAGAAATGTTGGAAACAATGACTGAGAACTTCCCCCAATTAATATCAGATACCAAACCACCAAACGCAGCAAGCTCAGAAAACACCAAGCGAGATAAATACCCAAGAAAAGAGATTGAAATTACCTGAGTCCAATCTAATATCTCCTCCCAATCTGAGGATTATTAGCACAGATTATAGGAAGCATGCATCTCAAAATTCTGGCCAGTTATCTAGATCAGTCTTCTTTCAATTTGGTGTGTCAACTATTATAGTCAAAAACTCTTGAGATCCACCAACACCACTTACTCTGTTTGCCATGCCAAAGAAAATTCTTAACCCCATTAATGGTAGGAAGAGTGCAATTTTAAATAAAGAGAGCTGAATGAGGTATTTTCTGAACTTTAAGAAAGTCATAAATATCATGCTACAAAAAGTAAAGAAGTTATCATATTGTAAATATAAATATTCTACTAACCCACCCAAGGCCAACTTTAAACTCTGTGAACTGGCAATACAGATCAGCATGATCCTTAGATTTAAATAAACCTAGGTTCAAATCCTGGCTCCACTTCCTTGTAGCTTTGTTTTCATGGGCAAATTCAACCGCTCTAAGCTTCAGTTGCCTCTTACATAAAACAGATACATTACTGATGCCTATTTCCATTGAGTGCAGTAAGGATCATTTTGCAAAAGCATATGCAAATAGCACTGGATTTGGCACTTAGAAAGTCTTTCATTAACAATACATACACTAATTTATTAGTGGTAGTGTTAATATTAGTTACTGTGTAAGCAGTCTCCTTTCTCTGTGTTCCTGGTTTGTCAGAACACAGCCTAACAGGAGCAAGAGTTCGTTTCTTAGCGTTTTAAATTGTGGCCCTCCAGAGGACCAGCAACCCAACTGTGCTGGTTTAATGTGGTTTTTTCTGCACCATATGCGTGTGGGCTTTTAATAAATGCTATTTGATGATGATGATGAGTTCCTGGAGACAGAGCTGTGTTCAGTAGTCACTACATTATGCTTGGCCTAACTTTCTGCTACTCAACTCCAGGAATGCTCTTGTGAACAGTACAGAAACTTCTGAAATTTCCATTTGAGGTGAAGTACCACTGCCAGGAAGCCTCACAAAGGGAGTCATTAACCCTCACCCTTTTTTCTGGTGGCCCCTTCCAAACTGACCCTCAGAAGGGCCTTCTCAGCAGGCTGCCCTGGAGCTCGCAGAGTTCGGTGCATTCCACAGCACGCTATCTGCCGTGCTTCCCAGGAAAGCAAGGGGCTCATGGCCGCTGAGCTCAGTGGGCCAACTCCCAAAGCCCAAACGATGGAGAATAGTTTATTACAACTCCACCAAAAGGAAAAACACGACCAAGGCCTCACAGACCTCAGCCCCTAATCGATACAAAAGGAGCTTACAGATCCAGGGATTCAGACAAGGCTTAAACTTTTAAAAAATATTTGCATTAAAAACAGTGATGTATTAAAACACCAAGCCTGACAACTAAGATCAAAAGCAAAGACTTTTTCTCCTCATAACTTACATGAAAGTGACTGGGAGGTATGAAGGGCTTTTCATCCCATGGGATTAGGCTGCTCAAAAGAGCACAGGCTCTTTTCATAGGTAGTTTGCTTTCCAAGCCAAGAGGGCCTGGGTTTTCTGTTGGTAAGTTCTCCTCACTGCTATAAAACTATATTTGCCAAATACATTTGAATTAAAAGTCTGTTTTGTTTCAGATGTGCACCCTTATTTTCAGAAGATAAAGAATTTCTTCTTGGGTGAAATGTAAACTTTCTTACCTACGAAAACTTCTACCCTCCTGCCCAAGACTCGTAGTTGGAAGAGGTCTAGTGACCCCTGGTACAACCTTTCCAAGTAGGATGCTTTGAACAGAGTGCTGTAAATGAACAATGCTTCCTTTCAGACAACCTGGCTTCTCCAAACACAGAGATAGCTGTGATGCTTTGCCAGACCAAGAAAGAGCCCTGAGTTTAACAGTGATGACCGGGACTTGCAGCAAAGTTATGAGCTTTGCAGACAGTCTGTCTATGCAGGCTTAGACCTGGTTTCCAAGGTTCACTGAGACTACTGCCTGAAATAGCAGGGAAGAGTGAAAAGTGATTCAAGAGAGTAGAAGGACATCAAATTACATTTGAGGGCAAAAAAGACACAGGGAGAGGCCCGAGACCACTGTGCCTCTCCTTGGAAAACAACAACAAGATTATAAATTTAATATTGCAAAAGTCATAGAAATGAGAAATTTTGACTTATTGCACCTAAGTTTATGTTAGCTGTTACACTCCAAGCCATTTAATCAAATTTTACAGTCACTTGATCAATCATTTCATCAAGTTTTAAAATTCATCCACAGAGATTTTGCAACAATATCCTGGAGATTTTTTTTTTTGTATTGTGGACTAGTCTGTTGTTACTGGCAATGCATGTAGGAACTAGTCCTGGTGACCTCTCTGTGAACCCACCAGAAAGTCAAAATTTGCAATTTCTTGTTCAGTGTAAAGCTGAGCTTTGACCTTGAGGACTTTGTTGTGGTGGCTTTCCCCAGGAAATCAAAGAGACTGGTCATTTCCCAAGTCCCCAGAAGCAGTTCTGTTGTGAGAATCTATCAGAGGCCTCTGAGTGAGCATCTCTCAACTTAATGGTTCAAGTACAAATTTTCATTGGTATATAGAGGCTATCATCTAAATCTCAAGTCTTGTAAGAGGTAACAGGAAGACAAAAGGATGAGGGAAAAAAAGGAAACTTTTTGAGAAAAGAAGGGGTGAGATGTTATAAACTGTAATAGGAGAGTGTCTGTGCTGCATGACAGTATCAGTCTTTCTATCTTTTTGGAATGTCTCACTTCTTTTGTCCAGTACCTTCCATTGTTCTAGCTGGCTCTTCTCATGTTGAGAGCAAATACTTTCTCTGCCAATTACAATTGAATGTCTTACACCTCTGCTGAGAACATTCTGTAGATTGGACTTCATTCCAATTGACTTGGATGCCCTTCCTGTTGACCTTATTTTCCTTGTGTCTCACTTATCAGCCCTCCCTAAGAAGTCGGGGACTGCTAATCTACACCTCAGATGTTGACATAACTTTTGTCACCAGCAATTCGACTTGTCAAGGGCAGTTATGCACGCAATCAGATATCCAGAGCCCAGAGGTTCATCCTTATGATAAACTTCAGTGAGATGTTCAATTTGTAGATTTATTCACTCCCATCTTCACATCCTCTTCCTTTTTTTACCCAACCCATGGGATGACTTCTCTCTCCTAGAAGCACAAGGCTTTGTGAGGGCCAGCATCAGTAAGACAGTATTAATTGAATGAGCATCCGTTATTTGCTAAAACTTTGTGAGAAAAACAAAATATACATCATGAACAGAGCTGAAAGGGACCCTACAGCTTCAGTCTAAAAGTGTTATGTTTCCGACAAAGAAATTGGGATCCACAGAAGTAATTTTTTCAAATCATCCTGCAGTATTGTGGTGGGACTAAACAAGAAAACGGTTCTTATCGCAACTGCTGAGCTCCCTCTCACAGGATCATGAGGCTTCCCATTTAGTTGTGATGACACCTTAAATTCTGTAACATTATAACCCAGAAAAATTTCCATATAAACTTACACGGTGTCCTCCAGTTAAAACAAAAGTCTATGCTGTTTGAAAATGTTTATTGATGGCTCATCTTCCTGATCAGATTCTCTACAAAAGCGAACTCTAAAGAGCTAATGCATTATTTTATTCTTTTCGTTGTTCAAATTCTCACTGACCTCAGAGGACCCAGGGAATCTTTTCTATCAACAGTCCTAAGAGATTCATAAAAGAATACACAAGTCAGCAGTGACCTCAGTGAATACAGAGCTGCATATGACAGGAGATCTGAGTGGGAAGCTACATGTAATAATTGAAAGATGGTAACTCTTATTCTGAGCAGCAAAAATTATGGCAAATTAGGCTTAGTAAAGCATGTAGTTATATCCAAAATTTTAATCCAACTAACCCATTCACTACTAAACACATGTGTCTCAAGTTCAGTCCAGAGTTCCTTTGAAGGAAGCATGTGTGTGTGCATGCATGTGCATGCATTTCATCCATACAACTTTCACTTAGTGAGAATTTGTGGAATAACCACAATGTGAGGAATAGAAGGACTTAGAGAAGAAACAAGAGAGCAGAGTCCCTGTATAGAAGCCATCTTGCTCAGCCATCAGTGCACTTGCCTTCATCCAAGTGTCTCATCTTTTGACTTGAACTAGATATAGCCCAGATGCTGGGGAGGAAACATAAAAAGAACAGTCTTTACTTCAAATTTTCCCTACCAATACTTCATCTCTGCTAAAGCTCATTCTTGCTCCTGGTGTGTGTGGTCCTACTTTTTCAGATCTTTTCAGTCAAATCCTTAGCCCCTTGTTGTACAGACTCACGGTTGGTATTACTAAGGCTATATTTTCTGATACTGCCTGGACCCTTGAGTCTTTAAGGGTCTCTCTGTTTCCTGGTCTGGGCTCACTGTCTCTGCAGCCCTCATTTCTTACTGACTCTAACTCAAGATACCTACTTGTGTTATCTCTGGACTTCACCAATTGTGCCTTTGATACTGTCATTGCTAGACCCTCTTGACATTCCAGTATCTTCTATTCCTGATATTCTAGAAAGAAATCAATGTTGACAGATAAGACATGTGAATGAGGTCTTAAAAACAATATCAGGGTGTAGATAAAAACCCTCTGGATACCAGCATGATCAAAAGTCATTCATTAACATTTAGAACTGCTCATAAATTAGCAGAACCTACATAACTCTGACTTCTAAACAATCCAAACATTTTTATAACATTTTCAACATTTTGTCCAAAAAATTAAAAGGCATTAAAACAGACTTACATAAAGAATTTTGTCTAAAAATTTTCTCCTAGATATATATTCTGGGGTCAGGACATATTCAGAAAGATCTCTTGCATTCTATCTAGTCAATTCCAGAATCTCACACCAATGATCCTGGAGCAATGATCCTCTTTTCTTCATTTATTTAAGATTAAAATGGCCCTGTGGCCTTGTACAAACACACGGTAGTAGCAGATATCAATGTATGCTGAAATAATTTTCAATTATTTGATTCAATTGTTTGATCTCTTAATCTTTCAGGAAAAAAATTAATTAAACAGACAACATTAACTTCTAATATTCCAGTTAACTGAAATGTTTAAATATTGAATACAGTGGAAATCTATTATAACTTACTTTGCTAAATGACTTCTATGTCATTTAACTGACTTGTAAGTGTCAGTTCCCTAAAATATGCCTGAACTGAGAAGACCTCACCAATTCTGCATCTACCAGTAACTATATTTAATCAAGTAAATTGAAGCCTTTAAGCCTCAATTCTCTTACATGTAAAATAGGGTGGTAGACATTCGACTGAATGAAATTTAAAGTCCCTTCCCAATGAGAAGTTGTTTGATTATGTGGATTTTATAACACTATTTGTGTATCACCCAAATATTAATCCTGTTCTTTGGCAAAAAAATATTTTTAATTAAAAAAAAACATAAGCACAACATAAAGGCTCACGACATCTCAGTGTGCTAAAAGCCTGCAATTCTCATTGACTCTGAAAGGAGTTCTGCAGATGTGGAAGAACATAAATACTGGGGCTCTGTGAAGTGAAACTGAATGACTATGAACCAGCCAGCTGCACCAAGACTGACTTCACTTGAGCTGTGCTTTGGTGCCTTGTACTCACACCAGCTGTGCCCCAATCTCTGATCCAATTTTAGTTGGAACAAGAAAATGTTAGGAGAGGCAAGAGAGATGATTTACCTGTAGGAGATTAGACATTGCAAAATACCACAACTAACTTGCAAGTCATTGGTGATTAGGAAATTTCTCAGAGATATCTGCTAGGTTTCAAACTAATATCCAGTTGAATATCGACTATATACCCGACTCTGTGGGACTGGAAGGATAAATAAGGCATAGCTCTTGCCTTCAACTCTGTAAAAGAGACGAGACTTACACAAATAGATACAGCAAAATGCAATAGGGATTGACCCACAAATAACTGATATGACATTCTCCAAGAACTCCAAATAGGTTTTTGGCTTATCATGATCAGATCGCTGTGATATATATCACATACACATAAATGATATGTATATACACACACATATATTGCAAGTCAAGAAATATGACCATGGTAATTAAATATTTTTAAAAGAGCAATACATAACTGAGTAAACATGGGGAAAATTCAGTGTGGCATGTAATTATAACTCTAATGACTTTGTCTTACGTCACTAATAAAAGTGTTGGCATTTGTTGCCTTAACAGAGATCAATAAACATGTCCAAGGTAGACAGACATTTCATATATGTCCCTGTATTAAATTAAATGTTTCTTGGAAGCACTTAAACTAAAAGCAAAATAGATGACTCCACCCCTAACACATTGTTCGTTGGGATTCCTGACAATCTTGTTAAAAATTAAAGGATTACAATTTCTAATTTTCATTATTTTCATGTAAATAGTTTTTAATGGAACCTACAATATCTTTAATGGAAATGGCATATTAAGTAGAAAATACAGAATAAACCTGAATGTCTGTAACAGTTTAAACTTCCTTATAAGATTGGCCACATGCATATATCTCCTCTCTTCAAAAATGTGCTAAATGTCAGCAAAGAAACTAAAAAATGTACATCTTGGAAGGACAAAAAAATGCGAAAGAAAACAACAGAGTTTGAGAGAGTTCAACAACTTTTTGGAACACTGATGGAGCATGGTAATTAACACCTGATGAAGGAGTAGTAACTAAATTAACTACAATCTGGAATGCTTAAAAAATGAGGGCCTTAAGTCAAGTTCCTTAGAAGCAGAGACTGAAATAGGAATTCCTGCATATATGATTTACTGATAGATTGCTCTCAGGAGAAACTTGTAAGGGCAATGAGGGAATCAGGCCAGAGCAGAAGAAAAAGTGAGTCAAACATGTGATTTTAGAGGAAGTCTAGCCCAGCCTGATCCCACAGAGAGCTCTGGAGGATAAAGTGTATTAAAAAGCTATCCCATCCAGACAGTAGAAGGCTGAGCTCTTATACCCCTGCATAGTTACTCCATGGCCTAGGAGCTGCCCCAGGCAGAGAAAGAAAAGTGTCATCTCCCTTAGTCCAAGACCATCATGCAAAGAACTATGTGCAGCCAGTATCTGCAGCAGCAGGGGGCTGGTGTATACCTCTAGTAAAAGGGATTTGAGCAGGGTACCACCAGCCTCTTCTATAGTACACCCTTGCCCAGCTGAGTCCGCTTGTTTCTTATATTAAATTTACCCCATCTGGTCCCTGCTTCTCCAGAATTCTGGAAGTTCTACAATTTCCAGTACAACTTACAGGAGGAGAGTTAGTGACATGAGCTATTATCTCCCTGCTGAAGTTGTTCCTAAAACCATATTGACATACATTTCCCTCCACTGTTGATATATGCAACAACACAAACAGCATGGCTGAATCTCAACATAATTATGCCAAGTGAAAGAAGTCATACAAAAAAGTGTACATCCCGTATGATTCCGTTTATATAAAATTCTAGAAAATAAAATCTAATTGATAATAAGATTAGGGGTTGCCTGTGGAGAAATTATGTGGACAGGAGAAAGTGATTACAAGGAAGCAAGAGGAAACTTTTCGGGGCAATATATATGCTCACCATCTTGGTTGTGATGATAGTTTCATGAGTGTACATGCCCAAATTGTATACTATAAATATGTGCAGATTACTGTAGTCAGTTATAACTCAATAGAACTCTCAAAAAATACACTCAAAAATGAATAATTTTCAAATAAATATAGGAAATAAGTAACCCATATTATGCAGATAATGTCATTAATTAATTAATTCAATAGTTACTATATGGCTACTGAGTGTGAGACACTGCATTAGATGTTGGGATCAGAAATATTTGTAGAATATGACACGCTTTCCCAAGGATTTCACAGATTTGTGAAATAATAGTCACCTACCAGTTGAGAAAGATAATCTATGATATTTATTTCAAAGATGATAGTTAATGTTCCCTATATTTCCTTTATACCAAAATATTGAATAAATCTAATAATGTTTGCAGTTCCTTTCACATAAAGCCTTCTTTTATTAGTAACTGTTTCTGTGTTATCGTCACTTTGCTAACCATTGCTCCTTGGATGGCCATAGTATCTTCACCTTTCAACACTAGTGTATTAATATTCCAAAATCATCATTACTTATTGACCATCACCAATAACGCAGTCACCTCTTAATCCATATTTTGACAGTGGATTTTCCAGAAACCTAGCTTTGGTCCTTGCACCCTTCTGCTACTTGCATTTGGGAGCATTTCATTGCTTGTTAGCCTCTCTATAAAGTAGGAAAAAGGAGGTAAAAAATCCATCCAAAATTCTGCTGAGAATAATAAAATCTTAATATTGGAAGTAATCTCCAAAGCTATCTATTCCAACAACTACCCAGTACTAGAATCTCCTCTAGCCGGTCACTGACATATTCACTCAAACCAGATCCTGCTTGAACATTCTGAATAATAACAGAGCCAATACTTAGCTACTACAATAATAAAATTTATGATGCCCTAGTTTAGCTCTTTTCCATGTTGGCGGTTCAAATAGAAGCTCTGAGGGGTTATTGGAAACAATATTTAAACTTTGGTTAGGAAATAGTAATATGTATCTTAGTTATTATATATGTACACACACACAATGTTTGGCAGAGAAAGAAAGAAAGAAAGAAAGAAAGAAAGAAAGAAAGAAAGAAAGAAAGAGAGAGAGACAGGGAGAGAGGGAGACAGGGAGGAAAAGAGAAAAAGGAGAAGGAGGAGGGTGGGAGAGAGGGAGGGAAGAAGGAAGGAAGGAAGGATGGAAGAAAGACAAGCATTCCTCCAAAATATGTTATAAAATACCTCACCCCCAGTATTCCCTGTAAGAAGAGGATGAAGGGTGAAAGAAAGGGACAAAGGGAGGGAGGGAGGGAGGGAGAGAAGGAGGGAAGAAAATGTTAAACTAAAAGAATGAGTCCATTCGTGCTATGGGCTAAATTGTATACCCCTCCAAATTCTTTTGTTGAAGCCCTAATCCTCAATGTGACTGAACTTGGAAATAAGGCTTTGGGGTTAAATGGGTTCATAAGGGAGGGTTCCTGATCTGATAGGATTAGTGGCTTATAAGGAGAGGAAGAAGAAAGAGATCTCTCTCTTCACCACTTGAGGACACAGTAAAAAAGCAGCCATCTGCAAGTCAGGAAGAGAGGCCTCACCAGAACCTGACCATGACTCAGACTTCCAGCCCCCAGAAATGTGAGAAAATAAATTTCTGTTATCAGAGCAAACCAGTCTATGGTATTTTGTTATTGCAGCCCTAGCCGACTAACATATTTAGTCTTAGTAAGACTTTTTTGAAGTCTATCAAGGCATTTGAGAGCTCAAAATATTTTTTGTAAACCTCAAGTCAATTTAAAAAATGTTAAAGACTCATTTTTGTTCAGACCACTTATTTAGTCTTAACCTGATTTTTTTTAATAAAGCAAAAAGAGTATGGATGAGAAAGGAGCCCGCTAAAGGGGAGACTGGATGCCAGGATCTTGGACAGTATCATCTGACATAATTGATGCTCAGTTACTCTTCAGTAAAATGAACAACTGAAATTTAAAGTGACCCCAAAGTTTTCCTCCATTTACAAACTCTCTAAACATTTAAATTCAAAAGAATCTTGCAATATTGGAGGAAAAGGAACAGATTTGTAGTCAGTTTGGCTAAATGTATAAAGCACTTTGTAAAGATAATAGGGAATGATAACTACTTGCTAACAATGAACATTATGGAATTCTCCACAAGGAAGCTGAATTTTTCCTATTAAGGATTAAAGTACCCTAAAAGTGAATCTTACTATTATTTGGAGCTCAAGTGAAAAGAAAAATTATAGTTGAGGCCTCCAAAACTTTAGTCTGTAATTTTCTCCTCTATCTGAAATGATTCATTCATCCAACATACACTGAAGACTGAAGTACAAAGACAAAGCCTCCCAAAACTGGGAGTCAGGAACTGGAGAGCACACTATTATTAGTCAGTTTTTCTAATGAACTCAATAAACATTAATAAGTGGAAGTGTATATTTTTTATGTACAATATAGTCTCCCCATTTAATACAACAAAATATGCACACTGAAAGAGACAGATATCCTAGATTCAGGGAATTTTAATGTGGGAGACACTTTAGATATGCTTGTTCTTGAAGTCACTTCAGATGGCCTCAGGGACAGCAAGCTGCCCCCTTGTAGGAGCTTCCACAGTATTTGATTCTCTTCCTTGTGACTGCATCTTGTTACATTATAATATCCTTTTTTTTAAGTTTATTTATTTGTGAGAGAGAGTGTGCGTGCAGGGGAGGGGCAGAGACAGAGGGAGAGGGAGAATCCCAAGCAGGGTCTGCACTGTCAGTGCAGACCCTAATGTGGGGCTCGATCTCATGAACTGTGAGATCATGACCTGAGCCAAATTCAAAACTCGGATGCTTAACCTCCTGAGCCACCCAGACAGACCCATTATAATATTCATCTAAATATGTCTACATATCAGGAGGCATCAGGCACAGGAACCAAACCTTATTCATCTTTGTTTCCCAGGACTTTGCACCACATCTGACACATAGCTGGTGCTAAATACCACATTAGTGGAGTAAAGAATAAACCTGGCTGAACTGCATGAGGAGGCTGAGGTTCACAAATACTTGTCCAAGGTCTCACAAACAGGTATGGTAAAGCCAGATTTAGGCCCCAGATCTCAGGCTCACAGTTCAGTGTTCTTGCCTTCAAAATAGCTTGCAGGTAAAAAAAAATGGTACCTCACCCAAACCCCACTTCTGTGTTCATTTGGGGATAACCAGAAAGACCAGCAGTATAAAAAACAACAACAAAATTTAAAACAAGAGGAGATGTGTAAAAAGAAAAGAAACTGATTTGAACAGAAACTTCTCTAAAGAAGATATTCAAAAGGCCAATAAGCACATGAAAAGATGTTTAACATCATTAGTCACTGGGAAAATGCAAATAAAAACCATAACAAAAACCACTTCATACCCACTAGGATGTCTGTGATCAGAAAGACAAACAATAAGGCTATAATAAAAAAACACAGGCAATAACAAATGTTGGCAAAAATTTGGAGAAATTGGAAACTTATACATTGATGGTGGAAATATAAAATAGTGCAGCCACTTGGAAAACAGTCCAGCAGTTCCTCAAACGGTGAACAAAGAGTTACAATATAACTCAGAAACTCTACTTCTAGGATACTCGAAAGAAGTGAAAACATATGACCACACAAAACTTGCACATCAATGTTCACAGCAGCATTATTCACAACAGCCAAATAGTGGAAATAATCCAAATGTCCGTCAACTGATAAATGGATAAACAAAAATGTGGTATATCCATGCAATGGAAAAGTAGTATGGCAATAAAAAGGTAATTGGAAGTACTGATATTACATGTATACATGCTACAACATGAATGAACCTTGAAAACATCATGCTAAGTGAAAGAATCCAGACCTAAGAGACCACATATTGCGCGATTCCATTTATATAAAGTGTGTAAGACAAGAAAATCCTTAGAAAAAGAAAGTAAATTAGTGGTTGCCAGGAGCTTGAAGAAGGACAGAATGGAGGATAACTTCTAATGGTCTTTGGGAGTGATGAAATGCTATGGAATTAAATGGTCTGCACGATTTTGTTAACATGACAATCATTAAATCATACACCTCAAAAACATGAATTTTATGGCATGTGAATTATATCTCAATAAAAAATGCAAGGAAACTACCTAAAATGGCTGAATTATGTGAAATAAGTGTCTTTATAAAACAATTTTTTAAAGGTACAGTCTAGAACCTGTACAAAGTAAAATGAAACATTAGTACCCATGGGGCACCTTGGTGGCTCATTTGGTTAAGCATCTGATTCTTGATTTCAGCTCAAATCATGCCCTCATGATTGGTGAGATCAGGCCCCATGTCAGGCTCTGTGCTGACAGCATGGAGCCTGCTTGGGATTCATTCTCTCTCTCTCTCTCTCTCTCTCTCTCTCTCTCTCTCTCTCCCTCTCTCTCTCTCTCTGCTCTTCCTCAACTGACACACGCACATGTGTGTGCTTTCTCTCTCAAAAAAATTAAATAAACATTAAAAAAAGAAATAATAGTACCTATTATGTCTCATGAAGGAAACTGAAGGAACCTAGTGTTTATTTAGAGCCTAGTTGTGTCAGGTCCCAGAATAAATGCATTTTCTATATTTTCTCATTAATCTCTCAAGCAATCTACTACTCATTTTACAAATGAGAAAACAAAGTCACAAAAAGGTTAACTAATTTTCTCAATATCACACAATAATGTAGGGCAGACATGGAAATCCAGTTCAGATATACCTAACCCCAAAGCATATATTCTTTCCATTCTGGCATAGTTTCCTTAGGTAGTTTTCAAACTCCATAAAATTCAGTTTCTTGCAAGTTCCTCTCGAACTTGTGAAGAAAACTAGAACAAACCTATCTTCAAAGGCTTATGCAAATGCTGGGCAAAATTGATAAGCTCAGTGGACTCCTTTATTTTTCCCACCTGCCTTCTTGATCACCTTCTTCATGATTGTCAGAGTTGGGGAGAACAGTTTACCCCAAAGCCCCTGACTATAGCTGGTGGACACTGTATCTCTGTAGGATGTCTGGTTCATCATTATAGTTCAAAGAACTTGGTTGTACTTTACATTCAGTAGAAGTTCAGTGAATAATTGTGGAATCTGAGTGAACACACATTTTCTTACCCTTAAAGTACTCATAATCTACTGGGGAGAAAAGTATTGAGGATATAGTAAAGTTAGCCATTTTACCATTTTATGACTAGATGCACCCCAAGGAACTTTCTTTGCAGGAGATTATCACTGTGGACAGACTTGGTTGATGGAAAGCCATTCCCCGATCCTTCTTATAGAGGGTTAGAGACTGACAGAAATGACCAACCTTTACATAATTGATAGGGTTATATCCTTTAGTCCTCTCCAGTGGGACCATGTGGCCAGTTCTGGAAAACAGGTTGAAAGTCAAAAGAACAGATATTACTTGTGGATTGAACATAATTGCTGATCTCATACACACCTCTCTTGTCTGCTGCATAGAGACCAGCAGTTGCTGAGATAATAGCTGCTCCATCAGTTACAGGAAGAACTGTGGAACAGAGCCCCCCAACTGGCCCACATGGAGATTTCACTAATCACTGAAATTTTGAGATAGTTTTTGTTTCTACAGCATGACCTAGCCTGTCCTGACTGATTCAAGTCTCTGGAGTCAAGATTATGTGTTAGAAGCAGTGCAATTTAACTAAAATGTGCTTGACCATGATAGGATCAGAAAGATAGTTTGGGGTCAAATAATACTAAGCCTTGAAATTCACACTAATGTAAAAGGTATATTGAAGGAGGCAAGTACTACAAGAAGGAAGAGTAATTGCATTAAATCCATAGAAACTATTAGAAGGAAAAAACTAAAAGCAGAGGAATGCACATTAGTAGCAGACACTGAGACATGGATGATGCCTTTGCTTTGAGAGCCAAGAAGGACTAAAGGTAGATAGCTGAAGACAGGAAGTGGCCACTAGGCAGGAGATGCTAAAAGTCAGTCTGAGAAGTACAAAAGCCCATGGCTAGGAAAGGAACTGCATTAACTGTCTATTTCCATCATGTCAAGTTACCACAAGTGTAGTACCTTACAACCACACAAACATTATCTTACAGATCTGACCTGGTCTCACTGACTAAAATCAAGGGATCAGCAGGTCTCCATTCCTTTCTAGAGGCTCTAGGGCCTCACCTAACTTCTAGCCACCACTTGCATTGCTTGGCACTGTCTTCCAAGTCAGCAAGGTAGCATTTCTCTGACCTTTCTTCATCTGTTTACATCTTTCTCTCTTAACGCACTTAGGAAAATGTTCTCTGTTTGTGAGGACTCATGTGATTAGATTGGGCCCACTCAAATAATCCAAGATAACCCCATCTCAATGTCCTTAACTTAATTTTATCTGCAAAATCCCTTGTGCCACATAAGGCAACATACTCGCGGGATCTGGGGATTAGGACCTGGCCATCTTTGAGAAGCCATTATTCTATCTACCCCAGTAATCAAGTATTAAGAGTGAGGAAGAGTCAAGATATCAAGAAACTAGAGTGTGGTACAAGATGGGAGAATGGCTCCATTTTGATGTACTCTGAACTACAGCAGGCCAGCCCACTATGCACAGTGGCTCTTGTTCTGAGGCCCCAAAAGGGTAAGTTCAATGGTAAGAATGAGAAGTGATTAGGCCTTTACTTTGTTAGTGATAGGGAATGCATACTGCAGATAGCAGTGCCCATAATGCCCTGAGATTAACCTGTGGCATGCACAACACACAAGTTTAATAAATAAGGCTGAATGAATGGATACGTAAATGAAATGCTGACCAAATAAACAGGACTCAAAAATAGTCTGGATACAGAAGGCACAAGAAAGAGAAGAATAAAAATATTTGACAACCAATGAAGCATCTAGGAGCAGTACGAGGCTAAGCCTTTAAAAAACATGGGAGAGAATTACACAGAATTTCTTCCCCACTGTGCTCTGAAAATTTTATTGTTTTTCAGAATTTAATTTCTTTTACATAGCTGAAGGCGTAAATATGCTGGCAGATAGATGTAAGCTAGAGAAATGTAAGAAATCATATTCATTATATGTTTAGAAAAGGATTATTGGGCACATGCTTTTCAGGAAACCAAACTAGACATAATATTCGTGAGAAAGAATTGGGGAAACTTCTAATTTGAAGAGTGTGATCACTTTTAAAGGAGATTTTATCTTTAAAGAAATCTGAAGAGACAGGACCATGTTTTAATTATGAAACAGTGTTTCTGAATGTGTGGGCCTTAGATCTCTCCAGTCGAGGTATTCCACATCTGGATCGATTGAGTCAGTAACATGTAGAGAAAACTGAAAACTATAATAAATCACAACCCCTGTGGGCAACACCCGATTAGATTTCTTTTTGGCTTTTGCACAATGGTGGCAATGGCTGTAATCCAAAACATAAACAAAAACTCACATGGAAGCAACAAACACATTTTTTTTAATTATATTATTCCCCAGTCCAAAGAACTTTTTGTCTAAGACTTTGTCTGTCGTTTATTTATATTACTGAGTAACTCCACCCAGTGAACATAAAGCACAGATGACTCCAAAAAGGCAGCATTTACATAGTCTAATGACTCCCATGTATGGATGATAGATGTGGACGCCAAGAAGTTTGGCAATTCCTTTTGGGAAATTGACTTAATAAGATGGTGACAAGTGAAGTGTGTGCATGGTCAGTCCCATGGTAACCCAGACATTTCTATTCTCATCGCAGGAAAAACAAGCCATTCATTCTCCATTACCAATGTGCTCTAAAGCAACATGTAAATAATGGGCAAACTGCCACAAGTTGGATTTGCTAAAAACAGTCCCATGGTATAAATAGAATCCAGAGCTATAAGCATTCCTAATGCAATATGATAGTTGATGAGAATGACACAAGTCTTAAACCTCTTGTTTCTTGAAACTTAATCTAGAGAACTGACAAACATCGATAAAACAAGAACCAGAAAGAATCAATTTGGCCTGTCGCTTGAATTATGAGTTCTTCCAGATATCCACATACATTATCCTAGATTGTCTCTGGTTAAACTTTAACCTTATGCTGGTTTTCCCTACCACTCAATACATTCTTGTTTACCGGGAATCTGTGGATGAGAGTCCTGCCTTACCTAGGAGCACTACCTACACAGGAAGTGAAATAAGATTTGAAATTCCCATTGGGTCTTTCTACTACTTTATCAATATCTAATGGGACCTGCATAATCGGGGATTTTATAAAGATTAGTTGAGAAGAGCTGACCCCCCTACTATGGAATAGTTAACAAGCTCATGCAGGTATACATACATATGACTTACAAACATGAGAGTGTTTATCTGGAGTTTACCACCAATCCATAGGCCTTTAATAAGGGAAGCTACAGTCATACTCTTAACACGCTCTTGGGTTTCTTCTGTTTCTATTTCCAACACTATGTCACTTAATCCAGACAACTTGGTACAATGAGCTTTCATCTTTTAATCTTTGATGCCCTCTTAGACTGGTAGCACAACACCCTGATTTCCATCTTCTTACTTACTTGGTGCCTGTGTCATTTTAATTTGTTGATCCATATTTTCCCATAAATGTTTTTTGAAATAACTCTGTGTACAGGCACCATGGCAGGCACTAGAAATGTACTGGAGAATAAGACAGATGTTTGACTCTCAACTTTTCTTGGCAGATCAAATCTTAGACTGATTCTTCCAGCTATGCCCCCTCCATCTTGAATAGTTCAATGCCCCCAAGAGAATCTTAAGGCCCACTGTCATGGGATTGGCAATGATCATCAGGCAAGCATACCAACCAAGCTGCCCCTGAGCCTTCAATGGGGGCATAGAGAAAATCTATACAATGTTAGACCTCTGCCCTATGTTGGCACTTCAACGTCCCATGCTATATGGTCTCTTTTTGGTGCCAAGGCAGATGCTACAAAGCATTTGTAGCCACTCACCCTGCAATTTCTCAAAGGTCAATGCCTAAACTATGTCGAAGAACTCCATTGCACTTACTTATTTTTTACATTGGTTATTTTTAAATTTCTGTCTTTAGTAGCTTTGCGTAAATCTGTGCCATTCTGGGGTATCAGGAGATGAATCTCTTTGGTACTACTCACTCCCTTTACATAATACCACTGCCTTTTGTTTCTGGGATGTACATGGAAAAAATGGATTAGGTGGGTAGAAAGGAATGTGTTTTTAGATAAATGCTGTCTAGAAGACTCGCAAGCCGTTTCCTCGCTGTCTTTCCAAATGTCCCTTCAAGAGGAAACAAAAACAAAAACTCTGGTTACTAAACTAAGTATACAGATAGATAATTGCTGTTTAACTTTTGCTTGCCCACAACATGTTATTTATACCCACCCAGAGAAAGTAGCCTCATGTTAGTATTAAATGAAAAACAAATCATAAACATTAATGGAAATTTAGCACAAACTATACACATCAAAAATATATGGATATCCAAATACAAATTAGGGACAGAGGGAAGATTCTAAACCATCCCAATGAGTTGTCTATGTTAAGAATTTCTAACAAATCTGCACAAAATTTCCTGTTATAAATAAAACGCTTTTGTCAAATTTCAAACTTTTTCTCCAATTTTCTCCCAATTATATTATGGTCTAATATTGAATTAGTCTGTTTTACACAGACAAATGGATTTGGCACATTGACACTGAGTCATATCTCCCTCCACATGGGACAGTATCCGAAATTATGCATCACCACACACAGTAGAACAGTTTTCTCTGGGAAGAGTCTTTAAAGGGAACAAAATGTTTGCAAAATAAAAAAAGAGAAAACTCTATCCTTTACAATTCCAAGAATTCTCTAGCCATGGACCTGTGTTCTCTTTACTTCTACCCAACCCAATAATTTTCTGACACACTAACGCAACAACTATTAGAATAATGTCTCTCTTTTCTCATCTACTAAGGTGCCCTAAATTAATCACAGCTAATGAAAATGAAATGAGATTATATATGTGGAAATGTTTCGAAAAGCTTCAAGTGCCATCCATACTTATGAGGGAAGAGTGACAGTGGTGGTCCCAGTGGTGGGGATGTGGCAATTTCTTTGACAGTGTTTCCCCATTTAGGGCATACAGAGAACTAGTTCTGTGAAAAGTCCCTTAAAGAGTCAACTCAGTGTGGGCTTGACTCTGTAACTCGAATAATCTTAGAAAACACTTTGTATAATACGTCTACCTTTCAGAATTTGAAAGAGCACATTAGCCACTGAAGGCTTGGAATAGCCCTACAATGAGGAAATTTTATTAATAATAAAAATCATTAATTTTAATAATCCAGAATTTCTGAAACATAAATGCTTTGAACATATCCTTTCTATACAACAGCTATTAATATTCCTAGGCACTAGAGTCCCACAGAGTGTTGTTGTTATTGTTATTATTATTATTATTCAGAAGGAACTTCTGAACAGCCAATTTCTTTCCCTCATGAGACCCCAACCTCTTGCCTGTACTAACAACACGACAGGTGAAATTCTTAATTTATGAGTAAAACTAGTGATACGGACATCCCCTTCAAGAATTAAGCCCCGGATTGGAACCTAAAAAGAATGTTCCAAATACCCATAATTTATCATTTTTTATGTGTATGCCTATACATACTTTTGTCATAAAGAGGAATATTCAGATGAAAATATATCCATAGATTTTAAAGATGGCAGTCTTCATAGTCTCAAAATGGAGATAAAGCAACAAGAGTTTACTAGTGCAGTCAGTCCTACACCAGTGCTTTGAGCAACATGATTTCCTGCTTTGAAGGAGCTTGCAGTCTTTTTGACTTCTCAGTTTGAGGAGTTTATAATCCAGAAGGCAGAAGTTAGCGCAAGATAACACAAATTAAAATAGCAAATAATATTCATTTGTGTTGATACAAACACGCATTATCATCAGAAATGTCCAGTAAGAAATAGTCTTGGTTTAGTTGTTGAAAGTGGGAAAGGAGGAAACCCATCTGATCCTGAACAATGCTCTTCCTTGCCACATAGTCAGATGCGATACCAGTATCCCCCTGGAACTCTCTGACAGTAGGTCTAACACAGAAAGTCTAATAAAAACCAAGGTTCCAGAAAGGATGCAAAATATACACAAGATAAAAGTAAATTGAAAAACTAAGAGAATGAAGAATTAGAACACGGGAGAAATGAGGATGTGAAAAATAATATGAGACTAAAAGAGGGTGGCACAGACTCTTCTCTAAAGTCCAATGGAAACAAAACTATAAGTAACAACTTACAAGAGTTTCAAGAGATCTGGCCACTTTTTGTACAGAAATTTAAGTCTCACTTCTTAACAGGTCATTTCTCTTCCTACCCCCTTACATAGTAATCTAAAGCCCATTTAACCACATGTCGATAGCAGTGATGTTTTTAAGGTTTCTTGCAGATAGACTTAACTATTTCCTTATGCATGGAGTGAAACTCCAAGACTGTGACTCTCCTTCTAGGAAAACAAGTAGGCTGCCAGAGATGAAAAGATCTGGTATTGGCACACTGAGTATATTCACAAAACCATATGGCAGTTCTAAGCAGAAGTGACAAGGGCTAACCATTATACATCCACATTTGAGAAATAAATTCATGAATAACATAGAAGCCAAGGTATGGAGAACTCTAAATTGTTCCCCTTTTTGTCATGGAAGCTCTATAAGGACATCTTGTAAAATGTTTCCCTTAAAAGGAAATAGATGGGAACGAGACACCATGAGATGGTATCCAGCCATCACGGAGGGTCCAAAAATAAGTGGCCACAGTTCTTAAGGCCATTTAGCATTAGCTGCAGACTGTTGTTTACTCATTCAGTCAATCAAAAGTCTTAGATTGTGAGGGTGTATACCAGGAGAGTGCACCGGGGCCCTCTTTATTTCAAAGCAATATTGAAACACATCTGCTCAAATAACCTTTGTACTTCAGCGGACTTACTTACCAAGCAGGAAGACTCGGTTTGCAGGCCAAATGCAGACTGACCCTCCTGATCCCCGACCAAAAACCATAAAGTATATTATTATATTTTCACCCAAACAAATACCAAGAACTAAGCTCTTCTTTTTTGTATGTTTCTTGATTCCATCTTCTGACTTACATTTAGCATTCTGAGTAACCATTTCAAAACTCTCCTAAATGAGCAAAGGCCTCCTCTGAGCCCTGTCATAGACCCCAGTACTTATTTCGCCCATAGAATTGGCCCTTTTGAATAAAAATGGTGTATTTATCTGTCTCCCTACAAGACTGTTTAAATCCTCAAAAATGGGAACCAAACCATATTGGTCTCTGGAACTTCAGCTTCTATAATGCTGCCAGAAATATACCAGCAGCTCTAAGTGTTTTGTTGTTGTTGTTGTTGTTGTTGGTTGGTTGGTTTTTGAGCTAAATGTAAGGGGTACAAATAGAGAAAGATAGGGAAGATTTAATTTTTTTTTAAAGTTCTACAATCCACAATACATATTGACCACCTATTCTATGCTGGGCCTAGCTTCAAGAAAAGGGGTTAAACCTTCAGGGAGAAAGCAGTAAAGTTAAGGAGAAAAGAGGTGAGCATATGTATAAACCAGTAGATAGCGGAAAATGTCATAAGAGATGTACCAACCTCCCTTGGAGCTTCAGTAAAAGAGAAAACATTTCCTGAAGAAGGTGGTATTGAAGTAAATGGATAAAGGATGTGAGCACGTGTTCATGGGCGAATCTGGCAATAGGAGCTACCACCATATAAAAGATGAAGAGTCGACGGCACAGACATTGCAAAAAGCAAATGGTCTCCCCTGACAGAATCACAGGGTATGTGAGTGAGATTAGAAATGAAAACTGGGCTTGAATCATGGAGGAGAGACTTAAATACCAGAATACGAATTCAGATTTTTTTTTTTTTTTTTTTTTTTTTTTTTACAAATCAGGTAATGTGCTGCCATCAAAGGTGTCTGCAAGAAAAAAAGAAAAAAGAAAAAAAAATTTTTTTAAAGGTGGGGGGGGCATCTGGGTGGCTCAGTCGGTTAAATATCTGACTTCGGCTCAGGTCACGATATCATGGTTTATGAGTTCAAGCCCTGCGTTGGGCTCTGTGCTGACAGCTCAGAGCCTGGAGCCTGCTTCGGATTCTGTGTCTCCCTCTCTCTCTCTGCCCCTCCCCAACTTGCACTCTGTCTCTCAAAAATAAATAAACACTAAAAAAATTTTTTTTAAAAAAAGGTGTGTGCAAGAAGGCATGATGTAATCACTGCTGGACGTAGGGAGACTCATTTTGGGGCAACATGCAAGGTGATCTGCGGATAGGATGTGGTAGTCTAAGGTCAGGACACGTGTTAGATCTCTCATCTCAGATAAATATTTTTGTCGGTCAAACTGGAATTTCTCATGAAAATCTTAAGTTGTGTAAGACATAACTCAGAGCAGGAAATATAGGATTTATTACAACTGAACAGGAGGTAAATATTAACAAGGACCTAAGAGAGTAAACCACAATGAGAAAGAACGGAGGGTAGAAGATAAAGCAGAGTTAAGAATTAGTTAGCGAGGGAATCCTGGGATCAAGACAATTCCCAGACTGTAGACAGAGTCTAAGGTGCATAAATAAGGGTGAACTATATTTTACTAGCACCCTGGAAGGCCTTTACTTTTCCACTCCTGAGTAAGAAAAAAATCCCTTGACTATATTACCCCTTCTTCATTGCACTGCCCCCATGAGAGAATTCCTACAGTGAATTTTTTTTTTAATTTTCAATTTTTATTTATTTTTGAGAGAGGGAGAGAGTCACAAGCTGATGTCAGATGCTTAACCAACTGAACCACCCAGGTGCCCACAAATTTTTTAAAGTATAAAAAAAGAACAGAATGGGCCATCTGGGTGCTCAGTCTGTTAAGCGCCTGACTCTTGATTTCAGCTCAGGTCATGATCTCCTGGTTTGTGGGTTTGAGCCCCGCATCGGGCTCGCTGCTGTCAGCGTGGAGCCTGCTTCTGATCCTCTGAATCCCTCTCCCTCTGTCCCTCCCCTGCTTGCTCTCACTCTCTCTCTCTCTCTCTTTCTCCCTTTCTCAAAAATAAACACTTAAAAATTAATAATTTAAAAGAAAAGAACAGAGTGACTCTAGTTGTCACTGGTTATGGGGAAGGTGAGGGTCAGAAAAAGGCTCAGAGACCCTAGAAAAATCTAATAGTTTGGGAAACTAAAGGAGCTATAACAATTTAGACTATATTGAAAAGGGCATTCAAACTTTTCCTCATTAAAGTAATAAAGGGGTGAGGCACTGGGGAGATGAAGGAATTTACAATGGGAGAAGATAGACAGCCTCTTAGGAAATCAAATTGATCAATTTGGATATCAAGTAAATCTGGCACCACGGATAGAATTTTCAGAAGCTAGGAATAGGTGTGGTGTGGTCCCACTTCCACCAGGCGAAACGAGGATTACTACTCGATTCAGAGAAAGAGAGTTAAAGGGCTTCCGGGTTTAGACGCTGACAGCTAAACCCAGGGGACTTCTGGGTGACTTAAGGTCACTGTAAGTAGTGCTTACAGTTAAGAGCCAGCTGAGTGACAGAAGTACACCCCACTTCGGGATTCTATACCTAGAACACAGACAAGGTTTGATATTGGGGTGTAATCCCCTTGTAGCAAACACTGGACTAATGCGTTCTGATCTCTTAGTCCCATGCCCATGCCCAAAGTTGAGCATGTGCATCTCTGAATGTTGGGCTGACTTCATGGGGGAAGAGTAGGAGAATCATCTACCGACTGGCACAAAGTAGACATCGGAAGGGTAGAAAGAAGTTTAGAGAATGTCTGGTTAAGCCTTCTTATTTTATGCACGGACACTAAATCCTAAAAGGATAAAACATCAGCCCCGAGTCTTCACAGGTAGTTAGTGACCTAGCTGGGACTAAACCCCAGATTTCCTGACTCTCTGTGCAGTGCTCTTTATAAAGCCAGCAGGAGCTATGAGGCAGTCGTCCGTAGGATCACCCAAGTCAGCTCTCTACCATCTGGGCCAACAAGGAAAACGGTGACTCACAGAATCCAGCCTTCCTTTGGAACGCAGGAGAGGTGTGCCTTTCTCCTGTGCTATGAGCCTTTTCAATTTTTGTAAATAAAACCCTATTTTAAATGCCCTGGGAGAGCTGGCAATTGTGAGTGCCTTGCAGGCCAAGATCATATCTAGTGATACTTAGAACAAGCTTAGGCTGACTGACCGATGGATCATTTGGTAGATAGAGAGCAAACGTCTATACATCAAACTTACTTCATGTTGTCCATGATTATTGCTTAGACTAAAAGTCATGTTCATTTGCATTCTAAAGTACTTAGGAGTGTCAGAAAGAATCACAGGCTGAAATTTGCCAAGGGTAACACATATAAAACAATTGAAAGTTAGCTGTTTAAAAGCATACATGTGAAGGTATAGCTTTTAATGCCAGGTTCCATCGCTTTCTAATCCAGGAGCCCTTGAAAACTCAGTGATCTCGTTCATCAGACCTACTCAATCTGGGAGTAGATACTTTTTGAGAAACTCAAAGCTACCACAGGGAAAGAAGAGTCAGGCTTCCTTGACACAGAGCAGACACCACCCTTCACACGAATCCCATCTGTCATCCGGGCCATGCCCGGGGAGGGCGGGGGGTGGGGGGGGGGTCCTGTCTTTCTCTCTCCTTACAACCACATAGGGCACCGACAGAGACAATGTCACCACTCTTTCTGCCACCTCACGCAGACAGGCCTCCAAGTCCGCAGGACAAAGACACTCCCTTTTCTCTAAGTATGCTAATGGCCTTAGACATACCATACACATTTATCTGCAAAGCTACCAGAAAGATCCTTTTCAAAGAAAAGCGAAATCTTAGTAATATGCCATTTCCATCATGCCATTGTACTGCTCAGAAGTGTTCAATGACTTCTCACAGCCCACAGCTATGACGACAACAACAACGACAACTACTATTACTATTACTACAGTTCAGACTACTGAGGTGACGTAGAAGGCCTTCCATAGGCAGATCCCACCTCTCCTGCCCTGTTTCTTAGCCTCATGATTTTCCTACATAGACCCTTCCCTTTAGTCATGCTGGCCAATTCACTATCCTCCAAATATCCCTGTGTCTTCCTCAGCTGAACACATTGCCTTCCTTGCCCTCCAGTTCATCACGCATGTATCCAAACACTACTTTCCATGGCCGAGCTCAATGCCAGCTCCTCCTCAAAGTCTCTCTGCTACCCAGCTAACAGGATTTCATGCTTTTTTTTTTTTTTCCCTTCTATGAGAACAGATCTACATTCTTATTTTCCTCTGCTTTGAATACTCAACACTGGTATCCATTCTTAATAAATATTTGTTAATTATTACTTCTAAATGAGCAAAAAGAAAAAGGGGGGCATTCCATATTCAAAGCTGTTTAAAATAAGGTAATAATCTGGAGCTGTTATTATATTATCCACACAATGGAAACTTCAGAGCATCTAGTGTGTTGTCATTGGATTCCTTTCTTTCCACAGAAGACCAAACTAGGTCATTTCAAACCTCAGTCACCTTCAGAGAGATTCTAGAAGGGCACGCTAAGAACCAGCAAAGGAATCACATTCCTGGATTCCTTACTTGTTGTCCAGATCTGCTACTGAATCAGATTCAGGCAAGTGTGAACTAGAGAAATGAACTAACCATTAGCACCATCCAAACAAAATGAAAGGAGCTCTTTTGTTATCTTGGCTGCATATTCGGGTTTGAAAGGAGGGAGGGAGTAAAGGAAGGGAAAGGAGAAGAAAAATACAACCATCAGTTGCCTTCCCTTCCAACGTGCTTTTCTTGCCTTTTGTTTCTATTTTTCACAACTCTGTGATGAAACTGGAATATTTGGAAGGCATAAAATTGGGACTGAAAGGATGATTTGCTGTAACCTAATGAGGATGTTTACTAATGTGTTAACCACACAGATGCTCCTCTAACTGGGTCCTGTGTGGTTTGTCCAGAAAACATTTCTTTCCTAAGTTGGAAAGTGCCAGAAGTGGTACCCTGCCTATAAAATCACATCTGATTTCAGGGGTCCGCCCCAGCAGCATCAGGCAGTTCTCTTTCTAGGACCAGTAACAAGGGTTATTCATTTCATAGACTTAATTTAATGGGTTTGGCCACATCCTCAAAAGACAAACATACTATTTGGAAAGAGGAAAACTGAATTATGGAGGATGTGAAAACAGTAAAACCAAACAGCAAGTGGGCATGAAAGTTAATGTGAAAATTCTACCTTTCTAAGTATTCATTCTTTTTTTCAATCATTAAGCCAATAAATATTATCCACTCTCTATGTGTCAGTGCTCCATAGTGTCATTTATTCAATTACATGATATGTATCCAGTGAGTACTTATTTTCTGCTAGCTAGTTAACCACTAGATACAATTTCTTTGCAGCCAAAAATTTACTATCATGTAAAATAGCAGGGATACACAGATATGAAAAATTATAAATATTAAAACAAATAAGCAATGTCTAAAAAATCATAATATTTGGAATAATTATTCCAATGTCAAATTTGTTTATGATAAACTTTAAATTTTTCATCTAATCCTCCTTCATACCCAGGCACATGGCGTTCTACTTTGTTGATTTTCACATGTATCCAACGGAGAATAAGCTTAGTTACAAATAAAGCAATCAAAGCTTTGGGCTCTAGAGGCAGACAGATGGGAGTATGAATATGTAAAAAAACTAAGTCTAGTGTAAACTTAGCACATGTGACAACTAGTATTATTGTTACCCAAATGCCACTATTGGGTATTTTCCTAATGGATTTCTTTCAATCCTTTTTTATAGGTGTGACCTTTAGACCAATGTTTCTTACAGGGAGGAGAGAATTTTGCACACACACAGACACCCACCACCACCACAGGGACATTTAACTAAGTATAGACATATTTTTGGTATTCACCCCTTAGGAAGGAGAGTGATACTGGCATCTGGTGGGTAGAGACCAGAGAGGCTGCTCAATATTGTGCAGTGCACAGAAGAGGTCCCCACCACAAAGAATTACCCTGCCTGGGATGTCATAGAACCTAGTTTAAGAAACCCAGCTCTTGGCCGTCATTTTTCCTTCTCTCGGAGCCTGGGAATCCACAGACATCAGGATCTAACCTGAGACCAGGCTAGGTGTTTTACAGGACAGCCTCCTGCACAGAGTGCACGAGTTTTGCAAGCTCACTAGCTGTGACTCTCCATTCATCTTGTTGGTTTGAGCTAACTGCTTCACCCCTGTAAGATTAACTTCTTTAAAAACAAGCAAACAACCAAAACTACACAATACTTACTTCATAAGGTTGTGGTGAACCCTGAATCACATTGTATCTCTCTCTCTATATATAGATACATTCATGTAGAGAGCTGTTCAGTGAAAGTCCTTTTATTCTTCCCAGCCCACTTACCCCACTCCTCCCTTTTTCCCCTCAGTAACCCCCCCCCCCCCCCCCACCGCCCATTCTTCAGGTTCAGGTTCTCTCTTTTTAAATGTTTTAGTTCCTTTGGTGGCAAAAATCGAGCTTGGACTGGGAAGTGAGTCACCACTCAGCAGCTAAAGGAGCTTGTTTTTCTTTCTCTGAATGTATTTCTTAAGAATTTCAGCCTGATCCTTCTGCCGTTTGCTGGTTGAATCCTCTCTGAATGTTTAAGACACACAGAGAGTGAGCTGTGGCACCAAGACGTTTTCCAATTGTTAGGAATGAGAGTTTTTTAAATACCGAAAATAACCAGAGGGCAGAGTCCTGAAATCCCGTTACATAAGCAGATGTTGGAGGACCGAGGCTGGGTTTGAGGTTCCTTTCCCCACAAGCCAATCTCAGCTGATCCTCCCGAACCTTTGCTGGATTTACCTTAATGCTGCAGAAGTCTCAAAGGGGCCTCGGGATGCTGCACAGTACCGGCAGCACAGGGAGACCTTTCTTGTCAAATAAGCACTGGTGGGAGTGAGGAGTGGAGGGCGGGTTTCACCCGCGGGCAGGCGGGACGCACGGGGGCTGCGGGCGCCGGGGGCGCGGGGGGCGCCTGCTGCGCACACTGCGCTCAGCTCCGCGCCCGCCGCTGCCGGGTGGGTGTCCGCCAGCGCTCGGGCCGTGCTCCTCGGACGCCCCGCTTCCCCTCCGTGGCTCGCTCAAGAACCCTTCCGTTTCCCTGAACCGTTATTTAGTGTTTCAAATTCACAGAAAACACCTTTAGTCATCACAGTCACCTACAACTCCCCTCTCAAAAAAAAAAAAAAAAAAGTCATACAAAAACAAAATAATTCAATTCCCTTTTCCTTCCAGATCTTGCTGGTCTCTCTGTCTCCTGTTCATTTTCTCCCCAACCTTTTTTCCCTCTGTGATCTACATCCTTTCTCTATTTCTCTTCGTTCTCTCTCTCTCTCTTTCTTTCTGTTTCTCCCTCCCTCTCCCGTTTCCATTCCTTCCACCGCTTCTACACACCCCCCCCCCTCCGTCTCTCCTCCCTCCTTCGGGCTCCTGCTCTGCCCTCTCCGCCCCTCCCCAGAGAAGAGTGTCCAGCTCCACCCAGGGCTGCCCGCCCGCCGCTCCTTTCCTGCCCACCTACTATGAGGAGCAGCCCCTCCCACCTGCCCATAAAAGCCAAGTGCATGTTACCAGCCGAGGATCAGAGCACTCTCCCGGTCCTCTCCTGTGGGAGCCCCCAGCCTCTCTCCCGGATCTTACGTGCTCAAGGTAAGAGAACACTTCTGCAGGCATCTGACCTAATGGGGGTTGCTGCGGGGGTGGGAAATAGGTCTCCTCTGGTCAACATGCTTACCGTTTGGTTCGACCAGATTCTTATGGATGCCAGATCAGCTGCTCCTTTAACTAGCAACTGGTTGGAAAACAAACTTCTGTTTGAACGGTAAAATAAAAGTTCATTTTGGGCAAGAAACAGCAGCATAAATACTGCAAAAAACCTCCTCTCTTTTTAAATCACTTTTCCCCATTTGCTGACTGTTGCTGAAGTTAAAATGTATCTGTTTGGGGTGTTTTACGCTTTTCATTGTAACTATCTCATATATCAGTGGGGGCAAGGAAAACTTTGTCCCATTGTCAAAAACGTACTTTAGAAGAACACAATTAGTTTCCTAAAAATAGCAGTCAAAAGGTCTGCTAACAATTTTGCGATGTTTTCCAAACCCCCTAAGACAGCTTCTGTGAGTCCTTTAAAAAGTATCTTTCCAGGTTTAAGTGCTTGGAAAAAATGATGTGAACGGGTGCCCTTTGCACAGGGACAGTAATCAGGTGGCTGGTAGATAGGAAAGAACAAACCCAAATTTACAAGCTGGGGCAAAATGTGCTCTCACAAAGCTATCTTTTCAAGACTTTCTAAAATGAGAACGGTGTCAGAACCCAGAAAGTGTATAAAGGAACTTCATGAATTTCTATACATACACCTAAACATAAAGCGTTTCAATATGTTTCACAGCAAGAGAAAAATACAGGCCAGATTATACAATTCTTCTGTGTACACCAGACGGTTGTAAAAAAAAAAAAAAAAAAAAAAATCAACTTGAAGGCTTTGGAAGTTTGAACCCTGCTTGCCACCCTCCTTTCCCTCATCTAGTAAATTAACATCGACCTGATTAGGACTGGATTCTAGAGCTACCCAGTAGTTAAGCTAGCATCGTATTTAAAGACTGCCATACCTTCCTGTTTCTGAGGTTGGCGAATGAGTACCGTGCACCTGTGAGAGCTTCTGTGAGTAGCTCCACGGCTACTCCTGTAAAACCAGACGCTTGGTCCATGAAGTTTGCCATCAAAATCTGTGGGCTGTGTGGGATGAAACTCTCTCATGTGGGAGAAAAACCCTCTTCAAATATTTCCTCTGGGGAATTAATTGCACAAGACTGCTTAGAGACGGCAAACCAAAGGTTTGGTCAGGAAACCAACCCACTATTTCAGCCCTTAAGATTCTTAAAGTAAAAGAGGAAAAGCTTCATTTTTTTTTTCTTTTTTGGTTTGTGTATATTGTTTCACTTAAAAAGGGAAAAGTCACCAGAGCTGTAAATAATTCTTCACTATTAAAGAAGGTAGAATCAACAGAAGTTTAACTGAGGGTCTTTCAAAGCTTTTCTCCGTATCATTTGCATATCAAAGGAAATAATAAAGATGTATTAAAATTCTGCTTGGCAGGGAAGGAATTCAATGCTGTGATTCAAATGAAAGAGTTACATATAAAGGTTTCTGTCATGTAAAATTTTGCTTCATTGGAAAAAATTATTGCAAGGAGTGTGGTTTCCTCTAAGAAAATGATATAAAATTACTATTGGCTGAGATAGTATGTGACCTGAGCATATTAAAATACCTTTCATCTTCAGCCACAGTGCAGACTGCTTGCTTCATATCTGATGTAAGTGGTTAATCAACCATGACAAGAGCACAGGTATGGGACAAGGCCAAACCAAGTGTGTGGTATGTCCAAGTTAATTCTTTTTTATGGTTATGCCGGACTCAAACCCATCATCACAATAGTGAAAATGCATTTCATTCACCAGATTTCCCTTGAGGGAAGTTATCTCTTCTGGGAGAAGAAAAAAAAAAGTGTTTCCAATGTAAAAGAGCTCCTGTTATTCCTAAATTTGGGGATGAAAAGTGTTCTCCCAGAGTTTGCTTCTGCTTTTCCTGGCAGCTAATCCACTCTACCAGCTACGAACCATTTAACAGTAACTGCCTTCCCCATGTGGCATCAAGTTCAACACCCTAAATAACTGGGTGAGATCATGTAGATGGCTCATGACCTAACTTTCCCAGGGCCCTTTACTGGACTCCTAAAGTGAGTCTTTCCCTAGAGGGCACATATCAGGCAAGATGAGACTTCTTAAGTCTTTAGAAAAATCAGTGCTGGGTTTCATGTAGTAGCCATCCCAATGTCTCTCCTTTGCACAGAATGTGGAGACTTCACATGAGTCTTTTCTCTCTGCCGTTATATAGCTGCTCCTGAATTGGGTTCATGACCATACCTATCTAACGCCAATCGAGCTGGCTTGACCAACTCCTTTAATGTTTCTCAAAAAAGAAAAAATGAGCAGCTTCCTTTCACTAGAGACACAGAGAAGGTGTTCTGCTCACTTCAAGGGCCTGCTAAACCTAGGGAAACACACATTTGGATTGTTTTCCTATTGTCACAATTACAAAACAGTATTATTCTTCCAACGACCAGAAAGTGTATCCCAGTATATGTCCATTGATACCCATGAAAATCAAAGAGGAGAATGGGGATGAAACCAAGTGGGAAGCCAAGAGGAATGTCTCCTAGGAAGTGCCCTGGGAGAAGAGAAAGAGCAGAATGTGTTACAAACGCAACTTCTTTTTGCCTTTATTTGTATGAAATATGAAGAGGTGCAGAAGAGCAAATAGTCATATCTGCTCTTGGTTTTTGTCTTAAATCAATAAGTATATTTCCACCAATACGCTAAGGTCCATCTCTTCTGTGCCCTACTCTAACAGAGGAGAATAGCCCAGTTCTAAAGACCAAAACGATTTCAGGTCTACCTCACATTAAAACCCCTAGGACTTTGCCAGTTACAGCTTTTTTAAAACTATATTATGAGTATAAAAACCCTCAGAACATTAATGGGTGGTTCACATCAACAAACCCACCCCTAACAGTCCGAAAGGTCCCAAAGTTGGGTGATTATTTGCAAGTGAGAAGTTAGAAGCAGCAAATTACTCCTTCTTATCTATGGTCACCCTCTTTGGTATGGCAACTTGCAGAGTGAATGAGATAAACACTTATTTCCCAACCTCTGGTCCTCCCAGTAATCCTCTGAAAACCAAGCCTTTTTTCATGCCTTGACTTCCTTCTCATCCATCAAGTCTTCATAAACACACATAAGCATAATTTAAAGAAGGTACAGATCTTGAGACTAGAATCCAGTCTTCTGAGAGGTGCATTGTTCTAATTATGAGTGAAAAGAAAAAAAAAAAAAGGAGAGGAGAGGAGAGGAGAGGAGAAGGTTAAGGGGAGAACGAATGCTCTTTGGAATTTAGAGAATGTTTTACTTTAGCATTTTGTGAAATGGACCTTTTGCTAACCAAAGCATGTAGAACTTAAAAAATAATAATAATAAAAAGATCAGCTCACAAATGGTTACAAAATGTTAAGGATATAATGAAAAAGATCTTCCAATGACCTGGCAGTCATTAACACCAGTTTATACCCCACAATACTAAATGAGAGCTCTGCTAAACTTGCCCTTTCCAGAGAGGCAAGGAGTGAAGAGCGGGAAAGAAAATTAACCACACTTCAGCACCAACAAACAGAGAAGGCACTAATCAGACATTCCACTATCACTTTGGCAACTGTGTTCCCCGTTTGAGGAAGGAGGTTCTTTAGAATCTATCCTTAAGCAAATAGATTTGTGGCATGGGGGTTAAAGGGAGTCACACAAGGTCAGAATGTATAATCTGAGGGCCCTGTGTATGCAAATCCACAAAGCCATTGAAATTGCATGGAATCAAACTGAGGTGACTGAAACAAAAATGTTTCCCAAAACTGATTATAGAGTAATCAGCTAAAATAATAATGAATTCTAACTGCTCAGTGTAGCATAATGGCAAAAGCAACTCACAGCACCTATAGCTGATTATATAAAATATTAAAAGACATCTGATGGTTCACCTTCAATCTCCCCTATTAATTTTGGGTCCACTTCCATGATTCTTCCTAGAAAACGAAAACTGCCCTTTTCTCCTTCATCATGGGATTTGCAAATGCATACATGTCCCTTCTCCCCCCCTGCCCCATGCTACCCCATTTTTCTTTCAGTGGAAGAAATCTCTTTTCAATGATTACAGATCAAGTTTCTAGAGTACCACTCATATTTGTGGCTTTTCTCATTACCCAAAGTCTCATACTTCTCTTAAACAGACTGTAAATTTTTACTCCGACAAATAAAAAGGCTTTATATTTTTGTCAAGCTTCATTCATCTATCTAGAAGAAATCTAATTTAAAATTGCTACTTGCCTCCAACAGGCCCTCTGCAGTGACGTTTCTAAACACTTTATCTAGTCCTTATTCCCCTTTCTTGGGTATTAAACTTATTGAGAGAAACACAGAATATAAATGCTGGAAGGATCTTTGGGGCTAATTTTAACTAATGTTAATTTTACAGCAAAAGTCAGAGAGGTCGATGTCATGCCCAGGGTCACCCAGACGTGTGTAGCAGAACCAGGAATACACTTCGTGCAGTCAAACTCTTCAAACAGTGGTCTGTCTTAGATAACTATAGTGTGTCTTTCCCACACAGTATGTATCTAAGATCTCTTAAAATCTGGTTCCAACATTTATGTGACAGAACAAATGTTATCTTGTATAATAACCTTCTTCTTCTCCCACTCAATAGACAATGTGTTGCCAATATAACCACCTTACTCCTTCCCAGGTCTTTAATGAGAAAAAAGACAAAATATGCATAAAGAACAATCAGAGGAAACTTTGAGGGACATATGGTTGGAGGGGTGTAGGCATGAAATGTGTCACGTCAGAGGAGAGGGGTTAAGGGGCCAAGAGTGTAGAGACAGGATACTGTAGCTAAGAGGGCTCATTCCCTTAGACAGAGGAGAGAGAAACTCCATAGAGTTGAGGTGCTAAAGACGAGATTTTTAATGTGTCTGATCCAAGAACCTGTCAAATGTTTGGGAGATAAAATCCTATTTGGGTCAGCCTCCTTTCAGTATAACACCAGTTGAGGACTGACTCACATGGGTAAAAGCTTTACAAGTATTACATCTTATTAAAACTCTTCTGAACCCTTGACTGAACTTCTGCTGGGAAAAGAGCCTTATCTGACCCCTGACTTGACTGACCCAGCAATACTAACTCCATGGAAGTCATGCCATCACAATGCTCTCTGCTAAGATACAAATACAGTTTTTGGTGATACACAAAGCTAATCCAACATAGAAAATGATGAAGGTAAAAGGAATATTCTTGTATCATTTCTGGAAACAATTTGCCCTGAATAAGTAGACAGATGTTACCCCAGATGCTTCTTCACTTTCCCCTAAAGCCTGACAATTGTTTGCGTATCTTTGAAATAGTACTTTTGTTTCTGAAATTGATTTATTGTATGTTAAAATTTACATAGTCTATGACTAAGCATCATCGTGAAAACATTCTTTTAAGTAAATTTCTTGAAGACTGCGTCTCTTAAGCTCTCTATTGATGTGTTTACATCACAGGATATTTAGGCATTGGCATCACTTGATGTGCCGAGATTAAAGACAATCACTTCATGTGCTACTTTTCCAACTCAAACTGAATAGGCCTGGGTGTGGGTGTCAGCTGTTGGCTTCTCTGGGAAATAAAATGTGTCCAGCCTGTTGGGGCGCCTCTCCAGTCCTCTCTGTTAGCTAGATAAAACAGCTGTTTTTCTGAAAGACTGGGCCAATGACCTCCGTAATTCAGGTTTCATGTACTAGGGCAACTATGGCTGGCTTATGCAGAAATTATGCTACCCTGCAGCCGAGTGGGTAAGTCACAACTGCCTTCAGTTCCATAGGAGGACACTGAATCCTAACATCTGGCTCAAGAGCATTGTCCTGGGGCAGCAGGAAGACATCTTGGCAGCAGTTGATCCATTTCATATGTTCCTCCAACTATCATGCCATGTGAACTCTAAAAAGATAAATCTAAACTTGGTTCATAAATTGAAACTGATGACCGTACACCATTATATTTCTTTAACGATCTTTACTTAGCGATTAACTAGTCTTCAAATCCAGAGGTCATGGTGTTCATCAGTGCTATAAATCCAAACAAGTGGCCTCTTGTTAAAAGGCAGATGAAAGATAAGGCCAAGACCTACATGAAGGGAGATGCTAGGTAGAGCTAAGACTTTGTGGCTTAGGTGGCCAAAATTGAGGTTGGAAGAAGAAGAGATAAAAGGAGATCTTTAGCAAAAATATGCTATTGGATCCATAATTCCTAATCTAACGACATGTCTAGTTCCCCTTCTAGCTCCCAGTTTATTCCAATCCCCTCAGGTTGGAAAGAGTGGGGAGAGAAGTCATTGACCAGTAGAGGGAGCCACGGGGCTGAGTGTCTCAAAATAAAAACTGACTTGTTCCTAGAGGGGGCCTTTTAGATTTGAATTCTTCTGATAAAAGACAGAGCCAGGTGTCCTTTGTTACCAGTGGCTAAAGTGTAAAATAGGAGCATATCACATTGTTGGTTTTCTTTTTGAGAAAAAAAAAATACCAATTTAAGCCTCTAGGAATAAATCACCTGTGCTTCAACAATGCCAGAAATGTCCAGGCTTGTAGAGGTTTATTTGAAAGAAAACCAAAGCAATCTTAGAAAATGTTCTTTCCAAGGCCACCACCAGCCAAGACTAAATGCTCCAGACTAAATGCTCAACTCAGTGAGAAAGAAACTCTGGAAGCTGGGGGTGGGGTCAGGGAGAGAAGAGCAGAGAGGCTCAAGCACTGAGAAGATTTCATGAGTTTTAAAGGGGAAGTCCTGGTGTCCTGCCATGACCAGACCCTCCTGTCAACAAGAGCAGGAAGGGAGCCTAGAGAAAGAAGGAGGCAGAAATGGGCCCAACAGGTTTCTCTGAGATGGCCTAGAATCTGCACTCCTGGATCCGGGTCTCTCCAGGGAGCAGCCAGAGCCTTGCCTAGACTGAAGTGAATACCTTTCCGTTGAACATTTCCATTGCACAGCTGTGTTGGGGATGGCTTGTTAAGACTTGAGACACTTGCATAATTCAGAACCCTTTGGGGGATAGAGCTCAATTAGGACCATAAAAGAAAAATCCCTGGCACACCAGAGAAGGGCTGCTTGCTTTTTAAAACTTATGACATCCACAGGAATACAGAGCAGTCCTCTTTCTATTTCTGAGGTCAGTGGAGACGAACCTATAAAGTTTGTGTGCACGTAGCCTAAGAAGTCCCCATTTGAGAAAATCTTGCGTTTTAATCTCAGAAACACCTTGACTCTTTCTGGGATCTTTGGAAAGCCACTGATCATCTCTGTGCCTTAATTTATTTATCTTAAATAGAAGAGCAATTTTCAAATAACCACTGTCTTTGTCATTTAGAGACACTTGAGGTGTTGCCAATCATTTTGCAGACTGATACTCCTTAAACATACATGGTTGCTGTTACTTATATAGTGAATAGATTATACTCACAACACCTGGTAATGGCTCATGGTATTTATGCAGAATCAGGTCAAAATGGAATAAAATTCCAAATAAGCACATAACCTTCCAAGATGTAGCAAGAACATTTTTGTTTCTTAAAGTACGAAAGACAATTCCTCATGTGTCCAGAATCCAGACAAGGTCAAGGGTAAGTAGAAGAGGGAAAAGAAACAATTAATTTATGGCTTAAGAATCTCAAAAGGCCTATATGCTCACTTGTCCATATTTTGATATCAATTAAAAGCTAATTCCCCACACACGGAAGAGTTTTCGTGGTTTTAAAATTCTACTTTAGCTAAAGAAAGATGATATTTTCAACAATGATGTTATATTATGTAAAACCCAAGTGTTACTTCTTCAACGTTTTCCAAAGTGTGCTTCAGAAACAGTAGTACCTGAGATATTACTATGTGTTTATACAGAAAAAGCTTCTATGGTCTATTACATTTCAGAAACACTCAGTAAAACAACGTGATCAGTTTTGTTCACTGCTAGACTTCACAAAGACCTTAATATGCTAATTATATTTTCATTTTTTGAAAATGTTACAGTCAGTAGTGTGCCCTAAACTTATTTGCTGACACCTTCCCACCATGAGAGCATCTCTTGGAACCAGTATTCTATGGAAAAATTTGGGAACAGTTTAGGAATCACTGTCCCACGTCATTGTTTCAAGATCTACTGGGACATAGTAAAGTCAGTATTGCTAGTCATTATGTAATACACATTGAGTATCACAGATATAACACAAATTATGTGCTATGTCAAACCATAAAGTAAGAAACAATCCCAGTGTAATTTCCAAGCCCAGCTGAAAAAGGAACAAAAGAAGATGATGAACCTGTCTTGGTTCAATGGCTCAGTTCTTCATAGTAAAAGCAATAGCAGAAACGCCAGAATAACTTAAGATTTTGAAAAGCTAGGAAGATAGATGATGGGAAGGAAAGCAGGAAGGGAGGGAGCGAGGGAGGGAGGAAGACTGGACAGATTGAAATGATCTCTTCCTTCCTTCTTCTTTCTCATTGTCTAGATATTGTAATGATCATCAATAAGCAACAAGTTTGGTAAACAAGGAGCCTATGTAATTTCATGAATTAGCTCAACAGTCTCTGATCTGATCATTGTTTCACCTTAACTACTATTAATGACCAAGATCATTAGCCAAACTTCTTCCTTGAGCATTTACTTTCTCACTATAAATAGGGAGCTAACTCCTATAATAAGATCACACTTACTGATATTCTAGTATATCATGCTATATCAGGGATTCTTTGGTTTATTGATAACACTCAGACCTCTGACCCCTATCAAATTCCCTGTTTCTCTTAGAGCCTTACTCTAGTAATTCTCTTTCCCCTTCACAAAGATTATACCTGGAGGCCAGTGTCCTAAAAGTGTCAGAATGGAGCATCCTCTCCTTTAAGAAAATGAGTAGTTCATAGTCACTCAAAGGAGAACTCAAGCTCATCATTTGTAATTACAGTAATAGATACTGTTTATTAAGTGTCTAATAGGATCAGACCTTGTACTGGTATCTTTATCTCTATTCCTTAAATCAACCCTACAAGAGCAATATTACCATTCTCAATTTAAAGAGGAAAGAAACGGAGCCTCTACTTGGTCAAGGAACTTGCCCAGGGTCACACAGCTAGGAAGTGGCATAGCCAGTATTCCCATCGAGGTCACATTCCAAACTTCAGCCTTCCTGCTCCTCCACACTGCCTTTCATGGTGTCTTCTAGTGTTAATAAAAGGGAGAAAAAACATCAATTCCCTGTGACAATGCTTCTGACTCATAAAGAAAGTGAGAGAATTCCAGTGGCTCTGTTCCTAGACACTGCCGACTGGCTCTGTTTCTTGTTTAATACTGTGATTTTAATTTCTTTTTCTTTTCTGTATTTTTTCCTAAAAGCATGCTGTCATTTTGGAGCCAAAAAAGTAAGGGCTGTGTAACTAGAAAAACAAAAAAAAAAAAAAACAAAAAAAAAAGCTATCATTTCTCCCTAGAGTAATTTTTAAGGGCTAAAGTTTCTCCATAAATTCTCCCCAAGTGGTCCCAAGTTGCTTGGCATCAGTCTGGGAGAGAGAGTGACAACCTAGCATGTCATTCCTAAGGCAGTAGGAATTCCCATGATTATATGAGAAACAGACAGAACAAAGACATTACGGCACGTTAAACAAACTTGAATCTGGCTCATCAGATCATTCTCTTTGGCGTTACTTTTATTAGCATCCATAGCCAGCTGACGAGAGTCAAGACAACTTAAATGATTCCCTCAGCCATGTGAGTCACCTAGAAAAGTGTCTATATTGTCTACACCTGCTCCTTAACCTGCTGTGAGGGTCTATATAGAAATAAGTATACCTCAAGCCCTTCCTTTGTGTTATGCCAAAGACAAAAGAAGAAACAAGGGCTGGTTCTTTCCATGTGATCACATTCTGCATACTTTTTTGCTTTTGTCCTTGATCTTCCCTCTCTGCATGTAGTATTTCCCACTAAATCTATGGAATTAATTTGTACTCCTCCTCCAAGGTTCAGATCAGGTATCTTCTGCTTGGAGAAGACATGCCTACAACCTGCCTTCCCCAGGCTGCATTGCACACCTCCACCACGCTCCCTAGTACTATGTGCACAGTCCTGTCATGGCCATGTCCACTCTGTAATAGCACGGGCTTGTTCTCTGTGCAGAGCGGTGAGCTCCTTGAAGAAGGATTCAGGTCTCGTTTACCTCTGCACCCTCAATACTTAACAGATAATAGGAGCATAATAAATATGAACAAGAGGAAAGAAAAAAGGGACAGGGGAATAAAATACAGTGATGGTGAATGAGAAGCCTCTTACTTTGCTTTTCTCTATCCCTGTAGATGGTTCCAAGAAAACATAGTTTCACCGAAGTTCATTAACACCAGTGCACACACATATAGTGTTACTAGTGTTACACATTGACGTACAGTGTTACTCCACCGGAGCTAACCATGGGGCACAAGATGAAGTCCCATTTGTAAGCGACTATTAAATATTGGCCTTCCATATACGAAATTATGTAAGGAAAAATTACTTGTTAGGTGGTGCCACTGTCCCAAGACTGTCAGTACTCTGCTCAAAAATAGGAGTGACATTATGAAACATAGAACAAAAACCTTAATTTGCCAGTCAAGTATCTCAGTCTCTCTCAACCTAACCCATGCTTCCATCTTCACCTGTCTCCAGTCTACAGCAGGAATTTGACCTAAGCCACAAGGGCTATTATTCGCCCAGACATTGTCTTTCCTTTTCTCTACTGAGTGTCCCCCACTTGCCCAAGGAACCATAAACTCAAGGTCTTCTTAAAGTCATCCCAAATGTTGCAGTCTGCATCGATCCTTCTCACTTCTCAACTGACAAGCACTTACTATAAATGTCACTTAATGTGTTGCCTGTACACTGCATTGAAGACATCGGAGCTGTCTGCTAGAATTTTCTGTAGTGATGAAAAAGTGCGATATCTGAGCCACCCAACACGATAGACACTGACCACATAATGGCAACTGAGCATGTGAAGTGTGCCTAGTGGAACTGACGTACAAAATTTTAAATTTTTATTTTATTATAATCTATTTTTTTAACTTTATTTATTTTGAGAGAGAGAGAGAGCATGTGTGTGTGTGTGTGTGTGTGTGTACACAGACACGTGGAGGAGGGGCAGAGAGGGAGAGAGAGAATCCCAAGCAGGCTCCATGCTGTCAGCGCAGAGCCCAATGGGGGGCTCAGACTCACAAACTCTGAGATCATGAGCTGAGCTGAAATCAAGAATTGGACACTTAACTGATTGAGCCATCCAGGTGCCCCTTATTATAATCTCTTTAAATTTAAAATCAAATAGCCACATGTGGATAGTGCCTACTGTATTGGACAACACAGAATATTTACATTTTGATGTGCTATGTCTTGTATCCCTTGATGAGCATATAAGCTACCAAAAAAATTGAATAAGAAGCTTTTATGTATCCCAGGGGAATGCCATGACCACAGCAGTGCTCTTTAAATTTCGTGTTCAGTGCATTGCTTGACTACATGCCTGCCTCTAATTGTTCTATTATCTTAAAGAAGTCCTCTTCCCTACATATATAATTTTAACAAAATACTACAGATGGTATTTCCTTTTTTTTTTTTAGTGGCTTAAACTCACACAGAATGGCAGTGTACTGCAATCTGGGTCCTTTATCACTAGACAAATAAAATAAAATATAGACTGATTTCAACTGAATCTCTCCAAGAGAAATCTCCATTATTCATTTCCACCTCTTCTCTTTTCCCTTTTGTCGGAAAAACATGTTTTAAATACCTGCACGTAGAAATGCTTCAATTTTATGTGTGACTGTTCTACAGAGAAAGACTATCTCAGGTTATCTGAAACAAGTTCAGTAATAGATTTTTCTTTTATCTCCCCCCTGAAACCCCAAGACCTTCTGAAGGAAGGTAGTCCTATATCGTAGATTTTCCCAGAGAATTTTTGTCTCTATTTCTAGTGAACACCCTGAGGTTCTTTGAAGAAGGCTCAACCCTCTACTAGAAGGTCAAGGGAGGTCACGTCTTTGGAATTTAACAATGATGTGCCCCTGGCACTTGCTGGCTTACCAATGGCCCTTCAGGAATCATCATGCCAACAGGCCAACCATGCAATAAAATCCTGTAGCTGGCAAAGCCAAGAGCAAAGTGATCAAACAGTCTGGCTGCAGATTAGATTCTAACTTATTAATAAGGCTTCAGAAAATAAACCAGATTGAGTCTTTAACAGCAACAGTTTACAGGAGATGTTTAATGATTTCGGAGGTCGGCCACACCGCATGCCTTCCTTCTGACTCAGTGAAGAGCAGGACAAGGGCAGAAGACACGCTCAAGAAGCCAGAGCAATCAGCTGTATCTTTTCCATTTACAGCTAAGTTTATTTGGAGTGACTGGAAAAACTTTCAATGAAATCTTTTTTTTAAATAATAAAATAAAAGAATTTACCCAACTATCATGAGCCAGACAACATCGAGAAATAATTATGGGTGTGTATTTTCCCCTGCCTTGTAAAGTATTTACAAATTGTAGCATGAGCAAGCTCTAAAGTAAATGGTAAAGATAGCAATAACATTTAACTTGTAAATTTTTTATATTTAGCCATAAAAGAATCACCATGTGTTTAAATCACATTTGAATACATATAAATAAAATTCTCATCTGCAGACGTGAGCCAGTGGCTAAAGAAAGAATCCGTGACTCCTTCTCAACAGAGCAAAAACACTGGAGAGGCTTAGTACCTTATTTCTATAAAATAGAATTCATTGCCACCACATCAGCAAAAGTGTTAGTATCTTAATTTGGGAACTTATAAAAATGAAGACATTGATAGTGACAATAATAAACTTTGTAGAGAAATTTACAGTTTATGGTGTGTTTTATATACCTTCCTTCATTTGTATTAGATAGAGGATGACTTTATCTACATTTACACATGAGACAGTGGAGGCTTAGAAAGATTAAGTAAATTTCCCATCATTCAGATAGTGAATGTTGGAGCTAGAATATGAACCTGGCTCATCCCACTCCTGAAGTCCTCTTCATTCTACTAATTCAGGCTGAGCCTTAACAGTATCCAATCCAGATCATCCTGGCAGCATAAAGCAGAAACTGCAGCAAAGGAAAGCAGAATGATCTGAAAGAGTTAGTTAGCAAAAAGGATTCAATGACTGAGAATGTGCTTTTCAAGAAGATAGAATTCAAATAAGATATTATTCAACAGTAATAGCATTAATGTGTATTGAGGATTTACTCCATGCCAAACAGAATGCTAAAGCTCTTTTTTATATACATATATAGTATTGCATTTTATCCTAATCATTTTCCTTATAGACAAGAAACTATGTAGGAGAGTTAACTAACTTCCTCAAAGTCACATAGCTGTGGGTAAAGGACCAAGAATGTAAAACCAGTAGATGAGATTCCTGAGTTCTCCTCTTTAACTGCTACATCAGTGACATTTTATCCCCAGAGAATCACTCATAGCATCCCATTACTAATCTCTAGCAAACAGATTCGCAGTGGTGATAGGACAAGGGACATAAGAAACGCCACTGATAATCAACAGGAATCATTTTATAGGTTGTCTTCTGTACAGTTTATGATTTTAAAGGACACACAATCCACTTTAAACCTGACTCTAATTTTTAAAGGGTATTTTTAAAACCCCCTTTTGATTAATACCAAATGCATGTCATTTATGGGGGCAAAAAACCAAAAGATCTTAAATCACCTATGAGAAGCCATTGTAGTGTCATGTATAAAAGCACTGAGTTAGACATAAGAAGTCATGGGGTCAAGTCCCATGATTTCTGAGGGAATTACTGAATCATGGCTGAATGTAATTATTGATGTATTTATGGGGTCTTTTAAGAATTAAAGAAATTTCATATTTTAAGTAGATGTTATCAAAACAAACATATTTTGATCCTCACAGTTGTAAAATATCAGCTTTGGGAAATTTTTAATTATCTAACATGTCTCATTCTCTAAAAGATTTGGGAAGGTTGAGGCTATTCTAATATATATGAGTGTGTAAACACATACACGCACACTTATGCATATAAATTATATGAAGTAGAATTTATGTTAAGCTAGAAAACCTCATGTCCCTAACATGCAGTATAACGGATTATTAACTTTTTGGTTGTCAGCTTCCAATAAAAGCATGATCAAAGTAGTTACCTGGAATCCAAAGCCTTGAGTTCATGCTTACTTTTCATCTAATGCAGCCGAGATCAGGGAAATTACCTCACTGCTCAGTGACTCAATTTATCTATTTGCGTAATGAGAAAAACAAAGGGTCTGGGGGACTTTGTTCCTGTTTCAAAATTTGAAAATGCTTAATGTAAGTCCCAATAATAGTCTGATTTGGGGTTATTATTTTTTAAGCAAACATCCCTCAAGGAAAAGATGCAAGCTAGTCTTTCCCTGCTTTTCTTTCCTTACAATCTTTCCTTTCCAAAGATCACCACAAAGAAACAAAGAGCCAAACACACTGACTCACGTCTTTTTCTAATAGTGTTGTGGTCAATTTGCTCCCGCATAAAAAAGTAGTAGTGAAGCTTTGAACTCTGGGTTTTGGAAGGCCAAGAGTGGAAAAACGTCTTTAGCAGAAAGAACAGCACATTCCAAATCTGTCCAGTGTTAGAAAAGCCTGCTTAGGCATGCAGTTCCCATTGAAGCCCTTTTCTGTTATCAACTTTCTGACAGAAGCAGAGGCTGAACTTTGCCTTTCAATGATATCTTGAGTTTGCTGGGGGTTTTTTTGTTGTTTTTTATTTTGCTTTGTTTTGTTGTTTGTTTTGTCAGACCTTACTCATACAAGCCTTAAGATGGTTTCTCGGTTTGAACTTGCCTTTAGGACGAATGGGAAAATGGTGTAGCTTTGCTCCTAGAAAAGCTGGTTCCATCCTTTTTTTGGGAGGAAAAGTTGTACATGGTACAGAAAGTTGAAGATACACTGAGAGTCTTCACTGAGAGATTTCTGATACTGAAGTTGGTTATTACATTCTATCATTGATCAGATGTCATGATTTTTGCTTTCTTAGATGCTGCTTTCTCAAAGTCTGTTGCTATCTAATATAGTCATACAACTTTGTAGTGTACAAAAGTACTTTCACAATCTGAAATATATATGTATGTAAGTCTTGGTACATTTCTAAGTCACTAGTGTCATTCTTTGACTACTAAGATTGAGCAGCTGGCTTATCCTACATATCACCCAATTGAAGAAATTATCTCAGTACTAAAACCCTATCAACTAAAGTGCTGGAAGGACATTTCAAAGGTCTTCACTCTTTTCTCCCTGGGAGGAAGTTTCCATAAAACCACTCTCACCATACTGTTACTCATCACACATCTTACCTGCAGGCCATCCTGGCCTTGGCTCCTTCCCTCCTGTCAGTGGAAGAGACATTTCTCACATATTTTCTGGGTGCACCTCTCCACCCCTCCTGCCTTCTGGGGCCTTGACTCTGAATCATCTGCACCATTGGTCTATTGCAGCTGTAGTGTTCTTCAATGCAGCCCAGGTTGTGACTCACCCCTGTTGAAAATCTTTCAGAGCTATTACTTGGCCCTCAAATTAGAGTCCAAACTCTATCACAAGATTTATAAGGCCTCTCGTGGTCTGGGCCTGCCCAACTTTGCAGATGCCTTCCTTGTTATACCTCCTGCTGTCACCAGGCCCACTCTATAATCACAGTTCTCTCTCTCTCTCTCTCTCTCTCTCTCTCTTTATATATACGTCTCTTTTTTTTTAATTAATTAATTAGTTTATTTTTTTTTTTTTTAGAGAAAGAGCAGGAGCAGAGGAGGGACAGAGAAAGAGGGAAAGAGAGAATCTTAAGCAGCCCAACGTGGAGCACCATGCGGGGGGCTTGGTCTCACAACAGTGAGATTATGACCTGAGTGGAAACCAAGAGTGGGACACTTAACCGATTGAGCCACCCAGGTGCCCCCACAGTTTTCTCTTAAAGTGTCATAGCTCTCATCTTTTAGGGCTTTTATCCACACTGTTCTGTCTTTCTCCCTGGAATACTCTGCCTTCTCATCACCTCCCAGCTCCCTAATCATTCCCAGAAGCCTTCTGTGTGGCCAGGACTGGATTAGCTGACCCTGCTGTTTGCTCTTACATTGCCCCAACCTCTCTCTATGGCATCCGACACTCTCACTATGCCTATTTCATTAATTGACTGTCTCTTCTGCTGGTCTATAAATACCATTATGGCCTGAATTGAGTCTGCCTTACTAAGCAGTGTGTCCCCAGCACAGACTCTGAAACTGGTATATATATATATATATATATATATATATATATACCCACCCAATATTTGTTGAGTGAAGGAATAAATGAAGGATATCTGAATGATAATTAGAGAAACACAGATAAGAGACGAAGCAGCAGATTCAAGGATCAACCAGAGTTTTAGAAAAGGAGAGTGGTCAAAGTCTGGCCAAAGAAGTCAGAAATCAAGAAGTCTTCAGCAACCAACAGGGCAAGGTAGGAATAAAAGGTCTAAGACAGGCCCATAGCCATAATATATTGTTTAACCGACTGAGCCACCCAGGTGCCCCTAATCATAATATATTGTAAGCAAAAACTGATCATCACAATCCCCAGCCAGTCTCTCTCGTCATCATCTTGGACACAGTTTCCCAAGAATATGTCATAGCATAGACCAAGGAACATCTGCGTCATGATTGCACACACCCCAGCCAGCCTTACTGACTCAGGATCTCATGGGGTGGGCCAGAAATGGGCATTTTTAACCAACATCCCAGTTATACAACTTACAGCTCTAGGTGTGAAGTAGGGACAACTACAATAGCTGGCCGAGTAGGGAGAACAAGAAGAGGAAGCAAGTACCCTTCCCCAGTGGTGGCCAACTCAGTATTGTGAGCCCCCAGTTGCTTTACGTGTGATAAATGACTCATGTAGAAGGACAACTTTGGCCTGGTTTATCCACAATGAGCTAATGCATAGCTGTCCATGGTTGGCCCTTAGACTCCCAATGGGAGTCTTATGTCTGGGGGGGAGGGGGTGCTTTCATGGCACTTTAATCATAATTCCCACTTAACTTGTCACTGTGACCTCCATTCTCCTGTTTGAGGCATAGCCCAGCATAATCCATCTATGCCTTCTGTCTGGACTAATGCATATTTAATCAACATCCAATAAAACGATATTCCCTTGTCTGTGACCTGCACAAAGGGCTAATAATAAATAACTATGAAAAATTCATTGTAAGCTATTACTCCTGTGAGAAAAACAAAAATGTCCCCTTTATCCCCACTGAGCCTGTGGTTTTAAAGCCCTTTCCAATTTTGTATTATTGTCAAAGAAAAATAATTAGATATGGCTGACTGGAAAAAAAAAAAAATCTCGAAAGTTCTATCTGAGGAAAAGAGGCTCACCTCAAACCAACATTTCCTGTTTTGATCTTATGTTCCAAGCAGTCTCATTTTTTCCTTTGGGTTTTACATATAGTTTTGTCGTTTATGGGCATGCCTGTAATCTGTCATGCTCACAATGAGTCCAGAATAAATACTGATTTTTGTTACTGTTCTATTATTTATAGCTTAAGCTTGCTCTTCACCTTTCTCCCAAGACTCTGCTCTATCACTAGCCATTTGACGTCAGTACACTGCACCTTAAGTCCATGATAAACCAGAACGTATGTGATGTGGGCAGAAAAAATACTACATCTTGACTTTACCAAAGTCGTTTGAATCAAATGTTTTAAATGTAATTGAAAACATATTTTTTACAAGCAAATAGAGCCAATAAACTAGAAAAGCCGTATGGAAGCACCAGGCCCTGCTTCTCTGGTTTTTAATAAACTGCAGTAGAGGACCTTGGGAACAGTGGGACGCTTGTGTTGCATCACAGACTCATACAGGAGGACAAGTGCTCCCCCACAAGTATGGCTCATCTGTCACATGTGCTCTGTAAGAAAAGTGTATTAGGGAAAGAAGAGGAATACATAAGGGCACCATGGCTCTCTATAACCTTCCTAATGTCAGTGTGGGAATCTCATATGGTCTTACACAGGTAGTATGATTAAAGGGGGAGAACCTCACTGCCTTTGTCCCCCTCTGATCCCTGGATGGAAAACCATTATTATCTTCCTATAATTATTATTTTTAAAAACATATCTACAAAGGAAATATCCTTCTGGGCCAGGTCCTCATCTCCATAGCAGTGACACAGCTCTCACCAAATCTATGGGACACTGTTGCCCTTCATCCCAGTGTCAGATATTTCTGTTGGCTTGGCCTTTCCAGACCCTGAAACTGGAAGTCTATGGTGCTGCAGTGGGGCTGGCAAGCAGGAAAGGATTCTGGGCTAAGAGATTAAATCCTTGGCATACACTGAATCATCTGGCATACTGGCTTCTCCTATAATTTCTCTCGCTATGAACTGGAGTGGGTTTATTTACTCAATTTTTAAATGGCACCATTCATTGAGGTAAATCACTTGACGTAAAAGAACTAATTATAGAGCTTTTAGTAAAAGGAAAGTAAAAACTTTTCAATCTAGGTTTAGGGGCAGAACCAATTTCTGAGTTTTAGGTTTTTCCTGTATGTATGTGTTAAAGTTCCAAGGGACATGATTTGACCCAAATTTGTTGAATTGCTAACCATGATGCGAGCAGAGTAGCTATGTATAAAAATAAACTTTTCAATGTGTATGCCAATTTTTAAACTCTATCTCTTATACATGCTGACAAGGGAATGGATATGGGGGAATGATTCTACATTTATTGGTAAGAGTCTAACTTGGTACAACTTTTAAAAGTTGAAATAGTAATTACACCCAAGAGTCTATCCTATAGAAATATTCACATGTTTGTCTTAGGACATAAGGATGATGATGTTCACCAAAAGATGAAATCTACAGAGTGAAAAGGCAACCTGTAGAATGGGAGAAAATATTTGTAAATCGTATGTTTGATGAAGGCTTAATTGCCAGAGAACTACTACACCTGAACAGCAACAAACATTTTAATGGGCAAAGGACTTGAACAGACATTTCTCTAAAGAAGGTACACAAATAGGCAACAAGCACATGCATGACAAGAAGCTCAACATTACTAATCATCAAGGAAATGCAAATCAAAACCACAGTGAGATACCAGCTCACACCCATTAGCATATCTAGTTCCAAAATTGTTGGAATGCTTTTCAGATATCAGTGTGCAGAGCACGATATTTTATATGTTCACCAAGAAAAGGGCTTGTGAGTCAGTGGCAGGGTGGTCACAGCAGTGCACTAGAGGTCCAAAGAGCCAGATGGAGTTCCGTGTCAGGCACTAGCTGGCCGTGTGACCTTAGGTTCTTTGACACACCAGCATTTGCATTTTTATCTTTAAATATCTATGTACATTTCAGATATGCAGTACCTTGTTCTGTGTTTCTTGAGATCTGGCTGATACATGTATATTGTGTACCCCTACAAAATTTGACTGGGCCTGAAAATAGCCAACCCATCACTTCTCCTAGGCAGTGATCTGAACTCGGGAGGCCATGCGTGCTTAAAGGTCCGCATTTAGATGTTACATGATCAGGCATTCTGATTCTTCCACTCAGTCTCCACTGTCGCTAAAGAAAGGGCAAGTACCACCACAGACTCATAGGACACGCAGAGCTGAACTCTTCAAACCCATGTCAGTCCTTCAGAGCTTCTCTTCATTCCTCCGTTCAATCAAGAAATAATTATTCAGTGCCTACTATAATAAGCCAGGGCTCTACCAAGCCCTGGATATTCAATGATCAGAAAAATAAACAAGACCCTTATTCAGTTCAATTAAGGTCAAGAAAACAATGTGAAATGTGTTTTTGGTAATGGAATTACAGAATACCAGGTGGGGGCGGAGGGACATGGGGTGGGCAGCACTCTGAATTAGGGGCTCCTAACGCAGACTTCAAAGGTTTCCTAAAGGCTTCTCATCACAGAATGGCATCAACTCAGCTTTGAAACCATGAGTTAGGTCATTTTGCCTACTAGCCATTAGCTTTCCAAGAAGTCTGTCTTCCAGTCGTCTCTGGCTGCTGGAGAAGGGCATGCATGGCTCAGGCAGGAAGTAACCAAGCCGCTGTGGTTCAGCTGCTCAAAGAGAAACAATGGCATCTCTGACTGATGTGTTGTAGCTGACTTTCACTCTAGGTAGGAGAATCCACTCTGCCGAATCCAGGTGTAAAGGGCTTCAGATATATGACCACCAGAGCTGAGAATAATGAGGAATACTGATTCTTTCCTCACCGAAGGCAATATCTACCATAGATCACTCGTCATTTTTACTAACCATCCCATCAAGCACAGAGCATCCGTTTGAAAGTCTTCAGAGTGCATGTGTATCCGTTTCTTCAGGCATAGCACGGGCCAAGGTGATAGGGCTCACATCCCTCTTCTGTTTTCTCCAAGTCCCCTCAGAATTCTTGTTTCCTGTCCTCATAATGTTTTTTTAACATTGGGTTGCAGAGCTGAAGTAAATACACAGTTGTTGTTGTTGATTTTTAAAGGAGTCCTGATCAAACAGGTGGTGGCAGTATTGTGTTTTTCCTTTTCCCTGCAATAGGCTCTACAAATTTATCAAATCCCAATTAAGCCAAGTCTGAGTCTTTGACCTATAATTCTTACTTTCCAGCAATGACCATTGTTATTTTGTTTTCTGTAACTGATTTCTAAACTCATGAAAAACTTATACTAGAGGAAACAAGCTTGATGAGAAAGAGATGAAGATCATTAAGATTGTTTTTTCCCGGGGCGCCTGGGTGGCGCAGTCGGTTGAGCGTCCGACTTCAGCCAGGTCACGATCTCGCGGTCCGTGAGTTCGAGCCCCGCGTCAGGCTCTGGGCTGATGGCTCGGAGCCTGGAGCCTGTTTCCGATTCTGTGTCTCCCTCTCTCTCTGCCCCTCCCCCGTTCATGCTCTGTCTCTCTCTCTGTCCCAAAAATAAAAAAAAAAAAAAAAAGATTGTTTTTTCCCACAGAAAGGGATATACCTGGATCCGTCACAGGAGCCAGGTTTCTTTGGAACTTTTAAAAATTTAGAATATGTTCAAAATTTGCCCCACACACATTTAAAAAAAATAATTAGTTTCAGATTTTTCCTAATCTTGCTTCCATTCCGTAAATTTTTCTACCTCTGTTTTCTGCATACAGTGTAAATTACATCACAAGTCATTGATTTGGAGCCTGCAGGCCCCCCTTTCTGCAGGAATTCTCAACCTTCCTATGAGGTTCTTGGAGCCCCTCACTCTCTGGCACCCACTCTGGACTTTGGGGAGTGGAAAGCATCCACCATCTCCCTCCCTCTCATAGGAAAAGCTTCTCACCAGAAACACTGACTCCCCCACAATTGATGTTCTCAGTTCCTAACTCTCCCCATCTCACACTTCCTTAGATAGAAGGGGATTAGGGCAAGGGATAATGGAGACGAGAAGAAACATTAAGTTTGATTATCCCACAGCTGGTCCTTCTGGGATCTCCTTAGTAAGGCCACATTGGGGTATGAGGAACAATTGGGGGATCTTTTTAGATTTACCACTTCTCTGTTTTCAACTGGGACCCTACACATCAATTTCAGTGCCAGAGGACAAGTTCCATCAACATCTTGTTATTTGTTATTTACAAAAAAGATTTTCTGTCTGTTACTCACATCTCTCAGGGCCTAGCATAGTGCCTTTTTTTTTTTTTTTTTGTAAGCAGTGATGGAAACACTCACTAAGTACTTATTAAATTCTGAATATAGAATTAGGTACTTGAGATATTGATCAGAAACTCTAGATTTCAATCTGAAACCTGCTGAAATAAGCTTGTGGATATCACGTCACAAATCCTGATGAAATCATAGAGACCTCACACCCAGAATTCCTAAACTCCACTCTGAACCTTCACAGCATTCTCTAAATGCTCCAATCATCAGAAAATCCACCATATGGGCGAAGAGCAGGGACAGTGTTTTAAAAATGACATGCATTCCTGGTGAGAAATTAAAAACAGAAACATTTGATGAGACCATCTTTTATGTCTGTTTGAGAAAGCTCCTTGGGCTTCAACACGTTTCATTAGCTCCTGGAGTCTAATGTCACCAGAGTCCCAAATTGGAAACATTTTGCCACAACTCACAATTCACAAGTAAGAATCCTGCTTGGGATTTGATTCATTTTGTGGGCCTCCTCACTGGGTTTTCTCCCCTTCACAACTCAGATAAATAAAGTGTGGCAGTCCATGTGGTTTTGCTTTCACATCCATAGCTTCAACTAACTTTTTTGGATCCTCACATTAGATACATCCCTCTGTAATATATGCATTCAGAGAACAAAAATTCAGATTAGTGTGGAAGGTTTGGGGGAGGCATGGCTTCATTTAATTTTGTTGGTTTCAGTTTTCTGTTGAAACTTGTTTCACATCCTTATATAACCCAGTTTCCCTCTCTGTATTTCCCTCACACTCTCACAAATAAGGGACATGTCTACTTTTCTCAAACAGGTGCTACAGCAATTGAAAAGAAAAATAGTTTTAAAACAAAACTTTGAGTTTGTGGACGAAATCCCCTTTGTGCCATCAAAAATTTTGTAATTAACCACATGTCCCTGGCATGCCTTAACCTCCAGTCTTCATTTCCCTCATCTGACAATGTAAGGCCAGGCTAATGTATTGTCCATTCATTGCTTATTCTGTACCATGTACCGTGGAGAGCATTTATCATATGTGATGATTTTGTTTTGTATTCATGATCATTCTATACAAAAGGAATCCTAATCTGCATTTTGTAGATGAAGGAAAAGATGCAGGAATGTTAGGTAGCTTGCACAGCACGTGCTGTGGCTAGTCAGTGACAGAACCTGAACTCAAGCCCTCCTTCACTTAATTCCAAAGCCCTAGTTTTACCTGCTGTAATATGCTGTCACCTAATGGAGCTCTGTACTCCCTAAACTGTTCCTTTAGGTTCCGTTCTGAGCTCACTTCATTGCAAGAGACATCATTGGTAAACTATTATTGCTGGTTTTATGCATAATAAAAATCATATACCCGATGTTGTGAATAGTGGAGAAAAAAGAAATATCAGGAAGCTTCATCTCCTTTGACCTTTTCTTCCAAAACTATTCTACCTAAACGAATGGTTTTCTTCTTATTTTGTAGGTACCCCCAAATAGTGTGCAGCCTCCCTTCAGAAGACCATCCCTACTGTTGGGAGGAAGAATTTTTCTCTGTCTGTGGCTCCCTTCTATTCTAATTTACTGCCAGTACTTTAGGGTGAATGTGATCATTGTTTCCTGTCCCTCTCTTATGATAGGAAATAATGGAACAGGATGCTCTTAAGGGAAGATATAAAAATATTGTATTGGGACACCATGAGGAATGTTAATTCCTTCTTTCAATCAGTGTTTCAGGGGTTGTCTGTAAAGATTAAAAACAGAAGGAATGAAATGTCCATAGATGGACATATGAGGAACCCAAGTCTTACATAAAAGTGTTCTTCACCATCTACTCTTCTAGTTTTTTTTTTTCAATTTTTTTCTTGTGATGAGGGCTTGTGAAATCAACTCTTTTTAACAACTTTCAAATATGCAGTATGGTATTAGTAATTATAGTCGCCTTGATATACATTACATCCCATGACATATTTATTTTATAACTTGAAGTTTGTACCTTTCAACCTATTTAGCCCACCTCCACCTCCCACCCCCACCTCTGGAAACCACCAATCTGTTCTCTGTAGCTTTGCCTTCTCTTCTTGTAAATAACAAAAATTCAGTATCACCTGTGCCTGCTTGGTTGTCCTTGGGAAAATAACACTTAAGGAAGAGGGTGGAGAGGAAGGAAAGGTAGCTCCAACTGAAAATTAACTGATTTAATCACAAATTATCTAATGTGTTTAATAAGAATTATCTTCTCCGTATGTGCTGGCCCAGAAAATGAAAAATGTCTTGCCCATCAGGCTTAAGGCGTGAATCATGATTTTCCTATCAGCTAAACACTCAGTGAAAGGGAAGAAACATTTGAAAAGATAATGCAGCAGCAATTTTTTTTAAATTAAAAATGAATGAGAATTTGTAGACCTCTTTTTTAACTTTGGCAAAGCTATTATAAATAGCATTTTTTAAAACAGTCTCGCTAAAACAAAACAAATGTTTCCTGTCAGTATGGAAAAAGAAATTCCTGTCTAAAATTGTGTTATCGTGTTATCTGGTTTTTAGTCCACTTAATTAAGAAAGCTGTTGAATGTTATGCTACATGTCATCAAATGCCATTTTTAAAACTGATTTCAATTTTTCATGAGTTATTTCCAGTTTTGTGTTTTCACTATTTAATCCTTTAGGGTTTTTTTTTTTTAAGTAATCGTTTTTCAAAGTCAAAGATACACTATTCTTGGTGTCATTCAGTTTAAAAGATACCCTAATATAGAAATGCATTGAAAGCCAAGTCATCTACTAAATTATAACACAGCCTCACACACATCATTAATACTTACTTTTAAACCAAAAAACTGAGCTATGGAAAGTGCTTAAACTGAGTTGAGGTACATTAAGTCTAATATACTTCTAATTTTTCACATAAAAAAACATGAGGTTCAGAATTTGAATGAAATGAAGTTATAAAGTTAGTGGCAGAAAGCTGAGTTCCTTTTTACAAAGTCAGTGTACTTGTTTCACAACCGCACTCTTCAAAAAATATTTATTAAGCAGCTACTATGTGCCAGGTATTGTGTTAGGGTATGAGGATACAAAAGTAAATAACACAGGGCATCCATTCTGAAGAATCTTATAATCCAATGGAAAAGTAATAAATAAATAGGTGATGTGCAAGTTTTTATGTAACAAGTAACTTACAACCTTAGCAGCTTAATACAATCTACAATATACATTTATTATCTTATAGCTCTAGTGGATCAGGGATGGGCATGGTTTAGCTAGTCCTCTGCTTCAGTATTTCTCTCACAAGGCTGCAATCAAGGTGTCAGCCAGGGCTGAGGTCTCATCTGAAAGCTCAACTGGGGAAGGATTCACTTTCAATCTCATGTGGTTGTTGGCAGGATTCAGTTCCTATGGCCTACTAGACTGAGGTCCTCAGTTTCTTACTGGCTATTATCCAAAGGCTACTTTAAAAAATCTTGCTACACGCATCTCCCCAACATGGCTGCTTCTTTTATCAAAGCATGCAAGTAAAAAAGGCAATAGGGAAATTTCTGCTAACAGGATGGATTCAGGGATTATTAGGGACCATTTTAAAGTTTATCTGCTGCAGAATTCTATAGTAAAACATAATAAATGCTGTGAAAGAGAAAGGCAAGGGAGCAGTGGGAGCACAGGGGATAGGCTCTGCACCAGATTAAGGAGGCTGGGCTATCATTTGAGTTGAATTTAAAGGATGAGGAGTTATCAGATCAATGAAAAAGGAATGAAAGTGATTCTGAGCAGGAGCAAGGTCTGTTAAAGCATAGTATAGACTCCAGATGGAGACTATCTTAAGGCTAGCATATGTTGAATGAATGAATAATATGCCTTTGTAGCACTAAAAGTGGGATTCCACTCTGATATGCCACATAATAACCATGTAAGTCATTCTCCATCTCTTTAATGAAGGTAGGAGAGAGAAAATTACAAGTGTTCAGAGTTAGAAGGAAGATGTGTTTTATAATAAGAATTCTAGAGAAAGCCAGAAATGTCACTCCATTCCAAGAGGAAAAAAAGTTTCCCAGAGCCTTTTTGAGTTCACCAAAATCCTGTACAATGTCTGACTTGAAAACATATGTAGTATATCACCTCTAGGACCCAAGACAAAAGATGGTTTATAGTTCACATGTTTATTTCAGACTTGGCATTTTTGCCTTGATTTGCAATATATACATATTTTGTACTTCAGCTGAAGAGCTCATTTTTCAAATAAGGTAAAATAATAAAAAGTGATATCACTTGCATTAGCAGTAATTACGTAAAAGACAAATATTTTTAAGTTGTAACCGTTATAGGAAGTTTTTTGTGCCAAAAATTGAGTAATAATGACCATATCTCCTCTTGCATATCAAATATGATTATATGAAATATATTGAATGGGACTACACATTTATTACTCTTCCATTCATAGAAAGTCAGACCTAATATTAATCAGAGTTAGTCATCCTGTTGTCCAATGGTGATAGGTAATCACATTTGGTGCCAGCTTTCAGAGAGAAAGCAGAGGATTCTCACAGTCTATTAGTAAAGGCACCCTCTTTTTACTGCCTCTTGGGATGCTGGATTGTTTGTCTTCTTTCCTTCACCAGTTGTGACATATGCAATTTCTTCTGGGGTGGGTGTATGTGTATATGGGAGAGAGAGAGGGAGGAAAGAAGGGGGAGAGAGAGAAGGAGAAATACTGTGTAAAGAGGTGTAGAGAGAAGTTTCAAAAGTGTAATTCCTTTGTAACAATTTTCTACAAATCTACAACAGAACCAAAATCCTTGAAGAAAAAAATATTTTTAAGAATAGGAACATGGACCAGTGGAAAGGAAAATAATTTCAAAGGAATAGGAATAACATTATTTTTTAAATATAAAAAAATAAAGGTAATAATTAAGATATATGTAATATCAAAACATTCTTTGAGAGTATTGTAGAAAAAAGCAATTCTCAAGGGGCTCCTGGGTGGCTGAGTCTGTTAAGTGTCTGACTTCAGCTCAGGTCATGATCTCCCAGTCCGTGGGTTCGAGACTCACCTTGTCAGGGTCTGTCCTGACAACTCATAGCCTGGAGCCTGCTTCTGATTCTGTGTCTCCCTCTCTCTCTGCACCCTCCCCCACCCCCACTCACACCCTGTCTCTCTCAAAAATGAATAAACATTTTTTATAATTTTTAATAAAAAAAGAAAAGACAATTCTTCAGATGATTTAAGGAACATAAACATTTTAAAATTTCATTGATGAGAGGATGTTCCAAAGTAGAAAACTTAAAGCTCTTAATTATGTACACCCAAGTTTGAAATAACTAAGTATTCGATTATCTAGACTGTCTCTCCTAAACCTGCTACAAAAGAAAGAAGCAGGACTTTGGGAACTTAGTTATTCTGTTGATTATCTATAGAACACACCAATTGAATTATATGGAACTTACCCACTTTAGAGCCTTACAACTTTTAACAGAGAAAAGACACAAGTAATCTAGAAATGGTAAAACCTAGAAGGCTCTGGATATCCCAACACAAAACTAACAAATCCACAGGGAGTCTCCACAGCTCAGAGCAGTAAAATTTAATTAGTAACTTCTGCATTTTCAAAGCTATTGAAAACCTCTTCACTATGTCAGTATCTAAATTTCCTAGACGACATCATTTGTTTCATGTAAAAATAACCATTACTTTGATTCATAAGGCAGATTTTGGTACTTCCATTAAATGTGTATGGAAACTACTCATCCCTGACTTCTATGCTTTCTTAACTTCTATTTTCCCTCTCTTTATGTCTTCAGATTGCATTTTTTAGTGCTTTCCTCATGCCTTCAGTTTATCCAGTGCTTTATTTAACTCATCTCTTGGGGTCTTATTTTAATAACATATATTCATTTTTAATGAACATGTCTTTTCTATAATTAGTATTTGATTCTTTTTTTAAAAATCTGTCCTTTTGTTCAACATGCCCTTCATTTTTCCCATGAATTTATTCAATCTTTTATCATTAATCATTTTTTTATGTAGTATATGTGCTTTTTTTGTTTTAAAATGTTACTTCTAATGTTTCTGCTGCTGTGCATTCATCATTTACAATATTACCTGTGTTTTTTAAGGCTTTAATTTTATTATTTTTTTATTGGGTACTAAATATACTTTAAAAAGCTATAACATGTGTAAGGTTTAAAGAATAACAATACCATGAACATTCATATGTTAGTTTTATATCTAGTTTTAACATGGACTGTTACCAGTGCGCGTAACACTGCCCTGGTAAGATTTGGAGCCAAATCCATGCTGTGTGCCTCTTTGGTCTCTTCCCTCTCTCTTCTTCCCAAAAGTAACTGTGATCCTGAATTTTATGTTTATCATTTTCTTTTTCTTTATGATTTTATCACTCCTAATACACTTATTTTTACACTTATTTTAAGCCTCTTTTAGATAGTTACCCCATCAAGAATTTAATTTATCTAATAGAATTCTTGCATTAGTTGCATCAACTAACTCTCTCTTAATCAGTAAGTTCCTGCTTGTGCTTTGTAATTTCCAACTGCAAGCTCAACCTCAGAGAAAACTGCCTCTCACCTCCATACTGATTACACCCTGTTGTGTGGAGCTTCCTCTAGGAATAGCTTTGCATTTCCTCTGCTGTAGCTCTACAAGTTTCACCAGTTTTACTCCAGCTTTACCTTAAACTCTGAAGTTTTGTTTCTACACTACTTGGGTTATTCAAATTCAGGTCTCACAGCGAGTGTAGATTGGACTTTCAGTTTCCACAAATCTCTCCACCCATGACTCAGAGCAGATGATGTTTCCATGCCACATCCCCATACCAGGCCTGTCTCTGGAGCAGAGTTTCCTAGTTCCCTTCATGAATTGGACAAACTATTCCGGATATATTTATCCATTGCACAAAGAGCTTTAGATATTAGCTTCTAAGGCCTATATCCATTCTACTACCTTTAACCTGCTTGGCATCAACCACTGCTCATTACAATGACTTAAGTTCTCTCCATTTCCTGCTACTCAGAGATTTCCCTTTCTGGCGTTTGAACTCATCTACGTAGCTAATATTTTTAAATCTATTTTATAGCTGGCATTACTATGAATTTCAAGTTAGAAGATACATTTCTTACTTCTACTTATCCAACCAACCTTTCCAGAAATCAATATTACAGCTGAAAAAGTAAATCTGGGGATTTTTATAGGATTTTGTTCAATGCCTTATTGAAGTAATGCTTTGTGAGTAAGACATAGACTTACTTCTTTGAAATATCAAACTTTCTCTTGACTCTTCCATTGTTTGTGAAATTTTTTAACATTTAAGAAACACTTTGTTGTGAAAAATGGTATATAATCATAAGTCTACATTACTACATGTAATTAGTAAATGGGCAACACATAGTTTAGTATCACTTTGGCAGACAAGTATGAGAGAGAAGGGCTTGGTTGCCCTCCTTGATTAAGAGTTAAAATCTTTACATTTTCTACTAAAAAGGAATCTGAGTGAGTTTTCAGACTCAGATATTAGGGACATCTTTCTTCCTTTCAAAAGCCATTGTGAAACTACCACCCACGAATTTGTCTAAATCATTTGATAGATCCTTATATATTAAAACAGTTCTTGCCTTTGGTGTGACTAACATGTTTTTCATTCATTATATTGATCAATTTCCCTATTATTAGTTCTTAACATAAATATGTGAAAGTAAATCTTGACGAACAATATTTGGAAAGAAATTTTTTTTCCTGTTTTTTTATTATTATTTTATTTTCCCACCTTTGTTTCACTCTGATTTTGAGGTAGTTGTTGATTTGGGGGTATTTTTTCAAACCTCATTTTATATGCCATTTTTAAAGAAGTAGCAGAACATATATGCTAAGATTCCCAGTTCTGGAGTCAGACTGCCTAAGTTTCAAATCAGACTTCACCACTTACTATGAATCATGTTACCACCGGCAAGTTTTTTACCCTCGATGTACCTCAGTTTCTACATCTGAACAATAGGGATGCTGCTGCTGACAATGGTGCCTACCACACAGGGCTGTCATAAAGACTGAATGAATTAATACATATAAAGCACTTAGAAGAGCCCTTAATATATGTTATTATTATTATATTTAAATTTTCCATGAGAATTTTACACAGGCATCTCTAACAAAGTGTTCCTAGCCATAACCTAGCCTAATGATTTCATGGTTTTATGGAAAAATCTCAGGGCACAATATCTTGAAGCATATAGAAATAATCTTGTGCTATCAGTTTTCATGATCTCTTGCGTTTTTCATGAATGGACATCCTAAAAGTAATGAATCCAAATAAGCCTTATTTTTTTCAATCAAAACCCTTTGTTGGGACTGTTTACAGGAAATCTCTTGGGAATGGAGGGAGTTGAGGCAACAGAAGAACCCTTCAGCTCTGTGGCCCGAGAGGGCCCTCACCCCCACCCCTGCTGGTCCTGTGGGCCAAGATAAACATGTTTGGCAAGGAGTGCCTTGCTCACTCCACCCTGGCAACTCCGAGGTGAAGGTTTTGGACTGTGGTATTGCTACTCCACCCAACTCTGTTCTATTTTTAATATACCTTTGTGATAAAATGTATTGTATCCATTTAAAAAGAAAAGTCTGGAAGGTGTGGCTGACAAGAAGGAAAGCAATATCCTGCCACTGCCTCAGACATGAAAGCTTCAGCTCATGGCCCACCCTCTCTGTACAGCTCAGGCTCCACATTTTGTTCAATAAAAGCAACAACATTCACATACCTCACCATCAGGGAAAATGCCATAAATTGTCCCAGTCATGTGTGCCCTGGTAAACACCCAAGTATATGAATGAGCTCTCAATAGCCAATCACAGAAAGAATATCGGCACACCTTGCTTTCCTTAAAAAATGTGTTGCTAAAACTGCATGAAAATAAAATGTAAGTTAAATCAATTCTTAAATGCATTAAGAATGTGCTGCTTAATAAATACTGGAGGACTGAATAATGAAATCCCTTTGTAAAGTAATAATGACCCTAGTTTATCTGTTTTCATGTCTAGAATTTTGGAATCTGATTTTCCTTAAAGAATGGCATACCAATAACATTAGTTTCTCAACTAAAGGTGTTGCTTAAATTTGGGCACTCAGTTTTCTTTAGGGGAATACTAGGGCACAAGATTCAGTGACCTCTGCAAGTCCTCTCAAGCTCAAAATTCACTGTCTTCTTAGGGCAGTCTAGTAGTAATTAGAGGAATGTCCTCTTGTTTGGTTGTTCTTTCTACTTATCATTCCCTCTGTAGTCTGGGGGAATATGTACTTTCCACTATCAGTTTCTCAGATAGCCCCATGACACTTCACGAGAGGGCTGGACTGAATGCCTTGCAGATGTAGCAGAAAGAGCCAGAACTATGGTACACTGAGGTTCTGAAGCTCCCCCTGAAATCTCTTTCTATAATGATCTTTCCTGCTTTGTTTTTAACCCAGAGTGGGGGAAAAAAAATCAAGAGTGCCTCTAACAATTTCATGGATTAGGACCTTCTTTCTGGATGACCCCAAGAACAGAAGGTACTACATACAATATTCCATTATTTGCCATGAGCACCAGAGATGCACAAAGGGAAAATTATATTAACTCCCCATCAAATACTGGGAAAAAGTACCATAAGGTAGTTAGGTTATTTGCCCAAGTTACCCATGGGTTACTAATAAAGCTAAAGATGCTGAATTCTGTGACAGAATTACTAAGTTATGCTGTTTGATGTTGAAATATCTGACACCAGAAGTATTTTAGTTAATAACATTGCCTATCATCTTCACTGAACATCACATTCTTCATCCAGGGTGTTCATACATTTAACAACTCACCCTTGGAATAATCTCAAGAACAAAAGGCAGCTGGAAGGTAATATTTTAAACATTAATGAGATATTGGTGGTGTACCTCAGTTCACCCAAGCCTCCAAACACAAACATAACTAGTTTTTGACTCCCCCTGTGGCTAAAGAAATACTTCCATTAGTGGAAATATTTGAAATCACAGAGATAAAAAGAATGTGTGATTCACATCAGTGTTATTTCGTCTCATCTAATGACATAAATAAATGTGATAATCAATATGAAATGGCTTGGCAAGCTTCAAAGAATGAAGAATCATTTTTGGCGTTACTACTGGTTGTAAGAATAATAGCATTGTAAACTATCAGCTGACATTAAAAAGATCATTAGAAGATATTACAAAACACTTTATGCCAGTAAATATGACAACTTATATGAAAGTGTTGCCAAACGGACACAGAAAAAGACAGGAAAACTGAACGGGTCAATATCATTAAAGAAATTGGACCTATTTTTATAACCTTTCCACAAAGAAAACTACATCCAGGTAGTTCACCTACAGAACTTAAAGAATAAATAACTCCAATATAAAACAAACACTTCCAGGGATAGGAAAAAAGAATAAGAGACACTTCTGTATTATTTATCAGCCCAGCATAATCTTGATGCCAAAACTTGAAAGGGATGTTACAAAAAAGAAAAATAGCAGACACATAGGTACAGAAATTATAAACAATATTAGCCTGACCTAATTGGCTTTATTTCAGAAAAACAAGGTGGTTTATGATTCAGAAACCAATCAATGTAATTTACCACATTACCATTAAAAAGAAGAAAGCTACATAATAAATTCAATAAATTTAGAAAAAAGCATTTGGTAAAATTCAACACCCATTGATGATAAAAGTGCCCAGCAAACTATCTTAAGCTGAGAGCATACTTAGCAAAAAGTTCTACAAATATTAACCTTACTTGTGGCTTTTGGGACAAAACAAGAATGCCTACTCTCACCATCTTTTGTTCAAATTATATTGGAGGGACGCCTGGGTGGCTCAGTCAGTAGAGCCTCCAACTTCAGCTCAGGTCATGATCTCACTGTATGTGAGTTTGAGCCCCGCCTGGGGCTCACTGCTGTCAGCACAGAGCCTGCTTCAGGTCTTCTGTCCCTCTCTCTCTCTGCCCCTCCCCAGCTTGTTCTCTCTCTCTCAAAAATAAAGAAAACATTTAAAAATAAATAAATAAATTATATTAGGGGTCCTAGTCAGTACAATACATCAAGAAATAGGACTAAAAGGTATAATAATTGCCAAGTAAAAAGATACTATTTTCATTAGTTATTATTGGAATGAAGAGGTGCATTTATCAAACCCATTGGATGCAAGGTCTCATATTCAAAAAGCAATTCGCTTCTGTATACTATAAACATGAAACAAATAGAAAATAAAACCTTTTAAAAGATACCATTACAATAGCATTGGAAACATCAGTTTAGCAGCTATGTGCAAAGGAATTTAAGGAGTAAGCATCAAGAAATGACTATTCTAAGAGTAACAATAATGTGATCGGATTGTGCTTCAAAATCCAAAATTCATGTAAACATAACCAATTTTTAATAATTATTTTCTAAAACCCATACCCAAATCTTTCCTCCTTCTCCTCCATTTTGTTATCTGCTATATTTCTTAAAAACAAGATATCACAATTATTTAGAAATTCACCAGCATTCCCTAATGACAGCAGAAAATAGAAATGTGCTTCAGGAAACTTTTCATGGAAGCCACTGGTTTTAAATTGGCTTCATGTCTTACAGGGAGAGTACCAAAAAGGACTGAATTAATACATGACAGTCACAGGTCACTGTGGATCACTTAGAAGTATAATCCTCCATTTACTCAGATAGCTTCTTCATATAGGACATCTTATAGTATATCTCATGAAAGTATACAAGGTGTCTAAAAGCAATTTTGAACTAATAAATACCTAGTAGTGCAATTGCTTGTTCATAGGGTAGGACTATTTTTAATTTTTTGAGGAACCTCCATACTGTTTTCCAGAGTGGCTGCACCATTTCGCATTGTGCACCAACAGTGCAAAAGGATTCCCCTTTCTGCACATGCTCGCCAACATCTGTTGTTGGCTGAGTTGTTAATTTTAGCCATTCTGACAGGTGCGAGGTGGTATCTCATTGTGGTTTTGATTTGTATTTCCCTGATGATGATGAGTGATATTGAGCATCTTTTCATGTGTCTGTTAGCCATCTGGATGTCTTCTTTGGAAAAGTGTCTGTTCATGTCTTCTGCCCATTTATTTCTCCACTGGATTATTTGTTTTTTTGGATGTTGAGTTTGACAAGTTCTTTACAGATTTTGGATACTAACGCTTTATCTGATATGTCATTTGCAAATATCTTCTCCCTCTCCATGGGTTGCCTTTTAGTTTTGCTGATTGTTTCCTTCACTGTGCAGAAGCTTTTTATTTTGATGAGGTCCGAATGGTTCATTTTTGCTTGTGTTTCCCTTGCCTCTGGAGACATGTCTAGTAAGAAGTTGCTGCAGTGGAGGTCTAAGAGGTTGTTGCCTGTTTTCTCCTCTAGGATTTTGATGGTTTCCTGTCTTACATTTAGATCTTTCATCCATTTTGAGTGTATTTTTGTGTATGGTGTAAGAAAGTGGTCCATGTCACTGATCTATTACTTTGGCTATTCAAGGTCTTTTCTGGTGCCATACAAATTTAAATTTTTTTCTATCTCTGTGAGGAATGTTAGTGTTATTTTCATAGGAATTGCATTGAATGTGTAGATTGCTTTGGGTAGTACAGACATTTTAACAATGTTTGTTCTTCCAATCCATGAGCTTGGAATGTTTTTCCATTTCTTTGTGTCTTTTTCAATTTCTTTCATAAGCTTTTTATAGTTTTCAGCATACAGATCTTATACCTCTTTGGTTAGGTTTATTCCTAGGTATTTTATGGTGTTGGTGCAATTGTAAATAGGATCAATTCCTTGCTTTCTCTGTCTGCTGTTTCATTATTGGTGTATAGAAATACAACTGATTTCTATACATTGATTTTATATCCTGCGAGTTTGCTGAATTCAGGTATCAGTTCTAGCAGTTTTTTGGTGGAGTCTTTCAGGTTTTCCGTGTAGAGTATCGTGTGATCTGTGAAGAGCAGAAGTTTGACTTCTTTCTTGCCAATTTGGATGCTTTTTATTTCTTTTTGTTGTCTGATTACTGAGGCTAAGACTTCCAGTACTATGTTGAGCTAATAGAGAACTTCTGAATACCATCCCAGGCAAGCTGTAGAGTACCCAAATATTATGTGACTTTAGGATGGAGATGCTAGACACTGGGCCCCTCTGTACTTTTCCATACAGTTCCGCACTCAGAACAGCTCCAGCTGTCTATGGGAAGGTTCTGAAAGACAAAGAGCTAGGGTTTGGCTATTTACACACAGACCATAAATGAATTACCACGAGTGTGTTGGCAGAGAGATTTGAACCTAAGGACACGGGACAATCTGCACAGGTTGCCAATGGTTTGTGACTTGTGAGAAAAGAAAGGGGAAATTAAAAAAAAAATCTTGCTGGCATAATTTACATTGGACCACATGAGCACATTCCAATCAATCCACTTCATAGACATGATCTCACTGGTCTCCCCAACATCCCTAAAAGGAAATGAGGGGGACAAATGTGACTCCACCCTTTAAGCCAAAAGCCCCATCCTTCACTCCCACTTGTGGCTAGGAGTGGGTGGAACATATTTATACAGAGGAACAAATTACCATCTTCCTTGCTTTCTGGCCCCTCAACATGTGGGTGAACAAGTTTGCCTTTCAGTGCTTGAGGCCATACAATTCCCAAAACAACCAGTCTGAAATGTTGGGGACTGAGTCACTGGCCAGTGATAATTCTCAAACAAGTGCTGGTTTGTTTCTCAATCATTGTTTGGCCTTGCTAACTTGGACTCAATAACACCATGGAATATAAGCGGCTGGGATGAAATTTTCCTCATTGGCCTTGAGGAGGCTTTTTTCCTGAAAAGTAGCTTCTTAATGGTGTTGTTGTTGCTGTTGTTGTTGTTGTTGTTGTTGTTTGAGTATAGTTGATGCACAATGATACATTAGTTTCAGATACACAACATAGAGATTCAAGATCTCTATACATTATGCTATGCTCACCACAAGTGTAGCCATCATCTGTCACCATGTAAAGCTATTACAATATCATTGACTATATTCCCTGTGCTGCACCTTTTATTCCCATGACTTATTCATTCCATGGAAAAGGGAGACAATAGTGAATATGGAAGCTAAAGCATTTTACACCTTTGCACTAGAGGATATGTTGATAGGACTATGCTCATCTAGAAGATAAAATTTGAAACCAGGAAAGTAAATACTTTGGGCATCCAGAAGTTCTCCCAAATAGTAAACTAGATCATTGTTTTTCTATTGTTGTTGTGGGGTGTTTTTGGTAATTATATTGCCATTCCAAACTTCACTCCTCCCCATGTGTGATTAAAAAAACAAAATCTGTGGCAGAATTATTCAAATTCTCCATCAAAATAGTTACTAGTACGTATAATGTTGTTGAAAGGTCATTTAGAAAAATAACAGTATACCAACAAAAATTTATTGGATGGTATTTTTCACATTAGGAAATACAAAATAATTTATTCATAAACCTACTCCTCAGGATTCATGTTTGATTCTCCTATACTGAAAGACATGTTTGGATTTTCTTTCTCCCACTACAAATAAAAATGTCCCAAATATTGAGAGATGAAAAGCACAGAAGATCATTCTCCATATAAATGTTGACACACATACATACTCACTCTACCAGCATATGGATACATACTACAGATATAGAACTCAGCAGCTTACAGCAGTATTCTGAGATGAGCACCATATGTGACATAATAATGCATTATTTCACTAAAGCTTTCAGAGCTTAAGAAAATAGCCTGAGGAATAAGACTGCTCTTTTCTGAGCCAAGGTTGCAATCTTCTAAGTTCAAGACGTGCTTGAAAACAGTCATTAGGTAATTGTAAAAGCCAAGGGAAATCAGTTTAAGAATATTAAATAATATTACTACTGACTGCCCTTTTCCATGTTCAATCCAGATGGAAGCTGGACACATGGGAAGTGACATTTTATAATAGCAAAGAAAAGGAGAAGGAGCGAGCAACCTTCCTGCCTATGTTCTCTCTGCAGGATTTTATAACTATCTGCTCTTTCTAGTCCCCAGAAAATGGGGATATTACATCTGTTCAATATTTTATGGAAAGTCTCCCCTTGTCTTTTTATAACATAGTTTCATTCTGTTGTTAGGCAATTTCATTTCATATGTCAATAATAGCCTATTAATTTATTCAAATCAACAACATGAAAAGCAGTTCTTGATATCAAATAAATATCCTTAAGGGAAGTCAGAATATTTCACTGTCGCGAACTTGGTGTATGATCTGGAGGAAGTTACTTAACCTCTCTAAGCTTTGCTTGACTGTCCGTCAAATGAGAAAGAGGAGATAAATTGTCTTCGTAAGTCTTTCCAGAATTCTTCTATTCTTTTTGCAAATTGGTTTCTGCTTGCAGAAAAGGTTCAATCTGTTTCTGGCATGGCAGTGACCAAGTCACAGTCTCTATTTGGGATAATGAGAAAAATAGGCCAACACATTTACAAGATGAATTACTGTGGCCAAAAGATACATAAATATGGATTGAGTGTATTTTTAATATTCAGAGAAGTTTCCATCTCTGAGTTACTTCATTAGCAACTGTTACTTCGCCTACCCCTGGCTGAGATTTTCCAGTAACACTAGGTCAGCAATTGTAGACTCCATTTTCTAAGAAAAATCTCTGCATTTTCCATCTGCAAAACTTTCACACCCAACGGCCATGTTCCTTAAGGGTCCAATGGAGACTGGAAGATTAGAGGGAGGGAAAAAAAGGTTTATGTAGAAAGAGTTTCTGACTTGGGAGTACATTTAGTTCAGAAACAAAAACTCTGAAGTGTGGCTGGCTTAGTAAAAGCCATCAAGAATATGAAGGACCAGCTGCTCCATATTTCCTCAGAGACTAGAACCTGAGGAAACTGCTTTCAATTATAGCAGAAGGCGGCACTTTGAGTTAGACCCAAAGAATTTCCTGGTTAGGTCTCTGAAACAAGTCACTGAGGGAGAGTTTCGCCACCCTCAAGGATATCTTGAGACTTGGGACAGCTACAATCGAATATTAGCCCATGTGTGTTCAGGGCTTCTATATTCAGACTCTACACTAAGGACATTGCATGTGCTACCTATTTTTATCAGCAGAACAGCCCCATGAGAGAAGTGTTATTGTTATTGTCACTTTATTGATGAGAAGACTACAGGGTTTGTTTTTGTTTTCATTTTTGCTTTGGTAGCTAGCAAGCAGAGGAGCTTGGATTTGAACCCAGAGCCAGTTCTCTTCATCATTAGGCTCTAAGGCCTCTCTGCAATGGATTGACTGTCGACTAATTAATTGCAGTTTTATAGGGAATAACACAAGGAAGCTACTGGATTTGACCAAGTGTAGGAGGACCTTTTATACAAAGAAATATAATCTGATGTTCATCTCCACCAATTCCGAAAGCATTGGAAAAGGCTTTAGTGGCTTAGAGTTGTGTAAAGACCACAGAATATATGAGAATTTACTAGCTTTGTGACCTCAGATATGTCACTTAACCTCTCTGATGTTCAGTTTCCTCTTTCACCCATTCAGCACTATTCACTGAGTACCTCCTTACATCAGAAATTCAATGGTGAATAAAATCTGGAAGATGAGAAAAATAATACCTATCTCACAACATTTCTGTGCTTACCACTCAGCCAGTGTGAGTTCCCTTCCCACTTTCCCTCCTGCACAAGGGACTTGTGTTACAGAAGGAAGAACTTTCTGACTTTAAGGGTTGTGATATATGCTTCTAAGTACATAAAGGAGAATAAAGAATTGTTATCTTCTGAATGAAAGATGCTTTTTCCAGAAAAAATCCAGAGAGAAAAGCACCAGCAAGTTTGTTACTTCCTTTCTCCTTTGTACTCTCAGAGAATTTTTTCATACCTCTATTATAATGTTTATCATATTTAAGTTATTCTTTTACATATCTTTCCCCCCATGAGACTCTGGATTAGAAGACAATGTGTATCCTTTTCTCCTTTCTGTATTTGCCAAAATCATACCAAGCCCTAGGCCTGGTGCATCGTGGACACTCATAATTTGTTGAATGAATGAATAGGTAGGTAGGTTAGGTATGTGGGTGGATGGGTAGGTGGATAGATAGGTAGATAGATAGATAGAGCTTCCTGGTTGGAAAAATTAGAATAAAATCACAAGAGATAAAATACAAATTGAAACTTACTTCGTGTACTAAGACAAGTAGACCATTCAGTTTTTGCTTTATTTTGATGTAGGAAGAGCTGTAATTAGGAACAATATGTACGTATCTTTCATGAGTGTTTGAAACTTCCAGAAGTTCCTTCTCAGCAGCAGCACTTGGGGGGACAGGATAAATTCTAGTTTGTGAAAGGAGTGGGTGGTCCTGCCAGGAAGCAGGTGGATAGGACTACATGATTTCTTCCAGCCTGAGCTTCAGTGACTCAGTAATTCCAAATGAACCCTCGGGAATCCTTCCAATCGAATGATTCTTTCCAGTGACTCCGACTGGGCCTCAAACAGGCTCACATTAAAAGAACCGAAATATTTAACCCAATATTGTCATGTTGCAAAGATTATTTTCACATCAGTGAATGCCCTCAGCCAAGCAAAAGTACTGTGTATGTGGGCGAGGAGAGACTGTAACGTGGTCTCTATCATACGAAAACAGGCTGAAAACTCAAACGTTTCATGAAAGCAGGTTTGGGGGCTTAATCTGAAATGAGCTAATTTTTTTTAAGTGAATTGATGAAGTAAACTCTTCAGGAAAGTCAACTAGGTTGGGGTCCTGGGACTGCACCTCAGTGACATCAGATCTGAAATCCTACGGTGCTCCTGCATTCACGCAGGCCTTTCAGTAGCAGATGGTGCAAGCCAGCCACACCACAGGGACCACATGCAGAGTGTGAATTTATAAGAACTCTCTTCTCGAGTTGGATCACTGGGTATCGAGAGCCTCCGTGGTGTCTGGAACTATACTAGACATTTTACATCTATTGTCTATAACCCTAAAAACAATCCTAGAAAACAGGGGTCATTATTCTCATTTTCTATCTGGAGAAATGGGGCTTCAGAGAGGTTGTACAAACTGCCCAATGCCGTCCAACTACTAAGTAGAGTCAGGGTTCAGATCCAATGTATCTCTCGGCTTCCCTTCCTAAAGTAAGAGGGTCAGAAGATTGCTGGATTATTTACAAGCATTTGAGCCTAAATGCTGCAACCAGGAGACACAAAGCCTTATTTCATGAGAAGTTGCTATTCTTTAATAAGAGTTTGTCATTTGGTTCAAACCAGTTGCCCATCTTTTTCCTACTGAAATGGAGAATTGTCAAACCTCAAGAACCCATTTCCTGTTGCTATTTGCAAATTGTCAGTATTATTTTATGATAGAATCATTTCTTAAGGTAGAGTTGTATGTTTGCTTTATAATGTCTGAGTTTGGCACCTTGCAGAATAATTTTCTGAACGGGAATTGTGCTTCCATTACCTAATTGCAAAAAGCTGCCAAAATTTTAAAAGGCTCTGGGAAGGGGAGGCAGTACAAGAATTCAAGTGACCTCAAGGTCTCACTCTTAAAAGAAATGGAAATATTCTTGGACTGGATCATCATCCTATTTGTTGGTGTAACTACAGCTGGAAGGGGAGAATAAAAGGCAACACTTCACTCCCCACTTTCTCCAGTAACACGTGCAACTGAATTATGCTCTTCATGAAAAAAATATTTCCGAGCAATTTGCAAGTTTTACCATCGTCTAAAATAAAATGTGCATGTACCAGTTTAATGCCTCACTCTGAGGAAAAAAGTAAATTTATTTTTAATATAACAAAGACTCTAAGGGAAAATGTCAATCAACTAAAGTGAAAGCTCAGGCAGTGAGAAGACAAATGTGAATAATGCAGAGAATGGCATCAAAAGCTGATGGAAAGGGATACTGTTTAACACAGTCATACTACCATCCAAAGTGCTGAGAGGAAAGAATAAGAATTTGCATATTCCTGGTGTGTTCAAAACATGAATATCTTCCAAATGCCACACCTTTCAGTCTTTTATTTTGGATTTTATTTTACACATAGAGCATAGCCATGAAGTAATATTAATTTAATCACACTCTAATAAAAGTTACTCTGCCGTTATTTCCATCCTTGCTAATCTTTCTTTCTCAGTTTCCTCATGAACTTAAAGCTTTGCCAAATACAAACGTATCAGTGTGAAGAAAGGATATGAAGCTAACCCTTCCCTACATGTTCTACACCACACCTTATGCCAATATTACATTTTTCTCCCCTTTCCTCTGTGTTGTAGAATTTGAGTCTTCTTAAAAATTCCCCTACATTGGTTTTCTATTTCTAATTCTTCTGATGGCTTCCCACCTGGAATAAAAGATTTTACTTTCAATTCAAACATGGAGAATTTACCTCTGGATATGAAAAACCTATGGCCACGTCATGTTGATTTTGCTTATTTAAGTCGGCAGTATGGTAACAAATTGAATAGGTTCTTAGTAAGAATGCTAATTCATCTACCATGGCAGTTTTCTGTGATTAAAAAAAATATGGCTCTAATAGTCAGTCTACCTTACCCACGTGAGGTACTCAACTGGGGACTTAGCAACCTTTACAACGAAACAAGTTGTTTTTATTTTGTCTTTTTTGTTTTCAATATTACATAAAAGAATTTTGCCTCTAATGAACACCCTAATATCCTTCTTTATCAAATGCTGGAACGGAAATCTCCAAAAGGTAGCTACTTTTAAAAACTTCACAATCTCGCTTTATTGGAACTAACCATGTAGCCCTAAATTGATCCTACAAATTCCCAGAAAAGGCAAAATGAATTTAAAGAACATGTTGCATCTTTAAAACAATAGTAGAATGAAGGGTTACGTTTTTTTTACCAAAGACCTGCATTGAGCTTTTTGTAGAATTTACCACAATACCATATAATTTTAGTGATACATATTTAGCATTTAGTATAAACCTTTTTACAATATATGAAAATGAAGCAAGAGAACAATTAAGTAGCTAATCACTTATTTCACTTCATATTGGTTTATTTAATAGATTTCAGAGAGTGTAAGTTCATAAAAGGGTCCACAAAGTAAGAACCAGAGGACCCTGGGGAGAGGGCTGTATACTAAAGCCAGAAGCCAGAGAAATAACTTACTTTCCCAAGACTAAGAACTGTGAAGATCTCCAAGAGGAGATCTCCCAAGGTCCAGAGGCAGAGACAGAAAGTCTTAAAAGCAGGAGAACATTAGAGGGCAGCTGACAGGGCCACATGGTAAAACTCCCCTGCTCTAAGTTCTCAGTGTGATCACCACGATGACTGTGGCTGAGCTCTACACCTGTCACGTGTCTCAAAGTCCACATGCAGTGGGGCCACCTAACAGCAGGTGGACCCGTGATGGCTAAGTCAGAGAAAGAAAATTCAAGGCCCGCCTGCCTCCACTGCCTTTTTGACATTAGACATATCACTGGGGTTCTTTTAGTCCCATTTCCTGATCTGTGAAATATGGGTAACAACAATGTGCTAAGGGTTGTAGAATGGAGGTGAAGAGCCCTTGGTGGGCTATTAGGCACTATGCAAATGTTAGTTATGCTCATCTGCTCCTGTGTGTGTGTGTGTGTGTGTGTGTAGTAGTAGTAGTAGTAGTAGTGTGGACTATATGATTCTAAACTGTGACATTTCACAAATGGGGAGAGGTAGATGAGGCAGTTGCACTCCATGAGCTGAGGGGTGTGGGGAGCTGTGACTGGGCAGGAGGCTGCTGCCGTGCATGCTGGCACACCAATGAATACATATACTGTGTGTTACAGTTGTAAGACTCCATGCTGCACTCTGGATGCCATCTAATTGCTTACAGACATACTTGATATGGACCAGAAAAAACCTGATACCATCATTATTCGGGATTCAAATTGAAAAGCAGCACTACAGTGAGGCTTCGGTAAGAAACTTATAATAATCATCTTAACAAGTAACTTAATATGGTTGTTGTAAAAATCAATGAAATCGTTTTAAGTGAGAGCACAGCAAAGGTTTGTCATTTTGGAGATTTCATGAATAACTGTACAGCCGCTGCCACAATGTTCTGCATTTTCCGACATACCTGATTAATTCTTTTGCCCAAAAACTGCCTGTGAAAGTGGCACAGAGAAAGTTAGCTTGAGTCTCTCAACCAGCCGCTAGGCCCACCGGCGTCTTCAACAGTATGCTCATTGATGTTCATGCAAAACCCCAAAGTGCCTCCCATGCCCTTAGAGAAAAATGTTCCAAATAACTATAGGTTTAACTGCATATTGTGTTCTCATACACTAAAAATCTGAAATCTGACCTTCCCGCCTCCCTCTTATAAGAATGCTTGTAATTAATTGGGCCCATCCAGACGATTCAAGATAATCTTCCCATCTCAAGATCCTTAACTTAATCACATCTGCACAATCCTCTTTGCTATGTGAAGTAATATATTCACAGGCCCCAGGGATTAAGTCATGGACATTTTGGGGGTCCAGTATCCAGCATACCACAGACGGTTTATTGTGTTATCATTACTTTTTCTCTGAAGGAAAATAATGCATTGGGAGCATAAAGAATTTGGTCAAATACATCCAAAGAGCCTGTGATGGAGTTCTGCAATCATTATGTCCAATTCTTCCTGCCCACATCAGTCTGGCATAAGGTTTCTCACCCTTGGCACTGTTGACATTTAGGGCCAGATATTTCTTTATTGTGGGGTGCTGTCCTGTACAGTGTGGGAATTTTAGAAACACCCATGGCCTTTTCCCACTAGATGCCAATAGCACTGCCCCCACAGTTGTGACAACCAAAAATGTGTCCATACCTAGCGATGTGCGCCCTGGGTGGAAAAAAATCAACCTCAGGAGAGGAGTATTCATCTAACAGAAAGCAACCAGATTATTGTCATTAGCTCCTTAAAGGCAATAACACACAGAATGCAAAAGATCTAGTGGTATTAACTGATGGCTAATCTTAAGTGGCCCCGATAGTCTAAAAACCTTTGCTAGAGCTGATCTCCTGAAGTGCATTAACAGACAGCTGTCAAAATTCATGGAATCAGAAAACAGGCATTGTCCTTAGTGGACTCTTACTTTCTCTCCATGCACAGAACATAAACCTCCAAGGCTCGTTCTATCCGAGATTAAGGCAATGAATTGAAAATTAGTTTATCTGCCAAATTTAGTTTTTCTAGCAACTACTGCATATGATTTGACATAAAACTGTGAGAGTGAATGAGATAGTATGGCCAAAATACTGAGTCCAGAGTGACTCCAGAGAAATGTGAAGCCACAAAGTATTATCACCCAAAGTTTTAGCATTGGAAAGGATAGAAGAGACGTAGAAAGTGACATTGTCATCAAACTGCTAGTGATAATACCAGAAATTCTTATATGGGGTGAACCACTCGATTATTGTCTAAGTTTGGGAAAATCACTTTGCCTGTGTAGGACCCACTTTCATCTGTTGAATGAGAAGGCTGGGGGGGGGGGGGGCGGGGAGAAAATCACCTAGCTCCTCACTACCGAAAGTGTGGCACATGGACCAGTAGCATCGGTATTACCTGGGATCTTATTGGAAGTGTAGAAACTTGGGCCTCACCCCAGACCTACTGAGTCAGAATCTGCATTTTAACAAGATGCGCAGACGAACTAATGCACTGGTTTTCTAAGTTTGTTCCGAGTACTTCAAACCACCTCCCTACATTCCCTTACGGCCACCCAACCACCCTTGTGGACAGGGAACCTAAGGGCAGAATTAGCAGTAGGGATTAATTTTTTAAAAGCTCTGGTAATCCAACCTTTCCTTTGACAGATAAGGAAACGGAGGCCCAAAGAAGTAAAGCAGGTTTCCTGAAGCCACCCAGCCAATTAGTAGCAGAACACAGATTTTATTATTAGCTTTTCCAGTGTAGTTGACGGTACTGTTTCAGAAAAACGTTACCAAAATGGTGGGCTTAAATTGCCAAGTGTTACTCTTACAACTAATGAACAGGAATGCTTTTTGTCTCTGGGAAAAAAAAAAGGCTTTTTCCCCCCAAGTTTAAAAATGACTGCTTTTTAATGAAATTATGTTATTCCTGGAGGTACTTAGAGAAGAATCAAGTTACAGGGTGTCTCGCTCCTGATCCAGGCAGTAGGAAGGCCTCTATACTCAGGCCAGACACTTCCTCTCCCCTTTCCTCCCTCTCTCAACACCCACTCACTCCTCCCGCACACGCACGCTCACTCCTCCATGATGGTGTGTAATTCAATTACAAATAACTGTAGAAACCACATAAGTCCGTGATCGAGGATACTCACAAGTCCAGTTTTAGCCAATAACCCCTTTGCAAACAGCAGCCTTGACTGAGACAACGGAAGCCTTCTGTGGCTTGAAAATCAAATATATCTCAAATAACCACAAAGAAATGGATGGATGTACAGGTTAAGAGAATATTATGGTTTACATTTAAACAAATTTCACTAATCCAACACTGGGTTTACAGTGGTCCCCCCTTACCCATGAGGGATATGTTCCAAGACCCTCAGTGCCTGCCCGAAACCACAGATAGGACTGATTCCTATATATATACTATGTTTCTTCTTCTACATACACACCTATGATAAAGTCAAATCTATTAATTAGGCACAGAAAGAGATTAGCAATAATAACTAATAATAAAATAGAACAGTCATAACAATACACTATAATAAAAGCTATGTGAATGTGGTTTCTCTCTCAAAATAGTTTATTGTACTGTCTTCCTCCTTCTTGTGAGGACATGAGATGATAAAATGCCCGTGCGATGAGATGAACGGAGGTGAATGACATAGGCATTGTGACAGAGTGTTAGGCTACTACTAATTTCTGATGATATGTCAAAAGGGGGATCATTTGCTTCTGGAGGGTGGATAACTCAAAGTGCCAGAAGAGAAACCATGGACAAGGGGGAAGGGACTACTGTAATGGGCATTTGTATGTTCCCCAGTGACAAGTGTCTCTTCATTGGGGCAATCTTCTCCATTTTGTTTCTACTCTTCTTCTCCCTGTTGTCATTGAGTAATGACCTAGAAACAAGAGATCTCAGTATGACCATAGCCAGGAAGAATAACAAACTATTTGAATAATTGAGCATACTGTATTTGGCCTCAGTAATACTGTCAGATACTTTCTTTAATTTGCCTCCAGACTACTCTGGGTTTTGCCTGCAATAAAAGTCCCAGGAACTATATTTAAAACAAAGGGAAAGAAATAATTGCATGGTGCCATGTTTACTCTTTGAAAATGATCTTTTTATCTCTTTCTTCCTCATACCTTTATATCACCTGAGAAATGTCAAACCAAATGTGTCAAACCAGAAGTGCATTTCACATTTCTTTTATGCTTGATAAATCTAATCTATCTTTCTCATTCTTCAACTCTTTCCTATCTATAAATCTTTGTAAATGTGGGGGGTTCTTAATCTTTTTCTCTTATACAAAATTGTGAGGGTTCTTGATAGACCAGCAGGATTGTGACAAGATTAGCTAATTTACAACATTTAGCCAAATAATACAACTATCTAGCATATGGATAGGAAGCAAAGAATAGATCAAAATGCATACCCCCTTTTTTGAAGACATTTTTGACTACTGGCAGAAGTAAACACTGCAGTGGATTTTTATAAAAAGATGTTGGGATATAATTAACATCCTTTCCAGCCAAATTATATATTTTCTCTTTTTTTAGTAATAATTATCAAGGGTGTACATCTTAAGCCACAATCCATCCAAATAATGAACAGATTTTCATATGAAGATTCTATAGCAGCCAACTCAGTAGAAATATACTGAGTCACATTTAAATTTTTCTGGCAGTCACATTTAAAAAGTCAAGTGAGGGGCGCCTGGGTGGCTCAGTCAGTTAAGCGTCTGGCTTCGGCTCAAGTCATGATCTCACAGTTCATGAGTTCGAGCTCCACATCGGGCTCTGTGCTGACAGCTCAGAGCCTGGAACCTTCTACGGATTCTGTGTCCCTGGCCCTCCCCTGCTCGTGCTCTGTCTCTCTCTCTCTCTCAAAAATAAACCTATATTAAAAAAAATTTAAAAAGTCAAGTGAAACAGGTAAAATTAATTTCAGCAATATATTTTATATAACCCAATATGTCTAAGATATTATCATTTAAACATGTAATCTAAATTAAAAATGACTGGGGCACCTGAGTGGCTCAGTCAGTTAGGCATCCGACTCTTGATTTTAACTCAGGTCATGATCTTACGGTTTGTGAGATCAAGTCCTGCATCAGGCTTTGCACTGGGAATGCAGAGCCTGCTTGGAATTTTTTTTCTCACTCGCTCTCTCTGCCCCTCCCCTTCTCATGCTGGTACATACACACACACTCTGTCTCTCAAAATAAATAAATAAACATTTTTTTAAAAATTAAAAGTTACTAATGAGTTATTTCACATTAGTGACGGTAGCCTCCACAAAGCATATTAGTCTTAAAAGATTAGGAGGAGAAAATGGTTATAATTAAAAGAAAAGTATGAATTATTTTTAAGCAATTAAAAAAAATTCTCAATAATAAACTAGCATAAGCCCTAAGATAATTGAATTGTAATGACCTCTTGTTTGTTTTGGGGGTTTTTGTATCGATTTCTCAAAACAAACAAACGAACAAAAAACTACTTATTCTATGAATGAGATTTGCAGTTAGTTGTCCTCCATTAAAAAAATTAAAAATAAAACATAATTTACAATCATAAGACAACTTGGATGTTCTCTCTCTTCCTCCTTCCTCCATCTTCTCATTCTTGTGTTTGTTCCCATCAGATCAAGACTACAATTATTAATCATTTCACATATTCTTCGGTTTCCTTTCTCAACTGTGTCCCATAGAACGCTTTGTTAGGGTACCTGCCCTCCTGCCTGGCACATGAGAATCACTCAATATTTGTCAAAAGAATTTAAATAACAAATTAAGGAGCATCAGCTAGGTCAGTAAAAGGCAAAGGGTTTTTTTTTTTTTTATTAATAACATACCTAGAATTCTAAATATTACTTATCCTAATACCTGAATTGAAAAAAAGCAGAGAGTCAATTTGGTATCACAATTTTCAACTTCTATAACACATTCCTGGATATTTAAAAATAACTTCTTCCTCCAAATGTCAAAATTAATGAGAGTTAAAGCTTGTCTGGGTCTCATCCCCAGGGTTAGGAAGGATCTGCTAGGGACACCTACATGAAAAGCCTGGACCAAGGAGTAAGGTTCTAAGGGTTCAGATACTTTCACCCAGAGCAGCCAACAGCAGCCAGTCAGGGGGAAACCTTGAAACAAGGTCAAAGGTGGAACCAGAGCAGGGCTGAGGGACCCTCTGAATATCCATCTGAGGGGACAGGCAGAGGGCAGTGTCTGGAAGGATTGGGGTCCTGTTTGCACGTGGCCAGTGGCTCACCAGAGACTAGACCTGCCAGGCCCCTCTTCAGGGACACCCAGAAGTCTCCTCAGGCCCTGCACCATCATACCAGAATCTAACACCAGTCATGCTCTCCCCAGATTATGACTATCAGACCTTCAGGTGGTAACTCAGGTAGAAACAGGGGTATTTATTTTGGAATTCGTGTGACAGATTTCAGCATAACACATTCAGATCTCTTTTGCCTTACTTTCACCATCCTCCTCTCTGACCCACTTTCTTAAGTTGGTTTTGTGTGGTTTTTTTTTTAATTTAAAAAACTTTCTGTGCAGTAATTTAGTCAGTTTGCTATAATCCTCCACCCAAAATATATGAAAATGTGCAATCACACACAAAAATCTGCAGGCTTATTTGAGGTATGAAATGTTTCCTGTCAACTCCATGAGAAATTAAAAGAGTAGCTGCTCTAAAGAAACTTTTGGGATGATTAGATCTGCTAATAAACTTTATAGGTTTATGACTCAGAATTAAATTCATCAGATTAGAAAGTTAAAAGGGAAGCAACCAAATTGTTTAAAATGCTGGCATTACCTAAAAAGATCAAGGAAGCTGAGATAAAAGCATGTTTCAGGGAGTTAACTGGAAATACTTTGGCACAAGAGAAGTAGTTTGAGAATCTTTCAGCACCTAGGAGTGACTCTAGCTTGAAAAATACACAATTTTAACAATGAGGGTTATAAATTCTCACTGACAACAGACAAAGGAGCCTTGAGATACTCAAGAGTCATGCAGCTGTTTACATCTAGAAGACCAATTCCTTTGGGAAGATTTGTGAAGACACATCTGTGCATTTCTTCTTCACTTCCTAACACATGACCCTCTTCATACCAAACCGTATTTTTCCTCCATACTGATAGCCCTACTGCTATCTGGCCAGCAAAGAACACAGATATTGTATAAAGGAAATACCTGAGTCAATGACAGAAAAGGATCTAGAGTAAAGCATTCAACACTCATTTATTTATTCAAAAAAGAAATTTCATAAGCTCTTACTCTGTCATCAGTAGGCTGCTCTGTGTTATGAAGGATGCCAAAGTAACATAAAACTGGCCTACCCTTGAGGAACTTACGGTCTAGTTGGATAGAGGAATAGTGACAAGCTACAGCACTCCATTAAAAAAAAATTCAGCAGTATCTCCCAGTCTCTATCATCACTCTGTTTTATTGTCACTATCTGAAATTGCTTTGTATGTTTATTTATTGTATCTTTATTTGTCGCTTATGATGTGTCTCTCCCATCAGAATCTAAGCTTCATGTAGAGAGGGATTCAGTCTGTCCTCCCAGAACCTAGAAACACAACATTAGTTGAATGAGTATATCAATAATGAATAAAACAGATCACTTGCAGCTGTATATCATCAAGGACTTGATGAGTGATAAGTGATAAGGACAGTAAGAGCTCCAAGCATTCAGTGGAAGAGCAGAGTGAGATTTTATTGTCAAGGAAAGCTCCATAAAAGAGGGGAAGCCACTGAAGATGAGTCAAATTTGAAGTAGTGGAGGACCATTGCCAAAGTGAGGTAGGAAGTTAAAAACAAGTACCACTGGTAGGACAGTTACAGGTAAGCTCCCAAATTTTTCCATGGGATCAGTGTTCAGTCCTAAAACTTCCCCTTGCCACATTCCTCTGATCTTTAAAAATGCTTTTCTTTCCATCACTTATGCTCACAACTCTATGGCCACCTACAACTCCTGTCCACCCTTTACTACTGTCCTAAAGGCAAGGAGTGTCCAACCTCTAAAGACTGTACTCAAGCTATTTCTCTTTCATCTCTACCCTGTCCTCCACTCACACTGCCAACATCTTGACCAAGCCCTCATTAGCGTTCTTTGAACTAGTCTTCAAAGCCCCCAATCTACTTTCCAAGACCTGATTTTTTGTTTTGTCCTAGCTCTGCTTTTAGGTTACCTGTGTGACATTGGGAAGAGATCACAAATCTGTCTATGCCTTAGTCTTTTCATCTGTACAGAGAGGACCTGGGATGGACTAGACCATCCCCACAGTCATTTCCTATCCTCAAACCTTAGAATCTTACAATCCTTGGATATCTGTCCTCTACAGACCTCGCACTGTGCTTTGGACAGAGGGAATGTACAAAGCTTATTTAACTTAATGTAATTGTGTTGTATTTTCAAATACTGTTGAAAAATTATCTTAGAATTTCAAATAAAAAATCCTTTAAACATTTCTTTCCTAGGCTTTATTTTACTTTCTCAAATACATTTTTACTCTAAGCATAGAACTATCTTCATTCTAAGAAAAACATAGTTAATTTTCCATTCTAAGCAAAAAAGTCAAGTTAAGTTTAAAAATCTCATTTTTGGGGCGCCTGGGTGGCTCAGTCGGTTGCGTGTCCGGCTTCAGCTCAGGTCATGATCTTTCAGTCTGTGAGTTCGAGCCCTGCGTCGGGCTCTGTGCTGACAGCTCAGAGCTTGAAGCCTGCTTCGGATTCTGTGTCCCCCTCTCTCTCTCTGCCCCTCCCCCACTCATGCTCTGTCTCTCTCTGTCTCAGAAATAAATAAACATTAAAAAAAAGTCTTAAAAAAATCTCATTTTTAAAAACCTGGTTAATTCTCCATTCTACCCAAAAATCTCTCCCCCATTCCGTGTTACACACATATACAAACACACATTGTTTCTTACTCATTTTAAGTGTAGATTAAATAGTCTAGTCATGATCAGTATAGAGTCATGTTTATAATGTGTTGAAATTAATGATTGTTGGGGCACCTGGGTGGCTTGGTCAGTTAAGCATCCGACTTTGGCTCAGGTCATGATCTCCTGGTTCTTGAGTTCAAGCCCTGCATCAGGCTCTGTGCTGACAGCTCAGAGCCTGGAGCCTGCTTTAGATTTTGTGTCTCCCTCCCTCTGCCCCTCCCCAACTCATGCTCTGACTCTCTCTCTCTCAAAAATAAACATTAAGAAAAATTTTTTAAAGAAACTGATTGTTGATGAAATAATTATATGAATAAAAAAGAACATTTGAGCAATCAATGCATTTTAAACGTTAAGGTGCACATGAACCATCTAGGGGTGTTGTAAAAAGACAAATTCTGATGTTCTTAGTCTGCAGTGAGGCCCCAAATGGCATTTCTTTTTTTTTTTTTTAATTTTTTCAAATGTTTATTTTTGAGAGAGAGAGAGAGAGACAGAGCATGAGCAGGGGAGGGGCAGAGAGAGACAAAGACAGAATCCAAAGCAGGCTCCAGGTTACAAGCTGTCAGCACAGAGCCCCACACAGTGCTCAAACTCATGAACCACTAGACCATGACCTAAGCCAAACTCAGTCACTTAACCGACTGAGCCACCCAGGCGCCCCTCAAATGGCTCTTCTAATGAGCTCCCAAGTGATGTAGATGCTGCTGCTCTAAGAACCAAGGTGGCAGTGACAAGGTGTGAGAACACAAGGGAACCTGAGAGATTGTCACATTAAGCTTCCTCATGTCCACAGGAAAATTGAGGCCTAGATTGGGAACTGTGCCCCAGTCCCTCCAACTAGTACTGGCAGAAGTGAGACCAGTACAGATGCACAGACCTCTCACTAGGGCTGGCGGCCTGCCCAGTGCCATGCTATTGGTGCAGAGTGCAGCCCTACACCCTTCTCCCATGTGACCTACATGGTGTGAGAGGTCACACTTTTGCAAGAGCAACATGTTTCTTATCACCTTCTACTGCGAGAGGAGCTTAGGTCTTCAAATCTCATCTTCGTCACTTACTATCGTTAACCTCCAACCCACCAATGACAGAATCAGGAGGAATATTCTTAGTTCTGCCAAATCAGCTGGGCTCCCTTTTCTCTATTTTTGCCACAACATTACCAAAACCTTGAGAGAAAATATGACTTTTCATTAAACCAGTTGATTGTAAAATCTGAGAGGCCCAGACTTAGACACACTGTCACTACCAAGCCGCATTGCTGAGGCATCCTTTGAGTTGTGTGTACATGTGCCTGAATACACACACACACACACACACACACACACCCCTATGTACCCCTGGCAGTGTGTGTACTTGACCACATTTGGTTTACTTGGTGGAAGCTCCATGTTTACAGACAGGCAGGTTGTCTGACTTGCACTTAGAAAGTTCTAACATTTTCCCATGCATAGGCCCCCACTCTTCTCACCATAGATTCATAATTTTGTATCTGGTTCTTAAGTGCAGAAAGAGCTTTATTATACAAAGAAAGGAAAAACAAGAGGAATGTTCAGACCATAGTATAAGTTTCTTTTCCTGTGATAAGGACCAGTGGACAAGCTCACTGGAGAGGACCAGTGAGGACCTGGGTGAGGGGTCTGGGAAACAGACTGCTCATTTTCAGTTAGTCTAGTAAGCAAAATATCAGCTTTGAATTCATTTGGTTTCAATTTACTTTCACAAAACACATATATAGTGAAAGATCTTGTTGTTTCTGCTTTCCTTTCTCCTTGCAGATTTTACCTCATTTAAAACATAAAAGGAGAAAAATAAAGGTGCTGACCAAAGCCAAACATAACATGATACGGGTGGACACACTACAAACTCTCCCTTAGAAACCTTTACCCCCAGACTTCCTGGGTAAGACTTTTTCCTAATGGAAAAAGAAAAGTATGTCCTCTGGCAGTGGAGTGTTTCAGTGTCTATAGGATACAACATATACCTGAAAGGATCTTCATTCTCCTTCACTGTTGGGAACCCCATCCTCTATTGTACAGAAAAGAAAATTAGGTACACTGAGGAAGTAGTTTCACTAAGTGAGACATATCATCCTCCTAAATTTGTCCTCTTGAAAATAGAAGTTTAATGATTTTTCTTGAATTGCCAGATTCCTTCTCAGGCTGCTTCTGAATCCCCCCATGGCATTTACAAAAACTTATGCCCACTCTCTCTTACCCTCCCATTAAAAAAAAAATCAGCTATCCTTACCCATTTAGCCCATCCCCCCTCCCACAACCCCTCCAGAAACCCTCAGTTTGTTCTCCATATTTATGAGTCTCTTCTGTTTTGTCCCCCTCCCTGTTTTTATATTATTTTTGTTTCCCTTCCCTTATATTCATCTATTTTGTCTCTTAAAGTCCTCACATGAGTGAAGTCATATGATTTTTGTCTTTCTCTAATTTCACTTAGCATAATACCCTCCTGTTCCATCCATGTAGTTGCAAATGGCAAGATTTCATTCTTTTTGATTGTCGAGTAATACTTCATTGTATCTACTCCTGAAATCATTGTTTCACTATATGCTAACTAATTTGGATGTAAATTTTAAAAAATAAAAAATAAAAAAAATCAGCTATCAACTTTCACTTAATTATGGAATTCTAGAAATCATTAATTTTAGATCTTATCTGGAAGATCATCAGCCACCATATCCCATGCATGTGTGACTGAGGCCCTTAGCAGTGAAATATTAACATTTCTTTTTAAAATTTTTTTTACATTTATTTATTTATTTTGAGAGAGACAGAGACAGTGCAAGTGAGGGAGGGGAAGAGAGAGAGAGGGAGAGAGAGAATCTCAAGAAGGCTCTGGGCTGCCAGCACAGAGCCTGACATGAGGCTTGAACTCACAAAACTGTGAGATCATGACCTGAGCCAAAACCAAAAGTCAGATGCTGAACAGACTGAGCCACCTAGGCACCCCAGAAATATTAATATTTCTCAAGTAGAGGCAAGGCCAGAACTTCTAACTCACAATTTTATGCTCTTTTGACCACATCAGTTTCAAAACAGAAAATGAAAGCATTCACTGGAGAGTTCTTAGGTGTTATTGGAGTCCATTTTTGTCCTCTGCCCTCCCATACCTGTTATTCAGAAGGAGTAAGCTTGTAAGTGAAGAATAAAGTAATCAAGGCCACCAACTATGCATAAGCCAAAGAAATCTGCCTGATTATGTCACTTAAACTGCAGTGGGAAGATTTTCCTGTCTGCCTCGCAATTCCACCATACTTCAACAGCCTCCACCCTTAGGGATTCTGAGCATCAGGGTACATATTACCTTATCCCTACTCTCCTATCTTAAAATTCAAAAATTCTGAGAGAGATGACATTTTAAATAACTAACAGCTAACTTTGAAATTTGTTTATAAGACAACTTCTCTCCAGGATAGGAGAAATAACCATTGATCTAAGTGACAGAAAACTCAGAAAAGAGAGAAAAGTTCAGAAAGCAGAGATGAAATATGCCAAACTTAATCTGCTTCCATCTTGCATAAGCCAGGCCTTGGCCATATTAAAAACATTGTTGACATGTCATAATATACAAGGCACAAAATCCACAGAACTTCTATTTGTCTCTATAACTGTAGCTAAGGATTGACTAGTGCCCAAAGAGAATATAAAGACCTGTTGTCATTTCCAATTGAATCAAGATTTTTTTTTGGCAACTAACATTCCAGAGAAAGCCAGGGGTGATTGCAGTTCATGTGAGATAGAAATAAAGATGATGAGGACAACAGGCAACATCAGGTGTGGCAGATACTATTCTGAGTGTATTTATTCATGCATTCATTCATTCAATAAATGCTCACTCAGTACTACTTCCTATGTGTAAGAATGCTGGGGATTCAGTGGCAAAAGAAAAAGAAAGCTGTCACCTTGATGAAGCTTGCATTCTAGTGGGGAGGCAGATAAGAAGTTAGCAAGTAGATGGCTAACATGTCAGGTGGTATAAAGTCCTATGGAGAAAGGAAAGGTAACAAGTGTTCTCAGGTAGAATTGCTTTATCTTTCTTTTTTAATTAATTTGTTGGATAGCTATGGGAAAGGAACTGACAATGGGCACATATCCCAAGATCCCTAAATTTGGTTAGGTGCTCTTTTTTGGATATTTTTTTACTATCAAAAAAATTTTTTATTCGACTTATTTAAACATAAGAAATTCACCCATTTCTCCCACCCCCACCTCTTACAAAGCACAGTCTGTTCTCTGTATCTATGAGCTTGGTTTTTGCTTGGTTTTTGGATTCCACATTTAAGAGAGATAATATGGTATTTGTCTTTCTCTGACTTACTTCACTTAGCATAATGCCCTCAAGGTCCAATTGTGTTGTCACAAATGGATTTGTGACATTTCAACATTTTTTCACATGTATATATATGCATATGTGTATGTGTATCTATATACGTGTATATAAAAATATATATGACATACACACACACACACACACACACACACACACACCACAATTTCTTTATCCATTCATTGATGAACACTAACATTAGTTCCATATCTTGGCTATTATAAATAATGCTGCAACAAACATGGGAGTGCACATATCTTTTTGAATTAGTGTTTTCATTTTCTTCAATAAATACTCAAAAGTGAAATTTCTGAATCATATGGTAGTTCTATTTTAAACTTTTTGGAGAAACTCCATACTCTTTTGCATAGTGATTTTACTAATTTACATTCCCATCAATAATGCAAAAATTCCCTTTCTCCACATCCTCACCAACACTTGTTATTTATTGTCTTTCCAATTATAGCCATTCTAACAGGTATAAGATGATATCACATTGTGGTTTTGATTTGCATTTCTCTGATGATTAATGATGTTGAGTGTCTTTTCATGTACTTGTTGGCCATTTGTATGTCTTGGAAAAATGTCTATTCAAATCTTCTGCCCATTTTTAAATCAGATTGTTTTCTGGCTATTAATTTATATGAGTTTTTAAAATATATTTTGGATATTAGCCCCTTATCAGATATATGACTTGCAAATATTTTCTCCTGTTCAGTAGGTTGCCTTTTCATTTTATTGATGGTTTCCTTTGCTATGCAGAAGATTTTTAGTTTGATATCCCACTTGTTAGTTTTTGCTTTTGTTCCTTTTGCTTTTTGTGTGAGATTAAAAAAATCTGTGTCAAGGAACTTACTGCCTATGTTTTCTTCTAAGAGTTTTATGGTTTCAAGTCTTACTTTCAACTTTTTAATTTTTGTATATGGGGTCAGATAGTGGTCCAATTTTCCCATTTATTGAAGAGGCTGTCCTGTCACTATTGTGTATACTTGGCTTTTTTTCTCATAAATTAATTGACAACATACGTGTGGGTTCATTTCTGGTCTCTCCGTTCTATTCCATCAATCTATGTCTATTTTTATACCAATACCATACTGTTTTAATTACTAGCTTTGTTAATATAGTTTGAAATCAGAGTGAGATGCCTCTAGTTTTGTTATTCTCTCTAAAGTTTTCTTTGGCTGTGCAGGATCTTTTGTGATTCCACACAAATTTTAGGATTGTTTGTTTTATTTCTGTGAAAAATACTGTTGGAATTTTGATAGGCATTGCATTGAATCTCTAGATTACTTTGGTAGTACAGATATTTTGACAGTGTTAATTCTTCCAGTCCATGAACACAGAATATCTTCTTATTTATTTGTGTTGTCTTCAATTTCTTTCATCAATATCTTGTAGTTTTCAATATACAGATCTTTCACATTCTTGGTTAAGTTTATTCCTCAGTCTTTTGTTCATTTTGATGCAGTTGTGAATGAGATTACTTTATTAATTTCTTTTTCAAATTTCTAGTTTGTTATTAACATAAAGAAACAACAAATTTTTGTGTATTGATTTTGTATTTTGCAACTTCACTGAATTTATTAGTTCTAATGGTTTTTTGATGGAGTCTTTACGGTTTTCTATATATAATATCATGTCATCTGCAAATAGTGACAGTTTTACAGCTTCCTTTTCAATTTGGGTGCCTTTTCTTTTTCTTGCTGAATTGATCTGGCTAGGACTTTCAATACTATGTTGAATAAAAGTGATGAGAGTGGACTTGTTCCTAATTTTAGAAGTAAAGCTTTCAGGTTTTCACCACTGAGTGTCATGTTAACTCTAGGCTTGTCATATATGGCCTTTATTATGTTGAGGTACATTCACTCTATACCCTCTTTGTTGAGAGTTTTTATCCTAAATGGACATGGAATATTGTCAAATGCTTTTTCTGCACCTATTGAGATGATCACATGATTTTTATCCTTCATTTCATTAATATGGTGTAACACATTTACTGGTTTATAGATGTTCAACCATCCTTGCATCCCCGAAATAAATTTTACTTGATTATGGTGTATGATCCTTTTAATATATTGGTGAATTTGGGTTGCTGACATTTTGTTGAAGATTTTTGCATCTATGTTCATCAGACATACTGGCTTGTAATTTATGTGTGTATGTGTGTGTGTGATCTGTGTCTGATTTTGGTATCAGGATAATGCTAGCTTCATACAATGTGTTTGGAAGAGTCCCCACCCCACTTTGTTCTATTTGGAAGACATTAAAAAGGATTGGTATTAATTTATTGAATGTTTGATAGAATTCACCTTTGAAGCTGTCTGGTCCTGCTCCTGTACTTTTGTTTATTGGGAAGTTTTTGATTACTGATTCAATCTCCCTGCTAGTTCAGATTTTCTGTTCATCATGACTCAGTCTTGGTAGGTTGTATGTTTCTAGAAATTTATCCATTTCTTCTAGGTTGTCCAATGTGTTGGCATACAAATGTTTATAGTAGTCTCCTGATCCTTTGTATTTGGGGGATATCAGTTGTAATGTCTCCCCTTTTGTTTATGATTTTATTTGAGTCCTCTATTTTTCTTGATGAGTCTAGCTAAGGGTTTATCAGTTGTATCTATCTTTTCAAAGAAACAGTTCTTAGTTTTATCGATATTTTCTACTGTCTTTTAGAATTTATTTCATTTATTTCTGCTCTAATCATTATTTCCTTCCTTCCAACCTTGGGCTTTGTTCTTTTTTTTTAGTTCCTTGAGGTATAAAGTTTGTTAGTTTATTTGAGATTTTTCTTATATCTTGAGTTAGGCATTTGTCACTATGAACTTCCCTCTTAAAACTGCTTTTGTTACATCACATAAGTTTTGATATGTTACATTTCTATTTTTGTTTGTCTTAAGGTATTTTCTGATTTTGCTTTTGATTTCTTCTTTGACCCACTGGTTGTCTTTAGCACGTGGTTTAATCTCCACGTATTTGTGAACTTCTCAGTTTTCTTCATTTAATTAATTTCTAATTTCATAACACTGTGGTTGGAAAGATGCATAGTATGATTCCAGCCCTCCTAAACTTATTTAGACTTAATTTTGTGACCTAACATATGACCTATCTTGGAAAATGTTCCTTGTGCACTTGAGGAAGATGTGTATTCTGTTGCTTTGGGATGGAATGTTCTGTAAATATATGTTAAGCCCATCTGGTCCAACATGGCATTTAAAGCTGATGTCTCCGTATTAATTTTCTGTCTGATCTATCCATTGATATAAATGGGATATTGAAGTCCCCTACTAACATTATATTTCTGTGTATTTTTCCCTTCAGGTCTGTTAATATTTGCTTTATATATTTAGGTGGTCCTATATTAGGTGTATAAAAACTTACAAATGTTATATCCTTTTCTTGGATTGACCCCATTATCATTATGTAAAGTCCCTCTTTGTCTATTACACAGTTTTTGTCTTAAAGTCTATTTTGTCTGACATAAGTATAGCTATTCCAGCTTTATTTTTGTTTCATTTGCATGGAATATCTTTTTCCATACCTTCACTTTCAGTCTGTGCATGTCTTTACATCTAAATTGTGTTTCTTCTGGGCAGCATATAGATGGGTCTTGTTTTTTTAACCCACTCATCAATTTTATGTCTTTTGATTGGAGAATTTAGTCCATTTATATTTAAAGTAATTATTGATAGGTATGTGCTTACTTCCATTTTGTTAACTATTTTCTGGCTGTTTTTGTAGTTCCTCTGTCCCTTTCTTCTTTTGCTCTTTTCCTTTGTGGTTTGATAATTTGTATTCCTTTCTCTTTCTCTTTTGTGCATTTGCTATAGGTTTCACTTTGTGGTTACCATAAGGCTTATATGTAACAACTTATATTTATAACAATCTATTTTAAGTTGATAACAACATAAGTCTGATCCCATTCTATAATTCAGTATTTTTATTCTCCTCCACTTCTTGTTTTATGTTTATGTTGTCACATTTACATCTTTTTATCTTGTGCATTCTGTAACTAATTATTGTAGTTATAGTTATTTTGACTATTTTTGTCTTTTAACCTTCATACTAGTTTAATAAGTAATTTTACTTATAAGTATATTTACTTTTCTATTGAGATTTACTCTTTCATCTGTATTCTTGTTACTAATTAGCACCCTTTCCTATCAGATTATTTCTTATAAGCCCAGTTTAGTGGTGATAAACTCCTTTAGCTTTTGTTTGTCTGGAAAACTCTCTCTCTCCTGTAATTCTGAATGTAAACTTTTCCAGGTAGAGCATTGTTGGTTGGAAGTTTTTTCTTTTAGCACTTTGAATATATTGTACCACTCCCTTGTGACCTACAAAATTTCTGCCAAAAAAATGCTGATCATCTTATGGGAGTTCCGTTGTATGTAACAAGTTGTTTCTTTCTTGCTGCTTTTAAGTTTCTCTCCTTGTCATTAACTTTAGACATTTTACTTATAATTTGTCTTGGTATGGTTCATCTTATTTGGTTGGAACACTAACAGGATTCCTGGATCTGGATGCCTGTTTCCTTCCCTAAGTTAGATAGTTTCAACCATTATTTTTTCAAATAAGATTTCCACTGCTCTCTCTCTTCTCCTTCTGGGGGTCCTATAATGCAAATGTCAGTCTATTTGATGTTATCCCATGACTCCTTAATCTATCTTCACTTTTTTTTCTTTTTGATGCTCTGATTACGTTCTACTGCTCTGTCTTTAAGTTTACTAATTCTTTCTTTTGTTTTTCCTAAGCTGCTGTTAAAACCCTCTAGTGTATTTTTCAGTTCAGTTGTTGTGTTCTTTCCTGTGACTTCTGTTTGGTACTTTCTTACGTCTTCCACCTCTTTGTTGAAGTTCTCACCATATTCAGCCATTCTTTTCCCTAGTTCTGTGATCATTTTTGTGGTGATTTTTTTCATTAAATCATTTCATTTCATTAAGTTTTTTTTTCTGAAGTTTTATCTTGTTCTTTCATTTGGAACATATTCCTGTTTCTTCATTGTGCTTAATGCTCTGTTGTGTTTTTTACACACTAGATGAAACAACTTCTCTCAGTCTCGAAGGAATGACCTCATTTAGGAGATGAACCTTTTGTTGAGCCCTGCTCCAACCTTGGTCATTTCTGAAACCTTTGTACTTTTTTAAGCAGCCTAATAAATTTTTAATAGTTGCTAGTGGTTGAGAATGTGCCAAGACCTACCTATCAGGGTCCTAAAGGAGACAGGCTCAGCACATAGGTTCAGGCTGACTGGAAGCCAGACCTGCAGACAGCAGGTTTAAAGTATGCAAATATATAGTCGTGAGGGGCTGCAAGCATAAGCCCTGGCAATCTGGAGGTGTTCTGTGGGCAACATCCACAAATATTTGGAGTCTAGGTGAGTGTATAAGCTCCTTTATGGGAGATACTAGAGAACTAGAGCAAAGCAGAGGGAGAGTGCCAAGGTGGCATCCACAGCCTACATTTCTTGAAAGTAGCTCCACTAAATGTGTGCCAAATCTGAAGCCTGCCTCTCAATCCAAAGCCCCAGGATAAAGCCACCTCTTTCACAGAAAGACTGGAAGGTGTGCCTCAGTCCACTATCGGTGCAGTGCCCTGGAAGTGGTAGCCTGCCCTGCCAAGAACTGTCCCTCTGATTGCCACAGTCTTTTGGGGCCCAGGAACACAAGCCCTTCTGGTCACCAGAGCCACGTGATTAAGGAGCATCCCCTAGGTATCAGCCACAAAAAAAAAAAAAAAAAAAAAAAAAAAAAAAAAAAAAAAAAAAAAAACCAGGTACCAGATGCATGTAAAGATCCCTCCAGGAGATAGTGGTGCTCTGGAGCATGGTAGAGAGTGAGCATGAAGCTATCACTCACCCTTAAAGGTCTCTGGAAAGGACTGCTGTCAGCCTCTCTGTGTGTGTTTAATTAGAAGCCTGCCCCTTATCTACCACTTATCAAGAAAGATGTCAAAGGCTGAGGCAGGGAAAATTTATGCAAATATCATTGGATGGAGACCACTAGGGGTAGTCCTAATTGACAGAAAAGCTTCCTTTTGCCTCATTCCACTTCCATTATTTTATGGACTGTATTGCACTTTCTAGGAAATGAGTCAGAAATACATGCCTGTGTCACATTGTCTTTTTACAAAAAAAGTCTATTACAAGTTGGGAACATAGGTGTTATTAGCAGAACCTAATAATAATTTTGTAGCAGGTACCTAACCCGTCAACTGCAAGAGTGGAAAGGGACCTTGTACATTTCTTTGCCTGCACAGTGCAAAGTTAAGGGAAACATAGAAAGGGCTGAAATTCCTTTTCAGTGATCATTCTGTTGATATTACTCATAAGTGACTCTCAGCCCTTATTCCCAGATAACTCAGATTTCTCCAACTATTTAAAACTTACAAAGAAATTCTTTACAAAATTTGTATTGTAGCCATGTCAAGTCTCCCCTTCAATTCTTTTATTTATTTTTAAAAGGGCATTTTGTTTTAATGTTTATTTATTTTGAGAGACAGAGCACGCACATGCGCGTGTGCAAGGGAGAGGCAGAGAAGGAGAGAGAATCCCAAGTAGGCTCCATTGCTGTCAGCACAAAGCTGGATGCAGGGCTCAATCCCATGAACTGTGAGATCATGACCTGAGCCAAAATCAAAAGTTGGCTGATTAACCCACTGAGCCACCCAGCCACCCCTCCCCTATAATTCTTTTAAAGATTAAACACCTGATTGTCAAAAGTTTGAAGAGAAAGTTATCTGCATTAAATCTTTTAACCACCATCTTTGAACACAAAGAAACATAACTTAAATAACTCTTTCTATGATATGCCAGAATTTTAGATCTCTCAAAATTAGAATTCATAATATTAGTAAAATGCCATCTTTTTTACATAAATAATTATGTAAAAATGTTTACCTGAATAATTAGGTGGCATATAACATTAATAATTATGTAATCAAGATTGTACTTCAAGAATGGTGGGTTTTTTTTCTCATTTTTTAGACATTGCCAAGTCAATTAAATTAATTCCACCAGAGAACCGAAACTCAATTCAACTGAAAGAGAATCTGTTGAATGCCTTAACACTTTGAAGGGGAAGCTAAACAAATATTACACATGGGTTTTCTTTTTATACTCAAGGAATTTACAACCTGGTAACAACAAAAGGTTTATATATCTTATATCCAAAGGAGGGGGAAAATGCAAAGAAAGCAGTTAATAACAGTGCTGCATATGTAGGGCATCTGCCTCTGTTCTTCAGCCTCCAGGCAGTTCTGACCTGCCTCAGTATTCACTTCTTCCTTCCAGTCAGGTAATTTCCACTCTCTCCCCAAACTCTCCAGATTGCGAACAATCTGGGTCATTTTACATTGTATTATTACACTTCTGCACTACTCTCCTGAATCTTGTAAATTACTTATGCACACCTCTAGGAGTATGAAGGGGCTTCCCTCCTCTTATAGTCAGAAGGCCCCTCCACTGATAGAGTAAGAGTTTTGATTGACTTGAGAGAAGAAAGACTGAGCCAGGCAATTTTGAACATGGATACCATAAATAGGTATCCATGACGGTCTGAGACAAGGTACCCAGGAGGCAGCTTAGGACAACAAGAAGGTAGGTACTAGGCATCAGGAGTTTGGGAAAGAAGATGTTAAATGGTGGAAAAGTTGCCCAGTAACCCATGTAGGGGGTTCTCTTTCAGATTTGACAGGCAGGACCATATACCTAGGAAACATACGACAACTTTACATGTTATTCTGCTCCTGGCCCCCATAAAATAAGTTAATGATAAGAGTTATTTGATTCCCAAACCTCATTTCCCGCTATAATCCTCAGGTAGTTCTAATGTACTGACTCACTGTGAGAGTTTATTTATTCATTTAACAAATTTATGGAGCCTCTGTTATGAATTAAGTGTGCCTCTGAGAACCAGATTGGAGCCCAACCTCCATCGTTTCTATAGGCAATCTATGTTCTGAATTCCCAACTACTGATTTACACCTTTGGGAGCTCTTCTCAGTAGTAAATAGAAGGCTATTTATATTCTTTCTCTATGAGAATTTGATGCTGACTGCTCCTTAGTTTAAAAACAATATGAAAGTCCAGAAGAAGGATACACACCACTTTATTTTATTTATTTCTCTCCCTTTCTTTGTATTTGAATTATTTGCATGCTGGGAGAAGCTCATGTGACAGCATTTTTTTAAAGTTCCCAAGAGACATATCTATCACAGTGGGGGTTGAGAAAACTATACTACAAGACAGAATATTTGATTTATATAACAGTCTGCACATAACAAATATGGTTTATTTTTCAAAAATTGGAAGAAGTCAAAAGTTCACTTTTTCTTAAGAAGTAGGGGGACTTCATTCTGATTTGCAGGGGTGAATAAACTCCTCCCCCAGGTATATTCCTTTTAATAATTTTTATTTATTCGTTTCACCCAATTTTAGCATCTTTCCAGCATAGAACAAATATTATGATAACTAAATACTTATTTCAAAATGTCAATATATTTTTTTACAGTACACATTATATTTTTGTACCTCTTTCTGTGTTTTTAGAAATATCTTAGGCATTTTAGGAAAAAGTCCAAATTGTATGGTTCTTAATCATAATTACATTGAACTGAGTAACAGGTAAGTAAATTATTATTAGGTCAGGAAAAATCTGTAGGCTGTGTACACATTGCAGAAGAGCAAAGGGCAACCTAGTCTGTCCTCTCTACAACTCCCCCTCCCCCCCAAAAAAAACCACAAAGACATTTATGTTTGCAGTTGCAAACTGGAAAAATAGAAAATAGTGACAGCATGAACTCTTGACAGAAACACCAGAAAAGAAGTTAATCTCCAGTTCAAGTCTTCTATTTTCCTGACATAATCTTATTTGGAAGAGCAAGGGAATTTTTCTCAATGAAAACAAGCTTTGTTTCCAGAGTGGTTTTCCTCTCTTCTTCTTTTTTTTTTTTCCTCCTTAGTTAGAACCCAGCTAACGAGAGTTGCAAGTTCAGGGTCATTTTCTAAAACATAGGAGCTCAACCATACTTGATATGGTCATTCTCCCAAGGAAACATGGAGAAAAAATGCTGAACTCTAGATGGAATTCCAGAGTTAGAATTGCAAAACTCTAAACACATTTTCAGACTGATGGCCTTGTGTTCTTACCAAATGACCTTTCTGTTTGATCTTGATGAACAGTTCTGACTCCTTGGCTGGTTAAGGCAGTTAAGTTTGGAGTTTGTCAGCAGTCTTCTCAATAGAGCACAAGTTACATCAATTCAGTCACCTAAATGTTCATATTCTCATGTCATATCTAAATAATTAACTCAGACCTAACCTTTACATCTCTGCAATAGTAGATTCAGTAACTACTTAAGAAAAGTATATAAACTTGGCTGTTCATGAGTAATACCTGGGCTTTCTTGGAATCACTGCAAAAGGGACAAACCATATATAGGCAAACCATAAGAGACACTTAACTATAGAGAACAAACTGAGGGTAGCTGGAGGGGAGGTGGGTGCAGGATAGGCTAAATGGGGTGATGGGGATTAAGGAAGGCACTTATGATGAGAACTGGGTGTTATTTGTAAGTGATGAATCATTAAATTCTAATCCTGAAACAATTATTTCACTAACTTGACTCTAAATTAAAAAAAACTAATTGAAGTAATAAAACATAATTATAAGAAAATATATATACATAAATAAATAAATAATAGAAAAAGTTAAAAAATAAAGTGTCAAGAAAGAGAATGAAATGTATGTAAGGGAGTTGCCAGGATCTGCACCGATCTCATTGAATGACCAGTGCCTTGGATTGATGTACAGAATATGTGTTTTTTAAATGTTTAACTTTCCTTGCTCCTTGGGTTAGCTTATAATGATGCAGACAATGCAGTAAGATTACATAGATTACAGATAAGTGAAAAAGATGGATCAAAGAGGAACTAAAGGTAGAAAAGTAAAACAGAGTATGGAGAAAGAAGGGACATCGAACGTGCATCGTGACAGGCTGTACAGTTGCAAGAGGCAGGCCACCTATTGGGCCCGGATCTTTCTAGCAGGCCATATGTAAATGGCAAACAGGATTGGTTATGAAAATTTACACACATGAAAATACACACATGAAATTAACCCTCTGCTCACACCATGGCTGCCATGAAGGGGTAGAGCTGTGCTGGTCTGATGAGAAGGGTTACAGCACACCAGTCTGGATGGGATAACCAGGCCCTCATGCCCTGAGATGATGTCAGGTACTGGTTCAATTTCACATGCAACAGGGGAGCACCTTCCTCTTCATACTACAGGTGAAACCGAAAATCTTCAAAATTTCAGGGAGCTGAACATTATCCTCCTTATCCATCCTATAATGACCCGTTATTTCTTAGGGAGGGCAGGGGCATAACTACCTCCCCAATAAGCAAGTGTGTTCAGGAAGAGGTCACTGCCCTATCCCGTGCTTCCATTTTATTTTGGTCCTGATGCATTAGACCTGGGTGTGGAAAAGTCAGACTCTGATCTACAGGATTCAGCCCAGGCCCTGGCTAACTTGGGGCACTATTCTGAGAGAGAAATTTGGAGAAAGTGCCATCAAGTAAGAAAAATATAAAATAGGGGCACCCGGGTGGCTCAGTCAGTTGAGCATCTGACTCTTGATTTCAGCTCAGGTCATGATTCCATGGTCATGGGATTGAGCCCCATGTCAGGCTCTAACTCAGTGTGGAGCCTGCTTAAGTTTCTCTCTATCTTTCCCTCTTCCCCTCTTTTCCGCGTGTGTTCTCTCTCTCTAAAATAGAAAGAAAGAAAAATATAAAATAAATAAAAACATAATTAAATTAAATGCCTGCTAGTCTACATCAATGTATATATGTTTAATAAGTTTATAGTTAGCATCTATTAAGCACTTACTATGTGCAGATACTTGTCTAAGATCTTTACATTCATTCATTTAATCTTCCCAACAACCCTGTGAGATGGATACTATTGCATGTATTGTAGATGTAGAAACTGAAGCACAGAGAGGTTAGGCCATCTCCACAAATCACATAGCTGGAAAGAGATGCAGTCAGGATTGGAATCCTAAGGGTCTCACTCCAGAGCTGCTCTCCCATCTGTGAACTCCAAAATCCACTTCTCATCCTTCACCCTTTAACACACATTTCTGGGACTACCACTTTGGACTTCCTTTCTCCTTGGATTAGCCTCCTGATTTCCCCTCCATTTAAAAAAGGGGGGGGTGTGTTAAGAGAAACCCTGGAGTATTCTCTGTGCTGCCCATACATTATCCCCATATCTCACAGATATGGCTGCTGGTGATATGTGGTGAGCAGGCATCTGAGGAAGCACTGAGCAAGTTCTGTTCTAGAATTGGAAACTGAAAAAGATGCCAGAGGCCTCAAGACAGTCTGTGGTCAGGGATATAACTCAGGATGAGTGACTATGCCTAATTCCTCATTTCTCCTTCATCCCTAGGTCTCCGTTCCTCTTTGCCTCACATCAGAAACTTAGGATATTCACTTCTCTCTTGGCCCAATGACTTACCTTGCCAGAAACTCACCAGCCTGAATTATTCTGATGATAAAACCTTCCTCCTCAGGCCAGAGCCCACTTCTTCCACCCTTCTTTGATCTCTGTAGAATTTTTCTTTTTTGGAAAAACCATGCTGGCAAACACACCAAACTCCTTCCACATACTTGAGATTTTACAGTGGCTTTTTTGGAACTCCACTGTATTTTACATGTCAGTTGATCTCTGCTGGAGAGAGACCCACAAAGACCTGTTGACACCTCGCGGCAGAATTTCACAGAATGTTCTAGGAAGAGATAATTTTCTAATTATACCACCAAATTCTGCTTATGAAGGCATTTTCCAACCACTCCATTTCCAGTGGTGGGAATGTCTGAGGGTGAGGGTGAAATTAGACCCCGGGTGCATACTTTCCTTTTCTTTCTCCCTTTTTTTTCCTCTTTTCTTTTCTTTTCTTTTCTTTTCTTTTCTTTCTTTTTCTTTTTTTTTTTTTAGCATTTTGGTGTTAGGAAGTATTGCCTGAAAAAGTAGGCCTTGCTTTCCAAGTGCTCACCTAAGAAGGCAACCCTACAAAAATGCTATTTTCCTCAGACTAACACCTAGAAGCAATGGAACTGGACACACTGGGTTTAGGGTCCTCCAGGAAGGAAGCCCATCATTCTTTGTCCCTCTTTCCCATCTCTAATACATTTCTTTCTGCTCTTGTCTGACAGAGTAGCTCTTCTCCAGCCACCAGTTAGAGACCACTCTTTCTCATCCTTTAGATCTTAGCTGAGCTTCAATTCTCAAGGCAGCCTTTCCTGAGCCACTTTACCAGTGTTCCCAAAGTGTGGCCCATGGACCACTACATCAGAATGACCAGGTCCTAGAAAACCAAATTGTAACAAATTCCAAACAGATTCATATGCACATGAAAGTTTAAGAATCTCTGCTCTAGCTGGAGCCTGCTTCAGATTCTGTGTCTCCCCTCTCTGTCCCTCCCATGCTCACTCTCTGTCTGTCTCTGTCTCTCAATAATAAATAAATGTTAAAAAAATTTTTAAAAAAAGAATCTCTGCTCTATACTGGGTGCATTCCTATGCTCTACCCTCCCATAATCCTTATCTACTCCCTTATCATACTAGTAATTGACTTGTTTAGCATCTGTATTTTACATCAGACCATAAGCTCCATCAGGACAGGGAACACTCCTGAATTTTAATACCTGTCACTTTGTGGCTTATAGTAGATGCTTAATAAATACTTGTAGAACTAAATTGAAGCAAATCACTTTCTTAGAACTGTTTTTTTAACTAATCCTCAATTTCAGAAATTAATCTTTCATTTTTAACAAAAGTCATAAAATAAATAAAACAACTTGATAAGAATAATTTAGTCAGACACCAGAACCCACAGAGTGATCATGAATCTTTCTGTATTGAATCAGACCTCATATCCATTCTGTTTGACCTGTGCAGTCACCACCAATGTTCTGAATAGCAACAGGGGTATTATCTGGTGATTAAAAAATAATTTTTGCCCAGAAGATGAGCCTTTTGTTGTAATGTCTTTTAAAAGATATTCAAGGACAAAGCTTTAAAAAAGTATTTTTAAAATCAAAATCCAGTTAGAGAATGACAATGATACATAAGGAAACTCCTGTTAATCACACACTCAAATCCCTTCTCTTGTGTGAGGAGAGCCTGGCTATTTAACTCACTAAAAATGTCATACCCAAGAAATTCTGGGTTATATGTTAAACTAGAGAGAGATGACTGAGGAATCCTGGAGCAAAGCACTGTCATCAATGAATCTGGGGTATTTCCCACATCTTGACCAGGCTACTCCGCAATTCTCTCTCCTTACCCCTCCCAAAAGAGAAATGGCATCCATGGAGGAAGAGCAGGTGTTGACAGATGGAAAGCCACACTACATATAAAATAAACCAGCTCTGTTATCTCCATATATTCCCCAAGTACCACACACTTTAATACAGATGATTATAAAATTATAACTATTTTTTAAATGCCAGTTATGTCCAAATGCAAGGGACATTGTCAAACTAAGTTTCCAGTGCCCCATAAACAAAATTCCAAAAAGCACACTGAATGAGCCAAAGTTGAAGAAATGCAAGCATAGAGGAAGAGGTTTCCACTGATCTTCCAAGAGGTTAATCCACTTGGTAGCTACTGTCAGGAAGGAATGACCAGTCTGCTGACTTATAATGCTTATACTAGGCACAGGTATTATTATTATCATCACCATCATTATTACCATTACTATTACAATTATTATTTTATAGGTGAATTACAAATGCTAAGTAACTAGCCCACGGTCACACAAATGGAAAGAACTAAAGTTAACATCCTGGCTATATGAGTCCAGGGCCCCTGCTGCCTGCACTGTTAAAGATTTGGGAAACCTCTGCTGTTAAATCATAATTTTTTGATGAACTGGGGAAACGTGAAGTAGAAAATACAATATTCTATTGTATGACATCTGGCCCCACTCCAAGGCCTCACTTATAGAATTCCATCCCATATAGAAATTTTATTTTGGAATTCTATCTGAGTACTAACAGGCAAACCTGTCCTCAAATCAGAAATGGGGAAGGAAGGGTCCTGAGAAACTTTGGTTGCCCAGGCAATTTATTATGACAATTCTAAGAATCTTTTCTAGACTTTTTTTTTTCTAATTGCAGATCTTTGCAGGGGCTCAGGCCTTGATTGAACACTGCTTTTTCACTTCATTATCTCACATATGAAATCACTTCCTTTTCTGGTTCAGGATTAAGAAGGCAATTTGAAACTCTTCTTTTTGACTTTGAGAAACAACAACAATAAAAGAGAGAAACAAAGAAAAGAATTGTGATAGTCATTCAGTAGTTACATAAAAACAGAATTGAAGTTTAGTCTAAAAATGCAGAGAAAGTGAGTCACCTTAATAGAAACAAGGGTAATAGTCACCATATGATTAATTGTTTTGTTTTTAGCCCTCTAAAAACCCTTTGTCTTGTCTTCTCAAAAACCCTTTCCCCTTTCTTTCTTTTTTTCAAAACTCCTGGGAATTTTTTGCACATCTGCAAAACCAATGTCAGTTCCAGGTTCCTATTCTGGTGATGAACCAATCTGGCTTCCAGCCTCAGAAAAGGAAGCCAGTTCTCACCAGACAAACAAATGGAGGTGACCTAATACCTGAGGGAGGTGAGGGTGGGGCCCCCTATTGATAAATGGCAAAGTATTTAAGGCCTGTCTGGTCCTCAGACTAGTGACAAACTGAACCACACTAGGGCTTAGAGGCAGTTTATGGAGTCATGTAAAAACAGGTGAATTTTATTTTCAAAGTAAAGGGAGAGAATATGGGCTAGAGAGAATTATAAGATTAAGCTAAGGAGAATGGTTCCTTTTTTTTTTCAAGTTTTTATTTAAATTCCAGTTAATTACAATATAATGTAATATTAGTTTTAGGTGTACAATATAGTGATTTAATGCTTCCATACATCACCCAGTGCTTATCACAAGTGTACTCCTTAATCCCCATCACCTATTTAACCCATCCATCCACCTGCTGCCCCTCCAGTCAGTTTGTTCTCTATAGTTAAGAGTCTGTTTTCTGGTTTGCCTCTCCTCCTCCCTCCCGCTCCCACTCTATGTTCACTGGTTTTGTAAGAATCAACCTTTTTTAACAGAATTTTTTTAGGGAAAAAATAAGCAAAATAGGAATAACATTTTCTATATATCTTTCTCTCTAATAATGATTTATGCCTTGAAACTAAGTCTGGCTTTAAAAAAATTAACAAAAACAGCATTTGATGCTATCAATACATAGAAGTAATGTTCTTGGTTTGTGATTTCTTTTTCCACTAATAAAAATACTTGAGCCTGTCAGGTTTTTGTTGACCTCTATTAAATTCAGGTAACTTGGAAGTGAACAAGACAGAAAATCTGTACTCTTTGGAAGGGGACAAAGTTATACTTTGGAATAAGAAATTTTAAAAGGTTAGGAGAGAGTGCTCTTAGGACCATTTGGGGCAGAAACCAAAATCAGATTTTATTATCCCCACCAAGGACCATGAAGAAATACTGAGTTATTTGTGACTATTGGAGTGGTACTTTCTTTGAGGAAAAAGATTCCAAACAATTCCTGGAAACTCTACCTCTCTAAGAAGATGGCATTTTTGTGAATTGAGGGAAAAGGCGTGAGCAACATATGGAGTACATTTCCCCTTATAACACTGATCTGTTTAAAATTGAGGGAAAAACCTCTTGGCAAGGTGCACTGGCCAAGCCAATGGCAAAAGTCATTTCAGTTTATCCTGATCCCTTTCCATGGTCCACCTCCCAGCCTGCCGGACGTCCGGGCCCATGATTTATAAGCCCTGAATTGAAAAACAAGCTGCTGAAGATGCCTAGAGAACCCCGCTTTCCCTTGGCATGTGAAACACAGCACTGTCTTTTGCCCCATGTCTGCAGACATGATGTAAGGGAAAGATCTAAAGATTTTCCAGAAACAAGGTAGATTTCAAAGAGCATCAGAAGTGACTATTTCTTGAAGGATTGCCTAGCCTAAGGAAGACCTCACAGAACTGGGAATCTGGCATGGGACCTTTCCAAAGGTAGTGACTGCCCAGCCCAGTTTGCCCTGGTCTCTCCTGGTTTTGGCACTAAAGGTCTGGTGTCCATAGGAACCTCTCAGCCCCAGGCAAACTGAGACCATCAGTCACCCCAGCAGGAGACTCTGGATGACTTTGTGTCTCAGATGTTGAGAAAGAAATTCATAGCAATACTGAGAACAACTTGTCCAACCTGAGCAAGGGAGGAAATAGAAATAAAAACTCTGATAATAGCAGTCAACATTTATAGAGTCCTTGTTTTGTGCTAGGCTTCTGCCATGTGTTTTGCAAATGTTATTTCAGTTAGTTCTGATTACATCCTTGAGAGTTACTTGTTACTATACCCAAGTTGCAGATTAAGAAAACTGAGGAACAGAGAAATTCAATTAAGTTGCCCAAGTTAACACAAACAGTAAGGATAGAGCCATAATGAATATCATGAAGTACATTGAACTTGATAACCAAGAGTTATCCCTCCCACCTTCCAAGACTCAAAATCTCCTCACACCCACATGCAACCTGTTTAAGCTTTGAGATGGAATTAGAACAGACACTTTTTTTTTTTTTTTTTTTTTTTTTTGCTATCCCAGGAACTTGCTAAATGCCAGATGCTCCCTCAGGAACAGAATCCACAAGTTTTTAGGGAAGAAAGCGGTAAACTCTTACAACAAGGTTACTTGGGTCCTGAATTAGTCAAGACCTCCAGTACCTTCTCTCTAAAGCATTCTTTCAGTCGTTGATCCTGGGCACTGGGCAACCTCTCTGAGAGCTAAGTACCCTGTCAGACAGCTGCCTGGGGGCCCTATTTAATCTCTCTTTCAAGGAGCAATAGTATTGTTTGAATTAAGTTGCCACTATAATCCCTTGGCTTACCTTTTAAGAGTATTACAGACTCTTGGAATAGATTTGTGGAGAAAATACAATTAAAAGAAATGTTAACAGTGTTCTATTCAAATACAGAGTGTGTAGTTCCACAGGAGGAGACAGCTTGCCCCAGACTGGCCACCAGAGCATTTGTCTTATGGAGAGAAGCCGTTTTACTTAACCTGGTTTCCTGTATAAAAACAGAATGCCAAGAGCCTGTGTCTTTGATAGGAGGGAGGAGAAAAGGCAGTCTGGACGTCTTTCCAGGTTAACACTTAGAATCCAGCAAATGGAAAACACATCCAATTGGGAGTCTAACCATAGACATGTTTGAATGACAAATTCAGACTTTCTCATTTTAAATGAGAGACCTTGACATATCTCTGTCTCATCCAGTCTAAAAACACATGCATTTATGACTAGTGGACTAGAGACCACCACCACACAATTGTGGCTATAATACAAGTAGCTATATTCCTTTTTGTATCCAGACCATCTGTTTTTGACTTAGTGCTCTACTTGACTTCCTAAAACTTGACCCACCTCAACGTCATGACATTCTATTTTCCCCAAGGGTACCCTCTGCTGTGAAAGTAAAGCACAAGCATTAGGACCCGCTGGCTAGAAGGAAGCACTTTCTAAAGCCAATCTCATAAAGTTTCCAGGTTCTCAAGGAAACAAATGACTCATGGAGCTCTTGGTGTAAGTATCTAGTGCTTCCCAAAGTTTCCACAGACGTAATGATGAAATGGAATCTATCTGAGGAACTGACCTTTGTTCTGGGGCTATTACAACTTAAATACACTTCTGCATCCTACTGACCGCCTGTGAGCAGCTCCCTTTATGTTTGTTGGCCATAGTCCCAGGGATCTATTTCCATCCATCTGTCCATCATTCATCTCTCCATCCATCTACCCATTCATTCATTCAACAAATATTTCAGGAATGATTTTAGGCTCTGGGAGTACAACAAAGAACCAGACAGACAAAGTTTGTTCTTTAAAGTAGCTCATAGTCTAGTAGAGAGACAATAAATAAGAAGAAAACAATTAAATAAGCAAAATATCTTCAGATAACAAGTGCCATAAAGAATAAATAGGTGAATGCTATAGAGAATTATGTGGGGGAGAAGGAGCCTCTTTACGTAGGGGATGCCCTTTAAGGCAGTGACATTTGGGTTCAGACCTGCATCATTTAAAATTTTGAAAGAAGAATATTCCAGGCCAAAGGAATTATAAATTCAAAGTTCTTGGGGACAGTAATAGTGAGTTACAGGAATAGCAAGAAAGTCGCTGTGGTTATAGGTAAATGAGCACAGTTGAGTAGGGTATAAGAAAGAGTTGGAGGTTCATATAGGGCTTTTTCAGCTAAGGGGAGTTGGTTTTTCATTCTAAGTGCATCAAAATGCCATTGAAGGTTTGAGGGTAGACGAGTGATATTCTCTGACTTATCATTTTAATGAATCTATACAGCTGCCAAGTGGAGAATGAGTTGTCAGGTGGGATGGGGATGAGAGAATGGTCTCAGGCAGAACATTTAAGAGACTCTTAGAGTAAACAAATAAGAAATGATAGTGGTTTGGACTACTAGTAGAGACAGTGAGAGGTGAATATATTAGTGATGTATATAAAGATAGAGCTGACAGGTCTTACCATGGTTTAGATATGGGAGATGAGGCAAGAAGAGAACCAAGAATGACTCGGAAGTACTGAGATTATGCCATTGGGGAGGGGGTAATGCCATTTCATGGCTTTCCATGAAAAATTCTACACCAGGTAGAGATAATGAATCCTGTTAACTTTTCTCCACTTTATTCCATGTTTTCTTGAGACGCAAGAGGCTATTTATGCTTCCAGAACTTAGTATCTGTAATGAAAGACTTCCAGTGCAACCCTTTTTCTGCATGTGTTTCAGAACAAGCAAAAAGTTGTTGGGGCCAGGGCTGCATAAATGGTCAGCAAAAAGAAAATTCTTTCTCTTAGGATCTGAAAAAAAATGAAGGAATAAACAAAGGCAGGCATTCTGATTTTGCAGCCTCCTTTGCTCCCTGAAAGGGGAAATTTGATTGAGTCATTAGTCAGTGAGAATGCAAAAAGTGGCACTGGGTGAGGATTTGAAATGTTTACTCTCTAGAACAATCTGCAAAGCCTAAGGGACTCCCAGAGATTGCTTCTCTGAACAGTGTCTTCTTTTTCCATATTTCATGTAGTCTAAGACAGAATATAAAAGGTCTTATGTATTCACTCTGGGGCACTTCTCAGATTGCCTTTATTAATATAATGACCCTTTACAGTAGTATAACCCCTTTCTTCTAAAGGCAGAAGAAATTGTATTCAGCAAACTCCTTACTATGTGGTACCCATTTGAATCTAAATTAAACCCTAGTGTGCCACCACTCAGTTTCCATACTCTGCCATACATAGGTTGGTGACTACAGGGCCAGAAGTAACCTGGTACAGAGTAGGGTGATAGTTCTGTTAGTAGACATAAACTGCAACCATTTGACACATGAACATATGCAAAAGACTTCTCTGAGAATTCCCAATTCTCATGTTGGTTGGGAGCACCCTGTTTATCTGAATTCCTTCAGCCAGCAAAAGTTCATCCATCAGACCAGCATCTTGAACAAGCACCCAGGGAGTTGCACTGGAAAAAATTACTTCTAAGACAAACATTCCATCAGAATGATTAGAACCAAAATGCAAAATCATTCACTCTATGAAGATAATACCTAGATTCATTGAATAATACTGACAGTAAAATTTTTCTATGCACACTCGAAAATGTGCCACAAAAAGAAAGCTTATTAAATAGAATTTAAATAAGCATACCTTTTCAACAATTTTGGAAAAAATAGAAACCCATATAGAAAAATGTAGTAGGTAGCCTTTCTGTCATATCAGACAATTCATGACTCCCCTCCTCAGAAGACTTCTTAATAGTGTAAGCCATAATTATAGTCAGTCCTCAGCATTGCTTTGCATGACATTTGAATTTAGGAAAAAGAGTATTTTGCTAACCCCTTAGTGCTGAGTGTTTGACCTTAAAGCTTGCTGTTGCTCCTTTTTTGTCTCAATCCTCGTGACTACAAATGCTATTAGTCATAAGATTGTTCAGTCACTTTTAAATTCCAGCCATGGTATTTGACTCTCTGGCCTAAATATAAAGGGAATTCAAACTCCTAATGATTTCTGAAAGGCCTAATTCTTTCATCTTTCCTACATACTTTGAATTTTCCCAGCTCCACGTGGAACCAGGACCTGTGTTAGCTTTTAGCAATGTATGCCCCTTAATCCTTCGCCAAGAAAAGAGACATTTCCTGGTGAAAAATGCAGAGGTTTGTGTGTGGACATCCCCGGAAATGAATCTCAGCATTGCTACTGATGAGTTAAGTTACTTTGGGAGAGTCATCAAACCTCTACGTGGTGTAATAAATAGATCATATTTACATGAAGGGATATTATATCAATGATATATATTACATGTAAAATGCTTGGCACAAAGTAAGCATTCAGTATATAGAATATATTATTCATTATCACAACATCACTCCATTTATATAAAGGTAAGAGCTGACTGAACATGGTTTTCCATTTCAACCTATGCCTGGCAAGGCTTACTTTAGCCTTAAAATCTTTGATACTATGATTTTATTTTTCACGGCCACACACAGTCCTAACACATCCAATATGTTACCTGGAACAATCAATTTAAGAGAAATTCAAGCTATTTTTTTTCATGTTTATTTATTTTGAGAGAGAGAAAGAACATAAGCAGGGGAGGGTCAGAGAGGGAGAGAGAGAATCCCAAGCAGGCTCGACGCTGTCAGCACAAAGCGTGGTGCGGGGCTTGATCTCATGAACCGTGAGATCATGACCTGAGCTGAAATCAAGAGTCAGCCGCTTAACTGACTAGGCCACCCAGGTGCTCCAAGAAACTAGAGCTATTAATTGAGTTTAGTCTGAAAATCTATCCCAGTACATCCATTGTAAGTGCAAAAATGCAAAAGGAATCATGAAGTCCAAAATCTTAGAGTTCAAAGTGTCATTAGAAATTATATGCAGCAACATGGATGGAACTGGATGGAAGGTATTAAGCTGAGTGAAATAAGTCAGTCAGAGAAAGACAGATATCATGTTTTCACTCATATGTGGATCTTGAGAAACTTAACAGAAGACCACGGGGGAAGGGAAAGGGAAAAAAATAGTTACAAACAGAGAAGGAGGGAGGCAAACCATAAGAGACTCTAAAATACAGAGAACAAACTGAGGGTAGATGGGGGGGGGTTGGGCGGAGGAGAAAATGGGGGATGGGCATTGAGGAGGACACTTGTTGGGATGAGCACTGGGTGTTGTGTATAAGCGATGAACCACGGAAATCTACCCCAAAAACCAAGAGCACACTTTACACACTATATGTTAGCCAATTTGACAATAAATTATATTATATAAAAAAAGAAATCAAATGGTTCAACAACTACTATTTACAGATGTAGAAACTGAGGCCCCACTTAAATAAGTAACTTTAACAAGATCATACAACTTAGTGGTGAGCTAATATCAGAAGACCAAGTCGCAGTTAGCTTTGTAACTCAAAAACCTCTCCTAATCTTTTTTTTTTTACCATTTTACTTAATTTATTTTTTTTATTTTACATCCAAGTTAGCTAGCATGTAATGCAACAATGATTTCAGGAGTGGATTCCTTAATGGCCCTTACCCATTTAGTCCATCCCTCCTCCCACAACCCCTCCAGTAACCCTCTGTTTGTTCTCCGTATTTAAGAGTCTCTTAGGTTTTCCCCTTCCCTGTTTTTATATTATTTTTGCTTCCTTCCCTTATGTTCATCTGTTTTGTATCTTAAAGTCTTCATATGAGTGAAGTCATGATATTTGTCTTTCTCTAATTTCGCTTAGCATAATACCCTCTAGTTCCATCCTACTCTTTTAAACTAATGGTAATCTACTCTGGAAAACAGTAGGGAGGTTAATTAAAAAGTTAAAAATAAAACTACCCTACAACCAAGAAATTGTACTACTAGGTATTTATCCAAAGGATACAAAAATTCAAAGGGGAACATGCACCCCAATGTTTATAGCAGCACTATCAACAATAGCCAAATTATGGAAAGAGCCCAAATGTCCATCAACTGATGGATGAAGAAGATGAAATGGAATATTACTCAGCTATTAAAAAGAATGAAATTTTGCCATTTGCAACAATGTGGTTGGACCTAGAGGGTATTATGCTAAGCAAAATATATCGGTTAGACAGAGACAAATACCATATGATTTCACTCATAGGTGTGATTTAAGAAACAAATCAGATGAACATAGGGGAAGGGAAAGAAAAATAAGATAACAGAGAGGAGAGCAAACCATAAGAGACTCTTAACTATAGAGAACAAGCTGAAGATTGCTGGAGGGTTGGGCTAAATGGGTGATTGGCATTAAGAAGGGCATTTATTGTGATGAGCACAGGGTGTTATATGTAAGTAATGAATCCCTGGGTTCTACTCCTGAAACCAATACAACACTATATGTTAACTAACTTGAATTTAAATAAAATATTGGGAAAAAATAAACTAGTGGTAATCTTTCAGAGAACTTGACTTTCCCAGTATTACAAACCAATAATAAATTTGGGGCTAGATCATCTGTTATCAGTGGGATTGCCCAATTCAGATACTCTCCAAGGACTCACCTAGCTCTAAATATTTTATTTTTCATCTTCTTGTTATTCAGGGATACCCTTCACTACATGGACACATGTTGTTCATCAATCTCCAAAATATTTCTTCTCTTCTAGCCAGACCACTGTGTTTATGATCCTACAAATATTTATTCCATTGCCAAATCTTTCCCCATATACACAATCTCCCCTTTCTTCTGTGTTTATACAACTCCTATTCACTCTACAAGACCCAATTTCCACCTCCTCCCCAATATCTTTCCTCATTTCTGTGGCTTTCATGAATCTTCCTCTCTTCCAAGCTCCTACAGTGTTCAAGGTGAGTCCGCACAACTGAGAACACACTTATCTTCTGTGTATGATGTTCTCCCTCATTGTTTCTTGTGCACATCTTATCCTCCCAATTATATTGACAGCCCCTTGAAGACCAACACCATAGCTTAGACTTCTCTAAGTGCAGTGGGACAGAACACTGTGATGAATGCTCATCATAGGTACTCAGTTAATATTCAGTGGATTGGACAAGAGGGCAGAGAGGAGAACAAACATTTTCTTGATTCTGTAACCACTCTTGATTAACTTCTGAAAATCCACAAAAGTGAATACAAAAACTTAAAACTGCTAAAGTTGATTGAGGTTTTGAAGTAATTACAATCAATGAGGGAGGACAGGAAAAGAAAGGAGATTACTTGTAATCCAATCCTACAATCTTTTCTTCGAAATGTAGAGAAAATCTCACTCGAGACTGCGCAGGAGATTTACAGTTGTATCTAAATGAGGTGTCTACTTCTGTATCATCAGTTTCTGGCAATAAGTCTTGTCTTTAGAAGTGTACTTTTTTGTCTGGGGTAAGAAAAAATCTATTGAATCCATGTGATGAAAGATGAATAATATAGAGCTCTATGAGCCAAAATTAGTAAAAAAAAGAAAAAATTCATACTTATTCATACCAGAGTGCCACAGTTTCTTCATTATATAAGCATGAAGTAGCATCAGGGACATTTTAGGAAAAGGTTTCTTATTCCAGCTTCTTTTTATTTGGTATGTATTTATTTAGTGCCTCGTGATAATAATAATGATACTAATAGTAGAATATTAAGTATTAAATAAATATAATTAAAAATTAAGAGCCAAAGTGCAAGAGTCAAACAGTCTAAGTTTGAATTTGGTTCTGTAACTCGGTAACTGTGTGGGCATGCTACTTAACATTTTTCTGTTTCATTTTCCTCACCTATTAGGTGGGGATAATAATAGTGGTAGCTCAGAGATTTGCTGTAAGGATTAAAGTGAGATAATACATGAAAAAAAAACACTTGAGTAAGTGTATAATATATAGCAAGTACTCAGTAAATTTTATTTATTATTAGTGTTAAATACACTATCAGACACTGTGCTGAGCAGCTTCTGTATACTTTAGCAGATACAGAGTTTGTAAAAGTTTACAAGTGTGTTCATTGTTATATTTCAGACATCAAGAGGACTTCCTTGCTCATGGTAGGCACTGAGTAAATAATCCCTAAATGGATGAGTGGTTTCATTTACTCCTTATAACAGCCTTACAATGTGGTGGTCTCTCAAAATATAATATTGAGCAAGACAGAGTTCTAACCTTCAGGTCTTGTGCAGAGAAAGGGGGGACATGCAAGGAAGGCAGAGAAGTCAACAGACAATCCCAATACAGTGTGATTGTTCTGATAAGGTAATAGAGGGCATTTGGTTGAAGGTATAAGGAATACCACACTTAAACTCAAGGGAACATACAAGGTTTTCTGGAGGAAATGACATCAATACTGATGACTAAGAGTTAGTCTGATAAATTAGAAGTTCAGTAGTGCCCCCTTATCCAAGGCGGATACATTCCAAGACCCTCAGTGGACACCTGAAACCGCAGATAGTCTTGAACCCATGTTCTTCCTACACATACATATCTATGATAAAGTTTAATTAATACATTAGGCACAGCAAGAGATTAACAATAATAGCTAATCATAAAATAGAGCAATTATAACAATATACTAAAATCAAAATTACATGAATGTGGTGTCTCTCTCAAAATAGCATATTGTATTGTACTCACCCTTCTTCTTGTGATGATGTGAGATGATGAAATGCCTGCATGATAAAACGAAGGGAGGTGAGTGGTGCAGGTGTTGTGACGTAGGGTTAGGCTACTCTTGACCTTCTGACAATATACGTCAGGAGGATCATCTCCTGCTGTGCCACAGTTGACCTTGGGTAAACTGAAACTGAGGCAAGTAAAACCACCGAGGGGAGGGAAACTACTGCAGCCACGTGTGGTATACCCAGAAGGTGAGAGTATGTTACTTTCTTTAACTGTATGTAGTTCAGTGTGGACAAAGTGATAAGGGAGAGAGTAGAAATGATGCTGCAGAGGCCAGCAGAGCTCTGAGCACAGTACCAGGGACGTGGACTTGGTTCTAATGGCAATGGGCCAGTTAAATGGGCTTCAGAATGGTCACCACTGATGGCTTCCTCCATCTCTCTGGGTTTTCAGAGTTCTAACAGTTGCTTTGAACTAGATTAATTGAGGTATTCCTTTACATATTTGCACATGTGTGAGTTCATATTGCTAGAATTATAATCATTTATGGTTTTCAGATCCAGGCCTGTATTTTACCATCTTTGTGACAGAGATCTCTAAGACCAGCACTGTCTTGAGTCTTATGGAGGTTGGCAGTTCTTGATATATCAACAGTAGATCCAACTGTGTCACAGAACTTGTCACTTGGCTAACTCACTATTACCATGTTATGATTCAGTCAGTTGATCTTACTCTGCTAAAGTTACAGCAAGGGTGGCAAGCTAACTTATTGTTCGTGACTGGCCGAGCCTCAGAACGAGCATATTTTATATTATTTTGTAGTATTAAATGACAGGTGGAGAAATATCAGAGAAGACAGTGAGTGGCAAGATGTGGAACAAAAAAGCTCCAGAATCCTATATACTTTTCATTTAATGTATTCTTCATGCCAAGTTTTAATGGGCACAAATACTGTATTACTCTGGATGACTTCCTAAGTAGTCCTCCAGCCAACCTGAATTTCTCTTTATCAACATTCAAGTAGACAACATTACACAAGGAAAACAATGATATACAGATCTTCAGCATGGGATTTCAAGGGAATTATATTCACCTCGAAGCAGCCTTTCATGTAAATGTATCATGGAAATTAGCATAAATATCTAAGAGAACCTAAATTAAAACAATCTTTTCCATCACCCTGAGGTATGTGTCAATTGGCTTATCACTGAAGAATGAGCTGCTTACTGGTTAGTGTTTCAGGGAAATTAAAGAACAGGTCATGTGTTCAAAACTGGAAACTAGTACTAGACTACGAGCTAAGAAAAGGTAAGCTTTGTTTCTGGAATTAAAATCCGGGTGGAGGGAACATCATTTAAGTCATGACCTTAGAAGGACAGTGAGGAGCTTCAGAGAAGCAAAACAAATGAGGGAAAAGACCTGCTGACGATTCTCTCCCCATTTTCCTCTCACTGCTTCATTTTGATTCCAGTGTGGGGAGAAGAATGACTGGTGGGAGACACAGGAAACAAAGGGCAGGAGAGGAGGAGTGGGGAACTGGAGGTAAAGAAAAGGATGACAAGATTAAAGGACTAGTGGAGAGCATTCTCTAAACCATCCATAATTTAAGGGGTAGTGCTGAAGATAGGGGAATGCAATATGCCATCCCCCTTGCTCACCACCAACACCAAGCCAGGAGGCATGCCTATTGGTCAAAAGTCCAAATGTCACTCGGGGCATATGCACCCCAATGTTTATAGCAGTGCTATCAACAATAGCCAAAATTTGAAAACAGCCCACATGTCCACCAACAGATGAATGGATAAAGAAAACGTATATATATACAATGGAATATTATTCAGTGATCAAAAAGAATGAAATCTTGACATTTGCAATGTGGATGGAGCTAGAATGTATTATGTGAAGCGAAATAAGTCAGTCAGAGAAAGATAAATATATGATTTCACACATAATGTGGAATTTAAGAAACAAAGCAGATGAACATAGGGAAAGGGAAGGAAAAATAAGATAAAAACAGAGAGGGAGGCAAACCATGATAGACAATTAAATACAAAGAACAAATTGAGCATTGCTGGAGGGGAGGTGGGGGAGATGGGCTAAATGGGTGATGAGCATTAAGGAGGGCACTTGTTGGGATGAGTAATGGGTGTTATATGTAAGTGATGAATCACTGGGTTCTAGTCCTGAAACCATTATTACTCTAGATGTTAACTAACTTGGGTTTAAATAAAAACTTTCTGGGGCGCCTGGGTGGCTCGGTCAGTTAAGTGTCCGACTTCAATTCAGCTCAGGATCTCGCGGTCTGTGAGTTTGAGCCCCGCGTCGGGCTCTGGGCTGATGGCTCAGAGCCTGAAGCCTGCTTCTGATTCTGTGTCTCCCTCTCTCTCTGCCCCTCCCCCGTTCATGCTCTGTCTCTCTCTGTCTCAAAAATAAATAAACGTTAAAAAAAATTTTTTTTTAATAATAAATAAAAAATAAATAAATAAATAAAAACTTTTTTTAACTGTCACTCAGGGACAAGTAGCGTGACCTGTGGGGTACAAGACAGGACAAAATGTGAAAAGTACCATGAGAAATGTCAGTTGATTGCTAAGCAGACCAGTCAGCCAGCCAGTGATTCCAGTGATTCCAGAGCACTTACTTTGTGCTCGGTTGCTACAAAAGCCACCAGGCCTGAGAGGGGCCTGAGGAGAGGAGCATGGTAGTGGCCACAGGGAGGGTGAAGGCAGTGGCTTAAACCTCAGGTAGATTGGGGTGCCTGGGTGGCTCAGTCGGTTGAGCGGCCGACTTCGGCTCAGGTCACGATCTCGCGGTCCATGAGTTCGAGCCCCGTGTCGGGCTCTGGGCTGATGGCTCAGAGCCTGGAGCCTGCTTCCGATTCTGTGTCTCCCTCTCTCTCTGCCCCTCCCCTGCTCATGCTGTGTCTCTCTCTGTCTCAAAAATTAATAAACATTTAAAAAAAAATTAAAAAAAAAAACCTCAGGTAGATGTGTTGTTTGAAGCAGACAATAGAGTGTTGGCAACCTTGTAATAGAAAGAGTGGCTCAGATTCATACAATCTGATTCGATATCTGGAATATGATTAAATTCAGACTTCCCCTGTTGAATTAGCCATTAGATTTGACGAAGAACATTTTTCAAGACACATAGAAAATGATGTGAAATAAGGTTATACCTGCCAGAGAAGGGACAAGGGAAGGCCAGGCTATGCATGAAAAGACAAAAAAGCAGAAGAAAATATCCACCTTTAGTATAAAATCCCTGAGCACATTTCAGCAGACACTGGGTTCTTTAACTGAGGGAGGGGGTGTGGCTAACCTGATGTGCCTGTTGATGTTTAATTCAAAGTTCAGTAAAAGTTTAAAAGGAAATGAAGTGAAAATTGATCACTCAATATATTATAACTGGAGAAAGAGATCCACCCCGAAAATATTTCTGCCATGGAATTTTTTCAATGTCCTACTTTTGAGAATTCTTTCAATAATATAATTTTTTTAATTCCATACTACTGAAGCATTTGAAATAAATGAATTATCTTTTAAAGGGAACTCTATGTGTCATCACATTCTCAAAATGCTCATTTTGGACTTTAAAAGACCACAGGGCATATAATGTGGGGAATATAACCAGGTGGATAAAGATAGAGACAGACTCCTTTCCAGTGGACTAAAAGCTATTTAAAAAAACAAAAAAACAAAAAAACATTCATCTGTAGTATCAATGATGTTGCAAAAATATTTAGGTCATAATAAACTGAAAAATGGTTTATCGTAAGCAAAAACTTGTACCCTTTGACATTAGTGTATCATATAAGCAGAAGTAGGTACCCGAGAAGGCTTGTATTAAGATATGTAAGTAATACCTTAATCAAATTTTTTTGAATAGAACTTAGAGGTTTTTACTTGAGAGATCCATAAGAGGATGACACACACTGGCCATTGTGAGTAAAAAGAATGGTAATTAAGAGGAAATAGCATTCTTTGTTGACAAAAGAACTACTTAGAATGTACTCAGAATTTTTTAACATTAAAAGTGATTAAAACTTTGAAATTATCTTGTTCCTGTCCTCACTTTATAGTTGTGAAAAGCAAGGCATTTCCACATTGTGATATCTAGCCGTAAATTGCTTGCCTGAGGTGGAAAGGGCTAAGACCCTGCCATTAATACATTGAGACTATCATCTCACCGTTTCCAAGAAAGCATGCAACATAAATTCCAATGTTCTTTTAGATTTTTATGACCTAATACATAAGATCTTACTGGAACTTCAGAAATGAGACATCTTAATACGTCAATATTTGTAGAACGAACCTTGCAAAATCAACAATGGAAATTCACAATGTTAAGGGATCATAGCAGATTATCTTACCTTGAGAAAAAGGCAGTAACCAATGTAAAATAAAAAAGTTTTAGGTAGATGACATCTGGGACAGAACTCCTTTGTGTCCAGGAAGGAAGCCTGAGGTGTGTGTTTAACAGCTGTATTTGGAGGAATGGCTATGGGCGGAGTGGGGTGGGGGTTGGGAGAGAGGTGGTACTCTCCTCCCTAATGAGGAAAGAAGAGGAGGAAATGAATTTAAATTACAACCAAAGGAACTTAAGTTAGATGGAAAGATCTTATTGGCATTGACAGTTTTATGAACCCTGGAAAAGATTCCTAGGGAAGTTTTCAAATTCCCTGTCTGGATGTATTTGAGAGACGAGAGATACCTATCAGCCCAGGGTGGTTGAGGTAGAAACCTGCCTGGAATTCACTTTCAGCTGAATTCAGTAAGTCCAGATAAACTCCTGACAATGTTTAAGGGTTGATGGGAGGTGGGAGGGAGGGGAAAGTGGGTGATGGGCATTGAGGAGGGCACCTGTTGGGATAAGCACTGGGTGTTGTACGGAAACCAATTTGCCAATCAATTTCAATTAAAAAAAAAAAAAAGATGTCAAAGACAGTAAATGCTAGACAATGGTAAGAAATGTGGTTCCTTAGAAAACAAAAAACTCACCCAAAGTAATCATTTCCTCAGAAAATCAATTGGCGTATGATAGTTGGTTATAAGTGGAATGTAGAATTATAATACATTCTGGCTTTTGTTTTCTTTTTGATCTGGTTTCCAGGGAAGAGAAGGCTTATGAAATCTCTCTGGCAGTCCATGCCCTGCTTAATAGATTTTTATTTTTCTTCTTTACGCTGGTCACAACCAAATCTCTTAGAAGAAACTAGGCTTAAGTAGCAATACATGTGCCCTCAGAGTAAACACCTCTGCAGGAGAAAACCTTTCCCCACACTCCAAAAGAAAACTTCTTTGCCTCCTAACTGAAAGAAACAGATGATTCTGTTACAGATGAACAGATGATTCCATCACTACTGTCACCCTCTCCTTCCTTGCCCTCACGCGGACTCCAGCACTCTCTCGGCCATTTGCAGTACTTATTTCCAGCTCACGAACAGCAGTTGCACTCACAATTCATACCCAAATTCTCTAATTTGTTGTACTTCTCTGTTTATACAGCTGTGCATCTGTTTGCCCCATTGTGTTAACCACATCTATTGTCTGGTTTCTATTGTGAGCTCCTGGAGGCAAGGAATGAAGTCTGTTTAATTTGCTTCGCACAATGCTGCGTATACACACGCAGGTGGACACCGTGTGACTGTGCTTGACGGTGATGGCTCCTGGCATGACTAGACGCTCCAAAAAAAAATAATATATTTAAAACTTCATGGATTAATCGAAGTCGGAGAGAGAGGACTCAATTCAAAGAGGCTGTGTAGAGTCACCTGGGTGTCTCAGTCAGCGAAGCTCTGACTTCAGCTCAGGTTGTGATCTCACGGTTTGTGAGTTCAAGGCTGGCATCAGACTCTGTGCAGACAGCTCAGAGCCTGGAGCCTGCTTTGGATTTTGTGTCTCCCTCTCTCTCTTCCTCTCTCTCTCTCTCTCTCAGAAATAAATACACATTAAAAAAATAAAAATAAAGTGTATTCTGTTGCTTTGGGATGCAGAGTTCTAAATATATCTGTCCAGTCCATCTGACACAATGTATCATTCAGGGCCCTTGTTTCTTTATTGATCTTGTGTCTAGATGATCTATCCATTGCCGTAGATGGGATATTAAAGTCCCCTGCAATTACCACATTCTTATCAATAAGGTTGCTTATGTTTGTGATTGTTTTATATATTTGGGGGCTCCCATATTCGGCACATAGACATTTATAATTGTTAGCTCTTCCTGATGGATAGACCCTGTAATTATTATATAATGCCCTTCTTCATCTTCAGCCTTTAATTTAAAGTCTAGTTTGTCTGATATAAGTATGGCTACTCCAACTTTCTTTTGACTTCCAGTAGCATGATAGATAGTTCTCCATCCCCTCACTTTCAATCTGAAGGTGTCCTCAGGTCTAAAATGAGTCTCTTGTAGACAGCAAATAGATGGGTCTTGTTTTTTTATCATTCTGATACCCTATGTCTTTTGGTTGGAGCATTTAGTCCATTTATATTCAGTGTTATTATTGAAAGATATGGGTTTAGACAGCAAATAGATGGGTCCTGTTTTTTTATCATTCTGATACCCTATGTCTTTTGGTTGGAGCATTTAGTCCATTTATATTCAGTGTTATTATTGAAAGATATGGGTTTAGAGTCATTGTGATGTCTGTAGGTTTCATGCTTGTAGTGATGTCTCTGGTACTTTGTGGTCCTTGCAACATTTCATTCATAGAATCCCCCTTAGGATCTCTTGTAGGGCTGGTTTAGTGGTGATGAATTCCTTCAGTTTTTGTTTGTTTGGGAAAACTTTTAAAAATAAAAAAAAATTCTGTGTCATCCCAATGTCCTCCCATATGCAGCACCCTAAAATCATAATGGGTGCCCGGAACCATTAGAAACTGAGCAGTGTGGACAAAGGTCCAGTCAACAACTGGAAAATCTGATAATTCACTGTCTGAAAGGCACAGAAAGCATGATAGCAATTATTTGGGAGATTGTCCTCCACTATGGCCTTCTTTTCTCTTGGTGTATAAGCCCAACTTTGCTGGGGTTCTCAACTCAGAGCATCATCTGTCAGTGCCCGCCGCCCCAGGAGGTTGTTATGTTTGACACTCCATGCAAGACTATCAAGTTCGTAGTGTCTTTGCCTTATTTCTTTGTTTACAGCCCAGAAAGAACCAAAGTCATATTCACCAGAATTAATAATTGTTCCTTCTTACCAATCCCTGCACAGCACCCCCAACCTTTTTTTAAATCAGTCTTCCTCACTGACCCAAGAGGACAGAGATGAGTCAATCCACATTTCTTAGTATTGGGTTAAAATTTTCCAATGTCTAGGGGTGGCTCAGTCAGTTAAGTGTTCGACTTTGGCTCAGGTCTTTAACTCACGGTTTGTGGGTTCGAGCCCCGCATTGGGCTCTGTGCTGACAGCTCAGATTCTGAAGCCTGTTTCAGATTCTGTGTCTCCTTCTCTCTCTGTTCCTCCCTTGCTCACACTCTGTCTCTCTCTCTCAAAAATAAATACACATTAAAAAAATTTTTTTCCAATGTCTATTCATTCCTAAGAGTCTCAAAGTTACATCAAAGGACAAAATGATTGATGAAAATCCTTCCCTCAGGGGAAGCACAGGAAATGACATTTCATTTAATTCAACAAATATTTTCTAGGCACCAATTATTTTTAGACACACTTGTTGTGGGCTAGGGAGGGAGAAGAGAGCAAAACATTATCTTCAAAATGTGTGTGTATGTGTGTGTGTGTGTGTAATGAGTTCATTTAAAGTTTGAACAATCTTAAATATAAGAAGATTGCTTTAATATAGGCTCATGGTGAAGATTAAATGATGTAATATATAAGTAAAATATACTTAGCACAGAGCCTGACTCATAAGACATCCTCAATAATTAATAGCTATTACTATATTTAACTGAGTTATGGCTTACTTTAGAGCAAGTTTTTGAGAGCCTCCCCCCTTGGAAACCAAATTTGACCTTAGATTATGAACAATATAGTTTGGTTGTTATAGGGTTAAGGGAACCATCACATTCAAGTGCAAAAATAACCTATCATCTAGAACATTGAAGTAAGTAGCTTTCCACCAGAAATGGAGCTCAGCCATGTCCTGATGTCCTGAGAGAGTCTGGTTCTCATCCCGCTTTTCCTATGAAGGTTCTGGAGTGTTTCAGAACCTTGATCATATCCCAAACACACACAGCATGTATTTTTCCTTCCTGCTTCCTCCTACCATGATTTGGGTCATAGTTATTCCATAAGACAAGTGACTAAAAAGATACACTTGAGTTTTTTCGCATATACTTAAAAGATACATCAAATGATTATTTTAAGGCATCATTTTAATTAGTTGGCTGCTACTGAATTGGTATCATCCATTAGTCTTACATAAGAATAAATCACCTTTTAACTGGAGGTAAAGCCAAGTCAAATTTTACTTACCCAAGGCATTAAAAAAACAAAAACAAAAACAAAAACAAAAAACTTGCCCAAAACAAATAGCTTTGTAGGTCATCTTAGATGAGGTATATTTAATTTATCAATTACTCAATTAATTGCATAGATAAGTATATGAATGGATTATAATGCAAATGGAAATATGATTAAATCCAATGATGTCATAATAAAGTTAGCCCAAAGGAATCCATTTACTTTGCATTTTTTGGTTCAGTTTAAGTAGTGCTCCACAATGCCAAATATTTGAAGAGAGCTATAATCTCTGGGAAAAGATGAGGAACTTCTGGGAAATATTTGATATATTTCTATCTGTTGCAAAAGTATCAGCAAGATGCACCTAGAATGAAAATATCAGACTATTTTCTGTCAATTATCACCTCTTAAGTTGCACGATGAGGGCCTAATTTTAGGTTTCAACTCATGAAACTTCAGCTCTCCAGTTCTCTGAACTAAAGTCACTATTTCTCAAATTTTTCACACCTTAAAGTGTTAATTTCTCACTTCTACTTTCCTGATTCCAAACTAACGGAATCCAAAGATTTCAGATATACTTTAGCTGTTTAGATCTTTCCAGTCTTTTCCTCTACCAGATCATTTAGATGTAGCATTTTTGAACTGTGTGACATAATGTGTATCTTAAAATAAAGGAAAATTAATGTCTCTACAACCATAATGTACTTAAAAGAAGGCCAGTGATCCAGCAGGCCAGACCTTTAATACTGACTTAGAACAACCTCAAGGAGATTGTATTTTCTCTCTTCTAATTTATCAGGACTTTGTTGATAATTAAGAATTGATCCTGTTTTAGGGGCCCCTGGGTGGCTCCGTTGGTTAAATTTCTGACTCTTGATTTCAGCTCAGGCACAATTCCAGGGTCTTGGGATCAAGCCCTGAGTCAGGCTCAGTATGGAGCCTGCTTGGGGTTCTGTCTCTCCCTCTCTCTCTCTGCCCCTCCCCCACTCACGCCCTCTCTCTCTCTCAAAACAAAAAAAAAAAAAAAAAAAGAATTGATCCTGTTTTAGTAGAAATAGAATTCTCAATCCTAGTTTTATCTTAAGTTTTTGTAAAAATCAACTGAAGGATAAAGTCGTTCTTTGGATGGGGAGAGAAAAGGAAATGGGTCCTTCAGTTTTCCAAACATTATTAATGAAACCAAATTAGAGGTACTACTCTGTGAGAAGATAAAACCTTTTCCAGAAACCTCAGATTGCCTCACCCAATTGTCTTTTTCAAAATCCCGCCATTTTTAAATAACTCAGATGCTCAATTTAATAGTATTATTAATCAATGAACATTTACCATGCTCCGTACAACTGCCTAAATGAGTAAAGTGGAATATTGTGTTGAAAAACTTGAAACTAAACCCCGGGATAATGTCAATGGGATAAGAATAGGTTGTTCCTTCATCTTGCTGATTCCTGATTTACCAATTTTGTTCCCCATTGTGTGAAAGAATAGATTCTGTCTTCTTCTTGCCTTTACTCATTTGTTACACAGTCATAAGGATGAAGTGAAACTGTACAGATAACACAATTAGCAAGACTAGCCCAAAGGACATGTTTAATAAACATGTATTTCCTTTCTCTTCAAGAATCATAAGAATGTGGCCAGCCTGCTTTGTGGAGGAAATTCAAAACTGGTGAGGACAGACTATGTTGAAACACTTCTCCAAACTTGCGCCTGAGTGTCTGAATGTTATATAATTTCTGAAATGGTATGGCATATCTATAAATAGCAACTCAGATTTTTCTCATGGATTTTATAGAAATGGATCTCACTACTATAGAGTCTTGTGATCATCCCTGGACATTGAGGCCCAACTGCTAAGGGCTTGCAATCCCCAGAGTGAGTGACAAGAGGAACAGCTTTAACTCCCATCCACCCAGCGGGGTAATTAGGACATGTCCTCATTCTAGAGGCTTGTGTTAAACCATCCTCAAAACAGAAATCCTGTTTTCAACACTTTCAGTGCCAAAAGGGGAGTCTTTTACTAATACTTGTTCCCTATCCAGTAAATAAATCACATGTTCTACAGCAGGAAAAATACTGGTGGGAGGTGTGTATTTTTCATTTCAAAGCAAGGAGCTTGTTGAGTGGTGGTATACTTTTAAAAGCATCTGGTTTGACAGGGGAGCTCTCATCACACTCCTGAAATAATTTTACACTGTTATGATTTTGTTTGTGGTTTTTTTCTTTATTCAAAATTGGAGCAATGTACTTAACTTTAATCAGAACCATCAAAGCTTTAAAAAATGCCCATATAATTTAAAATTTCTGTGTTTTTTTTAAATGTCAAATGCTGTTTCTGTTGCACTGCTAAGCTATGTTTCAGAAGTACAGGGAGTATTTCCAGTGCATCCAATGTACGGAACACCTACCATGTGTCAGACCAGTTCTCATTGCAAGGGATGCTACAGTAAACAAATGAAACAAGTTCCCTGCTCTCAAGGAGGGGTGGGGGGAGAGGAAGCATTGGTGTGGAGGCAGATTATAAATGAATAAAATATATAATTAAGTCAGGAAGATACAGCTGCTACTGTGCAATTAAAGAGGATTAGATTAGGGATACATGAAGATGAGTGACTGACTTTGGACTGGATGGTCAAGAGAAACCTCTCTGAGGAAATGATATTCACACTGAGATTTAAATGGTGAAAACCTCAACCATGCACTATTCTTGGGAAGAGCATTCCAGACAGAACAGAAAAGGCCTGAAGGTGGGGATCAGCATGGTGTTTTCCACTGGGGGAAGGCCAGTGTGGCTGGAGAATAAAGGGCAAGGGGAAGAAGGGGTAGAATCGGGGGAGGTAGGGTAGGCAAAGTAGGAATCATATGGGGCACAGAAACCAAAGAACAAGGTTAGGTCTGTTCTAAGTACTATGAAGAGCTATCAAGTACAAGGGATGGGGGTGGGGGTGGTAAGCGGAAGCATACCACAATCTGATTCACTGTTTCAAAGTTCACCCAGCTGCTGTGCGGAGAGTGGGGCAAGAGTAGATACACTTTTTTAATGTTTATTTTTGAGAGAGACAGAGCTTGAGCGGGGGAGGGGCAGATGGAGAGGGAGACACAGAATTAAACAGGCTCCAGGCTCTGAGCTGTCAGCACAGAGCCCAACTGGAACTCACAAACTGCCAGATCGTGACCTGAGCCAAAGTCAGACGCTTAACCGACTGAGCCACCAGGTGCCCCAAAAGTAGATAGATTTTTAATGCAATTGGAACCATTGAAGAATTGTATGCAAGAAAATGGACTCATTTGTGTTTGCTTTTGTGTTTGAGATATCTCTAAGTTGTAAGGATTGGACGATGGTACAAAGGGAAGTATAGAGGGAGCTAGAGTGGAAGAGATTTCAGTGAATTTGGAAAATGATGTGAATTTGGATATGGAGCTCAGATAGTGTCCTTGGATTATAAGAAAAGAAACAACACTTATTGAGAAACTATTATGCTTATTTTTATATATGTAATCTCTTTTAATTATCACTACCACCAATGGAATAGTTACTTAGCCCCATTTTTCATATATGAAAATGGAAACTCAGAGAGATAAGTAAAATTCCAAATATCCAGCAAAAGTAAATGGCAAATCCAGGATTCAAAGCTTGGTCTATGTGACTTAAAGCCCTGGTTTTTCCTATTATACTATGGTTTCCCTATGGAAACAGAATTAACAAATTATCTTTGAAATTGTATTCTAAATTTTAAATAACATTCTGTAATATAAAATATGTATATAGTTTATTTTATGGTACTGACTGACACTTAGCTTGTTTCTATTTTTACTCCTAAAAAATAAAACTGTGATAAATATTTTATATATTATTATACCTCATTTCTCATTACTTTGTCACCTGAATTCCTAGATTCTTAGCTGTATCAAAGAATATGATTTTTTTAATGTTTGTTTATTTATTTTTAGAGAGAGAGAGTGTGTATGGGGGAGGGGCAGAGAGAGAGAGAGAGAGAGAGAGAGAGAATCCCAAGCAGGCTCTGGGCTATCAGTGCAGATCCCAACACAGGACTCCATCTCATGAACCATGAGATCATGGAGCTAAAGAGTCAGACACTTAACCAACTGAGCCACTCAGGCACTCCAAATAATAGGATATTTTCAAAACCTTACTCTTGTAATATCAATTTATTTTCTGAAAGATTTGTGCCATCTGTACCCTCACTTAACCCAAACCAACATTAAATATAATTTTTTACCTTTGCCAATTTGATAACCAAACTTTTAACTCTATTGTTTAATTCACATTTCCTTTACTTACTAATGAGATTGAACATTTTTTGCATATTTTTTAGTCTTTTCATTTTTCTTTTGTGAATTTTATGTTCACTTAATCGCCCATTTTCCTACATGGTGTTACTACATTTTTCTTGGTGATTTTTAAAATTTTTTTTAATGTTTATTTTTGAGAGAGAGAGGCAGAGCGTGAGTGGAGGAGGGACAAAGAGAGAGGGAGACATAGACTCCAAAGCAGGCTCCAGGCTCTGAGCTGTCAGCACAGAGCCTGACACAGGGTTTGAACCCTTGAACCATGAGATCATGAACTGAGCCAAAGTCGGCCACTTAACTGACTGAGCCACCCAGCCACCCCTTTCTTGGTGATTTGTAAGAGCTCTGTATATAAGACAACTATTAACATGGTCTTAAAAAAAAAAAAAGACTGTCTTTACCAATTTTTGCAAATAACTTTCCAGAATGTATTTCACTTTCAAATTTTAAATTTTCATTGTAAAAACATCATACATTCAGGAGGGCATGCTCCACTCATCTGTTGCTGCATAACAAGCCACCTCATAATGTAGTGGCTTAAAACAACAAACATTTTATTTTATCACATAATTGTATGGGTCTGGGCTGGTTGCTTTTTCTGCTCTTACTCCTCACTTGCCTGGCAGATTGGCTGCTCTAAAGGACCCCAAAAGGCTTTACTCACATGTTTAGTGAGCTGGCAAGAATAGAAGAAAGTCTAAGCTCTGCCAACATTGCCACCTGGCCCACCAACATGTGTCTGCTCCTGCACAGTGGTCTCAGGGTAGTCTCACTTCTTACTTGGAGGCTCAGGACTCTAAAAGGCAGTATTTTAGAAACAAGGAAGCAACTTTGTGGCCTTTTATGACCCAAGCTCAGAAGTTACATAGTGACATCTCCACTGTGCACCATTGGTCAAAGCAGACACAAATCCTCCCAGATTAAATGGGAGGAAACACAGAAGAGGATCAAAGAACTTGTGGCCGTGTTTTCAATCCTCCATAGAGGCTGGAACTGTTCAAAGAATAAAGCAAACTCCGCTTTACCTTTTAATTTTGTTCATGATTTTTAATATGCAACTGGTTTTTCAGTATTTATGTAACTTTATCTCTTTTTTTTTTTTTCTTTGTGAGTTCTGCATTGTTTTGTGAGGCATTTTTTTAAATTATTTTCAATGTGCCTGTCCACAAAATCAGGGACATTATCAAATAATATATTTGGAGAAATGATTTTAAGGTCTTTAGATACTTTGAGTATTATGTATTGTAGTCGAATTCACTTAATTTTTTAATCCTTTTCATCCTTAAATTTCCATCAGTGACACATTTGAAAGTTCATCTAAAAATGCAGGTTGAACCATACATTTAATTACATAATTGCTGTAGAGGCAAAAGAAAAAAAGAAAAAAAAGAGAAGTCTAACTAAATTGTTCTTGCTTAATACTTTGCCACATTTCTGGCTCAGTTTTTCAAAATGAACTAAAATACAATGATCTACTTTAGGCCTATGGAGCTAATCGTCCTTTTCAGGTCTTGCAATCATGTTTAAATATTGAATAATTTCATTCATTTTTATTTATTATTATTTTTTTAATGTACATTTATTTTTGAAAGAGAAAGAGAGTGCAAGCAGGGGAGAGGCAAAGAGAGAAGGAAACACAGAATCTGTAGCAGGCTCCAGGCTCTGAGCTGTCAGCACAGAGCCCCACATGGGACTCAAACTCACAAACCATGAGATCATGACCTGAGCCGAAGTCAGATGCTTAACCAACTGAGCCCCCAGGTCCCCCAGAATTTGATTCATTTTTAAATGGTAATTGTAGCACTCTTTCTTACAGTGTTTCAACTGGCAAAGAAAAAAGTGTCATCCCATAACAGCAACAAAAAACTAGTAAAGGACATTCTTCTGGCTAATAGGAAAGAACTCACATTAAACATATGTTGTAAACACTCAGTAAATGCTAAATGACAATACTCATCTCACGTTCTAAAAATGCCATTGAGGTCTTTTGGGTTATTTTCTCTGCTTCCAGTATTGCATTTCAAAAACTGATTTTGTCATCTCACTGGGTGCAGGGCTGTGAAAGCTGCAGAGAGAAATAAAACGAGTAAGATGTATGATACACATGTAACAGTGATCAGCATTTCTATCTCTTCTGTGTATCTGTCTCCTATTTTATTTTCACCATATCCTGGAAAAAAATGAATTTTGGAAGAAGACCTTGGAAGAAATCGTATTATCTAATACAGTTAACCACCATGAGGGGAGGGGGCTGTGTTTTTTTTTTTTTTTCAACATTTTGTTTCCAACACAAAGCACTGTGCCCTGCACATAGCAGTGCTCAATGAATATGTATTAAAGAATACTTTGGGCAAAGGTACAGAAGTGTGTATCAGCCTTTTCCTCCTACCCAATCTGATTGTGAAGAGTTTCATTTTCATGGAAGCCGCTGTTTGTGCAGAATCTCCCTCATATTTCTCTTTATTAACTGCCAATCACACCATACAAGGAATGAACTAGAAAAGTCAAGCCCTTGAGTCCATTTACCATCATTGAACTTTATTATTAGAGATAATTTGAGATCCCATGGCCTTCTAGAGACAAAGCATTCTCAAATCACATATGGCTAACCCAGACTTTATTTGTCTGAATATCCACCCGTTGAACCAAAGTTCAGAATGTTGCTATATCCAGCCATCAGGCCTGTGCGCATACATCAGAGCCCAAGCCTTGTGTTTTGGGGACACATGTTTTATAGACATTCAACAGCTAGAAGACATTCAGGTACTTCTTCATTTCATGTTAAATAGAGAATACAGAAAAACTCTAGACCTATATCCTTCACTAGCCACAAGGACACATTCAAATAATATTAAAGTGAAATAAAACTAAACATTCGGTTCCTCAATCATACTAGCCACCTTTCAAGAACTCAGCAGCCGTATGTGCCTAGTGGCTACCGTCTTGAGTAGTGAAATATGTAACATTTCCATGATCACAGAAAGTTTTACTGAATATTACTACTCCAGAATATATCATTTATATCACATCGCAGAAATTTTGAACTGGATACCCAGTTCTGCACTTATTTCTTGACCAACCAATCTTATTATTGATCTAAATTTCTGAAGTTGCTCCTGTTTAAATCTTATTTGAGCAACAAGTGTAGAGAATATTTCCTAACCAAGTCCTTATGAAATATACCAAAATAAAATAAAGAGTACCTATTATCCAAAACACAGAGTTAAATATCTGAAAATTGATTTTAAGTGGAGAGAAGTCCCACGTGATTTGAAAAGTTGAAATTACAGATGATTTCTAAAGTATATGCAGCTAATTAAATTACAGCAAAAGGTCAAATGGAAACCCAAAAGTGTTGCCAAACTCTATCAGATCTGACTTGATAAATAACAAAGAATAATTTCTAACTCAAATACTGTTCTATGCAAATTAGATAGAAATGTGTTGCTGGAAAAGTTTAATTTTCTTAAGTAAATCTAACTTTTCTCCCTCAGGCATTACTTCCTCATAAATTTTCTTCCTCTATAGCAAATGCCATATCCTTTCTAAATTATCTCAAATGTGTATCAATGGGAATTAAATTAATGAGAACTTAACACATAATATAACCATGAAAAGCAATAAAAATATACAATAGATTGCTTATCTGGACAAAAATTCTATATACTGTATGTGTTAAAATAAATAAGTGCATATTTGCATACACAGAAACACAAAAAATTATTCTCTTCTAGTCTGTATACAAGGATCCCTAATATCTCCTAACAGTTCACTTACATTCTGGTAAATAATAGCAATTTTTTTTTGAAGTGTGTATTTATACATTCCTATTATATAATTTCACCTTTGATCCCAAAACAATATACTTTGATAATGATTCAGCTTCTTGTTGTCTCCCATTTGAGTAAAAGCATCCTCTTTTCTCTACCTCAGAAGCTGTTCAGGAAGTGAAGCAGCATCTAATAAAGAGACAGAAATCAGCCCCAAGAGTGCCACAGGAAGGCACAAGCAAGGACACTGGTTCTCGGTTCCTCAGGCCGGCCAAGTCTCAATGTAAGTGTGAGAAGCAATGGAGGGCAGTGCAGTGGCCCGTTGCTGGGTGGTCCATGGGCCAAGTGCAGACGGAAGGATGTTGCTGTCTGGGAACACAGGGGCGGTTGGCAGAACTGGGGTGTATCCGGCCTGCCTGCAGGTCCTGTGTCCCATCCCCGTCTTCACTGTTGCAAGAGCCTTGAGACCACGGCTACTAATGCCAGCCTTTAAAATCCCCCAGGGTAAAATACATGTGCAGAGTCTGATTCTAGCTGATTTTTAAGCCCAGGCATGTTGAATACAGTCTTAAAATAATTATTTCCATAGGACCTGACTGGGTATCCAAGTGTTCACCAGATGCTAGCAGCTAGGTTTTGCAGAGGAAAATTGCTAACTTAAGCTTCTTTTCATGATTCAGCAGAGGGTTTTAAGTAATAAAAGATCTGGAGATTTGTAAAATAAATAATTCCAGTGCAAACGGGAAAATTAAAATAATCTTATCATCTCCCATCATGTCTGTATGTGCTTTCCTACCATTATCGAATTACTCTTAATTGGGCCAAGTTTGTTTTTGTGTTTTTTTTTTTTTCTGGCTGATACTTTATAGTTTTAAGTTATGAGCTGTAATGAAGAAATGATTCCTTTCAGATGACTGAAGTGACATATACTAAATTTTCCTAACAACAATCTAGGATCTATGAAACAGAGCGTGATATATCTCGTACAGTTTTATTCATATTCAGTATTGATATATCCACAATTTAAAAACAACAACATGCCAGTATTTCTTATCCCTTAATTCATCTCTTAGTAGAAGCAATTAAAATATAAAGCACATCATTAACTTTTGAACTTCAGTTGGAAAGAAAAATACCATTCATTTCTGAAGAGTAGACATTATCTCATAGTATCCCCAGCCATCCTATGCTTATTACCATTGCCTGGTCTTAAGTGTGACTTTTGGACACCCAACTCATTATTTCCTAATATTCAATGGTACAATGACTTTTCATAGTCTATTTAATTTTATTTAGTCATTTAAAGAGTAAATAGTTGAGATTCCTCAGATTCTTACATTGTGCTCAAGGTGTACTTGAACAAAAAGAAAAAGCACAGCATCTGGCCTTAATGCCACATGACCACATCCTGTCTAGAATGAATTCATTCAGAATTTTTGAAGAAATGCAAGTACGTTAATGATTTTCCTTAGGTATCATATTTTTACTACAGGTACCTTTAATTATTTTGGCTGGATTCCATCAAAGCCAGATGTTAATCAAATGAAATATTTATAATGCAAAACCATTGAATAAAAAATATATGTTCGTTTAAGCAACAGCTTATAGGACTGAAACCAATCGTGTATGTTGGAAAAGCTGATGAAGGAGGTATGACTCTGTTACATTCATAATGTCAGGGTAAGGCTCTGAACTCAATCCAGAGAAATTTTATAATTGTTGCAATCAACTACAGGCTCAGCTTCTGGATTTCTTGTAACAAAATCTTGCTGCCAAGGACATTGATGGGCTCACCCAGTAAAAAATTACAATAATAATGTTAAACTAAATCATAAAAATGCAGGAGGTGGTTATTATAGGGCAGAGGAGAGGAATTGCTTATAAAGTTATAGTGGAAATATCAAAAATACACTTTATTGAACTTTTTAAAAATTAAGCTTTGTTTTTAAACTAGGGTGCAAAAGCAATAAAATGTAAAGGTTACGCAAAAAAATGATTTCATTCAATCGTCAACAGCAATGATTCAGCAAATGAAAATAGAAATTACATTTATTCAGCACAGTCATCAAGTCAGCAGATTTGAAGCTTATATATGATAGTTTTCTAATAAAAATAACCAGTTGAAACTCATTTTTAAGAAGGAATTTTGACAGAAAAAAGAATAAAGAACTTTCTGAATGTGTCTCTTCTTAGTGAAAATGAACTTGGTTTGTGCCTAATTTCACATAGTGTAAAGCTCTAAATATTTTGTGTGGTTTTAAAGTTCTATGAAGAAATTCATTTGAAAGGAATGTAGAAAATAACCAAAAAAGTGTAAATATGAAAACCACGATTGACTTACAGTTAGAAAAATGGAAATAGTGAGAGCTAATCTGCTGTGTGCCCTTCAAAGGTAAAGAATGTCACTTTTAAAAATATTTTTGTGTCTGTTTTTTTTTTAATTTGTTTAAGTTTGCTTATTTGGAGAGAGACAGAGAGAGCACGAGCAGGGGAGGGGCAGAGAGAGAAAGAGAGAGAGTCCCAAGCAGGCTCTGCAGGGTCAGCTCAGAGCCCAGTAGAAACTGTGAGATTATGACCTGAGCCAAAATCACGTTGGACACCTAACCGACTAAGCCATCCAGGCGCCCCTTAAAATTATTTTAAAGTAATCAGGATTTATCCTTCAGATCATCTTTTTACTTTCTGAAAATACAGATTACTGAATCATATGTCATAGACATTTTGGTAGGTAATTTCCATACTTTCTTCAATTTAAATAATAAATATCTCTAAGTGACAATTATCATAGAAATAAACTCCTTTCACTCATTGAAATACCTGATGTGCCTTACACACAGCAAGCACTTTAATAGTATGAAGTGAACTGAATTAGTCACACTTTTGTTTAGAGATTAATGTGTCTCTTGGATTCACACTAGCAAGGTGTCTCGCACATGGGAATTAATGAGCTACATCTGTAACCAAAAATATCCATGGAAAACGTGCTGAATTGATCCATATCTGGTTTATTAATCAGGCCCACTACAGAAAGGCTTTCTTGTGGTTGTACTATATTTGGGAGATAAATCGAGTGGGGAAACCACAGTTCAATTTAGAAGTTGTTTGAAACATTGAAGAATGTGGGGGTTTATGTTATATGACAGCAATAAAGTCCAATCCTTAACGGTCGTAATTCTGATTTATAAGTATATAAATATCCTGTATGTTTAATTTTAACTTCAGAGCATTATAACAGTGGTCAATAAGACCCTATTTAATATGGATTTACTTCTTACTGACACCCTCTTCCTTATTTTTTTTTTTAATAAAAAGGTTTGGGGTTTGTTTTGTTTTGTTTTGTTTCTTAAAGTTAGCTTGGTACAAACAGCCTTTAGTTGAAGCAGATGGCTGGAAGTCGGAAGCCCCAGATTCTATCCTTGATTCTCCTACCAACTGGGAATGTGGCCTTGGGCAAGTCATGAGAGTAAATCTACAATAACAGGAGTAATAATGCCTTACATATGTATGGTGCTTTATGATCTAACAGAGCACTTTCACATACAATATCTTATTTAATCTCCACCCAGCCTCCTATGAGGAGTATGGCAATTATTAACAACCTCCATTACAGAAAGTAGAAATTTGAGACCCAGAGACACTAAATCACTTGTTCACAGTCACTTCAATATCCAATGTCACAGCCAGGAACAGGCACACATGATTCCAAGCTGGTCCTTGTCTTTTTACCTCTGCACCACACTGCCGCCCTCTGGTGCCTCCAAAGCTGAAATTACAAGAGCAGCACTGCCCACTATGGTAGCCATGAGCCACATGTGGTGATTGAGTGCTTGAAATGTGGCTAATCCCAGTTGGGATGTATTATGAGTGTAAGATACATGTGGGATTTCTAAGACTTTGAATGAAAAAAGAAAAAAAGAATGGAAAATCTCAATACTTTTTATATTGAGTACACATTAAAATGATAATATTTGGGATATCTTGAGTTAAATAAAACATTAAATTAATCTCACCTGTTTCTTTTAAAATTTTTTAATGTGGCTACTAGAAAATGTGAAGTAATACATGTTTCTCATTGTTTCTGATGTTTGAATGGCTCGCATTGTTTCTGTTGGACAGAGCTGGACTAGAGAATTCCATTGTTCAGAGTTTTCACAGTACTAGGCTTGTTTTTGCACCTGTCTTGTTGTGGTTGAGACAAATTTCCAAATATTCTGTCAGACTTAGAGCAATGCAGATTCACATCAATAATTTGGTCATTTTCATATATCTTCCACATACAGGGGAAAATCCAGACTTCATTAGTTGATGCCTCAAATTGCTCATTCATTGAAAAGGGTCATGTTAGACTTGCTGGATGCTTGAAAGGCTTGGAGTAAAAGTACCATGGAAAGAACTATAAATTATATTTATGACTCTGTAACACATTTATTTTAAAATATGTTCCCATTAAACATTATGAGTGAATGAGACATTGGAGTATTAGGTGATATAGGCAATGTAAAATAGTAATTATATATAAATTTAGCATAAAATACAGTATATTTTATTCCCCCTACCAACTCTTTAAGACATTTTATATATAATCCCTAAAGAAGTAGCTTATTCCCATTTTGAAAAATCCAACAGAAAGTCCTCAGGAAAAAACGGGTTCTTATTAGGGAGAAAAGTATATATTACAGTAAAAAATAGCCCAAATCACTGAAAGTTAACATCTACTTGGCATTGATTAATGTGCACTCAGCACAATGCTGAGAGTTAAACCAAGATTATCTCATTTGGGGATTTGAAAATTAGCAAAAGGGAGCAGAAGCTAAACTCTTAACCATTGCTGCCTTTTACTGCAATGCTATTTGAAATCACAATGCAACCTATCACAAAAGTATTAAAATATTTGGAATTGATTCCATTTAATTCATTTCAACCCCACAAATGTTTATCCAGCAAACACAATGGATCGGGAACAGTTTTAGACATTGAAGGAGTATGGGATAATAAGACCAGAGCTCTGCCCTCAAAGAGTACACAAGTTGGTAGGCTTGTGAACATGTTTTTGAAAAATACATACTTATAAATAAGATGATATGAAGGAGGAGTTACTGTTCACTTTCTAAAGGCAGCAATAAAATTGTTACCTTACTTATGTTACAATATGTTCCTATATATTGTAACAGAAATGTTTATGGCTCTGCTGGCAGGTATTGAAGCTTGTCTATTGTTTATAATGCAAAGGTTTCATGTTAGAAACAAAAAACAGGGGCTCCTGAATGGCTCAGTCAGTTAACGAGTTCATGAGTTCATGAGTTCATGCAGAGTCAGGCTCCACGATGGCAATGAGGAGTCTGCTTGGGATTCTCTTTCTCTCCCTCTCTCTCTCTGCCCCTCCCTCACCTGCACTCACTCTCTTGTGCTCTCTCTCTCAAAATACATACATGCACACATACAAACATACATACATACATACATACATACATACATACATAAACTTTAAAAACAAAACAAAAAATAACAAAACCCTCCAAAACAATGTGATATGAATTTCAGAGGTATGCTTTCTTCTATATATTATACCCATTTAGAGGAAAGTGGGTTGAAACTATCTTAAATACATTCTAGAAAAAGGAGGATGAAAACAAACAGAAAGGGATTGAAATCAAAATGGCACTGAAAATGACAAAAGTGAAAACTAAAGAATTTTATAACTTTTAATACAATGATAGTAATATGTTACCTTTGAGGGTAGAGATTAAAAATTGTGTAACTTAGCTAATTATATATTAATTTTTAAAAGAAGGTTTCAAAATATAATGTAGAACTTGTTGCCAATTTCTTAATGTTCTTGCTTATCTACAAGAAAAGAAAAAGAAAAAAGAAATAGCCAACTGTGTGTGGCAGAATTTTAGGTGTCTCTATGTCTTTATTTACACTTTTCTGTAATAATTCCAGAATAAACACGCATTGCTTTTATAATAAGTAAAAAGAAAAACTTTTGTAATCCACTCCAAATTGACTGCAATCAAGACAGGCAAAAATCGTATCAGAGGAGTGAAATGCAAGTTTTCTTCTCAATCACAAAATTTCAAAATAATAACACATTTCATAGGTTCTCCTTTCAGGGATTATTGCACTTCCTTTGATTCAAGGTAAAGCAAAGTGTGGACTATTCAAGTTCTCTAGACAAGAAAGGTGAAAACTGAGTTAGGTTTTCTCGATTTTCTTGAGAAAGTGGTTTAGCCTCCTCTGTGAACGCAACTGTAAAGATCAAGGCTATAAAATGAACTCTAAGTTGTTATTGCAGCAATCAGAAAAGCAGAGCATCATATAAGATGCACCTCTTCCACCTTGAAACAAATTGGCCATCCATCATTTCCAGTGGCATCTGCTTCAAACTGGCCTTTAGTTCTTAGCCCGGAGATGTATAAAACGCCATATGGGAATATATCGTATAATCACCTCTTTGAGCTGGATAAGGTCTTAGTGATCCTAAAAAGGGAAATGTAGAGCTATTCTAAGCATCCCAGTTAAAAATTCGGGGAGAAATAGTTGGTTTGATAACTTCTTTCATGGAAACAACACGAAAACTTTACTACAAAGAAAACTCAGAAATGTGCTTTGTGTGCCATTTAATCATTAAATCATAAATCCACAGACCATTAGAGCTGAAAGGAGACTTCTAGATTATCTCATCCCATACCAATATTTTGTAGATGAGAAAACTAAGGAGCAGAAAAATTAATTTCTCAGGAAAAAAGATGAAATCACTGAAAAATATCACAAAGAATCCAAGAATTTCTGGAAGCTTACCTAGGAACAGCTAGGTATTCCAAATCCTACGAGAACTTTAAAACGTGAGTTTTTGGTTTGGTGGTGGGTACTCGTATACAAGGAAGGAGAGATACTAGTATCGACTAATATCCATATAATATGTGAAAAGCACATTCATAGTGAATGCTTATACAGCAAAAATAAAAAATATAGCAAAGCCAATGATAGCAGGCCAGATCATTCACTCGTTACTTAGCTTCCTTTCTTCAGTGAGTCAAATAATTGAAATGAGCTTTTCTTTGCCACTTTTCTGACACAAATAGTCTATTATCATGAGAAACTGGCTACTTCCACAGTTTCTGATAGACCAGAAAGTAATGCGACATTCAATCCTTGAGTTAAAAAAGACACGCTGTCAAAAGCCTCCTGATTTTATGCATTTATGAAAAATATGCTTATAATAAAATTTTATTATTAAAAACATATTCCTCTCATCTTCAAATTATATACTTACTATACGTTATATACATTCTGGAACAAGTAAATATCAAGACTCTTTTTCCAAGTTCAATATCTGGCCAAGAAATAGAAATAGTAATCCTTGATTTTAAGGAAAATAGAACAGTGCATGTGTTTCTATTGTCATCTATAAAATAGGAATAGGAGTAGATTCTCATAAAATTGTTTGATGATTAAATTAATAGTATATGTAAAATGTTTAGTGCAGTACTTGGTACACAGTTAATATTCAGTAAATGTCAGCTATTGCTAATAGTAGTAATATTATTATTATTTCTGACATGACAATTCCTCCACATACATACTTCCCTCAATCAGACCAATCTCTTGTGATTCCCCACAGTTTCATGGCCCCATGCCCTTGCTTATGCTGATCTCTCTTTTTGAATGTCCTTTCCTTGCTTCTCCTGCTGAACTCCAACCCATCACCCAAAGTTTAGCTCTGGAGGCTCCTCCTCTTAGGCATCTTCCCTAATCGCTTCACCTGTGTTAGTTGCACTCTTCTGTTACCCAGGGCACCCTGCACATATGCCTCTCCTGGCCATTGAGAATGTGGCTTTTTTTTTTACTTGATCCTCCCTCACTTCCAACACACACTCACACACATGCACGCACGCACACATACGCACACACTGACACATAGAACTGAAAATGCGTCACACTCCATTTTTTTTTTATCCCTGTAGACATGTCAATTGAATGAACCCACTCCTGTATAAAAAGATAAGTTATTTTTCCTTCATGAGTAGGGATTGGTCTAGAATGTGTACCTAGCGACCTTAGTTTTGAGGGGAAAATTGGGTAAGGGTGGGAATAGCTGGGAGATGGACCTTGGAAACCCTGGGACCTGGTTCTGCCACAAACCTAACCCTGTGGTCTTCAGCTCATGTAACTTCTCTGGACTCAGTTACCTTCTCGGCAAAATGAACAGGCTGTGCAAAATATTCTCTGAGGATCCGCCCAATGCCAACATTTATATGATGCTAAACATTGGTTCATCTCAGTGGTTCTCAAGCTTTAGCAGATATCAGAATCATCAGGAGGGGCTTGTTAAAACACGGATTCCTGGTCAGCAGGTCTGAGATGGGGTACTAGTTATTTGCATTTTAACAAGTTCCCAGTTGATGCTGAAGCTGCAGGTGGAAGGACAACATTTTGAGAACCACTAATTAAGCTTCTAATCTTGTGACACTGTCCCATAGTCACCTTGGTGACAGCACTCCTGATAATGCAAATTCACAGTAGGATGGAGGCAAGTGAACCCAGGCTTCTGTGAGGCTACCATCAGGAGGACTGAGAGCCTGTGGGTGAGTCCTGGGAGAGGACTCAGAAGGCAAACGTTGCTAACCGTAACAGTTTTGTTTAAGGCCCATCTTGTGGGGAAGAGGCAGCCTGAGTTCACAGTGCTGCATGCGAGGCACAGAAAATAGATTGTGGGTTTTGACCCATCCACTGAATCCTGCTGCTGCTCAAGTCACAATGGATTACAATTGCCATCTAGTGATGGTTTTGAATTACTGCATCTAGAAACAACAATGAAATGCTGCTTTCATTTGGACACTGCTTTTTTGTTATGAAACTATATTCAAGATGAGAACCCCTAAGAATAAGCTCTAATGTACTCTGGCATCATTTACATTTATATCTAGATACTATGCGAATAAACATGTATATAGCACTTACTGTGTACCAGGCACTGCTCTAATACTTTATATATGTTGTTACACACAGCAGCCCAATGAGACAGATACAATTATTATCCCCACTTTTCCAGAAAGAAAACATAACTACAATGTACAAAAAAATTAAGAAACTTGCCTGAAGCTGCCCAACCAGTAACGTGTACAGCTGGAATTGAACCTAGACAGCTCCTGGAGAGAGATTACTCTAGCCAGCCTCTCTTATGTTGGCAGTTTAAAATAGTTACCAAAACAATTGTTACCTGTAAATAGTTATCAGGCCCAAGTCAATTATCTGGGGAAAAAACTCATAAAATACATACTGAAGCAATGAGTTTTTTCTGATTCTTCCAAATGAAATCAACTGATGTAAATAAAGAAATGCTTCTACCCACCCAAAGACATTGTCATGCAACAAAAAGAGCAACAATTTAGAATCAACTTCCAACTTGTTATGCAACCTTGGACAACTTGCTCAACCTCTCTGGGCTCCACTTTCTTCATCTATAAAGTACAAAAAAAAAATGTAGTTTACATTCTTTGGGGATTCTTTAAAATCAGATTGGATTTTAGAGTTAAGAGTTATCCAGTGTGTGTGATCACAAGAGGAAATGTGGAAGCAATGGGCAGTGACCAGTTTGGTTTTTCTTAAATGGTCCTACATGTGGGAAAGGAGCCAGGACAGAAGATTTGATCTTCTGATCTACTGTCCGGCAGTGCTAGCAGTAAATAATAACACTCATGGCATTTGCAGTGAAGTAGATCAATGCTTCACTTCTCTTCCCGGATGCACTTGCCTGTGTGCCCGAACTCTGCATCCCTGCCTGTTCCAGCCTCCCAAGAGTCCTCACCAAAGGGCAGGAAGCTCACATCTTTGCTGGTGGATTGAAGTTCAACCCCCTTCACTTCAAATTCTGTGATCAGAGATTTGCTTGGATTTAAAAACCTGGTCCCTGCTAATCCTTTTAGCTTCTTATCTAACACTTCCATTACTAAACCATTTCTTACCTCAATAGGCCAAACAGTACAGAATGGTTACCAAAACAAAGTACTAACGGTTTCTTTGTATTGTGTATGTATAATATGCTAAGATATGCTGATATAAAGATTCTTGATCATGAAGGAAAATAAACATGTAGACAGAGCTCAAGGAATAAAGGGTAATAATTAAAATATAGTGAAGTAAAATATCACTATCTCACTGTAATAGATTTTTATCTCATTCCAAGTACAGTAAAACTTGGATTGTGGGTAACTTGTTCTGCGAGTGAGTGTTCTGCAAGACAAGCAAACACTTCGAATAAATTTTAACTTGATAAATGAGCAATGTCTTGCAACACAAGTAGTATGTGATGCTGAACACCACATGATCACAACTGAGCCAATGGTTCTGTCTCTCTCTCTCTCTCTCTCTCTCTCTCACTGCGGGATTGTGGGTGATTGTTTCCTATGTTCGGATGCTTGGTCTCAGGCCATGGTATTTGGCAGAAATCAGTGATTTTTCAGGAAGTTAGAAGATACCCACAACTAGCACTAGTGTATTTTTCATTGCTTCAAAGCACCTATGGACAGTCCTTTGCTTTTCCATTCAAGGGTAAGCTTAGGAATGCTTGCTTCATTCTAGGTCAGGCTGCCTGCAGATAGAGACCCTTTCTTCTGCTGCCTTATTGTCAGTTACATTAAATACAGTATATGATAACAGTTGTTAATACTGTAGTCAACATCCGTGTGAGCATATACAATGGCCCCCATGCAGAAAAAGACTCCTTTGAGCCAATAAATAACAGTGAGTCTGTTAGTGATAGTGAAAGTCATCCAACACAATAATCCTCCTCTCTCGTCTCCCTCACACCAGCCATGAAAGTTTTCAAAAGTAAGTGCAGATTAATTTATTTTTGCTTATATTTTGTATTTTCTTCATTATTTCTATTATATTACAGTATTGTAATCATTTTTATATGAATATTTTTGAGCTGTGGAACAAATCATCTGAGTTTTCATTATTTTTTATGGGGAAATTCGCCTTGATACACAAGTGCTTTGGATTACTAGCATATTTCCGGAACGAATTATGCTTGCAAACCAAGGTTTGCAAATATATTTGCATATATTTAATGCTCATAGCAAACTCAGAATTAGGCTAGGTAAGTGTTATTATCAACTTTATTTGCAATAAAGCAATGAAGGAAATTGAAACAGAAATTTTAAAAAGCTTCAAAAAATAAGTAAATAATTGAGGGTCCATATATCCCAATTTTTAGTCTATGCTTGCCCCATAATTATAGTTTCTTTTAACAATAAAACCTTGACACAAAATGACTACCTTGTGATACTTTGAATTAAAAAGATTAATTAGAAGATTAATTAGATCCTAAGCATAGTAGAAAGTCTACATTAATTCACTCAACAAACATGTGTTGAGAATCTACTGTGTGCCTGGCACTGTTTTAAGTGTAGGGGATTTAAGGGTGAAGGAGGTCAGAAATGACATTCCACCTTCAGAGCTTACATTCTATCTTGTTGAAGAGAAGACAATAAACTAGAAAACAAATAAATATGTAATACTGTGTCCAGTAATAAAGAAAAACCACAACCAAGAGAGTTGAGAGCATTGTTTTAAATCAGATGATCAGGGCAGACCTCTCTGAAGAGGTGACATTTGTTCACACGTCTGAAGGAGGCCAATTCATGTAGAGATCTGAAAGGGAGTTCAAGCAAAGAGAAGTGAGTGGAAAGTCCCAGGGCTGGGAGCCAGCTGGGCTTGTTCCAGAATAGCAAGGGACCACTGGCCTGAGCACATTGACTAACAAGATGGTGTCTGAGAAGAGGGCAAGGCCATAATATGCATGCCTTGCAGGCTGTGGAGGCAACTCAGAGTTCATAGGAACTTCAGTAGGGAGGCACAGGAGGGTATTGACAGGATGTCTTTATTGGTCTGCATCTTTAAATCATCATTCTGGTTTCTCTGGGCAGATTAGACTCAGGCCAAGAGTGGAGGCAGACACTCTAGTTAAACTACTGTAACAACAGTCCAGGCAAAATATGCTGGTGCCTTAATAATAGTGGCTCAGGATGTATCTTTATGGAGAGGTCCTAAAACTTGTTGATATATTGGCTAAGTGAGAAAAGGATAAATCAAGAACATCTCCTAGGCATCTCAAATAGTCCAGTTCATAGAAGCAGAAACAGAATGGTGATTGCCAGGTATTGGGGGGAGAAGGAAATGGAAAGTTGCTGTCAAATGCATATAAAGTGTCAGTTATGCAAGATGAATAAATTCTAGAGATCTACTGTATCACATTGTACTCAAAAACTGCAGTAACTCTGAGAAACTATTTTCTAGGGAAATAAAATTAGTTTTCAACATTATCTTGTGAATCATGCAATGTCATTTAATCATAGATTACGTCAAAACTTAAATTTAAAATGTTATTATGCATTTACCAAAAACACTTTTTTTTTAATTTAAAAAAGGGCTACATAAACTCTCAGAATTTTTGATGGGGAAAAAAAAAAAAAGAATATCTCCTAAGCTTTGAGCCTGAGCAACTAGATAAGTAGTAATATCATTTTCCAAAATAGGGGAGCCTGAGGTAGAATTAGTTTCCTAAACCTTGTAACCTTCTAATTACACTAGTTAATCTGATTTCAGAATTTTAAATTCAAGAATCGTTAAGCTACGTTACCACTTTTGAAAGAATGAGCCATGTATAGCAACAGTGATACTCTGCTATCACATGGAGTCCCACTCTGAGATAGAATTCTAAACTAGACAAAGCAGCCTAAGCTGGTGTGATGTTTCTAAATGTTCTTTTGTAAAAGAGTTTCAAAAACCCATAACTAGAGAATTATGAAATCATGCCTTCTGTTTAGGACATGTTTTATAAATATGAGTAATGGAAGCATAGCTCTCCCCGCTCTCAAGAAGTACAAGGTACAAGTCCACGGTTCATTTCAAAGGAATGTTAAATATCGGCCTGAGATTTATACTCTTGAGAAAGAAATGTTACAGTGGAATCAGGGAAGAAATGTGCTGGGTTTGAGCCAGTGGCTCTTTTGTGGGAACCACAGTCTTGAACACGCAGGCAGCTGTGTTGCACTGAGCCCGGCCTCAAAAGTTTGGGGACAGTGTCATCACATCACCCATGCATGATTGATAAGAGCAAGAAAACACTTTTGGAGTACAAAGACTTAGCCAAAGTCACCAGTAAATCTGAGATGGAGCCAAAACTGAGTAAACAGTAGTTTTTAAATGGACACAGAAATTTTTTGATTCATATGCAGAAAAAACAAAAGGGACACCAAAGTCCAAGGAAATGTAATTCCTTTATCAGGCCCCACTTATACAGAGAGAACAGCTCCTTTTCAACATTTTGGCTTGTCTGATGGATACTAATGAGCTCTGATCATTTGTGTAGAAGAAGAAGCAGTGAAATTTAATAGTGTATAAACTATATAAAGACAGGGGCCTGTCTTCATTATTGTTGTGTCCCCGGCAATTGCCACTGTACTTGGCACATACTTAGCACTGAACAAATCCTCGCTGAATGAATGAATGAATACACAAAAGCCTGAATAAATGATTAAAGCTAAGGAAGGAAAGGAATCTCTTCTTTCTATTTGTATATATATATATGTATATATTTGTGTATATATATATATTTATATATATACATACATATATACACATATATGTATATATATGTATATGTATATATGTATGTATATATATTTATTTATATACATATATATATACATATATATATATATATATATATATATATATATATATATAAAACCATGGTATCAGGTGAAACGTAACCAAAATGACAAGAGGGAACCATTCTTTTTTTTTTTTTTTAATGTTTATTTATTTTTGAGACAGAGACGGAGCATGAACGGGGGAGGGTCAGAGAGAGAGGGAGACACAGAATCTGAAGCAGGCTCCAGGCTCTGAGCTGTCAGCACAGAGCCCAACACAGGGCTCGAACTCACGGACCGTGAGATCATGACCTGAGCCGAAGTCAGACGCTTAACCGACTGAGCCACCCAGGCACCCCAAAAGGGAACCATTCTTGTCTAACACACTCTTTTCCTCTGATGTAGCAATTCAGTTCTCACTGCCTACATAGTTATATCATTCACTGACATTGACTGAGTATTAACAGATCTTTATCTCTATCTTTCAGTGGTTTTTATGTGGTCTACATTTCCCACCTATTCTCTGTACTCTTTGGTGAGGGGATTACCAGCCTGAAGAGTTAAACAAAAGGTTGAATAATTGACAGGCTGCAGCTCCAGAACTTGATTTTTGGACCACCCTCTCAATTCTAAGATTCTTAGCTCCATGTCCAAGACTCAAGTTTGCCTTAAGCTTACATCAGTTTAATCACCCTTACCACTTCTGACCTCCTGCTCAAGGGCAGCCTTTTTTCCATTGTCATCATTCTATCTGGCCATAGCTGTTGAGTAGCTATGGATGGAAATGAGTAAAGGGAGAAAAATAAGAACTTAAAACGGAATTAAATGGGATTCATCCATTCACAGACCAAACCCTCTATAGGAGAGTATTGGAAATCTCATCTACAGCATAGACTGGCCTAGGATCCAGTCTGGGTGTTAGAGGCTGTTGGCACTCCGCCTTGAGTAAATGAGCATGAACCTGTCCTTGTATCAAATGTTCTTCGAGATCCTTGCACCTAAGCTTTTTTAGAAGTGTATATAAGTCATTCTAAAGTGAGAAAATGAACAGGATACACTCTAGTAGAAATCCAATGACAGATAATAAAATAAGTCTTTCCCATCTCCCTTTTTGATGACATTACACTTTAAAAATAGGTACATGGAGGAGCCCAAGGGAGGAATTTCAGTAAGGCAAATTTACTTACAAGTAGAATTTCTTCCAGAATACAAGAGCCTTTGGCAAACATTGGTTGGCACATTCTTCCTAAAAGGTAAAAGCCATTTTTTTTGGCAGGTTTTAAGTGACACTTAAGAGTGTCAGGCAAACCTTCCAAACCGTAGCCAAAATGCAAGTTTATCCAAAACACACAGCATCCCCAGCCAGCTCAAGATCAACAAAAAAAGTTAGGCCTAACCATTACAGAATGTTAATTGTGAAACATAATTCCTTGATATTTATGGCTCCATAAACTGGGCAAAGCTACTGAGTATTAAGAAGTATTCTGCAGTGGAGCAATTGCTTATCCTTGATGCTATAACATGTGCTATATTAAAGAGAACCACAAGTTGGTCACACTCTCTCCATTAGGACATGGTTCTCTACTTTTAGTGTGCCTAAAAATCAACTGGAAGCAAGCTTGTAGAAAAATGTGGGTTTCTGATCTGGTCCCCAAGCCTATCTAGTTAGACTCTGTTGGGGGAGGGGATTGGGACAAAGGAAGGCCAGTGAGTAAGATGCACATGGTCTGTAAACCATACACGGATTGAGAATAACTTGCACCAGAGTCTGAAGTGAACACCCGAAAGTTGGGACTCTCCACGCAACTCTTTAATCCTTGCACCCAGCACTGACACTGGAATCTGGATGAATTTTTAATGAATGAAAAGCAGTTAACATTTATGAATGCCAGGCACTGTTCTAAGTATTCTACACATATTAACTCATTTAATCCTCACAAGAAGGAACTATTATTAGCCTTGACACTTGCTTGGCACTCTGCCTGCACACTGTCCAGAGTGTCATGTGGCTGGCTCTTTTGTTACATTCAACTGCTGCCTCCTCAGAAGAGTCCCCACCCAGACTGCCTGTCTAAAGTTGCATCAATGCCACTCCCGTCCAGTCGCAAGATCCTGTTCCTTTTCTCTATAGCCCTTGCCTCCATCTAAAACTATCTGGTTTGGTTTATTGCCTGGGTCCCTCCACTAAGATATAAACACCATGAAAACAAGAGTCTTGCACCATGAAAACAAAATCTGTCACCGTATCTCCAAAGCCTAAATCACAGTAGACACCAAAGAAATATCTGTTAAATGAATACATTTGACAAAACCATAATAAATGCAAAGTAAAGGAGTTGTGTTTGCTATATAATTTTTTAGTTCTCTCAGAGCTTCCAGAATTTATTAGGCTACATGTAAAAAGCAAACCCCAAAATGTCCTCAAAATTATTCCCTAATCCACCTTGCCCCAGGTCATAGCATGGACATGTGGGAAAGGGAAAACTAAGTAAAGGTGAAAATGGACAGTCTGGATAGATTTCTCACTCTATAGCTTCAATATATTTTTTTAATTTTTTAATGTTTATTTCTGAGAGACAGAGAGAGAGAGACAGAGCATGAGCAGGGGAGGGGCAGAGAGAAAGGGAGACACAGAATCCAAATCAGCCTCCAGGCTCTGAGCTGTCAGTACAGAGCCCGGCACAAGGCTTGAACTCGTGAACTGTGAGATCATGACCTGAGCCAAAGTTAGACGCCCAACCAACTGAGCCACCCAGGCTCCCCTATGGCTTCAATATTTTGTTTGAAATGAATTCTTAGGATATCACACAGCCCCATTTTCAAACATAAGTAGAAAACACATTCCAAGATCAAATGTACATGATTTTCTTAGATTAATCTGTTTTTCTTGGCCACACAACGACTCTGCTTTACTAGTTCAGAAAGCTGTATCTGCATGACACCAAAAGAGCTAGTTAAATCAATGAAACTCATACCAGTCATCTCAATAGTAAAAAGAATGGATATACCAGTTCACTCCAAGTGGCAAATGTGTCAGAATCATTGATTTTACCCTGTGCCTACAGATCAAAATCAGAAACTGACGGTAGACTAAGGAGAGAGAAAGAAACTCCTTTTAAATGGGTTTCTCATACAGTACGGCTCAAACCCATGGTTCCTTTGAAAGAAGCCACTTGCCAATTGACCTCATATCAATGCTAGTCACGTCCCTGCAGATGCTGACCATGGAGGAGCTAAATGATCTCCTCTTTGTGTATGGTGTGGGTCTCAGACAAACAAGAGCTAGGACTGAGGGGTAGCTGCTGAATGAAGCGTTTTGTTCCAAGCAATTTTTACCATTTCTACTAAAATGCCAGACAGTGAACGTTGTCGGTAATGTTGTTGGATGGAACATACTCAAAAGCAACTACAAACTTAAAAAAAAAAAAAAAAAAAGGAAAACTGTTTTTTGGGGAAAGACATTTTAGGAATATTTTTTCACTATGATCATGTACGGAGTTAGCCAGACCTGAGTTGGCTTCATTAGTCATCTCAGAGAATGTGGATAGATCTTGGGGAGATCGTTCCATATCTGAAGAATTGCTGATCCCGAATCTCATTCATTTCAGTCAGTCACTGGGGCTTAGTATGAAACTTGGAAGTACCAGAGTAGATGCGGGAAGGGGTGGAGGAAGCGATGCAACCGAGAGTGAGATCCATTCTTACTACAGGAAGGCCGAGATCCTTTGCAAAGATTCACCTAGGAAAAGTCTTGCTGCCACAACCCTCCTCCCCCACAATCGACAAAGATTTAATCAGAATATTTTAAAAGATAAAGAGGAATTTCTTTTCATTCTAAAAATTTCCAAGTGCAATCTAGTCAAAAACAAAGATGTTCACTACCCAAGCCCTCAGAACCATCTGGGTTAACTCAAAGCCTGGTTTAGCACTTTTTGTTTTCCATTTTGTGAGGAAAACATGATTTGGATTACAAATTTCTCCGAGGTTCATACATATAGCTGAGAGACTCTGTCATTTCCTTATCAGAAGCAACAGGAGAAATTCCAAGTATGAGGAATCACAGAGATTTATTGCCTCAATTCCCAGCTTGACACTTGGCTCAGCACAAAGTTTAAGCAGCCAAAAAGAAGTCCTTTACTAAGGTACAAAAGGAGCTGGCTGCTTGTGAAGTCCAGACTTGGGAGTGACACAAACGGGGGTTTGGGTTTTTACACAGCCAGCAAAACCTAGTCTGTTTGAAGTCGGATCAATTGATTTCTTGAACATTTCAAATAAGCAAAATTCTGCAGGAAATGGAAGCCAGATGCATTTTTAACTCAGGAGATCCTTGGAAGACAGGCAGAAAATAATCAAACAACATCCTCTAGTTTCATTTTGGCCCTCCTCCTAGACTTACTCTCCAGAACTATACATCCCTACATGATGTAGAGACAAGGAATGAATAAACTTGGGGAAGGGGAAGAGTAGAAGTTTACTTTTTAAATAATTTAAATTTATTTAAATAATAATTTTAAATTTAGTCACATGCTGATATTATTAAACTAAAAAAGACACAGTATGTGTTTGATATAAATGTATATCAATTTTAAAATACTGCGTTATTTGAAAGAAGATCCGAAACATTTTAGGAAGCATCTGTTGTAAAGCAGGCACTGTGCTGGCAACTTTCACAATAACCCTCTGAGGTAAGTTTTTTTTCTCACAGTACACACAAAGAAACTGAGGCTTACTGAGATTTACTGATTTGCCAGATGCCACAATGATTGTGAACAGAGAGGCTGAGGTAGATTTTTTTAATGGTTTTTTTAAATCTGTTTATTTGTTTTTGGGAGAGAGAAAGAGACAGATGCGAGCGGGAGGGGGCAGAAAGCGAGGGAGACACCGAATCTGAAGCAGGCTCCGGGCTGGAGCTGTCAGCACAGAGCCCTGTGAGGGGCTTGGGGCTCGAACTCAGGAACCGCAAGATCATGACCTGAGCCGAAGTCGGATGCTTAACTGACTAGCCACTCCCCTAGATGGACTTACCAAAGGAGTCCCCAGCTGATCCTCAGGATTGAAATACACATGGAAAGAATCTGATGTCTGAGACTAAGTTTCTTCTACACTAACTGTTGCTAGTTTCCACCTCCTGGTGAATGGTACAGAAATAAGTTGGCAGCTGGTATTGAAGTTGGATCTACTAGGTCAGGAGTACTTGGCAGTTGAATGCATGCCAGAAGTACCACCATGCCAAGTAGGCGCATGCAACTTTCCCCCAGGAACTCTAAGGGAAGAAGGAAGGGGTACTCTCTTCTCTCCAATAAGCTTTGGCATCAGACATTTAAAGAAAATATAAGAAACAGGAGAAGAAGAAAACAGACTCCTCCTGCCACACCTAGCTGCTACCTTGTTAACACCTTGTTCTTTATACTTGTGACTTTCACAGAAGATGAAATATTTCTTTCCTCTTGACTTCACATATGCTGTCCAGAAGCCCCCAGGTTTCCTGGAACTTTTGTTAAGAATTCCAGATATCCCAGCAATAATTTTCAGACACCAAGCTTTGGCTGACAGAGAGCAGATACAACCAATGTCTGGGGATTTTCCCCCTGCTTTCCTCTACTTTTTCTTCCAGTGAAACTGTCCCATTATTGGTTTTGATTTATTAATTATGATCATACTTTCCTTTCTAGAAATCTCATTTGCAAAACAAAGAAAGAGTAAAAATAGTAATGAATAGTCATCCACGGTATTTTGTTAGTTCTTCTCAGCGCTTCCTTTTGAACTGTCTGCTGTTTCTTGGCCACTTCTGTGTCAGTAAAGAACATCATGAACATAGGATATTTTATGTGTATCTATGTTAATGAGGCCCACCTCTCATATTTGTGATAATTTGGGCAAAAGTACAAATGGAGGCCCACTTTCCATACATCTAAATCTTTAAAAGTTATGAATCAAGCCAACTGCTAGTTTATGTTTTATTCCTCTGCTTTGGCAAATATACATTTGTAATAACCCTCAGACTCCTTGAAGTGCAACACCAGAATGCAGAGGCTTAGGGAGATCAGCCTACCACCAGTTCATTTGTTCCCACCTCCAGCTCCGGTAATAGACTATGGACCATAGGCCATCCAGGTTTCACAACCATGCATATGAACACCCTATCGTACAGCCAGCTCCATCCACAGTCCCTAACAAAAAGCTACTTCTTGGCCTTATGTTGGACCCAGAGGTTGCACACCCAAGGGATAGTCCATCTTAGGAGGGTGAACCCTAAGAAAAAGCCTCTGCAGTCACTGGAAAAAGCTCAAGATCATCTGGGTAGAGAATTCTTAGGTCTTGCAAATCCAGAGCAGGTCTAGAAAAGTGTGAGCTCTGGACAGCACAATCCCTTGGCTCCTTACTCCTGGCAGTTGGAGGAGGCACATTTTCAGGAAGGTCAGAGCAGAGGCACCTGTTGGCCCTATCTGAGTGATACTTAGTGTCTGCTCATTGTAATGGCTAAGTGAGAATTAACTTCATTTACTGGATGTTTTCATCCATAGCTTCCAAGTAAGAGTGAAAGGCATCTCAGAAGAAGATTTAAAACTAGATGCTCAAGAGCCATAGTTTCACATATGGCAAAGCATTTGTACCTCAATATCACTGAAGATTATGCAATTTGCTCTTTGAATTGCAAGTGCAGTCATCTGATTTCCTGCTCCAGTTTCCATGGTCCAAGGCCAATGAAGAAACAGAATCTGTTAAATATTTGAAAGGTGACATCATTAACCATGAATTATCATCTAACATGGAAATAACTTCAATTAAGAGGAGGGAGTATACACACATATTTCATTGTCATACATTTCTTTAGAAGATGAAACAAGCAAGAATCAGAGAAATGTACTCTGGGAAATGGGAGGGAGAGAAGAATGGGTTCCTTGGGTTTACATTTGTTCCAAGTGAGGTAGGCTATGCTCCTCCTGCCCATCTGATCCCCTGGACTGGCTCCTACCTCTATCAGTGATGATAGCAAAATAAAAACAGCTAATACTTACATCCTACTTACCCTGTGCTAGATACCTTTCTAAGCCCCTAATCAGTCTTATTTAACCTGCACAAAAACCCTGTGAGGTTGGCATTTTTATTATTATTCTCACTTTATAGATGAGGAAATTGAGGCATAAGAAGATTAAGAAAAAAACAAAACCTTGACTAAGGTCTTGTAGGAGGTTCAGAGCTTAGATCTGAACACAGAGGGATCCTAGAGTCTGCATTCATCAACATGTTCTACTGCTCCTTGAGATGATCTACCATCCAGAGACTCACCAGCTCAGTCACTGGTCACCTTCCACTCTGCCTTGCTTCTCCAAATAAATGTGCTTTTGCCCCTAGTAGTTGAAGGTTTGACCTGGAAAATCAGTTATCTCTTTGGCTGACCTGAACTTTTCATTTCCTGTGGGATAAGGACAGTTTCCCTCTTCTAAGTTCCAATGGGTGTTACCCACCAGAGGCTACAGAAACCATAACATCCCCCAAATTCTCTCAACATCTCACTGAGCTTTTTATTTTTATTTTTTAAATGTTTATTTATTTGTTTTGAGAGATAGTACAAGTTGGGGAGGGGCAGAGAGAGAGGGAGAATCCCCAGCAGGCTCCCTACTGTCAGCACAGAGCGCCATGATGTGGGGCTCAATACCACAAACTGCGAGATCATCACCTGAGCCAAGATCGTGACCTGAGCAAAAATCAAGAGTCAGATGCTCAGCCGACCAACCCACCCAGGTGCCCCTCTAACTGGACTTTTTAAAGAGGAACTTTAGGGGCGCCTGGATGGCTCAGTCGGTTGAGTGTCTGACTTAGGCTCAGGTCATGATCTCCTGGTTTGTGAGTTCCAGCCCCACATCAGGTTCTGTGCTGACAGCTCAGAGCCTGGAGCCTGCTTCAGATTCTGTGTCTCCCTCTCTCTCGACCCTTCCTCCACTTGTGCTCTGTCTCTCTCTCTCTCTCTCTCAAAAATAAATAACATTTAAAAAATAAAAAAAAATGAAAAGGAACTTTATATATGAGAATTTACTTATTCTCTTGCCTTTAAGTTCCCAAATGATTAGGGGTTGTGTCTTATTTTTCTTTATTTCCAGTTCCTATTAGAGTTCTTTACATGAGAGAGGTGTTCAGAAACTTTGGGAAAAAATGAGGTTTTATTCTATTCTTCAATAACCCTGAATTTAATCTGGCAGGCCAATGAATATATAAAGAGCAGAACAACAATTGTATAAAAATTCCAAATTCAGTCATTGCAGGTGAGAATGAATATGGAAAGTGTATATATATGCCAGAATCTATTCTATATTCAAAATTCTGATTCAAAGAGGTGATATGGTGTAGTAGTTAAGTGCCTAGACCCTGGAGGCAACCTCCCTGAATTCAAATTCCATTCTTGCTACTTGCTGGCTATGGGACTGTTGACATGTTATTTAAACCCACTGTGCCTCAGTTTCCTCATAGGTAAATAGGAATAATTATGATAACAGCCTCCTTTTCAGGGGGATTTTTCTGAAGATTAAGTAACTCAATCAACACAAGGTGATTAAGTGAATTAATCAATATAATGTGCTTTCAGTACTCCCTGGCATGTGGTAAGTCCTCCATGAATGCTAGCTGTTATACCAAGTCATTCCATAATTTAAACACAAATATATCTTTTAACAGGTAAAATAGTTGTATTTTAAAGGGATTGATAAAGCAGTTAATGATATTTTCTCTTTATGGTTATTAGAGAACAGTTATTATTAATAACAATGAATAGAATTCAACCAGGAATAACAGAATCTAATTCCTGCTGCCTTACACCGAGTGTAGGCAATGTAATAAATTATGCCATGAAACTATGGCTCACAGAAGCACCTGGCTCATTATCCTCCTCTCTCCTGTGAGCAGGCTGCACCTTTATGAGAATACAAGGAGCAGGGACGTCAATCTTAGCTTCAGTCAGCTACAAGTGCTCGAACACACACCAACAAACACACCACTATTGCCAGACCAACATCCCGTTTAGCAAAAGGTAGCTAGGGGGACAAACAATGCAATGGGAATCCACAAGCATGTACTGTTTTGTTGACGTTCTCCGCAATGAAGCCAGAGGGAATTGTAGCAGGGCAGTAATATCCAAGATGTTCCAAAGCATACACACCAGTTTAAATCCTTTTTGGAGCCCAAATTCCTTCCCTCTTAATTTTAACCTTTGCTGTACAAATTCTTCCTAAACTCCTTCCGAGGCCATTATTCAAGATGAAGCTTGGAGCACTTATTGTACTACATCTAGTTGTTGTTTACTTCACTGGCATGTGGGTTTCTTTATTAAATAACATCATTAGCATGAGTCAGGGGGTTCCTGCTGACCATGTAACCAGAGTAACGTACAGTTGATACTTTAAATCCTTTCGGTCATATCTATGTTCTTGGATTCCACTCTAAGAATGTTAACATTTCATAGCTTCCTCCTATTTCTTTGTATATTTCTCCATGTAGTCTCACTGGCCTATTATAGTTTTTCCTAAATTATTAACATTTCATTTTATTTCTACTAGATATCCTCAATACCTTTCTCTTCTCCAACACAACAGATTTCTCTTCTGAAGCCTACTCAAAAGCATCAAGATCAAATGTTTCTTTCAGGAGAGTGTTCCAAACATCATTCAACGCAAGCATTTATATATCAGATGCTAGTTCAGCAAACCCAGATCAGATTATTTCTTTTAAGGATGGTTTTGTTTATGAATATGTCTAAGGTACCAGAATTTGTTGGTAAAAAAATATATTAATATCCTATTGGTTCCTGGAATTATAGTAATAGCAAGAATGTAGCTATATAATGTCTATTATAATAGCTACCCTTTATTGAGTTTCTGCTAGTTTTCAGTTAACTATCAGTCATTTGTTATCAAATAATATCCTGATAAAGATGATTAGTCTCATTTTCTAAGCTAGGAAATGGAGGTTCCAAAGGTTACACATCTCATAAATGGCAGAGCCAGGATCCAAATTCGGGTAGCCCGGGCTTCCCAGCCCACAGACTGTCTCTACTTCGCAGGCTGCTTGTCAGCACATGTTCCCCAATTAATGCAAGTCATTTAATAAGGAAAAACTGAAACTCAAACAGCTCAACCAGTCCGTGAATTCAAGGCTAGGAAGCAAAGGATCACTAGAATTAACCTAGAAATGAAAATTAAACTTTTTTATATTCCCGGTTCATTGTATAATCCTTCAACAGTATTTCATTTTTCTCTAGTGTTTTTCTTGAGAAAGATAATGAATCTCAAGGGAAAATGTGCTGCTATTAAAATTAATACTCACCATAATAATTGGATTCAACTTTTGGAAGCCAGTGCTACTGATGGTTAAAGATGATGTCCTCTAGGGGAGGAAAACCCTCTTATAGCACTGCATTGCATGTTTATGCAAACATTAACTGCTTTGGCTCTTTCAAATATTTGTGTGTGTGTGTGTGTGTGTGTGTGTGTGTGTGTGCACTAGCTTAACAATAAGTGTAGTACCACGAAGCCCTTAAAGAGATGCTGCATCCTCCAAGCCTAAAACAATCCACGGTCCATCTTTTTCCTGGGAGTTTTATCTCATAGCTCAGAATGTGACACTTAAGATACAACCTCATTCCTTTCGGAGATGTTTTTCTCTGATGATTTGGGAACTTACCTATTTTGCCACAGTTTATTAATCCTGGAGTTGTTCAGACACAAGGTTTTCATTTAATATTTGACTTTGGCACAGAGACATTTTCAAGTTTCTCCAGCCCAAAACTTGGAAAAGAGCTAAGGAAAAGTAGCCAGGAGAACTCTACAACAATATTTTTTAAGCCTTCATATGTCCAGATTTAAAAATACATACATTTATCTTTTCTTTAGGAATAGCAATAACTGTGAACTGACAAGATTTTTAATAATTCTCTTGGTAACAGTTGGTAGACCCAACATGTTTTTTTGAAAGGGAAGAAAAGGGAAAGAAAGAAAGAGAGAGAGAGAAAGAAAGAAAGAAAGAAAGAGAAAGAGAAGGAAAGAAAGATGGACCTCAAATACCCCCCACTGACCCATGATGACCTGGCTCAATCCTGGAGAGAATTAGGAGTGTTCCTTTTATAAGGTCACATTTCATTAGGATGAACATTTTGCTCCAATCCAACTGTATTGCAGCCCATCATTGCCATTTCAGTTGATCATCACAAAGCAAATCAACACATAATGCATTCTGCCACTGGGCCTTAAATCATGATGTGCAAAGTAATAGAGTACATGATCTTTCAAAAGACAAAGGAAATGTCCCAAAATAAAGGAGTGAAAAGTAAAGATAATACTAATGGTAATCATAAGATACATTTCTCAGAATCAGTAAGCATGAGAAACCAACACTACAAACATGATTTAAATTCTAGGACCTGTGAAAAGAATATTGCCACATTCTTCTTTTGAATGTGATGTAAGGAAATTGTCATAAACTGTAAAATGCTGTGAAACTCATTAGCACATGATGAAAATTTGGTTGAGATGGGCACATAACCAATCTCATTTCAAATGAGATAAGCTATTACAAATAGTTTAAAATCTTACTTTTTTCAAACTAAAAAAATGATTGGTGACATTAAGGTAAATTAATTGAGTTGTAAGAGCAACTTAAAGTTGCTTTTGCAAGGAACTTGAAGTTTCTTTCACCCAAAAAGTCCTTCAGTCCTGGATATGGGGACCTCACAAACCTAAACTACAAAAGCTGAACTTCAAAAGAGACTTTCTTTTGTGTGTGTGTAACTGTCCCCACAGTCAAGCACCAAAACACCTGGTCTGATTCTACATGTTCCTAAGTGAACATATGAGACTTAGTGCTTGTAATCTGCTGATGGCAGAGGGGGACCTTCTGCTGGTATGGGCAGTCGCTCACCAAGGGCTGACATTTACAGATCACTAGCTACCAGACAATGCTTAGAGCACTGTACAGAGAAAAATTTCATGTATTCCTCACAACACCCAAGTGTAATACGCAGAGAGAGAAATTAACTTGCCCAAGGTCACACAGACCATGAAAGGCAGATTCTGTACAGGTAACTGCCCTGTTCCCTACCAAGCTGCGCCTCACACTATCCCGCCAGTCAGCCTGCCAGTCAGATTTCCCAGTAAACTGCCTTCTGAATATCTGATACGAAATGTTAGTGTAGACCTAGCCTGGTGCAGTCTCCAGACCACTGTCCTTACCTTTCTCATTGCCTAGAGCCTCTTACTGCCCATAGGTGTTCCCCCTGAAGGGCCACACCTTCAGAAACTTTAAATCTTCCCAGCCATCCATTCCTACCCATAGTTTCCTCATAGGATAATAACTTCTTTTAGAGAATATAGCAGCACTATCAACAATAGCCAAATTATGGAAAGAGCCCAAATGTCCATGAACTGATGAATGGATAAAGAAGAGGTATATATATATATATACACACACACACATACATGTGTGTATATATATATATATATACACACATGTATGTGTGTGTGTGTATATATATATATATATATAGGCCATCAAAAAGAATGAAATCTTGCCATTTGAAACAACATGGATGAAACTAGAGTGTATTACGCTAAGCAAAATAAGTCATTCAGAGAAAGATAAATATCATATCATTTCAGGTGTATGTGGAATTTAAGAAACAAAACAGATGAACATAGGGGAAGGGAAGCAAAAATAAGGTAAAAACAGAGAGGAAGACAAACCATAAAGAGACTCTTACATATAGTGAACAAACGGAGGGTTGCTGGAGGGGTGTTGGGTGGGGGGATGGGCTAATAAATGGGTGAGGGCATTAAGGAGGACACTTGTTGGGATGAGCACTGGGTGTTATATGTAAGTGATGAATCACTAAATTCTACTCCTGAAATCATTATTACACTATATATTAACTAACTTGGATTTAAATAAAAGTTAAAAATCTTGGGGGCGCCTGGGTGGCTCAGTCAGTTAAGCGTCCAACTTCAGCTCAGGTCATAATCTCATGGCTGGTGATTTCAAGCCCCAGTCGGGCTCTGTTCTGACAGTTCAGAGCCTGGAGCCTGCTTTGGATTCTGCATCTCCCTCTCTCTCTGCCCATCTCCCGATCACACTGTGTCTCTCTCTCCTTCAAAAATAAAGAAGAAAATTTTAAGTTAAAATTTTTTAAAAAGAGAGAATAACTTAATCTTATCAAATTATTATTTTTTTAAGTTTATTTTGAGAGAGAGGTAGGGAGAGAGAGTAAGGGGGTGAGGGGCAGAGGGAGGGAGAGAGAGAATCCCAAGCAGGCTCTGCACTGTCGGCACAAAGCCTAGCTGGGGGCTCAAACTCATGAACCCTGAGATAATGACCTGCACTTAACCGACTGAGCCACCCAGGTGCTCCTAATCTTACCAAAACTATTAACACTAACATGTGGATGACTTAGAAGGATAACTCTGTCAGAGAGTATTTGCATTTCAGAAGAGGGTTTTATTAACCCAAATGAATCGTACTGGAGGGTATTCCATCATTTGGTTGCTTTATGGTGTCTATGGCATAAAGAACACAGGATTTGGAGTCAGAAAGAAGTTGAAATCCTAGTTCTGCCAATATCAGCTATGTAAAGTTAGGCAAGTAAATCAATCTTCTGAGTCTTTGGTTTCTTATCCACTTAAAAAAAAAAAGAGGGCAATAACTCTTTACAGCAATATTGTAACAATTAAATAAGATGCTGTATGTCTAGCACCTAACGTACTACCTAGTACATGACAGGCATTTAATCAGTGTCAGTCCTTATAATATTCTCCCAGCACTTTACAGAACATTAGAAGTGGAAGGCTAACCCGTGCCATAGACTGCCATCATTTTACAGGGGAAACCAGATTAACAAGGCTTCTTGTTGTTGGTACAGGCAGACTTTCTGCTATCCGCCTTGTTGGCAGCCTGCCCTACATTCTTGTGCCTTCTGGAAAAGGAAAATGAGTCAGCAGGGACTTTGGAAGGCTGGTGAGACTACAGCTTTGCTAGAGACCAGTGTTCATGATGTTGGCATTGTGTTGGATTATATGTCAACAGGGCATAACCTGTTTTTTAAAGAGATTCATCAACATTGCCTACAAACTTATCCATGCACTCAACAACATGTGTTCACCAATGACTATGTGCTAAATGTTGTGCTAAGCCCTCAGGAATGCAGAAATAAAAGCGGTCGATGAACTGCCTTGTGCTACCTGATAGCAGAAGTGACAACAGAAGAGAGAACAGAAAAGAAGGACTTCCCTCTAGAGGCGGGTACATGCAGGCACACACACCCACAAAACAATCGTACTTGGAACATGGATTACCATCCACGGAGTCATGCATTCAATTATTCATTCTCCAAATTTTTACTGAGTACGTACTATGTGCCAGCACCCGTGGAAACACCATGGTGAACAAGACAGGCCAGCCCCCTTCTCTGATAGAGTTTACAGTTGGGATAACAGTGATTTGGGGATACTTTTAACTTAGTTGAACTGCCTTCCTTAAGCATTGATGGCATGGATTCTTCTCCTAGCTTTAATCCAGAGTAATCCTAAAGAGTGAAGACACTGAAGCTAGGCCATCAGATTTGAATACTGGTATGCTACCTACTAGCTGTGTGACAATCTCAAGCAAGTTATTTAAACTCTTTGGGTCCTCATTTCCTTGTCTGTAAAATGAATATAATAGTTGTTGGGTTGTATTAAATGACGTCATTTTGGTAAAGCGCTTAATACAGTGTCTGGTACTTGTATACACTTATTCAAAGTTTATTACTCTTAATATTGTTTTTATTAATAGGGTCAAACAGTGCTTAAAACATTCTAAGCCCCTATGGGATATGTGTTCAATGAATTAATAATAACATGACTTCAATTAACCCCCTTCAATTAGCCAGTGGCAGGGGCAAAGGATAATACCTGGTTTCCATGTCCCAGTGAGCAAGCTATTCCAGATGTTAAGGGCAGTGGTAGCCAAGAGTGAGTCAAATCCTCCTTTAACAAGATTCTGCTGCACTTTGCATGATGCTTCTGCTCTCATTGTCATCTATACCTAAATGTTTCATGAACATGACAGGACACAAAATAAATGAAAATCCAGGCTATTATAATTACTATTCACAAAAGATCTTTTTTTGAGGATCTATAAAGTAACTTTGAAGGAACTTGAGCTCCTTGAAGGAACAGCCTTCTATAAATTGTAACACATAACCATGTTTTATGTGTTTAATCCAAAAGATCCTTTAATAGATGCTAGAAATACCCATTTCCATATGCAATCGGATCTCAGAACTAAGCAAGTAGCCAACCTTTGTGTCTCTCTATCACTATGCCCACATTGATAACTACAGATAGATGGGAAAGGAAATGATAGACTGGAAGATAAATAGGTGGTGGAATTTTCTTCACAAGTTACGTCATAATTTGATTTTGAAGATAGAACGCGTAAAGTTCAGCAGTATGAATCTAGTATGGTTCTTCTAAAAAAATCCAGAGTGTCATTATATGCTAAATAATATGTAGGTTTAGTCCTTCCTTGCCTGCCTCAGACTTCTTGTGTATAATTCATGCTTTAATGTGCTTCTGTATAACACCAGATGCTCACAGAGATAATTCAAAAGTTATTTATGTTTGCTATCCGATGTCTTCTATTTGCATTCTTTGCAAGTCTTGTTGAGGCTGATATTAAAATAAGTTTGTTTTTTGTGGATACACATCAAGGACTAGAGTGCAGAAAAGGCCTTAATCACATGCTGGAAGATGGAGGGAAGCCAGCTTGAGATTGTAAAAATGCTGGCAATTGTCATGCAAGTGAGTCGGTCAGCCTAACACACATGAACAGGAGTTGAATGTTTCCCTGTGACTAATTTCTCAGAGATGGAAAGGAGTCTGAGCAGTCAGTTCCTCAGCTAGCCAACTCCTCTAGCCTGTAAGTCATTCCAGGACAGGGACCTCATTTTCCACTCATTGTTGTATCTGTAGCACCTGGCATTTGCTAGTACTGAACAATGTTGAGTGAATGGATCAATGAATTAATCAATTAATTGGTGAGAGCATTTCTCTTCATTCTTTATATCTTAGAACTCCAATCTCCCAGTAGAACACTGGGTTAGGATCTGGAGGTTGTTGTGCAAACAAAGGCAATGGTCAAGCAGTGTTTATCAGGGAAAATTTATATAGAGAGAAGCAATAGCAGTTACGGGGTTCCCTGTTGTGCTTAGCACATTCCAGGCTAGCACCATGCACAAATAAATAGCAGGCCTGGAAGTCAGACTCCAGGAGAAGGAGCTTTCCACTTGGCCTTGAGGCATTTAAACTGTATGACGAAGGAAGCACCAGCCCTTCCCCTGGCATAATCAGAGGCTAAGATAAAAGACAACTATGATATGGCAGAACATTGGCTCCATCCCTCTCCAGGCCACTCATCCATCATGGCTGAAGAGAGTGCCAGCCCTTCTCCTATCTGGGAGAGAGGGTCCAAGCTTTGGAGATGATTATGTTTGTCATCTTAAGCACAAACATAGAGCTAGGCTGCAGCCAGTTTCCATGGAGCTTTTCTGGAGGTGAACTCCTTTCCTGAGAGTCCAACCTGCAGGGGGTCCCTCTTGAATGCATAAACTCTTGCCTCTCAGTGGTAATGTGGTAGGCACAAATCAATCATACCATCATGATCAGCCATTCTCTTTAGGAGCTACTAGCCTGGTGACAGGTGATGGCATGGAAGCAGGTGAGGCTTCCTGCTTCCTCCTATGCCTCCGACTTCCCTAAGATACCTGTTACCTTGCATCTCCATGTTACTGTCTACTCATTCCCAGCTAGGCCAACCCACTCAGACCACCTAGACTTCCCCCGGCCGCATTCCCCTAAAATCCCTGAGTCCTAGGTCCTTGGACCCTGTTTTCCATTATCAATCTCTCATTTGTCAAAAAAAACAAAAAAACAAAAATCGAAACAAAAAAACAAACAAACAAACATTGGAATGTATTAAATTTCCCAGATTCGGAAACTTTAACAGGAAGTTCAGGCACTTAGCAGAACTGTGGAGGAGATATTTTGGTTCTAGGTAAGGATGGGTGTTTTTAATGCCACCCTAATGATGCTACATTGACATTTCTTCTTTGCTTATAAGAAGTCTGCCCTTGAATCAAGAGAGGAAGGAAGATGATTTGACCCATGTGCCCCACTGTGGCCTTTGAGGGCATTAGCTTTTATTTGGGCTCAGGTTCAAAATGGGCTGAAGAGGTTGTAAACTCAAAGTGAGATTCAAAAACGTGGAAGAGAGCAAGGGAGTTATGGATAGAGTTGGGAAAGAACAAGGAACAGATATGAAAGAAAAGGGGAAACAAAGCCAGATTAAGAAAGGAAGCAGGACCAGTGTGTCTCTTTTTCACACATTTGTCTTTGCCTTGGATTGCATTTGAGGCAGAATTAGCATCTTGAATCCTTCATAGTTGCTAGCATGGGGGTTCAAAAATTGTTTGTGAATGGGATGAATAAGAAAACTGAAGGGGTGCCTGGGTGCCTCAGTGGGTTAAGCGTCCAACTTTGGCTCAGGTCATGATCTCTGGGTTTGTGAGTTCGAGCCCCATGTTGGGCTCTGTGCTGACAGCTCAGAGCCTGGAGCCTGCTTCAGATTCTGTGTCTCCCTCTGTCTGCCCCTCCCCTGCTCACACTCTATCTCTCTCTCTCTCTCAAAAAACAAATAAACTTTAAAAATATATTAAAAAAAAAAAAGAAAAGAAAACTGAAGTGGTTTGTGATAAGGAGCTCAGTGGAATCAGTAGAATGGGTCATAGTGACACTACCCCAATCCTCACTGAGTGTCATCTGGTTAGCTTCATCTTTTAAGCAAACAAAAGAGAGAACAAATGAAAATAGCTTATTCTAGTGGTAATCTCCATGACAGTAGCCGAACACCGCTCCCCCCACCCCGCCCCCCCCAGTCTCTGGGAATTTTTTTTTTTCCCTCAATATCCAGATTCTATTGCTCTTACAGCAGAGAAGCCTGAAGCCTGGAGAAGCTGAGTGGCTTATCCAAGGCCACACAAAGGCAAGTGTCAAGCTCAGGACAGACACTCATATTTTCCAGCTCTCAGGGCTAGGACTGTGAGAAGAGAAAACTGAACCTCTTAGGATGTTCTGCTCAGAGCAGACACAGATTAAATATAAGATTCAGATGAATTAATAAAATATAAAATGTGGTGAAATTAAAAATAAATTGTAGACTACACAAAGTTGAAATGGGATCATGACACCCGATCCTTAATCTGTTTGCTATTAGGGTGGAGAACAAGATCATGTTCTGCTCTTCTGGAATTCAGACACATTTTTTATTTATTATTTATAAATTTAAAGATTTAAAGGAGTACGAGGAAAGCTCACACAGGCTGGGCAGGGCCTCTTTATAATGTAAATACCTTTCCAATGGGGAAAAAATACTGAAAGATGGTAGTTTGTCTTCAGACAACATTTCCCAGACATTTTTTTATTGTTAGCAAAGCTGTCTTGGAGCATAACTAAGAGTTTCTGAGGAATGGTAACTTTAAAGCAAAGGGAAGGAAAATTTCAATAAGAACCAAGCTGCCCAACTCCCCCTTTATTTTTAAACAGAACCATCAAAGGGCAGCTAACGGAAATATACTTAAGTGGCATTAATTCATCCCTAAGAGGACTCTCCAAGAGTTTTATTGCTACATAAGGGAAAGCCATAAACCAGCAGGAGGAGAAAGCAAAGAAAATAAGTCTGGGGAGTCGTCTTGTGTAAGAAAGTGAGCAGGTGGTCAATAATGTGTCCTTGGCTGGCTTCCACAGCAAGGAGACAGAAACTCATGGCAAGGATGTGGCCCACAAAACAGGCAGTCACAGGGAAAGGAACCGTCGAACTTCACAAAGTGTTAATGAAGAGTTCACATGAACGTGAAATAGTACAATGCCCATCTCTCCTCCCCCTCTCCCTGCCCATCCAATTTCATGTTATACTTGACTTCAGAACCTATTGTCTGCCTCTTTCCAGTCTCTCATATGATTAGGACAGAGCAAGAAAGGACTAGGTTGGATACGCACCAGGAGAGTGAGTTTTTAGACTGAAAAGTAATATTAATGATCATTTAGTCTAACACTCTCAGTTTTACAAACAAGGAAATGGATTCTCAGAGCTTGCTTTCATGGATGGATTTTTGCTTGAGGTCTATGGTCCTCAATGTTAAGACTGGGGATTTAGAAAACACTTCCACAATGTAGCCGTTCAGCTCAAACCAAATCTAAGACCTTCAGAGTAGCGGCAGAGAGGCTGACAAGCATCTTGCAATGAGTGAAAATTATCACCAATCTCAAGGTCATTTTACCTTCAACCAAACCCTTCCTTGTTCTTGACTAGGTTGTGGGGTTTTTAAATCAAGAAGAGCATTCTTTATTAATTTCCAAAGAAGAATGGCTATTATGTAGGATTCTCTATTCTTGTGAGCTGGCAGTGGATACCAGAACACACAATCAGGAACATGAGAACAAAAATAGTAGGCAGAGAGAACAGTCACATTGATTTGGTGTTTGGAAACCGTGATGTTTTTCTCTCAACCTTCCCATCACCCAAGATCTAATTGCATTAGAAAAGAGGGGAGGGACAGGATGGAAATATGGTACCATTCATATATTCATTTGACAAGTGTTTATAAAGCCTACTTTGTACACAGTTATGAACTGGGTGCAGAAAGAATTTGCAGAGATAAGTCTGATTGGAGTTCTCCGGACCCTTGAGAGAACTTTTATATGGAGCTTTCTTCCTCATAACCAGCTCCCAGAATTTATGACCAAAATTCATTGTTCAAAGTAAAATACATTAGAGATTTGCTGCATTATCTGGGAAATTAATATTTTCTATTTCAGTAAGTTCTTGCTGCTAAACATGCTTTGGGATATATTTGGTATTTTGGTTTGAGGTTACCTTTGCACTAACAACAAATGAAGTGTATGTTAAACTGAATCTGTAGTCTTTTAGATACAAAACTCAATGTAGTTTTGAATTAAGCTAAGGTCTGTGGCTAACTGGGTCTCCGGTGAGGGGCTGGGTGCTCAAATCTTTCAGACACAAGTCTTGGAATATGGTAAACACTAAATAAGTGTTAACTATAGCAGTATTGCTATTATCATCATTCGAGTCTCCAAAAATACCATGGAAAAGCTTCTAAAAAAGTGATCATAAAGGGCGCCTGGGTGGCTTAGTTGGTTAAGCGTCTGACTTCAGCTCAGGTCATGATCTCACGGCTTGTGAGTTCGAGCCCCATGTGGGGCTCTGTGCTGACAGCTCGGAGCCTGGAGCCTGCTTTGGATTCTGTGTCTGCCCCTCTCCTGCTCATGCTCTATCTCTTTCTCTCTCAAAAATAAATAAACATTAAAAAAATAGAAAAATGATTGTAAGCTGCCAATTTTTCTGACCTAAAAGTCCATAACAATTACACTTGCAAATTTTACTTCCTTCAGCAATAAAATATAGCTTGGTCCTGAAGCCACTTCCACAAGGCCAACCTGCAAGAAATGTCTTAGGCTCTCTGAATTTCAAAGCTAAAGCCTTTTGAGCTGCTCAGTAGTCAGTTCACTGAAAGAAGGGAAGTGGGAAGGCATCCAACATTTGAACTAGTGCCCTCATATGGGGGTGGGCAGGCTGTACTAACAGGTGGGAACGCAGACACAATACTTGTTACCCACTTATGAGGAACTGTCTTTACTTTAAGTGTCTTCAGAATCTCAACTGATTTTCATAATAAGTCTGGAAAAGAATGAGGACAAAAATCATCACCTTTCAAATTCTTCAAAAACGGGACAGCAGTAAAGCAGTGTTGTGGGATATGTGCTCATGACGCCCTCTGCTATTACTACTTTTCCTCCTCCTTCTCCTTTAAGTAATATCTAACACATACAAAGTGCTTATAGACCTAGGCACTCTCCTAAGCATTTTATGTTAGTCCTTCCCTTAATGTCCTTAACAACCTCAGGAAACAGGTAATGTTATCAACCTCCCCAATTTAGTGTGAGGAAATCGACGCACAGAGTATTTAAGTAAATTTCCCTAACATCACAGTGCTAGGAAGTAATAGAATCGGGATTTAATTCAGACAGATTAGCTCAGAGTTGCTACTCAAGCATTTCCCCTGACAGCTGCTCTTTAACTATTCCAGTAGCCAATGTGTATTTTTAGATAATTTTGAGGAAGGGGCACAAAATGGCCTCCACTTGTCTCCTTCCTCTGCTGGACAATTCCTATTTATTCTTCAACCCTTAGCTCTAGACAGTGTCCCTCAAGGATCCTGTGTCTGACCAACACTACCCATCCAACCACCCCATCTAGGTTAAGGTCTGTTTTGTCTTTAGTGGGAAACTTATACTAGATCAAGATTTAATTTTCAACGATAGAGTAGAAACTTCTTGAGGATAGATCCTTGTTTTACTTTCACTTATGTTTATATATTTCCAGCTTCTGACACAGTAGCTTACAATTTCAATATATGTTGAATTTAGGGTGCCTGGCTGGCACAGTTGGTTAAGTGTCTGACTCTTGATTTCAGCTCAGGTCATGATTTATGATTGTTGGATCAAGCCCTGCTTGGAATTCTCTCTCTCTCCTTCTCTGTCTCCCCGAATACATAAAGAAACATTAAAAAAAATTAATATTTTTAAAAAAGATTGTTGAATTTAGTAATTAAACTAGGCAACAAATATTGAGTAGAGAAACAATGCCAGGACTTAGAAATTTAAGCAAATAAAAGCATGGGACACCCCCATACAGCCTTTTAGAGCAAGAGAGATATCGAGACCATCCCGTATAAAAGTACCCAGCAGCCTAAAGGCTGGATCCTGCCCACAGAGTGATTTTTTTTCCCCTACCAGTCAGTGTTTAAAAGAAAAAAAAGAATTGAGGGGTGCCTGGGTGGCTCAGTCAGTTGAGTGCCTGACTCTTGATTCTTGATTTCAGCTCAGGTCATGATCTCATGGTTCCTGGGATCAAGTCCCATGTCAGGCTCCAAGCTGAGTGGAGCCTGCTTGAGATTCTCTCTCTCCCTCTGCCCCTCTCCCTCTCTTCTGTATGCTCTCTCTCTAAAATTAAATTAAATTAAATTAAATTAAATTAAAAATAAATTCAAAAATAAAAAAAAAGAAAAGAAAGAATTGGGCCCAAATTTTTAAACAAAGAGGTTTTTTCCCAATGTGTGGTTTCTCCTGAAAAATTTGAAGACCTGCCCAAACTAGGTACACAATGAGTAGTTCAAAAGCTGGATGGAGCAGTGCTCCCTAGTTCACCATGAACTCTGCCCAGCCAACTCCCTCACTCCCCTATCTCCCTGCTTCTCCAGGTACTTGGGCTTCCCCCACTCCTTCTGATTCATCATCCTCATTTTATAGTTTAGGAAGAGGAGGCCCTGAAGAGGAGGCCACACACAAGGGTATCGTGTCGGAGAAGTGACTACACCCCAAGCCTCTCACCTCCCATTCAGTTTCCTATTCACGCTCTAGGCCCTCAAAAGAACATTTGTGAAACATGTTTATCAGTGAATTTCCATGTTTCTGTGAATTCTTGTGCCTTGTAGTGAATTTTGGTCATAAAAAGAAAAGTCTCTTACCCACTCTAAGCCTCCTTACCAGATGTATCTTCAGGAACTGGCGTTGATTACATAATTCTTTGTCCTTTCCTCTCTCCACTGCCATTTTCTCTGAAAAATGTTTAGTGAATTAACTGTGAAAACCTTATGATTTTTCCTCCCAGACAGCACATCCATCTCTCTCTCCTTCAAAATAAATTCCACCCTTAGAAAAAATGGAACTTTCAATACCAAGATAGCTGTGGTTTGGTTGCTTTCAGTGCTTTGCCTGTGTTCAAAGGGCAGGATGTTACCACGTGGGCTAATTACTTAGATGGAGCTGTGGTAGAAAAGTGGTGGATTTCAGAGATGGCCCTCTCTGTGGCTGACAATTTATCACAACTTGGTGTTTTAGGCTGAGCCCCAGCTTGAGAACTAAATTTTTTTTTTTAATTTAAATTCACTTTTGGGAACAGTCTTGTGGAATTATCTCTGCTACTCTTGAAATGTGTAACAGAGAAAGAACAAATTCACATTTACTGACCAAGAAATTGTCGAGATTTTTTTTAGTTCTTTTATAATTCGGAAATTTCCAGGGCTAAAAATCACAACTCCAGTAGGGTTACTGTTTTGACTAGAGATTAGCTTGGAGTGGGGGCTGGAGGGGCAATTTTGGAAGAAACTGATTAATTATTTTTATTTCCAAGTGCTGTTGATTTGATTTAATGTTTTGACCATGTGGGATAGAAATTCTAGGGCTTGACTTTTAATATTAAGTCATTCAAGGTTATGTGGCTCAGAGTAATTTTAGTTAAATAAAACTTCGACAATTGAACCCCAAAAATAACGAGATCAAAAGTGAAAAAAGGTCAACAATTTGGGGCCTCATGCCCTGTACCTGTCATCTTTAAACCCGCAAAGACATATATGCACCATACAGTAATTTAATTAATAAATATTTTAGTATTAATGAAATATGGGAAAGGCTTGGATGTGTTCCTTGGTTCAAGGAATTTTGTTTGTTTCACAGTTTCTTATAAAAATACCAAAATGAACAATCTATTGCTGTAATAGTCTGCTAATAAAAAGAAAATGCTAACACGGGAAGTTGGCTTGCTCACTTCATCTTCTGGATATACTGATAGAGAAGTACTAAGTGCCAATCAGAGTGGGGCAGAAAAAAAAAAGATCTTCCCATGCTGTTCAGTCCTTCCTTGCCACCATCCTAGGAAAGTATTGGGAGAAACATCTATAGTGGTTAAGGGCTCTCTCTCCTGCTTCCAGGAAATGCCCATGCTGGCTAGGAACTGAGCACAGTGTTCTTTATATTTCAATCTTCTCAATTTTCAAAACTTTCACCAGAACTTTTAATTGTAAGAACAACCACTAACTCATTTGAGTTTCACCTGATCTCTCAATCTTTCTTGAGTAAGATGCTGACCGATAATGAAGCATCTAAAAGGTCAGAATTGCAGAAAAGGAGAAAAGGCAAGAGCTTCTAATATGACAGACTTCCTCAGAAAGTTGGAGTCCGTAAGCAAGCTATCTTCTCCTCTCTGTCTCTCCCTCCCACATCTAGAGGTTGCCCTAGAACCCTGACTTCTTAAACTTCAGGACCTAGATGAAGGCCATTCAGGGAACATGGTTACGTGCTCTTGTCTTTTTACCTAATTTGGTTTAAACTTTTTATTCTCTGTGACCTTAGATATTTTGGGAATGAGTATAATTTTATCACTTTATTCATTTGTTACTTACAAAGGACTACTTCAAACACAACTAGTGAGTTTTAACTGTCTGTGTGACAAGGATACTGCTGAATTCTGTTGGTTGAAATTCACTTGTAATCCTATTGGTCTGAATAAGAGTTCAGGGTGAGATAAAAGTGTTTACAGTAAGCAAATGTTCCATGAAATTTATATTTTACAGAACAAATTATGGCTATTTGCTCTAAATAAGTGATTTTACAACAACCAGTTCATTGGATTACATTAAATGAAACTTCTCCACACATTCTCCCTTGCAAAGGTCTAAAAACAGCTTTAGTTCACATTGTGTAACTTACATACATTGTATTAGTGAAGAGAAGGACAAAGATGCTCTCCAGAGGACTTTCCAGTCCTTCTCTGGACACACCAGGAAATAATTGACCTTGCTACACGTCACCAGACCCATAGAACTGGGAGAACCTTACTCTTGGGATGCCCACATCAAAGCATACTTTACTATAGAACTGCCTTTAAATTTTGGATCTTTAATTTTTCTTACAAAATGAACATTATTCTTTCTAAAAAAAACATAACTATGTCACTCACACCTATTCACTACCCACTTCTCCTTCCTTAGAGCCATACTCTGTATTCATTTGTCATTTCCCTGCCAGGAAGTTATACATCAATACTTGCTAAATGACTCTGAGGGAATTTTTGAGCTTACATATTATGAGAAGTTTTCTTTTAATCATTTGTAGCCACTTCTTAAAGATTTCTCTAAGTAAGCTTCAATTTTTATTTAATCTTTCAATATGATTTTAAAAATTATAAATGGCAATTTTTTTTGTCCCTAAACTTTGTTTTATTATTTAGGTTCTTCCTTTTGTTTCTGGTCAGGTGCAGCTTATTTCATCAGAGGAATACTTAGGGGGAGGGAGGAGCTATTCAAACTCTTCCTGTTCCATCTCCAGCCGTAAGAAGGAAGATGTGAGGTTAATTTAACTTGATGACATCCAAAAGGCTTGAACATGTACATTCATGAAATGATGTATCTATGAAGTGTGGGTATGTTATTCATGTTCACAGCTACCATAGAATTTTAGAACTGGTGGGGACCTTTGAGTCACCTAGTCAATGTCCTCATTCTGCCAATGAGAAAACTGTTGCCTTGACAGGATAGGAGACCTGCTTAGGTCAGAACTAGAATTTAGGTGCTCTATGCTCTGAGAACAATGATGTGTTCATGTTATGGGGAGAAATCAAAACAAAGCAAAAACAGGATTCCACTTTAGAACTTTCTCTTTTAAGGGTCCTTTCAAGTATTTTTTTTGGGGGGGGTCCTCTCAAGTATTTGATAAACTATTTCACAGCTGACATACTTCTATTTAGAGAGACAAAAGGAGCTAATTGTAGACCTCAAGTATGTGAACTATCATTTTAAGAAAAATATTCTCCAGATGTTTCCCACCTCCTTTGAGAATGGAAAAGGGGAAATGAGTTTAAAGTTCAGCAGGAAAGATCCAGATTAGATATTAAGAAATGTAGGTCTGTGAAATCCTGCAGTTGGTTACTGGAGAATATTATGAAATCTCCTCTTTTGGAGAACTTGTGGAATGTGGGGGTTGGTCATTTGTTTCAGAGGGGTTATGTGGGTGGCCCATTTCTAGACCTGGGGACACAACCTAATTGAGATCTCAAGTTCTGTAGGACCCGTGAGGTCATGCTCTGCTGATAGCTATTAGTGAGGTTGTTTGCTGCTCTTGGTTATAGCAGATTCATCTGTGAAGCATATAATTTTCAAGCTGCTTTGTACCTATATCAGTCTTGGTAGATGTAAATAAGCAGATTGATTAAAACTAATGAGTGCTTATGATGATCTTGCCCACTGTCTTCATTGAAGTGATTGACCAACATCTGATAGGTTTTTTTCTTTGGGCTTCATCTCAGCATATTCACCTTGCCAGTGGCTATCTGACTTCATGAATGCCTCCCAGCTTGTGTCCCTAGTCCAAAAAGCAGAAAGTAAGGGATCCAGTCCAAGATCTCATCCTAAATAACAGAGAATTTCTTTTCTTTCAGCTAAAAAGGCAGCCTTGGTATTTGGAGGACAAGATGGAGAAAAGTGACAGTATAGTTAGATCTCTGCCTTGTAAAACAAAGTAGAAAGATTTGTTAGCTAATGTATTGGAGGTCAGCTCCTAAAAGTAATCAAAGAATAATTTAAAGATTTTAAGTTGGAATCTAACAGTCTTGAATTTCAGTAAAATAATCAATTTTATAAATATAGGATGGGGAGATATCATTTGAGTTTAACATTAAATAAAACTTAGTAAGTAGATATAAGATTAATGATATAATGTATTTGAAGTATGTTCATGGTAGTGGCATAAAGTAAGTGCTCAAAAACATAGCTAATATTATTATAACTTTTATGTTCATTGCCTCTCCTTCCCCAACCATCCTCTAGTTCTGGTTTTCTCATATACAGTCACCAATTTTGCCCCTTGCCACCCTGGAGCATTGAACCATTCTTCCATCTAACTCCCTCAAAATCAGTTCTGACAAAAGAATTAGGTTTTCTTCGGAAGGATTAGGATTTCTTCCTCTCTAAGGAGATGAAAAAGGGGATTTACAATACATTCTATAATAAACTTAAAAAGCCCATCTGAAATGAGTTTTTTTCTTTTCTTGAGTGTTCCTCCACTGGAGGTCTCCTTTTCTGGGACTCTCCTCCATGCAGCAATCAACTCTGCTCACACTTAATCTCCTCCAGAATCCCCCAGAATTTCTCTATCCTCTGTGATTTAGAGTTGCTTCTCTTTTCCTTTAAACCCTAGGTGCCAGCCCACCCAAGCACAGAAGGCTCAATTTTTTTAGTAAAAGGGGTTTCAGAGAACATCATCTCCACAAATGATAACCATCTATCTCCTTACCTACCCTCTCCTGCTTGGTTTTTCTCCATGTTTTCCAAAACTGCCTATATTTATGTATTTGGCTATTTTTTTGTGTGTCCCCATCAAAGCATAATTCTCAAAATGCTAAAACCACAATCCTCATTCATAAGTGAACATGCCAAAGTTTTATTTAACATGGTGACAAAGTTGGTTTGAAACAAAATATTAAAAACTTGGGGCTTTAGGGGTGCCTGGGTGGCTCATTCAGTTAAGTGACTAACTTTGGCTCGGGTCATGATCTCACTGGGTTCAGGCCCCACATTGGGCTCTGTGCTGACAGCTCGGAGCCCGGAGCCTCCTTCAGATTCTGTGTCTCCTCTCTCTGACCCTTCCCCACACATGCTCTGTCTCTGTCTCTGTCTCTGTCTCTCTCTCTCTCTCTCTCTCAAATAAAAAAAAAATTTTTAAAAATTTAAAAAAAAATAAACCTTGGGGTTTTTATTATAATGAGCTGATAGAAAAAAATCCTGAGTTACATACAGTTACATACAAAACTGGTAACATAGCAAAGAGCAATAAAACCATATCCTTTTCAACATAGTTGACTTGTTATATCTGTAAAACTAATCAATTATGCAATAAAGTTACATATCCCTAGTTAGATGATCCTAAGGTAGTTTTATTTGCATCACAGTAAAAGATCATGTAACCATCTATCTTTTGCCTTATCCAATTTTGTGATATATTTTTAATGTCCACTTCCCACCTCCCGCTAAAAGTAAGCTACATGTACCCTGCCATATGAATCAAAAAAGGTGGTCTCTCCTACTAGCTGCTCCTACCAGGTAATAAAAATAACAATAGTTGTACAACTAGATAATAGGTTGCTTTATGAATGTTTCCATCATGATTAATATTCAAATAGGAAATATGAAGGCTTTCATATTTCAACTGGTGTAGGTAGGATTCTAAATGCAGAGTGAGGCTGAAATAGATATTTTCTAAAGCCCCATCAGCACTAAGAGTTTTGACTGTGAAGATCTATCTAGAAATAGATATTGAGAAAATGGAAAGAATATCACATAGTTGCCTTGTCCTCAGTTTACAATCATGTTGAAGTATAATGGACCAAACAAAAAACAAAAAACAAAAAAACAAAAAGCAACAGGAAAAAACATAAGGTTGATGAGCTGCATTTAACTTTGTGTTAAACTTTCAATAGGAAGAGGAAGATAATGATGGCTGAAAAGGTAGGGAAGACTGCAGAAGTAGGAATTGAGTTGGTCTAGAGGAATTGTCTAGGTGATATGAGCTGAGTTGTATCCACCAAAATTCCTGTGTTGAAGTCCTAATCCCTAGTACCTCCAAATGTGACTGTATTTGGAAGGGGTTTTTTAAAGAGGAAATCAAGTTAAAATGAGGTCAGTAGGATAGGCCCTTATCTAACATGACTAGCATCCTTATAAAGGACACAAACACACAGAGAAAAGCCATGTGAAGACATAGAGAAAGGGTGGCCTGTACAAGCCAAGGAGAGAGGTCTCAGAAGAAACCCACTGTGCCAACATCTCAATCTCTAACTTCTGGTCTTCACGATTGGGAGAAAATAAGTTTCTGTTGGTTAAACCACTTGGTCTAAGATACTTGGTTATGGCAGCCCTAGCAAACTAATACAGTAGGGTTAAAATGTGGAGGATCAAAAAGAAGAAACCCTTAGAATAAAAAGAATACAATGAAGATGTGAAAATGAAGATAGACACAGATGAGTAAAGTTCTGAAACAATGGTTTACATTAGTGAAAGGCACCCATAACTACCAGTGTGATAAGAAAGACTTTGTGTGTGTGTGTGTGTGTGTGTGTGTGTGTGTGCGTGTGTATGTTGTGTCTTAAGAGAGACAAGTAAGCCTTTCAACTTTCACATCTCTATCCAAAATTTATTTCCCCAGAGATGTTTTACCCACCACTCTTTCCAGAACAGTGTCTTCCACCCCAAGGCATTCTCAGGCTCTTCACCCTGCTTGCAGGCTCTTCACCCTGCTTGGTTTTCTTCATGGTAGTCAAATCTGAAATTATAAAATTTATTTTTAACTTGTTTATTATTGCTTGCCTCCCACACTAGAAAGTGGGTTCAATAAGATCTAGAACCTCATTTGATTCACTCCTCTCTCCAGTACCCAGTTTGTAACATTTAGTAGGCACTCCTTAAATAACTATACTTAATGAATGAATTTCTCTGAGAAATGTAATCAGAAGAGAACCTTCTTTGAGAGGCATTGGAAAGCCAAGAAGACAATTCTGGTAAATATCACAGGAGTAGGATTCTGCCTGACTTCCCCTTGCTTCAGGGGTGATATATCTGAGGCCTTGAGAAACTATAGCTCCTGTGGGAGGGACTACCCAGGAGGAGATGGAAGAGGCTTGACCACCACCACCACCACCACACACACACACACACACACACACACACACTTGCATGTGTTGTGTTAGCCTCATGTGAAAGGGAAAGTTGGATTTAGGGCAAGGACTGAAGGTTTAAATACTTAAACATTCTTTTGCACAGCAAACCAAAATCTCACGGGGATAAATACAAAGAGAAAATGCTGAGGAGCGTTTAAAATAATATATATCACATTATTCTGTTATATACATCACAGGTCACATGAGGAAACTGAAATTCTCTGCAGCCCTTCCCAAATATAGGGAACCATTTAGAGCTATACAAACTGATTAGGATTGGCAACTCTGACACCAAAATGAATAACTGCCTTGGTTCAGCTGTTCTTTCCTTTTTTTTTTTTTTTTTTTGCCCTTTTTTAACAAGTATATTTTAATGGCCGTTATTGTTTTATTCATGTTAGGTTTATCATTACTGCAGTTAACCTCACATTTATTTTGGCTAGTATCTTTCTTGGAAACTCTTTGACATTTCAGTTGGTTTTGATTTGTCTTTTTGGTCACACTCCATTAATAATAACTTAAATTTGAATGGTGCTTTTCAGCTTACAAAAAAATTCCTACTATCATTTGTGTCCTCAAACAGCTCTGTGGGAGAGGCCAAGATTATAATTTATTTTTTATAGTTGCTGTTTTATAGGTAAGGAAACTGAGACCTAGTGAAGATAAGGCACTTACCCAAAGTCATAGACATGGGGAATGGTATAGCTACAACTCAACTTGGTCTTCTACAGGGCATGAAACCCATCACTAAGTTGGTCTGACTGGCAAAGATCCACTGTCTGCACACATTATATACGTTGATGTTCACGTATACTTGTGCACACGTGCACACACACGAACACACACATACCAGTTATCAAGTATAAATCTAAGAAAACATCAACTAGAATTCACAACATTATTGTATCTTGCATCCTCGGGGGGGGGGGGTTAAAAAAAAAGGGGGGGGGGCAAGAAAATCCATTACCACCATTTTTTTCCCAGTAGAAATTCCAAGGCTCCTTCCTCCCACCAGGTGTTTGTATAGTGTTACACAAATCTGATGTTCTTTTGAGTGATTTGGGGAGAACCACCGCACCACTTTGACCACCAAAACTATCCTCAGGGACAAGAGGGAAATCAGTAAGGGTAAGTCAAGCGGTAAATTCTAACCAGGGCCCCTACATAAATATTCAAGTTAAAACTGAACAAAGTTTATTTAAAAAAAGAGCCAGAGAAATGGCAGATGGCAGACCTAAGGAGGTGGTTTTCAGGAGAGAAAGGCCAATACTACAAGAGTAAATAATTGTAGTAAAGTAGGATCCCACTGGGCCTTTGGTATTCAACTGGTCTTCTTCCAGGCATTTTGCTTCCTTCCAGTTTTCCAATGTTTCGTTAGATTGTCCTGGTTTAAAAATTATTAAGTATAATCCAACACATTCACTGAATTGATGGAAGGGTGAAGGGCCAAGTATGCTAGCTTATTATTAAAGACATCACCACAAGTTTAGGGTTTAGTAATTAAATTCATTCATCCCCAAAGATAGAATTCAGTCTCAGCTCATACATTACCAGGTATTACCATGTATTTCTGGTATAGATTAATACTTCCAGCTCTCTGGTGACTGCCTTAAACCCTGAATGTTAAGGACTCTAGAGAACAATTGAGTCTTATTTTTAACAAATAAAGAACTTGAAGAGATCTGTTCAGATACACAAAACTGAGAAATAAGGTCTTAAGCTCTGGTCTTCTGAGTGAACAAAGTAAGGAATGGTGGTTTGTATAGTACGTTGTAATTTGTGTCTTAAAAGAATATGTATTATATGTGCATATTCTTAGAATACCTCTGGAAACATATGAGGAAAATGGGAAAAGTTGTTGCTTGAAGGGGAAAGGATTAAAGATACTGGAGAACAGAAGAGGATGGGAAATTCACTTTTTTCTGCTGTCAATCCCTACTAAAAAAAGTATAAGCTCTGTGGGGGCAGGGCCCATTGACCATATTATATTTATCTTTATAATCCCTAGCTGGGTCTAGCATTGTGTTTGATGAGTAGTTAATAAATTATCATTGAGTACTTACAACAGATGTTCTTTTCCCATCTAAGATAAAAATGGACCATAGGGGCACGTGGGTGGCTCAGTTAAGTGTCCCAACTCCTGATTTTGGCTCAGGTAATGATCTCACAGTGTGTTTGATCCCACATCAGGCTCTGAGCTGAGATTCTCTCTCACTCTCTGCCACTCTCCTGTTCATGCGCGTGCTCTTTCTCTCTCTCAAAATAAATAAACTTTTCAAAAAAAATAAATAAAATGGACTATTGAGTATAAATCAATACCAATTTTGTGGCTCTTTCCAAATGGTTTATAATAATCCTTCTTAGAAAATAACAGCATTCTATCTTCTCCCATTTACCAGCACATGTACTATGTAGAATACACTTGAATCAAATAGTTCTTGAGACTATTCTGATTTATGAAATGGAGAAAGTTTTAAAAATCATTTTACTGACAGATGTTTTGGGGAAAATATGGTTAGTATATTTAGAAAAATTATAAAGCAGTGAATTTTGTGGTAGAGATTCCATTAAATATTTTCTTAGGTGCTTTTTATTAACCAATTCTCCTGTAGCCTGTTCACACTCTTGGCATCCCTCTTGAATAGGATGTCGCAAAGTCAACACATATTTTCTAAGTGGAAAACTGTGATCCAGAATTAAGGCAGAAGCAAAGAAAACAAACTCACAGGAGATTGGAAATTAAATTATTTAGAGATAGTTTATTCAAAGTTCTTCAGAATATTCTGACATTAAAAATTGTGAGAACCTTGCCACTTCTTTCTCCAGCATAATGATGACACTCCACTTAGGATTCAGATTTTCAAGTCCTTTAATAACGTGTGGGGAGCACCTTATTATGTCCTGTCAGTACCAGGGAGAACAGACTTCAGTGTGTACCACAGTTGTCCTCTAGTGGGCTTTTGTGAGCACTGCAGTTCCCTGGGCTTCTGGGTCTTCAGCCCTGGGCATTTCCAGAGGTCTTTTTGAGTTGGTTTTTATAAACCTATAAGCCCCATTTGCATTTATTCTGTTAAATGTCAAATTGCAAACGGTACTATTAAAGGGCTTGTACAGTTTAAGGGCTTGTACAGTTTATTCATGTGAGTAGTTACACAACCCTATTTTATGCAACTAATTTGCTTTGTAAACTCCTTTCCTTCATAATAGTACAAGATAAACTTCAATGGACTCCCGGTCCAAATGAGCAGATTCTAAACTAATGACTTTACGGTATTTAAATATTACAATGGCATTTTGGGACTGTCATATTGTACCTTCTTTCCAATTCAGAAGACTTCTGTGGTTTGCATTGCTGTTGTCTGCTTGCTCTTCAACTTTTACATTTATTTGTGACCACACCAAAGCAGCTAAAGGGCAGATGAAAAATCTCAGTCCCTGGCATAAAGCCTATCAATTACTTACCATTTCCACTTAGAATGGAATTTTGGCACATACTAACAAAGCCTGACTGGCCACCAAGTTTGCCTCCTTTTGGACAACCTACTCAATCCATTAGGATTAAGTTTAGTGCAAATGTGATACTCAAAAGAATAATGATTTAAAGAAGAGGATAAACCTTTAGCTCTTCCTTGTGTAAACAAATTCTAAATTTAAGGATTAATATGGGACCTTCTTGTTCAGCCAAGGCTGAGGTCTGTTCTAGCTTGTTGCTCCACCATGCTCAGTGCACGGATTTCACTTCTGGTCCCAGATGTCTGCTCTGCTTCCAGGCAAATGTATCCACATTTCAGCCAGCAGGAAGGAGGAAGAGGGACAGGGCCACTCTCTTTCAGGGTCCTTCTTGGAATTTGTACCCATTACAACCACATCCATTTGTCACATGGCCACACTTGGCTGAAATGTCTTTATTCTGGGCTGTTTTGTTCCAGCTAAAACCCAACGGTTCCAATACCATGGAAGAAGGCAGAATTGATATTTCCCCATAGTTTATAATCCCACCAATTGCCTTCATTTGACAGTTCCTACTCTTTTCTGTTTTTTGCTTGTTTTCTCCTGAAAAGGCACCATCTTCTTCCTTTTCATTTATCTTCCACTGGTGATGTTCTGCTGATAAAGACTGTTTCCTTCTTCTCCCCCTTCTTTCTCTAAATAGACATGTCTAGTGGCCTGTAAGGCTTTCACCATGTTGGTGCATTCCTTCCTTCCACAGGTGATGGCTGTGCCACCTGGCCCTCTGCAGCTGCTGGGAGTGCTGCTTACCATTTCCCTGGGCTCCATCAGGCTCATTCAGGCTGGTGCTTACTATGGGATCAAGCCGCTGCCACCACAAATTCCTCCTCAGATCCCACCACAAATTCCACAATACCAGCCTCTGGGCCAGCAAGTACCTCACATGCCTTTGGGCAAAGATGGCCTTACCATGGGCAAGGAGCTGCCCCACATGCAGTATGGCAAAGAATATCCACATCTACCCCAATATATGAAGGAAATTCAGCCAGTGCCAAGAATGGGCAAGGAAGCAGCACCTAAGAAAGGCAAAGGTAACATCACATTCCTGTGCTGTTATGAAATGGCAGCTTTCCAAAATCCTCAGCTATGAGATCAGGGGAAAAGCTACATTTTATAAATTTTTATTCTTGAATGTATTACTGATATTCATTAAGTGTTCACTGTGTTCTAAACTCTATCCTCAAAAAGTTCAAGACCTAAAAATACAGACAAAATTAGTTTTCTGTTGTGCTTTATTTTAATAGCATTAAATGGCACAAAACACATTTAATAACAAATAATTTATTCTCTTACTCATTATCTGTTCAAACATTTGGCAACTATTTCATGAGCATCTATTTTTGTGTCAGACTCTGGGCCAGATGCTGGGGGGATTAAAGCAATGGGGGAAAAAAAGGTGACAAGTCAGTCTCATGAATTGGGACACCAATGTTGTAAGGACCTACTGTGTTAAAAATATATATATTTGAAAGCATTTTGTGATCTAGGAGCTGGATAAATGTCACTGTTTTTAAGAGTGCTTGAATTAAGCTACTACACCTGTTAATAAACTGATAAAAGGAGACTATAAAAGGTAAGGACTGCATGACAGATGAACATTTTTCCCATTGCTTTCCAGCCACATTCATTAGTTATTCAGCACCTACAACATGCTTAGCACTGCAAGAGACACTTTCTTAAAACTTCAGTTGTTTTATCTGGATTCTGAGGAAACCTAGCATTTATAGGAAAGGAACTGCATCGGCATAGCAATTCCCTTTGAGAAAGTGGAGGCCATTCCTACTGGTCCCTGCAAAAGCAGGAAGCTCTACTTCTGGGGTACGACTGGATTTGGTGCTAAGAGGCCTAGAGGCCAGAAATGAGAGACCTGAAAATAATATAATATTGTACGTCAACTATACCTCAATGAAAAAAAAAAAAAACCTCTCTGAAACTACTTTTCTTCATCTGTAAAGTTAAGATTTGTTGAGAAAAATCAGTGGTATAAGGTAAGTAAAATTGCTAAGTAAATACTAAAGCAACATAGAAACTTCTGACTTGCTACAGCTGGTCATTCAAGAAACTCTAGGTAAGAAGAGTATGTTCAGGCACTGTGCTAGACATCAAGGATTCCTGATGAGTAAGACATGACCCTGTCCCAGAAGTTCTTGATACAGTAGCTACACACTGCTTGGAAATAATATGTCTTAATAGCACTAGAATATCTACCTAGCATAACAGAAGCATTCCCAATTTTCTTCTCTTTAGGAGCTGATAGCCCACTTAAGGGATTATCAGGATTGTTTTTCTTCCTTTCTTGAGTGGCCTGCCTGGATTGTGGCACTTCCTGTTCTTATTCTGATGGGTACCAGATTGCAATTGGGGAATTTGCTAAGAATATAAGTTCTATGGTTCTATTTTGTTCCCTGACAGTAGCTCAGTGAAAAATATGATGGTCAGGATTAAGATATGACTATTTGTTAAAATAAAACTTTGAGGCCATAAATTTCATTTCTTTGTGTTTCATTTCAGTAGCATAGAAGATCCAGAGTTGTATTGCCGTGTAAGGCACAGCATAATCATCCTAACAAACATGTGCTTTGTATTTTGATAACAATCTGAGAAAGCATAACATCTTTCATTATCTATTATCTAATCTTGTAGTGTGGCTATATTATCCTTGCTGCAGAGAGGCAAGCAGAAACAGTGAAGGCTTAAGTGGCCCAGTCCAGATCTCATTTCAAGTCCAAGAAGAGCTTCCTGCCCCTAATCCCAGCTCAATTCCTTCTCCACACTGCTTGTCAGCCTAAAGTACCTTACTTCTCCTGTTTGAAACCTAATTTGCAAATGAGGAATAATTTATTAAAGAATTCATATTTGAGGCTCAGGAAATCCTATAGCACATTAAAGGAATTAAGCAAATGTATTTGGCTCTAGAGACAGACGTGGAAGATGTTATTAAACCACATACAAGATAAAATGCTTCTATTCTTCCCTGAATCCACAAGATAATTACTTTCATTAAACACATCTACTGCTTTTCAGCACAAGAGGAAATATTATTTAGCCACAAAATATGTATTTAATATATAAGATACATTAAAATATTATTTAGCCAAAAATATTAATAGGAAATATTATTTAGCATAAAATATATATTTAAATATATATTAAATACATATAAATATAATTATATATAAATAAGTATATAAATATAAATATATTAATATCTATTTAATATATAAAATGTATTAAAAAATCAAGGACATGGAAAAATACATTAGGTAGAATAAATAATAAAAAAAATAAAAACGCCAACACTGTTTAACACATACACACACCTAGAATACATGAGATGAAAATACATATAAATGTCAAGTGATTATCTCTTGAGTAGTGGGCTTATAGGCAACTTTGATTTTTCTTCATCCTTCTTTGAATTTTCCAAAATCTTCATAGCAAACACACCATCTCAAAACTTTGGAGTTTTGTACTTGGAAAAATGTTTCCTCATTACTTTTTAGCTTTTTTATATAACCAATGCTGATAAAAGCAGCTACAGATATCAGTTCTCAACAGTATTTCAAACATGACAAAACAGTTATCAGCCTGATTGTCCTTTAAGTACGGATAACACAGTCCTGGAAGACGAGCACATTATTCCTAGTCTTTCCTTTCAGTAAGTAATAGGCTAAGGTGTCAAAATTAAATAATGATCGTCATGACTTCCTTAAGTAAGGAATAATAAATATTAATTTTTCTTTCTCTTTTTTTTTCCCTCCTTGCCCCCACTCCCATCCCCTCTCCCCCAATAGAAATACCATTAGCAAGTTTACGAGGGGAGCAAGGTCCGCGTGGAGAGCCTGGCCCAAGAGGACCACCTGGGCCCCCTGGCTTACCAGGTCATGGGATACCTGGAACCAAAGGAAAGCCAGGGCCACAGGGATATCCAGGAATTGGAAAACCAGGTATGCCCGGAATGCCAGGAAAGCCAGGAGCCATGGGAATGCCCGGAGCAAAAGGTGAAATTGGACCCAAAGGGGAGATCGGGCCTATGGGGATCCCAGGACCACAAGGACCTCCAGGGCCCCATGGACTTCCTGGCATTGGAAAACCAGGTGGGCCAGGGTTACCAGGGCAACCAGGTGCAAAGGGTGAGCGAGGACCCAAAGGACCACCAGGACCTCCAGGCCTTCAGGGTCCTAAAGGAGAGAAGGGCTTCGGGATGCCAGGTCTGCCAGGCCTGAAGGGTCCTCCAGGGATGCATGGCCCTCCTGGCCCTGTTGGACTTCCAGGAGTCGGCAAACCAGGAGTTACAGGCTTCCCTGGGCCCCAGGGCCCCCTGGGAAAGCCAGGTCCTCCAGGTGAACCTGGTCCACAAGGCCCTATTGGAGTCCCAGGAGTTCAAGGGCCTCCTGGGATGCCTGGAGTTGGGAAACCAGGCCAGGATGGGATCCCTGGCCAGCCAGGATTTCCAGGCGGGAAAGGGGAACAAGGACTGCCAGGGCTGCCAGGACCCCCAGGCATTCCAGGGATTGGGAAACCTGGTTTCCCAGGACCCAAAGGTGACAAGGGCATAGGGGGTCTGCCTGGGGCTCTGGGACCAAGAGGGGAGAAAGGACCAGTAGGAGCCCCAGGAATGGGGGGTCCCCCAGGAGAGCCAGGCCTGCCTGGAATCCCAGGTCCTATGGGCCCTCCAGGTGCTATTGGTTTTCCCGGACCCAAAGGAGAAGGTGGGGTTGTAGGGCCACAGGGGCCACCAGGTCCCAAGGGTGAGCCAGGGCTTCAAGGCTTCCCAGGAAAGCCAGGTTTTCTTGGTGAAGTAGGGCCCCCTGGCATGAGGGGTTTGCCAGGTCCCATAGGGCCCAAGGGGGAAGCTGGACTCAAAGGTTTACCGGGGCTCCCTGGTGCTCCCGGGCTGCTTGGACCAAAGGGAGAGCCAGGAATCCCAGGGGATCAGGGTTTACAGGGTCCTCCAGGCATCCCAGGGATTGCGGGCCCCAGTGGGCCCATTGGACCACCTGGAATGCCAGGCCCCAAAGGGGAACCGGGCATCCCAGGGCCCCCTGGGTTCCCTGGAGTAGGGAAGCCTGGAGTAGCAGGACTTCATGGCCCCCCAGGGAAGCCTGGTGCCCTTGGTCCTCAAGGGCAGCCGGGCCTTCCAGGGCCCCCAGGCCCTCCAGGACCCCCAGGTCCCCCAGCTGTGATGCCCCCTACACCACCACCCCATGGAGAGTATCTGCCAGACATGGGGCTGGGAATTGATGGAGTGAAACCCCCCCATGCCTATGGGGCTAAGAAAGGCAAGAATGGAGGGCCAGCCTACGAGATGCCTGCCTTTACAGCTGAGCTGACTGCACCCTTCCCACCTGTGGGGGCCCCGGTGAAGTTTGACAAACTGCTCTATAATGGCAGACAGAACTACAACCCACAGACGGGCATCTTCACCTGCGAGGTCCCTGGGGTCTACTACTTTGCATACCATGTTCACTGCAAAGGGGGCAACGTGTGGGTTGCTCTGTTCAAGAACAATGAGCCCATGATGTACACGTATGATGAGTACAAAAAGGGCTTTCTGGACCAGGCATCTGGGAGTGCGGTGCTGCTGCTCAGGCCCGGAGACCGAGTGTTCCTCCAGATGCCCTCAGAACAGGCCGCAGGACTGTATGCTGGGCAGTACGTCCATTCCTCCTTTTCAGGATATTTATTGTATCCCATGTAAAAAAGAAAAGAAAGAGAGATTTAATAGAAGAAAAGAAAATGATGCACCGAAAAAATCCAAATGAAAAATGTAATTGCTTCAAAACATTTATATAGTTGGAAAGTTATATTTCAGTGAAAATTTGAACCATCGTGTACAAATAAAAACTAAGATGCATGTTTAATGCTCTGCACAGCAGCCTATAATTGAAAATGATGGGATAGATTTATGTATCAAGTACTGACACTTGTGTTGTACCCACTGGAATCATATTAGCTGTTGTATTGTTATATGCTTCCATAACCTGCTTATTCAGATCATTCAGAATATTTCAGTATGAAAGATCATAGCTAATGAAAGTCATTTGCTCATACTGTTTAAAGATTTATCAATATGGCTTAAAGAAATGTCATTGATAACAATTACATACCGTATTTACTTGCATAATTTCCTCTGTATTTGTGCAGATATTTTGCCATGGAATGTGGGTGAGGGGTTCTGCTGTGTTACAGCCCCAGCGGGAGGGAATAAGGGGGGACCAGTAGGGTTTTAGTCCAAGGGATATTTCCCTCCTGTCAGAGGCTGTATCTTTTCTCAGCACGAGTCCTACTCAGAATTGTCTATCTTGTCTCTCTAAAAGAACAAGTGAACCAATCGACCACCGTGTAATTTACTCAGTGCCTCCTCTGTGCCTTGCACTGGATGAGACATTTGAGGGACATGAGACAGTGCCACGAAAGAAGCTAAACAACCAGCTGGGAGACAGGGGCAGTAGTTAATTCACTTCTTTCTCAAGGGTTCTTTTTGTTTTATTTTCTGTAATTTTTTTTTTCTTTTTTCTTCCCTCCATGTAATTTCCACTATGATCCAACCAACATAAGCACGTGGAAGTCATAAGAAAAAAATAATAACTTTCCAGTTTTGTGGAATGTTCATTATCATCAGCAGTTTTCAGTTGCTTACATGCCTATAAAAATCCCCCTTCCTTGCCTACCCATACAAATGACTACAATGAGGTTTCACCCATGAAGGAGCTTTAAGTGTTTCTCAGTAGCTGTTGAATTTTGAAGAAATTTCCCAGTGTTGTATATATGCAAATTGGTATGTCTGAGGTTCCAAAATCAATTTCCAAAACCCAAGTCATTTTTTACTTGGGGAGGAAAAGAAGTTTCAGAATTCCATAGGAAAATAATTTTTTTGAAAAATTATTTCTCAAGTTTTAAACTAAAAAAATGGATGTAGTATTTTCTACTGTAGATACTAGGAGGAAAAGGAAAGTTGTAGGAAAAGAACTGTTTCTTTAGAAGCAACCTGAGGAAGAGCTATCTGAAATGTCAAACGGCAAATAAGAGTCCATGCTTCTTTTTCACCTCATACTCAGCACAAGTCAAGGGTCAATACAAGTTTAAAGAGAAAAATAAGTGTCTTTCCAGGTTTTCACTTAGGTACATATTAACTGCTTCGGGCATTCAAATCTGGTCTCAAAATGCAGACAAAATATTTCAGTCAGCTATGAGTCTGCCGCTGACACTATAAGGAATTGGGGATATAATGTGGGGTTATAGTGGTGGACTCTTGTATCTCTTCCTCAAAATTAAAAGTGAGAAGTTGAGGGGAAAGGTACAGATGGAAAAATACACAAATAAATACGGTATAAACACACATGGAAATGTGTCTATGTCAAATCTGAATCATTTTAACCATCAAGAAAATCCTCCCCAACCTAATAGGTGTCTTTTCCCTTATATGGTAAACGAGCACCATTTCTTCTCAATTTCTTAAAAAGAGAAATGAGTTCATTACCAGAGGGTTTCTTATTCACTGCTAATTATATGACAAACTTTTCCCATCAAAAGATATCCAACCCAACTTTCATTTTCAAAGCAGACAGCGTTTCTATGGCCAAATACCCTTCAGGTTGGTCTTGAGGATGCTGGTTTTGGACTGATGACTATGGAGGCAATAAGGACCCACTGGGCTCCTTCAGCTAAACAGATGCATTGAAATGGCTTGGAAGCAAGTCAAATCAGCTGATCTGTAAATCCGTATTTATCTGTACATGTATGGGCTTTTTCTTTCCACCAAGTAAGAAAGTACCTCTTTAGGTAAAACCAAATTTCACATTTTAAAATACCTTCCAACTTATTTATTGGTTGTTACTCAATTGCATATATATATATTATATATACATATATATAATATATATATATGAAATGTGTGTGAGTGTGTATATCATCAGGCATATGCTTCTAACTTTTAGATAGGGGAGGAGCAAAATTTATGCCAAATACTGTGTATTCTACAATGGTGCTAATCTCAGAACTAAATGAATTACTCCATTTAATTTAAAAAAGAGTTTTAAATAATTATCGTGTGTGTCTGTGTTTCCCTTTTAAGTGTTGCACATCCTGTTAACACATTAGTGTAAAAGCAGATGAAACAAACAACCACATGTTCGAAAATCTAGGGATAGAGCTATAATCCCTATTTAATTCAAATTCAACCAGAACTTTTCCATGTGAAATGAACAAAATTGGCATTGTTATTTAAACACAGAGTTTTAATGCAGTATGACATCCCACAGAGGAAAAGAATGTCTGTAGTGGGTGACTGTTCTCAAATATTTTGCAGAACACCATGAAAGGTGAATAGACTGGTAACTTTTTTGAGTTTCCATGATAGATTTGAGACTTGTCAATAGCAAATCAATTTTGTATTTAAATTTTTGTACTGATTTGAAAAAAAGACTTATTAAATATCTTTAAAAGTATGTTTCTCATCTTGTTCATATCACTCAGCTGACACTGAACCTCATAATTTTTTTTATCTCCCATGTACTAATGAGCTGCTGAAACAGAGACCTAAATCATAGCTTAAACAAGACAATTATTTCTCTTTGACACAACAGGTCTGAGCATCAGCAGTCCAGTGCTCATGTAGTAGCTCCAGTCAGGGCCCCAGATTCTTTCTATCTTTCTGCTTTTCCACCCTAAAGTTGTTGCCCTCATCCCCAAGGTCCAGGACAGTCAACCATCACAGCCACATTCCAGGCAGTGGAAAGGTGAAAACATCAGGAACGGGAGAGCATGCTCCCTAATTGCTTACATTACTCCCTCCCACATCCTATTGCTCTGAATTTAGTCACATTGCCCAAAGCTGCCAAGAGAGTGTGGGAAATTGAATATTTATTCAGGGTAACCACATGCCCAGCTGAAAATCGGGGATTCTCTTAACATGGAAGAAGGGAGAACAGATATTAGGGGACAATGAATGAGCTGCTGCATCTATCACCTCCATCATAAAAGGAAAAAAAAAAAACTGCCACAAACCTCTCTTCCCCCGCAAGAAACCAATCCTCAAATACTCTATTCTATTTTAGCCAGCCACACTAGAGCCGAATATTTTGAGGGGAGATAGTGGTGAGTAGAGCTACAGAGCAGAAGCAGACCTGTTTCAAGAATCTAAGCGTCTTAAGTATCACTGATGAAAGAATTCTGCTGTGATGATTTATCAAGCTCAGAATGATTGTAACTTACATCTATGATATTATGAAGAGATCATTTAAAGCATTCCATAAACAAGTGTGTATCACCCGTCTATGGGCTGATTAACTCACTTGCTTAAACCATAAGTCTGGAAGCTCAAGACCACAGTTTCCATTCCCAATCACCCCAATTAGTTCTATTTCATTCCACAGCTCTTCCATAACATGAACCAATCATCTTGTATGCACACACTGTTGGTCACAAAGGTAAACAGAAGGGCAGATACAGGTGACACAGGCAGGGAGGAATAAATAGTTGGAATTCAGAATGCTGGACAAGCAAGGCGAATCCATCATTACAATGGGTCTGTAGCATCCCCTTGCCTTAAAACAAAACACAAAGTAGGCCTACTCTGCACTCGATACTACTAGTACTACGAGGCAATGTGAAGGATACAAAAGCAACGGAAAACATGACCCTTCCCCTTAAAAAAAAAAATCATCTTCTGTTTGGAGGAAATTAAGATGTTTGTTAAGCAAAAGATTAGTTTCCAGGTGATATACAAACAAACAGATGTGGTGTGGTGCTGAGAGGATGCACACTAGTTAGATTCAGGAAGAGAAAGACCATTCCATGCTGCTGCCTTGCTAGAAATGCTCTGACATGCCTCCTGCATAATTCCTCCTCACCCCTCAAAACACAGCTCAAGCATCACCTCCTCTTCTGTACTGCTCAAACTCAGTCATCTTCTCCCCTGTGACCACCCTGCCTTGTATAGACTTCTGTCCCTTCACTTTCCCTACCTTGTAACTGACCTGTTACTGTCTCCCATATTTGACAGAGAGTAGCTTCTTGAAAGCAGGCACTATTTCATCTTTCATCCATAGCCCAACACAGAGTGCTGGTCCAGCACCAGGTCAGAAGGAAGAATGAAGAATGAATCTCTCAAGGCTGCTGTGGGAGGCAGTGACAAAGTCGGTATGAGTTGCTCTAGGATTCCAAGATTCTACAGAAGGTTATATATTCCAAGATTATTTAGAAGTTTAATATGGGATGAAACCTAATAACAGACAGTATTTTGGAGATGATTTTTAAAGAAATCACTTTTAATGTGATGGACTTTGAATAGCATAGGGACATCCCAAGAGGAAAAGGTTCTATTCCTCTAATAGAGAGGAGGAAACTGGTATTTTTGTGAGTGAGCGAGTGACTGTGTGTGTGTGTGTGTGTGTGTGTGTGTGTGTTTTGGGGCAGGTGGTGAACAAGGCAATTTGGGATAATGGAAATAGCCTCACTAGATTGGAGGATCTACCCAAGCACTAGTAAAGGAAACTAATAACCAAAGAAGGGTCAAATGATATCGGGTTTTACATATAGGAAAGAGGCATTTATACTTTATCAAATATGCAGTAAGAATACATTGTAGGTCCTTAAGTGGGAAAATGGTATGAAAATAAGTATTTTAGAAAAGTTACCTTGATGATTCTATGAAGAAGATGAATTACAGGTAGTAAAACTAATGAGGAAATCAGAACCGCTTCAATCCAGAAATGGGATGGTAGGTTGGTGGTGAATAGTCCCAAACAAGTCTCATGAGTAAAGGTCACATGTCAGGTCAGGTGTCAGGATTTAAGGAATACAAAACAATGGAGCTAGTTCAAGGGTGAGGAAATAAAACAAAGAAGAATTGAAAATTGAAGAAACAGTTGAAAGACTAAGGCGAACTTGGGGACAATCCTAGGATGGCTTTATGAAGGAAAAGGAAGCTTGTCCCAAAGGTGGTTTCTTCTCATCGATACACCTGGAAGACAGGGATGGTGCCCTATCATAGACAGACACAGGTTGTCCACTGGCAAAGCCCACTCCAAGCAGGGAAATGAGAAGACAACTCAGTTTATTTACAGGCTTGTGGGATTTCCCTGATAGTGGGATGAAAATGCATTTAGTAGGAAGATGAAAGGTAGATCCACGAGCCTGGAGAGAGACCTATGGTCTATTGTAATAAGGGAGAAAAAGGCCAACTTGAAATTAGTAGCACCGTTTGCAGATAAAAAAAAGACATTAAATTGCTTTAAAATATCTTTCTTTACTTATTGCAGGAATTTATTTAACAAATCCTTCATAATAGAGACAGCAAAGATAGATATCATCCCAATCCATATGTAATTACAATGAATTCTAAGTACACAGGGCCAAAAAAGAATGCAAATCAATCATATTTTACTGTATTTCAGAAAAGTTTTCTTCTTAATGGTTTGTGACTCTAAAAATACAAATGTTCATGTCATTCCCTATCATGAAGAAGAAAAATATCTATGGAGTAAGATTTAGGGTTATCCTTCTTTTAGCAAAGAGTTACAGAAAATTTCTGATGGTTTCTTTCACTTTCAAAACCAGTATTTATATCAGGGTAAATTTTATCTTCAAACAAGTTATTTTTTATGATATCAAATAGCTCTTAATGATTTTTATTATCAAAAAAAAATTTTTTTTGCTAATTCCTGGAGATAAATGCAATGGAATTTAAATCAAAAGTGGGGTATATCAATCCATTTTAACAAGGTATTCAGAAGTTTCTCATGTGTGTTACTGAAACACAGAACCATCTAATCAAATCTTCCATTGAGGCATCCAGAACCTTTCCAGAGATTTTTTTTTCTTTGCTATCTTACTGCAAGTAAAAATAGATTTTTATTAGAATCAAAAGCAGTTCTAAATTAAAGTTTATGAAGTCTGGGAGGCTTACATTTCACATGCCTTGAAAGACCTAAAAGTTAATTTTATAATGAGTATGGCCAAGTCACTTTTCATCTAACAAACTGGCAGCATGTGCACATCTGCACTTTATTCATGGGATGAGAGATACAAGAGGGAAAGTTGATGGAATGCTTACTCTACCAGTCTCCAATTGTCTACTAGTAATAATAGTTGCCTTTTGACATCAAAGATGAATCTGTCCTTGTCATTTGCTTTACCAAACCAGAGTCATCAATATAGAACATGTTAGGAAAGATCTCTGGGGTCAGACTCAGAGAACAAATCTCAACTCTTCTATTTACTGGATGGTCACCTTGAGTCAATTATTTAACCTGTCTAAACTTTAGCTTTTGCACCTGTAAAATAGTAAGTAATAATAATAACTATCTTTTACAATAGTCGGAAGAACGGATGAAGTAGTAGGGTATGGTACAGAGAGGTAAAAATTGTTATCATTGACTGAGTGCCAAACCATGTACCAAAAACCACTTTGTTTTTATGTATTAACTTAGTTACTCCTCATAGCTAAAGAAATTGTGCCATAGTAACTTGTCTGAGAGCTAATAAATGACAATGCCAGGATTTTAACCCAAGCATCTGGCTTCATAGTCCACATTCTGAGCTATTACACCATATTGCCTCAAGGCAGAAGATAAAACTTCTCAGCTATCTAAGTAACTACCATTGAAGGTTCAGAATAGTAGCTTGCCTCAGAAAAGAAAGAGAGATAACCAAGTTCTGAAGTTATTTCTTAGTTATTGGCATTACCAGAGACAGTAGAAATAGCCAACTACCAGAGGACTATATTGACAGATTCTGGTGAATCTTAGGAGATAAGAGTGCAGATATACGTGGCTTTATTTATTTATTTTTAATGTTTATTTATATATTTTGAGAGAGAGAGAGTGAGAGAGAGCACACATATGAGCAGGGGAGCAGCGGAGAGAGAGAAGAGAAAATCCCAAGCAGGCTCCACGTTGTCAGCACAGAACTGGGCTTGGGGCTCCATCTCATGATTGTGAGATCATGACCTGAGCTGAAATCAAGAGTCAGATGCTTAGCCAACTGAGCCACCCAGGCGCCCCTATATGTGGCTTTAAAAATTAAACCGCTGATGGGAATGTAAAATTAGGCAACCACTATGAAAAACAGTATGGTGGATCCTCATAAAATAAGTAAAACCACCATATAATTGAGCATTTCCACTTCTGGGTATATACCTGAAAGAATTAAAAGGATTCAACAAATATTTGTCCATTCATGTTCATAGCAACGTTATTCATAATACCTAAAAGGTGGAAGTTATCCAAATGTCCATTAATGGACAAATGGATAAACACAATGTGGTATACATGTGCAATGGAATATTATTCAGCATTATAAAAGAAAAAAAGGGGGGGGTGCCTGGGTGGCTCAGTCAGCTAAACATCTGACTCTTGCTTTAGGCTAGGTCATGACTTCATGGTTCATCAGTTTGAGCCCTGTGCAGGGCTTTGCGCTGACAGTGCAGAGCCTGCTTGGGATTCTCTTTCTGCCATCCCCCACCTAGCCATGCTCTTTCTCTCTGTCTCTCTCTCAAAATTAATAAACTTAAAAAAAAAAAAAAAAAGAAAATAGGAACTGTGACATCTGCCACAACATGGATGAAACTAGAGGTCATTATGCTAAGAGAAATAAGCCAATCACAAAAGGACAAATATTGTATGATTCCACTTATATAAGGTACCTAGTCATATTTATAGACATAAAATAGAAGGATGGTTTCCAGGAGCTGGAGGAAGGTGGGAATGGGGAGTTATTGCTTAATTGATATAGAGATTCAATTTTGCAAGACAGAGTTCTGGTCATCAGTGGTGGTCATGGTTGCCTAACAATGTGTATGTATTTAATGCCACTAAACTGTACACTTTAAAAATGGTTAAGATGGTAAACATTATGTTATGTACATTTTACCACAATTTTAAAAATTAAAAAAAAAAAAAAACTAGAAGGAAAACTACCTGTTAATAGGAATAGTCCATGACGTAGAAGATAACTGGAAATGACTCCAGCAGCTTCCCTTACCACTCAGTTCACCACAGTGTTCACCAAATGGGTAAGGAATCTAAGCAGCACCACTGTGGTGGTCCAGAAGCTACAAGTCCCACCCTCTGCCATGGCAGGTCTGCAGACCGCTATGGGGACTGCCACTTACTGCACCCTCTCTACTTCAATGAATGTTACCTTCCCAGGACCTTCAGACCTGACTGCCAGACAGTCCACCTTCACCCAGTGGCCCCAAAATGCAAACTAGAATTGAGTTTCCTTTCTTCTTCAAGCATAAACATGAAATCTGCATGCCAATTTTATGATTCCAAAGGTGAAATTAAAGGTAGGGTTTTTCATCCTATAATAAGGGGATCTTTATAGAGCCTATATATACTCAAGATATGAGAGAAACAAAAGTAAGTTTTGCTTCAGCCACTTGACTTCACCAGAAGAAAGGGAAAACTCACTGCCACCATAGGCAGATACCTCGCCTCAGTTAGAAAGGAAGTGAGCATGGTTGAGCAATTTACAGGTCACCGAGGAACAAGAGCTCCCTCTCATGGCTGAAAGAGGAAAAGCAGCTCCACTCGCAGATATTTTTCTACCATGAATTCAGTGGGTCAGGAATTTGTAGAGAACATAGTGGGGATGGTTTCTCTCTGCTCTGTGATGTCTAGGACTACAGCAGAGGGTGAATCAACAACCAGGGCCTAAAATCACCAAGAGATACCTTCATTTACAGGTCTGGCTATCGATACTGGTTGTCAGCAGAGACCTCAGCTGCACTATAGATAGGAACCTCCATATGTTATTTTCATGTTGCTTATCTGTGTGGGCTACGTTGGGCTTTCTCAAAGCATGACACCTGGGTTCCAAGTGAACCAAGGTAGGAGCCAAGGTAGGAGTGTCACATTGTAAGGAAAGGTCACACTGTAAGGAAAGTACACAGGATGGGAAATATTAGTGGCTATCTCTAGAAAATACAATGTCCATGTCTACCTGGTTGTCCAGTGTCTTGACTGTGGTAGATATGCTTTGGTGGACTTAGATTGGGACACAAAGACCCACACATTTTTGCCCACTCCCTTAGGTCCCTCCACCTGCCTCTTCCCAGCTCTCTCTGCTGCTGAACTTCAAATATTGTATATCAGGCCCTTGACCCACTCAACCACACCAATCACTATTGCTCAAGACTGTTCATCCTTGGCGCCCAGGTGGCTCAGTCAGTTGAGCACCCAACTCTTGATCTCAGCTCAGGTCATGATTCCAGGGTCATGGGATCAAACCCTGCATTAGGCTCTGCGCTGAGCATGGAGCCTGCTTAAAATTCTCCCTCCCTCTCTCTCTCTCTCTCTCTCTCCCTCTATCCCCTCCCCATCTACACACTCTCTCTCTCTAAAAATATAAAAAAAATAAAGACTGTTTATCTTGATCTCAGACACCTTCTCTTTCTATTCAAAGGAAATGATTAAATGTACATCTTGAAGCTCTGTCCATTGTCCTTACCACTGTTCTTTATGGCCCCTCCCCAAGGAGGATGGTAGTACAGTAGCAGTGCATTTTCAGTTCTACCAACATGCCAAGCTTGAACCAGTCTTGAATATTTTCCTCTAACATCAGCTGGTCATAGGGAAAACCCCATGAGGCCATAGGTGTGAGCTGAGGAATACAACTGACATGGAGACCTGGGCCATTTGTTCATGTATTTATTGATGACTTCTGGGCCTGCTTAAATGTGATCTCATGTAAACCATTTCTATTGTTCAGTGAATTACTGATGTGTGCACCCGACTTTATCAAACCCAGGTCCTGAAGGGCAGCTCTGTTCATAAAATAATTTATGTTCCATTTTCAAATGTTCAGTTTCTACTAGAGCTTCGTATCATTCCAGTAGTTGCTTTTTGAATGGTCGAGCTATCAGAAGGCATGGCCTTACTCTAGAACCTTCGGAGTCTGTGCTGTGATTCTCCTTTTAGGTCTAGCCAGATTCTACACAGCATCATTATCTTTCACCTAGCACCTTGGGATCAGCCACATCATTAGGATCTGAGTGGAAAAGCAGTTTGTATCACAGCTTGGAACTGCTGCTGAGCCCTCTCTTCTCAAAACTAGTAGCCTTCAGGGGTGCCTGGGTGGCTCAGTCAGTTAAGCAACTGACTTCAGCTCAGGTCATGATCAGGTCATGATCTCACATTTGGTGTGTTCAAGCCCTGTGTTGGGCTCTGTGCTGACAGCTTGGAGCTTTGGAGCCTGCTTCAGATTCTGTGTCTCCCTCTCTCTCTACCCTTCCCCCACTCACATTCTGTCTCTCTCTCAAGAATAAATAAACATTAAAAAAAATGTTTAAAAAAAACTGGTAGTATTTTGAGTCAGTTGACTTAACTGGCATCCAATAAATGCCTTTTGAGGTCACTTGATAAATGGGTTAGAGCAGTGTTTATAAGTGGCTACCTATAAAATCCAGAAGTGCATCAAATACCATTTCTATTCTTAGTGGTAGGAGATGAAAGATGCAAGAACTTTTCCTTTATCTTGAAGGAGATATCCAGGCATGGATCCAGATATCCAGATATCCATATATCATACCTCAGGTACCCACACTCCTAAAAATGTGATTGATCAATGTTGCAGGCTCTTAAACATCTGTAACTTATCTCAGCCTTGGGCATACATGTATTTTACTAGGGCACTTAGAATACTCGCCATTTCCTGCTCCCTAGATCCAATTAATATGATATCATCAATACAATGGATCAATGTGATACTCTGAGGAAAAATAAAGTCCTTTTGAATTATATTATGACAAAGAGCAAGAGAGCTGATCAACCTTGGGAGTGTATATAGGAAAGCATTCACAGTTTTGAGTAAATATGAACTCAATCTTCCCAAGTGAATGCAAATTGCTTTTGATTTTCTTTCCTGCTGAGGATTTTTTAAAAAATTTTTTAACATTTATTTATTTTTGAGAGAGAGAGAAAGAGAGAGAGCAAGCATGAGTGGGGGAGGGGCAGAGAGTGAGGGAGACAGAATCAAAGCAGGCTCCAGGCTCTGAGCTAAATCACATAGCAAGTACTAGAAGCTATGTTGATAGATTCAATCAAAGATAACAACACCTGGTATCTATACTCTATGATTACATATACCGTTTAATTTTGATAGCCCATCATTTCTCATGGTCCATCTGGCTTAGGATCATCAACCCCCTGCAGCCTTTAAGTCTTTTAGGCGGACATTAATCTCTGCATTTCCACTGGTGTGAGATAGGGTTTCCAATTTACTATCTTTGCTCAGGAGTCGGGTGGAGGGAGGCAGTTTCAGGGACTTCCACTTGGTTTTTCCTACACTAATGGTTCTTACTTCATAGATCTGAGAATCAGTGTGATGGTTCTACCAGTTGCTAAATATATCCATTTCACTTATGCACTCAGCAACTGGAGAGATGACCATAAGTTAATTGGAGTCACCATGGCACAGATTTGGGCCAGGATTTTATCACTTTGCAACCATATGCCTACTCTAATGGGAGGTTATAGGATTTCCTGCATCAATGCAGTTCACCCTGTATTCAACAGCCCTTTAAAGAGCTGGGTATTGGGGCGCCTGGGTGGCTCAGTCGGTTAAGCATCCGACTTTGGCTCAGGTCATGATCTCGCGGTCCGTGAGTTCGAGCCCCGTGTCAGGCTCTGTGCTGACAGCTCAGAGCCTGGAGCCTGTTTCAGATTCTGTGTCTCCCTCTCCCTCTGACCCTCCCCCGTTCATGCTGTCTCTCCCTGTCTCAAAAATAAATAAACGTTAAAAAAAATTTATAAAAAAAAAAATAAAGAGCTGGGTATTTTCCATTTTTTCAATGTACCATTACTCTGAAGAAAGGCCACAGGTTACCTTGGAAAACGTATGAGTACGCAGTGCATACACTGGTGGCATTGCAGAGAACTTCTTCAGAAGGACTCATATTTCCTTTAATCAATGGGCTCTGGATTTGAGAACTGGCTCATATCTGGAAACAGGTCCAGAGACCGTGTTTTTCCATTTTGGCAGTTGACATCTGCCTTGTGCTCACCAGTTCTTAATTGTGTTGTTTCCATTGTTGTTACATAGGTCAAGCAAGACCTCATTAACTTCTGATCTATCTTGCCCTTAGGAATATCCATGGTCTATAGAATATCATAGATACCCTACATTTTAAGGATCCCTGACTGATAATTACATTTGCTTTTGATGGTTAAGTGTTGCCAACTACCTTTGCTGTTCTGAAACTCTATCACTCACTCACTGACATTATGGCATCTCCTACTGTCATCTCTGGCCTGCACAGGACAGTTACCATTGAGTCCGTCAACTATGTCAATACCTACTCACTATTGCAATCTTACTGCTTTAATGAAAGGATGTCCTCTAGGCTCTCTCAGGGAACAGTCAGCTGGTAGGTTCTCTGGTCATACAAAATAAAACCATTCTAAGAAGCCCACTACTCTGAGCCTCCTGACCCTATCCTTAATAATCTGCCAAAGTAATTCTGACATCTCCTTTACTATAGATTACCAGCATGTCTAAGCTTCATGCTGCCATTCTTAAAGGGTGTTAGGACTTACTGAGACATTAAATCATTAGTCACTGCAGAGTGTCCCTATATCAATAACCTCTCTTCTACCCAGCTTTACACACTGCTAGTCTAGTACTCTCAAGATCCATTACCTTATGAAATTCTTGGTTCCTATTGACACATATATTAATCTGTAGCTTTTCTTGTGAATAAATAATTTTCTTGTGAATAAATAGAGACTACACTTTTTACTGTCTGTGCTAAAATCTAATTGTAGTTATTGGTGAAGAAGCAATGAGGGGAGGTGAGGGCTCAAACATGATCTTGTGAGGCAACCAAGATGAGACCTTAAATGATCTCTAGGTAATGGAAGGCCACTTTCTTCCAGCAAGGGGGAAAAGACCCTTCTCTGAATTCCCAGAAGGCTCAGAAATTCAGAGGCTCAGAGATCTCAAGCACATCTGCCCAAATGTCCCCATCTCAATCTCAGAGTCTCTCTCCTTCCTTTTTTGGGACTTGACATTAGCACAGGAAACATGTCAACCTGAGCATTCAATCTCTTTATAATTCTGCCACCTTTGAATCAAATTTTTGGCTGAATGGTAAGTACAGTATGGCCTCTAATTACAGGAAGAAGAATTTCTGGCTTTCTTAACATGTTCAGAGTTGATAAGAACCTATCATTCTCTTTCCCCAAAGCTGTTAGAGCAGTTAACAACACCCAGCCAACTCCACAATCTTTATAATTACAATTGCCCCATACTTTTTAAGTGCTGAAGTTATTACACACGACACAAGTTTTCCCTTCAATCTGTACCTCATCCTAATCTGCCACAGGTAAAGTGACTGTGTCTTAGTAGATGTGATGCTACAGTACACCAGAGGTTTTTACCACTCTTTTTCACCACTACCAATCACATCTTTGCTGCCATCTAATCAGTGTAGTAAAAAGATACCAAAATTTTGTCTTGAGGGTCTGCTTTCTAGGGTATTTCTAATTCTAACTATCTTAGTTTAGGTTGTTTCCAAAGCAGACCCTATGACAGACTTGGGTGCAGGTAGATTATGTGGGAGATGATCTCAGGAAGCACAAGTAAGAGAGTTGGGAAAAGAGAAAGAGTTGGGAAATACAGAAATACAGAATACAGAAATACAGAAAAGGTGATAAAGTGTCCATCTTGGGACACTTTAAGAAGCTGTGTAAAGTGCATCTCAGAATTGTCCCACTGAAGGACAGAGAACCTGGAGCAATTATCTACTAGTGCCTGTTTCCCTTTAGTTGCCCTTGGGAGCCTTAACTTCTTTAAATCTTGGGCTCAGCAAGCTCCCATGGTGCCAGAGAAGCAGACAGTAGGGATGCTCAGGGGGAGAAGCTGTCAGCATGATGGAAATGGTCTACCATAATTGCAAGGAAGCTTAGACATGGGCCAAGGGAAAATGGAGCAGGGTATTCACAGTATTGCTTCAAAATAATAGTGAATAATGAAAAAAGAGTGTGGTTTGAATAAAAGGACAATGTCTCTGCCCCCCATTCCCGGTACTAACTTCTAAAACCCTAGGAATTTCCTAAGTGATAAGGGCATGAGGAGCATCTTTTGTTCTAAGATTTGGTTTTTGACCCGGGCTCCTGACCCACAGAACTTCTAAATTCCTTAGAATTTCCTGCATGATAGGAGAGTCTTTTTTTCTAATAAAATGTCACTTGATGGGCTCCTGGAGTGGGGCTGGTTACCAGAAAGACCAAGTCATAATTCGAAGCTTGTAACTTTCAGCCCCACTCCCCACTCTTCCAGGAAGGGGAAAGGAGTTGGAAATTAAGTTAATGAGTCATGCCTATGTAATAAAGTCTCCGTAAATATCCCAAAAGTATGGCATTCAGAGAGATTCCGGGTTGGTGAACACATTCACACATATGGGGGGTGGCATATCCCAACTCCTGCACTTGAGACCATTCTGGACCTTATGCATATTTTCATCTTCCTGTTTATCTGTATCCTTTATAGAATAAACTGATAACCATGAGTATTTCCCAGTTCTGTGAGCTGTTCTAGCAAACGATCAAACCCAACAAGGAGGTCATGGGAAGCTCTGATTATAGCCAGTATGTCGGAAGCACAGATGACAACCTGACAATACGAGGTGGAAGGTGGGCTGTCTTACAAGACTGAGCTCTTAATCTCTGGGGTCTGTGCTAACTCTGGTTAGTGTCAGAACTGAATTGCATTATAGGATACCTCACTGGTGTGGTGTCAGAGAATTGTTTGATATGTGGAAAACACACACACCTTGTATCAGATGCCCAGTGAGTGTGATATTAGTGTAAGAGCAAAGGAAAAATACAAGAGTGTTTTTCCCGAAATATATACAATCTATTCTGAATCTACTGGGTTTAGCACTGCATATTGTTATAACTGAAGAGACAGTTAGTGAACTAGCAATTTTACCCGGAAGGTAAAAACAGAGATGACAGTATGGAAAATATGAAAAGGCTAATGAACACACTGTGGCATCAGAATATTGATAGAAATGACCAGTAGAGCAGAACATGAGGTCCTAAAACTATCCCACAAACACACGGTCACTTGGGTCTATGACAGAGCTACATTGCAGGTTATGGAAGAAAGGAAAGTCAGTTTAAATGAATGGTGCTAGGACTACTGCTTTTCCAGAAGAAAAAGTGAAATTGGATTCAACCCTAATACCATCTACACAAATCAAATCCAAATACCATGGTAAAGAATAAATTTCAAGGGAACCCCTGGTTTCACACAGATGTCAAAGATGGTGTGTGGTGGGGAAGAGAGAGGGTGTGTCAGTGGTTATTTATTGTGGACAAAATCACTGTAAAGGGTCACTTGATAAGAAAAACACACTTGCAGAAAGATATCATGGCAACCTACCTGATTCATTTCTCCCCTATCATTTTTGCCATTAAAATGTCACTTAATGCCAGAGATCTGTCATTCCCCAAACTGGCAACACATCAGATCTCCAGAGCATTCTTAAACTGAATTCTCAGGCCCCAACTAGGACTTATTCAATCAGAACCTCTGGGAGGCAGTACCTAGGAGTTTGAATTTTTAATAAATCTTTCCAGGAAATTCCACCATAGAGCCAGAATTGGGAACCACTGTCCCAGATCATTATTAGATCTCAGAATTCATTGAGAAAATAGAAGCTACAAGACAGGAATGCCATTGGGGCGCCTGGGTGGCTCAGTTGGTTAAGCATCCAACTCTTGATCTCTGCTCAGGTCATCATGATCTCTTGGTTTGTGACTTTAAGTCCCAAGTCGGACTCTGAGTGGCAGTGCGGAGCCTGCTCAGGATTCTCTCTCCCTTTCTCCCTAACCCTCCCCCACTCATGCTCTTGCACGCTCTCTCTCAAAATAAAAAATAAAATTACAAAAAATAAAAAACAAGACAGGAATGCCATCAAATCTGGTTGCAATCAAGTGGCCCTGCTCCCATCATATTGCATCTCTCCCTTGGCTCTGGATCTCCAACTGTTTCTCTCTGTAAGAACCTGATTCCTATAATTATCCCCTCTCTTTCTTGACTCTTAGTAGCACACGTTTGTTTGGGGACCACTCTTCTTCCTTGCTTCCATGACATCACATGATTCTGCCTGGTTCTTCTCTTCCCTCTCTAGCCATCCCCCCTGGGCTCTTAGGTTTCCTCTATCTGATGTCAGAATAGTGGACACTCAGTATCTTAGTCATTTCAGGCTGCCATATGCTTTACCATTGACTGGCTAGCTTTCTCACAATTCAGGAGGCTGGAAGTCCCAAGTTCATGGTGCTGGCATGGTCAGGTTCTTGGTGAGGGCCCTCTTCCTGATTTAGAGAGGGCCATTTCCTTGCTGTCCACACATGCTAGAAAAGAACGAGCTAGCTCCCTGGCCTCTTATAAGGGCACTAAATCCACTCACAAGGGCTCCACCCTCATCATCTAACTACCTCCTAAAGGCTCCATCTCCAAATACCATCACACTAGCATTAGGATTTCAACATGAATTTGGGGGTGGGGTAGGAGGTGGGATATAGTCAGTACACTGCACCCAGGAACCCTTTCCTCTTCTCCGCATTGTCTAAGTGATTTCATCCAGTCTCACTTCTCTTCCATTCTACATCTACCATCATATTGCAAGCAACTGCTCTCTTACTTGGGTAACTGCCACAGTCTCCAACCTGGTCTTCTTGCTTCTACTGTTCCTGCACACTAGGCAGCTTTGAAAATTCAAGCACATCTCCCAGCCTAAAAGTCCCCCAAGGCCTCCTCATTGAAATCCTTACCATGGCTAAGAAGCCTTTCCAGGTCTGGCCCTGCCTCCCTTTCCATCCTCCTGTCTTGCCATGTTCCTCCACTAACCTTTCCACCCAGGTCACAAGTGCAGCTATTTCCCTTACAGTACTTTTATCATTTGAAATTACCTATTGATTTGTTTGTTGTCTGTTTCCACCTCCTCTAAGAGCAAATTCACCATTTCACCCCTAAAATGTTCCCTCATTTTTGTTGTGCTAGTTTCATCAAAGATGATATCATACTTTCATTTTTTAGGACTTGAAATGATTTCTTGGTTCTCTTTTCCTCACCATTTTATTTCCAAACCATAGTAGCAAACTGATGGTGATGATCTTCAATTCAGTTCTTCCTTTTTTCTATACTGTTTTTTCCCTATTCCAGTGGACGCGGGTCATTTTTGTTATGAAAGCCATAGGCAAATGGGAAACCACCTACTGGATGGGTGACTAGAGCAAGTTAACTTAATTCCTTGTGCCTTAGTTTCACCATCTATAAAATAGAGAGAATAACAATACAAACATGGAGAAGATGCTTTTTGTGCCCCTCAGCCCACTTTGAAATCAGCCCAGCAATGGGACAAAGTTCTGGGAAGTTGCTAGCATTCCACCTCAAGCATGATGAGTTACGTAATTCTGCTCTTCTGCCTCAGGACTTTCTCCAGTGGCAGCATAGCCTGGGAAGTATCTGGAAATTCAAATTCCTGGTGACAACCCTTAACCAATGGTGGATGGCAGTCAGTGGATAAATGCCCTAGACTTCACCTTCCTGAAGATAATTCTGAGGCAGAGTCTACATTGTTTCTCAGAGGATTCTCAAGAGGATAAAAAACCAGTTACATAACCAGTTTAATATTCATCCTTCCTTCCTTATCTCCTTCTCCCTGCCTTTATTCCTGCCCCCTCCCTCCCCCTCACCCGATCACATCCCAAATAAACTACTTGCATCCATGCCTGTTTTTAGGAGACCCTAAACTAAAGTAGTAAATCTCTCAGTTAGGGTCCAGGCAGGGAAAAAAACAAAGAAACAAACAAAGAAACAAACAGAAACAAACCCTTTAAGTTGTACAATTTAAAAAAATTTAGTAAAAGTATTTATGAAGATGAGGTAGGGTTAGGTAAACAACAGATGGCATAGAACCCAAGAACTAGTAAGAGTGGGAACCTGTTACTACCCCTAAGTCTGAGGGAGCCTTGGCCTCCAGTGGAAGGATAAGTGCCAGGACGAGTATGAGGCAAGCAGGTACCTCCAGAAGAACGTTTAGGAGGCACTTGCTCTCACATTTATTCAAGTGCCAGCCTGTGAGTGAGTGCCCCTTTACATTTTGCATATTAGGCCTCTGCTTGCAGCACCCTAGTCCCAGCCTTGAAAAGAGGACAACATAGGGTGTCATTTTTCTCTCATCTTTTGATTTCTTCCTGATGCCTCCAACTTGCTGAACCTAAATATGAAATCAGAGCTTAGGGTAGATTTACATCAGCCTTCTAGGAAATGGAAATGTAGAGAATGGTAAATGGAAAATATCCAGTCCAGCATAGTATCTCATGGAGTTAAGATGATTAGATGATTAAGATATAAAGTACTTAGAAAAGTACCTGAAACATGCTGTTGTTGCTGTTATTATCATCCATATGATTCAAAAGTTTAAATACATTATGAGGGGTTCATGGACTCCCTAAAGTACATGTATAGACTGGGTTCAAGAACAAAGAACCTCAGCCTTCAATTAAGTTCTTTTCATCATATGGTGAGCCTTCACAAGCCAGTCTTTAAACTTTTTTCTTCCCTTCTAACTCAGTCTTTCCCAGCCTTTTTACATCATGGCACCCATAGAAAATGGCAATATTTTAAAAAAGAAGAAGAAGAAAAGAAAAGAAAACGGCTATATTCAACACTGGAATGAAGAGATGAGCTACCCTCAACCTGAAGCAAATGGATCAGAAAGCTGACTTGGGAAACAAACTTATCAGGTTGTTTGGTAAATAAAACAATCAGAGTAAAGGAAGTTCAAATTCAGTGAGGCAGTCTGTAGATTTTGAGTATCTATTAATGCCAGGTACTGTAGTGGTCCTAGGGCCACAGTGGTGAATAGGAGAGATGAAATTCTAATCCAGAGAGGTGATAGGGGAGTGGGTGTGTGGTAAGAGGTAACTAAGGCATTTAAGAGGAGTGAGATAATGATTCCACTCCTTTTGTGTGGAAGCAAGACTGAGGAAAGAGAAAAGGCAGGGGAATTGGTTACAAGACTATTACAGTGGCTCAGACCAAGGTTGAGTGGTGGAAGTGATGAGAAGGTTAGTTAAAGGGTTAGATTTAGGATATATTTTGAAGATTGATCCCAACAAACTTACCAATGAATCAGATGACAAAGCAACCAAGAGGGCGATGCTGCCACTTACTGAAGTGGAAAAGGTTAGGTGAAAGGGGTTGGAATCCAGGGCACAAGAGGAAGACTGATCCTGGGAAAAGATCAGAGACAGTGGGAAAGTGAACTCACATGGGAAAGGCAGCAGAACTGTCTGGAAGCTGTGTCATTTGAGATTTGGGGTCGTGAATTGGAATTCTTAGTGAGTTCTTAAATAGCACCTAATTCAACTCTACTGAAAATACCTATTTTGTATAAGTGGATTTTTCCCTTATCTTTTACCTGTGCCAATAACTTACATTTACTTTTGTTCTTCTTAATCCTATCTCCTGGCCACTCCACATCCTAAATTTTGTGTTTACCAGTTCCTTAAAATCACATATGTATTTTTTGGTCTCAACAGTTTTTGGTTTTCCCTGTATTTGAATGTCAAAATAGCATCTAAAACTTGGCATTTAACTCAGCATTATGTTTCCAAAAATATATCCATATAATTCCGTGCGTTAATTCATTTCCTATGCTTAATTGAATGATGATGCTATAATATAGCTATCCATTTTCCTATAGAAACACATTTGGGTTGTTTCTGCTTTTTTGCTATTACTAACAGTGCTGCTGTGAATATTCTATAGTGTTCAAAAGTTTCCCAAGTATATCTATTTAGCAGTGGAAACTGCTGGACCATCAGGTATGTAGGTTTACCTTTACAGGGTTGTGCCTAATTGCTTTTCCAAGTGGTTATTACCAATTCACACTCACAACAGTCAGGTCTAAGAATTCCCACTGATGCACGTACTCTCTAGAATTTGGTAATGTCTGATTTTTAAAAGAAATTTTAATGTTTATTTTGGAGAGAGAGAGGGACAGAGCATGAATGGGGGAGGGGCAGAGGGAGACACAGAATCGGAAGCAGGCTCCAGGCTCTGAGCTGTCAGCACAGAGCCAGAGGCAGAGCTCCAAACCGAGGAACCCCCAGATCATGACCTGAGCTGAAGTCAGGTGCTTAACCCACTGAGTCACCCAGGAGCCCCAGTGTCTGACTTTTTTTAATTTTGTCAATTTCTGCATAAAAAAAAGTATCCTATTGTGGTCTCTTTTTTATTTCCCAGTGTCATTTCATAAGTTTATTGGTCACCACACTTCCTCTTCCACACTAGTATTTCTTATTTAACTTTCCTTTTCAATAACCCATCAATCATCGAAATCTTCTGCCATCTACATTTTCTCATGAAAGGCACATTACTTTTGATGATTACAGATTATTTTATATTCCCCACATTTATACCTAATATCTTCCCTTTCAGGGCATTTAAGGCATACTTAAGGCATACGGATAAAGTCTAATCAGTAACGCATTTATAAGCCACCTATTAGGCGGATTTGGGGTAATTTTTTCACGTATGGCTAACCCTATCCTTATGATTAAGATCCTCTGTCCTTGTCATTTCCAAGGATCTATCCAATCATTCCTTTAGATCTTTATTCTTACAAATTCTATCTCCTGTACTCTTGTTGGTGACATCTGGAAGGAGGTTCATAGCCTACTCATCTTTAAACCACTATTCCAAGCTCTGTGGGTGTATTTCACACAATTTCGAATGATTTTTGTGTACGCAGACCATTCTGAAAAAATATTGTCCACACTTCCTTTACAGGAGGCCTCAGCACTCAGCAGCTATTTCCTGCCCATCTCTGCCAGTTCACATCGGAGGTGAGTTAAGAAGTACTAGTCTCTTACCTGTAGTTAAACAGTAACGGACTCCCTTCTTTTGTTTCACAAAACGCGGTAACAAACTTAATGGAACAGAGCGTAAGGGAGACGGACGACTCAACTCTCCGGACCACTTGTGTCTTTTCGTGGGTGAGCCCTTCCGGACCAGTCAATATTTTCTTAACTCATATAGTAAAAAAAGAGCAGTACACCAATCTACAGCAAAGGCCCAACATTCATGATCATGAATGCTTGTGCACGTTTCCTAAGAGCAAACTATACAAACACAGGCGCCCAAACACAGACACACAAACGAAAACATACCCACGTGCTGATTTTTTTTCCCGCTGCACAAGTTCTTTGAAACGGAACAGGGAAAAATTGTCTTAGCATCCTGTTTCACACTTTCGTCAATAGATTTTCAAGAGGGGAAAAAAAAAAAAGAAAGAAAAAAAAACTAAGAAAGTTTTTTTTAAGTTATTTAAAAAGATAATAATCTATTTTGGAGTTATGTGCTTTCTTGTCTTTATGCTTTTCTGAGGGTGAGTTAACAGACAGATCTTGCCCATCAGTACTTGTGTGGAAACTGCGACAAGATGGGCGGGGAGGCCTGCCCTGGGGAGGCGGGGCGGTGTGTGACGTCATCGCCACGGGGCGGAGGCGACGGTGTCTGAAGAGACTCGGCGCGTGCTGCCAACGCTGGCCTCCCGGCTTGGAAGCTGCTAGAAGACCAGACGCTGTCCGCTTTCCCTTGGTGGTCCACCCACACCTAGTCCCGCCTGAAGATGGCAGACGATCTTGGAGACGAGTGGTGGGAGAACCAGCCTGCAGGAGCAGCCAGCAGCCCAGGTACCCGCTCTGCCCACCCTGCTGCGGGGCCTCCTCTGAGCTCCCTCCGCCCCACCCCAAGTGCTTCGATAAGCCTCTGCCCCCGTCCGCCTCTGGCGGTCAAAGCGTTTGTCCCCGCGGTGAGGTGCCTACCTGTGGGAGTGCAGGAGCACCGCAGAGGAAGTGGTGCGAGAGCTTTATTACAACGTGAAACCGTGTGACATTAACTCAGTTCTGCCCGCCAGTCAGGAAGGAAGGACCCTTTTCCCAAGCTCTTCCTTTTACATATTTAACACATAAGAGATTTTTCGTGAATACAGGGAGTTTGGGTGTATTGGTTAAGGGTAACTCCTAGATTCAGACTGCTTCTGTTCAAATCGCAACTCTAGCTCTCTTAGACTGTTTTGTCTCCTTTTCCTCATCTGTACGTGAAGGATAATAATGCTAATTGCAAAGATTGTTGTGAAGATTAAATAAAGATAATACAAATGGTGCACTTTAGCGCAGTACTTGGCACCTAATATGTGCGAGGTAAATATATACTGTGTTTTTTCTTGCTATCATCATCATGTTATTTGGACTGTTAGACCCTGAAGGAGGTTTAGATAGAGATCATCCTGTGAACTCAACCATTTTATAGAAGAGGAACATGAGACCTAAAGATGTCAGGTTACTGACTTTGCACTTTTCAGATTCCATAAGGGTTAATATACAGTTACCTTTTTTAATCATTCTCCAAAGTCTGCCTCTCTTCTCTACTAGATTCTAAGATTTTTTAGGACAAAACCAAAATCTGATTCATGTGTACAGTCCACTGGGCAGTGTACATGATTGACACTTGATCCATATATGCTGCAAATATTAATTTTGAAATTATGTGTTGTGAAATATCCATTAAAAAATGTAAAGTTCTACAGCATTGTTTCCAGAAGGGCATCCCTCAGGTACAGACTGAGCAGATGTCATTCTTAAAAAGGTAGCCAGTGTAATACTTCATTAAACTTTCTCTTTTGCAACTTGTTTCTAGGAAATATCATTCTGTGCTTAAAGGTACAAACACTCTTCTTTGCAGGCTGTAGTGTTCCATATTTACTTTAATAACCCTTCCCCCCACCCCCTCAACTGAGGTGTTTAAAGCTATATTTTATGGTGTGATTTAAGTATAGAGGTCTGTTAAGAAATTGAATTCCTTTTGAGTGGTGAAGGGGATCCTATTTCTTGGTTTTAGCCTTGCCTCTTGCCCCTTACCAGCTGTATGTCTCTCAAGTTAGTCACCCTTTAGAAGGAAAGAAATTAATGTGTATTGAGTGTTTATTATGTGCCAGATATTTTCATAAATACAAATTAATTTAATCTTCATAATATGCTTAAAAGATAAGTGTTACTTTCAATTTTATGGATGAGAATCTAAGAAAAGTTCAGTAATGTTCTTGGAAACATACAGCAAGGAAGAGGTCTAGGATGAAGTTATGCAAGTGTGCCTGAGTTTCCAAGTCACACTTTATCCCCTATTACTATGTGGCTTTGCCGAGCCTCAGTATCATGATATGTAAATTGAGGGGTCCTTAGAGATCATGTTTTTAAGGGTTTTAATCAACCAACAGTTGTAAACATTGGATCTAGTTAGAATTATAAAGTGCTGCAGCCTCCGTCATCTAGGTTGCCAGAATTCCCATCAAGGTAGTAAGTTAGAATCACCCTGCACCTCAGATTCCTTCTAGTTGTATGATTAAGGTTTGAAAATTGTTGACTTGAAGCGTTTCAGGGGCATTTGCTTAGTTAACTGCTTTTAAGCATAGTGAGCATTTAAGCTTCCTTGAGATCTGCTTGATTTTTTACTGGTGATTTGCCTAAGTAATCTGTATTGTATTTCTAAATCAGAAGAAATCACAACTGAACCAACTCAGATTTCCTTATTCTACTACATTAATGGTGTCATCCTAAAATGTGTGAACTATATTTTGTTTTGAAGGTCAAAGGGGAAATAGTGCCTTAAGTCAGAGAAAGGAAAGAGAGTTGCAATGATGCCTTTATTCCGTTGTGTGCTCTGCTACTTGCTTATAAAAGTAAACCTATTTCCTTATGATCTGTTTTCCATTCACACTTATGGTAGCAAGAAGCATTTAGTCATTCACTCAATAATCTACATCTAGAACAAAAGCTCAACATTCACAGACGTGAATTCTTATGCATGTTTTCCAAGAGCCAACTATGCAAATATACAGATTCCCAAACACTGACACACACTGTGGATGACATCTGTCTAACATATCCAGTTATCTGCTTATTGTCTAAGGAAATCTACTATTTTTGCTGGTCTCATGTCTTCTTAGATGTGCTAAGTGAGAGGCTTTTACTGAAGCTCTCGATCTGTTTATCACCCTTTTTGCATACATCTTAAGGCCTATTCAGGACTTACCATTTTTTTGCTAGAATCCTGCATTGCACTGGAGACCAGCATGGGACCTAGCACCTGGTGTTAGGGAGATGTTAGCTGAATAAGTGCACACATGCCTGCTGGATGCTATAGAGTTCTTAGTGATCATGTATATAGATAGACGTATAGTTTCTCACCCAGTTAAACATTTTTGAGAACAACAGGCCATGCTATTAGAATTTTGCTGGGACTGTCCTAGTCCACCTGGGATGTCATCCTTTTGACATTATTGTTGGTGGTTGGAGTCATGGTCCAGAATAAGACAACCGAGAATTGCCTCTGCTGCAGAGTGTGCAGCCAGTCTGCTTCACACAACAGAACCTAAGAGTCATCTAATGGCATCTGACATTTCATTTTATTTCCTTGTACTTGTTTCCTTCCTTCCTGTCCACCTTAAGAAATTATTTGAAGTGATTTATAGTATACAGTACATGTATTAGAATCATAATTTCCAAACATTAATGCTAAAGTGAACAGGTAAAACGCCTGAGGTTTCATGTAGTTGACCAAACTGCACTTTCTCAGTATGAAGCTGAAAACTGAGAATGTCATTCCCAGCATGGATCTGGGACTCAAGGAGCAGAGCCAAGAGTTTCTGCAGTTGGAATTGGTCATGTGATTGTTCAATTACTGAAGGGAACATTGATCGTTTTCCCTTTTTATCCCCAAAACTTGCCTATTAAATTACCAAGTCAAGTGTCCAGCAGGCATCTCAGTATACGAGTCTGGAGCTCCTGGGTTGGGTCAGGTCTAGAGTTAGAGATTTAGGAATGACTGGCACATGTATAGCTACTTTTAAAGAGGATATTTTAGCAATTTTCCAAATTCTCAGCCCCTATTTTTTTGAGGAGTGCTTTTCATATGCTTCCCTAGCTCATTCTGAATCTTCAGTGCTACTTTTTACCAAGCATCTAACTAGAAAACTCAAGTGTAAACACACTTCTATATACAGTATAGGGAGACTATAGATAATAATACTAACTTAATTTGTTGAGTGGTTTTTATGTGCCAGATACTGTGTTGACTGCTTTATGTGTACTAGCTCATTTAATCTTCACATGTATACCATGATGTAGTTACTATTATCCCTGTTTTATAGGTGAGGAAATTGAGGCACTAGGTGGTTAAGTGGTTTCTCCAATGTTGTTTATTTAGTTGGTTAAGTTGGAAGGCTGTGATTCATAGGCAGGCAATCTGAAACCAGTCTGTGCACTTAAATTTCTTATAATTATTCTAATTATCAGTGGTAAGAATCTCATCTCTAAAATAACAATCCTTTATCAATTACAAGAGGCTCATAGTTTACAAACCCTTTAGTTTATATGCATCGTTATCAAATTGTGTCTATTAACTCCTACTCTCCCAAAGTTTATTCTTTTAAAGAACATTGACTTCTCAGAGATACAGATAAGTAGGTTGTATCATTGGGCTTTGAGAACAATCTTTGCCAGGAAGTCTAACTTGATCCTAGAGCTCAAGACTCACACACCTGGCTGTCTTCTTCAAGTCTTTGCTTATTTAATAGCAATGTCAAATGAAAATGAGAGCCATCTACTGAATTAGTTGCTTTTTCTTCAGACTTCTCTCTCAGTAAATTAAATTACCAATTACCCAATTTCACAAACAAAAGCCTAGAATATCCTGATTTATTCATTTATTTTTTTCTTTCACCCCTCATGTCTGATCTATCAAGTCTTGTCTTTGCCTCTAAGACATCATAAATCCCTTTTTTTCCATTTTTCTCCTAACTCCCTCAGAATACATGTTATCTATGGTCATCATGCGCCTTAACCACTGCAATAAACTAACAGGGCTCCCAGTTCTGTCTTGTCCTTCTATGGACTGTTCTGTAATTCGCGGCCAGAGTGACCAGAGTGATCAGATCTCATTCCTGCCTAAACCCTCCACTGGCTTCCCTCTGACCCACACAATACAACCCAGGTTGCTTACATGACTGGTATCTGCCAAGATATTCTACTACTTACTCCCCTCTAGTTTGTGCTCTTCTACCCACACCAGCCTTTATTTTGTGCCTCAGTAGGCCAAGCTCATTCTGTCTTGGCTCTTTGCAATAGCTATTCCTTTTTCTTTCTTCCTGTATTTCTGATGACTGGCCTTTTCTTAGAACATTAAGACCTCAGTTCAGACATCACCAAAAGAGAAACATTTCCTGGTCAGCCAGTCTAAAATAGCCATCTAGTTGTTCTATTACATTATCATGTTATGGTAATTCTCAGCAGAGCACTTACCACCAACTATTATTTTCCTTGTTAAATTATTACATTTGTTAGTATATTACATTTTCTTGTTAAATTATTACATTCTGGTGTGATCCCACACTAGAATATGAGCTCCCTGTGAGCAGGGATTTGTTTACCTTGTTCTTTGCTGTATCCTCAGTGCCTACATTAGTATCTGGGTCCTAGAGTAGTATCTGGGTCCTGGTACCAGTAGTATCTGGTGCCTAGAGTAGCACTCATTTCATAGCCACATCTTGAAGACCTCAGCACGGGAGTTCCACATCTAAAGAAATTTAATCCACTGGAAGAATTATCAAAATCTTGCCCAGGCGTTTGACAGATATGGTAGATTCTAGTTCTCTCTTTCTGAAAACACATTGAAAATCCTTGTGTATAGCCGTGTCTACTAACCTTTTATTCTAATCATATTTGTATTTAGTTTTATAAATTTTGTTTTGAAAGGAGAAAACAGAATTTTGCTTTATAATCTGATAATTTCAGGGCACTTGGGTGGCTCAGTCAATTAAGTCTGACCCTTGATTTTGGCTCAGGTCATGATCTCATGGTTTTGTGAGTTCAAGCCCCATGTCAAGCTCTGTGCACTGACAGTGTGGAGACTGCTTGAGATTCACCTTTTCTCTCTGCCATTCCTCCTCTCATGCTCTGTCTCTCTCAAAATAAATAAACAAACTTAAAAAGTAACAATAAACTGATAATTCCTTTTGTTACCTAGAATCAATGTGACTGTTCATTTTGTTTGAGAATGCTGAAACTAGCATTGTAATTTTTGTTGTTGTATTACCATTTTATAGCATTGCCTTCAAATCATTGCTTTATCTGTGAATTCCTCCAAGAGATGAAGAAGTAGGGGAACACCTTGGATCTTTTAAACCTGAATAATTCAAGTGTTTGATTTTTTTTTTCTTCTTCTCACACTGAAGTTAGACCTTTACAGTATTGATTTTATCTATAAGCAGCCATGCAGAGTAGATGTTGTAAAACATTGCTTCCACGTGTAGAATTTAGACTTGGAATAATTGCAGTAGATTTTGATAACACACAACAGAGAATCAATGTCAAAATCATTTATTGAGCTCTCATGCTTGGCCCTATTTTAGACACTGTGGTGGAATTAGAGGGTAAAACATCTGCTTACATTATGGAATTTATACATTGATATGGTTCAACCAAAATACAAGTGTTATTATTTTAAGACAAATGTTCAAGGGCAAAAAACAGGGACAGGATACATTTTAAAAGCTGAGAGGAAGGAAAGAGAAGAGAGCATGTGCTACATTAACAATCAATGTTCTGTACTTAAAGATTATATAACAAATGGACCCACAGAGGACCTTCATGGGCTAGTTTTACTTTACTGTATACAATTTCCATGGTTCTTACAAGTGATTAAACAAGTGGTTCTTGACAACAATTGTGAGCATTTAAAGATACAAATTTATACATCTTTCTCCAATTACATGCATAGTAGTTCTATAATTTTGCAAACTATCTCTGAATCTCTTGAAAAATACCAGGAATTTGGAAGGCCTAAAAATACTTCCATTTCCCCTCTCAGATTCAAAACAACACCGTAAAGTATTTTGTGGCACAAATCCTTTGACCTGTTCTTATCTTATGTTCTTTAGTTGAACACTTTAATGCGTTCATAGATTTTATACATTTTACTAAATATCACAAACAGCTTGAAATCTAGTTTCCCTATTTTCATCAGCTTTCACAGAATTCTTAATTGAATTCTTAAATTACTAGTATTTCTTTTAAAAATTAGTTGATTAAATTATTTAAGCTCTTATTGAGTTCCTTGCTAGTTTAAATCACACTAGACCAGAGGTCAGAAACCCTCTTTGTAAAAAGCCAGATTGTAAATATTTTAAGCTTTGCTGTGCAGTCACTGTCACAACTACTCAACTCTGCCATTGTAGCATAAAAGCAGTCATACATAATAAATATGTAAACAGATGAGTGTGGCTGTGTTCCAGTAAAACTTTATCTATGGACAATGAAATTTGAATTTCACGTAATTTTCACGTCTTGTAAAATATTCATCTTCTTCTTTTTTTTTTTTTTTTACTATTTGAAAATGTAAAAACTATTCTTAACTTGCAGGGCATACATAAACAGATGTTTATGGCCACATTTGACTTGTGGGCTGCAGTTTGCATACCCCTGCCCCAAATTCAGTGTCAGAACCTGAGTTGTATGTCACATGTTCCTTAAAATAGGAATTTGAAACATATTCCAGAGAGGATTGCATTTTACATCAGTTACTCCATTGCTTAGTCCATTATTATCAGTCATATATTAGATTAGTCACATTCTTATTAAAACAGATACTATATTCCAAATAATTAAAAGGGAATTAGTTCAGAAGTCACTGAAGCTAAACAAATGAAGGGCTGAGGAAGGACTCCAGCACAAAAGTTTCAGGTTATTAAAATTCTTGTTACAAATTGGATTTGTTTTTATTCACTTGGGTTTTTATCTGCTTTCTTTTAAAAATTTAACTTAAAATTTATATTAGGATACATTCTTTTATTTTTATTGTTTTTCAGAGGGTCCACATTTCTGCAGAAATAGGATTATGTTCAGGAGACAAGATTCTTCATGTTTCAGTTGTGTTACAGATCAAACACCATTTTGTTGAACTCCAAATAGTATTCCCAGTTGTAAGCTGCTTATGCATTTTTATTGTGTCACGTATTGCTGTAAAATAAGCACGGTTTGGGGTGCCTGGGTGGCTCAGTCAGTTAGTGTCTGACTTCAGCTCAGGTCATGATCTCGCATTTCATGAGTTCGAGCCCCGCATCAGGCTCTGTGCTGACAGCTTGGAGCCTGGAGCCTGCTTCGGATTCTGTGTCTCCCTCTCCCTCTCTCTCTGCCCCTCCATCATTCACGCTCTGTCCCTCACTCTCTCAAAAATAAATAAACATAAAAAAAATTTTTTTTAAATTAGCTTGGTTTTCGGTTTGTGATCCTTTTGTTGAAATAGACTTTGTTATTTTAAAGACTTTTGTCTTAATTGGATTAGAACTGTTACCATTTAAATACAGGATTCTAGTGCTTGCCATAGAAGTGTCACTATTTTCCAACTCTTTTTTAGTACTTTGTACAGTATCTTGTCTTTCTTTTCTTGCTTCTCTTTAATTTATGGCAGGTTGGCATGGCACTTTAAGGAGTCTCCTAACCTAGGAGAAAACCATTTAGAAATATCCAACATGCAACATATTTTGTGCTCCTCTACAAGGTAAAAACGTTCCCAGGGTCTTTTGCTTTTCTGGGAATATTTCTGGTGCTTGTTTTTCCTGTTTTATGTTTCTTTTCAATCTGTTCAGTTTCAATCTGTTTTTTTATTTCCTTTAGCATAATTATCAGTATTGAATGTCACCTGGCATAATTGCTTTTCCAGACCCTATCATATACCATTATCATCTCTTAGCACATTTTCTCACTTATATGTTGACTGAATGGCCCTTCTCTCCTTCATTCATTCATTCTCTGTTCACTTAACATTACCTGCATAATGCAGGCATGGCACTAAGCACTCTACACATTTTCCCATTGCAACATCCACCTGTTATTACTCTGCACTTCCTTTTGAACTGTTTCTCTCTTATTTTTATGTTAGAGCTTCATCACCTTCTTTTGTAGTCTACTCCCTTCCACTAGTCTCTTACGGCTTTTCAACTTAGGCTTTTCTGCTTTAGGCTTTTAATTCACCTGACCTCCTCTGCATTCTCCCTCTGCCACTTGCCTGCTGGGACTGCTGCACATCATCTCTCTCTCTAGCTTGCATAGCTCAATGCTACCCAAATTTCCTGTTCCTCCTCATTGAAATTGGAGTGGGCCAGGGGTGTTTGTACAGTGACATGAGCACATTGAAGCAGGCTTGGCTGGATGAGTGTGGAGAATGGTAGTTCCTTTGCTCCTGCTTTCCTGGCTCCATCTCAGGATAGAAGGTTAAAGCGCTGTCCTTCAGGATTTCTTCCAGGATCATGTCTCCAGTTCTTGGTGCAGAATCACAGAGATCCTTGCATCATGCTCTTCATAGAATTTTTTTTCCTGACTGCCGCTTAGTGCAATATACCTCTGTCTCTCATGTCAAAAATGCCTTATTTGTCTGGGCACCTGGGGGCTCAGTCGGTTGAGCTTCCAACTTCAGCTCAATTCATGATCTTGTGGTTCCTGAGTTCGAGCCCCACATCAGGCTCTCTGCTGTCAGTGCAGAGCCTCCTTCGGATCCTCTGTCTCCCTCTCTCTCTGCCCCTCCCCTCTCATTCTAGCTCCCTCTCTGTCTCTCTCAAAAATAAATATTTTTTAAAATGCCTTGTCTTGTAACATTATTGTGTTGCTCTGTCCACACTGAATTATACACACCTTTCTCTTAATTGAGTAAAGAGTTTTAAATGTGATGAAAGAATTACTTTAGCTTACTACTGCCAGGGGAGTGAGTCTCGCCTTGTAGATGACTGGTGGAATTCAACATTCTTAGTTGGACGTATTCATGGGTTATCAGAACTGCAAGGTACCTAAAGAATTATTCAGCTTTTTTGTTTTACATACAAGAAACTCAAGGCCTACAATGATGAATGCCAAGCTCATTGTCAAATGAGTAAAAAATTAGGATTGGAATTTGAGTCTTGCTGAGTTGACTGTGTTTTTCTATAGCACTGATTGGGGAAGTGATGTGATTGAAGAATGTCTGATGGGATGATAAATTGTTGCCTTTTTTTAAACACCCAGGACAGTGATTTGTATCTCCCTAAAAGATCTCAGTATTGGTGACCTTTGACTCTCAAATGTCCTGATTGCTTTAGAAAGCAGAAATGCCGATTTAAAATGGATTTCCTTATAAGTCTTGCAAAGTGATTCCATGGCCGGGCATATATAGAAAGGGCAACTTACTAGAAAAAATGGACAGAAGACTAACTGCCAGTAGTCAAGTGTGTGTATTACACCAGTGATTATCAGGTCCGACACAAAGGATGTATTCAATAGTTACTCATTTTTGTTGTTGCTTTCTTCTTTGTAACTAAGAATTGCCACTTTTTTTTCTCCTCCTGGTTGTAAAGAAATCATAGTTCTAGACCTTAAAGTATGATTTTAATTGTGCTGCCATTTTGATGGAAATAATCTGACTTAGTTGAAGCAGATTAGGAATTCTTGCTAGCATATCCTCTTAGCAAAATATCCAGTAAAGTTCTGTGAAATGAAAGAGTTACTTCTGAGTTCACCAGAAAACTTTCGAACCATTCTAATGAATTCAGTCATACCCCATGGTAATGATAAAAGGTCCAACTTTGGAGTGGATTACAAATAGAATGAGGAATTGGAAGAATTTGGGCCATGTACTCCTGTTTGTGTGTATATAAAAATACACACTACTGGTAATACAATCGTAGATGCGCTGCTCTTTTAGGATCCTGTTTACCGGGTCCAGCAACCTGTGAATGCACTATTTGTCATTTTGCCGCTTCACCATTTCTTAGAGAGATGGCCTTTCCTCTTTGGCCTTCATACTGGTAATTTTAGCTTTCCAGATATTTCTGTAGATGGATGTATCCAGACAGTGCATTGGTATGACTTACCTTTTCCCTCCCATGTGGAGGAAAGTGTTAGAGGTGACAGTCCTTATGATGTGTAGCTTCCCACAGCCAGTGTGGTGAATGGACTTATCCATAGGCCCTGGGGGAGCTTTAGGGAAAAGCTTAGTGTTGCCTGTAGATTTTGGTTTGGGGATCCGTGTTGGGATTCTCTGCTTGCATACCTCCTTGATCTTGAATTAAACAGAAGAACAAAAGGTAGTTAATGGTACAGCTGGTGGAGAACCAGACATTGTACAGGACATAGAGTCAGCCTGGGATTTGACTTCTTTGGAAACACTAGATTCTGGGGACACATCAGATTAAAGACTGTCAAGTTGAAGAAAAATATTTACTAAAGCAATTCTGCCAGCATGTGTTGAGTGTGCTGTGTGCAAGGACCTCAATAGTAGATGGTACTAAATATAGAGATAAATTGGTTGTTTCTTGCTTTTTGGCAATCGTAGTGTAGTGGGAGATAAGCAAGAGTAGTGCCCAAATTAATCTCAAAGGGTCATGAGATTGTCAGGGAAATATTAATTTCAACCGACGGGTCTAAGAGAGCTTCATGAAGAAAGTAGCATTTGACTTGAGTCTCTAAAAGCAGGAATGGGAGGGTAATTTTAATAGCAGGAATTTTTAATAGCAGGAATGGGAGGGTATTCTAGAGTAAAGGAATACTTTTGGCACCGGGATGAGAGAATATTTTTGGCAGTGTCACTGAAGTAGGAAATTGGGCCCAGTTGAGAAATGGAGTGACTTCAAATTAGGTTGTATTCGACAGGCAAAATCGGACCGTAGACAGGCCTAGATAGGGAAAATTGTATGTGATTCTACAAACTCTATGTGTTGGGGGAGGGGGGTGGTATGGAGTGGATAGGAAGGACAAAGTCTGGGGGAAGACACATTGTGGAGGTAGAATTGTATTAATATTTGTTCTCTGTTAATATATAAGGAGTGAGGGAAGAGTCACAGATATGTTGAATGATCTTGAGTGGGAGAGTGAGTTGTGGAGTGTGAAAGAGTAAAGGCTTGATTGAGTTCATACTCAGAGATATACTCTTATTTTCATCTATTAGGGAAAAATACTCTTGGATAAAAATACTTGTAAAAAAGATGGGAAAAATATCTCAGCTAACTGTAGTTCTCCCATTGTAATCCATATTTGGTGATGATGATGATTTTCTCCCTCTTTGGTTGCATCATCCTTTCTTTACTATGAGCTGAAAAATATAAATCTTTTAGGGATGCCTGGGTGGCTCAGTTGGTTAAGCGTATGACTTCGCTCAGGTCATGATCGCATGGTTTGTGAGTTCAAACACCGCATCAGGCTTTCTGCTGTCAGCACAAACCTCATTTCAGATCCCCTGTCCCAGTCTCTCTTTGCCCCTTGCTTGCTCATGCACACTGTCTCTCTCTCTCTCTGTCTCTCTCAAAATAAATAAATATTTTTAAAAGTTAAAAAAATATATAAATCTTTTAAAATGCATTGCGGTTTCATCATAGATTTCTAATACTGATTGTATGGGAATCCTTCTTATACTGTTTTCCATTCTATAGAAATTTGTTTCCATGTTTTTATTATACTGGTAAAATACAGTAAAGTCTTTTTGTTTTGTATAAACACTTGAAATGCCATCTAAGTTTTATAGCAACCATATTTAGATTTTCAAATAAACATTACATGGACTTAGCTAAAAATATGAATCCTTCAATTAAGCATAACTATATGGTGAATATGCTTCATATGCTTTCTTTTGGTACATTTAGTCAATCTTCTGTATGCCTAGCTGCTAGAAGAGTTTTTGCACCTTAGTGTTCTTACTAACATTTAAAAAAAATTACTTTTATGTTTTTTTAAGTTTATATATTTATTTTGAGAGAGAGCGAGCACACGAGAGAGTGCACAAGAAGTGGTGGAGCAGAAAGAGAAGGAGAGAATCCCAAGCAGGCTCTGCTCTGTCATTGCAGAGCCCGATGCCAGCCTTGATCCCATAAACCGGGAGATCATGACTTAAGCTGAAGTCAAGAGTCAGACACTTAAGCAACTTTGCCACCCAGGTGCCCCATCTTATTGACATTTTTTTGATACTTAATCCTAAACATAGCAAAGGTATGCTAATACTCTGATATCACTCTCCTCATTTTGTAAATGGTATTCGTATTCCTTCCTTTCATCCTGTCCTCATGGTCTCTGGTGCCAGAATACTCACTCAATATTTTTACCTCTCAAATAGGCAGAATCTTTTTTGTTTGTTTGTTTGTTTTTTAAATAATAAAACTCAGTGCCCAGTAAGGATTTGGTGAGATGGGTGGCCTCAGCAATGACTGGGATAGTAGTTTGGTAGCATGTATCAAGATCCCTAAAACTCACATCCTGTGACTCACTCATTTTATTGCTAGGAATCTTTTCTAGGAAATAATCAGAGATGAATTACAGATGCATTATAAATAGCAAGGCTATTCATTTGTGCATTATTTATAACAAAAGTTTACACTATTTATTACATTATAATCATGTGAAAGTATTATACTATCTTTAATGATGCTTTTGAAGATATAGGAAAATGTTTATTCAGAAATGTTAAAAACAGGATTAATGTGGGGGAATAGGTTCTACTTACATACATAAGTAGAACTTTTCTAATCCAGAAAAAAGGCTTAGAAAAAAGTTTAGGGCGGAAAGCTGCCACCAAGGGGCAAAAGCTCTTGGGGTTAGCTAGCGAATTATTGTAATGGGATCACAAGTAACTTGTTATATCACCTGCAGGAAATTACTTTCCATCTGATGCCATTATACTATTGTACTTAGATCACAACCTCCACTTGCCCCTTAGACCCTTTGCTTATTACGCAAGTTAATGAGTACTGTCTGATTGTTTTCTCCATGTTCACATGTGTAAGATCTTGTTTTCTTTATGTTCACCACATAGGTAATATCTTTTGAGCTCAATAAATAAGGACATGAAAAACCCTTGTTCGTGGCTCTTATCTCCTCCCAGACATTAGCCTCTCTCATATTCAATTCTGCATCCACTGTCTTGCTAGACAAGAGAGAACTCCAGACTCATAGTTTCCGACAGATTAAAAACTATATACATGTTTGAACTCTGTATGTTTGAAGAGAAAATACTAGGAGAAAATATACCAGTGCTGTTAGGGGGTAATTCTGGTTAGTGGAGTTATAGGTGCTTTTTATTTTTCTTCTATTTTCTGTATTCTCTACGTTTTCTATAATAAGTGTACAACTAGGAAAAAACAACACCAAGTTATATTAAGAGATAAAAAAGGAAGGAAACACTTCAGAAATCAGAATACTATGTGAACATCAACCATATTGTCCAAACCATGAACAAGCAGTGGCAGCTGCAACTGAAATGAGTGATGGACTAATTCAAGTTGGCTGATCTTGTTGCCATAGCATTAATAGTCTTTCCAAGATAGGTTTCTGTGATATCCTTTAGCTTTGTCAAGATTTAGATTGGTTCTCCTACTTAGTGTACAAAAATCTAAGTTGGAATCCCATTTAAATTGTTGATTCCTGGGCCTTACCCCTAGAAATTGTAATTCATTTGTCTGTTGATGTGCCCAGACATCCACATTTTTTAAAATTATTTATTTATTTTGAGAGAATGAGAGAGTGTGTGCTTTTGTGCACGTGCATGCAGGCGCATGAATAGGGGGAGGGGCAAAGAGGGAGAGAGAGAATCCCAAGCAGGCTTTGCAGTGTGAGCTCAGAGCCCCATGCGGGGCTGCATCTGATGAACTGTGAGATCATGACCTGAGCCAAAATCAAGAGTTGGATGCTTAACCAACTGAGCCACCCAGGTGCCCCCAGACATCCACATTTTTAGTACACTCTCAGTGATTCATCTGATGCAGGTGGTCAGCCTGCCACACTTTGAAAAACACTGCCATAGTTGAACCTCCTTTAGAAGTAAGCTTTAAGTTTTAGGGTGCCTTGCTGGCTTGCTCAATGGAGCATGTGACTCTTGATCTCAGGGTTGTAAGTTTGAGCCCCTCATTGGGTATCAATAGAGATTACTTAAAAATAAAAAAAGAAGTTTTTTTTTTCACTGGAACCCTGTCTTGCCTGGGTGTGGGAAGTTCAACACTGTGAAGGGCCAGGGCTTCATGGCCCCAGCATTTTCTAGGTGTTCATCAAAACCACCTGTAGGGTTTTTTTTAAAACACTGCAGATGTCTGCATCCCATTTTAGAACCTCCTGACTCCGATTGTCTAGGAGTAGGGTATGGGCATGTGAATTTTTAATGAGCACCACAGATTACTTAGAACTTAAATGTACCTGATAAACCAATTGGTATGGAACACAATATGGTACAGCTTCTTTTAAGCTATACTGGTATGCTTTGGTGAAGACAATGTGGCTTGGGATGATGGTCATTGTAGGCTTAGTTGCTGGAAAGTTACTGGGTTCCCATTGTTTCTAGGCCATGAATAGTGCGAGTTAATTTTGTTTTCTTAATAACTTAAATAACTCTCATTTTCACTACATAGTTTTTACCTCTAGATGGCAGCAAAGGATAGTTATTTTATTAGAACAGTCCTAGATGTAATAACCAAATCTTTAAAAAATGATGCTGTGGGTTTTTTTCCCTCCATATGAATTTTATTCTTGGATGTATTTCAGTAAATGAGGTATGGAACTTCAAAATGTGTCATCTCTTGGATAATTTTTATAGAACATTATGTCAAATAGTTCCAAGAAAGTTTTATCCAAATTTGGAGTGCATATTGCAAGAGGAATCCATGCATATGTCTGTTTTAAGACCACACAGTGAACATTCTGCTCAGAGTTGTAGGCTCCTGGGTTTCATCAGAAAGCAGATGTCTTGGAGGAGATTAAGCAAGTTGGAAAACTCATTCACAGAAGAAAAGATGTTTTAATGTTTTAACTCAGTTCAACATGGAGATTGGGATTTGGAATAGATTACAGGTCTGAAGGATGCCAAGTTCAGTAAGGCAGCGGCATTGGTTTTATCTAGGGAGCAGTAGAAAGAAAAGGAGTATATGTGTGGAATGTATTCACTAAATTCTTAAAATGTTGGCTTATTTGGTCCATGATTTCTTAAAAGAAACCAAGTGGTCTACAAGACACCCTAGTTACAGTAAGTCATCAAATGGCAGTGAGACTTTGTGACCAAAGGAAGTACAGAAGGGTGAAAATATTTTCTTTTATTTGAAGTCATAATTCAATAGCCCAATTTCTACTTGATCCTTGTGCTTTTTCATATTATCATAGAGGGCAAACATCTAAAAGTATACCAGGTCAGAATCAGCATTTATGGGGGAGCTATTAGATCCTTGTTAGACAGCTGGAGTCAGGATGTTTCCCTTTCTCTAAATGAAATTCTTTTGTAAGTGCTTTGAACTTTTTGGTGTTGCATTGGCAACATATTGTCTAAGAAAGCAGTGTTGTCTCAGGAGTGTTCCTGACTACAAGGACTGCAGACCTCTCATTACACCTTTAGCTGTGGAGGTTGAAAGGATGAAGGCTCCCAGAGACTTCCTATCATTTGTGGTTTTTGGGGTGACGCAGTGAGGGGCAGATTCAGGGCTGCCTGACTCCCTTGGGGACCCAGCTGTGTTATCAGAATGACAATATTTAGTATTTTGGTTTTTATCTCTTTTTAATGGGAAAGGACACAAGTATTTATGATATATGTGGTGATGAAAGGGAGGAAATGATAAACTAGAAAAAACATCTTTGAAATATTATTGCCTTTGTGTGTGTGTGTGTGTGTGTGTGTGTGTGTGTGTGTGTGTGTGTTTGTTTTGTATTGTTTGGTAAATCACTACTAATTTGTATAAAGAAAAAAAAGTGGAAATAATAGATAATGAATATGGCAGATAGCCCAGAGTTTCATATGCTGCTTTGGCTTTTTTTTTTTCTTCTTGACTTTCTCCGAACTTTCTCATTATGCAATAAAACTTTATCACTAAACATTTTACAGTTTTATATGGTAAGAGGTCTTTCAAAAGGAAATTCTGCAGTTGGATTAGCTCATTCCTGTTAACCTCCTGCAAGAGAGCACTTGGTTTTAAATAGAGTTGCAGCACTATGATTTACGTTAAAGAGTTGTCCGATTTCTGAGGAAGTTGGAGGAAATTGATGCCTTTATTTTATAATGTAACATGGTTTGTGGTTGTACCTAGTCACATCCCAATCTCTCTGTGGTAATTACACCATGGGCAGTGAGGGAGTCTGAGAATAAACATTGAAATATAGTTTTCAAAAATCCTTCCTAACCCAGTTGCTTCCATTTGGTGCCCAGACACATAGCATCTCATGTAGAAATAGTATGCTAAAATAAATACACTAACCTTGAACTTTTGTCTTCTTTGTTTGTCCCCTTTGTTGTTGTTGTTGTTGTTGTTGTTTTAAGATTTTATTTTTAAGTAACCTCTATACCCAACATGGGGCTTGAACTTAGAGCCCCAAGATCAAGAGTTGCACACTCCATCAACTGATCCAGCCAGGCACATGTCCCCTTTCTTGTTATTCATTGTCAGATTTTTTACCTCAGATATTTTTTTCTTTTTTGGTACTCTTCCCACTCTCTCCTCCTCATATCTTCATTTGCAACCATTTAAGGTTTTTTTTGATCATTCACAGGCTGACAGTTTACAACAGCCTTGGGTTAGTGGCTAGAGCAGAGGCTCTGGTGCCAGATAGACTTGGGATTGCATTCCATTTCTGGCATCAACTAGCTGTGTGTCCTCAGGCAAGACTTCAGACTTGCAGACTTCAGCTTCCTCATCTGTAATCCTTATCTGGAGATTAGAGTACCTACTTGCACGTTCTTGGGGGCGGGGTGGGGGGGGACCTATGGCACATCAAAGTTCCAGATAAGTGTTTGCTGTTAACAATGTTAATGTTATGAAGTTTGTCTTCTTCCTTATATCTCTTAAGATGCCTATTTCTTGATAATCATCATAACTTATTTTCTTTGGTTATTTTAACTTTCTTACTTTTCTGCTTTACCCCTTGTTTTCCCCCTCTCTAATTAATTATTGGAGACATGTTCCCAAACATAGGGGTTGAGGCAGCTGACAAGCAATGATGTTTACTGGGCCATGTTTCTAACCAATCTGACCCACAATTGTCCCTTCACACAATCTGCCCCTTCACACATTCTTTTCCTTCTTTATCCTACTTGGTGTGATTGTTATGAGTCTTTCTTTTTTAGAGTTTACCTGAAAAGATACTATTTTCTACTCTTTCTTCTTTTCTTATCTCTTAATTGAAAAAATGAAGCAGTTACAGCACCTGTAAAGTCCTTTGGCCCTGACATTCTGTGAGTCTATGAAAAGAACAAATGCAAGCCCGCTGTGCCCACCTGGTATGTTGTTAGCCACATGAGCCTTTGTTGAACACCTAACCACCAGCAGTATTTACATTCTGGGTAATGTAGTACAGTGGCTTTTAAACTTTATAAGCCCAAGAATGAAGCAGGCAGGTTGTTTAAATGCAGATTTCCAGCATTGGTTTCCAGAGGTCTAGGCACATGGAAATCTGTGGAGTCCTGAGTGATTCTTACAAGGGCGATCAGTGACTGCATTTGAGAAACATTGATATGAGTTTTAAAAATAAATGATAGCAGATTCTTCCTCTCAAGAGATTATGGTATAGGAGGGATAACAAATAAGCATAAAAAGAGGCAAAATGAAGTGCTATAATAGAGGTACAAACAGAAGCATTTTGGAAACTTGGAGGAAGACTGTGAAGAATAGGAAGGTTTTCCAGAGGTATTGGTCTTGAGATAGGAGTAAGATTTCAATAGAACGAACAAAGAGACAAGAGTATTCTATCCTTAGGAACAGCGTGAACAAGGTGTGAGGTAAGAAAGCTCAGTTGTATGTGGGAGGATGGTCAGTACTGTGTTCTGGTGAGGAGGATACAGTTCGTCCAGTTTCAAAAGGAGATGAGGCAAGAGATGGAGGACTAATCTAGGAGGTTTGGACTTTGTGATATACTCAGTGATGTAAGTGCGAAGTAAGTGCTCTTTTGGGTGGGTGGGGGGTGGAGAGGACTGGAGAATTGCCATGATCAGGACAGTATTGTAGAAAGATCACCAGCAACATGAGCAAAGGTTAGATTAGAGAGGTGAGGGGTTAAATGTAATAGATTAACTATTTTATAGTACCATCTGTACTGAGGTCTGGATGTGGGGAGTAGTAGCACAAATAAAAGAGGGAGGGCAGAGAAAGAAATACCAGGGCAGAGTGGCTGACTAAATCTGGGGCATGAACAGAAAAGTGGAGAATGGCTCCCAGATATTGAACCCTGGCAACAAGGAAGGTGGTGGACCATCACCAGAAGTGAGACAAAAAGGAACCCAAAAGCAGCAGTGCACTGGGGTGTGGGCACATGCCAAGTATGAAGTGTAACTGGACCTTCCATGTGGAACTGTTTGGTAGGCATTGAAAACTTGGAGATCTGGCTTTGAGAATCATCATAGAGAAATAGTTGATACCATTCAAGTGACTGAGAGCACAAGGGGAAAATATAGTTCCTCTTCATCTTCCACTCTCTTCTTCTATGATAGATACTTCTAGATTCCTTTCCCATAGTTTGAGAGGTGAGTTTTGTTGGGCCCTATTCTTTGCCCACATGCACCTCTCCATCCCCCACACCCACCCTGCCACAAGTCCACCAATCTTACTGATAAGAGTGTAACTAGTTCTGAAAGGAGCCCCCAAGGAGATATTTCTTCCCAGTACTTGAACAATGCTTAGTGTTGAATCATTATCCAAGCACTGATTGGCTAGCAGGGAGGAAAGGAAATCCTGCCCCTCTCCTCCAGTGACCACACTGGCCCCTCTGCCATTGTGTCTGGGCTGAACAGACAGATTACATCAACTTGTACTCTGTGTGTGTGTGTGGGGGGGGGGGGTCTGCCACTCCTTGGCACAGGGGCATTCGGTAATTACAGGATAACCCCCCCAGAGCACATTTCCTTCCACATTGGCAGTCTGAGAAAACCTGGAATAGGGCCATAGTTGATAAGTTGGCCTAAAAAAATAGTAATAATTGTCCATTGTTCTCCCTAGTCCTCTCATTACTCTTCATAGAAGCTAAAGTCAGTGGCTCTGGCATTTGTATCTTCCAAAATTTGTGTTGTAAATAGGTATTACTCTTATAATCAGAAAAAAGTTTTATATAAAAAAAACTGTGCTGCCTATGCCTGTCACTGTGAGAGATGCCATCCTTCTTCACTGAGATCCCTACCCATTTACCCCCTCCTTGTTGCCCTGAAGTTGTTTAAATTTTTCTAATGTTTTATGGACCTTTTGGGGATCTGTTGAAATTTTTAGTTAACCCCTCTCTCTATAAACTGTAATTTTCTGCAGCCTCAAAACTAATATCCATGAATTCAGTCAAGAACACCATTAAAAGGCAAAGAATGGAAAAGGAATAGCTCTTTTCTTTTTTTTTTTTTTTTTTAAGAGAAGAAGGAGAAAAGCAGCCAACTTACTAATAGTGAATGATAGCAATTTACTCTTGAGGAATTGCTGTGAATTGTTTGAAGAGTGGCTGCATTGAAGCAAGTTTTTTTATGCATTTAATTGTTTCTGAGAGATATATTGGAGACCAACTTGAAGATTTTCCTCTGAAGTGTCAGTTTTATTTGTGATGCTTAATTCTGAATTGGAAGCAGAATTTAGAGACTGACAAAGCTGAACGCTAACACTTTCCCCCTGAGCTGGGAAAATACACAACGCTTTTTTTTTCTTTCTTTCTTTCTTTCTTTCTTTCTTTCTTTCTTTCTTTCTTTCTTTCTTTTTCTTTTTCTTTTTCTTTTTCTTTTTCTTTTTCTTTTTCTTTTTCTTTAAGGTGATTTGGGGACCATCATTCTTTCCTAATAAGTTATGGTGTTGCTTGAGAAATGGAAACTCTAAATTAGGGTATATCATCCAGGAAGATTTTCTAGTCTTCTGCAAAGGCTGAAGTGCCACTACCCATGGGCTAAGTTGGTGGTTTTTGTCTTTATGGTGGCTACACCTTGATCCTTTGATTGCCTTTTCTGGAGGTGTCGGGTGACTATCAGGACTGTCAAGGCAGCTGCTATTTATAAGTTTTGATGTGCGTGGTCATGATGTTCTTTCTGTGGATCATTTTTACTCACTTCTGATGCCTTTCCTCCGGCCACCTCTGAGGCCCATCAGGTACCTCCTCCAAGCTCATTCTGCATGCCCTGCATTTGTGCCTTTGCTTATAGAACCCTGCTTTAGGATAGAGTGGACTTTAACCACCACCCCAGTGCTCCCTGAGAACAGTCTCCTGATGATGAGGAATTGCGCTTCTCCTTGGTCTTGCTTTCTCCCATGTCCTATCCACAGCACCATCCTGTCAGTCTTCCCCATGCCTCCCCATTTATATGAGGCTCAGCCTCTCACATTCATGATCTTTCGTTCCCCAAACAATAACCTCAGGGAGATGGGAGGAGTTTGGAAGGGGAGCCAGATCACTCTGGACTGTGGTGATCATGGAAGTTTTCAGAAAAGGTAAGGCTTGAGCCAGATCTTTCAGTGTGGATCACGTGATGAGAGAAGAGAAAATTATCCATGTGGAACAGCTGGGAGGGGGTAGGAGAAAGCCCTGTGTATCTTTAGGGGAATTCTGAGTGTTCTGGATAAAGTGGCAGACTTGTGAGACAGAGTGCAGGAATGTAATGTTAGACATCCCGTCTATGCTCTTAAGTAATGGAGAGGATCAAAGGCAATTTATTATGCTTCCCACTTGCACTGAGGTAGCTTCTCAGTATGTTGCCATGGAAAGAGAATGGGACAACAGAATTAAATTTGTGTTATACCTTTCTCATGTCACATACTAGTACAACAACCTGAAGCAATTTTCCTTGCATCTCAGAATTAAACATTTTTTATCTTTAAAATTGTGGTGATATATAGGGTTGTTGTGAAATGAAATGATAGTGTATAAAGGATTAGTTATTTTCATTATCTCACTACCCAGAAGTCTTCAGTGAAGACACAGAGTGCTCCCTGCCATTGTATTCAAGGCTCTTCACAGTCTGACAGGACTAGGCCCTTCAAGCCTACCCCTACCCCAACCATCTGAGCTGAAGCCACACTACCCTGCTCATTGTTCCTTGAACTCTGGTTTTCTCCTCTCTTGCTTGGCCTCACATCTCTGCTTTTGTCTCATTCTTGTCTCATTGGTGTCACTTGACAGTACCCTGGAACACCTTTTGTCCTCTGTTTATCTTAGTCTTCCTCATCTCCCAGCCCCTGCTCAAATCTCATCTGTGTCTGAAACCTAACCCCTGAACCTTGTCCCCGGAGTAACCTGCTCCTCTTCCAGATTCCTGTAGTATTTACTCTCTATAGAATTCCTTCTCTGTGTTGTGCTCTTAATTACCTTTTAAGGTAGTCCTCAACTCCCACCCTAGATTCTAAATCTTATACTTCCATAACTGCCTCACATAGCACTGGGTAAAATTAGGTGCTTCATAAATATATTTGTTGGTTCATTCTTATAGGTGATTTGTTGAAGAATGAAGAAAGCTTGTATTCTAATAGACATTTGTGCCTCTGGTGGTTATAAGCTACTACAGAAGGAGTTGAAATTTCTGAAAGAGGACTCTTTGGAAAGGTCTAAACAGTAAAGGGTTATCTCTTAAGTTCTTAGGAATCCTCCTGAAACCCATTTTTTCCCACTAAGGCAAATGTGGTTGGTTGTCTAGACTTTTATTTCTCCTGAAGGCATGTGAGAAATGGAAGCTTATCTGAAAACATTAGTTTATATCTGGTATTGAAACAAAGGTACAGGGTATTAACACAAATACAAATATTCAAATACACATATGCCTTGAGCCAATCTGTCAGGTTAGTGGAAACAATCCTTATGCAACTAAACTCTTCAGTGCAGATTTTTAAAGTTGTTTTGAGGCTTATAGTTAGTCAGATTCAAGATTTTCATCTCTACATACCAGACACAAGAGTTTTCAAATGAGCTGTCAGATTTTTCCCACAGCAAGTCATGTAAAAGAGGAACTGGCTTATAGAGGTAGTCCATCTCTCTCATGCAGTGGTTCTCAAATGGAGGTGATTTTACACTGCAGAGAACATTTAGCCATGTCAGGAGCCATTTTTGTTTGTCACAGTTGGGAGATGCTACTTGGCATCTAGTGGAAGCCAGGAATGCTCCTAGAGGTCCTACAGTGCGCAGGACATCCTTCCACAACAAAGAATCACCAGACCCATACTGTTAATAGTCCTGAGGTTGCAAAACTTTGCTCTAATGAGAAAAGAGCTGATGTGTTGAGGATTAAAAGGCTAATTCATAGAATCTTAAAGAAGAAAACAAATCTTTAAAGACCATCTAGTAGTTAGGACACCTATAAGTGGGAAAATGAGGAAGGAGAAATTTAATGGCTGAAAGGAAACTCATGTAGATAATTGGTTTGTTTATTTATGCTCAAACTTATTTCTCAAAGGAATTTTAAGTGGTTAAAAGAGGGTGTTGAGACTTGGAAAGAATTCAGAAATCATTGGAAGTTAGAACTAGATATGATCATGGAGATCACCAAGTCCAGTTGTCTTTATTTCACAAAAACTAAATGACTTTTTTAGAGCTGCATTGCTGACTGGGAAAGGCATGAACTAACCTGATCTTCTGTTTGCCAGCCTCAAATGCTCCCTCCCAACCAGTTACTCCACTTATCTAAATCTTTCCTTGACCAGTTTCAAGTCTCATATGCTCTGTGAAGTCTTGTCTACTGTAGTCCTGCTTAATCTCTAGTTTATTGAGTGTATTTAGTTTGCCACTTGATTAAATGTTGTCTCATACTCTTGTTTCTTGTCTCCTTTCCTTGCTCAGAATGATAAGCTCTTCAGGGACAGTGAATCTTTTGTCTTCATATCTGCCCCAATGTTGGATAGAAGGTAGGCAGTTCAGTGTGTCATGATCAGTGTATTAACCAGTTGTATCCATGTGGTGCTTTGAAGAGAAGATATCCTGCATGTCACTGAGACATATGAGTGGTTTGTCAGTGAACCCATTCCACCTTTCCAGAGTCCTAAGGAATAGCACAGAGTGAGACAGCCTTTGTAGGTCTAGGGCCTGTATACATTGTTAGTTATGCAAAGATGACAAGGCTTTCAAAAGCAAAACAAAACTCAGAGGCAAAAAAAAAAAAAAAAAAAAAAAAAAAATCCTAGGTAATGTTACAGAAATATCATATAGGACCATTTGGCTATAAGGGAGAAAGGAACTTACTAAAATAAAAGTAAAAAAGCTTTCAAAAACTTCCTCAATTAATCAGACAAATTTTATTTCTCTGATAATAATTTCATTAAAAAATAAGTGAAATTTTAAAATGAAGCCACAAGTAAAGAAAAGAAGATTATCCCTAGGATAGCTGATTGCTATGCCAAAGGTTAGGCCAGAGTACATTTTTATAGCCCTATTTTAAGTATAAAAACTGGTATCCTGATAGAATGTTGACAGATTTAAATGTGCTGCCATATGAACCGTGTTAATTCATTATCAAATGATAAAGTACTTAGAAATGTTGGCCAGTTAACTGGCTAGACTCCCCAAGGATTCCTTACCCCTAGTGTGTTGCCCTTGGGGGATATATTTCACTGCACAGTGGAAGTTCCATCAGTTGGAAAGGAAAGGATTTGGAGTGTAATCTAAATGAAAATGAATTTAAGGCAGTTTAGGGTTGGGGACTTTATTGAACCACTTATCTTCCTTGCTCTTTCTTGGCATTTGCCTCACTGTGCTCTAAGGTGAATGGAGTCCTTTGTTTTGGTTCATCCAAACAGCTCTCTTTAATGTGTGTTCTGGACAATTCCCAAGAAATGCCGTAGGGTTATTGAGGGCCTGGGATCTCAGGGAGAAACAGCTTGTAGGTGTCAGACAGCCTGCTACTGCTCAACTGAAGATTCAGGCATCTATGCTTTGCTACAGTTATAAACCTAAGAACCTTCCCACCTTATAAAATGGTAGTTTTTATTAAGCTTTTTTCTGAATAAAAATTAAACCTGAGGAATGAGCTGTTTGTCATGCTAGCCACCAGAGGGCGGAACAGTCACACTTCCTTGGACAGGGGTAATTTATTTTGACTGAACAGGACTATAGTCAGAACACATTTGCTAATGTTTATCAATATAGGAATTTCTAAAATAATGAAATTACTACTTTAGGATGCATACTAATCAGCAGAGTAATTTGTTAAAAGTGTAGCTTCCTGGGCCATACCCTCACAGATTCCAATTTGAATCTCTGGGTGGGACACTGGGAGTCTCAAACATGTATCTTGTATTTACTTTGAGAAACACAGATCTTAATGTTTTGGGCATGCATTTTTGCCTGATTATGTTTTCTCTTAGGATTACAAAGCAAAATGATTTTTGGCGAAAAAACAATAATAGAAACCAGGTATAGGTGAACTAGAATGTTGTTAAAGATCTTTTCTTGCCTTTGTCAAACAAGTTTCAAAAGAAACTCACTTTATAAAGGTTCAGAATCAAAGAAGCTACCAAAACCATGCTTTTGTCTGGAGTTCTACCTCAGTCAATAAAGATCATCAAATCCTTAGGCTTCAAGCCTAATAATTTTTAATGAAATATCCCCTTTATGACCATCTTACAATGCAACCTAATTTTATCCTTTGAGTGTCATGAAGACCTATGCCTGATGTCTTGGCAATGTGAGATGTAATTGCAGAGACCTCTTGAGTAGATTTATGTAATCCTTTCATCATCTTGAACATATATAGAGAGATCTTCCTTTATATGTAAAGATCCAGTTACAGTGATGCACATTGTCCTAGTAAGGGTGATGATTTTATTTTTGCCAGTGCCCCCAGAGAACGGAGGCATCCTAAAGGAAAGTTTTGCCACTGTTCTTAAAAGGACAGAAGAATATGGTGAAGTCTTTTAAATCTATGATAGGATGCTGCAGCTTAAAAGGTTAAAGAATTGGAGGTACTGAGTAAAATGAAAATTGGTTCTGAAGCTGGGACTTTAGATGAAATGAAATGAAAGGAAGATATGATTTTATCAGATGTTTATAAAAACTATCTTCTGTGAGATTCCCATGGACCTATTCTAAGAATACAAACCTTCACTCTCACATATTTCATATGAAGATTTTCCAATGTCACTTCCTTTCTCCTACTTTTCAAGGTTCTTCTGTGAGTATATATGAGTTAAAAAGAAAGTTCTGTAACCTTGCAAACATACACATGGATAGAAAAATTTAATTTTGAAATTAAGGACAAAAGATCTAGAACGTATGAATGGGAAGATGCTTTTTTTAAATGTGAGATTTTATGGAAAAAGGAAGATGTTTTCTATCAGAAATGATGCTGTCTTTACCATAAATTTTAATTAGTAACACTTTTAATAATCTATATATGTTATGAGTATGACAGTATTTCCAAATTTTGATGCTGATATGAATTATTATACTAAAATAATCCTCCCAGTAGAGGAACCTCTAAGAGAAGTTCGGTTCCTTGAGGTCCAGTAAACTTCTGGTAATGTTACATTTCAGATGCCTATTAATAGTTAATATGTAGAGCATGTGATGAAATGAGAATTTGTTCATTATAATCATGAAGCACAGATCCTGTGGTGTTAACATTATTGTAGAGAATTGTTCTGGCTCACATAAGAAATTGAATCCTTACCAAATGGATGAACTATTGAATAGCCCAGAGTTGTCAAACTCTGTTAGTTATAGGTGTGCCAGAAATGGATCTTTCCCCTCAGCACTTAGGGCAGCCAACAGGAACCTATAGGTTGCTCATTTCTACCTCTCCATTGTATCCAGTGCTGCGGAAGCATATTTTCTTTTTGTGCCATTATCTGACAAAGGTTGGGAAGTACTGCAAAGACTTTGTTCTTTAATTCTTCCTAGTTTTTGTCACCCTCCAAAATGTTACATGTACCCTCTCTTGATTATTATCTAGAAAAACATCTTATGCAGCAGGATTATCAATGTCTACTTTGAAAGATGTAAAATTAAGTATGTCATTCCTTCTAAAGTTCTAGCCCAAGGTGACTTAAAAATAAAAGTAGTTTTGAAAACCATTTAGACCATCATGTATTTTGTAATATAGTTGGGTCACTGCCGATTCCCAAGATAAATGTGTTTAAACAGAAGCTTTCTCATTCATCACCAGTCTCAGCTTTCATCCAAATTTATTTAATGATGATGCAAGCCCACAGCATTGGTGTTGCAGTTCATCACCATGGAAGTGTTTCTGTCAACAAATCCTCGCTTTGCTATCATGAAATTGATTTTGCAGGGAAACGGATGATAATCATGGAAGATTTCTTTTACTTCTAAAGAACTTCACAGTTTGCCTGGGTGTCTAAATGGATTGTGTTTAAAATCAGTAACTGGCAATAAAATTGACCAAAGTAAATTAGACCGTTATGAGGTTGGAAAAGGGAAAATGGTAACGAGCTACCTTGTCTGAAACATTTTTTTTTTTTTTTTGGAATGTGACATAGAGACCAGATTTATAATTTAAAACATTCCTCTGAAAACTGTTGTTCTCTACTATGGAAATACAGAACATGCTCAAAGAGTCCTATAAGGTAGGTATCAGAATTCTTAGGATGCTTTGGCTGAGTTTTTCTCACTTACCTTGTGAATGGCATAACAATAATCATAGAGGAAACTTTCCTTAACTAACATAATGTATGATTTTTTTAAAAATATGCCTTTTCTATAACTTGTGTTTGTAGCTGTCTTTGGCTTTTATTTGCTTGTTTAGAGGTTGGGGAGAAATGCAATTACATTGTAAGCTTCTGAGTATAGCTGACTTACAAACAAGGTAGGAAGCACATATCTTAAATAATCCAAACTATTTTAGGAACAGAAAGATGGGAAAAGATGGGATGGGAAAGAAGGACAAGAATGACACTTTTGCTTTGAAGCAGTGTTCAAGAGTATATATCATAGTGGCTGATTTCAGATGTGGATGCAAATATATATATATGTATATATATATGTTTTATGGGGGTTTTCATATGTAGAAGAAATACAGTCAACTCTTGATTGTCAAGGTAACTTGTATTTTCCAATGTGCTTTTTCTGGTTTTCTATCACATTTCAAAGCTTTTTTACTTTCACTATCAGCTCATATGTGCTTATAAAAGCAAATTAATATTATATAATTCACTTACTGTCAGTAAACATTTATCAAGTTCTTAATATGTGCTAAGCACTTTACTGGTCATCATGGATATTGAGATACATCTCAAGAAGGAAGTTAAGTTTGCTCCTGAGAGATCTTATAGTTCACTTTTCAATGAAAGAGACATAAACTTTATTTATTTGAACCACTTCCTCTTCCTCTAATAACATGTGATCAGAAGTTGACTGTAAATGGGAAGTAGGTGCTGTTTGTTTTTAAGGAAGAATGAATAAACCTTTTGAACAGAAAATAAAATACTATACATGCAAAAATATAACACAAAATGACCAAAAAAAAAAAAAATCAGCAAGCAATGGTAAAAATAACAAATTATTTACTGCTTTAAAATGTTAAAGTATTTCATCAAGACAAGTTGCAGTCAAATTAATGTGAGTTATGGAAAATGAAATACATAAAGATGTATTTATACAAGTGCAGAGTAAATATTTTCCATACAGGTATGTAAATGAAAAGATATACAGTAAGTGCACACTTGATAGGACTATGCAGGCAACACTTAGTTAGTTTCAGATACTCTTGGATAGTTCATGCACAAACCTTCCCAAAGTACAAGTTCAGTCAGTCTTTTGGGGGATGTGGAGGGATAATTAAAAAGGACTGAGTTCCTTGCAATAATATCACTATGGACTGGATGAGGGTGAGAGTCGTCAGTTATATATATTACTTACTGTAATTTGTGATTGTCGAGGAAGAGTTGTGGCTGTTGGTGTGATAGTAATACTGCTGGTGACTTTATTGCTTGTTTTGTTTAGTGCCCCATTAGTTAAGCCTTGAGTTCGGTTATCCTGTGGTGGTGTTGAAGGGCTGGCAGGTCTCACGGGGCTGGCCACAGCTTGCATGTAAGGACTTCCTAAGTGAATGTGGATTTTATTATCCTCAGTAGTTATCACACTTGAACTGTTGCTGTTTGAACGTTGAAACTGCCATGATGACTGCCGGTCAGGAGAGACTCTGAAAATTGCATGCTTGGCACTGATTTCTATTGGCTCTGGGGAACGTCCCTGCTCAGGAGAGCCTGCTGAACCAGTCACAGCCAAAACCTGAATAGGTGACATTGTCCTTTCTGGAGTTATAGAACCACAAGACTCTGGGGTCTGTGCTCTGGCAAAGGTTGCCATGGTAATTGGGGACATGCTTTGCTCTAAGTTCATGAGGCCTTCAGCAGAAGTTTTGGATTTCACCGGTGTTATGGAGGCATTTTGGAGGATGGTTATCCTTTGCTTTGGGGTGCCACAGTTTGGAATCACTGCAGTGCTTGTGTAAGAATGAGGACTCTCTGTGGTTGGACTTGTGATTTCAAGAGTGGCTGTGTTTTGGACATGGTCTGGAGTAACCTTTATATGAAGTGGCTGCCCAGGTGTGTGGCTTAGGACTAGATCTCCAGGTTGCATGAAGTTGCCATTGGGTTTAGTTTGTATTTTTCCATTCTGAGGATGGCCCTCCTTAGATTTCATCCAAGGAATCCATAGTTTCCTGTTAACAGGACAGGGGGTAGATGAATTGCATTTGAAGGACAGCACTGATTCCTCATCATTAGGGTCCTCATCCTGGTCCTCATTCTCCTCATATAACTGACCATTGATGACTGCTCGTTCCAGAGGAATGAGACTCTTGTAATCGGGTGGCTCATTGTCTACTACTTCTGTCTGAACTTCTTTAGAAAATACTTGCGGGTCAGAGATGATTCTTCCATTGAGGCTAGGCCGGAGGCTCTTACTGAAATGCCGATACCTCTCTAACTCTTTAGTGAGGTTTTCAATCTCTCTTCCTAAATCTCTGTTCCTGTTTTCTTGTTGATGGAGTTTCTTTTGCAGAACTGAATGATCTCCCTGGAGATGACATATCAGGTCCTCAGTTGCCATGTATTCATGAATTTTCTCTTTCAATGCATCTACTTCTCTTGAGAGGTGTCCCGATTTAGCTTCTTCTTCTTGAAGCCTTTTGAAAAGCCATTGTTCATGGCTGGACTCTGTCTTTTCTGCTAACTTGTACTTGTCAAGTTCCATTTTAACTCGTTCCAGCTCTTCAGATAAAAATTGAGCTTTATCTCGTTCAGTAGCATACCTACGTTCTAGAGTCTCGTACTCATCTTCTGTTTTCATAAGGTCATCCTCAATGGCTTTCATATCCTTTAACTTCAGTCTCAGTCTTTCCACTTCTTGAGAGAGCTCTTTAATCTTATTGTTTTCTTGGTGTAATGCTGTGGTGGACTTACTAGAATCTTGATTTAATTTGTTTTTTAGGAAATCTTTCTCAATTGCTTCCAATGATTGAAGCCTATTTTTCAACATATTAACTTTGGACAGGAGATCATTTCCTTTCTCTTCTTCTGCTTTCAGTTTGTTTTTTAGATCATCTCTCTCCTTGGTGACACTGTACATTTTTTCTTCCACGTCAGTTTTGGACTTTAGTGCCCTTTTTGTTTCCTCAATTAACTTCTCGGTAACCGTCGTCACTTTATTTTGCTCCATTTGAAGCTGAGAAGAAGCAGCTTGCAACTTATCTTCAGTTTGCTTTAATTTTTCACTCATTGTTTTTCTTTCATCTACCAGCATCACAGTTAACGTTTTCAATTTAGTTAAGTCCTCTTTTAGGGTAAATTCTGTCTTTTCCAGCCGACTTTCAATGACTTCTAGCTCTTTGATCCTTACTTTTAAACTCTCCAGTTCTTGTGACAACTGCTTTGTGGTCATCCTTTCTTTTTCTAAATTGCATTTCAGGGAATAACATTCTTGTTTGCTCTTGTTGAAGGCATCTTCTAATCTTTCCAAAGCCATAATCCTTTTATTGAGTTTTTCAACCTCAAGTTTAAAGTCTTTACTCTGTGATGTTTCCTTTTCAAGCCTCTTATTGAGATCTCTGCACTGCTCCTCCATTTTTATGAGTTCTTCATCCTTCCCTTCCATTTCTAGCACACGTTTTCTGAGCTCCTCTACCTCAGCCATGATACCACAGTTTCCATATTCTCCCTTGTTGATTTTTTCTTTTATATCTTGTAGCTCCTCTTCTGCTTTTCGTAAAGACCTGTTTGTCTCCTCTAATTCATCAATTTGCCGGCTGAGTGCTGCCAATTTTTGTCGAAGCTGGCGATTTTGGCTGTCCTCATTGGTGAGCTTTGCCATAATTGTTTCTTGGTTCTGGTGAAACCTTGTGGTTTGTGTTTGCAGTTCTTTCTCTAGTCTGGTCGCCTTCTGCTCTTCTTCCTGAACTCTGGTTTCAGTGAGGGCTAGTTTAGCATGTGTTTCCTTCGCACTTGTGGTTAGGTCTTGGATTTTCTGTCTTTGAAGGGCAAGCTGTGCCGTCAGCCTTTGTTGTTCGTCCACCACCATCAAAGCAAAAGACTTCAGTTTGGTTAGCTCCACTTTCAGGGCGGTGACCTTCTTTTCCTTTTCTTGCTCCTTCTTCTCCTGGGACTCAGTTTCTTGGTCAATTAGCTTCTTTAATCTGCAAAATACAAAAGAGTGCGTTCTGTTTTGTGATTGGTACTTCAGCAACTTCCCAGCTGTGACTAAACATTTATGTAATTTAGAAAGATTTATCAGCTATACAGAATATGGAAAGGAATTCCTGTACTTGACTGGCAAGGAGAATCTTGATAAACAGCTCTGTTTTGCTTTTACAAGGTGGTTTGCCCCCACCCCCTTGCTGATTGGTAACAGTTGTAGCTCACCAGGAGCCTTGGTGGAAGAGTAAAGGCAAAAATAGTTGGTTTAAATTGCGTGTATGGAGCACCTGGGTGGCTCAGTCACTTAAGCATCAGACTTCGCCTCACGTCATGATCTCACGGTTCATGAGCCTGCATGGGGCTCTGTGCTGTCAGTGCAGAGACTGCTTGGGAACTCCTCTCTCTCCCTCTCTCTCTCTCTCTCTCTCTCTCTCTCTCTCTCTCTCTCTCTCTCAAAATAAACATACATACATACATAGCTAGCTAGCTAGCTTGTGGAACAGAACTAGTAGACCGTCTAGCCTGAAAGCTGTAAAAATAGATACAAGTTTGAGGTTCAAGTTGACCTGGCTTCAATATTGGCCCTCCTCTACCAGCTAATTAACCTGAGCTGTTATTTAGCATCCTTGATCATCAGTTTCCCCATCTGGAAAATGGAGGCAATAATTGTATTATCTCAGCAGCCATTTGTGAAAATTTAATGAGATAATTCATCTAAGAGTCTCATAGTGCTGGTGCATAATAATAAGCATTTGGTAGTGTTATTGATGTTCTTTTTTATTAATGTGGTTATTGTTATATTGATAAAATGGTTTGCTTGAACCATTATAGTATGTATACATTATATTTGGTGTTCAATTTCTTGATAAAGAGAGATAAAATTGAGATAAAATTTTATTCACATTGCCTAGAAGTTATGTGCTTCACTGATGGACCTCTCTGCCAATTAAAACTTGGTTTACACTAGCATGACATTTTGCCAGGAATCACCCACTTCATATATATCTTTATCCCCATAGTGGCTGGTAGTTGAATGAGGGGAATTGAGAGGCATCTGAAGGGGTTTAGAATTTTTGTAACGTGGGAAGAACATACAGTGTGATAGGAAAGAGTTTATCAATTAGGGTCAGATGGTAGAAATGACGGAGGAAAAACTCTACAATCAGGAACATAATAACTCCCTCTTAAATGATGACTATTATAATGTTACTTTTTTCTTTTACTTTTTAAATTTGTTGGCATAACAGGATGTCATTTTACATGCAATATAAATTAATCTCTTCCACACACCTTTCTCCTCAGCAGTGAGGTCACAGTTTTAAATTTGTGGCACTCTTAATTACATTGGGAATGGGCTGATTATAGAGGATGTCATTACAGCTTTGCAGTATTGTTATACAGAAGCTAATACAGAATGGAATCCCTGAAGAATTGAACTAAAGGACTTGTCGTGGATGAAAAGTTATAAATATTTGTTTTCTGATCAAGCATAAAGAGTTCATAATTTACTATATCTTTTCTGTTAAGAATGAGTTAATTATCCAATGCAGGTCTTTAATCCTTGCCATAAAACTTTCTTTTTTAAAGCTGTTTAAGGGTTTGAAAGGACATTTTAAAAGGAAATTAATTTGGAAGAGTCTTTGTGGAAAAGTCTTTCTTAAGATCCTAATCTACTCTTTAATTAAACTACACAAGAAGAACATGTTTAAAGTAATTGTATAATGTAAGGATTCCCAACTGTTTTGTGGGGAGGATCCACTTTTATTTTTTCTGTTTTGAGAACCTAACAGGAGGCTGGCTCGAGGGCTGTAGCCTGTGAAATTCTGAAGAAGCTGAGCTGGATGCTGGGGTGGAGTTGATGATGATTTCATCCACAGTCTTGGCAAGGAGGCTTGCCCATGGCTTCTCGCCCTTTCCCACTCTCTATTTGAGACACCTGGGAACCTGAGAAACATGGCGTCTCCTTCCTGAATGGTCATGGTACTTCACAACCCGGTAGTAAAGTCCATGGGCAAACTGCTTTGGTGGTGAAATAGTTACAGAAACTTTGGCAAAGCACTTCTTCCTCCCACCCTTAGCATTAGAATCATATTTAACAATGCTCTGAGCATAATTGCAGTGAAGTATTTTCCCCTCTTTACATCACAGTTCTTAGAGTTTTATTAAAGAATAGTTTCACAAAAAAAACTTTTCAGGATTTGTTTTAACTTATTAAATAATACCATGTGTGATATAATTTTCATGAGAAGGGCATGTATTTTCTTAGTATATAAAAGAGGGAAGATTATTTTGCAGTGCAGTGAAAAAAGCATTAAAACTGGTGATTAGTGAATCTTGGCAGAGCTGTAACTGGCAAAAAAAAGATTTTGAAGAAATTTAAATTGTTTCCATTGTGTTCATTGTTTTTGACAGTAAGCATGATGCATCTTTTTCATCATGGTTGCAAGGTCATGTATCTTTTTCATGCTTTCTGGAAATCAATTGGCATCCCCTTCTGTTCCCAAGCCTCACCTTACAAGGTAGGCACATAAAACTGATAATTTGAATACATTTGCTTTCAGTAATTCCTTACTACTTGTTTCCTAACAACCTGCTATTTCCCTCGGCCAATCCCATGAGCACATATAAGACAGTCAACAGGCTGGTCAGGTAAGACCTGTCAGGGAGAGAAATAGGAGTTTATATGCAGAAGGAATTATACCCCCAACCATCAACTCAGGCAGGAGCGTAGGGCCAGCAACCAGTGAGAATTGAGGATAGAAGAGAGGCCCTGATGGAACCTTCTCAGAGCCAGTTGGGTGCCAGTACTGCTATTGCACATTGTGTGTGTGTGTGTGTGTGTGTGTGTGTGTGTGTGTGTGTGTGTGTGTGTGTGAAAGAGAGAGTGAGAGATTGAGAGAGGTTGATTATACTACTGAATTGGAATTAGCACTTTTGGTAGAGTGAAAGGGCTTACCCTAAATCATTCACTATTTCTTGTCGTATATCCAGAAGTATTTGAAGGTTGAGATTGAGGTTAGTTTATGGACTTGAAGAAAGATGTTTCTGTGCAAAGTTAGCGAGTCCTTATAGGATTTGAAGCTGCAAGTCCGGCTGGTTGTACACAGTGCCCTAAATAAGAAAGCTAATTTTTGTACTGCTAATTACTAATGCAGGTTGTGTGTGTGTGTGTGTGTGTGTGTGTGTGTATCTTTTTTCTTTCAAATATATATGAAAACTTTTAGCAGATATTTGCTATTGACTGTAGTTTAGTCATTTGAGGTCTACAATTACATATCCAAAACTTTTGAAGCCAAATATTTTCGAAGTTGTAGTTTTTCAAATTTTAGAAAGGCACTAAAGAACATCTGTCATATAGAACAGCTCCCACCAAGCCTGTGGCACCACCTCCTAATACTTCTGTGGTGAACCATGCGATAACTGAGATAATAAATAGCCTTACATCTCTTCAGGCTTTGCTGCCAGAGGAGTTCAGATAAGAAATTCTGCCACAAATTAGGGGGAAAAAAAGTGTTCTTATATTTTTAAAATTGCAGACAAGGGATTGTGGATGTTTGAAAATGAAGGTATAGACTGTTAGTGTCTTTGGGTTAAGGAAGGTGTGGAGTTGAGGGTCCTCAAGAAAGTTGAGCCTGCTTTCTTCTTCAGTTGGATTGGGTTTGAAATGAAATAGTACCTTAATTTTCTATTTCCATTATTTTTCTTTGCTTCATAATGGGTTTTAGGCATTGATGCTGACTGACTTTATATGCTGATACAGATTATCACTGACTCTGGGTTTGCTGGCAAAAGCAGATAAATGATTCTGAGAGCTTTTAACCAGGGTACTCACAGTGTTGAAAGCAGCACAGACTTTGTGATGCAGAATGCCCAGATACAAAATTCACACCCTCAGAGCTGTGTAGTCAAATTATTGCTCCTTTTTTCATGAATAGTTCCAATTAAGACACCTGTATGCAGGGATGTTTGTATAATCTATGCTAGGGTTTCTCTAACCTCAGAACTATTGGCATTTTGAGCCAAATGATTCTTTGTTGTGGGGGGCTGTGCTGTGCATTGTAAGATGTTTAGCAGCATCTGTGGCTTGCCTCGCTAGATGCCAGTAGCAGCCCTTCCCAGTTGTGACAACAAAAAATATCTCTAGACATTATTTGCCCAATGTCTCCTGGCAGGGTGGGGGGTGCAGGGCACAAAATCACCCCTAGATGAGAACCAGTTATCAGTGAATGTGTGTCCTTATGGACATTTATATATGTCAGTCTGTCATTAGAGTTAGATTCTCCATCATTCCACCTTACTCAGCTTTAATTAAGCAGGTGCAACAGAAAGTTCCCACCTGAGATATATATATACCTGGTGATTATATCTTCCCTGCAAATGGCCTGTTCTTTACCAGTGCTTGTCAGAGTTTAAGATGCATGTGAATCACCTAAGAATTTTGTTAAATTGCAGCTTCCCATTTAGTAGATGGGGATAGGCCTCAAATTTTGCATTATATGAAGCTCCCAGGTGATGCCAGGATTGACTATGGGTAGGAAGGCTTTACTATTTACACATTAGATGTTTTGCAAAAATGGTACTCTGATGAATATTAACTCAGCCAGTTGTTTGTTATCGATCATACCCCAATCTGTGAACATTGCCTGTATTCCTGACCTACAAGGCCATCCATTTTTTTCACAGAGAACACCAGGTAGGAGACCATGACTAAAATCGCTGAATATCATCCAAACTACTAGAAAAAATGACTCAATATACATATCATAGGTGGTGGTTCAGTAGCTCAGTTTTCACCTAAAGAAGGCAGTAAATAATTTCAGTTCCAATTTGTGATTCTCCTCACCCAGCCCAAAGACTTAAAAAACAGGAGACTGTATAGTAGCTACCATTCTTTATTTAGTGCCAATGAGGTTCTGCCAAGCACTGAAATAAGTCTATGCATGTGTTGGTTCTAATTCTCATGGTAAGCTTATAGGGTTTGGGATTATTATCTCTGTTTTACAGCAATGAAAATTTAAGCTGAGATAGGTCAGGAAGGTGCAAAGCCCAGTATCACATTGCCTCTCCAACAAAGAACACAGACTTATTACCTCAACCTGCTCCACAGTGTCTTTCCCAAAAAAATTCTGTGTGTTGGAGAAACTATTAACCTAAGGAAAAATTCTCTTTGTCATTGTGCTTGTATTCTTTTTAGTTCATATCTCATAGAGCAGTGGTTTTTAAATGTTTACTCTTCTGTCTCCTAAAATAATTTTTTATTATGTACAACTAGTTTGTTCATATAAAGAATAGTCATAGCACTTCCCTTAGCAAGTATCATCTACCTTTTTTCAGCTTGTTTTGAGGCATAATTAACAAATAAAACTGTAAGATATATAAACTATATGACCTGATGATTTGGTATATATACATTGTGAAAGGACTCCCACCAAGTTAACATGTCCATCACCTCACATATTCACCTTTTGTGTGTGTGAGAATGCTGAAGTTCTACTTGCTTATTAGCAAATATACAGTATTATCAACTGTAGTCACCATGGTGTATATTAGATCCACAGACCTTATTTCATCTTTATAACTAAAAATTTGTACCCTTTTACTTCCTGTTTCCTGCTCCCACCTTCCACTCCCAACCCCTAGCAGTCTCCACTCTACTTTCTGTTTATAAAATTCAACTTTTTATTTTTTTAAGACTCCACATATAAATGGTCTGGCTTATTTCATTTACTGTAATGCCCTCCAGGTTCATCTATGTTTTTGCAAACACCAGGATTTCCTTCTTTTTTAAGGCTGAATAATATTCCATCACATATATCACATCACATTTTCTTTATCTGTTCATCTGTTGTCAGACACGTAGGTTATTTCCATACCTTGACTATTGTGAATAACGCTGCAGTGAACATGAGAGTTCAGATATCTCTTCAAGATAGTGATTTCATTACCTTTGGGCATACACTCAGAAATGGGATTGCTAGATCATGTGGTAGTTTTTAAAAAATTTTCTGAAGAACCTCTATATTATGTTGCATAGTGACTGAACCCGTTTACATTCTCACCAACAGTGTACAGGAGTTTCCCTTTTCTTCATATGTTTGCTAGCATTTGTTATTGCTTCTCTTTTTGATAGTAGACATCCTAACAGGTGTGAGATTTCATTGTGGTTTTCCTTTGCATTTCATTTTCCTGATGACTAGCAATATCAAGTACCTTTTTCATGTACCCGTTAGCCATATGTGTGTCTTCTTTGTTTTTGTTTGTTTGAAGATATTTTTAATGTTTATTTTTTATTTTTAAGAGAGAAAGAGACAGAGCACAAGCAGGGGAGGGACAGAGAGGGAGGGACAGAGAGAGAGGGACATATGGAATCCAAAGCAGGCTTCAGGCTCTGAGCTGTGAGCACAGCGCCCAATGTGGGGCTTGAACCCACAAACTGTGGAGATCATGACCTGAGCCGAAGTCAGATGCTTAAGTGACTGAGCCAACCAGACGCCCCTATGTATGTCTTCTTTGGAAAAATGTCTATTCAGGTTCCTTGTCCATTTTATAATTTATTTGTTTTTTTGTTTTTTTGGGGTTTTTTTGGTTTTTTTGTTTTGTTTTGTTTTGTTTTGTTTTTTGCTATTGAGTTTTAGGAGTTCCTTATATATTTTGGATATTAACCCCTTATTGAATGTATATATCATTTGCAAGTCTCTTCTCCCATCCCATAGATTACCTTTTCATTTTGTTGATAGTTTCCTTGCTATGTAGAAAAAAGGTTTTCAGTTTGATGGAGTTTCATTGTTTATTTTTGCTTTTGTTTCCCTTGCCTGTGGAGACTATCTAGAAAAATGTTTCATGGCTGATGTCAAAGAAATTACTGCCTATGTTTTCTTCTAGGAGTTTTATGGTTTCATGGCTTACATTTAGGTCTTTAATCCATTTTGTTTATTTTTGTGTATGGTATAAGAAAGCAGTCCAGTTTCATTCTTTTGCATGTAGCCATCCAGTTTTCCTAGCACCATTTATTGAAGAAACTGTCTTTCCCCCATTGTATATTGTTGCTTCTTTTGTCACAGATTAATTGACCATATAAGCCTGGGTTTATTTCTGGTCTATTCTGTTCCACTGATCTGCATGTCTATTTTTGTGTCTGTATCATACTGTTTTGATTACTACAGGTTTGCAGTATATCTTGGAATCTGGGATTGTGATACCTCCAGCTCTATTGTTCTTTCTCAAGACTGCTTTGGCTTTTCAGGGCCTTTTGTGGTTCCATACAAATTTTAGTATTATTTGTTCTAGTTCTGTGAAAAATGTTGTTTGATAGGTATTGCATTAAATCTGTAGATTGCTTTGGGTAGTATGGACATTTTAACAATATTTGTTCTTCTAATCCATAAGCATGAAATATCTTTCCATTTTTTGTATCATCTTCTATTTCTTTCATTAATGTTATATAATTTTGGAGTACAGGTCTTTCAGCTCCTTTGCTATTGACATAAAACCCAAAAAGATATTGTTAAGACAAATACTGAGGGGCTTAGCCCCTATATTTTCTTCTAGGAGTTTTGTAGTTTCAGGTCTTATGTTCAAATCTTTAATCCATTCCCAGTTGATTTTTGTGTGTAAAATAGTGATCCAGTTTATTCTTTTTCATGTGTATATTCAGTTTTCCCAGAACCATTTACTGAAGAGACCATCCTTTCCTACTGTATATTCTTGGCTCCTTTGTTGAAAATTAATTGGACATATTAGGATGTCCACCCCACCCACCCCCCGCTGGGCTCTCTTTTTTCTTCCACTGGTCTATGTGTCTGTTTTTTATGCAAATACCATACTGTTTTGACTACTACAGCTTTGTAATATAGTGTGAAATCAAGGATCATGATGCCCCCCCAGCTGTGTTCTTTCTCAAGATTGTTTTGGATAGTCAGGGGTTTTTGTGCTTACATATACATTTTAGGACTGCTTTTTGTATTTCTATGAAAAATGCCATTAGGATTTTGATAGGGATCACATTGAATTTATAGGTTGTTTTGAAAAGTAATATTAATTGTTACAATCTGAACATTGAATATCTTTCCATTTATTTGTGTCTTCCTCAGTTTATTTCATTAGTGTTTCACAGTTTTCACTGTGTAGATCTTCCTTGGTTAAATTTATTTCTAAGTATTTTATTCATTTTCTTGCTATTATAAATGGGATTATTTCCTAGTTCATCTTTCTAATCCAATAATCTAATAGTTCGAAAAGGATTTTTAGGAGCACCTGGGTGGCTCAGTCAGTTAAGTGTCTGAGTCTTGATTCCAGCTCAGGTCATGATCTTGTGGTTCGTGAGATCAAGCCCCATGCTGGGCTCTGTGCTGACAGTGCAGTGCGGAGCCTGGTTGGGATTCTCTCTCTCTCCTCGCTCTGTGACCCTCCCCTGCTTCTGCATTCTCTCAAAATGAATAAACTTAAAAAAACAAAAACAAAAACAGGGGCGCCTGGGTGGCTCAGTCAGTTAAGTGTCTGAGTCTTGGTTTTAGCTCAGGTCATGGTCTCACAGCTGCATGGGTTCGAGCCTTGCATTGGACTCTGTGCTGGCAGTGCAGAGCTTGCTTGGGACTCTCTTTCTCCCTCTCTCTGTGCCCCTCTCCCACTCGCACTGTCTCTGTCTTTCTCTAAATAAATAAATAAACTTAAAAAAATAAAAAAAAATAAAAGGATTTTTAAAAACTAAGTACCTCTTCACACATTTTAAAGCCGCCATCCAAAAATTCTTACTCAAGGTTTAAATAACCGCAAACGATATATATTAACATTTGCCATATAATCTAAAAGTCCCCATTGGCAAACCAGTCACCCAAATCAGACATTCAAGGAAAGTCTGACTTCATTTTTCAACTTAGGTAAATGTGTAAATATCCATCTCTTTGGCAACCATTTTACTTCTAAAAGAGATGAGGCATAGCAGCTTGCCCCGAGTTGTTCCTAGATGAAGACACAAGCACTGCTTCCGCCAGTGGTTCTGAAGTTCTTGCTGCTCTGCGCTCATAGGACTCTCTCGGGTGTCTTTCTATAGTTGTACCTTTGTTCTGTGTCCCAGAGAATTTTCCAGCCCAGGAAGATGCATTTGGTAAAATTTTGTTAAATTAGAAGACTGTTTTGAAAGGATTGCTGGAGAACTCAGTGCAAGCCCTTTTTCTGGTAGATCGGTTTTAGAAAGCATATGTGTGTGGATTGCGGATGTAGACATTGACTCCTTTAATGTTTTCCATGCTTATAACTCTGGAAAGTTTTTGTGTACCCTCAGGGGTATGTGTACCCCAGTCTGAAGACTGCCATCTTGGAGAGTACTCATATTCATGTTCAAGTACTGATAGCACAGGATTATAGGATTATACACTGAATCCTGTCCAGTAAAAACAGGTTGTGGAAGCTGGTTTCATGGACACAAACTGAGGTAGTTAAATCCAAACTGGCTTAAAGCAGTGTCTTGTTACAGCTTTTTCTTTAGAGTTTCTATTATGGCTTAGAATTGTTGTAACTTACTGTGGTTTATCACTATTATGTGCAATACTAGTTCCTTGTTTTTTCAAAAATATCACATCTGTCATCTTGAATGTTCTTTGGTACGAACCATGAAGCTGGTTCTTTACTACAAATTATACATTCAGAGGGTCTTTTTAGTTTTTATTTACACATACATATGTCAGCACACATGTGTGACTATATTTTATCTCCTCTTTGTGAGACAGTTAGTAATATTCATCATATAACACATATGAAACAGATGGTTTGTCTAAATGTTCTAATGCCAGTCATACCCATAGTAATTCATAATTTTCACCACTTTTTATTATGTCTTATTTATGTGCATTACAATCAACCCCACTAAAATACAAGCTTCTTAAGAATCGGGCACATGTCTGACTCATTTGTTTCTTCTGCAAATATGTCTACTACATACCCTTACATGTGGAGAGTATCAAATGTTTTTTTATTTGTTTACCAAAATGAATGTTTTTTGAAGGAATGAACAAATATGCCTTCCTGTGGAAAATACCGTAGCACTGACCTGAATAATTTTATTCAGCTTTAAAAGAAGATGCTCTCATGTTTACTATGTACACAGTTTTAAGTATTTTTAAAAAATGAGGTGTAAATGGTTTCCCCATTGGTGTTCTCCAAGTACATTGTTGGATTTTTGAAAGAATCAAGACTGTTGCAATATTTCTTTTTCCTTCTTCAGATTCCTGCATTAAATTATATGTGCTTGCTTGTTTGAGAAGGGAGATTGGTGGTAAATGTCCACATCCTAGGCCCTTAGTCTCTTTTGGTTATTTCATCTCTGCAAACAAAGGAGTGATTCTTTTATTTTTTTCCTTACAGTCCAGAGCTCTATTGGACAAATATGTTCATTACACAAGTAACATTAATCAACAGCAAATGAAATTGAAAAGGAATATTCATCTATAATCTGACCACCCTAATACATCAATTATGTTTCTACTTTTCCAGATTTTTTTCCACTTCATTTGACACCTAGCCCATATAAATAAATGTAGGGTAATTATCAAGCAGTAAAACCAATTCCACAAACCATTAATGGCACTGTGTTGTTTCTCTTAGCTGTAGAAATCAATCTGTATGTAGGGAACTTCAGAGTCAGCTTACCTTCTCATCTGTCATTTTTAGGAGACACCTACTCCATTGTATCTATTATATGGATCCTGAATCTAAGTTTTTGTTGTTATGAATATGGCAAGACTTGTTCATTTAATTTGCAAACAACAAAAGAATTACTTAGTACTGGGGCTATACTGAGATGAACAGGGGGAGCGTTCCTGTTCTCAAAGCATCCGTAGGCTTTTGGGAAAGAATGAGCAGATAGTTCCAATGCAATTCAGTAAAGATTCTAGAGCATTGATTCTCAAACTTTTTGGTCTGATGACTCATTTATACTCTTAAAAATTATTGAGGATTCTAAAGAGCTTTTTATTATATTTATATCTATCAGTATTTACCATATTAGAAACTCAAGACAAAAATTTTTAAATGTTTATGTATTTATTAAAAATAATAAGCCATTGTATATCAACACATTGTATGAAAAATAACTTTTTCAAACCAAAAAAGTAAGTTGGAAGATTTGCATTGTTTCCTGTTTCTGCAAATTCCAATGTCTGGCTTTGTCAGAGCAGTGACATCACAACACCTCATGTAGCCTCTGGAAAACTCCATGTATAGTTTTAAGAGAATGAGAGTGAAAAAGATAGTGTTACTATGAAAATAACTTTGAACTTGCAGAGCTCTTGAAAGGGACTACAGTTTGAGAACCACTTCTCTCAAGGATAGACAGTCTGAAGCATAAATGACAAATATGTCCTTCTCTGAAAAAGCCTCTAGTTTGGGCTGTCACCTTCTGCACGCTATCACTGAGTGAGCCCTTTCCTTCATCCAAAGCAGCTTCATCCACTGACCTAGTCACTGCTCCAGTGTTTCCATCATTAATAAAACTAGTTTTTTGTTTCCTATCTCAGAAAGGTGGAAGATTCTCTGCCTTTAATACCTGTCTTCCAGTTCTCAGAAAAATCCTAAATGACAAAACTGTCTCCATTAGACACTGTGTTTTATTTGAAACCATAATTTGAAATAAGGTCATGGAAATAACAAAGCTGCCTCATTTTTAAAATGCATCCATCCACAGTGCTGTGCATATCAGCTGACATTTGATTCATTTCATATTTTTTTGAAGCAGTTACAGTGAACACCTACCATGTACAAGATACTGTGCTTGTTATTTGTCAGTTTACCTTTTTCTGTCAAAACCAGCCTATATACTTGCATAGCTCTGATCATAACTTATAATAGTTTCCCATCAACAAGTACATAGTGCGATCATACCAAATTGTTTGTTCTTAAGATACATGAAATATTATATCTCTCATTCTAAGTGTGAAACTTCATTTTGAAGGGCCTCAATTTCTACATTTACTTTTATTCTTCCAGAGCTAGTTAATACATTACTTTTTCTTCCTGATTTAAAATGTTAATCACTAAGCAGAAACTACACACATTACACTGCTTTATTCATTTTCATATCTCTTCCCATGGCTAGACTTTGATAGTGTGGTTATTATATTCCACCATATCTTTTAGCAATTCTTATCTAATATATAATTCTAATTGTTGCACTGCATTGATAGCAGCTACATTCATAGTTAAATAACCACAGAACTCTAAGCAGTTTGCAGAGTAATTACAAGCAATTTTTGGAAAGTTTCCTTAGTTTGAGATAGTTCTTGATGATCAGGCCTGTAATTAGTGTTTTTTTGCTCTACTCCCTTATTCAATGGGACTTTTCACTGTTTAGTCTGATTTTTAGGAGCACTCATAAAAATAGCTATGACCAGTCTTTTTTATTCAATGTGTGCTGCTTCCTTTTATTTCTCTCACAAGTCAAAGGTTTTTTAAAATTACAGCTACAGCATACCATAGTCATAATGTAATGCTCAATTCATTTGACTTGGTCAGCAAGATCTAGAAGAACAGTAACACTTTTTTTGGCATCTGCTAGCTGAATATGAGTGTACATCTGTGTCTGCTTTATGTCCTTGTTATTGAAGATCCTGTCATCATCACTGAGATCATTTAGACACACCATAAATGGGTCCATATCCGGCAAGCTGAGTTACTACTTTTCCTTCACTGTGAAACAAGAATTGGGGCATGAAGTGACAGAGGAGGTTTTGGTTGGTGTCAGAAGGAATATATTATAAAAATGGGGCACCTTGAGTTAGGACTTTTCATTATCTGAACAATTTTGTTTGGGTCCCCAGGGATTAGGGGAAGTGAAATTATAAGATACGCAAATAGTCAATGACCTATTAATTTTAAGGAGCTTGGAAACTTTTAGCATAAAAATAGGATCCTTACAGGAGCCTATAAAAACCCTCAAACTGAACAGAGGGACAGGGGTTGGGGCAAATCTCTTTCTTAAAAGCAAAACAAAAAACAACTGAATGGAAAAAAGAAAACAAACTGACTGAGACTAAGGGTCTCCTGGGAAGAAAAACTGCTGAAAAGTGTGGTTTTAGAACCAGAAAAAGACCACTCTGAGAGCTCACAGGCACAGAGTTTGGGGAGTAAGGCTACAAGGAGAATATTCTCATTATAAGACCATGGAATCTGGGCTAGAAGAGACTCTCCATTACTGATCAAAGGGCTAAGTGGAAACTGGAAAAGGTGCACAGTTAAGGCCTAGGAAAGGAAACAGGAACTGATACAGAAGTGACAATAAGAATAGTACATGTAAATCTAGGATAATTACTTAAAGCTTGAATTATGTGTTATCTCTTCAGTGCTATAGCTTTCTAGAAAGAACTATAGGATGATGGATGTTCATTACCACTAAGCTTATGCCTCTCCATCCCCCATTTTAATTATTCATGTTAAAAAATATCTACTCAAATAGATTTTTTTCCCCATTTACTCAGATGGGTTTTTTTTTTTTTTGGCTTGTTTTGAATATATTATAGCTACAAAGGAGGAGTTTAAAAAAAATTACTGCGAATACACTGCTTTGCTAAAGAGCCTGCTCTTTTGTGTTTTTAGCCTCTCACACACTCTGAATGAGGTTTTTAATTACTTGAAAAAGATCTTTCATATGAACATTTTAACATTTTCTCTTTTCCAGACTTTCTTTTTGAATGCTACTATGCCAAAAACAAAACAAAACAAAAAAACCCTAGCCTGTCTTTCATCAGATTGAGGCTTCAGGTCCTTGGCTGACTGGGAGTTTTAGGTGGACATCTCCCTGATTTTTTAAGGTCTACTTGGGCCAATCACAGTTATGATGCCTTTCTTTCCCTTACTGCCTTGTCTCTCTCTAGGGAGAAGCATTCAGAAAGCTACCCAGCATGTGATGTCTTGGATTGTCAGAGAGATGTGTGTGCTCCTGTATTCATTCCTGAGAGCGCCTTGCCTTGGGACAGAGCATGCGGAGCTGTCTTTGAGTTGGTGATGGTGGTGGTAATGGGCTTGTCCCCAGGTTCCCAGCACTTTAATAGTTTATCATTCTTTCCATTCCTTCCTCCTCCTTTCTCTAGTTGATTTTGTACTCTGTAATTTGTGGATTTGTGTTCTTCTGTATCTTATCCATTTGCCCCAAGGTAGCCTTCTTAGGGAAAGGGCTGATGTTCTCCCTACTGCCCATCCCATACTGACTCAGCAGTAGATGGCAGAAAACACTGCAGGCATATGAGTGGCAAGGGGCAGGCAGGATAAACAGACAGGATGTAAGTACACTCACTGCAGCACCAATGGAAAAAAGGCAATAAAACACTATAGGAGGTAGGGTAGTGCTAGGGGAGAAATTCAGATCCTGGATATCAATTTTCAGAGCTGAGTCATGGCTTCCCCACTTCTACCTAGTGTGACCGAGTGAGCAGTTTTAACCTCTATGGGTCTCACTGTCTTCATTTGTAGAATGGGGATAATACTGGCGACTCCCTTATAGTAGGGCTGTTCTAAGGATTAGGCCAAACAATCCACATTAAAGCTCCTAACATATTTATTACCTGGCACAGGACGTATCAATTACTATTAGAAGTGGGAAACTGAAGGTGAAGCAACACAGAAGAGCACCTCAGCCACAATGGGCTGGCCTAAAGTAGGGGTCACCTATGAGACAGAGTCAGAGTGAACACTAGAAGGAAAGATATGATTACATAATCTGTTTACTGTTTCAGGCCATTCATGCATCTTTTCAGCCGTGCACATGGTTAGCCATGTTGATTGTCATTTTAGGCCAGAGATTCTCAGCCTTGACACCACTGACGTTTGGTGCTGAATAATTCTTTGTTTTGGGACTGTCCTGTGCATTGTAGGATGTTTAGCAGCATCCCTGGCCTCTTCCTAGTGAATGCCAGAAGTAACCCAGTAACCCCCAATTCCGGTGTCACAACCAAACTATCTCCCAACATTGCAAAAACCCTGGGGACAAAAATCATCTTTAGGGAGAACCACCATTTTAGGGCATAGGTAATTTTTTGGAAAACTTCTATTAGACCTCTTTGTGTTAGTTGTCTCTAATATTCATAGCTCTTTTTCATTATCTGCTGCTCCACTGTATTTGGGATTAGCCATTATTTTCCATTTCTCTTTGATTTATAGATCTATACCACAGCTCTTCTCCCTTTCTGGAAAAGAATAATGTTGTGAATGTGCATTATTCAGTGAAATGCCAGCATATCACAATGGATGCTAATAGTGACCTTCCCAAAGCCTCTCCAATGATCTGCTCATCTTACCCCTATTCTTCATTCCTTAAGTGTGAACATGTATTTTCTTTGCTGGGATCAGATGCTCTTAGACTTGTCTACTTGGGTATTCAGAGGCAGCATGGGCTGACTGATTTGGTGTAGACCTGGAGGGAACAGTCTTTTTCTGTATATGCTGCTTACTGCCACGTGTGGTTTCCCCAGTGAAAAATATGGAGAAGACTACTGAGGATGTTTTAGAATGTTTTTCACTGAGCACTTCAGAAAAAAATATAAAGTAACAGGTTGAAGAATACCCACATTGTCTGAGAAACCGGTCATTTGAGGTTTTCATATTGTTGTATAATTAATTTTGTAATTATTTTGCTCAATTTTAACTCTTCAAGCAAGTCAGTTTTGGATTGTAGATTAGCATTCCTTTTTTTGGGGGGGGGGGCGGATTGATGACATCTTTATTTGAAAAGCAAAGGATGTTACAAAGTAGAAAAAGCAGAAAAGGCAATCAAATGTCATTGATGTGCTTTGATGGACGGGGGCTCCCTCAGGTACCAGGTTCCTGGGTGTCCCCGGTCAGGCTCCTCCTGACTTAGCCCTCATCTGTGGCTAGAGCGATTAGCACTCCTAAATATATAATACATGTTTAAAAATATGTATATTAAAAGGTAAACTGTGAGTGTCTTTCTTCCGCCTCATCCTTCATCTACCCATTCTCCTTTCCGAACCAGTAACCACTGTACATATTATTTCACATATACACTTCTAGAATGTCTTAATGAGTAAGTAGGCAAATACAAATAAAGATTCTTATTATCTCCCTTCTTTATGTAAAATATAGCTTACTGTAACTGTTCATCTGTCACCTTGATTTTTGCAGTTAAACATTGTCTTGGAGATCTTTCCAAGCAGGGGTAGGAAAAAGGAATAAAAATCAGCATGACTGCTAAATGAAATCTTTACAACTTCATGCTAAAGAAATTAAAATTTGTAGGACTTTTTTAATCAATATAGAGGGAGCATATACTTTTGCTCTTTTAAAACTTTTAAGATAAATTTTACATAAAAGACAATTTTAAGATAAGTTGTAATAGTAATATTATTTGATTATAATTTTTATAACAGCACCATGATTATTGTATAACTGTCTTTAAAATGTCTGCATGTAGCATCTGCAATTTCTTACTTGAGAAACTGAAGCCCAGGCAGATTAAATAACATTCAAAGCCACTGTTACAGTAACCCTGGATCTGGAACAGACTCCAGTTCCCAGCTATGATCCAGTGCAGGATTTAGCTTATAGAAAGAGACAAGCATATTGAAGGTCTACTCTTTGCCACTTGATCTAATTTAATCCTTGTAACAATGTTATGAGGTATTATTTCCATTTTATAGATAAGGGTAAGAATCAAAAAAACTAAAATATAGACAGGTTAAATAATTACCAAACAGCACAAATAACCGAACCAGAATAAAAATTCACTGACTGCCAAGTGTGTGTTCTTCCCACTTAACCAGAGTACATGCTAGAAAGCCCAGAGTACTGACCTCAAAAGAATTTCCTCTTTCTCCCATCCCATGTTTTTAGTGTTCATTTGTTCATTTCTATACTCTCCGCCCCCACCCCCTTGACTCCCTGATTCCTTCTACCTTTGCTCATTCTGCCAGCCATACCACCTTCCTAAAGCTAAACACTCACAGTTTACCTTTTAATATACATATGTTTTTCTCTGACCACAACAGGGTCTGTGTCTTTCGTACTGGTTCCCTTCCCAGGGAGCCCCTCATCCCCTCATGTCATAGTACCATCTGGTATACTGTATTTTACTTATTTGATCATTGTCTTTCCTACTAGAACATAAACTTAATGCGAGTGGGTAGGGGTGTGTGTGTGTATTTTATTTACTGAATGGTCAATTACTGGCCAGTTTTATTCCATGCTGTATTTTTAGCTTGGTACTTAATTGGTATTCAATAAATATTTGAACAAACACCTATTCTACTTTTGAACTATGTTATTCTACTTAAGTACTATGTTAAGGATTAAGGGTGTAACTGTAAGCAGTAGACACATGATAAGTAGTTCGTTCCTTCCCTCTATAGTCTGTGAATAACAGTTAACATTTACTAAGCAATTATTATATGCCATGTACCATTGCTAGTCCTGGAAACAGTCATTGGAGGCAAGTAGTGTCCTCATTTCACAAAAAAGCAACTGAGGCTCAGAGAAGTTAGATTATTTGCCAAAGTTTCTACTGGATAATGGACAGAACCAGAATGCCAATACAGTTCTTACTCCAAATCCTGTTTCTCACCACTATGACATACATCCACACCTCCTATCTTATGTATCTCATGTACCAGGCTCTCCAGTGAATAAATGTGTTGTAATATTCTGCCTGTCAAAGGCACAGAAATCACTACCACTTACAATCCTCTGTTTTGTCATAGTTTTTTGTAGGTTTGTGATTACTTTGAGCCTTGATGATGAGACATTAACAGATATTTTCTCTTAATCACTGTAATAATAAAGCAAGTTTAGTCATTTGGCATAAATTCAAAAACATTTTTGGATGGTTTAAAAAACTGACTTTGCCAGTAATAACATCTCATGTTCCCCAGAGGAGGTGGGTTTGTCATAAATACCATTTCCGTTGAACATTTCAAGGAACTTAAAGTTCTCGGAAAATATTTTTAACAGGCAGCCTTTTCTCAGGGAGACTTCAAGGGCATAATACTACATACCCTTAAGAGTGTGGGTGTATGTGCTTTATCTTGTTAAGAATATTTATATGTATTTCTCTTATTGCTCAAAATCCGTTTATATTTAGATGCTTCTTTTGTGTCTTAATGGATTGAGGTAAACAGACATGGATTCTTTAGAAGAGCATTCTAAGGTAGCTGCAGAATTTTCTTTGTTTTTAATCTCCATTAGTCCCTTTTTTCTCTTCCCAGATCACAGGTTATTTTCATTCAGATATTGTAAATAGGTATTTTGGAGGATTAGTTTATTCCTTTCTCTTAACACTCTTTGGTAGGTCACTTTTCTTTCTTGTATTTTCTCCTCTTTAAAAAGTTACAAAGAGTATATCCTCTTCCAAATCTTATTCTGAGCCCTCCCCCCCCCCAAAAAAAATTTTTAAGCCCCTAGTTCCTGTTAACTCTTAAAGAAAGAAGAAAAAAAAAAAGCCTTTCCTCTTTTATTTGGCTTTCTTACGTTAATTCACTGGTTTTCAGTTTGTCAGATTTAACATAAAAGGCCAAAGCAGGGAGCAGTCATGCGCCAGAGTGGATAAGTTCACTGGTTTTCACCTCCTTGTATTCTGGCTGCCTTTACAGAGGCAGTGGCTACCGTGGTATGCTTGGGAAACCAAACGTTTCCTAACTTGTTAGTGGGAAATTAAAACTTCAGAAATTTAGAAACCACAACAACAGAGGCTTATGTTTTATCGTGACTCTTGAAGTCACACAGTTTGCCACAAGAAACAGGCTAAATAGGAGCCATCAGAATGTAAAATGTGAAACATTTTGATCTCTAGAGAATCCTCCTCCCCCCTCCATTTTAGCTATAGCAAATCTGTAAAAAAGAGGCAAAGGAACTAGTAACATTTAATAGCACTGAATAGGATTCACACACAGGTCAGGGCAATTGCAGGATGAAGGTTGTTGCTTGGCTTGGCTTCCTGCTGATTAACAATCAGATCATGAACCACTGTGAACATCTTCCATCTACCCTTATCCACTTTTCCTAGTTCCTGAGGATGACTGGTTTCTGTCTTTCTCCAGGATGTTTTAGAGAGCTGGAGTATGAGCCTTATGTAAAGTTTAATTAGGTGGGAATGTTTTAATCTAGAATCCCTTAGAATGTGAGTGACCATTTTTCTTGTAGTCTGCATTTGTGTCCCCTTGTGTGCATTATAAAAATTAAAATTTTGGGGCGCCTGGGTGGCTCAGTCGGTTAAGCGGCCGACTTCGGCTCAGGTCACGATCTCACGGTCCGTGAGTTCGAGCCCCATGTCGGGCTCTGTGCTGACAGCTCAGAGCCTGGAGCCTGTTTCAGATTCTGTGTCTCCCTCTCTCTGACCCTCCCCCATTCATGCTCTGTCTCTCTCTGTCTCAAAAATAAATAAACGTTTAAAAAAAAATTTTTTTTTTAAATTTAAAATTTTGTTTAATTTTTCCCTGACAGTTCAGAGCATTTGGATTAGATTTTCCTTTTCTGCCGAGCACTGAGAAGACAGAATACATGAACACACAGTTTGATCCTATTTTCTCTTCCCCAGGTTGGGTTCCTTTCAGATGAATGTGTTCTAGAGAATATTAACCTTATGTTGTAAGGAGCAGTTCAATCAAGATGTTACGGTGGTTAGCAATGGATCTGCTAGAGGTGAAAGTAGTGACATTATACTCTACTTCCCTTGGCTCTGGGTCTGCTGCTGATTTTGTCCCTGAGCAAGGTTCAGGCTCACCCATTTAGTTATGTTTATCTCTGTGATAAATCTGTGTGGCAGAGTTAAAGAAAAGGCTATAGTACACCTTGTGTACATACTATATGAATACCCATCCATTTCTGCTCTGACCATATCTTACCTCATGATTTGAATTTTTTTTTTTTTTTAATTTTTTTTTTAACATTTATTCATTTTTGAATGATTTGAATTTTTTAAGAGAGGGCAAACTATTTCAGATCTGCAGTAGTTGAAAGAAGTGTTTTTGAAGAAAGCACTGACTTCACTATTCTTCACTTTTTTTTTTTTAAATGTTTGTTTATTTTTGAGAGAGACAGGGACAGAGTACGAGCTAGGAAGGGACAGAGAGAGAGGGAGACACAGAATCTGAAGCAGGCTTCAGGCTCCGAGCTGTCAGCACAGAACCAGCACAGAACCGGTTGTGGGGCTTGAACTCAAGGGGCTTGAACTCAAGAAACAAGAGATCATGACCTGAGGCGAAGTCAGATGCTTAACTGACTAAGCCACCCAGGCGCCTCTCTATTCTTCACTTTTAAAGTTCACTCATTCACAGTTAAAAACAAAGGAAAAAAGCAAAACCCCATTTCTCAAACAACAGCCATGTATCTAATGGTCAGGGAATGCTGGACCACTGTGCTACTGACTTAGCTCTCTGACTCCACCTCATCTGCCTGTCCCCTCAGTTGCAAAACGGGGAAGCTGTAGGATTTCATCTCTAGGGTTTACAAAGCCTTTGATGATTCTCAGATCTCAGTTCCACAGAATAAAAATTCCACCAACCTTTAGACTCCTTCCCTCCCTTCTTTTTTGTATAGCATTTTGTACAAATTCACACGTCAAAAAATGTATATTTTGTTCCATCAGAACAAATTTTGTGACTCGTCAAGGTCTTAATGGTTCATAACTACACGGGACATTAATGGGACCTTAACTACATGGGACCTTAATACACGGGTATTTCATGGGATTCAACTTTATTTTTGGTTCTTTATACATCAAGTATTGTATTTCAAGAAATCTTTTCAGTGTCTGACACTTAAAATGTTACACTAAGTAGAAAGTACACTGAAACTGTAAAATTAACACCTAGGAAGAAGTGTTTAGACTGGGAGTTTCTGAAAAGAATTCTTTATTGTCTATGGGTAGGATGTGATATAAGCTCTTTAGCCCATGTGGTAAGATTTGTCTTACCCATTTGTTTTGTGTGCCTTCCAGGCATGGTAGGACTTTCAAGGTAAAACAGGGAGATTCCAGGCCAGCTTTTAAGCCTTTTGCTCTTTGGTCCTTTAACTACTCAGTAACTTGTTTCTTATTTCAGGTGACTAAAAAACCCATTGGAAAGCCCATGTTCTCATAAGAGGGATTCCCTTCTAGCAGGGAACTCAGGATAAAAGATAACATCACTTTTCAGAGTAGCTGAATTTAGGCACTAGACACATGGATTTTCTCCAGAAGGCTTAATCCTTTACTTCACTTTAGGGCTGGGTGTTAAGAACATGAGCTCTTCCAGACTGCATCCTTACAAAGCAAGCACCTCCTCTTTGGTGCTGAGGCAACCCCTTGTGCCTCAGCCTGGTGGAACCCTATATATAGCCCTTAACATAACTAAGAAGAATAATATATTTACTGAGTGCCTGCTATGGGTCCAGCACTGTGCCAACTGTTTTTGTGACATTTAAAATCTTCACTTTAAGGATTGAAATCTATTCTACAGAAGTCCAAATAATGGGTTTAAAAATCAAAGTTTGGGTGTTCAGATGCTGTTTCAAGCCTTCTCTTTTAACCTCAGATTCCCTTTTCATAGTAAACTTCCAAGGGGTACATCTGCCATCATTTTTTGAACACTCCATTCAATAGCTTCCATTTACACTTCAGTTCCCATCTTTTCTATGAATGTTTGTTCCCTACCTTGTCTGGCTGGGTCTCCCTTTGTGAGTCCGCACAGCCCTTACAGTTTTGTGACACAAATACTTCATAATGTTGTTTTATACCACTTTCTAACTTTGTGTATAATAGTTTTGCTCTTGAACAAACTCTAAGTTCCATGAAGAATTTGATACCTCTGTATCCCCCACATGGGTTTGAACTTAGTATGTACTTGACTGACTGAGACGTGAGAAGAGCCATTTCTTAGGGGAGCATAACTCCCTCCTGGGCTGAATAATACCTAAAGATCTCAGGATTTGCTCTTATTATTAAAGCAGAAGAAGAAGTAAAGTTTTGTTCCTCTTGTTTCTGTCATTTCTGAGGAGGGACAAACCTTTAGTGAAATGAGGAATGCACCTGAAGACAAATTTAAATAAAGTCCAGATGAGGGAAGTTCCACCATAGAATCTTAACCTTGCCTCTGATTCTTTGCATCTTTACCAGCCCAGTGAATTTTATGGAATTTTAAGAAGAATCTTGCAAGGCATAATTCTAGTGGAGATGAGTGGAATGCCAAATCACTTAACAAAATTGTTCTCACCTTTATCTGAAAGATCTGCCTGCCCCATGTATCCAGTTGTATGAAAACCTGAAGGATAATATGCAACTTCAAACATAATGTATTTCTTGTAATAATATGAGTGTCTAACTATCTTGATAATAAGTGAATCAATATTATTTTTAAAGAATAGATAATCTTTCCTTTAGCAGCAAAGGATTACTTTTCACAAGACTCCAGAGTGATTTACCTCCTCTGCCATTTCAAATTGACAGACTAACAAACTAAGGCTAAGGGACTTGCTTACCATCTCACTGCGTGGCCCTTTGTCTTTAGCAAGAAGGAACTTTCTCCTGCTCTTCTCAAGCTTCTAGGCTAAGCAGCTCCTTCCTTTTCTTCAGATGTAACAGCAGCAGTCACTTAAGTCTTGTCAACCCAAATGTGATGAATGTTTCACATTCCTTTTATGATTTCTGCTCAGAGATTTGTTTTCTGTTTTGGTTCACTTAAAAAAGAATTTTAAAAAGAGGGAGAAAAACTTAGTTCACCTTTAAACTTTTGTTCCAACCCTGGTGGGCCATGAGATACAGTAAATCTGGCAGATTTGCTTCTGTCTGCTCCGCCCATCTTGAAGGGCTGACCTCATCTTTGAGGCTGTACTTGGTACAGTGGTCTGGAGCTCTCACAGGCTCCAGTACTATAGTTGTTAATCTTTTCTCTGTGCGTAAGAGACTTTTTCCTCACATCCCTTTCATTCTCTTAAGCTAATTTTTCTGTAATGATATGATCAGTAGCTTTTATTTTTATATAGTCTTCAGTTCTGCTTGATCGGTGTACCTACCCTCAAGGGTTACTGCTCATTATTCTGTCCTTCCCCAGTATTGAAAGATGCTTGTGGTGGATGACAGTGTTTCTTTTTTTGGGTTTTTTTTTTTGTTTTTTTTGTTTTTTTTTGTTAGGTATGTGGAAGCCAAGGCTATAGGAGGCTTACCCAGGGAATAGATGGTAGAGACAAGAAGAATGGAACTTGGATTTATGAACCTTTATTCCTACTAATTAGTTGTACTGTTGAGATAAACACTATTTGTCCATGCCAACTTAGTGTTATTAGTAAGTAAGCAAGGAAGCTTGGAGATTATAACTATATTCTGGTTAGTTGGGTTTTTTTGTTAAACAGCCCCACACTGTTTACCTTTGCTTAATTTTTATGTACGCTGACCTGTTTTACCTATATTGTTTTATCAGTCCATTAAAAAAAGAGCAGAGACAGGGCCATTGTGCAAGAGCTGCTGGTGATCTTAGTCACTGTCACCAGTATGGTGCCAATCAGTTTTAGTAGGTGTAGCTGGGTTAATGACATCGTATAGTGTGTAGAGAACTTAGTTGCTGGCCTGCCTGGTGCTTAGCACAGTGCCTGGAAGATATTAAGTAAATGTTTGCTGCTGAGTTACAAGCCCTAGGCTGGCTTCAATGATTGACATTGGAATTACCTAACTGAAACTATAGAAAATTCACTCCTTTTCTGTAAAACCTGGCAGATGCACTGAATGACCCATAGAAACTTGAGAGTCAAAGTGTATGCTTAGGAAAAGGCAATCTGCTGGTTTCTCTTTATGGCAAGGACAAGCTGTTTGGGTCCAATGACTGCATCTTCTAGGTCTTCATATGAGGCACAGAGATTAGGAAAAACAAAGGTACCTACACTTCCTTAAAGACAAAAACCACTACATTCTGCTCATCCATATTTTGTTTCCCACCCATTCCATGCCCCATACTGTGTAGTACGAAGTACATTTTACTGCATTGATTTCATCTGAGCCTGATTTGTTTTCTGGTTTTTGTGCTTGTATCAGTTCAATGTGGTTACTTCAGATAGTGGCAGAGATTTGTTTTGGGCCCCTGAACAGAATCTCAAAGAAGGGGCCTTTCCTAGCCCATAGTTTTCTTACCAAGTAAGGAGCTTCTAGGTTGTAATTTATTTGTTGGTACATTTATTCAGCACCCTTCTTGTCCCAGGGACATGCTTACTAACTATAGCGAGGTACTTTGCCAGGCACTAGGAATAAAGTTGGTTGCAAAATTGACCCTCAGGGAGTTTATAGTCCAGGAGAAAGACAATAAACAAATAAGCAGCTAATGTGTAATTTAGTGTCATGTAGCAGTGCACTGTGTGAAGGGAAGTAAAGCAGGGTAAGTATCACCAGGAGCTCACAGCCTTCATTAGTTACTTCCTCTGCAGTTTTCAGGGAAGTTCTCAGTTGTTTTAAAGATATTGGGTCATTGTGAGTTTTGAATGGGACCCTGCTAGCTAGGGAGGTCTGGAGAGTGTAGAATGCTTCGTTGGAAGATGCTGAGAAGAAGTCAGTTGTCAAATTAGTGGTTCAGACCTAAATGTCTTTGACATAGAGCATATATACATTCTTCCTAGGGAACCACTCAACTTTTAAGCAGAGTGAGCTTTGCCACCCAGAAGACCTTTAAGTACAGTTATTATTTGTTTCCTTTGTCTTTCTTTTATCACCCCCCTCCATTGTAGTAGCCTGGTTTAACTCTATTGGTTTTTACCTCCCTCCTTTGCCTTGCCTTCTTACTACTTATACTCATTAACAAGAACTTTGAACCTTTCTGTTTTCCTTTTTAATGGATTTTGTATCCAAATTAACACCTCTAGTGCCAGGGCTTCTTCTGGGGCTTCTGCCTTCATCTCTTCCTAGCACTAATTTAAGGGGAAACCAAAAGCTATAGCCCAAGAATGCAGGGGGCCCTGGCTCTGCCTCTGAGTAATTTTGTGTCTCTGAGCCAAGTCACGCTGTGAACTTCAGTTTCTTCTGTAAGGTGAGGCATTTGGATCAGATGGCCTCCAAGGCCTCTTCTAGCTATAAAGCTCTGTGGATATTCCTTGCCAGAGAGAGAGAGAGAGAGAGAGCGCTTCTCTGGGGCCTAGGGCATCCCATTGTTCATATGAAAAAACTTATGATCAAGTTTCTTCTCAAATTCCCATCTATGGAGTTGTGTGTTTGCTATTCTGATGTAAGATGTGATCTCTTTTACTGATAAAACTGTCCTTTAGGCTAGAATCCGTAGTTACAGACAAAAACAAGAAGGTGAGTGTATGTCTGGCTACACCTTTACCTGCCTTAATGGTACACTTACATACCTATGGCTCTACATACCTTCTTATCCACATACCGCCCCCCCCCTACAATTCCTCAAGCTTGTCGTTAAAAAATAATAGTGTCTTTAAGAGTTAATCTTATTTTGGAACCAATAGGGAATAGGAATGTGAGGATGGTCTAAGTGGAGAAAGAACACTGCTAATGTGTTATTCTGTTCTTGGGCTCAGAATTAAAATTGCTGCTGTCGTATCTTAGTGTGCTCAAGCTTCTGAGAGAAACAGCATGAAAAGGGAATGCTTCTCCATATCTGAAAAAGAACCAAGGGACTTTCCTTGGAGAGCCTTCCCACTTTTGTTTTTCTCAGCTTTTCCAGTCAGAGGTAATGTCAGAATAGAAGAAAGTCAGGGGAGAGATAATTTTAACTCTGCTTTTTAAGAAAAAGAAGGATGCAGGAGGGCTTACAACAGTGTTGGTGATGATCTGCTAGGAATTAGTGCATCTAACATTCAAAGTAGAAACTGACCCAGCACATGTTAAACATAAGTGATGGGGTTGGTGGGCCCATAAATACTGTAGTGATGGCAGAAGCAGCCACAGAAAAGTTTCTTTGAAAGTGTGTGATGCTGGCTGCATATGCAGTGTCCCTTCATCTTTAAATCCTTACTTAAACATAATTTACAGAAACTAAACAATCAGATTAAATTGAAGCTACATCCATAGTCAAAAACAAATTAAATAAACTTTTTAAAAAAGTTAAAATTAATGATACTCCCAAGAGGATAAGGTAGGATGTGTTAAATTTTTCAGAGATAATGACTGGCTGTGTGAACAACAGATTTCAGTACATGAAGCAGGTTGAGACCAATATTGGTTTACATCACATATTATGCCACAATATCCAGTCTTTTATAAACAGTCCTCTTCCTGCTCCCGCCTTCCTTTTCCCCTCAAATAGGAGGCTGTATTTTTTTCTCTGTTCACCTTGTAAAAGCATTCACTTTGCTCTGAAGCATTAGATATGGACAGAACATGACTTAAGAAGAAAATGGAATTTTATTCTTGGTGCTCCATTTTCACTTTTTACCTCAAAATCCATTTATTACCAAAGTCATTTTTGGGGGGAGGAAGGCGAGACAGAGAAACCTAAAACAAAGTGCACAGCCTTTTGAGAAGGCAAATTTATGGGAATTGCAAGTAGACTTGAAAATAAAGTTCAAAGCTTGGTTTGTGTTTTCATATTGCCTCTTTCTATAGATTCCCTCACAGCATTAGGAAAATATAACAAAAATACAAGTGCTTCACATTTAAGGTCAATTGCCATAAAAGGCAAATTAATTTATTAAGCATAAAATTTGTATGTGCTTTATTTGGAAATGCAAAAATTTATATTCCATCTATCTAAAACATTTTTTCCATCATATAGAGTGTCCCCAGGACTAATAAATGCTCATTCAGAGAGTCCACTGTGTGATAATGTATCTACAACAAATCTTGTTTAACTTTCAGTTTTAAAAGGGGTCTCAATGGATGATTTGTTTTTAAACGATGCTTTATAGTTAGTAAATGGAAAAAAAGTGTGGAATATTGGAGTGTGTCATTTACAGAGTAAAAAGTGGTGCTTGCCTTTTGTAAAAAAAAAAAATAATAATAATAATAAAATAAAATGCAGACCCTGGGAAACACAGCTGTTAGAGATTTAATAGAGGTTATGATTTTCAACAGATGAGCTATAGTTTATGGTACAGATGGCACTTTGGGTATAGCTGAAACAGTAATTGATGGTTTCTGTTTCCCTCCTCCTCTATCAGATTCAGAAGAGTGGAATACCTTTTTACCAAAGGAAGAATTTTTCCATTTCCAATTACAGCCTATATGAAATAAACAACTTTTCTGTGCATATTTTGTACTTCTCCACAATGACCTGGGTGTTGGCCCCTCTTTCTTATGGTAGGCTTCCCTAGATTTAAAATAATAGTTTTGGAGAAATCCTACTTTTCAGTACTAACCTGCAGTTCATATAGCCTATCTTCAAACCAAATAACATATAATTTTTCTTTTAGAATACTAAAACCAAAATCTTGCATTGCTGCAAACAAAATTAGCAAACTAAACAGAACTATGAAGCAAAAGTAGTAGGCACCAATATTATATGCTTTAAAATACTCAACCACAGGAATTACTAGAAACAAAGATAAATCCCCAATCTGGGGCATATAAACAAATGCTGTTTCAAATGATAAATAAAATATAGATGCTATTTAAAAAGAAAAATAATTGTCAGACATTTCTTAAGTTTTATTTTACAATGTATGTTCAGACCAAATACAGTTTGAGTGATACATGACTTTTTAATTTCCTATTCCAGTGTTTTAAATGTGACTTTTTAATTTCCTATTCCAGTGTTTTAAATGTGACATGGTGTATTTTATTTTTAATTCTTCTGCTAATTTTTATTCTGAAATGTGATTTTCATCCAGGTGTTCAATTATCAGATGGTAAAAGTTCATTTATAGCAATAACCTATTCAGGGTTCAGATGTAAGTTCAAAATGCCACTGATTGACAAAATTCTTCTATAGGCTTTACCTTTTAAATTAGTGTTTCTACATAACACAACAAACTGTGTCCAAAAATATTACTCTAGAGAAGCTAGCGTTATCTTTTTCAGTTTGTCACTTATCCATTTACTGGAGTTGAAGTAAAAAGTTGGAACTCAAAATTATGAGTTACGTCTGACACAGACTGCCATATGCTTTTGCTCGTAAGATTTTTTTGAAGCTTAAAAAGCTCAACTTTTTAAGTTAGAGTCCTCCTAATTACAAGCTATATTTCTAACAGGGATTTTCTGGTGTTTTGTATGAAGATTCACAAAGGGGAGGGGGTGAGAAACGGCACTAATAAATCACTACCATGTGGCAGTGTTTCGCACTCTGCTCTTGTCAGACATAAGGGAATTTAAGTCCGAGGAGAGAGAAGATCAGGAGATAGAGTTGTGGTATTACAATATACTCCCTCCCCCCTCCCGCCCCCGCCCCCATTCCCAAAGATTTCTCCATACAGGCAGGATTCGGTGTGCGGCTCGCTTGGAGAATGTAATATATAGTCATTCCCCAGCTCTCCTCATTTAAAATCAAATCTGAAATCCGTTTTCTCCGTGTGAGTAAACTTTCTAAGTTTTGTGTGAGTTTTAAAAGGTTTTGAACCCAGAGTTCATTGGACGCGCTTTTCGAAACCTGTCTGCAGTTCGTGATGCTGGTAACTTTAAAAGCCACCTACAGTCAGCCTGGCTGTCTGACAGCAGTGCCCCTTGCTGGAGCGGAGCGGCTCTCCCGGGCTTACCTGAGCTGCCTGCGCCGGGGCCGGGCGGGGGGCCGGGAGGGGGCCGCTGTCTGGCGGCGCTGCGAGCGGGCTGTGCGCGCTCCGGGAGTCGCCCGAACAATGCGAGCGGGGCGCCGAGCGCGCCCGGCCTAAGGGCGTTACGTCACTGCGCTGCCTTATAAGGCGCTTCGCATGTGCGGCGCGGGCGGCGGGGGCGCCGGTGACAACCAGATCCGCGGCGGCGGCGGCGGCGGCGGCGCGGCAGCAATGCGCCTCAGCTCCGCTGACGCTCCGACCGTGTGAACGGACCGTCGGTCCCCGGCTCCCCGAGGAGGGGAGTGGGCGGCGGGCCCGGGACGCCGGCGCCCTCCTGCCTGGCTAACCAAGTCATTGGGGGTCATGGTCGATCCGTTAGTAACTTTTCTCCCTCCGGGGCTCTAAAGCTTCTGTTATTGCCTCAGATTCTTAAATGCACATCCTGTTATTCTTATTTAAACTTTTGTAAATACATTTTTGTTACATTTGTTTTTTGGTTGCTGGGGGGAGGTAGGAGAGGGAGCCAGAAGTTTTGTTGGTTTTTTTTTTTTTTTGAGACATCCCGAGGTGATTGAGACTTCAAACCTTCTCCTTCCTTTTTGTAAAGAGTAGGGGTCCTCAGAGGATAGTATTTTATTTCCTGATGATGTAACTACCAAACAATTCTTGAAGTGATGATGGGAAGGCCAGATGAAATCTTTTTTTTTTTTCAGTGTTTTTCCTGAAAGAACCTCCTAGTTCCTCATTTCTGCATGCCTGTGTTTAACGAAAGTAGTTAAAACTAATCAGTTTATTTGGCAGAGAAAAATATTTATTAAAAGTAAAGATAAATGTGTTGTGCTGCACTTTCAAGACAAAGTATAAAAATAGAACTTTAGAACAAGTTTTAAGCCATTTGTTCCCTGCCACCAGCAAACAAAGACAAGAGAAGAAAAAAGAAACTGACCAAATATGACCGAATTAAGCATGTTATCTAGTGTGGGGCAGATTTTACTTTTATAAATTCTTTTTCTGGGAAATGAGAATTATGTTCCCAATTATTTTGCACATCAATAAGAGAAGTAATCTCTGAAAGTCCTAGCCAATTATATGAATCTGCTAAGTAAATTAGGGATGTGGCTGTCTTATTTGCAAGCTTCAAATGAATTGAGTAAAATTTTGAGTCTATTTAACTCTTTTTAAATAAACAGTAAAATAGGATTGTTTCCTGTTATGACATACATATGTCTATAGAATTGTCAAACAGTAGTAATGAAAATAGCTTGTATCTTTTCCTTAGTTTGGAGTAGAGAATGCCTGGTTGCATAGAATGTATAGTTAGTGAAAACGGTGAAAAAAGATACAGGGCACAGAATGTGTGTCATCTTTGTTAAACTGTGGGCTCACTTTAATAGTTCTTCTAGATCACTCTGCCTACAGAGAAGCCTGTTAAACTACTCCTGCTTTTTATATATACTGTTTTGAGAAGCTAATGACCATACCCTTCAGCTGAGCTTAAAATTCAATATTTGATTTGTATTTTCATATTAACATTTTAGATATTGGTTTGTGAGTTTTGTTACTCGACCTTATAGTTGTGGAGTGTATTTGAATCTTTTTAGTCTCCTGTGCTTGCCTTGTACTTATTAACCATGTTTTTGAGACTTTTATGCTAGATTTGATTTATTTCAAATGAGATAAAATGACTGCTGTGAAAGTCGCATAAACACCTGAATCTCAGTTGCAGACTACTAACATAAAAGATCTTTACCCAAAGCCAGCATTTTTGTAACCGATTTTGCCCCCTTTCCCCTCATAGGTACAGAGGTTTCCTAACATTGGACACCATCTTTTATTTCTTTGCCACATTTTTTATACTCATGTTTTGCATTTATTTTCATGTTTTTGACTTCCCACTTCCCCTATAAAATCTGTCAGCATTATTTCCTCCTTTTCTTTAGCTGCAGTAGCTGAAGAACAGAGAAGTTAAGTGGATATAAGACTTGCCTCTGGTTATGAAGCCAGAGAAGAGAGGATCAGGACTTCTCCTCTTTGTGTGCCTTGCCTGGTGCCCTGTTACTTTCTGAAGCAGTGATCTCTGACCCAGCTATGACTCAGCATTCCGGCTGAGATCATGGTGTAGACCCATTCTCTTCAGGAACCAATAATAACATTTGTTGCGCTTTTAGTTCATGCTAGCCACCATGCTTAGTGTTCTACATGCACTCCATCATTTTATTTGCATAACACATCGTAAGGTGGTATTATTCATACTTTTCAGATGAAGAAACACATTTGGAACAGTAAAATGGCTTGACCAAAGTCAGAGGGCTATTAAGGTAACAAATGCGGAGATTTGAACCAGTGTTTATATATACAGCCTTAGTCTCCTCTTAATGGTTTGCTCAGAATCTCTCAGAAGTGTTGGTAAAGAAGTGTTCAGATTTAACTGAGAAGTTTCTATGTTTCCAGACTGAATGTTAAACTAGGAAAACCAAAACTGACCTTTGCAGCCCCTGCCCCCTCCCCAACAGAACCACCCTAATTATGCACTGAATAACCCTAGGGAAGTCATTCACATTGGAAACATCATAGATTTGCATATTTATTAAGACAACATTTTCGAGGATGTTGACAAGTCTTGTTCTAATAAAATCAGAATATTATGACATTTTCGCTACAGATGAAAGTCCAGGGTCTTGAGTAGGAGGGTATCTTTATCAAACTGATTCGAGAACCCTGGGTCTTGTATTGCTAACTCCAGCCAGCCATTAGTAATGTACTCCACTGGCCACATGAATCGACAAGTAGACTTTTATTTCCCTCTCCTTTCCTATGAACATTCTCTTTGAGATGTAGTTTTTGTTTTCTTGGCTTCTGATGTGTATTCATTATCAAAAGAATAGTGTTGTGAGCACGGTGCCTCAGTCTTGGCTAAGAAAACTTTTACTTTTTTTACTGAAAAATTTCCTGCCCAGTTGCTGTATGACCCTTCTCATTTTATAAGGCAAAATTTCCTACAAATAAGTATAGCTACAAATTAAAGGCATTTCTATAATAAGTAATTTAAATTTATGATCTAAATCAGCAGTAGCTTTAAGTTGTGATTTGGAAAGGGTACTAAGGAATTTTTCTACCGATCTAATTGCTTTCTAATGAGGAAGAGGGGTTTGTAGGCAGCAAGGGTGGAAACTAGGATGTATCAATTCAGTTGAACTGTATGAATCACCTTGTTAGATAGTCAAAAACAGTTCAGTATCAGCAATTTCCCCTGGTTCAAGCTAATGCCAGGAGTTTAATACAGTGACCACGGCAACCAATGTTATTAGCAATGTCCACAAATGTTTAAAAATACCATTAATGTGTTACTAAGCATGTCAAATCCAGTTTCTCTTTGTGAAATCACTACTCTTACTTTCTTTCATGTCTTGTCTCCCTGCCTTTGTTTCTACTTGTGACTGGTGAAGTCTTCTAGTCATCCAAATAAGTGCAAGAGAAGCAGTATTCATAATGCACCTTTCTTACAGCTGCCCACAATTTTCATTACTGCTTCTTTCATCAGTTAAGGGGTCACTGCACTGTTGGAATCTGTGGGATGGTAACATTAACTTTGAATGTGATAATGTTTGCTCTTTTGCCTCCTCTATAAAATAGTATACATGGAAACATTGTAACATACAAAGAAAAACAACAATTCTTATCACAGGCATTGTTCTGTATGAGAAGCTGAGTATATAGTGGAGACAGATCCAGGATTGCATGAGATGGAGGCAGAGTTCTGTGGTTTTACATTGCATTAGGCTGCAGTTGGATTGGCCAGAGTGTGACCCTTTGGCACTAAAGTATTTCTATCTCAGGGAACATTCTGACACCTCACTGTCAGGCTTCTTGCAAAGCAGCTTTGTCTCTGAGCATTGGGCTAGCCTGCCATGTATCTGGTGCTGATCTCTCCTCTGCTGCTGTACAACCTCAGAGGAATGGATTGAGCACCACAAGTGGGCAGCTATAGAATGTAAAGCCAGAAGGGAAGTTTGAGGGCAAAAGCACCTTCTCTCCATGCCAAGAACAATCAGTTTTCTTTCTTCTTCTTCTTCTTCTTCTTCTTCTTCTTCTTCTTCTTCTTCTTCTTCTTCTCCTCCTTCTTCTTCTTTCTTCTTTCTTCTTTCTTCTTCTTCTTCTTCTTCTTCCTTTTAAATAGCATTTTACTTTTTCAGTATGCTCCATGCCCATCATGGGGCTTGAAATCACAACCCTGAGATCAGAGTTGCGTATTCTATCCACTGAGCCAACCAACCACCCTGAACAATTAGTTTTCTAACTGACCTGTTCCTTTCCCTCTTCTTCCTATTCCCCAGGTGTCTTTTGACTAGTTCTGTACACATAAGTGCCCACAAAAAATATACCACATCCCCAGGCAGCAAGCACTTGCACTGTGTGCCTATGGCCCTTCACAAATAGTGGGCTACAGTGAACCTGGATTTACAGAGAGACCCTCTCATTCTTATCTGCAACCCAGATCTCCTGTCCTCCATAGTCCTTGAAGTTTCCAGAGGCTCTTCAACTATTCCTGTTCATACTTTAGCTGACTTTGATTTTATAACAGGGATTTATACCCTTGAAAGCAAACTCAGGCTGATTATAGCAACAATGTCAGTGGTAATACAGTAGTAATGTTAGGGAATGGGAAGCCTGTTAGTAACATGATTTTCTGTGGCTTTAAAAATTAATTTTAAAACAGTTCAGTGCCCATGATAATTTGGAAAATGCAGAAAACTAGAAAGACATTTTACATCTAGTCATACCACATGAATACTGCCAACTATTAACAATTTGATGTACAGTTGACCCTTAAACACAGGTTTGAACTGCATAGGTCTACTTATATGCAGACTTTTTACAGTGTAGTCCTATAAATGTATTATTCTATTGATTTTCTTAATATTTTTTCTCTAGCATACTTTATTGTAAGAATGCAGTATATAATACATATACAAAATATGTGTTAATTATATTATTAGTAAGGCCTCTGTTCAACAGCAAATTATAAGTAGTTTTTTTGGGGGGGAGGCAAATTTGTACACAGATTTTTGACTGCACAGGGCTTGGTGCCCTTGATCCCCACATTGTTCAAGAGTCAACCACTCTATGTTTCCTTTTAGTCTTTTTATAAACATTTGTAAAACATCTTTGTTTTTACACTGTGGGCCATATGTGTGTATTGTGTCTTTTTATCGTTATTTATATATTTTAATCATGTTCATTGCTTTTCTGTAGATAGTGGGTCATTTAAAAGCATATATTTGCATACTTTCTCTAGAAATGATACTCGTAAAACCAACCACTACCTGCTGTCCCACTGACAGTGCTATAGTTTTTGTTCTTCAACAAGTGAAACAACAAAGTCTACATTTAAGAGATAATCTCCTGTTGATCCAGGGACCTCCTGTTCTTGGTTTACGTGGGATACTATGAGTTGGTTTTGGGACTCCAGTGAGCATGCCGATAGGTGAGCAGAATGACTTGAGGAGAAAGAGGAATTGATAAGATGACACCACCATAAGATTATTAAATGGGAAGCTGGAAAAGCCTGCTATTTAGGTCCAGTTCATTTGCTTATTTATTTCTGCAAACAGTTTGTGTTTCCTTGGTAACTAATAATAGTTTTGAGAAACTGTTGAACTCACAAGTATTACTGCAAGAGTAAAAAAATCCTCGAATCACAGAAATTAGAGACAGAAAAGACCTATTAGGTCATCTTTTTTGTCCCTTGCCAGTACAGATTGTTCTCAGTGCTTTGTCCAGTCCCTCTTTAAAGAGACCTTGTCAAAAAGTTTTACCCCATATCTTTTTTAAGTAGTGCATTTTTAAAGAAAATAGTCAACAGAATATAGTTGTGGACTTTGATTTCAGGCTAAATATTTGTAGAGAAAGATCTCTGGGTTCAAAGTACAGTTGAACAGGTTTTATTAGTTGGAAGTCATTGGTATAGTTTAGGATGTCATTGGAATAGTTGGCTAAGGGTAAAAAACAGCTGGGTAAGTTACTTTATGTGTTTTCTTTTATCATTGGAAACTCAATTATAGAAAAACAGGATAAACTTTTAATCATATAAACTCACTGAAATGGGTCTAGAAGGCCTGAGGAAATAAAGTGTTTAGGAAGTAGAGTAAATGGTTCATTCTAAGATTAGATTTATGAAAGAGACATCCTGTAATCTCCCTACTGTCCTCAATTCTGCATTGTCCTTTATTTACAGTTAATTATTGCTTGATGTGAAGATGGCTTCCAGTTGTAAAATCCCCTCCCTCAGTCAAATAACTTCTTCCAAACCCCAGAAGGACAGCATAAAACTGTCTCATAGAGCAGTCAGTGGTGGTGTTACAGACTAAATGCTTCAATTCCCTATATTATAATTAAAGATGTCTTCACTGGGAAAAATGATGAACAAATTAAGAAATGTGCTTTGAGTTTTATTTTGAAGAGTGATCATTTCATTAAATCACATTTTAGAGTATAAAAGACCTTACAAAATATCTACTGTATTTATTGCCATCCCTTGTTCCCCCTTTTTAAATAGATGAGATAATTGGACTTCAGAGAAGTGAAAGGACTTGTCCTGAGGTCAAAAGCAAATTGGTGACCCAGCCACTATGTTTTATGGGCCTGCATATCTCTTTTTCGGAAACATGAAAAATCAAAAATGGCTTAATTAAATAATGTCATTAGAACTGTCAGAAAGAATATATCTGAAATTATAATTAAAGTTAGAATAATTTATCTAGGTCTGTAGTAACTACAGAAATAATTTGAAGTATTAATGAACTAGTTATCCACTTTATGGGTGAAAAATGCAATATTTTTGTTCCATTTATTTTAAATTGAAGATCTCTGTATTGCTGGTAATCGAATCAAGCCACTAAGATAGGCCATGGATTGACAACTCCAGCCAAAAATTTAATGGAGCAATCTGAACTTTTAATATTAATTCTGTTCTATCATTTAACACCGTTGTCTTGCATGCTTGCCAAATGCTCATTCAGTACATGAGAAATGCTGTTGTCATTAGTTAGTGCTGAATAGCTCCAGGGATTTTTTACTCCCCAACAAGTCCATTCCATTCCAAACTGAAAACTGCCTTCCTCTCACTTCTACTGACTATTCCTGGTCTTTCTAGGGAGTTATATTGAATAAATACATTGCTTTGACATGACAGTTTTTTAAATATTTGAAGACAGCTTGTCCTGAATCTTAAACTATTTGTATTTTTATAATTTGAGCCTTTTCATACCCTGTTTCTAAGCATTTGTGCTCAGGATGAACAAATTACTTCAGTATATCAGGATTATCTTCCCCTTTACAGACTTTGTAAAGTCTTTTGTATGTGTGTGTAAACATAAATTTTCTTAGCATTTCAGGTAACCACATCAGACTGCTATGTCATTGTGCTTACTGATCACCAGCCTCCTACTGATCAACTACATACCTATGTATTTTCATCATGTACTGCTTCTGTAATACAGGTTAATCCTTTCTATCCTATGCTGGTTTTGTTTATATTACATCTTTGTTACAATAACAACAATAATGGACGGCACATTTAATGTTTAATGGATGCCATGTAATATATGCTTTACATATAATATCAACTTCGATCCACATAATGACCCTGTGGGAAACACAACTGAGGAACAGAGAGATTAAGTAACCTGTCCAAGATCACAGAGCTAGTAGATAGTGGCACCAGGTTTTGAGTTGCAGAGAGACTTCAGCAACCTCTGGTAGAAATAATATTCAGTGTTTTGTAGTAGGATTTGGACTTAGGGGATAAACGTAGAGGCATATAACTTTGTATCTCTCTTATCTGCCATCTAATTCATTGGGCTTGCACTAAGTGATGATAGAGAATAGATCTTGGAGAGAATCTGCTTCCCTCATCTTACAGTTTACATTACTACAGGGTAAGCTGTGCAGTATTCTGTTCAGGGATACACAGATGGGGCAGAGCTCAGGCCAGAATATGGTGCCTTTTCTACTATAGAACTCTGAAGTATTTCTGCTTTGTACAGTTTTTCTCTTATCTGCTCCTCTTTCCTCCCTCCCTCCTACCCTCCCGTCCTTCCTCCCGTCCTTCCTTCCTTCCTTCCTTCCTTCCTTCCTTCCTTCCTTCCTCTCTATTTATGGCACTATAAGTATTAAAACAACAATAACATTCATAGAAACCACATTGAAAATCCTATCACATCATGTTTTAAACTTTTTCATTTACTGTCAACTTCTGAATCTGTAAGTTCTTTATCTTTTTAGATTATGACATATATATAAGACTTCTATTTAATATATTCTTAATCCTCTGATGTAAGTTTCACAGCTCAGGTATGCCACTTATATAAAGAAGATCCAGGGAACAGGAAGGGATAGGAAGGGAAAGGAATTGCTGTCATTTATTGAGAGCCTACTGTGTGCTAGTCACTCTTCCTTGCCCTCTGCCTTGATATTTCCAATCTCCTTCTTGCTTTTTGGGATTTGGTATGAGGGCTAACACAATATCACACACAACCTAAGGAGTGAGGATTAATGGAAGAGAGTGTTCTGAATCCAGCAGGAAAAAGAGGTAATGATCATTCATTGCCTGACTACTTCCATTCATTGACTTTTAGCTTTTGATTCATTTTATGTGCCGTTTATTGCATAGCTCCATTGAGGCAAATATGTGTGCAAGATGCTATGGGATGCTATTTACAGTGATTTTGCCCTTGTACTTTTTCTTTTAATTATTTTTTAGTGTTTATTTTTGAGAGAGAGAGAGAGACAGAGCATGAGTGGGGAGGAGCAGAGAGAGAGGGAGACACAGAATCCGAAGCAGGCTCCAGGCTCAGAGCTGCCAGCACAGAGCCCAATGCGGGGCCTGAACTCATGAACCGTGAGATCATGACCTGAGCTGAAGTCGGACGCCTAACTGACTAAGCCACCCAGGCGCCCCTGTCCTTATACTTTTAAATCAACTGAATACTGATTAAGTCTTGACCAGAAACTTTTCTTACTTTCATTTATTCAAATTTCTTTAATTCTCTTGAAATTTGCTAAGCAAATTTCCCCTTGGAGTATATTAAACCATGCAAATGGGAAAAACTTTGTCACGATACTGCTTTGACGGCCCAAGAACTTGAGGAATAAAAACTTCAAGAGCAAAATCCCTTCTCAAACAGTCAACTGTGGCCTAACAGTGGCTTCTTGCCAAATCGTAACTTAAAAAAGTGCTGATTACTTTTTAAACATAATCAATTCCAATGAATACTGCTCCAGTTGGCTTTTAAAACACATAGAATCAACTTTCAGTTACCCAGAATGGCTACTACCCTAGTGATGCCAGAATGTCTATGGCCCAACCCACTTATTAGCACTGGAAACCTGAAGAATCACTGATGCTGACTCTCAGTGACCTCAAATTTAGACTCTGAGATTTTTATTCAAATGCTGATATTTTCTGATAAGACGGAAGTACAAGCTTATATGATTGATTGCTAATTTGTGTCACTACTACACTATGCCACTTACAGTTTGCTATAAATTAATTTTTAAGTAAATCTTATTATCTTATGAGTAACTCAATCCCATTTCATCATCTTACCTTTTTTTTTTTGTTTTGCAGAAATTATGAGTTCTTAGTTAAATGCGAGGATTTAAAATTTACATGAGTTCATAAACTTACATTTGGCATTTCTTTCTTATTTTAATACATCATAGACTCAAAATATGAAAGTGGTGTATGTGTCACTTCACCTCTGAAAGTTGCTGACTTCTTGTTAAAAACAGTCTCCATCCATCCATCCATCGATCCATCCATCCATCCATCTATCCATCCATCTATCTATCCATTTGTCCTCTATCTATGGCTATCATTTACTAAAAACTTACAGAACAGATGTCTAACTCTCTTCTTCTGTCTTCCCTCCTCTCTGCTTAAAACACATACACATTACACAAGTACATATGCAGGCTTTCATATGTACACTCACCAACAATTACAAGAGGAAATTAAAAACAGTGGAATTCAACTGTTTAGATTAGAAATGGGAATCTACTTCCAAAAGGCTAAAAGCAGTATCTTTTCATCTACTCATGGGGACCTTCAATAACTAATAGCACTTTTTGTGTGTGAGGATTATCAGCAGTCATTTATACCACTATATTAGTAGTAGGATGGGTGGGAGGGTGATTGACTTTGATGCATGGCTTCTACATGCACAACATTTAAAATTTTTCATGCTCTCGAGAGGATAAAAGGGTTTGTATTCTTCAATTAGGTAGTGACAATGAGAAAATATTATTAAAATTCCTTGGGAAAGAAACACGTATGTTTATAATGTTTTCTTATTGCAGTGGAATTCAGTGGGTAAAAAAGATACAATATTTTCCCTTGTTAGTTGAGGGAAGTGGAATATTCAAAGGGAATACTGTGTGGTGTGTGTGTGTGTCTGTGTGTGTGTCTGTGTGTGTGTGATGACTTATATAAGAGTTAGGCCTAGACTCCATCTTCTATGTTCTTTGAAGAGACAGACACTCAGCAACTATTTTTTGAGCATCTTCTGTGTCTATGTATTACGATTCTGAGTTCATGGCAAGGGAGGCAGAGAGTATAAAGTATGACTCTACCCAGATTTTGATGAGTAGATAAACAAATGAACAAAAGCCAAAAACCAATTAATGTTTAAATTGGGATGCTGAGTTTGGTGAAGGAAAAATTTTTGTAAAAGCATCAGGCCTATAAATATCTGGGAGGTCTTCATAACAGAAGTTAAAGTTCATCTGGACCTTGAAGGGGAATTAAAGAATTCCAGGAAGAAGAATAGCATGGCAAAGGAACCCTGGATGGAATGGAGTCATTGATTGACTCTTGTTGAGCAGTGCTGACCCTCTACAGGCAGTTGTGCCAGGTGGTAGACATTGCAGCCCTGGAGGAGAGGGTGGTCACATAGGGTGGGCCCAGACTGTACATGGGTCTTATCATTCAAGCAGCGTGGTTTGGATTTTAACAATGTTGTAGACAATAAGTTGCCATTGGCAGCTTTGAGCAGTTGAGTAATATATTGAAGCAATTTTAAGTGAATCATGGCATTGTTCTTTTTCAGTTGTATATTGAAGTGTAATAATAAATATAAATATATAATAAATAGAATTAGAAATGCTCCGACCTTGTCATATATTAATGCTTCTTTTAGGTGCAATCTTGGGAGAGCTGAGGGTATGGAGCAGCCTCTACTGGAAATTTTTAATTTATTTTTTATTTATTTTTTTAAGTTTATTTATTTGAGAGAGCATGCGTGCATGTGTTGGGGGTGGGCAGAGAGAAGGGGAGAGAGAGAATCCCAAGCAGGCTGTATGCTATCAGCACAGAGCCTGATGCAGGGCTCTGTCTCTGCAACCATGAGATGATCTGAGCCAAAACCACGAGTCGGACACTTAACAGACTGAACCACTGAGGCACCCCTAGAATTGCTTCTTAATTTTTAAACATGTATTTTTGGGTAGAAGGAGAGATCTTTTTAACATTGATTACAGTATAGTCAGAAAATATAGTCAGTATGTTATCTACCTTTTGAAGTTTGTTAAGATTTGGTTTATGCTTAGTTTTGGTTATGTGCTTAGTTTTTATACAAGTTCCCTATCTGCTTGAAGAGAGTGCATATTCTGTAGGAGTTAAGAGCAGTGTTCTCTACATAGATAAAGATTGCTTATTACTTTTTTGTTAAAATCTTCTGTAACCTTACTGATTTTTGGCTTCTAGATTTAGGAATGGCTTCGAGAGGTGTGTTAGAATCCTCCACTGTGATGATGGATTAGTCTGTCCTTGTGTTTCTGTCAATTCTTGCTTCACATACTTGAGACCGTATTTTTATATGCATGTAAGTTCAAACTATTTCTCAGAAATGGAATTTCTTCACCTTTATATAATGACTCCATAGATGCTTTCCACCTTAAAGTCCCTTCTGTGTCATATTAACATAGCTGTGTAACCTTTCTTTTGGTTAGTAGTTGCCTGATGATATTTTTTTTCCAACCTTCTCTTTTTGGCTTTACTGTATTCTTATATTCTAGTGAGTCACTTATAAACAACATACCTGGGGATTATTATTGTTAGAATTGTTTCAATCCAGTCTGACCGTCATTGTCTTTTAACATGACCATTTAGTTTATATTACAGTGATTATTGATGTATTTGGATTTACTTTTGCTATCTTATTTGATGGTTCTATTTTTTAACCACCTATTTTTTTTTTTGCTATTGTTGTTATATTTCATTTCTTAGTTTCTTTTGAATTTTATTTTTATTCATTTTCTCCCTCTCTATTTTGGAAGTTACACACTATTCCTGTTGTGTTAGGAATTAATTGGCCTATAAATTCTACCTCACAAGTTAAATTAGCAGTCTAAAGCTGATCAGTATTTTAATCCTCCTCCAAAAACTTTAGTGGTTTCAGAACATTTTAACTCTTGAGTACACCCTCCCAATTTACATATTATTTGTCTTATGTTGTCTCTTATATTTTAGTTTCTTTTAATTCCACAAGATGTTACCATTATCTATAATTGTTCTTTTAGTCAATGTTGGTTTAGATGTGCCAACATGTTTGCCACTTTCTTTCCTCATCATTCCTTCTTTTATTCTAGAATTTCTTCTGGGATCACTTTCCTTCAATAGATAATGCATACTTCTGAAGTTCCTCTAGTGGACGTCCGCTCTTTGCACATTCTTTTTATTTATTTGAATGTCTTTACTTTACCCTTGTTCTTAGGAAGATTTTTACTGAGTATAGACTTCTAGGTTGATACTGTTTTGTCAGGACATTGAAGATATTATTCCTCTTACTTCGGGCTTCTCATGTTAGTGTTGAAAAGTCAGTCATTGATCTACAAGTCATTCCTATTCTTTCTGGCTGTTTTTTTTATTTTCCCTTCATCTTTGATATTCTGCAATTTCATTGTGATGTACTTAAGTATAGCTTTCTTTTGTCCCTTTGGGCTTTCATTGAGAATCTGAATCTGTGGACTTGGGGTCTTTCTTTAGTTCTGGAAAATTGTCAGCCGATATTAACTTGTCAAATATAGCTTCTGAATATTTTTTTCTTTCTTTACCTTTTAAAACTAAGACACGTTAGACCATCTTACTCTGTTCTTTATATCCCTTAATTGCTCTTTCAGTTGTTTTTATCTCTTTAGTTCTTCAGGCTACATTTTATAATTTCTTCAGATTTTTTTTCTAGTTCACCAATTCTCATTGCTGATATGTAGTTATATTTTTCATTTCTAAAAGTTACACTTTTTTCCTGATTTGGCCTTTTATAGTCTGTTACTGATTTAATAAGAAATGTCAATTCCTTTTTTACCTTTATCATATTGAGTATGTTTTATGTGCTGTCTGATAATTTAAATATCTGGGATCTTTAAATATCAGCAGCTCTGATTCCATTGTCACCTCTCTGTCTATCAGTCAGTGTGCATTATGTTTTGGTTTGTTTTCAGATTTTTTAATATGAACTCCTGTATATTAGAACTCTATATGTGAGAATTCTTTGAACCCTGGGTTGCAGATTGCTTTCTCTAGAGAGGACTTATGTTTGATTTTGCCAGATGCCAGGAGATGTTTTCAGCCCAGAATCTCTAGACCCAGGTTTTTTTGGTTTTTGGTTTTGGACCACCCAGTTAGTACAAATTTGGGCTGCCAATTCTCATTTGGGCTGTCTTGTTATGATAAATTTTTTGTGGAGTTTATTTCTCCCCTTACTCCAAATGCCATAGTTCAAGGAAAACAGTTTTCCTTACTGTTCCTAGAGATTGATTTTGTTTCTAAGTCATCTTTACACTCATGGTTTAGCTCTTTGCAATCCAGCTTTATGTAGGGTTGGGGGGATGGTGGGTTTTGTCCTCTGTGCCCTCTGATGCTAAAATATATATAAGTTCACAGAGTTCAAAAAATGTTCTAAAGCAGTAGCCACCTTACTTGCTGGGTTTTCACTTTTATTTAGTCTTTAACCATTGAACATTCCTTAGTAACTTGCTGTCTCAACGATGTGTATTTTAAAATATTTTATATATTCATTTAGCACTTTATGTGTTTTTTGTTTGTTTTTGGTAGTGGTGGTGTTTTAGAGTTTTTTTTTAGTGAGATGAGCTTAGAGTAGCTAATCAGTTTCAGCATTGAAATTGGACATTAGCACAATATAATCTAATAGTGAAAAACAACCTGTGTAGGAAATATTTCAGATTAATATGTTAGAGCCACTTGTTTGCTCCTTTATGCTAAGAAATGGAGTTTTAGCTTAACTCATCATTTCTATTCATTGTTCAGTGTCCTAATCGGCTACTAGCAATTTTCAGATGTCAAATAATATAAACATTGTCTCAAATATAAGCTCAATTATTAGCAAAACTTTTTAACTTTTAGTCTTTGTTAGGTCTGTTTGTTAATGGGAACATAGGTCTGCTGTATAGGATAGCTATGATCCACTTGCACTTATTAGTTACATTTATATAAATGTAATTATTTTCTTGATTTTTCACAGTTATTACTCCTTAGTTTAGGCAAACACATATTAGAGCCCAGTGTAAAGAGAGGCAGTCTTAGAGAGTTAAAGGGAGCTTCCTCTATACTTTTACTGAACAACTGTGAGAAATCAGATATTATTGAAGTCTCATTCCAGGTGCTTCAGAAGGAAATAATTCTTAGGGAATGATTCCACTTTCAACAAGGTAGCCCATCTTACATTCAGGAGCTTTTCACAGTCTCTAATTTGGTATAGAATAACATGTAATGTAAGATGGCTTTTCATCTTGGAAGAGCTCCTAAGATATGGTGATTTTGTTTGCCTCCATTGAGAAGTATCCTGAAAATAGTGCCCCAGGTCCTCCACGTAGTCTAGAATGTGAGTAACCCAAAGGAAATGATATATTAGCTAGGATGCTTCCAGCTGCAGTCAACAGAAAACCTGGACTCCCTTTGGCTCAAACAATGGCAAAATATATCATCTTACAACAAAAAATCCAAACTTGGGTAGGCTCCAGACATGCCATGTTGCTTATGCTTCTCTGGCTTTTGTAGTTCTGGCCTTTTCCCCCAGGGGACTTCATCATCACCCTGGTAGCAAAATGGCATTAGCAGTTCCAGGCATCACATCCAGAGATAGATCCACATGCATCACCTAGAGGTAGAATAGGGACCATCTCTTCTGGATTCTCCTAAGGAGCCAGGAAACTGCTCATAACCATTCCCACTGCCCTCTCTCTCTGCCCCTCCCCTCTCTTTCTCTCTCTCTCTGCCCCTCCCTCCCTCTCCCTCTCTCTCTCTCTCTCTCTCTCTCTCTCTCTCTCTCTCTCCCCCTCCCTGCCTCCCTCCCTCCCTCTCTTTCTTTCCCTCTCTCTCTCCCTCTCTCTCCCCCTCTCACTCTCCTTCTCCCTCTCCCTCTCTATTTCTATCTCTATCTCAAAAGAAATAAATAAAATTTAAAAAGAAGTGAATGTTAATATTGTGTCATTTGTTGATCTTTTTCTTTGGACATAATATAGCATTTTTCTGTGGGCTAAATTTGTTCTGTTCTCATAGAATATTAAATCTGTTTGACAAAGTGAATTTAGATCTCTTTAACTCTATTGACTCCATTAATACTATGTGTGGAAAATTATTTAGCTAATGTGAAGAACATTATATCTCTAATTTTAGGGTTAATGTAATGGTTCATGAACTTTGAGGATATGGTGTTAGTGCTACTTAAGAATCTCAGTTATATGGAGCGCCTGGGGTGGCTCAGTTGGTTGAGCGCCCGACTCTTGATTTTGGCTCAGGTCATGATCTCACATGGGATCTTCATAGGATTTAGCCCCTCATGGGGCTCTGCACTGGCAGTGTGGAGCCTACTTGGGATTGTCTCTCCCTCTCTCTCTCTCTCTCTCTCTCTCTCTGCCCTTCCCCCATGTGCACACACACACTCTCTCTCTGTCAAAACAAATAAACATAAAAAAAGAATCTTAGCTATAAGTAATGATGAAATTAATCATTATGCTGACCTACTAGCTCATGTTTCATATATACAGTTCTGACTTAGAAGTTCATGTAATAGCTTACTTATTTGCATTCTCCCCAGACTGTTCTTGCTCTTAATTCACTATCATTCCTTTAGCCTGAGAAAATGGAAATTAGTTTTAGAATAGAATCAAAGTAGTAACAAATCTGAAGAGATTCAATGGAAAGAAATGTTATTAAGTGTTCTGCTGGCAATTTTTTACTGAATTTGCTAAAGCCTAAACTTTCTAGTTGGAAGAAACAAGTCACCTGCCTAAGGTTGTTTATTGGGATGTTACCATATTTTATTGTCAGATCATGGCTTTTTTTGATGTGATTTGGTGACTAAATTTGTTGTAAATATCACAGAAACCATTATTTCTGTTCACGTGTGTTTATTCATCACCTTTGTTCAGTAATTAGATAAATGTGAGTGTGTGTATGTGTGTACAAGTGTTTGTTACATTACGTGTGTGTGTGTGTGTGTGTGTGTGTGTGTGTGCGCGCGCACGCGCCTTAGAACTGTATTGCAGTTGCTTTATCTTCAACTAGGAGTTGGGTGAATGAGGTCCTGAAGATGATTTTCAAGAGGGAATGACTTGAACATTTTTAACAATAGGGTGAATAGGTGTACAGCCCTCAGGTCTTTGTGTCTCTTGACTTGGTCAGCTTTCATAACAACAAAGCCTGCAGGCTGTTCCCAAAGAAGAAGTGTAGGGCTGCAATAGTGACTGTGGCCTAGAACTGGCAATGCCTTGCTTAGATGAATGCAGGATCTGTGTATCTGTTCTCTCAGGGTGTTCCTATGAGGAAATCTGGGGACTATCAGGACTCATCTTTTGCTTTCACTTATCTCCATCTCCAGTAACGATATTTTGGAATCTAGGTATTTTTGAATTTATTAATCTTCAAAACTAAGATGAGTTTGGTAAACTCAAAAATACTGTACATTTTGTAGAATTTCAAGCCTTCTCTCAATCTAAGACTAGATCTTAGCTTTCTAAGGTATGAGGTTTTAGGATTTTTTTTTCTATCATAATAGACATTTAAGAATTATGTAGTTTGTTTGATGAAAGCAGATAGCCAATTCTTTTAGTGAAATTATCAGAGTTGGCTGTCTTTGTACAGTAACCGCCAACTGCTTTAATCTCTATGTGGAATCCTTTACTCTTTATAGATAACTGATTTATACTTAAATAGAAGTAGAGTTCTGTGATAATTGAAAACGATTTTTATTTACCAACAGCCCTTTATAGAATACATAGATACTTTAAAATAAAATTAGATTTCACCACCAACCCCAAAGGCATTTTGAAAGTAAAAATTCTGACTCCCTCTTTGCCCAATCCATAAATGTTTCTATTAACTTCTTTATAGCTTTCTTTTTATTGAAGCTGGGTGACTAGACATTCAGCATTCATTTATTAAGTACCTACTACATTAAATGAGACATATTTGATGGGAAGAAAGCCATTTAACATAGAACCAGCATATAATGGTCTTAAGTAAACTTAGTTCCTTTCCTCTCTGTAGTTATATTCAAAGTTTTGTGCTATATGGTTGAAAATAAGGGGACAGATCCCATGCTTCAAGGAATTTATACCTCGGGTTGGTTGGAGAGGTGTTAATATGGGAGAGGAGATAGCTGGTTAAAAACTAAGTGAATTATACAAAGTGCATAAAGTACCCTTTCCATGCAGAAGAAGAAATTCTACATCTGGAAAGGTATGAGAGAAGGTGGCACTTAACAGTTGAGGTAAAGTTCTGCCCCATTTGCTCCTCTGTTGTGGATGCTAAGTAAGTACAGTCAAGAAGGAACTAGTCTGGTGTCAGGTCTGAATAGGGCATGGAGGTGGGGGCAGTGGGGTATGGCAGATTTTCACAGGTCACATTACTCTTGTGTGTTGGTGTCCTGTTCTCATTCCATGAATAACCATTTCTTGTTATTTGTTTTTTATGCTTTTAAAGTCTGTTGCTTATGGTTTCTTTTGCTCATGGAAGAAACGTGATAATGCTGAATTTAGATAGATCTTAGGGCAATTTACATTCTTCCAGCAAAAAGTGAATACCGTACTTTAAATCTTCAGAATGTAGGAGGTTCCCCCATTTTGCAAAAAGACTTTCATTTGTAAAATATTTCCCCAGAGAAACAGTGTTACTAAGTAGAGAGTTGAATCCTACACTAGCACATGGAAGCTTACTAAATCCATAATAAAGCCAAAAATCTGTATTTAGGTAGCTGCAGTGGTATGGTGATATTGTAGAACAGTAATATCATAGCTCACAAGATTTATACATACTGTGACTATTACAGCATGCAGGGGAGAACAATATTCGTGCAAATGTGTAGAGTTTAAACTGTATTTTAAACTCTAATGTGTAGCTAACTTTTTGTAAACTAGCCGGGAGCCTATGTTTTACATAAAACATGATATTTATTAGCAAATGTGTTCCAGGTTCCCACTTTGGATTCCAGGTGAATACCTCCCTGCCATATCCATGGCAGCCCTTGGCCAACTAGCCTGAAGAAAATTAAGTAGCTCTTCAAATACTCTTGCCCTCCAGGTGTCATCCTTTTGAGCAGAATGTGGGCTGGCTTTTTATAGAGAGGTAACATTCACAAGTCAGGTGTTCATAACCCAGAGAATACCTATATGTATTTTATGTGGCCAGAAGGGTTAAACTTAATATATTTTATTCTTAATTCTTCCAGGTTCAAGCATGACAGCATGATCTTTTAGGCAACTTGCAGTTACCCATGTTCATGACTGGAAAAGCTGAAAACATTCCCCTTTAAATAAAGGATGAATCATAATTCAAGTAGCTTTGCAGTTGGCTTTATAGATTTAGTGAGCTATTGCTCAGCAGTTTTTTGTTTTGTTTTGTTTTGTTTTTTAATGTATCCTGCAACATGATTGGTAATATTTGTGGGTTCTTCAAAATACTCTATTTCCTTCCTGCTCATGGACAAGAGCTTATATTTGGGGCCATCTCCTTTTCCAGAAGAGGCCAAAATCCTGGTAGTGTCTGCCAGGTATAGTTTAAGGAATTTAGTTCAACAATAACATAATATTCATGGCAATATTTCTTGACCTATGGTTGGGTTTGAGTAAGCCAAAAGAGGATAATCAGTGCAGAATGAAGTAAGCATTTGTTTTTTGTTAGTATATAACAAAATATATAATATAGTATAACACCAGTCTTCCACATTTTATCTCCGTAAATCTCTTTCATCTTTGGTGGGAAACCCCTTCCTCTTAACTAATCTCCATGGTCTTTACTTGACACAGGGCAATCAATCCCCAAGCAACCTGAGCCCATTGAACAGGTGCCTTGTTAAAAGAATGTGGTTAAATGTTGGGTAAACTCTAGCAGTGATTGCTAGAAAAGGAAAGAATGCTGATATTTGCTGAAGGTTGACAAAGGAGCCTCTCACCTATGTTTGACAAAGCTTTAAGCTTTAAGATAGGCTTTTTGTAGAGGAGGCATGCGGCTCAGTAGAAGAGAGAACCATTTGCTTCTATAGTAAATTGTTGCAGTTCCATATTCTAAACCATGAGTCACAGATGTCTTTATGATTACACATCCCTCCCAGCGTATGAGAAATATACTTTAGAGAACAGGAAGTTAAGAGAAAACAGAAGTGTGAATAACTGCTAATGGTGCTCTCTCTGGCTCCGTTCCGTCTGCCATTTCATCATACATAAAGGGTAGTTCAGAGATTCTTTCCTGGCAAATAAGTGGCAACATATGTTTGAAACAGTGAATGGAAACTATAGGGAGAAAATGACAGGCATATGGCAATAGGAAGGCAAGGGAAAATTTGTTGCCCTAATGTTAGCCACATAATTGGTATGCTCTTCTATAGAAGGGCTGTTTTACTTTAAAAAGTCTGCATGCCCCATTAGTACAGCATTTCTGTGTGTGGAATGTATATATTTTCTAGGTTTGCTTTGTTTTTTTCATGAATGGCTGTCACATTAAGCTATTGAAACTCCATACAGAGGTCTTGAGAGAAAGGTTCTCAAAGGGGGAAGACAGAATCTAGTCAGGAAATAGGACCCTTTATTAAAGTAGTAAAAACAAAAAGTGGGGAAGCACTTAAGAACAATTACTTTGAAGGGCAAAGAACAGAGAAATGGGCCCCAAATTTTGTCTTCAAGCATGCTTGTCTTTTAAAAAATTCTACATTGGCAATGTTTATGATTCACTTGTTGCCATAGCAAGTAAACCCTTGCAATGTGTTAAGATTCCATAAGTTACCTTAAAGGGCACAGGTTTGATGTTTTGTTACACATTGTGAAAGCACAGCAATTTACTTTGAAAAAATAATTTTCTTAACAGAAAATATCAATGGATGCTAAAGGCCCTGAAGCCCATTTCCAGTTGTATGTCATACAAGGCTAATAGTTAGGAAATGTGTTTTCAGCCTTTAAAATTTTATCATGGCTTAGTGTTATATTGGAGACAAGTGTTGGAAAGAAACATAATTTGTTTCTCAGAACAAATTTTTGTTTTGTTCTGTTTGCTGAGAAATGATTATGACAATATCATTAGTATTTGTGTTTCTAAGATTTAGTTAACTAATAAGATTTTTGTTCAGATTGTGGGGAAAAATCAATTGGTGTTATTGATTTGGGACTTGACAATGACAATGGTAGCATGAACATTAATGGACTTATTAATTGATGACTTATTAATATGTATATATCTGCAAATATGATTTAAACGTGTCAATCCTGTAAAACCCAACTATTCTGTATCTTGTCTCACAATATCCTGCTTTATTATGATTGGCATAATTGGCATGCTTTTTTATGTCTGGTCTCATGCTTTAAAAATGGATACCTAAAAAGTTAAGCTAAACAAAATGTTTCATTTGTAGTCAGAAATGTCTATATACTATACTACATAGTATAAATTTCTATATATACTATACAGTTGACCCTTGAACAAGGCAAGGGTTAGGGCACCTGCCTGCACAGTCAAAAATCCACATATAACTTTTGACTCCCCCCAAATTTAACTACTAATAGTCTACTGTTGATGGGAAGCCTTATCGATAACATAAACATTGATTAACACATACTGTTTATGTTATGTGTATTATATACTGCATTCTTACAGTAAAGCTAGAAAAGAAAGTGTTACTAAAAAAACTCATGGAGTCGACTGGCTGGTTTAGTCAGTGGAATGTGCTACTCCTGATCTCGGGGTTGTAAGTTTGAGCCCCACATTGGGTGTAGAAATTACTTAAGAATAAAATCTTTAAAAACGAAAGAGAGAAAATCATAAAGAAGAGAAAATATATTTTCAGTACCATACTGTATTTATTGGGAAAAATATCCACATATAAGTGGACCTCCACAGTTTAAACACAAGTTGTTCAAGGGTCAACAGTATATATACATGTAAAATAAAGCAGGACATGGCAGAATGAAGACATGATAAAGTTTTATACCCTGCCCACTACCAATTTTTGTACTACTCACAAGCTAAGAATGGTTTGTACATTTTGAAATAGTTGAAAAATGTCAAAATAGTGAAAATTACCTGAAATTTAAATTTTAAGTGTCTGTAAAGTTTAATTGGAACACAGCCACATCCATTTGTTTACATATTATCTGTAATATGTGGGCTACATTCCTGCTATAACAGCAGAATTGAGTAGTTGCAGCAAGACTATCTGGCCTGCAAAACCTAAAATATTTACCACCTGGCCCTTTGTGAAAAAGTTTGCTGACCACTATTCTATACCTTTTTACAGTGTAAAACAAAGTGGACAAAAGGCAACCACATGTTTACTTTTATATATCTCCACTAATTTGTGTTCATTTGTCTGAACCAAATTTTGATTTTCTGTACTTTTTAAAAAATCTTGAATAATTTATAATATCTGAAGATTAATATTATCGCCAAGACAGTGGATACCTTTTGATGGAGTACTAAAATGATATGCTATATTTGAGGGAAAATCTAAATAGAGAAGATAGGAAGACAAAATTTTGTTTCTGAGACTGATGGGAGGTGATGAGGTTCTAAACTGGTGATATTTAGTTTTCTATTTTCTTGTCATATCACCTTCTCTTATTCTATCTTGCCCAGAAGGAGGATATCCAGGATGAGTGTTGAGGATTATGGGATTGTAAGAGAGCCCCCACCTCCTCCATTATGTGTCAAATTTTTTTGCTTAAGTGCATATGGCAAAACATACCACCATGAAAATATCTAGTGCTCATGACTAAGTGAAGTTTTCCTTGAACCTAATCACCTTGAATAATTGAGGACTGACTGTATTAAGAAAAGATATCCTACCTCCAGTATGGATTCCTCATATTAATATTTGATTTAATATTCTGTTTTCTTTTTTTTTATTTCTTGAATTAGCCGTCAAAACGTATTTCTAAATAGACTTAGTCTAATTTATCAGACTCTCAAAAACAGTCTTGGTTTAAATGTTGCTTATTTGAGAGTTTAGATGTGATACATTATTATTATTTTGTTGCATATTTAAACATTTTTAAAAGATTATTAAGAAAAAGAAGCTGTATTTCCATATTAGATAGCATTATTTTTTGAGGTGTGTTGTGGGTATATGGAATGAAAAATATTACAAATCTATTATTTCACATGGAATTACACAATGCCTGGAGGCTATGTTTGCTCTGATTCTTTATGTCTAATCTTATCTTTTTCCAAAATCTTTCCTTTTAAAAATGAAAACCTAGAAAGGTCAGCTAACAAAATTTTTCTTTTGTAGTGATAAATTAATAACAGATGGACTTTTGACATACATACACTCATACATAAAAATCTATGTACATTTTTCACATCATCCTAGTAGTTTTTTTATTTTAATGTGTTTTTGTCTATCACACAAGAATATTAGAAAAAGGTACAATTAAATGAGATATATTCCATGAAGAGTGAGTCTGAGGCTTTGAGTCTGAAACTCTCATAGAAGTTAGGTACATTTAAAGCTACTCTGTTGTAAGATGAGTTAATATTAAAAAGGATCAGATTTCTGTTGGTATTTCAAATCACTTGAAAAAGGCTGAACACACATAAAGAAAAAAATATAATCAATTTCTCTTTTTATTTAGGGCCTTAGAGACAGCTACAGTAGATGTGCTTTGATTATATTAGATGGCGATATTATGTGTGCATTTATTTAGAGGAACTTGGTTTTTTCCATCTGAAAATAGCAATTTAAGAGAAAGTAGTGGGACACCCGGGTGGCTCAAGTCGTTTAAGCGTCTGACTGCGGCTCAGGTCATGATCTCACTGCTTGTCGGTTTGAGCCCGGTGTTGGGCTCTGTGCTGACAGTTTGGAGCTTGGAACCTGCTGCAGATGCTGTGTCTCCTCTCTCTCTGCCCCTCTCTTGCTCGCGCTCTTTCTCTTTCAAAAGTAAAGAAACATTTAAAAGGAGAGAGAAACTAGTTTCTGGTGTTCGTTGATCTTTATTTTGTAGCATATAAAAAGTCTGTTCAATTTTATTTTGAACATAACATTTGATTATAGTTTTCAAAAGAAGATTGCTGGCTTCTGGTACCAAATTAGTACACTTTGTAGGTGTTTTGGACAGTTTTTACCGTGATACATCCCTTTAGCTTTAATGAGCATTACTGATGCCCTAGTGTTAAAAATGGAGATCACATATTTTAAGATCATACAGGAAATATTCCATCTAATTCTTTCTACAAAGAAGTTGTCCGTGAATTATGTTGACTGTATAACTAAAATAATTAGAAGTTGTTATATATAAAGTGTTCAGGTATTTGTGGAATCTGTGTGGTAGCTGTTGTGATTACTGCTGTTGCTTCTTTTCTAGCAATTTCCCAGTCCCTATTGTATTCTTCAACGAAATATTTCTAAGATAAAGTGTGAGGAATAACACTAAAGGTGCACTGTTCCTGCACCTGAAATTCCTGAAATTGTTCCTGAAATTGCTACAATGGACAATTTGTACTCCTACTTCCATCTTGAGTGTGACTCCACTATGGCCCACCTTCAAGGCATGTTTCCTCAGTGCACATTAACATCCCAGGGATGATAAGCAAGGCTCTGGAGTCAGACTCCCTGCTTGGGTCTTGAGCTCTCCATTCACCAGTTACGTAATCTCTCTGTGCCTTTGTTTCCTCATCTATAAAATAGGGATAATGGGAGTAAGTACCTTGCTCATTTAGTTGTTGTGAGTATTAAATGAGTTGTGGCCTGGAAGTACTTAAAGAAGCACTTATACATACTAAGAATTCAACTACTTAGCTCTTATTATACATTCCTAAGATGCCATCTATGGTGTCCTGTTTGTATTGGATCTTCGAAACTCTCTAACTCCATAGTCAGAATCAAATTGACATTATTTTAGGATGAAATAAATGTAAATGTGCATGAAAACTTTTTGGAAATTTAGGATGTAACACCCATCTAGAACAGTGTTGGCACACAGGAGGTACTCCGTAAATATTCAAAGAATTAATGAATTAAAAAATTAAAAATATTATACCCATATAATGGTGATGTCATTCTTAAAATTCCTGACTAAATACTCAAATCAAAGCCATTCAATTCTTAGATTTAGGAGAGATCATTTAATTCGAATCTGTGTTAATGAGGTATGAAAAACAAAGATGGTGATGATGAGGATATTAATAACAGCAAATATATACTTGGCATTTACTGTGAGTGAAATACTATTCTAAACACTTTATATGTATATAGATTAATTCATTTGATCTTTACAGCAACCTATAAGATAGGTACTACTTGTTATCCCCATTGAATAGATGAAGAACTTAAGTCTGAGAGTTTATAAATAACCAGGATTCAAACCCAGGAAGTTTGGCTCCAGAATCTATGCTCTTAACTCTTTGTGATAAACAAGCTATAATTTCATTACAGTTATTTAGTCCAACCTTGTTTTCCCTACTTAATGTTCATCAAAACAACCATACAGTACCAAAAGTGCTAATCACTGCCTGTCCCTCCCTCTTTCTGCTCTCCCGCACAAGTCTAAAGCACTGGTACTCAAACTGGGCTGCACAATTGAATTACCTGGGGAGGCTCCCAGTACTTTTGATGCTTAGGTCTTAGAGATTCTGGCTTAATTGGTGCACGCTGGATATCAGAATTTTTAAAAGCTCTCCTGGTGATTCTAATATACTCAGCACAGTTTTAGTCCATTTGTCTAAACGAAAATGAAATTGGTGTGAGCCCTAGAGCACTCCTGAGGGGTTAGGACATGAAAATAGTAGGCTCTGGATCCTTGAGCATCCAGGAGTTGAAATTCAAGCCAGTTTGCATTGTTTCTTGTTGAGAATTGTTTCCTTTGCATGCAAGAAATACTGGTTGGAAATACCAGGTGATAGTGGATTCAGAATTCACCCAGGGATTAAATTGTATATATTACTCTTTTAATTTGTTATTTTTAAAAAATCAAGTAGGTTGGTTTAGCATCCGACTCTTGATTTTGGCTCAGGTCATCATCTCACCGTTCTTGAGATCAAGCCCTGTGCCGGCCTCCGCACTGACAGCATGAAGCCTGCTTGGGATTCTCTCTGCCCTGTGCACACGCACTCTCTCTGTCTCTCTCTGTCACTCTCAGAATAAATGCACATTTTTTTTTTTTAATCAAGTAAGTTTTAGCATTGTTATAGTCTTGGGGCCCTACATGGCTATTGAAAATTTGGAGAAGCAAAATGGCTACAAGCAGGAATAGGGTAGTGCCTTCCTTTAGGGTTACCGGTTTATTGCTCCAATGAGAAGAGTAGCCTGACTTTACTAAACTGTTTAGGAAAATTGGTATTTATTTCAAATGTTTATGGTTTATCATCTCAGAAGATTAATGCCAAATCCTCAAAAATGTAGTGACGAGCGATGACTCATTTTAGCTCATGTCAAAACAATGCGCTTTTGTAATTTGCCTGTCTCTGGGGAAGCTATTAAACACTAAACAAAATGCCTCAGAATGAAATTGATTGAGTGTTTTAAATTATGTACTTTTGCTTGGCTATTAGCCAGAAGTTCTTTGGGAAAACTCACTACACATCAAGACCTGTGAATTGTGCTGACAATGATACTACATAGTATATGCTGCTTCAGTACCAGCGGTGTGTATTGTAAAGTTAAATAGTCAAACAAAGCTCAGTCTTTTTGATAAACAATTTGTGTTAACTCTACTCTCCGCCAAGTGATTTTTTCTTTGTTCAACTCTGGACAGGATATAGCTAATGGAAAAGATATTTTTGTCTGCATTATCTTGTTGATAAGTAGCACAGATTCCAACAAGCTAAAGAATAGTTATTATATAAATGTATTTTAAGATTTATACATTTGTTTCCTTGTAAGCACAACCATATATCTTGTCCCCAGTAGAGCTCACCATAGTGTTTTGCATGTAGCAGGTACACAAACTTTGTGTGTTATTGATAATAATGATACCAACAAATAAAACATAAACAGTAGCGTATAATTCCCTATGGTCTGTCAGTACTGTATGAAGTCTTTTAAAAATCAGTGTTGGGGTGCCTGGGCAATTTCGGTTCAAGTCATGATCTCATGGTCCATGGGTTCGAGCCCTGCATCTATGCTAACAGTACAGAACCTGCTACAGGTCCTCTGTCTCCCTCTCTCTCTCTGCTCCTCCCCTGCTAATGCGTGTGCACACGCTCTCTCTCTTTCTGTCTCAAAAATAAGCATTTTCAAAAGCTCAACTACATTTTATTTTTCAGGAACAAAATACTTAAATGACTGGCTTGCTTTCAGTAACTTCCTAAGTAATGAGGGTATTTACAATGTTAGGCTATATATATATATTTTAGATTGGATATTGTTAAGAAACACCTTTATCAGTATAATGAACTCTTAGTAGTAGTAACCAAAACATTCATAGTACCATCTGACGCTTTTTGAGTAGGCAGGTGGGGACATGGTCTCCTGGCAACCAAAAGTATGGGGCCGCTTAAGACCATTTGTATCACATCTGGGAAAGAATAGGTGCTCAGTAGATACTTGTTGAATTGATGTTCTACTCATACTCATCTCTTATTCTATAAGAATCAATTTCTTCAGATGCGGTTCCATGAAAGAACATGGAAAAAGGTAATGAAAATTAAATGACTTCAGAGTGATTCTGTAACATGGTGATAGATATCATCCCTAATGAAGTTATCCTGATACATAAGTATCTAGCTTTCAGCCTGTTTTGAGATGGAAAATGGTGTGAAGAATGGTAATTCAAGTTGGATTTGAAAACTATAGTTCAGGGGTATCTGGGTGACATAATTGGTTAAGCATCCAATTCTTGATCTCTGCTCAGGTCATGATTTCATGGTTCATGAGACAGCGCCTGGCATCAGTCTGCTTGGGGTTCTCTCTCTCCCTCTCTCTCTCTGCCCCTCCCCTATTTGCATGCACACACTCTCTCAAAATAAAAAAATAAACCTAAAAATTCTTTCTAAAAAAAATAATATATAGGATAAACTGGTCAAACTGCTGCATTCTGTTTATCTTCCTGCCCATATCTAGTTCTTGCCATTAAGCATGTTATTTATCTTCCCCAGCCTCAGCTCCTTCATCTGTTAAGTGCTGCTAATAGTAGGACCTATTTTGTAGTGATGTTATGAAAATTAAGGATTAGGTGAAAAGCACTTAAAATAGTAGCTGGCATATAGTAAACACTCGTGTGAGTGTGTGTGTGTGTGTGTGTGTGTGTGTGTGTGTGTGTATTTACACATGTGCATGTTTTAAAGCATTTGATATATTGTTTGGGTGGGCCATAAAAGAAATAGGTTTAGAAGAATTTGATAGACTTATGGAAGAAATCCAAAATTGGCTATGAAGGGTAACTTATCTTTTAGGGTTTCATCTTCATAGGCCCCAGCATGGCTTCCTTGGCTGCCACTCTCAGGGACAGGGACCCTGGTTTGATTGGATCAGTGACCTGACCCAAAAAAGTATTTGTTTCTGTTTTTACTAAGATGCTTCACACAGAAAACTATGCAATGCTGCTTTCTTATTTCCCAGGCTGAAACAATGAAATGATAAAACTATAGTCCCCTGCTGCTTCATTTGCTTGTACTAATTTGTCCTAAATGAAAAACTCTTCATTTGGTAATAGAAAAGGATGACTTCAAGTAATAGAAACAAGCCCAAGCTAATTAAGTTAAGCAAGATCTTCAGCCAGGAAAAGTAACTGCTGAGATATGCATCTTGTTTTTCTAAGCAAATGCTCCTACTTTAGAATCTGAGTGGGCCTTAATTCATTTACCTTGTTTGAATTGCCCACTTTTCATACAACCACTTTACATTTCTGGCAGCAGTGAGTGTGCTGAATGTTTTTGTTATTGTTGCTCTTAGTGATAAGTGTGTCGTTTTTATTCTCACTATAAACAAAGGTCTGTAAGGACCATAGACTAGATTGTTTCACCATTGCAATGTGGTTATTTTGTTATTTCCATCATTTGCTAGTATTTTGTTCCTAATCTTGGAGTAGATCTTTCAGTAGTGACAGAGAAAAACTGCTTTGCAATCAAATATTTATAACTACTTTAAGTAGTAGAACCTGCCTAGTAAAAATGTATTCCGTTTCTATATCAGGGCAGTTTTTTTGGCATTGTTTTTTCAATGAACAAATTAAAATAGAATCTTTAAAAAGATATTTAACATGCTCCTTTAAAATAGGATATCCCATTAACATGAGGTCAAAGAGCCTCCCAAACATTATTTTTTGTTAGTTTGACATCTTTCTGTTACAACCTTGGAAGCCTAAAGGTTTTTCTTACTTTTCTTTTGCATTTTTTTTTTTTCTGTCTTTATGGCTGCTCATTGCTTCTCAGTCAACCTGAAATTCAGGCTTATTTTAAGTCCCATCACTGTCTGTAATGACTACCTCCTCCTTGCCTCCCATGCCCACTTGTCTTCTTTGGAACTTGGTAGTACTCATCCTCTTGTTATTCTAGTGTCCTCTGTCTCAGTTGGCTCATTTCCCTCCATTTCATTGTTTCTACAAGTGACCACCCTCTCTCTTCCCTCTCAGTCTCTGACAAGCTTCTTGGAAGAATACTATCATACTCAGTACTCACCACCCTCTTTGGATCCTTGAAATCTGGTTTCATCACCTGCCATTCTGATGGAATTGTTACTTTCAGAGGTCATTGGTGACTTCATCATCAGATCCAACAGGCTATATTCTATTATACTTCATCCTTTAGCTTCCTCTGTGACTTCATTATCCCACTTAACACAGCTACCTGCTTACTCACCCCTTGAAATTTTCTCTTTGGTTTCCAAGACACTGAACTCTCCCAAATTCTTTTTCTATATCGTATTCTGCTTCTTTTCTAATTTTCTTGATAGCTTATTCTCCTTTTCTCATTCTCTAAATGCAAACCTTTGCCCAGACAATCCAGCCCTTTGCTTTCTATACTACTTCCTCCTTGGCACTCTAATCTATTCCTACAGTTTCAACTTTCCTCTCTACGCTACAATTCCACATCTTTATCGTTAGCCACTGCTTGTCTGACTTCTCTCTAGCCTGTGCAGTTACTTCTAGATGTCTCACCATTTTCTCAAGCACAGCATTCCAAAGCTGCCTCTCCCAGTCTTTTAATTGCTGTTATTAGGACCAATCTTCTTGTCACCCAGACTTTTAAGAGTTATTATTTTTTAAGAGTTATTATTTTAACCACTCTGACTGGCGTGAGGTGATATCTGAGTGTGGTTTTGATTTGTATTTCCCTGATGAGGAGCGACGTTGAGCATCCTTTCATGTGCCTGTTGGCCATCTGGATGTCTTCTTTAGAGAAGTGTCTATTCATGTTTTCTGCCCATTTCTTCACTGGGTTATTTGTTTTTCGGGTGTGGAGTTTGGGAGGGGAGGGTGGGTGATGGGTATTGAGGAGGGCACCTTTTGGGATGAGCACTGGGTGTTGTATGGAAACCAATTTGACAAATAAACTTCATATATTGAAAAAACAAAACAAAAAAAAAGAGTTATTATTTTAAGACTTATTGAGTCCGGTCGTTTATACCTTTTGCATCTTCAGATTGTGTAACATACCTCATTTTACAGCTTCTAAGCATTATCTTTCCATTTTTCTCTTTTATTGAGATATAATTTATATTTAGTAATGTGCACAAACATTAAGTATACACATAGATGAGTTTTTATATAGGTATATACCTGTGTAAACTCTATCCAGACCAGAATATAGAATGTGTCCAACTTCTCAGCAGACTTCCTGTGTGCCACCTTCCAATTGGTAACTACTTTCTTCCCAGGAGGCAACTACCATTTTGACCTCTATTACCATAGATTAATTATGTCTGTTTTGAACTTCATCTGAATGGATTCTCATATTAATGGAAATTCAACTTCAGATAAATGGAATTTTATATTGCTATCAGAAATATAGGCAAGTTCCACTTGGTCCACTTACTCATCAACACCTGATATTCTCCTCTTAGTTTTAGCCCTTTTGGTAGGGTTGTAGTGGTATCTCATTATAGTTTTAATTTGCTTTTGTCTGATGATTAATAAATAATATTGAATTTTCTTTTCAGATGCTTATTTGGATATCCTCTTTCATGAAATATCTCTTAATTCTTTTCCTTTTTTATATTGGACTGTCAGTCATTTTTTTTTTTAATTGATTTAGAGTTCTTTATATATCCTGAGTGTCAGTCTTTTGTTGGTTATACATATGCAGATATCTTCTCCATATCTGTGGCTTGCCTTTTCATCTGATTATCGTTGTATTTTTGATTAACAGAAGTTATTAATTTTAATAAGGTACAGTTTATTAATCTTTCATGCTTGTTGCTTTTTCTATCCTTTTCAAGAAATCTTTACCTTCTTCAAGATTATGAAGATAAACTAAAGCTTGGAGAGGTTAAGTGGTTGGCACTAAGGTTGTGGCAGGCTGTTGGTTGTCTTTAAAATGTCAATTGGCTCTTTCTTCCTGGACATATATGGCTGTTCAGCCAGTCATTTCTAGCTTGCCCTGTATTGGGAAGTGGCTATGTTGAGTTTGGATTGGATCAATGGAATATAAATAGAAGAGATGGTAATCTTCAACTTGAAAGCAAGATACCTTTCATGTATTTTACCCTTCCCTCCACCCTCTTCACCACCAACTGCCCCCTAGTGTACTGTAACATACACATAATAGGGTTGCAGCTCTGATCATGTAGATGAAGACAACATTCTGGATGGTCCCTTGGAACAGAACTCATTTACATTTATTTAAATAATACTTAAAATTATTTCAATAAAAAGGTAGCTCAGATGCTACCTTTTCCTTCAAGCTATTCCTGATCCCCTAATTAGTATTCACCTTTTTTTCCCACTGCCTGAATGTTTTCTGCCCCTGAGGACAGGGAACATTTTTTGGTCTACTGCTTTGCACATGATAGGTACTGGGTAAGCATTTTGAAATAAATTAATAATAAATTAATAAATAAACTAGATGATAAGTTAATTTTTCAGAAGCTTAAACTGCATTTTTAATATTAAGAACTGTTGATCTAGTCATGCGTGAATGTAGCTTGAGAAGTTCTATTTCCACGTTGGTTCTGTGCCTTCTCTGCAGTGAGGTTCTGACTAAGCAGTTCTGAATCAGCAGATTTACTGTGCTGTATCACTTTCATCTTCTGTAACACAGCTCATGCACCTGGGTATCTTGGTCCTAATTGCTGACATAGTGTGACCATGACCTCATTTGACCTTTCAACACACAGGTCCTTTTGACTGCTATATAGTGAGAAGAGGCTCACATGGAAAAAGCGATGCTGTTTTCTATTTGAAGCAAATGATTTGACTTAGACAACTATGTGACAACTGGCCTTACTCGGGTTCTCTTGGCATCTTAAAAGAACATTTGAACCATATTTGAGATGCCGTTGTGTTCCTACCTTCAAATGCTACATTTGGAGATTCTGATTCAGTATGTTTGGGATTGGGGCCAGAAATCTGCATTTTTAAATAGTTCCCTGGCAACTCTAATGATAACTTATTTAATTTGGGAAATCAGTGGAGAAGTATCAAGAGCTCAGATTCAAGAGTCCTAATTCTTCTCTATAGTTACTATCAATAACTTTGGGAAAGTTACATAGTATCTTCAAGGTTCGGTTTGATTATCTGAATATTATGCGGACCGTAACAGTACCTACTTTAAAAGAATGTCATGAGAATTAAATGAGATCATCCATTTGATATGCTTAGTACAGTGTTCTATAGTAAACATTCAGGTAAAATGGTAAAACATTCAGGTAACTATCATTGCTAATATTATTATTACTAATTATCAAATTCTCTATAAGAGATCTTTCTTTGTATTGTTTTTGTTGAGAATGTACAAAATAGAATCTACTGTCTCTACAAAGAAAGGATTCATGTTGTGTGTGGGTGTGTGTGATCGTTCTCTTAATGAGTTCTTTGTTTTAGGTGTTTAATTAAAATTCTGTGTGGGATTACTCTGACCCCACTTCCTTTTCCTTAATAATTTACCAAGTAGCCATTATATGCTTTTTTTTTTTTTTTCATTTGAGGAACTGTTACTCCGTGTTTGTACCTGTGAGTGCTGGGAGGGTATTACAAAGAGGTGCTTACCTGAAATGTTAAGAACTGAATGTTCTATTGCAGCATTTCTCAAACAATTAGATAGTTAAAATGTCATAATTTAGGGACTGGAATTGAGACTGTGGGTAAGACAAATGCTGAGAACCACCTTTCAAGTTCTGGTCTCTTATTAAAATTTTTTTGTGTGCTTCAGTGTCAGAGAATGGAACTGAGGTAATCTGAGCTAGGATTTGGTGGTGCTACCAACAAAGTAAACTGAGTTTTGATGTGTGTTGTGTTTCATGTATTCAAGGAAGAGTGATGTGGAATCCTTGGGGCAGGAGGGAGGAACTGGGAATAGGGAGAGTCATGGTATCCCAAAGGTTTTAGAGCCACTCCCTTGTACCTCAGTTATTTGTTATGAATTTACTCCAAAAGGTAACAGTAAATAATGAAAAGTTAAATTTTGGAGCAGAAATACTCTTTCATGACAGGGGCAAGATTTCTTTTAGGTAAAGCAGAAACTCTTTAAAAACTGTCTAACAGGCCCAGAGAATGGGTGGATTCCCTTGAAGAGTCTTCTTTGCATAAAGAAGTAATACTATCACTAAGAATAGGGTGTCAAAAAAAGACCTTTGCCTCCATGTGTTGTATGCCTTTCATCTGCATGGATTGAAAAGTCCATAATACTGTAAATTTTAGTTAGCTCTTATAATAACTTATAGCTGCTATCAGTTCTACTTAATTTGAATAACTCTGACTTGTACTTTGCCACAATTTGATTATATTTGCATTCCACTGACTATTGAATTCTCAAATTGCTTAGAAAGTAGGGGATGAGAGTCAATGGTCTACAAGTTTAACACTTCAGTGAGCCCTTCACAGTCAGAGTTCATTTATCTTTATCAACAAAGAGCTGTCCTCATCTGACCGGAATGGATGAGAAATTTCAGTTCTTGGGGCAAGAAGAGTATTTAGAGCTGAAATTTCAATTAGAAATAAGGTTGACTAGTTAAGGGCTTCATTTTGGGGTCAGGTTACCCTCTTTGCTCTTTCAGGTATTAGACATTCTTAGTTATTCAGAACTCATGGAGTTCTTACATAGAGTTGGTTTACATATAATTTCTACTCTTTGACTCATGTGAACCTAAATCTTCTCTAAAAACCTGTATGGATTTCAGAGGCTTAGAGAGGATTAAAAAGGTATAAAATTTTAAATAACTTCATCCAGTGAGCATGTTTACCTAAATGTGTCATCAAACTTCTCAGTTTTCTGGTTAGAAAACCGGTTTGGGACAGGCTGACTCACACTGTGGACTGATAGAATGCAAACACATTCAGAATTCTCCTGGCGAGACTAATGCAACAAAAACAGAGTTCTGTGAGCTTTTAGAGGTGAAGTGTTTCATTTCTCTAATAAATCTTCCTATCACTGAGAGCTTTCAAAATAAACACATGTCTTCACAGTTGTTAGGTACTGTGAGGTGGCATAGGCCTACTACTATATCCAATACCCTGTGCCACTGTCAGTCAGTTGACTTTGAACTTAGGTCTTCTTCCCTAATTTGTCTATTTACTTTTTTATTGAAGTATAATTAACATACAATGTTATATTAGTTTCAGGTGTACAACATAGTGTTTTAACTTTTGTATACATTGCAAAATGGTAACTTTAATAAATCTAGTTACCGCCCATCACAGTACAAAGTTAATACAATATTATTGGCCATATTCCTTCATGCTGTATATTACATATGCATGATGTACTTACTTTATAACTGGGAGTTCATACTTCTTGATCCCCGTCATCCATTTACCCTCCAATCCTTGACCATCAGTCTGTTCTCTATATCTATGACTCTGTGTTTTGTTTTGTTTGTTTCGTGTTTTGGATTCCACGTGTAAATGGACTCAAGTGGTATTGGTCTTTCTCTGTCTGACTTACTTCACTTAGCATAATACCCTCAAGGTCCATCCATGTCGTCACAAATGGCACCCCTTCCAACTCTTAAAGGAAATAATTGTTAAAGATAATCTGGGAAATATTGGTAATTAGCCCTTGGGTTGATAAAGGTAATGCTCTACAATTCTAGATATTATCCCCATATGTAAATAAACATTTTATTGGGTTTGCATTTCACTTTTGATCCTTAGATCTCAAATTCTTTGCCCAAATAGTTATTCACATTCTTTTCAATTAGCCCTTGTGCAAGGAAGGTAGATAGCAAGAATATTTCTGCCCATTTTGAAGATTAAAACATCAGTATAGAACTCAAGCTATTTTTTTTTTTTATCAATTTGCTCAGTACATTTGAAGGCAAATTCCAAAGATGTCCAAAGAGAGTGATATTCTCTAAGCCTAAGATACTCTGAAAGTAAAGTTTGCTGAGTAGCTCTTTTCAAGGACAAAGGGATGGAGATTGGAATGTCTTGGCAGAGTTGAGAGTACAGTCAAAATAAATAGACACTCCTGTTCCTTTCTCTTTTCCAGTTAGTTATATCTCATTGCCATTTGTTCACATGTTGCTGTAATTAACTAATTTTAGGCCAGGCAAAAGAGATTAGGTAGCATATTGCACACCCACACCTCCTTTTCTGGGATTTAGGATGGAATGAGTTTTTCCATTTACTCTAGCCAAATGAACACATACTTGTACAATCCCATTTTGCTATGAAGTAAGTCTTTATCAGGAAATTGTACTTCTGTAGGTCTTATCCCCTATGGTATTTTGCTTATGATAGTAGTTTTCTGGTTGTTGTTGTTGTTATTGCTATTTATTATTATTATTATTATTATTATTATTATTATTATTATGCTTTTTCCAAATTTGACTCCAGACACACACCTAACACACTGCTTTGTGTATGCTATAGGTGCTCTGACAAATTCCCGATGGCAAGTTGTGATCTTTCTGCACAACACATTTCTCTGGGGCTCAAGATAAAGAGGAAGCCTGGGGTAGTGGCACACAGTCTGCACAGTCTAGCCCTAACCTACTCATCCTCGACAGGGACTTAATTCTACAAACTTGTCTTTTCATTCCTTTGTACTTATGTGTGCAATTTTCTGCCTAGAATAAACTTTCCCCTCTTCTCTGCCTGTTAAGAGTGTTACTCAGCCATCAAGCTAAAGCCCCCCTAGGGCTGGGATGCCTTCCCATTCCCTCCATGAAGAACTAATCAATCCATCTATGGGATCTGTGAGCACTCTGTATATGCTTCAGTTGCAGCCACATTTAATTGCCTCATGCTACTACTGTTTTCTACTGGGGCCTCAAAGACATGATCTGCATGTTATTCTTCCCGCCCCCCCCCCCCACCGTTCTAAGTGTCATGCATAGTGTTAGGTTAAATGGATGTTAGTGAGTGAATTAATGGATGACAGATAACCCCTTTTTTCTTTTTTCTCATCTAGAACAAAAATACTCTTTCTCCTCCCCCCCCCCCCCCCCCGACAGATAATCATTTGCCTTTGATCATTTCCCCTTGGGATATACCCAGATGCCTATTTCTAAGTCTCTATCCTTTGGTTCCTGAGTATGAGCTGGCATTAAAGGATCTTCCTTTATAAAGTTTTAAGAAAATAGCTAACCTATATCTCATGAGAAACATCCATTATCATTAATAGTTTTATCTTTCTTATGGCTGAACAAACTGAAAGGATACAACTTGACAGAGATTGTGTTGAATCTCTAGATCAATTTGGCAGATATTATTACCATTTGTACAATATTAAGTGTTTTGGTCCATAAACATGGGATGTCTTGCCATTTATTAGGTCTTCTTTAATTTCTGTCAACGTTGTTTTGTAGGTTCCAAAGTGCAAGTCTTAAGCTTCTTTCGTTTAATTTATTCCCAAGTGTTTTTTTTCTTTTTGCTGCTATTATAAATGGAATTGTTTCTTTTTTTTTTTTAATGTTTTTATTTATTTTTGAAAGAGAGAGAGAGAGAGAGAGCAAGCTGGGGAGGGGCAGAGAGAGAGAGGGAGACAGAATCTGAAGCAGGCTCCAGGCTCTGAGCTGTCAGCACAGAGCTCAATGCGGGGCTTGAACTCAGGAACCATGAGATCATGACCTAAGCCGAAGTCGGATGCTTAACCGACTGAGCCACCCAGGCACCCCAGTGGAATTGTTTTCTTAATTTAATTTTTTGTTTGCTCATTGCTACTGTATAGAAATACCAATGATTTTGGTATATTGATCTTGTATACTGCAGCTATGCTGAGCTTATTTATTAGTTTTAGTAGATTTCTTAGGATCCAGTTATTATCGTTAGTATTATCATTGTATTAGTTTAATTTCCAAAGCAAAAGATATGTGGAGATTGTTTATCTTTCCTAAAAGGCAAAGCATTGATTTTATTTTGTAGGATTGTACGTTAGCTATTTTATCTGTGCCTGGATCAAAGTTTTGTGATGATTTCATGTGCTACTTTAAATATTTATATCTTCTATCTTAATTTGATATTTTGAAGACAAACTTTATTTCATCTATTAACTACATTAGCATATCAAAATTACTATCTGTTGAGATCTATAGTCTTACTATAAAATTTAGAGTAGTTTAGAAAAGAAAAAAGTTATCTATATAATTTTCTCTGAAAGAAAAAAGTGGCCGTAGATGGACAGTAACTGGCAAGTTCATAATAATATACCTTTTATTTTGCTTTATTTCTGATTCTCTAGAAAATATCTGATGGCAATATGGAGTTCATGGATGATGTCTTGTTCACCTCAATGGCAGTACCCTGTCCAAAATAAGCATCATCCCTTGTTTGGGGAAACATAAAGAAAGCATATGTCCTCTTTGCTTTTAGAATTGTGCTACTTTGATTCCTCAGGGGTCATTTTGTTCACTTCATCAAGTGACTGCTGCAGACAAGTATAAATTTCATTTGAACTGCAGGAACTGCTGCTCTTGGATCAAATCCCTGCTTCTGCTGCTTTTACAGCCCTGTTCTGCTAAGAGATCTGCAGGCCTCTGAGGAAGGTGCTAACAAGTACATGGGTGGGATCTATAAACCTGACTCTGGAAGTGTCTCAGTGCTGTCCGCCTCCTCCCATCGTCACTACAGTCTTCTGTGATGTCTTCAGGGTCTGCATAAAGACTTCCTTCCTTGTGGGTTTTCGTTCCTCATTATGCAAAGAGCAAAAAACATAAAGTTACCAATGGCTAACTTATTTCTGAAAGAAAATTGGAATTAAGAGTCATCTGAAGTCATTGAGAGCCAATTCCCTGACAATGTTTAATAGTTTAAAAAAAAAAAAAAAAAAAAATATATATATATATATATATATATATATATATGTAATCTAAAGCCTATAAATGGGGCCTGGCTAAATGAACTGCATCTATAAAATGAAATAATATGCAGCCACTTAAAAAAAAGGTAGAAGAATATAGTATGGTCTCTTTCATGAATTGCTGATGTAGGCTTACAATGATTTTTTTAGAAAAATGCACAGGAAGCTGTTAACTGTGGATTACTTTGGGGAGTAGGAAGTGAAATGAAAGGAAAGTTTTAATTTTCATTTTATACTTTTCTGTTCATTTAAATTTTCTGTTTTCAAGTGTTATTATTTGTTCACTTATTTTTTTTTAGTTATTTCAAACACTTATATAAAAGGAGAGATCATAGGATAATAAACCCCCATGTGTTCCTCATGCAGCTTCAATAATTATCAACTCTTAGCCAGTCTTGTTTCTTCTGTACCACCCTGCTGAAGGGTAGCAGAATATACCACTCCAAAATACTGCCTCTTTGGCATAAGGATTATTTTGAGTTAATTATTTTGAGAAACAGCAGATGCAGAAGTTCTGAAAATAAGAGTAGAGTTAACCTTTTGTAAGAGAAATTTACATTTATGGAGGAACTCTATTTGTAAGGGTATCTCCCTCTCAGTACCAGCAAGAGAAGGATGAGTAAATCACAAGAGAATCTTATCAGTGGAGAAGGCTCCAACTTCTGGTAACTTCCCATAACTAGCTGCCCCTCCCCCATCCCACCTGTCTTTCTTTTTTAGCTGATGATGGTATTTAAGGTGCTAGCTTAAGTCCTCTTGCAGAGTTACTCATTTTCCCTGGGTATTTCCCATGTATATACATGAGGTATACATGTTAATAAACTTCAGTTTTGTTTTTCTCTTTTTAATCTATCTTTCATTACAGGGGTCTCAGCCAAGAACGCAGAAGGATAGAGGGGAAATTACTTTTTCCTCCCCTTCATTATGCTCCCCACTACATACACTATTCTGAAGCAAATTCCAAACATTCTATCATTTCTTTTAAAAATATTTTCAGACTATATTTCTGAAAGATAAGGATTTTTTAAAATATACATCACAACACCATTAATACATATTAGAAATAATTCCTTCATATTGTGAAATATTACAGTGTTCACATTTTCCTGTTTTTCTCCACCCCTTTCTATAGTGTCTTCAAATCAAGATTCAAATAAGATCTTGCATTGCACTTTATGGAAATGCCTGAATTTCTTTTAACTTAGAAATTTCCCCTTGGTATTTTACCCTTGCACATTATTCACATTATTTATTAATGGAACTAGGTCACTTCTTACCTGGAATTCTCACAGTATTGATTTTGCTGGTTACATCCCTGTGTTGTCATTTTATTGTGTTTTTTTTTATATATATATATTTACATACATTTGTATATATATATTTGATTTTGAAGAAATTTAATGTTTCTGTACTCATTCAGCAATGTAGAAAAGGTGGAAGGAAGTTCATATCTTTGGATCAATATAAAAACATTTAGAAGCACAAAGAAGAATAACATTTCTGTTCTTGCCATCAAAGAGTAAGGGACCTTTAGGGAGAGGTCTCCACTAAAACCAACAGCTCCTTTGAAGTCCCTATAGCTGCTACTACCAATTACAGTGCTCATGTTAGTGACTATGCTTGAAGAGAGTTATACATTTACTTATCCTGTAAATACCAACTGGGCATTCTCTGTGAGGTGCTAGGGCTACAGAGATAAACAAAACAAGGTGTGTCTGCTCTTGTGGAGCTTACATACAAGTGTGTGAGTGTGGAAGAGAAGTGGGGAAGAGAAGACAAACAAGAAGCCATGATAAACAGGCTTGTTCATCTCGTCTGCACTTCCTAGTATTGTGTCCAGTGCTTATCCTCTTATTCAGTACACATCTTCTGTTACAGGGTCCAAAGAATATCTGTCCTCTTTGCTCGTCACACATATCCTGTTCTTCAGAGCTGGACTTCACCAGTCTGGCTTCTCCATTTCTGGATCAGCTATGTTGTAGGGCCTGTTTCCTCTTTACTGGTGATACTGAAATGATTATTCTGACTAGATGGACTTGCCCCTCACAGGTTTTCAAAATCTCCACCATTCCCTATTGCAAAGGTCCAGCCTGCTCCTCTCATTTACCTTACCCTGCTGGCCCCTGAAGGCATTTGAGGTTGAAGGCTGCCCCTGCCTTGCCCTTTTATGTTTCAGATATATTTTAGATGAAAATAATTATTAGTGAATGTAGCATCTATAAGGAAGTCTGAATGGGCTACCATCAATTTAATAAAAGCAGAATTTGAGCATTATTTCTGAAATATTTTGGAGTAAGGATTCATCTGAATTATCTGTTTGTATGTTTGTACTTCCCTCACATCCTCATCTTTGATATATATCTGAAGCACAAAGAAACTTACCAACTTTTTTTGGATCCTTTGCATGGTTCGGTGGGTTATGAGGACTAAGCCATGGTGCAAGAGAAGTTTGTTATGAAACCACAAATCTCCTTGGATTCCTGAGGTTTCTTTCTGGAGCTGAAAGTGGGAACTAAGTGACTGTGCTACATGTTTCCCTAACAAACACAATAAAATCTGTCTGAAAAAATACAGGCCTATTTAAAGGAGACAGGGAAGCATGTTTCAGGATTAAACTCTTCCAGTTTAGAATTCAGTTCCTGCCATCCAGAGGTTTTTTGGGATGAAGTTTTATCTGATTTGCTCTGCTTTGTTATTATTGAGGCATGACTCACTTAGAATGCAACACACATGAACATTAAGGAGTGATTTTTTTTTTCTTCTAACATTTTTGTTATTCTGTGCCTCTTACTTTGTTTATTGATAAAAATTTTAGCCTTCAAAGCAGTGGTGAGAATAAGCCACTGAATTCTTCTGCATGAAGAAGCCACGGGAGTTCTCCATCTGTGTCTCCGCAAATAAACACATAAAAAGACCATTCATTTAATCTAAATCTGTCCTAACAGCTCAGTGCAATCATGTTTGAGAGTATGGCTATAGAACAACTGGTATGTTCTTGAGGAGATGTTTAGCTTGAGTTTTGATTAGTCAACAAATCTATTTAGAAAAGGAGTAATTTGACATAAAGCAAATGACAGATGTGCTCCACAGGGAAATGTTTGTTTTCTTTTTAATTACCATTTATATTGAGTGCTCACTGTTGACACCACTGGTAAATATTCAATTTTGAGATCTCTGATATCTTTGAAGGATATGTTCACTAGCTAGTGTTGTGGCAGCCACATGTGATTCTCTTTTTCCTGTATTTTTCCTTTAGTATATGTATTCCAGTGTTTATTATGGCATCACATGCCTTGAATGTCATTGTTACTCAAAACAAAAAAAAAAAATGCATGATATAAAGTGACAAAAGTGTAAATTGGAAATTACTTATTTTTAAAAAAACACATACTCATCCTCCTAAATTCTGCTAACGTGTTTGTTCTGAAACATTTTCTGAAGATATACAAATGACCAGTTCTCCAGGCATCTCAGATATTTTAAGCTGCTACTGGGAAATTCATTGAAATAAATGGGAAAATTCTGTGGGCATAAATGTATGTGCACGATAAATAGGAAACGTGAGGAAGTGAGAATTGACAAGTAGAAATTGAGTTAGATTAGAAGAATTGGTTTGAAATTCTCACACATTCCAACAAATCAACTGAATTTTTAGAGGCAGAATTTGACAAAGTGAATTTTAGATTCTGCGGTGTTAAACAAATCAAAATTGTCAGGACCATATAAGGCACATGCTATAAGTGTAATAAACTATTGTTGAATCTGTCATGTGGTGAGAAAGGTGAGCTAGCATCCTGGATTTGGACTCTAATTGGTATGGGATTGTATGGAGAGAGGAGGGTTCAGACCTTTTACAGAAGAAACAGAAGCAGTCTTTGGAAGATCAATGATGCTAGGCCATCAGAATCTGAATTTGATAGGGAAGAGGAAATATAGTGAAATTACATTGACAACAGCAAAATACTCTTTCAAGAAAATGTTAGGATTATGTTTTTAATGATATGTTAGATTTTTTTTTTCTTCAGAAATAACACATCTCTAAAATAAAAGCCCAACCCAAGTCAGTGGGAAAGTCTGAATCATGTTACTAACATCCACTTTACATACTTTTTAACATCATATCATGTTTAAAATGAGGTCAGATTCAAGATTAGTCCCAGGCAAAATTATAAACTAAGAAATGGGTACTTTCCTTCATTGCTAGTAATAGTATAAATAATCTATATGTAGAGCACAAATTAGCTACAGTTTTTAAAATCCTTAAACGGTTCATAACTTTTGACCCACATGTAAGGATTTATTATTCTAAGGCTACAATTACGGAGGTGTAAGAATTAATTGGAATATGAGGCTGCTCATCATAGTGTTCCTTATATTAGTGAAAAAGTGGAAGGGATCTAAATGCCCACAATAGGGAATTTGTTAAATAAATTATATCTGTATGATACATTAGAATTCATACTCTTAAAAATTATGGTACAGAGGAGGAGTTGGTGATTTAGGAGAATGTTCGTGATGTTTTTCTCAGTGAATAGAAATAGGATACAAAAACTGTACAAAGTACAAATTGAGAAAGTTAAAATCCCCTTTTAGGATCATTTCTTTCACTTCTCCATGCTCTGGACCCTACAGGAGGAACTGTGAACAAAACAAAACAAATGTAGGCCCCCTAATGTGATAGTGGAAATACCTGATTTTTCACAATCATTTTAGGCCAAAAGGTGTGATTAGTGTGGAGATCTTATGACATTGGCAGACCAGAGGAGCCATGGAATCTTTCAGTGCACTTAAAAACTGCCATGTTGTATGATTCTTAATTTTGCATATGTGGTAGGCTGTGCTCTTTATAATAACTGTTGCATTAATGTTTCTGTTTTTTCTAAGTAAAATGATTTCCAAAAGGGGGAAATAGGTCTCCATGGTTTAAAAGAAAAAAAAAAAAATCATTGAGCACTGTAGTGCTCAGCTCAGTGTTACATTGTTAGATCATTAGGACGTTTAGCAATACCCCTACTCTGAAGGAAATAAGATATAACCAGCCCTAGAGAATGATCCTCCTTTGTGCCTTCTCTATATTCTCTGTTGTCATCATACCTGCAACACATTGCACTTGTTTTCATATCTGTCTCTCCTATACTGAAGGGTATGCCCCCTTGAAAGCTCCTGTTCATCATCACATCCTTACCACCCAGTACAGGGTCTAATTAAATGCCTTCCTGGCAATCCAAAAAATGCCCAGTGTGGCACTGAGTATATAAATAAAATACTTTAAAGAAAGGCAAATCTGAAGAAAGATGCTAATGCTTACTGAGTGCTTCTCATGTGTTAGACACCATACTTAACACTTTATATGCATTTTATAGTTTAGCAATTGCAAGGACCTCTGAGATCCGTATCATTTTTCAATGGATGGTGAAACAGATTAAATAGATTAAGTACTTTGTTCAAGGTCAAATAGCTAGTGAGAAGATGGGACCATGGCTCAGATTTGTTATCCTAACTCCAGAGTCTATATTTTTTTTTAACTCCTAATACCTTTTTTGTGCAGTGATGTTTACTTCTAATTTACTCATGATCTATGCCAGGCATCTGCATCCTCATAGCTGGCCAAAACTCTTTGGCTTTATCCTCTCATGAGAGAATAATACACTTGCCTGGAAAATTTACCTGCAAGTTGCAAATTCAAGATACGGTTTCATTCTAATGTTCCACCTTACTTTCCATTTATGAGGCAAAACTTCTATTTTGACATGGTGTAATGACTCTTCTTTCTCTTTGTATTTTATAGTCAGATGGAACAGAAGTTTAAGGTTGCCACATTCAGTCTTTGGCTTCCTGTTCTAAAGGGCTCTTAAACTAGTAGCTGTAAGCCAGGAGGATGTGTTTATCCAGTGCTTACTGTAAGTCCTCCATTCTCCTAGGGCTGTGCTGGCTGTTAGATAATTATAGTCCTTAGTATTCTTTTTGTCTGACCTTCCATATTGTTGCAACAGTAATGTCAGTACCACAGAATGAACCCTTGAATCTTCTTTGAATCATTTACAGATTATTTGTGAGTGTCTTGTCTTTTGAACTATATTATTATTATGTCTTAAATTTCTTCTGGACCTCCCACAACACCAACCATAAAACTCGAGTATATAGTAATGATTCTAGGGAGGATAGCACCAAATATGTTATCAGGAGAGCTAGCTTCTGGTCTGGCACCACTACTATTTAGCAGCAAGATTTTGTGCTTTCTTAGCTAGGACTCAATGGGCCTCACTTTTCTCAATTCAAAAATCAGAAGGTTGGTCTTGATAAGTCTTTTCTAGCTTAAATTCGGGATTCAGAGACCTTTGTAGGTTTTTTTTTTTTGCAGTTATTTGATTGATCAATTCTTTGTAGCAGCATTCACAGGAATAGAAAGGTCATAAATTGACCTGGATTTACAAAGATGATGCTAAGTTCAGTTTTGAATATGTGACATTTGAGAAGTGATAGGGTGTACCTACATATAGATATCCTTTAAGAATGGAAATACATGGGTGGCTGGTTGGTTCAGCTGGTTGAGCATCCGACTTCAGCTCAGGTCATGATCTTACAGTTCATGGGTTTGAGCCCCACTTCAGGCTCTGTGCTGGCAACTCAGAGCCTGGAGCTTGCTTTGGATTCTGTGTCTCTCTCTCTCTCTGCTCCTCCCAGCTCATGCTCTGTCTCTCTTTCTCTCTGTCTCTCTTTCTCTCTCTCTCAAAAATAAATAAACATTAAAAATTTTTTTTAAAAAGAGTGGAAATACAGACTTGGATTTGAAGTTGGTAGAGGTACTATCATTCTCACTGACCTCTTTCGATAGTGTGACAGTCATAGACTTAAGGTACAAAATACTTATAACAGTCACATAACCACAGATTTTTAGATCTGAAAGAGACATACATATCATATGGCCTGTCCTGTTTTCCTATATACAAGTTGGAGAAATGGAATTTGCCCAGACTTACATAGTAGTTACAGATCTAGTCTGCAGACCAGAGTCCCCTATCTCCAGGTTCCTGGTTCATCCCTTACTGTGTTTGTTAAGTTTCTACTTTGACTGCTTTTTAACATCTGTAATATTCTTTTGTGAGCAAAATTCACTAATCATTATATGTCCAAGTACACACCCAACATTATTTGTTAAAATTTGGTGTAGCTTTCTGGGAAAGAAAAGCAATCAAAATACAGTGTCATTACTGTATCTGAATTTTGATCTCTGTAATGAAATGGTGTTATATGTATGGAAACCAATTTGACAGTAAATTTCATATATTAAAAAAAAAAAAAAAAAAAGAAATGGTGTTATATGAAAAACACTGAATTGTGCAGTTAAAAGGTATAATTTTGTGGCATATATTGAGAGCTAAGTTATGGTATACAGTCCTAAATTGTTTTTGGTACCTTCATGAGGTAATTAATCTCGCATCCCTACCTACCCAGATCCTGTGTTAGGTCTGGTGTATATGAACAGTAGGCTGATCACATTGTGATTTTCTATAGAGTTATGATACCGAAATAAATGTTTGTGTCGGGTCTCCATTTTGTTCTGACAAAAGAACTGGTTACCCATGACAAAGGTCAAATGGAGATCTGGCATCTGTTTCACTACTTGCAAGACATAGTCTCAAGAATATGTAATACATATAACTCCTTGCCAGAAAACTGAAAGGAAATGATTGCATTTGAGTACAATGTATTCTGCAACAATACTTTAGTGTGCATGAAATTTAAAACTGCTGGCTTTCTAAATATGATTTTTTAAAAGTAGATTTAGTTTATTTATTTTTTAAAACATACCCATTGTGTCATACTTTATGGGATAGTCTTAAAAGGCGAGATTTAAGACCAAAGAAACTAAAAAACCTAATGGCAATGATTGCAAGGTATTGAATTTTCCAGTAAAGTACTCTAGTGTAATGTGTTTGTTGGTTTCTCCTGAATGTTCTGTTTTCGTGAGCATTTCATGTTATTATGTCATTTTATCATAATGGTGCCTTTTTTCCCTACCCATCATGATCTCATAGTGCCTTAGAATCATCAGTATCAAGTCTTAAAGTCTTCAATAGTGTCTCGGTTTTATACATACACAAATTAGTCAGGGTTTTACATAGGTAGAGACCACATCTACCTCCTTCACCGAGTATCTTCCACAGGACCTGGCCTGTATGTAACAGACATTTAATTAATTGTTGTTTTGGGTTATTTTTTTCTTTTTGAGTGAATAAATGAATGAATGGCATGCAGCCCTAACTAGCTAACTAGTTTAATTTTAAAAAAATGTATAAATTAATATACTCATGCATTTATATATATTTGAGGAAGTATCCAAAGCCTCTGAAAGGAAGATTTGATGTTTTTGACAACAGCCTTTAAAAGTAGTCAAATTCAGGGACACCTGGCTGGCTCACTTGGAGGATTATGTGATTCTTGATCTTGGGGTCCTGAGTTCGAGTTCCATGTTGGGTGTAGAGATTACTTAAATAAATAAACTTTTAAAAAGGACTCAAATACCCTCAGTTAACAGGAAAGTCAATATGGCTCAGCTTTTTATTCACTTGTCTGATGCCAACCTGCAAAATAGGTCTGTCATAGTAGAGAAGTGTTGATGATGGAAATTGTTCTTTATGAAGTTCCCTCAGCCAAAGGAGAGGTAGAAGTGCTTTGTTCTTTACTAAAACCTGAACACCAAAAGACTTAGCCCAAAGTATGGTCGAGGGAGCAACCCTTGAGGCTGGGTCCCTGATGACTTTCCTTCAAAGGCCTCTCTGCCCACTGAGCCACTGTTCTATCTAGTAACATTGGGCAGGACAGGAACAAGAAGTTAATTCTACCTGTAACTCCTTTCTATGTGGCTTTTGAGAAGCTACCATTTGAACTCTTACTTTATAAAGTCATAGTATCAATGCTAACCTATTTGGCCAAGATATTATGAAAAGTAATTTAAGGCTTTAAAAAAAAAATCCATGGTTGAAGCCACATTTTTATACAGACTTGTCATAACAATGTTTGTTTCTCACTTTACTGGTTACTTCAAGACCCAAAATGCAGTAATACATATGGTTAATATACATGGTTTGTTTTGTGTTCTGAAAAAGTATGCATGGTTTCAAAAAAAAAGGGAAACTTTTTTTTTTCTTCACAGCCTTTCCCCCACTGAAACTGAAAAAGGAAAAAGAAATTATGCAAGCTTTTTTGAAGGTGCAGACAAATTTGGCATTTCACTTATGGGAAAATTTTGCAAAACTGTACTGACTAAAAGTGATTTTTGTTTTGGCTTTCCTGTGAAGCCATCCAGAAAGGTCAAAAATTACTGGCATTGCTTTTGTATGAAACATTTCACATAGACTCCACTTGTAATTCAGCCAAGTACATAATTCAGGTCATCGGTGACACACATATCCATACATTGGAGCTGGTCAGTGAACAGAAAGTAGTCATGAAATGTGGATATAATATTACCTTATGGATAGACCAAGTTGTACAGATTACAGCAAAGGAAACTTTGCATTAACATGCTTGGGAAAGGTTTCCTGAGTTGATCCCTGCCCCCACCCTCCCTCAGTGGGAAAGCCAATTGTTTAGTGATTAAGACAAAGACATCACTTGGCAAACATTTTGGCCTAAACTCTGTGATATCAGTCTCCTTTAGGGTTTTCCACATAAAACAAATTCTCCAAAGAAAACACAGAAATTGAACATAAATTTGAAATCCATTTTTATACCCTTTAAGGTCTCTTTAACTTAATCATGTATTTCTTAATTTTTATTTTATTTCTAAGTAGATATTATCCAACATTAATAAGTGCTAAACATTCACAGTGGAGTTTCAATCCAATAGTCCTTTATGGTTATCCTCACCCAGTTCCCTTTTTATGGGGGTTATGATATCTTTCTTTGTTTCTGTGTCCTGAGGGTCACTGATTTGGGAGTGGCTTCCATCACTTTGAGGTAGAAAGTAAACATTATGCTTTGACCCCTTAGGACAAGTTTGTCTTGCTTTTGTGAAGAGTGGCTGTGTGCTCAGGGGAAGTACTCTCACTGAAGTTAGAAGGACTCCGTAATGTTGCGCGTGTTTTGTCACTTGTCACTGGGGAATGAAACAAAGGAGCGGTATTTCACTCTTGTGTAAGCCCCTTCTCTGTGTATATTTACAGAAATTTTTAGAGTTCTCCCACTTGCTGTTTTGTTAGGTGGGTTTCATTTAATATGTTGATGCGCATGGCCTTAAAGCAGGTATAAGTCCTGAGACCCACGGTCTCCCTGTTGGAGGCAAGGGAGCAGGGAGCACCAATGCCACAAGAGTGCCAGGATATGGGAGTTGTGTTGTTGGGTGTGCTAGGCAGGGGAAGAATTGTCTGCATATCATGTGAGTTGAAAATAGGTTTAACATTCTCATATCCAAAGAGTTCCATCTGGAAGCTGTTCCTTGGCAAACAGAAATAGGTGAATATTCTCATATCTTCTGGAATGGCTGCTACATAGGGAATAAGAGTCACTCCAGTCACTTTTTCCTATTTTTTGGTAATGGTATATTCACTTTCATTATTCTTTAAGACAGAGAAGCTTTGTGTCTAAGGTTAAAATATATGATCTTTTAAATTCTTCCTCTTAAACCCCTTCTATATATGTAGAAATGGCATTCTTAATATACTGATTCCATGGTGTACAATTTACATTCAACGCACTGTTTTCCTTTTCCTCTAGCACATGGCCTTTATTCCCACTGAATTTTTGTTCCCATTTCTCAGTGTTGTTCTCTTTGCTGTCTTGTGGTTTAAATAATCTTCATCATCTGCCTCCCAAAATTACAGTGTTAAAACTTCTCCTAAGCCTTCCACCAGAAGATACTTGATATACAACAGTGAATTTTAAAACTGTACCTCAGACAGCCCTCCACAGTCCTACCCTAAATCTGCATCATCTTGCCTTCTCTGTTAATGTGGGAAGCCCCCTGGGCAGGAGCAAGCAGTGCCTCTATGTTCTATGGCAGACAGCACTTCATCCATGGTCAGTACATTTTCATAAAAATGAAAGATGAAAGGAAGTGTCTGTGTTCAGCAGGTTAGTGCCAAATAAGTGTGGAGGCCAAATGAGGCCACGGGTGCCAAACCACAGGGGTTCGAAATAATATTTAATATAATATTGTCTCATTGAATAACAAATCTCATATTGTAATGTCTGAGTCAAATCTTCCCTTGGTGCCAGACTTCTCTGTAGTCCTTTTATCTTTCCCTCAAGATATTTCAAGTTCATAAGGGGCAAGGTAACAAGACCCCCTTCTAGGTAGTGAGTAGGAAACAAACCTGATGAATGTGGAAAGAAGTGAATGGGTGTGAGGGCCATGGATTCTCTGGGAATCTGACCAAGTGTCTACCATGATGTGCACTGAAAAGAAATGGAAGTTTGCCATTAACCTAGCTATTGTGTAACTTCATTTACCTAGATAAAATATGAATTGTAAGTAGTTAGATAAAGTAGCTGAGACTATTAATATTTTAGAATAGAGAGCTCATAAGTAATTATATTTTTCTGTGATTGTTAGAATACAGCATCATGAAGTACACATGGAATAACTAAAGTGAAAGGACAGTTCAGTAAAAACTTGACATTGCAAAGATTGGTTATTTCCTATCTTTGTATTATTAATATAGAGCCTTAATTGTCCTTTCCATTTCAAATGGAGGCTCATACTTTCTAAGGTGGCTCAGAACAGACGGGCAAAATGGATCAAAATAATCTGCCCTTCATATGGTTATAAAATTTTTACCAACCAATCTCCTTTTTTGCAGCCAAACTTCTCAAAATAATAGTTCACACTTTAAGCTTCTACATTCTGATGTCTTATTTATCTGTCAAAGCATTGTGATTTGGCTTCTGCCTTCACTTTATTAAAAGGGCTCATTAAGTTTTCCTGTCTTCCTGGTTGCCAATCCTGGGACATTTTCTTCTCCTTTTTTGTATTATTTGGTGCTATTTGACTGCTCATTCCCCCACTTTTGAACTATCTCCTTCACCAAAATCCTGCAACAACAAAAACCTGTGCACCATTTCTATATTTTGTACCTTGGTGAATAGCCAGGAGTGTTTCTCAAAACTCCCTATATTTCAGGGCACCTGGGTGGCTCAGTCAATTAAGTCAGACTCTTGATATCAGCTCAGGTCGTGATCTCAACGTTGTGAGATCGAGCCCCACCTGGAGTTCCACGCTGAGCACAGAGTCTGCTTGGGATTCTGTCTCTCTCCCTCTCTCTCTTCTTCTCCCCCACTGTGTGCACGTGCACACACTCTCCCTCTCTCTCTAAATAAATAAGTAAACATTAAAAAAAAAACCAAACCTCTGTGTATGTCTTCCTCTGCTCTCCAGTCTGATTAGTCATTCATTAGTATTGACTATACGTCATAAATATTTCTTGTTCACACCCTGATGTCTCTAACCCAATAACCATGGGAATATAAATCTTCCCCCAGTCTAAAGTTCTTATCTTTACTCCATATTGCCTCAATGGCTCTTTAAGAAAGCATACCTGATCAACTCATTCTTCTCACAGTTTGTTATTTATGCCTTCTTGCCAACAATATAAAATCCAACTGCTTGTGGCTAGCCTTTGCTTTTCTCATCCTGAAATTACACCTTGTGCTATAGCCATGTTTCCAGAAAGCTTGAGTTCCCTCACTTTTCATACTATTTTCTTACCTCTATGCTGTGATACTTATTTCTGCCCCTGCCTGGTCTATAGTTTCCATTCGTATTTACATAGGACTAGACCCCTGTTACCTCCTCTGTGCAGCTTTCACAGGGCACTCCATTGCAGAATTAGGTGTCCAGCATTTATGTTTCCACAATTTTTATCATAGCTGGTTATTCTTGCATTATATTGAAATTATCTTTAAACATATCCCTTTCCTCACTCTAGACCGTGAGACCTTTCAGAGCAGAAGCTGTGTCCTATGCATCTTGTATTCCTGTATCCCTGGTATAAATGCCAACTCCATAGTGAGAGGTTGTAAGAGTTTGTAGAGTGGATCTTTGTCTTTCCAAAGAGGCCTTACCTTTCACATTCCTGTTCTAGTAAGCTTATGAATTCATCACTCTTCTCCATGTATTCTTTATGTTTTCTCTTTTCTTCCTCCAACTCCAATATGGTTTGCCTGTGAGATTTTTCTGCCATTAAAAGCTGTTCCAGGATTCGTCTATGAGATTCTTTATGTTTTTCCATGACTTTGTCCAACTACAAAAAGAAAATGCATTTATAATGTGTTAACTGTAAATCCTTCATAATACTGCCATCTTTCATTCACTCTTTTAGAAATGTCTAAGTTTTGACTAATTAATTTGGCAATGGGTTTCTGATATTTTTGTTTGGTTTTTATCATTACCGTTGTTAACTGATACTTTTTGATGCATTTCAACACAAATGTAATCTTTTTACTGTCATAGTTTTTTGTTTTTTCTCAGACAGAATAATTGGTGCCTCTGTAGATATCAGAATAATTTACCCAAACCCATTTTCTGACACTTCCTCCTCTCTCCGGAAAAACTTTGTCAGAGGAATGATGTAAAGTAAAGAAATCCTTAGATAATGTTTGATTCTGAAGCAGCCTAGCTGCTCTCCTGCCCCAGCCCTCCCTCCCTTTAGTAGGCCTGTTGGATCCCGTGGTCCATTATTCACTGAATTTTGCTTCAAGGTGTTTACATAATTTAAGAATTCTTGTTAATCAATTCTGTGTTGGTTATGTAGTGTTAATGTGAACAGATGTTAACACCAAGTCCTCTCTGGTTTCTGTGGCCTACTTATAGCTGTGTTATAAAATGATCACCCTATGCCTGATTTATGTGTTTGTCTTCCCTACTAGACTGTGAACTCACTAAACGCAGGGCCTACGTTGAATTTTTAAAAAATTCTTAGCATCTACATCAAAAAGAATCAAATCTTTCCATTTGCAACAACATGGATAGATCTAGAAAATATAATGCTAAGCAAAATAAGTTAGTAGGAGAAAGACAAATATGGTATGATTTCACTCATGTGGAATTTAAGAAACAGAACAAATTTAAAAAAGAAAAAATAAAAAGAGACAAACCAAGAAACAGACTTTTAAGAGAACAAAGATAGGGTTACCAGAGGGAAGGTGGTTGGGGGGAGGGATGAGTGGAATAGGTGAAGGGGATTAGGATTACACTTGTCTTGATGAGCTCTGAGTAATATATGGAACTGTTGGGTAACTGTATTATACACTTGAAACTAATATAGCACTGTATGTTAACTATACTGGAATTAAAATTTTTAAAAACATTCTTAGGATCTGACAATGCCTTGCTTATAATAGATGTAAAATGATATATGTTTAAAGATTGAAAACAAAACAAGCAATCAAGGAATCAAGAAAAAAAAAACAACACGAGGAGAGGAGACTGATTAAAACAGAAGTGGCTCAGGATCTTTAGCCAGTGATAAATTAAGATCCAATTAAGAATGTGGTTTGGGGGGGTGCCTGGGTGGCTCAGTCAATTAAGCATCCAGCTCTGGATTTTGGCTCAGGTCACGATCCTAGGGTAGTAGGATCAAGCCCATGTCAGGCTCTGCGTTGACCATGGAGCTTGCTTAAGATTCTCTCTCTCTCCCTCTGCCCCTTTCCCCTACTCACTCGCTCTCTCTAAAAAAAAAAAAGAAAAGAAAAGAAAAGAAAAAATATATATATATGTAGTTTAGAAAGCATGTGACTTTCTAGATTAAATAGTAGGTGCTATAGTTGGTAGTATTATTTGATTTTGCCCTCTGCCTTTATTGTAAAATATTGAAAAATTGTGACTCTGAATTTGAAGCCAGTTTAAATTGTATATCTTTAAAAAGCACATACATGACTAGGATCCGAGGCACAAAATGGTCAAGTTATTTCAGAAAAAGAATAGAACAAAGGTATACCAGCATATAGAACCCAACTAATTCCCTCGAACCTATAAACGCTTAGGCTGGTTGTCTAGTTTTCTAATATAGGTTTATGAGGTGCTTTAACACACACACGCTCACAGAATACTTCATTATGCCAAACAGGTGTTGATGGTTTTTAATAAATATAACCAGTACTTTTGTGGAAGCTGAAATTGCTAACTTGTATTGCCTGCTGGCAGAGTCACTGTTAACTAATGACCATCTTCTGAGAGGCAGGTTGTAGTGCTCATTTGTCCCAGGTCTCAAGCCACAATAGCCCTCTGAAAATTTCTCACAGTTCTCCAAACATTAGAGTGGATTATAAAGGAAATTCAAATTAAATGCTTTTCGAATTTGAGAGTGAAATAGTGATAGGATCAGCCTTACTTTAGGAAAGTTGTCAGTTGACTTAGAAAAACATTAAACTGAGAATAAACTAAGGGTTGATGGGGGTGGGAGGGAGGGGAAAGTGGGTGATGGGCATTACTACATGCTGTTCAGTGCAGCCACTAAGGAGCTTATATTTGCAATAGGAGTAATTGCAAAGCTATCAAGTAGTGACCTTACAGAGCAAAAGCTCCCAAAGAGTCACTGATTCCAGAGGCCTTTTAGCTTACAGTTGAAGTTTTATTCTGTGCCTTAATTTCTCCATGCCTAGAATGCCTCTTGGGAAATAGCCAGTTGTTTTCAATTCAGTTTCTAATACATACCTGACAGATCACATGATGGACCTCATCCTCCCTGAATTCATTACATTTCCCATTACTTGTGTGTGTGTGTTTAGCCAACCCACCTAACCTTTTTGTACTTCAGGTTCTTCATTTATACATTAAGAGGTTGGACTTCTCAGATCAATTCCAGTGCCACAATTTTCTCAAGGAAGGAAGTGTTTTTTAAGTGCCTATTATGCTATATGTACTAAAGTACGGTGGTAGTTGCTATGGGGAATACAAGAGAAGTTTGAAGTCTCAGTGGGTATACTCCTACTTGGAAGATAAGACACACACATGAAACAATTAGGAGCAGTATAAGGTGGTACATCATTAAGTACTAAGGGACTACTAGAGAACCATTGCCCCTTTTTTTCTTTATCCCTACTTGCAGGTTGAATAATGCCTGGAGAAGAAACAGGAAGACTTATCCATCATTTCAGGGAATGCCCAGGGCAGAATGATAGAAAAGGTGGCTCTTTAATGTTTACTGTGCAATGGCAAGCTTTCTGCTTATCATTTTAGCTTCCCTGATATTGTGTCCTACCCCTAGCCCAGCAAGGCACCCAAAACTTAAAGCTTACTTCTAAAGGAGGTTCAACAATGGCAGTGTTTTTCAAAGTGTGGCAGGCTGACCACCTGCATCAGATGAATCACCCTGAGAGTTTATTAAACATATGGATGTCTGTCTCTCCAGAGGCAAGGGAAACAAAAGCAAAAATGAACTATTGGGATCTGATCAAGATAAAAAGCTTCTTCACAGCAAAGGAAACAATCAGCAAAATTAAAAGGCAACCGACGGAATTGGAGAAGATGTTTGCAAATGACATATTAGATAGAGGGTTAGTATCCAAAATCTATAAAGAGCTTATCAAACTCAACACCCAAAGAACAAATAACCCAATGAATAAATGGGCCAAAGACAGGAACAGACACTTTTCCAAAGAAGACATCCAGATGGCTAACAGACACATGAAGAGATGCTCAGCATCACTCATCAGGGAAATAGAAATCAAAGCCACAATGAGATGCCACCTCATACCTGTCAGAATGGCTAAAATTAACAACTCCTGCAACAACAGATGTTGGCAAGGATGTGGAGAAAGAGGAACCCCTTTGCACTGCTGGTGGGAATGCAAACTGGTGCAGACACTCTGGAAAACAGTATGGGGGGGTCATCAAAAAATTAAAAATAGAACTACCCTATAATTCAGCAATTGCATTACTAGGTATTTACCCAGAGGATACAAAAATGCTGATTCTAAGGATCACATGCACCCCAGTGTTTATAACAGCACTATTGACAAAGTATGGAAAGAGCCCAGATGTCCATCGACTGATGAATGGATAAAGAAGATGTGGGGTATATGTGTGTGTATATATATATACCTATACATATATACATACATACAATGGAATATTACTCAGTGATCCAAAAGAATGAAATTTTGCCATTTACAACAACGTGGATGGAACTAGAGTGTATTATGCTAAGTGAAGTAAGTCAGAGAAAGACAAATATATGATTTCACTCATGTGGAATTTAAAAAAAAACAAATCAGATGAATGTAGGGAAAGGGAAGCAAAAATAAGATAAAAACAGAGAGGAAGACAAACCATAAGAGACTTAAATACAGAGAAAAAACTGAGGGTTTGTTGGCGGGGCATTGTGCGGGGGGATGGGCTAAATGGGTGATGGGCATTAAAGAGGGCACTTGTTGAGATGAGCATTGGGTGTTATATGTAAGTAATGAATCGCTAAATTCTATTCCTGAATTTAAAAAAATATTTTTTAAAAATATGGATGTCTGGGAGTACCTGGGTGGCTCAGTTGGTTAAGCATCCGACTCTTGATTTTGGTTCAGGTCATGATCTTGCAGTTCATGAGTTTGAGCTCCATATTAGGCTCTGTGCTGACAGTGCACAGAGATTGAGAGCTTGAGATTCTCTCTTTCTCCCCCTCTGTCTGCCCCTCCCCTCTCTCAAAATAAATAAATAAATTTTATTTGAAAAAAAAAAAGAAAAAAGAAAAGAAAACAACTTAATTTGCTATGGCACCAAAAAATAAAGTAAAATACTTAGGAATAAACTTAACGAAGGAAGTGAAAAACCTGTACTCTGAAAACTATAAAACTCTGATGAAATAAATTGAAGATGACACAAATGGAAAAATATTTCATGCTTATGGATTGTAAGAATTAATATCGTTAAAATGTTTATACTATCAAAGCCATCCTTGTCAAAATCTCAATAGCATTTTTCACAGAACTAGAATAAATAATTCTAAAATATTTATGGAACCACAAAAGACCCCAAATAACCACAGCAATTCAGAGAAAGAAGAACAAAGCTGGAGATATAATTTCAGGTTTCAAGATATACTACAAAGCTGTAGTAATCAAAACAGTATAGTACTACAGGCACAAACATAGATGTAATAGATCAGTGAACAGAATAGAGATCCCAGAAATATATTGAAACTTATAGGGTCAGTTAATGTATGACAAAGGAGGCAATAACAGACAATGGGGAAAAGACAGTCTCTTCAACATATAGTGTTGGGAAAACTGGAGAGATATATGCAAAAGAATGAAACTAAACCACTTGCTAACACCATACACATGTATACAACACACACACACACACACACACACACACACACACACACACACACACAACTCAAAATGAATTAAAGACCTAAGTGTGAGACCTGAAACCATAAAACCCCTAGAAGAGAACACAGGCAGTAATTTTTTGACATCAGCTGTAGCAACATTTTTCTAGATATGTCTTTTAAGGCAAGGGAAACAAAAGCAAAATAAACTATTGGGATTACATCAAAATAAAAAGCTTTTGCACATTGAAGGAAAGCATGAACAAAACAGGAAGGCAGCCTACTGAATGGGAGAAAATATTTACAAATGATATTTGATAAGGGGTGAATATTCAAAATATACAGCTCAACACCCCCCCCAAAAGTCAATCACATTGAAAAATAAGCAGAGGACCTGAATAGACATTTTTCCAAAGAAGCCATTGAAATGGCCCAGAGACACATGAAATGATGCTCAACATCACTAATCAACTGGGAAATGCAAATCAAAACCACAATGAGCGATCACATTACACCTGTCAGAATGGCTAAAATCAAAAAGACAAGAATAACAACTGTTGAGGAGGATGTAAAGAAAAAGGAACTCTCGTACACTGCTGGTGGGAATGTAAATTGGTACAGACACTGCGGAATACAGCATGGATCTTTCTCAAGAAATTATAAATTGAAATACCATGTGATCCAATATTTCCATTACTGGGAAAACTAATTCGGGAGAATATATGCACCCCTATGTTTATTGCAGTATTGTTTACTATTCTTTGTAGCAAAGATATGGAAGCAGCCTAAGTGTCTATTGAGAGATAAATGGATAAAGAAGGTGTTGTATATATAATACACAATGGAATATTATGCAGCCATAAAAAGTGCTGAGATATTCATCCTTTACAACAATATAGATGGACCTGGAGGGTATTATGCTAAGGAGAATAAGTCAGACTGAGAAAGACAAATACTTTATGATTTCACTCATATGTGAAATCTAAAAAACAAAGCAAATGAATAACAAAAAGCAGAATCAAACCTATAAAAACAGAATAAACTGATGGTTGCCAGAGGAAAGTGTGGTAGGGGGATAGGCAAAATGGGTGAAGAGGGATGGGCGATACAGGCTTCCAGTTATGGAATGGAGAAGGGATGGGAATAAAAGGCACAACATAGGAAATACAGTCAATGATATGGCAATAGTGTTGTATGGTGGCAAATGGTAGCTACACTTGTGGTGAGCATAGTATAACGTAAGGAGATTTTGAATCACTCTGTTGTGCAACAGAAACTATTGTAACATTGTATGCCAACTATACTTAAATTAAAAAATATATATTTTAAAGACCTTTGGCTTTTTACCATTTTTACTTAAGCCTCCATCATGCTTCTTTTCATGTCAGGTAGTTTTGGAAGGACTGGATGTTTTGGGGGTCTTACTAACAGGAAATTCATTTGGTTTCACACTCACTTTTATGTATAGTCAAGCTGTTGCTAGACATCTTGGCATAGGAAAGGCTTCCAGAAATTTATTGGCCACTGTGCCGCCTCACCCAGCCATTGTCAAATAAAGATGAAAGGCCAAAGATTATATCCCAAAATGAATATGTCCTTTGGTTCCCAGCACTGGAAGTTTATGGATTGAAAGAAGAAAGTTTCAAAATATCTGGAGCCAAAAGCTAGTCAGTCAATGAAAATTTCCCTTTCAGTTCCTGGCTTCAGAATTTCTGCTTCTAAGTAAGCTTTTTACTTTCATGTAAGCCCATCCATGTGTTGAAGAGTATGTTAGTTAATTTAACATTTTTCTGTACTTTTTAGTAATCTAATTTCAAAGGATATGTAGTCCACAATGTTACTGAAATGGAATTTCTTTATGTTCTACATGACTAATTCATACTCTTCCTCTGGATCTTGGGTTGCCGGATTCTTCTATCTTAATTTTATCTTCCATTATACTCTCTGATAGTGCTTTGTGGTTTTCACCATAGAAATCAATATTATATATAGTTGTATACTTACTTTCTGTCACTCTCTTAGACATTAAATATGCCAAAGACAAGAAGCACAACTATTTTTATACGTCAACTATTCAGTAAAATTTTTTTAAGTTTATTTATTTATTTTGAGAGAGTGAGAGAGGACACATGAGTGGAGGTGGGGCAAAGAGAGGGAGAGACAGAATCCCAAGCAGGCTCCATGCTTTCAGCGCATGGAGCTGAAACATGAGGCTCAAAATCATGAACTGTGAGATCGTGACCTGAGCCAATATGAAGAGTCAAACGCTTAACTGACTGAGCCATCCAGGAGCCCAACTCTTCAGTAAATATTAAATAAAAGAATAAAATGAAATTTAAAAGCTAAATTATACAGTTGCTTATAACAAGTAGTTTAAGAACTGTCCTAAGGTGTTGCTAACAAGATATGCAGATTATTTTATTACAGTACCCTGATAAATCCAAAATATATTTTTCTTGATATCTTTTTTGGAAGAACTAAGAATATGTTAGGCAATTAACTTCAATATCTTTTTTTTTAAGGGAACTTCTAATATAGAACCCTAGTTTGGAAAGGAATAGGAGGTAAAAAGTGTTATAGACTCTGAGTTCTTATGTCTTCTCTTTCTCTTGAGAGCCCAGCTATCCTGTCACTCCATTCCTGTTCTTCTAGCTCACATGCCTCTACCAGTCTTTCATCTTAAGTCATTGTTCCTACCATGTGACGTAACTGAGAGCAGTGAGTTCTTCTAAGCAATTTTGCCTTAAGAATAGATGAATCCCCTTTAGTTTGGTTAAGATTGTTACATTTTTCAAAAAGAGTGTTGTGAAGAAAATAAAAGGTCATGGGATGTTAACACCCCAGGATGGGAAAAAGCGAAAGAAGAATAATTATTCAGCATGCAGATCCTTATTCTGCAATAATTCAGGTACAGCCATGGATGGTCTTGGTGAGAAAGCTGCCTAGGGAATCCTACTTAAAATTCCCCCGTATTGTTTACTCTGGATACTTCCCCTTGCCTCATTACGTCTCGATAGAAAAAGAGGGCAGACAGCTGAACTGTTGGGTAACTAGACTTATGTGGGCTTCAAGGGATGATGGATAGACTGATAACTGAGGAGGGAGAAACCTATAAGGCAGCAGTAGAAGACAAGAGAAGAAAAGTGGGCAAATCATGGAAGTGAGAATGTGAGAAGTGTGTATACATAGGGGAGTATATATGTGTATGTGTTTTGGGAATAATCAAATACAGTTGGATTTGTAAAGGGCTAAATTATAGATAACTTTCAGGGACAAGCATTTGTAGAGAGGTTATTTCCAACTTTGCATGTGTTTAATAGAATTATTTTGAAACTAAAGCTTTTCCTAGTCATTTCAGTGTAAGTTTGGAATCATTCCATTCATTTCACACTGAAGTATTGAGGGGTTGTCCCATTTTTGGAGTTTTTTAAGGATATTTTCAGCGATCATCAGTTTGCATTTGCGCTTATATGGGTTGGGGAATTTGTGCCGAATGCTGTTTCACAGTCACTATGTTGGGAGCCAGGATACGGTTTTAACACTCTTGACTTGAATGAAGCTTCAGCTCCTCTTTCTCAAATTTGGGTTAAAGTGCAAGTCAACAGACTTTGGGTGGTCTCACCTTCACCCCTCAGAGAAGCAAATCCACATGACCAAACTCCTTCACAATTTGGCAAGACAGTAGTCTTCTCTCATGAGACACCCAAGACAAGAATAGCAAGGACATTGGAGGTCAGTCCTGAGGTAGGTTGCCAGAGCTTATGTGGGGGAAATTTGTCCAAAACTTGCTTTCACTCTCTCCAGCCTTAACTCATGCTCCTAGTTGTTTCCCTTTTATAAAAATGAAAAATTATGAAATTTTCCATTGAGGTCTCGGAGGAAAATAGAAGAATAAAATAAGGATGCCAAAGAGTTTTAGAAATGTCAGCAAGGAAAAGAGCAAGCAGTACCACATCTTCATGTAGTGGTGGCCATGTTGGGACTTTTCCTCTCTGCCATTGTCATTGCTGGGCACTCTTGATAGGGGAAGATCTTTGCTGTTATTAAACTTTTGAAGGAAAAAGAGGATAGCACTCATCTAAAATACATGCTTTCTAAAACTCCATTTCTTGGACAGTTCTTCAGATCATTTCCATTCATGCTCAGAATTTCTATGACATAATACCTCAGTGTTTTCAAAGAAATTAACCTCTGTGCTTGAGCTTTATCTGTTTTTTATTATAGCCTGTATAGCCTTCAAGTTCCCACAAGTGCCATCCCGTGTGTGTGTGTGTGTGTGTGTGTGTGTGTGTGTGTGTGTGTATCTGGGTGTTTGTGTCTCTATGTGAGTGTGTGTGTGAGAGAGAGAGAGAAATTCTCTTGCATTTGTCAGCTTTCAGTCTCATGTCAGGGAACAAACCTACTGGAAACATCCTGTATGATTTATTCTCCTTTTCTTTCCTGTAGAACATGTAGTATTTATCTAGTTGGGAAGATTTTAAATGTGTTAGAACACAAAACTGTAAATAATCAAAAAAGAATTATATGTCATGCTCACCTGCCAGGCCTAGTGCTTGGCTGGCTAGTGAACTTTTCCACCTTCCAGGTGCACACCCCGATGTGATACATACCTCATTCATTGGTTTTTCATAGATGTCCTCCTGCCAAGGGGCAGATTTTGCTTGAAAAGCATCTCGCTGGAGAGCCTCTAACACCTTTTTTGGAGTGACAAACCCATACTGAGCTTCCAGCAAAGCCAAGTCCATTTTTTCAGCCTTTAAAATGCCTATGACTTCATCTCGAGCCTGTAGGAACAAAAGGCATTTCAGAAAGCTTGCTTTATCTACCAGCAGTCTCTGAAAGTGATCTCTTGTGAGAATTGAGTGCTTTTTTCTTCTATTTCAAATATAAACAAATCATATTTGTTTATATTGCCTTTTACAAAAGGTAGCAAAACTATGTCCCTTCATCCTTCTTATAATCTAATTATACATTAATAATATTTGAAAAGTGATCACTGTGCAACATGGGGGAGACTCAACATTTTTTACTGTTTGACAAGCAGATAACGTGATACTCTTTCTATGGGCTGACATGTAACATTTTCAAGGGTAAGAAATAAGATTCTCCTATATGTATAGTAGCTGTTTTTAATTTTTTATGCAGGTTAATAATGCTAGGGCAAGTCTAGGAGCCAGTTCACATGGGGTATAAAAGTGCCTTTTGTTATTTAAAGCAATCCAGAAGTCGTCTGGTATTATTCATACATGCCTGTGCACTGAAGCTCATGAGCAGCACGGACAAAGGATGTGATCTTTCACGTGTTGCTTGCCAATTGCATGTCATAATGAGAGCCCTTTTACGTAGGATTAATTGCCCTTCCAGTTGGCAGAAGAGAATTATGTGTATGTGTACTTTCTTTCATGTACATACAGGTATGAACCACAGATCATCTATTTCCGTGGCAGCATACACACCAAATTCACAAGCAGCCTTCTCCTTGAATGTAGGGATAATTGTAAGCCAGCTGACCTGTAGTTCTCCTTCCAGAATGCTCAGAAGAAATAATAGATCATCTCTTGAGAGGTCCTCTCCTTGGTGACCGATACCACCGTGTGACTTAGGACAGGGAAGAATTGCCTCCGACTCACTGGTGGGGTCTTTGTCTTGCTGTCTCTGCTTCATGTCCTCAGGCCCTTGGAAACCATGGCCTTTACTATGTCTTGGAAACTGCTTTGGGACTGAGCCCTCTGTGTCACTGCTTCTGGAACGCATTCTTTAAAGCCTGAAAAGAAGGAAAACAATTTGTAACTCCTAATGGAAGTGGAGTTTTAATAAGGGCACCTATTACTGCTTTAACAGGTCTGCACTCTTGCTCTATTTACCTCAGCCAAAGACTTGATCTTTCTGAAGTCTACAGCAGAGAATGGCATTAGCAGATTCATAAATCACAGGTTTATTTACACTTCTGTTTTTAAAATCAACATTTTAAAAAGGTGTTCTGCTTTGATTAAGGCCACTTATGTCCATGGGTAAACAGACTATATTTGAACTTCATCCACCAAGTATTTCATCTCCGGGATCCAGGTCATGCCTCTAACCACAGCCCAAGTGTTTACTGGAGTTAAGATGTACTTAGCACAATTGTAAAATAGTAAATTTGCTAATTGTTCTAAGTTTCTGCAGATTCACATTATAGTATTTCCTTTGGAAGCTTTAAAAATTTTTGAAATTTCTTAATCTTTGGTGCTTTAAGATAGAAGCATCAGAATTACTGCTAGAAAATACTTTGGGTTACATTGTTTTGACAAGGAAGTCCAATATTAAAGGAATGAAGCCTTGGTCTCTGGCTGTATCCCTGACATTCTGCTAAAATCCCAGATCTATCCTTGGATACGTCAAGGATTTATTGTTAGGACACTTATCTCCAAAACAAGAGACAATGCTGCCTATAGTAGTTGGCCACTATGGAAAATATAAATAAATGCATATTTGAGGGACCCATTAGCTCACATCTGATTATATTATTATCCAAATTATAATAGCAAGAAAAATTGTTCCAGCTTTGAGGTTTTTAATGAAAAGACAGTTTGCATTTTTTTCAGTTTTAGAAAAAATGCTACAGTGAATATTACATTTTTTTTCCTGTGTACATTTCTCCTTTAGGGTATAGGAGTGGGATTTTGGGGGTGCACAGTGTATGTTCTCTCTACATTTAGTCGAATTTATCAATTTTTAAATTAATTTTTTTTCCTTATAATTTGCATTAGACACCAAAACTTGATCAGTGACAGTAGAAAAGAGTGTGAAGACCGTGGACTCTGGGACCACACTGCCTGAGTTCAAATCCCTACTCCATTATTTGTTGGCTGTAAAACTTTGGGAAAGTTACTTAATACCTGTGTGCCTCACTTTTATCATCTGTAGAATGACAATGATAGAATGTTTGTAACCTAAAGTTGCTGTGAGGGTTACATGTCCGCACACATCAGATGTTTGCAACATGCCTGGTAGAAAATTGGCACTCTAAGTAAACATTAGCTTTTATTATTAATATTATTATTAACTTTATTTTTATTTCCCCAAATTGTACAGTGAGTCTATATGCCTTTATAGTTAGGAAAAAATTTCAAGAAGAAAAGCAAGTATATTTGATTATCTCTGTCATCTAATGAGGTGTGAGGTATGAATACAGAAGGGGGAAGAAAAGATTACAAGAATAGCTTTGTGTCTTTGCTGGGTACTCTGTTTAAGAAATAATTCTCGGGGGTGGGGGGCGCCTGGGTGGCTCAGTCAGTTAAGCGTCTGACTTTGGCTCGGGTCATGATCTCACAGCTTGTGGGTTTGAGCCCTACGTCAGGCTCTGTGCTGACAGCTCAGAGCCTGGAGCCTGCTTCGGATTCTGTGTCTCCCTGTCTCTCTGCTCCTCCCCTGCTCACACTCTGTCTGTCTCTCAAAAAATAAATAAACATTAAAAAAAAAAAAAAAAAGAAATCTCCAGATGCCTGGGTGACTTTGTCAGTTAAGCGTCCTACTTCAGCGCAGCTCAGCTCAGCTCAGCTCATGATATCAGTTTGTGAGTCCGAGCCCTGCATCAGGTTCTGCTAACAGCTGGAAGCCTGGAGCCTGCTTCCGATTCTGTGTCTCCCTCGCTCTCTGCCCCTCCCCCACTTGCACTCTGTCTCTCTTTCTCTTTCAAAAATAAACAAATATTAAAAAAAAAAAAATTAAAAATTTAGGGGAGCCTGGGTGGCTTAGTCAGTTGGGTGCCTGACTTCAGCTCAGGTCATTATCTCGAGGTCTGTGAGTTGGAGCCCCACGTCGGGCTCTGTGCTGACAGCTCAAAACCTGGAGCCTGCTTCGGATTCTGTGACTCCCTCTCTCTCTGCCCCTTCCCCTCTTGCACTCTGTTTCTTTCTCTGTCTCAAAAATAAAATAAACATTAAAAATTAAAAGAAAAGAAAAATAATTCTCACCAGCCTCAATTTGCTGGCACCACTTGAGACACCTGAGTGTCAGAATAGTTTAGAAACCTTGAGGACTTCAGAGCCAGCCAGCTAGGCCTTGTTCATCCCTCATCCATCCTTCAACAAGCATTTACTGAAAGTGTGTCATGCGCTTTGTTGGTTATTTATGGTGTGGCTTTCTTGCTTCCCTTAATACAAATGATACACTTTTACTTAAAAGTTTATAGAAATAGTTCCTAAAACCGGGATCATGAGAAGTGCACTGAACAAGAAGTTAAATGAAAAGAATTATTTCATGAGGCACCCAGATGGCTCAGTTGGTTAAGCATCTGATTCTTGATGTTGGCTCGGGTCATGATCTCACCACTTGTGGGTTTGAACCCCGTGTTGGGCTCTAGCACTGGCAGCACAGAGCCTGCTTGACATTCTCTTTTTCTCCATCTCTCTCTGCCCTTTCCCCACTCACACTCTCCCTCTCTCTCTCTCAAAATAAATAAACATTTTTTTAAAAAGAAAAGAATTTATTCACAAATCACCTGTGGGACTTAGTTAAAACATTGACCCTCTGTAAGCCCAGTGTCCTTATTTGTGAAGTGAGGGAGATGGGGAGGTGATCTCTATGACCCCTTTCCCCTATAGTATATAACGATTCTTGCCAGTGTGCCTTTCTTCTAGCATAGGCTATCAGTAGTATATTTAGAAGAGACAGATTTGTGGATCTGCGTCTTACAGAAATCCACAGAAATCTAAATGCTACAGGGGATGATAATTTCCAAAAGAAAGAGATTACAGTTAGAAGACAGTCCTTAAGGAAATAATCCCAGTAAGAATTTTCAGCTGAGAATTTGTTTTTTAAGCCTCCCCATAACAATCAAGCTATAAAAACAAAACTTGAAGGTGTTTATTGTCTTACGTGTTTATTATTTATATAATAAATATACATATTTATATGTTTATATATATATTATATATATATTATATATAATATATGTATTATATATATTATATTGTTAATATATATGATATATAATATATATTATATTGTTAATATATATGATATATATATTATGTGTTATATATTATATATATGTAATATATATAATATGTATACATATTATACATATATATACATATTATTATATGTTTTGTCAGCAGTAGGCCAAAGTCAGCTGATAACTAGTGAAACACTTTGCTTCGAAGTTGCAGTTTGAAACATTCACTTTCAAATTTTTACGAGTCACATAATGTGTTTTCTCTACAAGTTATCATTCTCACTTCCCTCTATCACACATTCACTCTATTAGACATTGGAAATTGAAAGATGGTGGTGGTGGTAATGATGATAGCTAATACTTATTGAACACTTACTACATGCCAGGTATTCTTCTAAGCATTTTACATAACTCATTCAGTTCTTGCAGCAACTCTATGGAGTAGGTAAGATTCTTCTCTCCATTTATGGTAAAGAAATGGAGGCACAGCTAACTTACTGAAGGTTGCACAGCTAGTACCTGGCAGAACTGCGATTTGAATCTAGGCAACCTGGCTGCAGAACCTGTACTCATAAAATTCATGCCATAATGCCATTATGCTGTACTGCCAAAGGCAAACAGTTACAGATACTTTGTGGAATGAATATAGACACCCTATCTGAAACATACTTATAGCCTTGCTAAGTAATTACAGTACAGATGAACAATCATCTGGGGTAGTAGTAACCACAGATTCTTCCCTAGATAGCCAAGAAAGAATTCATTTATTTGAGAAAAGCAAAGCATAGAGAAGTATATTTTTGTGTAGGGATGGAAGGTTGAGGTTCTGTGGGAGATATGACTGTGGAAAACCCCATTATATGTATGTGTTTATAAATAATGTATATACATTAGCATAGTATGTGCTATGTACCTTATGAAAACTGGTATATAATGTACCTTTTGAAAACATTCAAAAATAAAAATGAAAAGTATCAGTTAAAAATTATATGTCTAATTATTTTCTCCTACCCCATTGAGTTGTCTTAAACATCCCAGGAGAACCCTTGCTCTGGCCTATAGGAATAATGGAAGGTTCTTAACATAGACTAGATCTATTTAAAACAAATAAATATTGTACTGGCTTCAACAGCACATGCACTAAAAAATTGATAAAATAGATAATTAAGTGCCACTTTATTTATAGATTTACTCACACATGAAGGACAGGACCATCCATGTCTTCTGTCCAATATTATTAATCTCCATTGGCATCTCCCATGGGGTATCTGACCTGGTGCTTCATACATAATGGGTATTCCACAAGGTGACTGGTTTGCTTCTTCCACTTTGTGGCCTACCCCAAAACTTAGCGGCTAAACAACAATAGTTCAAAATTCTGTGGGTCATTCTGTGGCTTAAGTCATCTTGCAGCTCAACTGGGCTTGGATGGTCTAAGATGACCTTATTCACATATCTGTCTGTCAGCCAGTTGGGCTAGTAGACCTCAGCTGGATCATCTTATCTCTACTCCTGCTCCACTGGGCTCTCAAGCTCTGGTAGGCTAGACCAGATTTCTCCACATGGTGGTCTCAGGGCAGCATTCCAAAAGTATGAGAGCTGAAACTTTAAGGTCTCATTTTTATTGGTGAGACAGCATCACAAAGGCCAGCCCCAATTTAAGAAGTGGAGTAGTAGATTTCACCTCTTGATGGTTGCAGCTGTAAGGTTACATTGCAGAGGAATGGGAAAAGTAAACTACAGCCATGTTTTAAAAACTGTAGGTCTACAACACTTACAGATCCAGATTTTTGAGAAAATTGAATAAATGTCTAGTTTTAAAGAAGTAAAATCTATTTAGTTCTTTTAGTTTCTCAGAAGCTAAGGTTTTGTGGAGGTTTTGGGTTTTTTTTGTTTGTTTGTTTGTTTTTTAATTATTTTTATGATGCGTTCCTGTGCTTTCTCTTACCCACATATTCGTATGTGGAACAATAGCCTATTGATAAGCATCAACTTGTATTCTGCTGCTAATCAGTAAGGATTTCTCCAGATTTTATCCAAGGTATGCCTTCCAGAATTCCAAGATTATAGAAGTTTCTATAATCTCATTTTATGCTTAGCATAAGCTTAAGCAATGCTTAGCAGAGTAGTTTGCTAACCATTGCTCATGAGTACCCTTTGAGTTTAAGGCAAGCCAAGCTGCTGCAGAAAACTTGATTAAAAGTTTGTACACATCCCAGCTTCCCTTGCCTCACTTTTAAGGTGAGTTAAGTGAAATCTGCCAGGAGACCACAAATCCTTTGGCAGTGATGACATTTATAAGTGATAAACATGAAATGACCTGAAATATATTGACACTTTGTTTATTCTTTTTAAAGTGATTAGGGTTTTTCAAAAACTGCTAATCCTCTTTGGGGGCCGGAGCTGGTAGCATCAGTGTTCTTGATGGCACACACATTGCATTTGTGAACAGACCCATCATGAGCAGACTTCTGGTCTACTGAGGTGTTATATGTCTCCGCATGTTTACAGTGGTGGAGTTTCCTTGCCCTTCTGCCAACAACCACAAAATGATCAGTAATGAGAAGTAATTAAGTATCAAGAGGAAGAAAACAAAGACATGAATTTCATGATACTTCATGCTTTGTATTATCAGTGACTTCATTGTTTCTCTTGGCAAAATTTTAATGCATCTGTGCTTGGCCCAGGGGTGTGTACTGAGGAAAAGAAAAATTTTGTAATAGCAACAGTGGTTTGGGATTTTCAGGTTAAAAAAAAAAAAAAAAAAAAAAAACCGAATGGAAAGTTGCTTTTGTTTATACCAAATAATGATACCTTACTCTTTTCATAAAGTGCTGGCAGTGACCTAAGGCCTGATGGTTTTGCAAGGAGAAATCCTGCTTAGTTGCCAGTTTAACACAGCCCAATGCATTGTTATCTGTGATTATCATAGCTGTAGAATGGCAGCCCTCAGGAGTGTAAGAGAGTGATAGACTGGGATTCAGGAAACCTGGCTTCCGATCTCAGCTCTATTTTAAATAACCAGATTCTGGGTTGTCACTTATAAAGTGAAGACATTGGGATAGGTTGGCCCTAAGAGGTCATTCAGGATGCAACAAGGACCAGGGATTCTTTTCCTTGACTTCTATCCTGTTCCTTACCCCCTAACAGATCCCCTGACAGCAGGATTTGGGCCTGAGACTAGATGATCTCTGAGGTCCTGGGGCTTCCCACTTTAGAATTATGTGATTCTCTGTTGTCTTGTATCTATGGATACAAATACAGTTCATTTGGCCCTGAGAAGCAGATTCTGTTTTGTTTTCCTGTGTGGTGACCTCGGTCAGTTTTTCTTGGGTTTAAGCTGGTTGAAATCATGGTGGGTCTTGGTAAAGATGTGTCCTTGCAGGAGAAGGACAAGTAAAGAATTTGCAGCTATTTACTTAATTTAAAGAAATGGATAAATATAAATAGTGACCTATTCAATTCACACACAAACTTCTAGTCAACTCCTTACTATACTATATAAGTTACATTTTCTTAATCATTCTTTATTAATTTTATATATCAAAAGTTGCATACTATACATACTTGGGTGCTGTTTGGATAGTTTAGTCTCCATGTACCTGTTTATTTTCTTGTCTGAATGTTGGAGAAGAGGATATTTAACTTGTATACAGGAACCTGGAAAAGCCTCAATAAAAGAAATTGTTTTTGGTCTTGATCACTTACTATATTGAATTAGCTGAGCAAAACTCCGATTTAGGGAAGAAAATATTAGTAATAGTTGTAGCTTACATTTATTCCATACTTAACAAATATAGGCCTGTTCTAAATGCTTTCCTTTGGTCAACTCATTTAATGTTCACAAAACTGTTATTCATCCCCATTTTGCAGAGAGGGAAACTGAGGCTTGTAGCTGTTTAGTAACTTGCTGAAGGTCATACTACTAGCAAGTAGTACATCCCAACTTGGGCAGCCTGGATCCAAATTGTCCAGCACATTACTATGCTATATCTACTTAGGATCTTATAAGAAAGCATACATAGTAAAGGAAAAATCCTAGTTCAACATTAAGTTATTCACAAACATTTATGAACTCCTGCTATCCAGGTATTGTGCTAGGTGATTTGTTCTAGCTTATTTTTAGGCTTGGGTGTGGCATAGGCATAGCATAATAAAAGGATTATGAGATTGTGCAGTTAGATCTGGGCTTAAATCACAGCTCCAGTATGTTAGCTCTGTGGCTGTGGACCACACGTAGTTACTAAATCTCCCTGAGCCTTCAAATGTAAAATGAAAGTAATGGTACCTGGTAATAGATTTATTGTTCATGCTTTGTGAGCAAAGGCCCCCTGTTTATGTCTGTATCCCCAGTGCCCAACAGATTTGGGCATCAGCAAGGATTCACTGATTGATCAAATCATGAAATCCTCAGCAGAGCTGGTTGGCTCTGAGTAGGAACTACTTCATTGTAAAGATGATTCATCTGGCTAGAAATTTAGAAGAATGGTATCAGGTGTACCTCATTTTATTGCATTTCATTTATTATGCTTTGCAGATACTGCGCTCTTTACAAATTCAAGGTTGTGGCAGATCTGTCAAGAAAGTCTGTCAGCACCATTTTTCCAACAGCGCTCCTCACTTTATGTCTCTTGGTCACATTTTGGTAATTCTTGCAATATTTCAGGACTTTTCATTAGTATTATATTGTTATGGTGATCTGTAGTCAGTGCTATTACTCTTGTAATTATTTTGGGTAGCACTAACTGGACCCATTTAAGACAACAAACTTAATCAGTAAATGTTTTGTGTGCCCTAACTGCTCCGCTGACCAACCATTTGTCTGTATCTCTCCCTGTCCTCAGGCCTCCCTATTCCCAGAGGCACAATATTAAAACTAATCCAGTCAGTAACCCTACAGTGGCCTCTGAGTGTTCAAGTGAGAGGAAGAGTTGCACATATCTCAGTAAAAATGATTAAGCTTAGTGAGGAAGGCATGTCAAAAGCTGAAAGGCTGAAAGCTAGACCCCTATACCAAACAGCCAAGTTGTGAAAGCAAAAGAAAAGTTCGTGAAGGAAATTTAATGTGTCATATTGAACACAAGAATGGTAAGAAAGCAAAACAGCCTTATTGCTGATATGGAGAAAGTTTTAGTGGTCTAGATAGATGGTCACATCAGCCACACCCTTCCCTTATGCCAAAGCATTATCCAGAGAAAGGCCCTAACTTGCTTCATTTGTATAAAGACTGAGAGAGGTGAGGAAGCTGCAGAACAAAAATTGGAAGCTAGCAGAGGTTGGTTCATAAGATTTAAGGAAAGAAGGCATCTCTGTATGGTAAAAGTGCAAGGTGCAACAGCAAGTGCTGATGTAGAAGCTGCAGCAAGTTCTCCAGAGGATCTAGCCAAGATCGCTAATGAAGGTGAATACACTAAACAACGGATTTGCAGTGGAGATGAAACAGCCTTCTATTGGCAGAAGATGCCATCTAGGGCTTTCATAGGTGGGGAGGAGAAGTCGGTGCCTGATTCTAAAGCTTCAGAGGGCAACCTGACTCTCCTGTTAGGGCTAATGCAGCTGGTGACTTTAAGTTGAAGTCAGTGCTCATTTACCATTCCAGAAATTCCTGGGGCCCTTAAGAATTATGCTACAAATGCAACAAGAAAGCCTGGATGATAGCACATCTGTTGACAACATGGTTTACTGAATACTTTAAGCCCACTGTTGAGACCTACTGCTTATAAAAAAAGATTCCTTTCAAAATATAACTTCTCATTGACAATGTACCTGGTCATCCAAGAGCTCTGATGGAGCTATGTAATGAGATGATCATTGTTTTCATGCTTGCTAACACGGCATCCATTCTGCAGCCCATGGATCAAGGAGTAATTTTGACTTTCAAATCTTATTAAGATACAGATTTTATAAGGCTTTAGCTGCCATATTTAGTGATTCCACTGATGAATATGGGCAAAGTACATTGAAACCTTCTGAAAAGGTTTCTAGACACCATTAAGAACATTCATCATTGGGGCACCTGAGTGGCTCAGTCAGTTAAGCGTCGACTTTTGCTCAGCTCATGATCTCATGGTTCATGGTTTCGAGCCCCGCGTCGGGCTCTGTGCTGACAGCTCAGAGCCTGGAGCCTGCTTCAGATTTTGTGTCTCCCTCTGTCTCTGCCTCTCTTTCTCTCCCTCTCTCTCTCTCTCTCTCACTTTTCAGAAATAAATAAACATTAAAAAAATTTAAAAAAAGAACATTCATGATTGATGAGAAGAGGTCGTCAACATTAACAAGAGTTTGGAAGAAGTTGATTACAACCCTCATGGATGACTTTGAGAGGTTTGAGACTTTAGTAGTGAAAGTAACTGCAGATGTGGTAGAAATAAGCAAGAGAAGTAGAATTAGAAGTGGAGCCTGAAGATGTGACTGAATTGCTGCAACCTCATGAAAAAACTTTAACTGCAGACAAGTTGCTTCTTATAGATAATCAAAGAAAGTGGTTTCTAGAGATAAAACCTACCCCTGGTGAAGATGGTGTGAAGATTGTTGAAATGACAACAAAGGATTTAGAATATTTCATAAACTTAGTTGATAAAGCAGTGGCTGGGTTTGAGAGGCTTGACTCCAATTTTGAAAGAAATTTTACTGTAAATGCTGTCAAACAGCATCACTTGCTACAGAGAATTCCTTTGTGAAAGGAAGAGTCCATCAATGTGATAACATTGTTGTCTTATTTTAAGAAATTGCCACAACCATCCTAGACTTCGGCAACCACCACACTGATCAGTCATCAGTCATCAACATCAAGGCAAGACCTCCTACCAGCAAAAAGATGACAATTTGTTTAAAGCTGACAGATATGGTTAGCCTTTTTTTTACCAATAAAGTATTTTTTAATTAAGGTATGTATGTTACTTTTTTAGACATAATGCTATTGCACAGTTAATAGACTATATACAATATAGGGGCACTTGGGTGGCTCAGTCACTTAAGTATCCAACTCTTGATTTCAGCTTGGGTCATGATCTCATGGTTCATGGGATTGAGCCCTGAATCAGGCTCTGCGCCGACAACCCCGAAGCCTGCTTGGGATTCTCTCTCTCTCTACCCCTCCCCCCCCTTGTGAACATGCACACACACTCTCTCTCGGGGAAAAAAAAAAAAAATAGACCACAGTATAGTATAATCCTAACTTTATATATACTGGGAAACCAAAAAATTTATTTTACTCACTTTATTGCAATATTCACTTCATTGGGGTAGTCTGGAACTGAACCTGCAATATATCTGAAGTATGCCTGTACTGAGAAACTACTAATAGAAGTAGCTGGTATGTATAAACCTCTTACCATAGGCAAAGTGCTGTTTTAAGTGTTTTATATTATCTTATTTAATCTTAAAGAGTTTTAGCCCGAAGTAAAGACTGTTAAGAAAAGTCTTGGTAAAGATAAATTAAGGGTGGAGACTCTCATAGGAAATGTCAAAGACAAATGGCTATCAGTATCAGGGTAGTGCTGGTGCCTCTACAAAGTTCAGAGAGTGTGTGTGTATGTGCACACGCTGTGGGGAGAAGTGACTCTAGATCCCCAGGATTTATCAGAAACCTCCAGTTAGTATCACTGATCTTGAAAATATTTGATCATGTATACCCTGACCTTACCCCCACATACACACGTAAAATGAACTGAACATCCTCTACCCACCTCCTTTTTATTTGACAGCACATTTAACAATCATTAAAGCTGTTTTTATGTATGTGGCATTTTATACAGTGGTGTCATTTAAACTTGGTTTGGTAGGAAAATGGAGAGGTGAATTATTCTGATGGCGAGATGGCTGCACAATGCATAGGGAGTCTGTGCTGACTGTAGGATGCTCATCTCTAAGGGACAAAGCTGGCGGTGAGCCAGGGCCTAAAATTTGAATGTGTTTAACATCCCATACTTTGCTGAATTTAGGGAGCAGGCTGTCTGCTACCTTTACATTTCCACTTGGGTTTACCCATCTTTCTACATGGAACTATTAAGCTATAACTTAGTTCCCTCCAAGGGGAATGGAAAGAGATGTAGTAAGATTATGGGGTTCTCAGCAGAGCTGGTTGAGCCCTTAATATTAACTGTCTCATGGTAAATGTGATTCATCTATGAAAATACTGGCTATAAATAGATGTTAATAGTGCCCAGCAAAACAGCCAGGTTGTACTAGCATGGCCACATTAGGGAAAAAAATCTTGTTGAGGATTTTATTTGGTTTCTCTTAAAATAAAAAAATAAAAAATGTCTTTCCTTTTATTGCCCTAACCACCCACACTTGAAGACACTAAACTCAGCCAACTGCAGTAAAGCTATCTGATGACTAAAAAAAGACACATTGAAAACCAGATAACCTAATTTAGCATTGGCCACCTTTATTTTTTTTCTTCTATTTTCAGCAAAAATCATTGAAACATTTCCTTAATGGTATTTTTCCTTGTAGGGAGAGCATGGACAAGGCTTCAGAGAGGGGAATGAAAGTTGGAGGGGGTGGGAGGGAGGGTGTGCTTCAGGTTATATTCCTAACAATTCTGTGTCCTCAGAGAAAGTCAAAGGGACAGAAAGAGAAGAATCAAATGTAAGGTTTAGAAGGCAGTGTAGTAGTTATTTCATCCATCCGCCACAGGACCAGCAATCAGTGTTTTCTGTTACTCACTGTTCCGCTGTTAGAAAAAGTACTTCCTTGTGAGCTGAATTCAGCTCCCAGGAACTTCGTTCATTTATCCTGCTTCTTCTTCCAGAGCTAAATCAAATAAGGCTACTCTTTGAGCCACACTGTAGTCCTTCAGTGGGAAGGGCTCTATTCTTTATTCCAAATGAAACATTCTCAGCTTCCTCAGTGACTCCTCACACACATTTTGATTATACCTGTTTAGACCTGACTACTCTTCATTAGGCTAGGTTGCTTCTTTTTTTTTTTTTTAATTTTTTTTTTTTTTTAACATTTATTTATTTTTGAGACACAGAGAGACAGAGCATGAACAGGGGAGGGTAAGAGAGAGGGAGACACAGAATCTGAAACAGGCTCCAGGCTCTGAGCTGTCAGCACAGAGCATGACGCGGGGCTCAAACTCACAGCCCTCACGGACCGCGAGATCATGACCTAAGCTGAAGTTGGCCGCTTAACCTACTGAGCCACCCAGGCACCCCTAGGCTAGGTTGCTTCTTAAAGAAATGCATGGAGTTGGGCATAATTTCCCAGATATTAAACACAACTAAAACAGTGAATTGGTGAAAGTATGTATTTAGGGAGGGTCTCAGTACTTCTTCTGATATTGGATTTCAGGTGGAATTTTAGGTATAGATCCAGAAATTTGATAGTAGACATTTAAGGAAGACTTATTCCCAGTTCAGCTTATCAGGTCGGTGCTTATAATGATACTTTCATATGTACGTCGCTTGATGCATCAGCAGATAGGTAATTGTTTGCCCTGTTTTTCAGGATGAGAAATGTGAGATTCAGAAAGCTTGGATAACTTTGGCTAATAAACCTTGGACCAAAAATGATGAAAACGTAGGTGTTCTGACATTCTTTCTCTCTAGGCTCATGCTAGATTAATCCAAGCTCACATGTTTTTTTGTTTTGTTTTGTTTTGTTTTGTTTTGTTTTTTAAGCTTGTATGTGTTCTTTGGTTGCCTGTCCACTAAGTGCTGTAGTCAGAGAAGCTGCCACACTGTAGATACAGAACAAACAGCCTGCCAATGAGGCCTAATAGAGCTGACTTACATCATGGCTTTTCTTAGCTATGTGTTCTGAAGAAAGGACAAAAAGAAATATAAAAATCTCCCAGAGTATAAATAGTTGATTTATCCAAATTTTCCATTACAAATCAGTGGCTCTTTAAAGATTCTTTTCTCATTTAAGGTTGACACAGGGCTGGGAATATTTTCCAGATCTTTGTGGAATAGAACAGAAAATTATTTTCATATAGTCCAAATTAGCTTTAAATGCATTTCTAAATGCCACGCTCACAGCACTAGGTCAGAGCTCTTCAAAATCATATGATTCTTTTAACAGTTTTCAAACTACATCACTTTTCATAGTTTTTCCAACTCTGCTCTCTGTTTTTTCTTAGAAGTATGATGATATTGAGCCAGTCATTTAACCTTTCTATTCTCTTTGAATTTTTGTCCCTTTGGCTCTTGGAACCAGTTTTGTCAGATCCCTTTATTCTGCAACTGAGGCCCAGGGAGGTTAACTGATGTGCCCATGGTCATGCCTAAAGCCAGCACCAGAATCTAGATCTTGCCTACAGCCCTGTTGATGTTTCCTCAGCAACAGTGCATTTTCAGAGACCAACTCCTGTTTCTGGAAAGATACGAAACCTAAAAGATACAAATGCACCTTTGAGAGTACCCAAAGTCTCCCACAAATGTAATTTTTCTGGGCTTCTTCCTTACCCACTAGGTGATTATAGGCCTGAGAATGCCTTTAGGCCTCCTCTTGGCCAGACCAACCCAGCACAATGAAGAGCTCAGAGGTGAGAAAGAGGTTCAGAGATCAAGGGTTCCCATCTGCAGATTTTAACATGACTTCTTTTCTTTCTGTTATCTAAGGACCTGTGACATAGCAACATTGTTACAGAGAAAATGTTGCAACTGGTAAAGTCCCTGGGCTGTGCTGGACTTTGCAACCATTTTACTTCCCCTTTCCCAGCATTTCCCTGTGCTCAGTTTATCTTCCTATAACTGGGGGAAAGTTTAACTCCTTGCCTCCCAGGCATACATTTACAATTTCTCTTATTAGAGGAAAAGAAGGAAAATGACTTTTGTAAAACTCGAATTCTCTGCCAGATGATATGATTCACACTTTTTCTTATCTCTTTTTTAAAATTCAGACACATGGAGTTAGTATTATTCTCTTTATTTTACAGATTAAAAAAAAAAAAAAGTGAGGTGTTGAGAAGCTCACAAGTCAGTGTGGTAAAAATGTAGGTTCAAGATTAAATACAAAATACCAATAAATAAATCATGTCCAATGTAGAAAGTGTTTGGGGAACATTTGAAAGGAAATGACTAACCTGCCACAGGAGCTAAGTAAAAGCACCTGAGAGAGAAGTTGGGCCTTGGAGGATCAGAGTGTCCAAGTCATATGTACAGTTTGAAGATAGATGAAAAACACAGCATGTGGCAAATACCAAATCATCATTATGGCTGAAGCCACAGAGGTGTTCGGTGGTTAAATTAAGATAGAAAGGTGAGCCATAGGCATGGATAAGGCTGCTCATCACAGGGCTGTTCATAATAATGAAGGTGAAACACCTAAGTATGTAACAAATAATAGGGAATCATTAAATAAATACATGGAATATGTAGTACTGGCCAGTTAGGCCAACAGCAAAAGTCAAGTTTTCAAAGAATATTTTTTTTAATATTTATTTATTTTTGAAAGAGAGAGAGAAAGAGTCAGAGCACAAGTGGGGGAGGGGCAGAGAGAGAGACACACACACAGAATCCGAAGCAGGCTCAAAAGCCTATGTCAGCACAAAGCCCAACGTGGGGCTGAGACTCACGGATAGTGAGATCACGACCTGAGCCGAAATCAGACACCCATCAATATGTGATGATAAGTAAATTGGTTTTGTTTGTTTGGTTTTGGTTTTTTTGGTAAGAAGACACTAACATCCAGTCACACATGCTTTCACATTTTGGGGCCTTTTTTCAGAAGAGAGACAAGGATAAGTAAGTTGAAGCCTTGAAAGTCATTAACAAGGCAATAGAAGGTTATCTTATTAGCAGCTGATATGATTGTCCCTGGGGTATGAGAAAAAAAGACCAAGGAAATTTGAATGTGGACATTGTATTAGATGATGTTATAGAGTTACTGTTAATTTTATTACATGTGTTGATGGCATTGTGTTTAAATGAGAGAATGTCTGTTTTATTTTTCCAGATAACATAATGAGGTATCCAAGTGTGAAATGTCATGATGCCCTGGGCTTTATTTTTAAATACTCCAGAAAAAATAAAAGTATGGGGTAAAATGAAGTAAATATATGGCAAAGTGTTGAGGATTATTGAAGATGAAGGATGGGTACATGGACTTTGTTACATTCTTCTACTTTTGGTGTATTTGGAAATGTTCGTAAGAAAAGATTTTAAAAGAAAGCACCAGGGACACACAGTATTAGATGGATAAACATTTTAAATAGTTCTTTATAAAAAGGAAAAAAAGAGTGTAAGGTGGAGAAAGAAAGAAGGCACTACGGTTTGAGCGTTAAGCAGAGACAGAGAAGCCAAAAAGTGAGCTGTATCCTAGGAACCAAGAGTGAAAATCATTTCAAGGAGCAGAAAGTTGCTGTGACCTTATTTTTAACAGTATTGCCACTGGTCAGAACAGTTTTAGAACTCCACTTTTGTAGTTTTCTATTTTGGAATATCCCTCAGCCATGGCAGATTCTGGTCCATTGAAAGTGAATTCTGACCATGGGGAAAAGTTATTGAAACCAAATCTAGGGAATCAAGTTAGAGTTGGGTCAGCTAATATTGTTTTTGGTCAAAGACCCAATTGTGACCCTAAAATAATGGGATTAGCTTTTTTGTATGTGGCCTTTGAAAGGGTTTTGAAGACATTTCCAGTGTATGTCAACCATGACACTCTTTTAGAATAAATTTTATAAAGGAAAACCTTTGACAAATGACATGTTTGAATTTACAACTTAGAGCTTTTGTTGTATTCTTTTTTTTTTTTTTTAATATTCATTTATTTATTTATTTTGAGTGAGAGAGAATCCCAAGCAGGCTCCATGCTCAGCACGGAGCCTGACTCAGGACTCAACCTCACGACCATGAAATCATGACCTGAGCTGAAATCAAGAGTCAGATGCTTAACCTACTGACCCACCCAAGTGCCCCTGTTTTGTTTTTAGTATTCCATCTACTTTAGTTACATATCAAATCTTTGGTGTGCTACAACTTCTGGTTGTTTTGTAGAATCCCAATATAAGCAGAGAAGTAGGAAACAACATGGTGTATGGCAGGAGAAAGAGTGCAGTCTCTGGGGCCAGCCATACTGAGTTACAACTCTTCCTGTATCACCATATGCTGCTCAGTTTGGGGCAAGTTACTTCATTTCTTTAGGACTCAGTGTCTTGCAGTGTTGTTGGGAAGATTCAGCATCATGTGTGTGAAGTACTGTGTCCAGTGCCTGGCACATGACAGGAATGCATAACTCATCCTGGTGGAGATATAATGATACAATTTTGTCTCTTGGTTCATCAGACATGCCTTCCCTCTTGTGATGAGTGAGATAAGAAATAACTATTGGATTTTAGCATCATGAGGAGAGTATATTACTCGGTGCTTTACCTCGCTGAACAAGGGTATTCTTTTAATCGGTGTTAAACTGGTATTTTCAGAGAGTGAGTTATTTTGTGCCTTGCCAAGATGGAGAGTGGCAAGCTGAAGAAATTAGATTTGGCCAGGAACTGGTGCCTATTATTCAGGAGAGAGAGAGATAGGGAATTATGATCCTGGCGGTTTGGAGGGACTTAACATAAAGTGACTGGCTTCTTGGTCCCAACTAGCCATAACTGTCCCACACAAGATGATGAAGAGCACTGATTCAAAAAGGTATGCTTACCCAGGTTCTCGTTAGCATACCTCTTCTAACACAGCAGCACAAAGCTTTACTATCTTTCTGGCCAGGCACTGTGCTAAAGCACTTTACACTCATTATTCTCTTTTTTTGCATGCACTATCAGGCAGATAATATTAATCTGTGCTTCATGGGAAAACCAGAATTGAAAGAGGTTAAGTCAGTCTGCTTCGAGCCACAGAACTGGTAAGTGGCACAGCAGGAATTCCAGTTGGCTTCAGAGCCCCCTTAGTCTTTGTAAGCCTATGGTCTATTGCCTGAATTCATTCTCATTTGGAATAATGATCTGTTTAAAGATGGGAGACACATCTTCTCAGCATTCATGTACAGTTTTGACTGTGTCAGCAAAATCGAAAAGCCTAGTGCTCTTTCACCAAAGACCTGCATTATGACATGATGATAGGACAGAAGAACATAGAAACCACCAGGGAGAAAGAAAACGGTCTCGGCTAGGTCTCAGATGAGGGCACAGTGTGAATTAAGGTCCTGCTCCTTCACTGCTCTCCATTATTCCACTTATTCTAGGTGGTAGGAAAGAAGTTGTTATAAGGCAGGAGGCCTGCTTAAGTCAAAAAGCACCAAGGAGCATCAGAATGCATCAAGGGTAGTGTGTCTTTGGCTGCACCCTGTAAGTTTGGGTCACACTGCCTTCAGGATTCTTCAAACTGACATCAGGGTTCTTCTCGTGTTCTCTGCTTTCAAGGGTCAACCAAGCCCTCTCTGAAGCCCCTAGTCCCATTCATCTGTATGGAGGAGTACTTTTTGGTGTTCTTTAATTATTGGAGAACCCCTTTTCCAGCTCAGTTGAATAGATCTGGACTTCAGATGCTCCAGAGTCCGTGGGTCTTAGATATATTGAGCTTGGGGATTTTACCCACCACGTGTGGTTCCATATAGCCCTTTGTTAGAAAGAAAGTGCCCAAGATAGCCAAGAGTACATGTTGACCAAGAAGGTTGGCTGCTGCTAAGAACTATAAGTAAGTAAATGAATGTCAGAAGCTTACAACTAAGGGAGAGAAACAAAGCTTCATTACCCTCCCTTGAACATGTTGCTTTGGATGTTTTGGTAATGATTGTGAAGCATTTACACACAGACTAAACTAAGTTCTTTGTGTTCTTTACAAGGAGGAGAGCTTGCCAACTCAATTTCAGTATGCAAAGCTCAGACAATTATTCTTTTGGCATTTAGGGGCTGCCCCTGTTTTCGTTGGGGTTGGGGGTGGGCAGCCTGCTGACACAGGAAGGCTTTATAAGGAAGGAGAAGGCAACTTTATCCCATACTTTTTAGAAAAGAACCCCTCCTCCCCCATCAGGGTTCTCATGTCCCTACCTCCTATGCTAAACCTCTGTAACAGAGCCAACAGAAGAAACCCCTAGGCTCAGAAGTGCCATATTCACTTCAGTGCCCACAGCTTGTGACTCATTCACAACTATTTTCATTTCTTCTGCTTAGCACTTCACCATGAAATTGCGTATTTCTTTTGTGAGTGTGTGTGTGCAGATAGTTGATGGTTTTATTTCAAGTGATAACCTTTGATAGATAAAGTTCTTGAAATTATGGCCTTGGTCCATGATAAAATATATGGTTTGCAGTAATGGTTCTCAAACTGTCAACCTGGAACCCCTGGGAGCTTTCAAAATTGTCAAAGAGGTCTTCCAGTCTGTATTCCAAAAGCATTGTAAGCAACTGAGGTTGTTGTTTTTTGTTTTTTGTTTTTTTTTTTTTTGAGAGAGAGAGAGAGAGAGCACAAACAGGGGAGGGGTAGAGAGAGAGGAAGAGAGAGGATCCCAAGCAGGTTCCATGCTGTCAGCACGGAGCCCAGTGTGGGGCTCAAACTCATGAACCATGGGATCATGACATGAGCCAAAATGAAGAGTCGGACATTTAACTAGCCAAAATGAAGAGTCGGACATTTAACTAACCGAGCCACCCAGGTGCCCCTAAACAACTGAATATTAATGTGTTCCCAGAATAGCTATGGATAATATTGTGCGATAGCATACAAGCCATTTAAATATTTTATGAATTTGTTGTAGGCTTTCATAGTTAGAGCTTTTTTTCAGTCTGAATAGGAAAGGCTACAAGTACTACCAATGGGAAATTAAGAAGATTTTTGTTATGGAAAAGGAATTCTCATCCTGGAAAGGATGGATAAAGATTGTTTTGTTATAGCAGCTAAATGGGAGGCCTGTTTTCTGGTTATTGAACTTTTAAGTGCTATGATTTTCCTGATCCAAATGGTTTTGGGTCTGGATCAGAACTCCCTGTTAGTTGCAGTAGCAGCTGAGGAGTAGCTGAAGGCATTTGGCCTTATAGACTGTTGATCTTAAAAATTAAGGGTGGTTTTTCTGTTTGTTTGTTGTTGTTTTTTTTAATTAGTGCCATAAGAGCCTTCATGTAGCCAGCCTATTCTCTTTGGTACAGGTTACCATACAACATGATTACTTTCAGGTGAGAAACTATTGCAGTTTGACTTAGTTGGGGCCTCATGATGAGGCCTGCACCCAGAGTATTCTCTTTTTTAACCTTCAGTAGAGACTGCTGCTCTAGCACATTGGCTATAGTTTTTTGTTTTAAATTGGTATTTTCTATTTTTTTTAATGTTTATTTAATTTTGAGGGAGAGAGAGAGAGAGACAGAGTACAAGCAGGGGAAGGGTAGAGAGAGGGAGACACAGAATCCAAAGCAGGCTCCAGGCTCTGAGTTGTCAGCACAGAGCCCCATGTGGGGCTTGAACTCACAGACCGCGAGATCATGACCTGAGCCGAAGTCAGCCGTTTAACCAACTGAACCACCCTGGTGCCCCATTGGCTATAGTTTTTCAATAGAAGTAATGTAAAGCACTAAATTGCCAAGTGTGGGCACTTTTTCCGTCAGGGGAATACAGGTGATTCATTGCACAGGTGCTCATACTTGCCTGCCTTCTGCTATGAGTGCATTATTACTGTTGTTTTAAAAAAATTTTTTTCTTATATAAAAAGTAATATGTGTGAAGCACTGAAAATGGCCAAGTAATCATAAAGAATAAAATTTTAAAAATGTATCCTTGGGGCACCTGGATAGCTCAGTTGGTTGAGCATCCAACTCTTGATTTGGATTCAGGTCATGATCCCAAGGTTCTGGGATTGAGCCCTATGTAGGGTTCTGTGCTAAGCATGGAGCCTGCTTAAGATTCTCTGTCTCCCTCTGTCTCTCTCCCCCATGTGTACGTGTGCTCACTCTCTGTCTCTAAAATAAATATTTTTTAAAATGTATCCTTAATCCAGCCATGCTGATGTTTCTACTTTTCATCTTTTTCTGTAGTGTCTTGTAGGCTTTCTTCTTTTCTGTGTCCTTTATAATGTGCATGTTGTTTTTGGAACATTATCCATCATCATTATTCTTCCATGCCACAATTTTTAATAGCTGCATAGTACTTCATTGTATGATGGTGCAATTATTAATCATTGTCCTATTACTGAATATTTAATCATCTTCAAGATCCTTCCCTCTCTTCTCCCCCCACTTTTACTTTAGAGGCCTGTTCCCTATCAATCTAGAAGGGATCCAGAGCTAACAAGGAACCTTAACCACTTATCTAGACTTTAACTGGCTAGAATCCACGAAAACTGTCCTTGGTTCAGAACAATATCTATTTGTTGTTTTAAAGTCATGATTTTAGCCTCAGCAGGATTTAATCACAATTTGTAATTGCTATTCTATCTCCTCTCTAAATTCTTTCACTCCTACCAAATTAAAAATATGAAATTGTTTTGAACACTTTTTAAAAGGTAAAAATTTTCACAATATATGTAAATCAAACCATCATGCTGTATGCCTTAAGCTTATACAGTCATATATTTCAGTTATTCCCCAATAAAACTGGGGAAAAAAGAAGGTAAAAAATATAAATATAGAAATCATAAGAGACTGTTAGAGTAGACCACTGTACCTCCTCTTGAAGCCCTGAAAGTTGAGAATTTGGAAATGAAATTGGAATTGGAAAACGTACCCAAGTAATTCATCTTTAACGGTAGAAGGACATTTATTTTCACAAATGTTTTTCTCTTCATGCAAGAGACTGCTATTACATTTACAGATTACTTCATTGTGTAGACTTTAATTCAAAAAATGAGAATCGGACTTGGAGAGTATGTTTCAGACAAAAGTAAAAGCAAAGCTGTATAGACATTCGTGGTGTTAAGATAAATATTTTTTCCTTTTAAGGTAACAGCTTTCTGTTTCCAATCTCTAGAGTGACTGTGTCATCATTTTAATATTCCTTTGTTACCAAAAGATAGTACTTTGTGTGTAAAACATAGTTACCAAGCAATGTACCAAAAGCTAAATTGTTACATGAGCTTAGGATGTGCAGAGAAGGACCAAATTGGCTCAGAAAACAGTCTCAGAATCATAAAACATCATCAGAGTTGGAAGAGCCTGGACATGGGTTTGCCTAGCTTCTTCCCAGCAGGCACTGGGGCAGGAGCACCTTCTTTGTACAAGCTCTCTGACAAACACACATCTGCTCTATGAACACTCATTTTTCATAACTGTATGGTCTTAAAATTTTGGCTAGTTCTTTTAAGATGTGTCCCAAATTCTTTTGCCATTTTATCTCCCAGGATGCTGTTATTAATTGAATGCCATCTGATAATATAAATTATGGTGAGTAAATTTCAAAGACTTGGGAAGAAGATTTCCTAAATATGAAAGCAAGGAAAAATTCTCTCCCCAAACTGAACAAATGATCAGAGTGACTTATCATTAAGGGTACAACTAAACAGAGTTTTCCCATTTTAAGCTCCTGGTTCTAGAAGTACTGAGGCTGGGCCTACGAAGAAACCTTAGACTGTATCCCCAAACTCTATTTTGATGTATTAGTACTATTTCTGTTTTTCATAATTGGTAACTAGCTTCTTGCTTGATTATTTAAATGTGCTTTAGGTTTTTGGCCTTCAATTTTTCCCAAATGCTTAGTTATATAGGATGGTTTGATTCTTCATTTAGGGAAGCCAGGAATCCATGACTTGTCTGTATTTTTACCTATAATACTACTTTAAATAGGCCACTTCACCCTCAGTGCCTTTTATCAGTTGAAAGAAGGAAAAATAAACAATCCAATAGCAACCTTGGGCTCCTTCTGGGAGTACTCACATGGCTACATTTTTAAAGTACTTAATGTTTTACTAAAAAGGTACTAAGGAGTATATGGTGCTGAAGTTAGTATTTCCTAATCAGAAAGGCATAATGATATACTCAAAATTTGATTAGAGTTATACATTTGCAGTGGTTCTTTAAGCCATTCTGTAGCTAAAGTATAATTTTTACTTTTTTTTAATTGCGTCTGTAGAAATAATTACTTTCTTTGGTATTGGCAATCTCGCCCTCCACAAACAAATCACAGTGATTACTAATGACACACTTAGCAGTGGGTATGCACCATATGCCCACTTGCTGGGAAGAGGGGCAGGTGTCAGGCTGACTTTGGTTGTTGCTGTTTTTTAATTTATAAATGTTCTTAAATATGTCATTAAATATTATCCGGAATAGCTTTTTTATTCCATAATCAAAGGTATGATTCTACCTTTGACTTACGTATTTTTGTTACCAGCTTAGGAAGATTGGGGTTAAGGTCATTTTAAGGTGTTAGTCATTGGGCCATTAGGTTAGAGAACAAAAGTTGGTGAAGTTTACAAAGCACTATAAACCAGCAAGGAGGTACCTACTATAATTGCAGGTAAGACTTTCTCCACCTTTACTTCCTTATCTAAATCTTCTATTGCTGGTTTTCCTCGTTTCCCTGTTTCATAATATACATCCGAAATAGACTGTCTTACTGGAAAGGAAGAAAACAGGATCAGAATTCCTGCTAGATTTTAGGAACTTGAACATCATCTTATTGAGTTCTCCTGACAACTCTTTGGTAGATATCTGATTATTCTCATTTTTACAAATGGGAAAACTAGAACTCAGAAAACTTAAGTAACTTGCCCAAGGTCACACAGTTAAGAAGTGGTTAGCCATGCTTTATGTGTCTTGTTCTTGGGACTTTCTCACTTCTCTTTATTACCTCCTGTTTTCAGTAGTCTCCCCCAGTTCCTTCCCTTGCCTTTCAGCTACAAAATGCTATTCATCAAATAGTATAATTACAGCTTACAATTTTACCGTTCCCAGCAGGAGACAGCCCACAGCTGTGTGAATCTTCCTCCTTAACAGGATTCCTGATATCCACCTCCCCTGACAGAAAGAGGGATAGAAGCAGCCCAGATAATTCTCTTTATACATGTTTAATACAATCACAAAAAGCTGCTTAGTAAATCCTTTTGTTTTTTGCTTTTTAGCTTATTTTATTATTTTTCCCAGTTTTGAGATATAATAGACTTACTATATTTGTTTAAGATGTATAAGTAAATTCTTTATTATCTTGTTTTCCTTTTTTTTTTTCCCCTCATTGAATAGAATGATGAAGACTTAGGTGAATATTCAGAACAAAGCTGTGTTTTGACTCAGAATTTTAAAAGGAAAGAATGAAAAGAGCTGATCATGAAGATAATAGTGGCCTGAGGGGGAAAGACTGTCAGCCAGGGATTATTACTAAGTGTAACTCTGCCCATAGAAAACTAAAAACTTATTAATAGGACTTTCAAGGCCATACTTGATCTGGCTCAGAATTTCACCTCATACCTCTCCCTTCTTCACTCTTTCTGCTCCAAATGTGCTGGCTTGCATTTAGTAGCTTATACCTGCCTTTCTCCCTGTCACCCCCACCCCGACCCCTCACCCACGCCTCCAACCATCCCTGGGCCTTTGTCCATGTTGTGCTTGGTGCTTAGACCTCTTCCCTCTCTTCTTTACTTGGCTAACTCCTCCCACTCAGCCCTCAACCCTCAGCTCTAGAGACACACCCTTGAGAAATCTTCCCTGACCTTTTTGACTAGGTCATAACCCCATTTTACACTCTGGTGACCCCATGACCTCTTTTTTACACCACATACAGCAGCAATTTTACATATGTCTGTATTATCTAAAGAATTTCAGCTTCCCCCACTGGACTGTTAATTCCATGAGTGCAATACATACTCTGTTTGCTCACAATTAGGTTGCTGGTACTTTGTACATAGTGTGTAATCGGTCTGTTGAATGAATGAAGAAATCAATCACTCATTGAGTTTGTCTCATCATCAAATGGCCAGATTTTGTTTTAGTCCAGTATCCCTGACAAAATTCATGTGGCCTTAACTCAGCAGAACTCATGTGTTTGCAAAGCTGTTGGATATTAGACATTCAATGGATATAATGGATGTAATGTTGGATATAATGTTTATATCCAATATTTGTAGATACTCATTGACTGATTGATCCAGTAGGTGCCCTTAGATCAGGAGCCAGCAAACTTTTTCTGGAAAGAGCCAGATAGTACATTTTTTAGGCTTTGTGGGCCATTCAGTTTCTGTCACGACTACTTACTCTGTCTTGCCAGAAAGCACCCATAGAACAATGCACAAATGAATGGCATGACTATGTTCCAGTAAGACTTTATTTACCAAAATAACCATATTTTGCTGACCCTTGCCTTAGATGTTGCTATGAAACATTTATGAGGGATGCTATGGAATAAATTGATCTGAAAAAGAGATTCCCCACACCTCTGGATGTTTACAAAGTCATTATTTATTCCAGAGGGGTATGTATAATTGTGCATAAGACCTAGTGTCCACTCTAAAGCTGTTGAATAAAAATTAAATAGAAGAGATAGATGTGGCACAGGCACCACTAAGGGCTATGAGAGCTGTGATGTTACATAGACCTCAGTCTCCTGTAGATGTGATTTCTTCATTGATTTAATAAGGGGATTAAGGAGCAACTCCTCTTTGACATCTGATGTCTCTGATTACAGAATTTGTGTCCTAAATCAAACTAGGGCAGTTTCAGTGGAATTATTTTTAGCTTTAGCTAGGTGTCTAAATTATTTTTATAATTAGCAAATTATGGTACTACACTGAGGAATTCAGATATTTTCCTCAACTGTTCTTCAGCATTTTGTCTGTTCAAATCCAGGAAAAAAGGTCTTCTCTTGCTGATTGTACCCCAACCCAGAAATTTCCAACTCTTAGAACCTGTTTAAAGAATTCAGGATCTGAAAAAACAATTCAGAATCTGTGTGGATGCTGGCTAGCTTGGTCATTCTGGAACAGAAGCCACTTGGAATGGATCATTTATATTCTCAGTTTATTAGAGTTACAGTGCTAGAAAAGGCTGTGATATGGTTCTTCTAGAAATAGATACATAGCTTTTAAACACATAGAACTATACAGGAAGTGCCCATTTCCTCTTCCCACCCCAGGGTTCCTTATAATGTCTATGTTTACTGGTTTGTTTTCTGTTTACTAATTTTGAGTGAAGAAGAAAGAAACACTTAGGTTTTTTATTAAATTGTGCATTAATATTCCTAAGAGGAAACATAAGAAACTTTCTCATGTATTGAATTAGAAAAAGTTGAGGTGGTTGAGAATGTTAATCTTTACATTTTGAATTGTTTTTCTGCTGGGAAGTGACAAAGAAAATACTATAAAAGTATACCCCAAAATGGGCAATAGAATTGTAAGTAGATTTGGGAATAATCCAGAATAACATTGTATTAATTCAGTGTTGTTATTGAATTGGGTGGTCTGTGAAGGCAGATTTTCCAGCAACGGCTGTGTTTCTTGTGCCAGAACTTTTTTTTTTTTAACCATTTTGATGGATATTTTAAAGTAATTCGTACTTCCTATTTAAAGTTCAATGTTGTGTATATGGACACATTTGAGATACTAAATAATATCTTTTTGTATTTTGTTTTCTACCTCTATGTCAAATTATAACTAATCATTTATTTGCTCCTCTTACCTGCTTCTACCTCCGACCCTATTTCTAGTTTTTGCTTCTAGATGTATCATGCACAACGAGGTTCTAAGGTGTGAAGTAGTGTTGTTAGTGTGGAGGTTTTGAGAGAGCCATTTGAGGTATAAGTGCTTTTACCTGGTTTTGTCTGAATTGAAATTGTATAAAAATTGTGTCCCAGAAAGGTTGACCTCTCTCTATTTCATGACACCATGGACCATCTTACCTTTGAGTGAGGTCCTAAATCTCCACATTGAAAAGAATAAATCCAACCTGCCTCTTCGAAGAGGACTTTATTAGTATCTTGTAAGGGCTCTCCCCCATTGTCCTGCTCATGGGAGGGTGCTATAAATATCTTTGAAACACTTCTTACTCATCACTTCTACAGGAGGGTACTTTTCACAGATATGAAACTACAGTGATAGCCTTCCTAGGAATTCAGTTAATAATGATCAAGAATTGCCTCAAGCAGCCATCTACATGAGCAATTGGCTAACTTGTTCAGTTATTCCCTTTTATGAGGACTTGTCTTTTTGATGCCCAAATCATCTGCCCATGCTGGAATCAGAAAGCAATAAGGCATACCTCCCACACTGACCTGCTCTCTAGTTAACCATTACCTCCTTTCTCACACAGTCTTCCCCTGAAGTCTTCTTAGAACTCACATTCCATATTTTTGTTGTACTCTTAAGAGAATTATCATGTGACCCTCAGAGGAATAGGAGCTGGCATCTTGGTTTGTAGCAGCCTTAAGCTAAGTAAGCTCTTTATGAGGAATCATCTCACTAACTCTGGGAGTATAGGTATTGGTCTTCATATTTTATAGGTGAAGAAATTGAAGCTCAGAGAGGTGATGTACGTGCCCAACATCACATAACTGACAAGTATTAGAGCCAGGCTTTTTGCCCACATCATCTGATTCCACAGCCCAGATTCTTTCTAGTACCTTATGGCACCCTCAAGGACAAAAAACAGATTTCATGGCAGATGTGCTTTGAGCCAGTATCTCATGTAATCTTTTCATCTACCCTGTGAGGTAGGCATTGTAGTTGTTCTCAGTTTACACACAGACATGTGAAATTAAGTAACCTATTGATGGTGGCCATACATCAGTAAATGGCAGAATCAGAACAGGAACTCACAGGCTACTTGGCTATCAACTTTTCTAAGCCTCACTTTCCTCAGTGTAGAATGAGAATAATAATGGAACCAATCTGTTAGGATTATTGCAAGGACAAAATGAAATAATCCTTATAAAGTGCTTAGCACAGTGCCTGGCACATCATAAGCCCTCAGTAAATGTTAGCTGTGGTTAGTACAGCATAGCTAAGGCAAAATCACTTTGAATACAAAAAATCCTGCAATTCCACTATTTTATTTGACTCTTACAAAGATTGTGATATATCAATAGTAAATGAAAGGGTATCTTCTCTCACTTAAAACAAAAAGTTAGATCAAGTGCTGGGTAATTTGTCCTTCATCACTAAACTATTACATAAGTAGCTTCAAGGCCCCTTCCAATTCTGTGACTGTACCATTCTAGTGATGGAGAGCTATTTTTTCTATTAAATCTTAACTCAGAACTCAAATCCTCTCTACAGTAATGAAGTGGTATGCTCATACCGAGGACAAAACAGAGCCCATTAGCAAAGCTGAGTGCAGACTTTGATTTTTCAGAGGGTAAATGACAAGGAGTATAAACAGTGAAGCCTTTGGAGTATTTATTTCTCATGGAAAGATAAGATACCTACAGCATTCTTATGATGGAAGACAAAGCCCAGATAATTGATTTTATTAGCAAAGGCATCTAAGAAAATATTTGTTTTGTGCTTGGTGCCGGGGATAATAGAATACAAGTCGTTATTAAACTGGAATTAGTGGCCCAATTTAAGTCAGGAAACCAGTTTGCCAGAATAGTTCCCAGAAACACTTGAAGACTCTAACAAGGTGTATGCCACAGTCAGAAGGTGTGTTGCTTGTGAAAGTATGTGAAAGGTTTTTTTTTTTTAAACAGTGGCTGAAAGTCTGCACATTTTTCTTAATGTTTATTTTAGAGAGAGAGCGTGTGTGCGCACAAGCAGGGGAGGGGCAGAGAAAGCAGGACAGAGGATCTGAAGTGGGCTCCACACTGACCATAGAGAGCCCAGTCAGGGCTCAAACTCACCAACGGAAGATCATGACCTGAGCTGAAGTCGGATGCTTAACCTGCTGAGCCACCCGGGCACCCCTTGAAATTTTTTTGTTTCTGTTATGTTCCCCTGGAGCTCTGTTAGTTGTGTCTGCCTAACTGGTGATCATAAAAATTACATCTTCGAGCACTGATGGTCAAGATCCTCATTAGTGTAGCCTAGAAAGTAATGAATGACATGGAGTTCCCAATTGCCCCGTTCTTCATTCTCAGTTTACAGATAGGACTGTTAATACCTTAAGCAACGCCCTTGCCAGGAAACTGCACCCCTTCTCACCCCTGAACTAAATGCATCTTCTCCCTTTTCTTGTGTATCCTATTGTAGACGTTTAACATAGAGCTTGCTGCATTGCCTTATGTTTTGTTTACTTGCCTGACTTCCTGACTAGACTCTGGAATCCTTTACTAGGGCTGCACAGTGCCTAGAATTTCAGAGTTGCTTAGTAAATGTTTATTGACCAAATGATTGACCAATGTAAAGAACATATCTTTAAGCTTCCAGTTTCGAATGGGCCCTATCAATAATAGTTTCATTCATCCCTCCTTGCCTCTGCCTCCTAAACCATCATTCTAAACCTTTTGCGCTGTTCCCGTTCCCACAGGCCTCTTGGCCTTCACAAATTAGCATCCTTTGTTCCGCCCCTCCCTAAACCACCTCCTTCAAAACCTCTCCCCTCTTTAAACATTTTCCTCTCTTCCTGTCTTAAAAGGATCTGTGCTCATCTGAACGTTAGATCATAGGCATCTTCTGTGGAATCTTGCCGTATCAGATACCTCCTTCCCCTGTGTGTCTTTAGTTTCTTTTTCATACCAATTTTTTTTCTGTAACTTCATAACATGTCCAAACATCCCATTTTCTAATAAAATCTTTACTTTCATGACTTTCCCCACTAATTGCCAGTTTCTCTCCCTAGTTCACATTGCCTGAATTCATACTGTTAGTCTTTTTTTTTTTTTAAGTTTATTAATTTTGAGAGAGATAGTGCGAGTGGGGGAGGGGCAGAGAGAGAGAGGAGACAGAATCCTAGGCAGGCTCCTTGCTGCTAGCACAGAGCCCAACGTGAAGCTCATACCCATGACACCGTGAGATCGTAATCTGAGTTGAAACCAAGAATCGAACGCTTAACCAACTGGGCCCCCCAGGGATCCCATACTGTTAGTCTTTTAACTTCCTGTCCCCTATTTGTACTTCAGCGTCTGCCCTCGCCATTGGTTTCCTAATTTCCAATTTTAGGAACTTCTTGGTTTTCATGTTCCTGGCCATGGATTTAAGAATTCCATCTTTTTCCCAGCTATCCAGGCTAGAAATCTTAGTGCCATTTTCCAGTCCCCACTCCCTTCCTAACATACTGCCCTACGTAAGAATAAAAATACTTGTGTTTATATTTGTAAGTTTATTTTTACATGGTATACAAAAGATGCTGTATAAAGCAGCAGAGTGATTTGAAAACATTCATCAGGGCATTCTGATTTGGCAGTTTGATGTTGGTACAAGCAAAAGGCCAAGCCAGTGAGAAAATATGGAAAATAGTAAAAGTAGTGAATGAACCACATGTATTGTATGGAGCAGCCTATTCTTAAAAGGTCTGATTTCCGCACATTCTAAGTACTAATAAAAGTATCTAGTTGAAGAAAGACCAACCAAATCAAGACTTGGAGCCAGAATGTTCTGGTTTTTCACAAATGGTTATGACAGTTTTTTTGAAATGCTAACACAAAATTTACTATTTACGTATGTATACAGGATTCTAATTATGTTTCTGTGTGGTAATATCAGAAGTCTTTAAAGGAACAAAGCAGTGTTTTTAATCACTTCTTCAGTACTGTATATAATTGGGATTTTCCCCCTTCTGGGACCTTCTGTGAACATCTGCAGAGTGGTTCCACCCTAAGTCTGGAAGTTAAGCTGCTATAGTCAGTCTTCCTTTATAAAACTGAGCCATCTGCCCCCTTGATCTGGTTTGCCCCAACTCTGTGAATTTGGCTTTTTTTTTTTAAATAGAATAAAGAATGTTTAATTTGAATTTAAGGAATAGTAAGAGAAGGGGAAAGTAATCAGCTACCCAAAGTCCATTTTACTTACCCCTACTTGAGCAGAGCCATGAAGATTAGAACTAGGGCTTGTCATTGACCATGAAGAAGTGGTATGTTATGGAGGCCCATCAGGAAAAGTGCTGACATAGGACTTGATCCTACCTTTCACAGAACTTACAGAGAAAGGACATGTTTGGGAACCAAGAAGAATTGTGCCATGCTGTATGTACCACACAGTAGGAGGAGTCCCAGGAGATAAGTGGTGAACAATGAGTAAGCTTAGCATTTCAGAAAATACTTGAAGTGAAGGTTGATTCAAATCTCAGTGTTCATGCGGGCAGAAAGAGAGCTGGGGGCAGAGTGGGTATAGTGAGGAATAGAGGCATGAACCAGCAAAGCCTGTTTGGAGACCTGCAGAACAGAATGTGGGTCTAGAGCTTGAGGTTGTAGTGAGGATTGTGATGTTATAAAGGAGGCAGAGAAGGGATGGGGAAGACATCAGTATGAACTAGAGAGAGAGCCATACTGGGATTCATCTAGCTTCCTAAGAGGTTTTTACTTTATGCTTAAGGTAGTGGGAAGCCATCAGATGTTTCTAAACAAGTCTTTTTTTAGCTGAAAGGTGGGGATAATGAGCTTGGATTACTGAGTTTTTATGATGAGTCATAATGTTTTAAAAAATATTATCATATAGGGGCATCTGGGTGGCTTAGTCAGTTGAGCGTCCCAACTATTGATCTCAGCTCAGGTCTTGATCTCAGGGTCATGAGTTCAAGCCCCACGTTGGTCTCCATACTGGGCATGAAGCCTACTTTAAATACACACACACACACACGCACACACACACGCACACACACACAATTGTATAAATATTCAAGCAGTTTGCATTTACCTCAAACTTTAAATATTCTAAGTTCTGTATAAATATAAAAAGAATGAAGAAGAATTAGTTTATTTCGTTCTTATCTGGTTCTAATTCATTCTATGGGTTGCATCAGTTCTCTGGATTTACTGAATCTTGGTTTTCCAGGTATATATATATATATATTTTTTTTTTTTTTTTTTTTTTGCGGACTGACAAGTTGAATTTAGTAATCCATAGACCAAAATGCTACATCCCATAAAGAGGTCTTGGAAAAATTAGAAACAAAATTAGTTGTAATAAAGACACTTTATTTTTAATAGACTCCAAAGATAGAGCAATAGAGGGTCTCCAATGAATTATCAAAGCAGCTTCCAGAGGATATGGGATAATTGTGTAGAGAACAATTAATGGAAAGGATTGTACTAATGTAATTTTTTTTAGAATTACCCAGCAATGTGATTATGAGCATGGGACCCTGGCTGAGACCCCAAGCTCATTTACTATGGTAGGAATAAGGTAAGAGGTGCAAAGGAACGGCATGGAGGGTACAACAAGTCTGTGCCTCTTGCAGAAAGAATGTTGGGATTATCCCTAGTTCTTTCATCTTTCATTTTTTCCTGCCTCCCTCCTTCTTTTATACACTAATTTCTTACAGTGTGCACAGCGTCATGCCTCTCGTTATTACTGATGGGCTGCCCCACAGCCTGGGCTAAATTCAACTTCAGAAAAATAGTGATAACTCAGCCTGCTAGGTACCAAGGCAAGCAGTTCTTTTCTCTCCAAACAAAATCATTGAGATTTTCTGTGTGTTTTTCTAGCTAGATAGTCACTTTTGCACACCTCGTTTTAGTTATTCCTCCCAGTAATGCTATGGAGGTAGGTTTTAGGATCCCCATTTTACAGATTGAGGAAACTAAGGCTCAGAGAAGTTAAGTGCCAGGACCTAGATGATGATGATGATGATGATGATGATGATGATGATGATGATAATAATAATAATAATAATAATGTCAATTCAAAGACTATAACTCCAAGCCCAGCCCTCTTTCCACAGCTGCTCCTCAGTAATGCAGCCCAGGTATTTGAGATATTTGGACACCTGTGGATGTGGCATTTCTGGTAAGGAATATAAAAGCCCTGTGGCTACCCCAAGTTACAGTGTGAAATGAGACTGCCTCCCACTCCTCCCATCTCCTGCAGATCTTTCCCAGATCATTCTTGGGCCCTTTCCTCTATCCCTCTCTGTTTCAATCATTTTGCCTGCTTCCTAATCACTAGCGTGCCCTCAGAGGTGGAGGAGTTAAGGAACTGGAATGGGGGAGGGGAGGATCACTTTCACATTTAGGGCTATTGTTCATGCTTCCTTTTGGATGATGTAGTCGTTTCTGTTTCTTATTTTATGTTTGCTTACTGTCTGAATCCATGTCAATTTATGTGCCCTTGGCTCTGAACCACGTTTATATATTTTTGTGTTGTTAATATTTTTAATTGGTGTTTTTAAAGTAGATGTACTCTGCGTGTTTGGCAGACCAACAAAGTGGAATGTAAAAAGAGTTGGTTTTTTTAAGTAACCATATAAGGTGAAAAGTCCCTTTTTGTGTGGGTGCATGTGTGTGTCTGCAGATTGCAGGTTTTATCAGGCACGATATTCATTAATATTTATTGTAACAGTTTACAGTGTGGCCCCTTGAGTCCCTCTGGATTATGCACAGCCCGAATGAGGTAACCTTGGAAAATGCAATAAATCTGAAGTTGAAACCACTTTAATGGGAAGTTGCTTGAAAGTTGTAAAGTTAAATTGCCTCCTTCAGGATGAGGGGAGGTAGTGTGGAGAATGCCCCAGGGGACCTGGATTTGCTTCTTGCTGGTCTTGTCCCCTATGTTGGAATGCTGGGTTTGGGGTTGGATTACTTTGTTTTTTTTAAAAAACCTCTTACTGTTCTTTTGCCCCAGTACCCCATGGTGTGGTAGGCCCATGGCAGCATTAATATGTGACCTTTGATCTTCTCTCTTATGCATATGGGGCAACTCTTACCCTACATATGCATACTCAGGTACCCAGAAGTAGAATTTTATTAGTCATAGAATCTTAACTTTGCAAGGAGACTGGGTTATCACCCAGTTCTTTTTTGCCAGGCCCTGTGTGAACCCCTCCGATTATATGCAGCTGAATACTGGCCAGCATATCTTTTGCTCTACATTTTAGAATGTTGTTCATCACATTGTATTGAAATGTAGTTCCCCAGAGCCTACACCACTGGTCCTGGTGCCTGTTTTTAAAGCTACATAGAATAAATATTCTTCTTCCATGATATTTGAAGATGTTTGAAGACAATGACAGTGATCTTGCCATGCCCCCTATGTAGGTATTAAACATCTTTAGATCTATCAGACTATTTTCTTATGTCCTAATTCATTTGTCTATTTGTAGGGTACAAACTTTGTGTATATGAGACATATGAGACACAGCTAGAGACTAGGGAAGCATTGAGAACAAAGTTGGCTGTGATCCCTGCATTTGGGGAATTTCTGATGTAATTAATAACAGAATGATAAGGGCTATAGAGAGGCACCGAATCAGCCTTGGTGGTTGGGGATTGAGGGTGTCAAGGGAAGGTTTCTGGAGGACACACCATATAATCAAAGTCCAGAAGAGTACTGTGAGCCACCCCAGGGAGCAGGATAAATGAAGGAAGGAGGGTATTCTAGGTAGAAGGACAAGCCTGTTGGAAAGGCTGAAGGTGAGAGAGTACATGGGGAGTTCAGGGAAGTGAGAGTGGTTCTGCCTGGGTGAGATACTGTATGGGGATCTTTATCCCTACTCACCAGCAGAAGTACTGGAGCAGAAAGCAGGGCTGACAGGTGGTGGGGTGGGGAGATGAGGTCAGACATTACAAGAAAGTAGAGAATGATAGATAGTCCTGATTAGGAATGGTATTTATTGTTCTCTTGATTACGCAATAACTATGGGAAACATAGCAAGTTCTGTATGAGATCATACAGGTTTGGAAATACTTTGCATATTATGTTTTATTGTTAGGGAAAGAATGTATTCAGTCCTTAATTAGGGTTAGACAGACATGGTTCATTCAGTAACAAGGCCATCTCCCCAACAATGTATTTGGAGAAACAAGAGGAAGAAAGTGATAATACAGTTTTAACATTTTTATAACTGTGAGAATATTTGGGTTACTTCCATACATGGAACAACAGCAGTGATAATAATAATAGTAAACACTTCTACAGCACACTGGAACTGGCCCTGCTATACTAACAAATTTAACGCCCACATGAAGCAAATACCTCTATTTTCCCCAGATAGAGAGCTTAAATAACTTACCATAGGTCAGAAAGCTAAGTGGCAGAGCTTGTATTTGATTCTAGGCCCTAAGAATATGTAAGGAAAGATTTAGGTTATAGATAAAAGAAATTTACTGAGCCTGCAAAATTAGAGATCTTTACAAATGGCTCCTGCCTACTGTTGATGGTCACAACCACATACTCACTGGTGTGGTCATGATCAGTGAAAAAGCAGATATTCACCAATCCACGTTTCATGCCTTACCCACAGGCATCACTGTTTAGAAGAGATCCCACTCCTGATGGCTTTCAGGAGTTGGCCTGAGTTTTACTAGCAGTTGTGGCTGCCTGCAGCTTCGGTTGATCTCCCTGCCTCCTGCCGCTGTCATGGAGAGTTTAGCCTGCCTAAAGAGGATAGGAAAACTAGGGTAACAAGGCAAGGTTTGAAATATCCTTACTTCTAGGGAAACAGAATTGCCTAGCAGTGTTACCAAGCCAGGCCAGTTATTGCTGGCAGCCATGAATGTACGGTTGCCCCAGCTTTCAAGCACGTGTGATTTTTCTCTAGGGTTGATTGATTACGTTTTAAGGGTGTACAGGCAAGTGCTTCCTAGGGACAGAAGGGGTAAAGATAGCTCAGAGAGGTTGAAGTAGTGATCCATGGAGTGATGACCCTGTGCTGCTAAATAGGAAAAGAAGTGAAAGTAGGAGTGCATTGATGCATAAGGATGTAACAGAGGAATAAAGAGTTTAGGGTCTCTGTGGGTCCAAGGAGAAATGAGGTGGGACAGTTGTATGAAAGCATTGGAAAGGTAGCAAAGAATGTTGAGCAAGTGGGAATTTTAATTTTTTTTCAAAGGAATATGCTTAGCACTCCTTTCCTTGGTCAGTGTTCTCTGAATATGCATCAGTGTGTTTGTGACTTAATTGAAATGTGTGATAACGAAAACTTTAAACCTAGGTAAAACCAAGCAGGTGAAGCCAATCTCTTCATTACACATGATTTTATAATCTTCAGATAATCTTCAAATAATCTTCAGTATTTGAACATGCTGATTATTCTGTTGCATGATTAAATGAAAGCAGAGATCATAGACTAGTTCTGTGATGCAAATTCACACCGTAGATTTATATGCCCAGTAGGAGGTACCATCTAAGAGTTATACACAATTCTCAGTCCTCTAACTCATTACAATTCAGTTAGATTTTATATTTACCCATTACTGTGTATCTTCATTAATAATCCTATCTTTTGCTGGATTACAAGTTCCTTGAGAATAGAGGCAGTGTCTGTGTCTATCTCTAAGTTTCCCTTACAGTGTATAGCCCTATATGAGGTATATGGAGCTCATAGATCTAGGGGGTGTCTTGTTGGCTCAACACTTCAAGAAGATCAAGGACAATCCACTTATGTTACAGATGAGGCAATCAGAGGACCTGACAGTAAAGTGATCTGCTAAGGATTCGGGGCTAGATTAGTGAGGAAACCTGAGCCACACCCAAATTCCTACCTCTTTTCTTTGTACCATATCTTGTCGATGCAGCTCACTGAGTCAGGATTTTGGCAGTGATCTTCTGTATGTGTGTCAGGCCCCAAAATGAAGTGTTCCCTAAACTAATGCTCCCCAACCTGTGTTTCCTGATATGACTCAGAGAAAATGGTGATATTTGTTTAGGACAATCAGGTAAACAGAAGATCATTTTAGAGGGCAGTTGAAGCAAAGAGTCCCTGAGAATAGTAGCCCCAGGCATTGCCAGGCTGCCTAGGGGATTATATCTTCATATACCATTCATCCACTGCATTTCCAACAACAACTAGAAAACACTTCCCTAAGTTAGCATTAAGTCAGTCCGTAGTGCGCAGACACAATAACTTACCTGGCTGAAGACCTTGTGTATGAACATTGCTCTTCAAACAAAAAAGAAACGTGACCTTCTTTATTGTATTTATTGGAGTACTTAATACATTTATAAAAATCTAGATCTGTAAATTATGATAAATTATAAATTTATAAAATTGCTTTGTAACTAAATGTATTTTCTAGTAATTACCTTGAAAGATTACTCTGGTCCAAGAGAATATATTTTCTCAGCAGATTTAAATCCTACTAGTCAAACATGTCACTTAGTCCCCAGTGTGAGATAAAGGATATGAACTTAATAAATTGTGAAACAACAAATACATTAGTCAGGTGTGTTTCTTTTGACACTAAGTAGTTCATGACCTTCTTTCTTGTGTTCTTAATATATATGGGAGTTGTGTAATTTTTGATCAAGGATGAAAGGTTGGAATAAGTTTTTGTCAGTGCAGACTGTCATATTTAACTGTATTGCTCTGTCAGGTGCTGTGGCATGTGTTCCTGCCAGCACTGTGTTTCCTGCGGAAATAGCACCATGGTCTCTCAAGGTCATGGTTGATTTTCCAGACGTTTAGAGTTGAGATAAATAATTAAGTTGTAACTCTGAGTTTCTCCCAGGTATTTGTCTGGATTTTGTTTGTATTTTAACAGAGAAATTGATATTTATAGGGATAACTCTCACAATATCTCTTAAAACAGATAAAGAATCACAATTTATAGGTAAAGTAAGTCCTCAGAGAAATTGTTTCTTTATTTGGGAATAGGTTGGGAAGACACCTAAAGACTGCATAGGTTGGGAGGTTGAAAGGACGAACGGGGAGCTGAAATGGTAGACTCTGGAGAGATCTCCCACAGTGAAGTAGACTCCCCCTACCACCAGTTCTTCCTTTCTGTGCCTCCCATCCCACACAGCCTGAAAATCTGATGATACAGATTTTTGAAGCTTCAAAATGCCATTTGAATGTGGTGGCATCTAAAATATAGTTATGGAGGGCAGGGCATTGAGTAACAGTAATAATAGTAGCATCATTTATCAAATGTTTATAAAGTTAGTAGTGATCAGGAAGCCCAGTCTGTCAGATTTCAGCACTAGGCTGCATGGTTACTCTTCCTGATAGAGGGCTGGATCAGTTACTGAGGGTCACTGGAGGTAGAGAAGAGGGCAAAGAGAGGGATACAATGAACCTGGAATAGTTGTTTCTGATCTTAAGTGTAGGATAACACAGGAAGAGGACAGCAGGAAGTAAAATGAGGAACAGTTTTTTTAAATAAACACGGGTATGGGTTACTACCCCCTCCCCTGTCATGACTAGGGTGTGAGTCCAGTGGTGTGTTTGAGCTGGTCCTTACTGTCTCATGACTGTTAAATTTTCAAAAACTTTGAACTATTTATATTACACACAGTCATTATTAAAAATTAAATTCTTGTAATTGCTATTAAATAAACAAGTTCTTGAAAACAAAGATAACAAGTGTTCAGAACTCATCACTTCCTAATTATTTTAGTACATTGTGCTCTTGAGGTTATTTATGTCTGTTCTCTTCCCAGCTCCATGTTGAGTTATGTCATTTTGGTAGCTTGAAATTAGCCATCATGGGAATATTTTGCATCTTGGAAATCAGATGCTCTATCAGGATTTTTTTTTCTCAGAAAGCCAGTTGTTAACCATTTACTAGTACACCACTGAAAATTCTGATTATGTGCCAACCAGTGGGGCATACAAATGTGGTTTTTATCTTACTAAAACTCAGTCTGTCGTTTCTATGTTATAAATCTTCATCCTACTCTTTGCTGCCTACCTGGACTGAGGTTAAGACAAATCAAAGACCTAATGAATTTGCAAATTTCCTCCCCTCTGTCTCCATTGCATATATGCCTACTAGCAATTAAAGCTATCATTTCAGCAAATTGTGATAGTTTACATTTCTATTCATCTTTAAATCCCCAGTGCATACTGTACATTCAGTCCTTTATCAATTATTAATAAATTATGTGGTATGCCCTTCCCATAGAATCCACACATATCAAACATCAGCTGTAGTACCTTGACAAACTTCTGCACCTCTCCTTAAATATAGGAAACAAGTTACCAGGTTTTTTTGCAAAGCGAAGTTTTGCTCCCCCTCATTTTCCTTTACTTCTTTACCTTCTCCATTTTCTTACTCTCTTTTCCCTTCCTCTTCTTCCCAGTCTAAGTCCTGAATCTTTCCAGATAACTGTGATTTTGTTGTTGTTGCTGTTATATAAAATTTTAGGGCATGAAACTAGATATAATTGAGTCTAGCAGATTTCTGTTTCTCCTGAATGATTGTTATGCAGGGCCCATCAAAAAAATTGGAGACTTAGAATTGTCCTAATAAATGTAGTGTGTTATATTTGAAAAACTATTTGGAGGGGCTCCTGGGTGGCTCAGTCAGTTAAGTGTCCAGCTCTTGATTTTGGTTCAGGTCATGATCTCATGATTTATGGGATCAGGCCCCATAACACTATCAATGCAGAGTCCGCTTGGGATTCTCTCTCTCCCTCACTCTCTGCCCCTCACCTGTGCACATGCTCGCTCTCTCTCAAAATAAATAAACTTTAAAAAAAAAAAAGGGAAAAACTATTTGGAGAGTGGGATCTCTGTTAAGTTAAATGGACCACCTGTACTAGATGTGACCAAAGAGAATGAATTCGGTGGAGCATGCTATAGTTGGATGACACAGCAGCTTACTAGAACTGAATTAACTCAGGCTGCAAGAGCTCTGGGCTGCCTTGAATGAGAGCCCTGAATAGAAGTTACATGGAATATGCCTGACTGAACTTCGGTACTACCCCAGATGCTGCACAGGGAGGGCTTTAGTTGGCTGCTAGGTGCCCATTGCATTCTCTTTTGGTTCCCTTTTGAGTAGGAAAAATTGATGAGGAAGGAGGGATGGGACAAGAACAGACCAAAAAAAGGAAGGATAAAGTTCTTAGACTCTCTTCACACCCCCAGAAAGACTGAAAAGCTTGGCTTAGATTTGGCTATGAATACAAGCTCAGGACTCTTGGAGTATGTTCTTGGCTTTTCCCATTACCTCTGACTTTGAGCAAATCAGCTCACTTCTCTGCCTGTAAAATAATATTCCCTCTGACATGAATACTTACCTCATGAGGTTATCTAGAGGATAATGTTAGTAATAATGTCTTAATGTTTACATCATTCCTTTCACAGAGAGCTCAAAGCATTCTATATACACTGAGATTGAAACTTCTTATGAGAAATGAATATAAGTATTTATTTTTTTGGAAATAAACTTAGGTCATAAGAGCTTAGATTTAACACATTGCAGGAGGACATGTGGTACACAGTGATCCACTGGGTCGAATTGATTTTTATTCTAAGAGTCCCAACTTTCCTCCTTGTTTTATGAATTGAGGAAATACAGTGAGTCCATATACATGGATGGGACATCCTACATATGTCATTAGAGTGGTCTCTCATGACACATCGGGAGCTTGAATAATAGTCAGAACATCTCTGATCACATTCTTTTGGACCTTGATTATAGCATAAAGACACCTGGGAAATCTTAGCACTGAACTACAGAACCCCACTGAAGAATTCCAGAGATAGAAAATGTAAATATGGGAGTGTTTTCTCTGTTAATTTCAGCTCGATTCAACCAATATTTCTTGATTGCCTATCATATATATGATTTTGAGGGATGTGATGAAAGAGGCATAGCGTGCACAGAAATCTAAACTGACATTAACAAAACAAGGGAAATGAAATTTACAAATAGATATATGTGACATTACTGGAGAAAGTTAGAAAAGTACTACAGGATTTTAAGTGTTTAAAGAGGGGAAAGATTACATCTAGCTGAGTAATCATAAGCATTTATTACCCATGTGCCAAGCAGTCTCCTGTTCATTGGAGAGACCCTAATCCCTGCTCTGGAGATCTGGTAGAAAAGACATGTGCAAATAGGTAGTTTTAGCATATCCTAGTCAATGCAGTAATCAAAGGTACTTAGCCCTGCATGGAAATTTAGAAAGGCTTCTTGGAAAGCAAGACTTCTCATAAAGTCTTAAAAATTGAAATGAACATGGGAAGGTAATTACAAGCTGGAAAATTAGCATGTCCAAAGACCCTCAGTGTTTAGTTTGTTTGTTTTCCAATAGGAAATGACAAACTATAGAAAGTTTGGTATTACTATAGCCTAAAGTTTAATTGGGCTAGTAGTGAGAAGTAAGTCTTAAGATAGGACTTGTCCTGCATGTAGGTCATTAATAAATACTGTTTGGGGGGGAAAAAATAACCAATGAATGAATATGTTGGATTTAAGTCCCTGTGGGCCATCCAAGTAAATATGTCAGGCATTGGGAGAGAATCTGGGCTGGAAATACAGATTAGGAAGTCACCCCATATCAATGGTGTATAAAATCCAGAACAAATGAGATCGTGTAAGTAAAATGAACAAAGCAAAGTACCAAGGGTAAAACCTTGAGGAATACAAACATTCAAGGGGCAAACAAAAGAAGAGAAACCCATGAGGGAGTCTGAAAAGGAAAAGTCAGAGAAATAAGAAAAAATAGAAGAGAAATTTGATACATGTTCATCAGGTAGGGCATTTCAGGATATGGAAATTAAGTATGTATAAATTGTCTCAGTGAAGTAGAATATGATGTCATCTGCTGAGAAGGATGTGGTATCAGTTGGGGTTTTGAGCTTGGTGACAGTTTGAAAACATTACTGAATGAAATAAGAGCAAGCTAAGCAAGGATGAGTAAGAAATTGAGCAGAATTGATGGCCTACTTGAGATTAAGGGTTCAAATTTATAGTGGCACCAATGCGAAAGCTGATTTTCTCCAACTATGCTCAACAACTATGTCATAGAAATATAGAAAGTGTATTTTGAATGGATCCTGTTGATCCTGTAATGAGGTTTTTGGAACAAGGGAAACAAAAGGTCAGAGGTCCAACGTATATGAAGATACGAAGATATTAGTGAGAAAGTGGTCTGGTGATGAGCCATTACTGTCCCAGCTGGATATAGCAGTGAGGCTAAGAAAGAGGTCCAGAAACTATGGTTTTCCTGAGATTGAAGAGCAAAGGTGGTGAGAACAAAAGAATGAGAAAACTGGAAAGGTCAGTGATTGTGGTCATCTTCAGATATTACATGGGAAGCAATTCCACTTGATAATCAGTTCCAGGACATGACCTTGGATGTGGGTTATCCTGGCTGTGAGGAAGGTAAGGAATTGGATGGATTGTTTAGATGGATGGTAATGTCACCCATTATGGTGAGAGAACAAGGGAGACGTTAAAGGTAATAGCCAGGTGCTCTAGTCTTGAGTAAATATTGTAAAGGGACCAGGAGATTAGTAAGAGGACATCAGTGTAATATAAACTTCAACAAACAAGGGGCTGTTACACCAGGGGCATTAGGGAGTAATGTTCAGAAACACCTAGTGGAAGACATAACAACTTTTTGAGTGTCTGCTATTTGTTAAGCTTTGTTTTAAATGTTTGGGGGATGCTTGGGTGGCTCAGTTGCTTGAGGATCCAACTCTTGATTTCAGCTCAGGTCATGATCCCAGGGTCATGAGATCAAGCCCCACACTTGGCTCCATGCTAAGCATGCAGCCTGCTTAGATTGTCTCTCTCTCCCTAGCCCCCTCTCCCCCACTCACATTCTCTATAATGATAATAATAATAATAATAATAATAATAATGATAATGATAAATGTTTGGTTGGACTATAAGAATTTGCTGATATTTGAGCATTTTGACCTATAAAAATGGCAATTTCATGTTGTTCAGCATCATACTTTATACATATTAACTCATTTTTTCTCACAGCTACCTTCTGAAGTAAATTGCCACTTAGCAGCTAAAGAAGCAGAAGCATAGAAATAAGTAACTTGCCCACCGTCATCTCCTAAGTAGTAGAGCCCAGTTTCAGACTTGGTAGTATCACTCCAGAGGCTGCAGTCTCTCTAAGTAGGGAATACCTACCCTACCCCCACAACCCTTTACGCCTTGCAGTGTATAAGGTGTGTGACACTGACCTCCTCTTGCTTATATAATAAACTGAGGTAAATGCCATAAAGGAGATGAACATGGTTCCCTAGTTATTTCTGAAGTCTCATACATACATGCTTTGTGCTTCCCCACCCCTTTCTCTGTGTGTTTCCCTTTACTCCCAAATTTCCTTGTGGCAGAACACTTTCTCCACCTCCTTGCCTAATTGAAACCTAGCATGTCCCTGGTTTCCTTGTAGGAGTTTACTGGTGGACAGGCAGGGGAAGGAATTCTAGACATTGCACGTACAGGGTAACAGGAGTTTGGAAAAGAGCAAGGAACACAGTTCATTCAGAAAACGACAAGACATTCTGTATGTGGGACATGAATCAGAATGGTAGAAGTCAAGTTTCCAAGAAAGAGTGATAGAAGGAAAGTCTGAAGCTGGGGTGAGTCTTGGAGGACTTTTTACCACTTTAAAAAACTTAAACATCATCCTCTATGCTATAGTTGAAAGCGTAGAAAGATATGCTGAAAGATTTTAAGCATGAACAGATTATAGATAAATGTCAGCAAGGATGCAATTAAAAGGGGAAAAGATTAGAGGCACAAAGATGAGTTAGGAAGCTGTTGTGGTCATCCATGTGAAGGAATATATGCTTAGCAGTGGTCCTAGCCATGTGACTGAGGAGGAGGGGGTGTATTCACAGGATATTTAACAGCAGGCATTGGCAGGTTTTGGTGTCTAAGAGTGTGGATTACTGGAACCAATAACTCAGATCACCACACAAGAAAAGAAAGTTGATTTGGAAGGAGAGATGAGGAGTCTTCTTTTTCTATATGTTGAATATGTCTGTAGAATCTAGGTAGAAATATAGGTCTTGGATTCAGGAACCAGGCCTCATAGGAGATACAGATGAAAATATGTTGGCATCGCTTGGTGTATCTGAACCTCACTTCTAAAATTGCCACTTCCCCCGTCAGTGTCTGTCCTATAGCCACTCCTAATCTAAGTTACTGTGAGAGTGTGAGAACTGAGATCTCGGTGGGCTATAGCTTTGAGCCAGGTTCTTGAGCAGGGCCATACTCTGTGGAGTAATAGGAAGATCTGGGGTAGGTCTCAGGTACTCCCTGACTCTCCAGCTGCTGAGAGCAGCCCTCTGCCTGCAATATCACTCCCATAAAAGGGAGCAGAGTAGCTTTCTAGCGTGAATGAATGAATGAACGAATGATCACATTGGGTCCTCTGCATTCAGATCATCCTAAAAAGCCACCTGCACAGCCTTCTGGTGGGTCTTGTATAGGTAGAATTTCATAGCCCTAGCTCCTCACCTAGTATATGTAGCCTAAGTGAAAAACGTGCATTAGGCACATAATTAGCACACTGACAGGGAGTATATTCAACAAATGGGTAAAGTGGTTAAATATCAATAATGAAGTCTGGCTAAACAGTAAGTGAATCAGTACAAATATTATTAATGAGAGGATCTGGTTCTGATAGGAAAAGAATAATAATATTGCAGAGACAAAAAGGTATAGACAAATATGCAAAGTATAGAAAAAGATGTCATTCAAACAAATCTTTTCCTAGGCTTAATAAATTTGATAAGGAGTAGGAGGAAAACCAGTCTTTGCCTTCCCTTATGTTGAAATAAACTTGACCCAATGGAGTACTCTAGTCCTCTTCATTTGCTGAACTTTACTTAGATTCCAGGGATTTGCATGTGGAAAACTAATGCCATGGTAGGATTACCAGACTGTAAATTCATCAAGAAGTCTGATGATATCATAAACCGTGAGAAGCCAGTGTCCAGCAGCAGCATCGGAAACCTCCCAGTTTGATTTAGCACTGGTAATCCATTTTATTCCTTTCCATTAGTTATTACAATAATAACAGATTGGCGACACAGTCCCATTTTCTACCTCTACTGCTGTCTACTTCTGGGCACAGCTGCTCCCAGTCATTCTTTCCAGTGTAAATAATGGTTCATGTTTCCACAGGCTGTCGCGAGATCTTTCTATGCTTGTGAAATAAGCCCATGTCACCACCGTTTTGGGGAAGATTGAAGGTACCAGTAAAGCCAGGGAACTGCATAAGAAAGCCAGAGTTACAACCCCCTCCCTAAGATGTTTTTTTGCTCTTGAAGACATTTAGATTGACTGGGTGTTAATGATGTGAATTTCCATGAGTGTGGGGCAAGAAAATTCTATCACTTGCATCTGTCTAATGCAGGCCTTTTACTTTAGAACTTTTTCTTTCATGTTAGATGTAAATAATGAACTCCTTTGTTGTGAGAGGGTATGTTACAGGCAGTAAACACTTCAGCAAAGAGCATCTTTTGATCTTCACAGCTATGGCAATAAAAGCCAAGAGCCAGAAACAGGCCAGAGAATTTGGAGCAGAAACCACTAAGAGCTTTCCTTTTATCTAGTCACAAAATTAGGTGCAGAACTATAAGAGTAATGGATGGAATGACAATTTTTAAGAAAGATGAAGGGCAAAATGAGGCTACCTGGATGAAAAAAAAAGCTGAAATTTAGATTTCAAGATCTGTTTTAGAACTCAGTGAATTTGGTGAGAAATTAGGAACATTATGTACTCATGGCATAAAGGAAATAAATGAAAATATTTCTCTGTCTCTTTCTTTTCCTGTGATCTCTATAAGGAATTAGTGGATGTGTTAAAAACTCTTAAATACTGGTTTGAGAATTCATTTTTAATAAGAGGTCAGTAAGTAAACACTGATTTTTTTGTGTGTGTATGCAAAGTAACACATTTCAAAAGCTGGTTTGTTTTAATACCTTAATTCTATAAATCCCATCTCAATACGAGTGTTAATTGAGTCTCTTTCCAAATATTGAACTATATACTCATATGAAACTAATCTAAAATATACGGGTCTAAATACATATGCAAATTATTTTTTTATTTTTTGCCTATTTTGACTTTTTATTTTTTTTAATTTTATTTATTTGAGTATAGTTGACTCACAATGTTAGATTAGTTTCAGGTGTTACTTGGTTTTTTATTTTGGTTTGGGAGTGGGTATTTGAAAGGGGGAGAGCAAAGGGGAAGAGAGAGAGATTGAGGGAGAATCCCAAACAGACCCCATGCTCAGCACAGAACGTGACACAGGGTTTCATCCTACGACTGTGAGATCATGACCTGAGCTGAAATCAAGAGTTGGACATTTAACTGACTCAGCTACCCAGGTGCTCCTCAGGTGTTATTTTGACATTTTTAATTGTATTGCCAGATTTTATTGGTAGACATTTAATGTCTGCTTAATTATATGGAACATACCAATATCTCTGTCCCCAGTCTTATAGAATTCATCCTCACATCCTGTAGGTAAGTAGTAGACTGAAAGCAAATCCTCCCCACCCCCATCATGGTTAGGAGGATAACGGACACACTACACACTTGATGAGAGAGAAATGTATTTGCATGTAAACAGTGGTTTAGGTAGCAGTGAGCAAGGTAGAAATTTTGGATGTAGGCATCCTGTCAAATGTTCGGTACCTCTTTTCCTAGGCCTAGTATTTGGGGTCTGGGTGAGGGGGGTGGGACAGATTTGGTCTAAAGTTTAGCTGTCCTTGATTGATAATGTATAATTCATAAGTAACTTGTAAAAGACCCTACATAGCTTACAATTGTATTTTATCCCAGTTTTTTGCAGTCTTCAGTTCCAAATAGCTAGCTGGATTGTTCTGTGATAAAAGGAAATCTGAAACTATGTACCATATTCCTTCCAAGCTTAAGACCAAGAAGGTTCTCTGAATTTTCAGAGACAGATTGCTCTATTTTAATGGTCTTTTAATTTGAAAGTTAAACTCAATCCTTCTAATTGCTTGTAGGTATTGGACAATATGAATATTTCCATTGGATAATATGGAGAGGACAATTTATCATTGAAAGACTTGTCATTTTTATCTTAGCTGAATTGGGTGCCAGTATATACAGTTTGTACTTTCAAGCACAGGTTGATTTATTATGATGTGGACCTGCAGTTTTTAGTGGGCTTCATAAAGCTGATATTTCTTTGTAATTTTAGTAAAGCTTTTTTTTTTTTAAACCTTGTTGACTTTAAGTCTGTCAAGTCAAACAAGTTAGAAAGCAAGAATAGGGGCACCTGGGTGGCTCAGTCAGTTGAGTCTGACTCTTGATTCTGGCTCAAGTCATGATCTCATAGTTCGTGTGATCGAGCCCCACGTCGGGCTCTGTGCTGACAAGGCGGAGCCTGCTTGAGATTCTGTCTCTGTCCCTCTGTCTCTGCCCACCCTCACTTGTATGTGCACTCTCTCTCTCAATATAAATAAACTTTAAAAGAGAGAAAGCAAGAATTAAAACGCAATTAGGAAGAAAGAGCTTATAGTTTTAGGACATGTAATTAAAATTCATTCATTATATTAAACTGAAGATTATAATTTAGCCCTCAGGAGGCAAGAAGAAAAATGAGTACATGAAGCAAGCTTCAAAGAGATAGATAATGAAAATTTCAGTGTTCTCTTTCCCACCTCTGGGCATGGACTCTGGTGTCTGCCATACCTGGGTCTACCACTTCCTACGTCTGGAAACATGAGTGTGTTGTTTAACCTTTTCGAAAGGGAATCCTCAATGGTTTCTTAAGACAAGCTCATGAGATAAGAACAACAATCAGTAGTTGCAATCAGTAATATTGACTGTCTGCTAACGTTCCAGGGACTGTGTGCTGAGCATCTTATTACATGATCTCAGTTAAGCCAGTGAAGCACTTTCTACCTAGCAGGCTTTCAACTTCCACCTGCTTCTGCTTTTCCCCATCCCAACTTTACCAGATTCCTTAGGTGAAAGGGATTTCTCTTATTTGTTCACATATTCACTTATCCGTTTGTGCATCTATTCAACAAATACATAATGAATTCCTTCTAGTTCCAGGAACCATTCTAAGTGCTGGAGATACAGCAGTGAGTGACCAAGAGAAACAAAGTCCCTTCTGTTGTACATTCTAGTCAGGAGACTAATAAGGGACAGGCAAATAAATAAATACAATATTTCATATAGTAATGAGTGCTATTAAAAAATAAACTAGAACAAGCAGTTAGAAAGTGACCCCAGTACTAGGGGACCTGGAGGAAGAGAGAGTTCTATTTTAGGTAGAATAGTCTGGGGAGAGAAGCATTTCAACAATCCTGAGTATATTTGTGTCATTTCATACCAAATACTCAGTGGATTATAGAAAGAAAGTTTAAAAAAAAAAATCAACAATATACATTTTTGCCTATGTTCTCTGGGTAGCAAGCAAACAGTAATACAGTGTCTTACTTTAAAAAAACTTCTTTTTTAATGTTTATTTTACTTTTGAGAGAGAGAGAGGCAAGAGTGCAAATGGGAGAGGGTCAGAGAGAGAAGGAGATCCAAAATCCAAAGCAGGCTCCAGGCTCTAAGCTGTCAGCACAGAGCCTGACATGGGGCTCAAACTCACGGACCACGAGATCATGACCTGAACTGAAGTTGGACACTTAACCGACTGAGCCACCCAGGTGCCCCTACAATGTCTTACGTTTAATGGATATAAAGCACTTAGAGAGTAGAGCATAGTAAGGCGTTATAAGTGTGTGGTACTATTGGTCTATTTGAAGAGAGGAAAAAGATACGGTGACCTACATATGCTACACATTCCTGCTTATAACTAAACAACAGTTATACAGAAATCATGCATACAGGATAGAATTGGATGATAATATGGTGATGCCTTTTTATTGAGTGTTGTGGGTAAATTATCAAGCCATGTCTGAAACAAACATATTGACACCATGAACTTAGGAACAGTAACTCCACAAGGGAACTGCAGCCAGATTGCTAGATTGCTAGGTCTAGGCTTTACTCTAAAAATTAACAGTCTAAGCCCAGTGGTTTTCTTTTAACACTTTAAAGATATTACTTCATATTTCTGGCTTGCACAGCTTGTGGCAAAAAATCTGCTACAATTCTTTATTCTTCTTTATGTAATGAGTCTTTTCTTTTCCTAGCTGTCTTCAAGATTTCCTCTTTATTTTTAATTTTCAACAGTTTGAATATGACATGATTTTATTGTTGTTTATCCTACTTACGATTCTCTGGGTTTCTTGGACCTGTGGTTTGAAGTCTTTAATTGTTTTTTGGAAAAATTGTGACCATTGTCCTTTCAAACATTTCTTCTGTCTTGTTCTCTTCTGCTCAGAAGCTTTCTCTGGTTTCCAACCATTTCAATCTTTCTCGTGAGAACCTGGTGGGAACTCTGAGAAGTGGGTTTGAACACCCTTGTAATTGAGGCTCCCAAGAGTCCTGGATTCTTGCTCCAACCTGTAATTGTCCTTTAGCAATATCTGAAATATATAGCAGAATTCTTGGCTGCTTGTAGTGCCTGATGTCTCTTGCTGTGTGTTCTGCCACAGGTGAGCCAGTCCACAGTTTCTAAATTTCCTTGGAGGATCCTGTCCTTTCTTAGACTTCAGGCTATTTACCCTGTGACCTCAGCTCTCTGGGCTCAAGGAGTGTTATGTTTTATATTTTGTTCAGCTTTTTCCTCTTTTTAGGGTGTGACATTCTTTTCTGCTTTCTATATGCTAGGTGGAATCAGAATTCCAGTCCAGTGGTTTTTAAATGGTTCTACTCTGTGCTCTTCAGGAGTTCCACAAACATATGATTCAAATTTTATTTTATGAATATTTTACCTGTCTAGGAATTTTAATAAATCACTAAAATGACTTACATACCAAAGTCATCACATTGGAGAGTTACCAACTTAAATAACTATGTTGTTCTGTTAGTTTATTTTGTTGGGGTTTTTTTAGACCTCATGAAGTCTGCCACTACGTCACATTATCTTTAAACTTTAATACCAGCATAAACTTGAATAGGAAGGGTATGGCTCTGCATACCCAAATGCAGCCCTGTGTGTGTCCACACATGTAAAATTGCAAAAACAGGGGTCACTCTTTGCAACCACAAATACACAGCAGTCAGTTAAATGTCAGTGTCTTCACAGCACACCAGTTACTTGTGTAGTACCAAGTGAAGGGCTAGTATGCTGCATCATGACGTCAAAATATTAGCACATATTGTTCTTTTCTGGATTTATACTTATGTAAATATAAGCAGTTTTCTCATATTTGTAATAATTCTACTTTGAGACAAAAAGTGTTGCTATATCTGTTTCAAGCCTTTTGATTAATTAGGTTGGCTTTTTAAAGAAAGCTTTAATTTTTTTTATGGGACACCTGGGTGGCTTAGTTGGTTAAACGTCTGGCTTCGGCTCAGGTCATGATCTCATGGTTCATGAGTTCGAGCCCTGTGTCAGGCTCTGTGCTGACAGCTCAGAGCCTGGAGCCTGCTTAGGATTCTGTGTCTTCCTCTCTCTGCTCCTCCCCCCACCTCACACTCTGTCTCTTCCTCTCTCTCTCAATAATAAATAAACATTAAAAGAATTTTTTTTATTTTTTTTAATGTTTATTTATTATTGAGAGAGGAAAACAGAGCATAAGCAGGGGAGGGGTGGGTGGGAGCGGGGGAGACACAGAATCTGAAGCAGGCTCCGGGCTCTGAGCTGTCAGCACAGAGCCCAATGCGGGACTTGAACCCATGATCCATGAGGTCATGACCTGAGCTGAAGTCAGATGCTTAACCGACTGAGCCATCCAGGTGCCCCAACATTTAAAAAAAGTTTTTAAAAGCTTTAATTTTTTTAAAAGTGAAAACGGCTTTTATCTGTTTTAAATAAATAGGTTCTACATAATGTTCGGTTTTCAAAAAAGAATTCCACATAATACACATGCCCCCACTCTAACCCCCAAAATAAATTTCGTTTTCGCTGGCTTAGTTGAAAGAATAATAATAATAATAATAATAATAATAATGGCAAACACTTAAACAGAACTTCCAGTGATTTACATAATGTTCTAAGAATTTTACATATATATTATTTAATTTAATCCTTTGACCAACCCAATGAAGTAGGTATTATTATGATCACCACTAGTCAGTTAAGGGAAACAGGCACATGGTGTTTGTGAGATCACACTATTAGTAAATAACAGACCCAGGAGTCAAACCTAGGCAGTCTGGTTCCACAGCATGGGTTCTAACCATGAATCATGAACTGTACCAGGTGAATGTGAAAATGGAAGTCTGAATTCATTGTGAAATATTCCTTTTCCTGTACAATAAATCTTTCTCTCTTTCTCTCCTTTTCACCCCACCACCCCCATCTCTGTTTCTCAGTTTCTCTCCTTTTCTCTAGCTATATTTCAGTTTCTCCACTTGTAGATTAAGTGATAAATGTGTCAGTTACCCTTCAGGATACAGTGATAACTTAATAAGTTAACTACTTTTAGAAGTACTGTTATGGTTAGAAAGTAAAGCACAAACAACTGTAGCATAATTGTTGAAAGCAGCTGGGGTTTGGTGTGTTCCTTCTTTTTTTTTTTTTTTTTTTGAGTGAATTTAAGGTATTTTATAGATCAACAATCTTATTCATTCTACTACCTCCACTTGCTACTTGTGGACATTTCATTCAGTCTTCATTGAACAGACTCTCACTGAACATTCTGTAGGTGCCAGAGGCACTGAGTGGTAAGGACTGGAAAATTAAATAAGTAGCTTAAGACATGGTCCCCCACTTGTAGGTATTCTCTGCCCAGGTCACAGGTGTTGGTGCTCACAGTTGAGGTGTAGTATGTGCTTAAGTGACAGTCAAAATCTTTGCTTTGAAAGAAAAGCCCCTAAAGAATAGTATTTAATTTTAATAATTATTGGTTGGGGCTTGGACTTTTTTTAATAAAAAAAATAATATTTCTAGGATGAAGAACGTAAACAAAGCAACTTATTTGTTAGGTAAAGCAACATTTTAGAAAAGTCAAGTCATTGAGAATCTTATTAAATCAAACCCTTAGTAACTGGAACTTGAAAAGACTTTAAAATTATTCCCTTTTGAGGTATGCCTATTGGTTTTATTTTGGCTAAACATGGAAGAATGAAAAGGAAAGAAAGCCAAATTTATCTAATGCTGTCATGTAGAACACTCTAGTTACAGTTATCTTCATTCTAAAAGTCACCTGGTGATCTACCCAGATATAAAACAATACAAAATAGTCAAAAATGGACACCTCCCTAGAAAGCCATATTTTGCAGAAAACACATTTGAAATTTTTTCCCATCTTAGGAGACTAGATATGTAAACTTGAAGTTCTTAAAGATTAGATGGTAATTTTTGTTTTAAGATTTTATTTTTAATCTTTACACCCAACATGGGGCTCAAGCCTGTAACCCTGAGATCGAGTCTTCTGCTCCACCAACTGAGCCTTCCAGGCACCCCCAGATGGTAGTATTAAACATAAATATATAACTTAGAGTAGTCATATTTCTTTCAAAGACTGGCCCGTATTATTTGTATATACAGCATAAATTGAAACCATTCTCTACACAGATTTAAGAAACTCCTGGGGTGCCTGGGTGGCTCAGTCAGGTGAGCATCCGACTTCGGCTCAGGTCATGATCTCGTGGTCCGTGAGTTCGAGCCCCGCGTCGGGCTCTATGCTGACAGCTCAGAGCCTGGAGCCTGTTTTGGATTCGGTGTCTCCCTCTCTCTCTGACCCTCCCCCATTCATGCTCTGTTTCTCTCTCCCTCAAAAATAAATAAACGTTTAAAAAAATTTTTTTAAAGAAACTCCTTTATTCATAATTTGACTATTTTTATGCCTCTTTGTTGGCTAACACTTTCCATAGGCAAGTTTTGCTGAATTTTTTTCTCCAAATAATGATAGAGAAGCCTAACCACATTGTTCAACCTTGTTAAATGAATGAAAAATGTGAATATTTTTATGATAGTGTGACTTGTTACTGTAGAGCACTTCAGCATTACTAGTGCTAAGCACTAAAACCTGTGTCCATTTGAGGTAAGAGCAGTATACATAGAATTTCTGGTGAACTTCTCCCAAAAGTCATTTTCTAATTAAGTGCCTGGTTTGAGAGCACTAATGAAAGTGATCCTAATGAGCTTGCAGGTGAAGAAGAGACCAGTGTAAGTTAGCATGATGACCTGAGTCCAGGAAAGGCAGAGACTGGTCTCCTGAGTTTAGATTAAATGTTTACCAGCCATTCCACACCTTTTGCCCCAACCAACAAATGTCAAGAGAAATAGTTAAATGTTGAGATTTTCTGCTATTTCTTGTGTTCTTGATAGAACAGCTTGGGCACTGGCATGGAGGGATGAAGCAACCTGGCATGAACTGTACCCAGCTCTATTGTTAGGACCATAGGGCTAGAGGAGCAGGCATCAGCATAGCATGGAAAGAAAGTCTGTCACACAATGCTCCTGACCATCCCAGAGACAGCAGGAAGCCAGAGAAGAGATTTGAACCAGGAAGTAACATTAATGGCTTCGCCATTTTGAAAGGTTTTTGGAAGGTCTTTCTAACAGTTGACAGGAGGGTAAATTAGAGAGATCTGAGGCAGGAGAAACAAATTAAAGATATGTTGCAGTGGTTCAGTATAATAGGAGGGCCTATAGGCCATGCAAAGGAAGTCAGAGAGGAGTTGGATGGATTGAATATGAGAAATATGAAGAAAGGTTGTAAATATGCCTAAATGATTTGTTCTCATGGGCCTTTGAAAGGAATAAAATTCTTCTTTGGTGTCTCCACAGAATACATTTCAACAACAACAACAACAACAAAAATAGGTGATTTTAACATAGAGACCCTAAAGTGTGTAGCAAAAATAATAAAACATGTTAACCAAGCTATTTAACTCAGAAAAATAATAGAGCTTTTGAATGGAGCATGACACTGCTGAGATCAGGACTGTTGGATGGGTTTCTTTATCGACCAGTTAACATGTTTCGTTTGATGGCCTAATCCTAGCCAGTCATTTGCAAATGTGGGTAGAATAAGGAGGAAACCATCACTAGAAAGCCAGTTCAAAGCGCATAATATGCATATATACATCATTAACCTAAAAGAAAAAAAAAACTGCAAGAAAAATAGAGGCCAAACTTTCCATGTGCAAATTATTATGTCAGCTGGTCCTCTTTAAGATTAGTATTTCATTTTGAAGTCCTTCATAATTCCACCTAAAGTCGTTCATTACATAAAATAAGAAATGGACATTTCAAAAGAAAACACTTTTTTTAAACCTACCTCTGGAAAATATTAGAAATAAATTCTTTATAGTAAAGCATTTAGAATTTGTATATTCAGAATAATATATCAGTATAAAATGTCATCTTCAACAATACCCTTGTAGGAACAAAATAAAATTTGCAAGTCTAATAATTTCTTAGAAACTATTTAAGATTAGAAAAAATAAGAAGGACCTGAAATTCCACTGTGTTCTCTCTTTATGGCCATCTTTTGAGGAAACACTAAAAAAGCTCTTGATATATGGCTCAAATATAAAGATGCTAACTAAATTTATCAGAGTTAAAAGAGTCTATGATGTTCACTTTTCTACTAGGATAATTTCTGTGTGGGAACTAAAGTTCAAGGTGATGAGCCAGCATTAGAGTCTAGTTGTTCATAAATAGAAGTGGTTTGTTTTTCTTTCCCAGTCTTTTTTTAAGCTTAATCTCATGAGAAACAAGAGAAAATCCTTTCTTTATGAAAATTCCTCTTGAAAATGGTAATGTTTTATAAAGGGAAAGATTAAACTTGTCATTGTTTGAGAGTTAAATATCACCTATATACATCACTACAAAACTCATTCAAATACTGTTAGCTCTTTATTCTTGCAACCAACATTTATGGAACAATGACGATATTCATAGCACTGTTCTATTGCTCTGGGGATATAAAGATGAATGGAATGTGGTCCTTCGCAGCCCTGAAAGAAGGCACATTTCAGTTAGGAGACAAGTTCACAAATAACTGTAATAAGAAATTGAATTTGTCTAGTGCCTCCCCCCCAAAGAGATATAAAGTACTATAAATAGTGAGGTAGAAAACTCATTTGTGATTGAGAAAATCTGGAACATTATCTTGAAGATAATGACATTTAAACGGAGCTTGAAAAGATAGGTAGGAATTGTTAAAGCAGCATCAGAAGATAGGGAATTCTGAGCAAAGATCACTTCGAAGTTGGAAAGCTGGGGATATGTCTTCGAAATGATGAGAAGTCTCCTTCAGTTGAAGCAGGAAGGGTAGTTAAGTGAGACAGTGCCCTAGAGCTTTGGAGATCTTTGGCATTTATTGGACACTCAGAGCAAGTTTAGCTAGATAGTTAAGAATCAAGGAGCTAGAACCAAATCGCCTGGGTTTGAGACCTAAATTTTAGACTAAATTTTAGCTACGTGACTTTGAACAAGTTATTTAAACTCTCTCAGCTTGCTCATCCATGATATCTGAAACTCTTACATTGGTTTTTTGAAATTTAGACTTTTTCAGCTTTTAGAAATATTATGTTGTATAGTAATCAGATGTGTTAGACAACCTCCCCAACAAGGTCTGAGGCAGTGCCTCATAAACAACGCATTTGTATTTCCATAGCAAGTGATATGAGAATTTAGAAGTGAAATAAAAATGATATATACTCTTATATGCATTCAGTTCAGGTTTTATCTGGTGAATTTGTTACAAACTTATTTTTAAAACTACTGGCTTTCAGTACTTTTTCAGTAGATTTTGAAATTGTATGTAAGGGATTGGGGCCCACAGTAGTACCATTCTTGTAAGATTGTTATGAGATGCAAACGTGACAATATATGTGTGGGGCTTGTACCATGCCTGGCACTTGGAAAGTATTCATTGTTATTCTTTTTGCATTGTTAGGTACAAGTGGCTTGAGAGAGTAAGTGACATGTCCAATGTCTCTAGCAATAGGGCAGTAGACCAGGATGGGAATTGCTCAGGCGAATGCTTACACCATGCTAGACAAGAGTCATGTAATAGAAAGGATTCAATACTGGTTAAGTACTATGTTTGGATCCGTCCAGCCAAATGAGGTATAATGAACTTTGGTAGAATAGTGAAAAAGAAGAGCTACTGAGATATAGGGCTAGGGAGGAGACAAAGATGATCCCAAGGATTCAAGAACAAATGACTTCTATTTTATGTGGGTACATACACCCCACACTGTCAAATCATTGCCCCATGTGTTGTATTGGTAAGCCTCACAGGAACTCTGTGCTGAGGTGTGGTGCTTGTGGTAGTTTTTTGATACCTGACACTAGTTCTTTCATATCTCCTTACATTTAATTGTGCTCCCTTCAGTGCCCCAACCCTAGCCTCCTGGTAAACTCCAACTTAATCCTTAGGGTGAATTAATTAATCCTTCCGTAAATTAATTTGGCACTGGTATCTGTCACAGCATTCATAGGTTGCTGTATCTCCTCATCTATGTATTCTGTCTCCCTACTCATTCTCATTAGTATTCCTAGCACCCACAATGATATTTAGGGGTCATTTAATAGAGATTTAATGAATATGTGAATCCCCATTTTACAAGTGGAGAATTTGGTATTTTGATAGCATGTCCAACACTGTGCAGTTTAGTTGGAATTGAGAGTTAAACCAGGTCTGCCTAATTCCAAAGTCCATGTTATTTTCTCATCTTCCTCCTAAAGGAAGAAAAAACGTACGTAGGTATTTATTTACACATGCACAGGGAATAAATACTAGTGAAGCTCCAAACATAAATGATTTTTGTTTTGTATTTTTCTAACACAGTGTGCTCCTTCAGTCATTTGTAAATTTGTATAAACAGAAGTTGACTTTTTTTGGTCTTTAAATATATTGTATATGTAAATCTAATAATGATCATTGGCTTAAAACACTAATAATACAGAGAAATAGAAAGAAGTTGGTAAAAATCACCCAAAATCCGCTATCCAGAAATAAAGAGCTTCATTCTAGGTATTTCTCATGCATTATAGACCTATGTTTACAATTTACATAAGTGGGATATTTCCCACTTATGGGATACATAAGTGGGTGATATTTCCCACTTATGGGATACATAAGTGGGTGATATTTCCAGAAATTAAATAGGAGATTTGTACCTTCAATACATATTTTGGTGTAATTGTCTTATCTTAAAAACAAGAAAAAAAAAACCTCACACATGCTGGGTATATTCCACTTTCAGGCCTCTGGACCAATTGCTCATACTCTGCCTAGAATGCTGTCCCCCAAGAGCCACTGAGCTAATATTCTGAACTCCTTGTAGTTTTGCTCAGGGCTGATAATTTCAGTGAAGTCTACCTGACCATCCCACTTCTGCATTTCCAGTCCTCTCTTAGACTGCTCTTCCTTTTTTTCCCCACAACACTTAACCACCTTCTAATTTGTAATATTTAGTTGCTTATTATGTTATTTATTGTCTGGTTCTCCTACTGGAATATCACCTCCATGGAGGTGGGAGCTTTATCTTTTTTTGTTCATTGACACATCCCTTTTCTTTCTTGTACATGTTGTTCATCATGTACATGAAGATGTACACGAAGCACCTAGAGAAGTGCCCAGCATGTACGCATTCAATAGAAATTTGTCAAACGAATGAAAATGTTACAGAAGAGTTCTGAATACAGTTTTCTGGCTGGTTAATTGAGACCTTGTCATCTCCTTATTTAGTAAATTTGTATGAGCTAATGAATTTTTTATTGTTTCGTGAACTCAACAATTATTTAGAGTTGCAGATATTTTACATTTTCGTTGAAAAGACAACTCATTGGCCCTGTATGTTTCTGAACCTGCTACTGTTAGGAACTTATTACATGGAAACTAAAGAGTTTGCCTAGAAAATATTTGAAATATGTTTCATATCTGATCATATAGTATCCTGCACTAAGTGCATCATAGTTAATGTAGACCTTTTGTTGTGTGGATATTCTATTCATTCTGGAATCCAGGATACTTTATACTTTATCAGAATTCAGATCAAATAATTCTCCATGTTTTATTCTAGTACTACTTGGTAATACTTGATGTATAGTTGGAAAGATTCTATGCCTATGAAGAATGTAGAAACTGGGGTAGAACTTCATAGAAGTATTCTGGTATATGTACTTTATGCCCTTTAATAATATTATGTGCAAGTGCACATTTTCCCATTTCTTTGCTATACCATGATGTCTTTTCTTATGCCAGTCTTAGTTATACATTTTGCATCCACTAATTTAATCTGAGGCTGTGTGTTTATTAGTCAATGCAAAATTTCATTCAGGTAATTGTTAAAACCATTCTGAATCATTGAAATGTTTAATCATGGAAGCAACCAGAGCACTGTTCATTTGCATGACTCTTGTTAATGCCATATGTAGTATTTCACAGAATGATCCTTCCTCATTTTTCAAAAATGTGCTTATAAAATTTGTGATGACAATTGAACAGCCCAACCCTATGAAATGGTAATTTATACAGCAATAAAAAATAAATAAATCCATGTATTGTGGGCTTGTAGCTAAAGGCAGCTGTGTTAAGCATGTTTTTTACATCAAAGTATTATATACAGTGCTGTTTAAGAATGTGTTGCACAGACTTTTTTTGAAGTACCCCCACATTAGCTGTGCTTTGGTACCCAGTCTATGAATATGAGGGAAGATACTGTTCTATGTCCCTCAGGAATGATAAACACAATAATGAACATATCAAGAATGCCTTTCTTTCAGAGGAATCAGAGCTTCTGTATAGCCACTATCTCACTTGCCTTTAGCACCTTTTGAAAAGAATTTCTCATGGGCATTGTTCTGTAATTTCTCTGAATTATTGAAGTAACCAAGAAAAATGTCTCTGGCATTGAGATAGAGAAATCGAAGCATCACATTGTCTACCTAGAATCTCCATTTACAACTGTTCAAACCAGTATTCCACATAATTCTACAGTAGTTCCTGAGAAAAGTAAAATCAGAGGATGACAGCAAAGAAAAATAGACTATCTGATGAAATGAGTTTAGAATGTAGAATAACGTGCCAAAAGAAGTAAGAATATGGGTTTGGCCTAAAAACAGACTGGAGAAGGTGAGAAGAGGAAAACAAAACAAAACCTGCACTACATGATATAAGTCAGTTACCTAATAGATTTTCTTTTGCTATTGGTTAATCTCTTGACCTCTGTGACATGTTAACCAGCATGAAAAAAGGACGTGTGTGTGTGTATGTGTGATCATATATAAAACACACAGTAAAATAAAACTGACTTATAACATATACTCAGGTATGAAATAATTGATCCATTTTTCTGGAAGTACATCACAAATTGGCTTAAACAGACTTTTTTTTAAGTGAAATTGGAATGTGATTGTTTGTGAGCCAAAAATGCATTCTTTGAGTACAACTTTACTACCAGCAATTCATTTATTTATTATGTAGGATGTCTTGTCAAACCAAATTAAAGGTTATATTTTGTCTTTTCCACAAGCAATCTAGAGCCAAGAATGAAAACCACATAATATATTTTTAGGATTAAACCGTTTATTACTGATAGATAATGGCAGAGCAGAAACAGAAGGCACCAGTTAGTCTGCATTAGCTCATGAGCCCTGTATAAGTTTTTTGTGAACTCTAAATATTTGTGAAATTCTATCACTTGCATTAGCTTTCTGATAAATTTCTGATGTGGTCAGTTGTCCTCTTTCCCTGGTCATTGCGAGTCATTCTGCACACTGCCAAGGGGCTTCTATTCTCAGGGGATCTTTGCCAAGAATTTTCCCCTTAGGGTGCTTTTTAGAAAGAATGAGCACCTTTGCCAAATAAACTAAACCTCCTCTCAGGCCAACCACTTTAACCACTATGGGGGAGGGATCCCTTCATGTAGAAAAGAAAGAGTTGTGTGGTAGGAATAGAAAAACCTGGTTCTTACTCAGAATGCTGCCCTGATCAAAAAGCTAAGTATATGACAAAATCAAGAATCATATATAGAGCTAATCCTTATTGAGGACATTCTGTGTTGCCAAAACCAGCCCCCAAAGCACAGTGTACAGGATAAAAATTAAAATTTTCCCATAATTCTCTGCATTTGTGAAATAATGCATTTAGATCTGGATACCATATCTTAAAAGGAATATTAACAAATGACCACAGTGATAAGGAATTTGGACAAATGGGATATTGCTCTTGGAAGAAAAGGTTTGGTGGGAACTAGGTAAATCTTTTTAGATAAAAATATTTAAAGGGTTTGCCATGAGGAAGGTATAGAGGAGGAGGAGATGCAGGACATAATGTAGTTAAAAGTAGCAAATTCATTATGTCTTTTTCTTTAAAAACATAGGGTACCAAAAGCTCAGTAAGACTTGGGTTAATTAAAGAGAGGATTAAGTGAGAAATCATCCTAAGGGAGGTCATAGTTTCAAAACAAGGTTGAGAAACACTGTTTTAGAACATTTAAAGAGCTCTAAAAATGGAATCATTTGTCTAGTAACATAATCAGTTTCAGGAAAGTGATGTAGCCAAACCATACTTTTTAAAATAAATCTGAATTTTCTCTTATAATCATAGGAAGAGCTCTGTTTCAGAGGCCATTTCTAAAGTCCTGTTGCATATATCCATGAAGCATATTGAAAGTCAAAACCATTGTGACCACAGAATTCATTTATATCACAACACTTTGGTTCTAATATGACCTCATGAGATACAGTTTGCACATGGGCCAAAGTCCACAGCAAGCGGTGTATTCACAGATGAATTAATTGCTATAAGACATTAGAATTTTTTTCATAGGTGTTTAAGGGTCTACAGAGTGGAAAATTTAAATCACTTTTATTTTAATAAGAACCAAATATCCCAAATGTATTGAAATTCTAAGATGTAACTTACATCAACAGGATGGTTGATAAATGGTGCCATCCTTCAGTATATAAATTGGTTGTGATATATCTTTATCAGATGGTTTTTCATGAAGCTTACTATCTTAAATATATGGCCCTCCATTCCATGGCCATAAAGATATACCATAATAAAATAAAGAGAATAATAATAATATATGTGTGTTTGGTGGGTTTTGTACCTTTATAAAGAAAAGTCTATCACCATCACTGATCATTTTTTTTAATGTTTATTTATTTTTGAGAGAGAGACAGTGAGAGCCAGGGAGGAGCAGAGAGAGAAGAAGAGGCACAGAATCCGCAACAGTCTCCAGGTTCCAATATGTCAACACACAGCCCGATGCGGGGTTTGAACTCACGAACCATGAGATCATGACCTGAGCCAAAGTTGGATGCCTAACCGACTGAGCCACCCAGGCACCCCAACACTGATTATTTTTATTTTTTATTTATTTTTATTTTTTTTTAATTTTTTTTCCAAAGCAAAGATCTTATTTATTTTTTTTTCAACACTGATTATTTTTAATAACACAATTTGAGAAGTGCTTGTGAAAGTTAGTCTTTCTAAAAGTTCCTAGTGAAAGAAAACAAAGAGGATAGTAGCTGTATGAGTTGTTAGAACTTACTTGAGTTTGGTGGATTGGTGTGTTTATTATTTTTTTTAATGGTGAGAAATGAGATGTATGTTTGTCAAATAGAGGAATTATAGATAGCAGATGGAGAGGGAGAGAAATTGAGATAAAATGAAGTGGTGATGGGTATGGGCCCAAGAACTCAAATAGCGAGGAGGAGAACGGTTCTTCCTCTAGTTAAGTGGTTGTCAATGGGGAATACCTTTGCCCTCCAGAGTACATCTGACAACCCTGGTGACAATTTTGTTGTCACAACAGGGTTGGTTGGTGCTCTGGCATCGGGTGAGTAGAGAGGCCGGGGATGCTGCTAAACATCCTAATAATGCACAGGACAGCCCCCACAATAGAGGATTAGCCAGTCCAAAATGTGTATACTGCCATGGTTAAGAAATCCTGATCTAGATGAGAGAGTAAGAATATATTGGGGGACTGTACAAAGAAATATGTAGGTACAGGAGATTTAAATTGAAGAAACTTGAACCCTATGGCCTTAATATTATTGAAATAGAAAGCCACGTGTCTGATAATTCCAACAGCTTTGTTATTAACATGAATCAAAAGTCAGAATTAGAGCTCATGCCTGGCTCAGACAGTAGAGCATGTGACTCTTGATCTCCAGGTTGTAAGTTCAAGCCCTGTGTTGGGTGTAGAGATTACTTTTTTTAAAAATGTCAGAATTGCTTTAGTAACATCTTAAGACCTTAGTTATTTTCTTCATGGGTACATGTAATAAAAGTATTTTGAAATTCCATTTTAAATTGCATGCATATGTCCAATGAGCAAGTCAGCAAAAATGCTTTTGTTAACTTAAAAATAACACTCTAGCAGTAAACATTTCATTAACTTGATCTGGCAAACAATAATGCACATAGTTTTAAAACAGAGCTGCCAATCTCTCATCCTGTTGGATTCTTAAAAGATTTTGAGGCTGGTATTCTTCCAGGCCATTATCCTGTTTCTGAGGAATAGCTCTCTTTTTGCTAACCAAATCCAAATGAAAGAGAGCTGGTATACCAGAATGCAGAGATGAGCTGTAATTTAATTGTTGGTCAATATATGCTTCATAAGAATCTTGTTTTTACTATTGTTCTATTTCAACAACTTTTTTATTAGACAATAAGTGAATAAAACTAAATGAATTAGTATGAGAGCTTTCATTTTAATCCAAATGATACTTTTTTTTAGAATGTCTGAAATTTCAATTTTCTGATTTTTTCTTATAAGAAAACCTTTGTTTTAAAAGCCATTTAAAAGTTGTAATGTACATTTTTTTAGTGCAGTTCTGACTGGCAGCTACATGGTATAAACAAAACAAAAAAAAAATCCTTCTATTGCTTCCCTCTAAACATGGAAAAGTGGAATTGTCTGGATTGCTTCTATACTTTTCACAGAAACACCTGTTATAATAACACATTAACTCCCACCATTGGCCAGTTGTTCCTGGGACCAGTTCTTCCATTTTGTGATTTGTGCCTTCATCCTAAATCTGGCAGGTGCCTTCATTCTCCTGGCTTTTATCTTGATTTATATTAAAACATGTTTCAGAGCACATGGGAACTTCCTGTGTTTCCAAATATCTATGTGGAATTGTTAGAAGTGTAGTATAACTTTGTTTATACCTTTAGAGCAGGTACATTTTCTCATGGACTACAAAGGAAAAATTGGGGTTTTTTTTCTCTCTCAACAAATTCTTTAGTCAAAAATGAGAGTAAACTAGCTTAACATTTAGGTAGTGATTCATACTTCATAGAACACTTTCATATACATTATCTTGTTTGGATCTCACAATAACTGTTTGCAGGGAGTATTATTATTATCTTGGAGATAAATGAACTGTAAATTTCAGTGATGTTTATGACTCCAAAGCCCACAAAATCCAAAATGAGCCTCTGGAAGTTAACAGCCAGGTGTTCTGATTCCTGCTTTATGTGCTCCATTTCCTAGTTCTGCTCTGCATTCTCAGGGACTCCGGGCCACGTGATTAGGACTCTGGGTGGCATACATGGGGGTGGGAGGGGGACCTGAGGGAGGAAACAGAGAAAAACCTCCAGATAGGAAGACTGTCTTCCTATCCAATAACCCATTTACTGTTCCCCTCCCCCATTTTTCTGGAGCCCCAGTACCACACTTGTGTTCTGGCCAGTTTCCCCAGTTGACTCCAGCTCTTGACTCCTTTCCTCAGTCCAAGCTGTGACCCTGTTCTCTTAATCCTCTCTAAATCCTGCATTTTACTGCTCCTGCAAGCTGCTCTGTCTTTATAAAGAAACATTTTTATTTCTTTCTTTCTTTAAATGTTTGTTTATTTTTGAGACCGTGAGAGCGAGGGGCAGAGACAGAGGGAGACAAGGATGTGAAGTGGAGAGCCTGATGTGGGGCTTGAACTCACCAACCATGAGATCATGACCTGAGCCAAAGTTGGATGCTTAACTGATTGAGCCACCCAGGCACCCCATAAAGAAACACTTTTAAGTGGTGGAAGTGTTATAGTCAAAGCAGTTTTTAAGAAATTTCATCAATGTAGCCTCCTCCTTTTCCTGCAGAAAAACGTTTAAGGTATAAAGATTACGGTAATCATGTTTTAATATGATAGTATGTTATTGATATATTAATATTAGAAGTTAGGCATCAGTGTGATAGAAAGGAAAGTGGAACTAACAGGCTTTACTTATTCAGACTGGTTTTACCAAAACTCATTTCTATACATAGTTAATGTTAGGAGTCCCGTTGGATAAAGAAGCTAGTTCTATTGCACTCAGTACCTGCTTACTAGTAGAAGAGTGCATCATACCCATCAAGAGCAATAATGTCACTGTTTTATTGCTAGATGTAATATTAAGAAGGCTAAGACTTGGGATACCTGGATGGCTCAGTTGGTTAAGTATCTGACTCTTGATTTCGTCTCAGGTCATGATCTCATGGTTCATGTGATCCAGCTCTGTGGGATCAAACTCTGCGTGGGGCTCTACACTGACAGCATGGAGCCTGCTTGGGATTTTCTCTCTCCCTGTCTCTCTGCCCTTACCCCCACTTGGGCATACATTCTCTCTCTCTCTCTCTCTCTCTCTCTCTGCCCTTCCCCCCACTTGGGCATACATTCTCTCTCTCTCTCTCTCTCTCTCTCTCTCCCTCCCTCCCTCTCTCTCTCTGCCCTTCCCCCCACTTGGGCATACATACTCTCTCTCTCCCTCTCTCTCTCTCTCTCCCTCCCTCCCTCCCTCCCTCCCTCCCTCTCAAAATAAGTAAATAAACTTAAAAAGAAGGCTAAGTCTTAAAATCTCATAAAATGATTATTTTTGCAATTCTGTATTTGCATTTGTATGTTTGGATGTGAGAAAGAAATATATTGAACTAATATTGTTCTGAACATCTATCATATACCAGATGCTGCTTTAAGCACTAGATGTACAGTGATGAACAAAACAGAAAGTTCCAGCCTTACTGGCATTTCCACTGGGAGGTGGGTAAGGTGGTCAAGAGAGAAGATAAAGGCAAACCCAGATATAGACATCATGTTTCCATATCAGAATTTGAACTAGCAACCACAACTGAACCATGGCACATCAGAGAACTTAACATTGATTCATTCACCCACCCACTCACCATCCCACCAGACTTACAGTGAGAACCTTCAGGCACTTGTTAAGAACTGGAGAGATAACTAAGTAAACGGGAAGGGATGGGCAAAATGGGTGAAGAGGAGTAGGAGGTATAGCCTTCCAGTTATGTAATGAATTAGTCTGGGAAAAAACAAGGCACAGAACAGGGAATATAATCAAGGATATTATAATAGCATCATATGGTGGCAGATGATAGCTACACTTGTGGTGAGAATAATGTATAGAAAAGTTGAATCACTGTGTTATAAACCTGAAACTGATGTAACATTGTATGTCAACCATACTCAAATAAAATTTTCTTTTTAAAAATAAGTAAATGGGGAGCACCTGGGTGGCTCAGTCAGTTAAGTTACTCAAATAAAACTTTCTTTTTGAAAATAATTAAATGGGGGCACCTGGGTGGCTCAGTCAGTTAAGTGTCTGACTCTTGATTTCGGCTCAGGTCATGATCTCATGGTTGTGGTGTTGGACTCCACACTGACAGCACAGAGCCTGCTTGGAACTCTCACTCTTCCTCTCTCTCTACCCCTCCCCCATGTGTGCACACTGTAAATAAATAAATAAATAAATAAATAAATAAATAAATAAACAAACTTTAAAAATAGAAGATAGATAAAGTAAACGGAGTGTTCAACCCCCTAATCCCAATCATACCTTCTCAAATTCAAATCAACAAATATTTATTGAAAACCTGGATGTTATGTGCCTCAACAGATTTTTAGTCCTGGCTACAATTAGAATTACTGGATAGCCTTTTAAAAATACCAACACTTATGGTCCACTTAAGACCAATTAAATCAGAATTTTGAGAGTGATATCCTGGCATTGATACTTTTCCAAAACTTTCTGGTATGATTCTGATATACAGCCAGAGTTGAAAACCCATTTCCATCAGAGGCCCAAAGGGAGAAAAATACCAGAAAAGTAAGAAAAAGAAAATTCAATCATGCATCCATGTTTATAGAAGATACTATGTTTCTGAAATTCCATAAAGAAGGGGAGGAGGAGTAAACACTTTTCCCTTCATATTTTTATCTACCAAATAAGTGTTAACTCCTTCTATGAGCAGAGGGGAATTGGAAAAGGTTTAAAGCATACCCCTTCCCTCCAGGAGCTTAAACTATGGTTAGAAATAAAAGGCAGAGAGACTAGAGAATTGAAAATGTAAGAGTTCTCAAGAAATATCCCCAAATGGCAAAAGACATGCAAAATTTAGTCTATAAATTCCCATAAGGACAAAGGACACTTGAAAGTCAGGGACTTTTCTGAGGGAAAACCAAGAAAATCATTCACCCCATGTTAACACTCAATAAAGCAGTTATATAGACACTGGTTTTGCAGCAGAAAATTTGCATTCCTCTACAAAGAAGCAGACCATTTCTTATTTAAGGAGAGGATAGTCTCATGAGAAAGAAGTATGACCAGGATTGGTGGGTGGCTCAGTCTGTTGAGTGTCTGACATTGGCTGAGGTCATGATCTCACAGTCATGAGTTTGAGCCCCAAATCGGGCTCTCTGCTGTCAGTATAGAGCCCACTTTGGATCTTCTGTCCCTGTCTCATTTGGCCCCACATGCTCGCTCTCTCTCTCTCTCTCTCTCTCTCAAAAATATATAAACATTTAAAAACAAATAGAAATATGACTATTTCAAACGACAGATCCATCTGTTCATGAATTGTGATACCTACTTGCAGGGACATACACCTCTCCAAAGGCTTAGAGCAGTCAGTGAATGTCCCCAGTGAGATTTTTAGGAATATAATAATTATTCCAAGAAATATTCCCATTAAAAATATATGAGGTGGTTTACATATTACCTTATTTAATCCTCCCAAGTATGTTATTGAGAACATGAATCACATATCACTTTGAAGTGACAAATGCAAGTTTTGAGTTTAAGTCTTCTAAGTTCATTGCTTTTTTTTATACCGAAATGTTTCTCAATCTTAGCAACATGCCAGAATACCTAGTGAACTTTTCAAAATTGTCAGGACTCAGTTCACCAGTAGTTGTTATAATAGGTGGAGGGAAGAGGGGGAGGTTAAGGGGGGGGTTGGCAGCAAGGAAACAATACAGGTGCTTCCCCCAAAAAATAATTTTTCAGTAATCCTTACTGTCACCTCTTCTGAAGAATAAATTTGTTAATAGTTAAACTTTCTACACAACTATGAAACTAGAGAATATTTATGAAAACATAAAATTGTATGAGATAACAGAGTTTTGATAATCCATAAATGCCATTATCTGGTAACCTAACTCATAAGCCACTCTTATTACACAGCCTTATTAAAATGTAAATTAAATATAATGTATTCTGAAGAAAATTACTTTGAAAATGTGGGCTTGGGCTTTCTACATCAGAGTTAAAATCAAGTTGAATAAAATTTTTCAGAAGAGCCATTCCAATTTCTTGCTAGATTATACAATTGAAGCCAATTAATGTTGTATGGAAACTCAGAATCATACTGCATTACTGGAAGAGTATTTTCATATCTATCGCAGAAATGTGTGCTGTATTTTAAGATTTAGGGATAACATTTTGGACCCATCCAAGAGTATTTAACGGAAGCAGAATCTGTTACCATCTGAAAAATTACTTCTTAGTTCCATAAAACAAGACATACTTGTGAAGGGTAAATCTTTCCTAGATTTAGGATCTGAAAGTATTTTCTTGGGATGTTTTCTAATTACAGGGTAGCCTACTGAAAACATCTTTAAATAGGATAAGTTTTAATCCATTTTGCATGTGTTTAAATGCATGTGTACCAACACATTTTATGAATGGAAAGTAGGAGCTATATTTATATATACAAATCCAAAGAATGTGCATTTTTGGAATTAGACATTTACTAAACACAGCTACCAGGGGAAGTAAGATTTGTGGGTGGTGCCACTTTTCTAAGAGAAAAATGCAGCCTATTCAGTTTTGTAGAGCTTAGTTCTTTTTTCTTTTAAGTTTATTTTTGAGAGAGAGAGAGGGAGCACATGAGTGCCGCCATGAGAAGGGGAGGAGCAGAGAGAGAGAATCCTAAGCAGGCTTTGCACTATCAAAGATAGGGGGCTCCATCTCATGAACTGTGAGATCATGACCTGCGCCTAAATCAAGAGTTGGGCACTTCACCAACTGAGCCACCCCGGCACCCCAGAGCTTAGTTCTTTTATAACTTGTATAGACCTTTGGTTATCCTCCTATTCCTCTTCTCTCCTAGATACCTTTTGATCACATAACTTAATGAGATTTCTTTGAGCTAATGAAACAGAAAATTCAAAGCTATTAATCTTCTTAATAATCGCTTAGTATCCCATTTCCAGAGAAAGAAGAGTTCCTGCTTCTACCCAAGGTGAGTCCACTTCATCTGTAATCTATATTCTTAATTCCATGACTGCTGATTTAGTCTAGGACAAACACCTTCAAGTTGATCCTCCCTCCTATGTATCTTCAGCCTACCCTTTTCTCTCCACCATTTCTTTCCACTCCTGTAAAAACATGTTCACTTTTCTATCTTAACAAGAGCAGTGATAAGGAGAAAGCTCCCTTAACCCTCCACCTCCTCACACCCAATGTGTCCTCTAGCCCCTTCTCTATATTTGCCCTTCCCTTCTTCCAATAGGATCTGTTCCCTGTCCACATCCCATTTATTCTTCAACCCACATTTGGGCTTCCACCACAAAGGTCACTACTAACATCCTCATAGTCACACCCAGAGTATACTTTCTACCTTCATTTATCTTCACCTCTCAACAACATTTAACACTATAGATCACTCTATCCATCTTGAATTATTTCTTTCTTTACCTTCAGTGACCCCCTTTTGCTCTCTACTTCTATGACTGCTTTTTCTGAAACCCCTTTCCTGGCTCATCTTCTGTCCATGCTTCTCAGAGTTTTATTCCCAGCTCTCTTGCTCTTCATGTTGTCCCTGGATAATTGTGTTCATTCTTGGCTTCTGCAAGTGGTTATGTTGGAGTCAGCTCCTAAGGACCAGTTATGCACATCTCTTCTCATCTCTGTTCATTGACCGTCATCATGATAGCTTGAAATTGGCCAAGGTGGGAGTATTTGTGCCACAGAAATCAGCAAATCAGGGAGGCTTAGGTTTTTTGTTTTGTTTTTATTTGTTTTTTTTTTTTTTCCTATGAGCTAGCTTAATAGCACACCACTGGCTTTAGTAATGACATAAATGCTGCCAGTTCTCAAACCTGCATCTCACACTTTCTGAGCTCCAGCCAATATTTCCAAATGATTTCTGGCCAGCTCCTCTTGAATCCCCAAATGAAACTCATTTTCTTCTTCCAAAGCAGCCTTCTTCTGCACTAGTCCATGCTTTGGCTAATGACCCCACCATTCTCCCTCCTGTCATCCTTGTAGGAAGCCAAAACTTCTCTCTCTGGACCATTGTATCTAACTGATTGGGATGTATTTACATCTCCACCTTGTTTCATAAAAGATTTAAGTTATCCCAAAAGTACATATGATAGGAAAGGACAGAATAATTTCTCTCACAGTGATACTAAAGGAGGGGATCTGGGAAGGAAGGAAGGAAGGAAGGAAGGAAGGAAGGAAGGAAGGAAGGAAGGAAAGAAGGAAAGAAGAAAGAAAAAGAAAGAAAGAAAGAAAGAAAGAAAGAAAGAAAGAAAGAAAGAAAGAAAAAGAAGCACAAGAAAAATAGATGAACTCAGAAGTGAGATGAGTGTGCAAAACACATGCCATGAAGTCCAGCCAGCTACATCCTGTCAGTTAACTTAACATCCTGAATTGCTCTGGACCCATCTTTGCCAGCAATGTAGTATCATAGCCTCTCTATGCACCCTATGCACCCTCTCTGCCCCCAGACTTACTGCTTTCCCACCCTCCCATTCACTTCCCATAATGCTTCCAAAGAGATGATTCTTAAACCAAAATCTGATTCTATCACAACACCTTCCCCTTCAGCTTAGAAACTTAGAGTAGTTCTCCACTGCCTTTGGGGCAAAGTCCAAGCACACACCCAGAGGAAACCTCCATCAGATTTCGGGTTCATCTTATAAGATGCATTCATCTCAGATATCACTCCTTTTTGAAGCCTTCCCTGGGTCCCATAGACCTTCTTCCACTATATATCTGTATTCCTCATATGTATCTGTTATTTGATTCAATATATAGTTGTAGAATTTTTTATGCCATTAATTGTATTTGGTATTGAAGATACAAAGTTTGACAGTCCTTGTGTTTTAAGGACCTCTAGTTGAAAAGCGTATTTAAGCAAACTATAGAAAGTGTAATAAGCTCTACAGAGTAGAAAAGAGTGCAAGGTACAGAGATAATAGGGAGGAAGAAGAGGAACATTGTCTCATAGCACATATGAGATTCTAATGTGACTATTACTTGTGTTTCTCTCCCACTGGAATGGGAAGCATGTATATCCCATGTACCACAACAGGAAGTACAGAGGAGGTGTGCAGTGGTAGGTGTATGTTGGATGGATGGATGGATGAGAAGAAATTGCAACAACTGCCCAAAATTATTAGAAGATTACCAATAATCCCAGGGACCCTTACTTATCACTTATATGAATATGAGAACATGTATACCCTTACAACACTGTATAGGCTGAATCTGCCATGGGAACTTCTGTTTGCGGTTCAGCCAGTTTTGAATCTGTTAGCCTTCAGGGAGGAGCTCAGGGCCTAGCCTTTTCAGTAAGCCCTTTGCTAGATACATCAAAGAAGTCTGTCACTTGATGGTTCATTTGCTTTAGTTTGCCAGAGGCTCAGGCAAAAGGTCCCAATTAAAAGATCTATGTGTTTCTGTGGTGTCTTGCTCAGCACTAAGGGGAAAATCCCCCAGGCTTCATCACTTCACCAAACAATGCATTCAGTTGGTCCTATTAGATTATAACAAAAAAAGCCCCACACACTCTAAAACTTTACAGTTTGGTTTCCCCCACGGTTGCATCCCCCTGATCTCTGAAGGACTCTGTTTATGCTGATATAAAAGTGTCTAGACTCTAGAACAGTGGTTCTCAGTCTTGGCTTTAAAAAAAAAAAAAGGAAAGGAAAAGGAAAAGCAACACCAGACTCCACCCTCAGAGAGTTACTGGCTTCTAGCAGGGCCCGAGCATCAGTATTCTTCTTTGAAAGTACCCCGGTTGATTTTAATGTGTAATCAGGATTTGAAAACAGTGACTAAGAAGAATCAAGATCAGAATACTTTACACTTAGCCTGGAATTTACTTTACAAGACCGCTTCCTTCTTATCCTTGAGGTCTGTACCTAAATGTAACTTTCTCAGTAGGGCTTCACCCATTACCCTGTGGCTCAGAGAATTTACCACAATCTGAAAATCACTTGGGTATTTAGGCTTTTCTGGTTTATTATCTGCCCCTCCTACTAGGTTAGGAACTTCATAAGGTATTTACTGGCATCTGCTGTTGAGTGAATGTGAGCTGTAAATCTAAGAATATGTATGACTGCTCGTAGACTGAATCAACAGAGAGGAAAAGGGAGTTGAAAGAGTAAAAAGCAGGTGAAAGTTTGAAATCAAGTTTGTATTTAGGAGAGAATTACAGAATGCCTCAGTAGATGAGTCAAGTCAAGGCATAGTTCTAAATTACAGTGCCACAGATTACCTACCCATAACACTTCTTTACGGCCGAAAAACAAAACACATTTTTTATTCACTAAGTAATATATGCTTGTAAAAAATTCAAATAAAACACTGCTGAAAGTGAAACTTCTAACACCCCCACCCCATTCTCCAAGAATAACCTATTAATTACACTTTAGTGTTTATCATTTAAAGTATTTTATAATGTGTACACAAGTAATATATAGGTTGGTTAAAACAGAATCACACACTTTAAAAAATGTATTTCTCAATAACTAAGTTATACATAAACATGTAGTCAAAGCCTAGAGTTGCCCTGTGGCAGGACACCTGTAAGGGTAACTTGATGATTTAGTGCAAACTACATTTTCATAAGATAATCTAGTTACTGAGATAGGTTTTTTTTTAAGTGTTCAATTTCTTTTGAATCACCCAGTATTTTACACACACACACACACACATACACACGCACAGACGTTCCAAAAATGAATTCTTATTGTACCTATTAATGAAGGTTAGTTATTTTATTTTATTTTTTAATGTTTATCTGTTTTTGAAAGAGAGAACACAAGTGGAAGAGGGGCAGAGAGAGAGGGAGACACAGAATCCAAAGCAGGCTTCAGGCTCTGAGCTGGCAGCACAAGGCACGACACAGGGCTCACACCCACAAACCATGATATCATGACCTGAGCTGAAGTCAGATTTTAACTGACTGAGCCACCCAGATGCCCCTGAAGGTTAGTTATTTTAGAGGTTAGCTCTCCTCCCCAAATTGAGGCTTAGATTTAAGTTGTTTTAAATAGTGATAAATTTGGTAGTGCCTTCTTTATCACAGTGCAGCTACTCAGAAACATACTAGTTCAAAGTCAGCAAGTTATGTAGACCAAATCCAACCCTTTACCTGTCTTTATAAATAGTTTTATTGCAACATAGCTATACTTATTTATTTCTATAACGTCTATAGCTGCCTCTACGCCATAACTGTAGTGTTGAGTAGTTGCAACAGAAACCATATAGTCCAAAAATCTAAAATGTCTACTATCTAGTTCTCAAGGGGAAAAGGTGGCTGATTCCTACCCTAATTGATCAAAGAAATTAAACCAGTAAACAGTCAGAACAAACCAACTGAGCCCAGTGTATGAGAATGTGTTGGTGGTTCTGGGATTTTACATTACTAGCTAAAGAAAGAGTGGACTGTACTTATCTGATTGCTTTTCATAGGAAGGAAGTAGGCCAAAGCCTTGGTAAGTGATGGTGGAGGAAGGAGTGGGAAGGCATGTTCCATCTAGCTGGGTCCCGTTTTCCTGTCAGGCAGGTCACATCTTCCCCCTTTCTATTCTACCTCCCAAGGAGAACAGTGCTCAATTAAGATGTGGCCAAGATTTTCAGAATACCTATAGGTTGGGTCCTTTGAATTGAAACCAGTCTGCCCTGTCTTGGCTGCCAAGCTTTATATATCATTTGGCTGAACAATTAAAGGGCTGGGCACCTTGTTGAATGCTGCTCCAGGTGCATTGGGATGACACCTGCTCCCCCCACCATTCAGCATGCAAGGTGGGGACCCCACATAGTGATGGCTATGAGAGAGGCACCACAAGACATTTGGTTTTCATCTCCATTTGGCTTATCTATTCTCCCCCAATCCCAAATTTTGTTGGAAACACCCCTCTCTGGAGATTGCATGGCAAATCTTCCAGTGATCGGTCTCTCTGAGTGTTTGCGTTAGTCAGCTTTGGAAAGGTGTGGTGCCATAGCAGGGGGAAAGCATTATGGCAGGTCAGGCTTGCTAGAGGCCAACAACCTCCTCTTTGCCCAGTATTGGTCTCTACTGAGTGCCTCCTTCCTGTGGAACTGGTGTTAGGTGAATTCACATATTGCTATCTTTTGGGTAAGTCATGTACAGACTGACCCTGAATTTGGTTTACAACATCCCTCTTAAGTTATGAATTATTTGGAGATTGGAGTGCCCCTCTTTCCTGTCTTTCTTTTTTGCATCCCTTGAAACTCCGTGTTTAAACCATTGCCCCTATTGAAAGTAAGTGTTAATATATTATATTCCGATGGGTATTTGCTTTTAAGCTTGTATGATTTAGAATTCCCTAGAATCTCAGGTGTGAACATTCACATTTTCTAGAACTGCCAGTTCCTACCTGCCACTTTTTTCTTGCTTTCATAAGATTCGTATACAGCTACACACCGTCCTAGTCATTCAGAGTGGGGATGGAGGTAGCCAAAAATTTGAATGATCTATATAACTGAGAACAAATAAAATTTTTTGTCTGACTTGTACAACTAAATGTTTAGCTGCCTATTGTATCAGTGTGATTGACTTGAATTTTTAATGATGAAATTGCAGAACTGAGAGGGACCTTGAAGATCATCTAATTGTGTAGATGTAGAAGGGGCTTTTAGAACTGGAATGACTTGTTCAAAATGATAAAGCCTGGTCCTTTAGGCCTTTAGATAAAAGGCTTAATCTATAGTTACACATCCCACCCATAAGACTTCCCCTCTAAAGGGCAATTTAAACAAAAGGACATTCCAGTTTGGGCTCATATTGCTTTCTCTGATGAGTATGTGTGTGTTCTGAGGCTCTCTCTGCTGTCTGCAAATCAGACATTCTTGCTGGATTGCATCAGATTGCAGGCGACATGATTGATGAAGAAAGGGCAAAGGAGAGATGACGTAATGGCTAGTGCAGCATTTACCTGCAAATTATCTCTAGCTGTGTACTGCTCCGTGTCTGTGTGACTCATGCACTGAGGCACCGCCATCCCTGTTATTCAGCACTGTAGCCTCACACTTACCTCACTTGATGTTTCTCTCCTTTTCTTGCCAAATCTGATTAGAAGCACTTTTGTTTTAAGCAAATGTTTATGAAGCCATAAGTGGACTTTATACCAGTGACCATGTGGAGAAAATAAAATAATATTAGAACAAGAAAATTACATACTGACTTGATAAATCAACTTGATGTCTCTCTTAACTTCAGTAAACACATAGGACCTGTTGTGTACTCTGTTCTGTCACTGCTGATAGTCTTCTTCCTTATATGGCTAATTTGTCTCTCAGCTTTAGTTTAACAGCTGACAGCAAAACCTATAGCAAGTGCCTATCTGTATCAGTGACTATGGCACACAAGCCTTCACGTGCTCTTTTCCTTGTAAGCCTCAAAACAGTTACTACTTGTACCCATTTTAGAGGTAAAGACACTGATCCAGTTCCCTTAGCTAATATGTGTCAGAATTGGGACTGGAATCCTGGTCTCTTGACACCAAGTCTAGTACTTTTTCCACTACCTCACAAATGTCTTTGATTTATATACTCAAGGAATTTTTGCAAGAAAAATGTTCATTCTTCGTATTTGGTATAGCACCTGCATCAGCTCTTTGTTTATCCTTGGGGCGCTACAAGTCTAGAGAAGAGCATGTGTATGTTTATCGAATAATAACCACTCAAGTTCTGTGGTAGAGTTGTATCATTCAAACACTAAATTTGCATAAGTTCAACTACACCTGCTCAGAAAATGAATATAAAAAGAGAAGGAATAATAATTTACATTGTGCAAACAAGTCTATTCTGGTTATATTCGATAAATCCATACCTAGGAGTGAACCTGAGATAGGGGCTGCATATTGATCTTTCTCAACCCGGGTCTGTTCTGCATTCACTCTCAGGGTAAGCATCTCACCTTGCCCAGTGTGCTGTTTTTGTACAGCATGCATCCTAAACACAAGGCAGCTATTTCTTCTTGTGTTCAACCAAAGACGTAGTAATTATACCAGTCCCAGAAGAAAAGCCCACCTGGGTTGTACCTACTGAGAGATATAGTATGCTGGCATCCAGCTTAGAGCCTTCCTCGGGGATTTTTAAGGTAACTTTGGCACAACTTGATTTTTTTCCTTACATGTTTTTTGAAAAGCCAAGACCTCAAGTAAAATGCAGCTGCTGTAGGTTAACATTGGCTTGTGTAAATCAGGCAGGGAAATTTTGTTTAGGTTGAACCGAAGCTGCCTTAGGCCCAACAACCTTGTGTATATTGGTTGCTAAACATGTCTTCCATTTTCCATTGTTGTGCCAGGTTGGAAGGACTAATACCAAGGAGATCAAATACTCACTATGTCCATAAGAAAACTGTGTTGTTACTGACACCAAGGGAGGCGAACCAACAGGAGGAAAAGAGTGATGCGATCACCCAACAGGGTAATAGGGAGAAGTAGAGGATTAAGAAAGCCCCGTTGGATATAGTCGCAGGTGATCTTTGAGAGGATACTCATAATCAAGCATAAAGTCAGAAGCAAGACACAGAGAGCAAGACACAAGCACATCTAAAATCAGATCAGAGTAGTCAGCAGGATATCATGAATCCAAAAAAGGGGCAGTAGGAAGAGATGCCTGGGAATTGAGATCTGAGGACAAGGGGTTGGTGAAGGTAGTACATAAAAGATAGGATTTGGAGGTTAAAAGCAGAAGCACATGTTGTTATCAAGAAGAATTCTGGCTTCTGAGTTTGTCTGCAATTCCCCCAGGGGTGCTGGTGGAGAAGATCCAGCCTCTGAGGGAGGAGAGGCAGGAGAATTATTGATGTCTTGTGGCAAACAGCTTCTCATATCATCCTACCCTTAGCATGTTGGATTTTATGCTGTTGTTACTTTTCTACGTAGTTATGTTCTAATTTTCTCCCAATTTGGGAATTCAAGGCTGGCTCTGCAAGGCTGTCATTGGGTTGCAGAAGAGGGTGCCAGAGGTCAGGGTTCATACATGGAGAGCCAGTAGAGGTTCAACTCTCATGAACAGAAAAATTGACTCATTCATAATACCAAACCTCATCATATTCAAGGAAATGGAGTGAAAACCAAGGCACCTCCCTTTCTTTCCTGTATTTGTGTGGCTAACAGCACCTTGCATTGTTAAAAGTGAAATCCTGTTGATGATAATTTTCTTTCTCTCAGATTGCTCACTTTGTGTTTTTGACTTACTATTCAATGTGAACCACAGGAGACCGCCTGACTACTGTCACTAAGAAATAGGCTGCCTTGGAGAAGTTGAACCTGGGAGGCTAAGGTGCTCAGATTAGGACAGAATCTCACAGCAGGGTCCCTTTATTCCCACTGTATATGTATAAGAATTCCCTTGGGTGCTTATGAAAAATGTAGGCCTCACAGCACCACCTTAGACTAAATATAAATCCATGATCGAATGTGGCTAAAGAATATGCATATTAGTAAACACTCTTGAAGATTCTTATGAAGCCTAAAATTTAAATTTTTTTTACTGTTTATTTTTGAGAGAGAGGAGACAGAGTGTGAGTGGGAGAGGGGCAGAGAGAGTGAGACACAGAATCGGAAGTAGGCTCCTGGCTCTGAGCTGTCAGCACAGAGCCTGATGTGGGGCTTGAACTCATGAGCCATGAGACCATGACCTGAGGCGAAGTAGGATGCTCAACTGACTGAGCCACTCACGCGCCCCTGAAATTGTTGGGATGAGCACTGAGTGTTGTATGGAAGCCAGTTTGACATTAAATTATATTAAAAATAATAACAAAATAAAATAAAATAAAATTTAAAAGCCACTGGATTAGGAAATGTGTATATGGTGTAATAAACCAAATCCTAGAAAAGTTAAATTTACTGATATAAATATGGCCAGGCATATTTGTTTTAATGAAAATTTGTGAACCTCTTTGAAGCTCTTAGGAGAAAAATATAAACACAAGTTACATGCAAATTGTTAGCAGTAGGTAATAAACACCTTTGAATATGAAAAAAAGGAAATTGTTATGAATTCAGAAAGGCTGTGTGTTTTATGAAATTTCTTTCCTTTGCCAAGAAGAGGAAGAGGTAAAAGGAGGGAAGAACACAGAAGCTTTCCTTGGCTTTGAAGATCCTAATCCTTTGTTCTACTTGCCTCAAAATGCAGCTGCTTCCTACTCACAGTCCCTTTGCCACAGGCCAGCTGTGTCTCATGCATTCCCACTCCACTACTGCTTTGCAACCTTTATATGCCAGAACTAGACTGGAGAATAGTAGAAAAGAGAAAAGCAATTTGATATGATGTGGAGTTGAAGTTTTACAGAAAAGAGGGAGACAAATTTACTGGGTTCTGAAAAGGCCTAACGCCTTAGACCAGAAAGCCTTTAGCCATAGCTCTCTGGGTGAAATCATTTGTTGCAGTTATCAACTGTGTGGGATGTAGGTGTATTTGGGAAATTAAGGGGTAAGAGCAGTAAGAGAGACTGGCTCCAGTTCCACTGCCCCTGTTGAAATAACTTCAGAAACTAACCCAAACTAATCTCTCCCCCAGCCCTCATCTGTCCTCTGGCTCTTATTTAAATTTTATTTTTGTTGTCTTTGAATTGCTTTCTTTGTGTAAGTCATTTCCTAAATAATCCCAAAATTTCTTCGTGGTATGAACTTTTATGTGCTTCTTTTGAGTATGTTTCGTCAACGCACTCCTTTCCACCTTCCCCATAATCATCACTAGTACCCACAGAGGGATAAATTTGAGTCCCACCTTTCACCCCTTTTCATGAGGTGATCATCTGTAATTTTGTACTCTAAGGGCTCCTTTTAAAAAGATATTTTCTCTACATAGTCATGGAATCCATCATTCAAATTCCAGACGTTTTAGTTTTACTCTTTTTATATTATTAAAACTCAGCTTTGGAATGATGAGAATCCAGCTTGTTTATTTTATGTCTTCTCTTCCTGTAAGAAAAGTCCAACTTGGGATGCACTCAGCCCTTAGCATAGTGACTCCTTGAGTTTGCTGCTTAAGTTAAGAAATTAAAGCTAAGAGCAAATGTACCTGACTCTATTCAATCAGATAACCAAATTAATAATTGTACCATGTCAGCCAAAGTAAGCAAGCATTCTTGATAGGTGTAGACCATGATGTGTTGCCTCGAGCTGTTGGATTACTAAACCTTTGCAAGCTCTTAAAACTGAGCTTCTCTAATCTATGTGAGGGTTAAAAAAACCCCAAAAAATTGGTTTTTAAAAAATGTTTATTTATTTTGAGAGAGAGACTGTGCACACCTGAGCAGGGGAGAGGCAGGGAGAGAGAATCCCAAGCTGACTCCACACTGTCCTGAGCTCGGACTCAGTCCCATAAGCTGCGAGATCACGACCTGAGCCGAAATCAAGAGCCAGATGCTTAACCGACTAAGCCACCCTAGGCTCCCCAAAAAACTGGTTTTTTAAGTATTTTTGTTTGGTCTTGTTTTGTGTACTCTTTATCCAAAATCTGAGCATATTCATCTTCATAATTCTTTCAATATTTATTTACTGGCTTTCTTAGTGCCTTAGCTGGTGTTTTTTATATGAGGTTTACATCATCTTGTGGCCTATAATTTTCCCTTATTTGCCATGTTTCTTGTATCCTTGGCATTCATTAGCCTATTGTCACATGTTTGAAATGCGAAGAAAAGGAGAAATCACCGGTCATTTTCTGCTCTAAAGGCCTGTATTACTTTTCCTATTTTCTCTTCATGACCATGAGAGTCAATGAGTTGAATCTCTCAGATTTAGCCTTTTTATCTTTTATTTACTGAGATCAAAATATCTTACTGTTTAAAATGTTCGTTTGATTAGAACGCCATGTAGAACAGAGCCTCAGTGACATGTCCACAAAATTATTTTTGCCACATTCACTGACCCATTTTGTATGCAATATCAAATTCTATAGATCCATGCGTATACATCTCCTGCCATAAAAAGATAGTGCAGTGAGAGAAACCAAATGACAAAGGATACAATAGTCCAGTTAGGAGAAATCAATAAGAAATCCATTATGCAATGAAGAAGGGAGTTAGGGGAAAAAATATACTTTGAGTTGGGTGGCTGAGGCACAGGGAAGCCTAGAATTGGCCCAGAACATATACAGATATTGCTATAGTTGCAATTCAAGGCCAACCTTGAAAGTGCTTTAAATCAGACAAATGAATACTCCACTGATGGGAGCTAGAGTGTTGTATAGGCAAAATGGGCCTTGTTGCTCTGACTGCCACTGTTATGAATTGTAATATAGGACTGACAGGAATCATTGGAAAAGATATATTAGTCATCTGGTGATAAAAAGGAATTGGCAAGAGCTGGCCACTGAGGGAGTGGAGGCAAATGTCTGTTGGTATCTGTTGGTGAGCAGATTCTTATGGCTTCCCACTCATTGGTTACGGCATAGCATGGGATTATTAGTTTTCTAAGTAGTGAGGCTCAATTTTCTTGCAGTTTGGGAAACTGAGATCTCCTTGGGGATTAGGGGTTGGCGTTGGTTTCCCCAGCACAGCCTGGCCATGGGACCTATATAAAGGGTGTTGCCCTTCTCATCTACTAAGTTAGCATAATATTTTCCACCTTCTTGATCTTTGTACTAACATAATTACAATAAATTGTTGCTGCTCTTCAAGATAATCTCTCTTCTCACGTCTGGGTTTAAGTCTTTCAGTAAAGCTGCTTAAGCCGTGGGGAGGAAAGAGCCTTTCCATAAAGTTAAGGTCTTTCCTGATAAAGGTAACTACTCCACCCTTGCTTCCCAATTAGATCCCCTGCCAGCAATAGCATAGACTTGAGCCAGTGCCAAATGTTTTAATACCATAAGGATTCACTTGATAAAGGCTATGCATGGCAAAGAAAAAAACAGCCAAAGTTCCCAAACTAAAATTTTCCAAGATTTCCATATGAGATGCAGCCAGGGCACCCTTCATGTAATTGTTACCATGTGTCGCTGAAGTCATTGGTACCCTGCAATTCTCATTCTCCAGCACTTCTAGAGATTAGAAATTATAGGAAGTGCCAGCCATTTCAAGATGGAAATTTACTCTAGCTGCTGAGACTTTTGTCTTTGACAAAAAGAAATACAATGGCAAAGACAGGGAACAATTGTGAGATTGATACTGTGATCCTTCCAAATGATTACGAAGTAATTATTAGTCTGTTAGTCAGCAGCATTCAGTGTCTACCTAACTGTTCCATTAATATTTAGCATGTGTTTGCTAGCATTGCTTCCCTTAGTGTTACAAATTCTAGATGGGAAAAGGATTATTGTCTTGCTTGGGCACTTATAAGTAGCATAGCACAGAAAGGAAGTGGCAACATTAAATATTTGTTGAGAATCTGACTAGTTGAAGCAAAATTATTTCATAGTTCCCTGAGCATAGGAGCAATTAATTAATGATTAATAATTACTAGGTGCTGGGGCATCTGGGTGGCTCAGTCAGTTAAGCATCTGACTTCAGCTCAGGTCATGATTGCAAGGTTCGTGAGTTCAAGCCCTGCGTTGGGCTCTATGCTGACAGCTCAGAGCCTGGAGCCTGCTACAGATTCTGTGTTTCCCTCTCTCTCTGCCTCTCCCCCACTTGCACTCTGTCTCTCTCTGCCAAAAATAAATAAATGTTTAAAAAAAGTTTTAAATAATAATTACAAAGTGCTCAGACCTTTCATAAACCTAGAAAGAGATATTTTTGTCCATTTGACTGACAGTGATTTTCAGATCTCATTTATGATAGTTTTAGCTTCAACATCCACCAAACTTTTACTATAGTTGCTAATGAATAATAAAATTGACTGGCTTATGGAATACTCAAAAAGAAAAATGAAAGACCAATGGCTATTAAATATTTGACTGTCCCTGAATGCGAATTCAGATTGTGTATAGGGACTAAATTAAGCAAGGCCTGTTTCAACTTGACTACTCAAGACTTTACTCCTATTTAAAGAAATTAATGGATTAAAAAAAAAAATTACTTAAGAATCTTCTGTTGTTTATTCTCTTGTTATCCTGAAACAAACTAACAGCTAGTAAAAATTTCCAAATAATTTCTCTGAGGAAATTAGAGCTCACAGTAGTAGTAATAATAGTGATAGCATTAAAAACAGGAACAAGATTGCTTGCTTGCCCATGTTAGCAACCTGAGCAGTCAAAGGCATTAATGGACCATGAAAACTGGAGAGCTGGGGTGACCGTGGGTCAGAGCTAAGGTATATAGTCAAGTACAGTATAGGAGAAACTTTCATCACCTCCACTACACTGAGCCATTTCTCTTGATAGAGCAAGCTCGTATTTTCTCCAGGTTGTTAATCTGGCACCTTTCATGAACATCAGTGTTCACTTTGGGGGTGGGGGGGAAAGCAAACAGCCAAAACATTTAAGTGTTAAGGAGGAAAGAAAATCAACAGAGGAAATTACAGTAGTACTTGATACAGTGGCACCTTTTTCTTGAGTCATAGGAGGTGAAGATATTTGAGAGTTTGCAGCTTTGACAGTCTCTTTAAGACAGTAGCCAGAGGTTTTGGGAGAGAAAGTGGTATGCATATGCACATACTGCCGCAGATTACCTACGGCCTTTATACACATATGTGTCTACATTTTCCAAAACTGGCCTGTTAAAATATATATGAGAATCAAGTGATTTGAAAGTAAATACCACTTCCTTTCCCCATTGCTTTTGCTCCCTGTTTGCCATTTCCTTTCTAACCTTAATTACCGTTTCTGAAGGAATTGGTGTTTCCTGCCTTGGTATAGTTTCTGTTTGTTTTGGATAGCCCATCAGTTGTTAAGATACTTGTCACGTCTTCTGGAATCTAGTATATCAAGAATTGAACATGATACCAGGTTCTCACTTCTACCTCTTGTTTTTAGGTAAGTTATCTCACTGGGGTGACATTTCATTTGATGGAATTTTCCATTTGGTAAAGTATTACTTTTTTTTATCAAATGATGTAAACTTTCATCTTTGTGATTTCCCTATCTGTATTTTCCCACAACACTGTCCTCCATAGTATACTCTACCTAAAAGGCAAAGAGCATGCACAAAAGAGAGAGAGAGAGAGAGAGAGAGAGAGGGCTGGGAAACAAGAGAAAAGACATAGAACTAAATATATCTATCTGTCAAAAAAACATTATTGAAGAAACCTGGAGCACCTTGGTGGCTCAGCCAGTTGAGCATCTGACTCTTGATTTCGGCGCAGGTCATGATCTCACAGTTGTAAAATCAAGCTCCACTCCAGGCTCTGCACGGACAGCACAGAGCCTACTTGGGATTCTCTCTCTGTCTCTCTCTCTCTCTCTGCCCCTCCCCTACTCACACACGCACTCTGTACTCTCTCTCTCTTAAAACAATACATAAACACTCTTTTAAGAGAAGAAAAAAAGAAACCTACCTTTTCATATCTATTTTTGTGAATTTAGTCTTTTAGAATTTCAGGAAGTAGAAGAGTTATTACAGCGGTCCCCCCTTAGCTGCAATTTCCCTTTCTGTGGTTTCAGTTACCTGTGGTCAGCCACAGGTCCAAAAGCAGATGAAGTTCCTTCTGACATATCCTCAGAAAGGCAAGAGTAGCCTAACACTACATCACCATGCCTACATCATTCACCTTACTTCATCTCATCATATAGACGTTTTTTCATCTGACAGCATCACAAGAAGAAGGATGAGTATAGTACGATAAGATACTTTGTGAGAGAAAAAGAGACCACATTACATAACTTTCATTATAATATATTTTTATAATTGTTCTATTTTATTATTAGTTATTATTGTTAATCTCTTACGGTGCCTAATTTATAAATTAAACTTTATGATGGGTATATATGTTTAGGAAAAAACAGTATATATAGGTTCAGTACTATCAACGATTTCAAACACCCATTGGGGGTCTTGGAACATATCCCCTGTGGATAAGAAGAGACTGCTGTATATGTAATTGTATTTTAAAAAGGATTGGGCTTATTTCAAAGAATAAGTTTAGAGTACTGGCTTTCCAGTTATATTTGGCAAAAACCTGACATTCCTCAAAAGGTTGCTCTCCATTTTGGGAAAAGCATTCTAAATCATCAGAGAGCGTTTCTTTGGAATCGTAGTTTTAAGTGTTCAGGTATTTGTTCATTTTAAACACAGTTATTAGATAGGAACAAAATACATAATTTTGGAAGTACGAAACCAAGATTCTGTGGCACAGAGATGGTACCAGGGTTTGTAGTCCGTAACAAGGGAAGATTGAAGCCTCTAAGAGTGAGTATAATAAGAGGGACAAAAGGGCACATCATAACATCAGATGGCTTTTTCCCTGTTGTTCTGGATCTTTTCACTAATAAGAAGAATGTCTATATTTGGTACACTTTCTGCAAAGGTAGGTGAATTATGAATCCTAGCAATTTGTTTTCCTTCAGGGAATGTTTCTTTCTCCATAGAACCAGGCACATATTGATCCATTGAGTAGATCTATTGAGTAGGGCCTGAAAACTCTACTCCCAGCATCATACCTTTCCCAGTGTTTCTTGACTGGAAATTTTGTTTTCTTCTAGAGATTAACTTGGTAAAAAGACATAGCTTAAAATACCCAGAGAACCAGTTGTATGCCATATTCCTTTGATTCTGCTACTCCGTTGTCTCTTCCCTCTCCCCCTTCTTATTTGTTTAAACTAAATACCTGGTGTTCATAGCTGCCAATCCTGTTGAGACCTTGGAAAATTGGCATTTATTGTTGCTGACTGAGAGGCCTGACAGTCCTTGGATATTGGATGAAATAGTGATAGGATGACATTGGCATTCTACTCAGAAAGTTTATGGCTGAAACAAAGTTCCTTATAGATCGGAAAGCTATCCCATATCTACCCAACAATAGGCCCCACCCCATAAGTCCAAGAGCACGTGGGTAGAAACAACTTCTGCTCTGTAAAGCATTCTGCTTCTGACTGAGTGAATGAATGGATAGATGACTTTTTAAATGAGAGTGTGAATATTTTAATATTAGAGATATTTTTAAATGAAGAATCTCCCATTTTAATGACAATTACCTTGTGTTTGGCAATGTATGATATTGTAGGGACACTTTCTCATACTGAGATTCTGATAATTCCCATATTAATCATCATGTACATAAATTTGATTTCTTTTAAAAACCTTTGTGAAGGCAGTGGCTGGTGAGAAGCAAGGGATGAATGGTATCCTTTAACTCAAAGTATTCAAAAAAAACAATTAAAAATAAATAAACATGATAGGATTTCTGACACCTTCATCTGTTTTTATATTCCAAAAGGATAAAATATCTAAAAATTCTACTTTTTTATATCTTTACTTCCTTCCTTCCTACTTCCTTCCTAGGAAGGAAATTGGTAGATGTAAATTCTGCTATGAATTATATAAAATGAATTTTATAAATTTTATGAATTATATAAAAATAAGTTAATTTCAATGCTGATTTTTCTTTCTTTCCTGAGAATCTCTCTAGCTCTCTCATTAATGTCATTGAAAGACCAAAACCAAACAAAATGTTTTTTTGTATTTCCCTAGAAATTGCCTATCCAAAGAGAAGTCCAGCATTCTGGTATTGTATTTTATAACTTTGGAGAAAATCAAGAACTTCTTGAACACATGTCACTTGGTAAATTGTAGGAGCATATGAGACTAAGAATCCTCCCTAATATTATAAAAACTGAGGGTAGTTCTGATGCTTACAGAAGAATTTAGACCCTCCCACCCATGCCAAATTAAGTATTGCATACACTCAGTTTAGCTTCAGTTCAGCTAAACTGTCATCAGAAAAGGCAGACACATGTGGTTTCCTCAGTTATAAAATGAGTATGTATCAAGACTAAGACCAGTGATGGACTGATTGCTGGACCCACTAAGCATATTCTAACAGCAGTTTCATTTCAAGGCCAGTAAATTGTATTAGATAAAGTATGCAGAGAGTCTCTGAAATTAAATTTAATAGAAAATGGAATGACCATATTTTTTGTTTCTTTTCTAAAATAAGTTCCTTCTAAGCTGTTGAATGATTTTTTTTTTTTTAATAATCTCAATCTCAGGTTCACTGCTTCTAGAATTCTCATGGTGCTTGAAACTGAATGCTGTGGTTATTGAGGTAAAAGTTATTATAGCTATGACTGACAATACAGAAAAGAAACATGGCTCTTAAATTCTCCGTGCCTCAGTGTCCTCTTCTGTTTGCCTCCACCTGACTGAAAGCCCCATGAATTTAGAGACTGTCTGTTGTTGCTCATTTTTGTAGCTGTCACTTTTGCCATATTGCCTGGTATATAGTAGGTACTCATTTAGTATCTGGTTAATTAGGGGAGGCACCCTCAAATGTATAAATCTCAACCACATGTGAGCATTATACATAATAATGAGATGTTGTGCAAATGTTTGTGTGCGTGCGCGCGCATGTGTGTATATCCCAAACATAAGTACTGAAAAGTAGTTGTTTTTTAAGCTGATTCATGCTAACCAAGTTTACCCCAAAAAGACTATCTTGCACACCAGAACAGCCCTGTTAATTTGAAGTGGATGACCTCTTCTACCTGATTTGAGAGCTAGAGCTGTTTATATCCTTTAGTGCCACTCTGTTATTAATCAGTTGTATGTAAGGCAACTAATTACACCCCAGAAATTGTTTGAACATAACATGATAATAAAGGAATAAATTAAAACAGGCTGATAAGTCCCTTTCTTCATTCTAAGGTTTCTATCCAAATCATAACTTCCTTTGATATTTCTAGATAAACTAACAAGGTTTTATAGCCCAGTTTTCTTTCTCTTAATCTGTGAGAGCCCTAACACCTTCGGCCACCTATACTCACTCATCTTTTTATTACGCTGCCATCTCCCAGCCATCTTCAGTTTAGATTTGTTTTTTGGTTAGATTTATTTTGATCTTGAAGTCTACTTTGCACTTTCTACCAATGTGTTTTTTTTTTTTTAATGGAAAACTACCCACTGGTGATCAGGAATCACTGATATGAGGGCAAATGTGATACTTTTTTAGTACTGTCCATGTCCATAAATATGTATTAAATGTCTAGTGTGTGGGCATCCTGAGTTGTGATCCCAACAAGACATGAGTCATAACCATTTGTAAGTTATAAAATCAAAATCAGAGGTTCTCCCTGTATCCTAGAGTGCAGTCCTCAGAACAAGGATGAGAGTGAGAGTCACAGCCTTTGAAAACCCTGCTATGGTGCCCATCAGTGTTTCCCAACTTGTGTTTTGTGTAACACCAATTCTGGGAGATGTACTATCAAAAGTCAAGTAAGTTGAAGAAAAATAGCAATCTTTTGAAGAACCACAGTGCAAAGAAGATTAATCTGGTAAAAGCTCTAAAGTATCCTACACAAAGAAACAAGTTTAGCTTTGCTGAACTAACTTAATTCAGAATACACTTTAGGGAAAACTAACAACAGTAGTGACATCTTTAGAAGGTTATAATTTTCTCATTTTATTATTTTTAATTTTCTTTCCATTTCTCTTTCTAGACCCTGTGAAATTAAGAATTCTTAATCATTCTGTTCTGCTCTTCCTCTGTGCTATCCCCAACCCCTGATAAGAAAGCTGTATGGAAGAAAGGAGGGGGGAAAAGGAAGGAAGGAAATGTGTGTGTGTGTGTGTCTGTCTGTCTGTCTGTGTCTGTGTGTGTCTGTTTGTCTTGTTTATTTGTCTATACAGAACTATTGTGTAGTCCTTATGTACTTTAAAACTATACCAATATGATAAAATGTGTTAATACTTATAACAAATTTTATTAAATTGTGTTACATTATATAATTAAATACACAATATTTTTATTTTGATTCTATAGCAAGCAAAAATGATTACTTGAGGGGTGCCTGACGGGCTCAGTTGGTTAAGCCTCCGACTTCAGCTCAGGTCATGATCTAATGATTAGTGGGTTCGAGCCCTCCGTCGGGCTCTGTGCTGACAGCTCGGAGCCTGTAGCCTGCTTCCAATTCTGTGTCTCCCTCTCTCTCTTCCCCTCCCCCACTTGCACTCTGTCTCTCTCTGTCTCTCTCTCTCTCAAAAATAAAATTAAAACATTAAAAAAAAATTTTTTTAAATGATTACTTGAGGAGGAAGTATGTCCTGTAGTTAATGGAGTTAAAATCTGTATTGGAAGAATTTCTTTTACTTTAAATTATGTATATATGTGTGTGTGTGTATACATATATACATAGTATACATATATAGCTATTGTTTTATCATACTTCCGCTTTATGATTAAGTTTAAAAGTTTAAATATACTCAGAAAAATAAGTTATGATGATACTTGTACTGTAGGAAAACCTCCACTCTGTAGAATCTTGGAAGATTATTTTTTTTTTTTTAAGTTTATTTATTTATTTTGAGAGAGAGAGAGAGAGCACGTGAGCAGGGGAAGGGCAGAGAAAGAGGGAGAGAGAGAATCCCAAGCAGGTTTTGCACTGCCAGTGCGGAGCCCGACACACAGCGGAAACTCAAAAACTGCGAGATCATGACCTGAACCAAAGTCAGACGCTTAACAGACTGTACCACCCAGACTCCCTGTTGGTTTTAGACAATAAAATTTTCTCAATACATGGAGGCTTTTCCCCTAATACTGTCACAATCTCCAAAACTTTAAAAATATATATTATTTTAGATGAACATTGTTCTAAAATATTTCCATTTCTTTTCTTTTAAAGAACATGCTGATTGGGGCGCCTGGGTGGCGCAGTCGGTTAAGCGTCCGACTTCAGCCAGGTCACAATCTCGCGGTCCGTGAGTTCGAGCCCCGCGTCAGGCTCTGGGCTGATGGCTCGGAGCCTGGAGCCTGTTTCCGATTCTGTGTCTCCCTCTCTCTCTGCCCCTCCCCCGTTCATGCTCTGTCTCTCTCTGTCCCAAAAGTAAATAAAAAACGTTGGGGAAAAAAAATTTTTTTTTTAAAAATTAAAAAAAAAAAAAAAAAAAGAACATGCTGATCATAATTTAAACTTTTTTGATGACCCCAGGTCATCATTGAGTTCACTTCCTTTCAGCAAGTTTTTATTTAGCACCTCCTGTATGTGATGATCCTCTCAGGCCCTTTTGGATACTTCACCATCTCTTTACCACTGTACTAAACAGCTGCTGACTGCTGTGTTTTGGGACTCTTGGGTCAGCTTTTTATAGTTTTTCTGATTTCCTAGCTGTGAGGACTGGCAAACTCCTGTGAGTATGTCCCGCTGACCCTCCCTCTCCCTCTTCTGTGAGCAGGAAACTAAAACAACTAGCCTTATGGATACACATTCAAATAAGAGCACACTAGGAAGCTCTTATGTGAAGTCTGTGAAATTTGTAGATTTTGGCCGCTCAAGAGTCATTTTTATCCTTTTGCTTATTTCTAAAATCTCTTGAATTCTTCTAACATTTTAGATACATGAAATGTTGCTATAAACTTATGAAGCAGACATTTCCTTTATCCCTTTTCTTAATAGTCCTTCTTTAGTCCTTCTAATAATCCTTCTAGAAACAGATTCAGATTTTGTAACACCTCAGTCTATGTTATCCAATGACCAAGTGAGAGTTAGTTTTGTCTTGAAATACTAATCAGCAATTTTCCATCTAATTATAGTCCATAGCTTTCTTATGAACCATTTTACATTTGCTTGAGATTTGGTTTAATTTTGACCTATAATGGATTTTTATTAATTTTTCAAATTCAGTTTGTGAAAATATACCATAGAATTCTTAGTAGAAACTTCTATAGCAGGCTCATTTTGATATTCTCCTTTGTCAAATGATGTGTCCTAAAAATGTCTATCATTAAAAATTAGCATTTATAAAATATTTGTTAAATTATATGGCTCTAATTTTCAATTTAGCTGAAAATGAATTCAGTGCTGGAGGGAAGTGTGACCCAGGGTGTATGCAGTACAGAGCTGTAAGAACTCATGTGTTAGATGAGCAAAGATGTCCAAGGCTGTGGTACTGGTTAGAGCAGTAAAGCTGGATGAGGTTTTAAGCACCTCCCAAGACCATGTTAATCATACCTGTACCACCATTAGCAACTGTTAGTTAGCTCATCACATCCTTTCACACCTTTCAACACCTTTTTAGCCTCTTCAACCCTGTGTCCTATTTATGTACTAAATCTACCTGGCATCCATCTTACCAAATAAAAGTAAGAGGAAGCACCATAGCAACCAAAGAACGAAATTCCTCTGTATGCACTTTGTATTACCAGCAGCATGTACACTGACATCTTTTTTGAAGAGTCAGTTGATGAAGAAACGAGAATCCTTGGGTTATCTACCATTAAAAGTTAAATTGTGGTATTTTGGTCTCCTTATAAAGACAGTATGAGATCTTTTTTTCTCTAAAATTATTTCTAGAATCCTTGAATATAGCTAATTACTCTTTCCGTTTAAAAGAGTCTTTTAAAAGACTCTTTCCCTTTTCTATTTAAAAGTCTTCTCTCTTTAAACTGTATATAAATGTAAGCTGATGTATCTTTTCCTAAGAGTGTGATTCACTCTATAATCTTTCCTTCAAGCTGTTATCACAACATTAAGGAATAAGAATTTTCCTTATATTGTCATCTAACTTCATGGCTTATTTTCATTTAATTTTTTTTATTCACCTGGAATTTATGGAAGAGAATTCTGGAAAGCTGCAGTAGTTCTTTGTTTTTTAGAGGAAGTGGCTACCATGAGATTGAGGTTAGGAGGAGTGTGACACAAGAAAACTGACTTGAAATCTCTATATATTATATGCAATTTTATTTTCTTTCTTTTTTTTAACTTATTTATTTGAGATAGTGAGTGGGGGGGGGGGGGCAGGAGGGAGGGGCAGAGAGAGAGAGGGAGAGGGAGCATTCCAAACAGGCTCCACACTGTCAGTGCAAAGCCCGATGCAGGGCCCAACCCCATGAACCATGAGATCATGACCTGAGCTGAAACCAAGAATCGGATGCCCAACCAACTGAGCCACCCAGGCAGGTCTGCAATTTTATTTTCTAATTAATATCTCTGATTCAGTAATCACTCAGGAAATTAGCCATGCAAGTTTTTTTACTCCCTGGAAAGCCTTACTATAATCAACAATTTTTCTGGCATATCATATACCTTATAATTTTGTTTTCTAAAATTTTGTGGCATTTAATGTCTTCATTTCCTTGCAATCTTTTAAAACCTTTGTATCTTCATATATTTTATTACTCCCACACCATTTTCTATTTCATGTCATTCTTTGCAATTCATTTTGTTATTCTGCAAATAAATCAGTTGCAGATTTCCTAAAAGCTGGATCCTCTCACTTATGGTCTAGTGCTGTGGTTTCTTAGTAGAAGACAAGTTTACAGCCAGAAGCTGTAAGTTCCCCAAGTTCAAAATCTGTACAAGTTTACGCTAGAAAACCAAAGCATTCTCTCTGTAATCACTGAACTTCCAAAAGACGATAGATGCTATGAGCTTAGAAACAATCAATTCGTTAGGTTCTAGGTATTTTGAAGGTCTGAAATAGATCACATGAGATCCAGCATTGCTCTGGGCCGTTCTTCTCTGAGGGCTACAGATAGGGTACAATCTTTTGCCAAGGCCTAAAAGACAGAGCTATAAATTGACAGGAAGGTAGCCTTACTGATGCTACTCTCACCAGAAGGAACAGCAGGTTAAAAATTAATAATGACTGATAATATGTTTTCAAATAGTCTTGAAGTTTTTTAAAACATTTATTTCTAATGATTTAATTTAAAGTTTACAAAGCCAGTAAGCATGTTGCTATTTACTTATTACTAAGAACTGTTTTAGGGCAGGCTGGCTGGCTTAGTCAGTAGAGCATAAGACTCTTGATCTCAGGGTCATGAGTTCGAGGTCTACACTGGATGTGGAGATTACTTTAAAAAAATCCTTTTTAAAAAAGGGCTTTTTTTTTTTAATAATGAATAATTTTGATCTTTCTTCATTGCCTAGACCTCAAATCCTAATGCAGGATTCCCCAGCTTGCCATTCTCACCAGAAAATTAGAGAACATAGTCATTTCAGTGTCACTGCCATTCTGGGCATCAAACAAACTGTTAAAAGCACTTGCGTTTCTGGTGACACATTCCAGAACTCTCATTATACATAATAAGCTCAGTCTTTGGAGTTGCTAAGAAGTGAAACTTAAGTTTTTGTGTCCTCAACTATATTCTTCTTGGTTCCTTGTTTCCTTCCAACTTAGGCATCTTTACTACCTATACATCAAGAAATAAACTAATAGTACACAGGATTATGCAAAAAGCTTCAGGAGAGAAAGAACTCCTCCCAGAATTTCAAAACTGCCTCATTGGAGAGAAAATTTCTATAACATTTTGTTTTATTCAGAGAATCTAAGGCCCAGAGAGAACAAAGAGGCAGGAGAAGAGCCGTCTTGAGCTCTGAGTTGGAAGCAAGATCAGCATTATGACCCCATTATGGCCCTCCATAAAGCAATGTTTTGAAGAAATTAGTAAATTTTATATTACGTATCTTGGTTGCTAGTCTTTTTTAAGTCTGACAATAGACATAAAGATAGGTCGGTGTAAACAGTGATGTGCAGTTTAAAGAAAGAACGATACTTTATGAAATTCTGATCTTTTTAATGGAGAAGGAAGAATAGCCTGCATGCTACACCCGTGTATGTGCCTGTCTGTCTGTCTGTCTGTCTGTCTGTCTGTCTGTCTGAGACAGAGAATGAAAAAGGAAGGGAGAGAAGAAGGGAGGAGACACAAGATAAACATAGTAATACTATTTTCTTTTTCCACATAAAATGTGCAATAGCTTGGGAACAAAGCATATAATCAAATCCATATAGGTATTTTAAATAAAATAGAGAGGAAGATCAAGGGAAAAGAATGATATTAGAGTAACTTTGGATCTCTCAAGAATCCTATAGATCTTTTGATTCAGGTGCAGTACCAGCATTAAGAGGGGAGTCAAGGCACAGTTCTGTTCTAAGAGCAGATCTTCCATTGGTCCCCCTTTCATTGCCAGCCCATATTGAACCAGTGCCAAGTCCACTGTCAGCCTTTGGGCTCACCCAGCCTGTGCATTCGTTCTAGTTCCCCTAGCTCTGCCTGCATGCTTATGCCATGGCTTTGCCAGTGTTCATTCCATTGCTTTGGAAAGGCCTGTATTTTCAACAGTTGCACACCCATAACAGGAATAGCAATAAGCATGAATTTTGAAAACCTGCATATGCATTTTATATTGGGGCTTGAGTATCCAAGAGGCCTTCAAAATATCATTCTCAGTTTATTGTTCTGTTGAGTTCACAGGTGCTTCCACAGGATGGACTTAGGTGAGGGACACTCAGAAACTGGCTAAGCAAAGGTGAAAGGAAAGGGAGAGAAATTCCATTCTGTCTGACCCAGGGATAATAGATAGAAAATCTAAAAATATTTTTCATCCAAACGCATCATTCATTTCCACCATTAATTCTCATTGTTATTTTCCACTGCCCCGTTATTATTTGCACTTCTTCAGAAATCAGTGCATGAGCCTGAAGAAGCAGAGAACTGAGGTGCTACACCAGATTCTGAGAAAGTTCGGTTTTGAACTGAGGTCCCACCTCTGAGCTCATGCTTTTTCATTACACTGTATTTGGCTGAAGATCTGATACTAGATGCACTGTAACCGTTGCAAAGGCAGTGTAATCTCTGGCTTCCTAGATTTTCACTGGCATTTTTGCCTGTTGTTAAGAGTAGCCACACCTTTCCACGAGTTGTGGGTGTTTTAGCCATTTGGGAAAAAGAGGGCAGGGGGAAAGAAAGGAATTGGTGGTGAAGAGATGGTGCCTGAAAATGGAAAGGTCACAGATGAAAGTGGAGTATGTGTTACCTTCTGGCTCAGGCCAGGCGGCTGGGTGTGGGTGTCATGTACGCCCCAGTGCGGTGTCACCCTTGCAGTGGTAATTCAGTTTAGCCACCACGGAGTATTGTTCCTTGTTTTCTATAGTGCTTGTCAAAATGCTATGACAACTGGCTGGTTTTATGAAAACAGAGCCTGGCTCTCAAGAGACAGTGTGTCTGAAAGTCAAACATGGATGGCAGCCATTGGCACGCGAAGGAGTCAGAAACCACAGATTGTTTTCTCGTTGGATGAACAGCTTAAAGCAACGTAAAGTTAATTGAAGAATTCCTTGAAAGTGAAGTCAGACTAAAAGAAATGCTCTAAGTCTATAATTTACTAAATGTGAAAGATCTTTAAGTGGTAGTGAGACTAAAAGAGTTGGGGGTAGGGAGAACACTTTTGTAAACAGATCTGGCTTGTATTATTGCCTAGGCAGTTTTAATTATTTGCTCTAATAATGTAGATCTCCAGAAGAATCTTTAATTAGGTAAAGCTTGATTTATGGAGTTGGCCTCATATAAACCATGATGTCATGGTGTGCTGCAGAAAATTACAGGCCTGGTCTTGCCATTGAAAACTATTATTTCTACCTGGGACTATTCATGCTTTGTATGTCTTACTCTCACAGAATCAGAGCATCCTGTGTTCTCATTTTCAATGTCTTTTGCCCAGGTAAATTCAACATATACTATTACTCATTAAACAATTTGTCAATTGTGTATATAATACATATATGTGTATATGTGTGTGTGTGTGTGTATGTGTGTGTGTGTGTATATATATGTATATGTATACATACATATATATACACACACACACACATACACACACACACACACACACACACACACACACACACACACTCTGAGGAGGCAGGGGCAGAGTTTAACTACTAACTCTAGTAGTTAAAGAAACGTTTACCTCTTAGGAACTTTGAGACCAGCCTGTAATCCTCCGCAGAAATGGATTCATTCTCCCTTCTGCTGATAGACTGGCAGGGGCAAGCCAGACTGTCAAAAGTGATATCTGTGTGTCTGTCTGCCTGTCCTTCCCACAACCCTAACCCCATCCTCCACTTTCCCTCTCCTTCCCTAGCTTCTTCCTGGGAAGTTCTTTCAGTGTCATCATTGCCTGTTTCATCTGGTTTTAAATAAGAGCATGGGGCCTCTGTGACATTTTACTGTGGTTCTCACTTCCCTCCCATTACAGTAGAAGCCTTGATGTGGGGCCAAGGCCTTTTCTTTGATTATAGGTCTGCTGATTATAATTTCCTAACATTTTTCTTGCATTAATTATACCTTAATGATTGCATTTTCTATGGTTTTCAACGTTGTTAAAGTAGCATTAAGACGTTAGAAGGAATCTTTCTAGATTTCAACAATTTATTTTCCATTCTTTTTAGACTTTATCTAACTTGTACCTGCCTTGATAGCTGTTTTAAGGGTTTTGCATTTATCAGTTCTTCTCAAACTGCTCAATGTTTTTACATGCAAACAACTCCTGCCTTTCACTGTCATATTTCATCACTCTATATAGTATTTGATTAAATTATATGATTACAATAACAAGTCCAACGGGCATAAACAGGTTTGGGAACAAACATAATTGAAGCAGTTGGAAGAAGTGCATGGTGCACACTAGAGAATAGCCTTCTGGCCTCTAGGATTCAGTATGTGTGGGCTCAGTCCTGAGCTAAACAAAAGGACAGAATTGGGTAGGTGGAGCTCAGTTACGAGAACTTCTGAATCTGTACTCTCATCATTTTCTTCATTTTGCAAATGAGACCCAGGGTGGTTACATGACTTGCCCAAGGTTGTCAGACCGGTTGGTAGCCAAGCTGGGTGTCCTCACTCTCAAGCCAGAGTTTTCCTATGGTACCAGAGGAGCACTGATACCCTGGCCCTTTATGAATGCAAATATATAGAGATACTTTATCCATAGTTTTTATGTTACTAATTAACGCATGTCTGTCTTTAAATTCCTCTTGATATCAAAACTGATCCTTCTTGGGGCGCCTGGATGGCGCAGTCGGTTGAGCGTCCGACTTCAGCCAGGTCACGATCTCGCGGTCCGTGAGTTCGAGCCCCGCATCAGGCTCTGGGCTGATGGCTCGGAGCCTGGAGCCTGTTTCCGATTCTGTGTCTCCCTCTCTCTCTGCCCCTCCCCCGTTCATGCTCTGTCTCTCTCTGTCCCAAAAATAAATAAAAAACGATGAAAAAAAAAATTTAAAAAAAAAAACAAAAAAAAAACTGATCCTTCTTTATTAGAAGGAGTTAATGTAGGTTATGAAATCTATCACTTTTGTCTTTAAATGACCATAATTAATAAGAAAGAGAGATGCTGCGTGGAAGAATTTTTCAGTAGGCCTTGTCCTCCTTATCCATCCACAGCCCCATACTGTTCATAGCTGCTTTTGTCCCTCTAAAAACAAATTGTTAAAGGGTGTGGACCTCAGACAAAGTCGCTTTTAGGTTGAGGCAGCACTGTAAGGTTTATATTTATATGATCTCTTTCACAAACCATATGTGCTGACTTTTCTAGTATCAAGTTGGAAAGATTTTTTTAATCACTTTCCTTATCTTGCCCCATCCGTCCAGTGCTTAACTCTTGCCTCACCCCCTTTCAGAAAATATTTGATGTTGTTTAGAGTCAAAATACACCTACAACTGGGCAGTTAAAAATAAAATCAAAACCATTAGGATGAATATGAAAGAAGGGGGGAAATGCTATACTTAAATCCCTGACGTAAAAAGTTTTGTTATTATTGAACATTGCATTTAACTGAGCTCCTTACAGACAACAGAAAAGATATTTGGGTATACATTATTTTTATTTGCTGAAGGGAAACAGATCTTCTACAGGGATAATATTACCAAGCACTTTATTCTAAGCCAATGAGCCTTATGTAAGTGAAGCTGAATAACCACCTAGAGCAAGGTAATTGTTCACACATTAGATCTGGAGAAACCTTACTATAGTCCAATTCCATTCTTGGTTGATGGGGAACAGAAGCCCAGAGAAAAGAAGTAATTTGCCAGTCACCAATCTTGCTGGTGATACCACCAGCCTGGAGCCAGTGTCCCTTGGTACCGACTTAGATCTCAGAGCACCCTTGTTTACAGATCATGGGTATAGAGAGAAATGGTGCTGGACTCGATATGGTCCAGGTGCCATACGTCACTACTGGGCAGTGGGGACACAGACTGTCAAGTGAGTGGGATTTAGACCTGATGAAGTCAGAATATGCAGAAGGGGGTTTTCTTCTAGGGTTTCTCTTTTCACTGAGAAGGAGGACAGAGGGTGGACCTCTGTCTCAGATTGTTGTCAAATCACTATGGAGGGGAAAACTAGAATAATAGGTGCCCTTATTATACTCGTTTAGAAACAAATACTTTGTCAAAACCCTCCTTTCTTTAGTCAGAATTTATGGGTATGTTTATGTTGTATTGTAAGACAGTGAATTTATGAGAGAACTTTGGGCAGGGGTCTTAAACTCAAGCTGCCCTATGGCAATCAGGCAGCAGTGATAGACAGCTGTCTACTACCTAAAAGGCCAGGTATAAGACAGCAGGGAGAGCGCTCCAAAGGGCCAGTGTCCTATCTCCAGGGGGAAGCTGCTTCCCATCTCCAGCTGATTTTTGTCTTGTGAAAAATACAAGTATACATTTGACCATATCTTCTAGTGTTTTAGGAGAAGCTGGAAGTCTCGGTTATTAAGTCTCCTGATTTTAAATGTTAGCAACTTCTTTCTTACACGTGAAACTATAAACCTTGGAGTTGCCCTTGACTGATCTCTTCCTTTCAAAACCTACATCTAGTCCATCTGGAAATCCTATTGGATCTACCCTCCATATATATTCATATATATTCAGAATCTGATCACTTTTTACAGATCTCTTTTGTGCTACTATAGCCCAAACCACTGTTCTCTCTCTCCAGGATTGCTGCAGTAGCTTCCCAGTTGGTCTCCCTTCCATGCTTTCTCTCCTGCAGTCAGAGGGATATTATTGAAGCATAAGCCAGTTCGTGTTGCTCCTCTTTTCATAACCCTCCAAAGGCTTCCCATCTCACTCAGCAAAGTCCAAAGTCTTCCCAATGTCCCATAAAGGCCCTCTGACCTCATCTCTGCAGCCACAGTGGCCTCCTGTCTGTTCCTTGGATTCACCTGTTCATTTCTTCATCATGACGCTTGCCTTTGCTCTTCCCTTGCTAGGAATGATCTTTCTCAGGTATCTCTAAGACCCAATCACCCCCTTCAACCCCTTGCTCAAATGTCATCTTCTCCATGAGGCCTTCCTTAGCCACACTATCTAAGCTGGTAGCCATACACACATGCATACACTACCCTTCCTCTGCCCTTCTCGACTTTGTTTTCTGTTCACCACATACCAAAATCTTATATGCTACATATTTTTCTTGTTTGCTACCTATCTTCCACATTATAATATAGGTTCCAAATGTTTTTGTATATTTCTTCATTGCTGTATATACTTAGAATCTAGAAATGTGCCTCACACATAGTAGGTGCTCAATAAATACTTAATAAATAAATCATTAAAAAAAAAAACAATTTTTCAACTTTTGGACTGAACAGAACTCTTCAATGGGCCAAATCCATCCTATACCCTCTTTGACCTAGGGTCAAAAAGAAGAGTAAGCACCTCCCCAGCTGTACCTAGCAGCTTGGAGACAAGCACGTGGCTGCATCATTACACCTGCCCTGCTCAGGAAACCATTGAAGAACTCTTCCACTCCACTCCTACACACTGGCTCCTTCTACTTCACTCTGCTGAACTTTAGTGTATGCTTATTGTTTTATGCCACAACACAGTTTTTCCAGTATATTGATGTTTTGAATATGGAAAATGTTATTTAAATTAGTTCAGCCTCCTGAGCGAACTTCTAAACCTCTGAAAAGTAGGAAACATTTAAACAGTATGATTTGCTTTCTCCCCAACACAGGGTTTAGAGTTAGATAAGCAATGAGGAAGAGGAAGAGCATACAAGGAGAGAGAAAAGCATATGTAAAGACACTCAGGTGGAAAAAACCTGTCCACCTTGGAAAAGAGCAAGTGAAACTAGAGTAGTGAGAAAGGGGGGAAAGTGGTAGGAAAAGACGTTGGAGGGGTAAACAAGGCCAAATGTTTCAGACCAAGGTAAGGAGTTTGGATGTTATTAAAATCCAATGGAAGACTCAGGAATCATTACTATGAACTATTTGTAGTGGTAATTTTTTTCATATAATTTTTTACTCAAGTCTGACATATATACATCCTGGGGATGTTCTTCAACCAAGTCAGTCTTTTGTTAGCAGTTATTTCAGCACCCAGACTGCCTTCCTTTTGTTAAAAAAAAGTGGGGGGTTAGAGGTGCTTAAATGACTGGGAAAGAACTAGTTTATTTTCATATTTAAAACTAAAATGTAAGTTTATTTTAAAATATCTTAATAAAATAACTAAATGTATTTATTTGTACAGGAAATAAGTTTTGTTTTAGTTACATAACACTACAGATTTTGGTTATGAGGACTGTTTAATAAAGTAATGTTCCCCAGGGACATTCAGTCTTTTTAATTGTATCCACTTTAGTTACATACATTAAATGCTAAATGGTCATTCATTTTACTGTTGCATTTGCAACTTTGCCAAGTTACTATCACATTGAAATGTACAGCATTTGCTTCTAAAAAAATAATTATATATACTTAGACTATACCAAAGGTACACTAATTGCAGTTTTTATGATAGGTGTAACTTGTCCTTGAGCTCATGGTTTATTCTGGCCTATGTATTCTAATCATAAAAAGGAATCAAATGTTGAGCAGTTTACTAACATTCTGTAGAAGATAGAGCAAGGCTTTTTTAGTTCAGCATACGAGAACAGTAAAACATTACTGAGATTTGCCCAGAATTGGGTAATCCAAACTGAGCCACTTAGAGGGATTTTGTAGCTTGACCTTGGCCATCTGGTGACTAAAAAGGCAGATTCTGGGACATGATAATATTTGATATATGAATAGCCCAACATAATCAAGCTATAAGTAATCTGGAAAGCTGAGGTAAAGACCAAGTGTTAGGTCTAAGTTTAGAAAGTCCTGGAACATTCAGAGGCAGTACACTGTGACATAAGTGAGAATTTGTAAGAAGAAAAACTTCACAGCTCTTTGCAGCTTTCTCACAACTGATTTTCAGTAGCATTAAGTGGAAATTATAGAAGTAGAGAAATTCAGGGACACCTGGCTGGCTCAGTTGGGAGAGCATGAGACTCTTGATCTCAGGGCTATGAGTTCAAGTCCCATGTTGGGTGTGAAAATTACTTAAAAATAAAATCTTTAAAAAAAAGGAGGAGGAGGAGGAGGAGGAGAAGAAGAAAAGTCAGAACTGGAAAGGACCGTAGAGACCCTATTTTACAGATGAGGAAACTGAGCCCAGAGGATACCAAAGACTTTTTCAATGTCACACAACTAGAATTAATGTAGGACTGAGTTGGGATTTGGAACTCCTATTTTCTAGCTAAATATTCTTTTCCATACTTTCTTGGGCATTTTTTTGACTGTAGTCATTGGAGTTGTACCACAATGGAGTAAGCTGGCCTGGGTGAAGAAGGGAGCTCTCTGCCACCAGAAATGAGTGAGTGACCAGGCAAAAGCTGTACAATGGCTACCTGACATGCATGCTGATTTTCCATGAAGGAAACTTGTACTCAAGAGTTCTCTAAGGGTTTTACCAGCTCTAATTTTAATGAGTTTGGATGCCTTTCATTACAGTTGTAATCAGCTATTTGTCCTCTCTACTTACAAAAATTACTGTTCACTCTCATTCATGCATGTGTTATCCACTCTAGTCTTTTCTCAGAACCTGTTTTCCCTCTGAGAACACCTGTTCCAAAGGTGCATTAGTAATTCAGTATGACCAAAAAGCAGGCCAAGACTCCAAGCTCTGTTCACCTCTTGGAATGATGAGTAATCATTGTACCCATAGGCAATTTAACCTTCTACACTAGACAGAAACCCAATAACTAGTCTTCCATGACCACACAAATACAAATTAGCTACATAGTGAAAGGGAGATCCATGATATCGAAATCAGTCAGCTTTCCTACTATACAGCAAGGACTCGGAATGTTAAAAGTATTTGGTTAATCTGCAACCCAGTAAGGGCTAAATTATTTTTAATGTAAACCATGATAAAATTTCTTTACTGTGCAATTATATATAGCCTATTGTTAGCTGAGAAATGAGAATTTATAGGTTAGTATTACATTATTAAATGCATGAGATAGTAACTCTAATTAGACATGTATTTGCTGCAATACTGGTATGGCTCAGTCAGTTAAGCGTCCAACTCTCAATTTCAGCTCAGGTCATGATCCCAGGGTTGTTGGATCTATCAAGCCCTGCATCAGGCTCTGCCTGAACATGGAACCTGCTTAAGATTCTCTCTCTTGTGGCACCTGGGTAGCTCAGTCAGTTAAGCATCTGACTCTTAATTTTGGCTCAGGTCACGATCTCACAGTTTGGTTTGTGATACTGAGCCCCAAGACAGACTCCGTGCTGAAAGCATGGAGCCTTCTTGGTATTCTCTCTCTTTCCCTGTCTCTTTGCCTCTCCCTTGCTCACTCGTGCTGTCATTCTCTCTCTCAAAATAAATCAATTAATTTAAAAAAAGAAAAAAAAGATTCTCTCTTCCCTTGCCCCTCTCCCATGTTGATGGGCTGTCTCTCTCTCTCTAAAAAAAGAAAGAAAGAAAGAAAGAAACTTATTTGCCAACTGGTAATATCTGTGTGCATAGAAAATCTCTGCATACTACTGTATTTTGAAAATTATCTCTTGGTCCATCCCATCTCCACCCATTGTCCAATTTTAGAGCTTATTTTTTTCTGCTATAATTTAAAAGGTAATGTACCAGACAAAAAAACAGTTTTAAACTATGTGCTTAACAGTCATATTTATAATAGGGAATTTCCAGAAAACAAGTGATTCAGTCTCATATGCCTTAAGGTACCCCATTTCTCCAGTGGAGACTAGGATGAATTATTTATTATAGTAGATATGTGGTCACACTGGGGACCCATCTCCAAAGGTTAAAACTGGGTTTCACACTTCATCCTGAAGTCCTATGGGAAAGTTTCCAGTATCCTCATTCCCCTCGTTTGCACTGGCCCTGGATTGATTTGGGACGTGGAGTAAGGGCGGAGATGGCAGGAGGGTTTCATGTATTATAACAGTGATCCAGTTAAGGCAGTGAAGGAGCCTTTTTTTCAAACATGAAGGAAACTGAAAGCCCAACAAGAGAGAAGCCACGTTACAGGACTAGAACCAACATAAAAACAAAACCTGAGACCCACTTCTCCTATATCCTGTGTGAATTAACTTTCTTTTATGGTCTCATTCCACCCCTACTGAAAAGCCAAACTGGGTTCTTTCCTTTCCAAAGCTGGCTCGATAGAGAGATTAGGCAGTGTATCTTTTGTGTATTTGCCTTATTTTATCCTAAGAGAAAGACCCCCTAAGACAGTGTTGACAAACTTCTGTAAAAGGTCAGATAGTAAATATTTTAGGCTTTGCCAGCCTTGCGGTCTCTATAGCAGCTAGTCAGCTCTATCATTATAACACAAAAGCAGCCATAGGAAATACATGAACAAATGAACAGGGCTGTGTTCTCATAAAACTATGAGCACTGAAATTTAAATTTTATTTCTCATGTATCATGAAAAATTACTCTAATTTTTATTTTTTTTCCCAACTCTTTAAAAATGTAAAAATAATTCTCATGGGCTATACAAAAATAGACTGTAGACCACATTTTGACCCACTGGCCATAGTGTGCTAACCCCTGCCCTAGAGGAATAAATCTGAGAAGACCATAGGTGTTAAAACGTGAAGACACAGAATGTGATACCTGAGGACAGATGATTTAAATGTGGTAGGGGAAATGACTGATGGGTATGTGTATGCAGGGAGAGTAGATGGATGATGCCCTGACTCTTGATTCTATTTTAGGTAAGCTGAGTTGGTACTAGGTCAAATTCCACATTCTCTATTTTGATTTACTGTCCTAAAATTTATGAAAGGCAGGTTTTAGCTGGCCTTTGAGAAGAAAAGCAAAAATTAGAAAAGGACATGTGACTTGGAGTTTCCCATATGGTATGCAGAACCAATAGGACATTTTATTAGTAATGGCAGCTGGTGGTTTTCGTTATCAGTGAATCATTGAGAAGCTTGTCTGAATCAGGGAGGAGGCAGTTAGCCATATTCCTCCTTAGCACAAACTATTTCATGTCGTTGTAAAGCTCTCATAGAATATGTCTTCTGCGTGGTGAAAGAACCCATAAAAATCTGTTTTTAAGACATAAAAGCTATATTGGTAAAATTTTTAAACTCCCATAAACTCAAAATCATAAAGGGCCATTTATTAAAACAGTGTGAATGATTTACATGCAGTTGAATAAAGCTTTTGTTGTTTCGTAGGTCAACTCACCTATAATAATTGCATAACTGGTAGTGTGGTTACTTATAACAAAGGAGTCTTAATTATTATGATAATGATAATATAATAAACATTTTTTGAACAGCCACTATCTGCTGCCACCTAACATCTATAATCCCATTCATTCCCACAGCAGCCCTGCAAGGTCGCTATTATTCTCCTTGAAGATAATATTGAGGCCTAGTCACATACACACAAAGTAGCAGGGCCAAACCTATGTCTCCCTGACATGAAAGTTTATGCTGTCTCCACTGTACCATTGCCATGGTAAGAAATGTTAGCAAAACAAAACAAAACCGAATTTGGAAAACCCATCCTCAAGTATGTTGCTGACTATCCATACTTTATGTTCATTTTACTCTGTGTGGTTATTGTACAGTAACAGAATAATTTCAGTACCCTAAAACCGTGAAAACTCACACCAATTGTGTCTTTTAATATTTGCGGTTTGTGTGTCCATTCATTGCTTGCAGTTTCTAGGCAGCCTGCAGCCTTGAACTATTCGCTGTCTGAACTTGCCCTCAAAGAATTGTTCCTCCCGCCCTACCTCTATCAAGTGACAACCAATGAAAAACCCACAAGTACAGCAGCTGCAGCTCTGGAAAGCTTCCATCAAAACCCTCATTCCCACATCCCCTTTGAAAATCACAGAGCTTGCTGTTATCTGCTTGAAGGTCATGACTAATACTTGTAAAACTTCCACAGCAAACACTGTCTACAAGACCTAAATTCCTAAGTTGAGCTCTAATGGTAACTTACCTACACCAAAACCTTTACTGCCCCTCAGCTGCCCTACCCTAAATTCTTACCCCATAATATAGAAAGCAAATATTAGGACAGGAGCATTCTAAATAGTCCACAGGAAAACTGGAAAGCTTAATGAATTTCAGAAAGTGCCTCTTTGACAGATCAGAATTAAATGAAAATCCCTGATATATTGAGAATTATGAGGTGACTTAGCCCTGTTCTTATCCATCTAAATTTTATTCTTTCCATGAATTGCTTTTAGGATTCAGAAGTCAAGTATGCAATATACCTGTCTCAGAGGAAGCAATTTCATTTTTTTCTAAATGTGGGAATGTAGTGCAAAAGTAGCTGTTTTATGTGTGACCAAATGATAACCAAAATCCAGTTTTTAGCAGCCTTTTCAGATGTGAATCATGTTACTTAATCCAGATCTTTGAAACCACAAACAGGCACAAAGTATGGATGTTTGATTGAAGAAATATGGTGGCTATTATTCACCCTGCCATGCTTTCTTTTGCTTACATTAATGACTCATTAATACATTTTAAGAAAAAAGTAAATTTGCATCATCATCCAGTGAAATTGGCAAGACTGGATGCTCGTGATTACAGACACAAGGCTCCATCAAGAGATAATTTCCTGGTGGTCACAACATTGATTTTTTTTTTTTTTTTTTTGACTGTCCCACCAGTATGTCCAGGAACTCAGAAAAAAGGCTGCAGCCAAAAGACAAATATGTGCTAATGCACCACTTCTTGTCTGGAGAAAATATATGCACATGGCAGCAGGAAGAAGTTATTTGGTCTGTTATTTATTTATAATGTACAGGCTGCAGAATGTTAGCATTCTGATTGTGCCCAGATGTAATAGAAAAGAATTCACTAGCATTTTCACACTAGCATTAGTAAGGAATGCACCTTTGGAATCAACATTAGTTAAAAGGTTGTCATTTATATCCAGTAATCCCAAAGATTCTTTCTGGTGCCTAAATTATAGAAACAATTATTTGGGGCCTTAAATCCCATCTAAATTGACCGCTTTTGGTCACTTTAGCATATTTCCTTATCAGTAAAACTGAGCAGACACATGCTTTTTAAACATGACAGAAAATATCTACTACTTAGGTAAGATAGTGAGCTCAGATGTATGGTGGGGAAACCCTCATAATTCAAAAAAGACTTTCTTAAAATACTGTTGATAAAGAATATCAGTGTCAGTTTTCCTAATGAGAAGGAGGGGCATGCTTTATAAGCCAAGACTTTCTATTAAATAAACAGCCTCAGGAGAATGTCCATTGTCATCTGTGAGCAGTGTGTGCATGTAAATATATCTGTCTGAAGTGGGGTTTTTCCCCCAAAATAGGATATCTCAATGACTGCAGCTTTGTACTTTGCCATTTTTTTATTGTGACTGTCAGTTATTTAAGTATCAGAAAGCAACTTCAGCTGTTGAGGAAAGTCATCTTCATATATTTCTTAAGCAAAATACTGGGGTTTGTCTTTGTCCAAGAAGCTTTAAGGCCTATTTATCTTATTTAACTTTTTAGGAGTTGTTCTGATATCATAAGTGTATATTCAGAATGACTATCCAGATTTTTGTGTGTGTCTCAAGTTAGTGCTTCTAAGATGATTAGATTAGTGGTGTGGCAGTTAAAGCCATGGATATTTTCAAGTCCCTTAGACAAAATGTATTGAAAAATTAAATTCATAAATAAATGAGCATTCTATAAGCATTTTTTTTCTTAAATTTTAAATGAAGAGGCATTCACATGAACCTTATACAACCCTCTGGTTCCTGGTAATCCAAGTACCATGAGTTTTTTCCATGCCACCAAACCAATGAAGAAATTTTGCCGTAGGGGAGGCAGAAACTTGTTTCATTCAGTTAAGGGAATATTTCTTGGTTGCCTTTAAATGGTTTCTTTTTTTTTTTTTTTTTTTTCCATATCACTGTTATGTAATAGCTTTCCAAGAAAACTATTTTATAATCTCTTCTTTTCTATCCATTTTAATATTATATTTATTTCATCTATTATATCAAAATACTATAATTTCAACATGTAGTCAATTCTAGAAAACTGTTAATGACATATTTTATTCTTTTTCTATTCTTTGAATTTTGCTGTGTATTTTATACTTGGAGAATATCTTTTTAAAAAAAATTTTTTAATGTTTATTTAATTTGAGAGACTGAGAGGGAGACACAGAATCCAAAGCAGGCTCCAGGCTCTGAGCTGTCAGCACAGAGCCAGACGCGGGACTCAAACTCACAAACTGCGAGATCATGACCTGAGCCAAAGTCAGACGCTCAACCAACTAAGCCACCCAGGTGCCCCTATGCTTGGAGAATATCTTAACGTGAATCAGCAAGTGCTACTTCAAGTGCTCAATACCACATATGACCAATGACTATCCTATTAGAAGGTGCAGCTCTAGACCATGATATCTAGAAGGATATGGACCAACAGTGTTATTAACTTCCTTCAGAAAAACATGTTTATAAAACTAGAGAGATTTAAGTAAACCGGAAAATTATTCTAACAGCCATAAAGTCAGAGGAGAATTTTTATATGATCACAACATTTGTAAAGCCTCAGTTATGTTTATGGGGTTAAAGTGAATTTTTTAATTTAGGGTAACCAAATTGAAATGAAATGCCAAGGGAAGATCATGGCCATATTCTTCAGAATAATTTTTAGTCCTTGCTCCCATATTCTAGGGATATATTGAAACCTTCCTATAAAAAGCATGGATTCTTTTCACTCAGGAGCTAAACATCTATTAATCTCTTAATCAAAATATCATGCTGAATAAATGTGAATTTGTTGGACATTTCCCCCACTCTGTTAGCTACTACAGGATGGAAAGGAATTATTGTATGTATTTCTGGGAATGACAACCTGCCCTATTCCTGTCACATGTACTTAGAACAAGGTAGCCAGAGATTGGAATTTCTTATTATATTTGGGGTCATCTGTTGGGATTCCAGAAAAAATAACTAGAAGACTGAGCTTCTAGAAACAGATTTTAGAACAGCGTAGCATTATGGTCATTAATTTTCCATTATGTCTGAGGCCAAGGGTATCTAGGAAAACCTGACATAGAACTAGAGCAGTATTCTCAAGCCACTTGTATGTGAGAATAAATTAAAATATGAACATCAACTGAAATTTCCATGTGCTTATTATGTTTAAGGAACAGATTTGAACTTTCTGCATTTATTTATTTATTTACATATGTGTGTATGTATTTTTAACCTTTCCACCCTTTCTCTCATTTCTCCCACCCTAGCCTCTAGCAACCACCACTCTGTATATATGAGCTTGTTTTGTTTTGTTTTTTTTAAATTCTACATATAAGAGAGATTGTATACTATTTGTCTTTTTCTGTCTGACTGATTTCACTTAGCATAATGCCCTAGAGAAGGATCCATGTTGTCCTGATAACCATTTAAATTATCTCATTATTGGAGCGCCTGGGTGGCTCAGTCGGTTGAGTATCTGACTTTGGCTCAGGTCATGATCTCACAGTCCGTGAGTTCGAGCCCCACGTTGGGCTCTGTGCTGACAGCTCAGAGCCTGGAGCCTGCTTCGGATTCTGTGTCTCCCTGTCTCTCTGACCCTCCCCCATTCATGCTCTGTCTCTGTCTCAAAAATAAATATTTAAAAAAATTATTATTATGCAAAATTTCAAATATAGAGAAAAGTAGAGAAAAAAAGAACCCCTGTGACAGCTACCAGAGTCATCAACTCATGGCCATCTTTATTACATCTATATTCCTTTCCCCCATGGTGGATTCTTGGGAAGCAAAGCCCAGATGTCATATAATTTTCAAAGATTGTCTATTATGTGATTTGAGCGTTGATGGGCTTTGAGGCTAAAATGAATAAATAAAATATGACCTTTTTTCTCAGAGATTTTATCAAATCTATCTGGGGTAATAATGTTTAGTAGTCAATATAATTATAATATAAATCAAGTGTAACATAGACCCAAATGCTAAAACACCTGAACCAGTTCTCAACATAGCAAAACCTGACATAAAAGGAATAACTTTATGATATAAGTCCCTGGGACCATTTTTATGAAGAATTTTTTAAAGCATGAAAGATTTTCTAGTTCCATTCATTACAAGGGCCTTGAAGCAATGGCACCCAGTAGCAATGAGCACATATGGCACCAAGATTTTGGCTTCTGAATCTGTTTTCCTACTAAAAGGAAACAGTACTCCTTGAACAAATGGCTGACTGACTTCAGGGCTGGTGGAGGAAAAACAAGATGAGCCTTGAAACATCTTTTCCTGCCAGCATATTATGAAGTGCTCAAAAAAATGATAGGGACATGTCAGAAGGACCCAGGAACCAGCTTGAAAGGACTCCCACTGGCCAACTGTAGTACAATTTGAGCAACAGAGTAACTAGTAATAATAATGAAATACAACTTGTATTAAAATAAGAATCTGGGGCTCCTGGGTGGTTCAGTTGGTTAAGCTTGTGAACTTTGGCTCAGGTTCATGTGTTTGTGATCTCACGGTTTGTGGGTTCAAGCCCCATTTCAGGCTCTGTACTAACAGTGCAGGGCCTGCTTGGAATTCTCTCTCTCTCCGTTTCTCTGCCCCTCCCCAACTCATGCTTACTCTCTCAAAATAAATAAGTAAACTTTAAAAGAATAAAATAAATAAGAATCTGTGAGTGAGTTCATAGTGGCAATAAATAAATAGATTCTACATGAATAAGAAGGAAAAGCTCTTTTTACAGTAGAATGGCAATTAATGAATGAGGATGAATGCTAGATTAGAAAATCATCATTTGCAACCATTGTGGTTACATTGATTCAGGCTAGAAGTATCAATGGTTGCTAAAACTAGAAAGTGAAAGTTAGTGAGGAATAGGGTATTTATATATCTCAGAGAATTTCTCCATAGATTACTTATTAATAGCCATGGGAAATAGTCACGTTAGAGGGGAGAGGCCTGGTAGTAACACCTGAACCAAGTGATCAAAATTACCATCACCAATAATCGAACAAAATGACAGCATGTGCCTCTGATGTTATGCACTGAGAAAGACATCTGCAATATTCTTGCCCCTCAAAATGCACAATTAATTTAATATTAAGGAAATATCAGACAAACCCAAACTAAAAGATAGTGTTAAAAAATGGCAGCATCCAGAAAAACAAAGGAAAGCTGAGGAGCTGTTTCAGATTAAAGAAAACCAGAGAGATGTAAAAACTAAATGTGTATGTCATCCTGGATCCTGAACTAGGAAATATAATGCAGAAAGAACATTATTGGGACAATTGGAAATATATGAGTTAGGTTATGGATTAAATAATAATAATGTTACTATGTAAGTTTCCTGATTTTGATCATTGCACTGCCATTAGGTAAGTGATTATCTTTGTTCTTAGGAACTATACATTGGTAATATTTAGAGACAAAAGATGTCTACAACTTAATCAGATGGTTTAGAAAAACAAATGAGGTATATATATACACATATATATGTATACATATATATGTGTATATATATACATATATATATAATAAAATACAAAAGTAGCAAAATTTTGACAATTGGTAAATCACTAGTGCATAGAAAAGTTTTTTTGCTGTTCTTGCAAATTTTCTCAAGTTTGAAGTTATTTCAAAATTAAATTTAAAGTAATAAGACAAAGCAAATATACACATGTGCATACACACACAATTATCTTGACTTTATTTTTTTAAGATTTTTTTTAAAAAAATTTATTTATTTTTGAGAGAGAAAGAGAGCATGCAGGGCAGGGGAAGAGATGGGGAAGGGGGTTGAGAGAGAGAATCCCAAGCAGGCTCCACACTGTCAGCATGGACCCCGACGTGAGGTTGAAACTCACGAACCATCGTGAGATCATGATCTGGGCTGAAATCAAGAGTCGGACATTGAACCCACTGAGTTATCCAGGTGCCCCCACAGTTATTCTCACTTTAAATAAAGCCAGCTGAAAATAGAAATCTGAAGGTCATACCCAAAAGTAAACTAAGGAATATAAAATTGTTTTCTCCCAACAAATCTTCATATAAAATTATACAATTTATAAAAATTTAATAAACATTAAAACACAGTTTACCAAACCCCCATTTGTAAATTAAGGTATATCTCAATTTGCATTTGCTTTATCTCTGTCCTGGTAAGAGTCGCTGTATCCATCTGGCTTGCTTTGGGAATCTTCTCACATAGAGCTGTGTATGAGTGCATGCTTAAATGTTGTCACAGAAAATGATGGTGGTCTCCTTCAACATACAGATTAAGGCCTGTGCAGACCTGGGGCTCGACTTCAGATTTCTCTCTTCTGATTACGTGAGTAGTTTTTCAGGCCACATAAAACCAGATTTTAGGGGCGCCTGGGTGGCTCAGTCGGTTAAGCAGCCAACTTCGGCTCCAGTCATGATCTCGCGGTCCATGAGTTCGAGCCCCGCATCGGGCTCTATGCTGACAGCTCAGAACCTGGAGCCTGTTTCAGATTCTGTATCTCCCTCTCTCAGACCCTCCCCTGTTCATGCTCTGTCTCTCTCTGTCTCAAAAATAAATAAACCTTAAAAAAACATTTTTTTTTTTAAAACAAAACCAGATTTTAGATCTGCTCCTTCCACCAACTAACTCTGTACCTCTTGGGCTTTTTTCCTTTTCCTCTTTTCCTCTCACTAAAATATAACTTTTATAGGAATAATAAAAATAGTAATGATGTAATGAGTCTATTATTTTGAGCCTACCCAGAAATTATTGCTTTACTAATCACACACACAAAAAAGAGGAAGATATTCAGTTATCTAAAAGCTGATTAGCTGAGACTGCATCTTTCCTTTTTCTTCCCTTTTTCTACCATTTTGCTACTCACAGAGAATTGGCATAGGAAGGAGAAATAAGCAAAACTGGTCAGTCAAATCTGTTTTTTTAATAAATAGTTTGGTATTATTTTTGTAATATTTATTTATTTTTGGAATAGCGCAAGCAGGGGAGGGGCAGAGAGAGGGGGACAGAGGATCCAAAGCAGGCTCTGCACTGACAGGCTGCCAGGAGTGAGCCCATGTGGGGCTCGAACTCACGAACCGCAAGAAGACTACCCGAGACAAAGTCGGACCATCAACTGACTCAGCCAACCAGGTGCCCCAGTTTCATATAATTTTAAAGTCAACAGATGCTATCTGTAATGGCAAAATATTGGAAATAACTTAAATGTACTTCCACAGTACTAGTTAATACTGGTGGAATACAGTGTTTCCATAAACAAAGACTGGATGGTCTCTATGTATTGATATGGAAAGATCCCCAAAGTATATTGTTAAGTCCAAAAAACACAGTACAAAACAGTCTATATTGAATGCTACCATTTGCATATAATAAAAGGATTAAAGGATATACACATATTTGGGGCACCTGGGTGGCTCAGTCAATTAAGCATCTGACTTTGGCTCAGGTCATGATCTCATGGTCATGAGTTCGAGCCCCTCATTGGGCTCTGTGCTAACAACTCAGAGCCTGGAGCCTGCTTCGGATTCTGTGTCTCCCTCTCTCTCTGCTCCTCCCCTGCTCATACTGTGTCTCTCTGTCTCTCAAAAATAAATACATGTAAAAAAAAATTCTTTAAAAAAGAATATACACATATTTGTCTGCCTATGTATAAAATGTCTCTAAAAGATATATATGCACACAAAATTGTTTGCCTGAAGAGATGATAATTTGATGTTGGGGAACATGTTCATTAATTTCCGCATTAATACAATTGAAAAACTCCTAAATTTAATGCTTATATAGAAAAAAATAGAAAATTATACTTTTATCCCTGTTTTATTGCTGTAGAAATTACTGTTCTATAATGATATTTCATAAACACAAAGATGCTCCCAGACCTTTCACTGTAATGATGAAAACTATTATGCATTTTATCTGATTGAGTCAGTCTGGTTCACTTATTGATTTGAACTCAAAGAATTTGTCAACATTTTTTCTTAAGTGTCCTTGGTTACAGGAGTACATCCTATGAATGAATAGATGACTCACCTACTATGGGTGCCTGGGTGGCTCAGCTGGTTAAGCGTCCAACTCTTGATTTCAGCTCAGGTCATGATCTCACAGTTGGTGGGATCAAGGCCCACACTGGGCTCTGTGCTGATGGTGTGGAGCCTGCATGGGATTTTCTCTCTCTCTCTCTCTCTCTCTCTCTCTCTCTCTCTCTCTCTCTCTCTCTCCCCCCACCCCCTCTCTCTCTCTCTCTCTCTGTCCCCACCTCATCCTCGCTCGCTCTCTCTCAAAAATAAATAAATCAACTTAAAAAAAAGACTCACCTGCTATAAGAATATTAAAGAGCTGAAAAGTATGAAGCTGATCTCAGTGGAGTTCTATCAAAATACCAGTTTTATTTAATACCCCATGAGAAGTGGGAGGATAATACTTCTTTCAAATTAGATAGTTTAAGATTTAGCATTCCTTTAATATGTGGAATACCAGGAGTATCTCAGGAAAGCCAGAAACCAAATAAGAAAGTCCTAGGAAATTTTTAGAGATCCAATGGAATCTAAAAGACCATCTTCCCTGGAGTCGATATTTTAATATATCACCAAGATCTCATACTTCCCTTAAACAGGATATTAAATGGCACATAGTAATTTTTTCCCTAATGGTTCTCTTTTGTAGTTAACGCTTTCTTTCTCCATCCACCTGCATTTTATAAGTGGATAAATAGAATCACTCCAAGCTGTCTGAATGCTCCTTTTTCCTCCTGCATCTGCCAAACTCAGTGAGAAGTAGGAACCTAAGACAGTCTCTGGTACAGGTAACCATCTGTTACCACTTACAACATAAAATTCAACAAAGAAAGTCTTCTCTTGTGGCTTATTTGCATATTTTACGGTTCTCCTGTTTAACTCCTTCTTTATAAAATAAGAAAATAATTATTATTCAAATTAAAACTGCTCATCCAGCCCATAGGTGGTATATTAAAGCTCTCTCCACTGAGAATTATTTATATGGTTCCAGTTAATAACGGTGCATTTTTATAGGGAAGATACACAGATGTGACAGTGGTTTTAGAAAGAACTTAGGCAGCATCCAGAAACAGCTGTACATTTTTCCAGCAGCCTGAGTAGTGACTAAGTAGTGTTTTGTACCACCTTCTCCACATATGCTCCTTTCCCCCTTCCTTTTTTCAGCACATCTAGATGATTAATAAACTGAACATTCTTTACATGCATTCTGACAGCCACGGGGACTATAAAGGTTGACAATATACAGCATCACCCAGTGTTATCATGAAACACCTCATTGGATGCCTCTATACCAGGGGGCTGTGGCATTTTGAGAGGCTGGTGCTGGGAGTTGTATGGGTCTCTTGACATCATAGTCAAGTTGGTATTTTCTCAGGTCATATTGTCAGTGGCTGGATAAGTGTCCCCTCAAATCTGTATTATGCATTTAAAGAAGTAATTTATTTGCCTTAGGGAAGAGAGTATAGTCTCATTATCTTAAAAAGTCAGAAGACAGTTTTAATAACCATTTCACTCATTCCTCTATGAATTTTGCTGAAAGACCTATCCTAAAGCATGTCTGCTGGCAAATCCCAAGTTTCACTGTTACCAAAGTTGACTTTGTGTGAGCTGTTACATTTTCCATAGACAATTGGATGTGATCACAGAAGGATGATTGCCAAAGTTTTATTTCAACTCAGATATAACTAAATGCAAGAAATCACTTACTGACACCTTTATTCTGCCTATCCCACCCTAAATCACCATTTTGGGAAAAAAGTTATAGGATCTCCAAAATGGTCTGCCTATGTTCCAAGTTAATTTTGAGAATGGCTCTTTATGTCTGGTTTACAGTCTCTTTAGAAAAGCAGAATTATGATGGAAACACTGTAACATCCTAAGCTGTAACAAATGAGCTGTTCTTGAAGATAAATGTAACTTCATGTCTTTGAAGCTAAATATTTACTTTTCAGATGATTTAATGTATCTTTGTTCCTTTCCACACTGAACTTTTTCTTTCTTTGCATCCCTTCAACTCCAAGCTACTTTTTGTAGCCCTGTTTTATCAGTGTTTTGTGATGTTACAAAAAAGCAAAGAGTGTGAGGTCAAATTTTCCATTACATACCTCAACAGGAATGCCAGGGAACCTAGCCAAACTAAGTCTACAAAAAATAAAAATTACAGGAAAGATGATTCATTAATCAACAATTGCCCTACCAAAAAAATAGAATAAGTTGTATGTATTTTGTTTTGGGAGCAGGGACTGAGTGCAGACAGCCTAGACATGGGGTGAAATGGGTTATTTCATGCCAACATAGCATGGTTTTAGATCGACTAGGGATCTTTTAAACCTTAAGAATAACTCACTTTGTGCCTTGGTTTCTCTCAACTTTTTCTTTTTTCAGAATGAAAATATATCATGCAGACCCCAGCTACAATTTGATTAAAAAAATAATGGCAGCAGGGGTGCCTGGGTGGCTCAGTCAGTTGAGCGTCCAACTTTGGCTCAGATAATGATCTCGTGGTTTGTGAGTTTGAGCCCCACATCAGGCTCGCTACTGTCACCACAGAGCCCACTTCAGATCCTCTGTCCCCCTCTATCCCTCCCCTGCTGTGTTCTCTCAAAAATAAACAAACATTTAAAAAATATAAAATAAAAATTTAAAAAATAATGGCAACAGAAAGATACAATAGAAAGACACAGCCTGCAACTCATGAAATGTTTCAGCCATTAGCCATTCCTTCCTCTCTGTCACAAAGTCTTTGTCACCTCCTCTTCCTCTAACAGAGGTCCCCATCTCCGTCCTTTTGTCTTTTGCCATAAGTTCAAGATCTTGGTCCTTCCCTAAAACATTGTCAGATCAATAAAAATGCTAGACTTTGTATTTAAAGTTATTATTAAATATTGAAGGATATGAAAAGGTCAAAAATAATGACACTGGAGGAAAAAATTAGTCACTGAATTACAAAGAGCCCCCAAAGCTCCTATACAAAGAGAATTATCTAATCACAGAACTTTGTACCATAAATGTCAAAGTGAAGCTTCATTTTCTTGTATTCTAATGAGAAAATCAGTCACTAACAAATACAGTAACAATACTGGCTCCATGACCAGCCAATAATAGATACGTAAACTCTGTTGTCTAATGCTTTGTTTTTTAAGTTTATTTATTTGAGAGAAAGAGTGTGTGTGTGCATGAGAGAGCACAAGAAGGGCAGAGAGAGAGAGGGTGAGAAAGAGAATCCCAACCAGGCTTTGCACTCTCAGCGGGGCTCAAACTCACAAACTGTGAGATCATGACCTGTGAGATCATGAGCCAAAATTGAGTCGGACATTCAACCAACCAACCGAGCCACCCAGATGCCCCTGTTACCTAGCTGCTTTATTAGCCAACCCCTTCTGACTAATCAAAGAAAGGTGATATTATGGGCCTGTATCACTAATACACTAAGTGTATTTTACCTTAATTCTTTGAAAGATGGTACTCCTTATGTGGTTCAGACACTATTAACCAGAGTATGTAATTAATCAGAGCAATTCCAGCCATGTTGGAGGATACTGAATTTACTGAAGATTTTTGTTGTCTTTTATGGAGAACATGAAGGGAAAATGGAGAGCAGGTTGTTTTTTCTTTTGTCAAAAAGCTGATAACCCAGTTGTGATGACCATTTCATCCACACAAAGGAACAGAAACATGAGAAATAAACTTTTTAAAGTTCCTAATAATTGTGTGTTTCTTGTGAGAAGCTGGGACATTTCAGAAAAGAAATGGACGGAAGGAGAGGAACAAAGCCAGAGTTCCCAGACCTTAACAACTAGGGCAAATATAACAAGTCCACTTTTGTTATTGAAAAATGGGGTGTTCTGCCCTGTTTTAGAAGAAAACTTGACTGCCTGAACAGAACTATGGAGATAAGGTCCTAATGTAGTCTGTGCTAGTCCAAACCTGTGCTCACCTCCTCACCTCCACCAGAGTCAGTGACAGACCACCCAGCAGAGAATATTTTTCGAGTAGTGCTGATAGAGGCAAACATCCTAGGTGTCACATGGAAAACAGTCAATCCCCAGACTTCACACCTCAGACAGGCTTTTTTCCAGGCATTTCTAGTAGCCCGTTCTTTACCCCATTCTGCATTATCTGTACTGCACCCTCAACACACACAGTATACACACTTAGGAAGGAGAAGAGAGATGTATACAGAAAACCACATCCAGTAAGTTTTCTTTCTCCTTAGAAGATCATATTTTATCTTTTCAAAATCTCTCTGCCTTTGTTCTTTTCAACTATATTAAAAATTTGTTTCCTTGGTTTTTAGTTTTTAATTTTTAAATTATTTTTAAGTGTCCTCCACACCCAACCTGGGGCTCAAACTTAAAACCCTGGTATCAAGAGTCTCTCACTCCTATTTCCTTGGTCTTAAATCTCATTTTATTCAAGCTCATAGCAACTCCACAGTCTCTGAAGTCTTCTCTCTCTCAGCCACATCAGTTCTTTATTATGATTGCTTGTGCAAGCCAGTGGGTGTTTGTTATGTCACATAGGCTATGGGAGACAGGTTTTTCCCAATCCCACTATACTCCCAAACCCCATTCCTTTCAACTATCTATTCATCCATCCAGCCATTTGAGTCACCAAGGGCTTTGAGACTTGGGAAATTTACATCCCTGAAACTGATTATGCTATGTTGAATTTATACAGAGCTCTTCTGCTTTGCAGGATTTTAAAAGAGAATGAATACTCTTGTTTACAAGACAGACAAGGTCTTTCACTGTATCAAGTTTATACCCTGGTTAGGATAGTCAAAGAAAAGCAAATATTTAAATAAGTATTTCACTCACAGTAAACATAAGAAGAAACACTGGGGGAATCTGAGTCAATGGAGCAGGGAAAACTATTTTGTGAAATAACGTATAAGCTGAGGTTCAAAGAATAGCCTAAAAAAGGAGAAATGTAAGAGCATCACAGGTTGAAGGGCATCCAGTTTTAATACCCAAAGTCAGGAAAGAGCTTGATACAAAGAGGGGATGAGAAAAGCTGAGCTTAGACTGGAGCCTAATGACTGAAAGGAAAGTGGAAAAATTCAGAAGTAGAGGAGCCAAGATTAAGCAGGGCCTTGTAGGCACTGACAAGAATTCTGGCCTTTTCTAAAAGCAGTGAGTAGCCACTGAAACATTTGGGCAGGGAGGGGGGGAGGCGGGGGAGACATGATTTGAACATGATGTTTCTGCTTGAGTCACTCTGTTGTATCTCATCAAAGAATCAATTAGAGGAGTGCAAGAAGGAAACCAGTGGGACTAATGCCATTTTCCAAGTGAGAAATGATCATAGTGGTCAGTGGAGAAGTGTATGGTTTCGAGACAGATTTGGAAGGTAGAATTTACAAGACTTGGTGGCTGCTTGGATTGGTGGCATTACAGGAGAGTGTCACTGATGATTCCCAGTTTTCTAATATGAGATGCTGTTTCCTGATGTGAAAACTTTTGGAGGAGTGCCTAGACTACGGGTGGGGTGGGATGGGGAGTAGGGATAGACCCCAAGTTTGATCTGGGATGGTTATGATTCACCCAAGTGGAGATGTCACACAGGTATTTGTAAAAACAGATTTGGAGCTCAGAAGAGATATCTAGGCTGGAGATATAAATTGAGTAACACCTTATAAATAATATTTGAAGCCATGAGTATGGATAAGATAACCTAAGAAGAGGCATGTTTTCAGAGGAGAGCCCAGAGTGCCTCTCTGAGCCTCAGTTGTTTCATCTAAAACATGGAAGTAATGATCTCTCTGTACAAGAAGTTGAGACACATGCATACAGTTTATTAGCCCTATGTCCAGCTCATAGTCAGCAGTCAGTAGTATATGGTAATTGCTATTATTACTATGTCTGGTAAATTCTCACATCCTCATTCTCTTGAATGAGTTGGGACTAATTGACAGAGGGGAGAGTGGAGCATGAAGTAAATAAAAGCATGAAGAAATGAACATGAATCTATAGGGGTATGTCTATAAACATTGAGATCAAAACATTAGCTTCTATTGTGCCAGTGTTTTAATTTTTTTTCCAATTTTTATTTTCTAGGCAGCCCTCCTCTTGCAAACAAGTGCCTATAATTCTCCCCATGAAAAATCAGGGGTCTTCATTTTTCTTAAGTGAGGCTTTTGTGCCCAAATGACTTGTGAAGCTACCATCAGGTTCATCATCTTGGCAGGTTTTCATCATTGTTGCTACAGTCACTGATGGATTTGTTAAGAAATATCTAAATGTTCTTTTGGTAACATTATTTTTAGGAAGGCGAAGACTTTACATTTCCAGACAGCAGCTTGGTTGTGAATGTGAGGAGACCACAGAACTGTAACACATTGCACATGTTGACAAGGCTGTCTGGGCTCCTTGGCATTACTAATGATGATAATGATCCCGTTTGGTAGAGGCAGACCCTCCCTACAGCTGGTGTCCTTTCTGCGCAGGGATGAGGTCATTTGGTGGGGAGGGGAGAAATGGAGCTGAAGAGAATGAGAGAAGAGAAGGGGAAGAAACTGTCATGTCTGCATTCTTGGTGGAAAAATAGAAGCATATTTGCCACATGCTTGCTTAATTAATTTATTTTTTAAAAACAGGGAATGGAGAGGCAAGGGGATAGTGAGGAACTATAATATGGTGACAGCTTGGTTTCCTCCCAAAGCTGTACAGTTATCTGTATACACAGTAACTGGGTAATCAAATCTCCAAGACACTGATAACCCTATGAATTCTAATCTCTGGAAATTTGAAACTCCTCAGAGAAGGATATTCCAGCAATCTAAATCCCAGTAACTACTCTAGAGTTGTTTAAGAGCCCAATTCTAGACAGTCCACTCCTCCTTCTGCCTCAAATGTGTCTTAAAAAGAGAAATTCAGGGGCGCCTGGGTGGCGCAGTCGGTTAAGCGTCCGACTTCAGCCAGGTCACGATCTCGCGGTCCGTGAGTTCGAGCCCCGCGTCAGGCTCTGAGCTGATGGCTCAGAGCCTGGAGCCTGTTTCCGATTCTGTGTCTCCCTCTCTCTCTGCCCCTCCCCCGTTCATGCTCTGTCTCTCTCTGTCCCAAAAATAAATAAAAAACGTTGAAAAAAAAAAAATTTAAAAAAAAAAAAAAAGAGAAATTCAGAATTATTGTTCCTTTGGCAATGTAATTAAAGGCATCAGATCATTCTTCATCTAATTCTCAATGTTGTCACCAAAAGCAATTAAACAGCCTTTTTTTACATTACCAGTAGTAGTCCAACTGGTGCACCATGGGTTTATCTAGAACTTGTATACTTGTATGCATAAAAACTATATGTCCTTAGGGTTTGGGGTTGTTATAGTTGGTTGTTGTTGAGGGGAGGGCTTACCAAAGAGGGGTCACTTTGTCATTCCAAGGTAAGACCCTGGCTTAGCACACCCAGCCAGTCACAATCAGCCATTTGGCCATATCTGCGCAAGGTAAAGGAAATGAGTCAACTCTGATCAAATAGGAGAAATACTAAAGATGCTTTCAAGATGTTTTTGAACTCTTCAGAGGAAGGGCCATGTTTGATTAGCCTTTGTGTCCTCCGTGCCTCAGCCAGGCCTGACAGAAAGCGCTCCACAAGTGGTGAGTGTGTGAGTGAGCCAGTGTGCCCCATTACCCACGGTTGAAGACTTCTGCTGTTAGCAAGTACAAATGACCATGAGTAATTATGTGGAGGAAAAAATAATATTTTCTCCTAAATGCTGGAGAAAGAGGCTGAAAGCTAATAAATCTAATAGCTGCCTCTCAACAGTGCTCCTGACGTGAGTTTTCAAGATACAGCGTAAAGAGTACTGGACTGAAGGTCTAAAACCTCACCCTTTGGCAGGCCACTAAAATTTCTTAACCTCAATTTCCTCATTGGTAAAGTGGATAATAACACTTTCTCTGCCTACCTCCTAGGGTTATTTTCAGGACTAAAACCTACTATGGAAGAGAAACTAATAAGAACCATAGGAGGTAAGGTGTTGTTATTGGCTTCTTTTGAGAATACTATATCCTTAAACGTTTTTAGAAGAAAGAGGATTTTTAATTCTTTAAAGAAAAGGTCCTTCAAAAGCGTATGTATTGGTGCTATTGTTGTTAATTGCTGTTAATCCCTCTTTAAAGGTATATTTATTTAAAAAAATAATGACAATCCTCCACTCCATTTCTGGAAAGTTTTTGCGACTTGTCTTCATATTTTGTGTGTTTAAAATCTAAAGTATGAGGTCTTCCTTGAAAAATACCATTATTATTAATAGCCTCTGAAGGCAGCAAGGCTTATGAAGTTACCGACTGCATATGATTAAGTGGTCACAAATAAAACACTGGTATTACCACATGTAAATTCTTTCCCTGAAGTTGGTGCCTCTACAAACAGTGATTCAACTACAGTTGTCTGTCATGGGACAATAGAATTGTCCTTGAAAGAGCACTGCATATGAAGTCAAGAAACAATACCTTAGCTACTTTCTACTGTGGCCGTGATCAAACCATTTCACCTCCCTTAGCCTCTTCAGCTTTCTTAACTAAGCATTCAGTGGCTATCCATCAGGGCTTTACAGCTGTCTCCAGAAGGCATTTGAAAAGAGGGAAGGCATTCTTTGTTGTCAAAATGACAGGGTGGGCAAAAAATGATAGGGTGGAGGTATATTGCTAGCATTTAGTGGGCAAAGGTAGGTCTGCTAAATTTTCTACAGTGAGCAAAGCAGACTCATGAAAGGAAACATTGTCCCCCTGCATCATAAATATGCCCTCCTAAGAAACACTGGACTAGAGCTTTTGAGAGTAAAAGGAGACATAGTTAATAATACAGGATTGTCTCAGGCAAATTGGGATATATGGAGCTTCTAGCCACAATCCAGGTCAACTTTGGCTTGCATTATCTTCCAACATTCTTGTCCATCTTCCTCTCAAATGACAAGATCCCAAGGTTTGCTGAACAGCCATTATGGAAGGAGACAGACAAGTCTGGACCACATACCTTCTTCCATGGTCTCTATTTTACCAGGAAAACTAGCAGCAGAGTTAAAGTTAGCTCACTTAGTCATCCAAGAAATTGGTTATGTTTTAGTTAGAGAGCCTCCTTCCCTCACCCTCAGAGCCTTGGGCTCTGCCACCACTCAAGTGTGGCAGCTGCCTGAAACATTTGTTTGGGGTGGGTGGGGGAAGAGGAAGAAGGGAGAGGGGAGCCAGCTCTTCCCTGCAGCTGTAGTTAACCAAAGCAAGCTGCCTACACAGACAGCTCACTCCATTTCAGGGGCCACCCTGAAGCCATATCTGTGGGTGCAAAGTTATTGTGACACATCCCACCATGGGGTGTGAAGGGAGAAACTGCTCATGGCAACGGAGGTGCCAAATGATTCTTACACTACTTTTTGGACTTCCATTTAAAGAGGGAAAACAAAACCAGTTCAGGAATTTTTTCTACTCTGTTGACACCTCAGCTAAAGAAAATAGTCAAGTCCAGGTGGGTTTTATGTTACTCAGCTCCTATACATGGACAAAGACTGGGATTCCAGCATTCCTGTCGAGCCCCAGGGTTTTCTCCTAGTTAAATTTACTTTCAACTTCTTAAATTGTATTTTACTCTTTAGAGAAAATCTGTTGTGCAGAATTGTATAAGGCTTGACATGATGGTCTAAACTAATTGCTTAAATATGGACTTGGACAATTGTTGAAAAGTACTTTTGTTTGTGTCATGGAATGAAAGTTACCACATACACAATAGTCTATTTTCAAACCTAAATGAATTATGTCTTAAAGGGAATAAAAGAGCGTAGCAAAAAAAAAAAAAAAAACATGAATTTTTTAGGCCAAAATGTCTAAATTCAACTGGAAAGAACTATAGAAATTTGCCTGACACTGACAGGCAGTTCTCTTTTCTCTTTCCTCTTTCTATTTCTTTTCCCTTCTCAACCTAGCATTTGAAGTTAAGCCTTTGAGAATATGTGTCTTCTCTACATTATAGCCAAGTGGCAAGTGTGAGCCATGGCAGCAAACAAATGTCTAGATTCATATAGTACTACTTCAGAGGAGTATCATCTCTTTTGAGGGACAGACAGACCTGATAAAGATCAGAGGTTAGGTCTTCACTTTTCTAACTTTCCCATGAAACCTTAGGGTTTTCCAGAACTTGCCAAAGGTGGAAGAGTCAGTTTGGGGAGGACTTTTTAAAAAAATAACTCAGTGTTGTAGGTTAATAAGGTACTATAGTGTTATGTTTTTAAGAAAGTTTCTTCTTTTTATTTATTAATCTATATGTACCTCACTTCCAAATAACATGTAATACAGAAGAATGAAGTAATTAATTGACAGAATTGGACTAATTGGAATATAAAGCCAGAGATAGGAGCGGGAAACAGAAATATATACTCTCTAGTCTTTTATAGTTATAGAAGTTAATCACAAATTTAGCTCCAAACTTTCTAGTGGCCTAAATTAAAAGGGACATGCTCTTAACCACCCAGACTGGCATCATGAGCAATGTTCAGGGGCAAATGGTTTTTTATTTGTTTATCCATTTACCAACATTTATTTCTTGAGCACCTTCTAATATATCTGGGAGCTTATATTGACAGAGACCTTGGGCAATACCAGAGAAAGGATTAGATCTGAAGTGCTCTGTATGAAAATGTAGAATCTCTTAAAATTGATTTTAACCATGTTTTAATGATAAAATGGAATGTTTATCTGTCTATGAGCAAATCCAAACTACATCAGACACATTTTCATGATTTTCTTTTTTAGAGAAGTCTCTGTAAAATACCCCAGGTCTCACTAAATTATCACCTGTGACCTTGGAACGTGACTGTGTGAGTACATTTTTCTTAAAGCACAGAAGTAGCTCCCTGTGGATGGTGTCTTCAGAGTCAGAATTTGGTCCAGAAGCAGTTCTGGAATGCACTGGACAAAACTCATTGTTTTCAAATATTTTAGGCAGGCAGATCCCTTCTTGCAAATTATCTTATGCCCACCTTCAAAATAGAAAACACGTGTAAGTGATATTTTGTTAGTGTAAATTTACTTTTAAATTGTCATATATTTTATTTACTATCAAGATAGTCATTGAAACCAATGAAACCCTTTCCATAAATCATAAATTTGAATGGATGAAACTGTTTTCTGTTGACCTCAGCATCTTATTTTTTTCCACATTCTGTTTTGTTGCAGTTTTTAAAATTCATTTTGAGGGGCACCTGGGTGGCTCAGTCGGTTGAGCGACTGACTTCGGCTCAGGTCATGATCTCACGGTTTGTGAGTTCAAGCCCTGTGTCGGGCTCTGTGCTGACAGCTCAGAGCCTGGAACCTGCTTCCGATTCTGTGTCTCCCTCTCTCTCTCTGCCCCTCCCCCACTCATGCTCTGTCTCTCTGTCTCAGAAATAAATAAACATTAAAAAAAATTTGGGGCGCCTGGGTGGCTCAGTCGGTTGAGCGGCCGACTTCAGCTCAGGTCATGATATCGCGATCCGTGGGTTCGAGCCCCGCGTCAGGCTCTGTGCTGACAGCTGTGCCGACAGCTCAGAGCCTGGAGCCTGTTTCGGATTCTGTGTCTCCCTCTCTCTGACCCTCCCCCATTCATGCTCTGTCTCTCTCTGTCTCAAAAATAAATAAACGTTAAAAAAAATTTAAAAAAATAAAAATAAATAAAAAAAAATTTTTTAATACAAATAAAAATAAAAAATAAAATTCATTTTGATACTTCAGTATATGCTATGCAATTAGACTAATCCAGAATCTTAAAAAAAAGTCATAAATGATTTTATTTCAAAATTGAATAACAAATTAAAACTAATTGCTCAAACATACATTGTACATTTTATGTATTACAAATGTATACTTTAATATGTTTCATTATCATAGATTTATAAATTTATATTTTATGTTAAATCATATATTCATAACATGAAATATATTATAAAGTACTTTACATATTTGTATATAAATAAATATTAGAAATGTATAATAAATATAAAATGTCACACAAGAGGTAAACACAACTTACCAATACACCCTTAAATTATTATCATGACCTATGTGTTATGATAATTTTTTTGTGACATTTTTTAGGCAACCAATGACCATAACTTGTGGTCTGAGAGTCCAGCTTGTACAGAGCTGACTGGGACCCAATGATATACGCTTACAATGAGCGGATATTGTCGAATCTTTTCTCGATGTGTAATTGACTATGGCACACATGTGCTGTAGTAATGTACTTCTTTGCAGTTTTATGTGAGCAGACATCCACATTCCAGAAATCAACCAGAGATTGATACGGAACAATACCCTTCCTAATGAATGGCGCATTTAAGACATTCATTTATGTGCCCCAGAATTGCAGGAGGAGCTTTTGGTCCAAGGTCTAGGTAGGTGGTGGTGGTAATGGTGGCTGGTGGTGATGTGTGGCTATGTGTATGTATCCTACTAAAACTCAGTGCATCCAGTTGATAGATGGGCCTTATGGCATCATTTGTGTTATTCTCACTTTGTTAACTGAACCTCTAAGTGAGACTAATAAAGCCTCTCCTCCCTCTCTCTGGGCTTAAATTAGAAATTCCAGGCTAGTATAGAAAAAGGTAATCTAAGACATGAAGACAAAACCAAAAGAAAAAGTGTTAACACTGAAGACCCATGGATAAATTAATGCTGTGTTTCTTTCTACAACCAAAATAAAAAATAATTATATTTAAAAATTTTACAAAAGCAAAAATTAAGACCTTTCCTTCCAACAATAATATAAACTTGTTTTTGAGTTTATATTGTATAAGGAAAACTTTCTGCATTTGGAAGAGGACAAAATTATAAATAAATTAATATTTAATCTTGTTCTTTACATTTATAAAGAACTTAAAATGCCTTGTATTTATTTTCTATGGCTTGGTTTTTTTCACAGAAAGGAAACTAGGTTGGGCAAGAATAAGATGCCTGGAATTTTTTAAATCTGCAATGGGTAATTTCCTGTAAGTGAAATTAAATTCAGTTCAACTCTGGGATAAATGCTATGTGTAACACCGCTGGAGTTGGAGTTCTCCTGCTCTCCATTTGGTTACCAGTCATTATTCCTCATTTCTATTCTCTTCAGAAATGAGGGTTTTCATGCTCCGTTGACCATATGCTTCCTGTGCCTTTATCTCTTATACCCTACATATTGCTCCAATTTGGGCCATAATTGTAAGTCATTGTGTAATTCACCATAGCAAGACTTCCATCCCAGACAGAAGTGGCTTGAAAAGACATAGTTTCCTAGGGCTGCTATAACAAATTACCACAAATTGAATGGCTTATAACAGCAGAATTTATTCTCTCACAGTTCTGGAGGCTAGAAGGCTGAAATCAAGGTGCCAGCAGGGCCTTGTTCTCTCCAAAGGTTCTGGAAGAATCCTTCCTTGCCTCTTGTAATGTCTGTGGGTTGTCAGCAGCCCTTGGGTGGTAGTGGTGGTAGTAGTAACTCCAAAATCTGCCTCTATCTTCGCATGGTTGTCTTCTTTCAGTGTGTCAGTGTCCAAATTCTCTCTTCTTATAAGGACACAAATCATTGGTTAGGGCCCACCCTTATCCACTAGGACCTCATCTTAACTTGTTTACATCTACAAAGGCCGTATTTCAAAATAAAGTCACATTCACGGGTTCCCAGTAAACACTAATGGGGGGAGGGGGGTGGGAGACACACACCTGATATAGGTAGTAAGAATCTTGTTAAATTCTCTCACCTCCCTGAGCATTTAGCGGTCTTCACTTTAGCACTTTTACTTGTCTAGTCTCAAACAAAGCATCCTTGAGCTTTCCATCCACTTTCCATCCATTGTCTCTTACCTGGAAATCTATCCAAAGCCACAAAAACCTTAACTGATCAATTCTTTGGTCACTGCCATATAGCATATGCTGAGCTGTATCATTTTATAAAATTGCCCCTCAGGGCCCAGTTTTGTTCTCCAGTATTCATATGCAACTTCCTACTAAAATCAAAGTAAATTGCATGCAAGTGTTTTCAAGCATGGACTCTGGCCCACACTTCTTCCCAAATTCTATACTTTCTTCTTTGTACATCTGGACATTAGACTTACTTACTTTATGTAATATTCTCCCCAAGGCATGAACTGTGAAGAGCTGCATTATCCCAGCTTCTTTTACCACTTCAGTTTCCCTATTATGCTAAAGGCTGGCCAAAGGTCAAATATTTGCATGCTTTCAAGATAGCATATAGTGTTTAAATCTCCCTCCGTAACCAAAGTTGCAATTATACTAAAGAGGGGGCCCAGGGTAAAAGTCACCAACTAGCTCAGACACAACATACCTTCCCAGATATGTTTTCTTTCACCTGCATGGTGGGGTTTTAAAGAAATTGAATTCGTTGCAAACGAGAGCAGGTATCACAAAGAAATCCAGGTATCTGGCTTTTCTTGAAAACTCAGAAGATCTGGCAAATTTGGGTTCACATTTCGGCAGCTATCCCTTCAGACAGATTATGGGCTCTCACCTGCACTGTGGGCCAATCTAGACTAAACCGTTTCATTGATTTATGTTACCTGTCTGGCTGTTGGTGGCGTTTGGGCTATCCACCCCTGGCCCAAGACTTAGGAATTCAACCTTAATTTTCTTCCTAATGTGGCTCAAATAAACTATATTGAACACACTGGGGCAAAGGAGAGCACATCATTGGTTTCCCTTCCTCCTGGTTTATACTGTCTTTAGGCAGATTTCCACCAACACCCCCCAGCTCAGGGATGAGATGCACACCTTCAGTCACAGTGCATCTGGACTCGAGAGCCTTTCCTCCCTTTTTCTGTCACTATCTCAGGTGTTACGGTTGAGTTCAAATGCAAGAATTGAAATTTTCAAACGTGGAAGGTAATTTCAAACTCAATCTCCAGTTACTCTGTTGAGGTTGGATTTCATTAATCACAGCACATGCCCTTCCCGAAACTTTTGTGCTTTGCTAGCCTGTGGAACCTCTTTGGCCCTTTAACTTATCCTTTCTGCTTCCACATTCCACCATTTACCTCTTGGCCCACACTATTTTGACTTCAGATTAGAATAGTTTTTCTGGAAGTCTCATGTCTAGACTCTTACCAGTGTCTTCCCTGTAGACACTGGTCTTGCTCTATAGAACATCTCTGGGCAACCCTTATCCTGGGCTTAGGGTCTCCCAATTCTCCCTGTCCTGTTCTCATCACATCAGTGATGTGTTTCTTACACTCATAGTGTTTCCTGAGAGGGCTGTCACCTCAAGCACTGACTTTGGTATCCTGAACAGTGCCTCTCTAGCTTTTCTTGGAATCATTAGTATCACTAAAAACCCTCTTATTTTTTCATTATCCCCAGTGCCATTGGCACACCCAATTAATTCATCCCATGGAGTATTATATTCACTGTATGACCGATGTGGCTACATGGTCCTTTTCAGAATTCGCAGGACATATTATCATGTTAGAACATTCCCCATGTGATGGTAGGAAAACCCTAATTTGTGTTTCCTTGAATATTTATAAATCCTAAAAGCCCCATCTTTACCTTTATTTTAAAGCTTCATGGGATTTATGATTATAAAAGTAACATGTTCATTATAGAGAATGTAGAAAATACACAAAGATAGTAAGATAAAAATAAAAATTACCTATAACTATACCATATAGAGACAACTACTGTTAACATCTTGATATGTTCATTTTCACATTTACATTTTAATCTCTCCCTGTCCCAACTCTTCAGTTCTCAAACACTCTTGAGAGAAGGGTAATTTTTGTGACTATCCCAAAAATTTAGAAAAGAGTTCTATAACCCAAGAAAATTCTAGTGTTAACATTTCATAATGTTCTCAATATTGTACACATTCCTGCTTGTTTTATGTTAAATTATTTAGCCTTCTACCATATGATAAACATTGGATGTTTTTTTTTTTATCATTACCCCCAAAGAATCCAAAGATTATCTCTATAATCCTCTCATTTTTCTGATATGATAGATTGTATCATGGGCAACCCATGTGTACAGAGCCCTGGCTTAGGCTTTTCTTATGGACTGAATTGTGTACCTTGTCACCCCAAATTCATATGTTGAAACCCTCCATCTCCTCCCAATGTGATAGTATTAGGAGGTGGAGCTTGTAGGAGGTAATTAGGATTAAATGAAGTCATGAAGGTGGAGTCCTTATGAATGGGATTAGTGCCTTATAAAAATCATAAGAGAGATTGCTTCCTCTCTTGGCTCTCCACTATGTGAGGATAGAGAAGTCAGCAGTCTGCATTTGGAAGAGGGCCGTCACCAGAACCTGACCATGCTGACACCCTGATCTTGGACTTTCAGCCTCCAGAACTGTGACAAATTTCTGTTCTTTGTAAGCCTCTCCGTCTGTGGTAGTCTATTATAGGAGCCCAAACGAAGACAGCATTCAAGGAAGAAGATCCTGACCGATCTAGTTGTGACTATAAGACACAGATAAAAGAAGGTTCATGCTTACCCAAAGTCATGAGTGTCAACTATGACAGACCAAGATCTTAAGCTAGGGCTTGAAAGGGAGGAAAAGATAGGCAACAAAGAAGAAAGCTATTTAGGTATATTTTACAATGGAAAAGTGTTAGGGTACCAAGAATTATTGCTGACTGAGAATGTAGCAAGACCCTGGCTGGAAACCAAGTCTGACTCTCAGCTCTGGGATTTCCTCACAACATTTTCAGCTGATGAACTGACAAACCTCCGATACATCATTCCATAAATATTGTTAAATACTCTAGACCTAACATTTACCTTTTAAAATTTTTATGAGAAGCTTTTTAGAAACTTTTATTTAATAACCTAGAAATCTCTATATTAAACCAGGGTAAATCAATATTAAAATAAATTAATTGTGGTTATTGAATGCTTACTAGCTGATGATGCAAAAAATAAGGAAAGTTCATAACATATTCTAGTTGAGCTAAATAGAGATACCATTCCAACATTTTAACATCTAGGTGAGAAGTGCTTTTAGCACTTGCTGGCTTATGTGCTAGCGATTAACAATGGTGTTATAATGTAATTAACACAGTTAATGTTGAGTGTATAGGCAGTTGTAAACAAATCTCATTTGTCTCATTCCACTGGACATCTGTACAATCAGGTGACAGCACCAGACCATTACAAAAAATGAACAGGTGATTTGCCCATAACTTTGGAGTAGCTCTGTAAGAAGAAGTGATGATTGGATTTCTCAGGGTGGCAGATTGTAATGGAAAGCTCTGGACCTGGAGCCAGGAAGACTGGTACTGGCAGAGCCAACATTTAGCTGTTATAATTTTTGCATATCATATGCTTTCTTTACTTCTCCAGTAAACTAGATAAACTCTGAAGACTCCTGAAGTTCTAATATTCTGCAATTTTGCATTCTCCAAGTGTGTCTGATTGTTCTACAGGAAACCAAGAATGCAGTGAGATATTACTTTAAGGAAAGATGACGTGATCTCTAGTACTGAGCTTCTTGTCCAGCCTTAGGCATGTCAGTTTCAGATACTCATTACATCATCAGGGAAAAAGGCCAATAAAAGCCTAGACTTCTCAGGCTGTAGAATCTACTTATAAATTGGAATGGACAGAGTAGCTGCGGTTTTTCCAAACTCATGTTCTTGGGTATTACTAAAATGCATTTTATGTGCTGCATCTTGTTAAAGTTTTCGTGATGTGTCCCTGTAAAAGTCTGCTGGCCTCCTGCAAGCAGGGAACATGCCTTTGGTTATCTGTTACCAGTTAGCTCAGTTGGTTAAAATCCAAGGCTGTGGGATCAGTCTCCATATGGGACAGTTGGCTTCATGCAGAGCAGCCCCCACTCACCCAACTGGTTCAGAAATGCGTGCATTTGACCACAGAGGACAGAGGTGTGGGTATGGCTGGCTCAGCATAACCTATTCCTCCTACTGGAAAATCACTCAGAGCCCATGTTCTTCTGGCAAAGGTCACTGACGTCAACCTTGTTTAGAATTACCAACTATGAGCACAATGCCAAGCCAATTTATGTATTCCTTGAAGATCATGATGACCTTTCACCCAAATGACCATATAAATCTTTCTACATTTTGAAAGACTCTGATGAAAATAGCTTGTTATTGGAGGCTCTCTGACAGGTGCTGTGCTAAGTATTCTGCATGCAATCTCTCACTCACACCTCAGAGTAATCCCATGCAATATGTACTATTTTTATTCTTCTTTTGCTGGTGAGGAAAACATGGCTGGAAGAAGTTATCTGTCCCAAATCCACTGACTGGCAAAGCCAAGGCTCCAGTCTAAGTGTGTCTGACCCCAGAGCCTATGCTCTGACCCACTCTCCTCTACTCCCTCTCTCACCAAACTGCACAGTTTGGGATTTTAGAAGCTGTGATAGGCTCCTAACTATGGAATGAAACTTGCTACAACACATGCTGATAAGGCATATGGGTTTTAAGTTGTAATTTCTTGAAATGAAAAATGAGGTCACCTCTTTTCTCAGAGGAAACCTAACAAACAGTCAAGTGAGGCAGATGTCTATTCTTGGATGCTTCTGCAAGTTTCCCATTTGTAACCTCCTCTTTGCCCCAGCAGTTTGAGATACATCCTAAATCTAAAGCTTTGCTCAGCTTTAGTACCTCAAACTTCTAGTTCAAATACAAACTCTCATAGTGGACAAATTGAAAGTCTCTCCACTTCTTTTCTTCTCTGAATCCCCCAACACCTCACCATCAACTTAGTTCACTTTATATCCTCAAACTCAGAGGCATCAACAGATCAGTCAGACCAATTTTTCCTGATCTGCTCAGCAGTAAAACCGCAGAGGCATTTCAGTAGAAGGGGGAAACCATAAAACCTCCCTCATTAGAACACTGAGTTAAGCTTGATTTGTCCCCTGGAGCCACAGTTTCATCTGTGAAGTTTAACCTAAAGTTTAATCATTGAGCAATGTGTTTAGTATTCTGGAACTCTGTTCTTCCTGACCTTGTGAACTTCATCCACACTTGAGCGGAAAGGGGAAGCTTGGATGCATGCAGAAGACATTTGGTACAAGTACAGGAAAAAGCTCTTGGTAATATGCAGCTCTTACTGTGTATTTCTTTTCAGACTTTGTAGATGGACATTAAATGAAGACTGCCTTTAGGGTAATTTCTCTTTTCCCTAATCAGCAGTACAAAGTTAAGGCTCAAAAATTCATGGTTTTCCTTTAAAAAAGTCATACTGACTCATTTCACTATTGACACAGTACAGTATACTCAGAGTTGACGAGCCTCCAGATAATCTAAGTTGTTTCTGTTGTCCACCTTCTGGGAAGCCATCATTTTAAAAACAAAATACCTCTTATAAGTTTCTAAAAGAGCTTTATAAAGCACTGCCATTTAACACTATTAAAGAACAAGATCTTCCATTTCATTCTTTTTGAGGTATTGAAAAACCCTTCGCTCACGTGTCTTTACCCTCACCTCCTTTTATCCTCATCTCCCTGATCCATCACTATCATCTGCTTTTTCATTGTGGCCTTTCTTCCTTCTATTCAAGAAGTATTTTTCAGCACCGGTTACGTAAATTGCACTGTGTAGGCACCCAGGAAGTGAGGAGGTGAAGACAAAGGCCTTGTCCTCCAAGGACTTAAGGTGTGGTTCTGAGGCTGCATGTTTGAACAGCTGGGGGAGACAGAGAGGTGTGCAAGGGAGTGGGAAGAGGCCAGGTCCAGGACAGAGAGGTGATTGGGACCATGCCATAGCAGAAGGGACACAGCACTTCTGAAGGGATCAGTCATTATGCAGCCCCAGCTTATTGAAACCATCCTGGAATGCTGACCCAGAAGTCAGAGCTTCCAGTTTGTCAAGAGAAGTCAGAAATCCAGATTTTTATTATGTGCCATCTCCAGATTTTTTTTTTTTTTATGCTGGCAACTAATTCAGATTCTTCAAAAACATTGTGTAGGCCAAACAAAACATGTATCTGGGCTGATTTCAACCCATGGTCCTCCAATTTAGGGAGTTCTGGTCTGGTTAGTGAGGTAAATCACACATGTATGAAATCATTAATTTAAAATGCAGCCCATATGGCTAAGAATCATAATGAATGACACAGACCATTCCTGCTAGAGTTCAGAGAAAGGAAAAGGAGGACTGGGGAGATGGGAGGATGATGGGCACCAGGTGCTCCAGCCCCAGCTGTGCTGGATATGTTGAGGGGCAGTGAGGAAGCTGGAGGGTATGTGTTAGGAATTTGGTTGACCCACTGAGGTCAGGTGGTAGACGGCCTCCAAGGCCAGACTGCAGAGGCTGGACTTTACCTTCTGTGTCATGGGGAACCACTGAGGATTGGCTAATCTGCAATTTTAGAAAGTAAAATAAAATCTGTTGGTGGGTAAAGGGGCAAAGTAGCATGCAAGGAGAAACCATCAGGAGACTCTTCCCACAGTGTTTTCCTCTGTCTCTTACACCCCTCTATAGCATATCCCAAAACTTTCCACCTAGGCACTTCTAAGAAAGAAGCCTCCCTGTAGCAGGGTAGCTTTGAAGTATGCCAGTGCCCTAAACCAGAACAGTAAAATGAAATCAGACCAAGTTAGAGTGCCACCCCTGACCCAAAGGGGGGGAAAAAAAACCTTAGCTGCCACCTCTCACTGAGTGAAAACCACTGTTTAAAAAAGAAATAGAGTATCTCTTTGAGCCATACAGACCTATATAATAAACAAGATCTATCTAGGAGAAGCCACAGATCTATGTAGCTCTAAAATGGGGATGTGAAGGTGCAGAACTACATTCTCATTAGGTACATGAGTTATTCAGCAGAGTTCAGCAGCACCCAGAGTCAGAAACCACATACACACTTTGCCCTAACATTTATTAGCAAAGTTTTCTTAAGGAGCCAATAGATGTGCATAGAGAAAGTGGCCTTTCTTTTCAATCAAAGCAGAAGGACACTATTAGAAAAAAAGAAAGAAAGGACACAAAATATTAGGTATTATATAATATATAGCAATCTTCCAGATACACCTAAAAGTACCAAAAATGAGTCATCCCTAAGACCCAGTTGAGTGTGTTTGTGAGATGATGGACTCACCTTGTTACCTGGGCCCCACCTCTGGACAGTGGGAGTTGGTTAGTCTAAGGTGGGGCCAAACACATGGACTTTTGAAAATCTTCACGCGTGGTTCAGGACCCTACCATGATTGTGCTTAAAGACCATATTTGGCTGATATAGGCAATTGTTAGTTATTCCTGATCTGATTATGCAGGGTATTAATTTTCTAGGCCCTTGTTTTACTTATTCTTCTCTTTCTACTTACATTTTCAGCATTTTATTTCTAATCAGTACTCTACCAGAGAACGAGAAGAGAAAGAGAAAAAAGCCAGAGCTGGTTTTTAAAAAATCATTTTAACCTCATAATAAAAGCAGTAATCATAATTACAATACAAGTAGCAACAGCTAACATTTCTTAAACATTTATTACATTCCAGGCACTGCCTAAAGGTCTTACACATATTAGTTCCTTTAGTCCTCACCAACTGTATAAGGTACATGCCATTATCTTTCTGATTTTGAGCTGTTAAAACTAAACCACAAAAATATTATTATATTTACCTAATGTCCCACAATTTAGAAGGATCAGAGGCAGTATTTGAACTCAAGAAGACTAACTCTGGAGCCTTCACTTTTTTTGGGGGGGTGAAATATATATATATATATATATATATATACACATATATATGACATAAATTTATTATTTTAACTGCTTTTAACTATGAAATTTAGTGGCATTAAGTCCATTTACATTGCTGTACAACCAACACCACTATCCCGTCTCCAAAACTTTTTCATCTCCTCAAATTAAGAGACTTCATTTTTAAATACCACTCTATATTTCCTCCCCAGTAGTACTTAAAGATCTGGAAATGTTCACTGTTTGTGGTGATTCTGTCTTCTTTTAGCACAGACAATTTAATATTTTTTTCAGTCTTGGCATCCCTTACTCTCCATTTGTCATGTGTGCCACCACCTGTCCCTGACACAGTCACACCAGCCTGTTGAAGCTTCAACATGCTACTGTCTCTTCCCAGATATTTGTGTGTTGGCACCTGCACAGGCAATGACAGCTGCATCACCTCTTCTGGGTCTCTTTTGATGTTGATTCTAACATGCATCCAAATCTCAAAAATCTTAACACTATAAAAGTTTAATAGTCATGTATCTGACTTAGGCTTGAGGAAATCCAGTCTTCCAGGCTGATACATACGTCACTGTGAAGTAGCTTTGTTTTGGTTCCATGGTATTCACCCTACCACCATTGTACTCCACACCTCATCCCTTCCAGCCTAGATTACTGTCATAACTGGTCTCCCTGTTCTCCATACTGGACATCACGAAACCTATAATCTTGAGCAGCTTGTCAAGTCTCTCAGAGCCAGTAGACCTTTTGTTCAATAGGAGAGGAGCATAGAAATAGATAAGTTTCCTTTTGATTCATTAAACAGATTCTAGGAATTCTCAGACATCCTCAAGATGGAATTTGGGGGTCATTGCTGCTAAAATGAAAAGAACTTAAGATAGACTTGTCATTATTTCTTTGTCATTATTTTACCACTTGGCTTCTTGTTCTCTTTACTGCTGAGGTACCAGTACCCTCACCTGCTACTTGTTGGCCATCTAAAACCTTTTCACCCCAATACTCTGTTCTAGTTGCTCCCTAATAGCTCATAGTATTTCTTCTCCTTTTTCCCTTTCTCCCCAGTTTTAAGAAAATTTAACAGAAAATTTAACAATTGGCCCATCGTTAATAATGATTTCAACAAACCATTAAAGATGTGAATGTGCTTACTACTTTATATCTGAACAGCTATATTATTTCTGTGAGTGTAATTATTAATGTTTTATCTGAATAGCTTACTACTACAATTAAAAGAATGGTGACCTTAATTTTCTTACATATGTATACTAAAAGGAGGTTTATAAAACAAGTTTCAAGACTCCTGAACTTCTATCCCACCCTGAACAATTAGCAACCAAAGTGCAGAGATGAATACTTTCTTGTCCAGAGTTTCACAGTCTTTTAGAAAATATTTTAAGGTTTATTGTAATTGGGGGACTTGACTTTTTTTTCTTTTTTTAACTTTTCATCTTTAAAAAACAAGTTGACCAGCTAGTTTTTTAGTTTTGATTTTGTTTTGGGTTTTGGGTTTTTGTTGTTGTTTTTTTCAGTTTTATAAGTTCACAAGAAAAGAAGTCAGCCTACATAAAACCTCATCAAAACTCTGGACCTCAAGGCACAGAGGAAAACTAATTTTTAAAAGCATCTCATTTCTTCTCTCTGGAAAGAGGGCTCCAAATAAAGAGATAAACTGATTTTCCTGTTATTTGAAGTATGGATGAGTAACCTAATCAAAAGCTAAAATCTTTCCACATGTTTTCCCCCTAGGCTATCACAAATAAATGCTGTTGACCATAGCTATTGCCAGTACTGAATGCTCACACCTTAGATTGGAAGGGTGCTTCTTCTAGGCCTCCTCTCAAATTCAACATCCTGAACCTTCTTGAACCTTTGTTTTATTTTGTTTTGTTTTTATTTTGTTGCTTCTGATTTCATAAATCTTAGAGGAATGGACATTTTGGAAGTGAGTTTGAGTCTGCTATAAACCTTAAATTTATAAACGTTAAATTTCTTTCTAGAGCTACAGGATTTTCTTGAGAATGTTATTGGGATATGGTGGATTGGAAAGACAGAGGATGTATCAAAGTAAACATTTTATGAGCTTCTGCTTTGCAGTTTAATTTACAAAGTAGACAAAACCTCTGAGTATTTCCTGTATGTCTTAAAGGACAAATTTGTCACTAGTTCCCCAGCCCCACTGCCCCTCTTTATCCAACTACCCACCCCCCAACACACACACACACACACACACACACACACACACACACACACACACTTTTTTTTTTTCTTTTTTTTTTTTTACATTAAAGCCACTCATCAGATGTGAGACTGGTGCATGTATTTGCAAACACCACCCTAGATTAAGTATGCTGTAATTTATTGGCTTAATTTATTGTATAAGCCATTTTTCTTTTCTTAACGTTTTAACAAATGAAGCCCAATATTAAGTAAGGATAAGTTAAAGACTGCTTGGCTCTCCAGAGGATAGAAGCCCCTGGAGGGAAGGAAGGGAGACTGGCAGAGGGCTTGGAAAATGTTTACAGTCCTAATGGAACTTGTGATTTCCACTTGCTGATTTTCTTTAGCCTCATATTCATTGAGGGCATTTTGGGAAATCATACTCATACATAGGAATTTTTAATAAGTTCCATGTTGCCATCTACTACATAAAATTTATTTGCCAAACAGCAATTTTTTAAAGAAATTCAGCAGTTAGATTTATACACAGTAAATAGATTTGGTAGAGAGCAGATTTGAGAAAAAAAGTAAGTAAACAAACATGTATTCCTATCACTGCCCATATATGCAGGGTATATCAGTCTACCAACATATGCATAGCAGAATGCTATGCTAGGCATTATGTGTGATATAAGGAGAAACAAAACACAGTTCTTGCTTTAGGGTAAGTCTGATAGGATTGAACACCATGAGCCCAAATGACATAAGGTAGAATATTGACATTGATGTAACTGATCTATACCTTGAAGAGTCTACTTGGTGTGATGTGTTAGTGGCAGGTGGATGGGGATTACTGGCCCACTGCTACTCAGAATATAGTCTGAGAACTAGCTGCATCCGCATCAGATCTGAGGATTCTCAGGCCCCACCCCAGACTTACTGAATTCAGATCTCCAGGGCTGTGACCCAGCACTCAGTGTCTCAAGAGACTTTTATGTTTTAACAATCTCTCAACTAATTCTTCTGCCACTCAAGTTCGAGAACCACTGTTCTAAACCACAGTTCCCAAACCATTCCAATCCTCATGGTAGACATTATCATCCAAGTGACAAGTGAGGAAGTGGAAAGTCAGAGAGATTAACTTTGCTAAAAGTCATCCTGCTAACATTTTGGCAATCTAGATTCACCCAGTTCTGTTGAACCAATTCATAAACTCTATACTCCTTCTTCTACCCCGGCTATCTCATCCTAGAAATTACCAACCATAAAAGCCATTTTTCTAAAGGTTTCCATCTTAGTTTTCAACTTTTCATGTTACTCTTTCTCCCTAACTAAAACGGTACTCAATTTAATAATTTTAACACTGCTATACTGTCCCATAGCCATTACCATTGTGATGCTGAGGTTCAGTTGACACTTTGGGTTTGTCTTCCTTGCCATGTCATCATCATATGGTCACTTGATATCACCAGTGATTATGTTCTTGTTCTTAATCAGTCCACCAGCATGTCAGTATGTATTCAGATTTGGGGAGGGGAAGAAAACGTAATTTTTGAAGTTGAATTCAATTTAACCAATAAGTATTTACTATCCAACTACTATTTGCCTAACATTGTGCTCTGCCCTACAAGGCTGTGGTGCTCAGAATGTGTTTCCTGGACCAGCAGAATCATGTGGCAACTTGTTAGATACACATGTTATCAGGCCCCACCCATTCCTGACTTTCTGAGTCAGGAATTCTGGGGATAAAGCCTAGTAGTCTATTTTTAAAAGTCATCCAGATGATTCTAATGCATACTAAAGTTTAAGAATCACTGCTGTGAGGGGCATGAGAATTTAGAGACATGTTGACCATTTAGAATCTTTACACCTAAAGGATTATCATCAGTTGTATCTTGCCCACCTGTCAGAGGCTGAATTCAGACTGGGGTTTCTAATAGCTAAGAGCTGATCAGGGGTTTCGTAATTTTGTTTTACTGTGTCTGAAAGATTCAGAAATGCCTCCCATAGTTCTTTGTGGGGTTTTTTTCTTCCTCTTTTAATGAAAGTCAATCACTCACATAAAACCACTTAACAGAAATTTCAGCATGTTTCAGATGGCAATTACATTTTTTTCTCTCTCCAGGGGTCTCAATTGCAAAGAATTCTTATAGATCTGAATTCTTTTGTTTATACAGGCAGTCATTTGCCATGAGGGGAGCTTGAAAACAGACTAAATAAATGGTTTAGATAGTGATGTCATGGACAGTTGTGGTTAAAGCAAGGATAATACAGAAGGCTGTGCTTCTTCAACAACCCAGGCCCAGACCAATGCCTGAAATTCTGGGTCAGTTTAAGGATTTTTGTGTGACTGCACTTACAGCCAGCTATTCCTTGTTTTCTCTCAGAGTATTCTGTTTCAGGATAAATCTGTCTTCTTTAGAGAGACATCTGAAAATGTGTATTCCACATGGATTGCCTGCTCAACGTGTGCTTTTTAAACAGAAGAGCAAGAGCAAACTGTGATTCAGTTATCTGACAGAGTCAGTAAATGCACGCTCTGGAAGCACCAGTCACATAGAGTGTTGGAGCTTTACCCCTCTGTGGCCCTGCCTACATTTTCAAATCTCATTTGTGAAATCACATCAGAACTTTTCTAGTGCTCATGGTTGACCCAAATTAGGGGATCCCTAGTCAGAGTGAATTTTACTAACCTTTTCCCTTCTTGCCCATTCTCTCAAGTTATTTAGGGGCAGGCTCCTATGGGGCAGGTAAGAGTACAGAGAGAATGTGTACTGAGAGTACAGAGAGAATGTGTGTGACACTTTTCACCTTGGAGAGCTACTAACTAAGCACCCTGGGTGAGGGTTTTAATGTGTAAGAAAGGTCAAGGCTTTTGTAATATCTGTTGAATTCTGGGCTCTGCTTCATCGCATTCCTCCACTGGCCATCTGTAACTGAGATAACTGATTTGCAGGTGAAGTCTGACCTAAAGTCACTTCATCTAAAATGCTGTAAGATCATCTGAATTTTGCAGCTATCTTATTGAAATACATGTTGTTGTTTTTAAAGCTAATATAAGCTCAGATGCTAAGGGAAGAACACGTAGAATTCATGACTATCTAAGCTATCCAACACAGCAGTATACCAGTTTGTATAATAAACTGAGCAGTGATTACCTAGTTTAAAAACTGTGTACTATGCACCGAGTAGGAGATGAATAGTAATTTAAAATACTTGTAGCCTCTGCGCAAGCCCTAAACCATATGAGCTGCTATTTCAAAGAGGCTTCATTAGCCATCTAGGAAGCCTCTGAGTTTAGTACAATAGAGAGGCACTGTATAGAACCACAATACAGTAAACACCACCAAAGCTGTCCCTACATGCTACAACTCATTTGTGCCCTTGTGTCGCTCTCTATTCCACAGACCCAAGCCCTCACCAAGGATCCCTCAGCGCCCTCCACAACAGAATTCAAAAGTCACAAGGGGTTCTAGAGGGAGGATAAGCTCTAAAGTCAAACAGACATGGCTCTACCACTAATGATGGGAATTCAGGAATAACTACTTCATAAAATTGTGGACAATTAAATGGGGCCGATATAAAAATCCAAGGCCACTAGAGAAACACGTTTCGTCAAAGAAATACCATTTTTCACATATTAAATTGGCAGATTTTGTTAATGATCATACCTGATGTTGACAAAGGTACAGGGAAATAGGTGCTTCTTCACACTGTTTCTAGAAGTGTAAATTTCCTTTAAAACCATTTTGCAATGGTATCATAAAGCTAAATGGATGGGAAGGTGTATTGAAAAACAGTTATAGATAGCATATCTTTTGACCCAGCAATTACATGTTAAGGTATTTATCTCAAATACGTCGTAAGAGACATGTATAAAGATTTAGCCACTTGGCTGTTTATCACTCTATTGTTTATAATACTGAAGAACTAGAAGCAGCATAGGGCTGAAACTTTATCTGCGTTGGATAAACACTGCTTATTCCCTTCCACCTACGCTTAGAACCCCCATCCACTGCCACTCCCACCACCATCCTCACCCCAATGAAACCAGTAAGAAAACTGTGGCTAAAAATTTTAAGTAACTTCCCCAAAAGTCAAACAACCAAGACAGATACCAGTATTTCAGCCTGTTAAAGAATTCTGTGCCGGTTACTGCTTTGTCTCTATTTCATTAAAATCAAGAATGACTTGTGCATAATCCCTTATGTTCAATACTGAAATCCAAAAGCACAAGTTTATGAAGTTTTATACAAACTCATTTGACAACTAAACTTGATCTGAACTGACACAAGTGTAACCATTTAGTGTGAAAATGCATATATCCTATTGAAAGAATATTAATGTTTAATTAGTGGGTTTTATATAATGCTTAATGTTTGTATCATTTCACCTTTCTAAAATTTGAAAAATTCTGCAACACATTTGACCCAGGAACTTCTGATGAGGCATTTTGGGCCTATAGCTTCTTCTCCAGCAAGGAGAAATCAACATATCTTTTCAGTGTAAAATGAACAGTGCTTAGAATACAGATTAATTTCCTTTTAACATTCCAGGGAGAGAACCTAGTGCTTTTTGTTGACAGTAAATGTTTCTTTAGCCACACTTTTTTCTTTGCTGCCTCTAGTTTGATGTTTACTATGTTGGGGCTAGATATTAAATGTTCTCCTGAAGAGGGTTAATTATGAGAATAGATTCAACTTCATGTAGAAGGGTCATTTACAATGTTCTCTTAAAGACAATGAAAAAACCACCCAGCTTTTAGAGGTCATGATTCAGATGCCCTGGCTATTAAGATGGACATATAGGTAGTCAGCATGCAAGGACCATATTTTATGTTCTTCGTTTTAATGCTTATATTTCCTGTTTGGACATTTCAAAAGAAACACTTATCACTGGACACTTATCACTGTATAGCTATGACAGCAGCAAAGGAGAGCAAGGCTGTCCCTTTTTGTGTGAAACTGCCAGCATAGAGAGCCCCGTTTCTCAATATTCTGTGTCCACTGGGAACAGTGACGACCTTCCTTTTTTCTTTGAATTCATAGATTATCAGTCCAAGAAACAAAGTTCAGCTCTCTCCACCCTCACCCAGCAGGTGGCGCTGTGCAATAGAGGGATAGGACATTGCAGGAGCTGCCTTTCTGCTCCACAGACCCAGTATAACCTTAGCAAGTACCCACATGATTTTGGCACTTAATATATATCAGTTGAAATATTTGAAAGTCTCCTAAAGGTCCAGTGCCTCAGACAAGTTTTGTTTAATTTAATTTCCAGTCTTCTGTAAAGTTCCAGCTTCCTTTATGATCAGCATTGTCAAGTACTCACACACTATGACTCTAGCATTAGCGGAATCACTATAGTCCATTATAAAATTGAAATTCTTTTTCTACACCTGGATGTTAGAATGGATTCTTTTTTTCCCATTTGTGAGGAAGGTTACACTCTCCTCTTCCAGGTGTTGGCCTTATTGCCCCTCCTGTTTGGGAAAGAATCCATTAACTACTTGAATGAATTAACTAGTTTGTGGGACCACCTTAAGTGAGCCAGCCATTAGCAGCCTGTTCAGCTACTTTAACTCTGGGCGAGCAAATAATTAAGAGAAAGGGAAGAACTAGCCAGTTGTGTCTCTCATACCTTTCTTTTTGGGAAGATACTTTGCTCTTCTCTCCTCTGATAGCCATGTTTCAGAGTTCTAACATAGCAGGCAATTGAGCCAGTGTTATAGTCTAAAGACTAGTGATTCCTTCAGGCTGCAGTCTCTGGGGGCACCAGACAGTTTATGCTCATAAGAACTTTCACTTCTTTTTCACAGACATTAATAGTTTCCTGGCACTGCCTTTCAGGAAATGTCGTCATGGTCTGGAGGAACCAATAAAAATACAAGTAACCTGTTTTGACAGATCTCTTTTCTGCCAGAAATTTCATAATGGGGGGAGAGGGGTGGCAAGCCAGTCCATTTGTGAAGGCGTAAGGAAAATTCGTGGATTTGCCATAAGAGAAGGAGGTGATACCTGCCCTGGTCATGAAATATAGAGCGTTCTAAAGCCATAAAGGAATTCCAGCTCATTTAGACAAACTTTCAATATATATATATATATATGGTTTGATAGAGCAATTCAAGTCTATGGTACATTGAAAGATTTTTCTTTTCTTCTCATTTCAAACACAATTCTTAGCTCTTTTGATCCCCAAGTATAAAACTCATGCATTAAAAATTAACATTTGATTATGGATATACATGTGGCATTGCCATACATATGCAGAAAAGGCCATGGCTTTGTTTTTGTTTGTTTTTTAAGTAATCTCTATATCCAGTGTAAGGCTTGAACCCACAACCCCTAGAGAAAGAATCTCATGCTCTACCGACTAAGCCAACCAGGCACCCCAGGAGGCTGTGGCTTTGGATAATTATTACCAAGCGGCTAACAATAGATGCTCTTTGCTTACTCCTAATATGGCCAGAGCACTGATATGCATCCCATGAATATGAGAACATTGAATGTTGCTCTAGGACATTGATTGGAATTAGTTCTGAGAGGTGGGGGTGAGCGGGTGTCAGCTGTTTCTCCCTTGCAAGTTTTTGAAAGAAGTTGGTCACCATGATACTCAAAGAATGTAATAAAAATAGAAGTGATAAGAGATTTTGGAAATGATTGCTCTCTTCTAACCAGTGAATTCAAAATACATTTTCACACTAGTGCTGATTTTGAATACTTTGCTTTTTCTTAGGACTAGAGTTTTAAATTATATAGCTTTACTTTCCTAATCGGTTTAAGCTTCAGCCTAAGTACATTGCAAGGTGCAGAACTTATAGATAAACCTTGTGCCAATTTAGGAGTAGAATCTATTAGAATCTAGGAGGTTGTGGGGCGCCTGGGTGGCGCAGTCGGTTGAGCGTCCGACTTCAGCCAGGTCACGATCTCACGGTCTGTGAGTTCGAGCCCCGCGTCGGGCTCTGGGCTGACGGCTCAGAGCCTGGAGCCTGTTTCCGATTCTGTGTCTCCCTCTTTCTCTGTCCCTCCCCCGTTCATGCTCTGTCTCTCTCTGTCCCAAAAATAAATAAAAAAATTTAAATAAAAAAAAAAAAAAAAGAATCTAGGAGGTTGTAGTAAGGTATTGCCCCAAACCTATCAAAAGTCACTGTGAGTAAAGATTTTATATCAGCAATATTGTGGTTTTCTTTCTGTCTGATTGTTTTTGTCAAACTCCTATGTGGTGCCCTATTTTTAATTAAAGAAAAATAACTTTCATTTGTTTTTAAAGAGAAGCTACTCTTTATTGGTTGGACTAGCACTTCCAAATGTATTTTTTATGTCAAGTCTTTATAATTACCCCTATTTCAGACATATCACTTGATTTATGTTGGAGAAGTGGGAAGAGAAGCCAGTTTTATCTTGATTTTTCTCTCAGCCATTCCATCTTTTAATTAAACACCTGCATTTGCTACACAACTACCTGGATATAATGGAGAAACATATGTCAAGAAGAAAATCAGAACAGGGATTATGATCTCCTGTTCCCTGGAGGGAATTGCCTCAGTACATGTTCAGTCCCTGCTAAGATGTCAGCCTCTCCCACCTTGCTGTACCTGGCCCCAACCTGAGAAAAGCAGTTTGAGTAGATACTGTCCTCTTCCTAAGCCCACCCTGTTTCAAAGCATTCACTAAGATTTACTTGGAAAAAGAAATAGGGGAAGTTCAGAAAAGCCCAAGGGTTTGAGTCTCCCATACTCCGGATTCCAGTCAGAGCCTTGTGCCTTCTTTGACGTCCTAGAGCTGGAGTTGGAGGCCAATCCTAGACAGATCTTTCTTGGCCCATGCATAGGCCTTTTTCTCACTCTGCTTCAAAATTGCCTTTTCCTGAGGTGCCTGGGTAGCTCACTCGGTTAAGCATCTGACTTCAGCTCGGGTCATGATCTCATGGTTTGTGGGTCCAAGCTCCGTGTCGGGCTCTGTGCTGACAGCTTAGAGCCTGGAGCCTGCTTTGCATTCTCTTTCTCTCTCTCTCTCTCTCTCTCTCTCTCTCTCTCCCTCCCTCCCTCAAAAATAAACATTAAAAAATGTTTCAAAATTGCCCCTTCTTGGCCAAGACTGTTTCCCCCCAAATGGACCATGTCTAGCTTTCCCTTCTAACCTCAACTCTTGTTATCCTCTTTTTCCTGCCCTAGTCTCTTTTCCTATTAGCTGCCTCTGGCTCTTGGTTTCCTCCAGAAGAAAGTTGCTGTGACAACTTCAACCTGGAGCAGTGACTAAAGCTCTCAAGGTGCACATTCATTGGGTGCCCAACTGCATTATTATTTAGGTGTGAACTAATGATCTGTCAATCAAATGTCTTCAAGGGGGCTTTACCATGTCAGCTAATTAATTACATTTTTATAATTTGATATCTTGATCCACAGACTAAAACTGAAATACAGAGAACTCCTAGCTGCAGAGGTTCACAGGACTATTTTTCCCTATGGCAAGCTAATTAGCACACGTCAGGGTAAAACTCCCCTCCTGTGACCTTACGGACTGTCATTCTTCCACATGAACAAGTGGTATTTACCACTCCCTTGAGAGTTACATGGAACATATTTTAGGACAAAGCATTAGGCATTAAGCTCTGAATAAAGGTCCACTGATCTTCACTTCAAATCTCATGGGCCAGGATCCTTCAGCTCTTATTTCTCCACCCCATGAATTATTCAGCCAGGGATGGAATGTGCATAGAATTGATGAAGACAATTTTCTCAATGGCCACCTGCCGCAGTTGGTTCCCTGCATTTCCAAATCCAGACTAACTAGAGCATGGCTCTGAGAGCTCCCTGGGAATCAAAGTTGAGACTCAAATAACAGAGTTGCCTCTGGCTGGCTTCCAGGCTTCTCCTCTACCTGTGTTCCTAACTGGTTTCTGATTTTCTCTTGTGACTTTGATTTTATCAACTCAGAAAAAGTTTGCTGACCCCTACTGATAGCAACATGAAGCAAGCTTTCAAATCACTAATGTGCATATTTAATACAAATGAAGTAATTTTTATCTGCAGATTCCTGGGAAATACTGGGATAGGGGAGATGAGGGTGAGGGACAAAATAGAAACTTTGAGGTTTTCCTTTAGACCTTTAGTCCAAATTGGATCCATCATATAAGAATGTGGATACTATGAGTAAATAACTTCATTTGGTGCATTTTGTTAGGGCGTCTCAAAGGCCAGGAAATTTTCACTGCCAAGTGCTGACCTCAAGGCATCCTGGGAAATAACCTTCTGGTATCCCTACTAACATGACAGCCAGTGTCCACTTTAACATTTAAAGTGGAGAGCAGAGTGCCTGCTGGGCAAGACCTCTCTTTTGGTATCTCTGGATTTGGGCACCAGGGAGACTATTAAGAACCTTTCTGCTCATTTTTCTTAGGCTTGCATCCTTTTTCTTTTAAAATCCTAGAGTTCAGCATTCCCTTTCTTCCCTTTGATTGCCCACCGATGTTCTCACACACAGAGGAAGTAGTGGTTTTCCTGTTTTCTTTCAGGGGACATTTTGCGTGCTATGGTTCTCCTTTCCTTTTTTCAGTCTTGCATGTGAGTAAAAGCAAATTGTCTTCACAGTTAACTGCAGGAAAAGATTTGTGGGGGCTCCTTTTTTTTTTTGTTCGCCTTTCCTCCTCCACAACTGGAAAATATGAGACAGATCCTGTTTATATATGCTGTAACCTCAAAAGGAGCTGATATGCTGTTGTCATTAAAGAGGAATCCAGAGCTGTTTATCCTGCAGAGGAGTACCACAGCTCTTAAATCAGAAAGCCCCCCTCTGGGCCCTCCAGGCAGACTGCAGAGAGCTCTTTGCTGCTCTCCCAAGGCTGCTCCAAAATGCAAGGCAAAGATTTCTGCTACTGAATCTGCTCTCCGCACTCTGGGAACAGACACAATGTCCACGTTGTGACTTTGTAAGAAATCAGGGGCCTTCTTCCTTTATATTAACTTGTTCTTTGAAATCTGTTTTCCAGAGGCCTTTGCACTCTAAAATGTAACTCGAATGCATAATCTTCCTTCTGTTCTTTTCTCTATGGATCTTTTATCATGTTCCAGAAATCCTTTTGAAGTCCATTCTATAGTCAGTAAGTTTGACAAATTGTAATAAAATGAGCTTTCATTTTTCTAAAAAAACTAGTAAAAAGTGGTGCTTTGGGAATACATCTTTCTTTTGAAGTTCCATCCCCAATTTCTTTTTTTTTTTAATCATCTAGTTTTCTTTGCATGTCAAACATAGATTCTCTTTTATAATAATGTTTTTTTAAATAAAGCTTTATTTATGTAAGGCTATTTTAACCTGTTATATTTTTCATGAATTATTTAATTCTTTTTTGTTTTGGTTTGCCTTGAGGGCAAACCCATATTCGCATTATGGGATTAGAAACTGTCAAACCAGAAATGGCCGACCTGAAACACAGCAGCCAGTTCTTTCTAACAGAGGCCATGAGTGCAACATGACTGTTTTTCAAATAACAAACTCCTAAAGAGATGAGAGAACTATCCAGAACATGCCAATCACTGCCACAAAATAGTTACTGAGACTAGCTATCATCTGCTTCTCATCCCTGTATTTTACCTTATAAGAACAGAAGGTTTATGATAATGAGGCAGAGATTTCACATTTTGAAGGAAACTTCAATATTAAGAAGGACCAAAATTTAACCTTGGAGCCTATTTTCCTTTTCTAAATTCTCTTTCCATGGAAGCTTTATTATACTTGTTTAGATTATTTCTTTATCTGATAGTCAAAGTAAAAGAAGAAAGAAGTTAAATCCATTATAAACCAGAGAATCTAAAAAGTAGTAAAATTCTAAAACTGTCACACAATTTGGGGTATGAGGATGAGATGTTCAGTTTAATTTCTTTAAAACCCTGAGTAGTGGTTCTTGAGTTATTGAAACATTAAGTCTATGAGAGTTGAAAACCTTTGAATGCAAAACATCCTGTGGTTCTCTCTTTCTCTTCTTTACATGGCACTTATATTCAGAAATAATTTAGGGGGCCTCTGGGTGGTTCACTCAGTTAAGCGTCTGACTTCCACTCAGGTCATGATCTCAGGTTTGTTACTTTGAGCCCCACGTAGAGCTCTGTGCTGACAGCTTAGTGCCCAGAGCCTGCTTCAGATTCTGTGTCTCCTCTCTCTGCCCCTCCTCCACTCGCAATCTGTCTCCTTCTCTCTCTCAAAAAAAAATAAACATTACCAAAAAATTTTTTTAATTAAAAAAAAAAAAAAAGGAAATACTTTAGGATTTGGAAAGTGGATCTTCATGGTACCATCACTGTGGTGGCCCAGAGGAAACCTTTCCATTTACACATCTTATGTCCCTCTCTTCCAAGATGGCAGATTCAGAAGTGCCTCCCAAGGGAGGCACAACGATGCCTAAAACCACCTGGCCACTCTTTTAAGATGAACTTGGACAAGGCCCGAGGGATTAAGCCAAACCCATTTATTAGCCTCAGATTCCTGTTAGGGCCACTTTCTCTGTTTTTTTTTTTTTTCTTCTGAGTGTCTGAGTGGTTTTTGGCAGGTGGGGATGAGGAAGATAGTGCAATGGACTGAAGGCCTTTCTGTTTAGACTGTGATTTAACTTAATGGATGTAAATGTTATGTCATCTTACATCAGAAGCTAGTGATTTCTGAGTCCTGCCTGAGTTTTTCCTTTCTACTTCCTACCTAATCTTTGTTCTTTGTTTTCACCTTCCACTCCTTATTACCCACAAATTAAATGAAGCAGTGTTTTTAATTGAATTGAATTCTCAAAAAAATGTACAGTGCCTGGGTGGCTTAGTTAGTTAAGCATCTGACTTGGGCTCAGGTCATGATCTCACAGTTTGTGGGTTCAAGCCCCGCATTGGACTTTCTGCTGTCAGCGCAGAGCCCACTTCAGATCCTCTGTGCCCCTCTCTCTGCCCCTCCTCTGCTAGCACACATGCTTTCTCTCTCTCTCTCTCTCTCTCTCTCTCTCTCTCTCTCTCTGTCTCTCTCTCTCTCTCTCTCCCCCCCTCCCTCTCTCTCCCTCTGTCAAAAATAAATAAACATTTTTTTAATATGCAATAAAATAATAAAGGCAATTTATAGATTTGGGAAGAGTTTCATTCCAAACTGGTGGTAACAGCCTTAGACCAGGAACCAAGACTTATCAGTGCCTGGCCTTGGGCATCCTATCTCTCTGGTCTTCAGTTTCCTTATCTATAGAAAGACATCCTTAAACTCAGCAAGCTTCTCAGGTCATTTCCCCTTGGGTATTAGGATTCAGAAGGAGTTTACTAGTAGAAGCTGAGAAATCTTTTTTAATAAGCTCTCCAAACAGTTCTGAATTAGCTAGCCCTCAGATCTTATTCTGAAGACACAAAAGTAGGTCATCTCAAAGATCCCTCCTTCTCTAAAATATTATGATCGTTAAGTTTTCTTTCGACTACATGGCTTTGCAAAAGGCTGATGCTTCCAAGAAATTCACCTTTTCACCTGTCATATGTATAACTAAAAGATGTATTTGTTGATTATGTTGTCTGGAATGCCCTTAAAATGTAATCAGGGGTGCCTAGCTGGCTGAGTCAGAAAAGCATGCAACTCTTGATCTTGGGGTCATGAGTTCAAACCCCACATTGGCTATAGAGATTACCAAAAAAAAAGTAAATAAACTTAAAAACAAAACAAAACAAATGTAAACATTTTTAAAATTAATTTATTTTTTCAGTGATCTCTATGCCCAACATAGGGCATCAACTCATAACCCCAAGATCAAGGCTCTGTCATATTCTGTTCCTACTGAGCCCACCAGGTGCCCCAACAATAATTTTGATTAGAACTAAATACCTCTTTTTGTCATTACTCAGCAAAGTTTTATCTCTTTCATTCCTTGAATCTCTCACCATATGCCTACTTCCATTAAATTTTTTTTTCCTCCTAAAGGTCTTTCAAGAGCTGTTCCGTTTCTAAAGACTGTTGAAACCCAAGGCAGAATCCAGGTGCTCCTACTCTTGGACCCAAGAACTGAGTTGTTTTAACTCACCTTCTTTATTTAAACCACTGTCAGCATTTGCTGAAGCCCTCTGACAGGTAGCTTGACATAGACTTTATGTTTTGCTATTTCTGTTGCATTGCAAAATCCATCTATTCTATGGGTTAAAATATCTATCCTGTTGCTTTTGACATGCTTTTGAGGTTCCATCCAGTGAATGTCCATCTTCTGAGTAATTTTTTTTCCTGGATGCTTGCGCTTCATTATATTTTGCCAGACTGAATTCAGTGTGTACTCTTCTATCCAAATTTTCCTAATCTCCACAGATCTATTAATATTGTTTGGGCTCACTTCTGTCTCTTCTACCATCTCCACATTTAGTGCCATCGGAGGAACTTATTAATGTAATGTCTTCTCAAGTTTCTCCAAGCTTTTTTCTTGCCAGGCATTATGCAGATGTAGTGTGTTAGAGCTCTGCTATTGTTTGTTACAGGGCATTGCATCCTATACAATTAAGAACACAATACAGACAAAGAACACTTTTCAAATTACAGTTTAAGCAGAAGATGTCTCTTCCCAGAAGACCCCTTGCTGTTCCATGTGAGAAATCAAAACACTCATTTACTTAGAGAGGCCTTTACAAGGGTGGCCAGAGGATGCTTACATAAGCTTGTTTGCAAATTCTGGTTAGGTCTGCCAAGGTCACAGACAGCTGTGTTTTAAAATTTGTGTCCTTTGAAAGAAGAGTGGATGCTGGAATGGTTCTTAATTGACATGCCAAGACCTTGGGAAAAACAGACCTTCACACATTGTTCATAGGTTTCAATCAAATGACATCACACCATTATGCAGACTCTGCCATTATCCCGGTGAGTGTCCAGTGATGCATGTTATTCTTAAGTAGAGTCTGAGGAAAGGACCAAAGTCTTCTCTTTCTTACAATCTGAGAAACAGTAATGTTTGTAACCTCTCTTAAAGTGTTTTGGGGGCAGCAACCAGATTCAAAAACTAAGGACACTTAAACAACAAGTAGGCTGGATTAAGCCTTCAAGGAGTTTATAGCATAAAAAGTTAATGCAAGTCAGTGTATATTCAAGATAGAGGATTTAGGTAAATGGAGGGAGAAGAAGAATAGCACTCCAGGTAAAAGAATTACATATAAGCTAACCGTCATCCCTGAGAGTTAACTTGGAATGTCAATAACAGAATGAAATAACTTCATTAAGAACAATAAACCTACTTTGTTGAGAGTTTTTTATCATGAATGGACATTGTACTTTGCTACATGCTTTTTCTTCATCTGCTGAGATGTTCACATGATTTTTATCCTTTCCCTTGTTCATGTGCTATATCATGTTGATTGATTTGTAAATATTGAGAATTTTTTTAAAGGAATCATAAGGAGTTATTAGAGATTGGGGAAACCCAGTTTCATTTATTCAAATTCTAAAACAGAATGTTGATAGTATAATGGTCAGGTAAAAGATTGTTAATTACACAAATAGTATTAGGTTATTCTATTTATAGTTTAGAATTGGGCTTTTTAAAAAGATAGTAATAGGAACACCTGGGTCGCTCAATCAGTTAAGTGTCCAACCTCAGCTCAGGTCATGATCTCGCGGTTCGTGGGTTCGAGCCCCATATCAGGCTCTGTGCTGACAGCTCAGAGCTTGGAGCTTGTTTTGGATTTTGTGTCTCTGTTTCTCTCTCTGCCCCTCTACCACTCACGTTCTATCTCTCTCTCTTTCTCTCTGTGTCTCTGTCTCCTCTCAAAAATAAACAAAAAAATTGTATTAAAAAATATTTTAAGAGAAAAAGATAATGATACACACTAATTTGATAATAATTTCATCTCAGTCGTTTAGGATACAGACATCATACTGGTAGTTCCCGTTTGGTCCTTGTTCTCAGTTGGCACAACTAAAGAAAGAACATAAATGAAGTTTCAAAGTCTCAATGCATATTGGAGAGAAAATAAAATTATTGAGGGGCTCCTGGGTGGCTCTGTCAGTTAAGTGTCTGACTTCGGCTCAAGTCATTATCTCACAGTTTGCAGGTTCAAGCCCTGCATTGGGCTCTGTGCTGACATCTTGGAGCCTGGAACCTGCTTGGGATTCTGTGTCTCCCTCTGTCTCTTCCCACTCGCACTCTGTCTCTCTCTTTCTCTCTCTCAAGAATAAACATTGAAAAATTGTTTTAAATAAACAAAATTATTGAACCAAAATGTCCACCAGAAATACAGCTTTTAATAGCAACCTAAAGGTATCAACCTAAATGCAGCTTTGTATTTTAGCACACAGTCGATTAATCCAGAGTAAATAGAGAAACTTTGTCTACATTTTTCTGTCCTAAAACTTCAAACAGCAACTAGTAAAATACATAGTGGTTGCTTCAGTTCTCTATTGCTTCATAACAAACCCCTCCAAAATGTAGTAGTTTAAAACAACAGCAATTTACCATTTATTGACTGGGTGCAGTTAAGTGGGTCTTCTCCTCAACATGGCGTAGCCAAAGTCTTATGCGTCAGCATTCATCTGGGAGTTCAGCTGAGGCAGAGATGTACAATGTGGCCCCTCATCTACTAAGCCTCTCTCCATAATCCTCCCAGCATCCAGCAGTCTAGAGCAGACTTCTCTGCAGCATGACTCCTTCCAAGAATACAAAAGTGAAAGGTGCCAGTCCATTTTAAAGCTAACTTACACCTAGAAGTGACAGAGGGTCATTTTTGACACTTTCTGTTGGTCAAAGCAGTTACAAGGCCAGCTTAGATCCAAGAGGAGAGGAAATAACCAACACCTCTTGACAGGAAGAATGACAAAGAATTTGTGGCCATCTTTAATTTACCACGTAGTTGATTGGTAAATATTTGTTGACTGATACATGAATATTGCATCAGAAGTTTTTTTATGCCCTTGATTGTGGTTGAAATGATACTTATGTTGCTACTTTGTAGACAGGTTTATTTTATAGTTCATGAGATATCAAAAGAAATATTTTCCTATGTCAGCAAAAACGTAGATTTTTTATTTTTGAGTAGATACAGCCAATATCACATACAGTTATTAGAATTCTAATGAGAGACGTGAGAACAGCCTTCCAAACCCTTCTGATTTTCTCTTCATTGTGGGGTTCTATTATTTTATATGATATTGTGTGAATTCCCAAAATACTATTCACATTTCAGAATAAAAGTTAACTCCACAATAAAGCACACATCGGAGGGGTTACTGCCATTTTACAAATTCTGTGGCTTTTTGCTCTTATGGTAACCTAAAAAATAAATCAAGGTTTGGTCTCTCCATTACTTAAAAAGAATTCACACAATAAAATAGACATAGATATAGGATTGTTTTTATCTTTCTTTTTTTTTTTTTTATTTTTTTAACGTTTATTTATTTTTGAGACAGAGAGAGACAGAGCATGAACAGGGGAGGGGCAGAGAGAGAGGGAGACACAGAATCTGAAACATGCTCCAGGCTCTGAGCTGTCAGCACAGAGCCCGACGCGGGGCTCGAACTCACAGACTGTGAGATATGACCTGAGCCGAAGTCGGACGCTTAACCGACCAAGCCACCCAGGCGCCCCTATCTTTCTTTTTATTTTACTAAAGTATAATGAATTCTCATATGGAGTAATGTAATCTGTATCAAAGTTTCCTGTGACATGTTGAGAAACGGAGTAGAAGCTGGAGGAGACGGATCGCACAACCCCAAATTCACCATGTGAGAAATTAAATCCATCAAAAAATTAACACTGTCTCAACTTTGGTCTTCCACAGCCTCTTTTAGCTTTTACTCCATCCTGCTGCCAGGAAATAAGCTAGCCAGTATTCTTTTTTTTTTCTTTAATATTTTTTTCATCAAAAATCATCCAGAGAACATGTTAAAATGCAGATTCTTAGAAGTACCACTGGACATTTCCAATCCTATAGTGAGGGGTAGAGCTCAAATGTGTGAGGGTAGTGCCATGAATGACACAGACAGAGGTCATCTGTAGCCCACGTTTTGAGAAACCCAATTTAGATCTCCTTCTGCCAATCGTAGATAGGCTGAAATTGGTAAGGTCTGAAAACTAAATGCCTTGTCCTATTTCCCCATTGGCAAGAAGCAATGGAGGTAGCAAGAAGACACTATATGGCTTCAGGAATAAACTAGAATTGATGTCATTTCTTGGGCAATATCAGCTAATTATTTGCATTGGAGCTAGAAGGCTTGTGAGAATAGATATGGAATGTTCCCACTTTTCATCAGTTTTTACCCAAATAAGGCAGGGACTGAATTTCCTTGCTTGGTCCAATTTTGGAATGTTTTCCTACTATGATTACTGAAGCAATCCATTTGAAACCGGCCTCAACTGCTATCCTAAAGTATGAGTTTAGAATATAAATTGGTTTTAGGTCTATTTACATATCTTTTGTCATTCATTCACTCAAGAAATGTGTGTGGAGCATCTTGTATGAGGAAGGCATTGTTCTAGGCACTGTCAACAGCTAATGTTATATCTGTTAGTCTTGCTGATATTCTAGCCCCTCAGTTGAGGCTCCCTAATCTTAGAAAAGAGTTGTAGGATTCCAGACCCCTTCCATGGCCCATAATCCTCTCTCAGGATGGGGCTTCACATCTCTCAGGATTGAGGTTCCCCAAGAGTCCTTCTGGTCTTAACATTTTCAAGAAATGAAGATTCTTTAGTAGTTTACAATCTGACATTTTTCATAATCCCTACTTATCTCCAACCTAATCTTAATCAACAATGATGCAATTAAAGAAGACTTTCTTTTTGTTGTTAGCAATAAAGATGGAGAACAGTGACTCACCTTTCATATAAAACAGGTTGTATACCACCATTTATTATTAACCAGCCAATATACTGATGGTTGATTTATGTCCTTGGAAACCTAACAGCATTCATTGAAAACCCATTGCCATGCTCTTGGGTGGACTTTAATGTTATCTCTCAATGCCAGCCACTTAAAAGAGTCTGATTGTACTTGGCACCCCATATCTTCCATGTATATTTGTGTAGAATGGTCTATCTGTAGGTAGTTTAGGGATTAACAACTCATGAAGGTCCTGATTGGGGCTGAGATACTCTTGTATATTGGCCTCTGCACCCTAACTGTTGCCTCTTTGAAGCCTACATCCCAGTGTAATTTGATTTTATTAGTGTGACCATCACAGAAAGTTCTCTAGAAGGTGAATTTTTGTATACGTTAACACAAGAAAATCATAGAATGTTACCAAGGTAGTCAAACTGGTGTTACTATATTATATCATGGGTTTTTTATTATTTTTATTATTAATATTCTCTTTTCACTGCTGTAGAGCAGCTCTTCACAGCAGCAGCACTAATGACATTTTGTGCTGGATAAGTCTTAGTTATGGCAGGGTTGTCCTGTACAACAGATGTAGGATGTTTAGCATCATCTCTGGCCTCTCCCCACTAAATGACAGCAACATACTCACACTGTGACAATTAAGAATGTCTCTATACATTGCCAAATGCCCCCCAGGGACAAAATCACCTGGTTGTGAACCATTTTAGAGTATGAGGCATGACATATTTAGACTTAAGACTATTTGAAAAAGAACTGTCCCGATATCTTATGATGTTCCCTCTCCATCTTTGCAAAAATACTAATAACATTCTGAAAGTATAACTACACAGGACTGGCAAGCTTCTGGATACACATTTTTAGTTATACTGAATCTTTAGAATGGAGTTGCAAAATACAAGAGCCTCTTGATTCTTCATTGTGTTGTTTATAACAAGCCAAGGAAGCTATTGTTAAACTAAGGAGTCCTACAGAATAAAGTATGCTATGTACAGTTCATAGAATGGTATCTATGTTGTTTAATGTTCTGAAACTGCACATGTAAAAAATAAATATTACTACTTACATAACTCATAGGCAAGAATTTGTAAATACAGTACAGCAAAAACTGAAAGGAGCTCTCCTATGCTATTAGGGAGAAAAAAAATTATAGATGAGAAAATTCATTCATCAAACCTATAGCTTAAGGCTGGCAATTAGTTAATGGTACATATTCTCATATTCTTTCCTATCGTAAGGTATTATTTATTTCCAGAAATGTCTTGGAGAAGATGGCCCATAGTATCTGTGTGAGGCATGAGCCAGCTATGGAGGCCCTTCACAGCAGCATGGCATCCAGATTTCTGGTCAGAAGAATGTAGCCCTAGGAAAGAGTCCCCCAGGATAGCTACTTTGTAGTTACATAGTCAAGCTCCAACAAATTTTCTTTAGAGAGACTTTATAGACACCGCACAAACATACCCATTTTTTATACTCTTGCTTAAATTTATTGTTACATGTTTCTGTTTCTGTGAGGTCCATAAATGTCACAAAATCTGCTTGTCAGCATGACAGTCAAAGACTTAACCTTGTTGACTTAAGACACCACCTAGTTTGAAGAGATATAATTCACCCCTTGTGGTTTATTTTGTGAGAATAACCTATATTGTACATTCCAAATTCTATAGAATTAGCTTGCCTGTGGTTTTGAAAGAAGAATAAATGGAGAAGTCATGCCCTTGTGGTTTTATTTAATGTTTAGAAAAGTTCAAGTTTAATCTAGTAATTTAGAATGTATATCTTTGACTGGCTATATTTATGAAATTATAATTCTTTAGCAATTTAAACCTCTGAAAAGTTATGTGTGGGTTTTATTGTTCAGGGTCAGACATGCTGGCAGTCAGTATCTGAGAGGGTCAAAGTTGTCTAGAAAATGATTCAAAGAATTTTTACAGAATCTCAAGAGTGCTTGAACCTGTAGCTTCTCTCTCTCTGTCTCTCTCTCTCTCTCTGTCTCTCTCTCTCTCTCTAAGTCTTTACCAACTAGTTAATTGCCAAATGATTATTTTAGATGGGCAGTTCTCAGAGTTTGTTTTCTCAAAGTATATTTCCTGGCACAGTGACATTAGCATCACCTGGGAACTTGTTAGAAATGAAAAATTGGGGGTCCAGCCCCAGAAACTTTGGGAGTGCAGCCCATAAACCTGTATTTTAACAAGCTCTCCAGGTACTTCTGATGCACACCAAAATTTGAGAACCACTGTCACAGACTATCATAATCATCGTGACTTTTTTTCCGGCCTGATTCTGATGGTTGTCTCTGATGATTTTTGCTAACAAAAAATACTACTTGCTTAAAAGCATACTTCTTTATCTCCTTGGAAATATGAAGTGTACATTTACTGTCACATTTTTTAAAAAGTACTAGAATAATCAGTCATTTTTTAGAAAAGGTTATTTATTCTGAGAATGAGACTGTGGGGGAGGGGCAAAGAGAGGTGGAGACAGAAAATCTAAAGTGGGCCCTGTGCTGACAGCAGCAGAAAGCCCAATATGGGGCTCAAACTCACAAACGATGAGATCATGACCTGAGCCTCAGCCAACTGAGCCACCCAGGCACCCCTAGAATAATCAGTCTTAACTGATTTCTGAGTTCTGTTTTTAAGTTGGTAAAAATTTTTTAACGTCATCATTTTTTGATTCTTGCCATAGATAATCTACAGTACATCACAAATATTAAGGTTATGAGCATAATTATCAAAATTAAAATTATGTATGCTGCAATTTACAACTGATTTAGAAAGAACATTTCACCAAGTTATAGGTAATTTGTGTGCTGTTTCTTTCTTTCATAAAATAATAATAGGGTACAAACTATGGTTACCAGAGGGGAGGGTAGTGGGAGGATGGTTGAAACAGGTGATGGGGATTAAGGAGGGCGCTTGTGATGAGTGTGAGGTATTATATGTAAGTGTTGAATCATTAAATTGGACCCCTGAAACTAATGTTACACTGTATGTTAACTAACTGGAACTTAGATAAAAACTTTAAAAAAACTAAAGAAATTTAATAGTACTACTACTAATAATAATAATGATAATAATAGCAATGCTTGCATTAAGATTCTAGGTACCTTGCTATGTGCATGCCAACAGAAGGGTACTCAGTTTTAAAGGAAAACCTTGGACTGTGAGACCCACCTCATTCACTACATGTCTGTGCTTCTAGATTCCTCATGTGTACCTCATTTAACCAAAAACTCCATATTGTTATTTAATGCACATGTAAAAATAGTTTTAATGCCATCCTTTTGAATGGCTCATTTAAAATGTCCTCTTGGTATCCCACCAGTTATTTTTTCACTACCCCATTGGGGAGAGATTTTGGTGGAGGGGGAGGGAGTTACACACTTAAAATTATTCAGATATTTATAAGCTCAGGTCAACCTAACTGGTCATTTTAGTACCAATTAGGAATTCTGATCAAGGCTGCTTGTAGGTTCATGTTTTGGGCACACTTTGAGATACATAGAAAAACTGAAAAAGAATTAGTAAGGTTTGTCAAAGGTTTCTGTAAAAGGAGCATCCACTAAAAACTGGAAGAAAATATGATATCCTGAAAAGTAAGAACCTTATGATGGCTGTGTCTACTCAGGGTAGCTTTATAAACAGGAACTGCTGTGGTTTTATTCTATACATGCAAGGGATTGGACCATAAAAACATAAATTAGAAAAAAATTACTTATGTATATAAGCACAAGCATATGATATACAGGTGGACCTCACTTTTTCCACTTACATGTGTTTCTGAAATGTCAAATGAAAACAGAATATTTATAAATCAAATCATAGTTTTCAGTTGGCTCATATTATCTTCTCAGAGGTTCTAGATGTTCCTTTTTACTAGTCAAGGTGGAATATGGCTACTAAAATGCCTATTCCCAGTTAACCCCAGCTTAGCGTCAAGTTAATGAATTATTAAAGCAGCCACTATTTAAAGAGCTACTTTTAAAGAATGAATCTAGGAATTATTTTATAGTGTACTACTTAATCCCCTGTCCATCTCTTTAGCTTCAGATTTTTCTGTCAAGTTTGCTGAATTGTGGCACACTTTTAAATGTGTATGTGTGGTTTAAGGTCTCAGGTGATCCTTCCAGCTAAATCCTATCCCCTGAAGCTGTGCTTCACAGCCCAGGCTACTCAACAGAATCATAAGAGGAACTTTTAAAACTGTTTAAAAATGTTGATGCCTGGACACAACCCTGATCAATGGAATTAGAGTCACTGGGGTTGGAATTGATTTAAAATTGCTTAAGGTGATTCTACTGTGGAGGCAGAGTTGATAATCATATACCTAAAGAGAACATTAATACTTTTGGACAGCTTATTATATAGTACATAGTGTGACTATAAATTAATGAGAGTATTTCACATAAAGACCACTGGTGTTTTGTGTCTTCCCCCTCCGTTAAGAATTCATTCCTTACTATGTTTTCTAATTTAGGAAAAAATGAATAATTCTTACTGTATAGCAGAGTCTTTTTGTACATATGTTGCCCATTTGGGGCTATGCTTTTTCTAAACACTGTAATTTCTCAAAACTGCACGTCAAATCAGAAAGTTTCTTTTTCTTTTTTTCTCAGAAGCAAAAATGTTCCCATTCCTTCTTCTCTTATCACCAAGACACCTCTGTGGTCCTTTTCCATCCTGGATGTCAGCACAGCCCTAAGATGTGGGCAAATAACATCCTCAAACATAGGCTTTCCAAATCTCATGAGGAAACTAAGTATGTTTCCTCCAGCTGAAATGTTTCTGAAGTACTCTTCAGCCACCTCAGTGTTCTGTCATTTTTGTCTGTCATCTGAGAGTCAGAGCTATGCATGTTGATGACCTCCTTCCTAAGTGGCCAAATAAATTACATATGTCTTTTATTCATTCACTGTTTCTCTGGAGGCCTCCACTAGCAGGAATGGAGGTGGTTACTTTTCCATGAAGAGTAACATACTCCCAGGTTGGATTTTAATGGATAATTTAGCTCCAGGTTATATTCTTTGGCATAAGGGTCACTACTTTTAATATAGAGGGGTCATGAGTTTAGTCATTGGATGAGTTAATCAAATGGCTGCTGTAGTTCAAAAGTACATCTGCATTTGGATAAAATATGATTTCTGTTAGAGAGCTAAACTTGACATTTGGTTTCCCCCAGGTAATAAAAGAACTTTTAATAAAATAAACATGTACCTTTCAGCAGCAAACCTGCATAAAGCACATAGCATAGTTGCATTTCCTTCCTGGAAGTGATAGGAAATCTTTGATCTGCCACAGGCTGCTTCATTTTATGCAGTCTCAAACAGTTAACCTGTTGAGCTGACGAAGCAGAATAATTTGAAGTCATTTTCAGCACCACAGATAAAGGTACAAAAAAGTCACAAAGCTGTGCTTTGTACATCACCGTCATTGATTATATCATTTCAAGTGCAGCTACTGAGAAATACCTTTGATTCAGCTTCCCCACTTGCACAGCCCTTTTAGTTCTAACACCGCCTAGAGCCCCAAACAAGCTCCACTCATGCCTGTATTTTTATCACTTATCCCAGTACCTGATTTCAGTTAACACTCAATACTTCTTTAAAACTTAAACAATTCTTAAGTTTTTAAAAACTATTCACCAGGCTAAAGTCCAAAATATGGTGCCTATTCCTATGGATCACTACAACCATTTGGTGTAAAACCTCTATAAATTTTTAATAAAATCACTGGAGAGTTGGGAGCAATGGTTGACCCATTTTTTTTCACTTTTTAAAAATTTACGCACAGTAAAACTCACTTTTTTGTGTAACATTCTGTGATTTACAATGATGTAACCATCATTACAATCACAGTACAGAATACTTTCATTACCCCAGAAAGTTCCCTCTTGCTGGCTTTTTAATTAGCCCCTCTCCCCACTCTCAGCTCCTGGCAATCACTTTGATTTCTCCTCCTTTTTTTCACCTTTTCCTGAGTCTGATGTGAATAAAATCTGTTTAATTTTTAATCTGTTCTTTTTTCACTTGGCACAACATATTTGAGATTTGTTCAAATTGTTGTGTGTACCACATTGTTTGTCCAATTGTTGTTGTTCTTTTTGCTGCCGTGCAGTAGTCGATCATATAGATGTACCAGTTTGCTAATCTCCTCACCAGATGAAGGATGTTTGGATTCTTTTCTGTTAGGGAGAATTATGAATAAAACCAATGTAAATGTTCACAGACAGGTTTTAAGTGAAGTTAACTGTATTTCTCTGGGGTGCTTCTCTGGGAGTGAGATGACTGCACTTTACTGTGAAGTCTGTTTAACATCTTCTAAGGGAGTGCCAGACTGTTTTCCAAAGTGGCTGTACTATTTTCAGTTCCCACAAGCAGTGCATTAGAATGCCCATTGCTCTGCATCACCAGCAGTTGGTACTGTCTGGGTTGTTGTTTGGTTGGTGGGTTTTATTAGTTTTCTTTTGTTTTTTTTTTAACCATTCTTATCTTTTAGCTATTCTTATCTCCTTGTGTGTGGGGGTTTTTTTATTTGCATTTTTCTAATAACTAATGATGTGGAGCGTCTTTTCACATACTTATTTGTTATTCATGTATATTCTTTAATGAAACATCTGTTTAAATCTTTTGCCCGTTTTTAAATTGCACTGTTTGTTTTCTTATTATTGGGTTTCAAAACTTATTTGTATACTTTTGAATGTTATATGTAAGTCATGAATCACTAAATTCTACTCCTGAAATTAATATTACACTATATGTTAACCAACTAGAGTTTAAATAAAAACTTGAAACAAAAAAATAAAACATTTATATACCCTGAAATCTTTTTCAGATATATGATTTGCAAAAATTTATTCCCCAGTCTGTGGCTTGCCTTTTGCTTTTCTGAACAGTATCTTTCCACAGAGGAGAAGCTTTTAATTTTGATGAAGTCCAGTTCATCATTGTTTTCTTTTATGGATTGTGCTTTTGGTATTATACCTACGAAATGTTTACTGAACCCAAGATCACAAAGATTTTCTCCTCTTTCAACTGGAAATTTTGAAGAATTACTCCTGTAGGTTTTTGCAGTTAAATTTGAGAGCTTGTTGGGATAGAGGAGGTAGCAAAAGAAGATAGGTCTTCATTATGTAAATTTCCAGAACATCTAACTAAATCAAAAGCTTCATTTGATATGGAAAAAACAGTCTCATAACTGAAATTAATATAGGTTTCTACTATAGCCTTCAGACATTATGGAATGGGGCCCTCAAAATTAAAAACAATGCAATGGAAAGGCACCTGAGTGGCTCAGTTAAGCACCTGACTTCAGCTCAGGTCATGATCTTGTGGTTGATGAGTTCTCAAGCCCTGCTTCAGGCTCTGTGCTGACAGCTCGGAGCCTGGAGCCTGCTTCGGATTCTGTGTCTCCCTCCCTCTCTGCCCCTCCCCCACTTGCGCGCGCGCGCACGCGCGCGCGCGCTCTCTCTCTCTCTCTCTCTCTCAAAAATAAATAAACATTTAAAAAATAAATTAAAGGGGCGCCTGGGTGGCTCAGTCGGTTGAGCGGCCGACTTCGGCTCAGGTCACGATCTTGCGGTCCGTGAGTTCGAGCCCCGCGTCGGGCTCTGGGCTGATGGCTCAGAGCCTGGAGCCTGCTTCCGATCCTGTGTTTCCCTCTCTCTCTGCCCCTCCCCCGTTCATGCTGTGTCTCTCTCTGTCTGAAAAATAAACGTTAAAAAAAAAAAAAATTTAAAAAAAATAATAAAAAATAAATTAAAAAAAATAATGCAATGGAGTATGTTCTTAATTAGCAAAAGAAATACATCAAGGCATAGCTCATACACTGGCAGATAGCTTTCTGGTTTCAAGATAAATTTCTAAAACCTAAGTCATTTCATTACACATACCCAAAATATTAATTTTTTTGAGAAATAAATATTTTATACATTGATAGTTCACAATAAACTGCTGATAAAATGGTTACATTTTCAAAGTTTTGGGACCATACCAGTGTCCCAAAGTCTTACATAAGTACCAAGTTCTTGTTCTTCCCTTTCTCTCCTCTGTAGAACTTTCTTTTTCTCTCTTCATTGCTCCCACTCATCTTCTGTTTCTCTTTCTAATCCTGACTTATCTTCATGCCCTTTTTGCCCTGAAATTTCTTTTTCTATTTTTCTTTCTATTCTCCATCTTTTAAACCCCCTAATTCATTACAATGTGGAGAAAGTTTCTTTTCTCTAAGTAGTAGTTATTAAATGAGGTCTTTTCTTCCCTTTTGTCATTTAAACTTTAAACTTGAATTTTTTTGGCCTCTAACTCAGTTTTTTTTTTTATTATCTTATTTTTATTTATTTTGAGAGAGAGATAGAGAGCAAGCAGGGGAGGGGCAGAGAGAGAGGGAGACAGAATCCCAAGCAGACTCCCTGCTGCTAGCTCAGAGCCCCATGCAGGACTTAAAATCAGGAACTATGAGATCATGACCTGAGCCAAAGTCAAGAGTTGGATGCTTAACTGAGCCACCCAGGCACCCCAACTCAGTTTTTTTTAAAGCACCAATTAAGTCACTGTTTACATGTGTGTGAATCTTAACACTCTGCTGAGAGGAAATAACCTTGATGAAATAAAGAAGTTTCCTGCCTCTGCCCTGTATTAAAAGTATTAGTATTACAAAGCACCATTAAGACCATTTTATCCATTTCCTGCTAGCAAAGTGTCTCAAGTTCAACATTGGTCTGTATATGTTGGGATGAGCACTGGGTGTTGTACGTAAGCGATGAACCACAGGAATCTACCCCAAAAACCAAGAGCACACTTTACACACACTGTTAGGCAATTTGACAATAAATTATATTTTAAATAAATAAATAAATAAATAAATAAATAAATAACTCTGTATAGTTAACATTAGGTGTCCAGACATGGCTACTTTGTTAATGAATTTTAATATCTAGCTCTTGTTTTCAGTGGCTTAAAGAAATTTAGTAATTTTATTGATATGCCTTCAAATTTTTTGGCTATATTTGCCCTACAGGAATTATTTTATGTACTGGGCTTCAGTTGCATTTTCCTAATACTACTACACGCATATCCACAAGCTAAACTATCCAGGAAATTTACATGGCTTTATAATTCTTTCCTACATAATAATGGCTACTTTCTTGAAAATTAAATTTCTTTAGTTTTTCTAACTTTATACAAATAATGGATTTAACTAATTAAAAGCCTTGAAGAAGAGATAGAGCTGTGAAGATTTTTCTGTATTCCCCCATAGGTCAAAGTCTTTTATGTCAGGCAAAAAGCATATGAAGCTGGAAACATTTCCAAATAATCATGCTTTAGTTTAACACAATGGAATTAAGCTTTCTTAATTATGGTCCTTTATATGGTCTTTCAGGGACTGAATTGTTTTATTGATACCTTTCAGGGGAAAAATACATTGGTATAGAAGTATTTTAATATAAATACCAATTTCATTAGGCATTTGTATAAGGTAAGAATTCACTGTTCCTTAGTAATCTGGAAGAGAAGACATCCAGTGCATAACTGAGGAAGATTTGGACAGGCTTTTTAAGTAGCACATGCAGTAGAAACAGCTGAGTTCCAGTTTCCATTTTGCTACTTACTAACTAGCTAGCCAGCTGACCTAGAGCAAGTCAGCTAGCTTTTCATTTTACATTTCCTCGACTGTGAAATGTAAGGGTTGAATTAAATGATCTCTAAAGTCTCAGTTCAAAACAAAATTCGAGGAGGGTAGAGGTCACACACTTATCCTCCCCACCCCACCCCAGAGCCAGCCAGTTTTTCTCATGAGAAGTGGGTATGTAGCCACAGAAAACCTTATTCACATTTTCTCCAAGTTCTTTGCCACTGTTCCATCTTTGTGGTTGCCCCAGTTGAGCCCTTTCCGTGGAGGACTTGCTCCTGGGCAGTCGCTCCTGCGACTTTGAAGTCCTGAGAGCCACTTCTAGTAAAGCCCCGGGCATTTTTGTCAGCTTGGGTCCACTGTGCAGCTGTTTGCTATTGTTTTCTTCAAGATTCAAGTTTAATTGTCCTGCTCTTTAAGTCTTTAAGATAGTCAAGGGAACATTAGCTCACTGAAAATAATTGAAAACACCTTTTGGAAAAGTGCAGCTGGGAATGCAAGCATGACATTCAGTCATGCTCATCGGGGTATTTCAGGGAAGAGATTATTTCTCTGTAACATTTTCTTTTTTTCTACTTTATACCATTTTATAATAAATTTTGAGAAAGCAGTTTCACCTCAGATTTTCTGAGTCATAGACTTTCAGAGCAAGACAGACCAACAGAGATCGTGTGACTTCCCCAGGGTCTCCAGGATGGTAGGTTGTGACGCTGTTACAGGATTCCCTACCCGGGCTCTTTCTCGGCTTTACCTGACTCAGTCTTTCGAAAGCCACATAGACTATCCTGGGGTTGCAGTCCTGTTCTCACTAGAATTTCCGGTTGCCTCCCCTGCCTCACTCTCAGCATGAGTTTTGTCAAAGGGAAGAATGAGAGCTACATAACTTAGCCCACTCGAATGCTAAGAACTTCTCCAAAGGAGCTGTACAGTTTGTCTCACTAGCACTCTCCGGGGAGCTCTCTGCAGGTGTGCCAGTGTGCCAGGCCGGGCTCCCCCCTGGAATATGGTTTCTCCAGCCCTTCCCAGAGCTGGCCTGCTTCATTCCATCCCAGGTAGTCTAAAGTATACTTTAAGAAAACTTAAACTTGATGTAGAGGTTTAAACATTTTCAAAGCAAACATTTTCAAAACAAGTAATTTTAACCCGGGGCACCTGGATGGCTCAGTGGGTTAAGCGTCCAACTTTGGCTCACGTCATGATCTCACAGTTTGTGGGTTGTAGCCCCATGTCGGGCTCTGTGCTGACAGCTCAGAGCCTGGAGCCTGCTTCGGACTCTGTGTGTCTCTCTCTCTGCACTCCCCCTCCTCGCATTCTGTCTCTCTCTCTCTCTATTAAAAAATAGATAAACATTAAAAAAAAATTTTTTTAAGTAATTTTAACCTAAAGTCATTTGGAAAATGTCGTTCTTGGAACCCTATCGTTAAGGGGTGTATGTGTATATGTGTGTCCTTTCCCCAAAACAAAATGCTTTAATAAATTAGCTGTGTGGAACTTGACTGGAAAGAGCTCATGTTTTATAGGGGAAGAAGCACAGTGTGGGAAATTATGGAACAAGGAAAAAGCATCCAGTTTTAAAGATACTTAGCAGTATCTACCATATTTCCCAATAGCATCGTAATTTATTCTGTCACTAGAAGTATAAATATGTTATGACTTAAATGCCTGATATGTTTTAAAAAACATACTAGCTCCTCAGTTTTCCAGATGATTCTTGTATTTGAATCCGCTTGAGCATCCTAAATCCCTGTTTCTTCCACCTCTGGAAAGAGAATAAAAATAAAACTGGAGGGGGCGCCTGGGTAGCTCAGTCGGTTAAGCGTCTGATTTCCTCTCAGATCATGATGTCACAGTTTGTGAGTTCGAGGCCCGCACTGGGCTCTGTGCTGACAGCTCAGAGCCTGGAGCCTGCTTCAGATTCTGTCTCCCTCTCTCTGCCCCTCCCCCTCTCAAGCTCTGTCTCTGTCTCTCAAAAAAAAATAAATAAAGGTTAAAAATAATAATAATAATATTGGAAAGCTCACAATTGTCTACCTAATTGTATCATTAGGCACAAGCTAAGCTTTTTGTAGACGTTTTCCAACACTTCCTTAAAACAAAATACTTTGTTTGATATCTCCTTTCATAAATCACAGGTACATTGCTCTGATTCCACCCTGAAATTCTGAAGACAATGTAGTATGATGGTCAAGAGCTCAGCTTTTGGGCCCAGATCGTCAGTAGAATCTTAACTCTGACCTTTAACAGTGTGTGTTCTAGGGCAAGTTGCTTAACCTCTCTGGGCCTCATTTGTACCATATCTGTGAGACGAGGGTAAGCTATTATTATCTGCCCCATAGGGTTGTCATGAGCAGTGATCTTCAAAAATATACTCCCAAAATAAGGTAGAAAAAACTATATACTTCCTCACACATTTTAAGTTGAAATCTAGAACTTTTCATCATTGGTTTCAAAGTTTATTTTGGTAAAAGAAAGGAGTAAATATTGTATAACATGAGATAAGATGAGAATTGGTGTGGCTGACATAGCTGACATGATTTGAAAAAAATTAGTTTTACCTACCTTGTTGAATAACTGAAAGAGAATTAGAAAGAAATCATGGAAAAAGTTTTATGTTTTAGATATGTATTTTGAGTAATTTAGCATTCCTGGAACACATGCACATAATATGTGAAAGAGCATCTTTACCCTGTTCTAGTTTGACTTTTGTTAAAAATTGACAACATCTTGGGGTGCCTCACTGGCTCAGTTGAGGAGCGTGGGACTCTAAATCTTGGGGTCGTGACCTCGAGCCCCACATTGGGTGTAGAGATTGCTTAAATAAATAAACTTAAAAAAAAAAAAAAGAATTCAGAACATCTCAACACTATAAAACCAGTTTCACAGTGTTTATGAATCACATGTTTTGAGTTCCAGGAAGTTTGTATACCCCAAAGACAACAGAGTACAGGACAATGAACTATAATAAAATTTGTCTTAGATAAAGAATTTGCCTTTTAGTAAGGTAAAAGAGCTGATGTGAATGCAAGTGGGTTTTCAAGGAGGTAAAAAATAGAGCACAAATGAAAGCTAAGATCTGGAGACTAATTTCCTTAAAATACCCTTGCATGTGCATATCTTACAAAATATTTGCATACTCAGTACACATATCCATTTGAGGACCACTAATTAGACGAGTCAATACATGTAGAGCTCTTAGAACAATTTTGGGGATGAAAGAAGCATTGAGCAAAAGTAAGTTATTGTCATTATTTTTAGACACCCCCCCCCCTTCAGAAAGAATTATGCATACGTACTTTGACTTCATACCTTGTCCTCAGGACTTACCTGTCTGCATTTAGCATCCTTTAAGTGACTAAGTATCAGAAAAAATTGTTACATTAGTATTAGAATCATAGTTCTATTCTTCTCATGAGACAAACGCACTCCAAGGATAACTGCTGGAACTTTCTGGTTAAATTCCATTTAATTTGGCTGTCCATAAATACATCACTCTCTTGGATACACATAACTTTATGTATGGATCCAGCCTTAAGCTAAATTGTCCCATATTTTGGGTATCTGTGTGATTTCATAAGTACCCTGAGAGATTAGAAGTTACTGGATAACTGAAGAAATGGCATACAGAATGGAAAGAATTAAAATGCAAAGCTTAAAAAGGAAGGGATAGCTCATTTTAAACACTTTTTGCACTAGCCACCGGACCCTTTAAAATATCAAAATCAAGACAGAGACCCCCTCACCTAGCATGTAACCAAGTATGCTGAGTTAGACAGTTTATGTCATCAGAACTTAGTTCTGTGCTTAGAACTGATGTCTCCCTTAACTTTTTAATTGCCGAAAAATCAGATAATCCAGAAGAAGAAAATAAAAGTCACTGATTCACTACTATCTACAGGTAAAGATTCTGATACAGTTTTCTCACTCTTTTTTTAATATAAAAACCAAAATATATACTTTTGATTTTTTTAACTTTTCACTTTGAGATAATTATAGATTCACATGAAAGAAAAGAAATAATATGAAGAGATCCCTGTGTCCTTTACCCAGTTTCCCCCAATGGCATTATCTCACAAAACTGTATAGTACAATATCACAACCAGGATGTTAACACTGATGCAGTCAAGATACAAAACATTTCTATCACCACAAGAATGGTGCCTTTTTAGAGCCACAACCATTCCCCTCCTACCTCCACCACCTCCTTAAACCCTAGCAACCACTATTCTGTTCTCCATTCCTATAATTTTATCATTTCAATAATGTTTTATAAATGGAAACATATAGTACATAGTCTTTTGGGATTGACTTTTTCCACTCAGCATAATTCTCTGGAGATTCATCTAGGTTGATGTCTGTATCAATATTTTGTTCCTTTTATTTGCTGAGTAATTTCTACATATGGGTATAACCATACTATTCACCATTAAACAGCCTCTGGGTTGTTTCTGGTTTAGGGCTATTACAAATAAAGCTGCCATAAACATTTGTATATGGGTTGTTATTTGAAGAAAAGTTTTGCTTTCTCTAGGATAAATGTCCAGAAGTACAATTACGTGGTCATATTTTAGTTTTTTAAGAAGCTGCCAAACCTTTCCAGAGTGACTGCATCAGTTTACTTTCCTACCAGCAATGTATGAGTGATCTAGGTTCTCCAAATCCTTACCAGCATTTGTTGTTGTTAAAAGTTGTTGTTGTTGTTGTTTTAATTTTAGCCATTCTGATAGGCATTTAGTGATATCTCATTTTGGTTTTAATTTGCATTTCCCTAATGGTTAATGATATGGAATATTTTTTTCATGTGCTGGTTTGCCATCTGTATATTGACTTTAGTGCAATGTCTGTTCATACCTTTTGCCCATTTTCTACTTGGATTGGGTTTTTTTTCACTCTTAAATTTTACTATAAAATTTATATATTCTAGGTAGTTGTCCTTTGTCAGGTATGTGGTTTGCAAACATTTTTTCCCAATCTCAAGAATGTCTTTTCATCCTCTTCAAAGTGTCTTTCACAGAGTTAAAGTTTTTCATTTTAATTAAATCTAATTTATCCATTTTTCCTTTTATGGATTTTGTTTTTGGTGTCAAGTATGGACAACTCTGCCTAGACCTAGATTCCAAAGACTTTCTTGGTTTTTTTCCTAAAGTTTTTTTTTAATGTTTATGTATTTATTTTGGGGAAAAGAGAACATGAACAGGAGAGGAGTAGAGGCAGAGAGAGAATTTCAAGCAGGCTTGGTGCTGACAGCACAGACATGGGGCTTGAACTCACAAACCGTGAGATCATGACCTGAGCCAAAGTCAAGAGTCAGGTGCTTAACCAACTGAGCCACCCAGACATCCCTTTTCTAAGAGTTTTATAGTTTATATTTACATTTAAGTCTCTGATCCATTTAGAGTTAATTTTTTTCTCAAAGTGTTAGACTTAGATTGAGGTTCATTTTTTTTTTTTTTTTTCTTCTCTGGATGTCTAACTGCTCTAACACCACTTGTTTAAAAGGCTTATCCTTTATTGAATGAGTTGCTTTGGAGCTTTTGTCCTAAACCAGTCAGGCATATTTGCATGAGTCTAAATCTGGATTCTCTGTTCTGTTCCATTGATCTGTGTGTCTATCCCTCCACCAATACACACAGTCTTGATTATTATACCTCTTAATCTTGAAATTAGGTATACTGATTCCACCACTTTTTTCTTCTTTTTCAACATTGTTTTAGCTATTCTAGTTCCTTTGCCTTCCTATATAAATTTTATATCTTGTCTATATTTCCAAAAAAAAAAAAATTTGCTGGAATTTTTATTAGAATGCATTAAACCTGTATATCAATTTGGGGTAAATCAACATATTTCCTATGTTAAGTGTTTCAATCCATGAACATAGTATGTCTCTCTAGTTATTTAGACCTTTGAAATATTTCATCAGCATTTTATACTTATCAGCATACAAGTACTGTACATGTTTTGTTAGACTTACATGTGAAAGTGGGATCACACTGTTTCAAACCAGCTTTTTCATAAAAGTGTATATTATAAACATTTTCCAAATCATTAACTGATTTTCAACATAATTTTTAATTGAGTCTAATAATTAGTTCTGGGTTTTAATATTCTTAATTATTTAGCTAATGTCACAAAGATTTATTACTGGATTTTTACATTTTTACCTAACCCAGCATTGAGGGCTCCATTTCAACAAAATGTCCAGTTTATATACTTGCTACCTTCTAAGTTGTAGTGGCTTTATTGCACTTTTTTTCTGAATAGCTTTGTGTAATATTTTTACGCAGTAGAAACCTTTTCAGTGAATTTGTTGATTCTTAAAATTTTATCAACCATGGCATATCTGGCCAGATAATAATAATTTTTAATGTTAGCTATACATAATGATATTTGCCACATTGCTATTTGAAAAATCTAGTAAAAAGAAGCCATTGGCCTCTTCTGTGCTAGCTGCAGCATAGCCAGCTTTGAAAGCCCACCTGTGTGTCCCTCAGCATGGACACTGACAATAGGTAAGAAAAGTAAAGTGATTTTTATTTTGGTGATGAGATGCTTCAGTAGAAGGACATAATGGCTTGGAACCAGCACTGTTTTAGAGCCAAAAAACTCTGTATTTGAATCCCAGTTCTACCATTTAAACAGCTCTTTGACCTTAGGCAAGTTACTGAATCTCTCAGGGCTAAGAGTCCTCATCTGTAACATCTTGTAAGGTAATCATAATACCTACCTAACAACGTTCTTAGGATTAAATAAGTTACTGCATGAAAGTATTCAGCTGACATGCAACAAGTACTTAATAAATGTTAGCTATCAGTGTTATTTATTTTTAAAATAATAATTGAACTTTAGCTCTTGCTGCCCATAAATGTCAGTAATGCAAAGGAAGCTTTCTCGTACTATGGATATTTTTGTGCAGCTCTTTCTTCATTGCTATATAATGTGTATTGTATAAGTGACTAGAACCCTAAAAACTTTGTATCCCTTGGCATCTAGCACAACAGTACTTTTCCTAAAGAATGTTGAATTTCACAAAAATTATTGCCATATACAGGGGTGGAAACTTACCATGAAAAGAAACTATTAACTATAATCCTTTTTTTTTAAAATGGTTTACTTAAAGTAGGAAAACATTTTAAAGATCACAAATGATGTAGATAAGACTTTTTATTCACTGCCTGAAACTAGACACTTCACAGTTTAGGGCTGTGAATCAAATTCCAGTTAAGAATGTACTGGATTTTGCCATGTAGAGGATGTGGCATGGAGTGGTTCAGAAAGCAATTTTTGTTTTGCCAATTGCAGAATTCTTCTTTATATATTAAAAGAGAGTTTTCAAATTTCTGCCAATGATTATTTTTCATTGGTAACCCAGAGGAGTTTTGAATTGTCATTTTGCAGGCTTTATCAGGAAGTTTAAGTCCAGGATTGAACTAATCAGAGAATGCAAGATTCAGTTTCTGCATTTTCCACTTTTGAAATCTACTTAATGTGGCTAATAGACTGAACATTTATCATATTAGTGTTCACACTGGGGGCAATGAAATATAACATTACATAATTCTTTTAAGAAGATCCTGAGAGTTTAATGGGTAGTCTAATGGCAGAAGACCCTTGGGAGCACAGAGATGCATAATCCTCTCAGAACTACTCATACGTGCATAAGATGAATAAGCTATCATCTTTCCAAATTTTCTTTTCAGTTTTCACACACACACACACACACACACACACACACAAACAAAACACAAGTATACAAGGGTGAGGAAGTTAGGGGAAGAAGAAGGCTATTGTAGCTGGGATGATAAGAAAGCCCTAGCTAGCCGGTAGATGATATAACTTACAGGTGTTTGTTGTGGTGTAACCATGTAACCTTGATTGTAATAATGTTTATAGCTTCCTAAAGTGATCATTAAATAAAATGATAGAGAAGAATGTTGTTAAGCTCTAAAAAACTATACAAATGTACCATGTTATCCACTCCATAAATATTTATTAAACATTCACTGTATACCAGAGTTTGTCCTAGGGAGAAGGATAAAAAGTCAAACAAGATATGTCTCTAGCAGTGAGGAAATAACAGCTCACCAAGGGAATACAGACTTGTGAGCCAGTTAAGTATGGTAAATTATCATAGGTTCAGATGGAGAATGTTCCAGATGTTACCATAGAGTTGGATTGCTGAGATGGACTGTGCACAGGGTTTTGGAGTCGAGAAACTAAAGCTACATTGTTGTAAAGATCATCCATGTTCAAGTTGAGGCAACATTAGGAGGGCATGGGGAGGAAGTTAGAATAAAAAAGTTTGACCCAATTACCACAGTCATTATTAAATAGGTGGAATGATGAGGAGAGGTCAGAAAGTGGCAGAACTAGGAACTGGACAGGTGTGGCATGGACCAATAACACGAGCCTCTAGAGGAAGAGGTTTGATATGATAGTTGAAAGGAATGGCCTGGAAGTAATGCTGTGGGGCCTGGTGAATGGTACTATCCCAGGCTTGTTGCTTGGGCTGTGAAAGCATGAACAGTCTTCTCTTAAGAGTCTGAGAAGTTTTATGTCCTGGAGGAAGGTGGAACAGGAGGAGGGAGAAGGAGCTGTGAGAAGGGTAAGGATGGGGGGGGGGGTTCCAATAACAGCAGTGTATGTCATTTATTGAGCACCTAGGATATGCCAGGTACTGTACTTGGCTGTTTTTATGCATTTATTCCTCACAGGACTCTACAAACTAATTACTATTATCAGCATTTTACTGATGAGGGCATAGGCGTAAGAGAGATTATATGCATCGGTTAGGGTCACACAGCAAGTCTACATTAGGATCACTGAACCCGGATCTACCTAAGTGTAAAGCTCTGCTTTTGCACTGTTCCACATGCCTTCAGAGAGAGCACCATGGGAAGGATTTGGAGGGAAGTCAGAGAGGATGGCAAGAACCCAAGGGAGGAAACAGAACTAAATGGGAATGGAAATGCAATAGAAGAGAATACTACTGAGCAGAGATGCTTGTATTTTTACTGGTGGATGAGAATGCCAGAGCTGTGAGGACTGGAGTTGCTAAGCCCTCTAGTGGAGTCTGAGACCTGGTGAGCTTAACAATTTTCTTGCTGCAGGTTCAGATGGAACACTGCCTTGAAGGTGTCTGGGTGTCTTCAGAAGAGAATTCTCCCAGGCAGTTAGTGAAGTGGGTGGGAGTGGGGTGCTTTCTGAAGAGGCTTAGTTTCCTGAGGTATCAGTAGTCAGTCTTTTAACACAGGTAATGGAGAGCAGAGAAGGAAATGTGGGCTGTTGCTGGCCTCTCACTTGCATGTAGGGTGGGAGCCAATTAGATTTTGAGGAACCTTGGCTTCTTTGTACTTGGGGACATCTGGAGCTGTGTGGTGCAAACTGGAATTTTCATTAGACTATGGTGAAATGCAAACACATGTATCAGCCTCTTCCAGGTGGCAGTTTACCAGTTGATGTCCAAGACAGCTTTATAACAGAGACTGGGGAAGGAAATATTTCTGCCATCCAGGCACAGATAATGTCCCACATTCCTTTACTAAGGGACACTTACTGCTACCATGGCCCATGCAGAGAGGTAGTGCATTGACTATGGGCACAGGCAAGGACTAGAGACTTTTCTGGAAGCAAGCTTTGATCCTTGGGGAGTGAAGTAGTCCAGCTCTGTAGCTAGGTAAGAGTGGCCTCAAGGCAGAGGCAACTGAGGGTGAGCAACTGAAGAAAAGTTACGACTCTCACAACTTTGCTTTCACTAAAGGCCATCCATTGGAATTGTTGATTGCCATGAAAGTAAATATGCCATTCAAAGTAACACATGTGCCATCTGATCCCGTCCAACACAGGAGTGATTGGAGCAATGAGAGCATAAATAAATGTCCTTGGAAAGGGGATAATATAGAAAAAGAAGGGAAAGTAGCCTTAAGAACCTTCACTTTGCATAAGATGCTTGTAGAAATTGGATCCTTACTGTAAATGTGATTTTTGCATCTCTGCAGGTAGGAATTCTGTCTTTCTTTTGCACCATGCCTGCACTTTATCTGCACCGCTCTTATGACACATTTTGTATTGCACACTGTTTAATAATTTTTATGTTTTTCCTACTTCTACTAAACTGATAATTCCTCAAGGGCAAGGATAGTGCCAATTCCATTCCATATCCCCCACAATGCTTTGCCTTCAGTAGCTATTCAGTGTTCTGGGTAGTCTAAGGATACTATGATTCCTCTGAATTTGTTATCTCTTTACTTAGCTACCAGAGACACCCCCTTGCAAAGCCAGCTTTTGGGATCCCTTTTTTTTATCCCTTTTTTTGGGATCAGGGACTAAAGTATTTTCAAAGTGTTTTATAATGCTTTGAATGTGTAAGAGAAGTACTTTCTGTTTAGAGAATGTTGCTAAGCCCTCTCATCAAAAATAGGCCTTCCATCTACCTCCAAATTCTGCCAGGGCAGAACAGATTGGCAAGGGTAGTTCAGAGGAAAAAGCAATGTATTGCCTTCTGCTCATGGCTGTGTGGGTGCCATTGGAGGAGGAAAATGTATGGTAGTTGATGCTTGGGATGCTACACCCTATAAAAATGGAGCCAACCAACTAAACAGGGGTGCATAGATTTAGACTTTGTAAAATACCTTCCCCAATTTTTATATATTCCTCTGTACTCTGAGATCCTATGCCAGGAGACTTTAAAAGGGAATTTGTGATAAGAAGTCTCACAACATAAGCAGAATGGCCCTTTAAGAGTGGCCCCCTCCGATGGTGAAGAAGGCAGCAGCTCAGTGGGAATGATTAGCAGTTGGCCAGAAAGACACATGTGGTACCCTGAGTCCCGAGCAGAACATCCCCATTCTGAAGGCTGCTGTCGCTCCTCTGGGGGCTGCTACACAGGTACTGGCATGAAGCAAAACCAGTGACATAGTAGCTGTTTTTAATTTTGCAAAATCTACCTAAGCATGAGTCCCTCTCTGTGAGACTTTAGGGGTGTGTTACTCAAATCTTGAGTTTGGTTTTCCTTGGAAAGTTGGAAGCACTGATTGGGCAGGTAACATTAGTTATTGTGAGTGTGGAGCAAAGAGGAGGCTTGGACAGTGAAGGATGGGGAGGTGCATGTTGGCTGCTGGCATGAACTATGTTGGAAGCCCTAGAATGGTCACTTCCAGTGGCTAATACAGACTGCCCCCCTGGGAAATATAAACAGGAAACATTTTGGTTTGACCTGACTGGCTTTGCAATAAGTGTGTTTGTTCAAATAAAGTGTTGCATTAAGATGAATCTGTTTCTTCTACCCTAAAGAAAAGAGTCTTTGTACCCTGAATGTTGGAGACATTATAAATGGAAGAGCTTATTTTTACATAAAGATCAACCCCTACAGAGCATGGACTGCCCTGCCAAGATTCCCTGTAGCTTCTTTAATCAGCTGCAGAAGTTTTCAATTAGGAGAATTGTCCATTTTCACCCTATTTGTTTGTAGATCCAGAGGCCAGGTCACCAAATTTGAGCTCCTAGTCATGCTCTGAGGAGAGGTGACTTCTCATTTCCCTGAGATGAAGACAACGGCTATCTATGTGTGTTTGGGTTGGAGAGAGCAGCCTATGGTGAACCTAAGTTGCAGGGTGGGGACTACATAGAAACTTGCTCAGGCAGAGCATCCAGATGGACTGGTTGGATGCCACTTCACTGCATGGCTCACTCTGACCTCTGCCCAAAGCAAGAAACAGAAGACCAAGATGACATAGCTGTGGTTACACAAAACCTATTAACTGCATTGGTTGTCTTTGTTTATTAAAGAACTTGGCTTCTTTTTTTTTTTTTTTTTTTTTTTTGAAACAAGAAATTTGAACCACGTTTTGAGATACTCCAGAGAGATATAGCAATGTAGTTACCATTTTACAAACTTTTAAACAAAACTGTTAGCAGTTTACAACTTTGTTTAAAGAACAATGGTTTGGAGCACAGGCCTGCCTTAGCAAGACCCAGAGGACAGTGACCAAGACAGAGAAGAATCGAATGCAGAGCTGGCTGACCAAGGCCAGTTTTTGTAAAACCCAGGAATCCAAAGGTTAGGGTTGAGGTTCCCTTACCATTTTGCAGGAGTAGCAGTGAATTTGGCCTTGTTGTTTTGGTGATTTACACCAATGCCCTCAGCTTGTTAGCGCTCTTCAACTGGAAGAGAAATCCAGGAAAAGTGGGGATGAAAACAGTTACCTCTGTTATTTCTCCTTACCCCAGAGACTGGCCAGCCAAGTCACTGCCATTTTTAGCATAGCTTGTTCATTGCCCAGGCATTGCCATCCATGTTTCTTCCCTTTCATATTTTATACCTTTATAGTCACTTCTCTCTGTAACAGCCAAAAACCTCAACTGTGCTTTCATTCTGATTTTTCTATTAAAATATCTGCCTTTAACTAACTTTCTTCTCCTGAAACAATTTACGTTTATAAGAAACTTCATTTACGAGTTGTTTTGTCTGCTATAGTTGGTTCTAGCTATTGTTCTTTCAGCCTTGTCTAGGCAGTGTTCACATGAACACCTCACAAGAAGTGTTTAAGTCTCACAGACATTTCTCTAAAAGCATACAGATATTTATGCCTCTGTCAGTTTTTCTAGCCTATTTACAAAGCTGATTTAGTAGATAATATATTTGCCTGCCAATGATCAAAATTAAAATAGTGTATAATTGAAGCTGACCTATAATAATGATATTGGGGAAGCAACATTCAGTTTCCAAGTACACAAAATACATAACGTATTAATAGGAATTTAGACTAGTAATGTCTTTTTTGGACATGTTTTCTAAAACTCCGCTTACACTCCAGGAAAGCATTTCTTTTGGATCAATTGCAATGTCAATCAAACAACTTCATAGCTTACATGTAATACTGTGATTAAAATGTTAACTAAGTCTGGGACAAAGGGAATTCCAGGAAGACTCTAATCATTGAAGAGGGTAGTTAAAGGGCTGTAAGATTAACCATTTTTAACCTAAAACACAGCATTTCTCATGTACCCTTTAAGTAGTACTGACAAGGTATTTCCTGGAGATTAATGACAGTCTGAGTTAATGGGCTGAGGGAGGGTCATTAATCCTTACACAAAGGTAGTTTAGAAAGCAAAAATGAAAAACAACTGCTAGGTCAAGGTGATGCAATCCCAGGAGATGTTTCAGAAGATTAGTTCCCTTTTCAGAAGCCCATGGTTACTACTGTTCTCACCCTCCCTTCTCCACATAGCATACCTCAGACTCAGGTTTTCAACCTCCTGGGATGCAATTAAGCATTTGAAAATGCCTTGTAATCTCTCCTTCCACCAAACAAAACCCTTTTTATCAATGAGCTTCCTCTTCTCACTCTTACCTAAAACCATCTTGGAAGTCATTCATTTTACATAGCTTCTTGCCATCAAATGCATTTTATTGGTTTAGATAGAGTTGTGCTTGGGAATCTAGACTATAAAAAACCAAGGCAGTCAGAATATAGCTCCTATGGGTTTCATGAGATAAATATCTATGTGTGCCATACATATGATATGAGGAAAATATGAAATTATTGTCAAGGGAAGGCTGGGATTGATGGAACAGTCAGAGCTAGATACCACTTCAGCAAGTCAGAAGAGGTGGACTCATCTGAAGGACACAGAAACAAGTTGGTATAATCAGGATACCATTAATAAGCAGAAGTCCAGGCTTCCAGACTGTGGCACACCCCCAGGGATGTACACTTGCAGATGATGATGTCAGACTTTGTGGGAGCTCAGTCCTCCTCCAGGCCAGCCTAAGCTGCACCCATTCTGCATGTGGGCTAATCTAGATCTGTTCCAACAATCCTCCCATCTGGCAAGATTAATTAATCTCGGGATTATGCAAGACAGCATATGACCTCTGAAGCAAGAAGGACTCTGGTAGAGATAGAGCAAAATGGTGGCAGAAGATCTAAAGCCATGTGGTGAAAGGATTGTACCAAGAAACCCCACTCTGCCTCTTTACCCAAAGAATAGTTGAGAGCTGGAGGATGATTCTTAGTTGAAAAAGGAGATCTGCCTTCATGCATGTGCATCATCTTCTGTAATTATGTTTCCCTGGGAAGAGTTTTGGGATCCAAAAGCTTGCACCCTTGCCTGTGCCAGGGTATGTTGCTCACCTTGCCACTGGGAATGAAAGCTTCTTTTGGAATCCTTCAGATAAGTTAAACTCCATCCGATTCACTCAAGCGGTGTCTGACTGGTTGTTCTACTAATTTCATGCCAATACTGTGATTCCTGTAGTATATTTTCACATGTTTGGAAAATTTTAAATACCAGAGGTTATTTTACTACTTAAAAAGAATAAAAACTACTGAAAATTAATAAGGTAGGACAAATGTGCTAAAGGAAACTCTAAGAAAAATGTTTTTTGGTCACTAGGGCAAAGGGTAGAAATGCAGAAGTCCCATTAAAATGGTAACTGGCATTTTGCCACTAACGTATCTGATCTAACTCTAAAAGCATAAGATCCTTGTCGATTTTGTGCCAGAGCCAAAAGATATAAATTTGTAGCTACCAGTGTAAACTGAACTACTGTTTTAGTGCTTCAAGTACAGGTGAAAATCTTTATGTTCTTACATACTGTTTAAAAAAAAAAAATCCTTGTTTATATACAGATTAGTTCCACTAGACCTAGCTGGACCTTTCGAGTCCTCTTTTCAACCAAAATTGCCTTGTACAAATGAACTATCCAGATGTGGAAGGGAACATAATAATAAAATTATGTGCCAAAATAACTAGATTATTTAGGTCATGATTGCAGTTTTATAACACCATCTGGGAAAATTACTAAGTGCATGTGAATTTGAGGTAAACTAAAGTTTTTCTCCCTTCAGTAGGCATTATGGCCTCTTGGCACTTTGTTGGTAGTGGAATTTCCAGTCACTTTGCTTACTTCAAGGGTGATGGATCCACAACTGTGTAATGGTTTGAACTGGAGCCTTCCTTCCACTTCCATTTGGCGGGTATAGCATCAGTACAGTCTTTCTGAAACTTGACCTAGCCACTTAACAATAGGATAGTAAAACTTGCTGTTTTCTGTGTACAAATGCTGTCTTTCCAAATTAGGAAAGAACAGATAAGTTCCTCGTTTTAAAAGGAGTAATTCAGTACTCTACTGTTAACATTCTCCCAAGGTAGTTACATTAATAACTACTGCTACACATGAAGAATCATTTCCCATTCTGGAATAATTTGCACACATTTAGGAATTCCATTGTCTCCTTAGAATCCTCTGGGCTATAGGCCCATGAATTATCACATTTTGAGTATGTAACTTCCATACATGATTTAAATTTTATGGGAGGAAAGAGCAAGAGAATTGAAAGAAAAAAAATAGCTACTTGCTTATGGCTAGAGAATCTCAGGGAAGGGAAAAGGATATTTCTACTTCTTTAACATAGATCAAGGAAATTTATTATTTGCCTTTAATAATAATCAGCTTTCTGGGTTTTTTTAATGCCAAAACCACAAAATTTGGTATTTTACATTCATACCTGTGTGTAGTGTCTAGAGCGGTGATTCTTAGGGTCCTAAAGAAAACACATCATTCAATACCAATTCCCTGGGTTTCTAGGTGTTTCTAGCCCAAGGCTTCTTAATTTAGTCCAAGAGATCCAAAGTTTCATGTCTGTATGTTTTCTGAGTCTTGTAGCATTTATCAGTTTCTCAGAAGGACCTGGCACACCACATTTTCAAGCCTGAATTTTGTTAAACCTAATCTGTAACACCATGGTGTGAGTTTTCTATGTTAATTATAATGATGATGATAGCTCCTGATTATTGAACACTTACTGTGTGCCACTAACTGTACTTAATACTTTAAATTTATAATTTAGTGCTCCCAACAAGGCAAGTACAGTTATTATCTCCATTTTATGATTGAGAAAACCTAAGGCTTTTGAGAGGTTAAGTTATTTGTTGAAGATTGCACAAAACTGGAATTAAGACCTATGATAGCATCTGGGAAAGTCCACACTCGTAGGCATTATGCATTATGATAAGAAACACATCTGTTTATTGGTTTAGTTCTAAATGGTGTTTTGTTTAGGAATAATATATTCAGTTCAGACAGCCCCTTACTCTGTTCTAGTGATTGGGCATTCCTTCTTATCTAGATACTACTATAATTCTGAGATTGGGGCACCCAGGTGGCTCAGTCAGTTAGGCATCCGACTTTGGCTCAGGTCATGATCTCATGGTTCATGGGTTCAAGGCCCTTGTTGGGCTCTGTGCTGAGAGCTCAGAGTCTGGAGCTTGCTTCGGATTCTGTCTCTCTCTCTCTCTCTCTCTCTCTCTCTCTCTCTCTCTGGCCCTCCTCTGCTTGCACTCTCAATCTTTCTCTCAAAAATAAACATTATAATTCTGAGCTCAACATTAGATTGTGGGACCCAGGAAAGTGTTTGGCATTTGTTTTGACATAAATAAGTAAACAAACACATGAGTGTCCTTACCAAACATGGCCTGGGTCGTCTTTGGTTTTTGTGATTCCCCTCCATACTGGATATAGTTGGTAGTAGTATACTACTACTACTATACTGTATGCTATACTGTTATACTACTATACTACTACTACTATATATAGTATACTATACTATATATAGTAGCATACTACTATAATAGTATACTATACATACTACTATAATAGTATACTATACTATAGTATAGTATACTATTATAGTAGTATGCTACTATATGTAGTACTACTATATACTACTACTATATCTGTCAAAAGCTACTGTCAAAAGTAGTAGTACTACTATAGTAGTACTATATATAGTAGTATACTACTACTACTACACTACTACAGCAGTAGAGTTGCTTTTGACAGATACAGGGCATGCAGTAATGTCTACTGACTCCTAAAGTCAGCTGATATTCCCTTGTAATTGCATATTTGTTGGAAGCCAACAGTCCTTTGGCCAGTTTCTCAACACAACACTTGGAAGGCAGCTACTTGAAATTTTTTGCATAGTTTTTTGCCCCATGGCTTTTTTCATTAGACGATACAATTTTAACAGTCAGTGTACAAGAGTAGTTAGAGAGCTGAACTTCTATAGATTGATCATTGTTTACCAATCTCTTGAAAACAAGCATATGTCTCTGCCTCTGACTAGTTCAGAGACTTTGGAAAACCTTCCTCAGACATTGATGTGTTTTATCTATAAAATGAGGGGGTTCAATTCTTTTTTTTTTTTTTAATTTTTTTTTTAAACGTTTTTATTTATTTTTGAGACAGAGAGAGACAGAGCATGAATGGGGGAGGGGCAGAGAGAGAGGGAGACACAGAATCGGAAGCAGGCTCCAGGCTCTGAGCCATCAGCCCAGAGCCCGACGCGGGACTCGAACTCACGGACCGCGAGATCGTGACCTGAGCTGAAGTCGGCTGCTTAACTGACTGAGCCACCCAGGCGCCCGAGGGGGTTCAATTCTATCAGTTGTTTTTCAGGGTTTCCTTTTATTTTAGTACCCTGTAATTAATTAATTAATCCATCTTTCTTTCTTTCTTTCTTTCTTTCTTTCTTTCTTTCTTTCTTTCTTTCTTTCTTTTCTTCCTCCCCACTGGAAACCTACAAGAACTCCAGTACATCAGTCTCAAAGTAGAGCATGCTGGTTGAAGTTTAGAGTAGAAGGCTTGAATGTAGAGCCTCACAGATGGTGATCCCTAACATCTTTTTTTTCCCCCATTTATTTTATTAAAGTATGATTTACACGCAGTAAAATTCACTTTATAGTATACAATCCTGCACATTTCAACAACTCATCCAATCATGTAACCACAGTTACAGTCAAGATATTGAGCAGTTCCATCACCCTAAACATTTTCTCTCACCCCTTTCTAAGACTCAGCCTCTCCCCTGAGGACCAGCTGCTGGCAACCACTGATCTGTTTTATGTCTCTTTTGTTTTTCATTTTCAACACTGTCATGTAAATGGACTCATTCACTATTTACCTTTCTGAGTCTGAGTTCTTTTACATAGCATAACACATCTGAAGTTCATCCATATTGTTGTATGTATCATTAATGTTGCTGAGTAGTAATTCATTGTATGAATTTATTATATAATGGATAATGTATAATTATTCATACACTAGTTGAAGGATATTTGGATTTATCCCAGTTTGGGGCAATTATAAATGAAGCCACTGTTAATATTGTTGTTTAACTTTTTTTTTTTTAAGTTTACTTATTTATTTTGAGAGAGACAGAGTGAGTGGGGGAAGGGCAGAGAGAGAGGGGAAGAGAGGATCCCAAACAGGCACCACTTTGTAAGTGACAGAACCCGACTCGGGGCTTGAACTCACAAAATGTGAGATCATGACCTGAACCAAAACCAAGAGCTGTACACTTAACCAACTGAGCTACCTAGGCACCTGCTTAACACATTTTAAGGTTAGCAATGTGTCAATTAGCTGTTAAGTCATTTTAGAAAGCATCAGTTCAAGAATCATTGAGGGAAGACATAGACACCATAATCTCCATGTGCAAATATGTGTCATTATGATCCCATCCCCCCAAATCCAAGATAGAGTCCTTAGTAACTTCTTTACCCCTACCCACCCTTCAAAATGTTGGTAACTGTCTTAGCTATAGCTAAGCTGCCTTAGCCATAGATTGAGTAGCTTATAAATAGCAGAAATTTATTGCTCAAAGTTATGAAGGTTAGACGTGTGAGATCAGGGTGGTCAGGTAAGGGCCCTCTTCCAGGTCACAGATGTCTTGTTTTCTCACAAGGTGGAAGGGGCTAACGAGTTCTCTAGGGTCTCTTTTATAAGGACATTCATGAGGGCTCATGACTTAAACACCTCCCAAAGTTTCTATCTACTAATTCCACCACCTTTGGGGGTTAGGATTTCAACATATGGATTTGGTGGGGACACATTCAGGCTACAGCAGTAGCCATTTTTACTCTTCTTGTTTGGAGAGGAAATAGGAGGATATGTCATCCAAAGTGGAGTTAGTGCCAAGATAAATAAAGTCACGAATAGACCTCTGATAGTTTGGGGAACTTGAAGACTGGAGCTAAAACATCTCATAGCCCACATTCCCTAACAATGGAATATCTCTATAATCTTGGAGTCTTGGTTTTGGTTGTTTTCAGTGGGAAGCCAGGCAGACCCACTGGGAAACTTGAACTCCTCGAGCTTCAAGATGATGCTTTGTTATTGTGCTTCAAATATTCTCTTGTGTTAGGAAGGATGAAAGTTTATAAATAGATCATTCTTGTGACCAAACCCCTATCTCACTGCCCCACCCTTTCCCTAAACAAGAAGCCTTCCATGTGTACAGTGTGCCAGACTGAGGATTATGGCAGTTGGTTTCTTATACCCCATTCCTCTACACCAGTAAACATCTATAGTGGTCATTCCAGGTGTGTGTTCTCCATTTACAGTGACCCACCACCAGGTTTTCCCAGCACAGTCCTGGTTTTAGCACTGACAGTCCTGCATTCTTGGAAGCCCCCCACCCATTCCCAAGTGTACCTGGAAAATTGGTTATCCTACCTCCCTTATATTCCCAGAGTTGGATCCAACAGCAGAGTCTAACACCTCTGCTTGTTGAATCTCCTAAACCATACCAATGTATTTTTTAATGTTTATTTATTTATTTTGAGCGAGAGTGTCCATGTGTGAGCAGGGAGGGGCAGAGGGAGTGGGAGACAGAGAACCTCAAGCAGGCTCCACACTGTCAGGGCAGAGCCCAACTCAGGGTTCAGTCTCAGGAACTGTGAGAATAGGACCTGAGCCAAAATCAAGAGCCAGATGCTTAACTAACTGAACCACCCATGCACCCCCAAGTGTATTTTTTAAACTAAGAATACAGTTCTGGTTCAGATGCATGAATGTATGGTGGACCATTAGAAATAAAGTTTCAACAGACCAGGGAAGATCTATATAACTTGTAGAGGAATTTGCAGATACTTAGCTTAAAACATTTTTAAAAGAAAGGATTTTTGTTTTGTGTTGCTTTTACTTTTGTTTTAATTCTATGAACCTCCAGGAAATAGAATGAGTCTTAGAGGATACCTTTCTCTAATTGTCAGAGTTCAAGTGGTAAATCACAGTGTGATATTGTCTGACAATCCTACATGTCCCTAATACACAATAGTATCCTTGTCAGCAATATTCCAAGCAAACTGAGTAGAATATAGAGCTCCATTAATGGGCCTTAGCAGAAATAGTTATATATTGTTCTAACTCTAGCCAAATGATTTTATTTATTCTTTCATATTTTAACCAAAATGTGCCAAACAAGAATTATGATGAAAAATCTCAGTGATTTTTTTTTTTAATTCAAGTACTAAGCACTTTTAATTTATTTGAGAAACCAGTCTCCTTCTCAATCACAGGCTTTTGTCCTCCAAAAAAAGCCATTTTTGAATTAGCTGGGGGAAAGTACAATAATAAGATTTTAAATTCTGAACTACAAACTGCACCTGCTTAGGATCTAAAACTGAAATGGAAAACTCAAGGCTTAACCCCACATGCTCCCTGATCAAATGCAAACAGTTCTTAAAATAGCTTTGTGTGAAGATGTTCAGAGCAGCTGAAAACCAAGATGTTGGTGTCCCTACTTACAACCTGGCAGCTTAATACCATGGCTCAGAGGCAGCTGCCCTGTGTCTTTCTGTTTCAGGCCCAGGAGCAACAGCTCTAAGGAGAAGCACAGAATCAGCCTCTGCTTTATCCACACTGCTCTCATCCCCTGAATTCTACTTTCCTAGTCAAGGGGTTGTCCCTAGATCCGTCACGAAGACCAGTGACATTCATTCCAAGCCACTAACATGACAGGAAAATAGTTAAAAGTTTCCAAAAACCTTAAATAGGTATATCATAAATTTGAGGAAAATTTTAAGAAAGAAAAGAAGTCTTGTGTATTTAATCAGTCATAGGTGGTAACAGTAATAGTTATGTGTGGTATATTACACACTGCTACCTTCAGTAGCTTAGTTATCAGCAGATCAGTGAGCTTTCTCAAAATTCATCAGAAAGATATTCTTCATTGACTTAAGACTGTTCTTTTCAGCTCCACTTATCTTGCTGTAACTCTCAGTTAACCATGTTTACTGTTTTTCCACATAGAGAATTTTTTTTCCTGTGCTGTTCTCTCTTCCTCATGATGAACTGCTTCTCTCAAGGGCCCACTTATGCTTCTACCAAAAGCAGGATCTGGATTGGCGGATAATTGGTATGATCTGATGACACAGTGTTTTATGTTGCCAGGCTGGTGGTGGCATTAACCAGCAGTTTAAAATTCCATTTGCATTCACATGTAGGTGAATATACTGATATACTATACTGTTCCTGTACTAAAAAGAAGAAAGCAGTGGCTTATAGTTCTTTTAGCAACTAAACTGATTTTTCAAGAGCCAGAGGAGAGAACTGTGGGGTGAGTACCTAGAAGGGAGATGAAGGCAGGAAGAGGATAGGGTTGGGGAAGGCCTGAAGCTCTCCTCTGTCAGCATAGGCCAGTTGGCCGCTATCACCTTTAAACAGTATTTGTTGCAGCTATGACTTCTCATGTTGAAAACTCAGACTTTTTCTTTTATTATTTTATTTATTTTTTTAAATGTTTACTTATTGAGAGAGAGAGAAAGTGTGCAAGTGGAGGAGGAGCAGAGAGAGAGAGAATCCCGACACAGGGCTCAAACTCAACGAATGGTGAGATCGTGACCTGAGCTGAGATCAAGAGCCATATGCTCAACCAACTGAGCCACTCAGCCTCCCCAGAAAACTCAGACTTTTTCTATTCTTTCATTTGAGAAATTACTTAATGAGACTGTGCATTAGAGAGAAAATTAGCTGAGCTAGTCCCTTAGATGTCTAAAACCTGGTTTTTCCATCTGCTGAATAGGGGATAATACCTGCCTTTTCTATCGCACAGGGCCACTATAGGATCAAGTGAGTGACTGATACTTGAATTATGTTAACAATGTAAAACACCTGGAGGGCTAAAATGACGTTGTTATGATTAAGGCTATCATAAAAAGCCTCCTCAGGGTGAGAAAAATGGTACTGCTGTTCTTTCATATGTAGCTTCCAATGATGTACTGTCTTTGTCAGAGTAGACAGAAATCTCTTGATCTTCTGTCAGATTTGAACCCCAGATAGCTATGAGGCTATAATGCAGATTTTGTTCTGATGTCTTCCTTAGAGACTTCCTGTCTGACCCAATTCTGAAGGAGCAAACACTATCAATATGTGAGCCTTTTATGTTTAACATCTGTAGCTTCAACAGAAATGTCAACATCCTTCAAAGAAGGCTCAAGTATTTCTACTAAAATGTATATATGAACCTGGTTATTTGATTGATGCTGAGTTGGTCTCTGGAATTGCCTCCATACCTTGCAGACACTAAATAACCCTTTTTAAAGTAGGGAAAAAGTTTTCTGGTCCTTAACTTTTAATCAGAAATGAAGGATAAAATACTTACCATGGTAAAAAAGCATGCATTGTATGCAGGTTCAGATCACTAGTAATCAGCCCCTCTGTGAAGATCCCTATACTCAGCACTTACAAAAGCCGTATTTGCCTTATTCACTGCTGTATCCCCAGTAACCCAGCCCATAGTAGGCACGTAGTAAGACCTGTGAGGGACTCTAAAAATTTGCTATAAGGCCTATAAGGCACTCTAAAATATTTGCTGAATGAACAAATGAGCAAATTAAGCCCTTTACTATGAAAATGTTCCCCCTAATTATAATGAAACAAATAGTGTTCTATGCTCATCATGAATGGTTATTTAATGCTGATGGTCACTAGTTCTGTTCTAAGGAAAATAAAAGGAACTAACGTTTCTTTAATTGTTTTTTAATACAACATATTGGAGAGGTGAGGCATGTATTTCAGTGATAATGAAAATTTTGCTTTAGGTTAAGACAATAATATGGACTCTGTTCTGAAGAAAAGCACAGAAGGCCCTTTACTGTTGTTTTTTTCTCATCTTTCCCAATTCTTGGCAAGTTGCAGTATCAGTTTCCTACAATAGTGCTCTATCAAATGCACCATCAGTTTGAAAACACAGTGAAGTATTTCCATCTCCAGTGACAATGCCACCTAACTAAGACCAATTCTTAGCTAACAAATTCTTTGATTCAATAACAGTTTAAGCAAAAAAGATAATGACACATGAACAGAAGCTAGACAATTAAAAAAGTGTATAACTTTGCTAATAAGAGTAGTTGTCTTTGCCCCAGAACTTTTATAGCATAATTTTGTGTTGGTTATCATAAGAACCCAAACCCTACATTCTTTTGGGAAATCATTTGGAAAATTCTCATCAGAGTGACATGTCTTAATTGCCTTACATATTTGTTTTAAAGAAGTGGGAATAGCCCATGAAAATTATTGCTGTCTTTAGAAATATTCAATAGCAAAGGGCTCTTAAAGTGTTTATCCTTATTTTTAACTAAGCCTAATGGGAATTTCATAATAATGTTAACTGATAATTGTAAAGGTATATTTACTTGGAATATTTGTTTTTAAGGGACAGAAGATTGATATATTGGTGTCATCATAGGGAAAGCATTTTTAATTATAGCTGAAGGAACACTGCCATAAATTGAAAGAATTCTCTCCAGTAGCATGCCACTCTATGTCCTACTTTATAAAATCCTAATACACAGATGGAATATGGTTAAGTGTTGTCAAACAATATTTGTATTATACTTCTTATAATCTTCCCAAGAGTTGCATAGATACTGAAAAGACATGTAATCATCAGTTGTCATTAAGAGAAAAGGAATAATTGACTATATTATAATCATTTTAGATGAATATGTATCTATGCTGAATGGAGCTCCTATATTCAAAACTATGTAGTCACCCTAAATATTGAATAAATAATATTCCCATAGAGCAACTACAGTGAGCAGAACTTTCTCTGGCATCATTTGGCAGCAATCTAGCATCATTTCCCATTGACAGTGAGATGTGCCCATAGATATCCAGTCATATTCTTTGAATTGATAGGTATTTCCCCCAAATCTTCTAAAAACCTTACCTCAAAAATATCCTTCTATTCTCTTACAGTCATCCAAAAAATGTGAACGAAGGCAAAGAAAAAAATGCAATCTAGTTGCCATGTTAGGTTGATGGTTTCTTCTGTTTTTCCATGAAGAGAATTCCTTCTCTCCAATCCAGTGTATTTCTCCATTTTCATAACATTGTGATGATTTTGAAGTTATATATTGATCATTCACAGCAGCTTACAAGAACAAGCTGTTACAAGGAAAGTCATTTTCCCAAACCTATTTTTTTTTAATTTTTGACCATTTGTCTTACTCTTAGAGGATAGCAATTTAAAATTTCATTTTGGTTTTCTCTCATCCCTACCAATTTAGCAAAACGTATCTACTGTCAAGACAGTTTCTCTATTTCGCAAGTGGCTCTTACACACATTAGCCTAAAAGTTGCTCATCTGTTATAAGCTCTTGATCATACCTGAGATTTACTACATCCCCTTGTTTAATATCCATAAGATCCTGCTCCTGGATGTTGGATAATACAGAAACATCACCCTAAAGCTTCTTCTGAGCAGTGACAGAGACACTTACCTTAATGTGCATGTACCTTGGCTTGATTATGCCCAGCAGTTCTCTCTTCTCATCCCCACCAAAATCCAATAGTGGAATCCAGGGACCAACAACGTTTTCTTCTCTTCTTCTTGGATACTCTTTCAGTTTTTGTTTTGTGGGCTTCAAAGCCACGGAGAGTTTGCAACCAGAGGCCACTGACAGTTCTGCAAAGGATAGGCAGTGGGGAGCCCAATACTGACTGGGCCCAAACACTGAATATAACCCTCTTTCCTCTCTGGAAAGCGTCCTTCATACTCTGAAGACAGGCAACTTTGCCGAATCCTTCACCCCACGGCTTGCCAGTCTCCACAGAAGAAAGGGTCTAACTGAAGTGGGCTGCAGGATGAGGCGACCCAAAAACCGAGAGCCATCTGCCCAGAACAGACAAGTAGAGGCAGGTAGAGGCTCTGTGAGTGTGTCTGTGTGTATGTGTGTGCGTTTGCATGCCTGTGCCCGGCAGCTGCTCTCGAGATTAGAAGACACCACTCTTTGGCAGGCAGCTCTGAAACACCCTCTTGGGTAATTCCAAATTCACATGCACATCTTGGCTGAGAGAAGAATCCTCCCAGGACAACCTGAGTCCCTTTCTCTGCCTTGTCACTGCCCCAAATACAGTGTGAACCACAGACAATCAACGGTGCCAGCATCTTAGAAATAAATGTCCAAATGGACATTAAATTGCACCTCATTCTGTACCCTGCAACCATGAACTGATGCAAGCCTTGTTTGGGGATTTAAGTAACAAGGGCATGACCTCTTCTTTGACAGTTGTAACCCAAGGCTCTGTAGAGTTTCGCTATTATTAACGCAATGTTGAACTTTAACTTGAATGCCTGCCTGTTCCATTCAGTGTCATATGAGATGAGATGTGAGTACAAAGTGCTGAGGAAGCTCCAGAGCAACATCTTAGTGTAGGATGGTATTTATTATTATTAATCAAGTTCTTTATTTTATATTCGGTTGTTAAGAGAAATCTCATACCTTAGATTGCTAAAATTTGCAGAATCTAACTTTCTGTAAGTGGTATCGCTTGTTCCTGTTGAAGGAGGAGGGGCAGGAAGAAGGAGCTTGTTCATTGGTTTAGCAAGTATGTATTGCGTCACCCATTAGGTATCAGGTCCTCTACCAGATAAGCCCACCACCGGCCAGATACTCAATCTGCACATCATTAAATCATCACAACATCCCTCCAAGTCCTATATTGGTGATCAAATGAAAAGACCAAAGCTGAAAATAATTAAGTAACTTCCCCAGGCTCTCAGAATTGGATTTGAGTCACTCCGTAACCCATGCTCTTTATCTTTAAGATACAAGTAACTTCAAACTTACAGAAAAGATAATAGAATAATAAGGAGTTCACGTATACTTTCACCCAGGTTTTCCCAGGTTTTAACATTTTACCACATTTGCTGTCTTCCTCTTCCCCTTCCTTGGCCCTCCCCCTCCTCCTCTCCCTTCCATGTGCTTATGTGTGTATATTGTTTCTGAATCAATTCATACTTTAGTGTGATTATCCTAAAAGACAAGTGCTCTTTTCTTCTTTTCTTTTATTGAGATATAATTGACATGTAACATTATATTAGTTTTGGGTGTGCAGCATGATTTGAGGACACTGTTATACATAACCACATTATAACAGTCAAATTCAGTAAACTAACACTAAAATGATGTTACTTTCTAATCCATAGTTCCCTTCAACGTACAGTATTACTTTCTAATCTATAGTTCCCTTCATCTTTTCACCAATGTCTCATTAATATCCTTTATAAGGGAAAAAATTCTTTTTTTCTTTTGGATAAGATTATATATCGCATTTAGTTGTCATGTTTCTCCTTCAGTCTTGAGCAGTTCTTTGATCTTTCCTTTTATGTTTTGCCATGTGACATTTTGAAGAGTAAGTTTTGTAAAATGTTCCTCAATCTAGGAGTGTGTGATGTTTTCTCATTACAAGACTGAATGTGTGCATTTTGGGGCAGGAATATCACAGGAGCAATGCTCTATTCTTCTCATAATCAAATCAGGGGATACATAAGCAGAGTTTGTCCATACCAGGACCTGCACCACTTGGTGAAGGTGGTGTCTGCCAGATATCTCCACTGTGAAGTTACACTTTTCCAGTTTGTAAAAAATAAATATTTTGTGGGAAGATACTTCGAGAATATATAAGTATATTGCTCCTAACTAAACCTCCTTAAAGTAGAAAGTTCAGTTAGGAGCAATATACTTATATATTCTCAAAGTATCCCCCTACCTATTTTTGTGTTCATTTATATCAATATGCACTTACAGATTTCCATTTTATTCAGTGGGTTATAATCCATTAATATCATTATCTCGATACCAAGATGATTTCAATTTGGCCAGTGGAAGACCCTTCAAGCTGGCTCTTGTGTTCTTTTGACAAGTCCGCATCATTTTTTGAGTACTTTCTCATTTTTGGCACATGCAATGTGCCTAAAATGTAGCATATGCATCTTATATTTATTCTACCCAGCCCTGGAACTCACCATATCTTCAAGGAGATCTGGGTCCATAATGGAAAATGGTATATAGAAACCGAGATCTGGGCATTGGGTGCACTCACTGGACTAGGTATGTTCATGGTTTCTCGGTTCTCCCTCTTCCCCCCTCTCTCTCTGTCTCTCACTTTGTATTAAATACTAGATCACAATGATAGCTCCAGTCCCATTCCAACATAGGGGTTATTCTAGCTTTTACTGTTCCCATGTTTATAACTCCCTTACCCAACAGTGGGGATAGCCTGGTTCCTATTATCCTCAAACCATTTACTTAGTTGCTCCTTGCCCCTGTGTGTAAACAATCTGCTTCCTCAGCCATTCCAATCTTTTTAACTTCATCAACCCTAATCTCTCATGGAAATGGAAGGGAAAAAGTATTTTTTAATAAAAAAGAAAGGGAAAAGGAAGAATGTAAGAATCCCATACTCTTTCTATGCCTTGTAGCATCTATTTTCATGGCAGATCATCATGTTCTCTTGTGTGCAGATGTCATGGAAACAAGTATATAATGGCTAAGGGAGGAGTTCAATTATTAATTCATTTAGCTGTTTTTGTGTTCACTATGTGTCAGGCACATTGTTAAAGACAGATACAGTCCTTGTGCTTGTGAATGTATTTTTACTGGGACGTCTGGGTGGCTTGGTCGGTTAAGTGTCCGACTTTGGCTCAAATCATGATCTCTCGATTCACGAGTTCAAGCCCCGCATCAGGCTTTGTGCTGACAGCTGGAAGCCTGGAGCCTGCTTCAGATTCTGTGTCTCCCCCTCTCTCTCTGCCCCTCCTCAGCTTGCACTCTGTCTCTCTCTCTCAAAAATAAGTAAACATTTAAAAAATGATTTTTACCATTTCTTTTTAAATGTGACTACTAGAAAATGTAACATTACATACATGGTTTGTATTATATCTCTATTAGACATCATTGCTATAGTATCATATTATGAATACAGAAAAAATAATTACTTATCACACTTTCCTTTTTCATGTGTCATATTTAGGAGATTCTGACATACCAGAATGGGCCTAAATTAGACTTTTTGCCTTCTGTTCCATCAGCTTTGAAAGAGTTAAAGAAGGACACTTCTCACTTAAAATCTATATTGGCAGCATAGATCTTTGAAATATAAGTAACTTTATGAAATAATAGCTATTTGTTGTTTTAATAATTCTTAATATTCCATTTGCACACTATCCATTGGGCATCTATTCCAGCACAAACACAATTGTCTCTGCTTGTTCATATCCTGAAATATAATTTCTGTAAGTTCCATCTCTGTTGACATTTCCTTGGGTCCATGGAATTGATACTAGTCTGTCAATTAAATTTCAAAAATTGATCCCCGAAGACGGACACTCTGTCCCCTTCCTGTGGCTTTCCTGTCACAGTGTCCACTGAAAATGGGTATCTACATAGAGAGGAAACAGAGGAGAGTTTTCGGCTGACTCAGTCCAAACAGATAAGTAAAGAAATTATGAGTACATGTGTACATAAGCAGAACGGATCCTCTAAAGGTGTCATATTCCCACTCTTCTCAGGTGACCTACCAGCTAAATATAGAAGAGAAACAGCAGGAAACAAATTACTTCTAATCTTTCAGTGGTCATTTTTTTTTTTCATGGACTCTGAGCTTCGGTTTACTCCTCTGTGAAGGTTTGGCATTGACAAAGATGAGATCTTCATACTGTTGTGGCACTAACATTCTGTGAGTCTGTGAACTGATGACTTAAAAACGATCCAGCAAACCCCAACCCTATACTTTTTGCTAGACTCTTCCTAACAGTTAGTACTACTGATGTCTTCAAGGTGTTGACAGAGATGTAAAGTACTGGTTCTCAAAAATATGGTGAGGTTTAAACTAATTTGCTCATTCATTTTTTCTGTTTGTTTCTATGAATTGTAAAAGAAATGTGGGGTTCTCCGTAGCAGAGATGGCTCACAGGATATCAGAGGCAGTATTCCCTGGGCATGCTTCACTTTTTCATGACTCAGATAACAGATCCCATCCTTCCCACTGTCCTAAGTCCCAATGGATTATATTCTTCCATGGTGCTCCCAAAGGCATACCTGCACCTTACTCTCAACCCACGTTATTATAATTGCCAACGTATTTGTCTCTCCCATTCTAGGCTGGGTGTTCCTGGAATACAGACTGCCCCCTTCAGCATTGTAGCCCCCACCCCTAGGATGCAGTCAATACACAATAAATATGTATTGGATGGAGGAAACATCACCACCCACCTTGACCAAGTGGACAAGGGAGAGAAGCAGCTCTAGAATAAAGCAACTTTAGAACAGCATCTCAGTGAGCTGAATGGTAAAGAAATCAGAAAAGCACACATATTAAAACCATCAGTGATTTTCAATTCCAGGATTTGAAACCTTTTTCCTAATAGACATTTTACCAGCAGCAAAATTGATGGATGTAAATTTCAACACATTATCCTCGCCTTCATGTTCCCTAAGGATTGAATTAATGATTTACATGTAAAAATCACAGGTCTGGATAATCAAAAAGTAGTAAAGTATCTTCAAGTAAACAAGTCGGATTAGGAAAACCTAGTATAATGAAAGGTACTCCTCGCTTCCTTTGAAATCGACCTGTGGACAGTGTTTTGGAATTATACGTGTTTCAGGGTTTCACATTTTTGTAAAGTGGAAATGATACTAATAGGTTAACTTTCAAAAAAGAAAGACAAGGAAAACATGTTCTTGAGTTCTGAATTTTGTTGTTGCAAAGAGTTGTTTGTACTCTTCAGTTTCCAGGGGCTCTTTCTTCGTATACGTTACAAATGCCAAATACCAGGTAGCAGCTGTTTTAGCTCTAAGACATTCCTCAAGTGTCCTGTTTTCATGTCATTATATAATGCTTTTCTCTTCGCATGGCTCTCATCACTCAATGGCCTTGTTGAGGTATAGCACTGCATAGCTCTCTTCACTTTTGCATCCATATTACTTTTCCAAATGGGTACTGGTTCTCTGAAAACTAGAGGAAAAGGAGAGAAGAAACAATTCCAGCAACATCTCAAATTGGAACGATGTTTTCCCCTTGGCTAGAAAGATCCTTTGTGAATAGAAAAACACATGAGTTAGAAGTTTTTCTCCCTTCTCAGCCCTTCTTTTCTTTAAAAATGTCATTTCATCCTAGTCTTGTTTTCCTTACTAACTGCACATCTTATAGACATATTGTATCAGCAGACAACTTGTTTAATTTTTCAGCTCAAATTTTGCCTTCATTACTGTGTCTCTGATAGCCCAAAGGACAGGCGTACATGTCCATAAGCACAATTTCCAGTTCACTTCAAGAGGTATTTCCTGAGTGCCATAACATGCTGTGCACTGTGCCAGGCCTTGGTACCATAAAGATAACATCGTTGCCCTGTCCCTGCCCTTCAGATACTCACAGTCTAGTAGGAGAGGCACATGTCAAAATCCTAATTTTAGTGGGCTAAGCATTATAACAGAGGGCTAAAGATAATGCTGTCTGAGTCTTCCTAAACTGGAGGTCAGGGAGGGTGCACAGGGTGAAGGCAGGTGGTGGGGCTATTTGAATTGGACACGTTGGCAGGGGAGTAGCTGGTTTCTCCCAGGGCAAGGGTAAGAAGGAGGGCATTCTAGGGAGAGGACATGATGTGAGCACAGGCGCAGTAGCAGGAAAGCACACGAGGGGCTCAGCAGTGATGAGTCGCTCCCATGCCTGGAGGACAGGGTTGTGGTGTCCAGTTTCGTACTGTGTGAAGTGGAATCTTTATTTGGTCCAGAATCCTAAGGGCCTTTGATGCTAGATGTTAAAACTACTCTGTAGACAGTGAGGAGCCACCGGTGGCATTTTAGCAGAAAATTATAGACAGGGAAGTACAGTGGGAAATCCACAGGATTTGGAACCAGAAGTCTTTTTCTGGGACTCTGGACTGTTTCACCTGAAAAGGAACTTAGAGCTCATCTAATTTTAGCTGCTTGTTTTACTCATGAAAATTGTGTGACCCAGCTTGAAATTTCACACCACTTGGTGCCCTCTACTTGACAGAAAGCTTAAGAGAAACTTCTACGCTAGCAGCTTCCCCAGAGTAATCCCTGGGTTTAAACAAGGTTATCCCTGTGCCCTGAAGGGGTCATGAGTGTCACCTATATGCATTTTTACTGAAGCTGCTGGGACCTCAGAGGCCAGCCTAAAGGAGGGAATGAGGAATAGGGGAGGCTGCTGCAGCCTGGGGACCAGTGACATATATTACAACAGGGTGTTTCAGCCCAGCAGGGAGAATCTGGACAGGTAGCTGCAACATCATTCCAAGTGAGTTGCTGGGGGCGGGGGAGGGGCAGATCCCAAGCAGAGTTGTGGAATGGGGAGCAGAAGACATGGAAAGATGAGAATTATGCAAGGAAACTGAACCCCATCCAAATAAACTAGGTGCTGAGCAGAGCTATAGTCCTAGCAGAGAAGTCAAAATATATGAGGAAACCAGATGGGCGGGGGGACTGTTCCTAAGGATTGAGCAGATCAGGAGGTGACTGAAGGAAGGAAGGCTGCTGTTCATCCAGTAGGCAAGTACCCAGTGCCGCTCTGGGCCCTCCAGAGAGCATCTCTAGGCATCTTTTTTCTAGCGTGCCCAGGCTCCTGCTAGCTTATCAGACTTGGTTCTCAGAGGACAGGCAGGACACAGCTTAAAGACTCAAGATCTTCCCTTTTAACCCCTGGGCAGAGTTGGGGAAGTAGGGACTAGCTCTCAGGTACTTCTGAATTTCCAGACAATTCCATGGTTTGGTATTTCAGGCCACAGCCAAATGACAGGGAGACAAAGGTGTTCCGCTGGGACCAGCTATAACAATAGCTTCGCAGGAATACATTGTGCTATTCATTCTCAGTGTTCTGGTGCTTGATTTTAAGGTTCTTTTGTAATTTTGCTTAAGAAACACCATGCTACATATATAATAGCAACTCTGCTTTCAACCACAAATATCTTAAAATGAGAAAGGCTAATCTTCCCCTTATTCAAAATGCATTGTGTGCCAAACCTGGTGTTTTAAAACAATCATTTTGAAGCTTTCTAATTGTAGCCATAAGTTAGTTCTCCATTCTCTCAGCCTCTCAAGTTCGGCCAGGGTGGTCCTCATTAAAATGAATGAGAAACTTCCAACAGAAACCCAAGATTTACAGTAATATAGTATTTATGGTAGTAAAATCGTAAAATAAAATGAAAAGATGTCCCTGTTATGTCATTTTTTAAAAAATTTACTAATTGCTATTGTATTCATTCATTTCCTCAACAGTTACTTATTGTATGTCTATGTCCAAACAGTATCCTGAGTGCTATTTTAAAAGTGATATTTAAAAAGCAGATATTGTGGTGCCTGGGTGGCTCAGTCAGTTAAGTGACCGGTGCTGGATTTCAGTTCATGGTTTGTAAGATTAAGTGCCACGTCGGGCTCCATGCTGACAATGTGGAGCCTGCTTATGATATTCCCTCTCTCTCTCTCTCTCCCACACACATACCAGCTCGTGCGTGCATTCTCTCTCTCTCAAAATCAATAAAGTTAAATAAATAAATAAATAAATAAATAAATAATAAAAAGCAGATTTTGTTGGTTCCTGCCATCTTGGAATTTAAAGGCCATGGGTCTATTTATAAAATAAAAATAAAGTATTATTTTTATTTATTTATTTTAAATTGATTTTTTAAATTTTTATCATATACTGAATTTATTTGATCAAGTCTATTTATCAAATAAAGAGAAGTTAACAAATCAGACAATGACAACTTGTGATAGTGCTATGATAGAAAGTAAGAGACAATTGGGACAGAGAATGAAGAGAGAGTGAGAGCCTACTTGATATGTCAGAGGAGACTTTTGATGAGGGGATATTTAAGCTGAGACCTGAGCAATGGGAAGGAGCTAGACCAGAAGTAGTAATCCAGATATGAGAACAATAGGCATAAAGGCTCTGAGGGGAGAAAGGAGTGGGTATGTGCTAGGAACCCCAGGATGTCGGTGTGGCTGGGGTATAGTGGGCCAGGGAGAACAGGGGGAGACTATAGGGTTAAGTGGAGGCCTAGTCGGGCGGGGGGGGTGGGGGGCAGCAGGGAGGCTTGTGGTTTGTGGTAAGGAGTGTGGGTATTAGTATATAAGCAAGCTGCTATGGATTCTTAATCTGGAGGGTTACATAATCCTACCTACATTTTTAAAAGATCTTTCTGTCTCTCATGTGGAAAGTGGAGAGAGAGTGGTTACAGGGGGACAAACACTGCCTGAGGAAGATATGGTTACAGGGGGACAGAATGGTTACAGGGACAAACACTGCCTGATGAAGATAGGGTTACAGGGGGGACAGAATGGTTACAGGGGGACAAACGTCTGCCAGATGATGCTCCGGGGTCATCCCAAGGAATTCATGGACTCTAGGCAACTTGTCATTACTTTTTCTTCACTGCTTTCCCTCTAAACGCCCAGATCATTTCTTTACCTGGTGATTAGTAAAAGAAAAGATGCCAGGAGCACTGTCCTTTGCCAAAAGCAAAACAGTGAGGTGAGCCATTCAGGTAGGGTCCTGGTCCTAATGCTGTTTCGTTGGAATCCTAGATGTCATTTTCACTTTGCAAGTTCGTGAAATTTATGCCGTCTGATCACTGTTCTTGAGCTTTGTTCCTGGTACACAGAAAGGATTCAATAAATGTTTGCTAAATTGATTTGACTTGGACTCCCAGTGGTATGAATAGAGAGGGAGAATTAGGAAGGCCAACGGGGTCCTCTACTTCCTCTCTGAAGATGGTATGTATCAGTGGGTTACCATGGCTCTTAAACAGTATTTTCAGTCTATGGTGGATACAGTTCAGGGAGGACTAAAATGATTCTCTGCTAGAATAAAAGGTGCTGTGTACATGCAAAAAGCTTTTTTTTAAGTGCATCTGGTTAGAGTTTAATGTGGCTGAAAAAAATCACTATTTCTTTCATGTTTCAGTTACTCAGGTTTGGCTAAAAATGTGCTTTGGAGATTTTCCAAAATAAAACTCTTGAGGTGAGAGAAATTCCAGCCCCAACAATAACTTGAAAATTGGAAGTTGGAATAGCAAGTGTTTTTTCAACTGTCTTAACTCTGTCACCAACACTATGATGATCTGATTACATGTGACAAGTCTGGTTTCTGGCCATTAAACTGCACACTTCAGCTACAGGCACCAGTCTTTCCCTTCTTTTCTTTCAACTATGTGTTGATCTGGGAGCAGAAATGAGAACGATGGGAGAAGCGAGAGGTTGGGGAGCTCGGGCCTTCCCATTGCCCACAGTCACAGCTGGTGACCTTGACCTTCTCAGCAACCTCTTGTGATCAAAGGCCTGCAGCAAACCAGTCATAAGATGGATCTCTCCTGGTCCTCCCAGTCTTCACCACCCAGTGTTGTTATTCAGGTGCCATTTGCTTGCTGGAATGTCAAGGACATCCCAGAAGGGGGAAACACGTCCCCAAATGGCAAAGGGCCACCTGGAATCCATGTGGGAAGGAAGGGGACAACAGTCCTCAGTGAGGTCATGGATATCAAACTCTTGGTGTAGTACCTGCACAGAGCAGAATCACTCAACATATGGTGACCGCAGCTGCTACCGCTATTTTTATTATTGATGGCAGTGATTTATAAATTGATTAGATGTATAGGTGTCTCACATTGCCGGATATCAGCTTTCAGCCTCATCTCTCCACTCTGTTCCTCACCGTCACCAACCCTTCAGACACTGCTTGATACCCCCTTTCATAAGAGCTGTTGTCCTAATTTATTCCTGTATTTTAGAGTCATTCCTGTTCATGGCACTCTTGTTTTTCCAACATCTCCATCTGGTAATTGGCATACCTTCTTATTGCCACTTCAAATGTCTTTATCTGGGAGATAAATCTTCAGAAGTCCAAAGGCACATACCTACAAGTGTCATTCTAGCCACATAGTTCATGCCCTGCCTTCTTCCTCTTCCCCATACGAGGAGTAGTTTTGTTACCGTCTCACAGCAGGCCTTCTCAGAACAGAACATAACTCAGTTAATTTCTTCAGTCATCTTTTGCACTTTGCTAAAGAGCTCTGTGGTCTCTGGTGCCTCATTTTGCTGGAAAGGGCGGGACATGGCACATCTGATCCCTCAGTCGGGCAGGAAATAATCGTTTCAATTAGGGAGCTGGGAAGCACATCTATTTGCAAAAGGAGTTGCTATTTCTCTGGCAGTCTGCTTCCTTCCATATGCCCCCAAGCCCACCCTTGGAACGTATGGCTAGGCATCTCTCTCAATGAAATAAATATTGTAATGGGTCAAGTAATTAGCAGGCAGAATTATGTTTGGGCTGTAACCTGACTCTAATTGCTGACCTCAGAGAATTAACTTCATATGACATAGCACCTTAGCTGTGTGCTAGCTTAGGAATTTCCACTCCTCTCTCCCTTTCAGCCAGATTGGTTTTTCTATTTCTGGGCTTGTTGTGTCGATGAGTCAGGTGGCCCCAGACTCTTCCTGTGGATGAAAGGGGCAGTCCTGACTTGTATGTATTTTCTGCATATATAAATTATGAAAAGGAAAAGCTCTGTGTCCATTCCTTGGCATAAAAGCAAGGGAAGCTGGAGAGTTGAGTAAGGAAAGTATGAAATAGCCAGTATAAATAAACGCTGGCCCTGGGGCTGAGTGCAACAAGATGTACAGCATAGAGAATGGCATTCAGAAATAAGGCTTTTCTGTATGAAAACCAGCCATCGTAAGGGATGTAAGATGTAAAAGGTCATGTTAATATTTGCCATCAAGTCCTCATCATGAAGTTGAAACAATTTATTAAATAAGATAAAACATCTCTATGAAGACTCATTTATTTCTGTATCGTGGAGGGTGAGGTTTTATCTCTTCCCCTGGAGCAAGTGTAGAAATAGTCACCCTGCTCATCTCCACGGGTCCTGAAACTGTTTCAGCAACCAATGAGTTGTTCACTGAGGTCTCCTGCTTTGATGTCTGTAAAAGGAGTTTGCTACCTAAGTTCAGAGAGACTGTGTACTTTTCATGTTCTTTAAAACATGACATGGTAGGTTTTCGTGTCTACTAAAAAGATAGTGAGAAAACCAAAATTGCATTTTGAGGCCTAGTTCAAAGCTGGTAAATTATCAAAGAAAATTGCTGCGCATTATAACTTGTGTTTTTGTGTTTTTTTTAACTCAATTTTATTTATTTATTTTTTTTAGAGAGAGAGTGTGAGCAGGGGAGAGGGACAGAGCTGGGGGGGTGGGGGGAGAGAGAGAGCAAGAGGGAGAATCTTAAGTAGGCCCCACATTCAGCATGGAGCCCAATGGGGGACTCAATCCCATGACCCTGGGATCATGACCTAAGCAGAAATCAAGAGTCGGACACTCAACTGACTGACCCACAAGCCATGGCACAGGCACACCTGTGTTGCTATTATTAAGAACCAGAAATGGTTGTACTTCTCCTGAGTAAATAATTGTTTTGTTATTGTTACTGTTTTAGCCTATGGCTATTGTGAATACTGTGAGTGAAAAGGTCTCCTTTTTCATATTAGCTCCTAGAAACTTAGAATCAAATTTGTGCTCAGTCAATAGCAAATACACAGGTCATTATAGCATTTTTATTATACCTCTTGATTGATTTCAGGTCTAATACTTATTTTTCTCATGTTCGCTCCCACTTCCAATTTATACTGCCTTACCTTTTGTAACCTTGTAAACTGGCTTAAATCTTTTCTAGAATAAGATGGACCACAGTGGACCAGGTATTTTTTAAAACTAAAGAGATTGGGCAGAGAGGGAAGGAGAGAACCAAGGGGAAAAAAAAAAAACAAACAAACAGCAGACAAACTATACTGATGTCGGCAACTTAACCTCCCTAAATCTCAGCCTCCTTATCTGTAAAATACTGACCTCCAGAATTTCTGTGGGGCTCAAAATTATTTTTAGATACCGATTGTGAACATGCCTCATAGATGACAGAGCTCTGTACAGCTTTATTGTGATTATTTTAAAGCCATTATTAATTAAGGCAATTATGTAGTCCCAAGCTGTTGACCTAATCCTCGTTTCCAATCAGTAAAAGGACCTTCACTAGGAAGTGTCAATTCTGAGAACAGAGCCCAGGCTCTTCTGAGTCTTCTTGGGGTCTCCTCCAGTGAGAGGAAATAGCTTCTCTTCAAGGATGGCTCTGAAACCTCTAAGCCTGACAGAGTTCCGTACCTGAGCCCTTCATTCAAGGGACCAGAAAACTTAGATCAAGGCCTGGAAAATTCTGGCCAGCAAATCCTGTTTACCACAGTGTCTCAGCATCCTCTGGGATGGTTTGTGTGGGCATCTGCACAAAACTCCACAGTACAGGTCCCACCACTGCATATGTGTTCTCTTTTAGATTTGGGGACCCCAAGAGTGCCCCATCTCCCACTTAAAAACTTATAGAACCATCATCTCATTGCTGACTTAATCCCAAAATGAGAACATTATGGCATGGAGAGATTTATGGAATGGAGGGCATAGGGACCGCTATTGGTGATCACTGCCTCGCCATTGTTATTAATGAGCTTGTTAGACATAGATCTGCTTTCAAGCAAACTGAGGCAGGAAAAAGACAGAAACACAGCCCAAATGATCCATTCTTGTCAGAGGATAAAGTAGATTATTAAAGTAGATTCTGGGTAGGTAAAGCTTCCCATAGATCCTCGTCAGCATCATAATCAAGGCCAGACTCTCCAGCGTGGCAGAGAACAGGCAGTGCACTCTAGAGGACAAGAGAGCCTGAGCTATCTGGGTAGCAGTGCTCGCTCTCTTGCACGGTGGCTGAGGGGTCTGGGCAAGAACCCACACCTTGCCAAACCCTGGCTCTGAAAAATGGAGATTCTGATGGTCAGGTTAAACTGTACATGTAAATCTGGGCCCAGCCTCCTTTTAGAGCTTCATTTCCCCCAGTACCCCTGTGTGTACCTTACCCAGAAGGACCTCCTCCAGCCCCCTCCTCTCTGTGACTTTGCACATGTTCTGGAATGCTCTTCCTTTTCTGGTCTGTGCATTGAACTCCTACTTTTCCACATTCAGATGAGATTCACTTCTTTCTGAATACCTTCCCCAATATGCACCAGCAAATCCTCACATGAACAGGATGTAGAGCTCCGTCCTCCTTGTCCTCCTACTGCTGTATACTCTGCATTGCATTTTCATTGTTTATATAAGATATACTATTGGGTATTACGTTTATTTCAATTAAAGAACAAAAGAAATTCCGATTTATCTTAAAAAGACAATAATAGCCTATGGTAGAGAGGCTGTTAATGTTTTTTACAACTGTAAACACCATTAGAAATTGTATGTTATGAAAGACCAGCCAAGACAGCTAAATGCGTATTTTTTATTGAGGTGTAATTTACACTCACTGAAGTACTCAGATCTTAAAGTGTCCTGTTCAATCAGTTTTGACCAAGACCTCGTACACTTAAGTCACACGTGAAAATTCCCTGAGGGCCCTTTCTAGTCAGTACTCCACCCCATCCTATCACATAGAAACAACCACTGATCTGATTTCTGTCATTCTATGTTAATGTTGCCTACTCTGGAAGTTCACATAAATGGAATCACACAGGACGTACTTTGTTGTATCCTGCTTCTTTCACTCAGTAATGCTTTTGAGACTCATCCCTGTTGTCGGCATTTATCAGTAGTCCATTGCTTTCATTGTTCAGTAGTATTCCATCATATAAATGTACCAAAAATTTATTTAAATGTTTCCTGTTGGTGGCATCTATCACGGTGTGTTTTTTCTTTTAATTTTTAAATTACCATACAGTAAAATTAGCCTTTTTTTCTTTTGGCATACAAGTCTATGAATTTTAACACACATATAGACTTGTGTTACCACCACCACAATCAATATGCAGATATTCTGTCACCTTAGAAAACTTCCTAGCGCTATTCCTTTATAGTCCCATATCCCCCAACCCCAGGTCCCTAATGACTTCATATATGGTCTCCATCACTAGAGCATCACATTGCATTTTAATTGCTTATCCATGTCTGTTGTTCTCCCTATATGGTCAACTTCTCAGAATAAAGACGATATCTTATTCATCTTGTCTCCTCTAAGCTTAGCACAGTAGCTAGTACATAGCAGGTGCTCATTAAATTTTTGAAGGATGAATGGCTTAATGCCCATGTAGCTGCATAATGAATCCTTCCGTAACTCTTAGGAGGGAAGGAAAATAGGAAGCTGAAGAAAACCAATATTAACTTCATTCTTTTAAAGCAAATCTTAGTGTGAAAAAGAATCACTTTTTTCACAGAAATAGTGATTTTATGATTTTAAGAAATTCTAAAAAGTGCTGTCTGGTGATTGCCCCTTGAGAGAATACATTGAGTCACACAAAATGAGTAATCTCCCGTAAAATGAGTTCAGCAAATGTTTAATTGTACTAAAAATATTACTGCTGGTAAGTTTGAACATGGAAATTAAAAGGAAAAAGTTAAGCATGTTTCTTTGTCTATTACCTATTTCTATATACCAGAAGTCTAAAATTCTCCCCCAGAGTTTCTAATATATTTTCCAGGTATTCTTAGCTCTATAAGGATCCTACAATATATTTAGTGAAACTCAATATTCACACTGTTACTTTTGACTGGGGTTTCAGTTTCCATATTTTTCCCTAAACCAGTGTCATCTTTATCTAAAATTTGTTTTACTAAAGCCATTAATATTGCAAGTGATACTTGGTCCTTGTAGCTAGTGCCTTCCCTAGAGCATATTTAGTTCTTTTCAGCTTCAACTTTTCCTTTTTTTTCCCTTCAGTGCTTCTTGGTGTTTCCTTTTTCATTAATCACAATACTGAAATGACTCTCTATATATCCTTCTTATCCTCTTAGTTTCACCCATCAGGACATTATCTCTTACAAATTGAGCCCTTTGCCAGTTTCATGTCACATTTCTTTAAGCAAATAAATGTTCTCCATATGCTTAGAAAATACTCCTGAGCCCCGTAGCCTATTACCTCTTTTAAAACAGAAATGGGGAAACAGCTGTTTCTCAATTCCTATAAAGTATGTCCTGTTTTATAGATCATGCTGAGCAGCTCTATTTTGATGTCTGCAATATTACTTGGTCCTTGAAATTGTGAATTTCCTGGACCTGAATTTTCCCTCTCACATTTGGGAAAGGAAGATTAATTCTGCTAGTTGTTTCATTGTGTTATACAGGCCATGAGGTCTTCTCTGTCATTTATTTTGGTAGCTACTGAAGATCTCATATAGAATAAATGCCTTCTTCCTAATACCACAACAAAGTTTTGAACTGTTAAGATTGATATTATGTGGTCATCTCATTCAGTGTTTCAGCATATGTTGACTGAATATATCCGCAGATTCTATTCTACATGCAGAGCAAGCAAGGATGAAAGGACATCCTGCTGTCAATCAGGTAGCCCACAGTCTAGTAGGGAGGACAGATGCAATGTGATGATTGTTCCCATCAAGGTATACCTGAGCTGTAACTACTTAAAGGAGGAGTTGACAAACTATGGCCTGGAATGGCTTCCTGTTTTTATATATAAAGTTTTGTTGTAACATAAGCATGCCTACTCATATACATATTTTCAATGGATGCTTTCATGATTCAGAGTGTAGTCGTGACAGAGATCATATGACCCACAAGCCTAAAGTATGAACTACCTTTTCCTGTAATAAAAAATTTGCCAACTCCTGGCTTAGAAGAAGGAACATCAAGAAAGTGTATGGGTGCAAAGAATCAGGTCATGGTGAACACCTTGGAGGATGCTAGCATTTTAAGGGCTAGGTACAAGAAGAGAGTGCATGAAGAGATGGGCTGAGAACCAAACCATAGTATGCCAGAAAACAAAACAGTGTCAAAAAGTTGAAAGCTAACATCAGTGTCAAATGCCTCAGCAGAATCAAGTAAAATGATGGTTATGATGACCATTTTATGAGAGCTTATTTGTATGCCAGACTGTGTGCTAAGCACTTTACGTTCATTATGTCAGGACTCCATGTAACAATCCTAAAAGGTAGGCACCCTTAATATCCCCACTTTATAGATGAGGAAACTAAGGCACAGAATGAACAAGTAACTTTTCTAAGGCCACACAGCTTTAAATGGCAGAGGTAAGATTCTACTCCAGGGTGCCAGATTCTAGAGAGCCTGTAATTTTAATCCCTGTGCCATATCAGTTTGACAGTTAGAAAATCATTGGTGTCCCTAGCAATAATAATTTCAGTGGCATGATACAGGTGGAAGATAGCTTCAAATAAGGGACAGTGTTTACCATGGGCTGTGCATCATTTTAAGTGTTTTACACTAATTCATTTAATCCTCTCAACAACTTTATTTTATATATAAGGAAACAACAGTACAAAAATGTGAATTAACATGCCCAAAGACAAGAGGCTGTTGGGTTACAAAGGTGTGATGTGACATTCTGGAGAGAAACAGCTGACCCTGTATCCTTACTGACCTCCCATTCATCCTTGGCCCTTTCTCAGTGCTCTCAGGCTTTGGCCTGAATCTGGAGCTCCCTCTCTTGGTACTCCCTGCACCCGAATAGGATGGCAATTTAGGAAAACAGAACAAAAGAAGAAAGCTTAGTTTGTTTTGTTAAATAATATTATGGTGTCATACCCACAGAAGATTCACAAACAGATCAATAGAACTAGACCCTTGCATATGTAAGATTTATATTATGATTAAAGATAAATACTATAACAAGACAGTGAGGAAGGGAAGAATCATTCAGGATGATATTAGGACAATTGATTAAAGATTTGAAAAGACACTTGGAGTTTCACTTTATATTATACAACAAAAATCTACTCCATAGTATATAAATTAAATGCATTAAAAAAAAAAGATTAAGCCATACAAAAAGATTAGATCAAAGTATGTACTTTGAGGTGAGGAGAACTTTTCAAAGCATAAGCTCAATGAAAAAATATGACATATTTGATCTCATTTAAGACATCTGTAGATCAAAAATAATTTTAGAGGCGCCTGGGTGGCTCAGTTGGTTCAGCGTCTGACTTTCAATTTCAGCTCAGGTCGTGAGATCAGGTCCCATGTCGGGCTCCATGCGGGGTGTGGAGCCTGCTTAAGATTCTCTCCCTCTCTCTCTCCCTGCCCCTCCCCCACTTGCATGCATGAGTGTTCTCTCTATAAAAAAATTATAATTTTAAAAATTAAAAGATGAGACAATCTGGAATCACAATTAAGATGGCAGAGGAGGAGAATCCTGAGCTCACTTCTTTCCATGTACACACCAAGGTTCCTACTACATATAGAGTGACTCTCTGAGAACACCCTGAAGACAAGCAGAATAGCTCTTCCACAGCTTAACTTATAAAGAAAAAGCCACATTGACAAATAGGAGTGGCAGTAACATGTTCTGGTCAAGACCCATAACGTTGATATAGTGACTCACAAGCTGGAGGGATATCACAGGCATGATGGAGGTTCTCCCTGGGGAGCAAGGGGTTCAAGCCCCACGCTGGCTACCCACCCCCTGCCTTGAGGACCTGCACTGGGAAGATGAGCCCCCATAACATCTAGTTTTGAAAAAAAAAATAAGACTTACCTCTGGAAGAACTAGAGGGCCATAGAAAACCAAAACTCTTTTTCTTATAGGGTCTGTGCACAAACTCACTCGACCTAAGACCCATATCAGAGGCAGCAATTTGATAAGCACCTGGCACATAAATGAAGGAGATTTTTTGACTAATTTTAGAGTGTGTGCCAGAGGAGGAGGGATCTGTAGGAACTTTCTCTGTGAAGAGAAGCACTGGCTGGCACGATTTTTCTTGCCCTTCTTCTGCCTAGCTGGCCTGACACTGGTAGATGCTCATTCTGACACTCTCTATCTACATTGCTAGCATCACTTGTCCTGCCCTGGCATTTCCCTGCAGACCTGCCCTACTCAACCCACCCACTCTAGCAGATACCCCTCCAAAACAGCTCCTGCCCTACCACACCCAGCAGTGGTCATGGCCAGACTGGCACCCTGCCAAAGCAGCTTCTACCCCACCACACTCTCTGGGTGGCCTCACCCAACACTGGTTTCCCCCACAAAGGGGTGGGTACCCAGGCTGGTGGCCTAGCCACAACAGGAGGGCACATGCAGCCCACATGAGACACCCCTAGAGTGCCTAGTTTTGGTGACCAGAGGCCAGGGATTGTGCTTCCAGGCCCCACAAGACATTCTGCATAAGGCCACTCCGTCAAGACCAAGAGACATCGCTGATCAACCTAATATGTAGAAAGAGAGAGTCAGGCAAAATAAGGAAACAAAGGAACTTGTTCCAAAAAAGAATAAGACAAAACCTCAGATAAAGAACTAAGTGAAGCAGAGATAAGCAATCTACATGATAAAGAGTCTAAAGTAATGGTCATATACATTCTGTCTCAGCTCGGGAAAAGAACAGATGAGCATAGTGAGAACTTCAACAGAGATAGAAAATATTTTAACAATCAGAGGCAAAGACTACAATAACTGAAATGAAAAATACACCAGAGAGAAATGGCAGCAGATTAAAGGATGCACAAGAATGGATCAGTGACCTGGAAGAGGGTAGTGGAAATAATCCAAGCTGAACAACAGAAAGAAAAGGATTTTTTAAAATGAGGATATTTTAAGAGACCCTTGGGACAACATCAAACATGCTAACATTCACATGATAGGAGTCCCAGAAAGAGAAGAGAGAGAGAAAGGAACAGAAAACTTATGTGAAGAAATAATAGCTGAAAAAGTAACTAACCTGGGGACGGAAACAGACATTCCGGTCCAAGAAGTACAGAGCCTCAAACAAGATGAACTGAAAGAGTTTCATCAAGGCAAATCCTAACTAAGATGTCAAAAATTAAAGATAAGGAGAGAATCCTAAAAACAGCAAGAGAGAAACAACTAGTTACAAGGGAATACCATAAGACTATCAGCTGATTTTTCAGCAGAAGCTTTGCAGGACAGAAAGGAGTGGCATGATATACTCAAAGGGCTGAAAAGAAAAAGCCTACAACCAGGAATACTGTGCCTGGCAAGGTTATCATTCAGAATTGAAGGAGAGGTAAAGAGTTTCCAGACAAACAAAAGTTAAAGGAGTTCATCACCACTAAACCAGCTTTATAAGAAATGCTAAAGGGACTTCCTTAAGTGGAAAAGAAAAGACCATAACTAGAAGTAGGAAAATTATGAAAGAAAAAAATCTCACTGGTAAAAGCAAACATATGGTAAAGGTAGTGGATCAAGCACTTATAAAACTAGTGTGAAGGTTAAAAGACCAAAATCAGGGGCACATGGGCAGCTCAGTTGGTTAAGCATCTGACTCTTCATTTTGGCTCAGGTCATAACTCACAGTTCATAAAATCAAGCCCTGCATTGGTTCTGTGGTTAGGATTGTCTCTCTGCTCCTCCCCTGCTCTCATTCTCTCAGAATAAATAAATGAATATTTTTTTAAAAGACAAAAATCATAAAATCCACTGTATCTAAAATAATTACCTAATGGTACATAAAATCTCTTAAAAAGATGTGACATCAAATGATGATGTCACATATTTTTAAAAAATATGACATCAAAAACAAAAAACGGGGGGTAGAGGGATGCAGTGCTTTAAGAAGGTGTTCGATCTTAGCCAACTGTCAACTTAAAATAAATAAAATAGACTGCTATATACATACATTGTTATATATGTATCTTATGGTGACCACAAACCAAAAATCTGGAATAGATATGCACACACACAAAAAAAAAACACACAGAAAGGAATCCAAACTTAACACTAAAGAGAGTCATGAAATCACAAGGGAAGAAAGCAAGAGAAGAAGAAAGGAACAGAAGAACTATAAAAACAACCGGGAAACAATTAACAAAATGGCAGTAAGTACATACCTGTCAATAATTACTTGAAGCATGAATGGACTAAGTGCTTCAATCAAAAGACATAGTATGTCTGAATGGATTTTTAAAAACCATCAATGTGCTGCCCATGGGGGACTCACTTCAGACCTAAAGATACATACATAATTAAAGTGAAGGGATGGAAAAACATATGCCATGCAAATGGAAATAAAAATAAAGCTGGGGTAGCAGTACATGTTTCAGACAAAACAAACTTTAAAACAAAGACTGTAACAAGAGACAAAGAAGGGCATTACATAATGATAACGGGATAAAAGGATATAACAATTGCAAATTTCTATGCCCCTAACATAGGTAAATATAACAGACATGAAAAAGGAAATTTACAGTGCTACAATAATAGTAGGGAACTTTAACACCCCCCTTATATCAATGGATAGATCATTCAGACAGAAAATTAATAAGGATATAGAGGCTTTAATTGACACATTAGACCAGATGGACAAAATAGATATCTACAAATCATTTCATCCAAAAACAGCAGAACACACATTCTTTTCAAGGACACATGGAACATTCTCCAGGATAGGTCACAAGTTAGGGCACAAAACAAGTCTTAATAAATTAAGAAGATTGAAATCCTATCAAGTATTTTTTCTGACCACAATAATATGAAACTAGAAATCAATTGCAAGGGAAAAAACACATAAAACACAACATATAGAGGCTGAACAATATGCTACTAAACAACTGATGGGTCAATAAAAACTCAGAGGAAATAAAAAAAAATAACTTGAGACAAATTAAAATGGAAATATAATATTCTAAAATCTGTAGGACACAGAAGATAAACTTAGAAGATAAACTTCTAAGATGGAAGTTTATACCAACACAAGCCTACCTCAAGAAACAAGAAAAATCTAAAACAATCTAACCTTACACCTAAATGAACTAGAAAAAGAACAAACAAAACTGAAAGTTAGTAGAAGGAAGGGAATAAAAATCAGGACAGAAATGAATGAAATATAAACAAACAACCAAAAAAATCCATGAAACTGGTCATTTGAAAGGATATGCAAGATTGATAAACCTTTTGACTCCTCAAGAAAATCAGACTCATCAAGAAAAAAAGAGGGCCCAAGTTAATAAAATCAGAAATGAAACAAGAGTTAATACCTATTCTTCTCAACCTATTCCAAAAAATCAAAGAGAAGGAATGCTTCCAAATTCGTTCTACAAGGCCAGCACTACCCTGATAACAAAACTAGACAGACACTATGAAAAAAAAGAAATTACAGGCCAATATCCTTGGTGAACAAAGAAGCAAAATCCTCAACAAAATATTAGCGAATCTAATTCAACAATGCATCGAAAGGATCATACACCATGATCAAGTAAGATTTATTCTAGGGATGCAGGGATGGTTCAATATCTATAAATCAATCAACATGTTACACCAGATTCACAAAGTAAAAGATAAAAATCCTATCATCACCTCAAAAGATCCAGAAAAAACATTTGACAAAGTTCAACATTTATTTACAAACTCAATAAAGTATAGAGAGAGCATACCTCAACATAATAAAGGCCATATAGAAAAGAACCCACAGCTAACATCATACTCAGTAGTGAGAAGTAGAAAGCTTTTCTTCCAAGATCAGGATCAAGATATAGACGCTTACTCTCACCACTTTTGCTCAACATAGTACTGGAAGTCCTAGCCACACCAATCAAACAAGAAAAAGAAATGAAAGGCATCTAAATTAGTAAGAAAAAAATAAAACTGTCACTATTTGTAGATGACACCTCACATATAGAAACACCTCACACACACACACACACACAAAAACTACACACTAACAATGAACTACCAAAAAAGAGAAATAAATAAAACAATCACATTTACAATTCATAAAAAATATCTAGGAATAAGTTTAACCAAGGAGGTGAAATTTTCAAGTGTATTCTGAAAGCCATAGGACATTGATGAAAGAAATTGAAGATGACACAAATGAGTGGAAAGAAATACTGTGCTCGTGGATTAGAAAAATTAATGTTGTTAAAATATCCTTACTACACAGAGCACTCTATAGATTCAGTGCAGCCCTTATCAAAAGACAATAGCATTTTTCACAGAACTAGAACAAGAGACCTCGAATAAGCCAAAGCAATCCTGAGAAAGAAGAACGAAGCAGGAGGTATCATGCTTCCAGATTTCAAAGCATACTTTAAAGCTATCACAATCAAAACAGTATGGCACAAAACACACATAAATCAATGGAATAGAATAGAGACCCCAGAAATGAAACCATTAAACAAAGCATATATAGTAGAGAAAAGGCAGTCTCTTTAATAAATGATATTGGGAAAACTGGACAGCTACATGCAAAAAAATGAAACTGGATCACTTTCTTACACAATATACAAAAATAAACTCAGAATTGTTTAAAGATCTCAATGTACAACCTGAAACCATAAAACTCTTAAAGAAAACGTAAGCAGTAAATATATAAAGAACTCATACTAGAAAACACCCCAAAAAATGACTAATTCAATTTGAAAATAAGTTGAGGGCCTGAATTCACATTTTTTCAAAGAAGATATGCAGATGGCCAACAGACACCTGAAAGTATGCTTGCCATCACTAATCATCATGAAAATGCACATCAAAACTATAATGAGATACCATCTCACACCCATCAAAATGGCCTGTATCAAAAAGAGAAGATATAACAAGTGTTGGCAAAGATGTGGAGAAAAGAGAACCCCCCATGCCCTGTTGGTGAGAATGTAAATTGGTGCAGCCACTATGGAAAACAGTATGGAGATTCCTCAAAAATTAAAAAAAAAAAAAAATGCCATATGATCTAGTAACTCCTCTTCTGCCTGTTTAGTCAAAGAGAACAAAAATAGCAATTTGAAAAGACATATGCACCCTTATGTATATCACAGCATTGTTTACAAAAGGTATGGAAGCAACCTAAGTGTCTATTATTAAGTGAATGGGTAAAGAAGGTGTGGTATACATATACAAAGTGGAATATTATTAAGCCATAAAAAAGATCTTGCCAACATAGTTGGAGGTAAAGGGTATTGTGCTAAGTGAAATAAGTCAGAGACAGAAAAATACCATATGATTTCACTTGTATGTGGAATTTATAAAACAAAACAAATTAATAAAACAAGCTCATAGATGCAGAGAACAAACTGGTGGTTGCCAGAGGGAGGGGGTTGGGGGATGGGTGAGGTAGGTAAAAGGGATTAAGAAGTACAAACTTTCAGTTATAAAATAAAAAGTCACAGACATGTAAAGTACAGCATAGGGAATATAATCAATAATATTTTGGTAACTTTGTATGGTATCGATGGTAACTAGCTTAATCATGGTGATCATTTCATAATGTATATAAAGGCCAAGTCACTATGTTGCACACCTAAAATTAGTTTAATACTGTATGTCAACTATACTTCAATTGTAAAAAAAAGATATAACACCTTTAAAAACTAACCCCAACATTAAAAGACTTATACAAATTGATAAGGAAAACATCAAAACCCTTCTTGACAAATAAATAAAGGTTAAAACTATTCAACTCATATAAGAAATATACATGGATTATAAAAAGAGTAAAATATGCCCTCAGTCATAACCAAATGAATGCAAATTAAACTGCAATATCATTTTTACCTATTGGCAATATTTAAAAATTCAGTACTTGCTGGAGTGCGATGAAACGAGATTTTTTAAAATAGATGTTGGGACACCTGGGTGGCTCAGTCGGTTGAGCGTCCGACTTCAGCTCAGGTCACGATCTCGCGGTCCGTGAGTTCGAGCCCTGCGTCGGGCTCTGGGCTGATGGCTCGGAGCCTGGAGCCTGCTTCCGATTCTGTGTCTCCCTCTCTCTCTGCCCCTCCCCCGTTCATGCTCTGTCTCTCTCTGTCTCAAAAATAAATAAAACCTTAAAAAAAAAATTAAAAAAATAAATAAATAGATGTTGATGACTTAAAAATTGACCCAAAACCTTCTGGAAAACAGTTAAGACCCTTAAAAAACATGCATACCTTTTACAATGTAATTTCCCTTCTAGAAATCTATTCTAACTAGGAATACAAAAAAATCTAATCAGAAATACGTAAAATCTTAAAAATATATTGCAAAGGCAAAATATTGGAAATAATCTAAGTAATGATAGAATAACAAAGTGTAGGCAAACAAATGTTTGTTATATAGGCAATAAAAAATGTTTTTCAAGACTACTGACATGGGAAACTGCTCATGATATAATATTGGTGGCTCAGTTGATTGATTCTTGATTTCGGCTCAGATCGTGATCCCAGGCTTGTGGTATTGAGCCCCATGCTAAGCATGGAGGCTGCCTAAGATTCTCTAACCCTCTCCTTCTCCTTCCCTCCCCCCTCTCTCTTTCTCTCTCTAAAATAATTTTTTAAAAAGACACAGTACCTATATAAGATATGTAATTCCAGATATGTAAACTTGTGTGCATGTGTGTGTATATACATACGTATACCCATATACACACCGAGACAGAACAAAAGGTAGAAGTGAATGTTTCAAAATCATAGTAGTGGATCTTTTGTTCTAGTGATGCCATCTTTTTATAGTGGTACCAGATTTTCTGAAATCTCCACAGTTAGTCTCTATTATTTTTATAACAAGGAAAGGGGTAAAAAAAATTTTTAATATTGACTTCATCAAATTGGTAGTATAGAATTGACAAAATCAAGTCGTGCTTTAGCCTATTTTATTTATTCACCCCACAAGACGGTTACATCTCAGTTTTGTCCCAGACTGTCATGTAAAACCTCAGAATTATGGTTCTTAAGAATCATGCCAGATACAAATCCTTCTGTATATTTCCCATGTAGTTGTAGTTCTCATATAAATTAATATCCTTAAGTCTACTTTACCAGTAGGAAACTACAAGGATGATGCAAATAAATTTCCTTATTCTAAACTACCCAAAAAGGCAGATAATTTCTGGCTTTCTCCATTGAAAAGCTGGGTAAGAAAGTTAAGCGTTCTGAAGCAGGTCACGTGAACATTACACCCACCTTTAATGATTCACAAGATGTATATTAAGAGCATACATTAAGTAATCTAATAGGTACTTGAAGTCTCTAAAGGCTATAGGGTAGTCTTTACAGAAACAGTGTGCTTTTTACATTGTAACATTTCTCTTTCTTGGGATCACACTTTATAATGAGGGCGAGTGGGTAGCAGGTCTAGCAGCAGCCTCATAGGCTTTTTCCTTATGAAATTTCTGTTCAGGGGACATGATGTAACTCACATACCCATATAACAAGCCATGTTCACCTATATTTTTTTAAATGTTACCCTATCCCTCTATACTTCAACATTCTACCTCACTCTGGAAATTTTGACATGTCCAGGGTATATAGCATTCGTAATAGAAATTGGCCTGAACCAGAGGAGAATCATAAATCACAGCAGTATGACTTCATCAGTCTACAAATGAGAAAACTGGCATAAAGTAAGTGATTTTCCCAAGATCACAAAAGTTGGAACTAGAGTGTAAGCTTTCTAGGACCTCTTCCATCACTCCTTTACAGTGATGCTTCCCAAAATGTGCAGTGCACTGTTCTGGGAGCTATTAACAGTTGTGCTGCAAAGACAGAGTTCAGGGGTGAAATAAGCCTAAGGATGACCTCATTTCCATTCCCACACTTGGAGAATAGTAATGCATACTAATATATTAAAGAATCCCTGCAATAAGACAGATACTGAACCAGAAGGGAAGTGGGAAAGAAAAGCATAAACCAGAAGTAGCCTAGGCAAACCAGGATATATTTTCTCCCCAGCTCAAATGTAGGCTAGAAGCAGAGATGGTGAGGGAAAGTTACTGACAGATAATCTGTACTTATTGGGTATTTCTGGTATTGGTTTTATTTTGGAGAAGGGGAGCTGCTCACTACATGCCTCAGCTTCTGCCCCAGTTAGATGAGTGTGTGCAAATTTTACAAACAGAAAACATTATGTTAAACTGGGCTTTACCCACAAAGTCCCATGGAATCCAATACCCTACTTAGAGACTAGTACCACCAGAGAGCTTCTAAGTTTGCTTTTCAAGTTAGAGGAGCAGTATTGCATAAGGAGCAGACTCTGAATTTAGGACTGCCTAGATCCAAATCCTGGCTCTGTCTTTAACCTTGGGCAAGTGCCTCAGTTTCCACCTCTGTAAAAGAGATGATAATAACAGCACCCATCCCATAAGGTTGATATGCAGATTCAATGAGTTAATGTTTGTAGAGCATTTACAGCAGTGTCTTGCACAAAATAAGGACTATGTAAGAGTTCCTTTATTATTAGCTTCTATTCCAGGAACTGAGGATTTATATAACAGTGCTTCCCAATGTATCAAACATGCTCATCCAATAAACGTAATAATTCTATTAAGACCCAGAATGCCACTGCCAGTACCCATGGTTCTACTTACCTAACTCTGGCTACAAAAGTTGACCAGAAAAAGATTAAATTGAAATTACTCATAGTTTGAAAACCACCCCCCAAACATATAAGTGTACTAACATTTAAATTAGAAGAAAGATGGAGCTCTAACATTCAAGACTAACATTAGGTCATCTTGCGCAAGCTGACTTAACTAGTTTTTTCCTTAAGTTAAAAGAAAATGAGATTTTTTAAATGCCTTATTGATGGACAGACAACAGGCAAGTAGCTATTCTGCCTGCAGAGTTGTCCTCTGATATCTGCATAATCTTCACTGCGTTTTTGTAATTTAAAGGTAGGAAAGGTCCTGTGGCATCCTGATTTTTTACCGTAAAGGTCCCTTTCTCTGTCACTGTGGCCAGGCTTCAGTCTGAGAGTTCACACAAAAGGTCAAGTTCTGGTGGCTCTGAATGCTTTGCGCCTGATGTGGGCTGGTGGTTACTGAGGAAACCTGTGTGCAGAAGGGAGGGCAGGGGAGGGGAGGGGAGGGGAGAGGAGAGAAGGGAAGGGAAGGGAAGGGAAGGGAAGGGAAGGGAAGGGAAGGGAAGGGAAGGGAAGGGAAGGGAAGGGAAGGGAAGGGAGAGGAAGGAGGGGAGGGGAGGGAGGGGAGGAGAAGGGAAGGGGAAGAAGGGGAGGGGAGGGGGGAGGCGAGGGAAGGCTTACTAACCTGGACCAGTAAAAATTTTTTTTTAATTTTTTTTTTTAACATTTATTTATTTTTGAGACAGAGAGAGACAGAGCATGAATGGGGGAGGGTCAGAGAGAGGGAGACACAGAATCTGAAACAGGCTCCAGGCTCTGAGCTTTCAGCACAGAGCCTGACGCGGGGCTTGAACCCACGGACCGTGAGATCATGACCTGAGCTGAAGTCGGCCGCTTAACCGACTGAGCCACCCAGGCGCCCCTGGACCAGTAAAAATTTTTAAAAATAACCTTTAAAATTTAGTTCTGCTGACATGGAAATGGTAACAGAAACTTGGTAACATTTAAGATCTCCACAAAGAGAAAGTGAAACATTTTTTTCTTATACATTTTTGAGAGGACCTTATTGGTCTTAGTAATTTTCTTTCAGGGTACAGTACTTTTTCTCTACTTTTTCTTTCAGAGTTTCAGAACCCATTAAGCGACTCTGGTTCAGAGTTTTGCAAACCATGTCATTCCAAATTTTCTAACTCTAAAATTTTCTGTGTGAACTGGCAACATATTTTGCAAGCAGAGCTTGGATCTGTTGCTAGGGACATCTTCAGCTATGAAAACAATACATTACTGGAATGTAGAGGAGGCTTGTAGCAGTTGCCACCAGAGATGGCAAAATGAAAGGGGAAAAGGGACCCCCCTCCCACATTCCTCCTTCCAGTGCAGAATGACAAGAAAACTTCTGATAGAGCCAACTCACAGGGACTTACATTTAGAAACATTTGTTTCTAAACATTTGTGGAATCTTTTGGAGAGAAGGAAAAGAACCTGAGAGAAGAAAAGGGTAAATCGTGGCCAGCTTCTTGCAGTATAGAAAGTGAGAAGGCAAAAAGGGAAAGACGGTAGCTAGGAAAAACAGAACGAAACTGGAGAGGCATATGGCAGGTAAAACATAAAGCCAGTACAGACCTGTGGGAGACTTTGAGCGGGCCAGTGTCCCTGCCCCTGGACCTGGGACTGGATGGCCAGAAAAGACCAGGACACTAAAGGCTGAACCTGCCGGAGCTTCTCTGAGCAGCCCCTCCCAAAGCCACCAAGGGCCCTGGATTGGGCGCCACAGACTTGGGTTTCCTGCTCCTTCTGCAGCCTACCACTGAATTCTTCATTTCTGTTCTCCTTTGCCCCACATTTTCCTTTCTCAGTTAAAATTGCAACTACTTGCTAGATTAGAGCCCTAAAATAGTCTTGTTTTTACTTTCAGAGGATGAATTTTGGAGGACAGGGGTAAGATTTTGATAGAAAAGCAGAGATAACAAGGACAAAGGGAGGGCTAGCATTCTGGACAGTTGGAGTAAATGAGGGATACACTTACAGACAGTGTAATTATTTTCTGGTGTGGCCTCCTTGATGATAAGTACTTATTTTTCAGGCATGAGTAATTATTTTGAAAAGTATACAAAGCAATAAAGGATGGAGCATGACGACTGTTGGTATAAGTGGAGTCAGAATTGAGAGCCCCTTCTTTCATTGGATGTGCTTTTCACTGTTTGTCCTTCCCTTCCCCTCCCCTCCTCTTCTCTCCCCCTCACCTCCCCTGGCTTCTGTTTTGCCAGTATGGCCTTTAGGGCCTTCATTGAGTTCTCTCTTCACAGGGTCATGTTCTTTGGATGTGGGAATTGTGTTCTTTCTCAGTGATGCTGGTGGGAGTCCCTTAATGAGCTGGGAACAAGGTTCTTGAAGAATAGTTCCCAGTCCTCCTTCTCCTGGCCAAATAAAACATTCTGGCTCTTAGGGATGAGTAATTTTAGCAAAACACTTTAGACTGTTGAAGTACAGCTGTGCCTCCAGCATTAGTTGTCAGCATGTATAGTTAGATTTCCCAGAGAACAGCTGACCCCTCTAGAAATATAGAGCACCCCCTCAAACAAGTGAAATTAAACTAAATTAAACAAGATGGATTTTTAAAAACTGAGTCACAACATAGTGATAAAAGGAACAATTCAACCAATAAGAAGCTGTAACGATTCTAAATTTGCACGCACCTAATATACTTATGAGATGTGTAAATAAAAATTGGTAGAATAGCTAGAAAACATGGACTAATTCAAAATAAGAGTGGGAGATGTTAATGCATATGTCAGTCATTGATAAATAAGACATAAAAATTTCTACACATAGAGGCACCTGGGTGGCTCAGTCGGTTAAGAATCCGACTTCGGCTCAGGTCATGATCTCATGGTTTATGAGTTCAAGCCCCACATCAGGATCTCTGCTGAGCCCGCTTCTTCAGATCCTCTGTCCCCGCCTCTCTCTGCCCCTCCCCCACTCACAGTCTGTCTGTCTGTCTCTCTGTCTCAAAGTAAATAAATAAACTTAAGAAAAATATATTTAAAAAATTTATACACATATAACGGATTTAAAAAACATAATTAACTTAAAAAAAACATAAGTAACAAGTTTATCTATGATCATATGTAGAACTCTGTACCTAATAATTAGAAATTATACATTTTATTCAAAAACACTGACACATTTTTTAATTGCTTACGGACTAGGCCAGGGCCTGGCAAACTGTGGCCTATGAACCCAATTCAGCCAGGATGTGTTTCTGTAAATACAGTTCATCAGAACACAGCCATGCCCATTCATTTATACAGTGTCTAGGGCTGCTTTTGCACAACAGCGATTTGAGTAGTTACTCACAGAGAGCTTATGGCTCTCCAGACACTCCACCTATTTGCTATATGGCTCTTTACCTAAAAAGTTCGCTGGTCCCTGTGCTAGAAAATAAAGGAAGTCTTAATAAATATCAAATAATTAATATGCAAACCACTTTTCTAACCACAATACTGAAAAAAGATAACGAAAAAAATCTGTTTGGGAAATTTAAAAATACACTTCCAGATAACTCATCAACGAAAAATCGTTGTGGAACTTTAAAACTATTTAGAATTAAGTGATTATGAAAATGCTATAACATTAAAACCTATGGTATTCAACTTCAGTTATATTTAGAAAATATATATAGCCTAATGCTTACATCAGAAAAAGAAAAACTTAGTGGGCTAGCTATCCAGGTACAAAAGTGAGAAAATTAGTAAAGTAAACCCAAAGTAAGTAAAGAACATTAGTGTGGTAAAAATCAGAAATATAATAGAAAACATCTATAAATACAGAACCTGGTTGTTATTGTTTTTTAAAGACCTCTCCAAAGTTGAACAAGAAAAAATAAGGTACAAATAAAAAAAAAAAAGGGAGAAACGAAAAAGGAAACATAGCTACATACAGTGATCAAGTCCAATAAATTTGATCAGTTGGGTAAAATCCCCAATTACCTAGAAAAATGTCACTTACCAATAGAAAAAGGGCGCCTGGGTGGCTCAGCTGGTTGAGCATCTGACTTTTGATTTCAGTTCAGGTCATGATCCCAGAGTTGTGGGATTAAGCCCCACATTAGGCTCTGCGCTGAGCGAGGAGCCTGCTTGAGATTCTTTCTCTCTCCCTCTCCCCCTCTGCCCCGCTTACACTCTCTCTGTGTCTCAAAAATAAGTAACTAACTAACTTGAGGCGCCTGGGTGGCTCAGTCAGTTGAGCGTCCAACTTCGGCTCAGATCATGATCTCATGGTTGGTGAGTTCAAGCCCCACCTCAGGCTTGCTGCTGTCAGTGCAGAGCCCCCTTGAGATCTTCGGTCCCTGTCTCTCTGCTCCTTCCCCTTCTGTCTCTCAAAAACAAATAAACATTTAAAAAAACACAATAAACTCTTAGTAATCAAGGAATAGAAGGAAACATCATTAAACTGTAAGCAGCATCTTTTCAGGCAAAATCACCGTGGCTGTTAAAATCATGGACTCTTGGATTTAAATCCCAGCTCTGTCACAATATTAGTTGTGTGACATTGCATAAGTGTTACATATTGTTTAATGAAAGTTAGGGTCTATTATTTTTTAAAGTTGGGTTGCTTGAAGATTAATTTACATTTAGTATAATTACCCTTTTTGTGTGCAGTTCAATGAATTTTGACAGATGAATACAGTTGTGTAACCACCAACACAGTTAAGATACATTTCTGTCATCCCTGAGAAGTCTTCCATATCTGTCCCCAGTAACTACTCATTTGGTTTTTGTCCCTATAATTTGCCTTTTCCAGAATGTTAAATAAATGGAATCACACATTATGTATCCTCTTGAATCTTGTGTGTCTTTAACTTAGCATCATGCCTTTGAAATTTATCCATTACTGTTGTGTGTTTTAGTAGTTTGTTTTGTTGAGAAACTGAGAACTAGTGGAGTTCAGCAGGTTATGAGCCAGTGCACATCAAGGTTTTTATGAGACCTGAGATTTTTTTTTTAATATTTATTTTTGAGAGAGAGAGGGAGAGAGAGCATGAGCTGGGGTGGGGCAGAGAGAGAGGGGAAGAGAGGATCCAAAGAAGGCTCTATACTGACAGCAGAGAGCCTGATGCCAGGTTCGAACTCATGAACTGTGAGATCATGACCTGAGCCAAAGTCAGACACTTAACTGACTGAGCCACCAAGGCACCCCGTGAGACCTGAGCTTTTCAATATAAGGGGCCCTCTCTTAGAAAAAGAATATAAAATTACTGATATAAAATTAGGCATGAAAGTAGTTGTTTTAAATAAGAAATAACAACAGTACTGCTGTAAACACAAGAATTCTGAAAGTTTTTATTTTACTCATCCCCATAAAATAAGAACAAAATATATATGGTTTCTTGAAAACTATATAAAATGTACCATCTACTGTGTTCCTACAGGAAAGGCCTTTCATTTTGAATAGACAAAAATGGGAACCTAATTCTCTTAGAGTTTTATATTTTTGATGATTGGAAGGATTTTCCACTGACTAGTTTTTTGTTTCATACATCCCATACCTGGTTTCTCCTCTACTTTCCCTATAGTTCTAGGGAAGGGTGCTACAGGTGTGTTTGTGCCATGGTCTACAATCTCTGAGGGAAAGAGAAAATATGTACAACTTTCTAATTTTGCATACCCTTTTTGCCTTGGGTTGGAAAGGGACAGTATACTTGACTCCTGTATTGGAAGAATTCAACCAGTTCCATCTAGTGATATCTTTTTTTCTTCCTTCCTTCCTTCCTTCCTTCCTTCCTTCCTTCCTTCCTTCCTTCCTTTCTCTTTCTTTCTTTCTTTCTTTCTTTCTTTCTTTCTTTCTTTCTTCCTTTCTTTTTCTTTCTTTCTTTCTTTCTCTTTCTTTCTTTCTCTTTCTTTCTTTCTTTCTTTCTCTTCCTTCCTTCCTTCCTTCCTTCCTTCCTTCCTTCCTTTCTTTTTTCTTTCTTTCTTTCTTTCTTTCTTTCTTTCTTTCTTTCTTTCTTTCTTTATTTCTTTCTTTCTCTTCCTTCCTTTCTCTTTCTTTCTTTCTTTCTTTCTTTCTTTCTTTCCTTCTTTCTTTCTTTCTTTCTTTCTTTCCCTTTCTTCCTTCCTTTCTTTCTTTCTTTCCAGTATACTCTCAGGGAGTAGGAAATGCAGCTGCCCCATCTTGTTGACTCCACTCGAGAGACCCAGTCAGACACTGGGACTAATTAGCAGAGACCTGGCCTAACCTCCTCAAAGGCCAGCAGTTCTAGAGGAAGCTGGGAGCTGGAACCAGGCTGGCTAGGTTGGGTCCCATACTTTTCTTTTAATACTCTCTTAATGGAAATCACAGAGCTAGCATCTTTATTTCAGAAAAGCAGTTTTCTCTTTTGGAACCAAAAAACATTGCAGACTAAAGAAACAACTAATTTATTCAACCTACAGTGACATGAGATGATCTCATTTTATATGTTAAAAGGTTTCAGATGAAATAATTTTTTGGCTCAGAAAGTAACTCAGATTTAGAGCATTTGGTTAACAAGGTATTTTAAATATTTCTCATGGGTTTTTGTTGCATAAGAGTCACATACCTTTAAAAATGTGTTATTTTCAACTAAACTTCTTAAAATACAGACTGTACTCTTCAGTTATCCGATTCTGGGCAATGGAGGAATACAGAATTCAGATTTTTAATTTTTTAAAGTTTATTTATTTATGTTGAGAGAGAGAGAACAAGCAGGCAAGGAGCAGAGAGAAGGAGAGAGAGAATTCCAAGCAGGATCCTTGCCATCAGTGCAGAGCCCAAAGTGCGGCTCAAACTCATGAACAGTGAGATGATGACCTTAGCCGAAATCAAGAGTCGGACGCTTAACTGACTATGCCACCCAGGCGCCCCCAGAAAAATTTTTTAAAGCATTATATGAGTTTTAAAAGTTTTGGTGTTTGATTCTGACATTTATTTACTTATTTGCATTTTATCCACTTTATCTTGAAATGGCTTTTAAAGTTAATAAAGGAAGATTTGTATAAGTGGTTTAATGTTTTACATGTAGAATGTATATTACTTTTATAATAGAAATACAAATGAAGCAATAGGTATGGGGGAGTGCTTTTTCCTTTTTTTAAGTTTATTTATTTATTTTGGGAGAGAGAGCTTGCATACGCACAGGTTGGGGGAGGAGGAGAGAGAGAGAGAAAGAGAGAGAATCCCAAGCAGGCTCCAAGCTGTCAGCACGAACCATGAGATCATGACGTGAACTGAAATCAAGAGTGGGATGTTCAACTGACTGTGCCACCCAGGTGCCACATTACTTTTAATCAATACTGGGCTAAATACTTGGGACACTAATGGATACCCTCACAGTATTTATGGGTCAGCAGAGAGAAAGCCTAACATTTATGCAATAGCAGCACACTATATAGAAGGATAAAATTATATGCTGATTTATAAGGTAAGTTTAGAAGTACAGAGACAACAGAAAGAAGGAGGGCTGTGTGGTCAGCCAAGGCTTCCCTGAAAGATCCCAGATGAAGATGGGTTGGAGGATGTTAAGAGAAAGGAGGATCTGTGAAGGGAAGCCAGTATGAGAAATTTCACAGCACTAAAGGTGGCTTTGATGGGGAAAGAAATTCCCCAGGTAGGGTTACCGGATTTAGCAAATAAAAATACATGGCTCCTCTTTAAATTCAACTTTAAGATAAATGATGAATAATTTTTAATACCATATAGATATTCCCATATAATATTTGGGACATACTTATACTAAAAAATTATTCAATAATTTTTATATTTTTTTATTTATTGTGGCAACCTTACCCTGGAGGCTTTTATTTCTGAAGACTCATCATGGCCTCCCTGGGTTGAATTTATTTCTGAATTCTGCTGCCTTTCTGGCTCTCCTAATCAGGACAGCAGTGACAGGGGTAGCCCAGCAGCAGGATGGGACTCTGGTACCACACACCTGTTGCCTTTGCAGCATGATAATTTTGGGCTTCCTGAAGAAGAAGATAGATTTCCTTTAAACACTTTTTAAATTAAACTTTTTAATTGTGAAATCATCATAGATCCACATGTAATTGTAGGAAACAGTATACAGAGAGATCACATATACCCTTTACCCACATTCCCCCAATAGTAACAAATTGCAAAGCTATATGTATATGTAAATTGTAACAACAAAGATTTTGAGACTGATTCAGTTGAGATACAGAACATTTCCATCCCCACAAGAATCCTTCCTCTGTTGCTCTCTTGTAGCCATACCTAATCCCCCCCCCAACCCTACTCCTTCCTTAACTCCTTGAGACCACTATTCTGTTCTCCATTTCTAGAATTTTGTCATTTCGAGAATGATGTATACATGGAATCACACAGTGTGTAACCTTTGGGGCTTGGCTTTTTTCAGTAAGCATAATTCTCTGGAAATTTATCTTAGGTTTTATGTATTAATAGTTTATTTATTTTTATTGTTGATTAGTATTCTATAGTATGCATATATCACAGTTTGTCTAACCAGTCACCTATTGAAGGACATCTGGGTTTTTTCTAGTTTGGGGCTATTATAAATAATAAATAAAGTTGCTGTAACATTTCTGGACAATTTGTTGTTTAAACTTAAGTTTTTGTTTCTCTGGGATAAGTGCCCAGGAGTGCAATTGCTGTGTTGTATAGTAGTTGCATGTCTCATGTTTTTGGTTGTTGTTGATAGAGCTCAAGTGGGGGAAGCACAGAGAGAGAGACAGGGGGAGAAGAATCCCAAGCAGGGGAATTCATGGGCTCCATTTCACACGGGAGATGGGGCTCCATTTCACAACTGGGACTTTGTAACCTGAACCAAAATCAAGAGTCGGATACTTAACCAACAGAGAAACCCAGGCCCCTGTATGTTTAAGGAACTGCCAAACTTTTTTCCATTTGCGGAATGAAGTGGCTGTGCTATTTTCCATTCCCACTTGCAGTGAATGAAAATCCAGTTTCTCCGCATCCTCATCAGCATTTGGTGTTGACGCTGTTTTTAATGTTAGCCATTGGTAGATTTGTACTGATATTTTGTGGCTTTAATTAGCATTTCTGTAGTGGTTAATGATATGGAACATATCTTCCTGTACTTATTTACTTTTCAGTGAAATGTCTGTTCATGTCTTTTGCCATTTCCTAATTCTGTTGCCTAGTTTTTTAGTGTCCAATTTTGAGAATTCTTTATTTTGTCTAGATACTGGTCTGTCCTTTGTTAGACATGTGGTTTGCAAATATTTCTCCCACTCGGTACCCTGTTTTTCTACCCCCTTAACATGGTCTTTGCCAAGCAGAAGTTTTCGATTTTGGTAAAGTCTAACTTATCTATTATCCCTTTTATTGATTGTACTTTCAGTGTCAAAACTAAGAACTTTGCCTAACTCTAGATCCTAAAGATTTCTCCTTTTTTTCTAAAGGTTTTATAGTTTTACATTTTACCTTTACATTTGTGATCCATTTTTGAGGTAAATTTTGTATAAGGTGTAAAACTTAGGTAAGTCTTCATTTTTTTGCCTATGGATTTTTTCCCCAATTTGTTGAAAAGGTTACTTTTCCTCTCTTGAATTGCTGCTGTTAAAAATCAATTGGGTAGGGGTGCCTGCGTGGCTCAGTCTGCTGAACATCCAACTCTTGATTTCAGAGAGAGAGGGAGAGAGAATTCCAAGCAGGTTCTGCTGACAGTGCAGAGCCTGATGGTGGGTTCTGTCCCATGAACCATGAGATCATGACCTGAGGCAAAATCAAGAGTCAGATGCTTAACTGACTGAGCCACCCAGGCACCTCTATTTAGGTCTTCTTTGATTTCTTCCATTGGTGTTTTGTAGTCTTCGGCATGCATGTCCCGTACATGTTCTGTTAAATTTACACCTAAGTATTTTAAGTTTTTTTCAGCAATTGTAAACAGCATTGCATTTTTAATTTTTGTGTTCATGTTTGTTGCTTAATATATAGAAATAAAATTTTTACATGTTTATCTTTTATTCTACAGCTTAGCTAAACTCCCTTATTACTTCTAGCACAGTTTGGGGGTAGACTTTTTTTAGATTTCTTGGGATTTTCTATGTAAACAATCATGTCATTTGCAAATGGGGACAGTTTGTCTTCCTTTCTGACGTATATGCCTTTCCTTTCCTTTCTTGCCTTATTGCACTGATGAAAAGTTCTAGCACTATGTTGAATAATTCTGGTCAGAACAGACATCTATGCCTTGTTCCCAATCAGGGAGAAAGCATTCTGCCTTTCATTATTAAGTATAATGTATACTGTAAGTCTTTTATACATGGTGTTTATCAATTCCTTTTAAATTTGTTGATGTCTTATGGCCTAGAATATGCTGTATCTTAGGCTATGTTCCACAACACTTGAAAAGACTATGTTCTGTTGAGTGGAGTATTGAGTACAAATGTTGATCAGATCCTATCGGTTAATTGTTGTCACTTCATTCTTCTATATTCTTGCTGATTTTATGTTTAGTAATTCACTCATTTTTTGAAAGAGAACTCTTGAAGTTTGCCACTGAACTATACTTTTGTCTATTTCTTCTTTCATTTCTATTCAGTTTTTCCTGCCTGCATTTCCTTCCTGCATGTGGTGCATACACATTAAGGATTGCTATATCTCCTTGATACAGCCACACTTTTATCATTACAGAATGGTAATTTTTCTCTTTCTGTGGTAATTTTCTTTACTCTGAAGCCACTCATCTGATATTAATATACCCACTCTGCTTTCTTTTGATCAGTATTTCTATGTTACATTTTTCCCATCATTTTGCTTTCAACTTGTATATCTTATTACATTTGAGGAAAGTTTCTTGTAAATGGCATATTTTTTAATCTATTCTGTCGATCTCTATCTTTAAATTTGCATTTTTAGGCCATTTACATTTATGTAATTATTGATATGTAAGGATTAAATCTTCCATTTTATTCTGTTTTTTTTTTATCTGTTTGCTGTTTTTAGTTTCTCTATTTTCTCTTTCCTTTTTGTTCCTTGAACATTTTCAAAATTCTATTTTTATTTATTTATGTGTTTTTGAGTGTATCCCTTTGTATAGCTTTTTTAGTGGTTGTTAAAACCACTAGGGTGAGTGTGACCTTGTTACCACTTTGCCATATGGAAAGTGCTGACACTTTACCAGGCCTCCTCTAATACCATCCTAGTGGGGAGGGAGAGGTGCACTTCATTACTGCCCAGAGGAAGTGGAATTCAAGGCTCACCATATGGTCTCTATTGATACTGCAATGGTGGTGGTAGTGATGGGAGGAGGGAACAGGGGTTTGTTACTACCCTTAAGGGATGAAAATCCCTTTAGGGTTTCATTCCCTGCTTGACCATCTCTGATAACACCCTGGTGGAAAGTGGAGGAGGTGTTGGGGTACCTCATTACGGCTTGGCAAGAGTGGAAGTCTAGGCTCCCCACTCAGCCTTTGCTGATGTGGGCGGAGCCAGTTTGGTTTTTTTGTTTGTTTGGTTAGGTTTTTTTGGTGGTGTTTGGAGTCAAATAGTTATTGTCTAAACATTTTCCATCTTACTGTGTTTTCTTTTTCCTGGTCATTTTGTTAAATAGAACAGATGTTTGGTAGGGCTTTTTTTTTGTCTGCTCCCATTGGCATTTCCAAGTTGCTGGCTTATTTAGCTCCAAGCCTGAGATAATGAGGCAAAAAGAAAACCCAGAAAACTAACTACTGTGATGTCATTTATACCCCAAAGTCCCAAAGTGCCTTCTTCTCTCTACTTTTAGACTTTCTATGTTTGTTTTATACATAATGTCCAGGAGTTTTAGCTGTACTTAGCAGGAGGAAGAGTGAAAAATACTACTATTCCTACTATTACTATCTTTCCAGAAGCAGAAGTTCTATAAATGAAGCAGAAGTTCTATAAATGCTATTAATGCCAACGTAATCACTCATTTAGAAGCTCTATTAATCTTCTACCTGCTAATAGTCTATGGGTAGAATCCTTTTTTTCATGCTATACAGCTAATTAGAAATATGTGTCTTCACTTCTCTGTAAAAACAAAACCAATAGGAGATCTATATCTGTATCTTTTTCTATCTATATCTGTCCATATATAAAATAAGAAATTGACCTGTGCGGTCGTTGAGGCCAGCAAGTCCCAACATCTGTACTGTGAAGTGGCCAGCTGAAACCCAGGTTCCAATCCTGGTCAGAAGGCCTGAGAACTAAGAGAGCTGATGGTGTAGTTCTAGTCTGAAAGCTGACAGGCTCTAGATGCAGAAGGAACTGATACTTCAGTTCAAGTCCAAAGGCAGAAAAAATTCTTACTCAGCAGGTCAGCCTTTTTGTTCTACTCAGACCTTCATCTAATGAGGTCCACCCACATTAGGGAAGGCAATCTGCTTTATTCAGTCTACCATTCAAAGATTAATCTCATCCCAAAAATCCTCATAGAAACACCCAGAATAATGTTTGACCAAATATCTGGGTACCCCATGGCCCAATCAAGTTGTCATATGAAACTAACCACCATAATATGCAAACATTTAAATAAAGTTTAGGACTACCAGATTGGTTAATTTGAACTTAAATATGAATTCTAACCAAGGTTGCTCACAAATTCACATTTTGGCTTGACTTTGAGATACATAGAGAAATTCAAAGAAAGTGAGTAAAACCTTTCAAAGATTCAAAAAATGTGTTTAAAGAGAGCAACTGCTAAAATCTGGAATGCAGTATGGCATTATGGGAAATGAGAAATTTATAGTTGCTGTGTTTCTTCAGTAGAGCTTTATAAACAGGGAAACTGTTAAAACTTACATTTTTCATGACTCTTAGAGTAAGAATTAATTTTTCCCATTGTCAAAAGATTTGAAATATTCAAAATAAGTATTTCTCATGGTCTATAATCCTTTTGTCACAGTCTCTTAACATTCCCCCGGGGCCAGTGCCAAGGTATCTAGAGCTGCTGGTTTTCAGGGCAGGCAATATCACTTGCAGAGAAGACTTTGGACTCAAATAGATCTGGGTGTGTGACCTGGGGCAAATTGCTTTACCCCTCTAAACAGCAACTTTCTTATCTGAATATGACATGTTTAATATCTGTAAGATCAGTATAAGTGCTCCATAAGTAAACATTTTCAAATCTTAGGCATCTGGATAGTCTGTACTTTTGCAGTTTTATAGAAAAGACTGATATCTTGGTGTTTAAATCTCTACATTTTAGATCATTTCCTTGAATTCAGCTTCTTAGAATTATTGAGTCAAGGATAGAAACTTCTAGAAAGGGAGTACCAAGATTGCACTAGCAATGGGAAAGAGAGAGAGAGAGAGATGCTTTTCTAATTGTTAAACTTTATATTTCCTAGAGGCATCAGATGGTGAAGGAAGAGGAGACACAGAAATGATGCAGCAGGAGACAGCTCCAGTTCCGGCTCTGTCAAAGAAAACCAAACAGGTGACCATACTGTGGGAGAGTCACAACTGTTGGATTCTAGAATCATCTTCTACCCCTCTACAGCATTCCCTGTTCTTTAACATCAGTTAGTGGGGTTTGAGGAAGCCTAGATCTTCTTTGCCTTTGTAAACACCCATGTTTTCATTAATTATAAACCAGCAAGGTCTATTTTTCCCCCTAAATTTTTTTTATAATATAAATATATTTTACAATAATGGTATCTTAGATTCTTGTACCACATGTTTACCAAAAACCCAGTATTACTTTTTTTGGTACAGTTCCTAGGAAAAGACAAATAGCATAAAGACATGCAAGATTACCCTGCACACCAGTGCATGATTACAGTACCATGCCATGCTGCCAGCAGGTCCCAGGGTCTCATGTCTACCTAGCATTATGGTCCATTGTATGAATATTTATCAAGGGATTTCTGCCTTCAATATTACCAAAAGTGGCCTTTTGATATATTTTGCTCACTGGATTTATGACCTTTTATTTCCTTTTTAATCTTCCTATTGGCCACTCACATCCATTTGCAGCTTTTTCACATTATGTGTCTCTCAAACCGGATTGGTAACCATGTGTAATTTTTTTCTTAAATTTTTTAATTTTTATTTATTTTTGAGAGAGAGAGACAGAGTGCCAGCAGGAGAGGGGCTGAGAGAGAGACGAAGACAGAATCTGAAGCAGGCTCCAGGCTCTGAGCTGCCAGCACAGAGCCCAACATGGGGCTCAATCCCACAAACCATGAGATCATGACCTGAGCTGAAGTCAACACATAACCTACTGAGCCACCCAGGTGCCCCAACTATGTGGGATTTTTTTAAAGGATTATCTACTATCAAACTAAAATTATCATCTTCTTCACAGTAATGATTTGTGGTCTTATTGTAAGTGGCCCTAAACTCATTCCATGAGAGGGTGACTCTACCCAGTTTGTAACCAGGCACAGATAATTGTGGGAAGCAGTTTAGCATACTGGTGACCTACCTCCAATCTGTGAGATATTGAGCAAGTTAAACTCTCTGTGCCTCAGTCTTCTTATGGTAAAATGATGATAATAAATATATTTTCCTCACAGAGTTGCAGTAGAGATTAAATAACTAATACTTGTTAAGTACTTCAAACAGTGGTTGGCAAAGAGTAAACACCAAAGTGATCATTATTATAGTGAATAACACTTCATCTTTTTTATTTTGTTATTTTTTTCTTTGAGGGATGGGAGAATATGGAAAGATATGCATATTTAATATGTATCATCTTGGTTTTCTCTCCAGCCATTAAATATTTTGCTCCAAGGTCCTATATCAGGTTTTGGTTTTTTTTTTTTTCTTTTTGCTGTTATTTTATCTTTTTAAAATTTTTAAAAAATTTTTTTCTCATGTTTATTTATTTTTGAAGGAGAGAGAAACAGAATGTGAGGGGGGAGGGGTGAGAGAGAGGGAGACACAGGATTCAAAGCAGGCTCTAGGCTCTGAGCTGTCAGTGCAGAGCCCGACATGGGGCTCGAACCTATAAACCACGAGATCATGACCTGAGCCGAAGTCAGAGGCTTAACCAACTGAGCCACCCAGGAGCCCCATTTTATCTTACTTTTTTAATTCAACTATAATTAACATAGAGTGTTATATTAGTTTCATGTGTACAATATAATAATTCAAAAATTCAATGCATTATTCACTGCTCACCATGATAAGTGTACTCGTAATCCCCTTCACCTATTTTACCCATTCCTCCACCCACCTCTCCTTTGGCAATCACCAGTTTGTTCTCTGTAGTTAAGAGTCTGTTTTCTGGTTTGTCTCTTTTTTCCCCTTTGTTCCTTTGTTTTGTTTCTTACATTCTACATATGAGTGAAATCATATGGTATTTTTCTTTCTCTGACTGACTTACTTCACTTAGCATTATACCCTATAGGTTCATTCATGTTGTTACAAATGGTAAGATTTAATTCTTTTTTATGGCTGAGTAATATTCGTGTGTGTGTGTGTGTGTGTGTGTATCACACCTTCTTTTTCCATTCATCTATGGGTGGACACTTGGGTTGCTTCCATATGTTGGCTATTGTATATAATGCAGCAGTGAACATAGTGGTTCATGTATCTTTTTGAATTAGTGTTTTTGTTTTCTTTGGATAAATACCCAGTAGTGGAATTACTAAATCTTATGGTAATTCTGCTTTTAATTTTTGGAGGAACATCCATACTATTTTTCACAGTGGCTGCACCAGCTTACATTCTTACCAACAGTGCAGGAAGAGGGTTCCTTTTTCTTTACATCTTCATCAACACTTGTTACTTCTTGTGTGTTTTATTTTAGCCATTCTGACAGGTGTGAGGTGATATCTCATTATGGTTTTGATTTACATTTTCTTGCTGATTAGTGACATTGAGCATCTTTTCATGTGTCTGTTGACCATCTGTATGTCTACTTTGGAAAAATGTCCTCTGCTCATTTTTACTTGGATTATTTGGAGGTTTTGGTGTTGGATTGTGTAGGTTCTTTACATATTTTGAATATGAACTCTTTTTTTTGGTGTATCATTTGCAAACATCTATCATTCAGTAGGTTGTCTTTTTGTTTTGTTGATGATTTCCTTCTCTGTGCAAAAGCTTTTTTATTTTGGTGTAGTCCCAATAGTTTGATTTTGCTTTTGTTTCCCTAGCCAAAGAAGACATATCTAGAAACATGTTTCTATAGCTGATGTCAAAGAGATTCTGCCTTTTTTTTCTTTCCCTCTAGGAATTTTATGCTTTCAAGTCTTACATTTAAGTCTTTAATCCATTTTGAGTTTATTTTTGTGGAGTATAAATAAGTGGTCCATTGGAGTAAAAAAGTGGTCCAATATTATTCTTTTTCCTGTGTATCACTAATTACATAGCTGTCCAGTTTTCCCAACACCATTTGTTAAGGAGACTATCATTTTCACATTGTATATTCTTGCCTCCTTTGTTGTAGATTAATTGGATAAAAGCATAGGTTTTTTCTGGGCTCTCTATTCTGTTCCATTGATCTATGTGTCTGTTTTTGTGCCAGTACCATACTCTTTTGATTACCAGAACTGCATAGTGTATCTTGAGATCTGGGATTGCAATGCTCCCCATTTTTTTCTTCCTTTTCAAGATTGCTATGGGTATTCAGGGTCTTTTGTGGTACCACACAAATTTTAAGATTATTTGTTCTAGTTTTGTGGAAAGTGTTGTTGATATTTTCATAGGGATTGCATTAAATCTGTAGATTGCTTGGGGAAATTAATGGAAATTTTAACAATATTAGTTCTCCCATTCCATGAATATGGAATATGTTACCACTTGTTTGTGTCATCTTCAATTCCTTTGATCAGTGTTTCATAGTTTTCAGAGGACAAGTCTTTCACCTTCCTGGTTAAGTTTATTCCTGGGTGTTTTATTATTTTTGGTGCAATTATAAAGGGGATTGTTTTCTTAATTTCTTTTTCTGCTTCTTTATTATTAGTGTATAGAAATGCAAAAAAATACTATTTATATTAATTTTGTATCCTGTGACTTTTGGTGGAGTCTTCAAGATTTTCTGTATATAGTATCATGATATCTGCAAATAGTGAAAGTTTCCTTACCAATTTGAATGACTTTTATTTATTTTTCCTTGTCCAATTGCTGTGGCTAGGACTTCCAGTACTATGTTGAATAGAATTGGTGAGAGTGAACATCCTTGTCTTGTTCCTGGTCTTAGAGGAAAAGTTCCCAGTTTTTCATGATTGAGTATAATGTTAGATGTGGGCTTTTCATATTTGGGCTTTATTACGTAGAGAGGTATGTTCCCTCTAAACCCACTTTGTTGAGAGTTTTTATCATGAATGGATGTTGTACTTTGTCACTTTTTATGCATCCACTGAAATGATCACATGCTTTTTATCTTTCTCTTGTTGATGTAATATATCACATTGATTGCATGATAATATTCAACCACCCTTGCATTCCAGGAATAAATCCCACTTGATTGTGGTGATTTTTTTTGATGTACTGTTGGATTTGGTTTGCTAATATTTTGTTGAGGATTCTTGTATCGATGTTCATCAGAGATGTTGGCCTACGTGTCTCTTTTTTTGTAGTATCTTTATCTGGTTTTGGTATGTGGGTAATGCTGGACTCATAGAATGAATTTGGAAGCATTCCTTCCTCTTCTAGTTTTTGGAATAGTTTGAGAAGAAAAGGTATTAACTCTTCTTTAAAATGTTTGATAGAATTCACCTGTGAATTTATCTGGTCCGAGACTTCTGTTTGTTGGGAATTTTTCTATTACTGATTTAATTTCATTGCTGTTCAGTCTGTTCAAATTTTCCATTTCTTCCTGATTTACTTTTGAGAAATTATATGTTTCTAGGAATTTATCCATTTCTTCTACATTGTCCCAGTTGTTGGCATAGAATTTTTGAGAATATTCTCTTATGATCCTTTGTATTTCTCTGGTGTCTGTTGTTATTTCACCTCTTATTTCTGATTTGATTTGTGTCTTCTCATTTTTGATGAGTCTGAGTAATGGTTTATCAGTTTTGTTGATCTTTTCAAATAACTAGCCTCGGGTTCATTGATCCATTTTGCTGTTTTTTTAGTCTTTATTTCATTTATTTCTGACCTAGTCTTTATAATGTATTTTCTTCTATTGGCTTTGGGCTTTGTTTGTTCTTTTTCTAACTTCTTTAGGTCTAAGGTTATGTTGTTTATTTGAGATTTTTCTTGCTTCTTGAGGTAAGATTGTATTGCTATAAACTTCCCTCCTCAGTGCTTTGCTCCATCCCAAAGATTTTGGATGGTTGTGTTTTCACTTTCATTTGTCTCCCTGTATTTTTTTTTTGACTTCCTCTTTGATTTCTTGGTTGACTCATTCATTGTTTAGTAGCATGTTATATAACCTTCATGTATTTGTGGGTTTTTCCACATTTTTTCTTGTGATTAATTTCTAGTTTCATACCATTTTAATCAGAAAAGATGCATAATATGATTTTAATCTTTCTTTGGCATTTTCTGCATTCATTGCGCTGATGTGGCTGCTATCTGGGTGTAGCCATGGGACAAAGTGAGCTTAGGATCCTCCTACTCTGCCATCTTCCCAGACTCTCCCCTCAGGTTTAGTTTTAACTATTCCTTCAGAGGCCTACGGGCTAACATCCTTAGCCTTTTCATTTATTTCACCAAGGTGGAGTTTAATTTTACCTTGGCTTATCCCATTGACCACACCATATTCATGCTTCTTTGACCTTTGCCTCTGTAGTGCCTACCTACAGAACTTGTTTCCAAATATCTTTCTTTAGACTCCATTGACTTTCTTTTTCCTTTCTTTCTTGATTTTCTTCTTGCTTGTTTCTCACTTTTTCAGGACTCAGTGCAGAAAGACTAAATTTGCCCAAGCCTCTACCTTTACTTCTTTTTATTGTCTTTTTATCCACTTTACTAAATTTCCACCTTTTATTTTAGCTCCTTCTTCCTTGACTCTTCTTTTCCCACGACTATTAAGTTAGGTAAATGGCAGAGAATCATAGGAAGAACAAGGAAAAATGGGAGAGGAGAAAGTGAAATACATTCTCCATTTCTGTGAGCATTCATCTATCTTTTGTCAACCTAGGTTTTAACAATAATAAAGATCGCTTATTGAGCACTCACTATAGGCACTGTGCAAGATACCATGACTCAGATGATATTGTAAAGTAAGGGGTACCCTGTGCCCTATGAGATAGGGGGTACCCCATTTTACAAATTACCTGGGACTCACAGAGATGGGTTCTGAGAGTCATGCCCCACTTGTCTGGCTGTGAGCCAGGTGCTGAGGATGCTGCTGCTACCATCTCCCTTTTCACCTGTCCTTTCTCTTTCAATTTAGGAAAATCAGATTTACCATGTCCTCATATGCTTTCTTGGCCACATGCCATTGCTATTTTCTGCCAAGAAGAAAGAATTATGAAACTTTAAGATTGTACTGCCCATTTTAACCACCTTTCTCTTGCTCTAATTTCTTTCACTACCAAATTACTTTAAAGAATCCAAGTCTTAGACTGACAGAATGCCCTATCCCCTTTCTCTATGTCTATCCTCATTTCTCTGGCCAGAGAACTCACAGGGAAATCTTCTTGTGCCCTCTGCCTCATATGAGTGCTCTTCATCTAGCTCCTGGTTCCCCCACCAAGCTGTATACCTCCAGGACAGAGTTTAACTGTGCATCTCCACAGCACCTAGCACAGAACCTCACCCAAAATTGACACTTATTATTTGTGAAATGAAAGAAAAGATGCCTATACCAAGATCCTAGTTTTCTCACCACTCTTCCAATCTCAGCTCATTGTGTCTCTACTTGTGAGCCATCTGCTATCTGCGGAAGTAGGTGACCCAATGTCCCTCTTCCAGCCCCTTCCTTGAAAGACTCTCCCACTTTGGCATTCAGAGCTGGAATCCCTCCTCTGCCAGCCCTGACTGCCCAAACAGTCCCTCTGGCTCCTCTCTGGGTTCCCCATGCTCTCTCTTCAGCTACTCTTCTCCCTCTGGAAATCATCACACTATCACAAGGATGACCTTCTTATGGATAGGCTGTCCTTTCTTGAATCCTTCTATAGTTGCTTCTGTACATAGGGCTTAAGTCTCCAATCAGTTCATAAGCACCTTGGGGGCCAAGGTTTCTTTTGTGTTCACTGTAGTACCTATCACAGTGCTAGGCACTGGACTCATTTGGCAGTTGTAACAGAGTATTTGTTTTTTAATAGTAATTATTACATTCCTCCCCTGGGTCAAAACAAAAGAAAAAATAAATTCTTTTGTGCTATGTTTAAGTTTTGAATTTTTTTTCAAATTTGCTTAGTTGCTTTACTGTTCTTTAGGCTTTTTTTATACTTGTATAGGAACTTCCTGGCATTATGCTGCCAGCTGTAATATACATTTAGGCTTAAATATCACCAGGTAAGAGTGTCTGTTGAGTTAGATCATGTTCCCTCCTTTGCCATCCCTGGGCCTCACATTCCTCTTACTGAGTCCATGCCTCCCATCTGTCCAGTATTTCCAGCAGTAGATTTATAACTTTATAAAAGTTTTTTACCCATGCAACTACATCATCTCTAGCAACCATTTCACATCTAAATAATCATCCTTGGCCTCCTTAATAATGTTAGTATAAAGATTTGCCAACACTTCTTTTTTTCCAGATATTGCTTCCAAAAAAATGATGAATTTCCTTACTTCTAGAGATTGCATCATCCTCTTCCCTCCTCAACATCAGTCACTTCAGAGCCAATCCTAGTGACTTTGTAATTATGGTTCCCAGAATATAATTCCTTATGAGGGGTTTTGTGACTTTTCATAGATGCCTCCATGATGTCAGCCGCCAGGGTTCCATAACCCATCCTCTCTCCCTCAAAGACCACATTTTTTTTAACAGTAGCCTAATCTGTTTATCTCCTCAGATCATAAAGGACTCCTCAGTAAGAGTACTTATCCCTTTCCCTCTCTATTCATCTTTCTCACTGTTGTATTTTCTTAATATTTACTTATTTGAGCATTGATAATTTCATATCTCTCCCACTCTTCATCTTCAAGATTATTCTTGACTATTTTAAAAGAGGACTATGTCCTATCCACCCAATGATTTACCTTCTTCCTTGCAACTGTCTCAATTCTTTTCCTCTTTGTATTAATCTACTATTGCCTAACAAATTACCACAGAAGTTAATAGCTTAAAACAGAAAAATAAATTATATCAGAGTTTCTGATATCCCACAGGCATGGCTTAGCTCAGTCTCTCTGGCTATCCATCTCTTATCAGGTGCCAGTCAAATTGCGGGCTGGAGTTGAAGGGCTTGACCTCCTTATTGGTAAGCCTCAATTCCTGACCATGTGAGCCTCTGCACAGGGCTACCGCAGAACATTGCCACTGGCTTCCCTCAGGCTAAGTGACCCAAGCAGAAGCAAGCAAGAGCACTCAATACAGAAACCAGTCTTTTTTATGTTATATTTGATCTCAGAGCTGACCTCTAATCCCTTCTACCTTATTCTGTTAGAATCAAGTCAGTAATTCAAAAAGTGGGAATGAAGACCTGGAGATAGTGATCACCAGTAGCTCTCCTGGAATCTACCCTCTGGCCTCAGTGACTTATATCCCTCCCATATGCAAAATGTATTCACTCCTCACAAAGAAAGCAAAAGCCCTCTCCCTTTACAGCTTAAGCTCAGTGCCTAGAATTTCATTGTCTAAATCAGGTGCAGGGACATTTAAGGGTCCTTGGGTTTAGTTCCCTAAATAAGGCTTCTTAAGAACATTTCTTCTCAACCTATTAAACTAAGGAAATACAGGCATAGAATAACCTTTATAGGCATTTCTATTCAAGTAGTTGACACAGGGGTCATTGGTCCAGAGCATTTGAAAATGTTGGGAGTTTCTTTATTCAGTTTTAAGGCCCAGGTTCCTTAGGTTCTTCCATGGTTCTCAGCTCTGCTTTTGGGTATCTTTGTGTTGCCCTCTGAGTCATCCTTCCACCTTTTCTTTTAAAATGAAAGCTAGCATAGATTTGCAGTGGAAAAGCTCTTTCGGCCTTCTTGACGGTGGAATTCTGAGGGTTTAAAGACCTCGCCTCATTTTATTCCGTCTCTCAGCTTCTCAACTCAAACTACACTTATTTCTGAATATATAACTCCTTTAAGAATTTTGTGTGTCTTCTGTGGTTCTTCTTGGGTTTACTTGATTGGGCAGAAGTCACACCCACAAATCTTTTCAAGATAAACTTTTCTCAATCTTGGGCCCCTGTTGAGAGAATTGAGGGACAGTAACTCTTAAGCTTCCTAGAGGCATGTTTGAGATGATCTGTGAGATACATCTTTGATTTCTTTAAAGAGATCTTACGAGACTGAATAGTACTCTGAGGTACCACCTTTGTTCTTTTTTTTTTTAATTTTTATTTTATTTATTTATTTTTTAAATATATGAAATTTATTGTCAAATTGGTTTGGTACCACCTTTGTTCTTTCTGAGGTCTTAACAAATGGATCTGCACTCCTATACCTTGACTTCTTTGATAGTCCTTCTTTCAATTTAATTTCTTCCTTCGAATTTTACTGTAAGCCACAAGAAGAAATTAGGTGACACATTCAATGCTATTTGGATCTCCTTTGCTGGATTACCCATAGTATTGGACACATTTTCTATTTTCCACATAGCTGCAGACAACACTACTTTGTGCCACTAAACTTTGTATGACTACATAACTTTGTATGACTCCAGTTTCCAATAAGATTTTCCTCCCTATCTATCTATCTATTTATAAGTAGGCTCCACACTGGGCATGGAGCCCAACACAGGGCTCAAACTCACAACTCTGAGTTCAAGACCCGAGCTGAGATCAAGAGATGCACCCTTAACTGACCGAGCCACCTAAGTGGCCCAGATTTTCCTCACTTTCTGCAGGCCTACACCCTCAGTGTCCTCAAAGTCCAAATTTTGCAGGCAATGTGTTCGGAAACACTATTCATCCATTCAGTCACCTGAGTTTTGACACATTTCAAAGTAATTAACAAAATCAGTACACTCCTCCCAGACACTTCAGCATGCATATCATTAACTGAAGTTCAGTATTGAAAGATCTTCTTTTTTTCCTTTCAAGGTAAAGTTAGCATACAGTAAAATGCAAATGTCAAAGGTATCATTCACAGAGTTTTGACAAATTCATACAATTTTGTAACAAAACCCCCTACAGATTATCATCACCTCAAAATCCTCCCACACCACCTCCATATCACTATTCCACAGTCCATGCCCCAGGACCAACCACTGTTCTGATGTCATGTAAGTGAAATCATATAGCATATGCTCTTTTGGTCAAAGCTTCTTTTATTTGGTACAGTGTTTTTTAGATTCATCCATGCTGATGCATGGTGTTTCATTTTTCTTATTGCTGAGTACATTAGTCTGCTAGGGCTGCCATAGCAAAATACCACAGACTGGGTGACTTAAACAACAGAAATTTATTTCTCACAGCTCTGAAGCCTGGAAACCCAAGATCAAAGCGTCAACAGGTTTGGTTTCTCCTGAGGCCCCTCTCCTTGGCTTGCAGATGACCACCTTCTCACTGTGTCCTCACATGCTCTTTCCTCTGTGAGTGTCTCTTCCTCCTCATATAAAGACACCAGTACTACTGGATTAGGATCCTACCTTGGGACCTCCTTTAACTTTATTACCTCTTTAAAGTGAATGTCTCCAAATACAGTCACATTGGGTATTAGGGCTTCAAAATTTGAATGGGTGGGAGGTGGGTAAAATTCATTTCATAACATTTCAAAATATTAAATTATATGAATACCCCACAGTTTATTTTTCCTTTTTTTTTTTTAATGTTTATTGATTTTTGAGAGAGAGAGAGCACAAGGAGGGGAGGGGCAGAAAGACAGAGAGAGACACAGAATCTAAAGCAGGCTCTGAGCTGTCATCACAGAGCTAGACACAGGGCTCAAACCCACAAACTGTGAGATCATGACCTGAGCTGAAGTCAGATGCTTAACCGACTGAGCCACCCAGGCACCTCTATTTTTCTATTGATGGATACCTGGGGCTACTTCCTATTTGGGACTATTATGAATAAATCTGCCACAAACATTCATATACAAGTATTTTTCTGAATGTATATTTTTATTTCTCTTAAGTAAATATATAGGAGTAGAATTGCTGAATCATGTTTAGTTTTCTAAAAACCGACTTTTTTTCCAAAACCAATGTATCGTTTTTGTATTCCCACCATCCTATATATTTGGAATTATCACTCTTTTAATTTTGGACATTTTGATGGGTGTGTACCAAATAACTTTGACCAAACCCAAAAGAAACTAAAACAGCAGTTCTAAATTTGGTTTTAATTTTTACAGTGAACGTGCTTGTTTTTGTTGTAAAATGGTAATTATTATTTTTTTTTTATTTTTACCAAAGTGATAAGCAAACACTATTAAAAGTCTTTCATAAAAAAGCAGCATCACCTTTCCTACTCTTATCCTAGGTCTTTCTTCAGAGGCAACTACCCTCAGCTTTTAGCTGTTTTCCTTATTTGCTAACATATAGTTTATACTGCTGGTTTTTTCATTTATATCAGCTCCTGACATGATCTTTTAATTTCCTGAGGTAGCATATGAGGACACATCTCTGCCATCTACCCCATACTCCCTCTCTAATTGTTAATTCCCCTGCTAACACAATATCAAATTGTGGTTAAAACCATTGTCATTATCTCACAGTTATGACCATGGAACTACTGTTTCAGTGCTGAGAGGGAAAAGACTATAATCATTCCTCCTTTCTTATATATACAACTCTTTGTTTTCATGGCATTGATATTTACCTCATTTCTTCATTTGCCCAGCTTGTTGTGTTCCTACTGTTAATTGTTTCCATATATTCCAATATGTTTTCCACATGTCCATGAATATTTTCCATATGCTCAAATAGATCACTCATTGTTCTTTCCTGCAGACCTCTATACTCCTATTCCACTCTGAATAGGTTATTCTCTTGGTCTGGTGAGCAATTGAGATTTGTCTTTACTGCCCCTTCAACACTGTCCTGGATTAATTTCTTTATTTGCTGAATCCCATATCTTTCTCTTTTTTTGATTTAGCCCTTTATCTTGCTAGAATACAGCTTTTAGTATCTATGGGTAGGAAGTCCATTTTTTGAGACCTTAAATACCTGAAAATACCTTTATTTTACTCTTAACTTGTCTGATAGTTTGGCTGGGTATAAAAGTCTAATTTGCAAATAAATTTTCCTCGTAATTTTGAAGGCATTCTTCCATTAAGCCCTAGCATTCATTATTGCTGTTGCAGAATTTGACACAATTCTTTTTCTGGATTCTTTGTATTTTGTATGTTATTGTTTCTCTTTTTGGAAAATTGTAGTCTTTTGTTTGTCCATAATGATCTGAAATTTCACATTGATGCTCCTTAGTGTGGGTATCTTTCATATACATAATATATATACGTAATGGGTTTTCAATTTAGTTTCATGTACTAGAAAGTTTCCTTCAGTTCTGGAAAGTTCTTCCTGCATTATTTCTTTGAGCACTCCTTCACTGTTTTATGTGGTCCCTTTTTCTGTAATACCTTTTACTGGGATGTTGAATCTCTTGGACTGATTCTCCATCTAATTTTCTTACCATTTTTCATCTTTCTGGAAGATTTCCTTTATCTTCAAGACTTCCTCCTACATTTTTATTCCATATTTCTTATTTATTTTCTTTTTTTGTTTCATGGCAGCAAATTCTTCCCTTAGGTGTCTGAGAATATTAATTATAATTATTTTGAACTTTTTATCTTTTGTTTATTTGCTCTTAATGTGGACACTTAACTGTGTATTCATATTGAAAAGAGATACACTAAAAAATTTACAGAATATTTTTGTGCATAAGTGAGGCCTGTTGATTAGTGGACTTCAGAGTAAGTTAACAGGATAGCAAGCTGTATTTACTATGCTCTTCCCCAAATGTCACTGTCTTTTGGCATTTCTCACAGGCCATTTTATTTTTCCAGAGAAAAGTTCGGTAGTCTCTTGCATACAATATGTAAGTCTGGCTCAAGACTTTCCAAAAAAGGGACAGGAAAAGGAAGTGAGTCTCAACTTCTGTCCTATCTTCCCTGTGCCAAATTTCTTTGTGCTCTTCTTCTCTCCAGAGAATAAACCTTCAGTCTGCTGCCAGAAAGAGCAAGATGAGAGGAAGCAGTAATCGGATAGTTGCTTGGCTGTCTGGGCGGGAGATATAGCCCAGTGGGAGGCAGGAATGAGGCTAATCATTCTAAATATAAACTTTCAACCAATGTCCTTCTTTTAAACCCTCACTCTCTATACTACCTTGTGCTTCCAACTACTGAACTTTCTCAGAGTCCAATAAGCCAAACAACCTCCCCTGTTGTTAGCTTTCACCTCTGCAGAAACCTAAGGGCTAGCTCTGTCTTTCTGCTAATTACTTCTATCCACTTTCAACGATTTTCCATTTTCCAAAATGTTGTTGAAATCTCTCTACTACTGTTGTGCTCTCCCAATTTCATGGTCTTCATAAATTTATACACTTTTCAGTTTCCTTACTTCTGGTTTAGTGGCATTTTTGAGGCTGATTTGTCATGTTTAACCAGAAGTGTCATTCTTAAAGGATATAATTTTTGACACTTTAAGGAACTGAAAATATGCCTCACATGCTTCACTTAAAGATTAATTTTTTCATATGTATTTCTAAATATTTAAACTATATATTTAAGCTACATTTTTAAAAAATCACTAGATTTCATATGAAGAAATGGCATTACTTACCAACTGTCAAAGACATATACTGTTGAAACTGGTTTCCAGAAGTGGTTAGTTAGTCTGGCCTGAGTCTTGTGTATCTTTTTACCTAGTCCCTCTGAGGGTAAACATCAGTATTTCTAAGGCAGCTGGTTAAATTTAGGAATTTTTAATACAATGGGCTTGTACTTATTCATAAAGCCACCTCATCTCTGTGGAAATTGACCATCAATTTGGCTTCTTCATTAGTGCCCAACATCAACCACATAAGGTGACTGCTCCCAGAAAACAAATAGTATAGTGCATTTCCTTTAGGATGATCTAAGAATTTGAACCTAACATTTAAACCTGACACAGTATGTTAACTAAAGCAGTTCATCAGTCATTTTTCTTTTTTCCTGTGCATGATTTGGAATTAAGTTTTTATTTTTTCTTCCAGAATTGGACAGTCCATATCCTTATAACCGAGCTTATTTCCAGACTTAATTTATGTCATGCTAAAGTTAATTAGCTTTGTAAACCTAGCATAAATACAACCCATCACATTGAACATGCTCTTAGCGCTATCATTTGCTAGATAACAAAATGAAACAGGTTTCTACATCTGCTTCCCAAAAGCCTTGATACTAGTGACAAGATACTACAGTAAGCCTTGAGGGATCTGCTAATCATATCCAGGCCTTTGCCTTAGGAGCATGAGCTGAATGTTGGCTAGTCTGTAATTGGACTCTTATGACCATCTGGCAGCTTCTGTGACATATTAGTGGCCTTGGCCCAGTTTCTAATTGGCATGTACCAGCATCAAACTGGCATGTATCTGTATCCACAAGACAGCTTAACTTTCTAAATAAGAGAGGTCATAATATCTTTCTTTTCTTCAGCTATGATGCAATTGCTTTTGGCAGGTCTTTTTGTTTTAACTGAGAAGAAGCTAAAATTTCAAGATTCCCTTCTTACTTTATTCCTGAACCTTTTGAATCTACTTTTCTACTAACTGCAACAGTCTAGAAACTGCTTGCTTGTCCAGGCCCCACGTCTTGAAGAAATTATATATATATATATATATATATATATATATACACACACACACACATACACACATACGTGCATATATACATATATACATCTGGATTCAGGCCATAGGCGTTCTTAATCTGCAGGCTGTCTGCAAACTTTAATAGAAAGCTTCATCTGTAATCATTTTAAACAGAGCCAGTGGAGACAAGATTGTTTGAGTTAGTAGCTTACCAGCTTAAACTGAGTACTTTCTAGTTAGAATGGAAACTTAATCCAGGAAAAACTCAAAATAAGTTTTCACTTATATTTTATATCTTACTTGGCAACTTGTTTGAAAATGTTGCATAAAAGAACAAGCACAGGAAACATTTTATATTCCTGCTTATGATTAATAAATATGGAATCTGAGGCATTCTATTTTATAAATCAAAGTCTTGATCCAAATCTCCTGCTTTTCTACATTACACACACACACACACACACACACACACACACACACACAAAACCTCAGGGTAAAAATAGCACTAAACTGTGTAGGGTACTCAGGGGTCAAGACAACAGACAAAATTGATTACTCAGAATGCCATTGTGCTGAGACTTTTGTCAGACCATCAGCAGAAACATTCATTTTGTAGTCACTATAGATAAGGCATTTGGTGCAGCTGTTTTTATAAAAGTATAAGTAAACGTGTCCTACTTCAGTTTTTCAATGCTTATTGAAAGAGGAAAGGAATGGGTAACAAAATAATAAACCAATGACTTGGAAATACAGGCTCACACTTTGCTAGTTCGTGGAAAATGCCAGTCACACTAGTCAAAGACTTTCTTACCACATCTTAATTTTAATCACATCTGTTTCTGCCAGTGTTTTACAAACCTGGCCACTGTCTTCAATCTTTAATACCCTGAACCACCACTTCAAACATACATATACACTCACTCACACATTTTGACCTTTGTTCAAAGATTTTTCCAATCTCAAGTCATCTGCACTTTCCGATTTTCTCAAATTCTCTCAGCCCAGTATTACCAAGATACTCTGAAGAATACGTTCACGGCCTGGGTACTTTGGGGCACCTACCATTAGTTGACACCTCATGCTGCTAAGATGAAAATTTCCTCATCTGTATCTCTTTACAGCCTAAAGAATGTTTCTTAGTGCAACCAAAGGAAACAAAAGAAAATGCCACCAAGACAAGGAAGAGAAGAAAGGTATTATTAATATTTTCTTACAATGTCTTACAACCCCAGGTGATTTACCTCACATTTCTATATAGTGTACTTTGATGAGGCAATTATTGTAATTCCCACTTTAGAGATTGTAAGATTTAGTGAGGTTTGGTGACTTTCCTAAGGTGGTTAGTATTAAGTCTTTCTGTGGAGGTTAAAATAAATTCTTCAGATTCCTGTTTCAGTCTTGTGGAGGCACCATACATCTTTGTTCCCCACCTTTGTTTTCATTGTTTTTAGTAGACAGACATGGATTTCTAAATCTAGAAGGATCCCAAAGCTGTCCTGCTCGCTGGCTCTGCCCAAGAAAAGAAATTTACCAACTTCCTTTTCATATCTATTTCAGTTTTTTAAAACCTTACATCCTGAAATACTAATAAAAAGAAAATAATAACTAGATGAAGGTAGTATAAGGCATTTCTGACTCTTAATTTGGAAACATAAAGCAAAAAGCTGTCCTTTCATTTTAATGCTTGCCTCTGAGTACATGGAAGACTGTACTGCTCCTGTACAGACTTTCTCATGGCTCACTCAGCCTTGGAGAAAGCATAGTTAGCTTTGACCTTCCACCACAGTTGTGAAAACAGCAGTGTAATTCTCTCCCTGCCAAGAAGGTCTCCTGCAGAATTCAGCAGAGGAAATATGACGGGGATTAGAGGAAAGAAGATGGATTCAAACCAATTCCTTAACAGCAAGCTTTTAGAAAACTGAGGGGGGGGTGTGCATATGTTTTCTTTGCTCACGAATGACAAAACAGAAAGATGGGCGATGCCAAATTGGCTGAGATTTGGCAAGTCCTTAAAGAAGTGACTTTAACTTCTCTTTGATAGCTTATACACTAATGGCCTTCAGGAGTGTTAAGTTCTTGGTGGCTCAAGGTCAAAACTGTAGCTAGATAGTTTAGCTTTGGCTGAAGTCATGCTAAAATGTGCCTACTGGTGACATATTTTTGAAAGTTAACTCATTTGACAGAACTGACCATTCTTGGCAGTGGTATAGAGATGAGGATGTTGTGGAAAGAGGAGAAAGGGCTGGAGTAGGGGTGGGGAATGGCTCTTTGTGGATCTTTGGTGAAATATTAGAAGGAAATGAGAAGGGAAGTTTATGATGAAAATTAACTGAACAACTGTGTGTTCCTAGTACATTGCAGGCACTCAGTAAATGCTACACAAATGAGTCCAAATCAAAATAGATGCTGTAAAGTCTTTCCTGCTCTGCTTTTCGTGGGGCCACTTCAAGATTCTCTCCCAAGACTTGAGGATTCAGAGTCTAAAGTCCCCCTTTGCAGTGGGCTCCAATGCTCAGATTACCCCTGTAGGTTTTACTTTAATCCCAGAAATCCAAATGGAGACTCGCAGCCTTAAAAATCAGGTAGCAAAAAATTCTCAAAACTCTTCTCTCCCAGGAATAAAAACCACCTAAAGATTAAAGAGAAATTTCCACAGCAACAAGATTTCTTGACTTGTGATAGAAAATAATAGAGCCCTATTATGGAGACTCCCACAGAAATTTCAGTTCTCCTGGAAGCCATAGACCCAAGAACTACAAGGAGCCTTTTAGATCGCCCATTCATTTTTGAAAGCAGTAGTTACATACAAAAAGTATTAAGTTTTTTCAAGCGTATTTATTAGAACTCACATTCATACTCAGCTTTCACCAAAATTTATGTGCAGTTTAAATACCAGAGGAATCAACCTATTCTAAGCTAATGCCATTTTAAAATCTCTCTTCCTGGGTTTTTTTTTCTTTCTTCCTTCTCATGTCTTAGAAGAAGATTACTGATGTTCTTGCAAAATCAGAGCCAAAACCAGGGACTCCTGAAGACCTACAGAAGCTGATGAAGGACTATTACAGCAGCAATCGCTCAGTGATTGAGTTAGAGGAACTAAACCTACCAGGTACAGCCAGACTTGTTTGGTTTTTTTCCCTTCTTTTTTTTTTTTTTTTTTTTTTTTTTTTTTTTTTTTTTTTTCCTGTACTGTTCTGAGGTTAGTCATGTAGCAAGACTCAGTGTTATTGATATCAATTTTCCTGATGAGGAGGAGCAAAAAGGTTCATGGCTACATCTCAGCCGTTGAATTTGATGTATTTTCCACATGCTAATACTCCTTTCCTCAACCTAATAGTTTTAACTGTTGAATGGTTCCTTTATTAAGATGCTAAATGGCATTTGTTCAATCTAATAGAAAGATTTGTAATTGCATTTTTTTCAAAAGGCTACTGTTGAGTGTGCATTTTTTTTAGCATTCTTCAAGGAGTAAGAATCCCTACTGGGTATAGAAGTTAAATTAAAATAAAGATAAAGCACATATTTAAAAGTATAGATATGAAACGTTAATTTACTCATCTTTTATAGACAAGAACTTTAGCTTCAATAAGCTTTTAGTTTTGTTGTTGTTGTTCTTATCACAGATTTCTAGTTACAGTTTTGTGTTTATGGTAGTGTTTTGGGTTCCAGGCCAGACTTTCAAGCAAACTATCTAAAGATAGGGATAAAATTCTGCATTTTTAGCAAAGCTGACCCCTCACCCAAGCTGATTCTCTACTGTTGTTTGAGATCTACTGCCTTAGAATATTAATAATTAAGTTAAAGATATTGCAGAATTCTTTTTTTTTTTTTTAATTTTTTTTTTCAACGTTTTTTATTTATTTTTGGGACAGAGAGAGACAGAGCATGAACGGGGGAGGGGCAGAGAGAGAGGGAGACACAGAATCGGAAACAGGCTCCAGGCTCCGAGCCATCAGCCCAGAGCCTGACGCGGGGCTCGAACTCACGGACCGCGAGATCGTGACCTGGCTGAAGTCGGACGCTTAACCGACTGCGCCACCCAGGCGCCCCCAGAATTCTTGAAACAACTAATTTTAATTAATTTAGAAATTTCTGATACATCCTGGAACTCTTTTGGGTGGAGATTAAAGAAAAGAGATGTTATAAAAATCACACAAGGTTTGGGTGCCACTGTTTCAGATGAGCTATTTTTAGATTACTAGGGACATCTAATTACTGCTATTGGAAAAGGTCAAGGGTAGCTTGATTTCCCTTTTCCATTACAACTTTATGCTTTCTAGAGACTTAAGAAGCTGAAAAACTTCCCGTGCCCTGAATTTTTATAATTCCTTTGTGATGTGCTTTTGAAAACAAAATGCACATTGAATTTAGAGACAGGAGTGCCCCCTGCCTCTTTTCCAAAAGGAATACGCTTTAGGAAATTTAAGGAGTGCATTTCCACATGAGGGAGATCTGGAGTTTTAGACCCACAAAACCCCAACGGCTCCAACAGCAGTTAGAAACCACTTCTCTCTGGGTATAGTTCTTTTGAGGAGAGCTACGTCCTGACTGCTGTTTCGCAGGTACAAGTGTTATAACAAAGCCTCCTTTCCAAGCTTAACTGAAGTTTGCCTCAATGGTCTTTTTCCTTATAGTTCTTTGTTAGAGTATACCTTCAACTTCAGAAGAATTTGTGAGATAGTGGGGTCACTGCTACTCTGTATACTTATGGGACATCATAAATCTTAGTTTTCTAGTATTGTAGAGAATCAGAGGTCAGAAGAAACCTTTAAGAGTCATTTGAGTTGCATAGTGAGTTTACATTATATTATTACTATATTACAGTTCAGTTGTGTAGTTAAGCAAGAATGTGTGGCCATGGCTTGGTTTAGGAAGGAAGGAAAATGTTAAAAATACTTTTATAGATAAAAAGAACAGGTTTTCATTTTCAGTTAAGAAATTAGGCCATTCTGAGACACAGTGAATAAGGCATTGTAAGAACGTTCAGGGGAGAAGATCCCAGTAGGTACACTTATGCGACCAAGGACCGAGAGGAAGTCCACGATAGGTAAAAGGAGGGACACACTGTGGGTTATTTGGAACAGGCTCCAGTCAGGGGCATAAATATAAGTGGATATAGATCATAAAGGATTGTTCCTATTTGTTTGCTGAGTGTCTAAGGGTTTTGATTTGAGGTTATTTGTGTCTGTAGGGCAGGAACATGTCTTTTCAATTAATATTGTTCACTGTACATTGCAAATGTCATACACATGGGCACTTAATTAGTTTCGAGGCAGGAATCTCTTGGAGTTAACTCAGCTGACCTCCTGAGGGCTGTAGTGTGGTTTAGATCAGTGCTAAATGCCTGTAGGCTAGCAGCAACTGAATCACCCAAGAACTTAAAAAGCAAATCCCCAAGCCCACTCCCAAGGAATTCTGACTTACTAACAAAAGGAGTCCATCCCAGGAATCTATATCTTTTATAAAGCTCTTAGGGTGAGTCTGATCATATCCAGGCTTGGGAAATTACAGTTTTAAAGACCATGAAAGGCTCTACAGTTGTATAGGAAGCAATATCTTTGAAGTTAATTACATAATATGAGTTATATATGCTGGGTCACAATATAAATGTCATTTAATTAAGTAATAGTTTACTCCTTGGCACTCTTCAGTGTTTATCGAAAACCTTTTTCCTGTAGAAAGAATTAAAATGATAAACATGATTTTCCTTTTTTATTTATACATCTCAGGTACAGAGTTAATAATGCTACATAATTGCTAGACCATGATAGTCCTTGGTTGAGCAAGACCCCTATATTTTATTTAAGTGTTATATTGTCTTTTACTGTGGTGCTGTGTTGTATTTTGATGCATTATTCCCACTCTTCCCCAATCCACACTCCTTTTTACATTCCCCATAGCATTCAGTCTAATGTGTTAATACATGTTTTTAAATGTGTATATATGCTTGTAAAATGTCATGTCATTGTATGTGTGTTCATTTTACAATTTATCTAAATGATGTGCTGAACTTCTCATTTTGTTTTTTTTCTCACTGAGACCTTTTTTGAGATATGCCTATCTGGCTTTATGTACATCAAGTTCATTGCTTCTAAATGCTACATATTATTCCAATGATTTTATCTACCACATATTGGTCATCCATTTTCTTAGATACAGACACCTGGGTTGCCTTGTGCTCCCCACTATCACAAATGCTATCACAATGCTAGGAGAAATATACTTGTGTATGTCCCCTTATAGACCGCATAAGAATTTCTTTCCATCATTTACTCAGGAATGTGATCATGGGGTCATAGTGTGTATACAACTTAATTTTAGTACTTTCCAGACTAGCTATTACCAGTTTATACCTCCACCTATATTTCACAAGAGTTTTATCACCCTACATCCTTGACAATACTTGGTATTATCCATCTAATCATTCCCATTCTAATGTGTGTGTAAAGTATTATCTCATCATTGCACTAATAGGCACTTCTATGATGACTAGTGAGTTTGAGCATCTCTACATAGATGTGTTAGCTATTTCCCCTTTACCTTTGTGTATTGCTTATTCCATAGATTTGAAAAATAAACATACTTCATTAGTCTGTTTTGCTACTCTAAGAAATTATGGCTTAAAGATTAAAGTTTAAAGGTTAAAGTTTACTTGTTCTTGTTGCTGCTGTTGTTTTAAATACTGGACAACACTTTAAAATATATAATGAGCCCCCATTCACTAATGTTTTACATCCTTATTCATTTAATCTGTTTTGATCATGTGTGTGTTGGCAAAATCCTCTACAAAGCATGTTTGTCATATTCTAGACTCCTGTTTCCTCAAAGCCAATGATTTGACTCATAGTCTTTCATCATACCTAAAAGAAAGTAAGTAAACTATGATTTTCTTTTAAGTTATTCGCCAAGTTGTTATTACTTCATTAAATACTTCATTACTTCTCTTTTTGAGAGAAAGAGAGAGAGAGGGCATGACTGGGAGGCAGAGAGAGAGAGAGAGAGAGAGAGAATCCTATGAGGGGCAGAGAGAGAAAGAGAAGCAGGGCCCACCTGAAGTGGGGCTCATGTTTTATCTGAAGTGGGGCTTGAGCTCACCCAATGTGGGACTCGAACTCATTAGCCATGAGATCATGATCTGAGCCAAAGTCAGATGCTTAATGACTGAACCACCTAGGTGCTCAAGATCCATCTCTTTAAAAACTTCTAAAACTACCTTTAAAAGCAAAACTTTCTACCTAAAATGGATTTGAAATACATTTTAAGGTCCATCTCTTAAGGTCCATCTTGGTACTAATTTCTGTTTATTTATGTTTATTCCTGTTTTTCTCTGGCTTTGAGAATTTGGGTTTTGGTCTCATTTTTGGTTTATAATAAATTAATATTAGTATTGGTCTAGGAATCCAGAGAATACTTGGTATTCTAGGACTTGGTATTAGAATACTTGGTGGTATTCTAGTACTTGGTATTCTAGTACCAGGTCCCTGCTGTTTGACCTGGGACAAGTCACTGTGTATTCCTCTGGGACTTGATTTTGTTATCTGAAAGATAAGGAAGTTGGACATGTGATGTCTATTCTAGCTGTGAAATTGTGAAATTGTGAAATTCTGTTCACATGCTCAGAACTCAGATCATGGCTATTGCACAATCTAATTTCATCTTTTCAACATGTATTGTGGATAGCCAGTAATAAGCTAGATTATTCATATTAGGTAGTCATCTATTTGTGGCTGACAATGAAATAGTTTACATATAAAGATTTAACATTTCGCTAATCATATTTAGCTAACTTGGCATATTGTGTGCTTTGTGTTATAAGTTAATGATTTTTCATTTTAATCTAATATCTAGAATAACCAGATAACAGAATCTACATGGTACTCATTATATTTTACTTTAATTAAATACTAACAAAGAATAATTGGAGAATACGCAACTTTGGGGGCCCTATTTTGTTGTATTTAGAGTAATATTTTTCTAATGGTCTTTTTTCAGTCTGCCCTAAGTGGGTAAAACTTCGGAAAAATCATAATGAGAAGAAATCGGTCCTGATGCTGATCATCTGCAGCTCTGCCCTCCGGGCCCTGGAGCTTATTAGGTTGGATGCTTCACCCATTCATTTCATAAATGTTTTTTTGAATAACTGATACGTGTCAAGCTGATACGCTCTGTATGCTAGAGATGTAACAATGAACAAATAAATATACATCATAATGTCAGGTAGTGTCAAGTTATATAAGACAAAATAAAGCATAGCGAAGGGATAGAAGGGAGTGGGGGGCTACTTTTAAAAGTGTTGTCACGGGAGGCTTTTCCAAGGAGAATGACATTTGAGCAGAGACATGAACAAAGTGAAGGAGAAAGCCAAGCAGATGTCTGGAAGAAGAGCATTCCAGACAGAGTGAACAGGAAGCACAAAAGGCGCTGGGACGCAATGTTACCGAAAGATTTTGAGCAGGGGAGTCACATGATCTGAATAATCATTCTAAAGGATCACTTTGGCTGCTTTGTGGAGAACACGCATTGTAGAGGGCAAGAGTCAAAGCAAGGAAATAATACGAGCAATAACCAGTTGGAAGAAATAATGGAAAAAAAGACCTAATTTAAAATAATAACAAGAGGGGCGCCTGGGTGGCTCAGTTGGTTAAGCGTCTGACTTCAGTTCAGGTCATCATCTCACGATTCACAAGTTCAAGCTGTGTGGGGCTCTGTGTTGACGGCTCAGAGACCGGAGCCTGCTTCGGGTTCTGTGTCTCCCTCTCTCTTTCCTCCTCCCCTGCTCATATTCTGTCTGTCTGTCTCTCTCTCTCTGTCTCAAAAATATGTAAACATCAAAAAAAAATTTTTGATAAAATAAAAAAATAATAACAAGAATGGAACACCAGAGAATAAGCTTACCAAAATCTATATAAAGAAAATATTACACAAGCCACTCAGAAGATCTGGAACAGACAAAAGGGTATACTATATTGTTGAATAGGAAGAGTTGATGTTATAAAGATATCTGTGTTACATAGACTAATCTACAGATTTCACAGATTGCCAGTGAAACTGCAATAGAATTGTTTTTTTTAACTAGATAAGCTAAAGTTCAAAGTTTAAAGATAAGCTATAGTTCTAAGTTCATAAGAGAAAATACAGAATAAAAAAGATCTGGGGAAATTCTGATAAAGAATATTAGTGAGAGGATACTATGCCTATAGTATCTATCAGATTACCAATGGATATATATTACAGAGTCTCACTAATCAAAACAGTATGGAACTGGCATATGCGTGATAAATCAGACCAGTGGAACATAATTGGAAGTTTAGAAACAGGCCCATATGCATTTGAAAATGTAGCGTGTGGCAAAGGTGACAAATCAGTAAGGAAAGATGGATTATTTAATAAATGGTGTTGGAACAACTACGTAGCCATCTGGAAAAGTAACTTTGGATCCATATCTCGCCTCTCATACCAAGATAAATTCCAAATGGACTGAAAATTTATATATAAAAATTATGTTTTAAAGATAATTTGTCAGTACTTTACTAAGTGCTTTCACATACCTTTTCATTTACTGCATTCTTGTAGAAAAAACAAAAAGGGCTCCTTCCACTGGATCGGTGGTAACATTGAGCTTTTGGAAAAGAGCCATCAGAGTTAAAAGGGGTTTACTGGGACTAGCCCTCTTCCAGGGCCAGGCTCTGTACCAGACTTTGACAGGAGATAAAACAAAGGAAAATCCAAGTCCTGGAGAAAAATAAAGTGAGGTGCAAATGTAGACGCTCAGTAGCTATTTAGCATCTATTTTTCTAAATGAACTAATCTGATTATGAATTTAGAAAAGTAGTTTTTAAGTTCTTCCAATTCTCCTTTCCCCACAAGACACACACATTAACTTGCATCACACACCCTCTCAATAAAACAAGTGTTTCTTGTGACATATCTGCTCTAAACACAATTGATCTTCAAGACTCCACCTGCTTCTGGGGCAGTGCTTGCTGGTTCTGAAATCATATTAGTTCATACTGACTTTTCAGTGTTCTAAAAACTACCACCACAGAATTCATTTCAGATTCAGACGTTGATGGCAAAAGAGGTTGGCCTGGAGATGACCTAAAAACAAACCGTCAAATTGATTTGAGCTTTTACTGCACATAAATACTTTTCTGAAGGGCATAAAAGCACTATGTTGTCACACTTCATTTACCAATCCTGTGTTCTTCTGTATCGTTCATAATACTATGATATACTTCAAGGTTAGGTGATTTGCAAAAAGTGATTTCTGAGCTAGCACAACAAGCCCTATTCATAAAGACTAATGGTGAATAATTCTAGCTTTTCTAAGAATATCTGTTCTCTTGAGGACCATGAATTAACATTAAATATGTCCCCTAAACTATCTTCCTAGTTAACCTTGCCATGGAGAAAGCTTATGTGTGAGTAAAAATCAAGCACAACAGAACGTGTATAGCATAATTCACTATCTTGCAAACTCATGTATTCCTACTGGTCAATAATATTTCTCAAAACATAATCATGATATATAAAGGAAAATAATATTGCTGAGCAGTATTCCCTTGTTAGGTCTATTACCAAACATCAATTAAAAGATCGTTCTTTTATACTTTTATACCCGTTGATACCAGAAGCATTTCCACATGTAAAATTTTCACGAAAGTTTCACTCTGCAAAGTAGAAGGTGGGGGGGCTGCTCTGATTGAAAGATAAGCCTTCTCCTCCCTGCCAGCTCATTCCCAGCAATCTGCCACAGCAGCCACATACAGCCTTTTGTTAGATGCCCTTGGGCTCCACAGAGCACAGTCTGAGATCACTGTTCTATGATATTGGTTGCAACTAAATTTTGAATGAGAACTATACTGCAGAGTTTAAAGATAAACTCTCTGCCAGGGACCTAAAATATAGACATTCTGTATTAACAAGTGAAGGGCAGATCCATATTTTTCAATTATCAAAGAAACCTAAGTAAAGCTAACCTTGTGTATGAGAGTTAGAAGCAACCCAGATACATCCTGAATAAAAAACTTCCTCACTTTCCTTCCAGAGTGGGGCTGACTTGAAAATCTTGGAATTTTTTTGTGTACACACACACACACACACACACACACACACACACGTGCTCATAGTTAAACACAGAAATGCCATATTCTTTTGAATAAAGCAAAACATAATACTTTAGTAGTCAAAGTGGCCTGCAATGGGTAAGTTTTCTTAGGCAATAATGTGGGTTTTTTTTCATTAGGTCGATGACAGCATTCAGAGGAGACAGCAAAGTTATGAAATTATTTGCAAAACACATAAAGGTAAGCAAGGGCCTGTGGTTCCTGATGGGCGATGTAAGTTATCCTTAAAGGCCACTCCCAGCTTTTTCTTATCTCCTTAGCTGATATTTTCTTTGTTCTTATATAACATATTTAACGACTATTCTGGTGTTCTTTGCATTCCCTGCTTCTGCATGCCCACCTGCCCCCACAACAGTCACAACTCCTCTGTGCGCCAAGATTTTTCTACAGAAGCTGAGAGCTGACCCCTGCATTCTCTGAAGATTCCCCAGTTTTATAGGGCAATGGTTTTCTATCTTGACTTTAACTTTCATTGCCCTGGATGCTGAGCCTAAACAAGAGTAGCCCATTTGCTTTTTTACTTCCTTAACTTTTGGATAAAGTGCTCTAAATTGGCCTATGATTTGCACTTTCTAAAGACTCTTCTTTCCTCTCTTCTGTCTTGCAATAAATAGGTCCAGGAGCAGGTAAAGTTGCTGGAGAAGCGTGTTGTGCACCTGGCTGTAGGAACTCCAGGAAGGATTAAAGAACTCATTAAACAAGGTATGAAAAGAGGCGCTGATATGCCTACTTAGTACTGGGAGTTTGCCTTACCCCCCATGTGAGTTTAGGAAACCACATTTGTGATATAATGAAACCAGACTTCTGTGTTGCTTGGGGAGTTGGAAACTTAGCTTTGTGTCGGTAGAGCTAGCAAGCAGGTGTGAAGCAGTAGGGAATGGTAAGGATTGTGGCAAACTTCAGTACATGTGCCTACCTACACACAGTCAGATTCCACTTGCTTTAAGCAGGTTAGTGGATCCACAATTTCCACCAGTTTGCAACCTCTAGAATTTGTAGAGCTAGATGAGTTGATTATTTCTCTCTTAATTAATTGAATCTTGGTTCCCCAAGACTTCCATTTCAGTTGAGGGCTTATATATAAAACATGTTGAAACTAAAATGAGGTTTCTATGGATGAAATACGGGTATTCTAGAGTGTTTCTCCCAAATTCATTTCTCTTTTAGTATTTTACCCAGAAAGTATTCCAGACAACATCCACCGCTGGGTTTTTATAATTTGTTGGCTCTCTCAAAGTCAGTAGCCTAAAACTTGTTAATCTGCTGATGATCTTATTACCTGTTTTACCTGCCAGACTGATTAAAGATTTCTTTTCAATACTCACTTCCAAATTACTTATTTAATATACTAATAGAACTCTGTTACAATTGGAACTAATCCTAGATTTTTTAATATATCTAAAAGTAATATGTTCATCAATGTAATAACTAATATAGAGATGGTCATTTGCCAAGAAGCAAACAAAAGCTTAAAATACTAGTGTCTCTTTCCAGATGAAAATCATCCAGGGTTAAATGAACCCACTATGTACAAAGGTCTGTGCAATTACAAAGAAGTGACAGACTTGCCAACCCCAGACAAGGAAGGGAAGCACAGTTTTTGAGTTCCTACTTGCACTGGTGCTATGCCACACACTCCTATGTATCTCAGTAAATATTCATGGCACCCTTGCATGCTAGCTTTTTTTTTTTCATAGAAGAGAAAACTCTGAAGCTCTGAAGGATTAAGTGGCTATCCCACAGTCTCTTAGTCTAGGCATTCCTAGTTCTAGAGGCTTTCCCCCTCAAAGAGCTCCTGATCCTTGAAAAGATAAATATACATAGAATGAGATTGACAAAATGAGGCACTAAATGCCAAGGGCCAAATGAGCACCTCCAAGTCCTATAAGAGTGGAAATAGATTATTATGGAGGCTGAATCTGTATGGAAGGCTTTACAGAGAAAAGGGTCTTTAACTGATCTTTGAAGTATAAGGAGGATTAAAATAGGATCTTTGAAGTATGAAAATGTGAGAAAAACAGGAATAGGAGAATCACTGAATCAGAAGAGGGCAGGCAGATACACATGACTGAGATACAGTGTTAAGCTCTCATGGATTCAGACCTTCAGAGTCAAATCCCAGATCCAGCAACTGACCAGCTCTGTGACCTTGGCAAGTTACTTAACCTCTCTAAATCTTTTTCTGTATTCAGATGAGGGATAGTGATAGTATCTTCCTCCTGGGATTGATATGATAACAAAGTGCCAATAAAGAATTTCACACCCTAAGGACTCAATAAATGCTAGTTATTATTTTCATTAAAGAGAATAACTTCCTTGGTTGGAAACTTTGTGGGCTTTAGTAGCTGGTGATTGAACTCGAAAGGAAGTCAGATTGTGGAGGGAGGACTTTGAACACTAAGTTGAAGAGTTTGGATTTTTGTCTTGTAGACATAGGAGGGCATTGTAGTGAAGGAACAGATGAGAGGCACTCATACCCTACCTGTGAGACCGTTGGGAGAGATTGGTTGGGCAGCAGGAGGGTCCAGGGATGGACCCTGCCTCTCGCACAGCTCTTAGCCAAAGATTCACCTCACTCCCCCACCTCGAATCCAGATGGTTGTCTGTATGTCACCAGGAACCCCATGCAATAGGGCCACTCTTCTCCATATTTAAAAGAGAGAGAGAGAGGGAGAAAGAGAAAACGAAACTCTACATACATATTGTTGAGATTTGATTTCTGGAGAGTAGTGAGGACTCAGTGTGAAAGCTTATTTCATTTAAGGGGTGAAAAAATCATTTAAGGATCTATTGATTTTTTATAATACTAATGAAAATAACTTTTACTTCTGATTCTGATTGGATGCATGATTTAATATTCATTAGCCACAGGTGTTAGGCTACATACAAAGCATTTAAAGAGACCAATCCCAGCCCTCTAGAAACTGGAAATGTAACAAAGCAATGGCACATAACTCGTTTTATGTAGCTGTTTATGACTTAAGATGTTTATATGTAAAATATATTAAGGAAAGTTTCCAGACTTCGAAAGATATCCCATGACATGGAATCTGTACAATTATAGACAGAAGTATATTGTTTTAATCTAATAATAAAGCAGATTTTCTGACTATAAGAGCCTTTCAAAAATGCAAAAAAGTACAGAAAAGAAAATATATCACTTTAGAGAAAATCACTTGTTAGATAATACTGAATATATTTCCTTTAGTCTTTTTTCTATGCATTTATATACTTATTTTTGTAAGTGGAGATCATGCTATATATCATAATTTTATAACTTGCCTTTTCCACTTAGCATATCTTATGAGGACTTTCCTCATCATGAAATAGTCTTAATTTTTAATTTTTTTAAATTTTTTTATTTGTTTTTGAGATAGAAACACAGAGAGTAGGAGGGGGGCAGAGAGAGAGGGAGACACAGAATCTGAAGCAGGCTCCAGGCTCTGAGCTGTCAGCACAGAGCCCGACACAGGGCTCAAACTCACGAGCTGTGAGATCATGACCTGAGCTGAAGTTGGACGCTCAACCAACTGAGCCCCCCAGGTGCCCCTTTAATTTTTAATTTTTAATGGCTGCATAATATGTACATAATATTCAACTTGTTTTTACAGTTTTATCGAGATATGATTAACATATAACATTGTATTAGTCCAGTGTGTACAATGGAATGACTTTATACATATATAGCGAAATGATTACTACAATAAATTTAGTTAACATCAATCACCTCAAATAATTATAAATTTTTTTCTTGTGATGAGAACTCTTAAGATATACTGACTTAGCACCTTTCAAATATACAGTACAGTATTAACTACAGTCACTGTGCTGTACGTTACATCCCCAGACCTTATTTACTTTACAACTGGAAGTTTTTACCTTTTGACCATCTTCATCCATTTTCCCCACCCTCTCCCTTTGGCATCCACCAATGTGTTCTGTATGAGTTAGGTTTTTTTAGATTTGACATATAAGTGAGATCATACAGTATTTGTCTTCCTCTGTCTGACTTATTTCACTTAACATAATACCCCCAAGGTCCATTCCTGTTGTCACAAATGACAGGATTTTCTTCCTTTTTATGGCTGAATAATATTCCCCTGTGTGTGTGTGTGTGTGTGTGTGTGTGTGTGTGTGTGTGTGAATTTTCTTTATTCATTCATTGATGAATACTACGGGTTGTTTCCATGTCTTGGCTATTGTAAATAACGCTGCAATAAACATAGTGGTGCAGATACCTTTTTGAGATAGTGAGTTCGTTTCTTTTGGGTATATACCCAGAAGTAGAATTGCTGGATCATATGGTAGTTTTATTTTCAATTTCTTGAGCGTCCTTCCATGCTGTTTTCCATAGTGACTGTATCAATTTACATTCCCACCAACAGTGCACAATAGGTCCCTTTTCTCCACATCCTCACCAGCACTTATTATCTCTTGTGGGGGTTTTTGATAATATGATTGATGATTAGTGATGTTGAGCACTTTTTCATGTACCTATTGGCCATTTGAATGTCTTTATTGGAAAAGTATCTATTCATTTCCTCTGTCCATTTTTAAATCAGATTAATTGGTGTTTTTTGCTGCTGATTTGCATAAGTTCTTTATATATTTTGGATATTAACCCCAAGTTATATTGATTTTTAGTAATTAGATAGGATACCTGGATTATTTCTAAATTTTTGCTATTATAAATAATACTGCAATGATCATCTTTGCAAGTAACTATATTTAAGTTTATTTCTTTTTTAAAAAAAAAGATTTTGTTTTTAAGTAATCTCTATACCTAATGTGGGGCTCATACTTAAAACCCCAAGATCAAGAGTCACATACTCTACCAACAGAGCTATGCTGGTGCCCATTAACTACATTTAAGTTTCTGATGTTTTTATAGTGATATGTCATAGAAAGAAAATTATTTCATCAAATAGTAAGCATTTTAAGCTTCTATTATATAATGCTGTAGTGCCTTCCTGAGAGACTATCTGTTTGCTCTCCCACCAACAGTAAGTTATTTTTAAGGGTAGACTACCAACCCATTGTCCTTCTCAATTTATCATTTTTAATTTTGCAGAGGGAAATTTAAATAGGAGTCATTATAATTATAAGAAGAATGAAAAAGTCTTTTGGACAGAAGGGGAAATACTGAAATAATCACAGAGAAGAGTTGAGGGGAAGCGCTGCAGAGGAAGGCTTCAGTTATGTTTCCACATGTCACATGAAACAGCTTGGGGTAGTGGGAAGAACTAACTGTGACCAACTCTGAGACCTCTGAGGAACAGACAATAGCTGAAGTCCCCTCCAGCCCCACATTCCATAATTGTCTCTAGATAGATAGGAAGACAGAAATGGAGTCCTTAAGTGGTTTGCTAGTCTTCTCAAAGGGTAGCACACTTTGCATAGAACCCATTCATATTTACCTCCTTTTCTGCCTAAAATTAAACCTCAAACACCAGCCTCATCCTTCTGTCCATTCACCTTCTCAGAGTCATTCAGACTCCATTGGATTCAATTCCTCTGAAAGGCCACACCTAGATTGCAGGATCCATCTTATCAAATTCCTGTCAGGAATGAGACCTCACCCTCTGGGGCTTCATGAAACAGAGTCTTGGGATTGATTCTCTGCCAGGATTTGAGCAGTTGACGAGCTTAGCAGCTTCTCTGCTTCCCTCAGAATCAGTGATAAGATTATAAGGAAAGCAATCTCCGAGTTCTGCATTTGTTTTCCATCAGGCGAGGGCTGCACTTAGTGTGCAGAGATTAGTTGCTGGGGGAGAGGACAGCAAATGAAGCAAAAAGCAACCTGGAGACTAAAAAGTCATTTGGATAAGCTTCTATCATAAGGTTTTGCTGTAGCAACTCTCTCTCTCTCTCTCTGTCTCTTTCAGGTGGCCTTAATTTGAACCCCTTAAAATTTCTGGTTTTTGACTGGAACTGGAGAGATCAGAAGTTGAGGAGGATGATGGACATTCCCGAGGTACCGTGTAACCAGCCTTTAATCTTTTTTTCTTCAGCTTGAGCTTAAGTTCAAACACAGTAATAAAGTCATTGACATCGGGAGCCAGCAAATTCTGGCCATTGAAATTCTTTCTGTCTTTTAACTCTGAAGTAACTGCAGTTATAAAGTCCATCTCACCCCTTAGACCTAACTGTATCCTTTCCATGTCTTTTGTAGAAATCAGCTTTGTTTCTTCATTAAATGACCAATGGCTTCTGCCCCACTGGGGACCACATCTGTACTGTACCTTTGAGAAACAGGAAGCTCTGGAGGACTTGGCATATTTTTGTGTGCCTTGCTTTAGAGACATAGTCATCTTTGTCTTTCATCTTTACAGATGCGCTAGGGAGTGGGGGCACAAACTTGCCTCATGGCCTGCATCTCCCATACCCAAAACCTCACTCACTTAATATAGAGGGCTATTTTGGTTTGGGGTAGAGAAATTATTTTGCTGTCTCAGTGAATTAAAACTGGTTGAATGCCTTTGTGGCCACATAAACATTAGCTTATTATATATTTATGAAAGTAATCTAGTATCATCAAAATATGAAAAATTGATTTTCCACCTACTGTGTACCATGGAGCTAATTTTTCAAGCTAGCCTGATGTTTAGAAGTATCTGTTGGAGAGAAAAGGGTTTGTGCAATAATTAACATGACTGCCAGTCACCAACCATCATGGCAGTAACTATCAAAGAATTTGAAATTAATTCTCCAAATGTGCTGAATGAATTAATTTACCACATAAAACTATATATAGCCCCAGAATGACCAAACCTGATTATGATTAATCAGTGAGTTATATCAGATATCAGTACAAGTTAAAAGACAACTTTCTCAGTTTCCTATACACACACACATCCTGTCCCCTGAACTGACTGGGTTTTTTTAAAACCAGTTTAACAAATTTGATGTTAGGCACATGAGGCCATATTTAATTATTTCAGTTATACTATTAAATCTGAGTAATCCACCATGAGTTTTCTAATTATAAGAAATTGTGTCAAAAAACCACCTTTTTATCCATAGTTATTTTTATTATGTTGATGTCATTCTTATCAGTTATCCTATATTGAAATATGTGTGTAATCTAGGCATACTTTGGGTGCTTTGAAACATCTTTGTATAAGATTTTTTTTAATGAGATTTTATTTTGAATGGTAACAAAAGGGCACTTTAATGAAACTGATGTTTTATATAGTATCTCTTCCTTTACTTAAGTAAATATTTCAACTCTGAATAAAACACAGGTTAGGATTTTTGCCCTCCATAACAGCTATCTAAATACCAGGATGTCCAGATGGTTGAGTTTATTCACCAAGACCATCTTTTCTTGATCTTAACCTCTTTTTCCCCCTCTTGTTTCTCTTTTAGATAAGAAAGGAGGTTTTTGAACTTCTGGAAATGGGAGTCCTCAGTCTGTGCAAGTCAGAATCTTTGAAGCTGGGCCTTTTCTAAGTCTGGGTCCTATGAAAATTCCAGTTTTTATGGGATTTGCATCTCGTTTAATAGCTCTGGAATATTGCAAGCACTCAGTAAATATCAGCTATTGTTTTATTATGTTAACTGCATCACCAGATGAATCACTAGAAATTTTTGATGGAGATTCTTTGACAAAACTGAAGCTGTCCTTTGCCAACCTCTCTGTATAATAAAGTATCACCAGCTTGTGTGTGATTTTTTTTTTTTGTTTTTTGAGCAGACTGAGTTTTTTTTCCACCCACTGGGCTCTGATGTTACTGTGCAGGAGCAGGGAAAGAGCAGTTGGGCAAACCTTAGACAAGCCCCTTCCCTCTCTGAGCCTCAGTTTCATCAGCCTCAAAATGGGAATGATGTCTCTGAGGACTGTTGAGGATTCCATGTGATGGTACTCATGGAACAGATTTCTAAACTAAAGCCTGGTCTCAAGGTGAAGGGTGGCCGCAGTAGTGGTTGAAAGAGCTGGAAGTGTTTTTGTGGCACTTTGCAAACGTATGAGAGACAACAGTGTAACTACAATTGTCTTAATTATTGTTTAACTTTTTATTTTAAAATAATTTCAGATTTACAGAAAATGTCTGTAATGCCTGGGGAAGCTATCTGCTTAGCAGTTAAAGAGAACTGAAAGCAAGGGCTTAAAAAAAATCACTGTCTGAAATGTCTGATGATACCACAGTATAACAGCTGCTAACAAATTGTCATATCCATATCAATCTAGAAATGTGTGTCTCAGCCAGGGCATTTTTCCCCCCCAGGGCCATTTGCACTGTCTGGAGACATGTTTGGATGTCACAACTGGGGGGAAACTTCTAGCACATAGTGGGGGGGTTATGACTGGCATTAAGCAGGTACAAGCCAAGGATACTGCTCAACATTCTACCATCCTACAGGACAGCCCCACAATAAAGAAATATCTGGCCCAAAATACTAATCAGTTAAGGAAGTTACTGAAGTTAAGGAACCCAGTTCTAGAAATTTGAAAAGCAGAGTATATGAAGTATATTTGTATGCTTGGAGTAGATTTATTTAGAAGAAAAATATGTAAATATAAAAGTGCCTGTAGATGAATCACTGGGTTCTACTCCTGAAACCAATACTACATTGTATGTTACTTAACTTGAATTTAAATAAATTAATTTTTTTTAAAAAGTTCCCATAAGGTAAGATCTGGCTATTTCAAGAACATTGTCCCAGATATGTGTTCACTTACTACTGTGATGGTTAATGTTATGTGTCAACTTGACTGGGCCATAGGGTGCCCAAACAGTTGATCAAATATTATTGTGAGTGTTTCTGTGAGGATGTTTTTGGAAGAGATTAACATTTAAATGAGTGGGCTTGAGTAAAGCAGGTTGCCCTCCTTACTGTAGGTGGGCCTCAACCTGTCAGTTGAAAGCCTAAATAGACCTATCCACCTCCCACACACCCCCCCCAAACCACCCCCACCTCCAAGAAGAGAGAATTCTGATTCCAACTGAAACATCAGCTATTCCTGCTGGATAGCCTTCAAACTGGGACCTCAGCACCTGGTTCTACACTACCTTTTGGCCTTCAGACTCAACCTGAGACATCAGTTCTACAGAGTTGAGGTTTGCCAGCCTCCTTCATAACATGTGAGCCAATTCCTTATAACAAAATCTCTTTATATACCTCTGATTAATTCTGTTTCTCTGGAGAGCCCTGACTATATACTAATGTAAAGGTTTTTTGGTTTAGGGTTTTGGTTAGTTTGGTTTTGTTATTTTATAAAAAGTCTAAAAAATTCTGTTCTTACAGATTTGATACTGTGATGACCCGTTTGCTAGGTGTTATCTGTGTAGTATAATCCCACCCAATGTTGGACCAAGTACGTAGATGGCAGACAGACCTGATTATTTTCTGCACCAACCATGCACATATAATCTAATCTTGTAGGCTGTTACTGCCTTTTAATCCCAAGTTCTTGACCATGTTTACTTAGTGAAATAAATGGTAGATATGAATTAGTTAAGTGTTTGCTGCCATCTTCTCACACAAGGCTGATACTGGCAGCCATATTCTTCACCGTCTCCAAGTCAGGTTCAAGTGACTTGCTGAGAAGTTCCCACTGGTATTATGCTTTTCCCAGTTTGCAAGTGGGAAGCTTTGACTCTGACTTTTACACGCCTAGTGTAAGCATTTGCATTTATTTTGTATTCTTTTCAACTAGCTACACCTGCCAAAGTTGTTGCCTTCTTTAATATAAAAATAGTCCAGCATGGCTTCTCTGCCTAATGCTAATTTAAAAAGGAAGATTAGAAACTCATTTTTTTTAATTCTAATTCTGTACCTTAAATACATCTTAAAGAAGAGGAAGTAATTATTAACAGCCTAATAAAAATGATGTTAGGAGATTTCTGATAAATGAGAAAAACCCCAAACCAAACCAATTCTACTGTATGGCAATATTGAACATTTAACCGATTATCTATGTTCCTCTTCCTTTCTCTTGCCTCATTTGAGCTACTCCAAAGCACATGCTTGGGAGAAGTTTAGATGTTTTTATGTACGTTTTCTACCTGAGTCTTTCTTATGGATGAAAAAATTGGCAGTTATTGAGATTAGACATCTGTGTTCCACAATCCCTGTTTTCTTCCCTCTTCGTCATTATCACAAATAGCAAAGCTAGCTGTAATTTGAGAACATTTTTCCAACTTAGTTTATATTTATGTGAGAGGCAGCCATGTTTGTAAAAAACCTGATAGCCCTATTATTTTTTGTATTAATCTCCAAGACTTTAGGCAAGTTCTTAAAGATAAATCCATTTTCCCCCTCTCAGGAAGGGCTTGCCCTGAATTAGTCACCACATACCAGAAATAGCCTGTTATAACTGCTTCCCAAGGTCACCAGATGTTGGTTTAGTCCCCTGCTGGGGACTATTCCTTTTAGGCATGGCATTTAGCACAAGTTGTTGGGGGGGAGGGGGTGGATTGTTTTGTTTTTGTTTTTGTTTTGAGCCTAAAGTAAAATATACCTAGCAATGGCTGATTGAAGAGAGCTGTGTTCCTGCTGAATATCAGGTTCAGTTGAATAATTCTGGGAAGAAGAAAGACGGCAACTACAGAGGAAGGTTCATATAATTCTTAACTTAGTATTATCATTATGCAGTATTACTATGAGTAGCAATGTTATAAATGTCTCAAAAGTACAACCCCATCACCTGCAGGACCAAAATGAAGAAGGCATCCCAGATCTGCCAATCCAAACTGCCAGACAACACTGCCTTGAAGCAGCAGCAATTGCCCGCCTACCGGTTACAGCTCTCAGCCACTGGAGTCCTCTCTGGCTTTTTTGCCACAGGAGCATTCTGCCTTGGTGTGGGCATCATCCTTATATTGTCTGCAAAGAGTATCAAGGAAATAGAGGTTTGTCCCGTCTTACAATTTTAAGGCATTACATTTTTAGAGCATTACATTTTTAAGGCAGGTTCTAAGAATTTTCAGCTTTAGAACTATAAATGAGTGAGCAGTCAGTATGAGAACAGAGCCCCTCAATAGATGAGACTGGAAATAGAGGACACTGGAACATCCCTTTCTCAGCTGGTGCAGATGATGGCAGCCTCTGTATGTTGGCTTTATTCATTCCTACTGCTTCTTGAGGACAGTCACTCTCACATTGGTCATCTCAGCCATTTGTTTACAGGCACCTGGCAAAGCAGAAGCTTTTTCAGCTGGCAGAGTGCTGACCAAGGATTCATAGAGGTAGGAGAAGGAGAGGCAGGGCCACATGACTGCCAGATGCCCATGAGTCACGCTGATAAAAAAATGAAGAGACAGAGATAGAAGTCTTCAATTTTGTCCCGCTTTCAAGCATTGTGTCTTTCCCTTTGCAAGTGAACTCCCTCTGAGATCATTAATTTAGGAAAGGCAAGAACCCAAATCTTTCTGGCCTCTTAAGGATACCTAGAAAAATTAACCAAATTCTACTCAAGATTGAGAAAAATTGAAACTAAGGGCACACCACTTCCCACCCCATGGCAAGCCTTTGTCAATGTGATTAACAAACTGTTGGAGGATGAGAATCTGAGAAGCTGGTCTGAGACGGGGACATAAGAGTTGGTCGGTTAGATCAGCCATGCCCACATTCAGTTCAGTCTAACAAAGTAAGCAAATGTTTCATTCAGATCAGCTTTGAGCAGATTACCAGACATCTCCAGACTATGACCTCCACTCTGAAGGCAGCCTTGGAAAGCTGATCTATTCCCTCTCCTGATAATGGCTAACAACAAAAGTATGAACGCCAAGTCTGTCAACATTGACTTAACATTTATGAGTGTCCGAAGGTGCTAAGAGTTCTGCTGGGTTTGCAAATGAGTAAAGATAAGTAAGTTGATACCTGCCCTCAATGAGCTAATGGTAAAGCAGGTAAGGTAGTGTGTGTGAAGAACAGAGAGCTCAGCCATGGTTGCCTTGTTCAACACATCCACAGCCACTTCCTTGCACACTGTCAGTACATAATAGGAACAAACTCTTGAAGGAATGGATTAGGGCAAATGGTGAGGACTTCAAAGAGGAAAACACCGTTTCAGGCCCCAGTTTTCCTTCCAAACCACACTGTTCTAATGCCTTTCCACTTCTATTTTCTGCTCCCAGCAATTTATCTCCCCAGGAACTAAATACCATTAAGTCCTTTTGAGTTCTCTGGTGTAAGATGTAAACCACCAGGCCTCACCAGGGGCAGATGCAAAATGGCAGGAGAAAATTATACTTGCCTCGTGGAAGGCAAAGTAACTGGCTTACAAGGTTGATGATACTTATTTCCACAAACAGCTCATCCTACTTACTTTTCTATTTTCTTCTTCACCAGCCCCTTTCTGGTTCTTCTGCTTTTCCCATATCCTCCTTGCTTCCTTTCTGGTTATCCACCCCAACCCACTATGAAGTGCAGCCTCCATTAAGAGGCCACCATTGCTAAATGCTGTCACCCTATGCATGTGAAGGGAACCTCACCCCATGGTTCACTAAAGCCATTCCGCAAACAACTTTCAACAGAATTATTTTTATCATGTTAAGGAGATTTTCCAATTGACTTTTTTTAAAATCACTTCAGATAGGACTATTTCTAACATTTTTTTTTCTTTATACAAGAAAACCAGAAACTGCTGTGACAGTGAGATCCTCTTTTGCACATGGATGTATTTCATTATATTGGGTGATAAGATGGAGTACATATCCCAGGCCAATGTGATCAAGTACAGACCCAGTGGAAGAGTTCTGAGTGGCTTTCCTCTTCTCACTTAGCCCTGTGCGACAACAAGGAAGTGACCTTTTTCCAATTCACTTTAAGCAAGAATGATCATTCCTGCCTCTCCAAAATTATATAAGGAGCAGACTGTGGTCTTTGCTGTCATTTTAGAGTTATAGATTTATAAGGCCATTTGAGACAGTAGGTCAGAGATGTTTTCCTCATAATTTTTTTTATTTTATTATTTTTTTCATCACGATAAGTGTATTCTTTAATCACCTATTTCACTCTCCCCCCGCCCCCGACTTACCCTCCGGTAACCATCAGATTGTTCTCTATCGTTAAGAGTCTGTTTCTTGGTTTGTTTCTCTCTCTCTTATTCCTCTGCTCATTTGTTTCTTAAATTCCACATATAAGTGAAATCATATAGTTTTTGTCTTTCTCTGACTGACTTATTTCTCTTATTAGCATTATGCTCCCTAGCTCCATCCACATTGTAGCAAATGGCAAGATTTCATTCTCTTTTATGGCTATATTGTATATATACCACATCTTCTTTATCCATTCATCAGTTGTGATGGACATTTAGGCTGCTTCCTTGGTTTGGCTACCTCATAAAGTTTTTAGAGCTAGAAAGCACCTTAGATATCATCTACGCAAAGATCATCATTTTTTTCTAATTCTGCATTAATAGGGCTCAAGAATGCAGGGAGCAAAATGTATACTACTACAACAGGGTCACAGATTAATTGATAGATAAAATAATGCTAATGAACAAAGTGTGGGCCCTGGAGGTTAAGTATTTAACTCAAGGTCAGAGATTGGCTGAACTGAACCCCAGTTTCCTCAGTCACAGTTTAGTGTGCTGTCAGTTCTGAGAGAGCCCTGTTCTTTAAAGCTTTTTAAAAATCAGAATGCAGTTTCACAAACAGAAAGGGCATCAATATTTTCCAAAATAATAGCTCAAGCCTTCCTGTGTATTTAAAGAATGATTTAATAATTAATTAAAGATTTAAGTAAATATAAGCATCTAGGTACAATTAAGTAGACTTTTGGCTAATTTTTAATTTAGTTTTGGCTTCAAAACTCCAGTGGTTTGCAAGGATTAAAAAATCCAGTCTTTCTTGTTGGTCTTCCCTCCCAAAGAATCTTAAATCCCATTGGCAGTTTACCAAGGAGAAGGCCACACCCTTGCTTGCTTGCTCTTCCCCATTCCCATAATCTTCCAATTATTCTTCAGCACAATGAGGAAGAAACAGAAGGGAAATGCACAGCCTCAGTGGCCTCTCTGTGAGCCTCCCTTCCTTAGGCTTCTTCCAGCTGTATCTTTACATAACTGAGGCTCTCAGCCAGAGCTCATAGGATTTGTTCATTTGAAACACACCGCCCTTTTTTAAAGAGTCCACTATACCATTTTTCACAGAATTTGACTTTTAAAAAACAGAATGTGATAACATTTAAAGCAGAATTATTCCACGTATATAAATAATCCTACATTTTGGAAGCGTTTCTTTTTCTGTTTTTGGTCCTTTTTAATAACTTCCTCTAGATGTCATGTAGAAAAATTCATTAGTATAAATATTTTCCATACAATAGAATGGAAACACAGTGAAGTGACTTCCCCATAAAGCTGATTAGCCTCAAGCTGTAGGCCCAGTTCTTGTGAGTCATTGACGAATATTTTCCTAATGACACCTCTTTATGATCAAGACATGAGCCTTTATCACAACTGGTTACGTAAATATGCAGTAGAAACACTGAATTCCAGGTCAGTGGCAAAATGCTGCCAGGTCCCAAAGTGAAAGACTGTGAGAGGGCCCACTCTTCCCAAGCATCTGCAGAAACACTTTTGTCCCCTACTGTAGGTTGTTTTTCAGTCATGTCCCAGCATCCATGCCCTTGACCCAGAGAGCTTGAAGGCCTAGGTGGTGGACTCAGGACTTGATTTTTAAGAGATGTACTCATGTAACTTTTTAATTAATAATTGTTATTTTCCCTGTCTGATAGATTAAATACACAAAAATATGTGCAAATTGTGCAGAACTGAGAGAAGATGCTATTAATTTTGACAAAGAATGCACCTGCTCTATTCCCTTTTACCTTTCAGAGACAATGCAGGTAAGTGAAATTCAAGAGCCTTCAACTGGCTGTACACAGATCTACTCCTATTTCACACTTGGCAGTAAGTTCATGATTTCCACCAAGTGCTTTCCAAATCTGAAAACACAAAAAATAAAACAGGGTGGGGGTGAGGGATCTTATAAAGTGTTGAGTTCATGCACAACTCTTCCCCTACCTTTTTCCTTTGGAATGCTATTCTTCTCCTTTGTCTAAGTTTCTAGACTCTTTACCTGTCCAACTTTCTAACATAATTCTTAACATCAATGAGACAAACTTTATTCCAAATGTCAACACAAGAGGGGACTATAGAGATCTTTGAGTCTAACCACTCATTTTATAGTGAGAAAATTAGGGCTGAGAGGCTAAATGACTTGGCCAAGGTCACACAGTGAGTTAGTGTGAGGGGTCACACGCCTGCTGGGACTCTCCTTCCTTCCCCCCCGCCCCCACCCCACCCCTAAGTCATTCTACATATACAATTTTCTTTCTTTTTTTTTTTTTTTTTTGCACAAAGGCACATCACTTTACTGCCCTATCTGAAAGGTAGGTACAAAGATGCAAACAGTTACATGTATACAAGGAGTAATGTTTTCCCAGAAATATGTTTTATAACTACTACGATGGTGCCGAAGACAAGTTCAAGAAGGAGAGAGACTCTCCTTAGGAAGATTAAGCTCCTAAGATTTGGATCCAATTTTTACTAGTCTTTAATTACAGGAAGTTGAGGAATTCAAAATGATTTCAAAATTTTTCCCATAAAAATTACTATCTTTTAAAGTTTACCCCTCCACTGATCTTTTTTTTTTTTCTTTTTTTAATTTAAATCCAAATTAGTTAGCATATAGTGCAACAATGATTTCAGGAGTAGATTCCTTAGTGCCCCTTACCCATTTAGCCCATCCCCCCTCCCACAACCCCCTCCATTAACCCTCAGTTTGTTCTCCATATTTATGAGTCTCTTCAGTTTTGTCCCCCTCCGTGTTTTTATATTATTTTTGTTTCCCTTCCCTTATGTTCATGAGTTTGGTCTCTTAAAGTCCTCTTATGATGTAAGTCATATGATTATTGTCTTTCTCTGACTGACTAATTTCACTTAGCATAATACCCTCCAGTTACATCCACGTAGTTGCAAATGGCAAGATTTCATTTTTTTTGATTGCCAAATAATACTCCATTGTATATATATACCACATCTTCTTTATACATGCATCCATCAGTGGATATTTGGGCTCTTTCCATACTTTGGCTATTGTTGATAGTGCTGCTATAAACATGGGGGTGCATGTGTCCCTTCAAAACAGCACACCTGTATCCCTTGGATAAATGACTAGTAGTGACATTGCTGGGTTGTAGGGTAGTTCTATTTTTAGTTTTTTGAGGAACCTCTATACTGTTTTCCAGAGTGGCTGCACCAGCTTGCATTCCCGTCTACATATACAATTTTCTAATCCCTAAGGCAACTCTTGGCCTCGCTCACTGTCAGGCACTGAGCAGTGCCAAAGAAATATTAAGAGAAGTTCCTGCTCTTGGTCTGATTAAAGTCTTGTGTTAGTCTGGGTCCTCCAAGAAGCAGATGCCAAGACGGGATTAGACATGCAAGAGATTTATTGGAGGGACTGCCTGTGAGGGAAAATGGGGAGAGAGCCAGAAGAGACTGAGACAGCTGTCAGACCACAACACAACTCTGACCCCTGTGAAGAAAAGGGAAGGGGAGAAGGAAGGAGGGGAAAAGGCACAGGAGAGGAGAAAGAGAAGGAGGGAAAGGAGGAAGGAAGTGAGGGAGAAATGTGTTAGACTGCAGTGTACTCTTTAGAAAGTTTCAGCAAGGCCAAAAGAGAGTCCCTAAAGAAGTCTGCCTCAGTATCTCCACTGTGCTCAGCCATTGGGAGCAGTCAGGGACATCATGGCCTTGGTGCAAACACAGGATGATTTCAGAGCATGACAGCTGGGGTCATCCCTCAATTACTGTCCCTGTATTAGCAGATCCCAGAGGCATCCTTTATCTTACCTGATACTCAAGAAATGAAAAAACTATATTCCCTTGAACTCCTCAAAGGTCCTGTCCTGTGCTCTGGACTCCACACCCCTCCACCAATGGCGTCCTCCTCCCTGACCTGGTTGATCCTTCTCCCTCCTCTTCATAGATGATTCTGCATGGAAGGATCTAAGTATAGGCAGGTCCTCTCTTGAGCTTCCCACTGAGCAGTCCCCTTTAGCTACCCACCGCAAGGCCCTGCTTCCACCTCCAACTCAGCTGGTCCCAAACCAGACTCACCATCCTCTCCTGAAAAACCCTCATCACTTCCCTTTCTGGTAAAGATCTCATCACCAAGGCTCTAAACTTTCCTCTGTGACTTTACCCTGCCTGCTCCTTTTTCATCTAAGCCTCTGATGTGTAGGCACTTTTCTTCAATCCATCTCTCCAACCACTCTGTCCCCTCCATTATTTAGGCGTTGCCTCAGCTCAGACCTCCTGGTCCCTTATCAGAGATACCTAATTGCACTCCCAGCCTTTGGTTTTCCCTACTTTGAACCACGTAAACTCAGTTCACTGTCCTCCCTGCCCCCCAAAAAAGCACTGTTTCAGGTTGCTCTTTGACCACCTGAGGCCCAGCTACCTTTTCATAAAAAGGTAAAGGAGGAAGGAGACCTTGTACTTCTGCCAACTGGCCAACTTGCTTTTGCCTGATAGAACTCTATGTTTCTGCTGTTAATTTGCCTGGAAAATCTCCCCACTCACTGCCACTTGTTTTAGATGCCTAACATTCATAAGCCTTCCTTGAGCCTCCTTTTCACTCATGTCTCCAGAAACAGTTTGCCCACATTTGTTTCCTGGGAGCACTGCTTTCATTCTTCTGATGAACCTATAATCACTTGTGTGATATCCTGTGGACGCATTTCCCCCACTTAAAGGATCATGCTCTGCATGTCACACCACAGCTACCCACTTGCAAGTATCTGCACCACACGCTCAACCTTCCCTCCTGTTACCGTAGATACACTATCCCTGTTCCAGTCTTGAAGTCTTGCCTCCACTTGTGCATAGAGGCCATTTTTCTTGCCTCTATAAGGACTTAATTCAGCAGTTCTGTCCTCTGATATATCGCCAGCTTTTCTTTGTCCTCAATCATCCCCACCATACAAAACATATTATTTCACTTCTCTTCAGATAAACAAACTACTCTTCTGTTCTCCCAATTTCCCTACCAGCTATTGTCCCATTTCTTTCTTCCCGTTAGCAGAAAAACTCCTCAAAAGAGTTGTCTATCTTGGCTACTTCTAATTCCTCTCTACTCATTCTCTCTTAAACCCAGTCCAATTAGGTTTTTACCCCTAACACTCAGTGAAATTGTGAGGACACCGATGACTTTCTATGTTGATAAATCCAGCAGTCAGTCCTTAGTACCTTATCACTCACTGGACACAGGTGACCACCCCCTCATCCTCGACATACTTTATTCTCTTGGCATTCAGGATCCCATACTGTCTTGGTTTTCCTCCTAGCCCTCTGGTTGCCCTTCTTTGGTTCCTTTGCTGTTCTTCCTTTTCCCCAAACTCTTTATGTTGAGATCCACAGGGCTTTAGTCCCAGTCTTCAGTCTTCTCCTCTCTAACTGCATTCACTTTTTTGGAAATGTCATCTATCTCCAGACTTTAGATGCCATCTATTGCCAACACCATTTTATCTCTATCCCAAATATCTCTTCCAAATCCACAATTGTATTTCCAGCTGCCTTCCTAATGTCACCATGTGGATGTCTAATCGATATCTGAGGTCAACATTTCTAAAACTGAATTCCTGGTTTCCACTTCTCCCCTTATCCACTGCACCCCTCTTCCCCCCACCAAAAAAAAGCAAAAACAAAAACCCCTAACCCATCCAAAGACTTCTCAGTTGAAAATAGCTCCATTCTTCTGGTGCTCAGGCCAAAAGCCTAGGAGTGATTTGTGACTCCCTTTATTCTCTGATATTTCACACCCAATCCATCCTGTTGGCTCTACCTTCAAAATATATTCAGGATCTGTCCACTTCTCCCACCCCTTGTGCTACCACCTAGCTCCATGCCATTCCACCTCTTACTTGGATTTCTGAAATAGCCTCCTAATAGGTCTCCTTGCTTATATTCATGTTTCAATATAGCAGCCAGAGTGAGAATTTAAATCCTAAGACATATGTTATTCCTTCGTTCAAAAAATCCCTGCAGTGGAGGCACCCCACTGGCTCAGTTGGAAGGGCACATGAGTCTTAATCTTAGGGTCATGAGTTTGAGCCTCATGTTGGGTATAAAAATTATAAATAAACAAACTTAAAAAAAAAATCCCCGTATGGCTCCTCTTTCTACCCAGTGAAATCTTAAGTTCTTACAAGGCCTTACATGATTTGTCATCTTATTTCCTCTCTGACCTAATCAATCCCTCCATTCTCTTCCCCCAACCCCACTCTCACCACAATGGACCCCTTACTCCTCAAATAAGTCAGGCATTCTCTTGCCTTGTCCCTGTACCTGATATACACTTGGCTAATTGCCCTACCTCCTTCAGGTCTTGACTCAACCCTCTCCCCAGTAAGGTCTACACTGGCCATCCTATTTCACACTGCAACATATCTACTCAACTCACCCCTGTAATACTCCTGATCTTTGTTAACTTGCTGTAATTTTAATTTTTTCCATTAGTACTTATCACCTTCTAACTTGCCATATAAATTAATAGTTTGTGATATAGTATTGTTTATTGTCCATTTCTCACTGTTGTGTCCCAAGCACCTATAAGTTACCTGGCACACTATAGGTGCTCAATTAATGTTTATTGAATGAACATATGAATCTTTGCTTCCTCCACAGTACCCAGCACAGTCTATTTTATGTGGTAGATGCTCGGAAAATGTTTGTTGAAAGACTAAATGAATGCAGGAAATATAAAGTCCTAAGTTGTATGGCTTTATGTCCTAGGAAGCTTTGGTTTTATGTGACCCTTTATTTCCCCTATGATCCCAAATGAAAGCATGTTGGCATTAGTAATATTCTGAATACATCTATATTGATTATGGCTAGTGTTAATCAACTTTTTTAAGTTTATATATTTATTATTTGAGAGAAAGTGCACATGCAAGCAAGGAAGGGGCAGACAGAGAGGGAGAGAGAGAATCCCAAGCAGGCTGTGCGCTGCCAGCATAGAGCCTCACTGGGGGCTCGATCCCACAAACCTGAGATCATGAGCTGAGCCAAAATCAAGAGTTGAACACTTAACCAACTGAGCCACCCAGGCACCCCTAATCAATTTTTTAGGTAAGTCAGATATAAACTCTGTAAGGAAATTACTGAGTTTTACTTGGGTTAAGCGATATTTGCAGTCAGTGAGGGAAGTTTTACATATGTGTTTTTATAGATCGGAATCCTAGTTCTCTACAGCTATGCCCTCTCTTGCCTTCCTCAACTCACCATGCTGCTTCCCCAAAGTAAAAGTATTGTTTATGGGGCACCTGAGTGGCTCAGTTAGGTGAGTGTCTGACTCTTGGTTTTTGGCTCAGGTCATGATCTCATGGTTCGTGGGATGGAGCCCCATGTCAGGCTCCATGCTGACAGCACAGATCCTGCTTGGGATTCTCTCTTTCCCTCTCTTTCTGCCCCTCCCCACTCATTCCCTCTCTCTCTGTCTCTGTCTCTCTGTCTCTCCCAAAATAAATAAACTTTTTTTTTAAAGTGTTGCTTAAAAAGCAGAAACAGACTCATAAACACAGAACCAGCTGGTGGTGGACAGAGGGAGGAAGTAGGGGCATGGGGAAAATAGGTGAAGGGGAATGAGCGATACAGGCTTCCATTTATATAATGAATAAGTCACAGGGAAAAAGGTGTATCATAGGGAATATAGTCAATGGTGTTGTTACAGCATTGTATGGTAACAGATGATAGCTACAATTGTAAGTATAGCATAATGTGTAGACTTGTCAAATCACTATGTTGTACACCTGAAGCTCATATAACATCGGGTATCAACTATACTTCAATTGAAAAAAAAAAAGTTAGTGTTGCTTAACTGGCAGGGCAGGAGGGTTGCTTAAAACAATGGAAAACCATTCTCTCACAGTTCTGAAAGTCAAAAGTCTGAAATCAAGGTGTCAGCAGGGTTGATTCCTTCCTGGAGTCTCAGAGTACTTAAATTTTTGAAGAAAAAATTCAAAAAGATAAATTCTTAAAGGGCTTTAGTTTCCATCTGTCTGTGTCCTTTGAAACCTTTAAGTCAAATAAATGTTACCAGCTGCTAACCATTCCTTTCCAGGCAAAGACGTTCTCATAAAAATCCAACCAAACCAGTTAGGGCAACAACAGGGCCTTCGGTTCACCAGTTAGCACACATTACACATGCTAGTCAGTAAATTCACAGAAGAGTGCCTTAAACTAGGAATCCTACACAAAGTGCCACTGAATTTAAAGAGAAGCAACACCATAAAGTACCTTATGCCTCTAGGACCAATAAAAAAGATGATGATCTGGGAGGCTTTGTTAAGTTAAATCTTGGACAAAGAATCATTGAAAAAAGGTTATTGAAACACTTCTGTCCCTGGTGTGGTGAGTGTTCTTTGCCTGTTTATTTTGTCCTTTATATGAACATATAACTTTGGGTAAGTGGAATTCTCTTTTTAGCTTCCAAGAAAATGTATGGTAAATTCCACTCTGTGGGTTTCATATTTTCTATAGTTATGGGTCAACAATAGAGGTTCGCTTGTTGGGTGAGGAAAGGTGATCAGTCATTCTTGCTATGCCTGGCTCGCTCGCCTTACACGCTCTCTGTTTATGGTATTGCAGCCTACCTCTCTGTCGTGACTCAGAGTCTCCCCTTTCTTGGTGTTCCAGACACTTTTGTCTTACAAGTGGACTGAGCTCTTCAGCCTTTGTTGTTTTCTGTAACTGGCCACAGTTACCATGACCCTTATTTCCAGCCTGCCCTGAGTACCAGCTCACATTTTCCATACTCACCCACATAAGTGTCCTTGGGGTGAGACCAGAAGCCTTTCCAAAATGCCATTTTTCCATAGTATAAGAGAATCAATTGACTCAGGAGATTGTAAAGGAATACATTTGTATTTCTAGCACTGAATATAGCATCTAACATATGGAGAGCACTTAATAAAGGCCTTCATATTTTTGGATGCAGGCCTTCATTATTTTGGAGGTAGGTAGTATATTAATTATAAACAGCCACATTGGTCATTTCCATTTGCATCATATATGCTGTTAGTAAAATCTGTATCAAGTCTGCTGGAGAATTTGGGTATGTCACTATAAAGATAAGCATGCTGGTAGCCTGTGATGAGGCAGCCTCATAGGACAGCATACATGAAAAGGACCATCTCTCATGGCAACAAGGTGACTTATCACTAAGGTGAAAATCACCTTTCTTTCAGAACCATGAGTTATTCTATTCCCCTTTTTTGTCCATAATGAATGGTTCACCATTTCTTGAGCAAGTGCTGTGTGCCAGGTACTGTGTTAGATCCTAGGGATACAAAGACAAAACCCCTAGAGCCAGACAGACCACACAGGGCTAATCTCATGCCTTTCACATGCACCCAAATATGCTTGGTGGTTCCAGCTTCAAATATGTTCAAGGATTTGCTTTGAAATCATTGGCTTTGATGCCTACCACAACTCCTAGGCAAAGCATTTTTCCTACTATTGCTAGGAAACAACAATATTTGTTACATCAATTTTATATATTGAGAATACAAAAGCCTGGTTTTAAAATCTTTTCGTGGCAGAAACACAGTAGCCCTTACAAAATCATCTCAAATAAATTACTTGGTTATTTTAATAATTCTGTGTAAATGAGGATTTTCCATCACTGATTTTTTAAAATGATTTCTTGGGTTTCTGTTTGATATAAAGAAACTTACAGTTCCCAGGGCACCTGGGTAGCTCAGTCCATTAAGCATCACACTCATGAATTCAGCTCAGCTCATGATCCCAGGGTTGTGGAATCAAGCCCTGCGTGGGGCTCAGGGCTGAAAATGGGGCCTACTTAAGATTCTCTCTCCCTCTGTCCCTGCTCCACTTGTGCTCGCTTGCTCTCTTTCTCTAAAATAAAATTTGAAAAAAATTTTAAGAAAGAAATTTTCAGTTCCCATCAATTTTTTTCTGTGGTACTTTTTATTACAGAAATCCTGTCTGTGTTTATTAATATTCTAGTTAATTCTTCTAACTCTCCTCTTCTTGCTTTTCTCCTTTACAGGGCAATGTTTATTTGTACTACAAGTTATATGGCTTCTATCAGAATCTTTATCGATATATTCTATCCAGAAGTAATAGCCAACTGGTGGGTACAGATTTAAAGGTAAGACTTTATTTAATTTGGTATAATACTCCTTTTTTTAAAAACCAGGTGGATCTTTCAGTCTAAAAGAGAGTTTGGAAAATAAACTAAAAACGTAAAGTTTTACAAGGCAGGAATGCTCATTTCATTCTTGCATAAATTGAAGGAGCTGGGTTTTCAGTATAATTGCTATTGAGAGGCATGGTTTCTCTCTTCAAAACAGTAATGTGTATCTTGTCCAATTAAATGGTTATACTTTCCTGCACCAACCATTTTGGTAGTAACTCTGAGTGGTTGGTCTCAATCCAGTTCCCTGTATACCTACCATTGTTCTTCCAATAACTGGGACCTTCACTCCAGACCAGTTTAAGGAAATTCAGCCCTACTTGATTGATTAAAAGACTTTGGTTTAATTAAATACCCTTTCTCACCTAGAACACAAAATTTTATTCTTGATAAATGATACTCACCACGCTAGCAAAAAAAGCTAGAAGGAAACCTTTTCCATACTGAGATTATTATATGCAAGTGATAATCAAATGATTTTTTAGCAACCACTCTTTTTAGATACATTCTGGTAGTTAGCTGTATGGATTCCCTGTGATAAGTCATCTAGCTATATAAACCCACCGTTTGTATAGTTTCAGAATATGAGTTACATTTTGACAAAAAAGGGTTTAAAAATGTATTTCAGTGTAGCTTAGTGTGATATTTAGCACAGCCAGCAAGTTAAGTTCCTTTCTGCAGATATATTGGTATGTTACATATTGTTAATAAGGGGGAAAAAACTACACACACACACACACACACACACACACACACACGTCTCCAAAACACAAAAATTTCTGAGTCTAAGTGAGCCAGAAGTCTGGGAAAAGTTGGTAGCAGTCCATAATCTTGTTATGTGTGAATAAATTACTGTGGGTTGATTTACATTGCCAGTGTTGTCACTTTTAACATTCTAAGAGAGTTTACCAAAGCATTTCTCTTTACTGTATCATCTTGCATCCAGGATGTTGGAAACTGTGCTCCATTTAGCAAGTCCCACAATGGGACCCCCATCGCTCCTTGTGGTGCTATTGCCAACAGCATATTCAATGGTAGGTGACTTTTCCTGTCTCCATGGTGTGCCTTTTCATAAGCGTGTGATAACCTAAATGTCCAGAAGATCAACTCTGCAACTGGCAGTTCAAGAAAAATTTTTGTATGCATTATCCATTGACTTATGGTATTTCATTTGCAAATAAGTTCTCCCTTACCAGAGATTTGAAGTAGTTAGGGAACATGAGCTAAATGGAGCTTGACAGTATTTTCCAATATTTGAGGCTTTGGCAAGAAAAAGAATAGTCTTATAATTCCAACACCTATTGCATGTAGGCATGTTGAGAGTCTACTGAAACCCTAGTTTATTTTTCATCTGTGTCTGGTTTTGTACTTTGAAGTGGGGCAAAAATGCTTGCTTATATCTCTGACAATTTTTAATTTCCTTACAGATACCATCATTCTTTCCTACAACCTTAATTCATCTATACATATGGAAGTCCCAATGCTAAGGAGCGGAATTACATGGTGGACAGATAAGTATGTCAAGTTTCGGAATCCAACTGCCATTAATCTTTCTAGTGCATTTACAGGTAAGATACATATGTTAAATATTTTTACCTCTTTACAGAAACATTGATTTTTATATATGGGGAAATGTTTATGATACCTCCTTCTTTACTTTTTGTTGACCTCTGTTTTGCTCTTTGCCTACCTGCAGGCACCTCCATCACATACCTATCAGAAACATGAAATGATTGGTGCCCTGGTTCTTTCAGTTTATCATTTGGAAAAAGGCAATGTTTTAAAAAACGTGTTGCTTCATCTGTAATTAGGGTCACCATGTAATTTATTGTCCAACCTGGTGCACTTTTGAGAGTAAAAAGGGGCACTAGAATAAGTCAAGTCATATGTTTGTTTGAAATTTGTATTTATTTATCAATAAATTGACATTACCCTATTGGTGGGCCTGTAAAATAATTCTATACAAACTATTTTAAAATGCAATTCTTTCAAAACTTAAAATGACATATCTGTGTATATTAAAACAACCTAAAAAACTTCTTTATTATTAGAATATTAAAAATAACATAAGCAGAATAATTATTCTGGATAGTCACATACTTTAATCGGTTTCTTGGCCATATCTGTCTTCATTACATGCCTCTGTATTTTTATTTTTTCTTATAGTTTTTTTAACATTTATTTATTTTTGAGAGAGAAAGAGGGAGCACAAGCAGGGGAGGGGCAGAGAGAGAGGGAAACACAGAACCTAAAGCAGGCTCCAGGCTCTGAGCTACGAGCGCAGAGCCTGATGTGGGGCTCAAACTTATGAACTGTGAGATCATGACCTAAGCTGAAGTCAGATGCTTAACCAACTGAGCCACCCAGGGAACCCACATGCCTCTTTATTTTTCTAATGAATCTGTTCTATTATTTTAAAAACATTTTATTGAAATATTTTGCACCAAAAACCATAAGGTACCTAGGAATAAACCTAATCAGAAAGGTAAATGATCAGTGCGCTGAAAACTATAGAAAGTTTATGAAAGAAATTGAAGAAGACATGAAGAAATGGAAAAACAGTTCATACTCATGGATTGGAAGAATAAATATTGTTAAAATGTCAATACTACCCCAAAAAGCTTGACAGATTAGAGAATAAAAGGAAAAAATTAGAAAAGGAAAAAAGAGGTAAAAAAGGAAAATGCTTTGAATAGGATAAAATAAAATGATGAAAGTCAAATAGAATTTTTAAAATTTTAAAAATGTAAAAAATATAGTAGAAAAAGTTAAAGAAAAATCTTTTTAATAAAAATAGAAAATAAAAATAGATTTTTTCTTTTTCTGTATTCAAGAATAAGAAAAGAAAAAAAATTGAATAAAAGGTCCAGCGAATAGAATGAAGTACCATTGAAATTACATCTGGTTTCCCATAGAAGTGAAGCTATGAAGCACTTTGTAGTCCATAAACTAAGCAGGGGGAGAGACGTGTTTGTCAAGAGCACTGTTGGCCCAGTTAGGCAGGGTTTAGTGTAAAGGTCTGTTCTCCACTAGATGGTGCTGCTTAGCTTTCTGGGGTGGATTGTTGTGGCGTATGTAGGTGTGTATGCCCATGTGCAGAAGGGCTGAAAGTGGTGTCACCCAGCTACCCAGTCTCTAGTATCAGAACTCTGTGCTCTCTGTGACTGGCAATCAAGCACCCTTCCTTTGTCTTGGGCTTCTGTCCACTACCCGCTTTTACACTGTCTGTGACCAAGCAGTCAGGTTGCCAGGCGGCACCTGACTCAGATGGGGCTGTGTTTCCCAACCCCTGACTTCTGAGGGACTGCAGCTCTGACCTGCTCAGACCTTCTGGAGGAGGGTCTTGTTGAGCAATGGCTGGGTGCCAACCCACCCCCAGGATTGTTTGGGAGACTGCTGCTGCTGATGCCCAGAGACTGCAGCTGAGTGCCAGTCTACTCCAAAAACAGTTCACGTGATCTTGTAGCAGCAGTGTTTCAGGGTTTATGGAAAATCACAACACACATCTGGCAACAGGCTTCCCCTTAATGTCCTTGTTTTAGCACCAGCCAATGTGGCTGTTCTCCAGGGTCCGCTGGGGCCTTTGCCTGTGGGGAGGACACACAGCCTCTACCAAATGTCCTCCCAGCAGGGGAACCACCTCTCCCGTGTGACCTCGCTTTCTGCTCCTGGGGATTTGCCCTTCCCACCAGAGCACTTCCAGGTATCAAGCTGCAGAGTTTCAGACTCTGCGCTTCCCCTGTTTATAGAGTCTTAATGGAACTTAAACCCTCTCCTTTCTCCCTTCTCCCTTTTTTTTTGTTCCGTCCCTGTGACTGATTCCACTTTTCCACTTTCTCTCCAGCTGCTTTTTTTTGGGGTGGGGGGCTGATTTTCCAGTACTCTTCCCCCATCTCTGTCCTCTCTCCACAAGCAAATACAGTTCCCTGCCCTCCACAGCTTCTCTCTCCCCCAGTTCACCTCTCTGCACCATGTACCTGCTGAGTTCTGTGGTTCGGGTTGTGCAGATTGTTGTGTTAATCCTGAAATCAGTTTTCTAGGTGTGTGAGATGATTTAGTGTTGATCAGGCTGCATTTCAGGGATAAGAGATGCAAAAAAAAATTTCCATGCTGTTCTGCCATTTTTGGCCCCTCCTCCAGATGCTATACAATATTAAACTTTCTTGATATCATTTAATTCTGGAAGAGAAAAACATTTTTTATTCAGTTAAAAATAAGAGTTCCAGGGTGCCTGGGTGGCTCAGTCAGTTAAGCGTCTGACTCTTGATCTCAGGGTCATGAGTTCATGTTCTGTGTTGGGTTTTGCACTGGGCACGAAGCCTACTTTAAAAAAAAAAAGAAAAGACAATGAAATGAAATAAACAAAATAATTAATAAATAAATAAAATAGGAGCTCCATCAAAAGAGTTTTTACATAAATTGAAATATCCAGAATTATAGAATTTGTTTTTAAATGTTTATTTATTTTTGAGAAAGAGAGAGACAGAACGTGAGTCAGGGAGGGGCACAGAAAGACGGAGACACAAAATCTGAAGCAGGCTCCAGGTTCTGAGCTGTCAGGACAGAGCCTGACAACGGCTCAAACCCATGGGCTGTGAGATCATGATCTGAACCCAAGTTAGACACTTAACCAACTGAGCCACCCAGGTGCCCCACAATCATAGAATTAAAAATTTAAATTTGTACACATTTTGAACTCTTATTATGTAATATGTTCAATAATTTCCTGCTTTTTGGGGGGTAAATTTTAATATCTTCTTGTTTGTAAGCTTGGCTTTCAATAACTATAATTCATTAAATCAAAAACTGAAGTTTTTTGATATTCCATATTTTGGATACTTTGTTTAAAATTTTTCAACTCTTTTGAATTAAATTCAACCAAAAGTTAGAGGGCTTATTTACCAAAAAATTTGAGATCATTGTAGGACACATCTTTTGGTATATAAAATAGTTCTTCAAAGGCTCAAACATTTCTAAATTTCTGGTTGATGATATATAACAAAGACAGGCCACATACCATGCTGATGTATTTCCTTAATTTAGCATCCCTATTACTGTAAAAATTTTGCAGTTCAGTTTCAAAAATATTTAAATTTGCACAACTACAGCTCTTCTTTTGATTGGTAAAATAGTGTAGCTTGTTTGGATATAATTATAAATTATGTATGTACTACAACCAATTTAAGAACATTGTTGTGTAAATTTCTCAATTTATTAAGAACATTATCTTTGTTCTGATATTGTGCTCTACCACATTTGTATTTATGTTATCACTACAAAGCCAAAAATTTACACTTGCTGTTTGAATTTTTTAACTGAATTTAGAATAAATTTATTATAATATTAGAGGCTTTATCTTTCAAGACTGAATATCTAAAAGCCTTGCTTTGATTCCATGAAAAATCAAACCCAAAAAATCAGACCAGCATTATAATTAACTTGTCTGATGTTTCTGTTTGAAACATCTGAAGACACTAATATAAAACTTGCCTCATTTAACTGTTTACAAAGTGTTTTTTTGTGCTAATGGAGGCAAAACATGAAAGCTTTTTTTTTTTCTTTTTTGGTAACAACAACAACAACAACAACAAACCCTCTAAATAAAAGGAGAAGGAAGCTCACTTGATCTAAATGACAAGTCAAGGTCGTGCTCACATTATTAGATATAAATAGACCTTCTGTAGCTATCTGAGGTAAAGCATTGTCTTTGGATACACTCTTTTAAAAATAGCCACAAACTTCTAAAGTAGATTCTGATGTTCTTCAGCAGATTTATGTCTTTTAATTTTCACTCAGTCACTGACATCACAATGATTCCCCTGTTGTGGGGTAAATGTCAACTAACACTGCAAGTTTCACATTCATCAACTTTCTCAAGAAACTGTACTTAATTTTATATTAAACATATGTGTTCCCTTTTTAACTCTTCACAGCTACAGGGACTTACTAGCAAATAAAAACTGGTACCAAACAATAAAATAGTTACATATTTGCACCATATAATAAATAATAAAACCACAGTTGCAGGGGAGTTCAGATGACTCTCAGCAAGACCGTTCAGCATCTATTTCCCACATATATCATGTATGTATAATGTAACCTATAATTTCCCATGTTTCCCACTGATCCCACTGGCTTATAGACTGGCATCTTCATGCATCTCACAGGCCAAGAGTGAGGTTATGACCTAATCAGTTGGAGTGTCAAACAGCTGGCAGAGGCCACAGGAATATGTAGTGTTTTGATTGAAAGGGTCTCTGGTTATCTTTCACTAATTACACATTAAAGTAAGTACTCCATTCACTGCACATTGGTATTTCACACACTACCCGTTAAGACCTGGAAGGTGGAGGGATGGAGTTATAAACATATTATTTGTTTGGGGTAAATGCTAAGTCAGTTGGGATAACAGACAACAGACATCAGCTGGAACTACTTTAGACAAACGGGCATGTATGGTCACTTTATCTCTGACTGACTTCCTACTCTTTGAAAGGAACTTGGCAGCATTCTATAGTTTTGTCTTCCCACATAACCACAGGCCTATAACACAAAGGGGCCTTGGCTTTCATCTCCTGCTATACTTTGTTCTTACCTTTACTGTAAGAGTTACCACGTTATCTTGTAATTATCTATTTGAATACTTGTCATCCCCACTTCAAGTCTGTGAATTCCCTGAGGAAATTAGGAAGTTTTATATCCCTGTTCCTTCATACATAATGAGCAATCAAGAAAAGCTTATTGTTGAATGAATGGATAAAAGTAAATGACCCAACTTGGAAAATGAAGAAAAGTGGTGCCTCTTAAACCACACTTCTTATACTCTTCAGTAGCGGGATGGAGTGGGAGCGGGGGTTGGTAGGAGAAGGCATGCTTGAACCTACATTTTTAACAAGCTCCTTGGGTGACTTGGGTGTCAATATGCCCATAGGACACATTGTCTTAGGGCATGTCTCTGGCTAAAGTAGACAGAGGGTGAGGTCCACAGTATGGGTACCAAAGGCAATTTCAATTTTTATCAAAATTCTTCTGGCAACAGTGATTGAAGTTTTGGGAAGGGTCAAAATAGGTGAGCTCCACAAAATTTGCAGAGGAAGTTTCTCCAGCAAAGGATTATTTCCTGAGGAAGTGTTTAAGAATACAAACATACTTCAACAGATTAATCCAACCAAACACAGCACTCACTTTTACCAGCACCACACCCCATGCTTAGAAAACACGACTGGGTTTCTTTTAAGAGAAAATAGTTTAGTTAATTGTCAGAGTTGAGAAAGAGTGGTTTTCCCTTTTTCATTTTGTATTCTACAAATACTAGGACCAATTGTCTGGAACTAAAAAGTTCACTAAACAATTTTCCATTATTAACTCATTCTTTAAAATTCAATATAGTTTTTAGGATCAACTTCTGTCAGCTTTAATTAGAACCACTCATTCCTTTATTGAGCATATACTGAATACCTACTATGTGCCAGGCACTAGACTAAATGCCAGCAGAAAAAAGATGAGGAAGACATTGTACTCAAGAGTCTGCTGTAGAGTGGGAGAGGCAGACATGCCCACCATGGGCCCTAAAGTGGGAAGTATGAGAATGAGACTAAATTCAACAGACTCATTTCCTGGCACTGGCCCTCCCTCCTGTGCTTCCAACATTCCCACAGCACCCAAACCGACCAGGCCTCCTGGATTTAGAAGAGGCTTGCAGTACCTTTGCTCTTCACCTCCTCCCATCTACCAGTTCCTCCTCACTTCCAGCCTTCAGCTCTTAGGCACACTATTGCAGAGAATCTCTGTTTAACACGATCTTCATGCACAGACATGATAATTTCCTTAGATTACATTTCTAGAAGTAGAATTTCTAGACCAAAATATAATTAAACCTTTTTTTAAAAAAAGTTTATTTATTTTGAGAGAGAGAGAGAGCAAGAGAGAGACAGGGGTAGGGGCAAAGAGAGAGGGAGAGAGAGAATCCCAAGTAGGCTCTGCACTGTCAGCGCAGAGCCCGATGCAGGGCTCGAACCCACAGACTGTGAGATCATGATCTGAACCAAAATCAAGAGTCAGACACTTAACCAACTGAGCCACCCAGGCACCCTTATCAAACTTTTTGATGCACGTTCCTAGATTGCCAGAGGTGTTATTAATCCACACATTTCTCTGCTCTGTTCAAGAGTTCCCATTTCCATTGCATCATCAAGGGTTGTCACTCTTGTTCTCTTTACCAATTAACCAAGTTAGGTGAAATGATCATATCTTGTTTTAATTTTCTCTCTTTAAATTACTAATGAAGTTAAAGAAAATACAGAACCTATGATGATATCACTGAATACAACCACTATTATAATTTTCTCTACCTGTTTTTTCTCAGTGTTTTATATGCATTTAATGTAGTTGAACACATAATATACATATAATTTGATACTCTGTTCTTTTTTAACCCTATGACAAATCATCATTATTTCCCCTACATTTCTCTAGAGTCTTTTTAATCCATTATTTTTAGTGGTTATGTATTCAGAGAGCTCACACACATGCTCACACACACACACACACACACACACACACTTTTTTTAAAGTCTTAATTTTTATTTCTCTTAAGAATGCAAAAGTTTTTTCATTCTCTACATTCTAAGGAAAACTGAATGGGTATAGATGATTTCTTTCAACCATGTCCATTATTTTCTTCCCACAGGAACCGCAAAGCCCCCATTCTGGTCTAAATCTGTCTATGAACTGGATTTAGAGGATACAGAAAACAATGGCTTCCTCAATGATGACTTCATTGTGTGGATGCGGACAGCTGCCTTTCCCACTTTCAAAAAACTATACCGTCGACTCAATCGAGTACAGTATTTTATTGAAGGCTTGCCTGCTGGTAACTACAGTTTCAACATTACCTACAGTATCCTTTTATACCACTTTTGCTCCTGGGGATGAAGGAAAATCAGTGTCTATCTGGGCACTAGTTGTTGAATTATTTCATTTTTTACTTTTCTATTCTACAATCTAATCTATCTATATGAAGAAGAAATATATAGTTCTCTCATAGGTAATACTTTCACTTGCCACCATATAGCTGTTTTTCTACACCTTATGTAATCAAATGTGTACAATAGGTTTTTTAGGAATAACAGTAAAGCAGTATCAGGTAAGTAGATATGGGTAAGTAAGGAGGGATATTTCTATCCTCCAAGAAAGATTAAGTACCACGGAGCCTTGAGATCTTTAACAGAGAGGAGAAGACTGCTATGTAAGATGGGATGAGTTTGGAGGACCATAGTAATGAAGAGAGAGCAATTTGATAAAAAGTAAATGTAGAAAATGAGCTAAAAATAATGAAAACTGAGACTGTAGAGCCTTTTATTCTAGGCAAAACTATAGACCAAGGGAGCCCCGGACTCAAGAAGCAGGTCGGGTTCATCCAACCCATGTGATGTGTGCTGTAAGCTGTGCTCTGAAGACGCTATTCTTCCCTCCTTTGGCACAAAGCCAGCTAGTAGGGGTCAGTGCCTTGGTTACAGACATAAGGTCCAAGTTAGGAGATACATGCTTTCATATGAGATTCTGAATTTTTTACTTAGTTCAAAAATACAAATGTAACTCTTGATCTAAAAACAAGAAGACTTAATTTCAAAATGACACCAAACACTGTTTTTTAAAAAATATATACATTTATAAGCAATTTATACTCACTGTCATCATCAGACTTTAAAGTTTCTTCCTAATTCTCCTTGAAGCTGAAACTTTCCAAGGCTTGTAAAAACTTTGGGACATCAGCCCAAATAAGCATCAGCACTTCCAGTAGCATCTCAGGGCTACTGACTAGGGATTGTTCTTGGGTCTTGGGGCCCGTGGCAGGCCAGAGGATCTTAACACAAAGCTGTCTCCCTCCTTAGTTTCTATACCTCTCAGGGAGCTTGAATGAGAAATACTTGAGAATAAGTGAATTGACTGCATGTGCTCCAGTTCCCAGCTCCATCTTCTCTTCTATCCTGGACTGTGGATATCTCCATCCTGACAGGGGAGGGGGACCTTCCTCAGTCAAAGACGCCCCTACCGACGTGACACAGTCTCTACTTCTCAGCCCTGTTGCCTCCTTTTTGTTCACTGATGAGGAGTACAGTTTGCCTTCAGTTTGTTCATTTTCATGTCTCCCAAAATGAAAATGAAAGCCACAAACTGATTCTCTTATGCAGCATTATCCATACACATCAAAGAGTAAGCCAAAGACTATTACCTTTTTAATAGGATTTTAGCAACGCCCCCCCCCCCCCCAAAATTTGAGATTGAAAGTTGCTTGACAGTAGTCTCTCAAATTAGATCTTCCGGTGCCACCAACTTTGTCTATGGCTGCCTTACCAGTTACAGTAGCAATCACAAAACAGGAAGAAAAAAACCAATCATGTCCTCACAATGCATGATAAGGAGTTTCAAGTTGAGGAGAAGCATGGGTTCCAAACAAAGGAGACACTCTGTTTCTCCTCTGGAGACAAGCTCTCCTCAGGTGACTTCGCTCAGAGTCATATTTTAATGCTGATGACTCTCAAGTGTAAATCTAGCAAGCAGAACCTAGATCCTGAGTTTCAGTCCTATACTTGTGCTCACCATGCTGAGCCCTGATGTGAGCGGTACCCAGCCTGCCTCACGGCCTGGCTGCTATGCAAGGAGAACAGCTATATGTAAGCTGCAGCAAACACCTACCACTCCTAAGGGGAAAAAGATGTTCTTTGTGCAAGGAAATGATCTTAATGGAACTGAGGAAAGAAAACAGGCAGGTGGGTCAAGGTGGCACTCAAGGACCTGTGACAGTGAAGAATTCTGATGGAAAAGAAAGAGAGAGAACTTGTTTCCTTGTTAGGAAACTGGTTAATTTCCTTGTGCCTTTAAATTGCATATTGCCAAGTGATTCGAGGCCTTTTAAGAGCTTTGCTGGGAAATGCTTCTGTCCTGTGCCGTTGCTATGAGAAGCCTTTATTTGTTTATTAGTTTGGTTTACAAAAGGCACCAGATGTTTAAAAACCTCGGGCCACATGCATAATCAAAATGACATCATTAAAATGCTAATGATAGCAAACCCACTTCAAATATTTTCTCCCCGACAGCGAGGGATGTTTGCTTTTTCAAAACCCAAATGGATGCACCACCTTTAGCTTTCCCACCAAAAATGTTTTGCCGTCTATCTCATTATTTTTGCTTCTTCACTGGTCTTGAAGAATTTTCCCTCGGGTAGAAATTCAAACAGTCTATGAAGGACTTTAGCCTACATTGGGTCTCCTGATTCATAAACATAAATTTAGGCTTGCTGTAAAACCCATCTGTATTCTTTTCATTTCCTTGGGTCTGCCAAAGGAAATTAAATATATTTGTTCATAATTTAGTTGTCCGTAAGCCATTCTGATGTATTTGTGTCAGAAGTTCTTTTACAGACTAGAGCTATGGTGAGAGAAGGCTTCTTTTTACTTAATTTCATTCCAGCAAGATACACCACACTGCTTGGTAAACATTAGACAATATGACATTGAATATTCAACCATTCTTTTAACCTACAAAACAACAAATTTATGTGGTTCAGATATTGAGGATACTATATTGGTACTATATTGAGGATATACAGTGGTAGAGCTGACAGTGTTGAAATAGGTCCTTAACAGGTCTTCTTGTTTTAGATTTTCCTGTAACCAGGTTCAAAGGAGAAAAATCAGTTGTTCTTTCCACCCTGACATGGAGTGGAGGCAGTAGCCTTTTCTTAGGTCTCGCCTACACAGTGACAGGAGCTGTGACATGGTTGGCTGCCTTTTCCATGATGGCAATCCACTTGATGCTGAAAGAAAAGAGAACGCTCTTCATCGAGCGGTAAAGTCAAGTTTTAAAAAGAAAACAAGAAAACACAGAAATGGACAATGAAGCAACTAACAGAGCCAATGATTTCTGACAAGGCTTGAAATGACTGGGATGTTTCATCAAGGGGAACTGGATTGACCAACCAAGTGCAATCCCAGAAAGAAAAATACTGAGAGTTTCAGGGTGAAGAAGAGGAAGAAGAGGGGGAGAAAGCGGTGGAGGAGGAAGGATGGAACAGCATAATTATGTATATAGTAAAATGTCCTTGGAATGGGAAAGATAAGTCATCCTTGAGTTCTTTTCTTTTAATGTTTTAAATTTATCTATTTATTTTGAAAGGCAGAGAGACAGAGAGAGTACACAAGTAGGGCAGGAACAGAGAGAGAGGGAAAGAGAGAGAATCCCAAGCAGGGTCCATACTGTCTGCACAGAGCCCAATGCCGGGCTCAAACTCAAACCGTGAGGCCATGACCTGAACCGAAATCAAGAGTTGGACACTTAACCGACTGAGCCACCCAGGTGCCCCCATCCTTGAGTTCTAAACCAAGTCTCAGGTGTTTATTTGAAGCCCTGTGCCAAAGGCCAGTGAATGCCTAGGAAAGAATGCCATCAGCAGACATAAGTAAGTAAGTCTGGGGTCCCAAAGACTTTTAACCTCAGTCTCAGACCATGAGTCTTCATTGCCTAGTAGAAATTACAGACTTTCTAACAATTGCTGAGCAGTGAATTTAGCAATCAGGATGATTTTTAAAAACATTTATTCAATGTTCTCTCCTTTCTAGGGATTCAAAACTCAGTTTTCTCTGCTAAGTATATACCTAGCAAAGATTATGGCAGTGCTCTGACCACCCAATATATAGCAATACACCAAAAAGAAAGGCTGGAGGGTTTCCTAAAGCTATCCATGTAGCTAAGAAGGAAGCACTGAAAGTTGTAGATTCTCTCAAAAGTTGTATTCAGCATTTAAGGACACAAAACAATTCTAGAACTTATATTAGATGATATATCCTGGAAAGCAAATGATATGTATTTATAATACTTGAATTATATGTGTTGAGGGAGCTTCTCAGTGTCCATCTTAAAAGGTTTAAATACCTACTAAATGTAACTTAAATATATATATAATATATTATATTAATATATATTAAATATATATAATTATTAAATATATATATTAAATATATAAATAATATATATTAAATATATATAAATATATATGTATGTGTGTGTATATATATATGTATGTGTGTGTATATATATACATATATATATATATAAAATGTTTATTTATTTATTTTGAGAGAGCAAGCTGAAGAAGGGCAGAGAGAGAGAGGGAGAGAGAGAGAATTCTAAGCAGGCTCCACACTGCAGTGCTGAGCTTGATGTGGGGCTCCAACTCAAGAACCATGAGACCATGACCTTAAATGAAATTTAGAGTCATCACTTAACCGACTAAGCCACCCAGGCACCCCCTTGCTGAAGGTAACTTAAAGAAGACTGAATGAAGTACTTAGTAAAGCTGCAGAGCAAGAATCCCCATAGACTTGTATACCTAGATCTAATATTAACTTGTAAAAACATGTTTATGTTTATTTTATTATTATTTTTATTTTGAAAAACCTTTAATTTTTAATTTTTTTAACGTTTATTTATTTTTGAGACAGAGAGAGACAGAGCATGAATGGCGGAGGGTCAGAGAGAGAGGGAGACATAGAATCTGAAAGAGGCTCCAGGCTCTGAGCTGTCAGCACAGAGCCCGACGCGGGGCTCCAACTCACAGACCGCGAGATCATGACCTGAGCCGAAGTTGGACGCTCAACCAACTGAGCCACCCAGGCGCCCCTAAAAAAACCTTTTAATGTTTAATTTTGAGAGAGAGAGAGAGAGTGAGAGAGGAGCGGGGGAGGGGCAGAGAGAGAGGGAGACACAGAATCCTAAGCAGGCTCCAGGCTGCAAGCTGTGAGCTCAGAGCCAGATATAGGGCTCAAACTCACGAACCACAAGATCATAACATAAGCTGAACTCAGATGCTTAACCCACTGAACCACCCAGGCACCCCTACATTTATTTTTTAACGCAGGGGAAGCTTTATTCTGTGATGACTCTAGGAGTATTTTAAAGAAAAATACAGTACCAACACATGTTTGTCTCTTTGGCAGCTAAGAAAGCATTTCTTTGTTGCAACTTTCTGCATTCAGCAAATAGTTGAGTACTTTTCCAAAAAAAAAAAAAAAAACCCACAAAATTTCAAGTTCCAACTCTGAAATCTCAGAATCCCTCCCCTATGTCACCTTTGAACTGTAACCAGTAGCCTCTGGTGTCCAGGTGTAGTAGGCCAGATAATACCTTACCTCTCACCCCAAAGATACCCATGGCCTCATCCCAGAACTAGTGAACATTACCTTAGATGTCAAGAGACTTTTCAGATGTGATTAAATTAAGGGTGTTATGGTATGGGGAGATTATCCTGGATTACCTGGGTGGGCCCAGTCCTTATAGGAGATGCAGGAGATCAGAAGAATAGCAGGAATGTGGCAATGGAAGCAAGAGATTGGAGATGGGAGGGATGCAAGGAAAGCACTGTGATCCAAAGAATGCAGGCAGCCTCAAGGTGCCGAAAAAAAAGAGAAACATTCTCCCCTGAAGCCTCCTGAAGTCCTCTTGACATCTTGAGACTTCTGACCCCCAGAACTGTAAGAGAATAAATTTATGTTGTTCTAAGCACCGAGTGTGTGGTAATTTGTTACAGCAGTCATAGAAAAGGAACATACTAGGGTTTGGCCATGCTCTAGTCCCCAGAGCAATTGTGTCTCAATTTAGGTGAATGATCCAGGGCAGACGGCTAAGAAAGAATGGAGCTTACACCTGAACCAGGCCAGAGACTTCAGATCCTGGGTTCTTGCCCTCTAGTCCACAGTCCTCAGTTATGGTGCTGGCTCAAAAAAGTCATGAACACATTTGTTGCTTCTCAACTTCGTTTGTCAGCATACAGAATGCTGTATTTGTCAGGGTTCTCCAGAGAAACAGAACCGTGTGTGTGTGTGTGTTATTTTAAGGAGGCTCGGAAAATGCAATATCTAATGCAGGAGGCTGGCAGCCTGAACATTCAGGAAAGAGTTAACAGTTCAAGCCAAAAGACAACCCACTGGAGAAATCAAGAAGAGTGAATATTGCAGATGAATCCTAAAGTCTGTGTGTTCAGGAGAGGTTAGTCTTTTTTTCTCTTCAGGCTTTCAACTGTTTTGGATGAGACTACTCACATTATAGAGGGCAGTCTGCTTTACTCCATCTATCAATTTTTTTAGTTACATTTTTTTTTGTGGGGGGAGCACCTGGTTGGCTCAACTCAGTGGAGTGTGGGACAGTTGATCGTGGGGTTGTGAGTTTGAGCCCCATGTTGGGTGTCGAGACTACTTAAGAAAAAAAACGTAAAAAAAATTGTTTCTGGAAATATCACTGTTTTATGTTAAACCAGATATTAGATGAACATATTCAAAAATAAACAAACAAAAAATATTATGTGTTCTAGCTATTTAAATTTTATTGTCTTTTAGTGTCATTAAAAAAATTTTGAGTATAGTTGACACACAATGGTACATTAACATTGTGTACAACACAGTGACTCAACGTCTCTATATGATATGCAGTGTTCACCACAAGTGTACCTACCATCTGTCAATATACAACACTGTTACAATGTCATTGACTATATTCCCTTTGCTGTGCCTTTTATTTCCGTAATTTATTCATTCCATAACTGGAAGCCTGTATCTCCTACTCCCGTTCCTCCATTTCTCCCATCCACCCACCACCCTTCCCTCTGGCAAACATCAGTTTGCTCTCTGTATTCATAGGTCTGATTCTGTTCTTCATTTGTTTGTTTATTCATTTGTTTTTTTTTTTAGATTCCACATATGAATGAAATCATATAGTATTTGTCTTTCTCAGAATGACTTATTTCACTTAGTATAATACCCTCCAAGTCCATCTATGCTGGAGTTATAGAAGTTCTTTATATATTTTTGGATATTAACTCCTTTTTGGATCTATCATTTGCAAATCTCTTATCCCATTCAGTAGGTTGCCTTTATGTCTTGTTGACGGTTTCCTTTTTGTCTTGTTGATGGTTTCCTTCACTGTGCAAAAGCTTTTTATTTTGATATCATCCCAATAGCTTATTTTTGCTTTTGCTCTTTAGGAATCATATCTAGAAAAATGTTGCTATTGCCAGTGTCAAAGAAATTATTGCCTGTATTCTCTTCTAGGGGTTTTATGGTTTTAGGTCTCACTTTTAGGTCTTTAATCCGTTTTAAGGTGTGTGTGTGTGTGTGTGTGTGTGTGTGTTAGAAAGTGGTCCAGTTTCATTCTTTTCATGTAGCTCTCTGGTTTCTCAACACCATTTATTCAAGAGACTCTTTTTTATTTGCTGTATATTCCTGCCCCCTTTGTCATAGATTACCTGTTGATCTACCAATTTAAATGTTAAGTTTCATCCAAAAACACCCTTCCAGAAACATCCAAAATAATGTTTGACCAAATATCTGGCACTATGGCTCAATCAACGACATAAAATTAATCACCACAGAAGGCATCTGCATTCACTGAGTAATCAAGAGGTTTTTTTTTTTTTTTAAAGCACTCTTTATTTCACTTTGCACTAGAGTTGACTCAATGGAAAAGACCTAGGCAAACCTAAGTCTGTCCATGAGAAACTAAACTGTTCGAGAAATATAAGTCACTGCACTTTTTGACAGAATGGATATGTGTACTTCCTTATTTCTGCTTCTCCACAAGTCAACAAGCCCAAAACAGCTAGTCTTTGCAACACTCCCACCCTGCTATAAAATATGGGGGACCAGGGGCACCTGGGTGGCTCAGTTGGTTAAGTGTCCAACTCTTGATTTCGGTTCAGATCATAATCTCATGGGCTTGTGAGATCAAGCTCCATGTTGGGCTCCGTGCTGACAGAATGGAGCCTGCTTGGGATTTTCTCTTTCCTTCTCTCTGCCCGTCTACCACTCATGCATGCATGCACATGTGTGGTCTCTCTCTCTCTCTCTCTCTCAACATGAATAAACATTAAAAAAAAACTTTTAAAGAAAAAAAATCTAGGGGCCATCCTCCTTCTCCTTATTAGGGTAAAAGCATCATCATTTACAATTAACTCCCTACTAACAACAGGAAGATTGACCTTCCTGGTTTTCTTTCTCTCCTATTCTTTCTCTTCTCTCCCCATCATCAAGCTTTTGTCTTCTTTCTCTACTTTTCTAATTTTTCATCCTTGTGCTTTTGTGAACTGTTTGGTGAAGGCTTGGAAAAACTAGGTGCTACTCTACTCTTTCTTCAACTCCTGGAAACAGTTCTGGAGTGAGAAAAAGTGAGCAAAGATCGAAAGAGACAAGAACAACAGTGAGAATCATGAGAGCTTGTGAGTGTGTGTGTTTGTACATGTGTGAGAGTGTGAACTGTTTAGAAACCATATTGGGGTTTTGAGGTGCTTTTATTTAGGTGCATATTCTAAGTGAATATGCAGAGAACAAAATTGCATAGGATTGAAATTATGGGAAAATAAAAGTAGAGAGTTGACCCTTATTTAAAATTTACCAATTAAACCTCTACCTTGTGTGACAAATTAACAATGCTAAAGATACCAAAATGAGCCAGTTGGGGCTCTTGCTCTCAAGGGACTCATCTCACATGGATTTTTGTGTCCTTTTGAATCCATTCACACAATTGAGCATGAATCCCACACTCACATAACTTTCAAGTTTCCTGAATGTCAATCTGTTCCCCACACACCCTGAACGAAGACAGAGTATGCTCCCACAGGGCAATACCTGGCTTCCAACTCCCTATGTATGATCCCAGAGCACCTAAGTCCATGCTGGGCACAGAGCAGTGTTCAAGTTGATGAAAACCTCCTGACTTGGTCACAACATAATCTATCCCAGCCTTCACTAAGTCTTTCCTAATGAAGGCTGGTTTTTCATCTGGTTTGTTTCATGGTAGAGGCTCTATTAAACCATATGTTACTAACAGAAACCCAGCCACCAGCTGCTGGTGGTTTTCCTTTGCTGTGTATCCAATAGAATCCCTCAGCAGCCTGGTCTGTGGCTGTCAACATTTTTTGTCTATGAATGTTCATGAATGATAGAACTGCAGACCAGCTTTCATCTGGCTTTGCCAATGGGTACAAAACAAGGAATCCCACTCTTCCTTCTTGGAGCCAGAGCAATAGCTCAGGTACCCAGCTCAGAATGCCTCTCGTCAGGACTGGTTCACGAGTCCATTGTTAAATTAACCTTGGTTTGGCAAATAGGGCCCAGTCCTTTGAAGCCTTTATCACTACTGACCAGGTTTCTAAAAACTTCACTCTCCTTTTACTTGTTTACAGGGCCAGTATTTCACTGAAATTTCTTAGTTAATGCATTTTCAGATGAGCCATGGCTCCTTTTTTAACCACCATGCCCCCCTAAAATAGCTATCTGGTAATATGATTAGAAGAAAAGGAGGGGAGATTGTAATATTTGGATTGCAGTGACTCAAAAAGCAGCAAGAGGAGCTCATTTAGGAAAAAACAACTTTCCTCTGAGGGTCAGGCTTGTACAATATTCCCATTCTAATCCTGTGGCGGTCCATGAAATGATTCAGAATGTGGATGGTGAAATATTGTTTTATAATGAATCTTCCTTTTTTGATTAGTGTAGAGCCTGTATCCTGCTTCCAGAGGCAGAATCCAGTTTTCTTATTCATTTTCACCTCAGTTGGAATGGAAAAACTGAAGTCGTTGCTCTGATGGCCAGAAACATCTCATGGTGCTCACAGACCCAGTATTCGGTACAGATAGGCACAGGGGTGCCTTTTGCTCCTTTTTTGTTGATGGAAAGAGCTTCACTCCACTGAAACAGATGATTTTTAGTACAGACTAACATTGTAGAAATAACTCATACTCTTTTGGGTTTTTCTTTTTTATTGTATAAAGATTTCTCAGTTTCTTTTTTTTATTGAAATATAGTTGACATCTCAGTTTCTTTTTTATAATCAACATCCATGAGCTGGCCATAAAAATGTATTCCTCAGTCTGAGGTCAGAAACTTCCTTGAGAGGTCAGGGAGATTCCAAAAACTCTGTGAAAATTAGAACTGCAGAACTCCAAAAAGTAGGTTGGGGTGGAAGAGAGAAGCAGTGCCTCTGTTTGGGAAACGTGAGCAAAGCTTCTGGATTTCCACCTTTCTTCTGAAGCTGGAAAATGAGGAAGGAAATCTGAAAGGGAGAAAGGGAGAAATGAAACAAATGACGATGGAGCCCTTTAAGTGTCCAGCCTCATTAGATACATTAGTGCATTCAATCCTCACAAAAATTCCCACAAGGTTTTCCCCTTACCCTTCTTGCATCTTGTCAAAGCCCACTTTACATGATAAATATTAAAAGGGTAGACACATACTTTGCCTTCGGTAATGAGACTCAGTTCTAACTATAGGACTTAAGAGAAAATCTCATGGGGGGATTTAGGAAAAGATTTTCCTCCAAAACAAAAAAAGAAGCATACATGATCATGAAAAGATCTCTTTTCACCTTACCTGCCCCCTGCTTCCTACATATGAATGCAGTTATATGAGGACATGATGCCATCTTGCAACCAAGAGGCAAAAATGTTGAGGACCGAAAGTTTTTCATACTGAGGATAGTGGAATGAAGGATGGAAAGAACTGGATTTTTCATGATATTGTTGAGACCATTGATTCAGTGGCCTGGAGCCACCTACTTCTAGAGAACTTTTTATGTGAGATAAGAAAGTCCTTTATTATTTCAGCCACTTTTAGCTGGGTATTCTGTTACTTTCAGCCAAAACCATGTTAATGAATAAAATATGACTATTTCCATTTTACTCTACTAGATGTGTTTCATCCAACAGACCAAAAAATTAATTCACTGGCCATTGCAGTGGAAACAAAACATAATTGCTTTATAATCTGTTAGAAATTATCTTTTGTGCAGTCCTGTAGTTTTCAGCTTAATACATTTTCTCCTCACTGCCCTTCATGGGTGGATGATGACATGTAGCAGTCCTTAAAATGAGCATGTACCACAGATGGTAACTTTGCTTCCTATTATTTCTTGTGACCTACTTGCTGAAAGATTGGTCCCAGTCCTCAACCATTATGCTTATTATTTGGCTAACATTTTCCCCCGCAGACTGATAGAAGCTCAGAGGCTGATGCTCTGAGGCTGATACAACATACTGAATCTGTAATAATGGTCTCCTACCATAATGATGATACCAGGCTCATGGTTTAAGATACGTCTGTTCAAAATGATTGCTAGCAAAGTTATCAGTCACATTTAAGCTTCTACTCACAGATATAACATGTTACATACTGTACAGCAGTCTCAAAAAGACAAAATTATACTAGTGAAGAAGGTTAGTGGTTGCCAGGAATTCAAGATAGGGGGAGGATGTGACAGTAAAGGGATAGAATGCCAGAGGTAGTGGAACACTTCTATATCCTGATTTTACGGTAGTCACATGAATCTGATGTACAGATCATGGATCTGTTTACTCATGGAACTCTATACTACCAAAAAGTTCAATTTTACTGTATGGTAATTTAAAAATTAAATTTATCTGATAAAAATGGTTTATAGCCAGTCATTCTATGATAAGTCTAAACTGATTTACTTTTTCTTCTAATTGCTACCAAGAAAGAGGGGGTGATATAGTTAGCTATATCTGGGCTTAAGAAAACAGTAACCAAGTCAAGGAAATGGAAATCTCTACCTGATTGATGCAACTAAAAATAGTGGTTGAAAGAACATTCTATGAAATAAAATTGTAATTTTTTAAAGTTTATTTATTTTAGGAGAGAGAGAGAGAGAATGTGTGCATACACTCACGCATGAGTGGGGAAGGGGCAGAGAAAGAGGGAGAGAGAGAATCCAATGTAGGATCCATGCTGTCAGTGCAGGTCTCAGTCTCATGAATTGTGACATCATGACCTGAACCGAAATGAAGAATTGGACACTTAACCGATTAAGCCACCCAGGCGCCCCCAAACTGTTATTTTTTAATTGCTGAGGCCTCTCCCAATATCTTTTGGGATAAGAATCAGAACCATTTCCTTGGTTATCAAATCTCAGGGTCCATGATCTCAACTGATGTAGAAAAAGCATTTGACAAAATTCAACACCTTTCATAATGAAACACTAAACAAACTAGAAATTACCTCAACATTAAAAAAATCTGTATATGAAAAACCCACAGCTGGGGTGCCTGGATGGCTCAGTAGGTTAAGCATCTGACTCTTGATTTCAGCTCAGGTCATGATCTCACAGTTAGTGAATTTTGGGCTTCACATCAAGCTCCACACTGACATCACAGAACCTGCTTAGGATTCTCTCTCTCTCCCTCTCTCTGTGCCCCTCCCCTCTTCTCTCTCTCTAAATAAATAAATAAATAAATAAACTTAAAAATGGAAAAAAAAAAAGAAAGAAATAAAACCCACAACTAACATCATACTCAATAGTGAAAAATGAAACCTTTTCCTCTAAGATCAGGGACAAGATAAGGATGTTCACTGTGAAATTCACCACTTCTATTCAACATAGTACTAGAATTTCTAGCCAGAGCAATTAGGCAAGAAAAGAAATAAATGGCATACAAATTGGAAAGGAAGAGATACAATTATCTCTGTTCACGAGTGACAAGATCTTATTTGTGGGAAATCGTAAAAATTTCACACACACACACACACACACACACATGCACAGGATACAAAATCAACGAACAAAAATCAGTTGTGTTTCTATACACTAACAATGAACAATACAAAAGGAGATTAAGAAAACAATTTACAGTAGCATCAAAAAAAATAAAGTACTTTGGAATAAACCTAACCAAAAAGGTGAAAGATTCATACACTAAAATCTGCAAAATGTTGCTTGAAGAAATTAAAGACATCAATAAATTGAAAGACATCCCATCTTCACTTGAAGGCTTAACATTTTTAAGATGTTGATATTATCCAAAGTTGTCTACAGGTTTAATGCAATCCCTATGAAAATCTCAACAGTTTTTTTTTTCTTTTTTGCAGAAATAGAAAATCCATCCTAAGATTCATATGGAATCTCAAGGGACCCCAAAGAGTCAAAACAATCTTGAAAAAGGACAAAGTTGGAGGTCTTACACTCCTGATTTCAAAACCTACTACAATGCTAGCACAGTCAAAACAGCATGATACTGTCATAAAGTCAAACAGAATAGAGAACCCAGGATTAAGCCCTCACATATTCAGAGCTTCTTTGACTTCTCATGGGGTTATGCCCCAATAAACCCATCTTAAGTTGAAAATACAGTAAGTTAAAAAATGCATCTAAGACACCTAGCCCACCAAATATCATAGCCTAGCATATCCTACCTTAACTATGCTTAGAACACTTATATTAGCTTTCAATTGGGCAAAGTCATCTAATACAAAACTTATTTTATGATGAAGTGTTGAATATCTCATCTAATTTATTGAATACTGTACTGAAAGTGAGAAAGCAATGGTTGTATGGACACAGAATGGTTATAAGTGTATCAGTTGTTTACCCTTGTGATCATGTGGCTGAGTAGGAGCTGTGGTTCATTGCCACTGCCTAGCATCATGACAGTATTGTACCGCATATTGCTAGCCCAGAAAAATATCAAAATTCAAAGTAGAATTTCTACTGAATGCATATTATTTTCACACCATTATAAAAATGAAAAGCTGTAAGTTGGGGACCCTGTGTATGGTCGAATGATTTTCAGTAAGGGTACCAAGACCTTCCAATGGGGAAACGACAGTCTTTTCAACAAATGGTGTTAGGAAAACTGGATCTCCACATGCAAAAAAATAAAGTTGGATGCTTACCTTCCACCACTTATAAAAATTATACAAAAAATGGTTCAAAGACCTAGACGTTCTAGCAAAAACTATATAACCCTTAGAAGAAAACATAGGAGAAAAGCTTCATGACTTTGGATTTGGCAATGATTTCTTGGATATGACACCAAAAACACAGGCAAGAAAAGAAAAATAGATAAATAGGACTTCATCAAAATTAAGAACTTTTTTGCACAGAAAGACTATTTACAGAGTGAAAAGGTAACCCCCAGAATGGGAGAAAATATTCACAAATCATGTATATGATAAGCGATTAATATCCAGAATATGTGTTTTTTTAATTAAAACTCAGCAACAAAAAATCCAAATTAAAATGGGCAAAGATTGGGCGTTTGGGGGGATGAGTCAATTAAGCCTCTGACTCTTGATTTCAGCTTAGGTCACAATCTCACCGTTCCTGAGATTTAGCTCCATGTTGGGCTGTGTGCTAATATCGCCGAGACTGCTTAGGATTCTCTCTCACGCCCTCTGCCCCTCCCCTGCTTGCACAAGTGCTAATATGCTCTCTCGCTCTCTCTCTCAAAATAAATAAATAAACATTAAAAATAATTTAAAAAATAAGATGGGCAAAGAATTTCAATAGTTCTTTGGCAAGGATGAAAAAGTGGAACTCATTGCTGGTGGAAATGTAAAATGGTGCAGCAACTGTGGAAAATGGTATGGTAATTTTTCAAGAAAATAGAAGAAGAATTACAATATGATCCAGCAATTCTGCTTCTGGGTATATACCTAAAAGAACAATAATATATATATTATTATATTATATATAATAATAATATATATATATATACATATACACACACACATTATAGCGTATAATAATACGCTATAGCACATAACTGTAAATACTATAATAGCCTTAAAAGCAATGTAATTCAGGGCGCCTGGGTGGCTCAGTCGGTTAAGCGTCTGACTTTGGCTCAGGTCATGATCTCACGGTCCATGAGTTCGAGCCCCGTGTTGGGCTCTGTGCTGACAGCTCAGAGCCTGGAGCCTGTTTCAGATTCTGTGTCTCCCTCTCTCTCTGACCCTCCCCTATTCACGCTCTGTCTCTCTCTGTCTCAAAATAAATGTTAAAAAAAATTATTTTAATAAAAAAAAATTTATAAAAAAGCAATGTAATTCTAATACATGCTACGATACAGATAGATCTAGAAGACATGCTACATCAAATAAGCCAGTCACAAAAAGAAATTTGTATGATTCCACTTCTTGAGATCTCTAGAGTCATCAAACTCATGGAGACAGAGAGTGGAATGGTAACCAGGGCTGGGGGAGGGAGGAAGTTCTGGAGATGGACAGTGGTGATGGTAGCACAACAATGTTCATGTACTTGATGGCACCGAACTGTACACTTAAAAATGGCTAAAATGGTAAATTGTATGCATATTTTACCATCACAACCAAAAAAAATCTCAAGGTCAGCGTGCCGTGCTTGGAATTTAGAATGGTAGATCCTGAAAACCCTTTTTGAGTGACTTTTACATGTGTGCTAAACATTTGAACAAGCCAAATATCAAAAAGAGATGGAGTGATGATGGCTGTAGCTTTTAGCTGCAGTGTCTTCCAAAGAGTTAGGACAACGTGCTTGTTGTGTGAGGTTCCTGTCTTGCTAGTTTCATTGGAAATGAACAGTCTCCACATCAATGGGGAATTTTATTAACTAGGGTTTACTGGGTTCACTGAAATAGTCCCATTATTTGACAACTCCCAGAAAATTCTTCAGCCACAGACATCTTATGTCACTACATCACCAAACAGAACTCTGTCTAAGATGCTCTGTAGATAACTTAACACAAGGAATGCATTCTCCTGGGAGTACACTGGAGCCTCCACATGGCCCTTAAGAAGACACTGACCTCTTTGAAAATAGGACTGCAAGATCCAGGGGACTGAGGGCGGCTTCCAGTTGCACAGATTCTTTTGAACTTTGGTTCTCAAGAAAGACTGAAAGAATCATCGGAAGACCCAAAATAGAATCTGTCACATACCAATCCTGTGAGACAATGCATGATCTTGCAGAGGCATTAAGAAGAAGGAAGACAGATATTCTGGGACTCTTTTAATGTGATTTGTTGCCTTCTAGAGACTCGAAAGACTGTGGAAAAATTCTCCTATAGGATTAAAATATATAGACCTGTTGGACTCTGTTAAACTGAAAATAATAGTTAAATCCAAGGATTAAGACTAGCACTGGGATAAAGGAGGAGTTTCTGACTCTCCAGCCTCCTTCCAGCCAGCTCAGATACCATCAATCTCCAGCCAATGCAGAGACAAAGTCTGTATTTCAAGATTTGCATCTTTGACCTCTTTCTAAACATAAAACATAAAATAGCATTGTCAGAGGTTTTAGATGGCCTATAGCTTCATGCAAGCTTCTTCAGTTCACACCAGTGAGAGTTTCCCATATGGACGAGGTCAATCCTTGACCTCTGGAATCCTCAATATGTTATTCTCAAGGCAGCTGCCTTCTTCCTAGTCCCTTATAAATTAGCTGTGCATTTTCTGGAATCAACCACATCCTTGGAAAACTGCAGCTCATCCAAGAAACTTGGCCTCCATTCTGTTGTCTCCAGAGACAGCTGTGTGAAAGTTTCAGGAGCCATAACTCAGGCAGAGGGTCCTCTGTGGTCAGCAGAGCCCCAAATTTGGGTAAAGTTTCACTTGAATATTCATTGGCGTTAGCAGTTTGGCAGAAATAGGAAAGGACTTCTAATTCCATAGGGTCAAATATCCTTCCTGAAACTAGAATGGAAAAGATGAACTGACTCATAGAAAGGATTTTGTGATAAACCTAATGTCCTGGGGCCACTTTCATATTAGTACCTCCTCTTCTCATCACTTACTTCCCTTGTGTGTCTCTTGAATAATATCATTTTCAAGGATTTAATAAAGATTTCTTTGTCAGCAGCCCAAATCAAAGCCTCCAGAGGAACTGGTATACTGTTTGAAAAATCCAGGGCCCTCAGTTCTAATGAAGTATAGGAATAAAGAGGATGTAAGGAAGAAGATGACTATTGGGGATGGTCTGAAGCCAACAGCAACCTGGGATTGGAAAGAATTAAGAGACATCAGCCCCATGGAGATATTTAAACAGAGTGAGAGTAGATGATATTAGCAATTACATATACAGATGGCAAGTTTATGCATTTGAAAGGATGTTCGATATCGATATGTCATTAGGGAATTGCAAATTAAAACAACAATGAAATGCCACTACATACTTCTTTGAATGGCTAAAATACAAACACGGACAATATCAAATATAGACAGTAAAAAGTTAATGGTTGCCAAGAGTTTGAGAAAGGGAAGGTGGGATAAATAGGTAGAGCACCCAGGGGATTTTCAGGAGGTCTTTGGGACTCTCTGTACTTTCTGCTTCATTTTTCTGTAAATCTGCAATTTCTCTAAAAAGTAAAGTCTATTAAAAAAGAGAGAGAGAGAGAGAGAGCTGTTGATGAAAGAGGTGCCAATAGCTGTTTGCATGAAGACAGGGGCCAGAGAGAGATTTGCATCCTCTCAGTCACAGAGAGCATTTGCATCATTGTTAAATGGGAGCCAAAGTGACATTTCTCAAGGTCCAAGAACCACCTCCATCCAAATCAACCAGGTTGATTGTTAAATGCAGGTTCCTGGGCCCTGCGTCAGACTACTGAGTCAAAGTCTCTTGGAGTCAGACCTGGAAGTCTGCATTTAGAACACTCCAGGATTGCTATGCACTTTAAGGCTTGGGTCCCATTAGTGTACGCTGTAACAATCTTCTATTTTTTTATTTTTGTACATATGGAGTAATAAAGAGAAGATATCTACTAAATTCTTATCAAATATATGTAACAAGCTTATGAATAATGGGGCTGGAGAGGGAAAGAGTGAGATGGACACAAGATGAGGCTGATGAACAGTCTGTTTGGAGAAGCTTGTCAGCCTGTGTTAATCAGAAATGACCCAGTGGAAGACAACTCATGAGCTTTGAGTCAAGTGATTTCCAGGAATACTTATGAAGGCACCAACCGCCCTCCTTAAAAAACAAACAAACAAACAAACAAACAAAACAAAACAAAAAAAACAAAACAAAAAAACCTAAACCAAAACAAAAACCCAAAATAAACAAGAAGATGGAAGATGAGCATTTTCCATTACAGATGTTACATTCATATATATCTGACCCTTGAACAATGTGGAAGTTAGGAACAACAATTTCCCCTCATTCTACACGGTCAAAAATCCGTGTATATCTTTTGACAATCTCAAAACTTAAATACTAATAGCCTACTGTTTATTATTGCTAATAAACAATCAATTAACACATTTTGTATATGTATTATATCCTGGATTCTTTTAATAAAATCAGTTAGAGAAAAGAAAATATTAACAAAAGAAGGAAATTACATTTACAGTACTATACTGTAAACAAATCTGCACTACTAATAGACATGTGCAGTTCAAACTTACGTTGTTCAAGGGTCAACTGTATTGGCCAGATTGTTATTTTCTTTCCACTGGAATAAATTACTGTAATTGCAACCTAAGACTGAGGTAACAATGTAAATGGAAGTGAGAAGGAGGAAGAACAAATGATCTTCCTCATTTGACCCCCCTCGGCTTGTGTAACAAAGTAAGGTCCTTGTATGTTTACACATACTCTATTATTGCTATTTCAGCACTTACAGCCAGCTGTGTACCTGTCTCCTTCACTAGGCTGTCCACTATTTAAAGGCTCTTATTTATCTCTGGGTTCTTAGTGTCAGGGAAACAGAAGGTATTTTGTAAATACTTCTTTGGAAGTGGGGTTGTATAAATGAGAGTTAACAGAGCAAAACCTCATTTATTTAAAGCAAGTGGAGGGGAAAACTGAGGAAGGTTAGGGCCAGAGCCTGCAAAAACTGAGGAGGAAGATGGCAATTGGTCAATGGTGTTCCCAGAGCCTGAGTGTTTTGTCAGATCACAGAATAGACCCATAGTGGTGCTTGCTCTGCTAATAACTGTAGCCATTGCTAAGATTAGGCTTTTTTCTTCCTCTCCTCTAACCATTGCTCTTATTCTCACAAAAAACAAAACCAAAAACATCTCTAGTGGAACTACTCAAAAGAGCCCACAAATCAGATGTAGAAAAGTAGAGAAGTAGACATAAAAGAAATCAGATGAATTCTGTTCCTAGTGTTTGAGTTACTAACTTTGTGTAGGAAATTAGATTTGCATTTCAAGTTATTTGCTGTGTGCTAAATTTTCCTGACCTATGGTATACAATTGAGCTCTTCCAGGTTTTACAAACTGGGAGAAATTAGTTTCTGTTGTCAGTAGAATTAAGGGGTTGTAATTAGCATTTCTGAGAAATGCCCAAGTAAAATTAGAAGAGTTTAATCTAGATTGGTTATTGAGCTTGCTTTTATTTGCCCTAACAAAGGCATAGCTTAATTAAGGCCGCCCCAGAGAGCAGTAACAGTCTAAAGAGAAGCTGTAATGAAGGGGCATTCACAGTGTTACCTTCAAGTCACCTTAAATTACTTTGGAACAAGACAAATGAGTAAAATAAAATTGGGAAACGTCTTGCACTTGAAGGAGACTTATGGTTTATGAAATTATTTGATTTATATTAAACCTCAAAAGAGAAAATACCAAGTGTTGGCAAAGGTGTGTAGCAACCAGATGTCTCATAAATTACTTGTGGGAGTGTTAACTGGATCAATTATTTTTGAATATTGTTTGGCTTATCTACTAAAACCAAACATACATACAAGCTATGACCAAGCAATCCCAGTTCTAGTTACATACCCAACAAAAAGGATTATATTTGTTTTCCAATGCAGAAAACCAGATGGTAAAACTATCCAAATGTCCATCAACAGAAAATGTATAAATAAGTTGCAGTATTTTCATAAAACTGAATACCATACAGCTAGGAAAGGGAATGATCCATAACTGCACACAGTATGGATGAATCTCATTAATATAATGTTAAGTGAAACAAGTCAGGCATAAAAGAGTTCATACTGTATGAGTCCTTTTATACAGAGTTCGAGCACAGGCAAAATCTGTAATATGAGAGATCAGGATAGCAAATGTTCTTTTGTCAGAGGAACAGTGACTTGAAGGGGTATGAGGGGTGTTTCTAGGGTATGGTGGCATTCTGTCTCTAGTCCTACATGAGCATGTTCAGTTTGTGAAGATTCATCAAGCTGTAGACTTCTCATGTGTGCACTTTTCTCTATTACATGCTCCAATAAGAGTTTTAGTATCAATTGACACACAAATCCTAGGAAATTGTCAAGGAAGTTTTATTATGTTTCAATTTTATAAATTAAAAAAAATGAGACAAAAAGAAGATAAATGACATTTTCAAAGTGTTTAAGTTACTTCTCACTTTCTTGGCCAGGACTAAAACTGTGCTTTATTACATTGAAGGTGAAGAAATGTTGTGCCTTGTATTAATTGTGTTTTTATTCCCTCTTTGTAGGAAACAGCACTTTACAATTGAATGTTATGAATTATCCAATCATGTCATATATCCCAATATGAGGTAGAAAGAATGGAATATAAGTATATATCACCTCTCTTAGTAGATGTAACTATGTAGAAATTTATTACTCTAAATTTACCAAATGAGATGACCATTTAAAAATATTCACTGGTAAATTTTTATTATAAGCAAAACTAAATAAACCAAACCAAAAAAAGCAGCCACATCTCTGGATAAAATCTGTATTTTATATATAAAATTGTATACCTAAACTCATCTTCTAGGTGAGGAAATCTGACTAGGAGAGAGCTGAAATATCTTATATGGAATTAACTAACAGGGCTAATACTAACATAAAGCAAAAGAAAAGATGATTCCTCCACACCTAGTCTTAGTATGAATCAACTTGAACAAATTTTCCAATCATACAATCATTGAAAGGAGTTAGGAAAAATTCCTAGGAGTTAGGAAATGACCAGGAAAGCCAAAGAATCTACTACTGAATGACCTCACAAGTAATGTAAAGTTAAAGTAAAAGTAAAATATTAACTTGACAATGGAATTCTAATTTATAAACAAACTCGCAGTAAATGAGATTACTCTTATCCTTTGTTAGTCTTAATCTTTAAAGTTATGACAGAGTTGGGGTGCTTGGGTGGCTCAGTCAGTTAAGCGGCTGACTCTTGATTTCTGCTCAGGTCATGATTTCATGTTTCATGGGAGAGAGTCTGAGCTGGGCTCCAAACTGATAGTGCAGAGACTGCTTGGGATTCTCTCCATCTATCTCTGCCCCTCCCCTGCTTGCTCTCTCTCGCTCTCTCTCTCTCTCCCTGTCTGTCTCTCTCTGTCTCTCTCTCCCTCTCAAAATAAATAAATAAACTTTAAAAGAAGATGACGTTATGACAGAGTTCATGCATTATATTCTTTAAAATGTCTTTTTTTCTTGATGAAAAGCCAATAAATAATTAAAATCATCTCGAGAGGTTTTTGAAAAATTTTTAAAAACTAAAATCACAACTTTTTTACTCAAAAAAATTTTTTGATGTTTATTTTTGAGAGAGAAAGAGAGAAAGTGGGGGGGGGGGGGCAGAGAAAGAGAGGGAGATACAGAATCTGAAGCAGGCTCCAGGCTCTGAGCTGTCAGCACAGAGCCAGACGCAGCTCAAACTCAGGAGTGGTGAGATCATGGCCCGAGCTGAAGTCAGATGCTTACCCGACTGAGCCACCCAGGCATTCCTAAAATCACAATTTTTAGCATAATAACTATTTTCTTTTTAAAAAAACAAGTTTATTTAGTTTGAGTGAGAGAGTGGGTGTGAGCAGGGAAGAGTCAGAGAGAGAGAGAGAGAGAGATTCCCAAGCAGGCTTCATGCTCTGCATGGAGCCCGAGGTGGGGCTCCATCTCACAAACCATGATATGATGACCTGAGCAGAAATCAAGAGTTGGAGGCTCTACCTTCTGAGCTCCCCAGGTGCCCCATAACTATTTTCATATTATCTTCCAGGTGATTAAGTGTATTTATATTATGGTAATCCTAAGGTATGTACTTTTTGGGTGACATTTCTATTTATTTATTTTTTAAGTTTATTTATTTATTTATTTATTTTGAGAGAAAGCAAGAGTGGGGAAGGGGCAGAGAAAGAGGGAGAGAGAGAGAATTCCAAGCAAGCCTCACACTCAGTGCAGAGCCCAACTCAGGGCTTGAACTCATAAACTGTGAGATCATGACCTGAGCCGAAATCAAGAGTCAGAAGCTTAACCCACCGAGCCACCCAGCCACCCAGGGACATTTCTTTTTAAATGACAATACCAGTATTATACACGCTCCCTGAAATATTTGCGAGTAATAGAAGTATATAAAGGAAAAGGAAAAGTGTACCTTTTCACTCCCATTTGGGAGTAGGTACTGTTAACACATCCACCTTTTTCCTTGTATACGTTCACACCTACTAGTTTGTCTTTTGTTGCTACCACTTAACATTTTGTTGTAAACATTTTCCCATGTTTCTGCATAATTGCTATTTTTAAAGAAATGTTTATTTATTTATTTTAAGAGATGGAGGAGGGGCAGAGAAGGAGAGAGAGAGAGAGAGAGAATCCCGAGAGGGTCCATGCTGTCAGCGAGGAGGCTCAGGTAGGGGCTTGATCCCACAAACTATGAGATCATGACCTGAACCAAAATCAAGAGTCAGAAGCTCAACCCATGGAGCCCCCCACCCCCACCCCGGTGCGTTGCATAATTGCTATTTTAAAGGTTACATAGCATTCTTTTCTGTGCATGTAGTAATCAGGACTCTTAACTATATCAGGAACCCAACTTATACTAGTTAAAAAAAAAAATAGAGAGACTTAATGGTTCATATAACTGGAGTGGGCATGGCTGGAAGAGATGTTAGGTACGACTGGACCCAGGGCTCAAACACAGTTTTCAAGAATGTGCCAGCTCTGTCTCTCTTCATCTCTTGCCTCTGCTTGTGTGTTGGCCTTCGTTGGTCTTAGCTGGGCTTTCTCTATGTGTCTGACAATGCTAGGATTTCATTTGTCTAGTCCTTAACCACAGACTAAAGAGGAGATCTTCTCAATTCTAAAGGAAAAGTCATAGGAAAGTATTTTTACAGTTCATTCCTAAACCAATCACTGTGGGCTGTGGAGATGGGTAATCTGGTCACCTTGGGTTATGTGTCTACCACTATGTTTAGGAGGTATGGAGGAAGTGATTAGGGAAGAGACCGCAGATACTAAACCCTGATACTATTGCAGATACTAAACCCTGAACTTTGAGGTTGTTTCAGTATCTTGGTTGGTATTAATAACCTTGAGAACATCTTCAAGGATGTTACTCCTATAGGATTTTTTCTTTATGAAAAACTAAAGTGTAATTCTTAGGTCTGAGAGTATCCAACAGACATTCCTATGGCTCTTGCTGTACGTTGCCTTATTGTTTTGCAAAAGAATTGTACCAAAGAACTAGCTTATAAAAATGAGGTCCTATTAAAATTTTAAAGTTCATTTATTCGCTCAACAAATACTTGTGTAGCTATGTGCCTGGCCATATTTCCATTTTCAATTACTCAAATGATTCCTTTTCATTCAAACACTTAATTCAAATGAAATTTACAGACATAATATAAATTGTAATCTGAGGCATTATCACCCACCTGCTGTTTACCTCATTTCCCCGAGTTTTGCTTTGCTCATCTCTGAATGAGAATATCTGCCAAGCTCTCTCCTCAGGGCCACTGAGGGAATCAAAGATGGAGAATGAGGGGACAAGGAGACAAGGCACTCAAGAAGTGATGAGAAGATTTTGGGGAGCCAATAAGGTAAATGTGACAGGAAATTTAAAAACTGAAAAAGTAAGTTTGTTAAACTCTAAAGCATGGTATGAATGTAAGACATTATGATATGGAAAGGTGTTACAATAGCAGCTTTATTTTAGTGCCAAATAAGTCATATAAATATGGCACAAAATTATAACTGTGGAATATAAAACTGGGTTTTGAAATTCTGTCACCACTTTTGCAAAAAAACATAAGGAAAAACATTTCTGAAAATGCCTCTTCCTTTAACTGGAAGTTCTTGTTACATTATGACCATTTTATTAAACATGTAGATGAAATGATGAGTTAATAAAAAAGAGTGGATGAATTCATGTAGTTTGCTAACTTCCCTCCAAATCTGAGTTACATTGATGAGCAAGGATTATTATGTAAGTCATGAAAAACAAGGCATGTGAATTGTATTCAGGTTTTTGCATATTTGATATTTGATATTGGCCCTAGCATGCAATCAGCATATGCAATCGGCATATAAAAAGCTTAGTTTTTCTTCATTCAATTATTTACACATTCCTTTTTTTTCAGTGCCAAATAAGTTTATGGCACTATTCTGGGCATTGAACAAAAGTCAGGGTAGTATCACCCAGCCCTCAAGGGTTACTATATAACAGTTGGAGGGAGGAAGAGTGTAAGCTGGTGTTTCAAATACATAGATATCTCTGGCACAAGGAAGTATTGGATAAATGTAAGTGATCTCCTAGAAGTTAGATAAGTGCAATAGAGAGACAAAAAGAATTGCATGAAAGTATTGCTGCAGTAAATGCCTTGATCAAATTAGCTGTCATGGAAGTGTCGTTTGCCATTCAATACATTTACATGCATTTCTCCAATAAGATTCGTCACTCAGGTTTTGGAAGAAAGCAGACTTTGGGGTGACTCAAATTTAGAAATCAGTCTGACAAACATGAGAGACAGTCAAAGGATCAAGAGGAACAAGAGAAGGAAACATGTCCATCTCTTGTCTAAGCTGATGAATCTTGCTGCAGAGGCAAGAGAAATCAGAAGGAGATGACTGTTAAGACAGAAAGGGATAGAAGAATAGGGGTGATGGAGGATAGGAGGAGCATGTTCAGTGCTCAGAGAGAGCGGACAGTATCAAAGGACAGAAGCTTGTGGTCAGAGAAAGGGAACTCAGGATCTCTTTTGTACTCCTAAGTCCACCTTAACGTGTGTTGCCAAAGTAACCGATCTATAAACCTTAAAGTATTGCCGCATATATTCTTAGTTTATCCTCATAACCAAGGTGGTAGGGGTACCTCAGTACTCATGCTCTGCCTTACAAATAGAAAAACTGAAACCAGGAACACTTAAATAACCTGTGTTTACACTGCTAGGTTGTGCCAAAGTTGTGCCAAAATTTCCTCCAGATCTTATCCAATCCCAGTGCTCTTTGCCTTGGAGATGTTAAGAATAATGAATGGCAGTAAAAAGCGCTAAAGGAAGCCATAGTTGAGTATCTGCCAAACTTTGTAGAATTAGCATGAGGTTGAAATGTAAAAACATCATTGCAGAGAAAACCAATCCCATACTTAAAGTACTACATTTTGACTAAAGAGGAGGAGAATTGGGGGACCTGGATGGCTCAGTTGGTTAAGTATCTAACTCTTGATTTCAGCTCAGGTCATGATCCCAGGGTTGTAAGATCAAGCCCTAAGTTGGGCCCAGCGTTGGGCATGGAGCCTGCTCAAGATTCTCTCTCTCCCTCTCCTTCTGCCCCTCCCCTCTTCACACATGCTCTCTCTCTCTCTCTCTCTCTCTCAAAGAAAGAAATAAAGAAAATAAAAAGGAAAAGAAAAGGAAAAGGAAAAAAGAAAAAAAGGGGAATTGCAAATTATAAAAATATTTTATTTCTATCCCAGTCTCATTTTAAGGGTTCCTTTTGTGTGTATTTATGACAATATTATTAAGAGTCTTTCAGGTGTTCCTTTGCCATCAGTGGATTGGACCAGTCCAGTAGTTTCCATCTCTAAGGAAGGTAGTCCAATGCCCTTTTGAAATCACACTAGCTATTTTACCATAAAGCATAAAATTATTGCCATAATTTACAAATAACTTCCTTTGCTGAAATCTGATCATTTATTTTTCTTTCCTTCTTTCTTTTGAATTTTGAAATGACAAAACATAAAACAAATTCATGAGCATTAAATACAATTTGAGAAATATAGAAAAGTATACAGAGGACAATAAAGGTCATCCATAATGCCACTGGTGCATTTTGGCTTTAGACCTTTTAGTCTTCTACCAGTGTGCACACATATGTACATTCATTCCCTTACCATAAACTTAATACTACACCACATCCTAGAAGTTGTGACTATAAATAGCTTTAACCCAGGAAGTTCATCCAATTCCAAGGTCCCTTATACTGACGGGTAATGAAGTCACTGACATCTACCTCTTATTCCCAAAATGAATTAAAAATATGTAACTTCTTACATTTTATATCTGACAGAGTTAGACCTCAAACTCAGTTCCTTTATGTTTACTTTTTTGCTAAATCCTTAGATACTACCACCGTGGTCGTGGTCGAAGGGAAGCATCTGAAAGATGACTTGGATGTCCTTTGCCAATGAAGAAAGTATCACCTTTCGATAATCTGATCATGAAGGCCCCAACTCCCCCACCTCTGAGTTCCAGTTCTGAAGCCAGGTTGAAACAGACTGGATTCTTGAAATGACCTGGACAGAATGAACCTCCTGGAAACACTAAGACAAACGAGCTGGGGGGCGGGGGGGGGGGGGGCAAGGTTTTGAACAAGAACCGTGTCTAGGTGACTCTGTCCAGTGGTGACTCATCACAGGTAAGAATCCCATCTGCTTGAAGTTCACTTGTGCAGAGGCATTTGAGAGAACTAAGTATTTGCTTAGATAATACCACTTGCTCTTATGTCACACAACATGTGTGTCTGGACAATGTTACAAATGTAACTAAACCACAGAAATAGTTTTCTACACAATATATCTAAACTTGAGATGATAAAAAAGGAATATGAAATAAGAAGTACATAATTAGTGTAAGCAGTTGGTAAAATATAACAGGCACCCACAGAACCAAAAGCTCTTCTTAATAAAAGGAGTCCCAAGCAATCTTCCTAAAATGGCATTATTTCCCAAGTTGCACCCAGCATGTGCCTGGGTCTTTTAAGGGACAGGAGCCCGGCAGCCAACTTGCACCAGCTGCTTCCCATTGGAGTTACATGAGTGCCACCTAGTGTCACTTGTTAAAGCTGAAAGGGGCTTAGATAGACCTCTTAGATAGACCTTCAATTTCCCTGATCCGAGGAAACCAAAGCCCTGAGCACAGAGGTGATTGAAGCAGGCTATATCTATTCGATTAGTGTCTGAGCCAGGCCTAGCAATCGGTTACCCTGCTTTACAGTTTCAACTGGTGGTAACCTTTGGAGTTTGGGAGTCAGGAGTCCTGGTAATTGGACTGTGCCAAAGAATAAAGCACAACCTTCCACACGGCCCCAGGTGCCCCATGCATTAAACTCCTAAATTAAAATTTCCTTGTTCTTAAAGTCTTGAGACAAATTAGTGACAGCAGAATCTGAAAGTTAGTATGGGCCTCCATAGGCATTTAGTCAGCTCCTCTCCTCCATGACCGACTGACCATAATCCAGCTGTACAAGTAATCAAATTATTTCCTGCAAGCAAGTGCTTTGAAGTCATCAGCCTTAATTCAGGGATGATGCCTCCACTATCATCTTTCAGGCTTTCTGCCTTCAGCTTCTAGCTTTTCAAATGAAGCAGGTCTGACACCATCTGAGAGACCAGTGCCATTAGAACCATTCAGGCTTTGATTTCCAGAAGTCAGGTGTTTTCCAGTTCTCCAAGTAGAGCAGTTTCAAGATTAATCTAGGCCAGTGGTTCTTAATGATGCATACACATTAGCATCACCTAAAGGAACTTTTAGGACACCTCTATGCTTGGGTATGACCCTAGACCAGCACAGTCAGAATCCCTGGGGGCGAAGTTCTCACATTGTTGTGTGTGGTTTTTGTTAAGCTAGCCCTGGGTTATTCCAATGTTCAGAAGATTGAAAATCACAGTAATGGGCCAAGCTTGCACTGAATAAGAGAATAGAAGAACTAAAAGTAGGACAGGTGGGAACTAGATAAGCTCTTCCTTCCATGCTGGGTCTCGAACAGAACTGGGTATATATGAAAGTCTCAATAGATGGCTGCAGAAAGGAACTTGTTCAAAGGAAATGGTATAATAATATTGATGGAGTTCACAGTCTACTAATTTCAGGATCCTCTTAGCACCCTGCATAGGAAACATCTGTGAAGAACCACAGGTAAACCTAAAAGTAGGAGAAGCAGGTAGACAAGACAATATAGAGCAGAAGGAAATGCTTCAAACACAAATGTTATTAACACATACATCATCCTCTGCTTTGTTTCCCCTGTCCTATTTTTCATTTCTTGCTTCTCCCATTCAAGTCACCTATAGTGTATCTAAAGACACATATAATTAAAGGGGCCGGCCATGTTCCAAAAGGCTGCCCATTTGCTTCTCTGAGCAATGACAATTGAGGTGAGATGTGAAGACTAGGTTGTACATATGTTGGGCTCTGTGCGTTTGCGGGTGTGAGGGGATTTTTCAAGGCAAAGGTAGCATGAGCAAAGTCCATATGTTGAAGTCTTATTCAAGGAACACAGAGGAAGACAGTGTGAGGGGGAGGAGAATGTGGTGTGAGAAGGGACTAGAATGTTCAGGAGGTGCCAAACCAGGCAGGACCTTGTCCATTTGTTTTCATATACCTGTAAGCCACGTACCACTTTTCTCTCACGCATTAAGTCCATCATATGTTCTCCTTGCTTTGATCTACTTTTATGATGTCACCTTTAGTATCAGTGACTGATACTCCTTAAGAACTGCTGATCTCCTCAAGAAAATGTTTTTCTAAAATTCCAAACTTGTATTCTTATTAAACACAGTACATACTCCGTGGAAAAAATTCTCACAATTTATAGATGTATAAAGTGAAAGTTCCCTCAAGTCCTATCCACCAAAAACTATCATGGTTAACAATTTTACATATTCGTGTAGACTTTTCCACGTGCACATCCAAACGGATATCTCCATTTTTTGGAAAAAGCAAAATACCAGACACACCATTCTGCAACTTGCTTTTTCCCCAACTCTTGTTTTATTTAAAAACAAATAATGAGGGGGTGCCTGCGTGGCTCGGTCAGTTGGGCCTCCGACTTCAGCTCAGGTTGTGATCTCACAGTCAGTGATTTCAAGCCCCTCATCAGGCTCTGTGCTGACAGCTCAGAGCCTGGAGCCTGCTTTGGATTCTGTGTCTCCCTCTCTGTCTATCTGCTCCTCCCCCACTCGTGCTTTGTCTCTCTCTGTCTCTCAAAAATAAATAAACATTAAAAAAATTAAAAAACCCAAATAATGAAATATTTAACACAATTCCCGAGGAGAAGTGACTTGCTGTTTGACCCAGCTTTTTAAGGCTATGTAGAACCAGAACATACATCAATGGACTATCGTTAGTGGTTGGGAGGAAATATTTAAGAGCTTTATTTTTTATTATTTTTTTCACCTTTATTTAGGTATAATTCACAAATAAATTTGGAATATATTTAAAGTATACCTGGTGATAATTTGGTATACGTATATACATTTAAAAGGATTCCAGTGGCATGTTATTTCATCATATAGATGTGCCATTCAATGATGGACAGTTAGGTTGACTCCATTGTTTTTTTTTTTTTGCCATTACAAACAAAACAATACATCAGTCAGCATCCTTGTATATACTCTTGCTCAATTGTGCAAGTATCTCATTAAGATAAATTCCAAAGGGAATGTTTCAATGAGTATGCATATTTTAGATAATGAATATTTCCAAATTCCCATCCAAAAACGTTGCACGAATTCACCTCTGATAGTGGCATAAGAGAGTGCCCATTGCCATTCTCTGTCTCCTGATTGCTGCCTCTCATCTTACAAGAAGAACAAGAATCAGAATTTTACCAAATTCAATCCAATTTTCTGGGCCATGGCTTTGTTTACAACTGCCTAATATACCCCATTTCCATCAAACCTCTATCACCAACACAGCCTCCTCCTAAGAGCTCTGGTCCTGCTGTGACCATCATCTATCATCTGGACCACCCTCCCCCCTCCCCACATTGTCTCTCATAATCTTTCTCTTCCCACAATCTTTCCACTTGCATTACTTTTCTTCCAGCTCTGTGGCTAATATCCCCGCTTAGGGTCTTACTACTTCCTGCCTAGCTCCAATTTCTTCCACCTTCAATGAACTCATGTCTACATTCATCTTTGTGAAACTCTTTCCTCAGAGTCCTCTCCAAGGTTCTCTCCTATTTGAGGACCTTCAGTGTCTCTATTCCCTGCCAAATCCTGGCTGAGTCCAGAATCCAGTCTGTCCCATCACTGGTTTGCCGTTCCAACCACCAACATGCCTGTTGCTTTCCTGCATTTGATCAGATCATTCCCTCCCTCAAGGTGTTTCCCATATCTTGGCCTACCTGAACCCTATCTATCCAGATGAACCATAAAGATACCTGGGGAGAGAGCTTTCCAGATAAAGGGAATGTTGGAGTTTCAGATTATGTAGAGCCTCATCAGACACTGTAAAGACTATGACTAGGCAAAATTTGAGCATTACCATTATGTAGGAGTATAGGCTTTGTCTCTAATGACAAATTATCATCAAATGCTTTTTGTAAAGTCAATAATTTTTAAAATAATAATATTTTTATGGCAGGAAGAAGTTCTTTGCTTTGGGCTAAAATGGTGGCACAAGCTTTTGCCTCACTTTGGAAGGATTTCATTAAGCTGAAGCAGAAACATCCAGCTGAGCAATCACACCTACCTGTGATAAATAAGGACCCTGAAGTAATGTCGTCCTTCTTATTCATCTTATTTTCTCATTTAATACAAACAGGACAATCATTTCTACTTCTAAAGTGCTTCTTAAATCATGAAGACAGAAAACCACTTGCCTATTTAACTTGAATTCAGAGTTCATATTCATTCATTGCTAATTCATAGGGTTGTTGGGAAGATTAAATGAACTAATAGAAGTGCTTAGAACACTACCTGACACACAGTAAATGCTCTATAAGTTTGCTGTAATAATGTTATGTGTATATATACTCTCCATTCATTCATTTATTCATACAGCAAATTATAGTTGTGTATCCAGTACTATGCCAGGCACTGGAAATGTAAACATATTAAACTGCTTCCAAAGATCTCATCCCTAGTGGAGAAAACAAATTTATAAACACATGATTAAAATGTGATAAATGTGATGATTGAGGTGTATTTAAGGGGAAGTGGTAACAAAAGGCAGAAATGAATAATTATGCTTGAGAGAAAGGGTTACAGAGAAAATGATGCTCAAGTCTTATGGCTAGGCATAACCAGTTGAGAGAGGTTAGTAGAATGTAACAAAGTAGAGGGAATAAGCTTTCACAAAGGCATAAACTCATGGAGCAGCAGGGTATATCTGAGGCCTTGTAGAGTGACTGATGTATATGTTATAAAGGAAGAAGGGAGAGTACTTGTGTTTGTGAGAGTATTGTATCATTGATAAAGAATTTGAACATTCTTTATAGAGGATGGTGAGCAACTGAAGGATTTGAGGTAGATTTCCATTTTATAAAATATGCAGCAAGAGGCACAAATTCAAATACCTCTGAGGACCATGCAGTTAACAAATGTGTAAACTGCGGTATGGTTTAGTGATGGGAAATGGTGGGGGAGACAAACTGAAAAGTGTGTAAAGACATAAAAGTGATTTAAAAATAACTTGGCTGGCTCAGTCAGTACAGCATGCGACTCTTGATCTCAAGAGTTGTGAGTTCGAGCCCCACATGGGGTGTGGAGATTACTTAAAACTAAAATCTTTAAAAAAAATAAAAATAACAACAAAATAAAAGCTGCTAAGTAAATCCAGTCTGAGCGCTGCCAGTTTGAACTCCTGGTGTAGAGACTATTGACTGCTTAGGGGAGAGTGGAAGAAGGTAGGGACTAATTAAGGAATCCCTTCATGTAAAACATAACAAGGAATAAAAGCAAGAGAAGAGCTGCAGAGGTGAAGGACCCGACCTGACCTATATTTAGGGAGGAAAAAATCCGTAGACCCTGCCGACCTATGGAAAGGAAGAAGGAAAGAGGCTAGAATAATTCCAAAGTTTCTGGTAAATAATGATAAAACCCATCACCTCTACAGAAATGGTAGGGACTGGGGAGCCAGGCAGACATGATGAGTCAGTTTTAGAAATGCTGACTTTGGAGTGTTTGTGGGTCATCCAAGTGTAAGCTCCCAGTACATGGCTAGATTTATAGATGGAAAGTACAAAAGAAAATACAAAAATACAGATATAGGAGTTATCAGGTTATAGGTTGGAAATAACAACAGAGGTGTAGCTGATATTGTACAGAATGAAGGTATGGGAAAATTATAGAGAAAATATTTTGTAATCTAAATTTTAAAAAATGCTTTTGTATCTGTGGTAATTTTCACATTCATTATATCCTAAGAATTCTTTTTCTTCTACTCTGTATTCTTCTTAAGTGAATTTGGCATGAAGAAATGACAATGATAAAATGTACAATTTAGCATGTGTACTCGGCAAACCAGCCTGGAAATAACATACTCATAAAAATTGTAACATACCTACATTTTTTACACATATTGTTAAAAGCATATACCATGTAATTAAATTCAATGACCTTAGATGGTTCCTTACTCTTTTATTTGGCAAGACAGATACCTAAAAGGAAGGGTGAGTCCAAGAGTATGAGATGAAAGGAGACAGATCATACGTAATGAATAGCACAGCCATTGTCTAAGGATACTGTTTACAGATTGTGTGTGTGAGCTCATAGAAAGCAGTTAAGTTTTTAAAATTTAGGCTAATGCCAGCTAACATATTGTTTACTATCCCTATTTCCAATCAGCACTGACTCAACCCTAATAAGAGCCTTTTGTCTGGAATATTTGAAAACAAACTTGGAATGAGGAAGGGGTGAAACAGGCTCCCACATTAAAGCATAACCATCCCAGACTCAGGAATAGGCCAATCCCCATCAAAATGTTTACTTTGGGTCCATCTACATAACCTATTAAGAGTCAACTTCGATCAGCAAAGACAACAACTAGAAGGATAATGGAGAAATAGTATAGTTTCCAGATCTTTTTTTTTAAGCACTGTTTACTTAACACTTTTAAGTGAATTAATAGCAGATGTTGAAATTGTTGCCAACTGTTGACTTGTCATCTGTGAACGGGAATTAACTTGGTTTTGTTCATCATTAAATTAAGTGTTAGGCTTCAGTAGTTTAAAGAATCTTGGAATGCAGGTCCTAATGGGATTTTAAAGTTACAAATAACTGAAGTAATTCTGATAATTGTGAAGACATCTGTCCTTGTAAGATAAAAAGAAAAATTCCTAAGAAAGTTTAGAATTCTGAAACTCAAAAGTCATTATTTTGAAACAGAAATCAATATTTTGATATTCAACAAGAACTTCTGGACACCATCTATACTTTCAGTCCTTTATTTGGTGCAAAAGAGGCTACAAAAGAACTTAAAAATTGTTGTCATTCTCAGAGTGACAGAATGCAAGATGCTGTATGACTCAGTACCCACATGAGGGGGCCTTCACAAGTTCAGAGGAAAACTAGCTGGAAGAGAGCTGAAATGATATGGACAGGGACCTGAGGAACAAGTTGGTTGGACAATGGTGAATGTACAGGATTTAATATTACTTCAAGTAGCAATGAGGTTCTAAAAAGGCTCTCAGTGATTCTTGCCTTTGGTTATTCAAGCCTTTTTGTAGTTCGCTTCCATGTTGAACAGACCTGACCTGTGTAACTGATAGGATATTGCAGAAATGATGGGTATGTGACTTTTGAGGTTAGGTCATAGAAAATATTGTGGCTTCAATCTTTGTCTCTCTTAAATTCTCACTCTAGGGGAAGCCAGACTCCATGTTAAGAGGACATTCAAGCAACCCATGGAAAGACTTATTTGGAGAGGACTGTGGGCCTCCTGCCAATAGCCAACACCAACTTGTTGGGCATGTGAGTGAGCCAACATGGAAGCGGATCCTCTAGCCCCAGTGAAGCCTTCAGATGACTTCAGAAGCCTTCAAATAACCTCAAGACACCCTGACTCATAACATCCACTTACCTGTTTCTAAATTCCTGACCCATTGGAATTGTGAGGTAATGAATGTTTTGGGACACTGAGTTTTGGGGTAATTTTTAAAGTAGCAGTAGATTAATACAATTTATTTGGTCTCACCTAAAAATGCAAAAAAAAAAAAATCAATAAGAAATTGCTCGAATATGAATAAAAGGATGAGCTATAATCATTTCTTTAAAAATGCTATAATATTATAACAAAAAAGTGAAATAAACTCTTATACACTAATATAATAATCGACCACACAGATCAGTTCACAATCCCTACCTGCCCTGATCCCAACCAGCTGTATAGGTGAATGACTTCATCCATTCAAAAACACTTCAAAAAAGCCCCACAAAACCCTGAGTTCACTTAACAAATATTTATTGAGGATAAACTATGTGTCAAAATATGAATTAAGTACACATAATAAAATATAAATTACATAATTATATGGCATAGAACAGCACATAATAGATGAAAAATATTTTTGTTTTTTATAGTTTCATTTAAAACCAAGAGAATTAAAGTTTCCTTTTTGTGAAAATTGCAACTTGATTTTGTCCAAGGATAATATGGCATAGTTCTACACCTTCCTATTTGGGTGTGGGGATACCATTAGCTGCAGAAATGTAGGCAGGCAACACACCCTATGTGGATGACTGGGTGTGCCTTCCACATCCTGGAATGGCTATACTACTGTACACAGATCCAGATGGTCACCACTATTAGCATCACCTTAGCCCAGCATCAGGTCTATAAAAAAAGAGTTTCCAAGTCTGTCTGCTCCAGAGAGATATAAAGAAGTACAAGAACAGAAAGAGTTCCTAGTATCACTGATGAAATCTGAAAATTAGGAGAAAAGAGAAATGTAAGAAAATACAGACTGATGATTTCATAATAAAGTCTTCTCTAGCTCTTGAAAAGGGCTTTAAAAATATTTATTTTTGAGAGAGAGAGAGAGAGAGAGCATGAATAGGGGAGGGCCAGAGGGCAGAGAGAGAAGGGGACAGAGGATCTGAAGTGGGCTGTGCGCTGACAGCAGCAAGTGTGACATGGGGCTCGTGAACTATGAGATCACGACTTAAGTCAAACTTGGATGCTCAACTGACTGAGCCACTCAGGTGCCCCAGGGACGGCTGGCTGGCTGGCTGGCTTGCTTGCTTTCTGCAGAGATCCACTACTAGAATTTAACAAATTCTACTTGTAAACCTGAGGTTGGGGGGATGAACAGGGGAAGGGAAGAGAGAGAGAGAGAGAGAGAGAGAGAGAGAGAGAGAGAGAGAGAGTCCTAAGCAGGCTCTGCACTGTCAGTGCAGAGCCCAACATGGGGCTTGATCCTATGAACTGTGAGATCATGACCCGAGCCAAACACCCAGAATCAGATTCTTAATCAACTGAGCCACCCAGGCTACCCCCATACTATTTTCTTAAAGCACATAACAATTGAGGCAAATGGCAGGACCATGAGATTTGTTTTAAAGTACAGAATACTCAGAAGTTATACCCAAAAAATTTTGCAGCCAGCTAGAAAATGTTCTGTGGCCACAGCATGGTCCTTGTCATCTCAGGAAGTGAGGTGTGTTGGGGAAAATGTGGACAAACCAGATTCAAAGCAAGAAGAGCTTATGATAAAAGATAAACAAAAAACAACCCATCAACCAGAAGGTCAGTACTAACTCAGCAGCTTGGAGATTAACAACTGAGTGTGGTGTTTGTCCTTCCAGAAGACCAGGCAAAGTGAGGGGAAAGTGTGGATGATCCTGGTCCAGAGAAAGAAAAAGAGAAGACAGGGCTTATGGGCAGAGGACTCACCTACCACTGAGATCTGCAGTAACTGCAGCTTGGATGTTAACAAGCCAAACAGGAGCAAACACAAAATACCATGGAGAGTAAACCAGTAGAACCTATTCAGAGGAACCAAAGGCATACCAAATTTCAAGGACTTCACCTAATAACCAGATTCCTAGAATTACCACCAGTGGAAGAGGATGTCGTCTTGGTGAATACCACGAACTGAGAGTGAACTCAGCAGAACACAGAACAGGTTGATGAGTAAAGGACAAATGATATAGATATTCCAGAAAATATTATTAAATAATTTCAAGTGAAATCCTGTCCCCAGTTGGGTTATACATTAATATCATAGTGACCCTATCTGGGACTGGCTACATAATTTGTGGGGCGCCCAGCACAAAATTAAAACAAGAGACCTCCTATTCTAAAATCATTAAGAATTTCAAGATGTAATAGCAGAGCACTAAACCAAGTGTAGGGCCCTTCTAAGCATGGGGTCTTGTGTGGTGGCACAAGTTGCATGCCCATGAAGCTGACTCTGGCCCTATTAAAAAGAGTGGAAGACAGAAGTTTTGTCTTCTACGAAGTGAAGAACTGCTTGAAAGTCAAGAGATATATTTTTAATGGAATAATATTTTTACCACATAGAGTATAAAGCAATTATTGATTTAATTATACTAAACATGGGGGCACCTGGTGGCTCAGTCAGTTAAGCATCTGACCTTGATTTCGGCTCAGGTCATGAACTCACGGTTTGGGAGTTTGAGCCTCACGTTGGGCTCTGTGCTGACAGAATGGAGCCTGCTTGGGATTCTCCCCCTCCCTCTCTATCTGCTCTCCCCTGCTTGTACTCACTCTCTCAAAAAATAAGCTTTAAAAAAAATTGTACTGGGACACCTGGGTGGCTCAGTCGGTTAAGCGTCCGACTTCGGCCCAGGTCGTGATCCCGCGGTCCATGAGTTCGAGCCCCGCGTCGGGCTCTGTGCTGACAGCTCAGAACCTGGAGCCTGGTTCTGATTCTGTGTCTCCCTCTCTCTCTGACCCTCCCCCCATTCATGCTCTGTCTCTCTCTGTCTCAAAAATAAATAAACATTAAAAAAATTAAAAAAAATTGTACTAAACATGAATTACTGTTGAGGATTAGAAACACCTTAAGCAATGAACAGCTGCTTGTCAAGTCACAGACTTAATAGTTTTTAAAACTATTTTAGAAAAGCTTCTGAAAACCCACTGACAATTGACGGGCCACAGGGGAGGTCTTGGAAGTTAGGATGGTAAATTGACCTAGATCCATGCCTTTTATTTTCTTTTAATGGTTGCCATCAAAACACTCATTCCACATTAAAAGAAATTTTCCCCCAGAAGGATTGAGCAGCACGAAAAGATTCTGGGCTTGGAAGTGGTGCAATAATGTGTGGCTCTGGATTATTCCCCTTTTGGAAAGAGAGTGAACATGTTTTTGGTTGTTAATGAAATGACTGGACTATGTTTTGTGCTTCTTTAATCAAATAGTTTCGAAGTATGAAAAATTCTGTATACCAAAGTATAGACTCTATAAGGAATATTGAACACCTACTCGACTACAACTTCTCAGCTCTTAAGAAACAAAATATTAAAAATATAATTGAAGCCATTTCTCCCTCTTCCTCCAAATGTAATTTTGAGACCTGCAGAGCTTTCCACGGGTAACAATTCTGTCCAAACCTTGAGACTTGACCAAAGTCGAACATGGTTTCTAGCAACTTAATCCCTAGGAGGACTCTAGCCCCCCATGGAAACCCAGCTCCTCATTAAAATGCCCGATTTAGAAAGTTCAACTGCCAAGAGAATTTACTCTGTTCTAGCCAACCCTGATGATGGATTCCTGACCTCTCTTTCTTGGAGCATTTATTAGAAAGAGCTTAGAATTGTTTCTCTTATGACTTAGAAGTGTCCTTCTCAAGGACCTGAGAGTCGTTACTTTGAAATGTAATCATCAGGAACGATAGGGCCACTGTCTCTCAGCGTCTGTGGGAGGATAGAATCCTAACTACAAAAATTGCCAGCTAGCAGACACAGCTGGCTCAATCACAATCACACTGGCTAACTCTTTGTAATTTTTCACTTCTATGACTCTAATGAGCCCCCATTCTCTCCACTCCCTTATTCTCCCTTTAAAACCTCTAATCACCTCTGCACCAATTGGAATGGAGCTCTGCTCTTTCCCCTACTGTCAGTAGTTTCTGGATAAAACCTGTTTTCCCTGCTTTAATGTCTGGCTGTGTAAGAACTGCCATTCCATTTTTTTAATCATTTCCCTTTATTTTTTTAAAGCACTTATGCATCTATTCACAAACAATATATTGTCTTGCCTATTTTTACCACCAAATATAAATGAAACCATACTATACCTATCCTTCTGCAATCTCTCGTTCATTTAACATATTTTTCAGATTTATTCATACTGTTACCTGCTTCTCTACTTCATCAGTGTTGGTTCTACGGCTTGCAAAAGCATTTCCCTACGTCCATCCTCCCGAGACTGTGCACACCAGGAATGGTCAAGGGGAGACAAGAGGCTAGTGCTTTGATGGTGTGGTGGTGGTGGTGATGTGGACCGAGCTTGGATGTGGAGGCCAAGGTGACCGTAGATGTGGAGCAAACAAGAAGTAGGGTGGGAAGAGAAGAAACGTGGCAGCTCAGTTTGGAACTCCAAGATTTCTAGAAATCTAAACTTGGATTTGACCTTCCAGGTTATTAGGAAGACTGTGTGTGTGTGTGTGTGTGTGTGTGTGTGTGTGTGTGTGTGTATACACACACACGATACACACACGCATATATATATAAAGGCGGGAGGTTGGAGCATATTTCCTTTACTTTTTAGCGCCTTTTTTCCCCCCCAAACAACTTTCAAGCGTTCAGAAAAAGTAGGGGACTTTCATTTGTGCTTCTGACCGCGCCCCACAAATAGGGGTGGGCGGTGACCTTTCCTTACATCCAACTGTTTCCTCAAATCCAGTTGTTAGTGGGAAATGACTGAAATGTGGCTATCCTCCTACTCCCACCTTCCCTATGGAATTCCCCCCTCTCCTACTCTCTCCATTAGTTAGGACTCCCAATTCTGATTTTAAGTACAACGCCAAGATGCAATGAAGAAGCCAAACGGACGCTAAGAAACGACGCTCACAAGGGCCTTTTACCAGGTCACGCTCCCTCATCAAGCTCCGCCCACTCCATCCGCCCAGTCCCCGCGGCATGCTGGGACATGTAGTCTTTGAAGGGGCAGCTGCTTTGGCCGAGTCTCCTCCCCCAAGCTGCCTTTCGCCGTCGGGACGTCGGGACGTCGCGTTGCTCCCGTCTCTTGCCTCCTCCCTCTTTCTTTTCCTCTCCAGAAGCTCACTCCCAGACTTCCGAGAACCTTTTACGACATTGGGTCTCAGAGTCGGTCCGGGCGCCAGGTCCACTTTTCGGCAAAGTGACGTGGACGTCAACAGCAATGGCGGAAGGAGAAGGGGTCCTGCCACAGCCAACGTCGAGCGGTGACGGCTGGTGAGTGAAAGCCTAGGGCTGATTCTTTCTGCCTCTCTATTCTTTCTGCTCACCATCCTGCCTGTCCCTGAGGTACCAGCAGGCTCCGACCTGGAATGGGAAGACCCGTCCTGGGCAAAGTCCAGCGCCCTGCCCCGCCCCCTCTGCTGGCCAGCTCCTCTCAGCCGGCTCCATCAAATCGAAGGGTCTAAGGCCGGACTCCAAATGATAGGGGTGTCGTCCAGGTATTGGGCCTCAGTTAGGTCCTCCTGTTTCGTTCACCGGTTTCTAAAACGTGCTGGAGAGGGTGGCTTCAGGGCTGGGTTTGGCAGGAGTCCCTGGCCCGGGGCGTTAGAGTAGGTTGGTAGGGAACGAAGTTAGAGCTGAGGCACTAGAATACCATTTGAAGAAGACACTTGAAATTAGCACCGCAACGTTTGCCGGAGAGGTTGAGAGATACACCCAGGGAGGATCCCTCCCACAGAGTTGAGATATTTTTTATATTCTAGTTTTTATTTCTTATTTTGCGTTTCAACCGTTTCTACCATTCGTCTCACACAAGTCGATTTTTTTTTTTTCCTGTCTCTTTATTTCTACCGCTCAATCTACACAGCTTTTGGACGTTTTGTGGATATTGCTCTTGCTGCTCCCAAGCCTTTGCATGCTTACCTGACTTATACTCGGAGCTGTGGAGGGGGCGGGGACTTCCAATAATTTTTTGGTAGACTTTAGTCATTTAGTGTCGTTAATCTTTGGGAAAGGCTCCTACTTTTGAAATAGTCAATCTTTACAATACATTTTTAAGACAAAAATATATGGAACCTTTAGAAGCTTGTTGAGTTTGTATATTTAACCTAAGTATATCGACCACATGTATTAGTTTTAGATTTGCTTTTTCATCATCTGACATGTATGTAGCTCATGTAATAAGTTGTTTGCCTAAAAATAATACAGGACATTTTACACATGGACTTTTAATACTTGAGAAAGAAATGAAAATCATTGAAAGGGATAGATAATATAATAGTTGAGAAAATCAGTTCTCAGCAGACGTCTGGCATCATCTAAGTTCATGCATGTACTCTCCAAGGTGTAGTAGGAAAACTCACTGGTGACCTAGATGGAGTTTCTTTTCTCAATTTGCTTATGTTGGAGCTGTGACAGGTAAACTCAGTAACAAGGTAAAGTTGATCCAGTTCTTTGGGAATGTGAAGGTGTTATGGGATTTCAGGGGACAGAAACCACTTCCACTTGCAGTCATTAGAGAAGGCTTCATGGAAGCAAAGGCGTTTGAATTAGGCCTTGAAGAATCAATAGGTTTTAGACTAGTGCTGTCACTAGAAATATAACATGTATGTAATTTAAAATTTTCTCTTTTTTCCCCCTAAGATTTTTATTTATTTATTTTTGTAATTTTTTTAAAAATTTATTTTTGAGACAGAGAGAGACAGAGCATGAGCAGGGGAGGGGCAGAGAGAGAGGGAGACATAGAATCTGAAGCAGGCTCCAGGCTCTGAGCTGTCAGCACAGAGCCCAACACGGGGCTCAAACTCACGGACTGTGAGATCATGACCTGAGCTGAAGTCGGACGCTTAACCAACTGAGCCACCCAGGCACCCCTTCCCTAGGATTTTTAAAGTAATTTCTACACCCAACATGGGGCTCGAACTCACACTCCCCAGATCACGAGTTGCATGCTCCATTGACTGAGCAAGCCAGGTGCCCCTGAAGTGTAAAATTTTCTAGTAGCCACATTAAAAACTAAAAAGAAACAGTTTAAATTCTTTGATTTATATCTGAAACATTATTTTAACATAGGATTGTTCAAAAAAAAAAAGCCAGTTAGATAGTTTTACATCTTTTTTTTATACGAAGACTTCAAACTTTCACGTGTTCCTTACCTTTACCCTACATCTCATTTGGATCTAGCCACATTTCAAATGTTAAATAGCCACACATGGCTAGTGGCTAACATGTTGGATAGTGCATTCAGATTAACAGATGGGAAAGGCCTTTGAATGGAGTAATAGCATGACCATGCTTGGGCAAGAAAACGAAATGATTGTTTGAAGAGTAATGACTAGAACTTCATGAAATTGGCTGTCTTGAAAGTGTGTATTGTATCTAACTGGCTCTGATCAGCTTATTGGAGGTCATGAGGAGAAGTGTTTCTAGAGTTAAGGTATCTTTGAGGAGTTCTTAGGATTGTGAACAGGAGTCTGTTCACAGAGGCAAGGAACATGGAATTAATGGTTGTTAAAGGTAGCATTTGTTCTCTTCTAGGGTTGCTCTGTCTTTTGTGTGACTTTCTATTTTTGTTGTTTTTATTTTCATGAATGGAGGAACCCTGAGGTGTTCAATGATTTCTCCTCTCCTTCTGTTCTCATGTAATCTTTGTCCATTTTCTATGCTCACTGCACTCAGTGGTGCCCTGTAGGAGTGAGTTTGAATGTAGAGAAGACATTGGATTTGGAGCCATAGATTTGGTACAGCCTCTGTTCTAAGACTAGTGATTGGGTTGTTATGGAATGGGAAGGATTTACTCTTTTTTTAAAAAGTCATGGAGCGCCTGGGTGGCTCAGTCGGTTGAGCGGCCAACTTCGGCTCAGGTCATGATCTCTCAGTCTGTGAGTTCGAGCCCCGCATCGGGCTCTGTGCTGACAGCTCAGAGCCTGGAGCCTATTTCAGATTCTGTGTCTCCCTCTCTCTGACCCTCCCCTGTTCATGCTCTGTCTCTCCCTGTCTCAAAAATAAATAAAACGTTAAAAAATAAATAAAAAAATTAAAAAGTCATATTTTTATTGCAACTTTTTCAGCTGGAAATGTTTCTGAAATATGTTATATATCCGATTGCCTAACCTGAACTTATCTCAGTGACTTAGAGCCATTCAGTTTACAGATGTAAGTGTATAAGAATAAAACTAGGTCCCTGTCCTCAAGGAATTTGTGGTCTAGTTAGAGGAGGCACATTTAAGAATGTCAGTTACTGTTATACTTCTGTAGTATAGTGAGACCTATCTAGGCAGATAGGGTAGATTGTTGCTATGTTAAATGGACCCAAAAGCCTTCCCTTTTTGAAATTGCTTTTTATTTTATTCCCTGTTTTCTTTCTTTGTTGTTAGTGGTATTTCCCAGTGTTTTTTGTTTTTTTGTTTTTTTTTTTTAATCTCTGAAACTGGGTAGCTGACCACATTAAAATTATGTATCAATTTGCAAAAAGGCTCGGGGTGGGGACTGAAGATCTTGAAAGTGTGAGATGACACTTATTTACTGATCTTCAGTTATGTTCTAGGTTAGTGCTTCTCAAAATTTAAATGTGCATTGGAATTACCTGAGGATCTTGTTAAAATGTAGATTCTGATTCAGTACATTTGCTTGGGACCTGAAATTCTGTATTTTATGATTGAGCCCTGCGTCAGACTCTGTGCTGGGAGTGGAGCCTTCTTAAGATTCTCTCTCTCTCTCTCTCTCTCTCTCTCTCTCTCTCTCTCTCTCTCTCCCTCTCTCTCTCTCTCTCTCTCTCCCCTCCACTCACTCTCTTTGAGTGTGCACACACACACTGTCTCCCTCTCTCTCTCAAAAATAAGTAAAACATTTTTTTTGTATAGATATTAATTTTACAACAACTGTTGGTATTCTGAGTTTGTTTAGTTTAAAATTTTTGTACAATATCCACGTTAAAGTCGTGATTTTAATTTATTGCTAAACTCTTCTTAAAATTATAAAAGTATCAGTTCATAAAGAAGCTTCTATTCTTAATTTGAAATGTGAATAGAATTGTTTTGAGAATAATAGGGTCTTTTTCAAAGTTTTGTGCACTTTGTATATAGTGCTTTCAGTGCTTCCCATTTCATAGGCATTGAAATATGAGGAAAGATTTAAGGAGTAGGTGATTGCAATTTCAAAAATGATATAATCAATAAAGAAATACATTTAATATGAAAGAGAATGGAACTCATTTAAGGTGAATATTGACAGCTTGTGGTTCTGGGCAGACTAGATATTACCTTACAAAAAATGAAGAGGAAGAAAAACCTCGTCTTGAATTAGGTGTTTGGTTTTTTTTGATGTTTGTTTATTTTTGAGAGAGAGAGAGAAATCACACAAGCAGGGGAGGGGCAGAAAGAGAGAGGGAGACACAAAATCCGAAGCAGGCTCCAGGCTCTGAGTGGTCAGCACAGAGCCTGACGCGGGGCTCGAACTCACAAACTGTGAGATCATGACCTGAGCCAAAGTTGGATGCTTCCCTGACTGAGGCACCCAGGTGCCATGAATTAGGTGTTTTTAAATAACAACTATTTGATTTGGTAAGCTGTAAGTATAGTGCAGGAAACAATTAGAAATTAAGAAGACTTAACTTGTTTATACTATTTACATTCATGTTTTTCTTATAATTCAGATTTTACTGTTTTTAAAGGTAATTCCTAAATAATAATTAACTTCTAGGATTTTGCATCTGTGGATGTTTTAATATCCACAGGTAAGAGTTAATAATTGGTTTTTGAATGCCAAAAAATGGATCCAATATCATTTAGTTTTACTGTAGAGAGTACAGGTGCCTTCCCCATCTTGGAGGCAACTTAGGTAATTCTGGCACACCAAGTTAAGTGTACTGCAGTATGCACACAGCCAACTTCTGTCTCCTGAACAGAGTTGATAAAATATGCTTGGCAAATCATTTCTGGTGCTTATGCTAAACTGTGGATTCTACTTGGTATAAACCAAAAACAGTGGCTTCCCTCATGTATCAAAAAGCAAAATAGAGTTTAGCAAAGCAGTTATAAGGCATTCAGCAAACATTAACTAAATACTGGTTATTTATTCAAGCTACTGTGTAGTGTTTTAGGAAAAAACTGAGACAGCTTTAAAACCAGAGTTCGCAGTGTTCTGTCTTGCTTGGGCACTTCAATGTTTTCATCTTTTTAGCCGTAGTATTCAAATAATATGTGAAGATATCTTCTAAAGATACCTAAATATTGGTGTTTTGGGAAGTTATACACTCTAGCAGAGTAGAATAGGATTACACAGCTTGAAAAGGGACAGTGCTTGAAGTGACTTAGATATTGAGAATTATAAGTGGAAGATAAATCAGTCCCTTATGTTAGGCTTACAAGAGAAATTATTTCTTGTGGAAATGCAAGAGCAGTAAGTTAGGAGTCAATATTAAGAAACTTATTTCCTGAAATTTGATGTACATTTGTTTTTAAGAGTCTGTCTAACCTTTGACCTGAGCTGAGAAAATGATCAGTAATTAAATCACTTGTTTCAAGTCTTCTTTCTTTTTCTTGAGGGTTAAAGGAGTTTTTCTTATTCCTAAGCTGACACGGCATTCCATAGTTGGGTGGGAATGCTGTAGTTTGTGTTTTTCTTGGTTTAAAGCAGTTGTTACATAAACTAATTGGTATGGTGATATTTAATAATTTTAGCAAGAAGATATAAGAATATATGTTTGTGTAGGGCTTTATCTTGTATGTAATGCTTATATATGCTGTCTCATTTGGCTCTTACAACAATTCTATGAGAAGTGGAAGTTATGGATTATTGTAGTTTTCTTGTTAGAGATGAGAGGACAGGCTTAGGGTGGTCAGGTGACAAACCCAGTTAGTAGAACTTATATCTCTTTAAGCCCTGTGCTCTTTCTAAAGTTGAATGCATATATGTTATGTATTTCACATATAGTTGAACAGACACCTAGAAAGAGCCCAATTAAAAATATGGTATTCCTATATTCAATCAGTCTTGTGTTTTGAAAGCCACAATATTCCAAGATGTATGTTGTTGAACATATATATTTGTTACTTGTGGCACCTATAAAGCTGTAAGGATATGCATACCTTGTCTGTGTTATATACACAAGAAGGGACAATTCATGATTGATATGGTGGGAAGTGATACAGAACATTATATACTATAGCTTTGTACCTTAGTTTTCATAATGTGTTCTCATAGCCTTGCCAAAAATAGATTAGTTTTTTGAACTTGAAATATTATGGTTATATAGTACACCTAGATAATATATACATATATAATATATGTTGTATATTTAAATGTATTTGTATGATAAATTATATGTTAAATGTATATTATATAAGTAATATAATTATATTACATATATCTAAATCATATATAAAATAGAATTATTATTTATAGTTTGTGAGAGTATAGTAGTGATATTTAATTAGAAAACATAAGTAATTATACAGCTTACTAACTTTATTAGCTCAGTAATTTTTCTGTTGTTTTTATTCAGGGATATTGGAGAAATAAGAAACCTAGTTTTAAAATAACTCTCTGTGGTTACTTTCCCTTTTTGGGAATTTCTAGCCTTTGTTTTGAAGTATAAAAGTGACCCATAGAAGAATGTATTTATTTCATATAGGTGTGGAATTAAATACCAGAAATTCTTGAGCTTTGTATTGTAGATTCTATTTACACGTAACCACTGACATGAAAGTAAATGAGACTCTCTTTAGTCAAATAAATTATCATTGATGGTTGGAATCCAGGCTTTAAAAAAATCTGTTATGTATTTCTTTGCCAAATTAATCTTCATTGGTAAAGCACCCTTGGAAAGACTTGCCAAATGATGTAAAGTGTTGTCACCTCACTTGTAGTAGTGTTCCTTTATTTTCTGAAATGATAGTTTCCTGTTGGAATGAGCACTGGGTGTTGTATGGAAACCAATTTGACAATAAGTTATATTTAACATATTAAAATAAATAAAATGATGGTTTCAGGGAAAGGAATATTGGTAGTGTTTCTTCTCTCATTACATTTTGGATAAATTGGAAATTCGTGATAGAAGCAGGTAATGTGCTGTTTTGTGTTGACTTGTGCTGCTTTCATCCCGTTCTTTCTCTTGGGCAAAGGACATACTCTATTTTCCAAATAAACCACTGCTTCGATTGGGGGAAAATAATCTGGTGCCTTTCTTTGTGCATTGAAAGTCCTGGAAAGTCACCTCATATGTATAGAAAAGAACAGTATGTTAGGAACTTTTTATTTTAAGGAAGCATGAAAGAGGAAAGGATTTAGAGCAGTCTGTAAAGTCAGCTTCTCATTAGTAGAGAAGATGTTCTTCCATTTTGTAAGCAAAGTCTTACAGCAAATGCATTGCAACATTACACATCTAAAGTAAAGTTATGACAAACAGCTTCTTCCTCCTTCTCCCCCTCCCCCTCCCCCTCCTCCTCCTCCTCCTCCTCCTCCTCCTCCTCCTCCTCCTCCTCCTCCTTCTCCTCGTCGTCTTCTCCTTCTCCTTCTCCTTCTCCTTCTCCTTCTCCTTCTCCTTCTCCTTCTTCTTCTTCTTCTTCTTCTTCCTTTTTTGTTTGGCTGAGGCAAAAATTCCTGAGTTTTTTCATAGCAAAAGGGGCACACCCCATAGGTACCATTGGTGCAATTTGATCTACATGGATTATGGATCAAAAATAAGTCTGAAGATTTAAAGCATCTGTTCCATTTGTAGTTAATTTTAGTAGTTTACAGAGCAGCGTTCTGTGATCTGTCTCCTTTGCCTGTTGCACAGTGCTGAAATACTGTAGATACAATTTTTTTGTTTGGCTTGTCAAGCATAGAGGACTAAATTTACACTTTTCTTAACTTGGCACAAGATCCCGCTTAAACAAATTCTGGAGAGGATTGCATTATTTGATAAGGGAATCTCCCAAAACTGCTTTTGTGGATCTGATCCTGATACAAAGTTTCACTAATTTTTTTTAAAACTGGTGAGTGAGATGTTTTTTTTCCCTTGGCATTCAAATATACAACTTGTTAAAATGCTGTAAAAAGTATGTTGATTCTGACAAAAATCCAGAACGTCAAGATTTCACAGTTACCAGATTGTGCTCTCAGATTGTAAGGCGTTGTGGCCATTTCTTAATGTGTCTCATACTATTTGTTGTTAGAAAGTTTTGATGGTTTGAGATTGGTATTCATTTATTTATTTTTTATTTTTTTTAATGTTTATTTATTTTTGAGAGACAGAGCACGAGCAGGGGAGGAGCAGAGAGGGAGGGAGACAGAATCTGAAACAGGCTCCAGGCTCTGAGCTGTTAGCACAGAGCCTGATGTGGGGCTCAAACTCATGAGCCATGGGATCATGACCTGAGCCGAATTCGGATGCTTAACTGACTGAGCCACCCAGACGCCCCGAAATTGGTATTTAGAAATAAGTTACACGTGAAGCACCGGGCTGGCTCATTTGGTAGAGCATGTGATTCTTGATCTCAGGGTCATGATTCAAGCCCTGCATAGAGCTTACTTAAAAAAATAAGTCAGAGAAAGATAAATACCACATGATTTCACTCATATGTTGAATTTAAGAAACAAAACAGATGAACATAGAGGAAGGGAAGGAAAAATAAGGTAAAAAAAGAGAAGGAGGCAAACCATATGAGACTCTTAAATACAGAGAACAAACTGAGGGTTGCTGGAGGGGTGTTGGGTGGGGGGGATGGGCTAAACAGGTGATGAGCATTAAGGAGGGCACTTGTTGGGATGAGCACTGGGTGTTCTATGTAAGTGATGAATCACTAAATTCTACTCCTGAAATCATTATTACACTATATGTTAACTAACTTGGATTCAAATACATTTAAAAAATGAAAAAAAATAAAAATAAGTTATGCAGTTATAAGTTATGCATACCTTATGGTCACTGAACTTCATCTGTATGTCTACTGTACAAGTGAATGTGTAACAAAGTTGTCTTATTTCTATTTCTAACAAATGTCACAAAATATTTAGGAACTAATTAAGGAGTATTGGTATGGTAGTAATTTGTAACCAGTGTGCCAACAATAGCAAAATAAGTTCAGACAAAGCTTTTGATGCTGATGTCTCATGAGTTGGGCATTAAGAAATAACACAAAGTAAGTCATGAAACCACAACTTAATATGTGCAACTTGACACTGTTACACAGTCTGTTGGTGGTCATTTTTGAGTTTTAAGTAACTGATCAGAGGTTTGTGCCAAACAAATTCCAACAGACTACGCTTCAGAAAGGAGCTGCTTTTGATGAGTGGGTTTTAGATAATAGGACTTGTGATAAAACCTTGGAATAGCCAGCTAGAATGTAGGCTACATGAAGCATGACTTTTTAAAGAAAAAAAATTTGTTTTCATGTTTATTTTTGAGAGAGAGAAACAGAACTTGAGCGAGGGAGGGACAGGGAGAGAGGGAGGCACAGAGTCTGAAGCATGCTACAAGCTTTGAGCTGTCAGCACAGAGCCCAGTGTGGGGCTCGAACCTATGAGTAGTGAGATCATGACCTGAGCCAAAGTCAGACGCTCAACCAACTGAGCCACGCAGGCACCCTGAGAGCAGGACTTTTTGTTCACTGCTAGATCTCCAGTGCCTCACACAGTCGCCAGCAGGTAGTGGTGCTCAATATAATTTATTGAAGGTTTGAAGAAAAGAGTACTTTTGGCAAGGAAGGAAAGAATTCAGAACAAGGGTTAGAGAGAGATATAGGAAAGTTACTGGGAACTGAAGGAGAGTGTTTTAAGGAGAGAATCTAACTTTGCAGATATGTAAAGAGGACAAGGACTGAGATGACTGATGACTTTTTGGAGCAGTTTCCGTAGAGGGATAAAGGGTTTAAGTGAATGGGGAGAGAGTAAGTTAGAGATGAATGGTGACTACTGTTTTCAGGAAATTGAATTGTAAAAGGAAGGAGAGAGTTAACTGTTTGCTTTCAAGTTTATTTATTTTGAGACAGAGAGTGTAAGGAGGGTAGGGGCAGAGAGAGGGAGAGAGAGAGAGAATCCCAACCAGGCCCCTCTCTGTCAGTGTGGAGCCTGATGCAGGGCTCGAACCTATGAACTATGAGATCATGACCCGAGCTGAAACCAACAGTCGGATGCTTAACCGCTGAGCCACCCAGGTGCCCCGAGAGATGACTTTTTGAAAGGGAGTAGGTCATGTATAGGGCCTGTTGAATAAACAAATGTGGTGAAAATGTTTGAGGAAAGGAGAATAATCATCACAGGCTATATTGTTCTTTACATCCGTGAATGCAAGAAGTTCTGAGTCCATTTTATCTCTTGGCTCTGTTTAATAATGCTACTAGACTCAGAAGTTTGAGTAATATCCTATGCAGTAGAAATAGCATGTTTAGGATGTTTACATAGCAGGCTTTGGGTTTTTAATGATTTCCTCAGTAGTGCAGCTTTTAAATTTTTATTTTTATCAAACAATAATATACCTTAGACCATTAAAAAATCTTTTTTTGGCCCCTCAAAAAAAAGGGTTTTTTTAATGTTTATTTTTGAGAGAGAGACAGAGTGTAAAAGGGGGAGAGGCAGAGAGAGAGGGAGACACAGAATTGGAAGTAGGCTCCAGGCTTTGAGCTGTCAGCACAGAGCCTGATGTGGGGCTCGAACTCACAGACCAGACCACGAGATCATGACCTGAGCTGAAGTCAGACACTCAACCAACTGAGCCACCCAAGCATCCCTTATTATTTTTTAAATAGTTTCCCCGTGTGTGTGGGAAAGAGTGGGTGGGGAGTCGGAATAGTATACTATTTCTTTTGAATATATATGCTGTATGTTAACTTTAAAACTGCCCTTAGTTTTAAACTTTACACTTTACACTGTGGTTAATATGTTGAACATTTTCCATGTCATTAATTGTTTTTCAGCATTTTAAATTGTTGCCTGGTATTCCATCTACTGATTTAAATCAGTTCCTCATTTTAAGAGAGCTACGTTGTTTTCATGGTTATAATAAGCACTGCTTTGAACATGCTTTTAGCTGAATCATTTTACTCATTCTCAATTTTTTGTTGACTGAAAGAGTATAAATGTTAAAAAGGAATCCATAAGTATTTAAATTATTCAACACTACAAATATAATCAATACAATATTGATATAAATATAATCAATATTATAAATATACTCAAGCTTGGGGCACCTGGGTGGCTCAATGGTTAAGCTTCTGACTCTTGACTTCAGCTCAGGTCTTGATCTCATGGTTCGTGGGTTTGAGCCCTGTGTTGAGCTCTGCGTTGACAGTGCAAACTCTGCTTGGGATTTTCTCTCTCTCTCCCTCTCTCTCTGCCCCTCCCCTGTTCTCTCTGTTTCAAAATAAATAAACCTAATATATACATATACGTATGTATATACTAACTAATGCTTTACTGACTAATGCTATGTGCAAAGTAAATGTCCTTCCCATCTCATTTCTCTGAAGTAGCCACCTTTCACAATTTTGTTTCTTTTTCTAATGGATATTGCCATACCCTGGACCCACCTCCGGTCCCTAACAACTACTGTTTTTTTTCTGTCTCTGTGATTTTGACTATTCTAAATACCTCAAATAAGTACAGTATTTGTGTTTTTGTGACTGGCTTATTTCACTTAGCATAAAGTATGCAAGATTTATCCATGTTGTAGATGTGTCAGAATTTCTTTCCTTTCTGAGACTGAATAATATTCCTCTGTGTGTGTGTGTGTGTATGCCATTTAATTTATCCACTGAAGGATATTTGTGTGTGTGTGTGTGTGTGTGTGTGTGTGTGTGTGTGTATCCCATTTCATTTATCCACTGAAGGATATTTGTGTGTGTGTGTGTGTGTGTGTGTGTGTGTGTGTGTGTGTATCCCATTTCATTTATCCACTGAAGGATATTTGCGTTCGCTCCACCTTTGGGTACTATGAAAAATGCTGTTATGAATGTGGGTCCACAAATATCTGTTTGAGTCCCTGCTTTCACTTCTTTTGGGTATATAACCAGAAGTGGAATTGCTGGATCATACAGTATTTTTATATTTTAATTTTGGGGGGAATAGGCATACTGTTTTCCATAGTGGCTACACCATTTTACATTCCCACCAGTAGTGCCCAAGGTTTCACTTTCTCCACATTGTCACCAACACTTTTCTTTTCTTTTCTTTCCTTTTCTTTTCCTCTTTCTTTCTTTCTTTCTTTCTTTCTTTTTTTTGATAATAGCCATTCTAATAGATGTGAAGTTTTAACCTCCATGTGTTTGGGGGTTTTTCTATTTTTTTCTTGTTGATTTCAAGTTTCATAACATTGTGATCTGAAAATATGCATGATATGATCTCAATCTTTTTGTACCTGTTGAGGGCTGTTTTGTAACCCAGTATGTGATCTACTTTGGAGAATGTTCCATATGCACTCTGTAAGAGTGTGTATTATGTTGCTTTAGGATGAAATGTTCTAAATATACCTGTTAAGTCCATCTGGTCCAATGTGTCATTCAGAGCCATTGTTTTCTTATTGATTTTCTGCCTAGATAATCTGTCCATTGTTGTGAGTGGAGTATTAAAGTCTCCTGCAATTATTGTATTATTATCAATGTTTGCTTATGTTTGTGACTAATTGATTTTTATATTTGAGTGCTTCTATGTTGGGGGCATAAATATTTATAATTGTTAGCTCTTCTTGATGGATAGACCCCTTAATTATGATTTAATACCTTTCTTCATCTCTTGTTACAGTCTTTATTTTAAAATCTAGTTTGATACAAATATGGCTACTCTGGCTTTCTTTTGATATCCATTAGCATGATAGATTGTTCTCCATCCCCTCACTTTTTTTTTTTAATGTTTATTTATTATTAAGAGACAGAGAGAGGCAGAGCATGAGCGGGGCAGAGAGAGGAGGAGACACAGAATCCAAAGCAGGCTCCAGGCTCCGAGCTGTCAGCACAGAGCGCAACACAGGTCTCGAACTCATAAACCGCGAGATCATATTTGAGCCAAAGTTGGATGCTTAACTGACTGAGCCACCCAGCCCTCCCCCCCCTTTCAATCTGCAGGTGTCCTTAGGTCTAAAATGAGTCTCCTATGGGCAGCATAGAGATAGATCTTACTTTTTGTATCCATTCTGATATCTATGTCTTTTGATTGGGACATTTAATCCATTTACATTCAGAGTGATTATTGAAAGATACAAATTTATTGCCATTGTGTTATCTGTAGATTTCATGTTTGTTGTGATGCCTCTGGTCCTTTGTAGTCTTTGCTGTTTCCACTCACAGAGTCCCCCTTAGGATCTCCTGCAGGGCTAGTTTAGTGATCATGAACTCCTTTAGTTTTTGTTTGTCTGGGAAAGCTTTTATCTCTCCTTCTACTCTGAATGACAGCCTTGCTGGATAAAGGATTCTTGGCTGCACACTTTTCCTATTCAGCACATTGAATATTTCCTGCCACTCACTTCTGGCCTGCCAAGTTTCAGTGGGCAGGTCTGCTACTAACCTTATGTGTCTACTCTTGAAGGTTAAGAACCTTTTGTCCCTAGCTGCTTTCAGAATTCTCTCTTTATCTATGTATTTTGCCAGTTTCATTATGATACGTCATGGTGTTGACCTGTTTTTGTTGATTTGGAAGGGAGTTCACTGTACCTCTTGGATTTGGATGCCTGTTTCCTTCCCCAGATTAGGGAAGTTCTCAGCTATAATTTGTTCAAATAAACCTTCTGCCCCTTTCTCTTGCTCTTCTTCTCCTGGGGCTCCTATGATACGGATATTGTTTTGTTTCATGGAATTACTTAGTTCTCTAATTCTCCTCTGATGATCTAGTAATTTCCTTTCCCTCTTTTTTTCAGCTTCATTATTTTCCATGGTTTTATCTTCTGTTTTATCTATTATCTCCTCTGCTTTTTCCATCCTCACTGTCACTGTATCTAGTTTATTTTGGATCTCAGTTATAACATTTTAAAATTCATCCTGACTAGTTCTTAGGTCTTTGATCTCCACAGCAAGAGTTTCTCTGGTGTCTTGTATGCTTTTTTTCAAGCCCGGTTATTAATCTTATGACTGTTCTTCTAATGTATGTTCACATATATTGTTTATATCTGTTTTGGGTAATGTTCTGGCTTTGATTTCTTCTTGACCTTTCTTCTGGGGAGAATTCCTCCATTTTGTCATTGTGGCTGTTTCTGTCTTTTGTGTGTTTTAAGAGCTTATTATGTGTCTTGCACCTTTGAGTACTACTATATTTAAAAGGAGTCATATGCTGCCTGGGGCCTGGCACTCCAGGAAGTGTTTTTGGCATATGTTGCATGTACTCTTTTGTTGCATTTGGCTGCTCTGTCCCACTGGTCAGTCCTCTGCAGAGCTCCTCCTAGCTTGTAATGGTGCAGTGTTTGGACCTTTAACTAGGTGTGCTTTGATTTGTTGTTGAAGTAACTCTGGGGAAAAAAAGCGGGGGGGGGGGGAGCCTAATTCCATAAAAAGAGAAAAATGAAGGGGGAAAAGAAAACCAAATAGAGAATCAAAAAACTATAAGTCTAATTCCAGAGAAAGAGGAAGGAAAATAAGAAGACAAAAGAGAAAATATGATAAAAGAATAGAATAAAAATGCGTAATCAAAAAATATATATATTATATATAAATAAATTATTATATAATAAATAATATAAATATAAATAATTAAAAATGTATAAAATAAGAATTCATATATATTTATAAATATATATAAATATAAAAATATATATTTATAAATAAATAAATAAATATATATATATATATATATATATATATATATATGTATGTGTATGTATGTTTGGTTTGACCATAACAAATCAGAAACTATGAGCCTGATTCCAAAAGAAACAAAGAAGAAGAGGGAGGAAAGAAAAAGAAAAGGAAAGAAAAAGAGAGAGATGTCTGTTGGTGCCTGGGACAGGTGGCTGTGCTGGTCTGGAGGAGAGGCCAGCTGCTTTGGGTCAGCCAGTCTTGCTCCAATAAACAACCAGTTACCAGGCACAGAGGGGCGGGGTTTGGTGTAAGCGTGTCCTGCCTCCACTGGGGGCTGCTGTGCTGCTCTCTGAAGTCCCACCATGTTGGTGTTGGGGGGAAAATGGAAACACCCCATTCTTTCCTCCCCACCCCAGGTGTCTCAACCCACGCTGTTCAGGCAGCCCTCAGAATAGCGAGGGCAGTCAGTTTTCCCTGCTCTACAGTTCTCCTGCTCCTTCTAGGCACTCAGCTGGGATTCAAAACTTTGAGTCTTAAAGGACCCAGCTCTGTGTGGCTCCTCTCCCCTGTTCCAGAGTAGGGCCTCACGGTCCTGCTGATAAAAGGCTTTTTGGCTGGTACCCTCGGGGTCTTTTGTCCTTGGGGAGGCAATAAACCCTCTTCCCAGAGTACTCTGGAAGAGGGGACTATTCTCTCCTAGCGTGCCCTGAGATCGCTACACCGGGCTGTGCACTTCGGCCGGCTCCCTTCTCCCCAGGAGCGTGTGCTAGGGCTCCTGGCTCCGCTCCAGAGAAAGTCAGTCACTTATGAAACCTCCAAATTTCAGCTCCAAAGGCTGTTTGCAAACAAACAAAACCCTCAAAAAACTGGTACTTTTGTATATCTCTTTCCCCTGTCCAGGGTCCAGAGAGGTTTTTCCTTTTGTGCTAACTGGATGCTGCACTTTCACAACCCCTCTTTCTTTCTCTCCCTTTTGTCTCTCCACAGAAAGTGTTCTTTCCCCTCCGTGCCTATGCCATTTTATCTCCCCCAGTTCACATACACGCACCTTGATTCTGCCAGGCTCTCTCCCTCCAAGTGTGGAGATGCTTCTGCCACTCCGAGGTGTGAAGTTTTAATAGAATTGATTTTTAAATTCTTCCAGACCTTCTTAAGAAGAATAAATAATAAATGATGCATATGCATCATACACTTAAGTAGTTGAACTGTTGGTACATATTTTCAAAATTAGGAGACAGTCATATAAGCTAAAAAGTTAAAATAACTCTAATATTTATTAACTGATGAATGGATAAATAAAATGTAGTATAACATGCAGTGGAATATTATTTGGCAATAAAAAACATGTACTGATACATGCTATAACATAGATAGACTTTGAAAACATTATGCTAAGAAACCAGACACAAAGACTGCATAAATAAAATTCCATATATAAACTGTCCAGAATTGGGGCACCTAACTGGCTCAGTTAGGAGAGCATGAGACTCTTGATCTTGAGGTTGTGAATTTGAGCCCCACATTGGGTGTAGAGATTACTTAAAAATAAATAAACTTTAAAAAATAAAATGTCCAGAATAGGTAAGTGTGTAGGGACAGAAAGTAAATCAGTGGTTGCCAGAGGCTGGGAGTAGGGTGGGGAGGAGTGGAATGGCTGATAATGGATGTAGAGTTTAAGTGCAGAAAGACACATGTAAAAAAATAAGAGATAAACTAAGCGTTTTCACCTCCTGTTTGGAGTGTGTACAGCTAAAGTTTTAATAAATTTTGAAATTATAGGGAAAAGAAGATTTTTAGAATGTGGTTATGGGCAAAACAATTTAGAAAAAAGTGAAATAAACAGTTTTTTTTTGTTTCAGTGGCAGATTTTCTCTGACTTTTTGACTTTTAGGAACACAACATGCATAATCCTAGTTGCTTTTAAAAATGATAATTTTGAATGGATTCAATATATTCAGAAAATAATTATGTACAAAAATTTAAATTGAATTTATTAATCCTAGAAGCATTTAGAAATCTGTATTTAATTTGGTAGTGCTTAAAAATTCATGTTCCCCCCCCCCCCCATCATACCCCTTTAACTTGCATTGTGCAAATGCTTCCATATGCTAGAAGTTACTCACCATTTGGTTGAAGAAGAAAAATTCAGTTGCTAGTTTGAATAAACATTAACTTCATATGAATTTAGTCACATTGTTTGCCTTGCTATAATTCTAAAGCAACTTGGGTTACAGTGTTTAGGTGATGTTGCCACAAACCATCAGGTGAGGGGAAATTCTGTTGTTTTATTTAGGCTTTGAAAATGTGTCCTTGATAGATCATCAACAATAACCTGTAGTGTCGTACTAACAAATAGTACGGTTTTCAATGTCATAGAGTTAGGAAGAGATGCATTTCTGTTACTTGGCAACCCCAAAGCTTTGGATTTGCTTTGTGTTGAACCTTCTAGCAAAGTAGACAGTTACTTATTTTCCAGATTTAACTAGGATAAATGGACAAGACCTATACTTTCCTATTTTCAGAGCTATCTGAATCCCCAGTACGTTTCTACCAACCTTTGGCTTGTGAAGTTAGTAAGAAGCCACCATAATGAAAGAAGATTGATTGATTGATTGATTTTGACATTTGTTGTCAGTTGGTTTCCATACAACACCCAGTGCTCATCCCAACAGGTGCCCTCCTCAATGCCCATCACCCACTTTCCCCTCCCTCCCACCCCCCATCAACCCTCAGTTTATTCTGTTTTTAAGAGTTTCTTAGGGTTTGCCTCCTTCCCTCTCTGTAACTTTTTTTTCCCCCTTCCCCTCCCCCATGGTCTTCTGTTAAGTTTCTCAGGATCCACATTAGAGTGAAAACATATGGTATCTGTCTTTCTCTGTATGACTTGTTCACTTAACATAACACTCTCCAGTTCCATCCACGTTGCTGCCAAAGGCCATATTTCATTCTTTCTCATTGCCAAGTAGTATTCCATTGTGTATATAAACCACAACTTCTATATCCATTCATCAGTTGATGGACATTTAGTCTTTTCCCATAATTTGGCTATTGTTGAAAGTGCTGCTATAAACATTGAGGTACAGGTGCCCCTATGCATCAGCACTCCTGTATCCCTTGGGTAAATTCCTAGCAGTGCTATTGCTGGGTTATAGGGTAGATCTATTTTTAATTTTTTGAGGAACCTCCACGCTGTTTTCCAAAGTGGCTGCACCAGTTTGCATTCCCACCAACAGTGCAAGAGGGTTCCTGTTTCTCCACATCCTCTCCAGCGTCTATAGTGTCCTAATTTGTTCATTGTAGCCGCTCTGACTAAATATTCTCACCTCAAAGAAGATTTAAAAAACCATAAACTCCCCCCCCCTCATCATATCCCACCAGACATGTGTCTTGATTTTGAATGTTAGGTATTGCTTGCTCAAAAGTAGAAGGAAACTTGGTTTAGGGGGAAGGAAAGTTCTATTTGAGAGCTAAGTGCCATAGAGTTCCTATCTCTCGATAGGAACTTGACCCTTACGTGAATTATTTAACTTCACTATTTTCAGCTGTTTTGCTACTTTTTACAAGTGCATTTGTAATGTTGAAGGTCTGATAACTGAACTTTTGAATACTTTGTTCAGAAGATAACATTAATTTAGTTTGTGAGAGATGCCTTTTACTACTTAAGTTGGAGCGTATTCTGGTTTCTTGCTCATGGTTGTACTGTTGGAGGCCATGTTTGTGGTTCCCTGGGGGCAGCATCAAAGACTACAACAGCAGCTGTATCAACAGGGATGTGCTTGTACATTATTATGATTTAAAAAGTATGTCGAGGGTTGGGCATTTTGCCCTAGAATACCAACTTTGTTGTCTGGAAAAGTAAGGGATTTGGCAAAGTTACTTCAAAAAGAAACCAAGGATTTTTGCCCTGAAAAATAGAAAAATTCTAGTTCTTCATTTATTTGGTAGAAGAATTCTATCTCATATGATGGTATTTACAGTTCATTTACATATTTAATCATTAAAAATATGGTATTTATTTCTCAAAGATCACATTAAATTTTCTTTGTTTTATGTTTACAAACAACCTTTCACATTCTAACAGGCTCTCTTGTACATTTTGACCAGATGAGAAGAGATAAACCCCATTCTTTATCAACTATAGGCCTGAAGCATTTCTGAACAGTGGACTTGAAATCTTTTTCCCTCACTTTCTTGTCCAACACTTTGGTGACCACATAGCAAAAGGAAAAAAAAATGTTTCTTGCGTGGTTACTAGTTATATTCTTGTTCTTATGAATTTGTAGTAGCTAAAATTTGATCACTACTTTTGTTTTGAATATGATCCCAAGTGATTATATATATTTCGTTTAATTCCATTCCCTTAAGAGGATAACACTTTAGTAAATTTACCCATTTAAACTAATATTCTTGGAATCCTGTCAGTAGGGGAGATTTACATTATCTTATTAAGAGAATGTGAAATGGTAGTAAATTATTTTCCTCAAAACCATCTTCCCACCCCCCTCACCCCCACCCCCAGTGTGACAAAATCTTGGTTTCCTGATTGTAGTGGGAGACTCTTTCAGCCTGCTTCAAAGATTTTTAGAAATTGTCTGGCTGAGTTATGGATTTTTATTTATATAGATTTCTTATGTATTGTACATTAAAATTATAAACAATGACTAAAACTCAGCTTTTGAGAATTCTGAGAGAATTACTTATTTTAAGTGGTTATTTCATGGCTAAAAAACAATTCATAATGTTTGTGAAAGTTTTTGAAAAATATATTCTTTTTAACCATATACAAACAAAAATAAAATTTATTTCATGTTAATTTCCTCCTTAAACCTAGCAGACTGTACATAACTGCTTGCTGATGTACTCAATGATGTATTCTTTTTCTTTAAAAGAATATATATATTATATATATATATTTAATATATAAAATGGTGATGCCATTAGAACTTTTTTTGTTCATCTGACATTTATTGGACACTTACTGTAAGCTAGGCACAGCTCTAGGCATGATACCTGTGTGAGTTATGTACTAAGTATTCCCATACAGCACTGAATTCTTGGCAGAATCTTATGATTTCTCCTCTTTGCCACTATTTAGCATAATATCAGGAGCATAAATTCTGGAACCAGACTGTTAAAATTGGAATCTTGGCTAGAATACTTACTAGATGAGTGTTCATAAACTATATAACCCCTCTTTGCTTCAACTTTTGCATATGTAAACTGGGGCCAGTGATGATTGTGGTTACTTCATAGGGTTGTTGTGAGAATCAAAATAACACCTGGACAGTATTTGGAACACTGCCTGGCACAAAGATAGTGCTCTATAAAGTGTGAGTCAGTACTACTACCATGAATAGTAATATTACTGTGACTTTTAAGTGCTGTCATCCTGCTTGTGCTGTCTTCTGTTTTTAAATTTCTTTAATTTTAGAAAACATAACTGAGCTTGTTAGAACTAAGTGCAAAATAAGAGTAAATTGCATGAAACCCTAGATTCCCTTCCAAGGAAACAAAATGCTGTGTATGCCTTGGCATTACATTTTGGCTGCCGAGAACCTTTTCTTCGTAGACACACACAGCCTTTAATAGGCCATGGTTATAAATTAATCTTCAATAAGAAAAAAATAAGTAGCATTGATCTATTAAGGACTTGTTTTTTAGGGAAAAAGATCTTGCAGAAGCTCTGGAAGCAGGAGGTTGTGATCTTGAAACTTTGAGAAATATAATTCAGGGAAGACCACTACCTGCTAATCTGAGGGCCAAAGTTTGGAAGGTAAAGTAACTGAAAACTAAAGCAAAATGTCATCACTTAAGAATAATATTTGATAATTTTTATGTTCATTTGTCTAAGTTGCAGAAAACTTTATCATCTTCTGACCATGTTGCATCTAGAGAATTTATCAAACAGAGCAACTTAAATGGTGTGTTTCTGTCATGTTTGGTTATTTAACAATATAGGTTTTGAAGGGCAATGCTTTTTCTTTTGTAGTCATTACAAATGATGTTTATGAAGATTGTTTAATGAAATGGGAAAATGCAACCAATGAGTAAAATAGGATTTATAATTGCAGACATGGAATTATCTCAGCTATATTAAAGACAAGGTGGGGAGAGGACATAGGTCTCTCTGTGTGTTGGAATTATAGGACATTTTACTTTGCTTTATTTTCCTCTTCATCTGTTCTGTAGTGCATGTGTCACTTTTTAATTTTAAATTAAGATTTTGTTATGATTACAAAAGAAATACTGTTTGTTAAAACATACAAGCAGCAGATAAGATAAAAACTATCTGCTGTCTATCACCTATGGGTAAAACACATAATAATGTCTTGGTATATATCTTTTTATTTTTTCTTCTCTGCACATATATCTGTAACAGAAATGGAATAATAACTGTACATAGCATTCTGAATGTTTTATTGTAGAAATTTAAAACACATACAAAAGTAGACTTACATAATGAACCCCCATGACCCATCACTTAGTTTTAACTGTTAATATGTGGCCAGTCTTGTGTGATTAGTATCTCTATCCTTTCCTCCCTGTCTCACCCACTGGATTATTTTAAAGCAAATCCTTGGTAGCACACTAAAATACTTTAGTACGAAAGTCTAAAAGATAAAGACTTTTAAAATAAGCATAATACCATTAAACTAAAAAAAATAATAATTCCTTAATGTGTCCTCACATGGCTGAAGGGATAGGGGCTCTCTGGGGTCTCTTTTATGAAGGCACTAATTCCATTATGAGGGCTCCACCCTCATGACCTAATCACCTCCCAAAGGCCTCACCTCTAAATAACATCGCATTGGGGATTAGGTTTCAAAATCTGAATTTTGTGGGAGGACACAAACATTCAGTGTATAACATTGATGATGTTTGCTGAAATAAATTTGTGTATGCTATTCACTGGATTGGCATGAAGTAGTAAAATTTAATGTAGGGAGATTTAAAATAATTGTGTTCATTATGATATGACTGAAGGGATCAGCATTTGGTGGAGTGTAAATACATTACTTTGTAATCTTTGAAGTATGTATTATTATTTCAAAATTCAGGACTTTCCATTATTACAGTATATTTTCTAAAAATGAGACATGACATACAAAGCTAATTGCTTTTATCTTTTTTCCAGATTGCTCTAAATGTTGCAGGAAAAGGTGATAGTTTGGCATCATGGGATGGTATTTTAGACTTGCCAGAACAGAATGCCATTCACAAAGATTGTGTAGAGTTTATTGGTAAGTTTAATAATTGTTTTCAAACTGAAAAATTTTGAAAATAATATTTTGAGGTAGAAGAGTTACTCTTTAATAGAATCATCTTGTTACAGTTTGGGATATGTTAAATTTGTGAACAGCTAGTAAACAGTTGTAGGACTTCTCTTTGGAAATTCTTATGAAGTAATATCTAGTATTTATAAGAAAGAGAGCCCAATTTTTAGTGTAGGGTTTTTTTTTGTTTTTTTTTTTGTTTTTTTTTTGTTTTTTGGCTTATATGTTCAGTTCTTCTGGTACCTTTATAGTTTTGTTGCAGTTTTAAAATTGTTTTTTTGTGAAAAGGTCTGTATGATCTTTAGTCTTCACGTTAAAGGGGTCTGTGTTCTAAAAGTTTACCTATAAACTTTTGCAGATCATAGGTAATGATCTGTAATAAAAAAAACACCACAAAACTATTTTAAGTCATGGATGAAAAGGTTTCCTGTCACTCCACAAGGTCTTTTCAAGCTTAAATGAATTTAGTTTGTATTTTTAAATTCATCTATAGTCCTTAGTGTCTTTTTGTTTTTCTTTTTATTACAATTTAAATTTTACTAGATAGGCTTTTGTGTACTAACCACAACAGAAACATTATTGCTAGTGTATTCAAAGGAAAGGGAATTTATTGGTAGAGAATTAATAACCTTCTCTGACAAAGCTATAGTGACAGCTGCCCATCATTGGGTAGATGATAATCTTTTGTTTAGAAAACACCTTTTTGCTTTCCAGGAATATGGGTTAAGCATCTTCCTACCTCTCTACCTCGGATTGCCCATTTTTATGTTTAACATATATATAGGTCAAGTATTATTGAGTTAAATACTGAATAGCTAGTAAATACTAAATAAAAGGAAACATGCTTTTGCGTAGTTTTCTTTTGCCCTTGTCATGCTCTGAGTACACTAAGGAAGTATTGTGTGTTTGAAAACAAGTGTTACTTGCAATAACTGAGTCTCTAACAGGCCCTTGGTAACTTAATTTTGACACTTATTTTCTAGAACAGCTTTCAGTGCCACAAGAGAAAGCAACAGAATTACTTTTGGATATTGAATCCGTAATCACCTTTTACTGTAAATCACGTAACATTAACTACAGCACATCCCTCAGCTGGATACATCTACTGAAACCATTGGTGCATCTTCAGTTGCCACGCAGCGATTTATACAACTGCTTTTATGCTATCATGAATAAGTACATCCCCAGGTAAAACACGTTTTAGTAATAATAGTTTTTAAATGAATAAAAGTCTGATTTGTTTTGAACTAAAGTTAGATTTACTTTGGTGGTAAAGTAAAAGGTTCAAGTATTTGAATCTTAACTGTTATTTGACTTTATTTCTGTGGTTGTAAACATTTTTTAAAGGGTTCTTTGGTTAAGAATTTATGCTTGTAAAGTTGGTACAAGCTTTTGGTAGTATCCCTATTATAATTTCTTTCCTTATAAAATAAAAATACCATTATAGTGTCTATACGAAAAGTAAAATTTTTGGAGTGATGCCTTAAGTGAGGTGCTAGCATTACAGCTTGAAATGTAATCCTATATATGCAGGCACTGAACGAGTAATTAGGAGTGTGCTGAGTATTAGGAAGATGAAATACAGAATGCTAAGGGCATATTCAGTGGGGGCAACCTAACTTGTCCTGGAGGTCAGAGATGACTTCCCTGGGCAAGTGACCCTTAGGCTGAGACTAGATAGGTAGATGTTTAGATGGTTGCAGGTGTGGAGGGCCAGAGGAGAGGTAGTGCAGGGGCTGCATCCATGAGGCCAGAAAGAATTCTTGTAGTTCCCTGTGCTACCGATTAGGTAGTCAGGATTTCAGAGTGAAGAGGAACTTTTGACATAATCTGCACAGGGAATTTTGGATGCACACTGGAGTCCTTGAAGGAGCTCTTAAAAATCCTGGTGCGTATTTGTATATCTGACTATCAAATCAAATCTCTGAGAAGGGCACCCAGACATCATTGTTTTTTTAGAGCTTCTCAGTTGACTGCAATGTGCAGCCAAAGTAGAGAACTCTGCTATTCTGGAGCTTGGTAGTTAAATGACTACCATTCTTTACTGCTTTCTGTGATACACACTATACTAAATGCAGGTGCTTTGTGTGTTTTCTTATTTAAACTATGACCGCTAAAGGGTAGGTATCTCTGATATACAAGTACAAAAACTGAGGCAAAGAAAGAGATTAAAGACTTACTCATGATTACACGTCTGGTGTATGTCTGAGTCAAGATTTGAACCTAAGTTTGGATGGCCACCTGTGTTTTAACTAATACAGTTTTCCACCCTGGTTGCTTGTTAGAAACCACTGAATAGCTTTTTCTTTAATAGCTCAAGATACCATTTTCAGATCGTAAAATTTATCCTTTTAGTGTGTGTATAGCTCATTGTTTTTTAGTATAGTCACAGGATTGTGCAGCCATAACCACAAAATTTTTTAGAACATTTTCATCTCCAAGAAGGAATCCTGTACCCATTAGTAGTCAACTCTCCATTTTCCCCCAACACTGTCAGCCCGAAGCAACCACTTTCCTGAGGCAATCTTTCTGTGTCTGTGAATTTACATGCATTGCATGACTATATCACATTTTATTTACTCATTCAACAGTTGGACATTTGGATTATTTTCAACAACAGTTGGACATTTGGATTATATTCATTTTGGTTATGAATAATGCTGCTATGAACATTTGTGTACAAGTTTTTGTGTAGACATGTATTTCATTTCTCTTGGGTATGTACCTAGAAGTGAAATTGCTGAGTTATATTGTGACTCTATGTTTAACCTTTTGAGGAATTGCCAGCCTTTTCCATAAGTATATCATTTTACATTTCCACCAGTAGTGAATGAAGATCCCACTTTTTCCACTATCAACATTAAAAAAAAAATTATTATAGCCAAACTAATGAGTGTGAAGTGATATCTCATTATGGTTTTGCTTTGCATTTCTGTGATAGTCAGTGATGTTTAGCATCTTTCATGTGCTTTCTGGCAGTGTGTGTATCTTCTTTGGGGAAATGTCTGTTTAGCCCAAGAACTTTTAAAACATGTGGGTCCTTGAAGTTTCAACTATAAGTGCACTAGGTAGAGCTTAGGCATATTTTTTAAAAACTCCCCAGGGTAGAGAACCTCTTTGCTACCTTGAAGCCACAGTGCTTCATATACGTAAAACAGACCCAGAGATGCCGGGAATCAGGACTGTGGTCGTGGTAGAGCAAGACTGGAATTCATACTTACGAATCATTCAGTTGCACTAGGTTTCTCAACTGCTTGTATTTTACCACTGCTCGGTGTAACAGAGCTAGTGATGGCAAGGGACATGATGCTCCAACTTTTTCTCTAGAGACTATGTTGGTAGTGGTAGTTAGTAATAGTAGGGGAGGGGGCTTTACCCTGAGTTGTATAGTACACTATCTTGTTAGGTTCCTCCAGGTACTGTTTCTATGAGTTCCACATGTAATACAACACTCCAGGCAGGGTCAGCATTAATGCCTCTGGATAGAATACAGCCCCACAAAATGCTGCTAGAAGAATTCCATTATAATGTATCTTCTCATTACAGATCCAGTGTAACATGGGTAGAATCCTGTCAAGTCGAGCACAGTGCCTTGCAGTGGAGAGTAGCTTTGTAGTACAGAGCTATTAAATGAATAGATGCTGTTGCAGTAGCTAACTCCCTGAGATGTCCTGCTAGGGACACATACTAGGCAATGGTTCCTACAATTTTATGTCCCTACTCTAAGGTTTCCGTGTCTTGCCTTAACAGTCAATTGCCTTGCATTTATTAGAGTGGGGAAAGTATTCAGAAGAAGGAAGAGGTAATCTTGCCAGTATGAATCCAGTTCTGTCTCTGGGCTTCTGAATTAACAGCCTAGGGCCTTCTCTACAAAATTTCCCTGTTATCTACAATATAAAAAAAAAAAAAGTAGATAGAGAGTCATACCAAATCCTGGCATTGATCTCAGATCTTGGTTTTGCAGAAATTGTTTTTCATTGTTCCTACTTAAATAGCATTTGACAATATTCTTTATCAGTGCTTTTATGTTAAAACTGTGACATTCATTTCATTAGCTTTTTCACATGAAGCCTTTTGCTTCATTTCAATTTCTTTACAATTTGCTTTTTTAGAGACTGTGCTTCTACCAAAATACCGCTTGTTGAAATACTGAATTATATATAGAGAAGAGTCGTATGGCATGATAGTTTAATGCACAGTTTTTGTGTACAGCTCTTAGCTGACTTTTTAAACTATGTGACCTTGGGTGAGTTACTTGCCCACAGCTAAGCTTCAGTTTTCTCATCTGTAAAATGAGGAGAATAATAGTAACTGTTTCATTGGGTTGCTTGTCAAGATAAAATTAGATAACTTTGTAAAGTGCCTGTTACAGTGTCTGGCATGTGATATTTTCTCAGTAAATATTGACTTTTATTGAGATCACCTGTCCTTGAGCTGTTTACATTTTTATTGATTCATTAGACACAAGGGAAGAAGGCAAGAAGTAGTATACTTGTTTAATAAAGTGTTTTGTACCTCTTGGGATTCATTCTGAGCACTAGTACCCAGGCCACTTCAACTAAGGCTCTTGATCCAGTATTTTGTTACCTGTGGCCATTTTAGACTTTTACCTCTGCTAAAGGACATTCCTAATTGAGTATGTTAACTATGGAGCTAACCTAAAGCCTTCCTAGGAGTTTCCTTGTATTTGGAGGGGAAGAAGAGAGCTGGACTTTTTTTTTTTTTTTTTTTTTTAAGACCTCTATAGTTCTCCTTTTGGGATGTAGAACTTGTCAAAATAACCTAAATGGTCTCACTCTTTCCAGTGGTCCCTGTAGTTCTTTCTTTTGAGTGCTGTCTGGGTTGAGCTGGAGAGAATCTCCTTAGAGTTGGCTGTAGACCTGCTGTTTCTACAAACTTTCTGTCAAATCAGGGATATTAGGTGTTAGCAAGAGATTTCTGGCTGATGTATCATGTAGGCTTTCTGTGAATGCTGTGGTGTTCAGGCATTTTGGGGGGTGGGGAGAAGGAGGTGGGTGTTGCAAGAGGACTAGTTACTGATATGATCATTTCTGATCCATTAATGCAAACCTTGCTTCTCTTGTCTTTTAGGGATTGTTCTCTGAAGGGAAGACCATTTCATCTTTTCCGATTACTCATCCAATACCATGAGCCTGAGCTTTGTTCTTTTCTTGATACAAAGAAAATTACTCCAGACTCCTATGCACTCAACTGGGTAATAAAGTGAAAGTAGGAACACTTAATGAAAAATAGCTTTCTATAAAACTATAGTTAGGTTTATTTTCCCCCAAGGAAGAGAAAGAAAAGTACTAAATTATAGACCGTTACTACTTAAACCAAAGGAGTAAAATTATTGGTACTTCCAAAATAGGTTTTTTAGTTCTTCACCATGTTAGTTCAGATTATTTAAAATGAAGTTTAGCCTTTTGTTGTTTTACATGTATCTCATATTGCATAGATAGTACATTCATATGTAATATTTGTGAGATATATGTATGCAATATGTGCTAATATAGGCATGTAATATATGTAAATATGTGGTATGTATCAGTTCACTTTAAAACTTTGTGTGATTAAATTGTTGATGGTGTGTATAAGAATTGATATCCAAACATGAGGAAAATGACTTAAGATTATATTGATCAGTAAGAAATGATCAATATAAAGAAATACGAAGTACATCTCAATGCTGTGTTATTCTATATATTTTGAATGGGAAGTTTTATTATTCTGGGTCAGTGGTTCTCAGACCCTTTGGTGTCAGGACTTTTTATACCCCATGTTTATTGAGGATCTCTAGTTTATACAGATTATGATGGTTAGAAATTAAAACTAAGAAATTTAAATATTCATTTAGAAGTAGTGATAAATCCATTACATGTTAACATTAATAGCCTATTTTTCTAATGCAAAATAACTGTATTTTCCAAAAGAAAATCAGAATAGTTACATTGTTTTATATTTTTGCAAATCTCAATATTCGGCTGATCACAAATAGGTAGATTCTCATACCTGCTTCTTTATTCAGTCTGTGATGGTACCACAATTCATGTAGCCTTTGGAAAAGTATTGTTCACTTGTGAGAGAACGAGTATGAAAAAGGCAATTAAAGTTCACGTGTTATTATGAAAATAGTTTGACCTCGTGGACTCCCCTGGAAAAAATACTCTTGGGGATGTCTAGGGCTCCTCAGACTACACTTTGAGAACTGCTCTTCTCAATTAACTTGAAGATCTTTCTAAAACAGTGATTGAGTCCTGGAAGAATATATATTCAGAAATTAAACATACTCTTTGATCATGTCTTAACCTAGCTTTCTTCAGAAAGGATTCCTTTCTTCCACTTATTAACTGTGTGATTTAAAACACTTAGCCTCTGAGCTTCAATTTCTTTATCTGTAAAATGGGAATAATAATAATACCTACCTCAGAGGGAATGAGATGAGTAAACAATCAGGAAAAGATACTTAAGAGAATCCTAACTGGTTTCAACTGTCATATTAAATCTCAGACTGCAGCAGCCTACTCTTTAGTGTTAGCCACAGTCTTATCACTTTGAGTTGAAATCATAAAACACCTATAAAATTGTAGTTTCACTGAGATTCATATATTGCCATTCATACTTATTTGTATTCAAGTAAAAAACTAAGCATTCTGATGCCTTATAGAGGTCTCTGCTGTCACATCATGCCTCAGAAATGCTCTTTCTGTTGCCACAACTCTGAATTAGTCCTCAGTTCTGGTAGTAGATTTTACCAAGTACTAAAACAACTGGTTTCTCTTCAGTCAATGCCGCAACTAGTTCTTGCTATTAGTATCATGTCTATGGAATGGAGTCTTTTTTTTTTTTTTTTTTTTTTTTTTTAATCATGAGATGAAACCATTAAAGCTAATTCTTAAACCTTGAGGGACCTACAACTGTGAGCAATGCAATGATAGCTGTAGTTTGGCTATGTGACTTTAATGATGGCCATATATTGCATGTATGCATATATTGCAGTTCTATTTGTATTTACATCTTTGGGATTTGTAATAGTAACCTTTTTTTCTTTCAAAGTTTACTTATTTTTGAGAGAGAGAATGGGGAAGGGGCCGGTGGGGGGGTGGGGGTGGACAGAGGATCTGAAGCAGGCTCTGTGCTGACAGCAGAGACCCCGATGGGGGACTTGAACTCACAAACTGCAAGACCATAACCTGAACCAAAGTTGGACACTTAACCGACTGACTGAGCCACCTAAGTGCCCCTGGTATTTGTAATAGTAATCTTATTTGTAATAGTAATTTTTAAAACAACAAAAAAACATTAGTAACATTTTATACTTAAAAGCTTTGTGGTGAAGTGTAATGGCAGTTAGCTTGGGCTGTGGAATCTCAGGTCATTTTTCTAGTGTAAATACTGCCACTCACTATCTCTTTGAGCTTGGGAAGGTTGTTTAACACCAGTTTATTTCCTCACATGTAAAATGGGGAGAAAAATGTCAACGTTGAAGGACTGTTGTGAGACTATTTTAAATAAGAGATAATAAAGGATATGTGACAGTAGTTTAGTACTGGCACAAAATATGCACCAATGTATATGTTCCCATTAGCTATTAAAAATGTTTTCAATTTAAACCCTTAAATGGAATTGTTTCTGTAGCTAATGAAAATTGAATAAACATATCACTGAGTTTATGCAGTTTAAAACACAGGCTCTAGAGAAACTTATTAAACAGCTCTTTTATTTAAGAGAGAAGACCACAGAGCTCCTGAAACACAGGGATATAAATGTCTCATGTATTTCAGATGATGGACATGTAAGCTTTGGCAGCAAGTCACCTTGCTTGTCATTGAAAGTTGACTCTGTGTTCTTAACTAACCATGTTTGATCCTTACAGTTACCTTGTAGGTGAAGAACCATAATAATTATGCTGGGTACCCTTATAGTGGTAGTTATGCCAGTTATTATGTTATGGCATATATGTATTAGTGACTTTAGATACTCTAGGTTAATTATCTCTCCACAACAATGGTAGAAGAAAGGTAGCAGTATTCTCCCCACCCCCCGCTTTTTAAGTAGAAATGGGAGTTTTAGAGGTTAAGTAATATGCCCTAAGTCACACAGCTAGTAAGTGGTGTCATTATGCCTTGAATCTACATATTCTGCCTTTGCATTACATACATTAAAATTAAGCTACACATTAAGTATCAGGTGCAGATAATTGGATATAATGTTACACATTTGTTTTCATACTTTTAAAAGAACAGGTCATTTCCAGTGGTTTATGTCTCATTTCATTTCCTGATTACAGCTCGGAAGCCTTTTTGCATGTTACTGTTCCATTGAAGTCACTCAGGCAATATGGGATGGATATCTACAACAAGCAGATCCATTTTTTATTTATTTCTTAATGTTAATAATCCTTGTTAATGCAAAGTAAGTATCAAGTTGCTTAGATTTTTTTTGCCTTTCTAGTCTCAGGATGTTCTGTTAATATTTAACTCAAATTCATTTGTTTCTCTTTTACAGAGAAGTTATTTTAGCACAGGAGTCTGATAGCAAAGAAGAAGTTATCCGTAAGTAACTTACTGTAGAGAAAATATTTCATGTCACTTAATTTTCTAAAACTCAGTTTTCTCATCTGTATATTTCAGAGATTAGTCTACAGAACTCTGAGGTTTCATTCAACTCATATACACTCTGTAGGTACAGACCTTAAGGCCTATTTTCCCTTGATTTTGCCGTCCTCATTCATTTCTTCCATGTTTTTTTCAGTCTTTCAGTTCCTTTTCATATACTGTTTCTTACGTTTCATTGTTCATACCAGATGCCCTCCTCTTTCTCCCCTCTTCCTTCTTAATTTACCTTTGAATACTCAGATTTCATAATTACTTTCATTGTGGAAATTTGGTACTTTTTTTGGGTTTTCGCCATTCTAGCCCCCACACAGATTTAGTTATTACTTCCTCTTTGTACTGCCACTTTGTATTATTTGTATTATAATGTTTATCTCACAACATTATAGTGGTTAATTTTCACATTTCTCACACAAGACAGAATTCCTTAAGTCAGGAATTATTTCTTAGTCACTTTTTGTTTCCAGGGGCCCTGGCACTTAACATGTGTTTGTTAAATAAATCACAGTGCTGCAATCAAGGCTAATGAATATGATTTGATTGCCTGAAACGATCTTTCACTAACAGCAGAATTGCATTAATAGTCTCAGCTCCTTTGGGAAACTCCACTGCTCCTCAAGCAGTTTTAAAGGCTTCACTATTGACATTCCATTTATGTAGTTTTTATTATGTTGAAGATATTCTAGCTTTGCTACATAAATAATGTTCATGATTATATTTTCCACAATTTTTAAAAATGTTCTCATATCTGTAATTGTTTTTCAGAGTTCTTAGAAAATACTCCATTCAGTTTGAATCTAGAAGATATAGAAGACCTTTTCTCTCTGGCTCAGTATTATTGCAGTAAAACACCAGCTTCATTTAGGAAGGTATAAGAGAAATTACCAGCTTCAGTATTTCACATTTTGTACATTGTTTTATTGTTCATGTTGTGTCCACTTCAGTTAAAATACTCTAGATTGTCATTCTTTTTTTTTTTTTTTTTTTTTTTTTAATACTTATTTTGAGAGAGAGAGAGAGAGAGCATGCATGAGCAGGGAAGGGCAGAGAGAGAGAGGGAGAGAGAGAATCCCAAGCTGGCTCTGTTCTGTCAGTGTGGAGCCCTAGGTGGGGCTTGATCTCATGAACCTTGAAATCATGACCTGAGCCGAAATCAAGAGTTGGGCACTTAACTGACTAGGCCACCCATGTGCCCCTCTTTTCTGTCATCTATGTTGCAGTTTTATGTGATTTTTCACTATAAATACTTGCCCCAGTGGAGGGACAGATTGAAAAGAGAGCATACACATATGCTAAGAACCATTTCACCTCACTCTGATTATTAATTATTTCTGATCATGAGAAAATGGAGAGATTTCTTACGCTAGTGCTTTCTTGACTTTAAATATTACAGAAATCTGATGGAGGATGTATAATTATGTCTCCTTTATCTGGAGTTCAGCTTTGCACAGTTTTAATGATGCAGAGTTGTGACCAAAAGGTCCTTTAGTCACATAGAGACTTAGAACCTTTCTCAGGCCAGACAAATGCTTTCAAATGAAAGGACACCAGATTAGAAACACGAGTGGTGTGAGTCCTAGAAAGTAAAACTCCAAGAAGCAAAAGCTAATAGTGGAGGAGGCACAGAATTACCATTTATAAAATAAGCAGATTTGTCTATGACCTCAGGTGCCCATGAGAGCAGTATTGTCTTTTATTTATTTGTTTTTAGGCATTCTATAATAATAATTGCTAGTTGGTGGTCATGTCGCTGAAATAGCAAGATGAGGTTAAATTATGTTCAGTATAATATGTGTCAAAAGGCAGAAAAGAAAAATCTTTTAAGAACATTTCCCCTGAAACTAATTAATTAAAAAAGAGATTTGTTTCTAGGGACTAATTTCAGCTATTTTAATAATTGCCTTATGTAGACCACCTCAGCTGCTAACAAAGTGGGACAACTCAGATGATGGCGTAGTGGTTTAGGATGCTGGATGAAAAAGAAGTTTTACTCTTTTCAGTCTTGTAAGAGGAACAGCTTTTATTCTTCAGACCTAGTAAATAATCTGCACTAGCAGTTGCTAATTAAACCAGGCTGTAGATCAGTATATTGCATAACTTATGCCTTATTTTTGTTTTTATTATGTTAAAATATGAAAAGTTGTGAGTAACCATTTAAAAATTTAATATTTTTAGATAGTTTATAGGTGATATTAAATAGTTTAATAGTATATAGGTGATATTATAGGAAACAACTATGTAGAATGTTTTAGTTTTTCATCGCCTTTTATTTTGTATGAACTCTGACAAGGACTTTTTCTGTATAGCCTTTTTGTAGCCATTAGCCTATAAGATTTGAGATGATACAATATTAAATTTTAAAAATCACATGACTCAAGGGTGTTATATAATTATTTTCTTTTCATCATGGTTTATTAAGAATATTTTTTGAAAGAAAGATTGATTTTGTTTTTTCTTCATAATGTTTTAAAAATTTCTCTACAAACAGGATAATCACCATCTATTTGGTAGTAGTTTGTTGGGAATTAAGGATGACGATGCAGACCTGAGTCAGGCTCTTTGTCTGGCCATCTCGGTGTCAGAGATCCTTCAAGCAAATCAGCTTCAAGGGGTAAATAAAGAAAACCCACAGTTTGTTGGGAGGAATGTCCCTTTTAAATGCAAAAACCAACATTTCCTCCCTGTTTGTTGTGAGTGATTAATGTGCTTAATCTTCTGTCCACATGTTCATTTTTTAAATTTTTTATTAGAGAGAGAGAGAGAGAGGGAGGGTGTGTGCATTACTTGGTACTAGGGGCAGAAGGAAGAGAGATTCAAGCAGGCTCCACGCTCAGCACGGAGCCCAACATGGGGCTCAATCCATGACCCTGGGATCATGACTTGAGCTGGAATCGAGTCAGACACTCAACTGACTGAGCCATCCAGGTGCTCCCACATCCTTATTATTTTTTTTTTTTTAATTTTTTTTTTTTTCAACGTTTGTTTATTTTTGGGACAGAGAGAGACAGAGCATGAACGGGGGAGGGACAGAGAGAGAGGGAGACACAGAATCGGAAACAGGCTCCAGGCTCTGAGCCATCAGCCCAGAGCCTGACGCGGGGCTCGAACTCACGGACCGTGAGATCGTGACCTGGCTGAAGTCGGACGCTTAACCGACTGCGCCACCCAGGCGCCCCCCACATCCTTATTTTAAAACTGCCAGCTTGTATGTGATTTTAATTGTCAATAATGAATTATTCTTGACAACTGTTTTCGTACATTGCCAAATCTTTTGCTTTTAGCAAAGCAACAGAATATTGTATAAAGTACTTAAAAGGGTGAATTTAGCATTTATTAAATTCTGGGTGATTATACAGCTAATTGAATTACATGGTCTAATGCCATAAAGCATCTGACAAAGAATTGAGGATATACCATAATTCTCTGTCTTCTATCTTCATAAAAATCTAATGAGCCAGTTTTTTTCAATATGTTTATTACTAGTAGTGCAACAGTTAACCATGAGTATGTGTATTTGGAAGGTGGGGTGTATTTCAAAGATGGAGGAAAGAAGAACAGCCATGGAAAGACAGGTGTTTTACAATAGATCTTTTGAAAACAAACATTTCACATGTTTTTCTTATTAGAACTAGTATTAAAGACAAATGAAAACCTGTAATCCAGTTTAAAGATCCTCATGTGAACTTCCTCAGTTCAAACTGGCATTCCAGAACCTCCTCTCACCCCCAAAAGATGTTCTTGTATGAATTTAATTGTTGGCAACTTTGTAAACTTATTTGCAGAAATAGGAATTATATCCATATCTGTGTTTATAACTATATAGTTTTAAAATATACGTTTAACATACACATTAAAATTTTAAATTCCAGTATAGTTTTATAGCTCAAAATGACATTCTCCTGCTACATATTTTAAGACTTTCTAGTCAGGAACGGTATATACAAAGTGTTCAAAACAAATATAGTTATTTAAAGATCTTGAGGTTATTTCCCTGTATCTCTGCTAATTGGGTCCTCCTAATTCTGTGAGATCCATTTTTTTAATAAACCTATTCCCTCTTCTTTGCTTAATTGTAATACTATATTGTGTCAAATGTAACCCTCATGGCAAATTGCAGTATGTCTGTCACATGTTGTTTTCTCTTAGGAAGGAGTCCGGTTCTTTGTGGTGGATTGCCGTCCTGCAGAACAGTATAATGCTGGGCATTTGTCAACTGCTTTCCACTTAGATTCAGATCTGGTTAGTATAAATGCTAGTTAAAATTTTTTAGTAAAGTAAGAGAATAAATAGGTTTTTCTTCTTTAGCTCAGAAATAAATATACATGTACTAGATTGGGGACATTTTCTTTCTGCTTAAGGAGGGAGTCTCTGCCCTTATAACAAAAGTGTTCTCAGGTTTCCTTTTCACCCAGGACACTCTTTTGGTATGATGAGGGTAGATGCAAACACTGTTAGGTATGGCTTCCTATTGCTTACCATTGTTATGTCAGTAAATTCTAAAGTTCTTACTGTGAATTGTCTGATGTAGCACTTAGCATAGTGCCTTGCATCTAGTAAGTACTCTATAAATATAAGCTCTTTCTATAACTGGGTAATTATTCTAGAAATTTTTACTATAAGCCTTTTTTTCCATCATGAGTACTTAAGCATAAACTAATACTTAATAAGGATAGTATGTGGCATACAGGTGCTCACTTGTTAAAATTTTTATACAAGGGTCACTTTACTTACAGGAGAAGATGAAGTAAATAATTAAATATTGTCAGGAATACTTAGAGCAGTTGGTAGAAGTAGGACTGACATCATTTAACCCATTCTGGTTATAAGAGCCTCAGAGATTAGGGAAGAAAGAAAGAGGAGTAAGCCCTTTTGCTAACTATGCAGTCTGCCTTTCATCCAGCTCATCTGAAAAAGGTGATGCTAAGGCCTGAAAAGGCATGGAGGGGAATTTAGGTGGTATTGAGAGGAAACTTAGGGAAAATAGAGGTAGAACAACTCAAAGAGTTTTGGGTGCTTTAAGGAAGGTAATCCAAGCTTGTTTGCATCCTGAAAGTGAACCTGAGCCTTCCTTTCTCATCCTTGGTTTGCCTAGGAGGGCCTAGTTTTTCTTTTATGCTTATTTAATAATTTGCTCAAGTGATTCAGGAAAACTTGATTTTTTTCTTCAGAAAACTCAAAGAATGTCTCCAGAGCTATTATCAGCTTGTTTAAGCTTCCAGACCTTTAGTATATATTTATATATTTCTTGCTTCCTTTTTCTTTTTACTTGATTTTTCAGTTAACCGTTCACTTATTTTTTCACCAAACTGTTTCTTAGAGATCTGTCCATTCAGTACATTCTTTTTTTAATATCCCCACTTTATTTATTTATTTATTTATTTATTTATTTATTTTTAAGTAAGCTCCAACGTGGGGCTTGAACTCATGACCCCAAGATCAAGAGTTGCATGCTCTACTGACTGAACCAGCCAATTGCTCCTAAGTGCATTCTTTTTAATGACTGTATAGTGGACCATGGTACGGGTATACCATAATTTATTGCCCAATTGATGTACATTTGGGTTATTTTCAGTTTTCTTGTAATGAACAATGCTGCAGTTAGATCCTTATACATGTTTTGTGAACTTGTACAAATACTTCTATACAATAGACTACTAAAAGTAGAACTGTTGGTTTGAGGGTTGAGTATATAAAACATTACTAGAAATGCTTTATCACCCTTTAAAGAGACTGAACCAGCTTACACTTTATAACTAAGTGAGAATGTTTCAACATTGCATTATAGCACATTTTATTTTACAGTAATGATGGGTGAAAAACCATCATTGAGGTTAGTAATTACAAGGTGGTAATTACTAGTAATGTTGAGCGTCTTTTTGCAAGTACACTGTTTACTTTTTTTTGTTTTGTTTTTTGTTTCTACAAATTGCTTTTCTGTGGTTTGTCGGTTTTTCTCTCGGATTTTCACTGTATTTTTTTTGTTTACTTATTTTTGAGAGAGAGAGAGTGGGAGGAGCAGAGAGAGGGGGACAGAGGATCCAAAGTAGGCTCTGCACTGACAGCAGAGAGCCCAATGTGGGGCTGAAACCCGTGAACTATGAGATCATGACCCAAACCGAAGTCAGACACCTAACTGACAAGTCGCTCAGGAGCAGCGTCACTGTGCTTTTTATGTAGCCCTGTTGTAACATTGTAACAAATTTTTGAAGTTATTGGCATATCTGTTTCCTTGAAGGAAAGAAATTAACTTTTTTTGTCCTTTTAACTCTTGTACCTGGAGTAGTGCTAATAAATAAATTGGCTTCTACTATTTCTGACTGCCTTCTAAGAAGTATATCGTTTGCCATATAACTGGAAACTAAAAAATATACCTTGTTTCAATGTATTGTTTTTAGCTATGGACCCTTTCACTCAGTGTTAAACTTTTCTTGTCATGATACCTAATGACACCATAGCTTGTTTAAGAAACAAACCAGATTTTTTCTTAGCATATTTTCTTTGCATGTTTCATCTTTCTCTGAATCTTCAACTTTTGTTCTAATGTATTATAGGTACATTTATATGCATTTATTTTCTCTTATCCCAGGGATTTTATTTACAAGAGCCTTTTTCCCTTTGTTTTTTTTTTTTCTTAATTTTATCTTTTATTTTTTAAAATTTACATCCAAATTAGTTAGCATATAGTGAAGCAATGATTTCAGGAGTAGATTCCTTAATGCCCCTTACCCATTTAGCCCATCCCGCCTCCCACAACCCCTCTAACAACCCTCAGTTTGTTCTCCATATTTATGAGTCTCTTCTGTTTTGTCCCCCTCCCTGTTTTTATATTCTTTTTGTTTCCCATCCCTTATGTTCATCTGTTTTGTCTCTTAAAGTCCTCATATGAGTGAATTCATATGATTTTTGTCTTTCTCTGACTAATTTCACTTAGCATAATTACCTCCAGTTCCATCCACATAGTTGCAGATGGCAAGATTTCATTCTTTTTGATTGCCGAGTAATACTCCATTGTATATATATATATATATATATATATATATATATATATATATATATATATATATATACCACATCTTTATCCATTCACCCGTCGATGGACATTTGGGCTCTTTCCATACTTTGGCTATTGTTGATGGTGCTGCTATAAACATGGGGGTGCATGTGTCCCTTTGAAACAGCACACCTGTATCCCGTGGATAAATGACTAGTAGTGACATTGCTGGGTTGTAGGGTAGTTCTATTTTTAGTTTTTTGAGGAACCTCCATACTATTTCCCAGAGTGGGGGCACCAGCTTGCATTCCCACCAGCATTGCCAAAGAGATCCCCTTTCTTCGCATCCTCGCCAACATCTGTTGTTGCCTGAGTTGTTAATGTTAGCCATTCGGACAGGTGTGAGGTGGTATCTCATTGTGGTTTTGATTTGTATTTCCCTGATGATGAGTGATGTTGAGCATTTTTTCATGTGTCGGTTGGCCATCTGGATGTCTTCTTTGGAGAAGTGTCTATTCATGTCTTTTGTCCATTTCTTCACTGGATTCTTTCTGGGTGTTGAGTTTGATAAGTTCTTTATAGATTTTGGATACTAACCCTTTATCTGATATGTCATTTGCAAATATCTTCTCCCATTCTGTCGGTTGCCTTTTAGTTTTGCTGATTGTTTCCAAGCCTTTTTTTCCTTTGTTTTCATGGTAGCTATGTAAATATTTTCTGTCTGGAAGAATATTTCAAATTTGGAAATGTATGTGAAACACAAGTTTACCACATTTTTAGTTTTTAAAAATTGTCTAGATGCTCCAGAATCCGTCTGAGTTTGCACAGTCAGTAAAATCTTTGCTGGAAGCACAGAAGCAGTCCATCGAATCCGGCTCCATTGCTGGTGGGGAGCACCTCTGTTTTATGGGCAGTGGTAGAGAGGAAGAAGACATGTACATGAACATGGTCCTGGCACACTTTTTACAGGTATGTTGACAGATTATTTCAGTTTTGCTTGGTTATTGCTATCATCTTTAGGAAGTTCTCATAGGTTAATTTGTACTGTTATCTATATTGTCAAATTTATATGAAGTTTTTCTTTACAGCTTACAGGTTTTCTGTCTTGCCAAGAAAGGACTTCTTGAGATTTTTCTTACATGTTTCTATGATTTACTTTTTATGCTTAAGTGTTGAATCGTCTGGAATTTATTTTTGTGTAATAAGTGAGGTAGGAATAAAAAAAAAAATATTTTCCCAGATAGCTAACCAGTTGTGCTATCACTTTGAAATAGCACCTTAAAAAAAATTTTTTTAACGTTTACTTTTGAGAGAGAGACAGACAGAGACAGAGACAGAGACAGAACACAAGTGGGGGAGGGGCAGAGAGAGAGGGAGACACAGAATCTGAAGCAGGCTCCAGGCTCTGAGCTGTCAGCACAGAGCCCGACGTGGGGCTCAAACTCATGAACCATGCAATCATGATCTGAGCCGAAATTGGATGCTTAACTGACTGAGCCACCCACCCAGGCGCCCCGAAATACCACCTTTTTAATTCCTCAGTGCATCAGGATCTATTTCTGGATTATTCTATTGCGTTGCTGTTTATGTCTGTTCATTCCCTAGTACTTTTTACAGTAACTGCATAATTCAGTTTAATATATTTACTTTGAAATAGAATAAATATACATGTATATTTATTCATTATACTTGGCCATCTTTCCTTTTTGTGTTTGAATGTTGTCTAATTTGTATCAGTGATTTTATGCAGCCTGTTCCTCTATCTTCTCTACAAAACCTCTCTCAGTGATGGCTCTTTCTTCATAAAAATAATTGTTTGTTAGGTATTCTTTGGTATTTTATACATTAAAGTCTTCATTTTATATGACCCTGACTTACGGAATTAGCAAGACCATAGGCATGGTGTTGCACTAGCTACTAAATTTGGATCCATTTCTGTTCATGTTGTACTTTACTGGGAATCTGCTTTGAGAAAGTAAGTCTAAAGGAAAGAATCCTTAAAAGACAAAACACGAGAAGGAACAAGGTATATGGGGGAAGGGTTGTAAGATAATTTTATACCTTATTAAAGGAGAGATTTTAGAAACTTACACAAAATAACAAAAATAGGGTCTCAGACTCATTTTACTTACAAATTTAATTGGCCTATTTTAAAAATGCTCTGGTATAAACTATAGATTGTGAACATTAACATATCACATGGCAAGAATTTGAAATATTGTGAACTTATTTTTTATAACTCAAGTTCTTGATGTGGTTTTAGAAAGTTTTCCCCCAACTTTTATCATGGAAATTTTCAAACAAAATCAAGAGTACATAGAGTTGAACCCTATAAACTCTTTATAAAGACATAAAACCACATTATCATTATACTTTATTATAAAAAAACCTAACTGTTGTTCAAGTTTCTCTGATTTTCCCAGGATCCAAAACAAGACATTCTGTTTGGTTGACATCCTTTAAGTCTCTTTTAATGTATAGGTTCCCTTTCCTAATTTTTTTTCCTTGCAGATATTTGTTGGAAAAACTGGTTACGTTATCTTATAGCGGGTCCCCCACATACTAGATTTTGCTAATTGCATTCACATGGTGGTGTTTATCAGGTTATGTCCCTGGTATTTCCTCTAAGTTGGTAATTAGATCTAGAGACTTGATCAGATTACTTTTTTTGGGAGCGGGGGCGGACAGGAAGTCCTGGGTGGTGTGAACTTTGTTCAGGAGGTATGTACTGCCCATATCTTTCTTTTTTGTCTCTTTCTCTGTCAGTGCACTTTAGATCCATTAATTTTTATAGTAGTTTGTAAAATGGTAACATTCTATTATTTCTTATTCATAATTAGCTAGAATAATTGTTTTTATATTTCCTTTTTATAAAAGATACAACATATTTTGAAATCTTTTAAAAATCACTCTAATTATATCTAAAAATACAATTAACTGATTTTAGTTTGACTCGTTATTATATTATTGGAACTATAATACAGATAAAATCACAGTCTTGATAGTAGTCATGAAGTTGTCTCTTTCTTTCCACCAAGTGCCAGACCTTACAGTATACAAGGTAAATGTATGTATCTCTCTATACCAGAGTCCCAGATGTCAAAGAAAACAAAAAGTCCAGAAACTTAATATATAACTATGTATAACATGTGTCAGTGTTTATAGGGCTATAGAGGTTTTGATTAAATTGCATTTTGGAATAATTTAAATTCTATTTTTGCTACAGAAAAACAAAGAATATGTAAGCATTGCCAGTGGAGGCTTTATGGGTAAGGATTTAATTTATTTGTTGCTTTGCTTCCATTTCTCAGAGGAAATTATATCACCAGAGCTGATTGGGAGTGACCAGATTAGTTAGTGGATAAACTCTCTCTTCAGACATTCTGTATTTTCAGAAAAGGGAAAGCCAGCAGCACATATAGATAACAGATAAACATAATAGACAATTGAAATGAGCAAATATTTAATGGAAGACTAATTCAGTAGATATGTTTAATGAGCTTGTATTTGTAAAAAGCATTTTTGTAAAGAGGCATGAAAAACTGTCCACATGATTTGTCTTTATGGAGAAGGTGCAATAGATAGGACTGGGAAATGGGTAAGAGGAATGTTTTTCATACTCTTTGCTTTTTTGTTTCATCGTTATTTTGTTTTTGAAATACTTGAAAGTATTAGCTGCTAAAAAAATATTGGCTGAATGGAATAAAACAAATAAGCTGATGTTTTCAAATCTTCAGACCAATATCTGACAATCCAGGATGGTAAAATAACAGAAAATCTCTGCAAGCAAGTATTTGAGAATTTATGAAGGATTAGGTCAGGATAAAAAGATTTAAAAAGAGCCTGTCTTTTTTGCAAATTGTATTATTTAAGGGTACAAACTTGTGACTAAAAGATGAGTAAGTCCTAGAGTACTGTAAGTGTAGTGAACGTAGACAACAGTATTATCATAACCAAACTTGCAAAGAGACTAAATCTTAATTATTCCCACCATGAAGAAATGGTAATTATCTGATCTGATAGAGGTACTAACTGTTGCTGAAATGGAAATTATATTACAGTATGTAAATCAACATGTTAAACACCTTAAGTTTACATAGTGTTATAGGTCAAATATATTTCAATCAAGAAATAAAGAGCCTTTAATAATAAAATCAAATTAATATTTGTTGAGTAATAGAATTGAGTTTGAATCATGAGAGTCTCATAAGGATTAAGTTCTGACCTAATATAATCTTCTTGTTTTATAACTTAGAATTTTTACAGATTAGGATCTTTTTCCTCTTTGTCGATATTAACAAGGATTATGATGATTTCCTGTATATCATGGCCTGATAACTCACAATCTTTGGGGCTCATACCCAGAGTGATCTACAAATGGGGTTGTTTTAATAGTGTTAAGCAAGTATTGGCCTTTAGGCCCAGTATTTATTAGGAATTTTGACAGTGATACAGAACTTGGTTATTAAGCTTACTATCAAAAGTATCTGAAAAGCAGTCTTTTATGGTATAGTCTAGGTTCCAGAAGCTTTTTTCTAATTATGAATTATTTCTTTTCCAAGAATAACCTCTCTTTCCATAGCAGTTAATGCCTTCTTTATTATGGGAAAGATTAATTGATATCTCTTTATGGTAAAACAAAAGCCACCATAGGTTTTCTTTTAATTTTTTATATCATAAAAATGTTGCTGAGATTATCTCTTAATACTTCCAGAGAGGAAAGCATCAAATTTATATATAGTTATTGTCAATTAAGAAAAACTGTAGTTGTACAGAGGGCTTTAGAAGGAGAAGAAGGCGGCTTTCTGTAGCTTAGAGTCCTTCATTACTGAAGTGCAGAAAAAAATACCTGTAATTACGTCTTTGTATCCTCTTTCATTCAGCCATGACATGTTTATTATATTCTCTGGTAATGAATCTTTCCAAAGGGGGTTGATACGTGAGTTGTTTTTTTCCCCTTGTTTATTTTAAGCACTGCAACAGCACCTGGCAGATATTAATGTGGATGGACCAGAAAATGGATATGGCCATTGGATTGCTAGTACCTCAGGCTCAAGGAGCAGTATCAATTCTTCTGTTGATGTAAGTGTATGTGTAGAATGTGTCACCATATTTGGATAAATGCCCAGAAAATGTGACTAACTATTAAGCTCACTGTAACAGAAATGGAGTCAAAATATTTCAAACACATACAGTGAGGAGTCGTGTTATTGCATGGTTAATGTTATATGGAACAGGCCTGCACAGCTAAACTAGCCAGGAGTTCTGGAGGTCCACTTGCTGAATTCAAATTTCTCCCTGTCCAGCTGCAGTTCGGTGTCATCTAGTGACAGTTTTCTGCCCCAGCTTAAATATCAATGACCCTTAAAAACAACATTCTTCTAATTTATATTGCCACCCACAATGTAGAAAGTAATTCTGTTCAAGTTTGTTTCTTCAGATTTAAAAAACAATGATTGAGGCTGTTAAAGAAACTGTCTTAAAGATGTGTTATATTGAAAAATACCAAATAATTTAATTTCTATATTCAGTTTAATTTGATTTCAAATTTGGATATGGAAATAGAAATATGGTTTTTGTGTTAGTTAATGATTTATTTTACTTAAAAATGAAAATGACATGACAAAGAAAATGACATGTTTATTTTAGCATCATATGTAAATATGAAAGATCTAAGAAAACAACTGCTATTCATATTTTCATACTTTGAAATATTTCCTTCAAATATTTTTAATGCATATGTATTTTAGTGTTTTATTTTAAAAATGGTGATCAGAGTGTACATATAGATTTATTTTCTGCTTTTTCTCACCGCTTTTTCTAACATTTTAAAATGCTTTAAAAGAAAAGGTGATGGGGATTAAGGAATACACTTGTCATGATGAGCACTGGGTGTTGTATGGGAAGTATTGAATCACTGTATTGTCCACCAGAATCTAATATTACACTATATGTTAACTAACTAGAAGTAAAATAAAAACTTAAAAAAAATTTTTAAAGCATTTTTTTAAAATTTATATAAATTTCTATCCAACAGTACTGAAGTCCTAGAGTGCTTTCTAATTATTTCTTTCTCTTAAGTTCTTTTTTTTTTTTAATTTTTTTTTTTTTTTCAACGTTTTTAATTTATTTTTGGGACAGAGAGAGACAGAGCATGAACGGGGGAGGGGCAGAGAGAGAGGGAGACACAGAATCGGAAACAGGCTCCAGGCTCCGAGCCATCAGCCCAGAGCCTGACGTGGGGCTCGAACTCACGGACCGCGAGATCGTGACCTGGCTGAAGTGGGACGCTTAACCGACTGCGCCACCCAGGCGCCCCTCTTTCTCTTAAGTTCTGAAGAAGAATTAATGGGCAAAAGATAGGCATACTTTTTGGGGCGCCTGGGTGGCTCAGTTGGTTAAGCATCTGACTCTTGATCTTGGCTCAGGTCATCATCTCACCGTTCTGATGTCAAGCCCTGCATTGAGCTCTGCACTAACAGCACAGAGCCTGCTTGGGTTTCTCTCTCTCCTCTCTACCCCTCCCCTGCTCAAATGGGTGCACTCTCTTTCTCTCTAAAAATATAAATAAAAAAAAAGATAGGCACACTTTTAAACTGACACCTATTGCCAGTTTGCCCTCTAACGAATATGGGAGCAATTCCATGAAACATTTTAAGAATTATACTCATATCTGTTATATTAGGTACATAAGGATAGTTTTCTTGAGAAAATTAAAAGTCTAAGTGAAAATATTTAAAGAGCAAAATTTTACAAGGAATAAATGTTTAAAAGTTTAGCTATATGAATGATATTCTGATTATACATTTGCTGATTTACATTTTATGATTGAAGTTAAGAAAAGGTCAGTAACTTAATTTTTTATTGAGTAAGGAGGGTATTTTCAGACTTTACACGTTTGTATGTACAACATACATCCGCATTTTTCATTTCTAATTCCCATCCCTAAAATGGTTTTACCTAGTATATAGGTCGGTTAAGGCTGCCATAACGAAATACAACCAAGTAGTTGGCTTAAATCACAGAGGTCTATTTTGTTTAGTTCTGGAGGCTGCAGATCTGGAATCACAGGGTTGGCAGGTTTGATTATGTATCCTCAGGCCTCTCTCTTTGGCTTGCAGATGACTGCCTTTTTGGTCTGTCTGGATATACATGGTCCTGTGTATGTGGTCTCCTTCTCTTCTTGTAAGGACACCGGTCATACTGGATTAGGTCCCACCTGTATGACCTCAGCCTTAGTTTAATATCTCTGAGTACAGTCTTTATCTAAGGTGAACTAGGAGTTAGAACTTTAACATATGGACACAATTCAGTCCATAACCTCTAGATAACCTTTAGCAGTAGTGTGCCTGATAGTCATTAGGAGAACAGTTAATTCATTAGTAAGTTCTTTTTTTTTTTTTTTTTTTTCAGGGTGAATCTTCTAATGGCTCAAATGATAGAGGAATGAAATCACTAGTAAATAAAATGACTGTTGCTTTGAAGACAAAATCTGTTAATGTCAGGGAAAAAGTTATCAGTTTTATTGAGAACACATCAACTCCTGTGGACCGGTGAGTTGCTTATTTGGTATGAGTTTATGATGGGTAACTAAAGACATGTGTCTTAATAGTAAATGATAGTTGAATTGAATATGTTCTAGAAAAGAATCATAAAGTACATTTTTTAATTGGATAATTTCAGTTTTCATTGTAATTGCAAAGATGTCCTTTATTGCTATAACATTTGACTGCAAAGATTTCTCTTCCCCTACTGCCAGAATAAAACTCAAATAATGATTCTGCCCTTTTATGCCATTCATTAAAAAAAATATTAAGATGCCATTATATGCATTATTCTTCATATAGTAGCTGTTTCCCACATGTCAAATGGATGGGAATCATCTACTAAATGCAGTAATCTCAAAGCAGGAAACTCTTCTCCTCCTCCAGGAATTTATAACCTAGAAAATTTGTTCATGCTAAATAAAGCAGAAACCTATTTTCTTTCTTTCTTTTTTAAAATTAATCAATTAATTCATTTTTAAAGTAATCTCTACACCCAACATGGGACTCGAACTCACAACCTGGATGCTTGCTCCACTGACTGAGCCAGCCAGTTGCCCCAGAAACCCATTTTCTTAAATTTAAGAGTTTAGCTCTTCATAGAATTTTGTCCACAGAATATAAGTGACATCTGTTTTCCCACGAATTACAAATGAAGGACACAGTTTGATAAATTTAAGAATGTCTGCTACAGTGTTTCTTATTGGAACTGTGAGTCCACAATGTTTTCTCCTCCACGTATTAGTCTAATTCATCTTTCTTGTTGTACAGTTCAAAACTAACATAATAATTCCAGCATAGAATTTATTTCTAAGCAGACCTGGTCTTGAAAATGTGTGATATTAATTTCACTTTCTTATTTTGCAGTATCCTAGGAAAGTTGAAATATTTGACTTTAAGAATTGAATGTTAGGAATTTACTGTTGTTACTTTATTAGTTATAGTACCTATGCATACAAAAGTACATTTTCCCCCATTTAGTAAATAGCAAGGAAGAATGGATTATTTTCACAAATCCAAAAAAATTGTACCTGTCTAAAATGGTCAACTCATAAATAATATTAAAGTGTTTTATCAAGCCTGAAAGTCTTCTTTGCTCATTAAAATTATGTCTGTTCTCAAAAGCCTATAACTTTTTTACTTTCAGTGCATTCTGAGTTAGAGTACTATTGCTACATTTGGTAGCATGAACATTTAACATTTTATTTTAAAATGAACAAGTGATAACTCTGACTTGAAAGTGGCTTTTCTTCATTTTTCTTTGTACTTGGGATGATCAAAACATTTTCTTTATAATGTATGCTCTGGGTTAGAAAAAGTGATTATACTGTATTTTTGTTTTAAAGCTGTTGTGTTTTTAATAATCATTTTGTTCTGTCCTCTACCTCAATTTGCCATAGAATGTCTTTCAATCTTCCTTGGCCAGACAGAGCATGTACAGAGCGGTAAGCCAATGAGTAGAGCAGCTTTACGGGACCATCCTTTTCTTTAGCATGCCTCATGCTGTCTATAAGCCTCACACTGTCTTGGCTTAAATTTGATGCAGCTGTTTTCAAATGCTGAATTTTTCTTATTCTGCTTTTAGGAGTGTGTGATATTGATTGAGCTGTATTTGTTTTTTGGCTTGATCATTTTAATTTTTTTTCCTTGCATGCTTCTTTATATCTCCCATTCCTCAGATGAAAATCAAGTACATTCAAATCCAAGAACTTCATAAAACCTGCCGTTTTTATTCTGAAAGAGAGGAGTGAAACAAAGAAAATAATTAGTCTCAGAGTTGGCAGAGTGTTAGCGTTGGAGATCATGTATTTCTATTTCCTGCACTAACAGTATAGAGTATTATCGCACCTAACAAAGGGCATTGTTCATAGTTCAAAATTGTTGTTAATTCAAGTATATTATGTAATTTTATGATTTTTTAAAAGACTTTTCTTAATTAGATTTGTATATTTAGGTTGGTGACTTCACATATCTAAATCAGTTCCAAAGAACCACAATTCTTTAGTTTTCCATAAAAGAAATTAGGTCATGGTGGACATGTTAATGTATAATCCATCCCTTCTCTGTCCCTAGTAACATGTGGTACTTGTCATTAGATTATAGAAGTCTAAAGTTTAAAAATCTACTGAATCTTCAATTAGGGTGCACAGAAGAACTCTACTAACTTAATACCTTTATATAGCTTTGTAGTTTTTATACCTACAGCATTTTTCTGCAGTTTATTTTTTTTTTAAGTTTATTCTGAAAGAGAGAGAGAGAGAGAGAATCCCAAGCAGGTTCCATGCCGTCAGTGCAGAGCCCATCGTGGGGCTCAATCCCAAGAACCATGAGATCATGACCTGAGCCAAATCAAGAATCAGACACCTAACCAACTGAGCGACCAAAGTGCCCCATTAAGCAGTTTAAATTAGAATATCAATTACAGCAATATCTATGGAGATTTTAAAAGAAATTCTAGTTGTATTTTAAATATAAATTAAGCTTTGGAATTATGGAGTTGAATTTTTCTTTGGTCATTTCAATGTTTTCAGTGACTAGAAGTAACATTTTTAAAAGCACTAGTTCACTCTTAACTTAGTGGTAAGAGTTTTTATTTACTGTAACTATTCCTGCACAATGCCAATTACAGAGCTTCTATTACAGTTTTACCTGAGACTATTTTAAAGGCATTTGCTTCTTTTAAAATTATAATCTGTTTGTGAATCATCTTTCTACCTTTTCTTGTTATAGGACCATTGAATTAGTCTAATTTTAACTCCCAGGTTTTCTCCCAAATTCTTAAATTTATAAAAATTTAACTTATTTTCTCTGATCTACAGGTAAATATATTTATTTTGAAAATAGAATTTAGTGAAAAGTTAGAATTGGGTTTCTTTCTGAGCTCAGTAAATAAATTAGAACCTGGTCAAAATATGTTATAGATGTTTCTGTTATTACTTCAACTAAAAAAGTATAAATATACTGCTTTTTAAAAAGTCCAGTGAATTTCATTAATTTTTAAATTGTTTTAAATGTTTATTTTTGAGAGAGAGAGAAAGAGAGAGAGAGAGAGAGAGAGACTGAGTACAAGTGGGGGAGAGGCAGAGAGAGAGAGGGAGACACAGAATCCAAAGCAGGCTCCAGGCTCCTAGCTGTCAGCACAGAGCCTGAAATGGGGCTTGAACCCCACGAACTGCCAGATCATGACCTGAGCTGAAGTTGGCGCTTAACGGACTGAGCCACCCAGGCGCCCCAAATTTCATTAATTTTTAGCCAATATTTAAGAACTAATAACCCAGTAATCTTTAGCAATCTTTATAAAAACTGCCTTGCATTATAAATGTAGATCAATAATGATTAGTTTTTTTAAAACTTTTCACTTTGCATACTTGAATTCTGGTTCATGCATTTACTGTAAACATTATCCTTGTTACTTTCGACGTTACATCAGTTTAATTATGCTTTAATGTCAGGAGAGAACCAATAATTTAATCATAAATTTTTGTAATCTAGATGGCACTAAAGTATTTTTAGACAAAACTGTATTATCTTTGTCTTTTATAAGTAGGCTGATTCTGAGTTTCATAGGTGTTTGAATTATTTATTTCACTTTATCTAATGAGTATAGTTTGATAATTGACTGGATAACTTTACATTAGATATGTTTTAACATAAAATAAAATGATTTTATGATTTAACTTAAACTGTAAATTATGTATTGATTAGCTTATAATTCCCAAAGAATGTTATACATTTAGCTCTCATTGGTTTTTCTAGTAAGTGTTCCATTGAGGAATGTTCTGGGAGAAGTAAGGATTTAAGTAAGCCTCATTGAACAAAATTAGGTTATGATTAAGATTTTGATTGATGATATGTATTATTTAAAATACATATTCGATCTCTATATTCTGGAAAAATTGAATTTAAGATTAAAGACGTGTAACCCCAATTTTTTCCATGTTGGACTATCTCTTGATACATGATCAATCAATCAATAAATAAAAATAAGCCAGTTTTTCTTCATTGTAGATAATCTTGATGGAACCTTTATCTTACAAATATACAGTGCTTTTTCCACAACAACATGTATTTTGTTGAAATATTTTAATTTTTCTTCTTGGTTTGTTTGAGATTACCTGAAAAGTACTGAGTTATAAATTTTTATAGTAAAAAAGAGAGAGGTTATACTTCCTGCAAGAACTAATCAAGTTTATTGTTTATGCTTCTGCCACTTGAAAAAGAAAGGCAGATTAATTTTCATGGTTTATTTACATTTATGTAAAAGAACTAGTAGCATGTTAGTTTCTATTAAAGCAAAAGTAATAGTAAAAAAAAAAAGGAGGATTATAATGTGAGCATTGGGTAATATATAGAATTGTTGAATCATATTGTACAACTGAAACTATGATTTAAAAAAATGGGAGGAAAAATCCCATTTTATATCCACCCAAAATCCCCCAAAAATATTTGCCCCCATATAAGAAAACCTTAACAACCCTCCTAGAATTGGAGTATTCAGTTCCATAATCTATTTTACCTAACAGACATGTGCATAGTACTATCTAGATGCCAGGCATTGTTCTAAGAGCTTTACAAAATATTAACTAATTTAATTCTCACAGTAACCTTGAAGGGTAGGTACTGTTGTTAACTACCACTTTACAGATATGAAAATAGAATCAGAGAGGTTAAATGACTTCCCTAAAGCTACACAGATCTAAGCACTAGTTCTAATATGAATAATAAAATTGTTTTAAAATTTAATTTTTACAGATTGAAGACATTCAGCCTGTCAAGACATTATGCCACTTTTGCTAACATAATTTCCTATCTTGTTACAGTTTCCTTAACATAGATAGCTGTTCTAAAGCTGGGTGGTATATGGGGGTGAGGCACAAAGAATGTATACATTTTGTATAAATATTCAAATGATACTTGGTAAAAATCTTCGGTTAACTTCTTAAGTGATAATTTCCCCTCTAAAATTCTTTGAATATAGGCATGTGAGCAGCAGTGACAGAGTGGGCAAGCCTTACCGTGGTGTAAAGCCTGTTTTCAGCATTGGGGATGAAGAAGAATACGACACAGGTGTAGTAATAAACTTATCTGTAGATGCTTTCCTTAGGCACCAGGAATGACTATAGAGATCATTCTGAGACTAGCTGAACTTTAAAAAAAGAAAAAAAAAAAAAAAGACACAATGAAATTCTGTAGATGAGATTGGGGAGTCTGTTCTTTTTTCCTAAGAGTTTTTTCTAGTTTTTTTCCTAAGAGTTTGGTTTTAGACCTCTTAAGTTATGCCTGTTAGAATTCAAGCAGAAATGCTGAGTATGCATTTGATTATAGGAGTCTTTAGATGAAGAGAGAAGGTCTAATAACGTGGTGCTGATCTGGGAATTATCCGTGTTGAAATAGTATTTAAATCCATGGGATTTTATTTAAATCCCCTTGATCCACCCACCTGGGTGATTGAGAGCTGTGGGACTAAAGTTCAGGGAATTCCAAAATGGAGACATCTGGAAAGAGCTTTTTTAAATTCGAGGTAATATCCTAAAAGGCCACAAGGTGGGGATATTGTACCAGGCAAATTGTATCATCGTCTGTGGTTGTCTTTATATTTTTAAAAATGATTTATTACTTTGCTTCATAATGCTGCTGCCAAGATTACCCTGGTTAAGTAATAATAATGAATGTTAGTATGTGTATTGGGTTAGAAAAAATAAAGCAGTAAATCAATGTAGCAAATAAAAAAAAACCTTCCCAAATTTCTCCTTGTTTTTTCTACTTAGTAATACATGCTGTATATTTTCCATCTCAGCCCATATTCCACCTTAGTTCTCTTTCTATCACATAAACACACCATAATTTATTTAATCAGTCTTTCAAAATTCACACTGGTAGTTTTTCAGGTTTTTTGTTTGTTTCAAATGGCAATAGATATTTTTATACATAACTATCTGAACTTTTGTAAGTACACACAGAGGCTATATTCTTAGCAGTAAGATTAATAGATTATAGGAAGCCACATTTGACATTTTAATAAATATTTACAAAATCACCTTCCTAAAAACTTGCATTGAGGTAAATGAAATTTTCTGTGTGCTATTTCTCATTGTTTCTTTTTCTCCTCTCCCTTCTATTTTTGTTTCTATCTTCCTGTTATTTATCAGACTGTCCCTGAATATTTCGGCTCCTTTCTTTAATAACTTTCATTTCAACTCTTTTAATTCCCAAGAGGCAAATGGATGGATAAACTATAGTATATATACATGTGTCATATATTTATGCATATATTTGTATTTGGGAAATTGTACAGTAATGAAAATGAGAATACTAGAGCTACGTGTATCAACATGTATAAATTTTACACTGTTCAGAGTGAAGAAGCAGTTGCAGAAGAATACAGTTGAAAGGTCTACTATTTATATAAATGTTACTGCTACTGTAGAGATTTTTACTTATTTATCCAAGGATGGATTTTTGTTGTTTTTCTTAAAGTCAAAAAACAGCAAGAGAAAAAGAACTCTAACATCTTTGCCCTCAAGATAGATGCTTATTATTGGACAATTTAGCCATCTTTCTATAGTCTAGACATAGATTAGAGTCATGTTACATAAAGCAAAAAAGTTGAAATTCCTCAGGCAGTGTAGTCTTTAAAAAATTTATTTACATTATTTATTTTTTGTTTTATTTTTTTAAATCTTTGACAGAGAAAGAGAGACAGAGCATGAGCAGGGGAGGGGCAGAGAGAGAGAGAGGGAGACACAGAATCCAAAGCAGGCTCCAGGCTCTGGGCTGTCAGCACAGAGCCCGACGTGGGGCTCCAACTAATGGACTGTGAGATCATGATCTGAGCTGAAGTCGGGTGCTTAACTGACGGAGCCATCTAGGCGCACTTACTTACCTGCTTACTTACTTAATTTATTTATTATTTAAAAAAATTTTTTAAATATTCATTTTCGAGAAAGAATGAGACAGAGTATGAGCAGGGGAGGGGCAGAAAGAGAGGGAGACACAGAATCTGAAGCAGGCTCCAGGCTCAAGCTGCCAGCACAGAGCCCAACGCAGGGCCCGAACCGACAAACCATGTGATCATGACCTGAGCTGAAGTCGGATGCTTAACTGACTGAGCCACCCAGGCTCCCCTATTTATTTTTTATTTAAGTATAGTTGACACACAGTGTTACGGGGTATTCTTAGTATTTTCACCTTTCTTACCATGTAGCCTAATGCTTCATAATAATATTTCTGTATTATGCCATTGGCATAAGGAAACATAGTAACAGGATTTGAATTGTTTTTTTCTTTTCCCCCAACCTGTATGCTTAAAATACTCAATTTTTTTTCCTGGCTATTAAGGAATGTCTCATTTTTAAAGTTGGTAATTCCCACTTTTAACACTTTAAACTCTTTCAGATGAAATTGACAGCTCTTCAATGTCAGATGATGACAGAAAAGAGGTTGTAAACATTCAGACTTGGATAAACAAGCCAGACGTCAAGCATCATTTTCCTTGTAAAGAAGTGAAAGAAAGTGGACACATGTTTCCTAGGTACTTTTTTAAATGCCTTCTTCAGAAGTAAAATTAAATTTGGGGAATAAAAAACTTAACCACAGGAGAAATTTTAAGTACAATAAGATATAATTTTCCTTTGTCAACTTGTATTATGTGTCTTGATTTTTAAAATATTTTTAATGTAATTTTTTATTTTGAAATATTCTAAAAAGTTGAAGAAACAGTACATTGAACATCTTTATAAACCTCTCTCAATTCACCAGATTTTAATTTCTTTTTGTGTTTTTCCAATCTATTTATATATCTATTTGTAGACACACATACACCTACAGTTCTCTATTTTTAAGCCATTCAGAAGAATCTTACAGATATGACCCTTAACCCCCCAAAAATGCTTTAGTGTAAATCTCCCAAGAGTATGAGCATTCTCTTATACAACTTCAGTAGCATTATGACTGCTTTTAAAATAGCATTATCACTCTTTAAAAACTTTAAAATGAACATCATTCAACATACATGTGACACTCAGATTTTTCAGGGTGCCCCCAAAGTATTATTTATAGTCGTTTTTTTCCTTTTTGATCCAATAGCTAGTCAGGGTTCCTGCATTGTATTTGCCTGTCAATCTCTTTAGTTTCAGCCGGTGTGCAGCAGTACTTCTGCCTTTACCACCACCTCCCCTTTTCTGCATGATGAATGACTCTTTTGAGGCTAGGCTGTGTATTCTGCAGTGTCCTGCGTTTTGGACTTTTATAGTTTTACTGCACAGTAAAACCTTGGTTTGCGAGCATAATTCGTTCTGCTAACAAGTTTGTAATCCAGAGCACTCGTGTATCAAAGCGAATTTCAGGAACCATTGGCTCAGTTGCGATCATGTGATGTTTGGCATCATGTACTACTCATAAGACATCGCTCATTTATCAAGTTAAAATGTATTAGAAAGGTTTGCTCGTCTTCTGGGACACTCACTGAACAAGTTACAATCCAAGATTTTACTGTATTACATAAATGTGTATGAGTATATCATTGCATTACATTAAAAGTGAGCTAAGACACAGGGAGGGGGTGTGTTAATAACACCATGCCCATTTTACCTTCAAGATCCAGTTACAGAATATTATAAAATATGTAAGGCAGCCCAACTATTGCTTAGTGGTCTTTGATGAAAAGTATACACTATGGTATAGTGACTGAGAGTAGTTTATGAATATAGGCAGTATTGTGAAAAAGTATGAAAAGGACTGTATTCCATATACCATATAGAATAGATTCTAAAAATCTTATTTTAATGATTTCTAATAGTACTGTACTTTTTATTACATAAAATAGAAACTTTGCTCTTAAACGGTTACAGGATTTCCTATTAATAAAATGTTAATTTTCCATACAACTAAAGGAAAATTAAGAACTTTTATTGGGTAGTTTATTTGTTTATAGATGATTCATTTTAATTCAAAAGTAATTTCATCTGGAGTTGAATATTTTTTTGGTTGAAGTAACAGCTGTTTTGCATGACGTGTCTAAAATTCTTTTTGTTGTTTAATGTTTTTTTTGCCTCTTAAGTCATCTGTTGGTTACTGCAACACACATGTACTGTTTAAGGGAGATTCTTTCACGGAAAGGATTGGCTTATATACAGTCTCGACAAGCACTAAATTCTGTAGTTAAAATTACATCTAAAAAAAAGCATCCTGAGCTAATTACTTTCAAGTACGGAAATAGCAGTGCTTCAGGAATAGAAATCTTGGCAATTGAAAGGTAAGATTTTCTTAGAATGGTATTATCTGAATTATTGAATTAGTTCGTTATTAAACACTGTTTCTCTCTTTTGGAGAATAGATGGTGGCATAGGCTACTTGAGCCACTTTTAATTAGTATTCTTTGCTTATCTTTTTCTTCCGTACCCTTAATCATATGTCAATTAGTTATTAACACATGGTTTCAGTAAGTTTCATAGCTAATTTCATTAACTTTTTGACAGAAGGGTCCTTATACTATTGCTGCACTAAATGCTGGTTTATCAAATAAGAAGCTTGTCTCAGAATATAAGTCAGTGTTTCTACTTCCGTTCATCAAAAAATTCTTTTGAAAAAGTATCCATGAAGTAAGCAACGTGCTGAGTGTTATATTTAATTTACAATCTGGCACAAACTCCTTATCTTATTGTGGACCAGTGACAAAACAGTTCATGGATGGGCATCAAGGGCCATAGGACCTCACTTATCTGGAAACTAAACCATTTTTATAATCCTATAAAAATGTGAAGCCCAGAGGAGTTGAATGACTTCCAAATCCTCACACCTTGCTTGTGACAGGACCAAATGGAGCTGTCCTGACTCCAGATCTCTGGTTCCTTCCATTTGGCTATGAAGAGTCACCAGCTTGCACACTTAGATTTTCTTTCTTTCAAATATGCTTTCATGTATGAATTGAAATAAGTTATGGGGAGTAAATATGAAGGTATGTCTGCTGGCTTTGTAGGTTAGGGGAAGCTTTGCATTGGAAGTGTCACCTAAGCTGAGGCCTGAAGGGAAAACAATTTATGTTAATATATATGTATATTTTTCCCCCCTTAGGTATTTGATTCCAAATGCAGGAGACGCTACTAAAGCCATTAAACAACAGATCATGAAAGTTTTGGATGCTTTGGAAAGTTAATATAAGAGAGAATTATTTCAAAAGAAATTGAGGCAACCAAGAGAAAGAAACATGGACATACTTTCCTGATTGCGTACTAACAGAAGACCTTTCATTTGCTCATGGGGGTGCTTGAGTTGCAGGTCTAAGTGTAAATTATTATAATCAATTTCTAGACAGCTAAAATTTTACTTAAATTTTCTTTTGCATTTTCGGTTTTGTAAAATGATTTATAAAGGTCAGTTATTAAATGACTTTGAGGTAACTGACCCTCTACCCTTGTGAACTAAGGGTACAGAATGCAGTTCTGTTTTGAAGAGCTGTGTTTTAAAAGGGAATATGCATCACTTTCAGATTTAAAAACATCCATGCACATATATACTTGCAATGTCTTCACTGAAAATTAGAGATAGAATTAGTTGAAGAGACCCCTTTAATTGCTACATTTAGTTTTATCCACTTGGCAGTATCAGAAACTGAAAGTATTACATAGATTAATAATTAGCTTGCTGTTTCTGTTCTTAAAAAATGTGAAATGTTTTTAACGAAGCAGATAAAGATTCCAGCCAACCCAGAAATGCAGTCCAGCTAGTGAAATGTTGGAGTATCAGTTTCTAAATCATCTTTTCCCATTAGCTAATGATTTGAACACTGAGTGCTTCAGATCTTAAACTTCATCCTACTGGTTTCTAAGGAGCGGTTAAAATTATAAGTAGGTAGGCGTATTAAGATTAAAATAAACATTCGGGGGACAGAGTTGTATCTATAAAAATGTCATTGGTCTTTATTACAAGTGGAATATTTGATTTGGGATATTTCAGAACAGCTGTTGTGCACACATTGATTTATCCTTACTGAGATTATGGTCTGTGACCACAACGAATATCCACTTAAATAAAAGCCAAATAACCAGAGAGCTATATAAACTACAATTGTTTTATCAGCTCTTTCTGAAATTTCTTACTCTTCTTTGGTTTTTGTCTTCTGTTCCAGTGGTTCGAAACTATTTTTATGTTCTTAATCTGACAGAACTAAAAAGTGATCTGCTTTACTTTGCAGCTTTCTCAATTTAATTTATTGAGGTCTATATTAGACACATCTGGTGAGAGAAATCGGGAACATGTTTGGGGCTATGGAAGGACTCCTTATAAAGTGTTTTTGGGAAGTAGCAAATCCTAACAATCTGCTGTGTCCTAAAACGCAATGGATTATCTCTAAGGGGTTTATAGGAAAAAATATTTAGATGTACACTGTTTATAGCCAGTTATTTTAATTTACTTAATGGAAATCAAGCACATAACAGGCAACATAGTTCAAGATATTTTATTCTAATATCTAAATAAAAGCGGTTTCTTGAGTGGTTGAAGACATTTGCGTGAAATTGCACCTGGTGCATACTATATTTATGACTTTACCCACAACGGTTGTGTTGCTTTCTTTTTCTTTTCTTTTTTTCTTTCTTTTTGGTGCCCCCTTTACAAATGCCGTGAAGTCTCCATTTTTTGCCCATTTCAGCCATGGGACTTTTTTCATAATATTAATGTAAAGATGTTTGTGTTACTGTTTATAAAATTACAATTGTAAATAAACCAATACAATTTGCTCAGAACTTTGTTCTTAATGACAATCTCTCTCCCTCTCCCTCCCTCCCCCCGCCCCCATTTGCAAATCTCTGTAGATAACACAAAATCAGAAATTTGAGGACTATCCTTCAGTGGAATTTAATGTTCAGGTTTTAAGTTTGAAAGTATTAGATTCCTGTTTGTGTTCATCTGTATAGGGAGGGGGAAAGAGTTAGTTTAAAACTAATGACATTAAATTCCACATGAATAAATTACTACCTTTAACCACTTAAATTCTCAGAACTTTAGTTTCTTCTTCTGAAATAACATCACAGTTACTAATCATGAGTATGAAATAAAAATACATTTTGTTGATTGTACTAGGCACTTACAAGGCTGCTCATCCTTCCTTAACTGGCCCACTAAGTACAGAACTAGAATTCACTATGGGATACTCACCTCTTACTGACTGTCAAGGATTGCAGAGTTTGCAACATTATGAGATTGTTACTATTTTCTGTATTTCCAAGATTAGAAAACCAAGGCTGAAAGAAATTGAGTTAATGAAAAGGGAAGGTATCCCCTCTTCCCTCCCTACTCCCTGAGAATTATCACTTAAGATAACGAATCACTTCAGGGCACCTGGGTGGCTCAGTCAGTTAAGTGTCTGACTTTGGCTCAGGTCATGATCTCACGGTTCACAAGTTCCCAGTCCTGCATCAGACTTTCTGCTGACAGCTCAGAGCCTGCTTCAGATTCTGTATCTCCTTCTCTCTCTCTCTGTCCCTCCCCCACTTGCTAGTGTGCTCTCTTTCAAAAAGAAATAAACATTAAAAAATTGTTGAAATATAACCTACATACCATAAAGTTCACCTTTTTGAAGGGTCTACAAAGTGCTTTTTAGCAAATTCAGAGTTGTGCAATCATCACAATTATTTAATTTCAGAACATTTGGTTGCTCAAAAAAGAAACTCATACCCGTTAGCAGTTACTCCCCTTTTCCCTCCAGTCCTTGGCAGCTGCTAATTTCCTGTCTGTCTTTGTGGATTTGCCTCTTCTGGACATTTCATGATAAAAGGAATCATTACAAGAAGTAGCTTTTGTGTCTGGCTTATTTCACTTAGCATGATGTTTTCAAGCATCATCCATGTTGTAGCATGTGTCAGAATTTCGTTCCTTTTTAAGGCTGAAGAATATTCCATTGTATGGATATATCACATTTTATTTATCCATTCATCACTCGATGGACATTTGTGCAAAGCTCTAAGCCCAATTTGGTAATTCCCAAGTTTGATCTTTTGTTTGGAGTACCATACATTCCCCTAAGATCTCATCCACTTTGATAGTTTCTGTTCTTATTGTGGAGATGATTCCAATTCTAATTTTCAGCCCTTCATCTATATTAGTCATTTGTGTAACTACCTCACCCTGAAAAATTGAACTTAGGCCCCCCCAGACTGACTTCTATATGAAGAGTGATTGGAGGATAAGATGCTGAGGGAAAGGAGGCCAGTTAAGTTGCCTAAAAGCAGTCTCCCCAAAATGAGAAAGGCCTAGCCATGAATGGTGGTCACAAGGACAGAAAAGGAGGCAGCAATCAAGGGGTACTGCAGGAAAGTAAGAAGGGCCCTGTTCTTAACCAGAGGTGGAGGAAAAAAGAATGATACGGAAGTGATTTAGATTTTCCAGGGGAGGGCATGAGGAGTTAGGAGAATTGGAAAACAGCATAAATGGTGGTGCCTATATGTAGGAGGAAAGCTGGGAGAAGCTCTTTTATTTTTTTTTTATTTTTTTCTAATTTTATTTGTGAGAGACAGAGACAGCATGAGTGGGGGAGGAGCAGAGAGAGAGGGAGACACAGAATCCGAGGCAGGCTCCAGACTCCGAGCTGTCAGCACAGAGCCCGACGTGGGGCTCGAAGTCACAGATTCTGAGATCATGACCTGAGCCGAAGTCAGAGGCCTAACCGACTGATCCACCCAGGTGTCCCTGGGAGAAGCTCTTTTAGAGATGATAAAATTAGTTTCAGATGGTTGAGTTTAAATTGATGTCAAGACGTGTAAACAGATGGCTTTCGGGCAGCTGGAGATGCTGGAATAGATCCTCTGGAGTAAAAGTAGAAATCTGATCAGTACCAGCCTGGCAATGGTTATTAAAACTGTGAGACTTGGTTGGCACTTCCAGCTTTTGATCTGGGCTCTGGAGATTCATTTAGTGTAGTCGTTTAATTCTTTGGCTACTTTTCAAGTGGCAGATAAAAGAGAATATGGAAACGTGAAGACAGAGCTGTGTGGTTGAAGAGTCGGAGTGAAGTGACAGAAGGACTGTGCAAACTCGGTCATCCAGCCTCTCACCTTCTGCCTCTGAATCCTCTTGTGTTACAGATGATGAAAAGGTCCTGGGAATGAGATGATTTGCCTCAGGTATTAACATCACATCAGTGTCAGAGCCAGAATTGGAACCGTGACTAACGGTTCCATTATGCCCATAAAGTTCTAAAGGAAAGTTCAAGAACAGTTTGTATTGTTTCTTACCATTCCCTCCCTAGAATCCAAGTCACTGGCTTCCCTGCATGCGACGTAGGGAAGACAGTGCCCACAGACTCTTGCTCTTGAAGGCCCTTTCTCTCATGGTTTTCCTCTCAGGTGGCCCCTTATCAGGTTTCACAGGCCCCTCTTATACCTGTGTCTTTCATAGTCCACTTGCAACTTGTCACCCATATTCAGAGTTTTGTCTTTGTTTAAATTGCTGATGACTCCTAAATCAGCCTCCAGCCTGCATATGGGAGTTTGAGGCTTAGGACCAACTGCCTACTGGGTGTCTCCGCTTCGATGTTCCAATAACATGCCCAGCCATGTTTGGTACCACTGTTACACACAACTTTATGCCAATGAACTTGCAAATCTAAATGAAATGGGTGACCTTTTTTTTGACAGGTTGTAAGTGGCCAGTATTGACGCAGGAATCTCAGCGGGCTAATTAAACATAGCAGAAATTAACAGATTATTATCTTCCTGCTACAAAGCCAGGTCCAGATTGTTGAATATTCAAAAAAATAAAACGCGTAATTGCTATGTATTTCCTCCCAGCTTAAGAAAGTTTTAAAAACTTTAAAAAAGTCTTAAAGTAGTACATGAACAGCTATATTTTCTCCTGTTAAATTTGCCACCTTTGCTTTGTCTCTGTATAAGCACATATTTTCTTTTTACGTACCATTTTCAAGTCAGATTTTCTGACACTTCACCCTTAAATACTTCAGCAAATACTTCTCAGAGTAAAGATATTGTCTGGCATAATGACAATGTCATCATCACACAGAATTCATTCAAGCGTCAAATATCCAGTTCATAAATATCCCTAATTATTCCAAAAATGTTTTAAGGGTATCCTTTTATTTATTTTTGAGAGAGAAAACAGGGAAGAAGGGCAGAGGGAGAGAGAATCCCAAGCAGGCTGCCCGCAGGCCGATCTCATAAACTGTGAGATCATGACCCAAGCCTAAATCAAGAGTGGGAAATTCAACCGACTGAGCTACTCAGGCGCCTCTAGAGTATCCTTTTAAAAACCAGGACAGAGCATTAAAAAAAAAAAAAAAAAAAAAAAGGCAAGATTTTATTAGTTTTGTGATTTTTGATCCCCAAACCTGACAACAAAAAGCACAAAGACGTGAGACACACACACACAAACAATCCTAAAAAATACAAATGCAAAAGTCCTCACACAATATTATCATATTTCAGTATGTAAGAGGTCTGAATTTTTGAGGATACAATGTTTGTCGCTCTTTTCTTCTCCCCCATGACCTAGCAGCTTTCTGGTCAGATCCCACTGATGTCTTGCGTGACTAAACCATCGTAGGTCATTCCATCCCATTCCATCCCCAGTAGTCAGCGACTTGTTCAAGGAGCCCAAGGCAATCAGCATATACGGTATTATTGCCGGCTAGAGGTGCTCTAACCAGCAAGAGGTTCAATCCTTTCGCTGGCCAATTGTTAAACACCACTCCAATGTACCCCTTTGCGTTGCGAGGCATTCCTTTTACTGGAGCGTGGTGTTATTCGTCGGTTCTCCTTGGTCCATGGTTTGCTCCTTGGTAGCGCCAACAGCGGACACCTAAACAGGTGTTGGAGCGCGGGAAAGACCACACGCTCTCCCTAGAGCCGCGGGACCGGGAGGCGGTCCGGAGGCGGAGCCTCGGCCGCACCAAGTCCTGCGTGCGGCTCTGCGCCGCCTCTCTCCGGGCCGCCGCTCTCCGCGCAGGGAACCGGGTCAGGCCGCGCCGCCCATGGTGCTGCTCGAGAGAGCCATGGCCAGTAAGTAGCGCGGCGGCCCGGGGGAGGGATCGCCGGCTCAGCCCCTCGCCTCCGCTTGTGTCCCCGCCGCGTCCCGGGCCTTTCCTGACCCGGCGCCCGCGGGGTTGAGGTCTCGGGCGGCGGAGCGCGGCCCGGCGCACTCCCGGGGAGTCCAGGCTTTCGGGAGCGCCAGGCCTCGCGACCGGAAGGGCCCGCGTCTTGCTCCCTGCAGGGCTCCTCCTGAGTCCCGTGCCTCTAGCTGCGTTTCGGCACCGCCGGCTGCAAATTCACCTGCGCCGAAAGAGGAGGGAGACGGGTGCACACAAGTTCCGCGCCCCCTTCTCCCCGTCCCGACCGGAAGACTGCACCTTCAGTAATTAGGAGACTTACTCGAGTGTGGGAACCTCTGCCTTGTGGGATTCTTGGAGGCTGTTAGGTTTTGCATGAGAAAGCGAGACTATCCAGGGGTGTCGAGTTCACTGTATTCACCTTAGATTGATTTCTTAACTTGAGTTTTGCAAAAGCATGTATCCTAATTATTTGTGTTTTGAACCCCGTCATGTGAAAATGAAGCATCGTTTTTCTCTGATTTGGGCTGTATGGTAAGAGGCCTGATTAACTTGCCCCATGTTGCACCGCCCGTCACACCCAGTGGAGAATGCTCTCTTCCCAAACAGAAAAAACTGGACGAGCTGTTTCTGCACCTGGACATTGAGCTTTCGGGTTAGGTATTACATGTTACACAAGTCTATCCTGGATCAGCCCCAGGGGGCGTTTCCAGCCATCTTTCTTTGTCCCCAGGTCTTTGCCCGATCCTTTTACATGAGGTTTTGGAGTGTCCTGGAGCCCTAGTCTGGAGACCTGGATTAATACAGTTTTGCCTCAGTCCGTGGCAACAGGTCATTTAATCTTTCTGAACCTCAGTTTCCTGGACATCAACTGCCCCTCCTGAGGTCTTGCGAGGCCCCCACTAGATGCTAAGGTTTGTGCAAGTGCTCTGGTTTTCATTTTAACCTGCCAGTGCTCGGAGCAAGTCAGTGGCTGACTGAATGTTAGGATCGGGGTATGGAAGTCCTTTTACACATCTGCCTCTGGATGTGCCTGCTGTCTCTGAAGAGCCAGGACGAGACTGAGGCTGGTGGGCTTGAGAGATGTGGCTCGTGATGGTGTTGAGGATGATGTCTGATTTCCTTGAGGAGTGTTTTCAAGTTACATGACCTCTCCCCGGCCCACCCAGAAACAAACAAATGCGGTTCCTGTCCTGCTTTACAGTTCCAGATTTTGGCTTGGATTGTCTCACTGACTTTGTTCACTGATTTTGTGCAGCTTCCCTCCCCCCTGCAATTTCCTCATCTACCAAATAGTGTTAATGACGCTTCACAGATGTTTGCATGTATAGAGGGCCTGGCACATTCCGTATGCTTTTCCCACATTGGTCCCTTCACTTTACTATGTTTTATCCTTTTTTTTTTTTTTTTTTTAACCCCCTTTGGTAAGTCTTTCATTGTTAGATGATGATGAATATTAGGGCAGCCAGGAACCTTAAAAGTCATTGTAATTTTCACTTTACAGCTGAGGAGATGAATTGACTAGTATTGTTTTCCACATCAAGAAACTTCCCGATGGTAGCCTTTCCGTGTCTCAGCCCCTGTGTGGAGTGGGTAATCTGCAGAATGTCAGACAGTCCCAAGCTTGGATCAGGACTTTCTGGATAGGATGAGGGAGAGAGGAAACTCTCAGCATAGCCATGGTATATTCATCTTTTAATCCCTCCAGAGCAGAGACAAAGCCCAGCTCCTGAGTTACCGTGGAGACTTTTAGTAGGTCTGTGTGATGTTCTGGTGACAGCTAAAATTTGCTCCAAAGTTATCCCAGCTTTCGTTTCTTGTTTTAGATTCCTTTGTATTCATTCAGATTCTGAAACTATTCAACAAGCTACATTCAGGGTTACATTTAGCTCTTCTCACTGTTTTTAAGATACACCAAGGAATGGAGCATCTGAGTTTTCCTACTTTTAGGGTTCACAGTGGGCCAAACAGGCCATCAGAGGTCGGGGTCTGTCGGTGTTGCCTCTTCTGGGGACATTTGCACCAGTACAGCAGATACCCAGAGGGAGAACTCTAATGGCTTTCAAGTTCTAGAGCTTAGTTTTTTCTAGAGCAGCGGTGGGGGAGGGAAGCTAGGGAAGGCCTTTACTGAAGATTCCTGAAGTTTTGCAGAGCTTCATAGGTTGCCACGTGCTTTTGATCCTTTAATGTAGCCTCCCGTCAGACCAGGAGCAAAAACTATGCATCAATCAGGGTCCAGGCAGGACGTAGAAACCACACCAGTCACTTGAACACGGGAAATTGTATATAAAAAATTATTAACCAGTGGGTGATGACTATAAGAGTTACAAGAGAACTCTAGAGAATATAGGAAAAGCACATATAGGGTGTGGTTATTAGCTCAAAGAAGGAATAAGCCTGGAAGAACCCCTGACCTTCTTGGCTGATGGCAAATCTTGTTGGCTCTGTGGGACTCAGTCCCTGATAAAAATATGGAGCCTCTTACTCGAGTAACAGGAAAAAGCACTGTTAGCTTTTTCTAACAGTCTCCCTTGCAACCTCTCGTGGTGTTATTTGCCACTTAATATTGTGCTCTTTGGGGGCACAGGAATATTCATGGCGCCAGTGCAAAACCTCACAGGTGGCCGGGGGCCCTGCCCAATGACTAAGCACATGTGCAGCTCCTTAGCCGCCAGGCTTCCCTCCCTCCAGCCGCTGGACCTTTGCGCCCTGCCCCAGCTGGTGGTGGGGAGGTGGAGGCAGGCAACTCCCCTTCCATTGGGCTGGCTGCCCCAGGTCACTGGGTAGTTTCCAAGGGATTTCACCTGTACTGAGATGCACTCTGTATCTGGAACAGGGGTAGCTTGAGTCCCAAGAACAAATTGTGAGGGACAGTTCCATCTTCAAGTTCATTCTTCCTTCAAGCCGTGTTCTCAGTAGTATGTAAGAAGCTGGCCCTGCCTGCTTTGCTTGAGGCTCTTGTGCTGGCGTGGGGCCTCGCCCAGAGATGTTGCTCTATCCCCAGGTTTCTCAGCCTCCACATCATTCACCTTGTGGGTTGGATAATTCTTTGTTGTGAAGGACTGTTGTGTACTGTGGCGTGTTTAGCAATGTCCCTGACGCCTACGCACCAGAAGCTACTGGCACCCCAACGGTGGTGACGTTGTCAGATGTCTTGGGGAGGGGGTGCAGAATCTGTCTCTGGTTGAGAGTTGCTTTGATCCAGGAGTCAGGTCTTCTGACAGCTGTTTTCTTGTATCTTCGTCCTCAGCTTTCCGCTTGGCCCTCATCCAGCTTCAGGTTTCTTCCGTCAAATCAGATAACCTCACTCGAGCTTGTGGCCTCGTGCGGGAGGCAGCAACACAAGGAGCCAAAATAGTTTCTCTGCCAGTAAGTATGGAGGCGGAGGTGGCCGCTGCCCTCTGGGAACTTCCGATCCAGTAGCATACTGGCTGCTACCTCTCGTTGTCTTCTTGTGTCCTGGGGTCCAGCAGGATCTTGTGGGTCCCCAGGATTGTTCCATGTTTAAGGGTCTTTGTGATAGGATGTGCCAGCGTGTTTACAGCTCTTTGGGATCATCTATCATGTTCAGAATCCTGGTAAGTTGTGTGGCTTACTTAAAGATAGAATACTCAGTGCCTTGGATACTTACCTTCTTTCCTTGTATAAGTAAGTCTTTCCAGGACTATGGCACACATAACTGATTGTAGTGCTAAGGCTCCAACATTTTTAGCAAATGGTTGAAAACTGGAAATTACTAGAGACATTTAGGAAGCCTGCAGTATCTTCCTAAGTATGGTAGCCTGTAGTAAGCCATTAGGGCTCTGCATGTATTTCTAGGTGATTGCTTTTAGAACAGAACCAGGTAAAGGTTGCACCACATTTGCTTGTCAGCAGGTGTAGTGTTGGCCCAGAGCTGGGTTCTGCTCATGCTAAGACACGCCTATACTGCATTTTGGGTCAAAGGACTACTGGGATCAGTGGTTGAACTATTCCAGGCAGCCCCCTCTTCCACTTTCCCTTTTGCGCTGTGGGGAGGAGGTGGCCCTTTGTAAACCCTGCTTAGATTGACTAGAGAATTTTCAGGGCCACCTTATGTTTTAGGCTCCAGTCCATCACAGATGTGGCCAGTGAGTCAGAATCTTTAACAAGGGAGCTTGAGATCTTAATGTGAATCCAGTCTTCCTTATGGCCACAGTTATGGGACTCGCCTGTAGCCTGATCACGGTCACTTGTTGCTTTAAGTTGCCAGGAGCGAGAATGAAAGCACCTAATTCTGCATGTGTCCTCTCTAACGTGTGTTGTGTAAGCTGATGATCCTCAGGTTTGAGTTTGCTAGCACAGTGCCTGGTGCACAGTCTCAGTGAATGATGAATTAGAATCAAAGTCTAGTTTTTGCTTTTCTTTTCTCACAGAGCTGCGGCAGATAGCATATCCTGGAAAATGAGAAATTTCTGTATTTTTTCAAACACAGGCTTTATTGCTTTACGTAGTTAATAATATAGTTTTGAGCCAATGGATTCATTCTAACACCCGAAGTCCTATGATTAAACCCAGTTGTCATGGGGCTCAGGTGCCCAGGGTGGGAACTCAGAGTTCTGCGGACACCGAGGGAGAGGCGGATTAGCTGGGGTGACAGGGATCTGAGAGAGCACACATGACTTGTGTCCTCTGGCCCAACCTGAGCCAGCTGTCAAGTTCTGCTCGAGGCCACAAGCTCTTTAGCCCTAGGATGCCAGTGTTTTTCTTATCGGCTGTGTTTTACCCTTTTGAGAGCAGGGCTAAGGGAGGCAGCTGTGTCTTCTGAGTTTAAGTTTAAAATGGGTGGGCTATTTTCACGGTTTCCCCCCCCCCCCTTTTCTCTGCCAACATTATTCTAGGAATGCTTTAATTGTCCATATGGCACGAAATATTTTCCCCAATATGCTGAGAAAATTCCTGGTGAATCTACACAGAAGCTTTCTGAAGTAGCAAAGGAGTGCAGCATATATCTCATTGGAGGTAACTTCCTACCCTCAAGGTATAATGACCTAAACATGAGAAACATCCAAATAATTTTTGTTTCATTTAAACAATGAAATACAAAGCATGTAAGTCAGACATTGAAAGAATGAGGTGGATCTTACGTAATAATGTGGAAGAATGTTCAAGACACAGTTATGTGGAAGAAGCACGTTCCGTATGATATGAACAGGCACTCTCAGATTAATCCCTGCCACAAAAGGTTATATATTTTTGTATGTGTTTGTATATGTAGCACATAGTAAGTATTGTATAAAGACGCACCAAACTGATAATGATGACTTTTCCCTGGAGAAGGAATGGGAATACAGGGCAGGTGGAAATGTGGAAAGAAAACACTGTATTGGAGTGTCTTTCATTATACTAATACAATGTTAGGAAATTTTGTTTTCTCATAAAGAGGCCACATATATCAAGGTAGCTTTATAAGTATGGTTTTGAAATAAATGTGGTTTCAAAATAAATTTTTAAAATGCATTTGCTTAAATAAAAATCAGTACAGTAAAGCTGTTCAATAGATCTAGCAAACAAAATTATTCTCTGTTATGACATGTTGGAATTAGAAACAGATGAGAGGTGAAGAAAAGACAAGCAATAAAAAAGAAATGCGGGAACTACATTCAGTGATGGCAGGATTGGCTTCCATTCCCATGAGGAGGCCTAATGGGGATACAGTTACTTTGCAGGACGTGGTGATTTGAGGTTGAGCAACAGTGAATTCTCTGTGTTTCTCTAGTGTTATAGATTAACAGATCTTGTAGCTCAAGATCAAAGCAGAATTCAGAACCAGTTTGGTTATTTTTGAACCTGTCTTTGGCATCTGACTTAATTACATTTCGTCTCTACTCTGGAGTTTGTCTCTGAAACATCATATTAAAGAAGACAAAAAAGAACATAATTAAATAACCCTTAGAAGATAGTATGCTTTATTGTTGGACCCAAGTGACAGTTTGTCAAGTGTTTGTCCTGTTATCATACAAGAGTGCTTTATTCAGAATATTTTCTTTGCTCCTGTGTTTCTCTTCTCAATGAAAGGTTCTGTTCCTGAAGAGGATGCTGGGAAATTCTATAACACCTGTGCTGTGTTTGGGCCTGATGGAACTTTACTGATAAAGTACAGAAAGGTAAGTAGGGAATGTGGCAAGCCTCATTACCTCTTGAGAATTTGCTGTGAAATCCCCTAGTTCCTCTCATCAAATTTTACACATGTGGGGCGTTTGACTAGTTGGTATAGTCAACTTGTCGAATCTTGGCTGTTGGCATTTTGATATAAATTTTAGACTTAGCCTGTCAGTTTCAGCAAAGGAAAAATCTGTAGGAATTTTGATTAGAATTGCCCAGTGTTTATAGTGCACTATTGACAATAGCCAAAGTATGGAAAGAGCCCGAATGTGTATCGACTAATGAATGGGTAAAGAAGATGTGGTATATGTGTATATATCAATATATTTATATCTATATCTGTATCTATATATATATATGTGTGTGTATATATATATACACACACATATATATATATATATATACACATGTATATATATATACATATGTATACACACATACATACAATGTAATATTACTCAGTGATCAAAAAGAATGAAATCTTGCCATTTGCAACAATGTGGATGGAACTAGGGTGTATGATGCTAAGCAAAATAAGTCAGAGAAAAACAAACATATGACTTCACTTGTATGTGGAATTTAAGATACAAAACAGATGAACATAAGAGAAGGGAAGCGAAAATAAGATAAAAACAGAGAGGAAGACAAACCATAAGAGACTTAAATACAGAGAACAAACTAAGGGTTGCTGGAGGGGAGGTTGGTGGGGGATGGCTAAATGGGTGATGGTCATTAAGGAGGGCACTTGTTGGGGTGAGCACTGGGTATTATATGTAAGTGATGAATCACTAAATTCTATTCCTGAAATCGTAATTACACTAAATGTTAACTAACTTGGATTTAAATTAAAAATAAATAAATAAAGCGAATACTTAGAATGATAAAAAAAAAAAAAAAGAATTGCATTGAAAATAGAGATCACTTTGGGAACAGTTGACATTTGGTAAATGCAAATACATTGAAGATTGTTAAATACTTTGGGTATTGATCCTTTTATTGTTGTGAAATCCCTTTCTTTCTCACAATAATCTTTGTCTTGAAGTTTATCTCTGATATTGCCATGGCCATTCTAATCTTATACTTACTATTGTATGGTACATTTTTTTTCTAATTCCTTACTTTCAACCTGAATGTATCTTTGTATTTTATTTATTTATTTATTTATTTTAGCAGGTGTATTTAATTTATTTTTTAAATTTACATCCAAATTAGTTAGCATATAGTGCAACAGTGATTTCAGGGGTAGATTCCTTAATGCCTCTTGCCCATTTAGCCCATCCCCCCTCCTGCAACCCTTTCAGTAACCCTCTGTTCTCCATATTTGAGTCTCTTATGTTTTGTCCCCCCTCCCTGTTTTTATATTATTTTTGCTTCCCTTCCCTTATGTTCATTTGTTTTGTATCTTAAAAGTCATCATATGAGTAAAGTCATATGATACTTGTCTTTCTCCGACTAATTTCGCTTAGCATAATACCCTTTAATTCCATCCACGTAGTTGCAAATGACAAGATTTCATTCTTTTTGATTGCCGAATAATACTCCATTGTATATATATACACACACCACTTCTACTTTATCCATTCATCAGTCGATGGACATTTGGGCTCTTTCCATACTTTGGCTATTGTTGATAGTTCTGCTATAAACGTTGGGGTGCATGTGTCCCTTCGAAACAGCACACCCGTATCCCTTGGATAAATACCTAGTAGAGCAATTGCTGGGTCATAGGGTAGTTCTATTTTTAATGTTTTGAGGAACCTCCATACTGTTTTCCAGAGTGGCTGCACTAGTTTGCATTCCCACCAGCAGTGCCAAAGAGGTCCTTTTTCTCCGCATCCTTGCCAACATCTGTTGTTGCCTGAGTTGTTAATGTTAGCCATTTTGACAGGTGTGAGGTGGTATCTCATTGTGGTTTTGATTTGTATTTCTCTGATGATGAGTGATGTTGAGCATTTTTTCATGTGTCGGTTGGCCATCTGGATGTTGTCTTTTGAGAAGTGTCTATTCGTGTCTTTTGCCCATTTCTTCACTGGATTCTTTGTTTTTTGGGTGTTAATTTTGATAAGTTCTTTATAGATTTTGGATACTAACCCTTTATCTGATATGTCCTTTGCAAATATCTTCTCCCATTCTGTCAGTTGCCTTTTAGTTTTGCTAATTGTTTCCTTTGCTGTGTGTTTCCTTTGTATTTTGATGAAGTCCCAATAGTTCATTTTTGCTTTTGTTTCCCTTGCCTCTGGAGACATGTTGAGTAAGAAGTTGCTGTGGCCAAGGTCAAAGAGGTTTTTGTGTGCTTTCTCCTTGAGGATTTTGATGGCTTCCTGTCTTACATTTAGGTCTTTCATCTGTTTTGAGTTTATATTTTGTGTATGGTGTAAGAAAGTGGTCCAGGTTCATTTTTCTGCATGTCGCTGTCCAGTTTTCCCAGCACCACTTGCTGAAGAGCTGTCTTGATTCCATTGGATATTCTTTCCTGCTTTTGTCAAAGATTAGTTGGCCATACGTTTGTGGGTCCATTTCTTGGTTCTCTCTTCTGTTCCATTGATCTGAGTGTCTGATTTTGTGCCAGTACCATACTGTCTTGATGATTACAGCTTTGTAATACAGCTTGAAGTCCAGTGTATCTTTATAATTAAAATGATTCTCTTGTAGCTAGCGTACAGTTGGGTCTTGTTGTTTTATTCATTTTGACAATTTCTGCCTCTTAGCTGGAGCACTGACTTCACTTATATTTAATTATTGATATGGTTTGATTTAGGCATTAGACATTTTAGTGTTTTTTTTCTTTGTTCCTCTTTCCAGCATTCTTTTGGTTTAGTTGAGTATTTTTTAGAATTCCATTTTAATTTAACTATTGGCTTTTAGTTATACCTCGTTGCTTTTTTTTTTAAGTTGTTGTCCTAAGGATTACCATACGCACCCTATCTTTTCATAGTCTACTTAGAATTAATATCCTACTATTTCATATGAAATTTAAGAACTTCACAATTATATAGATCAATTTCCTTCCTTCTCCCCTCTTTCTGTTATAGTTGTCATACGTATTGCATAATAAATCCCACAAAACACTAAGTTTTTAAGTAATCATTTGTATGTAAAGAAATTTAGATAAAATTATTTTGTTTGCTGAAATATTTAGCTTCTTTGTATTTTTCTTTCTAAAGATCCTAGTTCTGTCTGGTATCTGCCTTCAAACAGAAAGACCTCTTTTAGAATTTTTGTAGTGAGGATCTGGTAGGTGGGAATGCTCTTAGTTTTGGTTTATGAATATATCTTTATTTTGTCTTCATTCTTGAAAGATATTTTTGGTGGAATAGAATTCTGGGTTGACAGTTTTCTTTTCTCTCCTAGCAATTTGAGCAATGTTTTTCATGTATTTCCTAGCCTCTTTTTAAGCATTTTTCTGATAAGAATTCGGTGGTGATTTGTATTGTTGTTCTGTATGTAATTCGTGGTTTTTTTCTGTCTGCCTTCAAAATGTTTTCCATAATCTTTAGTTCTCAGTGTTTTGACTCTGATGTGCCTATGTAGATATAGTTTTCTTTTTATTTCTCTTGCTTTGTGCTTATTTATTATTTTTAAAAAAATTTTTTAAACTTATTTTTGAGAGAGAGAGAGATAGTGTGAGCAGGTGAGGGGCAGAGAGAGAGGGAGACACAGAATCTGAAGCAGGCTCCAGGCTCTGAGCTGTCAGCACAGAGCCCAATGTAGGGCTCGAACTCATAACCTGTGAGATCATGACCTGAGCCTGAAGTCAGACGCCTGACTGAGCCACCCAGAGCCCTGCTTTGTGCTTCTTTAATCTGTAAATTTAACTCTTTCGTCCTGTTGGGGCATTATTTTGTTAAATGCCTTTCTGTTCCATTCTCTTATTGGACTTCAATTTTGATACTGTTCTACCAAACCAGGTTTCCAAGACTCCAGTTTTTTGTTTTTCCAACCTTTTTCCTCTATCTTCTTCAGCTTGGACAGTTTCCATTCATCTGTCTTCAAGTTCTCAGAGTCTTTCTTCTGTAATCCCTAGTCTCCTGTGTGCCATCCCAGTGAAATCTTTTAAAATTTCAGATAAACTTTTATTTCTCTACTAATTATATCCTATTTGTCTATTCATTAAGAGCATATTTCTCCTTATACCCTTGAGCCTAGTTTAATAGCTCCTTTTTGGTAATTATCACATCTGACTCAGGCTGGGGTCTGCTTCATTGATTATTACGTTTTCTTTAAAGTTAGGTAACATTTTCTTATTTGTGTGTCTAGTAATTTTGGATTGCATATTGGATTCTATGTTGTTGAGATTCCAGCTTCTATTATATTACTCTGAAAAGGGTTGAATTTTTTTGTTTTAGTAAGTAGTTAACTTCATTGTACTCAAACACCATACTCTTTTTCCTTTGTGAGGTAGGCAGTAACTTCAGGTTCTCCATTCTTTTTTTTTTTTTTTTTTAATGTTTATTTACTTTTGAGAGAGAGCACGTGTGCATGCATGAGTGAGGGAGGGGCAGAGAGAGAAGGAGACACAAAATCCAAATCCAAACAGGTTCCAGGCTCTGAGCTGTCAGCACAGAGCCCAACGTGGGGCTCACCACAAGATCATGATCTGAGCTGAAGTCCAGTGTTTAACCGACTGAGCCACCCAGGCACCCCTCAGCTGCTCTGTTCTATCTAAAGTTGTTAGCTTTGGGGCTAAACAACTAGCTTTTTGTGCTAGTAACCTCACTGTTTGAAGTGCATATTTTTAGTATTGAGTTTTCCAGTCCATGAATGTGTATATCCCACCGTTCATTCAAGCTTTTAAAAATTTCTCTTGAAATGTTTTTTTTTTAATTTTTTTAATTTTTAAAAAAATTTTTTTAAATGTTTTTATTTACTTTTGAGACAGAGAGGGACAGAGCATGAGCAGGGGAGAGGCAGAGAGAGAGGGAGACACAGAATCTGAAGCAGGATCCAGGCTCTGAGCTGTCAGCACAGAGCCCGATGCGGGGCTCGAACTCACAGACTGTGAGATCGTGACCTGAGCTGAAGTCGGAGGCTTAACCGACTGAGCCACCCAGGCACCCCTCTCTTGAATTGTTTTTATAGTGCTTTGGGTACAGTCTTGTATATCATTTGCTAGATTTATTCCTAATTGGTGGTTTTTGATGCCCTTTCATTTTCTGTTTCTTGCTAGTATATAGAAGTACAACTAATTTTAAAAGTACTGACCTTTTATGTTGTAACCTTGCTAAACTCCTTAATTTCAATAATTCAGCTGTAGATTTCTTTTGGAGTTTGTAGGTACATTGTTATATCATCTGAGAATAATTACAGAGTTAATTTTATCTTTCTCATCCTCATGGTTTTTATTCCTTTCTGTTGCCTTGTTGCTTGGGTTAGGATCTCTGAGATCCTCTGAATAGGAGGAGTCCTTGTCTTGTTCCTGATCTCAGTATGAAAAGGCTTTTAATGTTTCACTGTTAAGTATGATGTTCCTTCCTTTTTTACTTTTGCAGATGCTATGTCAGAGTAAGGGAATACCCTTCCCAGAAGAGTTTTTTTCTTCTGTTTTGAAAATATGAATGGATTTAGAAGTTTGCCAAATGCTCATTATGTACCTCTTAAGATGTTCATATGACTTTTCTCCTTTATTTTGTTAGCTATTTGTAGTAAATTACATTGATTTCCTCATGTTAACACGTGCTTTCCTTGAATAAATCCAATTTCAGATGATGTGTTGCACTTTTTATATATTGCTGCATTTAGTTGGGAAAATTGTACCGATTTTTAATTACCCACTCTCCACCTCTCCTGCCAATGTGTCAGTTTGATTATGATTCTGTGATGAAGACTTCAGTAAGCATTTATACTGAATAAGAAAGTAACACATTAGCTGCCTTCCGTAAGAAACCTAGATATCACCTTGCGTACTACATAGGAAAGAAGTGTCATAAAACTACTGCTTTGTGGATTTTTTCCAGTTTTGTATATTAGAGCTCATTTTGATAAGATGTCAGCTTGTGGGTTGGGTTGTGGGCAGGTTGGGATTACTATTCGTATAGTTGATCTTAGAGCATCCCTATTTCTGGGCATGGAAGGACGTTTGTAAATTGCTGCCGTGAACCCTGCTGGAAAAGAGGTAACCAAATCCATTACTTGTGATGCAGCTCCATCTGTTTGATATTGACGTTCCGGGGAAAATTACATTTCACGAATCTGAAACGTTGAGTCCCGGTGATAGTTTCTCCACATTTGATACTCGTAAGTACTAAGTTCACCTGTTTCAGCAGTCTCAGTAGACGAGGGCCAGGCGTTCTTTTCTTTTCTTTTCTTTTTTTTTTTCTCTTATGTTCTTCCCCGACTTCTTTACATACCCTGACTATAAGACCAGAAATGAGAAGGGTATAGAATGGCCAGAGATCTAGAAATAGTGGGCTGAATGGAGAACTACGGGTTTGTCATGATTTTGCTCTGCCATTTGGTCACAGACTATTCATATGATCACTTCCAGAGTTTATCTGTCAGGCTGTGATTGAATACTTCCCACATAGAAATAAGCATTCAATTAGAATGAACTTCTTATTTCTAATCTGCTGACATAAATGATGTCTTCGTGAGGGAAAATCCAAGCAGGCATAAGCTTGTACATTTTCTCCATCCATGGGCCCTGGGTAATGTATTACCTTCATTGTTTGGTGATCTCAAATGGAGGCTTTACCCTGCCACGCCATGTTGCAAAAGAGGTTAACTTTTCATTTGTGCATTTTCTGTTTGAAAAACAGCTTACTGCAGAGTGGGCCTGGGCATTTGCTACGACATCCGCTTCGCAGAGCTCGCACAAATCTATGCGCAGAGAGGTGAGATCACCGAGGTTGTGCTGTGGAGGTGCTTCCAGCTTTGGTTCCGGCCTGGTCTTCGTGGGTAGAGGGAGGGAGCCCTTGGTCAGAAAAACCGGAGGAGAAGCCTTACTCTGTCCACCCTCATCCCGGCTGCTCAGACGTTGCTGCACGTGGACAACACAGCTGTTTGGAGGTTGCATTTCAGCACACCGTGGAGCTAAGCAGGAGCCATGCTCCTAAATCTTCTCCGCCCCTCGAACCCTTCTTGCTACTGTATTTGGAAAGAGTAGCTTGGAGCCCGCTAGAAGTGAGGATGTGGTCTATGGTGCCTGTCATGATTTCACACTCAGTGGTCCTGCAGGTTGGGCACAGTAGAAATGTAGTCAGTGACATTCTGGTCCAGAGAACAAGTGTCCTTGCTGTCCTGGAAGAGCACGGAGCCAAGTCACAAGATCTGGGTTCTGGTTCCAGCTCTTTCCCTTAATGGACATGATACTTTGAGTAAATTATTTAATCTTTACAGCAGCATGGATCTCCATTTTTTCATAGGCATGGGGTGGAGATTAAGGAAGGAGAGCTTAGAAAGCTCTTTGTGTGGTAGTCAACAAATAGGAGCATCCCACTAGACTGTCCAAGCTACTCTGATTTGGACTTGACTGTCACTTCAAGTGGAATGGGTGCAGGCGTTGTGACTGCCTGGTCAGCAAAACAGGTGGGGGGTGCACAGGCTCTGTGTTGGCGGTTTCTGTTGACTTCTGTCAGTAAGTGTTAGAGCACCTACTCTGCCCCTCATTTCATTTGAAAACCATTACAAAATGTGGTCCTTGGCCACGCAGAGCTGGCCATATGGTGCTGACAGAAATCTGTGAAGTCACATACAGTGGTTTCGGTCATCAATAGCACTGTTCTTCTATGTCTATGTGCAGCGTGTATGTGTCCCCAAAGGAATCCTACCTTGGCGGACATCTTTTTTTTTAGGTTTGGGAGAGTTTGAGTTTGTTCCCCACTGGGTAAGGACCAAAATGGGGACTGAGTGTGGGGTGGTGTCAACCTGCACCCATTCTTCTCTGGCCGTTCTGTCTCAAGGCTGCCAGCTGTTGGTATATCCTGGAGCTTTTAATTTGACCACTGGACCAGCCCACTGGGAGTTGCTTCAACGAGGCCGGTAAGAAAGCATCTCAGGCACACCTTCAAATGTCAGTGTTGCCTTGTTGCAGAGATTTCCAGTCTGGGGGAAGAACCAACCTTCCTGATACAGGATGCTGCCCCTGACTCAGGTGCCCTGACATCCAGATGCAGTGGGAAAGGATGAATCACCCCGTTGACTATGTTGCTTGGATCGCGATGCTTCTCCTACCCCAGCCCTTACCTCATTCTGCTAGTCCTAGAATACCCTGCCGAGACACTGTTTTTCTATTCTGCGAATCCCAGGCATTGCATAGTGTCTTTGGCATGTCCCAGTAGCTGTTACCTGGGTCCCTGAGGCTGAGGAGTGAGTGGTGAAGGGTAGATGGCTGAGGTGGATGTAATATGGAAGGGGAAAGGAGTGTGACTTGTGTGTCTGTGTAAAGTGTGCTGAAAACCATGAAATATTGGTCAGAGACGCTGGCTCTCTCCATTACAGTTCTGTTAGTTGAGGTATCCTATACTTAGAGGAAAGTACACTGATTTTAAGTCTGTAGGTTGGGAAGTTTTTACATGTGTATGCACCTCTGGCCGCGGTCAATATAGAACACTTCCGGATCTCTAGAATGCTCCCCTTTGCTCCTTCCGTCTACCCTCTCCTTTGCCCAGATATGGCCACTATTCTCACTTCTAAAGAGGTTGGCAATTTTTATTGGAGGAGGAAGCAGAGGTGTTTGGTTGGTTGCTTGGTGGAAGATGGGGTAGGGGTGTCTGATACCATGAATATTAATTAATGCAGTCTTGTAGGGAGCAGGAAAAGCTTGGGAGATATCGGAATGGCCTGGCATGGACCTGTTGGTTGAGCCCAGGATGCTCCCAGGTGAGGTGGCTTGATGTACCCAGCCTGCCACCTGAAATTCTTACCTAATTTGAGATGATGGGGCTGTGGCCACTGGAGGCATGGAGATGCCACACAGCCCTGCAAAGTGTTTGGCCCCAGCAAGTCCAGTCCAGTCTCTCTGGCCACCTTGACTTGATTAACCAGAGAGGATCTGCTCGTTTATATGGTAAAAGGTTGGCTCAGGCCAGGATCTCAACTGTGGCAGTATTAACATTTTAGACTAGCTCATTCTTTGTTATAGGGGCTGTTCTGTGCACTGTAGGATGTTTAGTAGCATCCCCGACCTCTACCCTCCGGGTGCCAGTAGCAACCCCCATCATGAAAGTCAAAAAGTCAGAGTCAGTGTCTTCAGACATTGGCAGATGGCACTACTGGGCAAAATCACTCCCAGTTGAGAAGTGGCTTATGCATTAAGTATACTTTTAGAAGAGAGGGTTTCATGGCTTCGTTTGTTCTCTTCCATGTCTGAGCCAGCCTATCCTGTCCCAGTTTTTATTTTATTTTATTTTATTTTATTTTATTTTATTTTATTTTATTTTATTTTATTTTATTTTATTTTATTTAAAAGACTTTTTTTAATGTTTATTTATTTTTCAGAGAGAGAGAGAAAGAGAGCATGCGTGCGTGAGCAGGGGAGGGGCAGATAGGGAGACACAGAATCTGAAGCAGCCTCCAGGCTGTGAGCTGTCAGTACAGAGTCCAACACGGGGCTCAAACTCAGAAACTGTGAGAGCATGACCTGAGCCGAAGTCCGATGCTTAATGAACTGAGCCACCCAGGCACCCCCCACTCCGTCCCAGTTTTTAAAAGAAGGATCTGTACCCTTGGGATAGAAAAATGTTGCCAATCTATAATATATGAATTACCTCTTTTCTGTCTGTTGACAACAGGGCTGTTGATAATCAGGTATATGTGGCCACGGCATCTCCTGCCCGGGATGATCAGGCCTCCTATGTTGCCTGGGGACACAGCACTGTTGTGAGTCCTTGGTGAGTTGGCTAAGCAGGGAAAGGCTCTCCAGGAGCTTGGGAGAGATTGCACTGGGGGGGTGGGTTGTCTGATTCCCCACCAGCCCTGCCCCTTCCCAGCCCTCCATCCTCACATGCCTCCTCGGTCTCCACTTCGTCTGCGAGAGACACTTGCACTTGGAAACCACGTGAGAAAGAATCGGGGCCTGCTGTCTTTCTTGATTGAGCATTTGACCTTAGCCCTCTTCTGAGCTTCTCAGTAGCTTTTGTTATCAGTCAGACTTTGATCACATGGGGGAAGCACGGCAGCAGTCATGGGTGGGTGATTTTAGTAAAAGAGGCTCTCAGATTGTTGGCTTTTGGTTAAAATTTAAGCTAGGTGATTAGTTGTAGAGCAGAAATGGGTTATAGGGTGAGGATTTTGCTCCCTGCATAATGATTAGAGGATGGGGGAGGATGGGTTCATTTAAGCAAAACTGTGACCTTGTCCTCTGTGAGAGTGTAAAGCATTGTCTTAGAGAAGCCAGCATGGGAGTTCTCCCACCTGCACACCCAGTTGTATGTTACTGTACGTAACTCATGGTCTGTACTTGAATGGTTTCCACAGCACTTTCACACACATGGCCTCCATGTGAACGAGACTTTTCCTATGTTAAGCTCAGTTTATAGATGGTAGAATTGAAGTTCGTGGGATAAAATAGCCAGAACTGGTGTTTAGATTCAGGACTTCTGACTTTAGAACTCGGATTTATTCCATACCACTCACACATCTGTATGATTACACACATACTGCTGTGTATTTACATAATTTCAGGATAAATATGCCAGTAACAAGGCCGAGAAGGGTTATATATCACTGGGGTGTGTCTGAAATTCTCTCTTCTGACCTTCTAGGCCCCAAAGATGAAAGAATGTGATAGGGGAAGGCCTTGGAAGATAAGACCAGTGAGAGATTCCAGGGAGCCTCCTGCATATTAGGTTTGGAAGGCACTGGCAGACTGGAAGGATTAAGTTGTCTTGAACATTTTCTTAAACTTGGTTCAAGTTCCTCTGTTCATTTGTTAGTGACAGGCTTCCTGGCCTTCTGGGCAGCTCTGCTTCCCTGCTAGGGTTCTCCTGATGAACTTCATTGCTGATCAGGCTGGCTGCTTCTGACACAAAGTAGTTGTACTTTATTCTTTTCAGAATTCTATCTGTAGGACTTGGGGCCCTCGGTCTTATATTGACATCAGGAATGGCTGCCTGGGGTTAACCCAGAGAGGGAGATCTTTGAATGCCAGAGCAAATGGGGAAGAAATAGAAAAGAATAAAAATGAATTCAGTTAAGTGGCATTAATGATGATGTTTGTAGCTCATTTGTGCCAAAAATTTGTTTGTGGCCATCTGGGAAATGGAACCAATTACTGTATCAGATTGTTTGTTAGGTCAGATTACTTTATTTTGTGCTTTGGAGAAATTTCATTTCACTAGATGTTTTTGAAGCCCTGCTTTGGGCCAAGAGACTCAGCACTGGAATCTTTTCCACATCAGCCTTTCCCCAGATTTGGGAAGGAGTGTTCCTGTTTCTAAGTGTGAGGCTCCTCTCCTATTGGGGTGTGCTTTACACACCACTTCTATCCAGACCCCAGGCTGAAACCTTTCCTTCAAAAACTGAAACCCAATAACATAGGGACCCAGGGACCACAGGCACAAGACTGGAGATCCAGGCAGTGCAGGGCTGTGCTCAGACCCAACCTTACCATCCCCTGCCTTGGAAAACATGGAAGGAGCAGAGCCAGACCACCCTCCCGAAAGGGGTCTTTCTGATCTGCGCTCATGAAGGGACAGGACAGAGCTTCCCGCTGCTTACAGGTAGCTCTGTTTTCAGAGGTTTATAATCATGGAGGAACTACCACTTCCTAGCAGTTGGCAGTTTACAGAACATACTCCGTAATCTAATCTAAGTCCTCACAGAGCTCTGATTTCCACTTTATAGACTAGGAAATGGAGAGTGCAGGTGACTTGGCACGAGGCCAAATGGCTACTTAAATGGTGGAACAGGAATTTATGCCCCTCCTTTCTTGTCTTTAATCTCAGATTCCTTCCCCTGAGGCCTTCGAGGTGGGACAAGAATAGGGATCCTGATATCCACAAACATTAGTGACCTACTCCCTAACAAATCTCTTTCAGGGGAGATGTCCTTGCCAAGGCTGGCACTGAAGAGACCATCGTGTATTCAGACATAGGTAAGATCTGCTGCGGCATGGTTGAGGTCTCTGGCATCCCCATTGGTCTGAGGTGATTCCTAGCTGTGAAGCTCCTGTCGCTTGGAGGGGCTCCCTTGTGCCACCTTCTCGTTTATCCTTGGTTCTCCGGCCAAACCCTGGGGGCTATAACTCCGGTTGAGTTTTCTTGGTTTGGTTTGAAATAACTCCAGCGGGACCGCCAGGTCACCCGGTGCCTTTGGACAAGGCCTCTATATTCCTGAGTTACTTGCCGAGACTCTGGTGGTTTTTATACTGTTTGGGGAAGAAATTCTCATTGGTTAGTGAGGAGTTACATCCTATTAATAGTACACTTTCCTGTTTTTGCAGACCTGAAGAGGTTGGCTGAAATACGCCAGCAAATCCCCATTTTTAGCCAGAAGCGATCAGACCTTTATGCAGTGGAGGCGAAAAAGCCCTAAGGTTTATGCTTCTAACATGTCATGAAAAACAGGATGATGTTTCTGCAATGTAATCAACTCCCTGTTGAATTCTTTAAGGAGATTTTTTTTTTTTTCTAATTTCAGACTTTTCCTTTCTTGGGAACTCTCTATTGAGATGATGGAGCATCAGCACATGATATTTTTCACACCATATTAGATAGTTAAAAAGGGCTCAGGCTGGCCTTGCGAGCAGAAGGAAAAGGAGATGGCTATAACTCCCATACTAAGTTGCTTCATAGCAGTTGGTGAAAGTATCAGATCTTGGTATCCTGGTGGTTGCTTCACCTGGTACCAATAGATTTATGTCACATACCGCTTATCTCACTGCTGGGGTTGGAATCCATTACGTAGAAAATTTGGTCTGGTGCCACTCTCTTTTGAGTAGGACGTTGAAGTTTATATTTTTAGTCTGTGAGTAGCTATGGAAAGCAAGGTTATGGACCCTTGGTGTTTGCTAGAGGAGATGGCAGCCCCATCCCTTCCCGGCAGCCTTGGGGCTCTTCAAATTCAAGAAGGAGCCAATGAATCAACCCCAGACCCTCCTGGTCTTAGAGAAAAGGCAGTATCAACAGGGAGTCCTGTGGAAGAATGGCAGCAGTGGCATTTGGTCAAGGCAACTAAAGTATGAGTCTCTGTAAAAGATTTTCCTGATGGGGTGAGTGTCTGAAAATATCTTTGTCTTTTTGCTTTTCTCCCTAGTAACACTTTCTAGCTTGATGAAGGCAAGCTAGTGGTTTTAGCCTAGTGGTTTTCAGAATCCTTTTGCACAATTAAAAATTAACGATTCCAATGAACTTTGTTTTTATGTATGTTACAGTTGGTGGTGGGCTAATAAACATTTAACAACCAGCTGTCCAAAAAAAAAAAAAAAAAAAAAAAAAGGCCCTGATTTTGCAGTAGTTGGCAGTAGTATTTGCCAATTTCCTTGGTATAAATACTTTCACTGTGGCCAAGTACAGACTATCAACATGACCCCTCTAAACACAGAGTTGGAAATAGATGCACAGTGGGCACTTGTGAGCTGGTGTAATCCTGCTCTCGCACACCACTGTTTACATATGTAGAGATATTTATCATCCTGGAAAATAAAACAAAACCTTAAAATAATACACAAGCACACATTCTATTAGCTATAAGAGTGATGATATCATCATGTGTCATTTAACCCTTGGAAACCGGCATTGTATACCCAGAGGAGTACAGGAGTGAAAAAGGCAAATGACGTTTTAAAATTAAGTCTACAATTTGGTAAAATTTGACATATGTATACATCCATGAAAGCGCTCTCATCAAGATAATGAACCCTCCCCTGGTGTTTTCTTAAGCTGTTATATAATCCCTTCAGCCACTCTTCTCCTCCCCAGGCGATCACTGATCAGCTTTGTCACTGTAGATTAGTTTGAATTTTCTATAATAACCCAAAAGTGGAATCATGCCATATGTATACTTTTTTACATCTTCTTTCACTCATCGTAATTACTGGGGGACTCATTCCTGTGTGTATCACTCATTTCTTTTTTATTGCTGAATGGTAGTCCACTGTATTTATCTGTTCACCTGTTGATAGACATTCGACTTTTTAGTTTTTGGCTATTAGAAATAAAGCTGCTAGAAAACATTTTGCACAAATTGTTCATTTTTCTTGAGTAAATATCTAGGAATGGAATGGCGGGGGCCTATGTGTATTTCACTGACAAACTATTTTCCAAAGTGACTGTGCCATTTTATTTCTTGCCATCCGTCTGTCAGTGTCCCGGTTGCTCCGCGTCCTCACCAATATTTGGTGTGATAATTTGATTTTAGCTCTTTTAATGTGCATGTGATGTGATTTCATTGTGGTTTTACTTTGTATTCTCCTGATGATTAATAGTGTTGATCATCTTTTCCTTTGCTTTTCCTGTATCCTTTTCAGTGAGGTGTCCCTTCATATCTTTTCCCCTTGTTTTGGTTCAGTTATTTATCCTTGTATTGATCAGTAACAGTTCTTTATATACTCTAGTTAAAAACCATCTGTCGCATATCATGTTTTACAAATATATTCTCCAAGTCTGAGAAAAAAAAAGTCTTCATTTTTTTAAAAAGTATTGTTTACAGAGCAAAAGTTTTTAATTACCAGTGAAGGCTAGTTAATTGCTTTTTCTTCTTTTGCAGTTTGTCTTTTTTATGTTGAGAAAACAGAAGGCCATGGGGGAAGGGAAGAGGAAAAAATAGTTACAAACAGAGAGGGAGGGAAGCAAACCATAAGAGATGCTTAAATACAGAGACCAAACTGAAGATTGATGGCGGGGGGGGGGGGGGGAGAGAGGCGTAAATTGACGGATGGGCATTGAGGAGGGCACTTGTTGGGATGAGCACTGGGTGTTGTATGTAAGCGATGAATCACAGGAATCTACCCCTGAAACCACGAGCACACTGTTTACACTGTATGTTAGCTAACTTGACAATAAATTATTTTAAAAAAATGTTGTATTTAAGAAATTGCCAAACTAGATGTCACTAACTTCCTATGTTTTCTTTTGAAAGTTTTATACTTTTAGCTCTTACATTTGGGCCTATGATCCATTTTTTTTAAGTTTATTTTGTGAGACAGCACAAATGGGGGAAGGGCAGAGAGAGGGGAGAGAGAATATCAAGCAGGTTTCTGTACTGCCAGCACAGAGCCCGACTTGGGGCTCGATCCCATTAACCAGAGACCCTGATCTGAGCTGAAATCGAGAGTTGGTCACTTAACCAACTGAGCCACCCAGGCGTCCTATGATCCATTTTGAATAGTTAGTTTTCTATATATGGTGTGAGTGAAGAGTCAAGATTCTTTTCTTTCTTTCCCGTCCCTCCCCACCCCCCGCCCCCAACTATCCAGCTGGTCCAGCACCATTTGTTGAAAAGATTATTTTATTCTCATTGAATTGCCTTGGTAGCTTTATGGAAAAAGAATTGGCTGTATTTATCTTGATCTACTTCTGTGTTCTCCTGTTTCATCAATCTATTCATCTATTTTTACACAAATAACTGTTGATTATTGTAGCTTTATAATAAATATTAACGTCTGGAAGTATTGGTCTTCCAGCTCTTTTTTTGTTTTGACTATTTTAAGTCTTTTACATTCCCATATAAATTTCAGAATGAGAGTGTAAAGTTCTACAGAAGAAAAGCTTGTTGGCATCTTGATTGGGATTATGTTGAATCCATAGAACAGTTTTGTGGAAAATTGACATCTTAATATCAACCCATGAACGTGAGCTATGTTCTCCCTTATTTAGGCCTTTAATTTGTCTTAGCAATGATTGTTTGTTTCAGTGTAAAGGTAATATATATCTTTTGTCAGATTTATCGACAGGGACTACATATTTTTGATGCTATAGTATTGTTTTAGAAACTTCAATTTCCAATTTTTCATAGCTAGTAAAAATATAATTTATTCCTGTATTTGATCTTACATATTGCAACCTGACTAAACTCACTCTAGCAACATTTTGGGGGTAGATTTTGCATGCTTTTTGTTTTTGTTTTTTTTTTTACATAGATGATCATGTCTGCAAATGAAGACAGTTTGTAAAATAAATAGGCTTGTTCCTTTCCAATCTGGTTCCTATTTATTCATTCATTCATTTATATATTTATTTATTCATTAAATAATTTATTCATTTATTCATTCTTTCTTTCATTTAATTATGGCCTATGGCATTGGCTAGAAGTTCCAGAACAATGTTGAGTAGAAGTAGTGAGTGGACATAAGTTGTATTGGTCCTGATGTTAAAACATGTAACCTTTCATAGATGCCATCTATCAGGTTGGGGAAATTCCCTTTTATTGCTATGTGCAGAGAGTTTTTATCAGGATAGGATGCTGGAATTTTTTAAATGCCTTTCCAGTCTTCATTGAGACAAACATGTCTTTTTTTTCTTCTTTAGACTGTTTATATTGTGAATTACATTGATTGATTTTGAAGGTGTAAAACCTTCCATTCTTTGGATAAACTTCACTTGACCATAATGAATTAAAGTCCTTTGTTATATATTGTTAAATTTAATTTGCTAATGTTTTAAGAAGTTTTGCATCTCTGTTCATAAGGGAGTTTGGTCTGTTGTTTTCTTGTAATACCTCTTTCTGGTTTATGTACCAGAGTCTGCTGTCCTCATAAAATGACTTGAGAAGTATTTCCTTCTCTTTAGTGGTCTAAGAATTGTGTGATAATATGCACCTTGTCTCTTAATTTTGATTATTCTGATTGGAGGTTTATCAATTTTATTGATTTTTTCATAGAACCATTTTTTGATTCCATTGATTTGTTTTTTTAAAATTTTTTAATGTTTATTTTTAAGAGAGAGAGAGACAGAGCACGAGCAGGGGAGGGCAGAGAGAGAGAGAGAGGCAGACACAGAATCTGAGGCAGCCTCCAGGCTCCAGGCTGTCAGCAGAGAGCCCATTGTGGGGCTCGAACTCATGAACTGCGAGATCATGACCTGAGCCGAAGATGGATGTTTAACTGACTGAGCCACCCAGCTGCCCCTATTCCGTTGATTTTTTTTAACCTTTTTTTTCAGATTTGATATATCGTCAATTTCTGCTCATTTATTTTCTTCTGCTTACTTTTGGTTTCATTTGCTCTTATTTTTCTACTTTCTTAAAGTGTGTGCTGAGTTTCTTTGATTGGAGACCTTTCCTTCTTTCCAATATAGGTTAGTTTAGTGCTATAAATGGCCCAGGATTGCTTTAATTGCATGCCCAACCTTTGATATGTTGTGTTTTCATTGTCATTCAATAACCTCTAGGGTTGCCTGGGTGGCTCAGTTGGTTAGGCATTGGACTTCAGCTCAGGTTATGATCTCACAGCTGAGGAGTTCAGGACCCATGTCAGGCTCTGTGCTGACAGCTCAGAGCCTGGAGCCTAGTTCAGATACTGTGTCTCCTTCTCTCTCTCCGCCCCTCCCCTGCTCATTCTCTCGTGTCCTCTCTTTCTCTCTCTCTCTCTCAAAAATAAACATGAAAACAATTATAAAAAAATACTGACTTTTCTTAGTCATCTTCTGTGATCCAAGGGTTGTTTGTGTTAGTTTTTATCTTTTTTTTTTAATGTTTATTCATTTTTGAGTGAGAGAGAGAAAGAGCACATGAGCAGGGGAGAAGAAGAGAGAGAGAGGGAGATACAGAATTCCAAGCAGGCTCTAAGCTCTGAACTGTCAGCACAGAGCCCAATGTGGGGCTTGAACTCAGGAACGGTGAGATCATGACCTGAGTCAAAGTCAGACGCTTAACCAACTGAGCCACCCAGGCACCCCAGTGTGTTATTTAGTTTTTAAAGATTTGGGGATTTTTCCAAATCTTTCTGTTACTGATTTCTAATTTGATCCCACTGTGGCCAGATAACATACTTTGTATAATTTGAATCCTTTTAAATTTATTGAGACTGTTTTATGGGCCAGAGTATGCTTTATCTTAGTAAATGTTCCATGTGAAGTTGAAAAGAGTGTATGTTGGGGCAGCTGGGTAGCTCAGTCAGTTAAGCGACTTCAGCTCAGGTCATGATCTCACAGTTTATGAGTTTGATCCCTGCATTGGGCTCTGTGCTGACAGCTCAGAGCCTGGAGCCTGCTTCAGATTCTGTGTGTGTCTCTCTCTCTGTCTACCTCTACCTCTCCCCTGCTCATGCTCTGTCTCTCTCAAAAATAAATAAAAAAAAAATTAAAAAAAGATTGTATATTTTAATTTTAGGTTTAGAGTATTCTATAGATGTCAATTAAATCACATTGGGTGATAATGTGACATAGTCTTCTCTGTCTATACTGATTTTCTAATTTTTGTATCAACAGAGGTGTTGATATTTCAGTATAATTATGGATTTGTCTATTTTTATACTTCTATCAGTTTTTGCTTCATGTTTTTTGAAGGTCTCTTATTAGGTGCATAAATATTTAGGGCTGTTATATCATCTTGCTGAATTGACCCTTTTTCCATTTGAAGTATCTGTTTTTTGCCCATTTTACCTTTTAATTTTAACCTATTTGTGTCTTCATGTTTAAAGTGAGTTTCTGTTAAGCAGCATATAGCTGGGTCATGCATTTTTATCCAGTTTGACAATCCCTCTTGGATTAAGTAAATATTGTTCTGTGATTCACTTTATCTCCTTTGTTGGATTACAAGTTATAATTCTTTGTTGTGTTATTTTACTTGTTGCTCTGTGGTTTATAGTGTACATTTTTAACATCACAATCAACATTTATACAGTAATATGCCACTTGATATATAAGAATCTTAAAGTACTATACTTCATTTTACCCCTCCCTTTGTATTGTCATACGTTGTACTTCAACATGTATGAATCCCACAATGCATTGCTATTTTTGTTTTAAATACCCAGTAATTATTGAAGATACTTAAAAAGCACGTGAACATCTTTTGTTTACCAACATATTTACCATTTCTGATATTCTTCCTTAGCGTAGATCCATTTTCTTTCTGCTTGAAGCACTTTAACATTTTCGGTAGTGTAGCTCTGCTGGTGATTTATTCTTTTAGCTTTTGTGTGTCTGAAAAGTTCTTATTTTGCTTTCATTTTTTAAAGATTTTTTTAAAGTTTATTTTTGAGAGAGAGCACAAGAGGGGGAGAGACAGAGAGAAAGGGAGACACAGAATCCAAACCAGGCTCCAGGCTCTGAACTGTCAGCACAGAGCCCGACACAGGGCTTGAACTCAGAAACTACAAGATCATGACCTGAGCTGAAGTGGATGCTTCAGTTACTGAGCCACCCAGGTGCCCCTCCTTTAATTTTTTAAAATATAGTTTTGCTGATAATAGAATTCACCATTTTCCCCCTTTGAATGCTTTAAATTTGCTTCTACACTGTTTTCTGGCTTGCATTCTAGAGGCAAAGTGTACTGTCATTATTATCCTTTCTCCCTCTCTATAATGCCTTTTTTTCCTCTGCTTTTAAGATTTTTCTCTTCATCATTAATTCTATACAACTTGTTGTGATGTGCTTTAGTGCAGTTTTTGTTGTTGTTATCTTGTACTTAGAAGTTCTTTACTATTCTTACATCCTTGGTTTTATAATTTTCATCCAATTTAGAACATCAGCTATGATTTCTTAAAATATTAGGAACCCTTCTTAATTATGCATACATCAGGGTTCTTGGAACTGTCCCATCAACAATGATACTATTGTTCCCTTCCTCTCTGCCCCCCACCACCCAGTCTTTTTTCTGATACTTCCTTTTGGCTAGTTTCTGGGTCTTCAGTGTATTTTTTTCTTTATTGGTGTCTGATATATCAGTATCTGTCTTTTCTTTGTTACTGTCAAGTGGTTCCTGCCTGTGCTTCAGGTAGTTTCCTCATATCCATGTGCTGATCAGTACTTAGCTGAAGATGTGAACACAGCTCTCTGCAGATCTCTTGAACCTCCTCTTTATGCAACTCTCTCCTCTCCAGTACCTCTGCCCTGTGAACTGTTACCATCTTTGCTTCCTAAGACTGCCAGCTTTCCCTCCTCAACTCAGGGAAACTGTTAAACCTCCAGCCATGTTCCCTGTGCTACAACCTGGAAACTTAATAAGCTAGAGCAATTAGAGGGTTCACTTCTTTTGTTTACCTTCTCTTAGGATCACTGTCCTGAGGTCTGATGTCTGAAAACTACTGTTTCATACATAGTCTTTTTTTTTTAGCTATTTTGGAGGGGAGGGTAAATCTGATCCCTGTAACTCCATCTTGGCCTGAAGTAGAAGTTCCCAAATAACTTCATAATATTATAAAAAATACTTTAAAAGGCTTACTAAAAGTATTTTTAAATACTTTAAAAGATTCTTTTAAAGGATGTCAAAACTTTCAGGTAAGTGTGAGCTACACTTTGAGAATCACTGCTGTGTATCCTGGTAGGCCCACAGGCAAATATTTAAACTTTGTAGTTTTAGGGGTGCCTGGGTGGCTCAGTTGGTTAAGTGTCTGACTTCAGCTCAAGTCATGATCTCACAGTTCGTGAGTTTGAGCCCAACATTGGGCTGTCTGCTCTCAGCACGGAGCCAGCTTCAAATCCTCTATCCTCCTCTCTGCCCCTCCCACTTTCTCTCTCAAAAATAAATAAACATTAAAAAAATGTAAACATTATAATTTTAGTGTGATCAATTTTTTATTTTATTTTAAAAATTTTTTAAAGTTTGAGAGAGCATGAGTGCGTGAGCAAGGGAGGGGCAGAGAGGGAGAGAGAATGTTACGCAGCCTCCACAGAGCCCGACTCAGGCCTCAAGCTCATGAATCAGTGAGTTGAAATCCAGTGTCGGATGCTTAACTGAACCACCCAGGTGGCCCTGCAACAGTTTTTTAATAGAAAATCTTGCAGTAAACCTTATGTCTGTAACAATGATGAAAGAATGATCTGACTGATGTGGGTGTGGAGAGCCTAGGAGCCCTCTGCCTTGGATTCCCTTAGTCCCCAAAAAACACCTTATGGTATTTCCTCCAAAGAGCTCAGAATAGTTTGGAAACCAATGGACAAGCCAACTTAACTATCTAGTTGAAGCTCTAAAAGGAAGGACACTTTATCTTTATGTAGCATTCCTATATCAGATAAAGCATGTGGATACTAGAACTTGTTTTTGTATTTCATTAAATGCAAGTCATCTTGTCCTTTTGGTGTTATATTGGGTGATCCTGCCTTCTGGTGCACTCGAAGACTGTGAAGTAAATGAATAAAGTAGACATCTACATTAGTGTGTTACATTTTATTCTCATACAGTATGTGGTGACATGGCCCCAGATTCTACCTTTAATAAAGTGATACTGATCAAAATGAACCCAGGATTTGGTCTGCTTGAAACAGTAGAACACTGCAGTTCACGGCCATGAAAATGTTTTGTTCAAAGGTCATTCCCCGTAATCCCTGACTTTTTGTTGAGTTAGGCAATGATACTTTTTTTGCATGATACTTTGAAGTCTGCTATCATATGTTGCAGTCTTTCTCCTGCAGTTTATTTTTTTAAAGTTTGCAATTCAGTGGTTTTAGTACATTCATAGAATTGTGTGACATTCACCACAGTCAATTTTCGAACATTTTAATCACACCAAAGAGAAATTGCATACACATTAGTAGTCATTCTCCATTTCCTGGCAATTTTCCTAGGCTGTCTCTTCTGCAGTTTAGATAAGGCAACACACTTAACTAATCGAAGTGACTCCCTTACAAAAATTATGTCCTTTTTTGAAATAAGCTAGGATATACTGGTAGTCATGAAAGTGGCCCTAAACATTGGCCTAGCTTTTTAAAGTTGAGAGCTAACAGAGAATGGGTTTTGCATTGGTCGCAAATGAGTAAATTACTAACATTACAGGGTTTAAACTGACTACTAGTCAGATTGTGACATCAAGTGGGTGTTTAGGGAAAGACTTCTTGCTGCCACCAAGAATTAGGTCTGTGCAAAGTCTACCAAGTGAAAAAAGGTTTAGACAAAGAATTGAGGTTTCAGGATCAATGATCTGCTCTACTGACAGTAGTTTTTATGTCTTTTATGTTGCCTCCTAAGCACTGTGGGGTGTGTTTTGGTAGTAAATGGGTCTGATGAAGCCAGGGGATGGCAAGGGAAAAGCTGTGTTCTGTGATGTCTCCACTGGCCAAACATAATTGCCAGGGCAGCAGGTTTCGTATGGGCTTTTTTTCCTTTATGCCTTATAACCACTTTTGTGTTGCAGTTTCATATTTCTTGTCAAGTTATTATCTTGATTCAGCTCTGTATCTTTTTGATCAAAGATTGAAGGATAAGTAAAAGCTAGTTAGTTGTTGGAAGAAAGAATGTGCGTTCGGATAACATGGTCTTGTTAAAATCAGAAATTAAAAAGTTAAGGCACACGGGCACCTGGCTGGCTCAGTTGGTGGAACGTGCAACTCTTGATCTTGGGGTTGTGAGTTTAGGCCCCATGTTGGGTGTAGAGATTACTTAAGAAAGGAAGGAAGGAAGGAAGGAAGGAAGGAAGGAAGGAACTTAAGTTCTAGATCTACCATCAAATACCAAAACTCAAACGTGTGAGGACATTACTTCTTGTTCACTGATTACTTCACAGCTGGCTCATAATTCACCAAGTGAACATGAATCTGGAAAAATGGAGCATGGTGGGCAAGGTGTAGTAATATTCTAAGTGTTGTGATGCCTAGCTCTTCTTGAAATATTTTAAACCTACAAATGTGTTCCTTTGTGCTCAACTATCATTACTATTGTATCTGTAGAGTCATTCTCCCTTAAAACTATACCATCCTATAAAAAAAACTCCCATTTTTTTACTACATTTCTTTTTATTATTACTAATTTATCAAAATGTTACAGTATTTTCAGGTGTACAACATAATGAGTCAGTAAGTCGTACATTATGCTGTGCTCACCTCAAGGGTGACTACCTCTGTCACCACATAGCACTACTACAATATTGTTGACTATATTCCTTCTACTGTACCTTTCATCCCTATGACTTACTCATTCTGTAACTGGAAGTCTGTGTCTCCTACTTTCTTTCACCCATTTTGCACACCCCATCTCCCTCCACACCCCTGCAACCATCAGTTCTCTGTATTTATGAACCTCTTTCTGCTTTTTGTTTATTCATTTGGTTTTTAGATTCAACATATAAGTGAAATCATATGGTATTTGTCTTTCTCTGATTTATTTAGCATAATACTCTTTCGGTCCACCCATGTTGTCTCAAAGGCAAGTTCTCATCCATTTTATGGCTAATATTCCATTGTACATATAGATCATATCTTTATGCATTCCTCTATGGACGTTTGGGTTGCTTGCATTTTTTTTGGTTATTATAAATGCTGTAGTAAACATAGAGGTGTATATAACTTTTTGAATTAGTGCTTATGTGGTTGTGTGTGTGTGTGTGTGTGTGTGTGTGTGTGTAAATACCCAATAGTGGAATTACTCGGTTATATGGAATTTCTATTTTTAATTTTTTAGAGGAACCTCCATACCATTTTTCACAGTGCCTGCACTAATTTGCATTCCACCAGTATTCACAAGCTTATTTTTTCTCCACATTCTCACCAACACTTGTTATTTCTTGTCTTTTTGATTCTACCAATTCTGACAGGTATAAGATACCTCATTATAGTTTTGGTTTGCATTTTCCTGATGATTAGTGATGTTGACCATCTTTTCATGTATCTATTGGACATCTGTATCTGTATGTCTTTGGAAAAGTGTCTATTTAGGTCCCTTGCCCATTTTTTAATTGGGCTATTTGTATTTTGGGAGTTAAGGTGTATAAGTTCTTTGTATATTTTGGATATTAACCTCTTATTGGATATATCATTTGTGAATATCTTCTCCCATTTAGTAGTTTGCCTTTTTGTTTTGTTGACAGTATGCTTCACTGTGTAAAAACTTTTTATTTTGATGTAGTCACAAGTTTAATTTTGCTTTTGTTTCCCTTGCCCGAGGAGATAGATCTAGAAAAATAGTGCTGTGGCTGATGTCAGAGAAATTACTGCCTATGTTTTCGTCTAGGACTTTTGTGGTTTCAGGTCTCATATTTAGGTCTCTAATCCATTTTGAGTTTATTTTTATGTATGGTATAAGAAAGTGGTCCAGTTTCATTCTTTTGCATGTAGCTGTCCAGTTTTCCCAGCTCCATTTATTGATAAGACTGTTTTTCTCTGTTGTATGTTCTTGTCTCCTTTGTCATAGATTAATTGACCATATAAGCGTGGTTTTATTTCTGGGATGTCTATTCTGTTCCATTGATCTATGTATCTTCTTTTGTGTGTGTGTGTGTGCCAGTACCATACTGTTTTGATTACTGTATCTTAAGATCTGGGATTGTGATACTTCCAGCTTTGTTTTTGTTCTTTGAGGTTGCTTTGGCTTTTTGAGATCTTTTGTGATTCCATACAAATTTTAGTATTATCCTACTACAGTGACAAATGCTTTGGTATATTCATAGGGATTGCATTGAATCCATAGTTTACTTTGGGTAGAATGGACATTTTAACAAGATTGGTTCTTCCAATCGTGAGCATAGGAAATCTTTACATTTGTGTCATTTTCAATGTCTTTCATCATTGTTTTATAGTCTTCAGAGTACACATCTTTCACCACGTTGGTTAAGTTTATTTCTAGGTATTCTTTTAAAAAAAATTTTTTTTAATCTTTCTTTATTTTTGAGAGAGACAGAGTGGGAGTGGGAGAGGAACAGAGAGGGAGGGAGACACAGAATCCAAAGCAGGTTCCAGGCTCTGAGCCATCAGCACAGAACCCAGTGCGGGGCTTGAGCTCATGAACTGTGAGATCATGGCCTGAGCCGAAGTCAGACACTTAACCGACTGAGCCACCCAGGCGCCCCAAGGTATTGTATTCTTTTTGATGCAATTGTAAATTAAATTTTTTTCTTAATTTCTCTTTCTGCTACTTCATTATTAGTGTATAGAAGCTCAGCTGATTTGTGTTAATTTTTTTTTGTTTTTTTTTTGTTTTTTTTTTTTGATTTGTGTTAATTTTGTATTCATTATTCCTAATAGTTTTTTTGGTGGAGTCTTTAGGGTTTCCTCTGTCTAGTATGTCTCTGCAAATAGTGACATTTTAACTACTTCTTTACCAATTTGGATGTCTTTTATTCCTTTTTTCTTGTCTGATTCCTGTGACTAGGACTAGGACTTCCTGTAGTAATGTTGAATAAAAGTGGTGAGGCTATCAGATATCTTTGTCTTGTGTCTGGTCTTAGAGGAAAACTTCTAGGTTTTTACCTTTGAATATGATGTCAGCTGTGGTTTTTTTCACATACGGCCTTTATTATGTTGATATGATTCCTCAAAATCCACTTTATTGAGAGTTTGTATCATGAATGGGTGTTTAATTTTGTCAGATGCTTTTTCTGCATCTGAGATGATATGATTCATATCCTTCGTTTTGTTCATGTGGTGTTATGTTGATTGATTTGCAAATAGCCATCCTTGCATCCCTGGAATAAATACCACCTGATTGCAATGAATTATCCTTTTAATGTATTGTTGAATGTAGTTTGCTAATATTTTGTTGAGGAGTTTTGCATCTGTGTTCAGAGATACTGGACTGTAGTTTTCTTCCTTAGTAGTGCCTTTGTCTAGTTTTGATACCAAGGTAATGCTAGCCTTGAAAATGTACTTGGAAGCTTTCCTTCCTCTTCTATTTTGGAATAATTGAGGGGAGTAGGTATTATCTCTTGTTTAAATGTTTGGTTGAATTCACCTGTGAATTCATCTGGTCCTGGACTTTCCTTTGTCAGTATTTTGATTACTAATTCAATTTTGTTACTAGTAATTGGTCTGTTCAGATTTTCTATTTCTTTGTGATTCAGTTTTTTTTCCCTATTTATTTATTTATTTACTTACTTAAATTTATATCCAAGTTAGCATATAGTGCAACAGTGATTTCAGGAGTAGATTCCTTAATGCCCCTTACCCATTTAGCCCATCCCGCCTCCCACAACCCCTCCAGTAACCCTCTGTTTTCCATATTTAAGAGTCTATTATGTTTTGTCCTCCTTGCTGTTTTTATATCTTTTTTTGCTTCCCCTCCATTATGTTCATCTGTTTTGTATCTTAAAAGTCCTCATGTGAGTGAAGTCATAGGATATTTGCCTTTCTCTGACTAATTTTGCTTGGCATAATATACTCTAGTTCCATCCACATAGTTGCAAATGGCAAGATTTCATTCTTTTTGATTGCTGAGTAATACTCCATTGTATCTATGTAATTCATTTAAAAAAAATTTTTTTTTAACGTGTATTTATTTTTGAAACAGAGAGAGACAGAGCATGAATGGGGGAGGGTCAGAGAGAGGGAGACACAGAATCTGAAACAGGCTCCGGGCTCTGAGCTGTCAGCACAGGGGCCCGATGTGGGGCTCGAACTCACGGACCGCGAGATTGTGACCTGAGCCAAAGTCAGCGCTCAATCGACTGAGCCACCCAGGCGCCCCTGTAATTCATTTTTTAAAGAACATATGTTTCTAGGAATTTATCCATTTCTTCAGGGTTGTCCAGTTTGCTGCTAATTTTTTTTATTGTAATCCTTTGCATTTCTGTGGGTGTTGTCACTTTTCCTCTTTCACTTCTGATTTTATTTTTGTCCTTTTTAAAAATCTGACTGAAGATTTATCAATATTTATTTATTCAGAGAACTGACTCTTGGTTTCATTGATCTTTTCTTTTTTAGTCTCTATTTCATGTATTTCTGCCCTGACCTATATTATTTCCTTCCTTCTCCTAACCTTGAGATTTTATTTTCTTCTTTTTCTAGTTCTTTTAGGTGTAAGTTTACATTGTTAATTTGAGATTTTTCTCAAAGATTTTGGACTTTTGTGTTTTCATTTTCATTTTTCTATGTGTAGTTTTTTTTTTTTATTTTCTCTTTGATTTCTTTGTAACTCATGGGTTGTGTAGTTGCATATGATTTAGTTTCTATGTTTATATTTTTACTGGTTTTGTTCTTGTGATTGATTTCTGGTTTCATATCATTGTTGGAAATAATGCATGATATGCCTTTAACCTTCTTAAACTTACTGAGATTTGGATTGTTGGAGTGATCCCTTTATTATGTAGTGGTCTTCTTTTTGTCTTGTTATAGTCTTTGTTTTAAGGTCTATTTTGTCTAACTATTGCTACCTGGCTTTCCCCCGTTCCCCCCACTTCTATTTGCATGGTATATCTTTTTCTAGCCTTTCATTTTCAGTCTGTATGTGTCTTTAGGACTGAAGTGAGTCTCTTGTAGACACCATATAGATGGCTTTTTTCCCCATCCATTCTCCCACTCTGTCTTTTGATTGGACATTTAGACCATTTACATTTAAAGTAATTATTGATATGTACTTATTGCCATTTTGTTAGTTGTTTCCTGGATGTTTTTGTATTTTTTTGTTTCTTCTCTTGCTCTTTCCTTGTGATTGATGACTTTCTATAGTGTTAGGCTTGGCTTTCTTTCTCTTTATTTTTGTGTATCTGTTAGAGGTTTTGGGTTTATGGTTACTATGAAGTTCATATATAGGATTCTAAGTATCTGACAAACTATATCAAGTTGGTGGTCATTTAAGTCTGAACACATTCTCTTTTACTCCTGCGTGTTTTAGGTGTATGTTGTCATATTTTACATCTTTTTAATTCATAATTTTTTTACTTCTACTTATGGCCTTACCCCACCTCCCCCATCTCCCCCAATTAAGTACCTTTAACATTTCGTGTAAGACCAGAACTCCTTTTACTTTTGTTTGGGAAACTCTTTATCTCTCCTTCAATTCTAAATGATAACCTTGACTAGTGGAGTATTCCTGATTGTAGTTCTTTGAATATATCATGCCACCTCCTTCTGGTCTATTAAGTTTCTGCTGAAAAATCATCTGATAGCCTTATGGAGTTCCCCTTATATATAGCTTTTGCTTCTCTTTTACAACTTCTGAAATTCTTCTTATCTTTAAACTTTGCCATTTTAATTATTATGTGTTTTGGCATAGACCTCCTGAGGTTCATTTAGTTTAGAACTGCCCTGTTTTGTTTTTTTTTTTTTTAAACACGTTTCTCAAAGGAGTCATTTCAGCTTACTAGTCCATTCTGATCTTTCAGTTACTTTTCAGAGCCTGGCAGCCAGCGTCTGCCCTCACCATTCCAATGACACTTACCTGACGAAGATTACTGATGATCTATTTGTAGACTTGTTCGTTTGACCTCTCTGAAACCTAACACCATCAATGTGACCTTGGTCTCACTGTGGTAAGTGGTCTGACCACTTTTTCATTGCCACCTTTTTTCCCTTAGATGTTGATGTTTCCCAAAGTTTTATTTTTAGCCCATTTTAATTTTAATTTTCTCCTGAAGTAAGCTCATCTACATGTTGTCTTAAATATATGCTGATAATTCGCAAACATGTAGCTACACTATTGGCATCTTCTCACCAGTTTTGAAACACAAAAGCTTCATCTTGCTGGACTCAGAGGCTTATTTCAACTCATACTCATAATGTCTCTTCACTTAGGTTTTATTTTTAAATTCTGGTGGTTTCCCCATCTTTTAGAAAGCTCTTTACTCAAATACTACTTATCCCTCAAGTCTTAGCAGAATTCATTACTGTTGTGTTTCCATACCACATTGTATAGAACTTTATGGCACCAATTTTGTCGTCTTAGTTTTGGAGTTCCTCAAGGCCTTTATGCTCTTTTCGTGGCTAGTCCTCACCGTGATGGGTGCTCAGTAAAAACAAGTTGAATTGGAGTGACTTTTTTTCCTACAGATTGCACTAATACATGTACAAGTTTTCTGGCTAAATAAGTTTTCTATGTTTGCTGGAATCATTTCTTTACCCTAAAGGATTCTAATTGGGTAAGATCTGGGACATGGTATAACTTCATGTAACTTAGAGCTGGGTGGGACCTTCATTTACTTAAGATAATGCAACCGGTGGAAAGCAATGTTAGTTAGAACTTAAGTCACTTCATGCTGAGGCCATTAATACTTTTCCCTGCACCATGCTATCGTCCCAGATAGACAGCATCATCCTCTGAACTGGTGAAAGATTAAGCTTGAGGTGAATAGAAGGTGAAAACATGTAGAGATGGGTAATCATTTCTCAGTGAGTCTCTTAAGTTTCTGCCTGTCTTGTGAACAGAGGCATTTCTTCCAGACTGTCCTTTCAAAGAAGTTTGAAAGTTTTGGAATATAGAGACTGTCTCTTTCTGGAGCTTAGGACAGGTTTATTTACAAACCAGTATAATAAAAATGTTTTCCTCTGCTGCCAAAGTCAGGCAGCTTTGCTTGCAATCAGCCTATTAAGGTTTGAGTTTCCTATGTTCAGAGTCTCTCATCTGTGACACAGTCCCACTGCCCATGCAGCATCCACTTAGATTATTTCAGATCATCTCCATAGTATCTGGGGTACAAGGGAAGCAAAGCGAACATGAAGCTTTCTGTTCTTAATTAAGTCCATGTCTCTGACCTAGGATCTCAAGTCCTAGGTAAAATCTTAGATCCTTCACAATTCTTGACATAAGGCAGACACTCGGAGATAAAATTGGGTACAAGTTGTTTAATACAGCAGTTCATTGGTAATTTAGACAATGGGACATCTCTGCAGAGAATCTTATGTACTTTGTCCAGTCCCCCGTACTTTAAACTTTTCATGATGCCCAGATGTTAGTTTTAGTCATGGTCTTTCCCCCTGCACTTGCTCTGGAAGCCTTTTGTGTCTGTTGAGCCCTCCCATGGCTTCTAGGACAATGCTTGCACAGAGTTCTGTTTTCTTCCAGTGCCAACAAAAGAACTGGCAAGATTAAGTGCTCTGCACTCTGAAAGGCAGTAGTCATGTTGGTCCTTAGTGTGTTCCCACCTTTAGCTTCCTCCCCTCCTTTGGTTCGTGACAGGCACCACTGCCATTTCTGTCCCAGTGATCAGCAGGACCTTAAATACCCTCTAGCATGAAGACCATCTAGAAAGAATACTAGCTGTCAATCCCCAATAGAATTTGTGCTCTGTCACCTTAAAGTACACCAGAGTGTAGTTATTTTTCATATTGTCTAATTTCAACACTTAAAAAATACTTGGAAATAGTGTCATTCCTTTCATGTTTCTTTCATATATTGGCAGAGGCATCTCCACTTTTTCTTTATTAACATAGTGTTATGTTAGTTTCAGGCACGAGTATAATGACTTAACAACTCTATATGTTAGTCCTCATTATGGTATGTGTACTCTTAATCCCCTTCACCTATTTCAATTATCCCTCCCTTCCTCTGGTGACCATTTGGTGCATAGAAATGTGGTTTGTCTCTTTTTTCTTTGTTGTTTCTTAAATTCTACATGAGTGCAATCATATGGTATTTTTCTAATGTATCTCACTTAGCATTATACCCTCTAGATCCATCCATGTTGTTACAAATGGCATGATTTCATTCTATTTTATGGCTAATATACCACTATATGTGTGTGTTATATCTACCTATCTATACATATATATACATATATATATTTATATATATATGTACATCATATATATTATATACATAATATATATGATATATGTATGTATATCACATTTTTTCTTAAAAAATTTTTTTTAATGTTTATTTTTTGAGAGAGCAAGCGTGTGCATGCAAGCAGGGGAGAGGCAGAGAGAGAGAGAGCCACAGAATCCAAAGCAGGTTCCAGGCTCTTAACTGTCAACACAGAGCCCTATGTGGGGCTCGAACTCACAAACTGTGAGATCATGACCTGAGCTGAAGTCAGATGCTTAACCAATTGAGTCACCCAGGTGCCCCCACCTTTTTTTTTTTTTTTTTAAGTTTGTTTATTTTGAGCAAGCACGTGTGTGAGCTGGGAAGGAAGCAGAGAGAGAATCCCAAGCAGGATCCATTCTGTCAGTGCAGAGCCAGACACAAGGCTCAATCCCACAAACCATGAGATCATGACCTGAGTCCAGATCAAGAGTTGGATGCCCAACCGAGCCACCCATGCGCCTCTACACCACATTTTCTTTATCCATTCATCTATCAGTGAACACTTAGTCTGCTTCCATAACTTAGCTAAATAATGCTGTAGTAAACATAGGGGTACATATATCTTTTCAAATTAGTGTATTTCCTATTCTTTGGCAAATAGCCCATAGTGAAATTACTAGGTCATCTGGTAATTCTAATTTTTTGAGGAACCTCCATATTGTTTTCCACAGTGGCTACACCAATTTGCCTTCCCACCAATGGGCAGGACAGTTCCTTTTTCTCCATATCCTTGTCAGCACTTGTTATTTCGTCTTTTTTATTTGAGCCATTCTGATTTGATTTGAGCCATTCATTGTGGTTTTGATTTGCATTTCCCTGATAAGTGATGTTGAGTATCTTTTCATGTGTATGTTGGCCATCTGTATGTCTTTTTTGAAAAAATGTCTATTCAGGTGCTTTGCCCATTTTTTAAGTGAATTATTTGTTTTGGGGGGGGATTGAGTTGTAGAAGTTCTTTATATGTTTTTTACATTAACCCTTTATTGGCTATATCTTTTGTGAATTTCTCCTCCCATTCAGTAGGTTGCCTTTTTGTTTTGTTGATGGTTTGCCTTCATTGTGCAAAAGCGTTTTATTTTGATGTGGTCCTAGTAATTTAATTTTGCTTTGGCTTCCCTTGGCTGAGGAGACAGATCTAGAAAAATGTTGTGACAGCTGATGTCTAAGAAATTACTGTTTTCTTTTGCAGGTTTTATAGTTTCAGGTCTCACCTTTAATCCATTTCGAGTTTATTATTGTGTATGGCATTAGAAAGTGGTCTAGTTTTCCCAGCACCATTTATTGAAGGGGCTGTCATTTCCCTGTTATGTTCTAGCCTCCTTTGTCATAGGTTAATTGAGCATATAAGCATGGTTTTATTTCTGGAGATGTCTATTCTGTTCCATTGATCTATGGGTCCTTTAACATGCTACTACCATACTGTTTTGATTACTACAGTTGTGTAATTTGTAATCTGGGATAGTGATACATCTCTAATTTGTTCTTCTCAAGATTGCGTTGGCTATTCGGAGTCTTTTTAGGTTCCACACAAATTTTAGAATTTTTCTAGTTCTGTGGAAAATGTTGGTATTTTGACAGGTATTGAATTAAATCTGTAGATTGCTCTGGGTAGTATGCAGTTTAACAAGATTGGTTCCTCCATTCCATGACCATGGTATCTTTTTATTCCATTTTGAGTTTGTTTCATTATGGTTTTATAGTTTTCAGAGTACATGTCTTTCATCTCCGTGGTTAAGGTTCATCCTAAAGTTTATTCTTTTTGATGCAATTGTAAATGAGACTTTCTTAATTTTTCTTTCTGCTAATTATTAGTCTGTAGAAATGTAACAGATATATGTTACATAATCTGTTACATAATGTCGATTTTGTATCCTGCAACTTTACTGAATTCATTTATTAGTACTAGTAGTTTTTTGGTGGAGTCTTTAGGATTTTCTGTATATAGCATTGTGCTATCCACAAAAGTAAAAGTTTTATGTCTTTCCAGTTTGGATATCTTTTGTTTTTTTGCTTGTCTGATTGCTGTGGCTCGGCTTCCAGGTAAGTGTTGAGTGGACATGTGTGTGTTTCTGATCTTAGGAGTAAAGCTTTCACCATTGAGTATGTTAGTATACTATAGGTTTTTTCATATGTAGTTTTTAATACGTTGAGATGTGTTTCCTCTAAACCTACTTTGAGAGAATGCATGTTGTACTTTGTCGTGTGCGTTTTCTGCATCCATTGAGACGATATCTTTTTATCTTTCATTAATGTGATATAGTACATTGATTTGCAAATTTTGAATCTCCATGGATTAAATCCTACTTGACTGGGGTAAATGATTTTTTTTAATGCATGATTTAGTGTGGTAATATTTTGTTGAATTTTGCATCTATATTCATCAGAGAGATTGGTGTGTCAACTTTTGCCTCGTAACTGAAGGAGCAGCCTTTTGGTCTGGTTGAGTGTACCATGATCACATGTATTTTACATCACAAATGTTCCAGCTTTTGATTAAACCTCCACACTGTGGCCTGGGTATACATTCATTGCCTAAACCACTTTTTGCCAAAATTTAAGTGTACATGAAGACGTGCTGGACTTTGAGATACCTAAAAGAATTCCTTTAAATTGTAAGCCATGTGTACACAATAGATGGGAGGAGTGTATGTTAGTTTCCTATCAGTCCTGTAACCAAGCTGCCACAAATTTAGTGGCAGGGCTAACATCAGCTTTAAGGCAGAATCTATTTCTTGCTTTTCCAGCTTCTGGTGGCTGCCAGCATTCCCTGGTTTGTGGCCACGTCACTCTACTCTCTCCCTGTAGTCACATAATCTTCTGTCTGCAATTTCCCTCTTACAAACACACTTGGGATTACATTTGGGGTTTACTCAAATAATCCAGCATAATCCTCCCATGTCAAGATCATTAACAATCATATCTACCAAGTTCATTTTTGCTATATAAATTAACATTCACCGATTCCATGGATCAAGATGTGGGTATATTTTGGGGGACCATTATTCAGTCACAGTGTGTTAAGGCTTGAAAATAGATCAAGTTAAAGTTCTATCACTTTATTCACAAATCAGTTTTAAAGAGGACTGAGGTTAGGATTAATTACTCCCCCCCTCCTTGTATGTTATTTTCTTATATATACAAATAGCAAAGAGCCCAGTGTACCCAGAACAGGCTTAAGTAATTATTACTTTTATACTCAGAAGTTTCCTGGTTTGCTTAAATCATATGGTCCTCCTATTTATAAACAGCCTTGAGTTCCCAGAGATCTGAAAGTTCTACCAGAATTGTTTTAAAACCAAAGTTTTTACTGTTGTTTTGGGATGTATTCCTATTTATACCTCAGTTACTAGACAGATAATGTCAGGCATCCTTTCTGAAAGACTAGAGTGGTTGCAAACTGTGACCAAAACTTGGTGAAACCAGTTCGAAGATCATGTTAGACACAAGGCTCAGGTCTGGTTGGCAGACTTCTAGGCTGCCATGCAAGCATAGGTAAGGGCAGGTATAGGTAGGAATAAAGAAAGCTGGCTCTGGTAGCCCTTCTTAGAGCTTTGTTTCTCCAATAGGAAGGACAGATGTTCTCAGGAACCTCCACAATTCACACCAAAAATTTAATTTGCTTCATATACTAATGAGACCTATTTTCAGTTAGTTTAAGCCCATAAGAGAATGATTATGGTTTTACTCAATACTATGATAAACGAATAAAGTACCTATCTTTTTATTTAAAGGACAGATAGAAAAGCTTGAATGTAATATTTATTTGGTGAATTTACATGTGAGGTCATTTACAAAAGAAAAGATACAGACAAATGCAGCTTTCAGTGCAGTTTCAAATTTTTCAGAACAAGCAATAGTCCATGAGGATTTGGAATGATAGTATTGAATGGCACATGCTTCAGTTTCCTTCGTGTCTTTTTCTACCCAACCCCAAAGGGTAGGAAGGGAGAAGAGTAGAAGAAAATACCAGTGTTAATATAAATATAGCCATGCAAATAAAAACTTTAAGTCCGAGGTTATTCAGATATGTAGAACATTTCTGTATTCAGGGATCATGATAATTGGTACATAGTTTAAGAACTAAAATGCACAGCTCTCGAACTTTCCATTATCCAGGCCATCTTCAATTATGTTAAATTGTCCCCACTAGAGGCCTCCTCAGTGTCTTCCAGACTGACTTTGGAAGGGGTCATTTCTCATAGTTTCTAAAAAAGTAGCACTTGTAGACAGAATCTTTTTGACTTCATTAGGATAAAGCACCCTCTTACAGAGGGATACAGTGCTCCTTTACTCCCAAAAATGTAAACTAATTAGAATTCATTTCCAGAGTGTAACCAAAGGCTTGCTTGCTTTTTTATTATACTCAGACTTAAATAAACCTCTCCCAACTCCGAATATCTCAAAACGAGACACTTTAAGAACACAACCTCTCTCCCACCAGAAAAATCCAGCATATAAACAAAAGGATGGTCTAGAAAAGTGACAATTGTAAAACAAAAACAAATATTTTTTTTTTTTTTTTTTTTCAGTAAGAAGGTGAAGTAAAGATAAAACTGTCAGTGTCCCTAGTAAAGATCTAGGCATGTGCAGTCAGGCACTAGAGAGCAAGGTTAGCTCCAAACTAAAAAGCATTCCACATTTCTTCAGCACTTCTGAAAATACTGGCTTAAAATTCTTTAAGCACACATAGCCATAGTTAAAACACTAAACTTACCGAAGTACTATGCTTCTGACTCCAAAACATATCCTTTTGGAACCTTTAGCCACATTTCTGCACTACACATTTTAAGCTAATTAAACACTCCCATGTATAACACTTCATCTTTATACACACAACCAACCTGAATTTTCTTTCAAAAGTACACTATTAAATAGTGTGCCTAATATAAAAAATAGCCACAGGCAATTAAAACCCATTTCTATTTCATCTTACCTCTTGCCTGGTTCACTCACCCATTAATTTTCAGTCTTCCAGCATATATACCAGAATATTTGGTTCTGTGTGATTTACTGTATGAAAGCCAGTTGCTATAGACTTTAGGAACAATGTACATTATCCATTGGAGTTGAATGGGGTCAAAAGGCTTAAGTTGCCACTGAATCTAACAATTCTGCAGAATCAGAGGCATTGTGCATGCTGACATTGGTTTAAAGGGTCTCCGTTTTGCTGCCTTCAAAACAAAATCCCCATTTAAGCTTTGTTTCCTTAAATAAACTAAAAGGGATTAACTGAATCAAAGAAACTTGTTTTACAGCACTTACTATATGAATTTAAAAACCAACATGCTGTAAAATATATTATGCGCGTGCACACGCGCGCACACACACACACACACACACACACACACACACACACACAAATCATCCAGAACGTAACCATCGCCCCCCATCCCCCGCCTCAAAAAAAAAAAAAAAAAAAGCCAAATCAACAAATCAAAGTTTTTATTTGCATGGCTAATTATCATCTGTACTCTTTGCAGCTTTCATATCCCTTTAACAGGTTCTAAGCTTTTGTTGCACAGGGAATAAAAGCTGCAACACTGCAAACTTCCTTCAACAGCCACTCCCACAACACCTAGACATGAAACCTGTAATGAATGACAACAGCACAAACAGAAATACTAAGTTCCACCATTCAACACAGTTCATGACAGTGTCTTTAGGGTTCAGTTGAAAAGGGAGTAAACTTCTAAAAAGAGGGTCATTCTCTTTCCCCCTATTTTATAATGTTGGTGGTTTTAATCCGTATTTCTTTGCAACTTCTGTCTGGGCATGAGCAGCATCACACAGTGAGTACAGATGAGCCATCTCCATCTCCGATTTGGCCAGGTTAATAGCTTTGTTGAACATGTCAATGGCTTTCTCCATGTTTCCTCTAAAAGAACAAAATTTTAAATGTTTCACATCCTATAGGAATTTTAAAGAATACAGTGAAGTTTCTGACCACTAAGGTTCAACTATGATCCTAATAAATTCTTTGCTCCTTTATAAGAAACAAAATAGTGCCTAGCACAAAGAAAGCACTCAATGTTAGCTACTATTATAAATACTATGTGCTTACATTATACCTCTGTAGTCTCTGTTTACAGATAAGAACAGTGAGACTAGAGAAATTAAATGACTTACTCAAAATTATAATCCCGTCTGGCCCCTAAATTCATTGTGTTTCTGTACTAAATCATAAGGCTCCTTTAGAAAGCAGTGACATGGGGCGGTTGAGTGTCCAGCTTCAGCTCACATCATGATCTCGCAGTTCGTGAGTTCGAGCCCCACGTAGGGCTCGCTGCTGTCAGCCTGTCAGTGCTAAACCTGCTTCAGATCCTGTCCCCCTCACCCTGCCCTTCCCCTGTTTGCATTCTCCCCCCACCCCCCAAAGATAGATTAAAAAAAAAAAAAAAAAGCAGTGATGTAACCTCAGAGAACATTAATAGTATCCAGGGGCCTTACCTTCACATGTGTGTGAACTCACCTTTCCCCTCATCTCCTACCACCACACTCCCACCCCATGTCCCTCCCCTCCAATCACAGGTTCCCCCAAGTCCCTTGGCTGTGCTCCTACCTACACATAATGCTCAAATTTTCCTTTCTAACGCATATGCTTGACTTAATTTCTTAAAGTGTGACTTTTAAATTGAAAAAGTAATGAAACAAGGCAAATCAAAGTTGTATGCTTTTAAGGGAAGCTTGCTTCAAAAGGCATGACATATTAATAAGACTTAGTGGATATTGACAATAACATATCTGTAATGAGAAGAATGAAGATAAATATCTATGGCGCTGCCTTAAATTTTCTAACATACTGTAGGAGTTACCTTTGCACTTCAATAGTTCCCATGGTTTCGTATGCAAAATCACATTTATTGTCAATTTCAATAGCCTTGCTGATGAGCTCCAAACCTCTATCCAGATCTTGCTTCCACTGAAGCTGAAGTAAACTGCAAATGCAACAAGGCAGTCAGATGGGACGATGGCACAGTATCATTAGGATAAGTACGTGACTCAATTTCCGACCTCAATGAATTTACAAGGAAAACCCAACTAAAACAGTACATAATCAGCATTAATTCCCCCCCCCCTCAATTTTATATTGGTTTTATAGTCCAAATTCCTTATTATGAAAAAAGTGTCCAAAGGTCTAGGCTCTATTATGGACTTACCTTGCATGGCCTAATTTTTTATTTTGTATAATTTAAGGTTTTTTCGTAATGATAATTCAAGTACACAAGGACTGAAAAAACTTATTTTGATGCAGGTAATATCTGACAGGATGTTCAGAACTGAAATCTTTATGCTAGTACATTTATTAATTGCTGTGTAAGAATGAAATGTAAGTACAATTTCAAAAATTAATAAAGCATCCACAGCATTAGGAAATTTGTCAGTTAACTCACTGACACTCTCTATCACAGTCCCCCACTTCCTTTCTTAAGGACTAGAAGAAATCCATCTTATTACTATGCAGGAAATACAGTTTCTTACAGAAACAAAGAGAACCACAAATATACATACCCTTTATGAACATATGTTGTGGCATTATCTGGTTCCAAATCAATACACTTATCATACATATCATCAGCTTTACCAAACTGTTGTTGATCTGTTAATGCCTATATGAGGAGATACTTCAGTTATATTAAGGTAACTGTCAACCTAAACAATTAAAAGTATATTGTTTACTAACTATTAAAATTTACTTAATTTATCCATTCATTACCAAATTCTGTTTTGGGGATATAAACTTATTTAAAAATGTTACATCTTAGTATTTTTTTTTTTTTTTTTTTTTTACAAAGCATTGTTATAAATATGAAATATTAACTTTTCTTTCTTTTTGGCAAGTGGTTAGTGATATTACAATAACAGATGATCTGGTACATCGTAGAGAAAATCCCACTCTTGGTGCCAGTTTTTTTTTTTTAATGTTCATTTATGTATTTTTAAAACAGAGAACAGGGGAGGAGCAGAGAGAGGGAAACAGAGAATCCCAAGCAGGCTCCATACTGTCAGCACAGACCCCAACACTGGGCTTGATCTCATGGACTCTGAGATCATGACCTGAGCCGAGATCAACAGCTGGGTACTCAACTAACCGAGCCACTCGTTTGGAAGAATAAATTCAATTAGGTGTTAACTGTTACCAAAGTGATTCCTTAAAAATGACTGATAAAAGAAAAAAAAAAAGCAGCTACAGTCAACTATTTTAGGGCAAATCCCATGGCAGAAATGGAAAGCTTGGTTACATGGATACCAGTTCACACTGAAACTATGGAGAGCTGGCTAGCATCTAAGCTCAAGCTTGAGAGTTAAAAAAGTTACACTATGTAACTACATCTATTTGTGTATAAAGTAACATATATATTATATGTGAAGTAAAAAGCAGAGGAGGGGTCAAAGGATACTTATTTTAGTGCAAACAGACTAGTAATGTTAGGGCTGATAAGAAGATAGCCTGAGTAAGCCACAGCTGTTCTGAAGATGGCATAGAGGAGACAGGGCAATGTGCAATTAGGAAAACTCTGAAGACCTGTACCTAGTATGAGTTTCCTTTAAAGCTATGCAGTGGCCTTTGCTCTTTTAGCTGCCTATAGAAATCTGTGCTAAAAAAATCCTTTTGAATTTCATTTCCGTGATGAGGACAGGGTGGTACTGTCGTCTTCTGGTTTGTTCCTAATCAAACCTAATCAAACCCAAGTGTACCTTTCAATAAAAATGTCATACAATTATAATGTGTGTTTGTCCTATTTTAACTTATATAATACATTTTATTAAATTTTATCTTGTACATGCTTTCACAATACTGTGCGTAATCAGCAATGTTTCATCATCCTGTCTAGAAATTCTAAGGAGAGATAAGATCATTTCAAACTCAATTCATTTTATTTAAAAAAAAAGGTTTTTAAATGTTTTTATTTTTGAGAGAGAGACAATGAGCGAGTGCTAGTGGGGGAGGGGTAGAGAGACAAGGAGGGAGAGAATCCCAAGCAGGCTCCATGCTATCAGTGCAGAGCAGGATGCAGGGCTCAGACCCCATGAGATCATAAAGTGAGCTGAAACCATAAGTCGGTCACTCAACCAACTGAGCCACCAGGTGCTCCTACTCTATTTTTTTTTTTTTTTAAATGTTTACTTTTCAGAGAGAGCACAAGCAAGCAGGGAAGGAGCAAAGAGAGGGGGAGACAGAGAATCTCAAGCAGGCTCTGCTCTGTCAGCACAGAACCCAATGTAGGGCTCAAACTCATAAACCTGTGAGATCATGACCTGGGCTGAGATCAAGAGTTTGACGCTTAACTGACTGAGCCACCCAGGCATTCCTCACACTCAATTTAAAGAATTTCTGGGTTGTACTTCATATCCTGAATCTCAATTCCTAACAATGCAGTGATATTAGGACTTTTAAAGAACAGAGCTAACACGAGTCCATCTTGTCATAATCCCACTCACAAAAAAAAAAAAAAAAAAAAAAAAAAAGTTATGGCCTGTGGCACTTACAACTTGACTAAAGGTAGCATGAAAGACAATAAAAACAAAAACAACCTTCAGAAAGGTTTGGAGGTAGGAATCTACCATAGATGGTCATTTAAAAAAAAAAAAAAAAGTTTATTTTTGAGACAAAGATTGCACGAGCGAGCAGAGGAGGGACAGAGAGAGAGGGAGGGAGAGAGAATCCCAAGCAGATTCCACGCTCAGGGCATACCCTGACATGGGGCTCGATCTCACAACAGTGAGATCATGACATGAACTGAAATCAAGAGTCAGACACACAACTGAATGAGCCACCCAGGCACCCCCACAGATGGTCATTTTTAAATGTTTCCTATTTCTGTGATGTTTGGGTCAGGGGGAAAACATTTATTTGGAATAAAAAAGAGTAAGAGAAGATATTATACAGCGTATTGAGATGTCTGGTTTATGAATATACCAAAAGCAAATTTCAACTTAAAGACTAAGAAAGAAAACAGCCATTCCAAGATCATTTAGGAAAAAGTCTAACTGTGGCTATAAGAAGCTAACCATTTTCATTTAAATGGATGACTGAAAATCGGTAAGTTCTCAGAGACTTCAGACTACAATTAAAAAGTGAAAAAAATTCAAATATACATCCCACTTTCCACACCTTCAATCCTAAAGCAAGGAAAGCTCAGGACTTGGCAAACCATAGAGAAATTAAAATAAGCTGTTACAGCCTATCTAACCATTTAAAAGAACAATGATCAAAGAGAAAGAAAAACCTTTCCTTGGACATTCTTCTCACCAATTGCACAGGGTAAATTTTCCTAAAGGAATTAATTTTGCGAACCCAATCCAAATGAACACTTGAGGGAAATGCTCTACTTCAGACTCCCCATGTTAGGAGTTTAGGGCCAGGGTTTTCAAACTGTATTAACATAAGAGCCACTCCTGAGGTGATTCAAGACCATTTTGGTGCCAGGAAAATCAAAACAGGAACAAAGCTATTTGTATTCATAGAAGCTGCAACCAGGGAAGCACAGTTTTCTGATTTCCATATGGAATTCAGCGTATGAATACAGTTCTTTAAAAGGACTGGTAATTGGGGGTACCTGGTTGGCTGGCTCAGTCAGTGGAGCATGTAACTCTCCATCAGGGGTTCTGGGCACCTGGGTGGCTCAGTAGGCTAAGTGTCCGACTTCAGCTCAGGTCATTATCTCACAGTTCGTGAGTTTAAGCCGTGTCGGGCTCTGGGCTGACTGCTCTGAGCTCAGAGTCTACAGCCTGCTTTGGATTATGTGTCTCCCTTTCTCTCTCTCTCTCTCTCTCAAAAAATAAACATACATACATAAAATCTTAAAAGAAAAAAGAAAAAAAAAAAAAAAGGACTGCCCACTAAAAAAATATGAAAAATCACATTTACCTGAGCATACAGTGCATAGCCTTCAGCACACCTTGGGAATTTCTTTATAACCTCTTCAAAACCTTTCATAGCTGCTTGGATTTGTGAAGAATTGTTTCCTGTATATGCCTGGCGATACTGTGGAAATAAAAGAGGCCTGTCAAATCAAGAACTCAAAAACTCATGGAATTTAACATATTACAAAAGTCACACAAAAATCACATAATTATTTCCAGAAAAGCAGGTGATTTGCTAACCTAATTTGCTGCATCTAAAAGGGGTGCAAGAAACTATCTCTGGATATATCTCCATTTGCCATGTACAACTATGACTTCATTGCCATTATACAATCTCAAGATGTTTAATAATCTAGAAGAAGGCATACTAACGTGTAAGTTACCATTGCATATAAATGAGGGCTTTTAGAAGTCCAGTATGCTCTCCATTTTGTAAATGGTGGCTTCTAAATATAATTTATTATCACCTTACTCCAGGTGTTATAAAGCTTCATCTAGTAACATTTTTCATCCATAATATAAATGTGCTTGTGACCCAATTTCTTTAAGAAAAACTCTTTTAGGACTCAGACTATAAGGGCTAACTGGAAGTACCTCATTTCACTAGAAATGGACTTATTTTACCTGATTTTTAGCGTCATGTTTCTGAGTATTAACAGCTTTACAAAGGCGAGATGAGAAAGCAGTTATGTGGTATGACTGAAGAGTACTTCCTCAAAATGCTTTTGTTTTTTGTGCTAGTTTATGGTAGAAAAGTAAGAAGAACGGTGCTGTTTAGGGGAGGATGAAATCAGGGACAAACACCTATCAAGATAAACTCAAAACATCCAGAGAAATATAGGAGCAAAACCTCAATTAGCAACTATACTTCCATTTCCCTAAACCAACAGTTTTTCTCTTGTAGTCTTCCTTTGGCAGAAAAATAGGTGACGGTTTTGTAGACAATGAAACACTTATTTTTGTTAACAATGGGAAATAAAAATGATGTTTAGGAAAATACAAAAGAAAGTAGAACCCACCAATGCAAAACATTTCTGAGCTTGTGCCAGGGCTGACTCAGGTCTTAATCTAATACATTCATCGAAATCTGCCACTGCTTCCTCAACTTGATCAAGCAATATTTTCAGCTAAGGAAGAAAAAAAAAAACAATTATCTATACAGTGTCTCTTACCACAATTTAGCATAATGCTAAGCATGTAGTATTCAATACAAAATTACTTTCTAGAAATCATGAACTAGAAAATCCTATCATTTAAAGGAAAGATTCTAAAAACTAGTGTCCAGTTTTTTCAAAAACACTAAATACTATTAAACCCACCATTTTTGTACTGCAGTTTTGGTCACTCTTAAGCAAGAAACCTGTTCTCCTAGAAGACTAAAACATCCCTACTTTCAAATTTCAAACATATCAGACAAGAGTAATTATCTTTCAAATTAATCTTAAGACACTACCAGTAAGGATCAAAATGTCAAGAATTTTAAGAGATTATCTTAACATCTCTTAACAGCCTTCAGATAGAAGTATTAGGTAAAATTTTCCTACACTAGAAAGAACTTCAGCTTTTCTGTTGTATGGAAATGTAGCCTATACATTCCACCCTAATGTAGTCCAAGAAGCCATCCATGTTAAACGGGTTATAAAGACCTGTTTTCCCCAGATAAGGCTGGAATTGGAAATGATTTCCTTCACTATGTATTTTTGCTAAAAAACAAATTTTTACTAAAAAACCAAATACTATAAAACTCCATTCAGAAGAGATTTTTTTTGTACGGTTTTTTGTATAGTTTAGGACGCTATTTCCTTACAGCAAGCCCACAGAAATCATCCTGTTGATTCTAGCATTAACCTAAAATATTCAATAAATGCTTTTAATGTTTTACTCACTGAAAACCTAAAAGCCAGAAATACGTGAAAAACAAACTCGAACCAGCAAGCCAGTAATTGTAACCTTCTGTTTCTTTTTTTATAAAGGACAAATATTCAAGACAGGACTACATAAACGCCCACCCAGACTGTGAAATACTTTGATACTTTTGTTCACGCTATCAGAAGTGACACAAGAAAACTTTTGACAACCTTCTCAAAACTAGTATCCTATTCCTTAATACAAAGGTCAGAACTCTTGATAAGAAAAGTACCTGTCCTCGGTGGTGATAAACGTCTGCATTCTGAGGATCAATGTCAGCAGCCATGTTAAAATCCTGAGTAGACAGCAAAGGCTGCTGTTGTTGCATGTACATGCTGCCTCTTTTGATGAGAGCATTTGCGCGAAGCTACATAACCAAAATGAGAAAAGAAAAGGTTCACTGTTACTGTTTATTCCAATTTAGTTTTTCTAAAGTAACAGCTTTATTCAAGTATAACTCATACACCATAAAGCTCATCCTCTAAAAGTATACAAGTCTTTTTTTTTTTTCTTTTGAGAGCGAGAGAACACCACATTTTGACATTTTGAGTGAATTTTTGTACAGGGTGTATGATAAGCATTGTTACCACTTGCCATTACAACAAAAAGTTATGGTCATGAAGGAAGAAATAGGTTTCTTCTCCAAAAAAAAAATTTTTGAGGTAAAAGTACATGTAAATTTTCTTTCGATGAAGTAAGAACACCCCCACAATTTTAACAAAAACAGAACATATTTGTGATCACTAGGAAATAAAAATAAAGATCATATTATTAGTGTATCTTCAATTTGAAAACCTCATTTTAAAAGGAACTTTTTTTTTTTTTTTAATATAATTTATTGTCAAATTGGCTAACATACAGTGTGTAAAGCGTGCTCTTGGTTTTTGGGGTAGATTCCCGTGGTTCATCGTTTATACACAACACCCAGTGCTCATCCCAACAAGTGTCCTCCTCAATGCCCATCACCCATTTTCCCCTCTCCCCCACCCTCCCATCCACCCTCAGTTTGTTCTCTGTATTTAAGAGTCTCTTATGGTTTGCCTCCTTCCCTCTCTGTAACTATTTTTTTCCCCCTTCCCTTCCCCCATGGTCTTCTGTTAAGTTTCTCAAGATCCACATATGAGTGAAAACATAGTATCTTTTTCTGATTGACTTATTTCACTCAGCATAATACCTTCCAGTTCCATCCATGTTGCTGCAAATGGCATGATTTCATTCTTGCTCATTGCCAAGTAGTATTCCATTGTATATACAAACCACATCTTCTTTATCCATTCATCAGTTGATGGACATTTAGGCCCTTTCCATAATTTGGCTATTGTTCAAAGCACTGCTATAAACATTGGGGTACATGTGCCCCTATGAATCAGCACTCCTGTATTCCCTGGGTAAATTCCTAGTAGCGCTATTGCTGGGTCGTAGGGTAGTTCTAAAAGGAACTTTTAATAATACTTAGTTGTAATTATTTTTGTTTATAAGAAGTTAAGATAGTTTGTTAAAAATTCAGGCCTTGAAAATAACTTTTATATTACACAAAATACATGAATGAATTATCTGGAGGTGAAAAAAGACAGAATTCACTTAATTCACTGAGCAAACAGGCCGAACAAATGTAACAAACTAGTAAGAAATTTTAGTTAATTGGTAGCTAAGCTTTGTCTTGTTAACACTGAGTAGAAGACTTATATAATTCAACAGGTCCCCCTAAATCTTAATTATGAAAATAATTATGTACACATAAGAATACCTGGAAGATAAAAAGCTGTTCCAACTATGCAACTACAAAAACTTTTGGTATATTTCAATATATCTCTATATCATATTTTTAGAACCTATTTTTTAATTCATGTAACAAAAATCTTTCAGATTAAATGTGTTTATTTTATTGAATGCATTTTATAATCTTGTATTCCCTATTGTATTTTTATTTACAGTATTACCTATAGCACTGCTATATCACCCTTACCCCTATCCAAATATAGTCTAATACAGTAAGCAGTGGCTATCACGGGAAGCTCAAGTTACCAGATGCCATAGAAAAAAGAAAAAAAAATCCTTTCCTAGCTAAAGATAAACATCACTCATATTTATGTTTCAGTTTCACCATACTGACCCAATCATCATTAGGGGTAGTTCCTTCCAAAATAAAAACAGCCTTTTGGAGAACAGAAACTAAAATTTGAAAATTTGGGAAAACCTGTAAGTCTCTTTTTTTAATCAAGTTTTACACACACACACATTTTTAAATGTACCTTCACATTAGCTTCTTTCAAACTGATGACCTTATCTAAATCTGGTTTGGCCGCATTGGCATTGCCAATAAGCAGGTAGAAGGTGGCTCGTAGTAATAATGCTTCCGCCATGTATTTGCCTTGAGCATCTATTTCTTTTGAGCATTCACTTATGATTTTATCGTAATTTTCTTCTTCCATATACTGTTTGGCCCTTAGATATCCAGAACTGAAAATAAAAATGAACATAGGAAATTATTTACTAAGAAAGGATCAAATGCTGAAACTTGCAACATCTCGTATGCTAGAGTTAATCAACTATCTACTTCCCCTTAACATTCCAGTATGGGACTGGAATAGGGTGGTGTGGTGGTGGAGGAATAACTGATTAGGATTTCTGATGCGGACTGGGATTTTTCTCGATGTCTTGGAGACTAGGAAAAAAAGGTAAACAGCAGAGTCAACAGCAGAAACCGAGGGTTACTGCGCAGGCTTCGACATTTATATATGTTAAAGGATGAGCTAATGACTGACTGATCTGCATCATTGATAAGGATCCAGTCTTATTCACCTTCACACCTGTGGCATACTGATGTCACTCAACAGTTATTTTATGCCTAACAGAAAGAACAGAGAATTAGGAGATAATTAAGTTTAGGTCACATAAGCCAAGGGAAGAGACGTGACCTGATCTCTGCTTGGTAGAGAACACTCTGGCTATGTTGTAGAAAATGCACTGTCAAGGAGCAATACTGGAGGCAGAGAATTATCTGAAGGACTCTCACCCAGAAGTTGTGTTGTTTACAAAACAGACCTAGAATGAATAGGTGGAAATACCAAAGAAGCAAATTTAAGGGAAGATTCTTCTATTAAGTAGGACTTTAAAAAAAAAATCACCGTTCCCTAAATTTTTAAAATACAGCGACATCAGTATTCTTCTAAGATGACTAGCTGACCTTTAAGGGGTCTTACAAATATAAGTCTCTGTAAGTTAAAATACATTTCTCATTTCCTTCATTATATATCCTGAGTAGAGAAAACTGGCAAGTAACTTATCAGTCAAAATCTTACAACTCTGCTAACTTATCCTATAATTACATGGTAATATTCCCTGCACTCTAACTTCACTGCAATTTTTCTAGCAAGGAATGTTCCCTAACCCGAAGAGGAAATTATTGGCATGGTCTTCAACATTTACTTCTGTACTACAATTTTCTGAAAAGACTGTGTATCAACTACAATTATACATGGTATCCTCCCTTAAAAGGTGGCCAACATTGGTTGAAAAATTAGGGACATACAAATCAAAAGCAATGTTTCCTCAAACTTTCCAATATGCCATGGACACAAAATTATGCTCTGCTACTAGAACAAATATTCCCTTTTCTTCCCAACTCATTAAAAAATGTCATGTTGGTAATAATATTATACCTTCTCTTAGAAAGGAGAGCTAACCTTAACAGCAAAACACAATACTGATAAATATAAATGGATGAGCAGACTAGGTGACTTCTATACATACATGACTTGATCCTCAGTTGTAAACACAGCATCTTGTACTTTGGTTTCAGTTTTCTACAGAAACAGACACAAGAAGCCCAAAGAATGGCTAGGCAAGCAGGAAAAACTTGGAAGAAAGTCACTCTATGGGGCACTCCTAAGCATCTCACAGTTATAAATTATAAACTTCCCTGCACTAAAACATCTGTATGTTGAGCTACATGATAATTTTCAAGTTAGTACCCCTATTCAAATACAGTCAACTGTTCGACTCACTGGGAATCCTCTTGAGAGTATCATGTGGTACTACGTAGATACTACAGTTGATAAACTTACTTTTCTTTAACTTCTGAGGCCTCTCCTTCCTTGTCTTTATCTTCATCAGACTTCTCTCCTTTAAGCATGGGCTGAGAAATTATATCATCCGTGAAAGAACTGAAGTAAGATTTGATAAACTGTGGAGATGGCATCAGAGGTTCACGATTCTGAAATTCAATCACATTTAAATATTTCAAAATGAGAAAACACCGACCAAAGAAGCAGGTACATTTGTACAATACTGAGAATGACTGCTGTAAAAACTAGGATCTCATTCTCAAATAACTGAAGAATACCAGACTGCAAACCACAGGACAAGAGACAGTGGAACTGGTAAAGCTACTCATCCCAGTTGTTCAAAGCAGGTTTTAAATGACACCTCTCCTCTCCAAACATGTAAAATATCCAGACCTCCTAGGACTACATGTTAAAGTCCAAGAAAGTGAAATCTCAAACACAGGAGGCAAATAACTGCTGAGTTAAAAATTATTTCCTGGGGCACCTGGCTGGCTCAGCTGGCAGAGCATGCAACTCTTGGGGGTGGTAAGTTTGAGCCCCATCTTGGGTATAGACATTACTTAAAAATAAATTTTTTAAAAATGTAATAAAAAATAAAAATTATCTCCTTCTGGTCTCTGTTCTAGATCAGCATCTTAATTAATCACTCAAGACCACATCTTACACAGGTGCTATAATGTTTAAGTCCATTTACCATGGGCTCTCATCTGACCTCCAGCTGTACTGCATCTGAAGATCTCCATTACAGTAAATGCCACTGAAAGTCTGAATGAAATCACATTTCTTGTTTTAATTACTTTTTGGCATGGCAACGTGATTCATCATTATAGAATTATTTCCTTTTAGTCCAATTAGGATAAAATCTTCAAGAGGGTACAGGGAATAACATAACCGTAGGGCCCTTATATTTCGGATCCTTTTTCTTAAAAATCTAACCCAAAGATTTTTAAGTTGAAATACGGTATTTTAAATTGTATGCATAATAAATACCATTCCTGTTTTTTTGGTAGATTCAATGCCTTTGTATTTGAAGAAGGACAAAAAGGAATTTGGCTTTTTTCTTTATTAAGTTTATTTATTCTGAGAGAGCGAGTGAGAGAGAGAGAGAGAGGAGAAGACAGAGCAAGCACAAGCAGGGGAGGGCAGAGAGAGGGAGAGAGAATCCTAAACAGGCTCAATCCCACTAACTATGAGATCATGACCTGAACTGAAAGCAGGAGTTGGAGGCTTAACCTATGGAGCCACCCCAGCACCCCAAGGGAATTTGGCTTTATAAGTAAATTATCTAATCTAGAATAGATAAGATTGGGAAAGAAGACAAAGGAAATCTTAGGGAAAGCCCTATTTTTATGGGAGAAATTCAATGTCTTCATTTAGGATTATACAGGTTAATACTGTAAATCAATTGGTCACCCATCAAATGACAAGTATGCTTAATTTCAGTATTTCACTAACGATTGTATAGGAATATATAGTGGCAATCATTTGCCACTTTAAATAGCAGTTGCTGAAGACAGACTAAATCATTACTGTCTTTTAGTTTACTATTTCAGCTTGGAAAAGGTATCTTCCTGCCTTCCACACAGAATTACACATTTAAAGTAAATACAATGCAAGTGATGGACTTAAGTAACAAAGGAATAAGATACAAGTTCCAGCTGTGCCACTAATTAGCCATGTGACCCTGCACATGTCACTTTCAGTTTTCTTATCTGTAAAATGGCAACAAATGTACTTGCCTTATTTTTCTCATAGGGCTGTTGTAGAAATAAAAACAATAACATGAAAAGTATTTTGTGATTTACAAAGGTAGCATATGAACAGTGGAGAGGCTCCTGGCTGTCTCAGTCACAAGAGCATACGACTCTTAATCTCGGGGTTGTGAGTTCAAGCTCCATAATGGGTGTAAAGATTACTTAAATAAAAACTTCAAAGAAAATATAAGTGGAAACTAATTTGGAACCTACGTAAATGTGGGTTATCTCGTATTTTCTGAGCACCCTGAAGACCAACCAATATAATCACTCCACAATAACATTATAAATATACACAAGGAAATTAGGCTCCCTCAAGGTTGCGAGACTATTAAATGATATTTTACAGTGCTGTGAGGAATCCCAGTTCTAGGAAATGCTCAAGGAGAAAAAAAGCACAGTTTAAAGAGACCAAGAACAACTACAGCTATACTCCTCTCCAAGATTCACAACATATCCTAGCACATGAAAGTCCTGCAGTGAAGAAACCCATTTTAACTGTTTAACTCAGCTAATATTTAGGGGTGTAAAATTTAAAAAACACACAGCTTATTAAAATCAACTTAAGGGAAACATTATTCTTAAAGAAAAAAGGAACAATTGCCTTGATATTACTGAAGTTTAGCAGAAATTTTCCAGTGATAGATATTTCGTGATGCCTGTGGTAATCCCATGACACTACTTCTATCCTTCATGACACTTCCCCATATCATGCCTTTTATACTTATTAATGGTCTCTCTCACTAAACTGTAATTCTGTAAGGGCAAGGACCATTTATTTCTAAAATGGCCACCATGGAGTTTTGTTCAATAAGGCTTCTTGAATTAAATTATCTGTTACAGACTGCTTAAAACCAATGCCAATTTATACAGTATATGCTTAAAAATATACCTTTAATGATATAGACAGGGCCTGGCAAATTGTTTCTATAAAAGACCAGGTAGTAAGTATTTTAGGCTTTACAGGCCATACAGTCCCTGTCACAACCACCTCACTCTACTGTTTTACCTTAAAAGCAGCCAAAAATGATGGCTGAGTGCTGTGTTCCAATAAAATTTTATAGAAACAGGTGGCAGACTGGATGCGGTCCATAGGCTTTGTTTGGCAACGTCTAATACAGATGAATTCTTTCAGTATTCTCCACATACAATATTGCATATAGCTTACATTCTTCTTTTAAAAAGATAAGCCACAAAAGCCCAACATTACAGGAAAAGAAGTGTAACACAGATCTAATTTCAGTTGTTACCACTGCCATCATGCCCAAGTTCAAGCAGTGTAAATTAAAATGACTCTTCACAATGTATATCCCCTCTATTAACCAACTTAGATTTACCTTATATTTTTCTTTGGCTTTCTCTTTTCCAAGAAGTTTAAGAACTTTATCAGCTAACAGCATGCTTTGTTGATTTTGGAACCCTTCTAGTATACACACAGCAGTGACATCTAGAGATGATGGAAAAAACAAAAGTATAAAATTATTGCAAAGATGATTAGCAGCATCAAATGGGCACCATGTACCACCGAAAGCCAAACCAAATTGATGGCCTGATGTAGCTATCAATTTCATTTCCAATAATTTGCTTCTCAACACTTTAGTTTTATATACTCTATAACTCAAACTCGAAACTCAGAAATTCATTCCACTTCTCTGGTTATTCACTTTTCTCACCTGTGAAATCCAAGGAACTATCCTGTATGGTTTGTGATGTTTCTTACCACCCTCACATTCTACATAGTAAATAAATGAAGAATCCAGGAAGATTCCCTTGTGCCCAGCACCTAAAGGCCTTATCAATGTAATGTGGCTTTCTCATGTCTGATTCTTTTTATAGACCTCACAAGTTATTCCTTGTGTCCAAAGCCATCTTGCCAGGGATCTCTCAATTAAATCTGCTTCAAAATACCATTTTCATCTGGTTATGCCACAGCTCAAGATAAAGTGGTTTGAAATTTAAAAGATCAGTGGTTCCTGAACCTCTCAACCTTTTAGAGTATTCAAGCATTGGCTGTTCCCACTCTTTCTGAATTCAATTTCTCAGAATTCCAAATCTTTGCTCCTCCAAACAAGTCAATCTGTTTTATGTTCCCCGGATAACCTGGCTAATGCCAAAGTCAATGTCTTTTTCCCATCTCAGTCTACCTATCTAAAATCCACTTAATCAGCTTTCTGCCAATTATTAACTGGTAATAACTTCAAGGGCTGGCTCAAAACTCAGAATTCTCTTTTTCCAAAGCAACAGTCCTTCTACCCATCACCAAAATACACACCACCACAAAACCTCAAATTTTTCTAAAATGTTCTCTAAACCACTTCACTTGGTAATCCAGACTTTTAAAAATAAAATGGATTTTTCCTTTTAAATAATGTTATTTTAAAAAGTAATTAAGGCTAAATCTGATTATTGATGCTTTTAAAGCAGATTTAGCTTGTAGAAATCACTTTGGTTTAGCTCCACGTCACCCACAAAAATGTACTTTAAAATAAGCCAGTAGCCTATATTCTAATTGGAGTTTTAGAAGCAGATATGGCCAATTAGAGGCTGCAGAATATTTACTTACAGAATTTACTCAGAATGGCAAATTCACCTGATGCTTTGTACCAAATACATAATTTCCAATTGGGTATAAAATAATGTTTGAAAATACCAAGCACAAAAATACAAATGTTTTCTTTAATGTCTCATCTTAAAATTATTTCATGTTTATATAGGACATTAACTGAAAATATGTAGAATCTTAGCAACACTATCACTTACTAAAACCTCTTTTCTGATTTCTTTATCATGGAATTACACTGATGCTCATTAATTGCCAAGTTAAAAATGTATGGTACATAAACTTCAAATCTTAATACTAATTTAGTCCCATAATTGAGAATAGAAACAATACTCAAGTATCAGAAATCTCAATTTAAATTAGAAAACAAATTCTCAGTTGGGGAAGAATCTAACTTTTAAATACAAGTGATTTCTCTACTTCATATAAACTTACCAATGACTACAAAGCCTTATATAATTTTCATATGTAAACACAAAAATACCCTCACCTTCTAAACATTCCTTCTTATTGTCTAGCTTCTCGTGGGCTTTTGCACGTCTAAAGAGAGCTTTCACATATTTGGGATTAAGTTCAACAGCCTTTGTACAATCTTGTGCCACCTCTTTCCATTTTTGCTGTAATTGAAAGTATTAAAAAAAGTCACACTAAAGGAATCGCTGTTCAACAGAAATTACTTTTCGAAACTTAACAGGCTGAGTGTTAAGTCTCACAACACACAAAAATATTCCCAGTACATAAAAAGAGTTAAGATCCACAATATATTACAACAGCTCTATAAATACCTGTAAATAAAGAAAAGCAACCTGATTTTCAAAAACAGGCAAAGGACATACTTAGGCCATCTTTCTACCACCAAATCTACAAACCTACCTGCATCTCTGTGCTCCTATCATCTCCTTCCCTCCTGTTAAAACTGAGGAAGCACCCCTCTTCATCAAAGGCCAATCCTCCACTTGTGAGCTGGATCCATACTCTCTCCACTTCAAAGACTTTACTTTGTTAGCTATTTCACCTCTACATCAATCTACATCTCTACTGAATCATTCCCATGAGCATATAAAAAAAAAGAAAACGAAAAAAAAACCACTTACTCTAGTTATTTTCCATCTTTTAAAAACCCTCCTTTGAGTCCATAATTCCCTGCAGCTACTACCCCATTTCTTGGTTCCTCTTTATTGCCAAACCTCCAAAGAACTGCCGCTCTAATTGATTTCTACCTACTTCACTGGCTGCTCCTTCTCAATTTCCTTTGCTAAATTCTTCCCCTCCACCTGAGTCCTCAAGGTCTCATCTCTTCTCTCACCCTAGGTGACCACATCTAACATCCTGGCATTATATAAAATAGAAAATTAGATGACTCCCAAAAGAGACATTTCTCAATTCAACTTCTACGTAGCTGTCTCACTCCTTCCCCATTCCACTATTATTTACATTCCTGATTTTCTTCACCCTTCATATCCAATATAACAGCAACTTGTTGGTCTCAGCTTACTTCATGTTTCACATAGGCTACCTCAGCAACATCCTTACTTGGTGTCCCCGTCTCCACTCTTGCCTCCCTACAATATATTCTTGACAGAACATTTAAAGCAATTTTAGAGGATGTCCCTGCCTTACCTAAAACCCTTAAATATTTGCCATTACACTCAGAATCAAATCCAAACTCCTTACCGCTGTAGACTTTGTCTCATCTGCCCTCTGCTGCCTCTCCAATTGCATCTCTCTATACTCCAGGATCCTTTATAATTCTTTAATCACACCAAACTCTTTCCTGCCTCAGAGCAATTATACACACCGTTTCCTCTATTTGTAACACTGTCTCCTCTACTGTTTTATGCACCAATCCCATCGCCAGTCATTTTTTTATTACTGAATCATGTTAATTATTTAAAGCATTTGTGAAAATGCCATTTAAATAGTTCATTGTTTAGCTATTCTTGAGTTCTATGCATAACGGTTTGCTTTTATAGACCCAGCTTGTACCATAGCAACCTTCCGTATAGGAAGATAGTCAATAATATTTGGTTGAACAAAAAAATGCGGAGACTACAAATGCCCAATAACCACAGAAAAGAATAGTGAACTTCAGCAACATTTCTAAAAGTGCAAATTAAAACAATGAGAGAAAAAATGGCAAATAATATTAAGATTGATAATATAGTCAGCGAGAGTAATGGAAAACAAGCATGCTCATATTGTTGGGAGTAGGTGCTGATGCTATCTCTTTAGATTTCCATTTCTAGAATTTTATCCTCCCGAAAGTATGCAAAAAAATACTTAACGAAAATATTTACTCAAATACTGAATGCAATAGGTAAAACAGGAAACAACCCAAATGTTCATCACTAGATGTTCTCCAGTATACAAACATGTAACACCTACTACATATACCATTTCAGAAAGAATAAAACAAATCTGCATGTGCTAAGAAAAGCTGCACAAGATATAGTGGCAATTAAAGAATGTCACAAACAATACTGTGTAATAAGTTTGATCTCCCCGCACGCTACTATTAATATTTATGGAAACAAAAAATTGAAAAAAATCGCCTCAAACTGTTGAGAAGGATGGGGTTACCAGAAACTGTAGTTTCCTGTATTGTCTAATTTTATAGAACCTGATATATGTAACTTTAGATTATATTTTTAACCAGCAAAACTCAAATCTGTTCTTAAAAAAGTTATGTAATTAAAAGATATGAAAACAAAAAGCCTGTAATTTCAAAACTTCAAAAAACTTATTAGGTTTGAGTGGTACTAACTGAAACATTATGCAAATAAAGAAAACAAAAAGAACAGGAAAAAAGAAAACAAACCCTAAGATACATACCAACTGTTCAAAGGCAGCAGCTCTGTTTTGATAAAATGTGGAAAGGTCAGCATTCTTCTCTATAGGGCACAAACTGATCGCCTCAGTATAGCACTGAATAGCTTGTTCATATTTTCCTGCTTTAAAATATTTGTTGCCTTTGTTCTTGGCTGCTTGCGCTCTATCAAGAGAGTTCTGAAATGAGAAGAAAGAACACTTATCAATATTCAGGAATAGATTAAGATCAGAGACTAAACAGTGATAAACTGACAGAAGAAAAATGGGTATGTAGAATAGCTGTTTACAATGTAAGTCACTTCATATAAATATCTTCATGGGATAAAGTCTTAGTAGTAGGATTGCTAAGCCAAAGGTTTATGTATTTTTAATTTCAAAAAAACTGCTGTAGTACTTTATATTTAAAATCCACTTTCCTGCCATTCCTGCCAGCAAGAGTTGTGATAGCTAATTTTTGCCAATCTAATGGGTTATCAGTCAGAAGTGACTACCAGCTAGGATGCATTTGACAATGTCTGGAGAAATTTCTGATTGTCACAACTGCAGGGGGTAGGTTTGGGTAGCTGCTACTGTTACCTAGTCGGTAGACATCAGGGATGCTGTTGACATTCTGCAATGCACAGGACAGCCCCCCAACACAAAGAATTATCAAATCCAAAATGTCAATAGTGCCAAGTTCATTGAAAAACCATGGTATAAAGTAATACTCCAATATTATTTTGATTTACATTTTCCTCTATTAATGAATCTGAAAATCTTCTAATGTTTATTGGCCACGAGGCTTTTTTATTCTGAAAACCACTTATTCATGTGTGTTGCTATTTTTCTATTGGGCTGTTTGTCAATAGTATAGAATAGATACTAGACACACTTTGTCATCTTCATTATAATTGTTATCCCAAATCTGTTGTTTGCTCATCAATAAATTTTCTGTACTCTTGTCTTAGTCTCAGAGTCTTCCTAGAGGACCCAACTTACATACTGTGTACAATAAGAAGAGTTCGTAGGTAGTACCCACTGAGGACAGTTGTGAATACTTCAGTCAACATTTGGGAAGCATTCTGGAGACAATTCCAGTTATCCGGGTTCTAGCTGCTAAGTCCAAGAGCTTTGTTGCATGTCTTTACCCAAAACTTATTGTTTGTCAGCATCATCCAACTTTATTTTTTAATTTTTTTTATGTTTATTTTTAAGAGAGACAGAGAGCAAGTGGGGGAGGGGCAGAGAGAGAGAGAGAGAGAGAGAGACAGAGAGAGAGAGAGAGGGAGGGAGGGAGGGAGGGAGACACAGAATCCGAAGCAGGCTCCAGGTTCTGAGCTGCCAGCACAGAGCCCGACATGGGGTTCGAACCCACAAACCGTAAGATCATGACTTGAACTGAAGTCGACACTCAACCGACTGAGCCACCAGGCACCCCAGCATCATCCAACTTTAACAAATATGTGATTATGAAAGAATACATAATGTCTGCAACAGGTAAGCACTGACAAAACAAAAGCAGAAGTAGTTGCCCTCACAAATAACTTACAGGAGTCGTGAAAGCCAAGTTGCTTATGGACCAGGGCATCTCACTCCTAAACAGAAAAGTGAAACACCAACCTTTTTTTGAACGTGCTCTTTTTCCCCCCTTACTCTTGCTTCATTTTTCTTTGCTGCTTTCCCCCCACTATTTACCTTTTGTTTCCCTTCTCCTTTAATCCAAGTACTACTCTAATTATTTTTTAAAAGTATAGTGTGCAAAGATTTGTCGGAAACTCCATTTATCTAAGTTCAGAATATTAAACAGCTAGTTTAAGCCAGCTAGTGTCAATAAGGAACATATTTTAAAACTAGGATGTAGGAGACCCAAATAAACCACAAATAAATTAAAAGATGAATATAAAATCTTCCATTTGTCAAAAGCCTCAATCATCTTCCAAACGCTTTGACAGTGAAAATCTTTAGCACAAAATATCCATCATAGACAATCAGGAATCTCGTATATAGCTATAGACTATAGGAGGGTAACTATCAAGTTATTGCTGGAAAAGTGCATTAGAAGCAGCCCCTACAGTCCTCCCACTCCATTGAGAGGAGAAGTGAGCCTGGACTAGGGCTGTCATCCAGAAGGAGCGAGGATCCCCTACACCCAAGAGGTAAGTGATAGGCATACCTTGGCTGTCTTACAAGAGACCAAACTGCTGAGAACTGCTACCATAGAAAAAAATTTAATACCCTAAGAGAGAGGCACCCAACTCAAATAGAAAAACTAGTATTTGAGAAAACAGGATAAACCAGGCAAACTGAAACTTTAACATCAGAGGAATAAGAGGCTATCACAGTCATTTTAAAAGGAGTCTGCTTTGAAAGAATACTAATTAGACATCTTGAAAATTAAAAAGGATTATTATAATCAACTCAACAGACGGTCTGGGATTGGGGTGCCTGGGTGGCTCAGTCGGTTAAGCATATGACGTTGGCTCAGGTCATGATCTCACATTTCATAGGTTTGAGCCCCACATCGGGCTCTGTGCTGACCGATTGGACCCTGGAGCCTGCTTCAGATTCCGTGCCTTCCCTTCTCTGTGCCCCACCCCTGCTTGAGATATCTCTCCCTCTCCCTCTCTCTCCCTCCCTGTCTCTCTCTCAAAAATAAACATTAAAAGAAAATCTCAGTTTCTGCTGAGATCATCTTAATAGACAGTCTGGGACTATATATTAGAATGGGCATAACTGAGGAGCAAATTAACAAGTAGAAGATAGAGCCAAGGAAATCTGTCAGAATGCAATGAAAATAGAGGACAGGAAGATGAGACATTTGGAGGAAAACCTAAATGACATGGAATATAAATTCAGATGTTCCAACATCTACCTATCTGGAATTTAGAAGGAAAGGCACAGAATGGTGTGTTGAAGGAAATATTAGAAAAATTCCTGGAAGGGCCCCCGGCTGGCCCAGTCAGCAGAGCATGCAACTCTTGATCAGGGTTGTGAGTTCAAGCCCCACATTGAGTGTGAGCCCTAATTAAAAAAAAAGAAAAAAAGAAAAGAAAAGAAAAGAAAAATTCCTGGAGCTGAAATAACACACATTTTTAGACACATCATGGTGAAATTTGCCAACAAAAATCCTAAAAGTTTTTAGGTAGAAAAAACAGACTATCCACAAAGGAAAAAGAACCAAAATGGTATTAGAATATCACCAACGTGGGGTACTAAAAAACAATGAAGTAACAACTTTAAAGTTCTGAAGAAAGATTATCTCCAATTTAGAATCTTATACCTAGCCAAACTAGTTTTTAAGGTTGACTGCAAGAACAGAAATAGAGGTAGTATAACTTCCTTATCACTAAAAATAGACCCAAAAGTAGGGCAAATTATCAATACAAGTAGAAAGGGGAGGATAAAGGAAAAAACAAAACAGGTTACATATGGCACGAATCATTAAACAGGTTAATAACAACATAGGTTAAATGTCAATAGGTTAAATCTCCATATTAAAAAATTTTCAAACTATGCTATCAGGCATAACCTAAAACAAAGTGACAGGTCAAAAAGACTATAAAAGTTAGAGAAGGCAAACACTAAGAAAAATAAGGCAGTATCAGACCAAAAAAGCATTAAAAAGCCTCAGATGGAACACAAAAGGACAGTTTTACTGATAAAAGGTTCAATTTGCCAAGAACACATCATAATCAGGAATCTTTATGGGCCAATAAAACTTCAAAAGAAGGAAAGTTACTTTTGATACTAAATATCAAGATAAACATTCTTCCAATTTTTGGCAAAACGTTTACAATGTTTCTAACTCATTTAGGACATGGCAAATACACATCCTTAAACACTAGGGACTGTTTATGTAGAAAATAATGTGGCATATTAAAAGCATGTGAGAAGTATATTTGACTACAGACCTACTGAAGACTGTTTTTAAAAGTTTATTTATTTATTTTGAGAGAGAGAAAGGGGGGAGGGGCAGAGAGAGAGGGAGAGAGAGAATTCCAAGCAGACCCTGCACTATCAGTGCAAAGCCCAATGAGGGACTAGATCCCATGATCCCACCAACTGTGAGATCATGACCTGAGCTGAAATCAAGAGTCAGATGCTCAACCGACTGAGCCACCCAGGTGCCCCAGTATTTTTTTTTTTAACTTTTTAATTTTTTTAGAGAGAGAGAGAGAGAGCAAGCGAGAGCATGAGCTGGGGAGAGGGGCAGAGAGAGAGAGGGAGAATCTTACACAGGCGCATGGAGCCTGGTTCGACCCTGGGATCATGACCTGAGCTGAAATCAGAAGTCGGACACTCAACTGACTAAGCCACCCAGGTGCCCTTATTCAGTATTTTTAATAAAGATTTACAGATTAGATAAAAACATCTTCTGGACAGAGTAATGACCTTGTCTCCGCAGAAACAGGTAATGAACTCCTTCCTGTCTACTAGAAGTTTAAGGCCAAATAATATCATACAGAATACAAGAAGAGGCAGTTATAGCAAGGGCTGACAAGTTAAAAGAACAGACATATCTGGAGAGATGAGTACACAAGGCTTTCCTTTCTCTACTTAGAGGATGGATACTTATTTTTATCCAGCAAAGTCTAAATCAACTTAAAACCAACCAAGTGAATCTTTCAATTAGCTATTTTCCTCCATTAGTCGTTTTATATAATAGCTCCTTTTAAAAGTTATTAAAAATTCTTTAACTCCAGGGCACCTGGCTGGCTCAGTTAGTAGAGCATGCGACTCTTGATCTTGGCGTTGTTGAGTTCAAGCCTCATGTTGGGCCTGAAAAGTCTTAAAAAAAAAAAAAAAAAAAAAAAGTCTTTTAACTCCTAAGGCCAAAATTAGAATCTGATTAACTTCTTTTTATTATACTGTAAAAAAAACAATGGTTTGAATGACACTGTGTGGAAAAGGATCAAATTACATAGGCAAATCACCAAGTGCAAATTTTCTTCAGTTGCTTCCATTTCCACTCCAGAAAGCAAACCAAACCACATTTCTGGAGAGCACAACCTTGGTTAACATCCCTATCACCCCACGCCCACTGTCTGCCTCATTACTTTCTGTCCAACTATTTCCCTTCCTTAATAAAAATACAGACGGAGGGCGTGGGTGGGTTATACGTCTGACTTCAGCTCAGGTCATGATCTCGCAGCTTGAGTTCAAGCCCTGCACAGGGGCTCTGTACTGACAGCTCAGGGCCTGGAGCCTGCTTCAGATTCTTAGTCTCCCTCTCTCTCTCTGCTCCTCCCCCTCTTGTGCTCTCTTTCTCTCTCAAAAATAAACATTAAAATATTTTTTTAATAAAAAAAATAAAAATGCAGAGAAAGAATGGCATTACAGCAAGGACAGTACAGAAAAACTAATCATTTTGGCCCACTGATGAAATGTAGGACAAAAAGCTGGTTAACACAATGCCAGCCTTCCCCTACATCAGGAACTAGACCTTATTTTCACAAGCTTTGAGGCCAAAAGCAGGCAGAAATTAAAATAAATGCACTGGACAAAAAAGTTTGCATTAGAGAACACATGACTAACAATTCCTTATGAGGGATTTTAATTCCATCCTACAAGAATCCTTCACACTGCTTTTCAGTAATCCCCACCTGCCGCCACCAGTCTACATTCTTGAGTTATAATAAGAACTTTCATAATTAAAGATTGGAGTTAGAAAACAAGCTCAAAGACAATTTTGAAAGCATATTTGATAAATGAGATGCAGACATACTGATCTAAAACATAATGGGAACATCCTGAAATGCCAGTTTATTTCATACGGTTTGTTTGCATATCTTTAAGTACTCAGGTGGATTAGAAGTCATTTAAAAACCATTTATGTTTAAAAGACATTTAAAAGCCATTTATGTTACTGGAAATCACTTTTGGTTTGGGTAGTCGTTTTCAGGTTCTGAACATTCCATAATATTTTACACTGAAGTTACGTGAAAATGCAGCTCTCTCTGCATTTATTACAACAAATTATTTTCTAATTGCTCTGAAAATTCTTTTTAACAAGTAAATTGTATCATTCCTTGCTCAAAACCTTCCAGTAACTTCCCACCACCAAGACCTACACACAAGACTCCAAACTTTCATTACTCCACTTCAGCCACATACTCAATTTTCATACATGAGTGTGAATTCAAACTTCATCAATACTGATTAGAATACAGAAGAACTATGAAAAAGATGTTGACATCTGCCTAGTATGTCACATAAAGTATGATTTAAAATGGTCTACTAGAAAACTTAGGTTTTTTCCCTCATGCATGATTTGGGTAAGTTCCATCTCTTTCATAATGAATAACTGTTCAGCAGAGTTAACTCCATGATTCCATGTGATTCTGCTAAATGAATTCAATAAATATTTGAAGCCAAATCTCACAAGGAATCCTGAAGTTAATGCATTAAGCAAAAAGGGCACCTGGGTGGCTCAGTCCCTTAAGCACTGGACTTGGCTCAGGTCACAATCTTGTGGTTCTTCGAGCCCCACATCGGGCTCTCTGCTGTCAGCACAGAGCCTGCTTCAGATCCTCTGTCTCCCTCTCTCTGCCCCTCCCCTGCTCACTGTGTCTCTCTGAAAAATAAATAAACATTTAAAAAAATCAACTGTCAAAATTACTTTTGACAAATCTTTAGCAGAGCACCACAATGGAGATGCATGGTAGGTGCTATTACTATCCTCATTTTACATAAAGAGCAACTGAAGGCCAGACAGTCAGAGTAACTGGCTCAAGGCAGGATTCAAACTCTAGCAATTCCACTCCAGGTTGCCTAAACTTTACTTCTGTACTGCATGGATTGTCATCCACATTTTATGAAGATTATTATTACAATCACATCCAGATTCACACTCTGGAACTGAAACAAAACAGATTCAGATATCCTATCTTGCTAACTACTAACTTTAGGGCAAAAGGTCTTTAAATGAAAAGACAAAGAGAGTCATCAGCACAATCAGATCTTTTTCTTTCTTTATGCCAAGGAAATATAACTGAATTCATTTTAATAAAAAGCACATTTGATGTGACTCCACAATCAACAGGATAGTCTTTACCCTGAAGGAACACTAGAGGCAGGTCAAGAAACAAGTAGACTGGCAGCTTCTCTAAAGAATCACCACTGATTAAAAAACCGGAAACCCCAATTCACATCGGGAAAATGTGATTAGGTAATTAGTAAACTGTGTAACTAATAACTAGAAAATTATTAGAACCAAAGTAGCAACTACATATAAATATACACACATATATCCAAAAGTATTTGGGTAAGACACAAGAATTAAAAACAAGTAACTCAGGTAATAAATCTAAAAGGAAACAATGAAAAACACAGTAAATATGTAGGTCTCCTCTCCATAAGCACTGTGCTAGAACTTGTCAAACAAGAGGCAAAACCTACAAATCTACCCTGTACCTTTTGCAGAGGCTAATCTACTCTGGAAAAAACAAGTAACATTTAAAGACCAAAGGAACAGATATTAAGGTATAATGCCAGTAAATTTAGTAGAATACAAAGTTGAAAAAAAAGTAATGGAGATTTGATAGTCAGTGAAGGTTACTTACAGGAATGTGCTCTGGAACAAAAATGACTAATAAAGAACAGCCAGGAAAATACTCCAAGGAGGAAAAACCACACACACACACACACACACACACACACACACACACAATTCAGACCAGAAAGGGTCCTTTAAAACAAGTCCTGCAATGGTAACATTGACTACATTATAGAAAGCTTTCAATGATAGACATTTGGCAATAAGGAGTCACTGTAAATGCTCAGCAAATATTTACAAAATATTATTCTGATAATCACGTATAGTTACTGTGAAAGGAAATGAACTGGAATCAGGTAATCTATGTGTAAGAAAATAAAATGGGTATCACCCTAATACACATTTACATATATCAAAATATAGACAAAGTGGTTTAACACTGTTTCTTTTCAATGGCTTCATTCTCTTAAATTTACCAAATTCCAAAAGCATATTTAAAAATTCGAATCCCAGCTTAACAGAAGTAGCAATCAACTGTGGAAAACTTATAGCATGAGAAAGTCTTTTAAAAATACTTTTATCAACCAAATATTACTTTTATATGAATAAAACCTATTATATGAATAATACCTGAGATAATAAGTCCTTTCCCGTATTGTATCCCAATATTTCAAAAATCTACAACCAACCCCACCCACTGAATCATAATACAGAACACTCTTTACCTAAGAATTCATTTGTAAGAATGCAGCTTCTGCAGGATTATGGTTGTAGTTCATACAAAATCAAGTGATTTATAAAAAGAATGTCTAAGTAAGGTTTAAGACTGTTATACCAAGTTCTAGGTTGATTGGTGGAATAAAAATGAAAAGCTGAATTCTGAAAAAATATTCAACTTTTGGAGATGTGGACACACACACACACACACACACACGTCAAAGAATGAAGCTTCATTGGTACACTGACTCAACACCTGCTTTGTACAAGGCATTTATTAGGTTCTGAGAATAGTGAGATAGAGCCAGTCCCAGCCTTCACATAGTCAAGAGTATAGTAGGAAAGATATAAATAAGCAACTCTAGTACCATGTGGTAAGTGCTATGGAAGGGAAAAGTTCAGTGTTATGTAATCACATAACCTATGCCCAGATAAAGGGTTCAGAAAAGGTTAAATGATCTACATGTTGTGACTTGAAGGATGAGAAGGTAGAGTATTGGGCAGTGTTCACAGAATATCCAAAGCCAAGAAATAAGAGGAAATGTCAAGAGATAAAGTTGAAGAGGTAAACAGGATCAAGATCATGGAGGATCTTAAATGACGATGAGTTTGAACTTTATCTGTTGGGCAATGAACAGAACACCACTTAATGATTTTAAGCACATAACTGTCAGGATTTTATTCTGGTAGTGACAAATGGATTCAAGGAAGACAATGAGAGTAGCAGTTATTCAGTTGAGAAATAATGGCCGTGTGAATGTAGCAGTCAGGCTTAAAACTCTTCTGGATGTTTTTCTGGATTAGATGTGGAGAATATGCCAATAGTTAAAAGTTAAGGATGATATCCAAGTCTCTGGCTTAGGAAAGTAGTCTGATGAGGCACATTAGTTGGTATTCTCAAGAAAAACAGGAAGGAGTCTGGATGTGAAATACCTGTAAGGTAATGAAGTGAGAATTCCCCCTTAAATTTGGGCCTCTTGAGAGGTGTAGGCTATACACAAGAAATTAGGAAGCTATCAGTATACGTGATAAGTTCCTGCACAGCAAGCAAATATCCAGTGAAGGTGTGGAAAGTAAGAGAATGCTTATGATAGAACCATGAAGGTCACCAAAAGGAAGAGGTAGAGAAAAGAGCCTGGAAAGGAGACCAAGAACAATCAGCAAGGGAGGTATCAGGAATTTTTTAAAAGGCAAAGGAAATCAGAATACAAGATGTCAGAAGCCACAGGAAAAGTTATGAAATTAAGAGAAGACAATGTAAAATACTGCCAAGGATCAAGTTAAGATAAAGACTGAAAGGTGTTCACTGTACTTGTTACATAGAAATGTCACTGGTGACCCTGATTTTTCTTTAAAGTTTATTTATTTTGAGAGTGAACAAGTGGGGGAGGAGCAGAGAGAGGGAGAGAGAGAATCCCAAGCAGACTCCGTGCTGTCAGCACAGAGCCTGATGTGGGGCTTGATCCCATAAACCATGAGATGACGACCTGAGCCAATACTAAGAGTCAGATGCTTAACTGAGCCACCCAGGTGACCCAGTGACCCTGATTTTTAAAAAAAAAATGACTAGAAACAGATCATTTGAGGGGAGAGAATTACTTCATTTCAAAGATGACTGAAAACACCAGGTCACTCAGTCTTTGCTCTCCTAATTAAAATGCTTAAGTACATTTCTCCTTTCCCATTCTAGAGGGCTGACTTAGATTAGTGGTTTCTAACCATTTCATGTGGGATAACTACTGTGCAACATTAAAAAAGCTTGAACACCAGAATAACTGTATTTTTTTTATCAGATTAAAAAACAACAGGATAGAACGCTACTATAGCCAATCAAAGTTTTAAATAAATGCACCTTTCAAAAAATCCTGTTTGAAAAAAAGAAATACCTAAGACATCTGTGCAGCCAGAATACCATACTTGGTATATATGTGGGTGTGGTAGTCCCTTGTGATACCTCAGACACTCAGAGATTGAGAAGCCATATGGATAAGATGATCTTCAAAGAATCTTTCCAACTTTGGAAATCTGTAATTCTTCAAGTCTTTTTAAAAACATTACTGAAGCAAAATAGCACCTTGTGGTAGGTTTTCCAGTGCCCCCAAATGGAACATGATTTAATACTTGAAGTATTTCAATGTCAGATGCTATCAACTGTAATTAGATGCCTTTCTTTAGTGAAATCCTAAAATCCCCATTAATTAAACAGAAATATGAATTTCTGCTTTTACTTTCCGGTGTTTATTCCAGAAAAAAAGATAACTGGATACAGTCTACATTGTACACAAAAATCTCAAGCCAGCCAGTTTTATTAGTTCATTTTACATTAAGGCAAATATAGGCCAACAGACAAAAAGCAATGATTTTCTGTTTTATTCACTGAACCTTGAACAGACAGTATTTGTCCATTACTTCATTCCCTTAAAAATTATAGCTATTGCTCAGGTGGAGAAAGAACAGAGCATCAGGATTCTGCCAGTTTTTCCTCAGTTGAAACAAATGACTTCCTTATTTACAAAACCCACTAAGGTTGCCAACTGAAAGGTGCTATTCAAATATAAAGCAATTTCTCCAACCACAGATAATAAATAAATTATAACTAGTGGTCAGTTATATTTAGATAAATCTAATAATAATTCTAAGGACCAGACTATAAAAAAGACAAAAAATAGTCTTCCAGTATTTATTGGTCCATCAGTAAATGGAAAAGACATTCCTACTGTTGCTTTAGTGAAGAATCATTTAGTAATTCAAAGCAAGAATATAAGCCCACAAATTCCACAAGGTGAACAACCATATGTGTGTTTTGCTCAGTTTTATTTAAGGTCAAAAATAATAAATCATTTTAGAGCAGTTCAAGTTACACAAAGAAGTCAATCTTAAAATCTAATTTTTAGCAGCAGTGAATTAATAAAAAATTATTCTGATAAAATGACAAAACACTCCAAAAATTTAAAAATCATCACCCTGTTATCCCAGGCAATGCTGAAAAACTAAAAATGGACTCAAGAAAATCTAAAATCTGTAAGACAATTTGCTAAATTCTATACCAATGGTGTACTAAATTCAAACACCAAATGAGTGAGACAGGGAAGTTTTTGAAACTACAAAAAAATGTCAAAAAGTTTCATGTGTAAGAATTATTTTTTTTTAGTGATTATAGAACTAAAAGCTTATATATATTTCTCATTCATTCATTATTCTTCCGTGATTAAAGTTAAACTAACAAATGAAATAAAAATGACCAGAGAATTTCAGATTTGTCATTAGCATTCAGAATCACCAATTTTCAGGGCTGGAAAAAATGAGACTGAAAGAGAGTATTTTAATTCTCTTCTTGTATGGGATGACACTAAGATCAGAGTGATCAAATGACTTTCCCAAGGTAACTATGCTGGAGAGCCCACCATAAAGTGCACATTTCCTAGTTCTCACAGTCCATAGTTTCTTCCAGCTTACTACACTGCATTTTTCTACATAAAAAAAAAAAAAAAAAAAAAAAAAAAAAAAAGCTGGGGTGAGGGGGCAATGTTTTACTCTGCCATTGCAAAGACTGTCTCTGGCTCTCTTCATGGCCTAGCACAATGTCTGACATATATTAGGCATGAAGTTATGGTAGTTCACTCCCACATAAAACTTCCTTTAAAGCTTATTTGACTACTTAGCAAAACCATGTCTTTAACCTGAATAATGTAAGGTGGAAATGACTTGCAAATGTATTTAACTGGGAGTTTTTTGATCAAAGGTTTCAATGAACTCTGAGTTACTCTGGAATTACCACTGTACAATCCGAGAGGCAGATAAAATCCTCCACCCCACCCTATCCCAGTATTGTTAAATGTAGCCAGGTCAATTGCCCACAGCTGTCAGATACCAAAAGGATTTAACAGTCTGTTCAACAAAACCATACAAAGTAGTTCAGCAGATACTCTGATGCATGGCCTGACATCAAAGAACCTTTATCACGCAGGCCAGGCTTGGTCTGGTAATTTTTCAGGTAAAATTTAAAAACGAATTTAAGATGCTTCTACCCAGAAAGTTTAAAAACTCATTCCCATAGATAAAAAAGCAAATGCTACTCAACACCATTTCGCTTTGCCAACCAACAGTCACTGTATTTACCCATCCCATACCCTGAGACTTCAAATAACGGGGTGGCTCATTATTAAAGGTTATTATCTATCAAATTCTAGGCCTTGGAAATCACAATTCCTATCAACCACAATGTACTAATCGTTCATGGAATTTGGCTTCCCTCACTAGTTAAACACAATCATCACATTTGCAAATATCCCCCGTACCCAAAACACCAGAGATAAATGCTGTGTCACTCAGAAAAACACAAAAAACAAAAAACCCCACATATGTATTTTTCTGAAACTAAAAGGAAACTGTCAAAGAAGGCCGCTAACCTGTGCCCTCGGGCTATTCCAATCCCCACAAAAGCATCCAGAAATGTGCGTCCCTAAACTCATGTGCTTCCAGGCAGCTTTCGTCTGACGGGAAGCCCCCTGACCTGCACAATTCGTCAAGAAAAGGCTGCACCCGCTGGGTTCCACCTCCACGGCCCAGGGCTACTTCTCACCATTTCCAGGTGAGCACCGGAGCCGTCGGGATGTCCGCTGCCCGGGGCCGGACTGGCCCTACCCTCCGGGGTCTTCCGCTCGCTGTTGCGCTTTAAACCGCCGGCGTCTCCTCGGCCCCCAGCCTCCCGGCGCCGCCGCTGCCTGCTCCACAGGTACATGGCACCTGCACCTAGCAGCAGGGGAGCCCCGACTGCCAGCGCCAGCTGCCATCGCGGCAGGCCCCCAGTGCCGGGGCCTGCAGTCGCACCGCCGCCGCCCACCCCACTCCCGGAGCTGGGCGCAGCCGCTGCGACCACCGCCGCCTCCACAGGCTTAGAGGCGGCCATGACTGAGTGTCCTCCGCCACCGCCTCACTGCTCGTCGCGGGCGCCTCAGTCACCAGGTAGCGTGCGAAGGTAGACCAGAAGGAGGGAAGGGAGGCAATGAGCGAGCGAGCACGCTGGGAAGCAAGAGCGGACGACAGAAAAGGGCCAGAGGTCACCGGAAGCCCAGGGCATGCCGGGCCAGACCCTACCGTCCTTCTCCTCCCGTCTTAACCGTAGGCGGGAACGGAAATAGGGGAGAATTACTTCCGGGTTAGGGGGAACAGGGCGGGAGAGAGTCGTCGTAAGTGGCTCCTTCTCTTTCTTTAAGCCCCCTCACTGTTTGTGACACTAGCTTCTGGAGTCTTCGGCCTCCAGTGGTAGCCAGTGTCGTCCTCTCCGTCTTCAGAGGGTCCTCTTGAGAAGCGGAGGAGGGGCGCATATAAGTCGGATCTACAGTGCGCAGGCGGTCAGTGGAGGATTTGCAGCAGCCCTACGAATGGGCGGGAGTGGCTGAAGAGTTGTGAATGTTATTGGCTGGCAGGAGCGGTGGGCGGGGCGTAGCCCAAATAGCCCAATTTATTGGTAGAATTTGGGCCTCGTTTTCCCGTTTCAGCCACGTAGGCGCTTCTTAGATTCTCAGGTCCTGTAGCTTGGTTTTCTGTCTTCATGTCTGTGAAGCCAGTGGATTAGAAGGACTTGTAAAGGTGTGTTAAAGAAGAGCTCAAAGCCATAGGTAGCCTGTTGTGTCACTGATTCTTTTATGTCTACTATGGCCAGATTTTAGTTTGGAGGCATTTAGATTGGGGGCAGATAGCAGAAATCAGACTTGGGGGAAACGGGTAAATCTAAATTTGCTTCGGCCAAAACGGTTTGAGTCCCTATGGTTCACCGTCTGCACCAGTACGAAAGCGATGATGATGTACGGGAACTGAGTGGGTAGAAATGCGAAGACCCAGAGTTCCCACCTACTAGCGGCTTTCCAGTACATATTTGTGCCTTTTGCTGGATTTCTCCTGACACACCAGCCCACATCGCGATCCCTGGAGCACCCGCGCCCTCTGCAGTGCTTTGATCCGCCCGCTGCCTTGGGTGTTTTGCACTAGCTGTCTCAGATTTCTTGCTTCATTCCTAAACCGAAATGTCAATCCATAGCTTTCATATATCGAATAGCTTTGTCAAGTCCTTTCCCCGTGCTCTGGACCAGACATCTTAAAATACAAGAATTTCCCTTGCAAGGAATTTTTCGGAATTCATAGTATTTTCAATTGGAAAAGGCAGGTATTACTAGAGAACCAATTCAGAGCTATGACTCCCTATTTCAAATACACTGGTCTGCAAACCCTTATATTAAAAATTTACAAATGATCATTTTGCTTTGGGGCACAACAGAATTTTCAATATCACAGTAGAGCTACATAAAGATTGAAATACAATGTATTTCAATCCAAAATATCCAAAATAGACGGATTAAATTAGAATGGGCTGATTTGAATGTTTCAGGATCATTGCTTTTCTCCTGCTTCATGTAGATTCCAGTTAGTAAATTGCTTTCAGGTAAAGGGATTCCTTAGTAACAGACTAAACGATGAGCTAAAAATAATAGCAATTGGGGCGCCTGGGTGGCTCTGTCAGTTGGGTATCCGACTTCGGCTTAAGTCATGATCTCACAGTCCCTGAGTTGGAGCCCGGCGTGGGGCTCTGTGCTGACAGCTCAGAGCCTGGAGCCTGCTTTGAATTCTGTGTCTCCCTCTCTCTCTGACCCTCCCCATTCATGCTCTGTCTCTGTCACAAAAATAAACGTTAAAAAAAAATTTAAAAATAATAGCAATAGAATTGAGTTGATCAAATAGTGGTTGGGGTAGGTAGTCCTCTTCCTTCTTGATTCCCAAACCTCAAAGGAAAGTCTTCTGACCCTTAATGTAATTTCACCCTTGCCTCTTCAGAATAGAATTAGGATTTTTCTTTCTTGAAATTTCCATTTTTCAGCAGCCTCGGGGGATTGTAGAATGCTAGTAATTACTACTGGCAGGAACTAAGTCATTTGAAGGTTTTTATTTTTAGCTGTTACTTATTTATCAGAATAGGTAACATTGTTATGGTTGCAATACAAGTTATAAAAGTTTTACTGTGAAAAATCTCCCTGTCCCCAGCCACCCAGGTCCCCTTTCCAAAGACATCAGTGTTAGAGTTTCTTGAAACACTTTAATATTTATCTAAAGGGCTGCTTTTGTTGGTTTGATTTTTAAGGTTGTCATCAGTAAATGAATTTGTTCTTGTTTCTTTTGTGATTTGGTAAACATAACATTTTCATTCTCTAGCCTATTCATCTTTTTTCCCATTTTCTCTATCATTTCCTAATTGATTATAATATAGAACTGCATGTCACTAGTTCTATGACCTTATTGACCTGATGCATAAATTTCTAAGCTGTGAAATAGCGAAAACACACCTCTCACCCCTTTATATGAAAGATTTAACTAGATAATATATAAGGTCTTCTTCACATCTTGTTTGTTGCAAAATAGCAGACATTCACTGCTTAATTTTCTATTTCTAAAATTTGAAAGGAGAGAAGTAAAATTGTTTCTAAGAAAACTGAAGTTTTGTGTATGTGAACACAGACATTTTCTTTCTCTTGCTAGATTCATGGAACTCAATAGAAGATTTCTTTATCTCTTCTCTGGTCTGTATCTTAGGAGTCAGTTGAATGAGGTAGAACATCTAATGGACTGGAATGCAAAAGATCTGAGTTTTGTTTTGTTTTAGGTAGGGTCTATACCCAACATGGGGCTTGAACCCATGATTGTGACATCAAGAGTTGCATCCTCTACTGCCTGAGCCAGCCAGGTGTCGCAAGACCTGAGTTCTCATTCTAGATTTTAATACTACTGAGCTGTGTGTGTGTGTGTGTGTGTGTGTGTGAGAGAGAGAGAGAGAGAGAGAGAGACTGTGAGCACCAATGTGACCAGTGGATTCGATGATTTCTTTTTTTAAAATGTTTATTATTTTTGAGAGAGAAAGCATGAGTGGGGGAGGGGCAGAGAGAGAGGAAGAGAGAGAATCCTAAGCCGGTTCCACACTCAGCCCGTGGGGACCCCTATCTGGGGCTCTAAGCAGCTGGATCTCAAGACAGTGAGAGCACAACCTGAGCCATTATCAAGAGTCGGTCCCTTAACTGACTGAGCCACGCAGGTGCCCCAGATTAGATCATTTCTAAGGCTCCTCATAGCTTTAAAATTGTATAATTCTATGCCCTTAATTGTCATTGCTACCTGAAAGACTTTATTATTTGTAGAATTGGTAGATAGCTGCTTGATTGGTGTTCAAGCCTTCCAGTGAGTCCACAGACCCTCTTTTCTCTATTTTATCTTTTCTGAATGCTGTATTAGGTTCCCAGCTTCCAGAACCTCTCTTCTATGTGTTACTCTGCACCTAGAGACTAGATTACTCTTCCCAAAGCATAACTCCAATTTCATTCTTGAGCTCAGAAACTTTTAGACCTTCTCTACTTCCTATAAGGAAATGCCTGCCCACCCCCACCTCCTTCCATACACTTCATCTATTTTATAGATGAAGCTCATCTATGAGTGAAGCTCACTCATAGCACTTGGCAGTATTTGAAATTATTTATGTGACCCCTCAAAGGACATAAACTCTACAAAAAGTTTGTTCATCTTGTACTCCAGAGCCCAGAAGATAGTGTAAGGGTTAATTTTATCTGGTCAACTAGTCCACACGGTGCCCAGATATTTGGCCATATATTATTCTGGGTGTGTCTGTGAGGCTGTTTTTGGATGAGATTAACATTTAGGTAAAGCAGATTGCTCTTCCTAATGTGAGTGGCCCTAATCAGTTGAAGGCTTGAAAGGAATAAAAAAGCTAATCTTCCTTCAGTAAGAGGGAGGTTCCACTGCTTGACTGCCTGTAGCTGGGACATTGTTTGTTTTTTTTCTTTTTCTTTTTTTTTTTTTTTTCCTGCCTTTGGAATTAACTGAAGCATTGGCTCTTGGGTCTTGAATTTGCCAGCTTTCAGACTGCAATTTGTACCATCAGCTTTCTTGGGTGTCTCTCAACTACAGATCTTGAGACTTCTCAGCTTCCATAATTGCATGAGTCCCTTCCTTATAACAAATATCTTTATAAACATATATATCCAATAGATTGTTTCTCTGGAGCATGCTAAGTGATACAAATTTTGGTACTAGGAGTGGAGTGTTGCTGTGAGAAATATCTAAAAATGTGGATGTGGCTTTGGAGTTGTGATGGGTGGAGGCTGAGAGTTTTCAGTTATGTGCTAGAAAAAGCCAAGATTTCTGTGAAGGAACTATTGGTAGACAAAGACATTTAAGGCAATTCTGTTGAGGGCTCAGAAAGAAAAAAGTGAGAGATGGAGACCAAGCATCCATTTTCTTACTGAAATACATAAATAATCATGAACAGAATGTTGGTAGAAATATAGATGTTAAAGGCTCTTTCAGTGAGGTCTCAGAGTAAATGAGGAACAGGTTACTAGAAACTGGAGGAAAATGATCTTTGTTATAAAGTGCCAAAGAACTTGGCTGAATTGTGTCCTAGTGTTTTGTAGAAGGTAGGACTTATGAGTGATAAAATTGGATATGGAAGCTGTGGTCTGGGTCCTTCCTATTGCTTTCAGTAAAATGGAAGAGGAGAGAGATGTACCAAAGAAGAAACTGTTAAGTAAAAAGGAACTAAAAACTGGAGGTTGGAAAATTCTTAGCCTATCCATATTGCAAAATGAGAAAGCTTGTTCTCAAAGAAACACTAATGGTATGGCTGAACAACTGTTTGATAGATCTTGAGTACAACTCATGAGCTTCATCAGCCATCTCAGCAGAGCCAGGAGTAATACCAGAAGAAACACTGCCAGCTGGGACTGAAGAGGACCAAAATGAAGGGGGAACAGCAGAATGAAGGAAGGCTATTGGACTTTTGTGATATATGAGACCATATGGGACCATAGAGCTACTCTGCTATAAGCATGCCTTATCTTTCAAAAGGGAACAATGACCCCAGAGGCTGTTAAAAAATGAGGACTGCCATTCCCACTACAGAGTCAGAGGGCAGGGCTGGTTCCTCCTCTATTTCAAAGGGTGGGCCCACCAGGTGCCTCAGAGGCAGTCACCCTTGTAGAAAGCTGCATGGACTGGGCTGTTCCCCTCCCTCACTGAGGTGACCCTGCCACCCAATTGGGCCTGGAGGGCAGAGTATGGAAACAAAGAAAATTGTTCTTGAGCCTTAAGATCTAATGGGATTTGCCTTACTAAATTTTGAACTTTTTTGGGACCCCTCAACCCTTCTTTCATATTTCTCCTTTTTGGAATGGAAATGTCTATAATCTTTCTGTCACATCATTGTATTTCAGAAGGAAATAACGTGTGGTTTCACAGGTTCACAGCTGGACGGGAATTTTGCCTCAGGATAAATCATATCTTAAGTCTCACTCAATGTTTTTTTTTTTGTCATCCATGTTTGATTTGGATGATGTTGAAACAAGACTTTGGACTTTAGCTTTTAGAGTATATGCTGGAATGAGTAGTTGGGGGATATTGGGATGAAATGAATGTATTTTACCTGTGAGGACATGAGTTTTGGGGGAATAGTGCCTCACTCACTGTGCCAAAATCTGTATTAGTCTCCTAGGGCTGCTATAACCAAATACCATAGACTGGGTGGCTTGGACAGCATAAATTTATTTTTCACAGTTGTGGAAGCGGGGAAGTCCAAGATCAAGGTTCTGGCCAATTTGGTTTCTAGTGAGAGCTCTAGTCCTGGCATGTCCTCACATGACCTCTCGTTTTTTGTGTGGTAACTAAGGGAGAGAGTGAGAGAGTGTGTGTGAGAGTGAGTGCTTACGTGCACAAGTTCTTTAGTGCTTCTTCTTAGAAAGGCACTAATTGCATAGGACCAGGGCCCCACCCACCTTCATGATACCATTTAATTCGAATTACCTCCCAAAGGCTCCATCTCCAAATACCATCACATTAGGGTTAAGAATTTGGTGTATGCAGGGGAGACACAAACATTCAGGCCAAAGCATATAGTCAGCACTCAATAGATACTGTTTTAAGGAAATGATATTTAAGGGTATCAAAAAAGGGAAAAAAATGACATTTAGGATAGAATAAATAGAATTTTCATTTACTTAAAATAGTCTATTTTAATAGTATATATAGTATATCTACTATATATGAGCCTTCCTTTAACCTCCCAAAATACTTCTCTGGAACTTTCTTAAAACAGAACTCTTTTTACCTTGTTTTATAGAATTATACTTGTCCTGCCTCATCTATTAGACTATAATCATCCTAGATCAGAAGGTATATCTGATTCATCTTTTATCTTATACAGTGCATAACACAATGTCTCCTGTAATGCTATATGTCAGAGCAAAGGGATATGCTTTCTCTTCCTGCATTGGACCTGCACAACAATATATATTTCCCCCTCACAACTCCTACATTGCCATAATTATTTGTTCTCATGTGCTACCCATATTCAATTCTGAGTCCTTGAGGGGTGAAAATCATGTTCTGGTCATTTTGTGCTCCTACATCTATTACGTGGCTGAGCACATAAGAATTGTTTGTTAACATACTTATTTTATCCACCCAACATGATACCTGAAACGTGGTCAGTGCTGAATAAAGAGTTGATGGAGGGTTTGTTGAACAATTCCCTGACTGCTGCTTCATTTCCATTACTGTTGCCAAAATTAATAATCTAATGCCACCATTGCTGTCCAACCACAGGTATCATCTAAGAGACCAGCTCATGCTGTCACTGCTGCCATCACCAGAAATAGTCTGCTTCCCCACCATCCACCATCATCCTGTCTACTGGTTTCCAGTCCAAGCATGCTGTAGTCATTGTTACCATCGGCACCACTGAAGCTGCTTCCATTGGGACCTGACTGGTTTGTCCTTCATACCCTACTTATGATATATCGAAGTCCATGTTTCCTCTGAGCCCTCATGCTGTTAATTTTTCTCTAATTTTTCTCCTGATGGATTCTGCCTTATTCAACTTCCATCAAAGCATCAGTTAAGTGGGTGGTACTTCTTTGTTCTCGGGGGGAATGTCACTTTATGATTCAATCAAGTAGCTGCTCTTTTTGCTGTCAGAAGGAACCTCTGCATTTTTCCTTAACCCTAGCTCCCTCTCCTTAGCTGTGACTGATCGTGCATGCATATACTTGATGCACGCATTTGCTACCTTTCTGCCTACTCACAGATTTGTTAAGATCTTTCTATCCTCATCAATTTAGTTCATCACCACCCACAAGAATTTGTGTCATTTGCGCATGTGGAAATGTTGCCTTGCTTATACTTATAAAGATATTATATATAGGTTACATGAATTGTGCCCTACACAAGAAGGCTGGATCAAGTGGGGGCTAAGGTCCAGCCTGCATTCTGTTCCTCACAGTCTGGTATCAGGCTGTGTCTGCCTGGAGAAAGGTGCTCCTTTTTCTGAATTGTATGAAGATACTGTCCATCACTAAGTGATCAGCCTGCAGTGGAATATCCACCAAAAAAAGGGTACCATTTTCTAATTCATTCCTATTAGACTAGGAACCTTGGTTATGCAAACTTGATCTTAGCCTTGATCTAGCATTGAACCTGAGGACCTCTAGGCTATACGTCCCCTATCTTTACCTTTTGTTGTTTTTCCAAGCCAGTGGAAACTAGCTTCAAATCCAGCAATGAGGAGGAGACTCAATTTTGCTAAATTATGAAAAAATGTAAAGCCATAAAAGATAGTTTCTGTGTCTATGTTCTGGTTAACTATTGCCGCTTAACAACCTATCCCAAGTAGCAGTGGCTTAAAGCAACTTAGTGGCTTTGAACAACCATTTTATTATATCTTAAAGTTTTATTGCTCAGGAGTTTGGGCAAGGCTTGATTGACTCTCCTGTTGGTGTCAATGGTTTATACTCCTGGCAGTCGGCCTGATCTGGAGGGTTCCAGAAAGCTTCACTCAGTGCCTGACACCTTGGTGAAAATGGCTTGAAGACTGGATGCATTTCAGATTACTCAGGGGGACACCTTCTTGTGGCCTTTCCAGCATGGCAGTCGGGGCCATCTCAGGGTTCCTAGAGAGAATGTCCCAAGAGCCCTAGGAAGAAGCTGCATGGCTTTGTAAAGCCTTGTTGTGCCACATTTTATGGGTCAGACACGTTACTAGGGCCAGCACAGATTCATGGGGAGGTGAATTAGACTCCAACTTTCCATAGGAGAAGTAGCAAAAAAGTTGCAATTATTTTTACTCTACCACCATCTTCTACTAAGATTTAACCAATGTTACTATCTTGTCATAATTGCCCATGACACAATTATAAAAACATTTTTATTATAGAAGCTTTATAAAGATCATCTGGAAGTCTAAATAAATTATCATACCTAACAATGAAATGTTAGTACTTTTCTCTTTTTTAAGTCAAGAATCAGTCAGGGACTTCAGGTTCTATTACATAGTACTGAAGGTGTTAGACAAAATAATAAGACAAAAAAGAAAATAAAAGGAGATTGGAAAGGAAGAAGTAACTTTTCATTATCTACAGACAATCTGGTTGTCTCCATAGAACCCCCCCAAAAGTGTAATTTACTAGAAATAATAAAATAATTTAGCAATGCTGGTGGATGAAAGATTAGCACTGTTCTTAAACTGGTCCCTTATGTTTGCCAAACTATTGGCTGTTTTGTGGTTCTCCTGTTCTCAGGTCTGGCAGATGCCCTGTTGCTTCCTTCTTTTTCCTCCTGCTTGGACAACTGTCCCAGGTCTTAGCTTTTGGTGGTTTGACTCACACTGTCCACTTGGAGGCAGAGCCCATTTTGTCACCAATATTTGCTGTAGAGTTGTCTATGGATATGTTCCTCTACAATTGTTCTACTGGCTTTTTTATGTGGGGATTCAGAGAGATTGAAAACCTATGCTGTCTTCATTATTGTCATCCCCGAATACCTCTAGCTCAACAGCATTTTGATCTTGTAGCTACCCATTTAGAGAAGTTTCTTTTTCTTAGTAGTAGTCATTTTTCTTTTTACTTTTATTATGAAATAATTATGGATTCGCAGAAAGTTGCAAATAAATGCACACGGAGGTCCCATGTACCCTTCATGCCACTTCTTCCAATATTGACAACTTGCATAACTATAGGACAATATCAAACCAGGAAATTGACATTGATACAATCTACAAAATTTATTCAGATTTCATTAGTCATACATGCACTCGTATGTGTGTATTAAAATTCTGTGCAGTTTTCACACATGTTTCATGTAACTACCATTGCAATCAAAATACAGAACTGTTCCATCATCACAAAGTTTTTCTCATGCTAAACTTTTATAGCCACAACCCCCTGCTCCCAATCCTTAACCCTTGGCAATCACTAATCTGTTCTTCATCTCTATGATTGTGTTATTTCAAGAATGTTGTATAAATAAAATTATATAGTATGAATTCTTTTAAGACTTTTCACTCAGCATAATTCTCTTGAGGGCAGTCTAAATTGTGTATATCAAATCTGTACATTCATTCATGTGTAGGTTTTTGCATGAACATAGGTTTTAATTACTCAAGGGTAAATACCCAATAGTGCATTATACCCAATGCTGATTTATTTTGAGAGAGAGAAAGAGAGAGAGCATGCATGTGCATGCCATGAGTCGGGGACAGGCAGAGATAGGAGAGATAGGGAGACAGAGAATCCCAAGCAGGCTCCTCACTGTCAGCACAGATTCCAATTTGGGGCTCGATCTCACAAACTGTAAGATCATGACCTGAACCGAAATCAAGAGTCAGACACTTAAACAACTGAGCCACCCAAGAGCCCCACACTTTTAGTTTTAAAATGAACTAGCAAACTGGTTTCCAAAGTGACTGTACCACTTTTAAGTCCTACCAGCAAGGCAAGAATGAGTTAGCTTCTCTGCTGCATCTCCAGCATTTGGTGTTTACACTAGTCTTAATAAATTTTATCCATTCTGATAGGTGTTTAGAGTGATAACTGATTTTGTCTTTAACTTGCATTTACCTGATGGGTAATGATGTCGACACCTTTCCTTGTGCTTATTTGCTATCTATATATCTTTTTCAATGAAGTGTCTTTCATGTCTTTTGCTCTTTTTTTCTTTTAATGTTGAATTTTGACAGTTATTTATATATTCTAGAAACTAGTCCTTGTTGGATACATTGTTTGCAAATATTTTCTCCCAGTTTTTAGCTTTTCTTTTCATTGATTTACAGAGCAAAATTCTTAATATGATGGGATCTAGCTAATCAGTTTTTCCTTTTATGAATTATATGTCTAGTGTCAATCTAAGAACTCTTTGCTTTGTTATTTTTTAATTTTTTTAAATTTTATTTTTAAAGATTTTTTTAAAATTTATTTATTTATTTTGAGAGAGAGTGTGTGTGAATAGGAGAGAGGCAGAGAGAGAAGAGAAAATCCCAAGTAGACTCTGTACTGTCAGTGCAGAGCCTGATGTAGGGCTTGATCCCATGAACTGTGAGATCACAACCCTAGCCAAAATCAAGAGTTGGACACCCAACCCACTGATCCACCCAGGTGCCCCAAGACTTTATTTTTAAGTAATATCTACACCCAAACCTACAACCCTGAGATCAGGAGTTACACGTTCCACCAACTGAGCCAGCCAGGCACCCCTCTTTACCTAGTTCTTGATCTCAGATATTGTCTCCATTTTGTTCCCTAGAAGCTTTATAACTTCACAACTTATTTTTAATTCTGTGATCCATTGTGAGTTAATTTTGTATAAGGTGTGAGACATAGGTCGAGATTCATTTTTTACTTTGTTTTTACTTTTTTTTTTTTTTAAACAGGGCAAACACACATGTGTGTGCACTGCCAGATGGCTGCTGGAAGATTCAGTTTTTAAAATGTGAATGTCCAATTGTCCCAGCACCATTTGTTGAATAGATTGTTCCTTATTCCCCACCCCCACCCTGCCAAAAGTGCTTTTGCACTTTTGCAAAATCTAGTTTAAATATATATATTTATATCTGTTCCTGGATTCTCTGTTCTGTTCCATTGGTCCATGTGTGTCTTTCTCTATCAATAGAACATTCTTTATTATTGTAGCCATACAGTAAGCCTTCACATTGTATAGCATGATTTTTCTACTTTATTCTTCATTTTCAGAACTGTTTTTAACTATTTCATGTCCTTTGAATTTCTATAAATTTTAGAGTAAGCTTTTCTATGTCTACAAACACCTTGATAGGCATTTATATTAAACCTAGAGGTCAGTATGGGGAGAAATGACATCTTTACTCTGTTGACTCTTCTAATTCATGAGTAAGCCTTTCTATTTATTTCATCTTCTTTGATTTCTTTTTATCAGCTTTTTGTCCTTTTCAGCATACAGTGTCTGTACATGTTTTGTTAGATTTGTATCTAGGTATTTCACTCTCTTTGGAGCAATTGTAAATGGTATTATAATTTTAATTTTTATTTCTGTATGTTCATTTTCAGTATGTAGAAAATACAGTTAATTTTTCTTTGTATTGAGTCTGTATCTGGTAACATTGCTGAAACTCACTTCTAGGTTCTAGGAGTATTTTTTGTATATCCCTTGGGATTTTATATAGAGACAATCATTATCACAAATAGAGACAATTTAATTTCTTTCTTTAAAATCTGTATGCCTTCCCTCACCCCACTTCCATTCTTCTTCCCTTATTGAACTGGATAGAACTTCTAGCACTGTGTTGAAAAAAGTGGTGAGAGTGGGCATTCTTGCCTTTTTCCTTATCTCAGGGGGGAAGCTTTCAGTCTTTCCCCATTAAGTATGACATGCATGAGTCGTTTTAAAATAACATCTTTCAGGGCACCTGGGTGGCTCAGTTGGTCAAGCCTCTGACTTTGGCTCAGGTCATGATTTCACAGTTCGTGAGTTAGAGCCCTGCATCAGGCTCTGTGCTGACAGCTCAGAGCCTGGAGCCTGCTTCAGAGTCTGTGTCTCCCTCTCTCTGTGCCCCTCCCCTGCTTGTGCTCTCTCTCTCTCTCTCAAAAATAAATAAACATTAACAAATTTTAAAATAACATCTTTTCATGATTACAAAAGTGATGCATAATCACTTGAAGAGAATAGAAATAAGTATAAAGAACAAATAAAAATTATCTGAAATCCATGATTCATAGTTGATATTTGAGATCATACTAATGAATTGTATATATTAGTGTTCTCCAGAGAAACAAAAACAATAGGATGTGTAGGATGTGTGTGTGTGTGTGTGTGTGTGTGTGTGTGTGTGTGTGTGTGTGTGTTATGGAGAGAGAGAGAGAGATTGAGGGAGAGATTTAATTTAAAGAATTGGCTCACGTGATATGGAGGCTGGCAAGTCCAAAATTTGCAGAGTGGGCCAGCAGGCTAGAGACTCATGGGTAAGCAATATTGCAGTTGAAGTACAAAGGCAGTCTGTTGGTAGAATTCCCTATTTTGGGGGTAGGTCAACCTTATTTTCTATTTAGGCTTTTTTGATTAAATGAGGCTCACCTGCAGTATGGATGGCAATCTGCTTTACTCAAAGTCCACCAGCTGAAATATAAATCTCATCCAGAGATCTTGCCATTTGCAACAAACATGGATGGATCTAGGGGTCTTATGTTAAGTGAAATAAATCAGATTGAGAAAGACAATTAACATATGATTTCAATTATATGTGGAATCTACAAAATAAAACAAATGAATAAACAAACAAAAAAAAGAATTAGACCTATAAATAAAGAGACCAGAGTGATAGTTGCCAGAGGGATGGGCAAATGGATGAAGAGAAATGGGAGATACAGGCTTCTGGTTATGGAGTGAAGAAGGCATGGGAATAAAAGGCACAGCATAGGGAACATAGTCGATGATATTGTAATGATGTTGTATGGTAGCAGACATAGCTACACTTGTGGTGAGCATAATATAACATATGGAGATGTGGAATCACTATGTTGTACACCTGAAACTAACGTACCATTGTGTGTCAACTATATTCAAAATTTTTTTGAAATTTTATTTGCCATAAATAAATAAATAACAGTTTACACTTAAAAAATGTAAATCTCATCCAAAAACACCCTCACAAAAATATCCAGGATAATGTTTGACCAAACATCTGGGTAACATGGCCCAGTCAAGTTGACAAATATTTTGAGAAGTTTTCAGTGTCATTAAATCCCTTGCTTTTTTATGCTTGCACAGAATTCTGTTATATGAATATATCATAATTTATTAGCATGGTCTTCAATTGTCATACGTTTAAGATGTTTCCATATTTTTTCTATTTTAAATAATGTTATGATGAACAAATATCTTTTGTTGTACCTGTTTATATACCTATAATACTAAGAAGAAAAATTTCTGGATCAAAGAATATAAATATTTTTTAAAAATCTTCTTAATACATCTTGCTATATTTCTTTCCAGAAAGACTATATTCATACTAACATTATATGGCATTTGATCCTCAGAAAATATTGTTCTGAAGCTTCATTAAAATTTTTATTTATAATAGTCTGAAGACCACCCATTGTTTATTGACTCAAACTTTGCAATTTCTTTTCCTAAATGTCATATTTTGTCACAGTTTCCTTTAAATGTTTGGTGGTCTACACCATTATTGTACATTGCACAATTTTGCCCCTCTTAGAAGTGAGCTCAAAAGATTATCTAATTCCTTCAGTTCTTTTCTGAGGCATTTCTTATGGGGAGGCTTGTAGACTCAGATTAAAAGAAAGTGCTGAGACATCACCCTTAGTTTCGGTGAAATTGTAATTAATGACTTGGAGGAAGCCTTTTCTGAAGTATAGCACACTGATGAACTAAACTGATAAAGTTTTTTTTTTTCTTTTACATAATGGCAAATTTTAACAAATAGGATGTGCAATCTGTTTTAGAATAATAGCTGCTCAGGGATCAACAAGACCTTGATAGGCCATAAAATTAAGAATACTACTGGAGGCAAAGCTAGACAGGTTCCATCTCTGGCAGATGAGAATGAATGCCATGCTTAAAGTTCTCTGTGGAAGAGATGATGTATTGTCTTATAAAAACCTATTCCAGCATCTAATGACTTTGACTATTATGAAACCCACCAGTAGCCCAAATCCTGCAGAACTTAATGATGCTTAATGCCAAAGTAACTAGATATTTATCTAACCAATATTTTTGTAGGCAAACCTTTTCCACCCTCATATACATACATTTTTAAAATTTATTTATATTGAGAAAGAGAGAGTACGTGTGTTTGTGAGTGATGGAGAGGCAGAAAGAGAGGAAGAGAGAGACTTCTCCAAGCAGTCTCTATCCTGCCAGCCCGGAGCCCATTGTAGGGCTCAAACTCACCAACTGTTAGATCATGACCTGAGAGAATGAGAGAATTGGAGGCTTAATGGACTGAGCCACCCAGGCGCCCATCCTCCTCATATATTTTTTACATCAACAATAGTATATTTTAAAAATAGTTTTCATGATATAAGCTACATAACTTTTTAGAATAATAAGTAATGATTATCTGCCCTCAAATAATACATACTTTCAGACCCTTGGTTAAACACCAAGCAGTCGTGCCTTTGATGATCACTTCAACAGTGTAACTTGATACACTGCAAACTTCACAGTGTAACTTGATAACAATCATGGAAATGGATGACTACATTATGACATGTTGCCTGCAAAAGAACATTCTAACAACCAGGACACTAAATATAACAGCACACAGTTTCAAATATTCAAGCACTGCTTTCTGGCAAGTAGAAACTGTATAAAAACCGCTGATGTATTTTGACTATACATAAATATATAAGGATGTAGCAGCTCAGTTCTCCCATACATAGCACCTCCTTTCTCGAATGAGACTGGCTCAGGAAAGCTTGAAAATAGTATGGGGAATAATTCTTCCCTTTAACTGCCAAGGAAGAAAATGAACCAAAAAAATAAATTACTATAACCATAGGGGCTATAGAGAATGAAATAAATAAAGGGAAGGCATTGCAGTATATAAAGGGAAATAAATAAACGAGAGAATGAAATAAAGAGAAAATCATTTTTTCATGATAGTAATCTCCTGAAGCAGTGAATGTGAGAGGGGGCATCGAAAAGCTGCTTCATTTTCACATAGCCCAAGGATTATTCTCACTGATTCCCTGGGCACCCATGATGTCTGACTGCTTTATGAGAACACACACACCACAAGCTTCCTACCCTCGAAGGGAAGGTAATTCCTTTCACATTAAGAATGATAAGAAAACACACATTTAAGCTTTCTAGAAAACTTCAGCTGTCTTGGCCCCTTTGACACTTTTGAGTACACACCGTGGGCCTGGCAAGGCAGAACATTAGAGCAGGGGCCAAAGGGCAGCTCCCTTTGGTCCAGTGCCCCTGGCACTGTCTCCTCAAGGCAGGTGTCCAGGGCTCCGCCAGGGGAAGCTGGTGGCCAGGCTCCCAGGTTGGGACATGGCCTCCTCTTGTGCGAGGGATTCTAAGACAGACTGGAAGAGCAGTTCTCCGCCAGCTGCCAAGACCTGACAACTGCTGCTGCTGTCCCCTTGCTGCTCCGGGTTTGTTATAAGGACCTTTGTTCAGGCAAATCAGGGAGCCATCTTTCTCATACCTTTAAGTAAATGAGCTAAAGTAGGAGAAAAAATGGAAGTGGACTGATTTTGTATAATGTAGACCAAATTCTTTTTCATTTGGGGGGTAACTTCATAGCTTATTTCTTTGGGAGAATTTTTGGCCAAAGTTGTGAAGGGTTCCTTTTCCTTCCTGTATTGGGGAGTCCTGGAGACCAGCCTTAGGTGCAGTGACTCACAGGACTCACAGGGCTCAGCATGCAGTTGATAAAATGATGCAAAGAAAAATCATCAAAGTAAAAAGACACATAAGTGAAGTCTGGAGGAAAACTGTCTCAAGCTTCCAAGAGCCCTTGGAATATAGAACATGCTTAATTCTTCCATTAATGAGAAGTGTTGTTTACCAGAGAAACTCACCGGGAACTCAGACCCCAGGCCTTTTATTGGATGATGGTCATGAGGCACACACTGTCTAGCATGTACAGAAATTCCAGACTTTCAGAAAAAAAAAACTAGTTGTTCAGCATAAACCAAAGTTTGGATAAGCTATTTAGACTACTCATTAATTAGGGTAAATTTTATAATACTAGGGAAAGTTAACCAGCCAGGTTCCCAGATGCCAGTCAAGGGCCAACCTTGCAGGAAGGCTTTTCTAAGGATATGTAGTCTCAGGCTACTATGCTAACTCTTTTCCACATAGTCTACCCCATTTGGCCAAGACGTTTTTAGAGCAAAATTATCATCAGTAGAACCCCATGCGGCAGGGTGAAGGCAACTTGCTGTACTGACTCTCTTATGCCCTCCACAGTCCTGGATTTAGCCAATTAAAACAAATCCCACTAGGACGCCTGGGTAGCTCAGTTGGTTAAGATTTAGGCTCAGGTCATGATCCCAGGGTCACGGGATTGAGACCTGAGTTGGGTTCTGTGCTGAGCATGGGGCCTGCTTAAGGTTCTCTCTTTCTCTCTCTCCCTCTCTCTCTCTCTCTCTCTCTCTCTCTCTCTCTCTCTCTGTCTCCTCTTCTGCCCCTATCCTCTGCTCGTGCTTTCTCTCTAAAAATAAATTTAAAAAATTAAAATTAAACAAGTCCCATTAACAATAAAGGTCAGGGGCTCCTAAGTGGCTCAGGCAGTAAGCGTCTGACTTTTGATTTCAGCTCAGGTCATGATCTCGCGGTTCATGACATGATCTTGTGCTGACATTGTGGAGCCTGCTTGGGATTCTCTCCCTTTCTAGCTCTGCCCCTCCCCACCCATGGGCCCACAGGCACTCTCTCTCTCAAAATAAATAAGTAACCTTTTAAAAAATTAACAATTTCAATTTTAGTAAGTCAGGTGGCCCTCTCCTAAAGTTTTTGCATTAACTTTTTTTACTTGACCTAAGTCATCAGTTCAAGTGCAGTACAAGGCTAGTAAAGCTGAAGCTGTCCTGCATGTCTTCCAGGACTGAGGTGACTCATGAAAGTCAAGGTGCATGTATAAGATATATAATCCCAGAGAGTACTCTTGGAAACAAAAAGTTTGCAATTGTTAGGTCACCCAATGAAGGCATACATTAGTTAGGCATTAGAGGTTAACAGGGCCCCCCCAGTGTGGCTTCCCACTGTGGGTCCTTCTGCTCTAGGGTCTCTGTCCAGTCCAAGCAATGCAGTTGAGTCCCTAGTTTTCCAGAAGGACTTCCAGAAGGCAGTTTCAGCCAGTTTTGCTTGTTTTTGACATCAGTTCATTTGCCTCATGAGTGTGGACGACATCTAGAGGTGTTCTTCATGGGAACATAGGAGCTGCCCCACAGTCAGCACTGTCAGGTGTGATCATAGGTTCAGTAGATGGTTTGAATTCAGGACCTCACAGCATCCTGGGAAGGCAACATTGGCATTCAGGAGTAGTTCTGAAAAACAGAGTAGTTATGAGAAATAGGGATCATTAATGTCCTCCTTCCGGCATTTCCCAGGTGCTGGGTGTGTGTGTGTGTGTGTGTGTGTGTGTGTGTGTGTGTGTGTGTGTGTGTTTTCTGTTATTACAAAATCAGTGTGTCTCATTTAATAATCATTACTTTATGTTTCTTCCCCAGTCATTTTTTATTCTCATTTTTCATCAACAAGGGTTGGGTGTAAAGAGGGTATTGAGAATTTAGCTGTTACTCCATGGTATTGCTACCTTGACATCATTTTGTTTGACCAAGCAGGGACCTTAAACTGACACTAGACCCCTCATACAAGCACATGCCCTAGATAGCAGTCTGCAGAGTCACAGGCACATGTAAGTTCCTGCTATCACTTCCCCAACAGCCCTCGTGATCAACAATCTCCCCTGACCCCCACTGCCTTCCCCTTATGGAGCTCCTTAAATAAGACTACCGTGTGGCTTATCAGACCCTGCCCTTTTAGCTTGAGTTGACCAATGTAACCTTAGACCTGGGAATCCCAAAGCACTCCACCTGCAGACTTTAATAAAAACCTGTGTCCCAGCTTCTGCCTCACTCTGTCGGCACTCTGCCATGACCTCCCCACAATAGCCCTCAAGGTGTGCCAGGTACTTCCTCCAGGACCTGTAAATAAAAACCTTCTCTATTTTAATTCTGCTTGTGGTCTGTTGTTGAACCACAGTTCACCATCTGACATCCCATGCTCCACTTAATAAGTGATAATTTAACAAATTCATAACAGAGGGATAGAAGAATTTACACAGAAAAACACTGTTAATATAACTTAACCAGAAAGACATATCATCTTCAGGAACTGGTTAGGACAAAATCCTGAATTTTCAAAAGTTTTCAGAACATGTTTACATAACCCTCACCCTTTTCATCCTGATCATTTATTCAGTAATCAGCCTGAAAAAGAACAATCTTTGTTTGGGAATTGCTGCATTTAATAATCAAATTGCCTGACTAAGGAGAAAGGTAAGCAAAGTAGAATCAGGCTATCAGTCTGTCGTTGCAAATTTCAAATAATCTTGAAAGTCAGACATAAGTCAACAGCAGTGAGACATTCCTGAGCAGCGGGTGAGAGGAGACCCCCCTCTGTCAGGAGTGGAGTGGAGAGGTCTACCCTACATTCTGTGTTGTCTTCCAACTTAACAGCTTTCAATGGGAATCACACATTAGGTTCCTTGTGATCATTCATCTCAAATGCAATTAGCCCCTGTGTTAGAAATATACAGCCACTAGCAGCTTGGTTTCAGATGGTCCCATCAGAGAATGAGCCCTTACTAGTGGGTATCTACAGGTGACCCATGTTTTCCAGCCAGCATCCACAATGTTTCTGGCCCCACAGAGGGGTGTCTTAAGTCTAAAGTCGTCTTAGAGTCTGTTTGATTCATTTAGCCTATGTCTACTTTCCAAGATTGGAACTGTCTGTTACAGATGTTGTTAGGTTTCAGCATACCATCGAGTCCAGGCAATTAGGATCTCTGAATTCAGGATTCCAAAAAGCCAACGACTTTTCTTTGACAGCAGCAAAGGTGAGAGACTACAGGTTAGACAGTGGTGTTCCAAGGCTTTTTAAGCCCCCTTTATCTTGTTGGACTTAGAGTTCAAATTGACCTACTCAAAAATATACACACTTAGCCTAGAAAATCACCTGCCTGTAAGAGTCAGACCTCTGATTTTACAGAAACTTATTATCAAGCTAAAAAACTACTTTTTAAACCTCAAAAACTATATTTTCCTGTGGAGAATATTTCTCTTTATGTTGTCTGCCTTTTCTCATAGGGTCCAACAGGCAAAAATCATAGCAAAAATAATTAGTTATGAAGATTTCAATATTCAGAAGTTCAAAGAGTTTAAATTTTTAATCCATCCAAACAAGAAAGTTATGTTATATTAACACTTTTATTGGGAGACTTCACCAGATTAGAATAATCCTTCTAGCCTTTATGAAATTACAAGCATATATTTTTTACATCATTAAAAAAATTATATACCCAGATGCAATACCCATAAAACAAAAAATAAACACATTTTAGAAAGTCTCTTTCTTGCTCTTTCTTTCTTTCTTTTCTTTCTTTTTTTTTTTTTTTTTTTGTTTTGTTGTTGTTGCAAGTTTACTCAAACCTTAGCAGTAAATTCAACACTTTTAGGATTAACATTACAACTACTGAGAAATCCCAGCTGGAATGCAACAGGCTGCTGCACCAGTGGGTAGATTGTTATTTTTCCCCTCTTCTTCTCCCGCCCCCCCCATCTCTGTCTTTTTTTCCTAATTTGTGTAAAGTTTTATCCAGCCTTGGAACTGACTTAATCTTATTTCCTCCCACTTGGAGGAGTGAACAATACAAACATACAACATTTTGGCTCACACAAAAATGTTTTTTTTTGTTGTTTTTTTTTTTAATTTTTTTTTCAACGTTTTTTATTTATTTTTGGGACAGAGAGAGACAGAGCATGAACGGGGGAGGGGCAGAGAGAGAGGGAGACACAGAATCTGAAACAGGCTCCAGGCTCCGGAGCCATCAGCCCAGAGCCTGACGCGGGGCTCGAACTCACGGACCGCGAGATTGTGACCTGGCTGAAGTCGGACGCTTAACCGACTGCGCCATCCAGGCGCCCCTAAAGGAATGTTTGAACCCTTTCTCCTCCCACCTGAAGGACAGAACAAAACCTAAAGGTGTCACCCAGCCTGCACTTTTTTATTCCTTCACCTTAGCTACCATGGCTGAAAGCAGCCAATAAACCCAATTCTCCTAGGGTTGGATCTATCATTTTTAATTCCATAGGTAACCTTCACCTTTCACAAGAGACATCATCTCAGCTGCTGTTTCATACCACAGGTGACTAGGTAGCCATTGGGAGGTGAAGGTTCACAATTGTATCCCTTTCATACCTCCTTTTTCCAAACACTGTTTTAGCCATATTTCAGTGAGTCAGAGCTGTTTTTAATAAATCCCACTTCTGACACCAACTGGCACTGCAGTTTAAAGATTGCTAGAAAAATCCACAGCATATAGTTATACTTATGGATAAGATTTGTTACACTGAAAGGATACAAAGTAAAATCTAAAATGGTAAAGGGCATGTTGGGTGAAGTCTGAAGAAAGCCAGGCACAAGCTTCCAAAATATATATATATTTTTTCCATTGAAGCCTTATTATAGGATGCATTTAATTTCTCCAGTAATGAGTTTTGGCAACACATGTGAAGTGTCTACATTCTCATTTGGGACTTAGTGCCCATGGTTTTTAATGGGTGCTGTTTATGTGGGGACCCTGCTATGCGCTGTATGTTGTAATCCTACAAAATTCATATGTTGAAGCCTAAATATAATATGATGGTTTGTAGATAACGGCTTTGGGAGATAAATGAGAGGGTGGAGCCCTCATGAATGGGATTAGTGCCTGTGATGGTTAATTTTATGTCAATTTTATGGGGTGCCCAGATTAAACACTATTTCTGGATGTGTCTGTAAGGGTGTTTTTAGATGAGATTAGCATTTGAATTGATGGGCTCAATAAAGTTGATTGTCCTCCCCAGTGTGGTGGACCTCATCCAATCAGTTGAGGGTCTGATTAGAACAAAGGACAGAAGGAGGAATTTGCCCTTTTTTCCCACCTCACTTCATAAATTGGGATATCTCATCTTCTCCTGCCCTTCGGCTTGGATTTACACCATTGGCTCCCCTGGTTATCAGGTCTTTAGACTTGGACTGAATTACACCACTGGCTTTTCTGGGTCTCTAGTTTGCAGATGGTAGACTGTGAGGCTTATCAACCTCTATAGTTGCATAAGCCAATTCCACATAATAAATCTCCATATTTATAACTTTATCTGAACATTTCCCAATATAAGAAGGGTTCAGAACTCCAAGAGATAGATGTCACTCAAAGAGGTTTTTAAAATAATGTCCTATTTCTTTTCCTCAAAATACTTTTAAGCAATAATTAGGTATGATCTGTTCTGGGTTTTCAATCCACTGGTCATAGATTTATTATTTTGTTTCAAAAATTGGAAGAAAAGACATTCCTGTCTTAAGAGGAATAGAAAAGAAGAGGTTTATCCATAGTTAAGTTTTGTGGACATACCTATCCTGCTTCCCCAATGAAGTTACCATGTTTCTTTCTTTAATAATAGAGACAACCAATAGTGGTTGCATACATTTATAGTTATAACTTTTCTCATCTGGGCCATTGAGAAGCAGGCTTTCTGCATTCTGTAATAAAAATATACAAAGTTACAAGCCTGTATCTCTCACTATTTAAAACAAGAAGTAAAAATGTTGCAAGCTATTTTATGCTTTGGTTATTTTCCCTTAGCAACTTAGAAATTGTGGTACCATGCTCTAGAAACACTGGTCACAATTATTAAGCATGTCTTTTTGCAGCTCAAAGAGTTTTCATATGGAAATGGCCAAGAATACCTCTGTTTACAAATGCAAGATTTCTCAAAGTTTTCTTGGAATACTGGTGGAATGGTGGAGTCTGGACTTCATTATTCTACACCTTGCTTCAAACTTGGCTATGCTGCTTAGTAGTAATTTAACCTTGAGCAAGTGATGATCTGTTTGAATCTCACTGTCCTTATCTATAAAATGTGATACAAATCTCCCAGGATACATTTAAAAATATGTACATTTACAAATATGTAAGATATTTGACTTCATACCTGGTACAAAGCAGGGGTTTAATAAATGCATTATTCCTGTTATCTCAAAAAAATGCCCACTAAAAGGCAAGGTTATAGTGTTCATAGAAGCTTTTTATAATAGCCCTACCTGAACACAACCCAAATGACAGCCCAAAATGACCATCAGTTAGTAGATTGAATTTTTTTAAATGTGGGATATTCATACAATGCAGTACTATATAGCATGAACTACCATTACTACAAAAGTATGGATAAATCTCACCAATATAACATTGAATGATATGAAATAATACATTCTGTATAATACCATTGAAACAAAGTTCAAAAACAGGCAAAATTATAGAGTCAGCAGGCAGAAGTCATAACCTTTTGGAGGGAGGTTGGATTGGAGGAAGGACAAAGGGAGCCAGCTGAGATGCTGGAAATGTTTTGTCTTCACCTGCATGGTGGTGATTATATATGGGTATATGCATGTAAAAAATTAATCAAACTGAACGCTTAATATTTGTACATTATATACATACATGTATATTATTTACATTTATGCAGATACAAATGATACATCAGTAAAAAAAAATGCTCCCTTAATCCCAGGATTTTGTATCAATAGCAGTTTTATTTACTAGGAGTGTATCTAGCAGACAATATAACATGCCAAAAGCTGGCCATCTAGCAGGCTGTAGTCAGTCTGTCCCTTGTAAGTGGCCCCATTTCAGAACTAGCCTGGAGCTGACAGGCATATTATAAGGTCATGCTCCATCATCATTGACAGCTGGAGATGCCATCACATGCCATCGGCAGCAAAGCACAGGGAAAACCAGGCAGTGGACTGTGCTTCCCACCCTTAGGCTTGGAGGCACAAGCCCCAGCAATGGAAGGATTAAAAAGCCTCAATTTAAAAAGACAGGGGGAGGGGAGGGAATGTGGGCTGCACAATTTATAAATAGACATTCCCTGAGGCTGCCTGATGGTGAAGTGGTTGTTTAGTAAATCTTTCTCCCTTAAGAATCCCATTATCGGAGAGCATTTGAAAATACCAGTTTCATTTTGTCTTTTGGGGGAGATCCTGGGTTTCATCAAGTCAGCCCTGTTGGATGATATTGCTCTCTGTCAGATCTAGGGACAGGCCTTCAGTACCTTGAATCACCTATACATGGAGCACAAAGATGATGATGATGATGATGATGATGTGTCTTTTGCCAAATGGATGAGCAGCTTCTGGGGTCACAGCTGGATAGAAGAGAATGAGAGAGGACTCCGAGACCGTCATGGATCACAAGCTGCCAGTTACAGGAAAACCTCCCTGCCCTGCCCAGTGAGTTATTATCAGAGAACCAGGGGAGAGTTGGACTAGGGGAGGGGGGTTTCTATTGGATAATTTTTGAAGAGGCCTTGGTATAAAATTTTCTTTGGTTAAAAAGCAGTACTTCTAAACCTTTTTATATCCACAAAAATCCCTTTTATTACTTTATCTTGTTCTCCAGGGGAACTGATGTTCATCTATTAGGTAAAGATTTCTTCATTTTTAGTAGTCTAAGATATCTTTAACTACGATTCGGAGCTACTGATAAACCTGAGACAATCCTTCTGAGGGTTAATGTAATTCAAGCCAAAGGAAAGACACTTGATATTATAGTTTGTGCAGCATCGGCATGGGTCAATGTGTGATTTCCTATAGTCTTTTTAAAATACTGAAAATAAGCTCCACTATTTGATAACCTCTGAAGAATTGGTGATTCCTCATGATAAATCACCACCTTTGAATAAATTTGATATCCTTTTTCTTCTGGTTCCCCTTTGGTTTCCTGAGGGTAGAAGGAGCCACAATTGTCCTGCCCTCAGCAAGGCAAACACCCAATGTCTAGGGAACAAGATGCAAGCAGGAAAGCCCCTGATGGGGAGTGGGTGGGCCTGACCAGGTGAGGACTCCGCAGCAGGTGCAGACAGTGGTTCTCTTTGTTCAGCTGTGGTGCTGGAAGACTCCACTGCAGACACACATGTCCTCTGCTTCCCAGCTACACAACAATAATACAGCTTTTCTTTTTCATTGAGTCACTTAAAATTCCAGCTGTAGAGAATACATTCTCAACCTTCTGCCTCTGTCAACCCCAGAAACAAGTACGTTTTGGGGTAATGTTATTTTATTTCATTTTTATCCCTAGAGTTCTCAGATGCTTAATGCTTATAAGGGATATAAAAGTGTGTAAGGCAAAATCTCTTTTACTCCCACTGGCCAGCAAGTTTTGAGGAATGTCTTTGAGACACAAATATTTGAAAATAGGTTTCTTACCAAATGCATACTCAGGGACTAAGGGCAAGTTTCAACAGCTCTTTGAGCTTCAGGTACCTTAAGTAAAAAAGAAGAGAGGCTGGACTGGATGATCCCTGGAAACCCTTCTAGTGCTAATTGTCCATGATTCTGTTGTAAATGAACACCTGCATATCACACTCTCATTTTAATCTCTTATGTTCCACTTCGAGTGAGGTATTCACAATGTGTGAACCAGAAGTGTAATTAGTTTCCAGTTTCCAGATAGTGAGGACCAGGGAGAAACAAAGAGAAAAATTCTGATTTGCTATTTATCTCAACAGCCCTTTGGAGCCACTGAAAATAGGAAAACAAAAGAAGAAACATGACTTTTAAAATACAGTTTTGTTGAATAAATTTTAGCATTTATTAGACTTTTAATACTGACATAATCCACCCTTTTTAGAGAATCAATTTTTAGGTTTCAGTGCTGTTTGCCTTAAACTATCAGGGTGGAATTTGTTATGTATGACATTTCTAAAAGATGTCCATATATCTTTTCCTGCCCATGCTAGCTTTGAGCATTTGCCTGAATTAACCTCTTCAGATTCTCTTAGTCAACAGTGACTTCCATAATTATCAGACTAACATGCAGAAAGCATGTGCTTATTTAAGGATGCAAAGCATGGAATAAAAATGACCACATTATTCAATAGAACAGCAAGAGCATAAGCACAGAACACAGAGCAGGGGACCCAGAGCGAGGTGAGCAGAGTCCTGGGAAATAGTCAGGGGTCTGAATCTCCACCTCTGGTCACATTATGCCACATATTTATGAAGAGAGCCTGTAGTTGGATACTTAACTGTTCGAATTCTAAAATGTACTCAGGTTTTTCTTACCTTAGAGATATGAGAACCATTAGGTTTTCATTTTGTGTGTGTGTGTTTTGCTTTGAGCTCAACGAATAACTTAAAAAGAAAAGCATACTCTTAGCCTTATCTCTTTTCTTCTCTCCCCACTGCTCCAACCTAAGGCTCTTCCCTCTCACAACCTATTAGTAACCTGTATCCATAAATATTACATGCATTGGAAGAGAAGAGTTTTCTCCTTCTTTCCCATTTGAATGTGGTTTCTAATATGGCTTTCAGCCTCATGATTCCCGCAAAACCATAGCAATGGAGCCTTGATTCATTGGACATATTTATTGAATACCTATTATGTGCCAGACATTATGCAAGCCTCTATAGGCTTATAGGGCACAAGAAGACAAACAAAATCTCTGAGCTTGTGGAACTTCCAGTCTAGTGGAAAATACAATTTGTCAGAAAGAACAAGGTAGACAAGGGGTAGAGCGTGGTCCTTTTTAGAGAACACTATTTTTTAACAAACCTCAGTTTAATGATCTATGATTGCTGATTTAAAGTGAAGTTAAAAATCTAACTTTACTGTCCTGATGTTCTTGGTGGAAAAAAATGAAGTGATATGAAGTCTCTTTCATTAACTGAACTGATGTGCCTTGTACCTCCAGTGCCACAAGTAAAAGTTTCTGTATTCCTTATTTATTCTGCTCTTCGAAAGCGGATTTTAAAGACTTTAGTCTATTCAGCTTTCTAGGCATCTTCTGTATCTTACTATGGTTCTCTTACCGTCCTTTGGCACAGTTTGGGCCTATGGAAGGGGAGATTATGCTAAATGAAAGGAGTCTTCAAGGAAGAACCAAATTCCCTGGCCGAGGGCTTTGTTAATTCTATTTATTTATTTATTTTTTAATGTTTATTTACTTTTGAGAGAGAGAGAAAGAGACAGAGTGTGAGTGGGGGAGAGGCAGAGAGAGAGAGAGGGAGACACAGAATCCCAATCAGGCCCCAGGCTCTGAGCTGTCAGCACAGAGCTGGTCAGTGGGGGGCTTGAACCCAGGAGCTATGAAATCATGACCCGAGCTCAAGTTGGGTGCATAACCAACTGAGCCACTCAGGCACCCCAAGCTTTGCTAATTCTAAATGCTTTCTCAGTGCTTCCTCTATGCTCCAAGGTAGGCACAGTATATGCTTGCCCACATGATATCATTTGAGGGGATATAAAAATAAACCTCTACCTGTCTGCACCCAAGGGATTAAAAATTTTTTTTCATGTTTATTCATTTTTGAGAGACAGAGAGAGAGAGAGACAGAGAGAGAGAGAGAGCGAGAGAACACAAGCAGGGGAGGGGCAGAAAGAAAGAAACTCTGAAGCCGGCTCCATGCTGTCAGCACAGAGTCCGAGGCAGGGCTTGAACCCATGAACCAAGAAATCATGACCTGAGCAGAGGCTGGATGCTCAACGGACTGAGCCACCTATGTGTCCCCATTTTTTTCTTTTTGAAAATAATCACCTTTGGGGCACCTGGGTGGCTCAGTTGGTTAAGCACCCGACTCTTGGTTTCAGCTCAGGTCATGATCTCCCAGTTTCTGAGTTCAAAACCTGTGTGGGGCTCTGTGCTGACAGCCCAGAGCCTGCTTGGGATTCTCTCTGTCTGTCCCTCCCCCATGCACACTGTCTCCCTCAAAATAAATAAATAAATAATCTCCTTTAACCATTTTTATATTCTCTCTTCGTGGTCTCAATTTAAAGCAATAGAAGACACTTACAATTTTCATTTTTATCCTGACTGACCTGAGTATGGCTACACACTGTCACCATTACAGTATCTCACCATAGGGGTGGTTTGCCCGCATTTGTTCACTACACGGAGCGGGCGGGGCATGGCCCCCTCAGAGGATTTTTCATAAACCTGAGGAGAAGGAGTGCCCTAAAGTTACGTGGGTAACAGTGGTTTCTTGTTTTTCAGGTTAAATTTATATTTAATTTCAACAGGAGACAATGCCTTAATCCCAAAGATGAAACTAGTGATAGAGTTTCAGGCAACAGTGACAACTCTACAGTAGCACTTTTAGCATAACGCTCTATGGATTTGTTTTCTATTTTCTATTGGATGTAGAGGAGTCGCTGGAAGGGCAGCAGAGTAGAGAAGGATGAAGGGAGGGCTCCAGAGGCAGCCACCCAGGGTCGGCCACTAGCAGCGTAACTGACTGAGTTACCTACGTCTCTCTGACCATATGTAAAGGTGACTGATGGGAACAGCATATGCCTCATAAGGGTGTAGGGAAGATTCAATAAGTAATTTATATAATGTAATTAGGACATTGCCTGGTACCTAACGAGCACCTATGCTTCTTATTATTATGTGCTGGAAGTGTTGAAAATTGGGAATTTTTTTCCAGATGATGCTTTAGTTAAGTACTGCAAAAAGTTCTAGAGTCTTTCATTTTGCCTTTCCCTCATTGTCTCTAATGTTTCTCTTTCTCTCTTATATCACAATGGGAAGACAGTAGGTAATTTTATACTGGTGGTTGGCATTTGGCATATGTTCTGTCATGGACCGATGTCGCCCCCTCCCCCTGCTAACCCTCCAAAATTCATATGCTGAAGTCCTAACCCTGAATGTGATGGTATTTGGAGATGAGGCCTTTGGAAGTAATTAGGTGTAGATGAGCTCATGAGGTGAGATGGGATTACTACTCTTATAAGAAGAGACACCATAAAGCTTGCCCTTTCTCTTTCTCTCCACCTGCATGCATAAGTCTTAGGCGAGACATTTAGCTGACCTAAGATTCATTTTCCTCATCTGTAAAAGGGAAGGATGATTCCCTCCCAGGATTTGTTCTGAGGTCAGAGGTCAAGGACATGGTCCCCAGAGAGTGTGGTACTCTGGTACTGTGCACTACGACTTAACATGGGTCTTATTATCCCAGCACCTGGAACTTTCTCCTCATTGTTTCTTATTTTGGTGTTAATGGGTGTCTCAGGGGCTTGTATTTACACAGAGAGCAGGAGGGGTACAAGTGAAGGGTGATTGCAATTAAAGCCAAGACAAAGAATATCAAGTAGTTAAGCTCTCCAGAGGAAAATTTTACATAACCAATGTCTTTTTATTTATTTATTTATTATTATAATTTTTAAAGATTTTATTTTTAAGTGATCTCTCCACCCAACGTGGGGCTCAAACTCACAATCCTGAGATCCAGAGTTACATGCTCCATGGACTGAGCCAGCCAGGTACCCCACCGATTTCTTATTAATTAATTAAAGTGAGAACCTATGCCTTGGGTCAGAACTGGGAACTGGACAGAGACTGGTCTGAAGGCAGTGTCTGTACACGCTTTGTCACTCTGTCATCTGGGACCCCAGCTGGTGAGCTCAAAATGAAGGATCCCATCCCGTGGGCAAGAGCCCACACTCACAGTGTGGGAGAGAAACCTCTAAGGCTAGTCCATGGCTGTGGAGGTGATATGTACGTACTTGGTAAAAATAAGCTACATAAAAATAAGCTAGGGCACTGTTTCATGTCTTTGCCAGGAAAATTACACTAGAAGGGCATATAAAATTCCAAAAGTAGAGCTTGCATGGTAAGTAAACATATTTAAAAATGGGAACTTCTCCCTGTAATCGATTAGAGAGATCTTTTAAGCCTGTTTCCCACAAAGTCACACACAAAAACAAACAACTGGAAAAACCTATCTGATAGGAAATATTAAGTGTATAATATTAAGTATATTACTCTTGCCTTTTTTTATGCCCTTTGTGCAAACATTCTCATTTCATATCCAACCTCAAATTTAAAAATTATATTTATTTATTTATTTTTAATTTTTTTTTTTTAAATGTTTATTTATTTCTGAGGCAGAGGGAGACGGAGCGTTAGTGAGGGGCGGGGAGGCAGAGAGAGAGGGAGACAGAATCCGAAGCAGGCTCGAGGCTCCGAGCTGTCAGCACAGAGCCCCATGCGGGGCTCGAACTCACAGACCGCGGGATCATGACCTGAGCTGAAGTTGGACATTCAACCAACTGAGCCACCCAGCCGCCCCTAAAAATTTTATTTTTAAAATTTTATTGTGGGGGCGCCTGGGTGGCTCAGTCGGTTGAGCGTCCGACTTCGGCCCACGTCATGAGCTCGCGGACCGTGGGTTCGAGCCCCGCATCGGGCTCTGTGCTGACAGCTCGGAGCCTGGAGTCTGTTTCGGATTCTGTGTCTCCCTCTCTCTGACCCTCCCCCGTTCATGCTCTGTCTCTCTCTGTCTCAAGAATAAACAAACGTTAAAAAAAATAAAAATAAAAAAATAAATAAAATTTTATTGTGGCAAGAACACTTAACACGAGATTTACCATCTTAGCAGATTTTTAAGTGTGCAATACAGTATTGTTAACTATAGGTCCAAGGCTGTACAGTAGACCTTTAGAACTCATTCATCTTTGCATAACTGGAACTTTATACCCATTGATCAGCCACTTCCTGTTTCCCCCTTCTCTCAAGTCCTGGCGACCACCACTCTATTCCTTGCTTCTATGGGTTTGAGGAATTTAGAGACCTCATGCAAGTGGAGTCATTTAGTATGTGTTCTTCTGTGTCTCAGTCTCAAGTTTTTAAAGTACCATTTTTTTCTCGATAATATAATACATGATCACTGCAGAAAACTTAGAAAATACTAAAAAAAAAAAAAAAAAAAGTTCCATGGCACAAAGAAAACCTTTCAAAACATTCAGGTATGTTTTAAGGTTGTCCATCTTACAATGTTATCCTGCTTCAAGCCCTCCTCCCACCTCCCTCCTCCCAGGTGCTCCCGCTCAGCGAGCTTCTTTTCCTTACAGCCTGCAAGCTCTTCTGTGGCACACATGGGGCTCATCCTCAGGCAGAAGAGTGTTCCCTGTTCCCTAATTAAGCCTGCTCATCCTTCAGACTGTATCTTAATCATCACACCTTCACAAAAGTCTCCCCGATCCTCTTAGCCACTCCAGCACCCACACAAACATACATTATTTTACCCTATTTTATATCCTCTCAAGGCACCTTGAACTTTTCCTTTATAGCATTTGGCCAAGGCCGTAGGCATATGCCCTTTTTGTTTAGTGTTCTTCTCCTATGCAGACATCATCTCTCTGCAGGACACTGTGCCTGTTTAGCTCCCCAGTTTATCCAAAGTGTTTAGCTCCCCAGTTTATCCAAAGCACCAAGTGCTCTGTATTACCTATAATAAATGGAATAATATATACAAATTTACCTCATGTCTTTTTAGTAGCTTTACAAATCTTTAACCACATTTTTGATTATTTTTTGAGAGAAAGTTTCTAGACATGTGTGTTAGTTTTTTTCAGGCTGCCATAACAAAATACCACAGACTGGGTGACTGAAGCAGCAGGAATTTATTTTCTCACAGTTCTGGAGGTTAGTGGTCTGAGATAAAGGTGTGAGCAGGTTTGGTTTCTTCCAAAGCCTCTCTTCTCAGCTTGCAGATGGCCACTTTCTTGCTGTGTCTTCACGTTCCTTCCTCTGTGTGAGCCTATCTCTGGCATCCCTCCGTGTGTGTCCAAATTTCTTTTTCTTATAATGGCACTTGTCAGACTGGAATGAGACCCACCATAATGGTCTTACCTTGACTTAATCTTTAAAGGCCCTGTCTCCAAATGTCATATTCTGAGCTACTCATATAAGGCTTCAACATACGAATTTGGGGCAGGGGGACACAATACAGCAAACAACAATGTGCAATGGATGGATCCAAGGAGGGGGATATTGTAAGCCCCCTGGCACATATTGCCAACAGATTTCTGGGAAGGCTATCCACATTTGTGGTCCTACCAGCCTAGATCCCTGCACTCTTGCTGGTATTGGTACCATTAGTAACATTTTTGTTTTAAAACTGAAAGGTAAGATTGTGTATTATTTCATTTTCCATAATCTTTGTCTACTAATAAGCATAAACAATTTTTACCAGTTGGTATTTTGATATTTATTTTTCTTTCATTCTTTGTATATTTATTCATATATATATAGAGAGAGAGAATGAAAGAATATATATGTGTATATATATGTATATGCATATACATATATATATTAAGGTTTTATTTTTAAAAGGCTTAAGATTTTTAAAAAGGTAATCTCTACACTCAATGTGGGGCTGAGACTCACAACCCCAAGATTGAGAGTCTCATGCTCTTCTAACTGAGCCAGCCAGGTGCCCCTCATCTAATATATATTTAATGAACTCATGCTGTGAATAAGGCAAAGTGCTGCATAGTGGGATTCTAGCAGAGGATGAAACATGGCTCTTGATGTGATGGAGCATATGGTCTAATGGAGAAGAGAGACGTGTAACAAAATTACCCCAAATTTTGAGTATAGTTGTGATGAGTATCATACAGGAGAAGTACAAGATCCCAGGAAGGCATCTAACTGGGACCGGAACCAACCAGGGCAGTAGGGAAGGGTTTCTGTGGAAATGCAGAATGACTGAGTATGATTCGCCATTACCTGAGGTAATGTGGTAGGGTGGTGAGTGGTCATGAGCACAGAGGACCATCTGTGAAGGTGCCTGTGCCGGGTAGGAGCATGGGAGTTGGAGGAAGTGACTAACCAGTGAGACTGACACCGAAAGGGCAGGTGATACAAGATGAGGTGCAAAACGAAAAGTGATCAGTTGTGACTTGGTAGTTGTCCTCCCCACTCTTTCTGCTGCAGGAACAACAAAATAAATGAGTGCATGGATATGGGAGATCCACTATGAAGAGGTTGCTTCTGTAACCTGGCTGAAAAATGATCTGGGTGCCTTGAATTACAATAGTAACAGTGGTGCTAGAAAAGCATGGGTAGTTTTTAGAGACATTTGAGAGGTGGAATCTGCTGACGTGGCAATTGAATGTGAAGAGTGGCTCCTGAGTTACTGGTCTGAGTAACTGAGTGCATGGTGGTGCCATCTTCTAAGTTAGGGGACACAGGAGGAGCAGGTTTGGGGAGGAGAGGTCATGAGTTCAGATTTGCACAAGTCAAGTTGGGTGCCAGTGGGATACCGTGAGGAAACTTGAGGGTGCAGAAACTCCAAGGAGATGTCTGCTCTAACAATACACATTAGGAAATCATAATATAGCTAGAAACTGAAGCCCGACGATGAGATATTTAGGGAGACAGTGTAGAGTGAGAAAGGAAAGGAAGGGAAGAAAGACTAGTTTAGAACCCAGAGGAACTCCAATAGTTGTAAGCTGCTAGAGGAACAAGGGAGTAGCAATGTCTAAAACACAGTGCAGAAAGATCACCCTTGAGCTGCAGTGGTAGAAGACAAGGAAAGATTGTTTCCAGGGGAGCCACGTGTGCTACTGGATTGAATGCTACAAAATGATTAAAGAGCAAAAGTGCACAGAGTTTGGCAACATTGAGACCAATATCCTGACCAAAATCAGCCTTGCGTGCAAAAGCTAAATTGGAGTCGGTTGGGAAGTGAGAAAAATTGAGAGAACAGTTCTTTTTTTTTTTTTTTTTTTAATTTGTTAATGTTTATTTATTTTTGAGAGAGAGAGAGAGAGAGAACGAGAGCCAGGGAGGGGCAGAGAGAGAGGGAGACACAGAATCTGAAGCAGGCTTCAGGCTCCGAGCTGTCAGCACAGAGCCTGATGCGGGGCCCAAACCCACAAACTGTGAGATCATGACTTGAGCCGAAGCTGGACAACTGAGCCACCCAGGCGCCCCTCTTTTTTTTTTTTTTTTTTTTAATATTTATTTATTTTTAAGAGAGAGTGAGTGAGTGGGGGAGGAGCAAAGAGAGAGGGAGACAGAGGATCCAAAATGGGCCCTGTGCTGACAGCAGAGAGCCCAATGAGGGGCTCAAATTCACAAACTTCAAGATCATGACCTGAGCTAAAGTCAGACCCTTAGCTGACTGAACCACCCAGGCGACCTAAGAGAATAGTTCTTTCAAGATTGGCTTCCCTGAACTGTCTGTCTTTTGATTGTTTTCTGATTATGACTTTAACATTGATACTATTACATTATATGACTTGTATGTTTATATGTATGTGAGATAGTTCTTTTCAGGATATTATTATTAAACATTACTAAAATGTAGCAAAATATTTTTAAAGTTTTTAAATCTAGCATGAATTTTGTTATGTTGCTTGTGCTGCACATTAGCTTTATTTTTATGCAGTTAAATTAGTTTTTTCCTTTTGGCTTTTTCCATTGCTTTTGCTTAGAAATTCTTTCTAAATATAGCAATCATATAACTATTCACCTTTGCATTATTTCTTAAACATTTATAGCTTCTTTAAAGTTTTTTTTTAAATTTTGGAATTTATTTTTATGTATCAATTTAGGGCTTGGAATGCTTCATTATATTGCCCTAATGGTGGAGGACGAACAAAGTTAGTCTTGGGATGTTCTACTTAATGTTTTAATCAATTGACTCTCCTTCATTGTAGAAGGAATGTCCTGCTAATCAAAAAGATAAAATTTCAGTTCAACATGAGATTTGTTTAGTTGGTAATTTATGGATAATCTGTCCCTGTGCTAATATTGTACAGTCTCTTTATATTATAAAAATTTTTATTCTGTATTTCCAGTTTCCTGTGCTTCCCAGAATCACATCATCTGATAGCCATCCCAGAAGGCATTCTCATGAGGACCAGGGATTTCGATGCCATACCCACATGCGGGATTATAGAAAATGTTCAGCAGATGAGTCATTCAAGGAGCCACTGGAATCAAAAGGAAGATCCCATTCCAAAATTCAAGCATTCTCAGAGTCCTTTGAACAACAACTGTGCTTTAGAACCAGACGCTCTGTCTCTTCGGTATGTAACAGAGTTATTGAATATTTAACCACTTTAGAAAAGGAAACCCAAAGGGGTTCATCCTCCCCAAGTTTGAGGAGAACAACTCTTACTTCTTCATTTACAGCTTAGTGATGAGGTCTATGAAAAATGACACTCAGTTTTAGATAGCCCAGATGCATATTCATCTTTTAAATTATTTTTATTGGGGATTCCAATAAGTGTAAGAAGATTTCCTGGAGGACTATAGGTGGAATGTTTTTGTTACTGAGGTCCTCTGGTTCTTTGAGACTATTTTTGTCACTCTTATAAATAATCGTGACTTGTTCTTCTTTCACTATTTGAAGAAGGGAAAAACTACCCCAACTGTTCCTTTCGTATTTAATTCTGTAGCAGATAGTGTGTGACGGCAGTGTGTTCCCCTGCACTTGTAAAAAGCACACAGAAGGAGATCTCTGAACCCCGTCTAGTGAGTGTCCAGGAGTAGGAGCTGTCCAGGCATTCAGGGGGCCTTGTGGGAGTCTACGTAAAACACAAAGGAGAGACAGGCATGAAATGGGCGAAGAGTAGAAACTCCAAATGCCAAGCTTGATATATAAAGTAATAAACTAGAGACCTATTAATTTGGGGATAGTTTTTGAACTATGCAACATGTTTGCTGAGTGGCCTTGAGAAAAGTAACTTCTTTTTTCTGTTTTTTGTTTGTTTTATTTTGCAAAACAAGAATAGTAATATGTCTCTGCCATGCACCAGGCAGAAAAATAAGCAACTAGGCATATTGCCACCCGGTTTTTGAGCTATGTCCTATGAATGTACAGAGGAAGACTTGCAGGTGCTTCCTGCCTCATTGTCCATGTGAACACAATGTCTTCAGGTTAGCAGTGATGGCTGTTGGGACTGTCACCATGCATCTTTGCCTTGCAGCTGGCACCTCACTTTTACCAGAGAGTGACCCTGGGTGTGATTGTCCTTCAGTAGGCTGCTCTCTCCACCTGATCATAAGAGGAGTAAGGAAGGAAGAATAGTGAGCAACTGTCACTTACCATACCTAAATATTATTAAGAGTTCCTGTTTTGTCTTTTCTTTATATCATTTTTAAATTTTTTTTAATGTTTATTTATTATTGAGAGACAGAGACAGACAGAGCATGAGCATGGGAGGGACAGAGAGATGGGGAGACACAGAATCAGAAGCAGGCTCCAGGCTCTGAGATGAAAGCACAGAGCCCGACGTGGGGCCCGAACTCACAAACTGCGAGATCATGACCTGAGTCGAAGTTGGACAGTTAACCGACTGAGCCTCCCAGGCGCCCCTCTTTATATCATTTTTCAAAACACTACAGTTTCAGACTTAGAACAGTGTTGCAAGAATAGTATAAAAAATATACTCTTCATTCAGATTCCCTCCAAATGTTATTATGTTATATTTACTTGTATCTTTCTCCCCTTCCTAAATCCCAAACAAGGGCAGAACATTCTCTTAGAAAGACACAGTATAATAGTTAAACTCAGGAAATTAACACCAACACAATACTTTTATATCTAATTTATTGACCTTGTTCATATTTTGTCAGTTGCCCCATTAATATTCTCTATAGTGAAATTCCAGATCATGTATTGCAACCAATTTTCACATCCCCCTAATTGATTTTATTCTGGAACAGTTCCTCAGTCTTTCCTTGTCTTTCATGACCCTGACATGTGAAGAATACAGGCTTCTTTTTTAGACACCTTTTTAGAATGATGCTTAATTTCAGTTTATCTGATATTTCCTCATGGTTAGATTTAGATTATGAGCTTTCGGCAGGAATAAAACAGAAATGAAAGAATTCTTGTTTTAAAATTACTTGTTAAAGTAATTCATTATATTAATTCAGGAGACATATCAGCCTCAATTTTTTTTTTTCCAGAGCAAGTCACGGTATATTTTGAAAAAAAAACAACAACAAAAACTTAATCTTAACAGTTCTTTGTTGATCTGATGTCCTCATGATCCACATCTTATATAACTGCTTATATGATATCATTTGCTAATATTATAAGTCCTAACAGTGTGCAAGCATGAAATCAGTTCTCCTATTTAAAAAGATACTCATCATATTCTCCCTAAAATATTTGCTAATATTTCATTTCCCAAGCTCTTCCTTTTGAGTGTTGAGGCAATCAAGACAGCATTTTCAATTTTTTGACTCAAGAACTCTTTTCACGGCTATGTATGATAGCTAGAAACCTCCTAGGGATTCACAAAATCAGTTATTTTTTCATATTATATATATATATATTATATATATATATATGTATATAGGATAAATAATTTTATTGAATATTTTATTTTATATCAATTTTTAAAACTTTCTTTATTTATTTTAAGAGAGAGAGAGAGTGTGTGAGCAGGGGAGGGGCAGAGAGAGAGAGAGAGAGAGAGAGAGAGAGAGAGAGAGAGAGAATCCCAAGCAGGCTGTACACTTTCAGTGCAGAGTCTGATGCAGGGCTTGGACTCATGAACTGTGTAATCATGACCTGAGCCGAAACCAAGTGTCGGACGCTTAACCAACTGAGCCACCCAGATGCCTCTCTGTTATATCAATTTTTAAAGAGTATATACTTTAAAGTTTATCCTAATGTAAAATAAAAAATTTAGAACATACGTATACTTTAAAACTTGTTCCTACTTAACAATTGACATACTTTTCTAAAGCTAACTACACTAAAAAGTGTGGTTTTTTAGCAAATCTAAAAATGATATGTATTTTGGTTGGGAGCCAAATGTATAGTAACATGTAAATTAAAATTTTTTATCCTTCAGCATCAAAAAGAGCCACAAACTAATTTTGTAACCTGATCATGACCAACAAAATTAAATTCTTTCATTTTGATATTGAAAAACTCAACTGGCTTATTTCGAAAATTTTTACATTTTGTTTTTAAATGAAATAAGAAAACAGATTTCAGTTCATTTTTTTTTTACATTTATTTATTTTTGAGAAACAGAGTGAGACAAAGCGTGAGTGGAGGAGGGGCAGGGAGAGAAGGAGACACAGAATCTGAAGCAAGCTCCAGGCTCTGAGCAAGTGGTCAGCACAGAGCCTGATGCGGGGCTTGAACCCACAATCTGTGAGATCATGACCTGAGCTGAATTAGGACGCTCAACCGACTGAGCCACACAGGCACCCTGATTTCAGTTCATTATTAATGAGCGTTGCTCAGATAATCTTTATTCTCAATAAGGGAAAAGCCAGACTGAAAGTAATCATCACTGTATCTCCTCCTTTATTGTACTGCTTTTATAAGTATTAGAGGCATTCATGACTGTTTAATATGAACTTTTATCAGCCTGATGGATCTAATACAGCTGCTGGGTCTGATGAACACAATCTGGAGGCACATTTACAGACCTGGTACAATTTTTAGGTTTCTCTTAAGCTGTATCTCAGCTTCATCGTTTGTTTGGCTTTGTGACTTTGACCCCTGGACCACTATAGTTAGAAATGAAGCAATGTAGGTATGAAAACAACTCAGCACTGAAGAGTAGCTGACACCACTGCAGGAACCGGACACCCTCATAACTCAGCCTGCAGGACTGAGTCACGATCTTGCTCATCTGACTGCCTCTCATCACACTGACAGACACTCAGGCGTTCCCCCGCGTTTCCAGTTCCTATGGAGGCGGGGGGACAGTAATGATGTTATTTGGTTTTTTTCTTAAAAATAGAAGTGTAAGTAGACACCATCAGCACATTTATCAGTGCCATTCTTTAGTCAGTAATTCCTTTGAAAGATGCTCCTTGACCATGGAAACTGAAGAAACATTCCCCTCCCCCCTCCACACTTCCCTATCATATCACCCTGTTTGCTCATCATCGTTGTACTTATCACTATCTGTTATATCATTTGTTGCCTTTTAGGCTTATTGATTGCCTGTCACTGTCCACCTAGGTGTAATATTGAAGAAGTAGGGTTTCTTTAGTTAGTGCTGTATCTCCTGATCTTAGAGCAGTAGTGTGTGTTCAATGAATCAGTGAATGTGGACCCCTGGGCAACCTGTTGGGGAATGACAATGTGGTTGGATGTCATTCCTCAACACTCCATTCTTCACACATTAAAACTAATGCAAACCCTACTATTAATGTAATTTAAAAGAAGTGGGCCCTGGGAAGTTAGAATCAGTCCATGTATGATTCACTTGCCATATTCCTCTTCAGAAAAGCACCAGGAGACTATTAATTATATCGTACTGTGAGAACACATCTCTCTACATGTCAGAGGCAGACACAGGGTTGTGTACAGGCTGAGTTTCCTCCACAGTCTCTCTGCTGACACCCAAGGCTCATTCCCTTTATTTATGACTAAAACCTTTAGCAACACACTTAGGCTTATGCTAACTTATTATGTGAAATTAAGATGGGCAAGTCTACTACATGAGCAGGGCTTTCTTCATCTCTGATAGGAGAAATGTTGCACGTTGTTAGCTGTTAGTACATTCCTACCCTTTTCTGACCTTTCTCTTTCAGGGACCTGAGAGCAGAAAGGAGAGAAATGAAAGAGAATGTCTGAGGATGGAGATAAAATCTCGAAAGAAAATGGAGGAAAGAAGGAAATCTAGGAAGGAAGAACACAGAGAAGAATACACGCCCTCCTTGTTTGAAAAAGAGCCCAAATAGTATTTTGTCTCCACATCATGACTACAGATGCCACTGTGTTTTTCGGGTCCCCGAATGCCAGGCCAGGTGGAGGTAGCTGTAAGAGAGTGTCTGCGGGTGCTGAGTGACTGCAGCCGGCAGTGGGTATGGCAGTCCCCCAAGGTGACTGGGCACCTGCTCCAGCTGCTTCTGGCCTCTTAGTTGAGAGTTGTTGTCCTTTTATGGGCACAAGGAGAATCAAAGGTATCTTAATAGAATAAGTAATTCTTAAAAATGTAAAGAGAGATATTTAAAGAACCACCCACCCATCTTCACAAACTCTTCTTCTTCCACATCAACCTTGCAAATAATTTCAAATAAAAGACATTGGTGTGACTCTAGGTTTACTTCTTTATTAGAAGTAATTATGTAAGTACGTCTAATGGCTACCATTTAATGAGAACTGGTAATTAACATGCCAACTACTGTGCCAGGTTCTTCAATGGCTCACCTAAAATAATCCTCACTACACTGGGATTGGAACTATTCTTTTCACTTGCTGGCTGAGGAAACTGAAGTTTAGACAAGTTCAGGAACTCATTGATGAGGTAGGTGGCAGGGTTAGGGCCAGAGACCAGTTCATTCTGACTCATGCTTCTAACCTGAGGCAGGACCTTAATTTCCTTTTTATTTAAAAATTTTTTTAATGTTTATTTTTGAGAGAGAGAGAGAGAGCGAGAGCAAGCGAGGGAGGAGCAGAGACAGAGAGAGAGAGAGAGAGAGAGGGAGACACAGAATCCAAAGCAGGCTCCAGGTTCCGAGCTGTCAGCACAGAGCCTGACATGGGACTTGAACTCCCAGACCGCGAATCATAACCTGAGCCGAAGTTAGACGTTTAACCAACTGAGCCACCCAGATGCCCCTTGCACCTTAATTTCCTTTTAGTACTGGCTCCTGACTTGGTGTGTGTGTGTGTGTGTGTGTGTGTGTGTGTGTGTGTGTGTGTGTGTGATGTGCATGGAAATGAGTGGATGTGAGAAAAGCAGGACCTGGCAATAGCTTATGATTTTGATCACATGGGTGGAGATTGATTTACTGAGGTTAGATTTATGCTCTGGGTTTTAACTTTATGAGACCATATTCTTATTTTTTTTTAAATTTTATATTGAGACATAACTGACATATAACATTAGTTTCAAGTCTACAATATGATTTGATATTTTTAACCTTTTGTGAAATTATCACCACAATAAGTCTAATTAACATCCATTATCACACAAAGTTACAAAATATTTTTTCTTGTGATAAGAACTTTTAAGATCTCCTTTCTTAGCAGCCTGCAAACATACATTATTATAAACTGTAGTCACCATATTTACATTATATCCCATGGCTTATTGAAAAGATATTGAACGCTCCATTAATTTACATGTCAGCCTTGTTCAGGGGCCATGCCATTCCAATTTTAGTATATGTGTTGCTGAAGTGAGAACTTTTTTTTTTTTTTCTTAATTTTCAGCTTTATTGACGTATGATTGACAAATAAAATTGTATATTTTATTTATTTATAATTTTTTAAAGTTTATTTATTTTCAGAAAGAGAGAGCATGAACAGGAGAGGGGCAGAGAGAGACAGAGAGGAAGAGAGAGAATCCCAAGCAGGCTCTGCGCTGTCAGTGCAGAGACCGACGTGGGGCTTGAACTCAGGAACCCTGAGATCATGAGCCAAACCCAAGAGTCAGACACTCAACCCACTGAGCCACCCAGGTGCCCCTAAAATTGTGTATTTTAAATAGTACAACATTATGATTTGACGTGTGTATGCTTTGTGAAGTGATTACAACAATTGGGTTAATTAACACATTGAGGCCATATGGTATCACAATTTTTCTTCTTTAGGAGAAAAGATACTAGAATTCTATTTAGTTTTTTTTTTTATATTGAAGTATAACTGACATTTAATATTATATTAGTTGTAGGTGAACGACATAATGATTTTATTTTTGTGTACATTGTGAGATGATCACCACAATAATGCTCATTAACATCCATCACCACACATAGTTACAAAATCTTTTTTTTCCTACAAGAATATCTACTCCTTTAGCAACTTTCAAATATGAAACACAATATTATTGACTATAGTCACCATTCTTCACTTACATACCTATGACTTATTTATTTTATCATTGGGAGTTTGTACCTCTTTTTTTTTTTTTTTTTTTCCAACGTTTTTTATTTATTTTTGGGGCAGAGAGAGACAGAGCATGAACGGGGGAGGGGCAGAGAGAGAGGGAGACACAGAATCGGAAACAGGCTCCAGGCTCCGGGCCATCAGCCCAGAGCCTGACGCGGGGCTCGAACTCACGGACCGCGAGATCGTGACCTGGCTGAAGTCGGACGCTTAACCGACTGCGCCACCCAGGCGCCCCATGTACCTCTTTTTTTAAAAATGTTTATTTATTTTGGACAGAGAAAGAGAGACAGAGCATGAATGGGGGAGGGGCAGAGAGACTGGGAGACAGAATCTGAAGCAGGCTCCAGGCTCTGAGCTGTCAGCACAGAGCCCGACATGGGGCTCGATCTCACGAACCTCAAGATCATGACCTGAGCTGAAGTCAGATTCTTAGCTGACTGGGCCACCCAGACGACCCAAGGAGTTTGTACCTCTTGATCCCACTTCCTTATCCCCCTCCTCTCAGGCAACGACCAGTCTGTTCCCTGTATCTATGAGTTTTGTTTTACTTGTTCCTTTGTTTTGTTTTTTAGATTTCACATATAAGTGAAATCATACAGTGTCTTTCTCTGTGTCACTTATTATTCACTTAGCATAATGTCCTCAGGGTCTGTTCATATTGTTGGAAATGAGAAGATTTCATTTTTTTCTTTTAATGGCTGAATAACATTCCATTGTATATATAGATATATACCACATCTTCTGTATCCATTTAGCCACTGATGGACACTTAGTTTGTTCTATATCTTGGCTATTGTAAATAGTGCCTCAGTGAACACAGGAGTGTATTTCTCTTGGAATTTGTGTTTTTCTTTTCTTCAGATAAATGCCAGCATTTCTGGATCATGTGGTAGTTCTATTTTTAATTTTTTGAGGTAACTGTATATGATCTTCTGTAGTGGCTGTATAATTTACATTCCCACCAACAGTGCACAATGGTTCTCTTTTTTCCACATCCTCACCAGTACTTGTTATTTCTTGTCCTTTTGATCATGGCTATTCTGACAGGTATGAGGTGATATCTGATTGTGATTTTGATTTCTATTTCCCTGGTGATTCGTGATGTTAAATATATTTTCATATGTCTGTTGTCTGTCTGTCTGTCTGTATGTATGTATGTCTTCTTTGGAAAATGTCTCTTCAGGTCCTCTGCCCATTTCCCCTATTTGTTCTTTGTTTCTATCTTGGCTCTTCAAATGTCCAAGGGCAGCCAGAGTCTCCATTCTGTAAAGAATATCTCCAAAACTACTAGTTATAATCAATACTATAGTTGGTTCCTTATGTAAGATACACACTAACTTTGTCATGGATAGTAAAAAGAAGGATAAAGAAAAAGAAAAAAAGGGGGAGCAAAACTGAGAGAAAAGTAAAATAGCAATCTATGGTTTGTATTTTTTTTTTAGTTTTCTTTTTAAAAATTTTATCTTAATTCCAGTATCATTAATATTCAGTGTTAAATTACTTTCAGGTATACAATATAGTGATTCAATAATTCTGTACATTACTCAGTGCTCATCATGATAAATGTACTCTTAATCTTCTCTATAGTATGTTACCCATCCCCCCACCCACCTTCCCTCTGGTAACCATTAGTTTGTTCTCTTTAGTTAAGAGTCTGTTTTTTGGTTTGTTTCTTTTTTTCCTTTGTTTGTTTTGTTTCTTAAATTCCACCTATGAGAGTGCCTGGGTGGCTCAGTCAGTTAATAATCTCACTCTTGATTCTAGCTCAGGTCACGATCTCAAGGTTCATGAGATCGAGTCCTGGGTCAGGCTCTGTGCTGGCAGTGTGGAACCTGCTTGAGATTCTCTTCCTCTCTCTCTGCCACTTCCTCACCTGTGCATGTGCTCTCCCTCTCTTAAAATAAATTTTAAAAATTCTGCATATAAGTGAAATCATATGGTATTTGACGTTCTCTGACTGGCTTATTTTGCTTAGCATTATACTCTCTAGCTCCATCCATGTTATTGCAAATGGCAAGATTTTGTTTGTTTGTTTGTTTTTTTGTTTATTGTTTATGGCTGAATAATATTCCATTGGATATATATACTACATCTTCTTCATCCATTCATCTATCGATGGACATTTGGGCTGCTTCCGTACTTTGGCTATTGTAAGTAATGCTGAAATGAACATGGGGTGCATATATCCTTTCAAATTAGTGTTTCCGTATTCTTTGGTAAATACCCAGTAGTGAGATTACTGGATCATATGATAGTTCTTTTTCTAATTTTTTGAGGAACATCCATACTGTTTTCTATGTTTTCTACATGGCTGCACCAGTTTGTATTCTCACCAACAGGGCATGAGGGTTCCTTTTTTTCCATATCCTTACTAACAATTGTTTCTTGTGTTTGCTTTTAGCCATTCTGACAGGTGTAAGGTGATACCTCATTGTGTTTTTTTTTAATTTCAAGTTTTTATTTAAATTCCAGTTAGTTAACATATAATGTAATATTAGTTTCAGGAGTACAATTTAGTGATTTATCACTTACAACACCCAGGGCTCATCACAAGTGCTCTCCTTAATATCCATAACCCATTTAACCTGACCCCCACTCACTTCCTTCCATCAAACCTGTTTGTTGTCTATAGTTAGGTGTCTTATTTTATGGTTTCCCTCACTCCTTTCCTCCACCCATGTTCATCTCTTTTGTTTCTTAAATTCCACATATAAGTGAAATCATATGGTATTTGTCTTTCTCTGAATGACTTACTTTGCTTAGCATAATACACTCTAGCTCCATCCACGTTGTTGCAAATGGCACGATTTCATTCTTGTTTACGGTTGAGTAATATTCCTGTGTGTGTGTGTGTGTGTGTGTGTGTGTGTGTGTGTGTGTCTCACATCTTCTTTAGCCATTCATCAGTTGATGGACATGTAGGTTCTTTCCATAATTTGGCTATTGTTGGTAATGGTGCTATAAACATTGGGGTGCATGTCTCCCTTTGAATCTGTATTTTTATATCCTTTGGTAAATAGCTAGTGCAATTGCTGGATTGTAGGGTAGCTCCATTTTTAACTTTTTGAGGAATCTCCATACTGTTCTCCAGAAGTGGCTGCAACAGTTTGCATTCTCACCAACAGTGTAAGAGGGTTCCCCTTTCTCCACATCCTTTGCCAATACCTGTTGTTTCCTGTGTTGTTAATTTGAGACGTTCTGAATGTGGAAGGTGATACCTCATTATGATTTTGATTTGTATTTCCCTGATGATGAGTGATGATGAGCCTCTTTTCTTGTGTCTGTTGGCCACCTGGATGTCTTCTTTGGAAAATGTCTATTCATGTCTTCTGCCCATTTAGTAACTGGTTTATTTGTTTTGGGGGTTTTGAGTTTGATGAGTTCTTTTTAGATTTTGGATACTAACCCTTTATCAGATGTGTCATTTGCAAATATCTTCTCCCATTCTGTTGGTTGCCTTTTAGTTTTGTTGGTTGTTTCCTTCACTGTGCATAAGCTTTTTATCTTGATGGAGTCCTAATAGTTCATTTTTGCTTTAGTTTCTCTTGCCTCTGGAGACATGTCAGATAAGAAGGTACTGCAGCTGAGGTCAAAGAGGTTGCTGCCAATGTTATTCTCTAGGATTTTGATGGTTTCCTGTCTCACATTTAGGTCTTTCATCCATTTTGAATTTATTTATATGTATGGTGTAAGAAAGTGGACCACTTTCACAGTGGTTTTGATTTGTATTTCCCTGAAAGTGAGTGATGTTGAATTTTTTCAATTTTCATACAACTTATACCTTAATCCATTTTTTTTTAATTTCAAGTTTTTATTTAAATTCTAGTTAACCTATATGGTAAAATTGGTTTCAGGTTTAGAATTTAGTGATTCATCACTTACATATAACACCTAGTGCATCACAACACCCCACCCACCTCCCCCCATCAGCCCTCAGTTTGTTCTCTATAGTTACGAGTCTCTTATGGTTTGCTTCTCTCTCTTTTTCTCCCCTTCACCTATGTTCATCTGTTTTGTTTCTTAAATTCCACATATGAGTAAAATCATATGGTATTTGTCTTTCTCTGACTTATTTTGCTTAGTATAATACCCTCTAGTTCCATCCATGTCAGTGCAAATGGCAAAATTTCATTCTTTTTTGATGGTCGAGTAATATTCCATTGTATATGCATATACACCATATCTTCTTTATCCATTCATCAGTTGATAGACATTTTGGCTCTTTCCATACTTTGGCTATTGTTGATAATGCTGGTATAAATATCAGCGTGCATGTGTCCCTTTGAATCTGTATTTTTGTATCCTTTAGGTAAATACCTAGTAGTAAAATTGCTGGGTTGTAGGGTAGTACTATTTTTAACTGTTTGAGGAAACTTTATACTATTTTCCAGAGTGGCTGCACCAGTTTGCATTCATGCCAACAGTGTAAGAGGGTTCTGTTTTCTCTGCATCCTGACCAACATCTGTTTGTTTCCTGTGTTGTTAATTGTACTCATTCTGACAGGTATTAGGTGGTATCTCACTGTGGTTTTGATTTGTATTTTACTGATGATGAGTGATGTAGAGAATCTTGTTATATGTCTGTTAGCCATCTGGATGTCTTCTCTGGAAAGATGTCTTCATGTCTTCTGTCCATTTCTTAACTGGATTATTTATTTTTGGGGTGTTGAGTGTGAAAAGTTCTTTGTAGATACTTTCATCCATTTTGGATTGGCACTTTCATATGGTCTTAGACTGCAGTATGATGCTTTTCACACATGAAAAGATGACTTCAAGCTATTACATGGTGAGTTTTGACTGTTATTTGCCACCACTGAGGAGGAGGATGGAGCCTGGCCCACCATCGAGGTCCGCATTATGCTGTAGTTGTGAAGGAAACATTTGTTTCCCTATCCTTGCTTCACATACTTTTCAGTCTTGCCAACCAAGTTTCAGATTTCGTGATGGTCTGCTTATAGAATACAGAAAGGTGTGGGGAGAGGTAGCCCACCCTCAGGATGAGAAGACCCCTGGATAGAGTGGTGGGCTGGCTGACACAGTAGCTGACTCCTACTTGAGCCAGGTTACCTGGGTTACCTTTGCCTCCCCAAACTCAAGGGTAGCCGTCCTTGTAAAAATCATGGTTAAGAATTTTACAATATATTTCATCAAACTGGAATGACGTCTGTCTTCAATATACTTTCAGGACCATAGCACATGGAGGAGAGAGTACTCTGAAAAGGAAGTTGCTAGCTTATTGCCTTTTAAAAAATATCACAAAACAATACTTCTCATAATAAAAATACAGATAAAGGAAAATAATAACAATTAAAATCTTTTGTTCTACCTACTCAAGGATAAACATGGTTAATACTTTGCCATATGTCCTTCTAGAATACTGTCTGTGTGTATCCATACACACATACATAAAATTTTTTTTTGAGACATGAACTCATTTCATTTAGCAATATAACATTAACACCTTTTCAAATCAGTAAGTCTAGTGCATAATTTTAATGGTTCCTTTCCAATAGCTTTTATTTATTTAAAAAAATGTTTAAGGTTTATTTATTGATTGTGAGAGAAAGAGAGAGCATGAGTGAGGGAGGGGCAGAGAGAGAAGGAGAGAGGGAATCCCAAGCAGGCTTCCTGCTGTCAGCGCAGAGCCTGACACGGGGCTCGATCTCACGAATTGTGAGATCATGACCTGAGCTGAAATCAAGAATGGGGCGGTTAACCAACTGAGCCACCCAGGGGCCCCTCCAATAGCTTTGAAACATGCTCAAGATCCTTCTATCTTAAAAACCTTCTCTCATAATATACCACTAGGTATCATCCATGATGTTTAATAGCTACCAATTTCAACTATCTTCCCTTTCAAAGAAAACTTGAAGAGATATCTACATTTCTTTCTCAGTTTTCAGTCTGTGGCAATCTTCAATCTGTGGCATAAGGTAGAGGTTGTCTACCCTCTATAGAAAATGTTTTCATGAAATTCACCCTATTATCTCCTTACTGTTACATTCTATGAAAATACACTCTACTTACTTTCTGTCAGCATCTGCTACTGCTGTCCACTCTGCCCCTTTTGAAACTTTTTCTTTGGTTCTTGTGACCTACTATTCTTTTGGGTTACCTTGTACCTCTGATCACTCCTGGTTGGTCTCTGGTGAGGGATCCTTATCATTTGAATACTGCTTTTCTTCTGGGCTCTGCCTAGGCAATTGTCTCACTCCTCATTCTCTCTGGAGAATTTCAAACATTCCCATGGCATCAGCTACATACATGTGGAAGATCCCCAAATATATCCTGGGTTGCAGACCTCTGTCCAGAGCAGTGCATGCACACACACAACTGGCCCTTGGATGTACGACTAGCTGCAGATTTCACAAGCATTTCAAACTCATCTTTAAAACTTTTTTAATGTTTATTTAGTTTTGAGAGAGAGACACACACAGAGTACAAGCAGGGGAGGGGCAGAGAGAGAGAGAGAGAGAGAGAGAGAGAGAGAGAATCCAAAGCAGGCTCCAGGCTCTGAGCTGTCAGCACAGAGCCCGATGCTGGGCTCAAACCCACAAACTGTGAGATCATGACCTGAGCTGAAGTTGGCCACTTAACTGGCTGAGCTACTCAGGTGTCCCTCAAACTCATCTTTTAAAAGTAAACTACTGTCTCGTGTCCTGTCTGCCCCCAGTCTGCCCCTGCCCCTGTGGTCCCTATCTCAGCGAATGGTAGCATCATTTACCAGTCATCAAGTGGGAGCCTGGTTGGTTTGAAGCCATCCTGAGCTCCTCTTCATCTCTATTCAATTTTTTTAATGTTTGTTTTTGAGAGAGAAAGGGGGAGAGAGAGAGAGAGAGAGAGCCGGGGAGGGACAGAGAGAGAGGAGAATAGAATCCAAAACAGGCTTCAGGCTCTGAGCTGTCAGCACAGAGCCTGACATGGGGCTTGAACCCACAGACCGCGAGATCATGACCTGAACCGAAGTCGGACGCCTATTTTAGTCAAGACACTGTCATGTACTACTCTCTTATAGCTAATATGTATCTCCTAAACTGGAAACTTTTATACTTATAAAAGTAGTATCTGATGAACTTTCAAATAATGCAGGAGCATATAAAATGGAAAAATGGCAGTCCTCTGGAAAAGCCCAGGGTCAGAACTATGAACTTAATACAGTTCAGCAACACTGTCAGGACACTGGTTTACTTTGCTCTAGGGGGCAGACTTGAGCTGACATTTGGACAAGTAATGCTGGACATTGAGAAGCCTGTGTTTGATGGATGACAAAACCACTACCCTTACTTTCAAATAGAAAGAAATGTAGCATTTCTTATCAAAACTCTCAGAGGCTGGTTTAAACAAAATAAATAGTGGGTAATTTTCATGATTTATAATACATTTAAAGGTAAATGTACCTGAAGGAAGGTGACAAACTGGTTATATCCATGGGGCACAAAAGGAAAAAGAGGGCCTAAAATACTGTACAGATGATTTGCATTTGGTACAATGGTAAATTTTAAACTAGGGAAGAGGTGGACTATAAATTCAATTTTTCTCCATCTTTGGAATTTTAAACGTCCTATTCTAACCTTGGATTATATATTTATGTTTTAGCCAAATTTCTGCTATAGTTTTGCACCCAGTTATCACATTAATTGGATGGGCACAGTTCTGCCCCATCTGCACATATGAGGAAAAAAACAATAGTGAATGGGAACACTTGTGCATTATTGGTGGGAATATAAATTGGTGTGGCCACTATGGAAAACAGTATGGAGATTACTCAAAAAATTAAAAATAAAACTACCATATGATCCAGCAGCTCCACTTCTGGGTATTTATCTAGAGGAAATAAAAACACTAACTGGAAAAGGTACCTGCACTCCTATGTTTATTGAAACATTCTTTATAATAGCCAAGATATAGAAGCAACTTGTGTCCATTAATGGATGAATGGATAAAAAAGATGTGGTGTGTGTGTGTGTGTGTGTGTGTGTGTGTGTGTGTGTATTATATAATGGAGTACTATTTAGCCATAACAAGAAGGATATCTTGCCTTTGTGACAACATGAGTGGATCTTGAGGGGGTTATGCTACATGAAATAAATCAGAGAGAGGAAGACAAAAACCATATGATCTCATTTGTATATGGAATCTTAAAAAAACGAAAACAAAAAATATAAAGCCCCCAAACTAGTACATACAGAGACCAGGCTGGTGGTTGCCAGAGGTGTGGGATGAGGGGGTGGGCAAAATGGGTGAAGGTGGTCAAAAGGTACAAAGTTCCAGTTACAGAATATGTAAATCATGGAGACATATGCACAGCATGGTGACCATAGTCAGCAACATTGTATTGCATATTTGAAAGTGGCTAAAGAGTAGATCTTAAAAGTTCTCATCACAAGAAAAAAAATCGTAAGTATGTGTGGTGATGGATGTTAATTAAGAGGACTTACTATGGCGATCATTTACCAATATATACACATATTGAATAATTATGTCACACACTTGAATCTAACATAGTGTTATATGTCAATCTTATCTCAGTAAACAACCAACCAAACAAAAAACAACAGTAACTGTGAAACCCCTCCATCTTACCTGTTCTCTTTCCCCCAGCCTATGTAGCCTTGTGTGCCCAGCAGCTGTTGAGTGGCTTAGACTCCAGAACATACTCACACCTTGCCTTGGCTCCTGATCGCTCAGTCTCTCATTTGCCTACTAATTGCTAGGATTTATTTGTTCATTAAACAAAAATATTTTGACTGCCTGAGCTGTGCTGGGGCAGCACCAATGAACAAAACAGATAAAACACCTGTCTTTCAGGCGCTCATATCCCTATGAAGAAGACAGATAGTATACAAAAATCAACACATCACTTCCTCAGAGATAACTCTTAATAACATGATTGTGTCAGTCTCTAGCTTGAAGACCTGCCCCTCATTATTAAATCAAAACCTTCTAGCATGGCATCAAACACTCCATCTAGCTGCTTTCAGGGTTTAATGAAGAAGACATTGTCTCAAACTCTTCTTACCTCCTTCCCTCTCACTTCCTCCCTCCTCAGAGTTCTGTGAGTTATACATCCTTCTTCACAGTACATGGTTTCATTGCCAGTATATAAATTGCCTTCAAATGTTTTGGTGGAGAGATAAGTGCAACTGATGAAACCTTTGTAATGACTATTGTGTCTTTTTGTTTGGATATTCTGTCTGGGATGGGCACTGGTTAGTCATTCATTAAGGGGTAATAATAATGGTGTGCTGGTCATGAGCCATTTTAACATGATTATGGAGCCAGCCAAGTACTTTCTCAGGAATTTCTCTTCTCATCTCTGAAATACATCCATCGTCTGTGATTAGTTAATATGTGTTTAAAGGCTTCTCACTATGTTCTTATAAACAAGTGGCTTTATTTCTCACCCTTCGATTTGCAAACATAGTAAGATAATGACAAGTCACTATTCCCAGGGAAGTGTAGAAGCAAATAGAAAAAAAAATAGAGGAGGAGGAATGAGAAAAACAAAATCAGATGACTTTTAAACATCATGTGATAAATAAGTTCTAGGCATGTAATGCACAACATGATGATTATAGTTACCCCTGCTATGTGATATATATGAAAGCAGTTAAGGGAGTAAATCCTAATCTTGTATTAGGAAAAAATTTTTTCCCATTTCTTTTTATTGTATCTGTATTCTATTTACTGAGATGATGGATGTTAGCTAAACTTATTGTGGTAATCATTTCACAACATGTGTTAAGCCAGATCTTTATGCTGAAACTTATCCAGTGATGTATGCTACTTACATATCAATAAAAGGGGGGGGGTTGATAAAGATCATCTGATTCAAGACTGTCTCATCCAAGTTCCTCCTTGAGTCAAGAACTCCCTTTGCAATGGGTCTGCCACATATGTTCCAGGCTTTTCTTAATGATTGCCAGGGCTGGGAAGGCAGCCTATTTCATTGTGTTAAGGCTCACAGTGTTGACACTGCTGTTATGGGTCACTCATCTTCTTACCACCAAAACAAAACAAAGCAAAACAAAATAAAACAAAACAAAACCAGATCCTTTCTCATCCTGACCTACAATCTCCCTTTGGTAAGAGCTCTGGCCACACAGAATCTGATCTTTTTCTTTCCCTCTAGTGCCTTATACCATAGGTCTAGTTCCTTCCCTGAAAGATAGCCCTACGGTTCCTAGAAGGGAGAGTTCAGGACTTTCTCTGCGTCCTTTGGGGCTTCCTCAGGCAAATATTCCTGTGCTATTCATCATCTCTCACAGAACCTGAGTTCCACAGCAATCTCACCCTAAATGCTTTCCCTTGAGCCTCTCGAGTTTGTAAATTTTCTGTTTAAAATATGGCTTCCATAGTAATAAAAATGTAAATAAAAATAAGAAGCCATTTAAAATCATCAAATTTGCAAATGTTTTAAAAAATTAGTTCTCAGAGGGGTGCTTGGGTGGTTCAGTCAGTTAAGCAGCAGACTTGGGCTCAGGTTCTGATCTCACAGTTGACAGGTTCGAGCCCCGTGACGGGCTTTGTGCAGACAGCTCAGAGCCTGGAGCCTGCTTCGGATTCTGTGTCTCCTTCTCTCTGTCCCATCCCTCCTTGCATTCAGTCTCTCTCTCTCTCAAAAATAAACATTTAAAAAAAAAATAGTTCTCAGCTTGGGGAGGGTGAGATGTGATATTTAACAGTAACAATTTGTTCAACCTTGAAAGTAATTTGTGTCTCAAGACATTAAAAATATCATTACTATTTGATCTAGTAAATTTACTTATAAAAATCTATTCTTTTTTGAAAATTTTTAAGTGTTTATTTATATTTGAGAGAGAGAGAGAGAGAGAATGTGAGCAGGGAGGGACAGAGAGAGAGGGAGACACATAATCTGAAGCAGGCTCCAGGCTCTGAGCTGTCAGTGCAGAACCCAACGCAGGGCTTGATCTCACAAGCTGTGAGATCATGACCTGAGCCTAAGTTGGACTTAACCAACTGAGCCACCCAGGTGTCCCTATAAGAATCTATTCTTAAAAAATAATTGTGGGAGGTGAGTTCGAGGCCCGCGTGTTGGGCTCTGTGCTATCAGTTCAGAGCCAGAAGCCTGCTTTGGATTCTGTGTCTCCCTCTCTCTCTGCCCCTCCCCCAATCACGCTCTGTCTCTCTCTATCAAAAAATGAATAAGTGTTAAAAAAAAAAAGAATCTGTGAATGGATTCTTTGGGAAAAAAATTGTGGGATAAAATACTTCTGCCATAATGATATTTTGGATAGCATTATTTTATTTAAAAACATCATTTTAAAACAGCTTTATAAAGTAAAACAGCTTTATAAAGTTTTAAAACAGCATAAAATAAACTGTACATATTTATATTTTACAATTTAATAATTGTTCTTTTTTATTATTAAATACACATAAAAGGTACCAATTTGATAAATATTGACACATGTATACACTTGTACCCTTTTGTAAGTTCTCCTTTTCTCTTTCCCATAACCCTCCTACCCTGTCCTGGATCTATTTACTTTCTGCCACTAAAGATTAATTTGTGTTTTTTTAAATAAATTTATATAAATGGAATCATACAGAAATTTTTGTCTGACTTATTTCACCCTGCCCAATTATTTTGAGATTCATCCACAGTGATTATTGCTGAGTAGTATTGCCTTATATGGAGGTACCACATCCAATTACTTATTGATGGACATTTGGGTTGTTTGTAAGTTTTGACTATTACAAACAAAGTAGTTATGCATCTATGTGCCAGTCTTTCTGTGGACCTAGGGTTTCATTTTTTTAGGGATGGGATTGCTGGGCCATAGGGTAAGTGTAGTTTAACTTTGGAAGAAACCATCAAACTGTTCTCCATAGCAATTATACTATTTTGTCCCCACTCGCTCTACATGGGAATTCTACTTGCTCCACAGCCTTACCACCTGATGGGGCCAATCTTTTAATTTTTAGCCATTCTAATGTTACCGGACAGAGGACTGGTTCTGAACTCAGGTTCTGCTGCTTGCTGCTTGAAAGTCAACATGGGAGAGACAAATATTGGTGGAAAAGCGAAGGTTGCTTTATTCAGGAAGCTAAAATAAGATGGTGGACTGATGTCCCAAAGACCAGCTTCCCAGTCCGGGTGTAGCAGGAAGCTTTTCAAGGGGGAAGCAGGGGAAATGGTCAGGGGGCATGTGTAGGAGAAGCTGGGGCTCAACCGTTGATCATTTGTCCTTGTAGGGCTTTCAGATTCCTCGCCTCTGCCAGACTCCCAGGTGTTTCAGTAGAAGCTGCACCTGTAGTCCATCAAGCCATGTCCTGGCAAGGCAGTACGGACTCCTGCCCCTGGACCCAGAATCTCTTACTGAGGACACCATGGTCAGTGGTGTCTGTTTTTGAGTGTGCTCAGGCCTTACCTTCCAGAAAATCTGGTCCTTTGTTCCTCAAGTCCAGCAGTTTGCAGTATGTCAAGCAGAACCTGCTACAAACTCTGAAGTTTTGGTCAGCAAGCAGAGTGCCTAAGCTTGAAGCAGGTAAACCCTCAAGATCAGTCGGAGTGCTGTTAACGCTAACAGGTATGTAATGGTATCTCACTGTGGTTCTAATTTTCCATTTCTCAAATGACTAATGAATGATATTGAACATCTTTGCAGGTGCTTATTTGCTATCAGTATTTTTTTTTCTATAAAATATGGTTACATATTTTGTCCATTTAAAAATACTGGGTAGTTTTTTTTTAATTGCTTTGGTTTTTGAGGGTTTCTTATATGTTCTGGATACAAGTTCATATCAGGTATGTGATTTGCAAATATCTTCTTCCAATAGATAGCTTGTATTTTCATTCTTTTAATGGTGCTTTTCAAAGAGCAGAAGTTCTTAATTTTAATGAGGTTCAAATTCTCATTTCTTTTTTTTTTTTTAATGGATTGTGCTTTTGGTTTATTTTAGAAATCTTTACCTAACCCAAGGTTATGAAAGGTTTTCTCCTATGTATTCTACAAGCTATATAGTTTTAATTTTACATTTAATCTATGATCAATTTTGAGCTAAATTTTGTATATGTTGCAGAGTATGGGCAGACATGGGTTTTGGAAAGATATTTTATTTATTTTTTGTACGTGAATATCCAATTGTTTCAACAATTTGTTGAAAGCTCTATCCTTTCTCCATTGAATTTTTTTCACAAATTTGACAAACATCAATATACATGTGAATTGATTTGTGGACTTTTGTTCTGTTCCATTTTTTTATTTTAAAAGTATAATGTACTATATGTTGATTATTGAAAAAAGTGTAAAACAAACAAGTAGTAGATAAAAATGATTCAAAACCTAACTACCTAGACATAAGTGTGATTAATATTTTAGCAACATTTTCCAGTCTTTTCTAGACGTATTTTTCATATTTATTTTTGGAAGAAGTTTTAAGTCTTTCATGAAGTTATATAATAAGTGGTCATATTTCTTTCCTTCCTTCCTTCCTTCCTTCCTTCCTTCCTTCCTTCCTTCCTTCCCTCATCCTTCCTCTCTCTCCTTCTCTTCCTTTCTTTCTTTCCTCCCTCCCTGTCTTCCTTCTTTTCTTCCTTACTTTTTCTTCTCCTTCCATAAGGGGTAATTTAGTCAAAAGGCCATTTAGTAGTCTTTCTTCCTCCTCCTCTCCCCTTTCTCCTCCTTTTCTTTGTTCTTCTTCCTTTCTTCTTCTTTCTCCCTTCCTCAGGATTAAGGGTTAGACCTATAGTAGTTGGCTTATGTGCATGTATACGTATGCATAGGTATGTTTATGTGTACTGGTTGGCATGTCTTAGGACTAAGGAATCTGCTGGTGAAGCTGGAAGGTTAGTTACATTCAGGGAGATTGAGTCTATAAGTAAATATATTGAGGTTCATGAAAGCCAACTATCTCACTGTCAGAGAAAGGAGGTTCAAATATGGAAAGTGCGAGAATGTGTTGAATAAGCCCTATGGTGTTGGGCTGAAACTGGGGGTTTTAAATATATACAAATAGGTATGTATGTCTCTGTGTGTGTATATATATGTGAATACATATGGATAAATGCATATATGTGCATATATATACATAAATTTCTCTCTTTTATTGTGATTATTTTCTGAACCATTTGAGAGGAAGTGGCAGACATGAAACCTTATTTTTTAAAAATAAATGTTGAATTTTTTAATATTTTAGTTTATGAATATATCCTATTACCTCTGGATAATTTAATGTGTACTTTTAAAAAATGATGACATTCTCCTGCATGATCATAGCATAATCATTAAGATCATGAAATTGACATTGATTAAATATTGCCATAAATATGATAATACAAAATATTACCATATATAATGATGATATTTTACACACACACACACACACACACACACTCCACTAAGAGGGCCTAGAAGCAATAACACAATAGCAGTGAGCACATCTAGCCCCTTTCTTGGTTTCTAAATACCATTGTCCACCCTAGGGAATCAGGGATACTTGGAAAAATAGTTGGCTCCAGGGTTGAGGCAGATAAAAAGACCAGTTGATCTGGGAACATCATATACCAGAAAGTAAAGAATAAACAAAGAATGCTGGCTACGTGTCAAAAGGATTCATGAGCTAAATTGAAGGGACTTCTACTTGCCAAGTCTGGGCCAATTTAAGACTCCAAATAAAAAATTTTACAACGTTACCCGTTATAAAGTAGGAATCCATTAATCCATACAGATTAAATTTAAAAAAAAGCAAATAAATGGGGAAGAAGGAAAGGCTTATTTTACAGTAGAATGCCGACTAATAAATGTAGACACAGCTTCAAAGTATTTTCCCACAAAGTAGTTCTTGCTTATGTAAGAAGTACAATATGTATATAATTAACTTCATAGTAGAAAACCTGGCAGACATCATCTTACCAAAGGATAAAATTAATATCACCAGTAATAAGACAAATCAATATCATGTGCCTCCTGGTCTTGATGGTATTGCTTCCAGAAATGCATAACTCATAAGGAGACATCTGGCAAATTCCAAATGAAGGAGGTCCTACAAAGTAACTGACCTGTACTCTTCAAAAGGAATCTAGGTCATGAAAGACAAGGAAACACTAAAAAACTGTTTAAGATTGAAGGAGAGTAGGGGCACCTGGGTGGCTCAGTTAAGCATCTGACCTGGCTCAGGTCATGATCTTGCGGTGCGGTTCATAGGTTTGAGCCTTGCATAGGGCTCTGTGCTGGCAGCTCAGAGCCTGGAGCCTGCTTTGGATTCTGTGTCTTTCTCTACCTCTATCCCTCCCCCACTCACGCTCTGTCTCTCTCTCAAAAATAAATAAACAATCACATTTTTTAAAAAAGATTGAAGGAGAGCAAAGAAACGTGGCAAATGCACACATGGTCTTGTAACGGATCCTGATGTATAAAGTACATTATTGGAACAGTTGTTGAAACTTGACTTTTTGGATTAAATGGTAACATTGTATTTGTGTTCAATACAAATATTTATATGAGACAGAGACAGAGTGAACTCAAATTTGGTAGGAAAGTATTAATAATTGGAGAATCTGCATAAAGGATGTACAGGAATTCTTTGTACTGATCTTGATCTTTCTGTAATTTTGAAATTACTTAAAAATTATAAGTTGAAAATATATAATGTAAGTATAGTCATTGAAATAAATCTACATTCTAGTATATGCAGTGGAGAGTAAAAGTCATTCCTAGTACCAATCTCCTGAGATAACATTTTTATACATTTATAAACAGACTTAAAATACCTGATATTCTACTTTAAAAAAAATATTTGGCAATATATTGTGAATATCTTTTCATATCATTATATATATATATATATATATATATATATATATATATATATGCATTGTTAAAATAAAAAGCAGAGATGAGCCTTGAAAATTCCCTGAGCAGACAAAACCAGTTTAGTCGTACAAACAGAGCTTTATTTAGCTTACTTTGTAAGACTAACTTGACCTGATCCATTTCTTGCTTATGCCTCTGAAAACCATAAGCAAAACTTAAAATGTTTCTCAGGGTTGATATGAAGTAACCCTTGAACAATTCCCTATCAGTTAAGAAAATTGCAATGCTGTAACCAATCACTGTGAAGAATAAACAGTCACTGCTTTCCCCTGATAGAAGCTGCTTTATAGCAATATGTCCCTGAACCTCATTCCGTGTTTTGGTTTGAGTCTCCTTTTTTTGCAAACTGTTTTTTTTTTTTTGTGTGTGTGTGTGTGTGTGTGTGCCCAATAAACTTTTACTAATTACTACTTCAGTGATTCATCGCTTTTACTTTGGCTATATCTCAACTTTTGTCATTTATTTCATTTTTTAAAAAGTTTATTTATTTATTTTGAGGAGGGAGAGAGCAGAGACACAGAGGGAGAGAGAGAGAGAATTCAAAACAGGCTCCATATTGCCAGTGCAGAGTCTGATATGGGCTTGAACTCGTGAACCGTGAGATCATGACCTGAGCTGAATGAAATTAAGAGCTGGACGCTCAACTGACTGAGCCATACAGTCACCCCTTCATTTCAAAATGTATGTATTTCTGACTTTATTATTTCCCTTTTTCTATTTTCTTTGGGTTTAATTTGTTCTTTTACCATATTCTTGATGCTTCAATCATTGGTTTTCTAGCCATTCTTGTATTTTCTTTTTTTAATTTTTTTTAATGTTTATTTATTTTTAGAGAGAGTGAGAGACAGAGTGTGAACAGGGGAGGGGCAGAGAGAGAGGGAGACACAGAATCAGAAGCAGGCTCTAGGCTCCAAACTGTAAACACAGAGCCTGACGTGGGGCTTAAATTCACAAGCGGCCAGATCATGCCCTGAGCTGAAGTCGGATGCTTAACCGACTGAGCCACCCAGGCACTCCCTAGTATTTTCTAATATGTATTTAATACTATCAAGTTTCAACTTTCCCTACATTCCAAAAGTTCTGATATGCTGTCAGTCAGCTGAGACATTTTCTTGTTCCCATTGTGATTGCATTGTGATTGCATTTTTGACCCATGTGTTATGTTGAAGTATATTTTTCCAAATTTCTGAATCATGGATGTATTATATTTAGTTTCAGTTACTGATTTCTAGGTTTATTTCATTGTAGTCAGAACACATATCTTGTATGACTTCAAAATCTTTGTAATTGTTGGTTTATATTTCATGGACTAGTTTATAATCAACTTGTGTAAATGTTCATGTGTGTTTGAAAAGAGTATTTATTATGCAGATGTTTGATATAGTTCTACGTACTCTATAAATGTCAAGTTGTTTGTTAATTGTGAGTTTAAAATTTTCTACACTTTTGGGGCGCCTGGGTGGCTCAGTCGGTTGGGCGTCCGACTTCAGCTCAGGTCATGATCTCACAGTCCGTGAGTTCGAGCCCCGCGTCGGGTTCTGTGCTGACAGCTCAGAGCCTGGAGCCTGCTTCATATTCTGTGTCTTTGCCTCTCTCTGCCCCTCCCCTGCTCATGCTCTGTCTCTCTCTGTATCAAAAATAAATAAAAACATTAAAATTTTTTTAAAATTTTCTACACTTTTAGAATTTTGTCTTGTCTATTTGTTTTATAAATCGCAGAGAGGGGTTGTTAAAATATGCCATATTGGGGCTCCCAGTGGCTCAGTTGGTTAAACATCAGACTTTGGTTCAGGTCATGATCTCATGGTTTGTGAGTTTGAGCCCCACATTGGGCTCTGTGCTGACAGCTTGGAGCCTGGAGCCTGATTGTGAATCTGTGTCTCCCTTTCTCTCTGCTTCTCCTCTGCTCATGCTCTCTCTCTCTCTGTCTCTGTCTCTCTCTCTGTCTCTCTTCTCTCTCTCAAGAATATATAAACATTAACAAAATTAAAAAAAATATCCTGTATGATTGTGGATTTGTCCCTCTATTCTTGTAGTTCTGCCAGTTTTCACTTTGTATAGTTTGCAGCTGTGTTACTGGGTGTATAAAATAGAATGGTTATATCTTCCTGGTGCATTGAATCTTTTATCATTATAAAGTATCTATTATTATTAATTTTTTTTGCAGTAAAGGCTATTCTGTTTGGTTATTAATATGATTTTTTAAGCTTTCTTTTGGTTAGTGTTCATATTTATAGATGCTTTTTTTGATAAATAGCATACAGCTCTGTGTATATGTGTGTGTGTGTGTGTGTGTGTGTGTGTGTGTGTGTGTGTGTGTTTGTCTACCCTGACAATACGTCTTTTGTTTGGTTTATTTATGTGTGATATAATTACTGATATATTGCTGCTTAAATCTACCATATTGCTAAGTGGTTTCTATTTGTCCCACCTGTTCTATGGTCCTCTTTTTTCTCCCTTATTGACTTTTAAAAAATTTAGTATTTTATACTCTTCCACTTCCCCCTTCTGTTTGCTTGGTAGATATAGCTGATGCCTCTGCTGCCTTGTGTCACATCCCTCGAGCCCACTTCAGATTTCTAATGCAGCTGTAGCAGATAATTCCCTGTGAGAAGTCTTACCTCAGGTGAACAGCATCTCACTTCAAACACTGAATGTGGATCTTTTCACTTTTGGCTTCAGACATCTAACCCTAACCCTAACCCTCAGATTGTTACTTTTCATGCCTTGGGATGAAGTATATATAAGTGGAAGAGGAAACACTAGACAATACCGCAGGGTCAGCACTTGAACTATATTAGAACAGATTTTATGAATTAGGGAGTTGTTAGGTTTTTGTTAATTGCCTCAAAAGCCTCAAAGAAGAGAATGGCAGGCTCAATTCAGGCAACTATAAACTTGACCTAGGCTATGAAAGCAGAGAAGCCTCAAAGGCAGTGTTTAAAGAGAACTCCATCACTGATAGGGATCAGCATATGGTGATGAAAATCAAGCCCAAGATTTAGTAGAAAACTTAGCAGACCTGCAAATAAAACTGAATAAGTAGCCTTGATATGTCTTCTATGCTACAACCAGAGCCCTGACCAAGCAGTGAGACTCTGACATCTGCAATAAAGATATTTGAATAGGTATTCTAGAATCTTGACCTCCTGATTTCCCTAAATCCTTGAGGTTGGCAAAAGAAGTTGCCTTTCTTTTGTTAGAGGACAGTGGTCTCACTTTGCCTGGTAGCCATGAAAGATCCCCTGAGGTGGCTGCTTCACAGGGCAGTGTTCCTTCTTCTTAGATTTGCCCCCTACACCTCACTGCCTCTAAACCAATAGCCTAAGTGAAGAAATACACTTCTGTCACCAAGATGAAATACACTGCTTCCCAAAAGAATTGTGGGACCCAGCTATAATGAACTAGCAGGAACCAGTAAAAAAATACGTGTGAACATTGGAGTACATAGGGTGAAATGCAAGACCAGATAGGAAGAAGTTTATAAACATGGTAGCGCTCTCCTGTGCTTGGCATTTGATGACCTGGCAAGGACACTTGCAGTCTGTCCTAGTTGCCTGCTGGAATGACTCAATGAAGCTTGGGCATGATAAAGATTTATAATAAAACAGTTGGAAATTCCAGAACTGCCTTGGCAGAGTACTGAAAAAGGGATCAGGGGGCTCAGGAAGTTGGGAATATTAGAGTGGATTTATTATATGAGACAAGAGGACCCACCCTTGATCATGTTTTCTAAGAGGGTCCAGGGGACACTCCATTCATAAGGTAATAAGGAACGCTCTAATGACAAGGTGGGACACTTGGTGTCTTTGAGAAATTACCATGGGCTAGGGGTAATGATAGACGATGCTGTCATGGTGCTGGGCTTTATTGCTGAAGGCAATGATGAGATTTCAGAATATGAGATTGCAGGTGAGACACCTAACCTCAGATACAAGTGTGGATTTAATGATTGAAGGCAAACAAGGTCAGAGTGACAACTACAGTGCCTTGACTGAGAGAGATCTGGGGTGATGGCTGATAGACCATGGTGCTTCTATCAAGGAATGTAAAGGTTATGAAGTTGTCCCCTACATGTAAGCTAACATGTTAGTCTGTCACGGTGTCATGAATGATGAAAAAGGACATGAGATTTATGGGTCAGAGTGGAAGGACAGTTTGCTATTCATAGTAATAACAGCAGCCAGAGTCAGCATTTGGGCTGGTTCTCAGAACCTCAAATCCTATAGAATGAGAGACAGTTGATGCCTGAACATATAATGGGTTCCTGAGCTTAGAAAACCCTAACATTTTATAATGGGTTGCAAGCGAACCATTTCAACCTCTGCCCTGGAAGGAGACATTTTCTTTATTATACCCTCTGCTCTGGAAGGAGACGTTCTCTATTTTCCAGGGCTGATATATTGCTTAAACATTGCTTAAACAAAATGCAAACATTCTTGAAAAGATAATCTGGAAGAAAGGCTGTCAGTACTTCTGCTCATAAGACAACCAGAAGTGTTGTCTTATGGAAAATTGTCTTCAAACAATATCCATCTCTTGTTTCTTTATCATCATTACTTGGAGCATATTTTCCCACAAGTATGCCACTCCTTCAGCCAATCTGATTAATCTTTTGATTTATCTTGGATACCATTTAATTAAGGACAATAATTGGACAGCAGTATTTACCATTATTGTTAAATCATTTACCAGTATTGGATAACAATAATTACCATTATTGATGGTAACTTAATTACCATCAATAGGACTCCAAGCAGTGGGATTGACCTCAAACCTCCCTCCTTCTCTGCCCAAGGTTCTGGATTCACCAGCTAAACAGATCCCATAAACCATCAGGGTCAACCTTAGAAAACCAAATGTCTTTCTCTTTAAATTTCTGTTGATCTTTTCATTTGGCCCAAGGCATAACTCTAAATTCAGCAGGATATATTTATGATTGCACAAACTCTGCCTTGGCCCATAAGGAGACAGTCTATCATCCTTAATAATCCTGACCTGAATGCCTTTGAGGAACAAGATCAACTATAGTAAGAGGTAAATTTTGCACCATTTTTTTTCTAATTAGATGACTCCCGTTGTAGGGGGACATGAGAGTTCCACACGATTAATGAGTCATTTATCCTTCTGGCAAGCATCTCCAAGTAACTAAGCATAGTGTTAGTTTTGAGAGATCTTCTTCTTGGTCTGAGAGGTATGTGATCTGCTGGTGGTATTTGTTTAAACACTTGTAGGTCTCTTGTGACAATTCTGAAAGTGCAATTCACTGTGTTTTGGGGAGGGAGGCAAGTTAGTGCCTGGCTTTCACTTCAAGAAGTACATTCTTAGGAATGCACATGGTGTCCCTTGAAAGACTAAGGTTGTTGACAATTGTTGGAAAGTCTCTGCTCAGGGGGGTCAGCGGTGTGGGGGAGGGTGTATAGATTGACAGTGTCTCCTATGTAGCCCCCTGGTGAGTTGGTAAGCCTTAGAGTTCCTAGTTAAGTTAGAATAATTGAAGCTAGTCTGTGTTTTTTTTAATTTATTTTATTTTATTTTTAAAGTTTATTATTTTTTTTGAGAGAGATAGAGAGAGAGACAGACAGAGTGTGAGTGGGGGAGGGGCAGAGATAAAGACACACAGAGAATCTGAAGCAGACTCCAGGCTCTGAGCTGTCAGCACAGAGCCTGACATGGGGCTTGAACTCATAGATCATGAGATCATGATATGAGCTGAAGTCAGACACTCAACTGACTGAGCCACCCAGGTGCCCCCCTAGTCTCTGTTTTTAGAAAGACTACCCCAGGGTAGTCAGTCCAACCTGTCCTGTTTGTCTATGCTACTAACTCATAGGATGACTGTGAATGGGAGTGAAGAAACCATTCAGAGGTGTTGACAGGTATTGTGTCAGGGCATTACAGAAACTGGAGTCACCCCTTGTTTCCAGACTCTTTGGGAAGGTTAAATTGTGGTCTGGGCTGTCTGAGGGCTGTCTGATAGGGTATGACATACCCGCAGTGTCATCTGAGATGCTTGCAACAGTTTGGGGGAAACTGGTATTTTCCTTGGGGAGAAAGCCCCTAGGGGCAGTTCTGAAACACAATTTATGATTAATATTCCCATCCACTCCTCCCTGTGTTCCAGGGGTTATGGTGTCCCCCCCTTAGGGCTGTTGCTCTCCCTGTGTCTCTACAAAATCAGTGTGTCCGTTCCAGTAACTATAACCTCCTCTTTCCTAATCACACCCGCTTCACACCCACATCTTTTGTTCAGAGGGTCAGGTGCAAGAAAGACAAACGCAGTTTAAGGAAACTTACAGAGATCCTTTATGTCCTCCAGTTGTGCCTGCATGGGCTTTTGTAGGAGGACTTAGCAGTGGACACAATCAAGTGTTTGTTCTCCTTATGATCTAGGACCATGTCAATCCAACAAGAGGATGGAGGTGGCTGAACCAGAATGAAATTTGAATCCTCTAGGCCCCCTTCTGGCCAGCCTGCACCTTATACCAACCTAGATGACCTAGTGTTGCCAGTAGGGGAAAGAATGAGACATCATGCCCAAGAATCACCGAGGCAGAATTCTGAATTCTCAAAATACCTCTGTATAACCCTCCACCCCTTCTACCCAAACAGTACCCAGGAAGCGGCCAAGAGGACAGTATCCCTTTCTGGAGACAGCCGCACTTTTGCTCAGTGACCAAACTGTTTTACTAAGTTGACCAGGAGGAGGTGAGGGAGATAAAGTAAAAAATATTTTTTAAATTACACTTCTTATTTTGTGATAATTGCAGATGCACATACAGTTGTAAGAAATAACACAGAGACAGCTCATGCACCATTTAAGCAGTTTTCCTCAATGGTAACATTTTGCAAAATTATAGTACAATATCCCAACAACATGCCATGGATACAGTCAAGCTACAGAACATGCTCCTCACCACAGGATCCTTCAGGTTGCCCTTTCATAGCCACGCTCATTTCCCTCCCGCTCTCACCTGCTTAACTGTTGGCAATCATGAATCCATTCTCTGTTTCTATAACTTTGTATTGTAAGGATGTTATATAAATACAGTCACAATGTATATATGAAAAAACCCCAGCCTTTTACATTAAGTGAATATTAACTGCAGTATTTTTGTAGGACAAATTGTGACATTCCCCTCTATTCCTCTTCTGAGCATTTTTACGATACTGATACTTGTCAAATGTTTGTTATGCATCGATTGATATGTTTGTGTGACTTTTTTCTTTTGACTATTAATATCACAGATTACACTGATTGATTTTTGAATATTAAAAAAATGTAGATAATACCTATCCTTCTCAAGCTATTCCAAGAAATAGAAAGGGAAGGAAAACTTCCAGACTCATTCTATGAAGCCAGTATTACTTTGATTCCTAAACCAGACAGAGACCCAGTAAAAAAAGAGAACTACAGGCCAATATCTCTGATGAATATGGATGCAAAAATTCTCAATAAGATACTAGCAAATCGAATTCAACGGCATATAAAAAGAATTATTCACCATGATCAAGTGGGATTCATTCCTGGGATGCAGGGCTGGTTCAACATTCGCAAATCGATCAACATGATACATCACATTAACAAAAAAAAAGAGAAGAACCATATGATCCTGTCAATCGATGCAGAAAAGGCCTTTGACAAAATCCAGCACCCTTTTTTAATAAAAACCCTTGAGAAAGTCGGGATAGAAGGAACATACTTAAAGATCATAAAGGCCACTTATGAAAAGCCCACAGCTAACATCATCCTCAACGGGGAAAAACTGAGAGCTTTTTCCCTGAGATCAGGAACACGACAGGGATGCCCACTCTCACCGCTGTTGTTTAATATAGTGCTGGAAGTTCTAGCATCAGCAATCAGACAACAAAAGGAAATCAAAGGCATCAAAATTGGCAAAGATGAAGTCAAGCTTTCGCTTTTTGCAGATGACATGATATTATACATGGAAAATCCGATAGACTCCACCAAAAGTCTGCTAGAACTGATACATGAATTCAGCAAAGTTGCAGGATACAAAATCAACGTGCAGAAATCAGTTGCATTCTTATACACTAACAATGAAGCAACAGAAAGACAAATGAAGAAACTGATCCCATTCACAATTGCACCAAGAAGCATAAAATACCTAGGAATAAATCTAACCAAAGATGTAAAAGATCTGTATGCTGAAAACCATAGAAAGCTTATGCAGGTAATTGAAGAAGATATAAAGAAATGGAAAGACATTCCGTGCTCATGGATTGGAAGAATAAATATTGTCAAAATGTCAATACTACCCAAAGCTATCTACACATTCAATGCAATCCCAATCAAAATTGCACCAGCATTCTTCTCGAAACTGGAACAAGCAATCCTAAAATTCATATGGAACCACAAAAGGCCCCGAATAGCCAAAGTAATTTTGAAGAAGAAGACCAAAGCAGGAGGCATCACAATCCCAGAATTTAGCCTCTACTACAAAGCTGTCATCATCAAGACAGCATGGTATTGGCACAAAAACAGACACAGAGACCAATGGAATAGAATAGAAACCCCAGAACTAGACCCACAAACGTATGGCCAACTCATCTTTGACAAAGCAGGAAAGAACATCCAATGGAAAAAAGACAGTCTCTTTAACAAATGGTGCTGGGAGAACTGGACAGCAACATGCAGAAGGTTGGAACTAGACCACTTTCTCACACCATTCACAAGAATAAACTCAAAATGGATAAAGGACCTGAATGTGAGACAGGAAACCATCAAAACCTTAGAGGAGAAAGCAGGAAAAGACCTCTCTGACCTCAGCCGTAGCAATCTCTTACTCAGCACATCCCCAAAGGCAAGGGAATTAAAAGCAAAAGTGAATTACTGGGACCTTATGAAGATAAAAAGCTTCTGCACAGCAAAGGAAACAACCAACAAAACTAAAAGGCAACCAACGGAATGGGAAAAGATATTTGCAAATGACACATCGGACAAAGGGCTAGTATCCAAAATCTATAAAGAGCTCATCAAACTCCACACCCGAAAAACAAATAACCCAGTGAAGAAATGGGCAGAAAACATGAATAGACACTTCTCTAAAGAAGACATCCGGATGGCCAACAGGCACATGAAAAGATGTTCAACGTCGCTCCTTATCAGGGAAATACAAATCAAAACCACACTCAGATACCACCTCACGCCAGTCAGAGTGGCCAAAATGAAGAAATCAGGGGACTATAGATGCTGGAGAGGATGTGGAGAAACAGGAACCCTCTTGCACTGTTGGTGGGAATGCAAATTGGTGCAGCCGCTCTGGAAAGCAGTGTGGAGGTTCCTCAGAAAATTAAAAATAGACCTACCCTATGACCCAGCAATAGCACTGCTAGGAATTTATCCAAGGGATACAGGAGTACTGATGCATAGGGGCACTTGTACCCCAATGTTTATAGCAGCACTCTCAACAATAGCCAAATTATGGAAAGAGCCTAAATGTCCATCAACTGATGAATGGATAAAGAAATTGTGGTTTATATACACAATGGAATACTACGTGGCAATGAGAAAAAATGAAATATGGCCTTTTGTAGCAACATGGATGGAACTGGAGAGTGTTATGCTAAGTGAAATAAGCCATACAGAGAAAGACAGATACCATATGGTTTCACTCTTATGTGGATCCTGAGAAACGTAACAGAAATCCATGGGGGAGGGGAAGGAAAAAAAAAAAAAAGAGGTTTGAGTGGGAGAGAGCCAAAGCATAAGAGACTGTTAAAAACTGAGAACAAACTGAGGGTTGATGGGGGGTGGGAGGGAGGGGAGGGTGGGTGATGGGTATTGAGGAGGGCACCTTTTGGGATGAGCACTGGGTGTTGTATGGAAACCAATTTGACAGTAAATTTCATATATTAAAAAATAAATAAATAAATAAATAAATAAAAAATAAAAAAAATAAAAAAAAAATAAAAAAATGTAATGTTTTCATTCATTTTTTGGGAGACAGAGTATGAGCGGGGGAGGGGCAGAGAGAGAGAGGGAGACAGAGAATCTGAAGCAGGGTCCAGACTCTGAGCTGTCAGCACAGAGCCTGATGCAAGGCTTGAACTCACAAACTGCGAGATCATGACCTGGGCAGAAGTCGGGTGCTTAAGCAACTGAGCTACCCAGGTGCCTCTGATTTTTGAATTTTAAGCAAGACTCCCATCCTTGGGGGAAAAAACCACTTGGTCATGGAGTATAATTATTTTTAGATATTACTGAATTCTATTTGGTAATATTTTGTCAAGGATTTTTGAATTTATATTCATGAGGGAAAATGGTTTGCAGTTTTCTTTTTTGTGTTGTGTTTGTTTGGTTTTGTGTCACAGCAATACAGTCTTCACAAAGTGACTGGAGAAATGTTATCTCCTCTTTTATTTTATGGAAGAGATTGTATAGAATTGGTGTTAATTCTTCCTGAAACACTTGGTAGACTTCTTCAGTGAAACCATCTGGGCTTGGAGATTTCTTTTTTTGAAAATATTTGAACTATGAATTCAATTTCCTTAATAGTTACAGGGCTATTCAAATGAGTTCATATTGGGTGAGTTGTGCTCATCTGTGTTTTTTAAGGAAACAGTCCATTATGTTTAAATCAAATTTGTATGTGTAGAGTTGTTTGTAGGATTCCTTTATCGTCTTTTTGATGCCTGTAAGGTCTGTAGTGAGATCCTCTGTTTTGTTTCTGACATTGGTAATTGTATCTTCTCTCATTTTTTTACTTTGTCCATCATGCTAGCAGTTTGTCCATTACATGGACCCTTTCAAAGAACTAGCCCTTTGTTTTCACCTTAGTATAACTTGGTAAGGGCAGAGAGGTCTAGGATTCTATTTGGCCTTTGCTGGTGGTATTTTGTTTTCTGTGGTATTTGGCTAGATTATAGCTGTTATTGTCCAAACATTTTTTTTTCTGTTTTGTCTTTCTAGGCTTCCCCTTCCTGGTCCTTTGGCTAGAGAGAACAGGCTTTTGTTAGGCTCCAAGTCTGGGCCAGTGAGACAAAAAGAAAACCTGGGGAACTCACCATCATGTCATTCCTTGTGTCCCTAGATTATTAGCCTGTCTACCTTCTCCTTGCAACTTTTCAAAGTCTTTCTTTGTTTATTTATACAGACATACCTTGGAAATATTTCTGGCTTGGTTCCAGACCACTGCAATAAAGTGAATATTGCAATAAAGTGAGTCAAATGAATTTTTTGGTTTTCCAGTGCATATAAAAGTTATATTTACACTACACTATATTAAGTGTGCAATGGCACTATGTCTAAAAGATGATGTACATACCTTAATTAAAAAGTTCTTTGTTGCTAAAAACTGCTATCATCTGAGCTTTCAGCAAGTCATAATCACTGATCACCGTAACAAATATAATAATAATGAAAAAGTTTGAAATATTGTAAGAATTATCAAAATGTGACACAGAGAAACAAAGTGAGTAAGTGCTGTTGGAAAATGGTGCCACTAGACTTGCTCAACAGAGGGTTGCCAAGACTTCAATTTGAAAAAAATTCAATTATCTGAGAAGCACAGTAAAACAGGGTATGCCTGTGTATTAAGTCTGATTTCTAGTTGTACTAGCAGGGGAAATAGGGAAAATTATGTCTACTCCATCTTTTTGCAAGCAAAATTCCCCAGGAATGTTTGTTTATTTATTTTATTTAAAACAAATTTTTATGTTTATTTATTTTTGAGAGAGACAGATATATATATATATATATATATATATATATATATAGAGAGAGAGAGAGAGAGAGAGAGAGAGAGTGTGCAAGTTGGAGAGGGGCAGAGAGAGAGGGAGATACAGAATCTGAAGCAGGCTCCAAGCTCTGAGCTGTCAGCAGACAGCGTGACGTGGGGCTCAAACCCAAGAATTGTGAGATCATGACCTGAGCTGAAGTCGGACGCTTAACCGACTGAGCCACCCAGATGCCCCAGGAATCTTTTTTTTTTTTAAGTAGTTTTTGAGGGAACTCTTCCAATGGTTAATAATATCAGCTGCCTGTCAGTGGTGATGAGTGTGGAAGATTGATCCTATATCTTGACTACACTGTTGTGTAGCTTTTTTGATAAAAGGTGCCCCATTGTCAGATCACGAATGTTTCAGAAAGCCAGACTCATGATTACTTTCAATAGCCATCTTTTCTTTGTGGGTTTCCTTGACTGACAGAGGGATTGGATATTGTTAATCCACTCACATATTTTTTACTTGGTGAACAAGGTCCTAAATTTTTGGAGCATATGTGGAGGTGTGATCACATTATAATCAGGGCTACCTAGACTAAGGTGTCTGATTAGTCCACTGTGTCAGACAGATTTTAAAGGCCCCCCATGATCTTCACCTCCTGGCTTTTAGGAACTGCAGAGACTAGACACTAAGAAGTAAGGGCAGCTGCTAGCTGACATCCAGAAAGAAACTGGGAACTCAGCCCTATAGTTGCAAAGAAATGAATGCTGCCAAGAACCTGAGGGAGCTCAGAAGCAGATTGTTTTCCGGTTGAGCCTACAGATGAGAATGCAGCCTGGCAGACACCTTGATTGCAACCTTGTGAGACTTACACAGGAAATGCAATTAAGCCATGCCTCGGCTTCTGACCCTTAGAAACTGTGCAATAATAAATGCGTGGTGTTCCAGGCTACTAAATCTGTGATAATCCATTACATAGCAATAGATAACAAATACAACAACCATGAGGACATCATCTGTGATGTAAAAGCTTTGGACATCAGAAGGTAGAGGCATGCACTCAACAAATTCTGACCTACCCACTCCCAGTAAATGGTAGGTAAGTCCATGATGGTAAGTGTCCATGATGTAGTACCACAAACATAACCTGGAGACCTTGGTGGCATACTAGAACAGACTTCTCTGAATCTTGGTAGCTTCATCTGAAAATGGAGATAATTATAGTATCTACTTCACAAGATGGTTGTATGAATTATATATGATAATGTGGGTAAAGCTGTTTAGTACAAGGCCTGGAACCTTTCACGGTGGGTGGCCCAAATGAGTGTTGCTCTCGGCATCTTAATATTTCAGTGAGGTCGCATTTCTGTCATATCCTTACATTGTAACAGCGATTGATTTGCAGACCACCCCTTCCCGCCCCAACTAATCAACGAACCAGTCAACGACCCTGCACGATTTCCCCAGGATCAAAGTATCATTTGGTACAGTTCTGGCTAAATTCTCACAGAATAAAGCAGTATTTCCCGTTTTTCTACGACTGCCACCACCCAACAAAAAAACCCACGGCAGCTAAGTCTTCCAAAGCACTCCCGTAACCAAATCACTGCTGTAAGTGGGCTTCTACGCAGAAACACTCACCTTTCTGGTTAATAAGGACTTCAATGAAGGATTCATTAACTCCACCCTCCCCTTCCCCCCTACCCCCCCCCCCCCCCCCCAACAGAAGAATACTCTGGAACAAGTATTCTTGAATTTTATCATTCGCTCCCTGGAGAAAGCGGGGAGAACGAAGTCCTCAGGCCTGGCCTGAACGCCCTTTAGGGGCGTGGGCATCCCGGGGCCCCAGTCCCTTCCACTCGGAAATGCAGGGGATTTAAGCCAACTTCGGCGCGCCTTAATTTCATCCCAAGAACAGACTGCAATCATTGTGTTTAAACAAACCAGCCTAAAGGCCTCAAAGCTTGAGCATAACGGGGGCCGGGGCCGGGGTAGGTCCTGGGTGCGCAGGACTCCCTGAGGACCCCAGCCCCTCCTGGGCCCCGCTGCCGCTGCTGAGTGCCACATCAGCGCCCGCGCTGCACTTCCAGGTTCCTCTCGAGGATGGAGCGAGCTAGCCCGGCGGGCGGGGGCGGGTCCAGGCCTGCGAGAGTGGCGGGCTGGCTGGCCAATAGGCAGCAAGCAGGGTGTCGCGGCCACCAATGAGCTGGAGCTTCGGGGTAGTTGGGCAGCCGAGGTTCGTGCCCCGGGCGGGGGGTGGCGGGGGGGGCGGGGAGCCAGATGAGGCACATCTGGACAGCTGCGCCGAGGAACTGTGCGGCCCCTTCGCGGGCCCGACGTCAGCTGAGCACGTCCCCCACGTCCTCTCCTGCTAGTCACTTTTATTATTCATATTCCCAAAGAAGCAACCGAGGATCCAGGCTTAAAACTTTTTTTTTCCGCTAATTGAGACGGGGCCAGATCTCATCCCGCGCACAGTTTAATTTTCATGGGGCTCTGGGATCAAAAGAACAGAAACAGCAACAACAAAAGCCCAGCCGCTGTCTGATTTAAAACTGGCAAAGTGAGAAAAATAGTGTTGAGTAAACAGACCGAGTTGGGTAAGTTTTGGAGACGTGCTGGGTATCTGTTTCTCCCGCTGTGATCTCTCTCCTGCGTCTTTTTGCTGTTCTCATTATCTTCTCTTCGTCAGAGAGATGAAAATATCGCTCGCTGCCACAAACTGCACAGACCGTCGGCTTCCTTTTCTTCTGCTTTGCTAATAATTTAATTTTTGGTTACTTGTGTGTTATTTTAAAATTTCCCAGGGACAGAAATTTAACTGGTGTCCTGTTGTAAGCCTCTCCAGACCTCAAAGTTGAATCTGATAGATGTATTTTTCTATTTTCTTTCTGTGAGAACAAAGTATGCGTTTGTAAAGCCGAAATCTTTATCCACCCCTCATTCCCCTGACTGTTTTGACAGAAGATTGAGAAAGTTATCAGACTTACTCTGAATTCACAAAACCTTTGCTTCTGTTCATTGGATGTTTAATATTAAGTAACTTAAATTCTGAATTATGTAGGTAATTGCTGTTTCACTTACATGTGAATGTAGTTGTAACCCAAAAATATCTTTTCTGTGTTCATCCATCCATAGTGGGAGGTCCAAATTCCTTCAATACATGACAAACAACTCTGTGCATCAGTAACTTTATAATTGTATGTTAATCCCATAATTCTATCAAAATAATATTTAGAGAGATTGTTAGATGTGTATGCTTGCAGACAGTTGTGGTACATATTTCAGGATTTAGCAATGGAAATTATGGCAAATCTTGACCTAGGTGAATGACCTGAGGCCCATTCCATTCAAAACATCTATAATTTTGCTTAAGCAATGTTTTGGATTTGGGACTTTGTCATATGTTAGTTACTGTCATGGCAGATCTGACCAGAATTGATGTTTAATTTCTCGCTCAGAAAGCCTTTGGTGGGAATTTGGTGCCATAATTGCAAGTTGCAGAGTGTGTTTTTGAATCAGAGAGGCAGTGCATTCAGTGGGTGGAACAGTTGACGTGGTTTTCAGGGATGCAGAGTTAGAAGGGACAGTGAAACAGTATAAAGAGCCCATTGGCCTAGTTCAATTTGCAACCCCACTGTTCGAACCTTGGGCAAGTTACTCAGACTGTCTGTGCCTCAGTTTCCCCCTCTGTAATACGGAGATATTGATAGGCCCTACCTCACGGTGTTGTCTCTAGGACTAAGTGAGTTAACACAGGTGAAACAATAGTTCTGACACATAGTAAGTCTTTGCTCTTGTGCTCACTCTTCATTTCCATCCGTCTTAGCTTCCTCTGCTGCATGTCATTTTCCCAGCTACCATTCTTACCTCCGTATTAGTGGCTAGCATTTACTGAGTCCTGACCTCTTGTTAGTGATACACTAATATTAGGCTGTGAAGGAAAGAGAGTCTTGAGAGGAGAGGAGAATTTATCAGGTGCCAGAGAAAGAGCTAGGAGTTTCTGGGAGTGCAGAAGATGGAAAGAGGACTTCTTACTGTGGGATAGCTTCATAGAAGGGTTGGCTTTCTGGGAAAGGATTTTGCCCAACGGTTTTGATGGAGAGGAAAAGGATCATGGAACAGCAGGTGGCAGGTATTGTAGGAGAAAAGAAAAGCAGGGGCAAAGCACTGAGGCTGGAAAATGTGTACCTATGCTTAGGGACAGTGGGTTGTGATGCAGGAAAATCTTTGAGAGGTTCGTGGGTGGAAAGGTTGGAAAGGTGGGAGAGGTAGGAGAGGACTGCATGGAGAGCCTGATGGGGAAGGGGAGGCTTGGGATGTAGATGGGCGGGGGACGGCAAGCTGAAATGGCAGCAGTTATATGCTGAAGGTGTTTCTAGAACTGTCTATCTCTGGGGTCCAGTCTCCACATCCTGCCCAGCACACACTCCCCATCTACTCCACTGCTTCCATGACGTCCCTTCAGGGCTTGCAGGCTGTGTGGTCAGGACTGAGCAGTGAGCCTTGGCCATATCTTTTTGACAGTTTGGTGTCTCTCTGGGAGCTCTGATGAAGTAGTCTGACATTCTGGGCTATTATCCCAGATACTTTGTAGAAACAAGCCTTGACTTGAAGTCTGACATGGATGCAATCGTTCCACCTCTCCCCTACCCTTGTACATACACAGTGTCTGCAGAGTAGCTCTTCCTCCCCCTGCTAACACCTATTCAGGTGTTAATACTTGTAACATTGTAATTTCCAATTATGGAGTTAGATGAGACCTACAATATATACCTAAGTGGAAAGCTAGTTTGGAGCTCTCCTCCTTTTTCTTCCTTGAGAGCATTGTGCTGTGGCAGAGAGAAGCTGAGCTCTGGTCCTGGCACTGCTGCTGACCAACTGTGTGACCTCAGGAAAGACGTTGAGCCATTATGCGTTTCTTTGTGCCATCATCTGTAAAATTATTAAATTACCTCTGAGATTCTGAGATGATTTTTTTTTTTCTTTTCTCTTCTTCGCTGGGACAGTCTGTTGCTTGCAGATGGCTCTTTGATATGTCTATGGCTGACATTTCGTGACTACTTAATACATGGTAAACATTATTCAGGGTGCTTAAACATGTCTTAACTCATGTAGTCCTCTCACCAAACCTATGAGGGTTGGTACCTATTGACTGAGGAGACAGAGGCATAGGCATATTAAGAGACTTGCCCAAGGTCACACAGTGAACAAATGGCAGATGCCCATCTGGTCTAACTCTAGACCCCAAGCCTTAACCACAGGCTACACTGCCTTAGGCATGTAAAGCTGGGCTATTCTTGTTTGCAGTTGTGTTGGTAATCAAGAAGTCCATGGGAGAAGGCTAATTGGAGGGGGAGAGCACATTTGAAGAACTGAGCTGGTAAAATTTCCTTGGAGGGGCTAGAATACCAACACGGGTCATGTCTATGGGATGTGTTGTGCCTGGAAACAGAAGACATTCTACATGTTTATAAGATGGGACTCATTGCAGGCAAGCACTCTGTCTTTTCATCCTGCTTGAACAAAACCCACGGTAGTACCTGGATATATAGTAGACATTCGATAAATGTCGCTAGATGATTATCCTTTTTGAAAAAATGAAACTGTATAAGTCAGATGCAATGGTTTCCCCTTTGTTTCCCTGCTTTCTTCTCAATCTGTTACTCTCCCCAGAGAGAAGCTTTGTTACTGGTTTAGTCTAAAACCTTTCAGCCCTTCTGTAAGGATTCACTCACAGGTATAGATCTAAACAATTTGAAGATGTGAATGGGACCACAATATTTTTTTAAATTGAAATATAATTCACATACAGTGTTATTGTAGTTTTAGGTGTACATTAATTAATTAAACAATTCTATACATTACTCAGTGCTAATCACGTAAGTATACTCTTTATCTTCTTTCTCTATTTCATGCCTCCCCCTATCCACTTCCCCTCAGGCAACCGCCAATTTCTTCTCTATATGTAACAGTCTATTCTTTTGTTTGTCTCTTTTTATTTTGTTTGTTTTGTTGCTTAGATTCCATGTATGAGTGAAATTATATGGTATTTGTCTTTCTCAGTTTGACTTATTTCACTTAGCATTATATCCTTTATTTAGGTCCATCCATGTTGGTGCAAGTGGAAATATCTTTTTTTTTTTTTTACAAAAAATATTGAGTAATATTCCATTCCACAATATTCCATATATTCCATATTCCACAATATTCCATTGTGTATATATACCACATCTTTATTTATCTGTCGAAGAATACTTGGGTTGCTTCCATAATTTGGCTATTGTAAATAATGCTGCAATAACATAGGGGTGCATATATCTTTTCTAATTAGTATTTTCATTTTGCTTTGGGTAAATACCCAGTAGTAAAATTACTGGATCATATGGTGATTCTATTTTTAATTTTTTGAGGAGTCTCCATACTGTGTTCCCCAGTGGCTGCACTAATTTGCATTCCCATCAATAGTGCAGAGGTCTCCTTTTTCTCCACATCCTCACCAACACTCACCATTTTTTTGATTTTAGCCATTCTGACAAATGGAGGTGATATCTCATTGTGGTTTCAATTTACATTTCCCTGATGATTAGTGATGTTGAACCATTCTTATGTGTCTGTTGGCCATCTGTACGTCTTCTTTGGAAAAATGTCTATTCGGGTCCTCTGCCCATTTTTTAATTGGATTATTTGGGGTTTTCGGGGTTCAGTTCTTTAAAATTCTTTATACATTTTGGATATTAAACCCCTATCAAACATGTCATTTGTAAACATCTTCTCCCATTCAGTAGGTTGCCTTTTCATTTTATTCATAGTTTCCTTTGCTGTGCAAAATCTATTTTGGTGTAGTCACAATAGTTTAATTTTGCTTTTGTTTCCCTTGCCTTAGGAGACAGATCCAGAAAAATGTTTCTATAGCCAATGTCAAAGAATTTACTTCCTATGTTTTCTTCTAAGAGTTTTATGTTTTCAGGTCTCACATTTAGGTCTTTATTCTGTTTTTAGTTTAATTTTGTGTATGGTGTAAGAAAATGGTCCAGTTTCATTCTTTTGCATGTAGCTGGCCAGTTTTCCCAGCATCATTTATTGAAGTCTGTCTTTTTCCCATTTAATAATCTTGCCTCCTTTATAATAGATTAATTGATCATACAAGTGTGGATTTATTTCTGGGGTCTCTATTCTGTTATTTTGATCTGTATATCTATTTTTGTGTCAGTACCATACTGTTTGATTACTACAGCTTAGTAGTATAGTTTTAAAACTGGAATTGTGATACCTCCAGCTTTGTTTTTTTCAAGATTCTTTGGCTGTTCAAAATCCCATACAAATTTTAGGATTATTTGTTCTAGTTCTGTGAAAAATGCTGTTGGTATTTTGATAGAGATTGCATTAAATATGTAGATTACTTTGGGTAGAATGGACATTTTAACAATATTCATTCTTCCAATCCATGAACATGGAATATCTTTCCATTTGTTTGTGTCTTCTCCAATTTCTTTCACCAGTGTTTTATATTTTGGAGTATAGATCTTTCACCTCTTTGGTTAAGTTTATTCCTAGGTATTTTATTATTTTTGGTGCAATGGTAAATAGGGTTGTTTTCTTAATTTCTCTCTCTGCTGCTTCATTATTAGTATATAGAAATTCAACAGACTTCTGTATTTTATTTTGTATCCTGCAAATTTACTGAATTCATTTATGAGTTCTAGTAGTTTTTTGGTGGAGTTTTTAGGGTTTTCTATATAGAGTATCATGTCATCTGCAAATAGTGAAAGTTTTACTTCTTCCCTACCAATTTGGATGCCTTTTATTTCTTTTTCTTGTCTGACTGGTATAGTTAGAACTTCCAGTACTATTTTGAATAAAAGTAGCAAGGGTGGACAACCCTATCTTGTTCCTGAAAGTGGTGGAAAAGCTCTGTTTTTCATCATTGAAAATATTGTGGTTTGGAACAACAATATATTTATTTTTTTAAAAAATGGAGAAACTGAAATATTCCAAGGCTCGTGGAAAAATGAGGCAGGTACCAGGTAAATATTCTACTTCTATTTCTTGGGCATCAAATTGTATTGTTTTATTTCTGGAGATGCTATGGTTTTGGGATAAGAACTTCTCATGATGAAGCTTGATGCAGGATTATTTCAGGTGTCCCATTATTAATTATACCCAGTCTGGATTTTAAATCTTTTTGAGACTTCATTCTTTAGGTCTTTTATATATTGAATAAATTTTAAAATAATATTTGAAAAATATTTTAATTTGCTTTTTACTTCATTGGTTTAATGTCGTCACTCTTAAATATAGCACTCTGACTAAGCAAACAGACTTTGGAGTCAGACTGTGAGGGTTTCAATCCCAGGTCTGCTTCTTACTAGTGTACCCTGAGTAAGTTATTTTCTCTAGGAGGCTTTATTATATTGTATTTATTATTATAAAGTGGGGATATCAGTAGGCATCGAATGAGAAAATCCATGTGAAGAATTTAGCATAGTATCTGGTTCATAGTAAAGCCTATACCTATAAGCAATTCATTTTTTATTATGGCAAATTAAACATAATATAAAATTTGCCATTTTAACCATTTCTAAGTGTGTAGTTCAGTAACATTAGGTACATTGACATTGTTGTGCAGAGATCACAGCTGTCCATCTCCAGAGCCATTTCATCAAACTGAAACTCCATACTCATTAAACAATAACTCCCTGGCTTGCTGCTAGTAACCACATTCTGCTGTCTCTATCAATTGGATTACTCTATGTACCTCATATAAATGGAATTATACAATCTTTTTCTTCTTATGACTGGCTTATTTCACTTAGCATAATATCTTCAAGGTCCATCGATAGGATATCATGTGTCAGAATTTCATACTTTTTAAGGTTGAATAATATTCCATTGTATGTTTATACTGCATTTTGTTTATCCATTCATCTGTTGAGGAGCATTTAGGTTGTTTCCATCTGTGATGGCTAATTTTTTGTGTTAATTTTGCTAGACCACACTGACAAGATATTCAGTCAAAGCTTATTCTAGATGCTTCTGTGAAGGTATTTTTAACTTAATTTAATTTATTTAAAGTTTTTATTCATTTATTTTGAGGGGTGAGGAGGTGCAGAGAGAGAGAGGGAGGGTGGGAGGGAGGGAGAGAAGAGAGAGAGAATTCTAAGCAGGCTTTGCACTGACAGATGTGGGGCTCAAACTCATAAACCATGAGATCATGACCTGAGCCAAAACCAAGAGCTAGACACTTAACCAACTGAGCCACCCAGACACCCCTGAAGGTATTTTTTAGATGAGATTAACATTTAGCTCAGTAGACTTGAGTAAAGCAGATAGCTCTCCGTTATTTGGATAGGCCACATCTAATCAGTTGAAGACCTTTATAGAAAAATACCGACCAACAATGCAAAAGAGATCCTCTTTCTCTGCATCCTCCCCAACATCTGTTGTTGCCTGAGTTGTTAATGTTAGCCATTCGGACAGGTGTGAGGTGGTATCTCATTGTGGTTTTGATTTGTATTTCCCTGATGATGAGTGATGTTGAGCATTTTTTCATGTGTCAGTTGGCCTTCTGGATGTCTTCTTTGGAGAAGTGTCTATTCATGTCTTTTGCCCATTTCTTCACTGGATTATTTGTTTTTTGGGTGTTGAGTTTGAGAAGTTCTTTATAGATTTTGGATAATAACTCTTTATCTGATATGTCATTTACAAATACCTGCTCCCATTCTGCTGGTTGCCTTTTAGTTTTGCTGACTGTTTCCTTTGTTGTGCAGAAGCTTTTTATTTTGATGAGGTCCCAATAGTTCATTTTTGCTTTTGTTTCCCTTGCCTCCAGAGACGTTTTGAGTAAGAAATTGCTGCGGCCAAGATCAAAGAGGTTTTTGCCTGCTTTCTCCTCTGGGATTTTGATGGCTTCCTGTCTTACATGGAGGTCTTTCATCCATTTTGAGTTTATTTTTGTATATGGTGTAAGAAAGTGGTCCAGGTTCATTCTTCTTCATGTCACTGTCCAGTTTTCCCAGCACCACTTGCTGAAGAGACTGTCTTTATTCCATTGGATATTCTTTCCTGCTTTGTCAAAGATTAGTTGGCCATACGTTTGTGGGTCCATTTCTGGGTTCTTTATTTTGTTGCATTGATCTGAATGTCTGTTCTTGTGCCAGTACCATACTGTCTTGATGGTTACAGCTTTGTAGTATAGCTTGAAGTCTGGGATTTTGATGCTTCCTGCTTTGGTTTTCTTTTTCAAGATTGCTTTGGCTATTTGGGGTCTTTTCTGGTTCCATACAAATTTTAGGATTATTTGTTGTAGCTCTGTGAAGAATGCTGGTGTTATCTTGATAGAGATTGCATTGAATATGTAGATTGCTTTGGGTAGTATCAACATTTTAACAATATGTGTTCTTCCTATCCAGGAGCATGGAATCTTTTTTTTTTCAATATATGAAATTTATTGTCAAATTGGTTTCCATACAACACCCAGTGCTCATCCCAAAAGATGCCCTCCTCAATACCCATCACCCACCCTCCATCAACCCTCAGTTTGTTCTCAGTTTTTAAGAGTTTCTTATGCTTTGGCTCTCTCCCACTCTAACCTCTTTTTTTTTTCCTTCCCCTCCCCCATGGGAATGCAAGCTGGTGCAGCCACTCTGGAAAACAGTATGGAGCTTCCTCAAAAAACTAAAAATAGAACTGCCCTATGACCCAGCAATTGCAGTACTAGGCATTTATCCACAGGATACAGGTGTGCTGTTTCAAAGGGACACATGCACCCCATGTTTATAGCAGCACTATCAACAATAGCCAAAGTATGGAAAGACCCCAAATGTCCATCAATGGATGAATGGATAAAGAAGAAATGGTATATATATACAATGGAGTATTACTCGGCAATCAAAAAGAATGAAATTTTGCCATCTGCAACTACGTGGATGGAACTGGAGGGTATTATACTAAGTGAAATTAGTCAGAGAAAGACAAAAATCATATGACTTCACTCATATGAGGACTTTAAGAGACAAAACAGATGAACAAAAGGGAAGGGAAACAAAAATAATATAAAAACAGGGAGGGGGACAAAACAGAAGAGACTCATAAATATAGAGAACAAACTGAGGGTTACTGGAGGGGTTGTGGGAGGGGGGATGGGCTAGGGCTAAATGAGTAAGGGGCACTAAGGAATCTAGTCCTGAAATCATTGTTGCATTATATGCTAATTTGGATGTAAATTTAAAAAAATTAAATTAAATTAAAAAATATAAAAATAAAAATAATAAAAAATAAAAAAAAAGCAAAATACTGACCTCTCTTGAACAAGAGAACAATTCTGCCAGCAAACTGCTTTTGGACTTAAATTGCAGTATCATCTCTTCCCTGAGTTTCGCCTGTTGGCTTACACTAAAGATTTTGGACATGCTAACCTCCACAATCATGTTAGCCAATTCCTAAAATAAGTCTTTCTCTCTATATAATATATAGCTATAGATTTGACTATGTATAGGTAGTAGATATAGACACGTAGATGTATAGATATAGATAGATATAGATATACATATAGGTAGATATACTACTGGTTCTATTTCTTTGGAGAATCCTAACTAATATGCCATCCCTTAATTACTGTGAATAATGCTGCTATGAACATTGGTGTACATTTATCTGTTGGAGTTCCTGCTTTCAATTCTTTGGGGTAAATACCTAGAAGTGGAATTGTAGGATCAAAAAGTAATTCTTTTTTTAAGTTTATTCATTTATTTTGAGAGAGACACAGCACGAATAAGGAAGGGGCGGAGAGAGAAGGAAAGAGAGGGAATTCCAAGCAGGCTGTACTGTCAGTGCAAAGCCCAACTTGGGGCTTTATTTTATGAACTGTGAGATCATGACCTGAGCTGAGATCAAGAGTGAGATTCTTAACTGACTGAGCCACCCAGATGCTCCTAAAATAATTATTATAGGAATAAAAAAATACCCAGTGCCCCAAAAGGTAAAATTCACAATGTCTGGCACTCAAACATAGTGAAGCAGTTGTGTTGAAAATGGAAATAAATACACTAACCCTGACTGTCCTGGAGGTGTACTTACATGCACATTTTTGTACTATTAGTCAAATAGTTGAGGTCTTCACTATAATAACATTTTGTACATAACAAGACAGAGTCTGCCAAACCACGGTCTGTGTTGATTTTACTTTGGCTTCTGAGATAGAAGTTCTTCTTCAGTGTATTACTGTTTTTTAAGATTGTTTTTCTGTGTTTGATAACCCCAACCTCCCATTGGACTATGGTGAGGTAAACTCGCCTAAGGGTTATACTGGCCAAATGCATCATGCCTCCGATGGATTGGAGCTAAGACTAGGGCATGATGGGTGGGAGATGAGGCGAGGCTAATGAGCGACTGAGCATCGAAGGCCTTATAGAGAGCAGCAAGGGCCAAAGCAGCGCTGCCAAGATCTGCTGACAGGTCTAAGAGGGCTGGCTAAGCCAGAGTCCAGAACCAGAAGCCTTTTAAACCCAACAGAGGCACGTGGGGAGTGAATTCAGCCAAGTCCAGTTGGGACTATGACTGAAGCTGAAGAAGCAGGGCTTGATTTCATTACCAGACGTAGGAGGCTGGGTCAGAGAGGGATGCCCTGGAGTCAGGCAAGGGCTTAAAGCTCAGGAGCCTCATACCAGGGTCCCAGACTTTGAGCCAGGACTGTCTATTTTCCCTCTGAGAATTGGACAGTTTCTCTGTTTCTCTGCTCTGCTACTTCCCTGAAGTCCAGTCTGACCTGCTATCGTCTAGACATCTCTACATAGATGCTTTGTTGCCAGAACAATCAAGTTTTCCTTTTTTTTCCTTTTTCAATTTGAGTACAGTTGACATGCAGGGTCACATTAGTTTCAGGTGGACAAGTTAGTGATTTGACAAGTTTATAGAACAAATACGTTTTCTTCAGTTTGGCTGTGCTGAGCACCTTGGCATTTCTTCCCGCTCTGCCTGTGCAGAAATACTGCTTTTCTTCACACAACTAACACCTTTCTTGGATGCTGGAAAACTACTTCTTAAAATATTGTAGCCCAGATTAATTCTTGGGAAAGCTCCTACTTAAGATGACAACAAGATATTATTACTATCATTTGATAGAGGTTTTACTTTTTTTGGTGGATAAGAACTAAATACTGAGTCTTTAGGAAAATTGGAAGTCGTTTTTTCTTTTAAAGGAGAGGTACTACAGTCACTTTTTCACCTAGAAAGAAAGCTTCCATCAGAAGTCTTGGAAAACTTTACTTTTATGCCAGTGATCTCCCTACTATGGGTTGGGATGTAGGAATGGATGCTGCTCAGTATTCTCATGTCACTATGACAGTTCTCATAACAGAAATGATTCATTTGCAGAATTTAGTAATAATAACAGAAGTAAGAACAGCCACACTAGATGATAGAGTAAATTTATCACTTTAATTTCCTCCAAATCAGCATTGTTTGAAGGAGGTTTTGTTCCTCTCTGGTGTTTTCCACTGAGAGAGAGAGATAGATGCAGGAAAGATTAAGAGAGCATGAGTGAGAGCCTTTTGCCTCTTTCTGATGAGCTCAGGACTCCCTTCTGTACTCCTGCATGTTTCAGGGGCCATCAGCCTATCAGAAAGGTGCAATTAAGGACAAAGATTATGGTTTCTGGAGAGAAATGTGCACAAAAAATTTAATAATACCTACTTGTTGCCTTAGTAATTGTGGTAAGAGTTGTTGGTTTTGCTTTTGGAATTATTTTTAGTTATTTGTGTTTCGTGGTGGTAATGAATAAGAGACAGTGGGGTGAATGGATGAAACTGGTTCTGCACCCTGATAGTGGTTACATTCTAATTGGTTCTAGGATCAGAATTGGTTTTTCTATAAGAGAATCAGATTGACTATGTGAAACCATTAAAAGGGACAGGATCCTCTTATTTTGCCTCAGTCTCAGTCTCATTCCATTTCCCCACTTTCATCGCTGTCTTTTCCTCTCATTCCAGTTACCCCTAAACCCATGATTTCCCTGCTCTTAGCAACCTTTTCCAGGACCTCTTTTACAGGGAAATTGCCCAGGATTCAGAAGAGGCTATGGTGGGATGTTTCCCTCCTCTTGTCTGTGGCTTTTATTTTTCTGGATCGGAAGTAGAATTTATATGCCACTCCAGTGATCTTTTTTCAATTTTCCTGAAATGAAGAAAACCCATTCTCCCCACCCCCCCCCAATGTCTTGAAAGAAGAATTTTTGAAGATTTAGAAATAGGAAGAAGTCAACAGAGAGAATGTTTTGATTTTGATCTATCCTGACATTGGCATGAAATTAGTTCTTGTGAAAAAAGAGACTGGGGCTATCAAGAAAATGAATATAGGCACAAACAGAAAGCAGATTCAGAGCTGTAAATACAGAGAACAAACCATTTGTTGCCAAAGAAGAGAGGGTGGGAGGACAGGCAAAAGGGTTGAAAGGGAGTGGGCAATACAGGGTTCCAGTTATGGAATGAGTAAGTCACAGGAATAAAAGACATAGCATAGGGAATATGGTCAATGATATCGTAATTATGTTGCATGGTAACAGATTGTAGCTACACTTATATGGTGAGCCTAGCATAATGTATAAACTTGGCAAATAACTATGTTATACATCTGAAGCTAATATAACTTTGTATGTCAACTAAACTCAAATAAAAATATTTATTTATTTATTTATTCTCAAGTTAGCTAGCGTACTGTGTAGTCTTGGCTTTAGGAGTATATTCCCGTGATTCATCACTTACATACAACACACAGTGCTCATCCCAACAAGTGCCCTCCTCAATGCCTATCGCCTATTTTCCCCATTCCTCCCAACCCCCACCCCCATCAAACCTCAGTTGGGGCTATCACTGAAAAAGCACCCATTCCTACCTTCAGATAGCACAGTCCTACATTTTAGGGACGACAGCTTTGACTCTCACACTGAGCCCCCTTAAGCTTCTGAATTTTCCTTCTGATACATTATCAATCACCAATTGTGCTGAATCATAAAGCATATTGCCAGATTTGGAAATGGAGTATTGTTAATGAGGCAGTTGGTACGGCCTGAAAAAGTAAACTTTAAGGAAAAGCTGTGGGCTCAAAGGGTATCTTCTTTCCTTCATTGTTTGGCACATCATCACTTGACTTTTCCAAGTTTCAGTTAACAAGTGATGTTTAAAAATGTCCTCTCTTCTGCTCTCTCCTTATCCTTTTATCTTTTTCATTTGGTTATGATTTGAGAAGCAATTCATCAAGGGCAGTTCTGAGTTCATGTTGACTAAAAACACAGGACTAAAGGTGAGCAGATATTTACTCTGGTGTTCAAAGTCCGGTTGAAGAAATGATGAGTAAGTTAGCTTACATTAGCTGAGTCTCTTATTCTTATCGAAAAGACCATTATTCTAGTGATTGGAGAAGGCAGTGGTTTACATGGCATCCTTTGAGGAAAGACTCTGTTTTAAATGAGCTTCTCCACTGGCCTCCTTGTGGGCTCACCTCCACCACCAGACCATCCGTCATCATTAACCACGTTTCTAAATTTAATTTATTAGAGGAACCATTTGGTTCACAGGATGAGTGGATTTTGATTGGGAGGTAGTGGTGGGTAGAAAGTGTAGGGCCTGCTGGTTATTTCACTGAAGCCCCAAATAGCATGAAGGAGGAAGGTCAGTTAAGAAGCAGAAAGAGAAAAGAAGAAACAACTGAGCAAATCTTCTCAAAAATTTTGTTGGAAATTGGCTTGAAGTCTAATTTGCTCTCTTAGCCATAGAGTTGAGTCTTATATGTTTTGTAATCAGTTCTTATAAAATTCAGCCATTACTAAGCTGATGACCAAAGAACACTCTTCCAACTTGATAGAATAGAGAAATGTCTTCTCCAGCCAAAATTATAGGAAATTTTCCGCCAGCAAGCATTCAGATTTCCTACTGGGTCCATTCCTGTAAGATTTATCTTTCCAGATAATCCAGTTGGTTAGGTTAATTGGGTCCAGTCAATCTTAAATAAATAAAAAATAAATAAATAAAAATACCAGTTACACAGTTAGAAAGCTTTTGAATCTTCCAGGGAACAGACATATTTATGGCGTCCAGTTCAGGATTACGTCTTAAGGGAGAAATTACTCTTTTTCTCTCCAAGCAATACCAGCATGAAATGACCCTTCATGAGATCCTTGAGCTTTCAAGGGCACTCTTCCCAGGATGAATGATGCCAGAGAGCATGTGATTCAGTCACAGTTTCCCTCCAGGTCCCTTCAGTCACTTAGAGGACAAATTCTCTGTCTGCAGGGCCTGTTCTGTGGGTGTGCAACCTGTAGAGTTGCACAGGGCTCCAGTCTTAGAGGGGTCGTGTGCTTATTTTAATGCTCTGCTGTCACTGTTTTGAAATTCTCACAATTTATAAACAAGGGACTCCACATTTTCAGTTTGCTCTGGGGCCCTGCCTCTATGCTTTCAGGGCTATTCAAGTGTAACAAGAGTGAGAAAGTAAAATCAAGGGCCTGTTTTCATCACTTTCCTCCAACTTTATGTGTCCAGATGAGCACCTAATGGAACTGCTACTCATTCGTTTGTCTTTATTGATCTCATGGTTAGTTTACCCTATTAACGGGTTTTCAGAGGATCTTGTCCCTTTTTAGAACAATTTCTCTACTAATTTAGAGCCTGTAGTTAAAAAGGTGAATCAGGTCTTGGCAACATATGGTACTTCTGTCTTTTGAAAAGAAGTGTCTTCTAAATCTCCTTTGTTTACTTTGTGTTATGGCCTTGATGGCACAACCCCAATTTCATACGTGCACTCTACACACACTCCAGTAGGTCTCATTTTTACTTTTATTTATTTTGTTAAAAGTTTACTCATTTATTTTGACAGAGACAGAGAGAGTGCAAGGAGGGGTGTAGGGTGGAGAGAGAGGGAAAATCTCAAGCAGGTCCCACAGCAGTGCAGTCAATGCAGAGCCTGATGTGGGGCCCAAACTTAGGAAACTGAGACCATGATGTGAACCAAAATCAAGAGTCAGATGCTCAACTGAATGAACCACCCAGGTGCTCCAAGAGGTCTTATTTTTAAAGCAAGAACCAAGAAAGATTCTTACTGGCTGGTGGGTCCAAAAGCTGAAGCCCACAGCAATGACTGTGAATATTCATTCCAGAGTTTTCTTAGTCTTCCTAGGGGCCCCTGGGTAGAAGTGGGTATGAGATGGTTGGCTTGATAGGTTGGTTCAGGTAAGGGAAACAAAGTCAGGGGCGGGCCTGATCCGTGTGGGAGCCTTCTGCTTTAACTGTGCTTACACACTGAGCACCTGAGCTGGCTGGTTGAACAGTTTCATGGAAATGATTAATAAGGAGGCAAACATGGTGAGAGTGGGAATAAATGATTATAAATACCTTGCAGGACTTGGAGAAACACTTGCTGACAGTGAATCAGTTAGTATTTCCCTGAGTGCAAAGGACAGTATTTTCTGGTATGTGTGAACATGCCCAGTAGTTTGACAATCAGACCTGCATGTCTGATGATATTAATTGCAGGGTGTTATGGGCCAGGTTTCTGTAAGTTAAGTGGAGGTGGAGGCCACTGGCATGATATACATTACTTGGGAAGAAACATGAGTGGGAGGAAGAAAAGAGGTTTCTCTGGGGCTGTTGCAAGGCTGATGCTGGTGAAATATGTTTGTCTTTCTTGAGTGGTAAGCAGCATCTGCAAGGATTGTTAGCTGCTGAGCAGCACATCTTCTGTACTTAAGACCCATGAGAGATTTGGGTGACGGTAGTAGTGAGGTAAGTTTCAATACTGTGTTTTCCTACTCCTTGTCTTTGGTGTGTACATGGGTGTGTGTATGTATGTAAAACTGACAAAAAGGTGTCTGGTTTCAGCCTATTGATTTTTTTTTTCATTCTGCTGGAAATCTTCATTAATTAGGACACAAAGGCTCAGTTTCCACTTCTTTCTTACCCTTTTTGCCCAATTCGAAGATGTTTGATATACTGAGACTAAGTATGATGAAGGACTGACTAGGAAGGGAGAATTGATCTGAAACTGTTGAAAGTTAGTTCACCATTTCTAGAGTAACCTTGGTATGTAAAAAGGAAGAACTTTTTTTTTGATCAAAAAATGCTTATTTATTTTTGAGAGAGAGAGAGAGAGAGAGAGAGAGCGCACAGTGGTGGAGAGGCAGATCCAGAGAAAGGGACAGAGGATCCTAAGCAAGTTCTGCACTGACAGCAGTGAGCCGCAGAGGGGCTTGACCTCATGAATCTTAAGATCATGACTCGAGCTGAAGTCGGACACTCAGCTGACTGAGCCACCCAAGTGCCCCATAAAGAGCAAGAACTTTTGATTCATATAGATCTAGTTTGAATCCTGACTCTTACTGTGTATTTGGGACATTGTGAAAATAACTTAACCTCTCTGAACTTCAGTTTCCTGATTTGTAAAATAGGGTAATAATACCAGCTTCTCAGTGTGGCAAGGATTTAATGAGATAATGTTGGCCAAGAGCCTGGTGTCTTATCTGCCATATGGTAGAAACTCCATAGAAAACTGGTACCTTTAGTTTATTAACTCTTTCTCTAGCCCCTTCCCAAGCATTGGAGTCATGGCCTGCCATTCTTGACTCCCGTAATCATCAGTGTTTCCCCAGCCAGCTTATTGTGGGCTATGGCTGATGGAGACAAAACTAAGACTAGCCTAATCCTAATAGATACTTCATTTCATTTTTATGTTATGATCCAACATTACAGTTACATGGGCAGAGTGGCTGTGGGGAGATCTGTGTCTTAAATGCTGAATTCTCCTTGATTTGTGACATTTTCCCCCTCTGGGATCTTTAGGAATCTGGCAGCTGAAACACAAGTCCTGCCATCTACTCTTTCCATCCACCAATCCACCCATCCATTTATTCATCCATTTACACATCCATTCATCCACACAACCCTTATGTACTGAGCCACATACTATATGCCAGGAACAGTTCTGAGAGTCAGAAATTAAGCAGTAAAGAAGAATAGAAACAAGTCCTACATGAACATAGTTTTCACTCTAATTGCAATAAACAAAGTAAGTCAGTAAATTATGTAGTGTGTTAGAAGGGGATGTTTTATGGGGAATATAAAACAGGACAAGAGGATGGGGTCTTGATGCAGTTTGAAGTTTTAAATAGAGTGATCAGGGAAAGCCTTATTAGAAGGGTAATAAGGGAAAGCCTTATTAGAAGGTATTCGAGCAAAGGCATAGAGGAGGTAAGGGGGAAGAGTATTTCAAGCAGGAGGAGCAGCAAATACAAAAACCTGAAGGTGGAGCAGAGCCTGGTGTGTTTAACGAGAAGAAGGGAGGCCAGTGTGGCCGGTAAGGAGTAGACTGGAGAAGTGATGGGAACTAAATCATATGGAGCCATATAGGTCATTGGGAGGACCTCAGCCTAACTTACATTTCAACAGGATAATTCTGACTTCTGGGTTGAGAATAGTCTGAAAAGGGCAAAGGCAGAAGCAGAATCCAGTGAAGAAACCACTGTAATACCCCAGGCCTGTACCAGAGGGTCTTAGGGGAGGTGGTGAGAAGAGGTCAGATCCTGGGCATACTTTGGAGATAGAGTCAACAGGATTCTCCAACAGATTGGATGTGGCAAGTGAGAGAAAGAGAGGCATCAAGGATGATTGTAAACTTTTTGGTGAAATTGGGAGGATGAAGTTGTCATTGAGTAGGGAAGACTGTAGGTAGGTGGATCTGGTCCAGGTATCAGGAGACCTGTTCTGGACAGTTTTGAATTTGAGATGTATATTGGACAGCTGGATGGGCAGTTGGATGTAAGGAGCTTAGGGTTCTGAGGAGAAGTATGGGCTATAGATAAAAATCTGGGAGTCATTGGCATGTGGCTTACTACTGAAGGCTGTGAAAAGAGATTACTGAGAAGGTAGAAAAGAGTTCTAAAAACTGAGCCCTAGGACATTCTAAGTATTCTCATTAGGAGAAACTAGACCAGAAGGAAGGGCCAGGGAAGAAAAATAAGGGAAGAATATTTTCCAGGGAGCATGCTGTGATCAGCTCTGTGAAATTCTGCTAGTGGCTCAGGTAAGATGAAGACAGAATTGGCAGTTGAGTTTAGCAATGTGGGGTCTTTGGTGACCTTGACAAGAAAGCTAGAATCATACAAGACTGGTAAAGAAGGGACAGAATGAGGTGGGAACAGTGACGTTAGAGCTCATTCATTTGTAGCCAATCCTTTTTCACTCCCAATCCACTGAATCGAAGCCCCTCAACTTCCCATGTTTCTCTTTCATCTTTATTTTATGTTGCCAATTTTTGTAAGCAACCTTAAATTATTTTAGAGTGGGCTAGCAAACAAGCACCATGGGATACTCCCCCAGATCGGTTCTCTTCGGCCTCTGTTGGGGAAAAGGGCCGCCCGTTACTATTTCCCTTCACATCTGGTGGCAAAGATGGGGCTGCATGCTTGCTCCTGAGTGGGGGTTTCCCAGCATAGTTGTGCACGTTGCCTTTGCATGGAAACACAGGCCTTTATAGGAGGATGAATTTGGGGTATGATTGTGGGGAGCTGGTAAACCTTGTTTTTGTCTCCTCTTGGTGAGGCCCTCGCAGTTACTATGTTTCCACACTTGTTTTATTACAGGTGTAGAGCAGGTCAAATAGAACTTTTGAAATTGGGATAACCTAGAGGGATTTCAGAGGAGGGCAATAGATTGAGCAACACGATGGCAAAAGAGGAAAAAACTGAGGACAGGTGAAGAAGTTTCCCCAGCTGTGGCCATGGCCCTTTCAGGCTCTAATGATACTTAGAGGCCTGCAGAGGCTGACCTACATTTTGAAAGTGACTGTGGAGTTTGGCAGGTATTTCAGGGAGGCTTTTTCCTGGGCCAAGGCCAGAGGATGACTCAGCAGGTTGGGACATAGCTGGCTTCTGTTGAGGTACGGAGAGAGCTTCCCTGCAGTGTACTGGACACAATTTCCAGTCAGTAGGAGTGCGCGCAGACTCCTCCGCTCCCTCTTGTTGATCCACAGAGGCCTCACCAGCTTCAAGTCATGAAGACAAAAATTGTTGGGGAGGACAGAATGTGACTTCTGGCTTTTCCTTTGGGACTGGGTTAACAGGCTGGTGGATGGTAGATGCTGGTAGATGACAGATACAGAATACATTTGTGGGTTCTCCCTTTTTGCTGCCCTTGCTGGTTTCTGGAAAGTGATGCTGTTTGCTCCATTGTTCATGTGACCTCATACATTGGGCATCTGCCTGCAGTGCCTGTTTTGAAAAACAGGTTTATTTTTTAGAAGAGTTTTGCATTCACAGTAAAACTGAGCAGAAGTTAGAGAGTTGCCATATAACCCTGACCTCCACATGTGCACAGCCTTCGCCATCTGCATCTCTCAGCAGGGAGGTACATTCTGATGAACCTTCGTTGACACATTATTATCACTCAAAGTTCATAGTTTACATCATGGTTTACTTTTATTTATTTATTTATTTATTCATTCATTCATCCACTCATTCATTCTAATGTCTATTTATTTTGAGATTGAGAGAGAGAGAGAGAGAGAGAGAGAGAGAGAGAGAAAGGAGGTAAAGGGCAGAGAAAGAGAGAGAGAGAGAATCTCAAACAGGCTTCACACTGTCAGCGCAGAGCCTGATCTGGGGTTCGATCTTACGAACTGTGAGATCATGACCTGAGCTGAAATCAAGAGGTGGAAGCCTAACCAACTGACCCACCCAGTGCCCCTGTGGTTTACTTTTAGTGTTGCACATTCTATGGGTTAACAAATGTATAATGACATGTATCTACCATTATAATAGCACATAGAATAGTTTCATTGCCTTAAAAATCCTTGGTGCTTTGCCCATTCATCTCTCCCTTTTTCCTAACCTCTAGAAACCACTGATATTTGCCCTGTCTCCTTGGTTTTGACTTTTCTAGAATGTTATGTGATTGGAGTCATATAGTATTGTATCCTTTTCAGAGTGGCTTCTTTCACTTAGTAGTAAGCATTTAAGTTTCTTCCATGTCTACTGATTAATATTTCATTTTATGGATGTATTACATTTTATTTATCCATTCATCTACTGAAGGACATCTTGATTGCTACCAAATTTTGGCAATTGTAAATAAAGTTGCTATGAACATCTGTATGCAGGTTTTTGTGTGCATATATGTTTTTAGCTTTGGGTAAATATCAAAGAATTTGATTGCCCAATCATATGGTAAGAATATGTGAGAAGCTTTGTGAGAAGCTGCCAAACTGTCTTCCAAAGTTGCTACACCATATTTCAGTCAGCAATGAATGAGAGTTCCTGTTGCTCCACATTGCCACCAGCATTTAGTTCTGTCAGTGTTCTGGATTTTCGCCATTCTATATGTGTGTAATAGTATCTCATTGTTGTTTTAATTTACAACTCCCTAATGATAGCTGATACTTGGCATCTTTTCATATGCTTATTCGCAATATGTTTATCTTCTTTGGTGAGGTGTCTCTTCAGGCCTTTGGTCCACTTTTTAATTGGGCCAGTTGGTTGGTTGTTTTCTTTTCTACTGAGATATAATTGACATATATGTCATTTGACATTGTATTAATTTTAGGTATACAATATAATGATTTGATATGTGTATATATCACATAATTATTACCACAGTAAGTCTAGTTAACATCCATCACTACATACAATTACAATCTTTTGTGTGTGTGATGAGAATGTTGAAGAACTACTTTCTTAGCAATTTTCGAATATATAATACAGTATTACTAGTTATAGTTAACATGTTGAACATTACATCCTCAGGTCTTATTTATCTTATAACTGGAAGTTTGTAACTTTTGAACACTTGCTCCCATTTTATCCCTCCTCCTTCCCCCACCTCTGACAACCACTAGTCTGTTCTCTGTATCCATGAGTTTGGTTGTTGTTTTTTGTTTGTTTGTTTTTTAGATTCCACGTATAAGTGAGATCATACACTACTTGTCTTTCTCTGTCTGACTTATTTTGCTTAACATAATACCCTCAGGATCCATCCATATTGTTCCAAATGACAGAATTTCTTTCATACACACACACACACACACACACACACACACACACACACACACACTACATTTTCTTTATCCATTCATCTGTTGATAGACATTTAGGTTATTTCCATGTCTTGGCTTGTAAATAATGCTGCAATAAACATGAGGGTGCAGATATCTTTTTGAGATAGTGATTTTGTTTCCTTTAGAAAAATACCCAATAATGCAATTGTTGGATCATATGGTATGGTATTTCTATTTTCAATTTCTTGAGGAAACTTCATACTTTTTTCATAGTTTGCCATAGTGGCGGCACCAATTTCCATTCCCACCAACAATGTATGAGGGTTCACTTTTCTCTATATCCTTGGCAGTACTTGTTATTTCTTATCTTTTTGTTAATAGCCATTTTAACAGGTATGAGGTGATATATCGTTGTGGTTTTGACTTACATTTCCCTGATGATTACTGATGTTGAAAATTTTTTATGTACCCATTGACTATCTGTATGTCTTTCTGGAAAAATGTCTATTCAATTTCTCTGCCCTTTTTAAAATTGGATTCTTAATTTTTTTGTTATTGAGTTGTATGAGTTATTTGTACATATTTTTTGGATGTTAACTCCTTATCAGATACATGATTTGCCAATATTTTCTCCGATTCTATAGGTTGCCTTTTCATTCTGCTGATGGTTTCTTTGTCTTACGGAAACAGTCCCACTTACTTTTGTACATTAATATTATATCTCAAAGTTTTGCTGCAATTGCTTATTAGTTCTAGTTTCTTGTCAGTTCTTTTGGATTTTCTGTATATATAGGTGAACAGGTCATCTGTGAACAAAGACAGTTTTATTTCTTCTTTCTTAATGTATACCTTTTATTTCACTTTCTTGTCTTATTGCATTTGCTAAAACTTCTAGTACAGTGGTGTCTATTCCTGATTTTAGAAGAAAGCTTCTGGTTTCTCACATTGAGTATGATATTAGCCATAGATTTTAATAGATATTCTTTATTATTTCTTTTATAGATATTCTTTATTAAGTTGAAGAAGTTCCCCTTTACTCCTAGTTTGCTGAAAGGTTTTTAAAGAAATTAAGTAATCATGAATGGGTGCTGGATTTTGCTTTTTCTGCACCTATTGGTATGATAATGTGATTTCTATTCTTTAGTCTATTGTTACAATAGATTAATTTACTTGATTTTTGAATGTTTAACCAACTTTGCACACTGGGATAAGTCTCCTTGCTTAAAATGTGTAATTATTTTTATGCATCATTGGATTTTATTTGCTAATGTTTTGCTGAGGAGTTTTGCATGTATGTTGATGATATATTGGCCTATAGTTTTGTTTTCCTGTAATATTTTTGTCTGGTTTCAGTGTTAGGGTAATACTGGCCTCTTAGAATAAGTTAAGAAGTACTCCCTTTGCTTCTGTCTTCTGGAAGAGATTATACAGAATTGAAATAACTTCTTCCTTAAATGTTTGGTAGAATTCACCAGTGAACCCATCTGAATCTGTTTCTTTATGATTTGGAAAATCATTAATTACTTATTCAATTTCTTTAATAGATATAGGCCTATTCAGATTGTTTATATCTTTTCTTGTGTGTGTTTGGTAAATTGTATCTTTCAAGGAATTGGTCCATTTCATCTAGGTTATCCAATTTGTATAACTTTGTTTATAGTATATAAAGTTGTTTATAGTATTCTTTTATTATCCTTATTATGTTCATGGGATCTGTAGTGATACCCCTTTTTCATTTCTGATGTTAGTAATTTGTGTCTCTCTCTCTTTTTTTTTAATCTTAGCCTGGCTAGAGGTTTATAAATTTTATTGATCTTTTCAAAGAACCAGCTTTTGGTTTTGTTGATATTCTCCATTGATTTCATGTTTTCAATTTTATTAATTTCTGTCCTAATTGTTATTATTTTTTCCTTCTCTTGTTTTGGTATTAATTTGCTCTTCTTCTAGTTTCCTAAGGTAGAAGCTTGGATTATTCATTTTAGATCTTTTCTGTTTCTTTTTTTAAAATTTATTTTAGAGAGGGAGACAACATGCATGTGAATGGGAGAGAGGGGCAGGGGAGACAGAAAGAGATTGAGAATCTGAAGCAGGGCCCATGATCAGCATGGAGCCCAATGTAGGGCTTGATCCCACAACCCTGGGATCATGGCCTGACTCAAAATCAAGAGTCAGACACTCAACTGACTGAGCCACCCAGGAGCCCCTCTTTTCTTCTTTTTTAATATATGCAATCAATATATTATAAACTTATTGAATTTAACATATGCATTCAATAAATTATAAATTTCCCACTAAATACTACTTTTGCTGCATCCCATAAATTTTGATAAGTTGTTTTTTTTCATTTTTATTTAACTCAAAATATTTAAAAATTCCTCTTGAGATTTTTTTCTTTTCTTGTGTGTTGTTTAATCTCCATGTATTTTGGGATTTCCTAGCTATCTTTCTGTTATTGATTTCTAGTTAAATTTCAGTGTTGTCTAAGAGGATATATTGTATTGTTTCTATTATTTTAAATATGTTAAGGTGTGTTTTATGGCCCAGAAAGTGATCTACCTTAGTTACTATTTTTTTTGAGCTTGAGAAGAATGTGTATTCTGCTGTTGTTAGATCAAGTAGTTTATTGATGTCAATTGTATCCATTTGATTAATGGTGCTTTTGAGTTCAACTAGGTCCTTACTGATTTTCTACCTGCTGTATCTATCCATTTCTGATAGAGAGTGTTGAAGCCTCCAACTAGAATAATGGATTTATGTATTTCTCCTTGCCATTCTATCAGTTTTTGCCCCATATGTTTTGATGCTCTGCCGTTAGGCCCATACACATGAACAATTTTTATGTCTTCTTGGGGAATTGACCCCTTTATCATTATGCAATGCCCATCTTTATATTCCTGATAACTTTCCTTGCTCTGAAGTCTGCTCTGTCTGAAATTAATATATCTACTCTTGCTCTCTTTTGATTAGTGTTAGTATAATGTAAATTCTCCATTTCTTTACTTTTAATCTATATGTGCCTTGATATTTAAAGTGAGTTTCTTATAGACAACATACTGTTGGGTCTTTTTAAAATTTTTTTTTAATGTTTATTTATTTTTGAGAGAGAGAGACAGAGACAGAGCATGAGTATGAGTGGGGGAGGGGCAGAGAGAGAAGGAGACACAGAATCTGAAACAGGCTCCGGGCTTTGAGACAGAGCACAGGGCTTGAACTCATGAACCGGGAGATCATGACTTGAACCAAAGTTGGACGCTTAACTGACTGAGCCACCTAGGCGTCCCCCCACCATTTTTTCTTTTTGATCTACTCTGATAATCTTATCTTTTAATTGGTGCAGGTACACCACTGATGTTTAAAGTAATTATTAATTAGTTTAATATCCACCGTATTGGTTACTGTTTTCTATTCACTGTCCTTGTTCTCTGTTCCTATTTTTGTCTTCTGCTCTTTTTTGTTTTTGTGTGTGTATGTGTGCAATGCCTTTTTAGGTAACTCTTTTCACTCGCCCTGACCCTGCCCCCAAGACACACTCACTTACATGAACCTCCAACTCTGTGCAGCTTGATGTGAACCATGGTGGGGCTGGGCTTCTGGTTCCAGTATTCTTTTCTTGCATCTCATGGAGAAGCAAGCAGACAGAGTCTACCAACTTGGCTTCAACCCTTTGGACAACAACAGCCTCTGCCTTCATCATTTCCTGTCTCTAAGGGAGCAAGAGTATCTGATCACTAAGAAAGACATCTCATTTTTCCTGTCTTGGTCTAGGAAGTGGTAGAGTAAGAGGACGTAAAAAAATTGAGATTATTATGGTGTCATTGCCAGGCTGGGACCTGGATGCTACTTTGAAGTGACAGAATGAGATTCACATCAAGAAGACTTCCTAATGCTTCTTTGGCTCATGGTGGATAAGTGAGTGAACATTTTATTAGCCTTCAAGAAGGAAGATGCTTGCTTTCTTGTCATTTCCAAATGTTGAATAACCCCTTTAGAAGCTGGAGCAAAATTCAGAGAGTAGAGCTTTGTAAAGGTCTTGGATGCCTTTTAATTTGGGATTTAGTAGAGACTAAATTCTTCTGGCATGTGCTCAGCTCCCCACTGGCAGTGTTGAACAGATGGAGTACAGGTGACATTTGCATTTCTGGTGGAGGTTGGGTGTGGTGGGGATTAATTTTAGTTTTCTCTCTTGGTGTCTGCCCCACCTTGGCAAGGCTTATTTAGATCTCAGATGTTAGCTTTTCCTTGGCTAGGGCTGTGAGGTGCCTCACTAGCTTCAGCACGTACACACATACCCTTGGGCTGTTTACTCCATATTACTTTGTGCCAGATGGGTCTGGTCTTCTCTAGCCCACTCAGATCCACAGGTGGGTGATGTCAGTCAGAGCCATGCTGAGAGGTGGGTCTGGTGTGCCACCTGTTCAGAGTGAGAAGGGTCTCCTTGCCACATTCAGCTCTTGCCTTCCTCCTGTATCCTGGTCTTATTACAGCTCTAGGCCCATTTGCTGTGACTTGAAGTATATTTCTGACCAGCTTAGTAGTGTGGTGAGAGTTCAGAAGAAGCCATGGTTTCCCAATACCTTTAATTGTCTTTTAGCTATTATTGTGGTCCTCTGGTTATGTGACTGCCCAGCTGTATCCAACTCTGGGTTCAGATCTGTGCTTGAAAAGACAAGCAAACACTGGCAGGAGGCTAAATGTGGGGCATGGGGGTAATAAGCCCAGCTCCAATGACAATCACATCCTCTTCCCCCTCACTTTTCAGTTTGTTTATGAGGCTGTAATGATGGCATGCATGATAAATTCCATGAGCATTTCTAATTTCTAAGGACTAATTTCTCCCTGGCTATACTCTGCCAGGAGGAGAGGTGGGGAGATGCCAGGCAGTGGTTGTAGGGCTGACTCTGGCCACTGTCCTTCCCCTCTCAATTAGGAAATATGGGCTACTGGGGTGGGGTGGGGATGAAGTGTCACTCACCTTGATATGTTGGTTTTTTAGAGTGTGCCTTTATTGAGGACCTGGGCCTTATTCTTGTGGGTTATTGTTATTAGTTTACTTTCAGTGGTGCCACGAGCTAGTGTTCCAGCTTCCACCTGAATTCTCAGGAGCACCCACTGGTTTTGGTCTGTACTTGCAGTTGAGAGCTCACAATCCTGCAAGACTATTGGGCCAGATCCTGGCTACTGCATATCTAGTACACTCTACTCACTTGGCCCTGTCAAAATGAAATACTTTTTAAAATTCCTAAGTCTCTGAAGCTTGCTCATTTACCTCCTATAGTCTAACTCTATACTTTCCAACATTTTTTCATGACAGAGTTTACATAGAACATGATACCATGCAGATGAGAGGGCTCATTCCTAGGCAATGGTCCAGCACTGGGGAGTAGGTTCTGGCTTCCATAAGCCTTGTTCCTACCTTACATTCACCTGGCTGTTCTGGGGACTGTGGGAATTAGTATTTTCCTCTGGCACAACTGTATCCCGTACACAAGTGTGCTGCATCAGAGTTTAGAAGCTCTGGCCCAACACCTACTACAGACCACAATCTCAGGTGCAGCCAAAAGTTCCACCTACAAACATCTTTCAAGGTATCCCCAGGGGTAAAAATATTTGCCCAAGGTGTTGTGAGTTAGGAAGAACTAAGTTCCTACAGTTTGGCACTTTTCTCAGTGCAGTCTGCCACCATTTTCCCTTCTGAGGGATAGATGGATACCAACACTGCATGTCCCCTGTCCCTCCAGGTTAGCATGCCTAGGCTCTTTGGCTCTCTGGCCACATTTTGATGCTTAGGATGCTTCTTCCTACCCACTACATCCCTAACTATTTCCCGACTTCCACATATCTCTAACCTCCTAGGAGCCAACAGTGGGGTAAGTCCCAATTTTGCTACATCTTCTGCATAGCTTAAAACATTGTTTCTTATGATATGGTTGAAGGCATCACTGGGTGCTCATCTGATGCCATCTGCTCTTGTTACTGTGACCCAGACCTTAACAACTGTCCGAGTGCAATGCAGGTATTGCAAGAGCACTCTAGTCCTCTTTAACTCTTTGGACTGTGTGGTACCAGATATTGCTTCTTGTACTTAAACAGGGCTATGAGCATGCTCATCGATCCATCCATTTCTTTATCTACTTGTTTAACAACCTATTCAACAAATGCTGGCCAATGGGGATATAAAGATAAAAGACATAGTTCTTGCTTTCTAGAAGTTCAGTCTAGTGAGGGAGACCTTAGAAGTATAATGATGGTTTGCATGAAAAATTCCACGTGAGTGCTTTGTGAACACAGAAACGGGGGACCTCACACTTGGAGAGTGGGCCATGGAGATTCCTTGCCTGAGATGAGATGACTGAAAAAATTGAGTCTTTTCCTTTTCTTCTTTCTTTTTTTCTTGAACTGAGTCATGTAGGATGCATGTTAACTGCGTGAAGGAGAAAGGTTCTAGGTAGCAGGAAAACTATGTAGAGCTAGGAAGCATGTTAGAGAGCTTGGCATATTTGGGGTACTGCAAATGCCACAATTTTGTTTGGTCATAGTAGTGTTCTAATGGAGAGCAGAAAATAGGATAAAGATTTCTCTAAAACATTTCTGGAGGAGAAAAAGGGAGACTGCCATGTTAGCCTGCCATGATCAGAGCACACTTTTGAAATGAGAGTGTCTGTAAGATTCAAAACAATATATAGGAGCGCTGGGATGTTTTATCTGGATGAAAGAGATTTAGATAACAGTCTGGGCTTGACTAAACTTGTTATGTACGACTTCTGTGAGTGCAGGCATCACAATTGGGAAAGGAAGATTGCATTCTGAATCTTGGTTCTTTCACTCAAAAGACAGCGTAATCCTGGGCAAGTTACATGACATTTATAAACTGGTGTCCCATTAATAAAGATGGTTTTCATAATGTCTACCTCACCAGGGTTGATGTTGGAAATAAGTCATGTAATTTATTGATGTATGAAAGAACCTAACGTAAAACACCTGACAAATGTTAGTTTCTCTGTCTTTTTTCCTCTCCCCATTTTTTCCTTCTTTTTTCCCTTTCCACCTTCCCTTGCTCATGAATCTTACTTATTAAGTAAGAAATATAGGTCAAACACCTTGCAAGGATCTGTGTTATCCATTATGGTTGCCACTAGCCATACATGACTATGGAACACTTGATGTGTGTCTAGTCCCCACTGAGATGTGCTATGAGTGTAAAATACAGAAAATAAAGACTTAGTACAAAGAAAAAAAAAAGGAATGTGAACTATCCCATCAATTTTTCAATAAATCACACATACTTAAATGATAACACTTTGGATATATTTGGTTAAGTAAAACATAGTCTTAAGATTAATTTCACCTGTTTCTTCTTACTGTAAAAGATGTGGCTGCTGGAAATTTAAAATTACATATATGTCTTGCATTTTATCTCTATGGGACAGTGCTGTACTGGTTGTTGGGGACTCAGTGGTGAAAAGAAATGCTGATCTTGCAGAGCTTTTAGTGTAGTGGGGGAAGTTGGGAAACTACCACCGATGACAAAAACAACAAAAATAAATAAATGAAAAAACAACAAATATAAAATTCCACATTGTAATAAGTACTGTGAAGAAAGGTTTTCTATGGGCAGGAAAACTGGAGGACCTAATTTAGGCTGACTGGTCATGGGAGCCTCTCTGAAGAAGAAACATTTTCGCTGGGCCTTCGGGAAGGCCTTCCTACATGAAGTTTCCAGGAAAAAGTGGAAACAGAGTTCCAGACAGAGGAAACAGACTGCCAGTTGATATTTGTTAAGTCTACCAAACACCTGGCCTGTGGTATGGAGCTACCAGGAACAAGAAAGGTCCCTGTGTCTTCGGAGCTTGTGGTCTGGTGAGGAGACAGAAAAGGCAGGTTCCTGAGTGTGCAGGGCTGAGGCAACTACCAGCTGGTAGTGTTTCTCCTTCTCTCTTCACACTGCCTCAGACCATCACAGACCATAGCCTTGGCTGTGAAGCTCCTCTGGGCCAGTCAGTTCTTTCATCATGGGTAACACTTACATTTGTCCCTTTTCCTCTGTTCTCACTGCTCTGTTCCAACTCAGACTCGTCATCTCAGAAACAAGCGTCTGCAATAGCCTCTTAACCAGTTTCCTTGCCTCCAGCCTCTTGTTCCCTTTAATACCTTCTGTGCGTGGCTGTCAGATTAATCTTCCTGAAATACCATTTACACCACGTAACTTCTTTTCTTCAAAGCTTTTACTAGCTTCCTGATACTGGCAGGGGAGCTGTATGTCAGGTGCTCTGCACTTGTCTCAATTTTCACCCTTTCCTTTTCCTATCGTGGATAATGACAGTTCCCAGCGAAGCTCAGTCTACAGCCGGAATGGCAGCTTCTTTGGCTGACATTGAGCAGCCTTTGAAGCCTCATCTCTAGCCATCTTCCCGTATTTCCACTTCGGCCCTACATTGCCTTCTGGGCCAGGCATGCTGGAGTCCTCATTGTCCTTGAAGCACACAGGGAGGGGCAAGGGCAGATTAGTAAGAGCATGGGTTCCAGAGTCACCCACACCAGCTTCAAATCCCAGCTCTGCCGTTTAACTAGAACCCTTTCAGTAAGTTACTTATCTTTTCTAAGCCTTGGTTTCCTCCTTTGTTAATACCAGGAGGCTAGCAGTAATTTGTATCCTTTGAGAATAGGTGGGAGGATAAGATAAGACACTGTAAGTAGAGTATTTTGCAGGTACTTCCTCCATATTAAGCCCTAATCTATGTACACTGTTTAAGTAAATGGTAAACCATATATGTGCTGACTAACAATGCTGCCTCCAGAAATCTCTGGCCTTGCTTTCTTTTTTATTTTTTTTGCAACCTCCTTATATCTGGTGATGGATTGTGATGTGACTTCTGTGTAGCTGCGATGCCGACCAGACACTGAATAGTGGTGTCAGGGAGCTAGATGGGGCCTCAAGAGACCATCCAGTGTAGGACCCTGAGGCCCCTCACTGTGTTCGAGTAGATTCTAAGGAGTTACTTGAAAAATCTTTTTAGCCCTTGTGGGGCTTATTATTTTTCTTGCACGGCAGTCTCTGGTTGGCTTTCCCTCCCCAAAGTCCTGTTATTGCTGGTTTATCACATGTTTTTGTCCGCTTTTAATTAGATGTCTTTTTTGACTTCTGTCAATGAGCAACAGTGAAAAAAAGGTTTGAAGCTGGGAATAGAGGAGACTGGCGGTTTAGTTACCACCTCAGTTATGAATCTTCAGGTGAGTCGTCTTCTTCCCGCATTCCTGATCATACTTCATAAGGTCCTTCATGGAATTAACCAGATCATGGGCTTGGAAGTGTTAAAAGCCTCATACAGATTTAAGGTGCTGTCTTTCCTCACCTATTTTGTTTTTGTTGGACTTGGTATAAGACTCATCGTTAAAAGGAGGAGGCAATGTGAGGTCTTCTCATAGGAAACATGTAGATAGTGCTATAGGTAGGCTTAAGGAAAACTAGTCATAAGGAATTTTTGTTATTTTATTTTATTTTACTTTTGTTTTATTTTAAGGTTTATTTATTTTGAGAGAGAGAGAGAGAGAGCACATGTGAGGGAAAGCGGGGGAGGGGCAGAGAGAGAGGGAGAGAGAATTCCAAGCAGGCTTTATGCTCAGTGCAGAGCCTGATGCGGCACTCGATCTCACCAACCGTGAGATCATGACTTGAGCCAATATCAAGAGTTAGATGCTTAACCCACTGAGCGAACTAGGCAACCTGCATTTTAAATAAATAATGAAAAATATAATCACCAAAACAGTTCTAATTTTTTTTCTCCTATCAGTTTTGGATTACAACAGGATAGGTTACAATTCAAACAAATTAAGTTACAAAGAACACATTGTGCTTCAGAGTCCTCTGAGTAATTAGGAGTCTTTTTTAAGGTAGGAAGCTCTAAGTGGAAGGAAATCTTTGGGTCAAGATTGACTTTTATATTTGCAGTCAAAGGCAGAAAGTGAGTAAATGTGGCTACAGTCATGTTTCTCAATTTTTTTTTAGACCAAGACATAAAAATCTCACATCATCTATTAGTATTTTAAAATAGGTATTTAAAATACATAAATATAATTTATGATATATATGATTTTGAGAGCATCATCTTTATTAGGAAACACTGAACAAGGGACTTCATCTTTCTTTGCATTTATCTCTTTGTAAAATGTAGTATGTAGTAGTTTGTCATCAAGAGCAGAATATAATACCTGGTTTAGGGTTAGTGCATCATAAATACTTTTGAAGTAAGAATAAGTGAAAATTAACAAAAAAGTAAATTTTGGGGGTGCCTGGGTGGCTCAGTCAGTTAAGTGTCCGACTTTGGCTCAAGTCATGATCTCGTGGTTTGTGAGTTCGAGCCTCGCATTGGGCTCTGTGCTGACAGCTCAGAGCCTGGAGCCTGTTTCAGATTCTGTGTCTCCCTCTCTCTCTGACCCTCCCCCCATTCATGCTCTGTCTCTCTCTCTCAAAAATAAATAAACATTAAAAAAATTTAAAAATAAAGCAAATTTTTAACATTTTGGTCTCATTTATGGAGACCAAAATGTCTATAAATTACCCCATCTAAATTACTTTGGTATGTGACAATAGGAAAAGAAATAAAGTACCAACAGGAATTCAGAAGATATATTGTATTTGTTAAATCCATTGAAGGGAACAGCAAGATTAATATAGTGCCCATCATACTTGACCACCTTTATGTCCAGTCCTTCTTTTTTTTCCTTCCAAATTTTTAATTAAATTCTATTTAGTTGACATATAGTGTAATATACGTTTCAGGAGTAGAACTTACTGGTTCATTACTTAGATATAACATCCAGTGCTCATCATAATAAGTACCCTCCTTAATACACATCACCCATTTAGCCCATCCCTCCTCCCACCTCTCCTCCATCAGCCCTCAGTTTGTTCTCTGTTGTTAAGAGTCTCTTATGGTTTGCTTCCCTCTCTCTCTCTCTTTTTCCCTTCCCATATGTTCATCTGTTTTGTTTCCTAAATTCCACATATGAGTGAAATCATATGATATTAGTCTTTCTCTCACTGACTTATTTCACTTAGCATAATACATTCTAGTTCCATCCACACTGTCACAAATGGCAAAATTTAATTCTTTTTGATGGTTGAGTGATATTCCATTGTGTGTGTGTGTGTGTGTGTGTGTGTGTGTGTGAGTGTGTGTATGGCACATTTTCTTTATTCGTTCCTCTGTCAATGGACATTTGGCCTCTCTCCATAGTTTGGCTATTGTTGATAATGCTGCCATAAACATTGGGGTGCATGTACCTCTTCCAATCTGTATTTTTGTATAAATGCATAGTAATGCAATTGCTGGGTCATAGGGTAGTTCTATTTTTAACTTTTGGAGGAACCTCCACACTGTTCTCCAGAGTGGCTGCATGGTTTGAATTCCTACCAACACTGTAACAGGGTTCCCCTTTTTTTCATCATTACCAACATCTGTTGTTTATGATCAGTCCTTCTAACTTTGAGCCCCACGACTCTTATTCTACTTGTTCAGAACTGATTTTCAGAAGAACCAGCAAAGAACCAATTATTTGGTGGCTCTGATGCTAGGAATCATGAAGAGATTGGAAGAAACATTGAAAATCATCATTGATCAATACTTCCAACCTTAGCAAATAAGAGATTAACCCATTTTTTTGTATTTTTTTTTTAACGTTTATTTATTTTTGAGACAGGGAGAGACAGAGCATGAACAGGGGAGGGTCAGAGAGAGGGAGACACAGAATCCGAAACAGGCTCCAGGCTCCGAGCTGTCAGCACAGAGCCCGATGTAGGGCTCGAACACACGGACCGCGAGATCATGACCTGGGCCGAAGTCGGCCGCTTAACTGACTGAGCCACCCAGGCGCCCCAAGATTGACCCATTTTTAATATCGGAGGACTTTTGGGATCCCTCCCTACCCCATCCAACAATTGGATTGTGGCTATACTTTTAGTATCTATTGACTGAGAAAAAAAAAAGACATACTCATACCAGTTCAGGTGGCCTCTTACAATGGCATCTTGATGCAGGGGTCTGTAGCTTACCTGATGATACCACTGTTTTAGATCAAATTTCTCATTTCACAAATGAGACAAAGGGACAGTTTTGATTAAGAAATAGGCAGGATAGGGATGCCTGGGTGGCACGGTTGGTTGAGTGTCTGAGTCTTGATTTTGGCTCAGGGCATGATCCAAGGGTTCTGGGATTGAGCCCTGTGTCAGGCTCCATGCTTAGTATGGATTCTCTCTCTTTCTCTCCTTCTACCCCTGTCCCTTACTAACTCTGTCTCTCTCTAAAAAGAAAAGAAAAAGAAATAGCCAGGGTATAATTCAGAAAAGTACAGGATGTTTATTTATTTATTTATTTATTTATTTATTTTTAATTTTTTTTAATGTTTATTTTTTGAGAGAGAGATTGACATAGTGTGAGCATGGGAGGGCAGAGAGAGAGAGGAAGACAAAGAATCTGAAGCAGGCCCCAGGCTCTGAGCTGTCAGCACAGAGACTGACGCGGGGCTCGAACCCACAAACAGTGAGATCATGACCCTAGCCGAAGTCGGACACTTAACCGATTGAGCCACCCAGGCGCCCCCAGAAAAGTACAGGATGTTTAAATATAGATCTGGAAATATTCAAAAGTCATGGCCTGTGACTTTGTGGTGCAATGGTAGTGTGTCTGACTCTAGAAGTCACAGCTAAATCAACTTGAGATCTCTTACTCAGAGAAACATGTCAGTCTCTTCTAATGAATTTCATGCTTGGAGAAACAGAAATATTATCTTTTTCCCCCAAGTTTATTTATTTATTTTGAGAGAGAGAGAGCAAGTGAGCACACAAACAGGGGAGGGGCAGAGAGAGGAGAGAAATATTTCTTTTTCAAGTTTATTTATTTTGAGAGAGAGAGAGAAAGAGAAGGGGAGAAAGAGAGGGTGAACAAGCAGGGGAGGGGCAGAAAGAAAGACAGAATCCCAAGGAGGCTCCACACCATCACCATCAGCACAGAGCCTGATGCAGGGCTGGAACCCGTGGACGGTGAGATCGTGACCTGAGCTGAGATGGAGAATCAGATGCTTAACTGACTGAGCCACTCAGGCACCCTGAAACAGACATATTCTTGAATTCTTTCCTCTTATGTTCATGTGGCACTTCAGTGTCAAATTCTTCCCTAGCTTCATGGGTATGGCTTGAGAAATCTCTACCCTGAACTGTTGCAATGTTCTTTACCCAATGGAAATCCTTTCATGGGATGCCAGATAAAACACAGGGCACCCAGTGAAATTTGAATTTCAAATAACACATGAAACATATAGGACATATTTATGCTAAAAAAATTTGTTGCTTATCTAGAATTCAGATGTCACTGAGTATCCTATACTTTTGTTGTTGTTGTTGTTGCTGCTGCTGAATTTGGTCTACACCACATTGTCCAAAGTGGTACCAAGTGTTGAAGGGCAGGAACTGGAAATGTGGGTGACATTCTTGCATAGTTGTCAACACTGGTTATTGACATATTTTCTGGAGACCTTTAAGATCTCTGTCAAAGGCTATGAGTCTTGTGTATAGTTTTCTCACGAAGCCTTGCTGTTTTTCATGGATATGTAACTCAACTCAGACACTGGCAGCCCAGCCTAGAAAAATTTACTCTTTCTTCTTTATTCCCTATGTTCATTCTCATTTACCTTGAGGTTTGTCATGACCTTGTGCCCTGCCCTTCTGTAAGGTGGAGGCAGAAACAAAGGTGGATATTTCTTTGGGCTGAAGTAATGACTTTAAGGGTGAATCAAGGGACAGGGGATAGGGTAGGAGGGAAGGAGTCTTCAACTCACTCTGACCCCTCATTTTCTTGTATAGGAGTCAGAGCATTTTCCATGGAGTATAGCGAACTACAAAACTCTCCACTTTTTGTTGTCTGAATGTGAATTTAGAGGAGGCCAGAGTTTTTTTGTTTTTAATTTTTTTTTAACATTTTATTTATTTATTTTTGAGAGAGAGAGAGAAATAGAGAGAGACAGAGAATGAGCAGGGGAGGGTCAGAGAGAGAGGGAGACACAGAATCCTAAGCAGGTTCCGGGCTCCAGGCTCTGAGCTATCAGCACAGAGTCCAAAGTAGGGCTTGAACCTCGAGATCATGACCTTAGTCAAAGTTGGCGCTTAACTGACTGAGGCACCCAAGTGCCCCTAGAGGAGGCTAGAGTTTAGATGCCTATCAGAGATGCCTATTTCTGTCTCTTCTTTTTTTTTTTTTTTCTTTTTTCTTTTCTTAGTTTCTCTCTCCTGTACACATTTGATTCAAAATAAAATCTGGCATTGGGCCAATTTTTTTTCCCTTATTTAATTTGTAAAATGGGATATTCTAGGACTTTCTTAACTCCAATTGTGAAATCAATGATTTTATTCCCAAACCATGCAGAATACAATGACAAAGCCAAAGAAACAGCCCATTTGAATGAATATTCACATTGAAATTATGCCACCTCAGGGGCAAAGCTGGGTAAAAGAATGGCTTTCATAACAGATCCTATGAGTTAGAGAGCTTTTGCTTTGTAAGAAGTTGGAAAAAAAGCACTGCAAATTAGGCTACTTGTTGCATGGGATTTTGTTTCTTGCCCAGGAAATGGGATTTTGAAGGTTAATTTTACAAAATTCTATGATGACAAATGCCAAAATTCACTCCCTTTGGTGGTGAGGGTGGACTGTTTAGAATCAGAGCATGTGCAGAAATTAGAAATAGAGCACTTAGTGGTAGGCTCTAACAATTAGAAGAAAATAAGAGCTAGAAAGCAGTAGCATGAGTTGGCTTAAGAGTAGGAATTGCTTAGGGGCGCCTGGGTGGCTCAGTTGGTTAAGCATCCTGATCTCATGGTTTGTGAACTTGGTTCCCACATCAGGCTCTGTGCTGACAGCTCAGAGCCTGGAGCCTGCTTCGGATTCTGCATCTCCCTCTTTCTCTGCTTCTCCGCCTCTCATGCTCTTTCTCTCTGTGTGTCTCTCTCTCTCAAAAATAAACTTAAAAAAATTTTTTAAAAAAAGCATAGGCATTGCTTAGATTTATTGATCTAACATTTTTTAATGCAAGCTTGGTGCTTGAATGAGTAAGGAACTCCTGGTTAGTGAGAAGAGATTGCGAGTAAAAGTGCAAGAAAGTGCTGTGGTAAAGGGATGTGCAGGTACTGAGGGCCAGAGGAGGTGCAGTGTAAATTAGACTGGAAGTTCATGATCAAGAGAAGAGTCACCTCCAAGGCCAAGCCCTTCCAGCTTTCATTTCTCCTTTGTGAGTCTTGCAGTCATGGCCTTGGATTTAAATCAGGACAGCCTTGATTTCTAACATGCTGCTCTGTTGTCAGGCTCAGTGACAGAAAAACTGGGTCTCTGCTTGACTTTTCCATTTATTTTCATCTTTCCCAAGTTTTCAAATGGAAAATTTCAAGAAGGTCCCAAAGTAGAAGAAATAGTATAACATACTTGTTACCTAGTTTCAACAATCACTAACTCATAGCCAATTTTCTTTTATCTATTTCCTAACCCATACTTTTCCTCCCCCAAATCATTATTTTTGTGTTAGAATTCTCCAGAGAACAGAACCAGAAGGATGTATGTATATGTATATACAAATACATGGGGTTGGAGAAAGAGAGAGAGAGAGAGAGAGAGAGAGAGAGAGAGAGATATTAGAGGAATTGACTCTTGCAATTATGGGGGCTGGCAAGTCTGAAATCTGAAGTCCTAAACCAGCAGGCTGGAGACCCAAGGAAGAGTTGATGTTGCAGTTTCTATTGGGAAAACAGTCTGGAGGCCAGATTACTTCCTTTCTCTTAAGGCCTTCAAATGATTAGATGAGATCTCCACTGCCCACCCCCCCCCCCCAGTGTGGAGGGTAATCTGCTTTATTCAATGTCTAAATGTTGAATATTGATTCTGTCTAAAAAATACCTTCACAGCAACATCTAGATGGTGTTTGACTAAAAATTGGGTATCATGAGCTTAGCAAGTTTAACACAAAATCAACCATTACAATTTTGAAACTAATTCAAGTCATATTGTTTGGTCCATAATATTTCAGTGTGTATCTCTAAAAAATAAAGATTCTTTAAAAAACTTAAACACAATGCTATTATTACCCCTATGAAATTTAAAATCCTGAATTATTTTTATTTGAATTAAGATCTAAATATTGTCCATACATCGCAATTGTAGATACCACTCAGAACTCTCTATTGGTATATGTGTTCTCCTTTTACCTCTGTTTTTCTTAAATTTATCTGTTGAAGAAACTAGTTTGTTCTGTATAATTTTGCATCATCTGGATTTTACTGTTGTATCCCTAAGATATCATTTGACATGCTCCTCTGCTCCTGAATGTCCTATCAATTGGTAATTATATAGAGAGGCTGAATCACACCGAAGCTAATTTTTTTTTTTTTTTGCAAGAATACTTCAGGCACACCTTGTCAGGTTATCTCTCTGGGATGTCAACCATTTTTTTAAAAATTTAAATCCAAGTTAGTTAACATAGTGTAATAATGATTTCAGGAATAGAATTTAGTGATTCATCACTTATATACAACACCCAGTGCTCATCACATCAAGTGCCCTCCTTAATGCCCATCACCCATTTAACCCATGCCCTCACCCAACACCCCACCACAACCTCAGTTTGTTCTCTGTATTTAAGAGTCTGTAATGGTTTGTCTCCTTCTCTGTTTTTATCTTATTTTTCCTTCCCTTCCCCTATGTTCATCTGTTTTCTTTCTTAAATTCCACATATGAGTGAAATCATATATTTGTCTTTCTCTGACTGACTTATTCTGCTTAACACAATACACTCTAGTTCCATCCACGTTGTTGCAAATGGCAAAATTTCATTCTTTTTGATCGCCGAGTAATATTCCATTGTGTGTATATACCACATCTTCTTTATCCATTCATCAGTCGATGGGCATTTGATCTCTTTCCATACTTTGGTTATTGTTCATAGTGTTGCTGTAAACATTGGGGTGCATGTGCCCCTCCGAATCAGCATTTTTGTATCCTTTGGATAAATGCCTAGTACTGCAATTTCTGATTTATAGGGTAGTTCTATTTTTAATTTTTTGAGGAACCTCCATACTGTTTTCCAGAGTGGCTGCACTGGTTTGCATTCCCACCAGCAGTGCAAAAGGGTTCTTTCTCTGCGTCCTTGCCAATATCTGTTGTTGCCTGAGTTGTTAATTGTAGCCATTCTGACAGGTGTGAGGTGGTATCTCATTGTGGTTTTGATTTGTATTTAGCCATCTTTGTTTATTAGTGGCTGAGTTTATTAATTCATTAGGGCTTGTGAGTTCTAAATTCTATCACTTCTTCTGCATTTACTAGCTGAAATATTTATATAAAGAGGAATTTCCCCCCATTAACTATTGAGGTATAGTTCTTCCTAATTCTTTAAAAAAATTTTTTTAATGTTTATTTTTGAGAGAGAGAGAGAGAGAGCACAAGGGGGAGAGGGGCAGAGAGAGAGAGGGAGACACAAAATCAGAAGCAGGTTCCAGGTTCCAAGCTGTCAGCACAGAGTCCAACACTAGGCTTGAACCCGTGAACGGGGAGATCATGACCTGAGCCAAAGTCGGACTCTTAACCAACTGAGCCACCCAGGCACCCAGTTCTTCCTAATTCTTCATTCCAGCATTTCCCAAATTGGAGTTGATAGTTCCTAGGCATCTGCCGACATGTTCTTGTGGGCAGAGAAAGAGGTCTGTAAACTTTCTATTATAATAATCTAACTCTGCACTTTCATTTCAACAAGAACTGAGAAATATTATTAGCATCTCCTAGATCACCTGCATACACATCTTATATCGGAGTTCAACCAATGATATCAGTGCTGCAGCTTACATTTCTATTTAGGATTGTGACAGGCAAGAAGCACTGCTTTAATTATCAAGGGTTGATGCATAAAGAATATGGACTTAACATGCCAAACAGCCTTTCAGTGGAATTTAATTTGAATAGAAAATTGAGTCAACTGGGGGACAAAATAATATACATGTTCTGAACCAAAAAGAATATACCCTGGAGCTGTCAGTGTGATAGTCATGCCGTGAAAGTCCATTTATTTTAGCAGAAGTAATTATTATATTTTATTTGTTTATTTGGTTGTGTTGGTTTTGTAGTTTTTCTTATATTTAATTTGTAAATTGGTTTATTTTTATAATTGTCCAAATATATATTTTTACTATGTAAGAAAGTTTATAATAAAAACAATTTAAGGCAACATAGTGGCTCTGGAAAGAATTTTTTTTTTTTTTTTACTTTTAAAATGTCTGCATATTACTCGAGTTTGAGAAACACTGCTTTGTCCCATTGTGGCTTTCATAAGCTATTAGTGAATCTCACTTTCAGTGTAATTTGTCTTGTTAAGGAGTGACTCTCTTGCTGAGGATATTTGGAATCCAACAGTGTGCATCTAGAGACCGACACCCTGGGAGACTCCAAGGAAAGACTTGTACTGGGGAAAGGGTGTTTTGGGGCCCTCTGCCCTTCCTGACAGCATTGTAAACCACCAAATGCAGGCAGCTGCTTCCTTGTGTATTGTTCACTGGAGCCTTGTAAGGTCTGGTAAATGGAGAATCTTAGGCCGTGCCTACACATCACCAAAACAACTCTTTGGAAAGATAAAAAGAAAATAATAAAAACCACCTAAAGCAGTCTTCTGCAACTTAAAAAAAATTTTTTTAAGCGTTTATTTATTTTTGAGAGACAGAGCGTGAATGGGGGAAAGGCAGAGAGGGAGGGAGACACAGAGTTCCAAGCAGACTCCAGGCTCTGAGCTGTCAGCACAGAGCCTGACCCGGCCCAAACCCACGAACTGTGAAGTCATGAGCTGAGGTCAGATGTTTAAGGGACTGAGCCACCCAGTCATCCCAGTCTTTTCCAACTTTAATGTGATGATGAATTCCCTGGGGGATTTTTTTTAAAATGCAGATTCTGGCTTAGGTTGGGGGTGGGACCAGAGAAGCTGCATTTCTAACCCTTCCAAGTGGTGCTACCCCTTACCCTGTGTATTAACTATTTTGTTGATATGTCCCAGTCATTTTACTTGATTTTCCTTGGAGAATACATGTCAAGTTCTCAGTACAGTGTTTGAGACAGCCAGCATTCAGTGAACGATTCTTGTTATGGTTGTAACAATTAGCTTTTGAGGTGTGGAGGGCAGAAATGATGGAAGAGAGGGTGAGGATTAGAGGTGGACAGACTTGAGTCAAGATTCCGGTTTTTCCACTTACAAGCTTATGGACTTGGGAAGTGAGTTAACTTTTCAAGTCTCTGTCTGGTTAAATGATTCCTCTCATGGAATCGAGAGGACTTTATTTTGGTTCCTAGAGTGGTGGGTTCTCTAAGGGGTCATTTTTCTTCCATTGTCCCTTTTGGACATAGACTTGGGGTTGAGTCTTGGGTTCAGTCATGACACTATAATCACATTACAGTTCTTATGAAAGGCACCTCTTTGCTATTATCTCTAACACAGTGATAATAATTATGGGATTAAATTCATTGGTGCGTGTCAGGTGTGTTGGCATAGAATAGGAACCCTGTCACCGTGAGCCTTTCTCTCCACTTCACTTCACGTTGTGGTTGGTGAGGCTGACTAACCTTAGATGGCAGGTTTATGAGAAGGGCCCAATGCTTTCAACTCTGGCTAACTAGAATCATCTGGAAAGCTTACAAAATGAAAAAAGAAAGAAAGAAAGAAAGAAAGAAAGAAAGAAAGAAAGAAAGAAAGAATTCCCAGGCCTCACCCTCAGACATTCTGATTTAATTGTTCTGTGTGGGAACCAGAGGCTCTAAGTGTTTTTCTCGTTCCCAGATGGTTTTGCTGTGGTAGCTGTGTGGAGAACCACTGCTCTAGCAGACATTGAAACCCTGATCACCATTACCGGACCCTGAGCATTCCTCCTAACTTGCATGGACCAATCACACCTCTTCCACCTCCACTCCAGCCTTTCTGGTTGTTTCTTCTTATTCACTTGTCTAATTTTTATGCATTCCTGCAACTCCACTCCTACTGCTGCCCCTCCCTTGGCACATTGGGGGTAGCACTTCCGGAGCCCATCACAAGCAGTCAGGACAGGGGAGATTAGGCTTGTGGTGCCTCCTGACCCTGCTCTTCACATCCTGGACATGCACAGAAATCACAGTGGGCACCAGCCTGAGGAGGAAGGATAGCCGTCTGGAGAGCTTTGAGACATTTATACAGTACCTACTATGCGGCAGGAACTTTACTAGCATTAGGTCAGTTTATCCTCAGCTTTATAAAGTAGTTCTATTAATGGAATAATTCCCATTTTATAGAAGAAACTGAGGCAAAGTTAAATAATATGCTTCAGATCAAGCATACAGAGGTGAATCTGGCCTTTGGATTCAAGTAGTCTGATTCCAGAATCTGAGTTATTAATCCCCTGGGGGCAGATTTTAAAATGCTGATGCCCGGGTTTACCCACACTAATTGAAGCAGTTCTAGGAGTTGAGATCAAGGCATTGGTTGCTTTTTTTGTTAGGTCTTCAAGGGATTCTATATACAGCCAGGATCAGAAGTAGACATCACTATGCTTTTGAGCCTCCCTCAGTGACATGGATCCTGCAAGTCTGTCGAAGCCTCCTTCTATTACTGTTCTCTTCTTCCCCTCTGTCAGTGATTTTTAAAAATGTTTTTGTGATTGTCAGAAGCCCTTATTGTGACTGGCAATCCTAAGGGGGTGTGGTCAGTTTTGGCCTTAAAGATGTTCATGCCCTAATCTCTAGAAACCCAGAAGATGTTACCTTACATGTATAGGGGTGGCAAAAGTTGACTTCTACCCGTGTTGGTTTTTCAGCTGGGACTCTAACAAAAAGACAGATAACAAGAAGAAAACAGTTTTTTAACCTGTGCAGTGCACATCACTCAGGAGAAACCTTAACGAAAAGTAACTCAAAGCAGCATCTTAGAATTCTGGCTTATGTACATCTTTAACAAAGAACAAGAAATTTGTAGAGAAAGGACAGGACAAAGTAAATCAGTTTTAAGCTTCCAAGGACAGAAAACCATGGGAAGATAAATATACGGGAGGGAACTAATGGAATAAGTTTTGTTTGTGGATTTCTCTGGTGCCATCTCTGGGCTGATAAGCATCTGTCTCCAGTGAAAGGGGAATTTATAACCTGTGTTTAGTCAGTAAAAGGGAGGATATAGAGAGTTTTCCCTGCATTCTTAATTGCCTTCAGCTCGAAATAATTTTTATGTCAAAGAGACATATTTTGGGGTGGCACATTCTGGTTTCCTTCACATGGTAAAAGGTGTTTGGAAGATCTGATTAAATTAAGGATTTGGGGATGAGGAGATGACTATGGATTATTCAGGTTAAGCCCAATGTAATCACAAGGGTCCTTATAACAGTAATGCAGGAGAATCAGAATCAGGACAAGTGGCAACAGGAGAATGGGGTCAGCGTCAGTGAGAGAGAATGAGGTCTGAGTGAGACTCATTTCAGACTTTTGACCTCCAGAATCGTAAGATGTTGCAGTAATTTGTTAAAGCAACAACAGGAAACTAAAACAAGGTTATTATGGTGTTGCAGAAAGAAAACCGCCAATCTGTACCCCAGAGATTTGGGTTGCTTTTCTGCCTTGTACCACTTATTGGCTACAAACATTCAGGCAAGCTGCCAAATGTCTAAATGCCTCTTTTGCAAAATGGAACCAGTAAAAATGTATATATTTGAGGGCAGGACTGGGCCAATGGTGTCATAAACTTTACATGTGTTCCCTACTGTAGCCTTCATCTTTGAGCTTAGCTCAGCCCAGCCTAGCTCAGAACTTCAGAAGTGGAACCACTGTCCCCACTGCCCCAAACTGAGCCTGAGCGCTCTTATTGCTTTGCGTTATTTTCTCAAGAGCTGAAATTACCCTGTTTCTTTCTTTACTTGTCAGAGGCACTTGCCAAAATCAGGAGTCATTATTTCCTATGTTGCACCTATCTTTTTTGGGGGGCCTATTTTTAAAAAAATAGTAATTAAAATAAACAATGAGACATACATTTCCTGACACCAACAGACAAAGACACAGAAGAGTTATTCTGCCATTTCCTCCCCTACATCAACAAAATTGCACAATGTTTAGGTGTCACTATACTGGTTTCAGCCTCTGCTTGTTTTATTCACTTATTTTTCCAATAGCTGGTTTTGAACATGACTTGTCCTCCCTCACCACCACTTCCATTATTTGAGGGTGGCATTATGCCCACATTATCCATCTTTTTCAAGATGGGAAGGTGTGCTATATGGATCATAATTTGATTGCACCTGGTCCAAATATATAGTTGGCAGTGATGATATCCAATGCTAAGTCCTTGACCTCGTGTATGTCATATTTAATGTCAGGCCCTTCTTTTTCCTTAGTAGTAATATAGAAAACTTGGAAGATTTTTGCCTAAAAGGTCATGAGAATCTTGCAAACTGTATTTTTCCAAATGATGGTTGTTTTGTTTTATTAGTTGCAATAATGTGTACTTTATCTTTCTGAAAAAGGCACCCATAATCTTGGTTGGACTTATTTTGAGACAATATGTAACAGTTAAACTTGTTACATTTCTCTTTTTTTTGCAATAGAAAAGAAAAAAAATCATTTTCATGTTAAGGGGATTTGACCTAGGGCCTTCTAAACCAGTACTGCTTAATTGGGGAAGGGAATATAATTTTGCCCCTCAGGGGACTTTTATCAATGCCTGTAGATATTTTTGATGTCACAACGAGGGGAAAAATTCTGCCAGAATCTAGTAGGCAGAGGCCAGACATGTTGCCATCCTACACAGCACAAGATGGCCCCACATAACAAAGAATTATCTGGCCTAGAATGTTAATAGTGCCACTGTTGAGAAATACTGCCTTAGACCAGTGTTTATCAAACTTTAATATGCATGTGAATCACCTGGGAATCTGACTAACATGAGGCCCTCGATGGATAGAGATGGACCTGGAACACTTTGGTTGTTTCATAAATATTAGTTGAAAGCACGGATCGATAGATGGAGAAATGAGGGAATGAATGGACAAGCAGGCAGCCGAGAGCACTAGTTATTATTTCCATACATATCTCTGAACAACCTTAGAGGCACTCATTCCAAAGAAAAATGAATTCTTTTCTACAAGGCCAGCAATTTGCCAAAAGCCTTTCCCAGGGTGCCACAGACTTCCTCAGATTAAAAACAGCTTCTTTTCTCTGATGTTTCACACTGTCCCTTCTGGCACAGGGTAAAGGTTCAGTCGTTAGTTATTTGGGGTGGTTACTAAGGCTGGATGTGTATTGGATACAGTGGGAAAAAGCCAGAGGCCCAAGCCCTTGCCCTGCACCTGAACCTGCCCCAGGGGAAAAAGATCCAGATGGAATCATATTCATGTGTGTGTAGGCAGCAGGGAGAAAGGAAGAAATGAATAACCAGAATAAGTTTTTAGAGGAAAATCTGGTTAGAATGAATTTTGTAGAATAGCCTGGTGGGGAAAGGACATCTACCAGTGGGCAACTTGTGGCAGAGACGTGGAGAATGGCATGAGTGTGTACTGTGTAAGCCTGTGAACTTCAGGAACTCAGAGATCTGTTAACGCTAGTTGGCAAATCATTTCCTTTTTACATATTCGTGGCTTTCTGGGCTCCTATTGATTACCTTCTGTCTGCCACTCCTCCACACACACAAATACAAACAAAGCCAAAATTTGGAACCTGATCCAGAAGTGCCTCTCCTTCCCAAGATGGTTTCCATGCTGTTGACGGCTATTTGCTTAGAATCCAGACACATCACTGCTGGCCTCCTGAGAATTGGTTGTGGTAGGCAGACGGGAGAAAAGGAAGGGAAGAGCAGGATGTAGGAAGGTGGGTAAAGAAGAGGTGAGGCAGCCAAAGCCATGAGAATGTGGCCACAGGGTGTTCTCTGCAGATAGGCCAAGGATTCATCCAGATGACCTTGTCAATAGAGCTCTTAACAATAGCAATTCTTCTGGTAGAAGGTTTGATGCAAAGGAACATGTCAACATTGTTGATTCAGGTGTGGTCATTGCAGTTTGGTTATATACGCTTAATAGTGAGTCTAGGCCACCAGGTGCCTGTGACTCTGCTCTGAACCACAGTGACAGAGCTTTCTTTTGTGGGTAGGGAGTGGATAGCAGAATACTGGGGTGGAAGTCATGTCTTTGTTGAAGCAGTTCATCAAGATGGATGCATGTTCGCCATCCTCCTTGGGATTCCAAGAGATTCAAGTTTGCTATGATGCAGGTTTAGTAGGGAGTGCTATTTCTATTTCACCAGAAATGGTGGTGAGACTTTGAGTAGGATGATGAGTTTTGGTTTCTTGTATTTTGGGTTTTTTTGAGAGAGTGCGTGAGCAGGGGGTGGGGAGGGGCATAAAGAGAGGGAGAGAGAATAACAAGCAGGCTCTGCACTGTCAGCTCAAGGCCCAACACTGGCCTCGATCTCATAAACTGTGAGATTATGACCTGAGTCAAGATCAAAAGTTGGACACTTAACCAACTGAGCATGATGGGTTTTTAAATGCAACATCAAGTACACAATTTATGGAAGAAAATATGTATGTTAGATCACATGAAAATTAAAAATTCCGTTTCTGTGAAAGGCGCTTTTAAGAAAAGGAAAAGACAAGTCATAGACTGAGAGAAAATATTTGCAAACCATACATCTGATGAAGAACTAATATATGAAATATACAAAGAACCCCTAAAGGTCAATAATGAGAAAACAATTAAAAAGTGAATGGAAGATCTGAACAGACACCTCAGAAAAGGAAATATCCAGATGGAAAATTATCATATGAAAAGCTCCTCAACATCATATATCATTAGGGAACTGCAAATTAAAACAACAATGAGATAGCACTACGTACCAATTAGAATGGCCAAAACCTAGAACACTGACAATAACAAATGCTAGAGACAATATGGAAAAATAAGAACTCTCTCGTTTGTTGCTGGTAGAAATACAAAATGGTGTAGCCACTTTAGAAGACGACTTGCCAGTTTCTTACAAAGCTAAAAATAGTCTTACCGTATGATCCAGGATTGTGCTCCCAGGTATTTACTCAAATGAGTTGTGGCTACTCAACTTTCATCAGTTATATTTATTACAAATATCTTCTATCTCTTTTATGTGTCTTTTAACTTTATTTATGGTACCATTGTGATAGAGGCATTATAGAGCCAGGGCTAAGTATCAATGCCAGCTCCATATGTATCCCTTCCATGACCTTGGACATTTTAGTTCATTTCTAACTTTGCCTCAATTTCTTCATCTGTAAAATTTAGGGGTGAATTTTGCTGCATGTAAGTTATACTTCAGTGAAACTAATTGAAAGGAGAAACAGAGACTCCTTCTGCCCTTTCTTCTCTCCTGCAGCCTAGAACATGATTGTGATGGCTGGAGCTTTGGTAACTATCTTAGATTATGAGGATAAGGCCCATATTGAAGAGAAGGAGTAGGGAAACTGAAAGAGACTTTTATACATGATAGGATTTCATTTCCATATCACATAAAACAGTTATGAAAATAGAGTATTCAGGGATGGGATGGTGGATCTACAAAGTTGCCAGCAAAAAATATTTAAATCTATTTTATGTAACAAAAAAAAATCTTAAAACTTGTAGATGTCAAAATAATAGCTAACATTTATTGATTGCTTTCTGTTTACCAACTACCCTTCAAGTAAGTACTTTGCATTTTAACTTATTTAATCTTCACAAGAAACCTCTGAAATACTTTTATCACTTTGATTTTATAGATGGAGAAAGTTATTCAGAGATGTATCAGTTTGTGCATTCACTAGTTGGGCATTTAGGCTGTTTCTGGGTTTTGGTTATTATGAATAAAGCTACTGTGAGCATTCATGTACAAATCTTTGTGTGGACATAATTTTAATTTCTCTGGGATAAATACCTAGGAGTGGAATTGCTGGGTCAAATGATAAGTGCACGTTTAACTTTATAAAAAGTGACAAACTGCTTTTGAATGAGGCTATACAATTTTGCGTTCCCGCTGGCAGTGTATGAGAGATCCAGCTGGTCCACATCCTTCCTTGCCAGTGTCATTGTTATTGTCAGTCTTCTTAAATGTAGCCATTCTGGTGAATGAGGATTGGTATTTGTTATTTTAATTAGCATTTCCCAAATGATTAATGATGTTGGGCATCGTTTCCTGTGCTTCTTTGGCATTCATATATGCTTTTTGAAGAGGTCAAATGTATCAGCCCTCTCCTTCATTACTTTACTTTATGTATTTTGTTAAAAAAAATCCTTTCTTATCCCAAGGCCATAAGGATATTTTCAAATGTTTTCTACTAAAATTTTAACATTTTATTTTCACAATTAGGTCTTTAAACCACCTGGAATTTATTTTTGAATCTGGTGCAAGGTAGGGATCTAGTTTGATTTTTATTGATAACTAGAAGACTCAATTGTCAAAACACTATTAATTTTTTATTGTTGGTAATTTGTGTTGTTATTTTTGCCACTTACTAGCTTCCCATATGTGTAGGGGTTCCAGTTGTATTTTCTATTGTTTTCTACTCCCACGGTAAGAGTGACTTCACTATCCCCTGTAACTTTCTGCCATTTCTTATGTCTAGAGTGCTCTTTCCTTTCAGCCCCACTTTCAAAATCCTACTCATTCTTCAAAGTTCAGCTCAAATGGTTCTTATAGTCTTACAGGATCTTGGCATAGGCCTGTCTCACTCCTGTAAATCAAATGAAAGGACTCATCATACCCCTGGTGTTTTATTCCTAAATCTTGGCTCACCTCTTTGGTATCACAGTCATGTGTGTTTTTTCTGCTTTGTTCTGCCAAACTGTAAACACGTATATGTTGCTGATATAGACAGAATAATGTCCCCACCACATTCTGATTCATGGAACATGTGAATATATTACATGGCAAAAAGGATTTTGCAGAGGGGATAAAGTTAGTGACCTAGAGATGAGGAGATTATTCTGGCAGGCCCAGTCTAATCACCTGGGTTTTTAAAATTGGAGAACATTTGCCAGCTGAGTTGTAGCAGCCATGAAAAATAGATATACTTGCTCACCATAGAGTCTCCTATAACCTGAAAAAGATTGTTAGATGTATGTGAAGTACTCAGTCATTGTTCATTGACTTGAATTGTGAATAGAATGATTTCTTTAGGTTCTTACCACATCACTGATACTTATCTCTAGCATCTAGACCTTTGTCAAATGAAGTCATTGCAGACTACTCAGACCAGCTTTCCTTTTGGTTGGCATCCCTGTGCACTCTGACTCTGACTCCAAGAGTGCTGAATATTCAGGCTATGTGCAAAGTTTCACGTCCTTTACATGTGCTGACAACTCAATGGTAGAAAGTCCCAGAAGGAGAAGCCCTTTCCTTATGGTGTTTAACCTAGTCACAGGTACTCAGTGAGTACTGATCGGGTCATTTTGAAGTCATTTCTAGTCTTTGCCTTTATGTAGGGGAACAGTATGAGATTTGGAATGAGATATATAAGGACCTTGGAATCCTGGCTCTGGCCTTCACTCCTTTATGACTTATAGTAGGTCAGTAAATCTCTTGGAATCTCAGTTTTCTCACACCTATGGTGGAAATAATAATACTTTCTTTGTTGTCTCAAGGATAGAATAAACAGATGTGTGAGAAGATATTAGCACATAGTGGATGTTCTATGAATGCTAGCTTCCTTCCCATCTCAGGTGCACCACTACTAACAAAAATAGTCCAAGCTTTTATTTACTTGGAAGAGTTCATTACAGGCAGGTAATACAACATGACATTTGTTCTTACTTTTTGTTTGTTGGTTTTATTTTTTAATGCATATGTATTTGGATTAGCTCACCCTAGGTCATTTTTTAAAATGTAGAGTTCTGGGGCGCCTGGGTGGCTCAGTCGGTTAAGCGGCCGACTTCAGCTCAGGTCGTGATCTCGTGGTCCATGAGTTCAAGTCCCGCATCAGGCTCTGTGCTGACAGCTCAGAGCCTGGAGCCTGTTTCAGATTCTGTGTCTCCCTCTCTCTGACCCTCCCCCATTCATGCTCTGTCTCTCTCTGTCTCAAAAATAAATAAACGTTAAAAAAAAAAATTTAAAAAAATAATAAAAAAATAAAAAAATAAAATGTAGAGTTCTGTTTGACATTCTGGATTTTTGGTTAAGAATAGCCCATTTGACATGGGTGGGTTTGATATTTCAAGATTGACAGGGGTATGGGTGTAAAAGGCTGGGGTATAAAAGAGATCAAAATAAAATAAAATATCTTAATAATATATGATGACATAAAATAAAATAGAATGACAGCACCCTAGAATGGTTATTGTCTTCTCCTGGAGCCAGATTATCATTCTGGCCTTGGGAGCAGCTGTTGAGCCACCCACCTCTGTTCAATATGAAGCCTGATGTGAGCAAACACATTAGGGCTTATGACACTGATGGCAAACAAATGGCCCCTGGGGTATGGTTATAGGGAAGTCACATTTAAAAATTTTTTAATATTTATTTTTGAGATAGAGAGAGAGAAAGACAGAGCATGAGTGAGGGAGGGGCAGAGAGAGAGGAGACAGAGAATCTGAAGCAGGCTCCAGGCTCTGAGCTGTTAGCACAGAGCCTGATGTGGGACTCAAACTCATGAACTGCAAGATTATGACCTGAGCTGAAGTCGGATGCTTAACCAACAGAGCCACCTAGGCACCCTTGGGAAGTCACATTTAAATAGTGTCTTGGTGTCATTCTGCTTGTCTTCATGTACTCTAAGCCTTTGGTTCTCAAAACTCAAGAATACAAAAAGTTAACTGATGAGTGCTTATTAAAAATGGTCCACTCATGGTCCGCCCCCTGATGGTAGATTCAGTAAATCTGAAGTGGGTCCAAAGAATCTGCATTTAATTAACTACACTAGCTGTTTTTGATACTGGTTGCCATCCAGGTCAGTTTTTCAAGATGGTGGGGTTTCAAGCAGCAGCTCATCATTCATTGGCTATTTATTGAGTGGTAATTAGGTACAAAGCATTATAGAGGATATGGTCCTTGCTCACCATGGGTTTATCATTGAGAGAGTAAATAAGACTTGTATACAGGCAGGATAGCAGGTGCTGGCTCTTTAAAGTCAAACTGCTGCTTGCTTCTTCTTTGTTTCCATTTCACTTTATATAAGCCTCACATTGGCTTAGAATAATTTATACACTTGTCTCTCTACCAGTTTGTGTATTCCTTGAGGACAAGTGCACTGATGACCTATAGCAATTTTGTTCCATCATCTTTCCTTACTGTTTGATTTTGACTCCAACCCTAGCTCATGTGACAATCTTTTGCTTGAGGCACTGCATGTTAAGAAATGGTTTGTCTTCATAGGACTTATTGGACATGCTCTGTTATATTACTGCTACCATACCATTCTCCTTGTCTTCTGTCCATCCCGATGACCTGGAAGAGATAGCAAAGATCACACATGCTCCATTGGCTTTGGTTCTCACAGCAGGGGACACACATCTGAGGCTAGTGGTCATGTGGGTGTGTGGCAAGGTGAGTCTTATTGGGAACTACTCTATGACACAATGTTTGGACAGGAAGTAGGATTTCAAAAGGGTGTGGCCCCAAGATTTACATTTATGAAGGCATTGTGACATATTTTGAAGGTTTATCTGCTGCCTTCATGCTGGAAAACATAAACACATTGGTTTAGTGTCTAAGAAGGAAGAGTAATTAGGTTTAGACCAGTCAGTATCTGCTTTTCCTTCTTGAGGCTGGAACCACTATAAATTCTTGGGGGAAGAGAATTGAGCTGGACTTTACATTGAAGAAAGTGTAAAGGTAAGGATAATTTAACTAAGAAAATTCTTTTGAAATAGTTGAAATTTCATATGGAATGATGGAGAGTTTTAAAGCTACAAATGCTTGTATACACTTTGCTTTAAGTGTTAAAGCAAATGGTAAAGCAAAGTTAAGAAATAGTTTAAATTGGCTTCGTGTATTGGGATTTACAAATGTACCTTTAAATGAATCACTATTTAAGATTTAGGAATACTTTATTTTGCTGATGGCTCAGGATGAAATTTTAGTTTTCCCCATGGTATTCATTTTATATTGAAGTTGGTATTTGGTTGAGATTCCTCTAAGAAAACTGTAGAATCTCATTCTGTGAGCTATTTTGAGTTCTGTGTGCAGGCTTGGTCTGTTTGGTTTATGGGGCTGTAACACAGGAATTAACATTGACAACAGAGTTAGATCTTGGGATTTGTCCAATATTATCTCTAAGTGCTAGAAATTAAAAATATTTCCCTTTAGGGTGGTAAGTGAGTGTGTAAGTTTGGGGCACAGTGAGAAAAAAAGAGGCCAAAAAGCATGTCAGGTGTCATTGCTTGTTATTAGCCCAGAGAATGATGTTTGGTTGTCATTAGGGACAGAGGGTTGCTTTTTGTTCTTTGTTTTTTGTTTTTGTTTTTGTTTTTTTTTTTTTTTTGGATGGAGGAGAAGTATGAATTTTTAGGATGAATTGCAGCTGGGAACCAGTGATTGAATATTGCAGCCCACCATTTTAGGCCTGGGTGAACCACTTTCCCCATGGGATTATAAGTGGCAAGATCAGGCAGGGGGGATATTGAGGAAAGACCTTTTTGTTTCCTATTCTGGTGATTTCCCTGAGGTTTCTGCTGGTTGTCTGGTAAGTATGATTTGCTTTGCCAGTGAGAAAAGCCCTGTGTTTTCTTTTGAAGGGGGACGTGTCTGATATTTGGATTTAAATTGAATCAAACTCTGGACTACTTGGCTTTCACAAGCAGTAAATTGCAACTTCAGGTAATAGTAGAGCAGGAAATAAAAGATAGATTTATGGGTAATCTAGGAGATCACAGTGTTCTAGGAGATCACAGTGAAGTTACATTTGAGGATTTGAGCAGTTTTTTTTCTCTCCACAATGGAAGTGAAGTAAAATGAGTACCATTGTCATTGACAGGAGCAACTTGGTCTGTTAGGTCCCTTAGCCCGGCAAATATAGCAAGCCTACTTTGACTTCTTTTTGTTTGAGGTTTTTTTTTAATGTTTATTTATTTTGAGAGAAAGAGTGTGAGTGGGGGAGGGGGAGAGAGAGAGAGAGAGAGAGAGAGAGAGAGAGAGAGAGAATCCTAAGCAGGCTCTGCATTGTCAGTCCAGATCGTGACATGGAGCTTGATGTGGGTCTTGATCTCATGAACTGCGAGATCATGACCTGAACTGAAATCTAGAATCAGACACTTAACTGAATGAGCTACCCAGCCACCCCTTGTTTGAGTTTTTTTAAACAGAGAACCATTAAACCATCACATTGTTTCGAATTAAAAGGCTAAAGATACAGAAGTTCTATCACTGAGGAAGGAGCAATGCCTCATTTCTTTCCTAACCCTGACTACCTCATATCCCTCTTCAAAAACCTTCTACTCACCATTGCTTCCCTATCACATCCCAGTGCCTGTGCTGAGTGAGATATATTGGTTTACTCAGCTTTGGGGGCAACAGGAACCTATTATAATGATGGCTATGAAGGTAAATCGGGAAGATTATTTGCCCAGAGCCACACATTGAGGAAGGTCCCCAAATATAAAATTTCATGTGGCAATATATTTTGCATGTGTGTTGAAGATATTTATTAGGTAGCTCTAAACATTGAAAAGCAACCATGGTTTCTGTAACCCTGTTTTGGCATTTTCTTTCTTTCTTTCTTTTCTTTCTTTCTTTCTTTAATTTTTTTTTCTTAGTGTTTATTTTCGAGACAGAGAGAGATAGAGCATGAGTGGCGGAGGGGCAGAGAGAGAGGGAGACACAGAATCCGAAGCAGGCTCCAGGCTGTGAGCTGTCAGCACAGAGCCTGACATGGGGCTTGAACTCACGAACTATGAGATCATGACCTGAGCCGAAGATGGATGCTTAACCAACTGAGCCACCCAGGTGCCCCGTCATTTTCTTTCTTTTTAGATTTCTCAGGTTCAGGGCATCAAAAAATGGAAGGTAGCCCAAGCTCCTAACCTCTGAGAGGCCCCAGTTGCCTGCTAGACAGGCTCTCAATAGTGATGGACATAGAAGCTTATAAAGAGGACAGACTTTCCATAACTAATCACACAAAGAATTCATTTAAAATAAGAACTGGGTACCTTGAAAAGGTATAAGGGGACCCTCTCCTGTTTGGGCCATCAGGAGGTATTTCCCCAAGCAGATAAAATCGAAATAGCAAGAGGAGTCAGCCAAATTTGGGGCAGGGGTCAGTTGATGCAAGACAGTAGAAGCAATAGGCCTTAATAACCTATTAGTTTTCAGAGACATAGGTGGACTCTAGGATGGTTTTCATATTTTGAGTTTGGGTAAGTGAGTGAATGGTGGTGGTATTAACAAAATAAGTGACTGAGGGAAAATTATTTTCTGGTAGTGGGTGGATATATAAGGTGATTCGTTCAATTTGTGGGTATGTTGAGTATGAGGGAACTTTGAGAAATCAGAGTAGAGACGTTTTATAAATATATGATCATATATTATAAAAAGGGCTTAGTTAGAACTTCATAGGGTATAAGATACTATCCAAATTTAGTGGGTGAGTAGAAAGAATATATTTTGGTACCTGCTTTCAAGAAGCTTATTCTTTAAATGCACTGAAGGAATTAAATAACCACAAAAGATTCCAGGAACCCTCTAAGACAGCAGCAGGAGAAATGTTATAAGCAGTACACAAATGATTTCCAAGAGAATTATATAGATGCTTTTTGCTTTGCAGCAGTTAGTTTCCAAGTAGAATTTCTCATTTGATTTTACTTTTGTTCTACTTTGGTAGTTTGAGCTAGGTTGAGGATTACATGATCTTGTTTAATGCCCCTGTGGATTATTTGTTTTGGAGTAACTCATTTTAATTTTAGGAGGTAGGTACTGTTATATTTGTCCCATTTTACAGGAGAGGAAACAGAGGTACTGAGAACTTAAATAACTTGCCCAAGTTACGTAGCTAGTAAACAGTAAAGTTGGGATTCAGATATAGTCAGTCTGAATCCAAAGCCCCTTCTCTAGTTTTAAAAATGCTATTCTTTTCACTAAATATATCCCATATCACTTAAGTTATTTAAAAACTTTTAGTGGCTGCAAAAATTGTTTAATCATTCTCCTGATTTTAGACATATGCATGTTTTAAATGGTGCCTGTATCTTTAGGATAACTTCTTGAAATGGGTTTCCTGTACCAAGGAATATAAAACCTCTAAGGCATCTTAAAACATAACAAATTCTTCTCCAGAGAAGTACAAGTAATTTACAGTCTGAATGTATTTTTCAAGCCCACATGAAAGTATTTTTTTCAACCCTACATGACTGTATAAGCCAAGACAAACAGGAGAATTCAGTAATGCTGCTAAAGATGGTGTTTAGGATAATGAATCACAGAATGTCCAAGCAGAAAAGGAACTCCAGGTGTCATCTAGGCCATTTCCTTCTTTTATTAAGAACCAAGGCTCAGAGAGGTTAAGAGACACTCACCAAACCACACCACTAATTAGAGTCAGAGTTAGGACAAGAATGGGCCATTAGCACTATGTGATATACAGTTGACCTTGAACAATGTGGAGGTTTGGGGTGCCAACGCCCTGTACAGTTGAAAATCCCTTGACTCCCCCAAAACTGAACTACTAATAGCCTACTGTTGACCAGAAGCCTTACTGATAACATAAAACAGTCAACTAACACATATTTTATGCCATATATATATATATATATATATATATATATATACACACACACACACACACATACTATATGTATGTGTATATATATATGCATATATATGTATATATATAAATACTATATATTATATTATTACAAAAGTCTAGAGGAAAGAAAGTGTTATTAGGAAAATCATGAGGGAGAGAAAATGCACTTATAGTACTGTACTGTAAAAAATCTGCACATAAATGAACCCAAGCTGTTCAACCCTGTGTGGTTCAAGAGTCAACTATATTGACTTAGAGTCTCTTAGATGGTTTGGCTGATTCAGGGGTGCGCAAAGTACCCATCTGGGGTCTTGACTGGAAATTTAAGAGACTCTTATTGTTTGAGTCAGCTTCACAATTCCCCCTTGAAACTTCACAGTTGTGTCAGAAGGATGTGGAAGTAACCCAAAGTGTCTTCCCTGAACTGAGATGCCCCGTACCCACCCAAGGAGATAAAGCACTCTGTTGGGCCAAGGGAAACATGAAATCTCCTTTTTTCAGTTCTCCTGCATCTGGCCTGCTGTCAGATTCATAAAGATGATTCTGAATTCTCTCTCTGTTATTCTGTTGTTGGTACAATGCATTTGAAAAAAGGGCTACTTACATAATTCAAGACTGATTTTCTATAGCATTGACCAAAAACAGAGGATATTTCTTTTTATTATTTGCTGCATTATGTAACAATCATATAAAAAGAATTTACAATTTTATTTGGCTTAATATCCATCTGGATAGGCTGGGTTAAGCTATTAAATCTCAAAAGTTCAATAACTTAGCACAATTGGGGGTTGTATCTGGCAAAATCTGAAGCAGCCTTGTTGGCCATCCACTATGTTGCAGATAGGCCATACCAGGGTTGCCAAGGCAGGGCAAAGGAGACTTAAAGGCTGTTAACTCACTCAACCTGGAAATGACAAATGCCATAGTCCATTGACCAGAACTATAAGCATGGTTCTTTTTGTTTTTAATTAATTAATTTTATTTTTTTGGTAGATGCTGATTTTTATTTATTTTTTAAATTTTTATTTATTTATTTTTGAATATAATTTATTGTCAAATCGACTTACATACATCACCCAGTGTTCATCCCAACAAGTGCCCTCCTCAATGCTCATCCCAAGGGATAGAAGCATGGTTTTGATTCAACTGGAGGAGAGGCTGGGAAAAGTATGTGGAGGAGCACATGGATATTTGATGAGCACTAATGGTCTCTTTCAAATACTTGGTGCTTGGTACTTGAAATTATACACTTAAAAAAAAATTATAGGCAATTTTATAAAATTTGAAGTTTTAAACATATAGGTCAAACATTCATATTACTTTCCTCTAAATATGCTTAAAGTGTAACTCTGTAGTGTAGCACATGTTTGTTTGTTTGTTTTAAGTTTATTTATTTATTTTGGGGGGAGGGAGAGAAAGAGTCCCAAGCAGGCTCCGTGCTGTAAGCACAGAGCCCAATGTGGGGCTCAAACTCAGGAACTGTGAGATCATGACCCGAGCCGAAATCAAGAGTTGAATGCTTTAACTGACTGAGCCGCCCGGGCGCCCCACATGCTATCATTTTAAGAAATCCTTTTGAGTTTCCTATTAAAAACAGCAAAGCCCTTCCTTAATAGTTGTGGGATTTGGGCAAGTCACTTAACTCTGTAAATCTGTATCCCAGTTGAAAATGGGATAATAATCATCATTCGTGGTATGTTGTAAAAATTAGGGTAGAGATTGCATGCTAAACACTTGACACAGTGCCTAGCACAAAAGGTAAGTGCTCAGGGAGTATGAATTTTTCTTTTTGTTCGCATTGTTGATATTGCAGTGAACCTACTACTGTTGACAGTAATGTTGAATTCTCTGACTCAGTGGTGTATCTATAATAATCTGAAAATCATGTATTTTATGAGAACAAGTGATGTTTTGGTCAAATTTTGGAAACAAAATGTCTTCATCTTCTATATGTTCTCATCTTGGTAGACATGGGGAGTTTCAGAGGTCATGCCCTCCCTGGAACCTTCTTCATTATCATGGGTATTTGGTGGACCATAAAGTGCACTCTGAAGTATGCCTGCAAAAAGCACAAACGGACTTCCTACCTTGGTTCCAAAGCATTATTCCATCGAATAGATATTGTGGAGGGAATTACAATAATTTGCATGGCTTTAACTGGTGAGTGGACCATTTCTGTGTTCTGTTTTTTTCCTTTTGGGTATTTCTACACACAAAGAGATAATTATCAAATCAAGAAATGGCTAAAATGAATTTTTTATTCAAAAATATCCCTGAATGCATATTCTGATTATAATTTGTATCTGATAAAATTTGTTAGAAGGGGGCACTTCATGTTTATACAAAGGCCTATTCCTTAATGAGTTGGTCATAGTAATTAACTTGCCTGCCCACTCAAGGTGAGTTTCCCTTATAGAATTAGTTGGAACCTCTGAAATTATTTTATTTTATTTTATTTTATTTTATGAGAGAGAAAGAGAGAACAAGCAGGGTAAAGGGGCAGAGGGGGAGAGAGAGAGAGAGAGAGAGAGAGAGAGAGGGAGGGAGAGAATCTTAAGCAGGCTCCACACTCAGCACAGAGCCTGATACAGGGCTCGATCCCACAACTCTGGGGTCATGACCTGAGCTGGAATCAAACCAGGTGCCCATGAAATGATTTTATATAATTTATTCTGATGCCTTAAAGAGTAAAATTTATCAGAAAATCAGAAACCATTTTTCAAAATGGCACCAAAATAATCAAGTGACTATGGGAAAGCTTCAATCATAAGTTGTTGCTGTTGGACTGTACAGAGATCAGGCTGAAGAAAACCTTGCTTTATGCACTTTCATCCTTTTTTGTGTGGTTTCTAAATTGAAAAGGGAAGTTAGGCCAGATAAATTCTAAAGCCTTTGCGTTGACTATAAGATTTTGTGAAAATTTTCTGTGTTTTTAGAATTCCACTGCAGCTTCTCCTTTGTGAAAGGCATAATGTTCTCATTTTCCTTTGTATTTCTTCATGCTTTATTCATGGCACTAGGTCTTTGCTATGGCCATCAAATTATAGAACAACCATTTCCAACGGGAAGAATTGCCATGCCAAATTCCATAGGTTAATACACAACATAACATCTTTAAGAAAGTTTAACTGTTTGTGTTACAGACTAGACCATGTGCTATAATCTGTCTGTGTTTTCTCAGTTATCCTTAATTGGGGAAAAGCTGACCTCTAGCATTTTTATTCTGAATCAAGCACAACTCCCCCCTTCATGGCAAGTCCCCAAGATGTAAGATGTATCAGAAGGAAGTAATAGGCCTTTGTAGGACTGAGCTCACAAATCCAAATCCCACATCATTCAGGATTTATCTAGTCATTAGGTGACAATAGGAACTAAGACCATCAGTGGAACTGATCACAGAACTAAGTGGGAACTGAAATGATAGGCTTTGAAGATGTGAGATAAACAGCTGTTTGTCTAAATTGGTTATCTTTGACTACAAATTGATCATCCAAACCAGTATTTGAACCTCTAAAACCAGCCGTAGGCACCAGTGCTTAGCTGTTGGGAAAAAGCCAAGAAAGAAGAATCAGCATCATAAAAGGACACTCAACTTAACTAAGCTATGGGTTTAACCTCTCCTATCTTCCTGCTTTCTCTGTGAAGTTATGGAGAAGGTTGCTAAAACTGTGATATGTTCCTTTGCAGGCATGCTTGGAGAGCAGTTTGTTACTGAAGGGCCCCACTTGGCTTTATATAACTATAAAGAGGGCCAGTGGGTCCAACTCCTGAGCTGGCATCATTCCACCATGTATTTCTTCTTCGGGCTGGTGGGCGTGGCAAACATCTTAAGGTTTATCATCAATTCGTTTCCCATTTCCTTAATCAAATTGCTGTTGTCGAATGCCTTATTTGTTGAGGGTAAGTATAAGTGAGTACTTTACTGTACCTTTCATTATCATTGGACACTTGTCTAGCCCTGTACAATAATATTCCTTTAGTGTCCTGGTGCCAGCTTGATCAACCAGGCCATCTGGGCCATGGTGAAATAGTCAGATGTCCTATGCAGGATGCCAAGGATTTTTCCTTCCTTACTGACTCATGTAGCACAATAGGACAAGCATGACCATTCAGTGTACTTTATTCACATTTTACATCATTCTTAAAGAACACCTACCATGGTTATTTATCTCTAGATTATCCTGGAGACTATCATTTTTTCCATTTTTAACAAATGAAGCTGAACTTAAGTAAAGCATGAATATCCTGAAGTGAGGGGACCACTCACAGCAACTTGCTAACCTACTAATTAGTGTTTTTCATATTGATATAGTAAAACTCCACCATTACATAATAAGTAGGGTCAAAAAATCAGTCACATGAAAATAAGGGGTCCTATTTTTGAGAAGTTAATGAAAAACATTTTTTGTTCAGTTGATGTCCCTGTTACTGTGTAGGGCAACAGCGAAAACAAGTGTTCAGTGATTTGTTTTCATTTGGTATATTTATAAGAAATAGATTGATTATAGGACTAAAAAAAATCCCCACATTATCGGGAGGCAATCATTTCCTAACTGTCCACCTTCCTTCCCACATCTGAAGATGAGGACTTTTGCTAACTCCTCTTTGAGAACAAAGACTAATTAAAAGATGGGCATCAACAACCAACATCATGATTCTCATTATCTCAGGGTGTTACCATATTTTAATTGAACATCTCTTCCTCCTCATGAAGATAAAGCTGAAATCTGTTCATGGGATTAAAACATATAGGTAGTTACTGCTTCTTGGGAGTTTCCAGAGCATGTTGTCATACCCATCAAAATCCACTGTTATGATTTGTGTATTTATTTGTTTACTCCAATGGACTGAATTCCTTAAGGCAAGGATTTGTCTCATTCATCTGCGAATTCACCCTGACTCTTGCTCCCCTGCCCCCATCGCACTTATTTTTCATCCACCTGCATAGAAGATGCTTTGAAATATAGTTAGTTGAAAATGTCATGATATATTAGACGAGGAAATAAAGGTTAGTAAAGGGAAAAGGAGTGTTAGATTTCCATTCTTAAGAGTTAATTATAACTCCAAAAATGTTAGAGGGTTCCATGATTGTGGGAAACAGAGAGCACTTGTTATTTTGGACAGATTTGTGTGTGTGTGTGTGTGTGTGTGTGTGTGTGTGCGCATGTACATGTGAGTGTGTAAAATTCTGTGTGTGGGGTCACTGAGAGAGAGAGAGACAGAGAGAGAGAGAGAGAAAGAGAAATGGTGGTGTCCCTTGGTTTCATTGAAAAAGGCAAACTGTTTTTTCCCTCTCTATCAGCTTTTATCTTGTACAACCACACTCATGGCCGGGAAGTGCTGGACATCTTTGTGCACCAGCTGCTGGTCTTGGCTGTCTTTGTGGCAGCCCTGATAGGCTTCTTGGAGTTCTTTGTAAGGAACAATGTCATTGTGGAGCTTCTTCAGATGACCTTTATCCTGCTTCAGGGAAGCTGGTTCTGGCAGGTGAGTTGGGGCCTCCAGTTAATGTGCCTGGTGTTTCCATCTGTAATCTTTTGGTGGGATATTTTGCTCTATAACCTAGAGACTTCCTTCTGATGTGCTGACTGTAGAGAGAATGTGAGTCTTTGAGAGGTGATATTTCTTTGAGTAGCCCAGTGTGCTGGTGGGAGTGCTGATGGAGCAGAGGGGAAGGAAGTAGGATGTGTTCATCTTCATCACATACCTGAATATCTCTAAGGTAGGAATTCTGAGCCATTGCTTTTTGTTGGCAGCAGTTTCTAATCCTGAAGCTGCTTACAGTGTAATGGGTCATAAGCTTGAGAAATATATGAAAGGCAGGAAAGAGAGGAAACTATTACTTACTGAGAAACAACCATGAACCAGCCACTCTAGAGGACTTTTTACATACATATTATTTCATTTTGTCCTCAAAATGACCTGGAAGTTAGGTATTATCATCCTCAATTTACTGATATGACTCAGTGAGACCAAGTTACTATCCCAGGTTTACACAATAATGGAACAAAGATCTAAATGTGGGTCCTAGACTCTTTCCATTTTACTTTGTTGACTACCTAACCTTGGTGTGTTGTCAAAAACATGTATTCCAATCAGTGAGTGTATATTTTACAGAGACTGATACATCGTACTCTAATATGCATATGTAGATGTAAAGAAAGTCTGGGATGAAAGGTGAATGTGGTTTAATTGAGGATGACTTCTTAGAGGAGATGTTTAGTTGCCAGAGAGCAGGAACTTGGGATGAGGTTGTTGCAGGGGTTTACATTTCATATGAGGAGTGATAAGAAAGTGGTGACAAGGAGACATCATGGTCAAAACGGGATAGGAAAGCTGTGATATTTAAGCATAGGTAAGCGTGGAACGGTTGTGGGGAACAGAGGCTGGTAAAGAAGGGCTATATGCAAAGGGTATTTTGAAGGAAAAATGACATAGAGGAACAAATATCCTGTAATGTGATGAAACTGATGAATTTAACCAGTTCATAAATACAAGTCATTTTGTTAAATTATCATTTGCTGAAAAGCTGAATAAAATGGTATGTAAAACACTATTATGAATTCTATATCTTCTGATTGGAATGTTTTACCATGTGCATGCATTGCCTATGCAAAAATAAAGATAAATTTTAAAATTTTCAAAAAAGCTAATTTGTGGTCAGGATGACACAGTGAGTTTATATGTCAGTGTATCTCCTCTACTCCAGACACATAATAATGAAAGATGAAAATTTAAAAATACTATAAAAAAAGAAACTAAAAGAAGAAAAAATAAATAAAAAATGAGAAAATAACCTAGCTGCAATTGAACAACACAGACAGAAACAGGGCAAGCCACCTACCTTGTGGGCCAGACCAGAACAGCACTGTATAGTGGGAGTAGAGCTGAGTGGCAGGACTGTGGGCACCAGTGGAATCAAGAGCAAATAAAAGGGTTCCTCTCAAGGTGAGAGGTGAGGCCAGGCTCTTGTAACTCTAATTGTACTGTTTCTGTCTTCCTGTTTGCTTTTCATCTTATTGATCTATTTCATAGCGGTCTGCTAAAGTTTCATATGATAGTTCTAGATTTGTCAATTTCTCCTTATTTTCAGTTTTTGCTTTAATGTTATAAGGCTGTATTCTGCTTATACTTTTCTAGTTTTTTTTTATTGAATGCTCACTTTGTTTCTGTCTTTCTTGTTTTAAAATAAATATATCTCCAGCTATAGATTTCCTTCTACATACTACTGTAGCCATCTCCCATTGGATTTGATGTGTGGTAGTTTTCACTCTTGGGAAACTTTGAATATTGCATTTTCCATGTGCTTTCCTCTTTAATTTATGAGTTAACTAGGAGTGCGCCTTTAAGTTTCCAAAAATTTTATTTTTATTGTTCATTTTCAATTTAATTGCTTTGTAGTCATAGAATGTGTTGACTCTGAAATGCGTTGTATTGAAACTTCCTTTGGAACAATGTCAGTGGTAGTAAGTGTTCTATGTATTTGAAAGAAAGTATGTTCTATCTTCATTGAGTTCAGGATTCTCTATATATTTATTAAATCAAGTTTGATAAAGAGCTAACTAAGTAAAGAAAGTTGAAAGTAAGAACAAAAGAAGAAACGCAAGGAAAGTAAAAAATAAATAAAAGGAATAATAAAGATAAGAGCAGAATTAATGAAACTGATTAGTGTTCCATTAATCATTAATGACTCATTAACGATTTGAGGGATGAAGCATCGGCTGTCACAACTGAGAATAGACTGACCTAATGTTGTCCCTTTTGGCAGAGAAATAATGTTTTCATATTTTTCCAAAAGCTTTTCTAAGAAAGAGCTGTGAGGTTAACATTTTGGGGTGTAAATCTGTGACTATTTAAAAACCTTTTCCATCTATCAGTATGTCTAGACTAGTTTCTTTTTTTACCTGGTGGCCAGACTAAATAACGCTTAGAGGCTTAAAGAAAAATGAACATTTAATACCAGTGCAAACACACACACTGACAGGAAATGAAGGTTTAGCCATAGTATCTCTCTCTATCCTCAGATGATTCCAAAACAAAAATGTCTAGAGACTTAGGTGAATTTTTATGCTTTTATTTTGATGCTTTGTGTGGTGTTATGAAGGTTTATGGCCCAAATTGTCTTAAGCTAATCATATGACATTGTGATTTGCTTTTCACCATACTTTTTCTCTCTCTACTTCTCCATAGATGGGTAATAACTAGCACATAAATAATAAATAGACACATTGTCACACGTAGACTCTTTGACCTGTAAGAAGATGTGAAATAAATGAGGCAAATGTTCAGATTGGCTGCTTTTTTTTTTTTTTTTTATAACTCATACACAAATGATTGGGTGATAGGCACACCTGGATGGAATGCCCTTCCCAACCTCTAAAAATGATTTCTTTCATGAATGTCATTCTAGTCAGATATGCTTTCTGAAAAACCTATCCATGTCATGCAATTTAAAAAAGAAACAGATACCCTTCAAAGTCCATTCATTCCATGAATCATGGTTTCTCTGAGACTCTTTGTGGGAGAGTATTTCTAAGGCTCACTTTTGCACTATGTCATTTCCAAGTTCCCTCACATCATTGTCAGAGCTGAGGCACAGAGACCATCAGGAATGAGGAAGACATTTCTGCTGTGTTTGCTTCCTATTACTTTGAACAGTTACTTCTATTTCATCACCCAGCTCCACTAATTGCCCCAAGGACTCCTCCCAAGACTTCCCAGATTACTGAGCCCAAAGTAAAACTCAGCTTTGTTTTGCCTTTAAGAAAGACAAAAGTTCATTCAAAGATATCAAAAAGACCCAACTAAAGCAGTAGTGGTCTGAAGTCTGATATAGTGGATCAAACACTTGCTTAAGGCTAATAGTGTTGAAAGAAGTGATTAGAGAATAAGATATAAAACAATAGGAAATTCGAACTCCAACCTATAGGAAATGGGCCTCTGGCTTGTTGTATATTAGAGAAGATAATTATTTACATTTTAAATGTGATATTAATGAAGCTTAAACTACTCAAAAACAGATGGTCAGGAGTGGCATAGAAGATACAGCAAAAAAAAATTCTTTTTAAGACCTATTTTTTTGTTATTGTTGAAATTTTACATTAGGAAGCAAATTAGAATATTAAATGAAAGAGTAATGGCTGATTCTATATTTAAAGGAAAATTTAATGAGTTGTGGCATCTTTTGGCCTTTGTATTTCAGCTTTCCTAATTCACTTGCTTTTAGCCTGAAATGACTTGGGAATGTTTCTATGGCTTTCTCAATAATCACATCGGTTAACTGTACTCATAGGCTTCATGGCAGCTTTCAGTTTCAGGCTATAAGGGTCTCAATGAGATTGGCAGTGAGAGGCGCTCAAAGTCTCTCTTTAAGCATTTGACTGGTAGGATTGGTGATGACCAATGAAGGTGACTTAAAGAGATGTTTTATTTTGAGTGCTCCAAAAAGCAATTGTGAGTATGGCATGGAAGGAGAAGTCTATGAGACTCTAGGTCAGGCAGACCTGGACTTGAAGTCTGGTTCCACCATATTTATCTCATGAGTGTATACTGTATATTCTATGCCTTACCAGAAGGTAAAGTTGAGTTGGGATTTGAAAGATGGATGAAAAACCACTAATGTGTCCAGGCTTCAGGTTTAGGATAAGTAATTCTCCTTTGCTTATTTTGGTCTTAGCTCCTGTATTAGTTTCTTTCTTTTTTTTTTTTTTTTTTAAGTTTATTTTTATTTTGAGAGAGATAGAGAGCAAGCAGGGGAGGAGCAGAGAGAGAAGGAGACAGAATCTCAGGCAGGCTCTGTGCTGTCAGTGCAGACTCGACATGGGGCTTGAATTCACGAACTGTGAGATCATGACCTGAGCCGAGACCAAGAGTCGGACGCTCAACCAACTGAGCCACCCAGGCACTCCAGCTCCTGTATTAGTTTCTTAGGGCTGCAAAAACAAAGTCCCAAAGACTGGATGACTTAAAACAATGGAAAGTTATTCTTTCACTGTTCTGGAGGCCAGAAGTCCAAAAATCAAGGTGTCAGCATATTGGTTTCTTTTTGGGGACCCAAAGGGAGAATCTGTCCTATGCCACTATCCTAGAGAGTTGTCAGCAATCCCTGACATTCCTCAGCTTATGGCAGCATAACTGCAACCTCTGCCTCCATAGTCACACCTGTGTATCTCTGTACCTGTGTCTTCACATGGCTTTCCATTATAAGGACACCAGTCATTGGATTTAGGGCCAATTATAATCCAGTATGACCTCATCTTACCTTGATGACATCTGAAAAAACCCTATTTCCAAATAAGGTCACATTCACAGACACCCAGTATTGGGACATCAACATGTCCTTTTGGAGGACACATTTTAACCCACAACAGCTGCTAACCCTTACCTCTGGGAGCTATAGCAAATCACTCCCCAAGCAGAGATAGATGGATCATGGCACTGGAAGGACATTGGTGGGACAAATAGGAATTGTGGAACTTGTCCATAGTTCATTACACTCAACTGTCCTCTAAAAGACCCTTCCTTGACACAGAATTTCTCTATCACCTTCCATTAGTGGCTGCAAAAGGAGGGCATGAAAAGCAGGGGAATAATGATATCTTCTTCTTGGGGTTATTATGAGGACTGAAGATAATCCTGAAGTTTATGTACATGAGTGAAGTTAAGGTGCCCCACACATAATGGTACATCTACCAAGTGGTACAAATGGTAACTCTCTTTCCAACTAAAGGGAATTCTTTAAAATGGGAAATGGGAACAAGTGATTAAGGCCCAAATCTTGGTTTTTCCTGATTTACTCAGGCTATTTGAAATTTCATACAGAAATGGAATTAAAATTTCACTCAATGTTATGGATTAAATGCTTTTTTTGTTCCTGTAAGATTTCATTTATTAGATGTGTAAATCTGGGCAAATTACAAAACCACCCAATTTTCTCATCTGGGTGATGAAGATAATAGTACATCAAAATGGGATAATAATACATCATTGCAGGGCCATTGTAAGGAAAACTCCCAAGCAGCATAACTGACATTTAGTTAGCCAATATACGGTGGATATTTGTCCAGTTATCCATGTAAGTATCTTGTTATTGTAATTTTTTAGCATCTGACAGATGTCCATCCCTCTATCCCCCCATCTGTCCATCATCTGTCCAAGTCTATCTATCTATCTATCTATCTATCTATCTATCTATCATCTATCTATCTATCATCATCATCATCTACCTATCTTCTCTATCATATTATTTTTTATTGGGATAAACTTTACATAACATAGAATTAACCATTTTAAAGTGTGTAATTCAGTGCCATTTAAGTACATTCACAATATTGTGCAACTCTCACCTTTATGTAGTTCTAAAACATTTTCATCACTCCAGAAGGAAACCTTGGAATCATTCAGCAGCCATTCTCTTTCATTCTCCTCCTAGCCCCTAATAATCACTAATTTGCTTTTTCTTTCTATGGATTTACCTATTCTGGATATTTCATGTAAACAGATCATACAATATGTGACTTTTTGTATCTGGCTTCTTTCCCTTAAAATAATGTTTTCAAGATTAATCTATGTTGTGTCATGTATTAGTGAATCATAACTTTTCATAGCTTAATAATATTCCATTGTATAGATATACCATATTTTGTTTAATTCATCATCAGTTGATGGGCATTTGGGTTGTTTTCAACTGTTGACTATTATGAACATTTGTTTACAAGTTTTTGTTTGAATACTTCTTTTCAGTTCTTTTGGGTATATACTTAGGAATGGCATGTGATAATTAATTCTATACTTAGCTTTTCGAGAAACTGTCAAATTGTTTTCCACAATGACTACACCATTTTATATTCCTATCAGAAATTTATAAGGAATCCAATTTCTCCATATTTTTACTAACACTTGTCATTATTAGTGTTATTACCATCCTAGTGGGTGTGAAGGGGTATCTCATTGTGGTTTTGATTTGCATTTCTCTAATAACAATGTTCATCATTTTTTTCATGAGTTTATTGACAATTTGTATACCTATTTTTGAAGATATGTCTCTTAAACTCCTTTGCCCATTTAAAAAATATATTTTTTTGTCTTTTAGTTGTTGAGTTTTAGGTCTTTATACATTCTAGATATTGACTTCTTTTAGGTATATGATTCAGCAGTATTTTATCCTATGCTATGGGCTGTCTTCTCATTTTCTTTCTTTTTTTTTTTTTTTTAAGTTAATTTATCCATTTTGAGAGAGAAACAGAGAGAATGAGCAGAGGAGGAACAGAGACAGAGGGAGAGAAATAATCCCAAGCAGGCTCCACACTATCAGCATCGAGCCTGATGTGGGACTGAAACCCATGAACCTTGAGATCATGACCTGAGCCAAATTCAAGAGTTGGACACTTAACTGACTGAACCACCCAGGGGCCCCTGTCTTTTCATTTTCTTGAAAGTGTCAATTGAAATACAAAAGTTTAATTTTGGTGAAGCTCAATTTATGTATTTTTTCTTTGGTTGATTGTACTTTTATTTAAAAAAAATTTTTAACGTTTATTTACTTTTGAAGGAGAGAGAGACAGAGTGTGAGTGGGGGAGGGGCAGAGAGACAGGAAGACACAGAATCTGAAGCAGGCTCCAGGCTCTGAGCTGTCAGCACAGAGGCCGATGTGGGGCTCGAACCCACAAACTGTGAGATCATGACCTGAGCCGAAGTTGGATGCCCAACCGACTGAGCCACCCAGGCACCCCAGGTTGATTGTACTTTTAGTGTAATATCTAAGAAGTCATCAGCAATCCCAGGTCATGAAGATTCCTCCTATGTTTTCTTCTAATAGTTTTATGGTTTTACTTCTTATATTTAGTCTTTGACCAATTTTGAATTAATTTTTGTATGTGGTGTGAGGTAAGGGTCCAAATTCATTCTTTTGTATGTGGATATCCAGTTGTCCCAGCACCATTTGTTGAAGAGATGATTATTTACCCATTGAATGGCCTTGGCACTCCTATCAAAATGAATTTTCTACAGACATATAGATTTATTTCTGAACTCTCAATTCTAGTTCATTGATCTATATTTCTATCATTATGTCAGTACCACCCTATTTTGATTATTGCAGTTTTTGTAGTAAGTCTTGAGATCAAAAAGCATAATTCTTACAACTTCGTAATTCTTACAACTTTATTTTTCTTTTTTGAAGTTGTTTATGGGTTCCTGGAAATTCCATATGATTTTTAGGATCAGTTTTCCATATCTGTAAAAACAACAACAACAACAAAAACCATTGGGATTTTGATAAGGATTGCTTGAGTTTATAGATTGCTTTGAGTGTTATTGACATCTTAATAATTTTAAATCATCCAGTCCATGAACATGGGATGTATTTCCATTTGTTTAGGCTTTGATTTCTCTCAACAATGTTTTATATAGCTTTCAATGTACAAGTCCTGAACCTCCTTGATTAAATTTATTCCTAAGTATTTTATTTTTTTCAATGCTATTATAAGTGGCATTGTTTTCTTTTTTTTTCTTTTTTTTTAACGTTTATTCATTTTTGAGACAGAGAGAGACAGAGCATGAATGGGAGGTCAGAGAGAGAGGGAGACACAGAATCTGAAACAGGCTCCAGGCTCTGAGCTGTCAGCACAGAGCCCGATGTGGGGCTTGAACTCACGGACCGCGAGATCATGATCTGAGCCGAAGTCGGACGCCCAACCGACTGAGCCACCCAGGCACCCCAACATTGTTTTCTTAACATAATTTTTGGGTTGTTCATTGCATGTGTATAGAAGTACAACTGAATTTGTGTGTTGATTTTGTGTCCTGCAAGTATGATGAATTCATTTATTAGCTCTAATAGTTCTTTTGTGTATGGATTCTTTAGGATTTTCTCTATATAAGATTGTATCATCTGTGAATGTAGAAAGTTTTACTTCTTTCTTTAGAATCTGGATGCCCTTTATTTTTCGTGACTAATTTTTGGCTAAAAATTTCTAGTACAATGTTGAATAGAAGTGGTGAATCAGATGCTCTCATCTTGTTGCTAATCTTAGGGGAAAAGCTTTCAGTCTTTTATCATTGAATATAATGTTATCTGTGAGCATTTATTTTAAAACCTTTTTGTATTCTAATTTTGAAATAACTGAGTGAAATTGCACAACTTAGAAACCTGGCACATTCTCTGAAAGTCCATAATCCACAGAGATGATTACTATCCACATTTTAAAAATTCATCTTCAAATGTCCTTAATGTTTTTTTTGAAATTATGACCTGGTAGATACTATCTGTATTACTTAAATAGGCAGTGAAACCTGATGACCTATCTGTAGCATCTCAGGTAATTAGAGTTGTCTTAGTTAAGATTGATCTTGGAACCAAACATTTTGAAATTTGCTATCATTGGGAATGTGATTGATTATTTTCAATATGTGCTTTTTGTTTTAAATTACAGATTGGTTTTGTCCTTTATCCCCCTAGTGGAGGTCCTGCATGGGATTCAATGGATCATGACAACATTATGTTTCTCAGCATATGCTTTTGTTGGCATTACACATTACACATTGTCATTGTTGGAGTGATTTATGCCTTTGTTACTTGGTAAGTTAGTGACTTTTTTGTTCATGGAAGCTCTATTCCTTGGTATATGACCAACAAGACTCAGAAGTATTGAACTTAAGTTCAAAGGGGGACTTCATTATTTAGTATTCCACAAGACAGGGTAATGTAGCAGAAAATTATCTGCAAACCCAGAAATCCCCCCTTGAAAGAATAAATGCTGGTTTAAAGTTAGACTCGCTCAACAGTGTCTCAGCTGTCTCTCTGACCTATGACCTATGTGTCTCCCTTCAACACTTTTCTGTGCCTTTGTGTCTTTGCATATGCTGTTTCCTTTTCCATACCTGCAGTGAGCCCTTCATTTGCCCATGTGTACATTAATGTTAGCAATTCACAAGCTTGGTGTTACATTTTGATCAACATTTATGTTTCCCATTAAATATGAGTATGTGATTAATTTGACATTTACTCTAATATTTCTAAAAGTAAGATTCAGTTGTTTTTAGAAAGACTCTGATTCAATGTTTCACAATGAACGAAGAGCAATATAACAGACAGATTGATAAAACACATATTCCTAGCTCTCCTACCTATCAACTGTATGACTTTGGGCAAATTATGTAACCACATTAAGTCTCAGTTTTGTTGTTTGCAAAATGGGAAAAATAATAGTACCTCAATAAGAAATGTGTGTAAATGTATGCATAGGACATAATGAGGGTGCAGTGGAGGTTATTCTTGTTGTTCTTATTCTTTTTGTGTTATCTTTCTTGTTCTCCTCCTCCTCCTTCTGTATCAAAAAATGCATAAAGTATAGACCCTATGGGGAGAAACAGACAATTTAGATACAGTGCAATTGGTGGAAATAGTAGAACAAAGCACTATTGGAGCCCAGAGGAGGCTTCCTCATATTTAAGCTTCATCTTGAAGAATAAGAGAATTAAGCTTCATCTTGAAGAATAAGAAATAGAAAAAGTTGAACATGGTTCCTATCTTTAAGGTAGCTAATACCAAATCACAATGGGTCTAGCTGATCCCAACTATTAAGCATGCAGACTCTACACTTAATTCTGCAGACGTCAGCACTGATCTAAATGTTCTATATCTGCAGTTTTCATTTGGTAGCCATGAACTACTTGATTATGTGGTTATTGAACACTTGACATGTGCCTAGTGCCACATTAATTTAAATTAATTTAAATATCTGTATATGCATAGTGACTACCATATTGGACAGTATACATCTAGTAGGTTCTCTAGATAAATAAAATGCAGTAGCTGCTTCTAGGCCCAGTGTGGTCTCAGCATCTTCAAAAACTAGCTTTTTATTCTTCTTTCCCAGGTCACCCCTCCTTCTTTGTGCTTTTTTGAGCTTCACTGCTGAAGCAGCTTTGGTGCTGAGTCTCTTAGTAAGGGAACCATTTCCTTGTGTAACTCCCAGATGTCTCTGCTAGGCTCCTGGTCAGCTTACTTTGATCTGTATTTACCTCCTTCTAGAGGTCTAAGTGCTTTTGGGTACTGGGAGATTCTAGCTTCTCATTGACTGATCTCTATTAGTCCTACTCCATTCCCCCAAAGCATGCTGTTAAGACTGGCTCTGCCACTAAGTAAAACTTTGCTTCTTCCTGTTGTTCTAGGCTGACATCTGGGCCTCATCCCCTTAGGGGCTGGGCAGCCTCCAAGAATAAAGGCGACATTCAAGGAGCCTCTCTAGCTCATGTCAGCTCTCTTCCATGGCCAAAAGAAGACTACTGTCTCTTCCTGTTTCAAAAGGCTTCAGACCCCTCTTATCCACTTACAACTTTCTAGAAACCAGAAACTCCATGTTTATTTTCTCAACACTCCCCACCTACAGACACCTTTATCTTTTGTGACCACTTAGTCCCCTCTACCTGGCATATCCAAATCAAACGCCATGTCTTCTATGAAAACTTCTGTGATAATTCTAGCCCTCATTTCCCTTCATGAGTTTGGATAGTACTTGAGTCGCTACTACTCATTTTAACAATTGTGATCTATCTTTACTATTAGCCAGTCTTATCTGCTAGCTAGGTTGTATCACTTTAAGGAAAAGACCCTTTTCATATTTCACATGGCTGTTGGCATGCTATCAAACATGCAGTAGGTATTCATTAAACACTTATTTGCACTTTTAATAGATCTATTCAGTTACATGGGTATGGGCTTTATTTGTTTGGAAATCATGTTTCAGATGCTTTTCAGTTTTGCTCTCATATTGCTTTGGAAATATAAGACCAAGAGCTCATGTTATGAGGTATGTTGATATAAACTTAAGGAATAACTTACAAAATGTCATGAAGATTCAGTACTGACTTTCAGTGAGGTCACATGTAGGCTAATTCCGTCCTATAATCATAAGCAGTTTTGACAATCTGTTTTTCAGAGTTTGAGTGTGAAGTTGTTTGTAATTCAGTCACAGGTGATGGGTTTTCAGGGGACCCTCTGCTCTTTCTCTTGTTAATTGCAGAGTACATATGGGAGCAAAAACTCAGACACATCCTGACCTTAGTATCCTGGACTTGTATCACTCTGGAAACTGGCAATTATTTGCACTTCTTCTTCACCCTTCCAGCTTTTAACCTGTCTGCACTGGCCATTTATGCATGTGCCAATACCTAGGGCTATAGGATACAGATAGAACCTGAACATGCGTCAGCTTGGTGGCTGTCACAACAGCAAATACAACCCAGAAAGAAGGAGTGGGAAACAGGAGTCACTAGGGTCTGTGTTAAGAATTAATTTGTAATAAGTAGCCATGTCTTTGTTTTATTTTCCGTAAGAGCCATCAAGAATGAATCTAATTAATGAATTAACAATCCATTTCATTTACATGTATTGAGGTTGTGCAATGTAAAGATAACTATGTGAATTTAAAAAAATGACACAAACATTTCCCAGAGTTTAACTTATTTAAGACTATTAGTCTTTCATGAAAACAGTGCCTTGAAGAGCCTAGGACATTGGGAGCAACATCAACAGTCAGTTAATAATCAAAGCAAATTATTTTGATTGGTTTCTTTGGCTCTTGATGAGTGAATAGTTTTTATTACTACTACTTGCTTGTTGTATTATTGGAGGAGTTAATGCTGAGTTGAAAGAGAATTAACCTCTACAAATAAGTGAGTGATATGAACTCCTAGCAGATTGTTCCAAAGGTCATTGATTCATCAAATGTGTGTTGAGCCACTGTTATGTACCAGACTCTGGCTAGCATTAGGGCACTAAATAAGGTGACGTCTTTGCTTTTATGATGCTTATATTTTCGTGAAATCCAGAGAACAAGTAAAGTCATTACATGTTTATAGGGGCAGGCCAGACCTTCACTGGAAGAAGAAGACAGGCAGAAGAAAATAAGGGTAAAGATGCAGATAGGCTGGTGAAGTTTAACACAAAATTATAATGATTTTGATGATTTGGTGTATCAAATGTGTGTGTTCCCATGTATTTTTGGAACTGAACTATGTTTTATTGATATGGTCATAGTACAATGTCTTTACAAATAATCATGCACAGGGAAAGCTTTGCTTAGTCCTTATTACATCAGAGAAGTGGAGAGTCTGCCACAAAGAACCTTCGTATCTCCCAATATCAAAAATTGTTTTGCTGATTCCCCCAGACCCACAGATCTCTTAATCTATGAAAACAATCACAGTGGTGGAGGGCACTTCTTGCATCTTCTTAGTTAATCATAGATCACTACATGGACCATCACATGCAGTTGAGCATGCTGGCCTGCACAAGAGCACCCCTCTGAAGGCACAATTTGGGACATACCTGACATGAGTTTTGACACGGGGAAGGAGATGTCTTCATGCACTTCCTTTATAGGAGAGGGCTCCTTTTTGTAATACATAGCAAGGTGTGGACTTGATGGAAAAGCTCTCAGCTGAGCTTGGTTTCTTCTGGGCTTGCTGCAGTCCAGAGATTCTCTTGTTTCTTTCAGAAATGATCAAAACTATGAATAATTAGGCATTTTCTGACAACGAACTCAACAATCATGTCATACACGATACAAGCTATATTGTATCTGTTTACTTATACACTGCTTTAGTCCACATAAAGGTTTCATGTAGCTCCAAAGTCAAATAAAAGTGATTTTTTTGAGTTGCCTCTCCCATTTGTACAGATAATTTGTAGTTTGCTGTATTATTGATACACATTATTCTGGGTTTTTATTAGACAGCATAACATGAGATGCCTTTCATTCTCCTTAGGTTGGTTAAATCTCGACTTAAGAGGTTCTGCTCCTCAGAAGTTGGACTCCTGAAAAATACTGAACGAGAACAAGAATCAGAAGAAGAGATGTGATTTTGAGGGCCATCTAGTCTTCCTGGATGAACTTTTCTTTTTTGGAATATTTTTGTTCATGGTTTTGTTTTTTGATCTTTTGCTTGGAGAACAGATGGCTGAGGATGATTCTTGGTGTATTGTTTGTATTTCCAATTTGCTTAAAGTATTTGAATTCAAATATTTTGTTTTTAGATTTGTAAGTACTTTGGATGATAAATGCATTTTGCACATACGTCATGGTATTTGGGGCCTGGAGTGACTGTTTCCAGATGATCTTAAGTCTGATGCCCATGCTAAGAAAAATGTGTTATTTACCTTATAGATATGCTCAAGGTTCCTGAGCTTGCTATCATCTGCAATTCATTAAACATGGAATTACACTTGTTTATCTTGTTGTTGCAATGAGAAATAAAGGAATGCAGGAATCTTGGTTCGGAAACCTCAAGTCTTTGTTTTTTTAATGCAACTACACCTCACCCTTGCATCACGAAGAAGGAGCTGTGTGACAAATTCTGGAACACCTGTGTTCTGCCCTGGGAAAAGTAAGCCAGAAGTCATCCTGAGTTGTGCAGTCTTTTAGGGAAGACAAGAAAGACGATCCCTAGGACACAGGGATGCAAAGCCATGGAGACTGGGAAAGGGGAGTTATGATGTCATCTATAGAGTAAAATGTCATTAAACAGCATAGCATAGCCACCATACTGTCCCTTCTACTGAAATAGTGGAGGGGTTAAAATAAGGAAAAGCATTTTATGGAATACCCAGGTAAACAGTCAGAGCTCTTACCTAGTCTTGGACTAAGCAGCCCTTAGTGGGGAGTCAAGAAATCTCATTTCTAATTCTGACCTTACGACTAACCTGCCTCTAGGGCTTTAGAAATCACCATGTCCTCTTTAAAGTAAGGGAATTGAACTGGATGAGTCATGGGACACTTTCTAGCTATCACATTTTATGAATCTACAATCTCTGAGACAAAGTGAAACCAGAGACAGATGATTTAGTAAGTACAATGTTAGTTGGAAAGGCCAGTCTCTTCCGTGACAGAAAAGATAGAAAAGGTAAGGAGGCCTTCAGGGATTCTTGAGGACTGACTTGAATATGAAAGAAAGAGGCAGCCTCATGGGCAGCTGGAGGTGAAACATGGGCAATGAAATCCTGAAGCTCCATGGCATTCCAGAAAGCACTGACAAATCCAGACGCCTGCCCCATTTGCTATTTTCACAGTGACACTGGAGAGGGAGGTGAGTGGATTCTTTAGGCCAAAGAACTGGACACTTCCATTTTTTTATGTAAGGGTTGAAAACAACTGATGTGGGAGCTTGAGGGCTTATTTTGAATGATACAATAAACCTGAGTGCATTTCTGGCATATGAAATGCCCACAGGCATGTGATGTCCTCACGTGATCATGGCATTCTGCATCACGCATATCCTCTATCTTTTCCAGTCCAGCAAGTTTCTGTAACTTTGGCAAGTTTGTTTCAAAAGAGCTGTCAGCTGCCATTCATGAAAATGATATTGCTGGTATTTAGGCCTGAGCAGGGACACTCAGAATACTTAGCCTAAACCAGATTAAAGCTGGAATATTGAAAACTGGTAAATGCGAATATTCTAGCAGCCTTTATGAGAAAGCACAAATGTCTGTTCCTTCAGTCTCTGGACAGAGTGCAAGTGAGATGCAACTCCATGAGTTCTCAAGAAGGGTTGGGGGGAGGGGGAGGCGGTAGGGGTAGGGAACATTTGGTTCAGCTCTAAACCCACGGTCTGGGGCTCTCTGCTTCCAGGGCCTGAAATGAACGATAATTATTTTTTAATGTTTATTTATTTTTGAGAGAGAGAGACAGAGTGTGAGTGGGGGAGGGGCAGAGAGTGAGGGAGACATAGAATCCAAAGCAGGCTCCAGGCTCCAAGCTGTCAGCACAGAGTCCAATGTAGGGTTCAAATTCATGAACCATGAGATCTCATGAGTCGGGCGCTGAACCGACTGAGCCACTCAGGTGCCCCTATAAATTTGAATGCCATTATTGTAACTTCATGGAAGCCTTCATCAAGGAAGGGGTGGGAGAAAGTGCCTTCCTTTATTTTTATTTGTATTGTATCTCAACTCTTCCAAAACCCTGGGGTCTCAATTCCTGAGCTTTTGTCAAACGTCTTTTGTGGGTATCCCAAGCTTCATTTGCCATGAGTAAAGTAAAGAAACTCCTCAAATAACTCAGCCCAATATCAACACTATTGATGTGACACCAGCTCTTCAGTGATTTCTGTGACCTCCAATCTCCTTTGCTTGAGAAATGTTCAGTGCAGCCTCTGATTGCATTAACTTCCGGCTCATTGTTGAAATGGGAGATTGTGTCATGACTTTTGGTGTACTCCACATCATTTTATCACTACAGTGATCATCAGTTGAGGCTATATTGGTTGTATTTGGGATGTGGATTCATAAGGTGGTATAGGAGTCACTAGGGACTACAGGAGCAATGAAAATAAAAGCTGAGAAGTAAGGAATTCTCCCAAAATACAAGGACTTGATAGATTAAAAACCATGAAAGAAAACTTCGTACATGTGAAGAATCGATCCAGAAATTCTATATTCTGTCTAATGTGAATTCCAGCTAGAGAAGATTGAGAAGATAGAGAAGAAATAAAAGAATTTCTCCTATATAATGGCAATAAGGGGAGATTTTTGCTTTAAGCTTGAAAAGGTACGTTAAGAGATGTGCGGTGACTAGAATGATTAGGCTGCTGGACTAAACCAGTAAAGATGGGAAAACCTAATCCTTTTAAATATTTTAAGTTCAATTTATGAATATTATTATTTCTATTTTTGAATCCTGCAAATTTAAACCCTCAATTTTAGGCAGACTTTGATGTTAGGACACCATTTTACACTTAGATAATTAGATTTCTCTTTAGACATCTTAAACTCTGTGAATTAAATATCTTTGATTTTCTTCTTAAGAAGGGTGCTTCAATTAACTGACAAATCTTCCCAAGTTGTTCAGTTATTCTTGCAAATCTAATGTATTAAACTTACAGATGTGGTGAAACTTAAGTGTTCTTAAATGCTCTGCTACAGTGTATAAACTTAGTGAGATTTCAACTTATAATCATAAGCCTAAATCTGTTACTCAATTAAACATTTATAAATTGGATTTGCAAGACTATTCAGCATAGACAAAATTATTTTTAAAATTAGAAATACCTAAATGCTAAACATGTATAATTTCTTAACACAAAAATATCATGAGTTTGATTCTCTTCAACATTACTTTTTACCTTGACAAGGTCCCAGTAGTTCATTTTTGTTTTCATTTACTTTACCTGCAGAGACATGTCTAGTAAGAAGTTGCTATGGCCGAGGTCAGAGAAGTTGCTATCTGTTTTCTCCTCTAGGATTTTGATGGTTTCCTGTCACATTTAGGTCTTTCATCCATTTTGAATTTATTTTTGTGTGTGGTGTAAGAAAGTGGTCGAGTTTCATTTTTCTGCATGTTGCTGTCCAGTTTTCCCAGCACCATTTGCTAAAGAGACTTTCTTTTTTCCATTGGCTACTCTTTCCTGCTTTGTTGATGATTAGAAATCCTGCCATTTGTAACAATGTGGATGGAACTGGCGTGTATCATGCTAAGTGAAATGAGTCAGAGAAAGACAAATATCATATGATTTCACTCAATATGTGGAATTTAAGAAACAAACCAGATGAACATAAGGGAAGGGAAGGAAAAATAAGATAAAAACAGAGAAGGGGGAAAACCATGAGAGTCTCTTGAATACAGAGAACAAACTGAGGGTTGCTGGAGGGGAGGTGGGTGGGTGTATAGGCTAGATCGGTGATGGGCATTAAGGAGGACACTTGTTGGGATGAGCACTGGGTATTATATGTAAGTGATGAATCACTGGGTTCTACATCTGAAACCAATACTACACTGTATGTTAACTGACTTAAATTTAAATAAATAAATTAGAAAGAAAAAAAACCACATAACTTAATTCTGAGTCTTTCCATGATAAAATAGGCTTACTGTTAAGGAAGTGATTTGTTTACAACAGGCAATGCTAGGAAATACCTAGTCTGCTAATTGAGCTTTTGGACCCAGATACTGAATGGAACAGGATTCTTGACAGTGATCCTATAGGCGCATGCTGAATTCTGTTATTTATGGTCACTCTATCAGACCCTCCACACAGGCTGTCTCACATTCTTTTAAAGCACAGGGAAGGCACCATCCTGAGCTGGAGTCATACTTAAAATTATCTGTCTTTTCCGCCTACTTATGAAAATCTGCCACCCCCGCCCAGGCTGTCGTGTCACTTGATGGAATTTCATTATTCTTTAGCTCTTAAGATATTTAAATATATTTCCTTCTAAGTATAAAGATTTCTGAACTTGATGTTATCTTGCACTTTGTTTTTCATATATTTCCTATTGGATAAGACTACTCAATTTTTAAAGATATTAAGGTGATAGCCTAATGAATTCTAGGCCACTCTCTTATTTTTATTTCTTTTTAATTTTTTTTTCTTTTTTGAGAGAGAGGGGGTGAAGGTCAGAGGGAGAGAGAGAGAGAGAGAGAGAGAGAGAGAATCTTAAGCAGACTCCACGCCCGATGAGGGACTTGATTCCCCCACTGTGAGATCATGACCTGAGCTGAAATCAAGAGTCAGATGCTTAACCAATTAAACCACCCAGGCACCCCTAGGTCACTATCTTTTGAAGGTAATTCAACTCACAGCTCTGAGATTAGATGCCAGTATATCTTAGCTTTTGCTGCTTTAAAGCAGAGACAACATTGTTCAGTGCGTGTGTGCACCGTGGGAGGACTTACCATGACTGACACCAAATGTTAAAATGGAGACATGCACTTTTTACCTGGTTCCTCCCATGAACTTGGGCTGTTTTGCCATTTTCAAATGGCCTGAGGGAGGGTTAAAGAGTTTAAGAAGCTGGGGGTGGAACCCCAAATAATCCCTACCTAATGATTTGTGTCTGAAGCCAAAATACACACAGGTTCTAAAACATATAGACATAAGCAAGCCCAAGTAAACAAGGGGCCTAGCAATTTATTTTTAAAAAAATTTTTTTCAACGTTTTTTATTTATTTTCGGGACAGAGAGAGACAGAGCATGAACAGGGGAGGGGCACGAGGGAGGGTTAAAGAGTTTAAGAAGCTGGGGGTGGAACCCCAAATAATCCCTACCTAATGATTTGTGTCTGAAGCCAAAATACACACAGGTTCTAAAACATATAGACATAAGCAAGCCCAAGTAAACAAGGGGCCTAGCAATTTATTTTTAAAAAAATTTTTTTCAACGTTTTTTATTTATTTTCGGGACAGAGAGAGACAGAGCATGAACAGGGGAGGGGCACACAGAATCGGAAACAGGCTCCAGGCTCTGAGCCATCAGCCCAGAGCCTGACGCGGGGCTCGAACTCACGGACCGCGAGATCGTGACCTGGCTGAAGTCAGACGCTTAACTGACTGCGCCACCCAGGCCCCCCGGGGCCTAGCAATTTAGAACAGAACAACGCTCTCCTCTGATCAGAACCTGGCCTAGGTTCCTTTGCCTCTCAGATCTAGCCTAAGTTAATTAAGCATCACATTCAAATAAAATAAAATCACTTCATTTGAGTATAATTCACTCTGCAGTTATGCTGTCATACTGTCTAACAAAACCCTTGTACCGGTCAGGCTGACTTGTTTTCTGTTACCCAAAACATGCTTATTTTAATTTCTATACCTGTGGTGTATTAACCACCCTACCTGCCCCACCTCCTTGCAGCTTAACTTCTGGAGATTCTTTAGGCCAAGTTAAAAACCTTTCTTTTCATAGGGAAGAGCTATGAGCAGTAAAAGTCCTCAGTATGTGTGTATATGAGAATATTTCAGTGTTTTTCTTTCTTCTTTCTTTCTTTCTTTTTTTTTTTTGTTGAAATTAAAGGACATTATATGGTCACTTGAATCTGTACAAAGAGACAAAGGTAACTACATGGGTAAATGCAAAAAAAAAAAGATATGTGGTTTGCAAATTTTTTTGGTCTATATCTTACCTTCTTAATAAGGTCTTCTGCAGAATGAATTTTTAATTTTCCCAAGAAAACCCCACGACTTTTCTACTGCTTCCTACCACTCTCTGCCTATGAATTCCTACAGCACCAAGTCCAGGCTCGCATTGGATCATTCTCCATCCAGTCCTGTAATTATCTTTACACGTAAATTCTTCCTTCTTACTATTTTATAATCCTTTAATGACAGCCATACTTCTTTTCTTTTTGTTTGTTTAAAAATATGCACATTTATTATTATAAAAACTAGTTTAATAAAAAAAGCTTATTTAAAGATAATTTAATACGAATACATGTCAAAATAAATGCAAATTATGATTCTTTTGAGTGCAAAAAAAGTAGTTACCCAAAGAAGAAATAAAACCTCCTTAATAGTTGTAATAAAACCTACACCTGAAAAGTTAGAGGGTATTACACAGAAGTAATAAGTTCCTCTACTACTCCTCATACTTGTTTTTAAAGAATCAGAATTTAAACAATATGAAAAAATAAGTCACGAATAAATATAAAAATATACCCATGCAAGATTTTTATTGAAGACATGATTATCATTGTATAAATGCCTAAATATCACACTATAAATAAAGTAAAATGTGGAAGAACTCTGTTGTCTCAATTTTAGAAAAAGGGAATTTTTTGAAAACAAATGTCTGAAGTCAAGGTCCTAGGACTTCACTAACACCACACACTGGTGTCAACAAATTTTGATGAAATGAAAACCACTCTATTTTTTTTTTTTTTTAAGACAAAAATGCTCTCTGATAGGAAAAGCACAAACAACGGCTTTCTAAATCACGAAAGTTCTGAAACAGAATGGTAAGGTGACAAAACCAGTATGAAATTAAGGAAGGTCAAAGTAGTCTTTTGGGGGTTTCTTTTTTCCACAGCCATGCTTAGTCTAGGTGAATCTTCCACAGGCATGCTTTGTGTGGCCTCCAGTTGGTTATGTTCCTCTGAGGGCCCTGATAAAGATGACACAGCTTCTGTGAAACGGCTTTCCTCCTCCCCTTCAACTTGTAGGTAGTGATAAAGATGAGACTTTTTCTTGTAGAGCCTCATGAATCTTGCGGTTCCATGAAGGTAGGCCTCACACATGTGTGCTAGGGCTAATCATGGGAATGGTCCACATGAGGTACTGAACACAGTCTGCTTTTCCGGCCTTCTTGATTCCAGGAGACAAACTGTAGAGAAGGTTTTAATCTTTCAGTAGTTCTGCAAAAATCGGAAACCTGTACTTTCCTCTAACCATAAGGTAGAGACTATGTTTGCGGCCAGCCTGAATCAGCTGGTGATCTTTACTAAAGGAATCTGAAAACGTCTGATCCAACTTTCAGGTAGGACTGTTAACATCTGCCAGTATACATAGAGGTGTTAGGCTTGACACAAGATCATGCACTTAAGGAAAAGAAACTGAATTCATGATGATTTCTTTGAGGTCCATATTAAGGAATGCTTCAAACCTTGCAGAGCTTGTTAGGTTCAGCAGCAAATTTGCCACAGTGTTGTTCATTGCATCAAAAGACTTCTGGTCCCGTTTCTCAAAAGCCTCAGCACTTGAAGTAACTGGACTCTTTGGCTTTACAGTTGTACCCAACTTTGCAGAATTCACCATGAGAATTCACCAGTTTGCTAATGAGGTCAAACAAATATTGGACGTCAATGGGCAACACAGTCTGCATGCTCAGTAAGGTGAGGTTATGACATCATCCTCACCAGAAGGATAAACTGAAGTCATGGATCTGTATACTTCTGGGAATTCACCCTCAAGCGCCTTTAGAAGAAATGTTCCAAGTCCAGATCATGTTCCACCTCCCATGGAATATATTCTAAAAAACACTGCAAATGATCACAGGGCCCAGCCAACTTTCTGAGTTTCTCTAAAATCTGAGTTTCTGAGTTCTCGATAAAGACTGCCAAAAACTTAACGACCCACAGCCCAGTTATTCCCTGAGTCAGAAATATGAGTGATGAGCTGCTTGCTCTCAAACACATCTCTCAATGGTTCCTGCAGAATTTCATTTGCTACCCCTTTCTCCATGTCAATCAAGAGAGCTCATGCTTTCAAAGAACAAAGTTTCCCCTTGGAAATAGTGCCACCATCACCAAGTTACTCTGGTACCCACATTTCTAAACAAGCTGCTTATTTCCTCATCATAATTCCTTTCTGTGGCTATGGCATGATCCCTTATTGCAGATCCCAGAAGCAGCAGAAAATCTGGCGTCCACACTGGCCTATAAGACCATTTACTGGGTCACCGCCGGCTGGAACACTTGTAAACCTGCGCTGGCTTTTGTACTCCTGACCTGGCCCTGTCCACCAGCGGCAACCATGATTCTTTTGTCTTTCTCTCTCTTTTTTTTAATGTTTTTAATGTTTATTTATTTATTTTGAGAGAGAGAGACAGACAGAGAGACAGAGAGAGCATGCATGGTGTAGGGGCAGAGAGAGAGAGAGAGAGACTCCACATTGTCAGTGCAGAGCCTGATACAGGGCTTGACCCCATGAACTGTGAGATCATGACACGAGCCAAAATCAAGATCAGACCCAGGCACCCCGTGCTTAATTTTATACTCTTTTATTATTCTCTAATCCCTGCCTGAGTATAGTGCAGGCTCCTGCAGGCCAATTTCTTATTATCTTTTGTAGCTCCTACAGTGCCCAGGACAGTGCTGGATGTGTAATAGGCACATAGTAAATCATGTTGAATTGAATCAGTGAAACTGAGTTTGTTTCTGCCCCCAGAAGAGGGGTGCTCTGAGCTTTGAGTGTCGCTACCATGTCACTGACCCCCTTTATCAGACAACTGGGCCTGGAGGCAGAGCTACAGGTAAGAAATCAAGTTTGCACCTTAGATGCAGATGGCTGGCTCTTAATTCTCTGCCTGTAGAGAACCTTCCTGGCATTATTCAAGGCAAAAACAAGTTTTTCTTTGCAGGTCATACCTAATGATTTCCTGTCCTTTCTAGCAGTTTTATTAAGCAGGTAAACATAGGCAGGTAAATCAAGGTTAGTGATTGACATGGTCACACAGAAATTGCTTTTTGGTCATATTATTTGCTTTGTGTTTGGAAAAATATTGTTGAAGTGCATACCACTGTTTTTACTATGGACTTGGACAGTAATTATTCTTACCTTTGCAAAGGAAGGTAAAATTTACAAAGCTTTTACATACACACACGTTTTCTCATTTTAGT